>NC_082350.1:9396573-11796573 GCF_027477595.1 Haemorhous mexicanus | reverse complement strand
CAATTTTTATTTCTGCCTTTTAGCTGCAAGTTTAGTAATGCTTATAGTCAGCTTTAAAATGTAAAGGAATCAATAAGGTTTTCAAAAATTCTTTTGTTGCATAAGCGTTGCCACGCCCTTAGTACATATGATTATTTTAACAGACATGATTGCTCCACTTTCACAACAGATTTAAAAAAAACAGATAAGAGTAATTGCCATGTCAACATGTGAAGACAAAAATTTAATATAGGTTGGTTTCATTAACAGTTTAGTACATTTTAAAACTGAAAGCTACATTCCAAAGCCCATTTCATGTTCTTGCAACACTGACCAAGAAAACAGTAAAACATGCAAATCTCAACCTACCTGCATGTACCACTTAGAGCAGTGTTAACATGGAAATGCACCCAGCCATTTTTATGTAAAGCGATGGAGATAAGTTCTGTTCGTGGTCTTCTTGATAATTTTTTAGAAGCAGTTGTCAAAATTCAGATGGGAAGCAGCTTGAATAGACCGTGAGCAGGAGAACTGAGTTTATCAACAGGGAAAGCAGGAGTGGGAAAAAAAAAAGTCCTCATCCAAGGTTTTCTGAAACTGCAAAACAAGGTTGGCTTTTTTTTTTTTTTCTCCTCCTCAGAGGGTTCAAAGCTTGAAGCTGACCACTGCAAAGGCCACTTGTCACATTTACTGAAAATCAACCTATTGATATCACAGCTGAAAATATAAACTCGACAACCAAAGCCCATTGCACAACGTGGACTGCGTAAGAGTTAAAAATAGATTTGACGTGCCTCCTACCTGCATAATAAATATGTAAGTTTCAAGTGCTTTAATTCGATATTCACATTAATTAACAATACAATATACATTATTTAAACTACAGTAAATGCAAGAAGAAAAAGGGTGACACCATCTGGAAGCACAGTTTGCTTTTTTTTTTCCTTTCCAAGGGCTAATAATGTAGTTTGAATGTGATGACAAGCTAACAGCTCACCACATTGCAAATGAAAAAAGAATTCTTAAGGTGATGCTCAAATATCTAAGCCTGTAATGAAGCACAAACCAGTCTTCACTACTGCACGACATGGCACACAGACCATTTACATACTCACATTTGAGATACTAGGCACAGTATAATGAATTCAATACACAGCATGCACACAGCACAAGCAACGTTAATCCTGCCTGCCATTTTAGGCTTGCAGGAGTAAGATACATACTGCAGCACAGCTCTGGTAAGGGAGGAGGCAGGGGACAGCTCACCTTAAATGCAGTATCTGATTAATGTTGTAAGTGACATTGCGTATCAGCTACAGAGTCTTGGTTCAACTGGGTGGGAGGGAACAAAGAAAATTGTCATCAACTGGTGATGCAAGATGAGCTCCAGTCACTAACACTGTTAGCAAACTCCAAATTCTACAAAGATATGGTAGTAGGCATTTCAAACTCTTATCAAAATCTGCTTGTGCAATGGCTGAGTCGCCTGCCGAGGAAAACAAAACAGTCTTCTTGCTTATTGGAGAAACGCTGCATCCACTACAGCAACATCCTCTCGATGCAGAAAGATTTCACGTCGTACATATTAAATCCTGAATGCATTTGCTGTGCTTTCTTAATTTTTAAGTTCCAGTATTAAAAAATAAAATTAAAAGCCAATAATAGCAAAAATAATATAGCTAAAGCTCTAATGTTCAGACAAATAAAACATTTCTTTTTCTCTCCTTTCTGTTTTCTCTCTTTTACAGTCCATCAAAATCCTGAGCAGTATTGACAAACCACACGAGCACCGGGTCTGACTGCATGATCAGCTGTCTGTGTCTACGCTACACCCTGTTAACCACAAGCAGTGTTAGAGCTAAATATATCTGCAATGCAGAAACAGTAGGTGCTGTGTGGTACACAATTCTGATTGGTTTTATGATATTTTGCTATCCTCAGATATAACAAATAAAACAAAATTTGCTGCTGATCTCTGTCAAGCATGGTATCTGTCAGACTTACAGAACATAAAAGCTATCCTAAGTACACTGACCTAGATAACGCTAAGAAGACTTAAGCAGCGTGCAAGCATACTCACTGTCAAAGCAAGGAAAACGAAACAATGATTGTCTAATCAAACTGAAAGCAACAACTCACTAGCACAGTATAAATTCCAAAATGCTACGTACTGTATATGCACATCTCATGTTATTGGAAGACGCAAAGCTCCTTTGTTTTTTTTTCTCAGCGGCTTTTCTTAGCTACGGTTGCACAATGACATTCTGACATCATGGAGGTCAATGCAGATACTAAAGTGCTGTCGTCTTGAAGAAAAAAAATTGAAATATAAAACCATAGCTGCAAAGATAATAATAATAATGATGATAATTAAAAATTTCCCATCACCTACTTAATGTCTTTCTATTACCCTCTGAGATTAATAGCATGTATGTTGTTCAGCCGCATACGTTAAATTGGTATCACCCTCTGCAGAGACTGCAAGAGTAATTGTGGGAATTAGATCTTTGTAAATGTCAAAAAAGGGTTATCATTGGGAAAACTTAAAAATACAGCAAAATATTTTGCATGTATAATGAAAAATATGCAAAGAGAAAATAATCAAAAACTGCCAATCCGATTTTTTTTTAAAAAAAGCCTAATAAGCAAAACTGGTGCTATTTTCATTATCACTCTGTTCTCCAGAAGGAGAGTGAGAGAACCATGCTGCAGTTTACTGTAACCTGAGTTACCTTCCCAGAAGGCTAAACCATCAGGTGAGGTAAAACAAACTATAAGATATACCTGTTTAGAGAGCAAAATCCCCCCCGCTATGTCGGTGACTTCTCTCAGCTCTTTATCTCTCTCTACCTGCAAATACCGCAAGATGATATCCAGAAGAACAGAACTGTGAAGATTAATGTGTTAGCTCTAAAAATATTCCACTGAAAGATTTCTTTAGGTAACCGTTGTTTACCATATGTATAAGTAAATCTAGATGGTTTCTGACCAATTGCAGAAATAAACACCTCCTTGTGAGGCCAGATTTGTCCAGAGAAGCGCTAGCTTTCATTTGACCTGCCAGTACGGCTAAGGAAGAATGCAGCCAAATTTTCAAACACATTTTCTTTCCCTAGGAACCTGTGTACATGATGATTTTTTTTTTCCAAAAGACCACCTCTTTTGAAAAGGGAAGACTAATACTAAGTATTGTATTAAATCAGAAAATGTTGTTGCACAGCAAAAACTAGGCTGGTGTACATATGTATTCACTTCTTTTCAAAAAATAGACAATTTTATTTTGCTTTTTTCTGCCTTTTTATTATTTTTTTAATGATTAAATAGGTAGCTCTTTAATTTGGAGGTTTTTCTTTGGGAAATTATTTGGCATTTTGCTCTCTTTCATTTTAAAGGCTGGGAATGAGATGTTCCTAACAGTCAGTGCTTTAAAATATTCAGAATCCCCTTCCATAAATAGCACATCTGTCACAGAAAGGGAATCCAGCCAACAGAAAGGCAGATCATACCAGCAAAAACAACTGCTATTCCAATGCATGATTACTAAATAAGTTTGGATTTTAGCAAGCCTTTATTTAGATTTTTTGTTTGTTCTGAGGTTTTTAAAGTTTGAGCTGTCTGATTATATAGATGCCACCATATATCAAATTTAGAAATGTTAAATATGGATTAATTTCGAGGTTTTTTAATGTTCATCTCTTAATCAAATGTATATTGTCATGTTAGTTTAAAACCATGGCAAAGTTCTTATAGACTTCAAGAACAGAAGACTTGGGCTATTTGGAGCAGTTTGTTAAAGTCTGATATTACTATTTCAGAAGCAAGCGGTAGTTTTATTTAAAGACAATGATTCCAGGAAAAGACCAATTTTGTGGAGTCTCACAATAAATATATCTGTTCCTGCATTCTTGAAGTCAGCATTCTCATTCACCCAGATAAGCAGTGCTCTGGGACAGACACAACAAGGTGATTTGGGCTGTGTGATTTAGGAAACATTAAAAACCTGCTGGAAGAGAATACAGCAGAGGAATATCTCCCAGTGAAGTAAGCTTGTCCAAATCTTTATGCGATCTCTTGCTTTAATGGGCCATTTTTAGTGCTTAGTAATAGTTTTGCAGGCTTAGATTTGTAATGATTTTGCTTCAGATTCAACATCATTTCAGCTCAGAAATCAGTTTTTATGTGCCTCTACAATTGCACAATACATGCCATAGTAAATAAATAAATTTTAAAAATTGCACTTGTATGTTGCACAAAGTAAGTCCAATTTTTCAAGGCTGACATATATACTGTATGTTACTTCTCAGGCAGCAACTTGAATTTAAGTCTAACATTTGTGCCAAAACTGTTACAGTCCCAAGGCACTGCCTCACTTGATTCCTTACTTCAAAATTGCCTGTGTCTGTGGGGTCAGGACTACCTCTGTCCATGCTATAAGCTTGTGTTGGTTCTGTATTCAATCAGCTTATAGTGAGCCTATTTCAAGTATCCACATTGGATCTCACAGCCTATTTGTGTTGCAGCTTTTCCCACTTTCAAGCATCCTACTTGTAAACACGCTTCCTCTTCCTTTATTTATCACCACTCGAGTGCAACATCTTATCTCTCCTCACATACTCCAGCTTATCAAACTGGTAAGGAAAGAAGAGTTCCAACATCCCTTTATATTGAGCATCCTCCTCATGGTATATGGTTTTTTAGAGGAAATGCCCTAGTCCTCCACATCGATCATTTGGCAAAAGGAGGTAGAGTGTGGAAAGAAAGACTCACTTGAACTACCTAAAACTGTACTGATTTTTGTCTCAAAGTATTGCCACACCTTGTCTTCCTAAGAAGGAAATTCTAAGGGCAGTCTGATAGTCTGGGAACTCTGCCAAGCACTAACCTTGTAGCAGTAAATATCTGGAGGAAGACTGGAGATTTTGAGAAAAAAGTGACAAACACTTTTAATTTGATGTGGATCAGCTCACTTCTGTCTTTGTTAGGCAGTGGCCCAAGCTGGACCAAGGGACTAAACTGTGCTTCCAGCTATACAGAAGACATGCTGCATGTCTTCTCTATAGCTGGAGTGTGGAACTTCTGCTTAATAGTAGTGAACATGTTTAATAAGTGAATGAACAAACATACATACACTTGGGTTCTTTCCCACCTTAGTATTTATAGGTTTGTTTCTTTTGTTTTTAAAATTGTTTGTCAAATAAATGAGCAGCATACAGCAATCAAGGGACAGAATCAGCTCCAACTCTGAAGAAACTGTAGTCAACTGTTTGGTCATATCATCCCTGCAAAGCAATGACAAGGGGACATGAAGCACAGCTGGGAATCCAGGGTGGGTGTTTCTAAAAGAGCATTCCAGAACTGGCTACAGCCTATGAGCAGACCTGCTCTTGGGATGACTCCTTCAGCCTCTGAATTTAGCTGCATTATGTTTGTCTCTTCATTCCACTAGTGCCATTGCATAACGCACATTATTAATGAGCACTCCGTTTGAAATTCAGTTATTTTGGAAAACAAAAAACCCACACCCTTTATCATGAACTAAAATTCTCTGACCTAACACACTCAGGAAAGCATCCATACACCCAGACACTGGGTCTAGTAATTACCCTGCTGCTCAAATGCCTTCCATCCAAACTGCTACTGCTACATCCTACATGAAGAAGCTGCCTTCTTCAGTACTGAAACCTGCACTAGTTGTTGTTGGGATGTAGAAAACAAGGCGGGGGAGGAAAAAAAGGACTGATGGTAAAACCTCCAGAGTTTGCCTTGCCAGAGCCAAAGTAAAACCATTTATGCCTGATCTGGCCAACATGCCCTGGACTTTCTTTTGTGTACACATCTAGCTTAAATTGCCCCAAGGATACGGACTCAACTGAATGCTGACAGTTTTCCCAGACTTTCCCACAATTCTTTCTGTGTCTCTGTCTGGCTACGAAGTCTTCCATGATTTGCTGGGACAGAAAACTGTTGTTCTTTGTTATTCCCATGAATGATGTACACAACTTCACTTTTAATTGTCACACTCATATGAACAGGCTCTCAAAAATAACATCTAAGTGATCTAAGATGCAAGTTTAGACTCTTGCTGTTCCTGTTAGATGGGGACTTTTCCAGCTTAATTTAAAAAACATTTAAAGGCAATTCCTTTTATAAAAGGCAAGTACTGAGAATCTAGAAAAATAGCAAATATCTGAATATTATTAAATGTATTCAGATACTCCATTGTATCGATGTGTTATGAATATGGATTAGGAAAAAGCATAGGCTTTCCTACACTGAAGGATCCCAGACAAGTCATGTATTAAGATACACTGAGATGCTGGATGTTTTTTTGTGAAATTCTTCTAAGAGCCACTTACTGTCTAATACTCTATAAACCATAAATTTTTAAAGGGTAGAACACCTGAGATTCACTGTAAACAAATGGCAAAGAGAATGTCTTAGAACACTGTAGAACCATCCATGGAATCTCAAGAAAATGATACCTTTACAGATATTTGCACACACCTTTATAGGTTGTATTTCTGTATAATGTGACACTCAAAGTAATTAGCAATAACAAGTGGTTTTGTCTCTGAATAGTGCTTTAATTACTGATGAGCATGGTCTCTCCATCTAGGGCCCCACTTGCTTTCTAAACTGCTGCCAGACACTGACAAAGGTTTCAAATTTCGGTCTCTTATCACTCCTGGTAATTCACATGATTAGTGAATGTAGGTATTGGATTTTTACCAAATTTACTAAGTTATTACCACTTTTATTTTTCTCTGTACAAAACAGCACAACTTGCTTGTGTTGATCAGCTCATCCATGCTCACATCACCTATTTCTTCCAGTTGCAAGGAGCAAATTTTTCTTTCAGAGAGTAACAGACTCAGAGATTTGATATGGAAAGAGGCTTCACTGAGTCACATAAAATCCTGCAGAGAGATAACAGTCATTTTATCTGAGTCATCCTTGGTAATACTAGATAGTAGACAAGAAGGGCAATAAAAATTAGGTTGGAAAAAAAGGAAGTTTCTCAAAGTAGCCAGCATAAAATCTATTCAGCCATTTTACATTTTCAAATCATCAAAAAACTTTCTTTTAAAAACACATGATTAAGGGTACTGTAATACATTGAAGCAGACTCCAATTAGCTTAGTCCAATTGGAATTTATTAATTACAGCAAGCAAGGCATAAGCAAATCAGCGCTGGGCAACAGGGGAGCCTCCGCTCGCCAAGGACTGCCGCGCCCACTATTCGATACAGTCTACCTTTTATACTGTGTCTCCTCTCGCTGGTGACGTGTCCAGAAAGTGCTCTGTGCATGGGTCCTCCTCTTGCTAAGGGGTCCTCCTCTGCCTTCTGGTGGTCGTCAGATGAAGGCTGCTAGTCTTCCTCAGGTGTCCTTTGGTCGACTTCTCCTTATTTAGTGGTCATGCCTGAAATTCTAGAACTTATGGTTTATTGAGCAAGCATTTATTAAGCAAGGATATTTTAAGCAAGCATTTATTAAGCAAGAATATACTTGTGATTGTATGCGGTTTTGGTTACACGCGGTTTTAGGCCTAAGTATTTTTTATTCCCTCTATCTTTAACCCTTTAGTGAACAAAACATGAACAAAACACACCAGGGTCCACCACAGTACTTCTGGAACATAAGACTTTCAGAAGAACCAGTCTGTGAATATAATCTCAATTATTGTTGGTTTTCTTTTTCCATAAAGCTCTAGTAGGGACTGTCCACCTATTTTCAAGAACAAACAAGATGAGAATAACACACATTTCTCATTCTCAAAAATAGTAAGAAATCGCTTGTGAATAATGCAGGTACTGGAACAAGCAGGGATAGGAGGCTGACGTATGTCAGCAGAAGAGAAAATACTTGAAGTCCCACATTTGATAAAATGTCACATAACAGGACCGAGTAATCTCACTGCTTAAAATCCATGTGTAGAGATGACTGCTTCACAGCTCCAAATAATCTTACACATGTAGAACCAATTCAACAAACAAATCCATTTCAGGCTCACATGCTCAAGCTTAGCTGTCTAATATGCTGCTAAATGTGGGCTGCTCTTTGAGGCCAGCAAATCTCACACCATTTCTCCCAATTAGTTCAGTTGTGAAGCTTGTTCCTTCAGTTCTTTCTTTGCTCCTGACAAATGGGAGGGGAGTTCTAAGCCTTTGTCTTCCAACTTTTAACCTGGCATGTGTAACCAAGACCCAAGAGCATTAACAATGAACCCCAGATGATTTCCTCCAACAGCAGAGTGAGATTTGTCTACTCCCACTCTCTTCCACTGCCATGATGTCCACAGCTATGACTATTTATTGTCCTGACCAGACAGGTACCTCATTTTAAAAAAAGTTGTTCTACAAATCACAGCTCTCTGCAGTCTGAACTAGTTCAGCCAGAACTGAGGTCAGTGTAAATGAGGGCCTGTTTAAAAAGCTTTCAGTCCTAGATCACTTACAAAATAAATTACATAATTTCTCTGTGCACAAATTCCACAGCTCTTCCATTTGCAGAACTGAAACTGTTCTGATGGTTTGAATAAGTCAGGAAGATAAATGGACACACTAACAGAAAGCTGTATCCCATTAAGTCCTTCAGAGTTTCAATGAAATTTTAGGAGCTGGTGAGCAATGGTAGTGCTTTGTTAGAGTGCTGAAGTACAAAAGGCTCTATTAACAATAATAATACACTTTTACAGCATGTTTTATCCAACAATCTCAGAGATCATTACAAACATTAATTGAGCCTAACTATAGCCTGTGATGAATTAGCATTATTATGCTAATTTTATGGATGGAAAGAGAAAAAGACAGAGAGGTTAAGTGATTCACTCAGGAATAGAACCCAGCACCACGTGCACAAGGGGGTTGTCCCATCCAAGAACTGCTGACAGACTAATCCAAGTGGGATGTCAGATACAAACACTATAAAGCACTCCCAAAACCATGATGTAATTGCTCTGAAGAAGTGCTCACCAGCAAGGCAGTAGTGATGCTGTGGACATGCAGCAGGTAAATTTCTTTCACTTGTTCAATTACTTTGAAACTCTCACTGGACCTTTGCAAGATCATTCATAAACACCAAGAATTTCTTACTGGTTATATTGCTTTACTCAGATACATATCTAAAAGTAGGAGAATATTATAAATAATGGTCACAAAACCTGAAGCAGTCATCTGTGTTATTCACCTCAATTATGACTTCAAAGAAGAGGACAGCATGACTGTATCCACTTTCTTTAAAATATCATGCTGGATATAGAAAGGAGGACAAAACAGTTAAAATAACTCTCCAAGTACTATTCCAGTTTCCTCCAATATTTTCAGCTCTTGGGAAGAAAAAAAAACAAACAACAACAACCAAACTTTTAAAAGCTGTTTTGGCTTCCTCTTCTTATTGACTGTCCTGGAAAATACTTAATCTGTCACTTAATCTTAGTCTGATTTAATGTATCTCACAATAAGAGCTACAACAAAGTTGCATCTTTGCCAAGCATCAGAGGCTCTATTTCAGACAAAAATAATCCTTTGCCTTTCTTCCACCCTTTGTACCATTCATCATTTGCTACTTATTTAACACTGGTAGTTTGTTTCATATGTCTGCTTGGTTTACTACTTTTAGACTGCCTTTTCAATGATTCCTAATTTCCATGATATTTGATACATTTTCAAACATTATCAGTTTCTAGACTATCACAACCTTTATGCAAATGTGTCTTGTTAGTCTCCAAAAAATTATTTTAATTAAGTCCTTAACAGACTTGTCATTGTTAATAGCAGAAGAAAGAAAATGCTCTCCTATGAATATCCAACAGGGAGTAACTAGTAATTAATGAAAGGTATTTTCCTCTACAACATACTGAAGAAATTATTGGTGATTACCATTTTCTCTTTTCATTAATCTTCTTAAAGGTTTCTTACCTGCTAATGCTGAATATGTCTTTTATTTGCTGGGCAGTTCTGGCTCTTATCAGTTTATATTAAAAGTTTCCCTTCTTTCTCATTTCATAAAAATTAAATTAGTGTAACATAGGAGCTGAACACTACAGATATAAACAAATCAACTGCATGACTGCATCAGCTGCAGTCTCCATTTCCAGCTAACCACAAGCTTCCTTGCCAGCAGTATGGTCAGTGGTGGGAGCTTTATCCAGGAGATTTCACTTAGTGCCTTGAGGATTCCATAAATTAACATCTTCTGAACACTGCTGGTTCAGATATACCAGTCATGACATAATTTCCATGCTGATTCTGAGAGAAGGTGACATTTGGAAAGAAGAGTCAAAATGCTGAGCAGTAGAAGAGCCCAAAACAGCCAATCAGGACTAAAGGGGCTCAGCCTCACACAACTGAACAGGCAGAGTCAGGCACAGAACACTTCTGACCCTCTCCTTGTTCAGTAAGAACTGAAAGTAAACCCTGAGCCCAGGACCTTAGGGCCTAGATAAATATTTTTGTTGCTTTGTTTGCTTATATAAGAAAGGTCTAAACAACCACAGATCCATCTGCATTGTCAGTTGCAAGATGTAATTGCAGCAGCACCTTAATACCTGAGCTGGTTTGGGTAGTGACAGAAAGGAAGATACACAATTGCTCACTTCAGCCTAGGCCAGTCACACAAATTGCTGGGATCCCAGACCTGGTGGAATCACAGTAAAATCCCTAATCTTGGTGATCTTCCAGGTTTCCACAAACACTTGAGGCTGAATCTGCATCACTCTTCTCAACATAAGGTGTTTGTTCTTGATCCAGGTGAAGGGTTAAATCCATTCCTTCAAGAACCAACTTCATGACTTTTGTTTGTCCTGGTTCAGTGCCTTGCTGTGCAAACACTTGTGCTGGCCCAGGGAAAAGGGGTAGGGACAAATACCTGTGCCTGGGGAAGTGGTGTGACTGCCTCTTTTGGGAAGCAGCTCCTGGAAGAGCTGGCACCACCTTCTGTGCCTGCCACCTCTTAACACAGCTTTGTAATTTGTTTAAACTGGTAGGAGCCAGGCAGAGACCACACTGCTCCCAGTGCCTGGTCCTTCTCAAGGCTGGCTGCTCCCCAGGGACAGGGAGATAGATGGCAGCAAGCAGAGCAGCTGGCTCACCAGACACCCTCCTCCTGTCCTGAAGTAAGGGAGCAGGGCAGGCTAGGGGTGGTAGCCAGGGTCAAAACACATCATCAAGCAAGTTCATGACCATGAGGCAGGTCCAAGGTCAGGCTGAGAAGTCAGTCTGCAAGTGAGGGTCAGACACAGCCCTGTGACTGACAGGCAGGTCTGTGATGCCAGAGCAGAGCTGAGGTCAAGCCAGGAGTGGTCCAGCCCTGTGATCCCCAGTCAGGACAACAGTGAGAGGAGAGAGCCAAGGTCAGGCTGGGAAGTCAGTCCATAGGTCTGAGGCCAGAACAGTCCACAATGCCCAGATCAACAGGCACAGATACAGGCACAGGTATGGCTGTGGTATTGAATGGAAACAGAGCCTTTGGGCCCATGGGTAGGGCTGTGGGGGAGGCCAATAAAGGCTTATTAGTGTCATCAAGGTCCTGACAGTTCTACTCATTCCTCTTCCTTGTGTCCTGTTCCTCCCACCCTCCTCATTCTAGCTGAGTGCTTGTGAGGCTGCATGTGGAGTCAGAGCAGCTCAGGAGAAAACCAATCCTCCTGGTATGGTTATTTCCCTACTTCTGTGTGAACACCAGAACTGGTGCTGTGGAGTTGGCTGGAACGTGTGGCTCAGGGCTGAGAATCAAGAGACAGTGGTAGATGTGGCAGTGTGGTCTAAGTGGGGTCTCTGCTACTTTTGAAACTACACTCAGAGTCTTCTGGAATAGTACAGATATGAATTTTCAGATTGCAATTACCTTCTAATATAAGAGCAATAGTATTGCAAGTGTCACTGCTCACAAACATCATTATAGAATTAATTTTTTAATTTATATAGCTCTAGTTGGTGATCTATATGCAGCTGGACTAGAGGATTGTTGTGGGTCCTTCCCAGCTAAAATACTGTATTCTGTAGACACAGTTGTGGATATACTTATATTTGCCTACAAGTACTAGAAGACAGTTAGTGTCTCTAAGAGCATAGTCTGGGCTAGAAACATTAAAATAAAGGAGAACCAGTCACAAGGAAGAAGAAAGGGAAAAGGAAACAATGTCCTTTTTTTTTTTTTTTAAATCAGAGCTTGTTTTTTCTTTCCACACTCTGTGTAATAACCCAGCAATGGAATGCAAATTAACATTCATGGTTTTTTTAAACAATAGCCTTTGTGTTCTGAACCACACTGACAAAACAGAACAATACCAAAAAAACACGATCACAAAATTTTTTTCCAGCAATGTGCAAACCAGTTTTGTTGGAAACATCTAACTGCGAGGGAATCTGTTTTGGAAAGTAATAATAAAGAGAAGTAATAAAGAGGAGTTGGAAGTGCAACTTCTCTTTACTCAGTGGAGAATGTATTTCGTTTTTTTCTCAAGCTGAATTTCAAACTGTTACATCACTGCAAATTCCATGAACTCAGTATGGTCCTGGGCTCTAGGTCGACACAGCCAGGCTGAGCAGACATAAGCAAGGGCAGAACTCGATTTCCAGGATTTTTGTTATCAATGAAAAATGCACTGAAAAGCACAGTGCTTCACTGTCAGAGACCTGACCACTCACTGTGCTTGCAAATACACAAAACAGAATGTATCACCTAAACCTGTTGCCTTTTGAGTTGAAGACACTGAGAGAATATTCATGATACTTGATGCCAGCTTTATTTCTGAGTAGGAACACTAAAAAGTAAAAATACATGCAAAAGCATGCTTTCTCCTGAAAAGAATTAAAATTTGGAAAACTAAACACATGATTGCAGTTACTGCTGGCAGAAGTCAGCCCCTGTGGAAAAGAATTTATCTGCTGCCCTATTAAAATGCTGTGTAATCTCTATTTAGGCCCAATCACTGCTCTCAACCCACATGTGTAAAATATCCCAACCTATCTTTACATGTGGGCAGAACCACATGGCCTGAGAGACCCTCCTGAAAGGGTTGAAAAGCTCTGCAGGACTGTAGAACATCCTTCATGAAGGTATCACAAATGACTGGTCCATTGGTACACTGGCAGTGTTTGGCAGAGGTACCCCAGGTACAGCCAACTTGAGAGTTCACCTGCTCCAAGTGTGTCCCACTCAGGGGGGGAGGCTGGGCACAGCCTGCTGTGGTGCAGGAGAGCTCAAAGGGTCACACTTAGGACAACTGTTTATAGGGTTGCAGAAGAGTTGGCTTTAGTCATAGTAATTTTCCATCCTGGCCACAATTATCAACCTTCTTCAAAAGTTTGATAATAAAAATGTTGTTTCACTCAAGTTGTAATTCAGGCTTGAAAACTAATTTTCCAAGGCTATTCGTTGAAAAACAGGAGCTGACAGAGTTTCTGACAAGCTCAAGAGGAGCTTAGTCCAGGTGCTGTTCATCAAGGCCGAGGCTTAAGGGGTTTTTCTGAGATGATAGTGCAGCCCAGGGAGTGGGGGAGGATGCAACACCAGAGAAGGCAACCTTGAAGATACATTCCAAGGTGTTTCTGTCTACATTCTCTGAAATGATAACCACCAACAGCTGCCACCTCTGAAATCCTCTGTATAAATCATCAGAAGATATCCTCTCCATTAACAGTGGAGAATATACAAATTAACCATCATAATCCACTGAAGGGAGAAGGACCACCACAAGGACAGTTGGTTTCTGTGTGTTTTTTCTACACAGCATGCAGTTCTCAGCTGTTCTTAGCCTGTGGTTACTCACTGTGGGTGAGCAGGTTGGCTGCTGCTGCTCTCTGAGGTTCTCTGCCACTATAAAACAGACCAATGTCCATTTTACAAACGCAGAGGAAGAGCAGAGACAAAATAGTGTATTTTGCATTATGCAATTAAAGCATAAAACCACAACAAAGCAGAAGCAGCTTAAGAGAGCTTTTTAGAGCTCTCATAAGGGATAAGGAGAAAGTCAGAAATCAGCTACATCCCTCATTAGCTTTTGCCTACCTGACAAAGATTCTACTGGCATTACCTCTTACTTTTATAAGGAAGAGCTCTATTGGAGAAAAGGATTTGATGATCCTGGAATGTTTAGTGTCTCGATAAATATAACATGCTGAGCATATTTGTTTGAGAAAGTCTGTGATTGCCTTAGCTTGTGGTCTACAATCATCTTACTATGATTAAACTGCATAAAATCTGGTATTATCTAAAGGTTTATCAACTGGAATTTACTTTAACTGCAAACTCTGCCTTTAAAAGATACCAAAATTACTATTGTTATAACAGCCACCCTAAATCTGCATTAGCGACTGAACTTAAGACCATCTGCTCCTGGGGCTGTAACCCCAAAGAAGCCACAGAAAGGAAAAACTGTGAACTGCTTCCTGATATCCAGGACCTAGGGCTTTTTGCCAGGACAAGTGCCTGTGAACAAGACACTCAGAAGAGAGACCCCATCGATCACTCAGCTTGTGTTACCAGAATTCTGTAGAGATGACTGTTTCCACCACTATTCAGGTTTCAGTTTGCAGTTATTCTAAATCTGGTCCTGGACTTGCAATGCAGTTAAGTGATACTAAGAACAGGCCATGTTACTCCAGTCTTCACACAGGCAGTACTTTTTTCCACCTGTCAGCTTGGACTTTCCCCCACCTCCCTGTAGCAGGACTCTTCTAGTCACTCCTGCTCTGATTCAACACTGGGAATAACAGGGTAAAATAAGAAAAGCAGCAAGATTTCAAATTACTTACGGTGAAAAAATATTAATAATTCCAAGTTGTTTTATTTTCTAGTATTTGTCAGGAGTAATTTTTAGGTTCCATTGCTAATGTGGAGCAATGACATTATATAGCTTGTTTTCATATTTTTACATAGCAATTCAGTGATGTTGAACTGTATGCATTTCTAAAAGACCTGCTCAGGAGTTGTGACTGTACAGATCAGACATCCTGTGTTGTTTTGACATCCTGTGACGTTTTCTTCACTGAGCTCTCGGCTTAAACAGGCCCTCGAGCAAGGCGGCCCCGGACCGTGTGGAAAGGCCTGGCCGAGCAGCCCAGCCCCCAGCCCCGCATGGCTGCGCAGGGCGGCAGAGGCAGGGCTGGGCGGCTGCAGGCAGCAGCAGGGCTCGGCTCACACACGGAGCTCAGGCTGCTTCTGTTTCTGAAGTCATTACCTGCATACCATTCTCTCTGCTATACTGCGACGCGGTAATCTTTTCCCCCCATCATACCTAAAATTCAGGGCTCATTCCAAAGTGGAACTCATTATCAGCTGACTTTAGTTTTCAGTCTCTGTGCAAACTGTGCTGTACTTATGACGACGATAATAAGCTAAAATAAAGACCAAGCTGAAAACCGCTTATCTGCTGCCTGACCACAGAAGAAATTGGCAAGTGGTTGGGCTCATACTTCCTTTTTTTTTTTTTTTTTTTTTTTGTACTTCAGGTTACAAAGAGGGATCTCATTGGCTCATCTAAACCCACTGCTAAATAAGCAGGTTTTAACTCCTTTTTCATCTGCTTGTCAGATCTCCAAAAGTAAGACCACATAGACAAGGTCGCTGCTTTCAAATTTAAATGTCACAAGTTGCCATGTCAATATGTAGTGAATGGTACAGTAAGGCAGCAGTTACTGAAATTTACCCTGAAGTACAATGTAACTTTTTTCCTAATCGAAGAGTTATGGGATAGGATTTGGGGATCCTATTAATAGGAAGTGTATTAGCATTTATTTAAAAATAACTTCTAGCTTCACAGATCTATATCAAAGCTAAAGGCAAACGTACCCTGTAAAGTTAAACATTAAAAGGCAAGCGAACACCAGATTTGCTTTCCTTTAGTTTTATAATCATTTAAAAGCTGACAATTCATTTTCTGGTGTATGTACTTATGAAGGGTCTCCTGGAGTTGACAATGCTGGAAAAATTTTCAATTAAAAATTATTCTAGTTTTTCATATTTCTATGTCTAGGTAGCCTCTCTCAAAATAAATCCCCAGGGATTTAATTAGCCTTACCTTACTTCAAAAGGCAACCTCTAGACTTTCCAGAGCATACAGTGAATGTAAGGAAGCCAGATGTGTAAATATGCATGTCCTTTCCTCAAGTACAGCAATTTTAGTGGTCCTACAAGAACAATGTATCAGCGTTGTTAGATCAAGAACTCATTGCTTTAAATACGTAAACCAAAAGAATTTGTGCTCCTATTTTTTGAAGTATTTCAGAATTCAACAGTGAAAGGGACAAATTTACCAAAAAAAAGGTAGTTCACTAAAATCGTAATAAAACTTCATTGATCTAAATGTAATGAGTAAAGGAAAAATAGTATACATCTTTTCAGAATAAAAACTATTCTGAAACTTGATTCTGCAAGTTGATTTTGCATTTGGAAAGACTGTTAAGTGGAACTTACTTTACTGCTGTTACTTGCCTATTTAATAATAGTTACCTTCAGATAGATTTCATCATATTCTTTGTAATCATAATTTTCACTGCCAGTGAAAGTAGGTTTTAATTTCTTTTAAAATAAATCCTGTTTTAGATTTCATTTGGCAAACCTGCAGCATTCTCACATGCCAAGTCGTACTCTGTCTTCTGCTTGATCTTGTTTCATAGCCAGCTTCATAGTAGTAGGGTCATAATAAAAAGAATATGAAAATTGTTAAAGGAATGAAGCAGTTCAATTTCCCTTAAGTTCCAGTCAGTGTCATAAAACACTTTGTGCAGGAGTATCCAAGGCTTTCTTCTTTATTTTACAGTCATGATGATCATAATTTCTTAGAAAGTGGAAAGTTAGAATTTTACATATAAGATCACTCACCTAACTCAGCAAACTAAATAGCTGCTGTGTCATTAATGTTTGCCATGTGGTGAGTAATTGCACCAAGTCTTCGCCTCTTGAATAGCTTGGTTTGCAGCTCTTTGTTTCACTGACCATAAACCACAGGGTTAAAACATAGTGCAAATAACAAAGTAAGAAGGGCTGTAAAATAGTGCTTTCATGGTGTCTTCCAACAGCTGTTAGCAGAAGTAGCAGAAGGTGCAAACTCAATTGCAGTCCAGGAATAATGATAGTTTTTCTGGGCTTTTTATTTTAGATATTTGAATGGCCATCATGTTTTTCTTCTCTGCAGAAGAGGCAGTAGTCAATTACAATGATGATTATAGGAACTACAATTAAAACAATTCCAGCTGCTCTGACAAAAGTAGCTCCAGGCAGAGTTGGCCATGAAGTTCTGTTTTGAGTATACCTTGAGGTGTTTCTTTTCTGCCTTCTGTAAGTAAAAGGCAAATACCTTTAAGCTTTGTTATAATCCAAGCACAAATGATGACTTGGTGTTTCACTGAGCACACTGGTGGTAAATACTGCAGAGATCAGCGTATGCAGCAAGATACCAGTGAAATGCCATCAAAGTAAGAGGTCTCCTGCCACTTTCTCCTTATGTTCCAAACACTGTCCCTTTTACAAATTGTGGAGTTATCACATTAAGCACTTATACTGTTTAACAGATTGCACTAAGGTCATAGAGGAGGGAACAACAGAGCAGGTGATGGCACTGGAGAAAACACTGCACTTATTTCTTCATTTGAAAGCATTCTCAAACTATCTTTGGTATTAGCAACCTAAGTGAAATAATAACAATGTAATCATCTGTTTAAAGAAATGTTTTTTTGTACACTTTCTATATGCACTGATACTGAGAATTTCCCCTCAGATGAAATACTAAACATGTTAATGATCTTTAATGGCAGCTTCCGGGTCCTGTAAAAAAAAGAAAAACCCAAAGGTATCATAATTTGTGCAGTTAACTTGATGCTATTTCTTCCCATAACCATAAGCATAATTAGCAGATATTTACAGTAAAACAAGCTTTCCTGCACACAAATAGCTGATTTTGCTGTAACATGTAATATATTGGTTTTCATGGCTGAAAGAATATCATACTAGAACCTCTAAAGCATGTCCTTAACTTTTTCCTTTTGACAGCCATTTAGTGGGCAGGTAAATATAGAGAATAAGGAAATGAAAAGTATCCTTATAATAAGGATTGCTTGCAAAGCATTTTGATAGGTAAACTCATTCACAGAGTCTCAGAATGGATACAGTTGGAAGGCACAACAGCAGGCCATCTGGTCCCACTTCCCTGCTCTGGCAGGTTCATCCCTGAGCACATGGCACAGAATTGCATCTGGACAGTTCTGGAATATCTCCAGTGAGGGAGACTCCACACACTCTCTGGGCAATCTATTCCAGTGCATGGGCTCCTGCACAGTAAAGTTCTTCCTCATGTTCACGTGGAACGTCCTGGGTATCAGTTTCTGCCCGTTGCCTCTTGTTCTATTGCTCAGCACCACCGAGCAGAGCTTGGTCCTTCCTCTGAGCCCAGAGACTTGGGTACATGGGTGAGGTCCCCTCTGAGGAGCTCAGAACTGGACACAGCACTCCAGATGTGCTTCACCAGGGCTGAGTCAAGGGGCAGGATCACTTCCCTTGACTTGCTAGCAATGCTCTCCCTAGTGCACCCCAGAATCTCATTGTCATCTTGGCCACAAGGGCTCACTGCTAGCTCATGGACAGTTTATTGTTCACGAGGACCACCAAGTCCTTCAATGCAGAGCCACTTTCCAGCAGGTCAATCCCCACCTATCTCGGTGCTAGGGGTTATTCTTCCCCAGGTGCAGAATCCTGCATTTGCCCTTGCTGAACCTCAGATGGTCCTTCTCTGCCTACCTCTTCATCTTCAACTTGTCAAGGTTCTTCTGAATGGCTGCACAACACTCTGGAGTATTGGCCATTCCTCCCAGCTTTGTGTCATCAGTGAACTTGCTGAGGAGGCATCTATCCAAGTCATTGATGAATAACTAAACAAAACTGTCAATAAATTAAACAATACTGGGGCCCTGCATTGAACTTTGGGGGACACCACTACTGCCAGGCCTCCAACTAGACCCTGTGCCACTGCTTACCACTGTCTGACATCTGCCATGTTACCAGTTCTCAATTCATTTTATACTACCTCATGGGACAAAGCAAGAGCTAACAAATAAGAGTTTAAGCTGTTCTCTGAGCCCTCCTGATGGTCCCTCAACTGGCAAGACAGGTAGTGCAGAGAAATAAACTTGGAATACAATAACCCTAATGTCTAAAATATTTCAGCCTACAAAACTACTCTAGAATCTTTCACAAGTATTACATTTACTAGAAAAACAAGGTACATTCCTGATTGTATCTATCTGGCACTTAGTATGACAGAATCTGTGCTGAATGTTTGCTTTCAAATATCCAAGCAGATGTCAGTGCTGAACAGTATGTGAGGTAAAATTTTAGTCAGCAGGATATGATTTTTCATTTAAAGACAAATTGACTTTGCCAGTTGTCACTAGTAAACTTAAAAAAACCTCACATATAAAAAAATCTAAGTATAAATATTACATGCACAAAATCTTTGGAACTATTCTATTGTGAGTATCAGTTCTCCACTGAAGTTTAGCTGTCCCAGAAACATGTATTTCTGATATTTCAATGCCTCCCCAACATCTAACATTTTCTTATTTTTATACGAATGCAGAATCTTTTAAATGCAGTCTTAAATGCTGGGTTTACTTGAGGTAACTTTTATTTTTATGTGATTTTCAGGCATCTTTAGATGCATTTAACTAAAGTTCACATTGCTGAGAAGACTGAAAATAATACTTGAGAACAGAGACAAGCACCTAAAAAAACCCCCCAAAACCAAAGAAGGTATTTCAGAGGCAAGGAGGGTGCTGTAAATAATCTACAGAGTCTCAGGTTTGTCTATGTGACCATCAATTGAGAAAGTACTTATGTACACAAATACTGCAGTGTAAGCACTTCCAAAGCAGTTGGGTAATTTCAGAGTGTAAGTCCTTTTTTCAAAAGTCATATAACAGCCTTGGTGGAAGCTTTCACTTTGCTCATGGCCAGCTGTCACTCAGCTGTTAGCCATAGGATTCCTCCTGACAAAGTTTCCAGGCTGCTTTGGAGAGCCTGGTGACCTCATTTTTTTTACAATGAAAACCAGCCTGTGCTGGGTTGTTGGGTAACAGCAAGCCACAACATAGGTACTACATATAATTTCTGTCTTAACAAAACCCTAGAGCAGATTTTCCATCGTTCACCTACAGTCATCTTCTTCCAGAATACTTCTGAATACAAACAGCATATGGATGGGGGAGAGTCAGCATCTCTTACTGACTCTGCATGGTTCAGGAAGGTGACATAGAATCTCCATAGACATTTGTGGCCTTTGGGCACATGGAGAAGAAATAAGCATTTAAAATTACTGCATGGGCTGCAAAAAGTCGGTGGAAAAATACAGAGCAGATGAAGTTTATTTTGATGAAAGTGTCAGGGACAGATATTGCATGTGTACAAGATTTACATAAAAAGAGAAATATTAGTATTTTTCTTTTGTTTAAGCAAAAGGGGCCAGTGACTGCAGCTTCCCTCCAAGGGGCTGAATCACCACTTCCTGTCAACTTGTTAGCACTAACACATCACTTCAGAGTTACAGCTCCAAAGCTTAAAACTGCTGCACACAGGCCACTGTTTGTACAGTGCAGTCACTGAGCAGTTCAGCAGTGTCAATACTGGTGTCTGGAGCTATTTTTAAAGTGCACTGCATTGTCATGAATCAGCCTTCTGGTCTCCTACTGTAATCTGTTTAGCAAATGGCACATTTAGCTACTTCAGCCACTTTTTATATGTGTGTGTGTGTGTGTGTGTGTGTGTGTGTGTGTGTGTGTGTATATGTGTGTGTAGATGCATGGTAGGCACTCAGTCTTCCATTTATTGTGCAGGATGATATTGAAAGCATGCATTAAATAAGCAGAAAACTGCTATTGTTTTTGTTAGAATTCTCAGAATAGACATTGTAGAAGGAAACCACTGAGTCCTGTGGTTGTCAGGGGCTCTAGAAAGTCAATTTTATATGTGCATAAATAAGGAAAGCTTTGCTTAGTCATTCATCTATCAGTTGGTCGATTCCTATGTATGGGCAAAAGATAACAGTGGTTAAAGGGTCTCTTCTGCAGTTGAAATCTGTATACTGATTAAGATCAATCTGCAAGGCATGTGGTAAAATCTCAATTTATGAACTTTTACAGTTCTTGTAACAGTCATGGGGCCTGTTCACTCAAGTCTTTACCCACAACAAATGGAAGTCTTCGTCTTGCAGATTTTCCAATATTACAAAAGCTTAAAGAATGTTAACACTGAGTTTGATAGGAAGTGAAGCCTGTCTGAACATCAGCAATGATTCTACATGGAGTTAAAGCTTAATTTTAAAAGCATCACAACTTAATTTGGAGTTTTTATTTACACTACATGGAAGTAAAATTATTTCATTTTAGCATTTAAACAAAATAATAAACCCTCAATATATCAGTTTCATTATTTCAGGCACTGCCCATGGACAAGTATATTTTCCAGAAACAGTTTTTCTTATTACTGAGAAGAATAATCTGGTGTATCCCCATTCTTTTGGTCTTTAGCTAGTGGGTATAGTTTTATTCTTTGAGTGTAACACAAACTGTCATCTTAAATTCATCCCTTTACTGATAAGTTTCATGTAGGGAATACCCAGACTTCTATTTGGAAAAGATAAATTTTAAAAACAGTTAAAACATCAATTTCAGCAGTACACTCATGCCTATCAAACCCTGATAATTAAAGGAATATGATGTAACTTGACTGTATCATCAAAGAAAGTTAACTTACCTTGTATTTTGTCTCTGTTCAAATTGGAGTACTTTTTGCATGCTTCCTTCTCTGTGTTGCTAAAACATTGCTCATTGTAAAAGAAGAAGCAAGAGAAATTAAAGAGAAGTAAAAACAGAGAAGTTACTTGGAAACCAAAATGTCTACAATGTCATTACATACTAAGAATGTGAGTCCTTCTAGAGACATTTACAGTTTTTTATGCCATCAAAGACTCAAAAAGTAATAGCAAGAGATATAAGTATTGTAACAAATACAATAACTTCATAGCTACCACAGATTTACTGTGGCATAAAATTTTACAGAAACAGAAAAAGTAACAAATCTCAGCTCCCCTTACTTAGAATGTAATTCTCCTAATTAATTAGCTCTGGTAAAGAGAATACCTGTTAATAGCCTAAGACATACTGTGCACAATTTAGCTGCTCTGATTCACAGAAAAGGGAACATATACAGTCATTGTCTTTTTATTGTTGTTGTTGTCATTGGGGATGATATTTTATCACTGTCAATATTCTTTGAGCTCTAAACATGTTTTCTGGCATTCCTCTCTGAAAGCATTACAAAAATCCTTCTTCCATTCAGGTACAATAGGAAAAAAAGTAAGATCTTTTGATGTTTTTCTTATGGCATGAACTACATAAACTTCAGCTGTCCCTTCAGCCAACTTAAACAGCTCAAAGCCAAGATTTCAAAATTGCTTCAAAATTTTTAAAGAAATGCCTAAAAATTATTTCAGAAATAAAATATTTTAAAATGCTTTAATAATGGAATATTAGAATAGGGAATGTAATAGCCCATGGGAAATAGATTGATTCTTACAAGACCAATACTGGTAAGGTAAGTATAGATGAGCAAGATGAAGGGTGTGATTGAGAGAACATCCTTCCTTCTACATCAGCACTACCCATTCTCACTGCTTATTGATCAGTTCTGCATCTAAGATTGAATCACTGCTGTTTTTATGGAGTCCTATGGTCTTCCAGGCCAGGGAGGGTCAAAAGAGCATCTTGGACATGCTGCAGAAATAAATCTATGTAAATAACTATGTAACAGAAAAACAAACTCGCCTTTAATGAAAAATCATTCCTGGGACTCTCTTCATCATTTTTGAGAATCTCTAATGTATATTAATTTACTAATTCACTTATATAGTGAATTTTAACTGTGGAAACAAAACATAAGTGGCCTGGAAAACGTGGGTGAAACAACTAAAAACCCTCCATATTTTTCATGCAAATTTTGGTCCCAAGCCTCAGAATGGTAACAGCTTTTCCCCCAAACTAGCTGTCAATAACAGTCCTAAATAAGTATCTGCAAGCTGGTATCCTGGGTAGAAAACAGCAGCAACCAGGGGTATCTGCACCAGTACATTCTGTATAATGACACAGGCAGAGGGAAAAACATGTCTCCCATCTTCTCTGACTTGTCCCTGAAAACTCCTCCTTTGCTCCAACCACCAGAGATCAGCAGGCAGAATTTCCTTTGGCTGGTTCTTCATGCTGAGTGTACCTTGTGGCTGTCTCCATGCACAAGTACCTGCTGAATCAGACTGACATAGCTACAACCCACTGCATTTTGTTGACAATTCTCAGATAGGGCTTGTGACTTAAAAGGGGCTGCAATATGCTTTCAGCAAGACCACAGTAGGCTTGCAGGCTTTGGGGTGGTTTGGTTTTTTTTTTGTTTTTTTTTTGGATATAATTTTATGAACTAGGGGTAATAAAATTATTCTAGTTCCATAGAATGCATAGATAGATAGAACACATCTGAGAAGCTATATTATTGCTAGTTCTCAGGGAAAAAAAACAGGTAGACAATATGCTGCTTATGACCAGCAGACAGGATGAGGGCCCTGCTCTGTCATGTTGTTGTCCAACTGAAGATTCTCAGGGTACCATTACAACAAGCCAGGCTCTCTGGGAGACAGTGAGCTAAGACTGCAGAAGTGGTAAGGAGAGTTGCAGCAACACACGGATAACTTTCAGCTAACATCCTACAAACAGCAGCAGCCAACGGCAAATTAGGTGATGGCTCTGTGCTGAGGCAGTGAGCAGGGCTTTTCACAGCACGGCCCATTTGGGGTGTGCTGTAATTGGGGTTTGGTAGGTGTGCAGCAAATTCAGGAAGTGCAATTTGCACCTCTTTGCGCCAGAAACGGAATGAGTCAGATCCCCGAAGCTTCAATTTCAGCTTTGCTGCTGCCTCCTCATTGTTCTGACTAATACAATGATTTCATACCCAGCTAAGTATGGTAAAAGCCAGCTGCATGGCCTCTAGGTTAGAGCCAGCTCATGCTGGCGTCAAAGCTAAAAGACTCACACAGATTTCAGGGGAGCAGCTGCAGGCCACTCCAGCTACCTGTAAGCAAAATTATTAACTACACTAAGAAACACACAAATCAAGGTACATTTAACAATACAACACACCGCATCAGAAGTCATTAGCATCTCAGTTCTTCAGTGCCAAATTTGAAACATCCGAAAGAGGCCAGAAGTTCAGAAAGAACAAAGCAAATGGGCATAAGACCTCTAAAAAAAACAAGTATTAAAACCCAAGAAACTTAAAATAGGCAGCAACTTTAAATGCAAAATCTAGCTCTCTAAACACAAGAAAAAAAAACCCTAGAAAAATGGCCTGTATGGTTTTGGCCCCAGATGTCCCAAATTACTGCACGTCCCAAATGCACTGTGCTGTGAAAAGCCCTGCTTACTGCCTCAGCACATACTTGTCTAACACCAGGATCAGTGTCCTGTGTTAAATTGGTATGACCTTGGTCCTGGGCAATGGGCAATACTGAAACCTCTCTCTTTCATGCGACTTTATATATGCACCCTGGCACTTTTCATGGTCAGTGTGCACATTTACAGGATACAGGCTTCTTTCCAATTTATTTAATTACTTACTGTAATTAAAGTATTTCAAAAACCATTTTTTACTAATGGGTACAACGATTTTTCCTTCTGTTTATAAATTAACTTTAGTAATTTGTGAAGAACACTGAGGGTGAAATGACTTAAAATAATGTAACATTTGAAAGATTTAGTAACAGTTTTATTTTCCTATGTGCTCCCACTGGAACCACTACTTGGCAATGCATTTGTTAACTGTTTTTCCTTCTGATCTTGTGTAAACCAAAACCTTGGTCTGACAAATGATATTGTGAGAGCAGTTACCTAAAACTGCCTGGAGCTCTGGCAGAATCAGGCCAAGGGCCTTGATGCTAACCCTGCAAAAAGTAATCACGATTTGCAGTTGGCTATTGGCAGAGTAAGATTAGATTTGGTTCTGTTAGGCTGTAACTCCAGAAAATTAAGACCTCATCCTTTAGTAGTGTTCCTAATTAGTCCACAACATTTTTTCTTAAAAGGTGAGGATAAGGTCAGTGGTGAGACTCAGAATCTTCCCCACCTCTGCAGAAGAACTTCAGGGAGAAAGATCAGGGTAATTTGACACAGAGGTCAGACTTTGTATGTACTTGCTGTACAGTATTCTCTAGTCTCAGAATAGTGCAGCTGACAGCTAGGATCCCTCCTTTCTAACAGATGTCAGGTGTATTTCAGTAAATATCGAAACCATGGATAGCTTTCTGAGCCTGATGTGAAAACATAGATTCTAAGGTTTCCTGCATGCAATTTCTAACCTCCTTAGAGGCCCCGATTACCAGCCTTGCCTGCCTATCAAGCACTACTCGCTTTTTGGGTCAAAGAGGCATCAAAATGGGGTCAGAGGACGAGCTCATTATTTCCTGTCTTCTCAGCAGTCTGCTCCCAGTGTTTCTTGGCTCCTCCATGACGAACGTGGCATTGTTCGTGAAACAATGTCATGTTTTTAGTGATTTGCAAAGTACTGTGAATCTTGCATATTAAAGATACTGAGAAAGCATTAACAGCTGCTATTTAGTGCAGCAAAGTTTTATTAAATTTCAAGGATATGTGTTGAACAATAAGCCCCCATTATAGTGGGCTTACTTAACTAGCCCATCAAGACGCCAATAAATTTGCAATAGTATGAGAGAAATTAATATAGGATTTAAAAATATTTTTAATCTAATTTGCTACATCTGACGTAGCAATATTTTCAGATGGATCTTAGTTAAGTACATAAAATAAATATTAAAAAACTCCAGTGTATACTTGCCAAATAATTAAACTTCCAGAACCCAAAAGGTGTCTGACCCCAGCGGAACCCGCTGCCACTGCGCGGATGTTACCGGCGTCATTCCCGCCCCGCACCGCCAGGAGCGCCTGCCCGGTGTGTCCCGTCACATCAGGCCCTGGCGTACCCTGCGGAGCTGCTGCTCCTGGCCGGGACGAGCTGCGGCCGAGGCCGTTCCCGGTTGCAATTCCCGCATGGCCCGGGCGCTCCCGGGATGCGGCACTCCAGGAGCAGCCCCGCCTGAGGCGGCCCGGCTGCTGCGCCGCAGCGCCCCCTGGCGTGGCGATCCCGCTATGGCGGCCCCGCTGGCCTCGCGTCCTGAGGGAGCCCCGGCCGCAGCGCGGGATGGCGGGGAACGCGGCCCCACAGCGGCCCCTCTGGGAACACCAGCCTCACACCGGGATGGCGGGGAACGGGGCCCCACAGCGGCCCCTCTGGGAACACCAGCCTCACACCGGGATGGCGGGGAACGCGGCCCCACAGCGGCCCCGCTGGGAACACCGGCCTCACACCGGGATGGCGGGGAACGCGGCCCCACAGCGGCCCCGCTGGGAACACCGGCCTCACACCGGGATGGCGGGGAACGCGGCCCCACAGCGGCCCCGCTGGGAACACCGGCCTCACACCGGGATGGCGGGGAACGCGGCCCCACAGCGGCCTCACAGAGGCCCCGCTGGGAATACCGGCCTCATACCGGGATGGCGGGGAAAGGGCCTGCCGGAGGCCCTGGAACATTATTGTTATTATTAGGGACACTAAAACGTTGTGGTCACTGCCCCTTGCAAGAAGCCTTATTAAAGCTAATTGTTGTTCCTCATTAGAGCCACAATACAGTTCTGTTAAGAAATACATTAAAAGATACAAAGTGGTGGAAAAGTCAAGCCAGTAATAGTGTAAGCTGAATAAACCTTCCATTTTAAAATAAAATCTTGAGAAGAGGGTCTGCAATATTTAACCTAAAAGGCAGTGCGCCTGGTTGGCAGAAATCATCATCATCCCAGTGTCAGGAGCATGTTAACATTTCAGAGTACAAGCAAAAAATGCTTCTAAAATGATGTTTGTAGAGGTTAACAATCATTTCCTTCCTTAACATATAATAAAGTTGTATTAAAATAATTTGCATTCCCTATTAAAGCAACTCCGCAGATGACCGGCTGATTTAGATTAAAGAACATTTACTAGTTTGTTTTTTGCATTGCAGCCACCACAACAGCAGGACCAACACCTCCAAAATCTGCCTGGGCCACAGGCAGCACCCGCCACTGGAGCTCGAGTCCATTTTGAAACAGGGCGAAGAGAACAGCTGGCTCGAATGAATGCCTGGGAGCCCACACCCTCGCTCTCTCTCAAATAACAATGTTTATTGCATTCTTGTTGCACTGAAAGGAAAGCAATAAGCATTTGGGAAAACAACATCTACAGATTGGTGTGTGGGAGGACATTACGATGTTATCCTGTCCAGCAATCTCCTACTTCTCTCTCTCCATTTGATAATAAAGACAATGACTGAACAAATGTCCCTTTCATACTTTGCTCCTCTGCTTTTTGTTTTTCGTCACTCTCCCTAAAACAACACAAACTGAGCTGGTAATAGTTTGTCAGATTCCAGAGTCTGGAATGCATTTTCGTCGGCCCATTTCTATCTGGATGGAAGTGCAGAGCTGCTGCAGCAGCCACAAAAGCAGAAGAGGTCCCCTACATCCCTGAGGCTCCTCATGCTGGAGGAGAGTTATGGATGGGAGTCCATACTGACATCTCTGCCGTCTCTCCTGTGTCATCTCTCTGCACACCGTTCCATCCCCCTCTCTAAGTTTCTGTGCTACTTAAAGCAATTACAACTCGAGTGACTCATTACACCACAAGTCTTGGAGTCACTCCCCCATACAAGAAAAGAAAAGCTCTCCCTCTTCTCTATGAGATCTACTTTCTGCTGGTATTTGAGTGAGATGGTGGCAACCCAGACAGAACTGTCATCCAACATTTCTTCTCAAGTAGCTTTTTACCCCTTGGTGACTTGGTAGGAACAACAAATATACAAACTCAAATGAAATGGAACTGGAATGCTCCCAGTGACACACAGTGCAAGACAGGGACTTGCAGGTGAGAAAGTGCCTCTCCCTGAAAGATGAAGACTCTAAGGTACCTACATGTGCATCATCTTTCAGATTCCCTTGAGCTGACAGCTCCCCCACCTACCTGTGTGAAGTTTTATATGGCAAAAATGAAGGGAAAGAAAAGTACTAATCAAGAAAGTGAGATAACAAAACCACAAAATAGAAAAATACGCTAAAAAGAAGCTCAGCAGCAGAGTTAGAAATCAAACTTTCCCCTGAAAACAGCAACAGGAATCTAGCCAAGAAACAATGGTCTTGGTATACTTTGGAAATTAGAAGTAGAATAATTAGAGGCACATCTAATTTAATCAGTAATACATAAGATGTGTTTTCTAGAATCCTAATTATGGATTTAGTCCTGTAAATCTTTACTTGCATAAGAAGTTTGTACTTGCAATGAATACTAAATACTTGGAAGATGTTTATGCTGTTCTTTAAAAATTTGTTTATTAGGAGACTGAAACAAAGCAGTAGATTGTAGCATCTAATTATGAGAAAGAGGATACACATCGCATCCAAGTATTGTGGCACTCTGCTTTGTCTTAAGGTGAACACCACAAATGCTGAAAACATTTGGATTGAAATAAAAAGTTTATAATTTAGGTACATGTTTTTTAAACTGAGGATCAATCTGGCAAATGCCAACAAGCAAGCTGCTCCTGTTCAACATAAGCATGCTGTATTGTACTTCTGAGATTAAGCTATTTATAATCTTTAATGCTTTATTGTTGTTTTAAAAAGTGCATAGATGTATGTAAATATTTACATATATAAATATTTTACAATCCATAGAATAATTTTAAAACAGTGCACTTGCAGAAAAGTATTAATATGAAAACAATTATTAAAATGCTATTCATATAATATTTATGTTATACATGAAAAACAAATGATTGTATATTTTTGTTCAGAAAAGCTTTCAAGTTCTGACAGCATTATTTGCGGTTTCATATGGAAAAATGGAAAGAAAATTATTTC
The DNA here is from genome assembly GCF_027477595.1 of Haemorhous mexicanus. NCBI lineage: Eukaryota > Metazoa > Chordata > Aves > Passeriformes > Fringillidae > Haemorhous > Haemorhous mexicanus. Next base: position 11,767,598 of record NC_082350.1, on the reverse strand, counting down.
ATTATCCTCCGCTAGAGGGAGAGAGAGCAGCTCTTGTTGCTGGGCAGATTCTGCACTTTCATTCTGCACCATTTAAAGCAATGATGTCAAGTTTTGGGGAAAAAAGCCCCGAGCAATTTAGTTCATTATATTATCAAATATGAAGTAACTCCTAACATACTGAAGACCTGAAATCTAAAATTTCATTGCTGCTAGGTTACTTTCTGGAACAAATACTACACCAAGTTGATTTCTTTAGACATCCATGTTAACATAATTATTAAAACATCTGAAATAAATAGCAAAAGTAACAGAAATTGTAATAGTTACTAATTTGATAACAAAACAAAGTTACCTATATTGTACTTTCCATTCTGTATTGGATGTGGAATATTCCTACAGGTACTGCATTGTTTTCACTGCTTCCTTAGAAATCAGAGCATGATTTCTTCCACCCAACAGGTCACCCTCTATCTCAGAAGCTCAGAGAAGTCTCACCTCTCCAGAGACAATTTGACAGCAACTGTTCAGAGTGTCGATGTTTCCATTTCACCTAAATAACCTGATGATCCAGTCCATGATATCCACACAAGTATCTGTCCCTTTCAGTCCTCTGAACTCATGCTCCTGCTGGATTGCAGTTTGTGGTAGGGTAAGAAAACAAGAGCGGGTGTCTGTGTGCCCACAGAACATGTGGGAACTGCCCCAGCCCACAGAAACATGAGACACTTGGTTTAGCTCAGAGTACTGAGCAGGACCAAGTTTCTGATGCATTTATAAGGTCATTTGGAATGGTGGGCACAGGATGCTCATTACCTGAAGGACAGCCATGGATGGCACATAATCAAAAGCTGAAATGTTACTTTCATTTAAAACCCACTGCAGAAAGAGCAAAGAAGAAAGGCTAGGAGGGGTTAATATGTCAACTGTCAAAGCAATAATCTAGCACTGGGAGTTTAAGTGACCTTGAAAAGTAAATATTTCTTTATATACTGTGACATGGACAAACTAAGCACAAGGCAACAACTGTTCAGTTTGTGCTCATATAGATTTCAAAGGAAGCCCTCTATTTATGGTTCAAGAACAAAAACTTAACAAGGAAACACAAACCAGGCCTTAATACAATGTTTGAATTTAATTCTGAAGTTTATAAAATGCTCACAAATACAAAATCCCATTAAATATATTTCTGTTCTGCAGTCCTGATTATGTTTATTTAAGTTTTCTAAGGAACTGGAGGCAGTTTAATAATACATTCCTTTCCTCTATCTCTGTTTAGGGAAAACTGCAGTTATTGACAGTATGAGCGCTATGCAGAGATTGAAAAAACTCCAGTGAAACAAGCAAATGATATTGGAACAGTTACTGAGAAGGAAGGAATGGCTCTGTCTTAGACACATAATGGCAGCTTTTGTACAAACAGTTCTGGCTGAGCCGTCACAGGGATCTCCATTGCAGGACCTCTGGGCTTTTTTGGCCTAATGGAGATCAGTCACACTCCAGCTCTCCAAAACAGCCTGAGCAGCTGTGGAGAGCACGACAGCAGCACAACACTGAGCACACCCTGGCAGCTTCACACAATGTGAAAATCCCTGGTTCAGGTGCTGCTGCAGATGACCTTATGAGATATGAGCCCCTAATGGCACACTGCAGTTTAGTTGTGAGCTGAGGAAGTCACCTGCTGTAACTTGGCTGAAATATTTACAGCTCTCAATTCAGTGGAGGACAGTGTATGTGTCTCCTTCTGTCTCTATGCATTGTTTACCTGCTCTGTTCTCATAAATCATAACACCATTGCTGTTCTGGTGTTTAAAAAAGACCTTTTCTGAAAATATATTGCTTTGGGACTTTACCCAAATCAAGTTATTGAAATGTTGTGTTAAGATTTAATGAAAGCTTTGATATTTCAGAAACTGTTTATAAAGAATGTAATACTTTGGCAGTGGTGCTACAGCAAATAAAAAGGGAAACAGAAAGGAAAATCACACAGTTCAAATCAATCTCAGAAAACCTCAATGTTTACAAGCACAAATGCTGTTTTATATTATGTTTTTAAAATGTTTAGAGATTGGAAGATTCTTTTGACCAAAATGTCTCTCAAGATAAGCATGAAGAAAACTACAGAACAAAGCTAGGTATATATTTTAAACTTTATGCGTAATCTGTAGCAAGCCCAAATGTATTGGTTTGCACTAGACACATTCATACCCACTGGAATGGGTATGAAGTTTCATACATTTCAAGAGCAAAAATTTAGAAAGCCACCACACACAAATTAATACTGTGATTTGAGTGCCATAAAATCACACATAGCCTTGGTACCACTGAAATAAATACTTAAATTTATATTAACTAGTTCAGTGCTAATTTGACCTTGCAGGAATTTGCAGTTAATTTGGTATATTTACAACAGGTGGAACCCACAACCAAGTCATGCACTGCATGCTCTGAGGTCTCTTACATGCCCAAGTCTGACCCACGGGAAGTGACTGCAGTGCCAGTGTGAGTCATGTTGGAGGCCCCAAGTTCTGTCTTCACGTGGTACTTCAGATGTTCAGCCAGCTGCAACCACACCCTTGTACTCACACGTTTTAAACCAGAAAAGCGAGATATCACCGTGTGCAAAACATGTCAGTGTTGCAGTTGCACTTAGGACTCATAGGAGTTTTCCTGATAAGATAGTTTATCTTCCCTTCTCAATATACAACTTTGATTGCTAATGTAGAAAGCTGAAGTTAAATAACGCCGCAAAAAGGGACTGTTTTATCACCTCTTCTTTTGTTTTGTTAGCAAGTGTCATTCCTCCTGTGCTGTGACTTTCTGAATTAGGGAAATAACTATAAAGAGTTGCAGAACACACATTTTTCTGTGGAAGTCTTTAGCTATAACATGGAAATGTAGGTTTGCTGTTGCTGCTGCCATTGAAGAACTTAAAAGTGTGTGGGTGGCAGCAGTTCAGTTCAGAAGCTGCAGCCACCATACATACTCCTACCCATACAATGTACCCTGCCAGCTCTTTAGACTTCTTCTGCAACTCAGTATTCTGTTCCTGCTCACTTTCTCCCTTCATTCTTGCTGCACTTCTTGTGGCAGGATGAACCTCCAACTTCTCATGTGAGGCAGTGCTCAGTTTTGCTGGGAGAACATCTAATATGAATCTTGACAAGTCACTGGTAAAATAGCCTCTCCACTCTGAGGCAGGACTGTTAACCTCTGCTGAGAAACATTCTTTGGTTCTTTTAATACAGTCCAGGAAACTTTCACACTACACAGTGTGTCTTTTACACAATTTAATTGAAAGAGGATAGCCTTAGATTAAATGGTACAAAGAAATTCTTCCCTGAGGGTGGTGAGGCACTGGCAGAGATTACCTAGAGAGGCTGTGGGTGCACCATCCCTGGAAATGCTCAAGACCAGGCTGGATGGGGCTTTAAGCAACTCAGTCTAGTGGATGGTGTTCCTAACCACAGGAGGGGGTTTGAAACTACACAATCTCTAAAGTCCCTTCCAACACAAATCATTCTATGATTCTGCACTGTACTCCTAAAGGATCTAAGGAAATTGAACAGGACCTTCTATATCTGTAGCTGCTGTAATTAATCAGCTCTTGGAGAAAGAAGAGAGAAGACAGAAATGACAAGTAGTTATTCTCCATAAGGAAATCTCCATGCCAGCAATGTTGCTTTTTCCTCTACTTTTGAATTCCATTCCCATGGCCTATCCTCAGTATTGGGTGAACTTGAAGTTAGCAAATTAGTTCATTCTTTCCCATTTGAGTAAGACCCTGAGCTGTCATGGGAGTAGGCAGGGGAATTGATGAAAATGTTCATACTTGCTCAGAGTATTGTTTGGTAATATTGTTTTGTGGTTGAATCCACCAAAGATACCAAGGATTCTCTGCAGACAGCCAGTAGAAAAAGAAGAAAATATGCATTATTTCTGTTTGGCAGTCTGGAGTTACCAAAATGAAGAGAGGGCACAAGCTTTAAGGGTGTTGCAAGGTAGCTGTACTACTGTGCAGTCTCTATGCCAAATGATAATACTAGTTTGTTTTCCTTTTTGCCTTTTTACCCAGCACCAATGTAACATGCCCTTGCAAATATACAGAATTCTTCAGTCACCCAAAGAGGCTCATGGAAGAAAGAGGAGAAAAAAAATCTATAAATACCATTAATTATCTTTCCTTTTAACAGTAACTTGTACAATGAAGAATTAGCCGGGTCATTTGGTGATACTTTGTACTGGTTGAAAGTTCAGCGGTTCAACAAAACAGGGAGAAGGATTTTTTTTTCTGTTCTGTATCTTGGTGCTGCAGAAGCCAAGCTCCTCTTTCAAACCTGTCCTTCCTCATCAATCACTACAGCACTACAACTTCATGGGAAGCAGGGTGGCAGCTTAATGAGAGCTTTAGGGAGGAGAGGGATCAGCACTACAGCAATAGTAGAGGAAAAGTGCTGGGAAGATAAATAGCACTTTATATTTTTATCAGTATGCATTTCCAGAGGGCTGAATGATCTGTGAGATCTAGAGTTCAGCTACCCTTTTAAGCAATGAGGATTAAGCAACTGGTTGAAGCTGAGTGAATGAACTGCGAGAGGGGTTAAAACTACATGGAATCCCGGGCTTGGAGAATAGGAATCAATGGGGTGTTTAGTTGGTGACCAGTACAAGCAGAACACTCAAGGGTCAAAAATTGGTGCCAGAATTGTTCTTTACTTTGATTTTAGCTTGAATAATTATATAGCATGCACTTGCAGCAGATTTTCACCCCTTAGAAGGGGTGATTTCCAAATCAAACAGTGGAGATCCAGTTGAGAGGCCTTTGGGAAACTCAAAAACTGAGGCAACAGAAACCTTACAAAGTGTGATGAGGAGTGCAAAGGGAACACATGTGGTTGAATAGTGTCAGGCACCAGTGCAAGTTGCCAGAGCAGCAGCTGAAGACAATGTGGGGTCACAGTGGACACTAAGCTGAACATGAGCCAACAGGGTGTTTTCACTGTGAATAAAGTGAACCACCCTCTGAGCTACATTAGGAAGGGAGCACAGACAGCAGATGAATAGAGATTATCATCACTTCTTATTTAGTGATAGTGAGTGCACACATGGGATAATGTGTCCTGTTTGGGGTTCCCCAGTTCAAGAAGGATGTCAAGGAACAGGAGAGGGCCATGCAGAGGGCTGATGAGGTGATGAATGGCCTACATCATGCAACTTGTGAAGAGTTTAGAATAAGTTGGGCTTGGTTTGCCTGGCAGAGAAGAAAATAAGGGGATATCTGATGACAACATAAAACTACTCAAAGGGGAGTGGCAAAGATTATTGAGCTGGGCTCTTCTCAGTAGCAGCAAATGGCAAAACCAGAAGGAAAAGTCACAAGCTGAGTCCTTGGAGTTGTGACTGGATGCATGTGATTGAGCATGGCGGGTGCTACACAGGAACATACTGCCCAGAAAGGCCAGCCAGTCTCTATCCTTGAAGGCTTTCAAGGGCAGCTTAAGCAAGGCCACGACTGACCTGCAATACCACAGGTCACAGTCCTGCTTCAAGTGGAAGGCTGGACAGGGTGGATCCCAGAGATCCCTTCCAACCACCACTTCTAGGACTATAGTGCCACAGTGACCCCCAGACAGTAAAGGAAATTGAGTTATCAAGTCTTCCCTCTCTCCCTCCACTCTTTCCCTCTAAGTTATATTATGACATCTAATTACCTTTATGTTTAAGGGACTAGTAAAACATCCTTCCTTTTCATTTGGGGTTACTCTGCTTGCCATCCAAGCATTTTACACAGTTAAGATTTCTAAGGCATCAGAGTCTGTCACACTTTGTTTACCTCTTATTTTACTGGATCAGGCACCTTATTCTTCTTACCTGAAAATGGCAGACACTTTCTTATACCATAGGATTGTCCTCTCCATTCTTACAAAATGGACTTTTTTCCTTACTGAACATAATTCATACTCTTGCTGTTAGACCTGCACAGTTTAGTGGTTACAATTCAAGTAGATCCACACATACTTATCTTCCCAAGGGACAACATAAATCCAAAACAATAGCCCAGAACCCCTGTGGTATATGAATCAAAACTGCTGAAGCAGTATGACACAGCTGAGTAAATCCTCCACCAGATCAAATCTCTGTGGGCACAAGGATTTAGGCACATAGGTGGCACTCAGGTACTGGAGGCACTGGGTTTACAGCCAGTCAAATCTGTTTCTGCAGCAGACTGAAGGGATGTTAGCATGTTAGATAATTCATAAATCCAAGTGTATGTGTCTCAAACTTGAGCAATAACACTAGTCAATAAGCAGCAAATTTCAAATGCCAAGCCCCTAGCATTAGGCCTTTTAAGAAAGCAGACTCCAGTCACAAAGCTAATGCCAAGTTACAAATTAAATTCTGGGATACAAGTGCCCATACACTGTTGGGCAAGGTATTACTGTAAAAGATTAAATCATCAGGGAACATGTGTACTGTAGAATGACACATATTTGCAATGCACTATCACAGTCTTTTAAAATGGAAATTTAGTTTTATTTATGAAGGAGATATAAATAAACCTAATCACAAGTCTCTGACACTAATCTAGTTATTTATTCTGCAAAAGGATTTCTTTTTGAAGACTACAATGCAAAGCAGTGTAAGTTTTATCTAAAGACTGAAGCTCTAGCAATTGCTCATAATCTGCCACACACTTGAACCCAGCCCAGACAGAAGTGTTTCATATTGATTTATTTGATAAATTAGATCCATAATCAACATCAGCACATTTTTAAATGAAAGAAACAGATCAGACTTGATTTTTTCAGTAGATGGAGGAGAGTCAAGCAAAAATGCAGAAAAAATATTTTAAAAGCCCCAAATTAATATTTTTAACCATCTTCTGACCATTTCTTCTCTAACAGATTCTGTGCCACGTTTTGCACATAGGCAGTATGTGTAACACAAAACATTCCTGTTGGCCTCTCCTCATTTTGTCTCCTCTCAAGAACACTTATGTCTTTTTGAACAGCCTTCATTTATACTACTCAGTGCACTGCTAGGACATCAAGAATCTCTGAGAATGAAAGTTATGTGTGTTGGCATATGGGCACCTTCGCCTGGGTATATTCACTGCAAATAGAGCAACTAATTGCAGAATGTAAACCTCATTGGTCAGGTTACTTAGAAAGATCCAACGGAGGAGCGGATACTGGTCTCAAAAAGTAATTTATTTTTGCAGCTCTTCTCCTAAGGGTAGCATATTTTTGAAATTTATTTATAGTGCAAATAAGGTACCATACAGTGAAACTTCCCAAGCTGCATTGTCAGGGTGGTTTGGATTCATAAGTTCAACCAGCCACTCTGAAATAAACATATTCAACGGCCGTTAAAATCTCGATACTGGCTGATTTTATTGGATCATATCCTCCAGCTCTCTGGGATGTAAATTTCCGGCCATAACCTGTGCAGCAATAAACTTCGTTCAGCCACAAGAGTGTGCATGTGAGAGGATTGCAAATCTGCTCTGCCAAACCAGAATTAGCCGGTATCGCAGGAATGAAAGAGCGTGGAGATTTGAAATTGCAGAGAATGGAGACAACGCGGTGCAGAGGACGAGCTGCCTGGGGAGCAGGAGGCCCCAGACCGGTGCCGCACTCTTATGGAAAATAAGCCCCAGGGCGGTGAGCACGGGCGAGGCTGAGCCGGCGCGGGCGCTGAGCGGAGCCGGGCGCAGGTGGACCTCGGAGCCCGCAGCAGCCTCCGTGGTCCCGGGGCGCGGAGCAGCGCCGCGGGTTGGGCTGACAGCGGGACTCGGTGCCGAGGCGCTCAGAGACGGCGGCGTTGGCGGAGCTCGACGCGGTGAGTACCTCGGGAGGAGCCGGGAGCCACCACACGGCAGCGGCACCGGAGCGGGAGGGGAACGCGGAGCGGCCGCGCCGCCTGCGGCAGAGGCGCGCTGGGCTGGGCTGTGCGGGGCTGGGCTGTGCGGGGCTGGGCTGTCCCAGGCTGTCCCGGCGCGGGGCTCTCGGGGCCGGAGGCGGCGGCCCCTCGGAGGTGCGGCGGACCAGGAGCGCGGCTGCCGCAGCGGGGTAACTCGCGGTCATCCTTTGTGCTCGGTGGGCGGGCGGGCGGTGCCGCGGCCGCACCGCCTCCAGAACGCCGCCCCCGCCGCCCGGCCCCGCCGCAGCCCCCGCGGGCCGAGCCCGCGCCCCCGCCCCGGCCCCGGGCTGCGCGACGGCCGCTGCTGAGCTGTCCCTGTGGCAGCCCCGCGGCCCGGGCGGTGGCGGCCGTTCCCGCCCTAGCTCTGCTTCGCATAGGTGAGCCGGAGTCCTGGGAAGTCGTCGCGTGTGAAGCTCCCAAAGGTGTTCTCTTGGGAGAAAAAAGTACATCCCCTGCCTTCGGGCTGCTCCCGGAACGGGCTGTGAGCCTGTACAAAAGAGAGGTGCACGCCTGATGCTAGCTGCCCACGCCCGTGGAACCGAAGGGAGAAAAGTGTCCGCTCGCTGAGCCATTTCTGCTGTGCCCGGGGACGGGGCACCGCGCGTGGGTCACACCGGGGCACAGCAGCACCGAGGGGTCTCCGGGGAGGCCGCCTGAGCGTGGTTTGGAAACATCCCTCAGGGAGGGGCAGCAGGGCAGCACCCCCGGTCTGCAAACGGAACTGCTGCCGACTTTATGCAAACTTGTGACCCTGACAGTTAGTTTATCCTTTTAAGCATTTAATTTCCCTGATTTTGTGTTCCTTTCTGGGCATGCATTTTTATGCACTGGGACTCTGACTGGCAGAGGTGGCCGCTGTCCACATCTCAGTAAAGCTGCTGACAGCTGAAGTGCTCGGCATGTTGGTAAGGTGAAGTCAGACTGCTGAAACATATGACAACCAAAATAAACCATGTTTTTAGCAATATTTCCTCTGTATGCCTTCAGCAACCAAATAATTACGTGTGGCATGATTACTGGGAATATTACAAAGTAAACCTCATTACTATGCATTTATGAGTTATCCATTGGAACAGTCTTTAAGTACAATTTTATTCTATAATTTTTAACACTGAGGCAGTCAAATGCTGGAGGTAGTTGACCAAATATATGTAAATTATTCATCATATGGACTTTTTATAGCAAGAGCAGATGTTTTTCAGTGATCTAGTTGAACTAAAAGTTAGAGAGCCATAGCTCCACTGTGGTACATAGAACTTGGGTGTTTTGCTGCTAACTTAGGTCTTATTACAGCACCTGCATTTGTCCCTAAAATAGCTCATGAGTCAGGTTTTCAAAAAAGCTCAGCATCTTCACAGGCACTAATGCTTGGGCCATTTTTCTAAGACCTCTGCATACTTTGTGTGCATTTAGTCTAAAAAGCTTTTCTGGGGAAAAAATAATCTCATTCTTTTACAGGTGACCAAATAAGAATCCAGATTTCCCTGCCTTTAAATGAAATTCTTCCTGAGGGGCTGTATTCAAACACTGTTAGCATGAGTGGGTCTTCCCTGCATTGCTTGCTGGGGAAACTGGCTGGCTTCGTCAGCTGCTGTCATTTTCACTACAGTTTCTCTAGGATTTCACAATTGCAGAGAGTTCATTTGGCTCCTCTGCCTTCCACGAGCCTGTTCTTGCAGTGCTGTGTGGGAAGAAGGTTGAAGGCAGGTATGTGCCTTTCTCCTGGCTGCAACAGGCCATGGGATGATCAGACTGTCCTGGGGAAGGGATCCAGGCATCCAATCCTTGCTTTATCCAGAGACTGAGTTTGTGCAGTTATTGGAGATTACCTCCTCTGCTTTTGAGTGTATTCACTCTGAACTTGTCACCTTAGTGAAAAGTTAATAGTATGAAAGTAATAATAAGCAAGAATTCGGTTCAAATGGAATATATATGCATTTTCTGAAGATTTGTGGGGGTTGATACAAGCATGACATTAACTTGCATCTACTCAATCTAAGCCAGTTCTGTCAGCAAGACTGCAAAGAGGAGTGTCATAACTTAGCAGATCAATATAAATTATTTTTCTTCAAATAATTCAAAATATATAAAAGATGTGCCTATTTCTGGTCCAAAGAAGAAATTTTTTGTATCCAGTATCAGGATTCAGGTGTGCACAAAACCAGTCAAAAGTATAAGAGAGAAAGGTGAGGCTTTACATTTAATCTTGACTCTGAATCTTCAGTTACATAATGTTGTATTCCATTATCTAAGATGCACTGTAATATCCCTCATACATTTTCATCAATCTTATGCAGAGCATGTGCAACAGCTTGCGATTTTCCTTCATTCTGCCTCTTCTCATTATTTCCCATTGGCATGATTATTCACTGTGTTTATCACCTTTTTGCACCTAGTCTCTCTCTGCCTTGTGAGTGGGCTGAATCCTCTGTACGTAGTCCTGTAACCTACAGCAACAGAGGATCTGGCTCCCAGTACGTTATTAGGGAAGGGTTGAGATGTCTTCTTTAAGACCTATCTTTTGCAGAGGAAGGGTGAGGTATAATTATGACTAAGGCTGTCCTCTTTAATTTAATTAATAATATAATGTAATAATTGTGACCAGGCTGTCCTTTTATGGTCATAAAACCAGTCTGTACCACTGCATGGCTCTGACTTGTTCCCCTGCTGCTCGTCCTCCCTCAAATACCCTGCAGGACCTCTAGAAGGACCTCTAAGCACTATCCCCATTCTCTGTTTCCCAGTTTGGAAAGGGATAGCCTGGAAAGCATTTCAGTATCCATTTCCACTAGCAACTCATCAATTGATCCCAGCTTATCTGTCTGTGCAACAAGTGTTAAATGTGCACAGTTCTCGTTCTTCCTCACTGTGTCGTCACCATTACCTCCCATGGCCAAGTTAGGGCTAATGACAACTTAGTCACTATAGAATATCCATCTGTGAAAGATTTGCTACCAGGAGTGCAACATATTTTACCTGCAGCTCACTTTTGAGGCAGATCAGTGTGTTCTCAGAACCTAGATGCTCAAGCTGCCCCTAGTTACACACGATTACCTGCACTGCCAGGAAGGGTCAGGTGGCACTGGAGTAAAAAGGGAACTTAGGCAGCAGCCAGGCTGGAGAGGCTGCACATATCAACAGGTGTTCACTGGTGTCTGGGACTGGCCAGCTCTGATTCCAGCTATGGATTACTGTGGAATGCCCCAGTGCCTTCCCTGTGTGTTTATCTAGCAATAAGAAAAAAGTAAAATAGTTTGGAAAGGCAGTAACTTGAGAAACAAAATGTACTCACGTATTTAAAGACAAATTTTGAGTTGGTACAGAATCTGAGTTTGTCTATTCACTGACTGTTTGCAGCAGTGAGGAGCCAGCCCAGAGGCACACATTCTGAGAGCTCACAGGAGACATAAGGAGCTTTTAAAAACAATTTTTGATAACTTTTTTCCCTTTCCACTGTCGTGAAGCTGATGGGTTTTTTTATTTCTCTGGAGAAGAAAAGAAGACAAAAAATTACCATCTCTGGTAATTTGTATCATTGCATTTCTAGTCTCCATGGAAACCTATGTGGTGCTTCACAGTTGGGTAAGATTTGAATCTGTTGCTGCAGAAATCAGATGGAGGGAAGACTGCACCTTGACTGTTAATCAATTAAAAGAGGTTTTGAAATTATTTTCACCTTGTGTTGCCATCTTTACTTAGATTAACAATAGAATAAAGCAAAGTAGTCAAATTAAGCTACTGTGACCCGATCCTATGTACACCTATGCATGTAACTCCTCCACTCAGTTAGATTCTGATAGGCATTGACATCAATTTGGAAAAATTCTTTGTTTTTAGTAGGGTTATAAGGATTAATACTATGGAAACTGAACACATAATAGCAAACTGTTGTTATGTTGACTCTATTAAAGAGACAGGCAGCAACAATTGCCTCGTTGTGATTTATGTAAGCAAAACATTTTGAAAATTAAGAATCTGAATTCCTTATCTTTTGCTGTCTTCATTCTTGTTCTTCCACTGCTAAGGAGGAAATACATCCCCAAACTGGTTTCCTCTGAAAAGATGTGGCAACTTCATCTACCTGCTGTTTCTTTACTCCAAGCTTTATGAACTTGAACACAAAGGCACATCATCTTACTGGGACAGCAGAAGGTGACACAGAGAAGTAATATACAGAGAAAGACCAATCTTTTTTGTGACCACAGTCAACCCATGAAGAGTGAGCCACCTAAAAGTAAGTAAAATATATAGTAATGGAAATAATGCAGCCTACTGTCAGCCTGTAAATACTCCTGCATAGACAACCATGATACCAAGTTACACAAAGAAATAAATTGATTGGACAATTTCCTAAGCATTTTACATTTGAACAATGAAGTCACAGTATTCACTACAACTGCACTAACTACAGTGGTGAAATACAATAGTGATTTATGGCATTCACCATAACCAAACCACAAAACCTGAATATTTTGTATGTATTTTTAGGTATTTACTGCATTTGCTTCAGAATACTGTGGAGAAAATGTATGCTAGTCGAGAGGATATTGGCTATGATTTTGGAGATGACTCCAAAATTGGAAGTAAGCCGGTTAAACCTAATCCAAACATCGATGGAGGATGGGCTTGGATGATTGTACTTTCCTCTTTCCTGGTGCACATACTCATCATGGGCTCCCAAATGGCCCTTGGAATACTCAACATGGAATGGCTTGAAGAGTTTAATCAAAGTCGTGGCTTAACAGCATGGATTAGCTCCCTCAGCATGGGCATCACACTTATTGTAGGTATGTGCCAGCATCACCTATTTTAAAACTAGATAAATTTTTAGAATATGTTTGCTGTTCATCCCTAAAGTATTTTCTTATGGTAGTCCCAAGCTGACCTTTTAAAGTCACCAGGACAAATTTTACAATGTAGATGGAGAAGGGGAATAACAGGGAAGATGACAGGGAAGACAGCCCAGGAGACTGCATGAGCAGAAAAGGAAGGCTGTGACTTCCTGGTCCAATTAGAATTAAGAAAACATGATCTGTGAAGCTTGGAGTCCTCCCCATGCTGCATCTGTGAGGAGAAAATGTTGAATTCACACAGTTTCTATTTCAGTCTGGCAGCTGAATGAAAATGTATTTTTTTAGTTGTAGTTGGATCAACCCAAAATAGTATCTGGAGGAAATGTTTGTGTATATATGTATATACAAAAGTATGACTCCTTAAATGAAGACTGAAAAAAGTTATGTTTATATCTGCCTAAATTATCCTGCTGAAAACAAGATAAAATGCTTAACTTCTGGTTACTTGTGAAAAAGTCTTGCATTCATACAGCATCAGCACGGGCAACAAGAGTTTCAGCTTATTCCTCTCTTTAAAGTGCCCCTTCTTCATGGGGCCACTTTGATTGTAGGTATTGCTGGTATTTGCTAAGTATTTAATCAGTTGGTTGTATTTCTCTTTCCATGACTTTAAGAAACAATATGAAAAATAAACTGACTTGCACAAGTTGCCTGATGTTTTAACATTTTATTTAAAACATTTAGAAACTTAAGGTGAAATATTATTAGAGCATAAAGAATTAAATAAATGATTTATAATTTCTTCCATGTTTTTTAACAGGTCCTTTTATTGGTTTATTCATCAGCATGTGTGGGTGCCGCACGACAGCCATAATTGGAGGGATCCTGAATGCCCTGGGCTGGATACTGAGTGCCTATGCCTCAAATGTGCACTACCTCTTCCTCACCTTTGGAGTGACAGCTGGTGAGAGCTGCACTAATGTCTGAAGGTTCTTTCAATTATTTTTGATTCCTTTGAAGCTTATTTGAGTGAGTAAATAGGGAAGGTAGACGGTAAAGTTATTCCAGCTTTGCTTTCCCACTTTTTACAAGCTGTTATCTTTTTAGGAAACTTGTTTATTCAGTAAATTGGGCCCAGCAACTTCTGTTGTTCTTTAAGTTTGCCATGTGAACGTGGAACTTCTATCAGTTTCACCCAAGGGAATACATTAGAGGACATTTTTAATTAGGAGAGTAACTGTAACCCAAACTCTGACAAGTAAAATTTAAAGATTAATTTCATATCTAGCTAACTCCTGTCCTTGTCACAGGAAAGAATAACAAATGTTTTCTCCAGAAGTTGTGCCACATTAATAAAATGCTGGATTATGATAATTCAGCACTGCTTCAAAACCCATTTTAAAGGTTGAAGTGGGTTACAGCTGGTAGGCAGCTGAGCTGCACACAGCTGCTCACTCACTCTCCCACAGTGGGATGGGGAGAGAATCAGAAAGGTAAAAATAAGATAGTTTGGTAGATAAAGCAAAAGCTGAATGCACAAGCAAAACAAAGATAAGGAATTCATTCACTACTTCCCACGGGCAGGCAGGCAGGCAGGCAGGCAGGCAGGCAGGCAGCTGTTTCCAGTAAAGCTGGGCTTGGTCATGTGTAACTATTATCTGGGAAGACATTGCCACAACTCCAAGTGCCCTCCCTTCCTCCTCACTTCCCTCAGTTTCATTGCTGAGTCCAACATCTCGTGGTATGGGATGTCCCTTCAGTCAGCTGGGGTCCCCTGTCCCACTGCATCCCCTCCCAGCTTCTGGTGCTCTGCCACTCACAGGGGGTGAGAAACAGAAAAGGCCTTGATGCTGTGTAAGCAGTGTCCAACAACAGCTAAACCATGCCTGTGTTAGCAGCAGGGATTGGGTCACAAATCCAAAACACAGCACCAGATGAGCTGCTAGGAAGTAAATTAACTTTATCCCAGCCTCACTTAGGATAATGCATGGGGCTGTATTTCATATGCAGTTTCTAATAATGGTTATTCATATTGCACCAACAACCACTTAGAGCAACTAATATCACTACAATTCTTAAAATCAAAATGACTGAAGTAATGTTTTGTCATTTTAATGAAATTAGATGTCTAGGAAACCTTTTGACATGTGTAAGAGCCCAATAAAAACACAAAATGATGTTGGTTTAGGCATCTTCCTTCAAAACCAACAGACCCTTAGTGCCTGAATGCTCAGTTTCTAGCAATGTTTCTTGGGAAAAAAAAAGCCCAAAAATAAAAGCCCAATTGTGTATTTGCCTAGGAAAGAAAGAAATACTTCTAAAATGCAAAATGGGTCAGCTCTGGCCAGGGTCACTGCTGTGATGTTGAAGGGCTTTTTTTCGGGCTTTTTTGGAATCACGGCTTTCCTTGGCCTAGCTGCAGCTAGATCATGCTGTAGCTGCATGCAGCTACGTTAGCACCTATTCAGGAAAACTTCTAAGTCACAGAACACTTCTGAATTACAATCACAGTGAGTTGGGAAGCATCTTCTGCATGTTCCTGTTCCAATCCAAATCCCTCTATGAAGAATTTGCTGTGAGAAAAAGTGGTGAACTGTTACCTCTAATGATGTTTGCACAATTCATCACTTTCTGCTTGAAGTATATGCTGTGAATGCCCAGCCTGGTTTTTAACTACAGGTGATGGGTTTTCAAGGGAATTAGAGATCTGCCTTGTAAGACTGAGCAGCTACTGTGTGGCCCTCCCTGGACTGCCCAAAGAGAACCAGCCTGGAAGCCCCCTGAGGTCCCACCAGTGCACTAACCCCACGTGCTGACTCCTCAAATACATGTCATGGTCACTGTGGCTCCTGTTCCTGAACAAGGACAGAAACTCAGTGTGAATCTTCATTGCTGGGGAACTTAGGTGAAAGCAACAAGATGTGCTCACTAAGCAGTTCTGGTCACTGATACCATCAGATGTGGGTATTATAATTGCAGATATTTCAAAATAGGCCCTATCTATGTTTGTCCCCATAGTAACTGTCACTGATTGGTTGTGGGACATTTGTAACTTTCAGTGTTGTCATGCTGACCTGAGATAAAGGTTTTATATTCCATGTGTTTAGTTTTTCTGGCAATAAATATCAGTATTGCATTCTCTCTGGAATGACTATTGCAGATTTTGGAGAACACTACGAGACAGCAATGAAAGCTAACATCGGAATTGAATATCTATTATTGGTTTTACTACTATGCTTACACAAAAGTTAGGAATAAAACTGATTTTTTTTTCACTGCAATTTTACATTGTTGGCAAACAGTTCAGATTTATTTAACTTTTTTTTTATAGGTATTGGAAGTGGCATGGTTTATCTGCCTGCAGTGGTCATGGTAGGGCAATATTTTCAGAACAGAAGAGCACTTGCACAAGGGCTCAGTACCACGGGAACGGGGTTTGGAGCTTTCCTAATGACTGCCTTACTGAAGTACCTCTGCACTGAATTTGGGTGGAGGAATGCCATGTTCATCCAGGGGGCCATCTCCCTGAACCTTTGTGTCTGCGGGGCACTCATGAGACCACTCTCTCCCAAAGAGCTCCGTGAAAAATATGTGGTGAGAAATGACAGCGAAGAAAATCGGGCCAAAGCTCTGTCCCACTCTACAGAGACTATAAAATCTAATGGAGTCCTTGGTGAGGAACCAGAGAAAAAAGAAGAGGTAGCAAATGAAGAAGTGCTTGGCAGTGTGCAGCACATAGAAATTGGAGGTAAATCTGGAGGTGGAAGGAGCATGTTTGGACTGCGCCTCTTTAAGACAGTGAGCCAGCTGACAGTTACAGTCAGGAAGGGCTTTGCACTCTGGTACTCCAGCTACTTTGGAGCTGCATCACTGTTTACCAATAGAGTATTCGTGGCCTTTATCATTTGGGCTTTGTTTGCCTATAGCAGCTTTGTCATTCCCTTTATTCACCTTCCAGAAATAGTCAAGCAGTACAACTTATCTAGGCAGGACAATGTATTTCCTTTGACATCCATTATAGCCATTCTTCATATTTTTGGTAAAGTGATCCTTGGAATCATCTCTGATCTGCCATGCATCAGCACATGGAATGTCTTCCTCATGGCTAACTTTACCCTGGTCACCTGCATCCTTACTTTGCCACTAATGCAGACATATATTGGCCTGGCTGTGGTTTGTGCTCTAATAGGATTTTCTAGTGGCTATTTTTCTCTAATGCCTGTTGTGACTGAAGATTTAGTTGGAACTAAACACCTTGCAAATGCCTATGGCATCATCATTTGTGCCAATGGAATATCTGCTCTGTTTGGACCACCCTTTGCAGGTAAAAAGTTCAAATTGCTAACCAACAGATGTTTGTGTAATGACCTTGTGACTCTTTGTGTTATTAAACATTCTTATGCTATGAGCATGTGTAGTTAACAAAATCACAGCTGCTCCACAATGGACATAACATTGAGCTTTACGATGTGCAGATTTACAGCTCATAACCTCTGCCATCCCCAGCAGAAGGGAGAAGTGTACGTATTCTATCCCTAGAGTTACTTAGGTTTAAACAGACATTCCTTACAAATTTCCTCATAGAAAGAGGTGGGGGAATACAGAAGATATACAGGTACTGATTGTCAGTACTATGTCAGACTCCAACTCTCTTTTGCAGAGGTGCTGCTGAGAAGAAAGCTGTGAGAAAGCTTGGGAGTCATGGCCTTAGTCAGCCAGGGACAGCTCTAGGCTGAAGGGAAGCCAGCAGCAGCATGAGCAGCCCAGGAAAGCGAGAGCCCCTTCTCTCCCCACCACGGGGTGAGCGACACGAGTGAGAAGAAAGCTCTCTCAGTGCCCCTTGAAAGCAGCAGTTTTACTCTGCCACGCTCCCTCAGCACCTCCCAATCTGTGCTAAACCTGTCTCTGAATTTGGTCTTTGGTTAAGAAGGAAACTGGACGCAGGTAGCTGATGTAAAGAGAGCTTCTGATCTTGTGGTACATCGCAATGCAGCCAGCATGGAGTGAGGGAGTTTTGCTTATTTGGATTCTCAAACCTTCCCAAAGTAATGAATAAGTTACTTTAATGAAGAAGTAACTTTATTGTGTTTTTGCAAAGGAATCGAGGCTGGAATGAGAGTCATTGAAGTATTGAGATTGTATCTCTTGAACAGTCTTCTATTGGTATGTGAGGCTTGGAAACAGCTCTGGGGAACGTGTTTGCTTGCACAAGGCATAGCATTTGAAATACCCAGTATTGGGCATTTTAGAGAGACACTGATAGGGAGGAGGAACTAATTGCTTTAAGATTAAAAAATTTTAAAATCAAACCTGTGATAACATATTTGAAAAATATGTTTTTCCACAAAGCATCTGTGGATTTGACAGAAATGTCATGAAAGAAATGTGAAGTATTTTTTGAATTTTCTCATGAAATGTACCTTTTTGGCAAACTTTGTAACAAATATGTTCTGTCTTTATTTTCCAGGTTGGATCTATGACATCACACAAAAATATGATTTTTCTTTTTACATAGCTGGATTGCTATACATGGTGGGAATAATATTTTTACTTATACAACCTTGTATTCAAAAGAAACAGTCAAGAGAAAAATCTACAGAAGCACAAGTATAGAACAAATTCCAGAACTTTTTTACAGAACTTTTTTTGGTTTTGTGTTTCTCTTGTGTGACAGTATGAAGATGTTTTTCTTATAGAGCCAACCACATTTAGCTGCACTGCACTTAAGTGAAAAGCAAATGTTCTCCATAAGGCTTATAAATTATTGGAAATGTGCTTTTAAAATTGGTTAAGATATTTTTTACTTTAGAACTACCAAATACAGTGATTAAAAGCACACTGCTAGTATGTCAATATTAGAACAATGCTAAGAATACTTACCCTTGCTTCTCTTTTAATATTTCACCATTAACCATTGGTGAAAATCCACTGACTGCAGTGCAGTTACTCTGATTTACACTAGTCCTATGAGAGAATTTGCTCGGGACATGAATGATTTACAAAAGTCCTTTCTACTGGGTATTCAATCTGATGAAAGATTAGTTACTGGGTATTAGAAAATGATTGTATTTCTTGCCTGGCTGCTCAAGTACTGTTGAAATGCTACTATAATAATTCCATTAATTCAGCGTACTAAAATTACTATTTCTGTGATGCAAATCTGAAGAAAGGTTCTCATATATTTCTGAAATGATTCAGTTGGACTCAATAGGTCCCTCCCAACCCAGTATATTCTGTGATTCTACTTCAATGATTTTTAGTTTTGTATTTTTAAAGTATCAACTGCATCTAAAGTAGCCATCCCCAATACATAGGCTGCATTTTAAAGGCTGTGACACTTAAAGCACCTGAAGTAAAACCTATAAATGAAGAAACAGGAAACATATGGCAAATATCATTGTGACTGGAAAATGTTTCCAGAAACAGTTGGAGTTCTTTGGCCCCTTTACCTAATTAGAGTTACTGGAGAATTTAAATAACATTGCCACTGACTCTCTTCATGGGAATGAACTCTGCTACAGCACACTAAATTTTGTTATAATTGAATTGTTCACCAACTTTGTTACATATGAGCAGTCGTGTTGCTGCTTGTAATGTACCATGAACTGACTAAGACTCATCATGTTTGAGAAATTTATTCTCTAGAAAATTAGATACTGCAGAGCGTGGAATAGCTAAAGAGCATTTAAAATATTAAAATACATTTTCTTAACATTAAGGGTCTGGTAACCAGTGCAGAAGGTATTGTATGATGGTAGGGGAAATATTTTTTTCAGCTTTGAGAGGTGAGTCTGATGTTAATTTTCCTGTCAAATAAGAACCACTGTAAGTTTTCATACTCTTAGCTTTATGAAAGTTGTTTGCATGACTAATCAGGTTCTTAGTTAAATATTTCTATGTGCTGCTGGAATTCCTTAAAAAGCAATTGAAACTATTCAATTGTATTGAAGAACTATTGGGAAACAGTTCAGTACACAACAATATCAATATCCTTATCTTCTTTATAGCTGCAAGGTTGGTTAACAAAAAGTTCTGAATGTGTATTGTTCTATATTGCAATTCACCAGCTTCTTAGTGTTGCACTTCTACAACTCTTGTCAGGGACATATTTTAAAGTATTCCTTAAAGATCACTGAAGTGAGCCAAGTTAAAAAATAAAACCTTAAGAAACCCTGAATTTAGGATTTACATCAGTGCAATCTTATAGGGTAGTTATGTATGGCCTTTAAAATTCACATAAGACAACTGAGGTGACACTGAACTGCAACACACGGTGTGAACACACAGTCAGTAACTTCTTAAAATCAGCTTTTGTTATTGGAGAAAATGTGCACGTAAATTTTCACATCAGTTCTTTGTTACAGGTTCAATGTCTTGGTGGGAATGCTGCTGATGGCTCATTTGATCTGAGCCTTTTTTTTTTTTTTTTGAAAGAAATGTATCCTTCACACATAGATCTTCACTTTGTCTTTTGTCAAAAGCAATGGTATTTGCATATTACAGTAATAAAAAATCTGTTGTTCACTTGTGATATCTGCAATAGATCTTTCTATAGAGGTTCTTACAGGGCCATATGTTGGGAATAAAATTACATTACCCAAAAATACACTTTCTGTTCATTTATTAAGTTAGTATAGTATTTTAGCCACATAATGGAATTTGTATTTGTCATTATTCTAAAAAGAAATAATCACAAGATGAAAGAATATATATAGAAATGCTTCTTATACCTAAAGATCAACAGTCACTGAATGTTTCCAGCATATTGGTATGTAGTTCTAGAACAAAAAAATTTAAATAAACTAATATTTAAGTATTAAAGTACTGGTTTATGAAGGAACAGAATTATACAAGAACCCTCTATTCATAGTTTTTAATCAATTTATAAAATTCAAGTTTAGTACTTGGCATGTTAAAAAATTGTAAACTCCTTACACTCTTCAAATATGAAACTATTATATCCAAATACTGAAATCAGTGGTTTAATACTTAATTATAAAGGATGTATTAATTACCCTCTATAAATGACAATGCCACAGTGTCTGCTATAAGCCATGGAGTACCTGTAGCATAGATACAAAACAGAGAAATCAGAATGAAGAAATACAAAGCAGCCACAACCTGTTCTATTGCAGTAACTGCTATGATGCTGATAAAACACAATTTCAGGATACCCAACCTATTAAACATTGTAATATTTACATGTTGCTCATGGTGAAACATATTTTATTCTTCCTCTTTCAATCCTTAAAAACTGTTTTCTGTAGTAAAGAAGAAAAGTCCATGTGTCTGACCCAATATACAGCCGTGCCTTATAACAATTGCTTCAATGGAACATGCACCTTTATTCAGTTGGTTTTTGTTCCTGGCACGTTGCTTCTGCCTCCTTTGTAGCCCTGGCTGACATTTGTTCTTGTGAATGTTCCCAGCCCACTTCCTGTGTGGGCTCTTTCATTTCAGGTGTGGCTGTGTCACGCAACCTCTCCACAAGAGCTTCCCAGGGCACATTACTGTCACGTAGCTGCTTGTAAGAGAAAGTAGAGGCTTAAAATCATCATTTGGCTTGCTCACTGCTGATTATTCTACTCCACAAAATGTGTTTAGACAGCACAGAGGCCTTGTATGAAGGTCACTTGCAGTGCAAGCTGCCCACACATTTTGTAAGACGCAGTGATAGTTAAACTCACAGGAGATCAGAAGTTTTGCCCAGGGTTGCCAGTGCAAGATATCACGTGTTTTTCTGTGAAAAATCTGAGGAGCTATTTTTGGTATAATATCCAAGGCCTTTCTGCCACTGTAAAAACAAAAAAAAAGCAGCTGTAATGCCACGTACTTTCCTGGTGTGTAATTCATACAGCTGCTCTGAAATCAACCAAGCTGTGTAAACTGATGCAAAAAACCTTGTCAGTATGTAAAAATCACCTCAGAAATAAAAATCTGTTTTCAAGGTAAGTAAAAGAGACCTTGGGGTTTGAACAGAAATGCGATTTTAGAAAACTTTCAGATGTACTGTAAGGATTAAGCCTGTTTCTCAGGAGATGCTTCCTGCTTTCAGAATGACTCCATAAACAGAATCAGGTGGAAGTAATATAAGGAAGGAAAAAAAAAAAAGATGTAATCTGTTAGATGACAGAACCATCACCAAAAAAAAAAAAAAAATAGGAAGATACTCTGTGTCATATATTATCTACTCATTGTAAATTATACAAGAACACAGAAACATTAATTTTCCCCACAAATGTTCCACTTTTCTATAGATGCAGTTGCAGGAGCCTAAGTGCAGTTGTACTCAATGACTCCAATGCAAGTGGTAACAGGAATAGAAAAGGAAAGATCCTGGTGTAACTTGTATTACACACTGCAGATGTGTAATACAAGTTGGAACTGCTTCACTCAGTGCCACAGCAAAGCTGTCTCAGAGTATGTGTGGTCCTGGTTGCTCTTATGCAGGCATACACAACATCCTAGCACATTCTAGCAGAGCAAAAGGAGAGATTATTGGGGAAAAAATGTGTATAAGTGCTGAAATGAAAATGTATGAGCCTTTTAAAAGTTCTCTTTTCATTTCTGCTTACTCTCTGCTCTCGCCAATCTTCTTTGCCCATGAAATAACGACACCATGAATGGTTAAGTTTTTAATGAAGTTAAAAACAACATAGACTAGTTGTTACTATTACATATTTTTATTTCCAAACACAGTGCTCTATAAAAAAATACAGGAAGAAAAGCAAAGCTGATTATCGTGGCCATTCCCTGGCTGTGGATTGTCACAGCCATTCCCTGGCCCTGGATTGTCCCAGCCATTCCCTGGCTGTATGTTATCCCAGCCATTCCCTGGCTGTAGGTTGTCCCAGCCATTCCCTGGCCCTGGATTGTCCCAGCCATTCCCTCATTCCCTGGCTGTAGGTTGTCCCAGCCATTCCCTGGCTCTGGATTGTCCCAGCCATTCCCTGGCTCTGGATTGTCCCAGCCATTCCCAGGCTCTGGATTGTCCCAGCCATTCCCTGGCCCTGGACTGTCCCAGGCATTCCCTGGCTCTGGACTGTCCCAGCCATTCCCTGGCTCTGGATTGTCCCAGCCATTCCCTGGCTCTGGACTGTCCCACGCATTCCCTGGCTCTGGACTGTCCCAGGCATTCCCTGGCTCTGGACTGTCCCAGCCATTCCCTGGCTCTGGATTGTCCCAGCCATTCCCTGGCTCTGGACTGTCCCAGGCATTCCCTGGCTCTGGACTGTCCCAGGCATTCCCTGGCTCTGGACTGTCCCAGCCATTCCCTGGCTCTGGACTGTCCCAGGCATTCCCTGGCTCTGGACTGTCCCAGCCATTCCCTGGCTCTGGACTGTCCCAGCCATTCCCTGGCTCTGGACTGTCCCAGGCATTCCCTGGCTCTGGACTGTCCCAGGCATTCCCTGGCTCTGGACTGTCCCAGCCATTCCCTGGCTCTGGACTGTCCCAGCCATTCCCCGGCGGTCCCGAGGCGCGGTGACAGCGGCCCTGCCCGGGGCGCCCTCTGGCGGCCGAACCCGGCAGCGCCCGGCGCTCGCGGGAGGGCCGGTCCGAAACATCCGAGCGGGATCGCGGCCGGGACTGGCGCCGGGACACGGCACAGAATAGCGCTCGCTACCAAAGCATCGGGAAAACACACACAGTGCTCACACGGGGGGTCCACGTCAGGACTTCTTTTACAAGACGTAAGAATAGCACCTAGTGAACAGTCTAAACTCCTATGAAGAGCCCATTGAAAGCGTCTGGATCTCCTGGAAAGCAGGATTTATGCTCAGAACTCCGGTCCGAGAAATGCCATGCTCGGGATAACAACGCAGATACCTGCTGAGTTCAGCCTGCAAGGATGCACTGCACAGGATGGACACACAGAGCTCCCACACTCCACTTTCCAGCCCTGAGTGGAGAGACTGTTCTATTTCCTCTGTTCAGAAATCTGAATATGCTACTCGATAATCCCACAGAGAGCAGCATTCCAGTATATACATAAATTACTCTGGAAATAAAGACTCATATTATTTGGGCAAATTTTTAGTTCCCTAGGTATACTGCTGAAATGAGAGAAAGGGAGCATGGCTTTACTTGTTCTCATAGTTCACTGCATTAAGCCAAAATCATATTTTTGTTAGTATCCAACTTAATGCTTTCTAGGATTTCTTTAAATTCCAAAATATCCAAGGCTTTGTGTTAAACTAATGAAAAGTTTACTGCCCTCATAATCCTTATCCTACTCCAATCACACTCTTCAAAATGACAGATGAATTCCAAATATACTGACAAATAATTTCCTGGTCTCTCTTCAATCCATTCTCTTCCTCTCCTTTAGTTATTTTTACTCCCTTATTCTCCATTCAGTTGTTCCCCAGTCACAATATCAACTGATTTATCTTCAAACTGAAATACAGCCCAGAACTTTAGCAAGCTTATCTACTTCCATCTGGCCTTCATTTTTAAATTAATGACATGCTCTATTTTCCTGTCTCACCATTTCCTCCTGTGCTTTCTCTGCCCTGTTCCCTTTTTCTTGTGCTCACTTGAACTCACTCTCACTAAAGCATCTGGGATGCTTTGGTAGCCACACAACAGGAATAGCAGGACAGCCATGTCCTCTGGAACTGCCAGTCTGACACAGAACTTTTCTTGAAATCTTGTCCCACATAGCCTCAAAATAATACAAATCCTGTGAGTAGTCTCATTCTGATTGGGATGTACTCTGCACCACACACGTCCCACTCTCCATAAACTACAAGTTTAATCTGCCTCTCTGAAGTATTTCAGAGCATATCTAGTTGTCACAGCAGAATCAAAAGAACTAAACCCATTTTTAAATTCTTTATAGGGTCTCACTGTTGCTTATGTTCTCTACCCAGAAAACAATAGGCTTCATTCTAGGGCTCTACAGCACTCTTGGGGATGAGAATAAAGTTATTTTTCTCTTTAAAGTATTTCCTATTTTCCATAAGCTAAAATATTTTTCTCTCTTACCTGAATTACTGCAGCAGCCTTTTTTCAGGCTCTGACAGGGATGGAAAATACAATTCTGAGGTATTCAGACCCACAAAAATAAGCTTCCTACATGATAACTCTGAATATTTTAGCCATCCATCCCAATTTCCTGACCCTGCACAGACCAGGAAGCTGGAACAGTTGACCTCCCAAAGGCCTTTCCAATAAATTTTCTCTCTTTTGCACCAACAGACTACCCCCCATTTCCTGCAGCTTCCAGGTTATCCTTCCAATCCCTTACCCCTCATTCAGCATGGAGAGGATACCCTTAGCTCCAGTTGTCCAATAATGGCAACTTCTGTTATTCACTCTTTAAAGTTTCAATTCAACATGTACATACCATTTCTCATAATTTCCTGAGGGCTGGGAAGAGCTTTCTAGCAAGCAATGTCACCTCTTTCTCGTCCCGTGTTTCTAACAGTTCCTTGCTGCAAAATCTAAACAAATATTGAAAAAAATCTCTTTCCTTGTGTTCATGTCTTTTGTCAAAGACATAAAATGTAAGGAATTTTTGTTTGGTGATGAGTTCAGTATAAGGGGATCCCAGTTTGTGGGTGAAGTTTCTCGACAGTAAATAATACAAGTCATAACACAAAGCAAAGGTTTCACATTTTCAATACTTAATCCTGGAAGGAGTGTGCAACAGCCAGCCATGGGTTGCAATGGAATTACCTGGATCACTGAGTTTATTATAAAATAAAGGCTTGCAGGATAAACACAGCCTTTCTAAGATCTGGTTTTTAATGCAGTCATTCAGTTTGATTCATTTCTTGTCTCAAAAAAAATGACAATCCTTATTTACTTGTTGTCTCAAGTAAAGCAGACAGATTGATGATTATGTTAAACCATGAATCAAAGCCAACAGTCTGCTCAGCAAAGATAACTATTTCAATTTGAATTTTTTGGGTTTTAAATTTTTACTGTTTCAAATCTATGTGAAACTTGAGAAAGTCTGGCAATATCTTCAAGCTCCAGAAAGGAAATGATGTACAGGAGCAATGGGACAGGAAGCCATTTCAGGAAGTCATAGTTACCTCGGCACAGATGGAGGACGTTCCAGAACTCTGGCACCAAACACTACAGCAATCTCAGCTGGGAAAAAATGAAACCACATACAAGAGACAACAGATTTGTAAAAGTCTGAAATTTCTTTCCAATAATCTCAGGTTATGCAGGTACATCTTTTAAAATAAAAATCAAAACCAAACCAAAACCAACCCAACAAAAAGTCAGCTTTTTCCCTCCATGTTTTTATAGAGAAAATACTATTTAACATGAATATTAAGATTCATTTTTGCATCAACTTTCCCACATACATAGAGATTTTTATGTAAAGACTACTATTTTCTCAGAGGGAGGTTAGTAAAACAACTGAAAAAAATACTTCAGTCATATGCCTTGGGGAAAATAATGATGGCTCTGATATCATGAGTCCCTGTAGTTCTGCTTCTTATCTTACATAGGTACAGTTAAACCAACATGAAATTAAAGGCAGTTCCCTTCTACAGGGATGTGGCATTTTTTGAGTTATTGCTTTGTGATCCAGTACAACACCAAGTTGTCCTTCTGTAAGTCTCCTACCTAGAGAGCAACTGCCCATCCTGCAGTCAGCCAATTATTTCTGCTTCTGTGTCCAACTTGGAACTTGGCCTGTTGAGTTTACCACTGCTTTCTTCAGATCACTTCACTAGTTTATCAAATTTCTGTAATAAAATTACTGGTTCACTATAAAATAGAATCCTGAATTCAAATTGCTACACTTTTAATGAACAATCAGTGATACATTTTGAAGCTGTTGTTTCCTAACAAAACAAATGCAGCCAACCAGATTTGTACAGGGTTTTTTCCCCTTATTTTTCATAAAGTTGAAATTTTACTGTCTATAGGCCTATTTTTATGCAGCAGTTTTCCTTCCAAAGTATTTTGTATGATTAATTACAAAACTCAACATTGTGTAAACACCTTTGAAAGACCTTTGAAAATGACATGATTTTACTGTTAAGATTTTTTTCTTCTTCCCCCCTTCCCCCCCAGACAGTCCTGAGGTAACCTATCACCTTATCTTCCTTCATGTCTTTGGGTAGGTGGCCCAATATTCTGCAGCTCTCTTTTCCATGCTATATCACACTGCAGAATCAGTTTGCTGTCAGTTCTCCTTTGCTTTTTTGCATTCCAAGCATCTCAGTTCTATACAGTTGGTAATTTCCCTCAAATTTCTTATGCAAGTACAAAATGATCTACACAGTCAACTAAAAATGGTTGGGCTGATCTAATTCAAGCTGATACGAAAGAATGCTTCAAATCCTCCCATCCTGGGAATGAGGGAGATAAATATTTTCACTGCACATCTATTTAATGTTGAATGATCAAGCAAGCTACCGCACACATATTTGACTTTTCCTTTATTAGAAATTATTTATTTCTAGAAATAATAGTGTGATCTGGTATGGCTATTCTAAAATATATTTAGTATTTAAATTTTTTTAATTAATGTATGTGAAGGTAACAATAAACTAACTGTGAACATCTATTGAATTTTAAGTTTTCTATGACATTTTCATTCTGAAAGTGCTGGAGAATATTTGATGACTTGTACTAATTGTTCACTCATCCAGAAATATAAGTAGACTTCTCTTCTCTTGCTCAACACTATCATCAATTAATTTTCCATCGTTGCAAAACCAAATCCAAAATCTTGCTCTGTCCTCTTGGCTTCATGAGATAATGAAAAGAAACATAATGATATGTTATTTCACTGCCCAAAAAGAACAGAAATTATCTCAAAACAAACATGAATGTTTACAGCTGTGTGGTTGTTACAAATTTAGTAAAATGGTACTGTTAATAGTTCAGGCACCTTATTAAAAAAAAAAGCTCTCTAAAAATCCCAATCACATGAAGAGAGATAAAATCACATGAATGAAAACCTGGAGATAATGACAGGAAATACCAACACTTAACAGGAAGGCAGGAGGGTACCAAATATTTAGCAACAAACCACGGATCTGGTGAGAAGTATTTATTTGAACTCTCAGTTAGCAAATAAATCAGTACAGATAACTAGAATATTATTCTAGAATATCTATCTATCTATCTATCTATCTATCTATCTATCTATCTATCTATCTAATCTCTTCTTCCAGTGTGTACATATGTATGTGTATATATATATATATATATACACACACACACACACACACATATATATATATATATATATATATATATATAACATATTTGTGGAGAATTAATAGAAAATAATAGTGTGTGAATACTTAGGAGCAGCAAAACTCTTAACAGGAGGTGAGGAGGTGTAAAAACATCTGATTGTGTGGAACAGCAAGAACTATGGACAGAAATAATATCAGTATGACAATACAACTCAAAAATATAGTAATTTATACTTGTAATACTTCTATTTGTGTTAGCATTTTTCTAAAAAGAAAACACCCTTATTTTATATTACATTTTTAATAAAAAATAGAGGGGAACCTCCAAATTTCAGAGATACTTTCAGAAGAAGAAAGAAATGACTACATCTTAGAAAAGAACGGCAACTGTGGCTTTCAATACTTCCTATAGGGAAGGAAACCTCTGAACCACCAATAAGACTTTTCAAGAAAAAGCAGGCAGATCTTATTTATAACCTACTGCATTATTTGTAACCTACTCAAACCACAGAATAACAGCAGAAAACTGCTTACTAACAATAATTCAATCACCTAAATCATTGCACCCACGTAACGTAAAACAGATGTTTCATTGTGACATCATATTAATATCAAATGCTGCAAACCTTACACTACTAGCAATGAGTAAAAACCAAAAAGCTAGAAGCCTTCTCATCAGCATATATTCACATCTCAAATCTACTTTTATAAGGTAAATAAAAAAAAGAGATCAACAAAAAGAGTATAGAAGACTACTTCTTTGACAGCTCAAATTTATAAAAAATGATGAACAATTTTGCCATGAATTAAAATGCAGTACAACTTTTTGCTTCAACTAATGGAGCAATTAGGAACATCTGCAAAACTCCAGCATATTTAAAGACTGTCTGAGCCTGAGCCAAGTTCAACAGGCAGTCCATTTTCTGTTGGTTCAGGACATATTCATTCCCCTCCTAGTCAAAACAAACAGTAATAACTGGAATTAAAGATTGGTTTTGTCATGGACTGTGAGTGCTGATTGAAACTTTTTCCATGGCTTGTGTATATATATCCAGTCCCTTGAGCTCAGAATGTGAAGCCTTTCCATCCATGGAACACTAACAGGGCTCACAGCCCTACCCAACAGCCTAAGGTGGTGTTATTATTTCTATCAAGTTCACTCGAAACTGACCAGTTGCAAAAGTTATAACAGGGAATCAGAAACACAAATGTAACAAACACAAACCTAAACAAAGAAGTTCAGGCCACATGAACTCAGCAGGACTAAAAATCTCTCAGTTGTGCTGTAGGAAGTGTTAGATTTTAATAAGCAAAGCATAGAGAATGTGTTGGTCCTATCTGAGACTCTGAGTGAGGATACACTCCAATTTATTATTGAAAAGAGATAAATGGCTGTACCCTCCCCCTACCCCCATACCTCTTTCCCAACATTCATATACTTCTTGGGAAAGCAGATCTCCTCCACCTCGGTGTAAATAATCACAGAATCACCAAGGCTGGGTTACACCTTCAAGATCATCCTGTCCAACCATCAGCCCAGCACCACCATAATCATCCCTAAATCATTCTCCAAGTGTCACATCCAGACACCTCTTGAACATTTCCAGAGAAAGTGACTCCAGCACCTCCCTGGAGAACTTACTCAAGTGAGATGATGATTACATAAGATGGTGATTCAATAAGATTATGTCAGCTAAAGCTGTTGATGAGAAAAACATAACTTTATTTCAAAATGACACCTTTCAATGTCATCATAAAACTGGGATAATTATGAAGTCACATTGTAAATATTTTTTTAATGTCCGTACAGAATGAGAATACAAAAGCAGTTTATTTAAAAAAAAATCAAGATCTCACCAATCCGAGGAGATTTGTGCTATTAGGTCTTGGGCTACAAAAGAGACTGCAGGTGCAGTTATCAACTTCTCCATTTCCAGACTAGGCCATAGCTCACCTCACCCACCCCCAGCAGTAACAGAATAAAGATGTCTCTGGATTAGTATTTTCAGAAGACTGCTTCTTCTGTGAACCATGATCAACTGCATCTTGTGACATGAACACTCCTTTTCCTGTTACTGTTGGAAGTGACATTTCTTTAAAAACAAACAAGCCCATTTCTCAGCATGAAAATGCCAAGTGTAACTGAAAAACAAAATAGCTACGTGCCCCCAGAACCACTTACCAAAACTGATAAATAACTGTTGCTTTTAAACTTTTGAACTTGCATACTTAACAATGTTCTACAGATTAAATCTGTAAGTCTATACATTAATCAACACTTTTCAGTCTGGGATATACAGTACAACAAAACAAAGTGTATACAGATAGAAAATACTCAAAATCTGCATTGCTGTAAGCAAGACAAACTTTTCACAGTAAGTATTCTATATACTTTTTGATTATTATTTTGTGTATATGAGTGAATTTATCTCTAATGTAAGCTTAAATATATGTGAGTGCCCAAGAACATATTTATTCCAAACACTAGAGTGGGGATATGTGTGTTTAGACTCTTGAAAAAGGTTTTTATCCTTACAGAATCTAACAAACTTTAAAATGGAATATAAGCCAACACTCTGCAAATTAAATATCCTTATCTATTATAGTAGATGTTTTAATATGGGTATAAAAATGCACTTGCAGTATTGTTGTACAATTCCAAATTATTGTTTTATAAATTCCAAGGCATTTTAACAGGAATTTCAAAAAATCTAAAGAAATACAGACTTCCATAACATTGCCTCCTCTTAATTGCTGTACCAGGAAGCACACTGCCATAGACCTCTGCCAAAATGGAAAGATCAGGCCAACATGTGGAGGCACAGGAAAAGTAAAATATTCAAGTAATTTTACTGAACACCACTGTGATTTTTTGAAACATTATTCCTTGATTTACAGGGGAACAAACTGTCAATAGCACCACTCCATTAAAAAACTGTTTTATGTACAAATACCCAGGGCAAATCGCAGTTACCTTGGTAATTTGTTAGCATGTGGTTATTTCAAATAAAAATATTGCATAGATTTTATAATGCTATACTATTTGCATAGATTAAAAGATGAAGAATGGAAAGTGTTATGAGAGCATCCTGGTTACCATGGACACATTCCATTCTCAATGTTATTTGGAGGTGCAAGTGGTAAAGGAATTCACCACTACACTGCTTATTCCATAGGCATTCTCTTCATTAAAAAAGAGGGAAGAGGAA
Organism: Haemorhous mexicanus; assembly: GCF_027477595.1. NCBI lineage: Eukaryota > Metazoa > Chordata > Aves > Passeriformes > Fringillidae > Haemorhous > Haemorhous mexicanus. The sequence goes on along the minus strand of NC_082350.1, from coordinate 11,736,515 downwards.
AGGATGAGCAAACCCAAATCTAAACAGCAGGAACCAAACAAAGCTTCAGGTAAAAAGTAATTGCCATTTTTAAACCAATAAACAACTTAAATATTTAAGTGAAAATTAGCAAAAATTAAACTATTTAGGAATAATCTATTGTCAAAATGAATCTGAACTGTAGATTACCAGAAGCATAGAACTCTTTACATTGTATGAGAAAATAGTATTTGAAATTTGTCACATAGGGAGCCACCTTTTCAGGATGTGGGTCTCACTCTTCCTTTAATCTCCTTTGGGAGCTATGGAAGTAGACAAGTCTCACACGTCAGACTCACACTGTATAGTAAAAAACCTCTGGGGGAAGCTGAGACAGCCGGTGTGAATTGTGAAACCCTGTACAAAGGCAAATATGAGAAACTTTCTCCTTCCCCAGGACACATTATAAGTATTTCAAACTTCTTCAGATTCAGCTTTTTGCTTTGCTTAAAATTACTAACTCAAAATACAATTTCTCAGATTACAGGCTGTATGGAGGTTAACTTTTCCCTTAAATTATTCTCCTTTAAAAATTTAAACATTCATTGGAGAAGGAAGGTGACTACAGAATCTAGAAAATAACATTGATGAGATTCAGGAGATCTAGATTCAAGCATTTTCCTCTGTCCCAGGTGAATGGACTAAATCCCCAGACTTTGTTTTGAGCCTTGGATTTGTTATTACAGTCCAAGATCTCATTCCACTGTACAGTGAAGGAGCCATTACGTCTTCTACAGAGAAAATGTCACATCCTTAGTTAGTTTAAGAGACTTTATCTCTACTAAATCCCTTTACCCAGACTATTTTATCACATATTATATTACTTCTCCATCATATTAAAAAAAAAAAAACAAACCAACCTATGCTTTTGGTTGGGTTTTGTAGATTGAAGAAGACCATAAAATCTTGATTTCAGAATTAGAGAATTCAAATGATTCTGTCACTCAATTTATCATTTTGTCTTTTTTTCTCTTGCACAGTGTTGTTGCATTTTTACTACAATTGCAAATTAATCTACTGGTTTTAAAACAATTAGCTTCCATGTATTTTGGTTAAAAACTTGCCTATTTCACTCTCACTTAAAACTTTACAAAATAAAAGGGGAATAAATATCAGCATTACTGAAATATCTTAAAGGAGATAACTATAAATTAGATATTTCTAAAATTTTTACTTATGAAGAGGCATCCTCTTGTCATAGTTTTTCTACTCCGACTCTAACATAGTTGCATCTAATTGAGAAGCTGATACCATAGTAGAGGGGGTTTTTTACTTTATAGTGAAGTTTTTCCACTCAGTTGCATTTACATCTACACTGCAGCTTTGACTGCATAAGAAATAAAGGAAATTTTCAGCTGGACAACAGAAATTTTTAGGTTTAGACAAAGCTATGCTCATTCTGCAAGTGAATGAAGCTGAGGCTTCTCATTCACTTTAAAAATGCAAGACAGGTACCTTAGAATTTTACTAAATTTTCACCAAGAAGAAGCAACCATGTCTTGTGTCTAAACTATGAAAGCAGCTAGCACTGACAACGGACAGGTATTTGCAAAAGAACTAATATAAAATGTTTCATAACTTCAGAAAGGGCTGGAGTGAGGCTATCCTTAGGCATGGACACTGACCCAGCTCAAGTCAATGCTATTTTGATCCCTGTGGGATAAGCTGCTGCGGAATGATAACACACACGGGCAATTATTTCCTGAGAGGCTACAATGGCATAGTGTGATTAACTTAAAAGCAAGAATGCAGATCTTGTGGAACTGAAGAATCTGTTAAGTCTCCTTTTTTCCTTCCTGCCTCCAAGACCAGTTAGACACTTGGCAATGAAAATATATGACTGCCCAAAGCAGATTATTTTGAGAGTTCTGATTTGGTTAATATGCAAGAATGTGAACACTAGCAAATGCAGTCTGGAAGAAGGGACTATACTGGTTTCAGGACTGGTCGTGGTATGTAGCTCAAAATTACTGGCAGGGTTTGACCTGAAAAAGAAAGTAAAATGGACTATCAAGAGGTTGCATTTAATGAAGTCCTAATTGATTAGGGGTTCTCAGAAGTCTTTGAAGGACGGCTTTTTAGGAGTAAACACAAAAAAATGAAACACATCTGGGTGCAATAGTGCAAGAGTCCACCAAACTGAAGACTGTGGTGCCATACACTGGTGCCATTCCACATTTCAGGGATGAACAATATGAAATCAAACAGGTACTAGTTGCTGCCTGTTATGTCTGTGAAATCAGATGCTTTTTGTTCTTTTGGCAATTTATTAAGCCCTACCAAATTTAAAGCTTACAAGGTCCCTGCTTCATTTCACAACTGATACAAAACCTCGACATCTGCATTTGCTATAATATAGGAAATTATACAAATTACTATTTTGTCTGTACTGATAGGATTACATCTCTACAAGATAAAAGTTTGCTTCTGATGTGCACTCCGGTCACGAGAAGAAAAAGTAGGTTTATCTGGCATTTACTAGACATGGTCCATGTTTCAGTCTTTCTCAGAGATGTCCACTTCATCTATGCCAAAGAGTCTAAAGCGTACAAGCTAAAACCCAGCTGTGCTCAAGGAACTGTTCTACAAGAAATAACCATACACATCACTGAGTAATTCTGGACAACAGTGCGTACTTGAACGTTTGTACAGATTCTTCTCAGGACCACATTAGTCATCATGGAAACCCACATACTTCCCTTCCCCTATGTCTGCTTTGGTTTTGGAGAAAAAGAAGTTTTAATAGCAAGGAAAGCTAAAACAAGCTTTAGTTTGCTTTAGTTAGCAACCAAAAATATACCAGTGACTGTAGCAGAGTTCAGAGATAAACATAATGACACACGGAAAAAAAGATAATTTCCTGGTGCCAAGGCAAACTCTTGTGTGGTGCTTTTAACAAATATTTCAAGTGCATGAAGAGAAGAGAAATGTCTCAATTCCAAAATTTCACATATAGCAACTATGAAGTTGATAATTTTACCCTCACTTCACTCATGCTTGGAAACATCAACCCACTTAAACCAAGGGATTAGCTTTGCTTGTGTGTGTGCATGACTACCAAAGGCTCCCACTTAGAGCATCTGAAAAACATTTTAGTAAAATTCTGGAGGAAGATATAATAAAAAGCTTGGAAATAATAATTGTCTTTTCCTTTGGGGAATGCAGTACTTATATCTGAGCACAAAATTTGTTGTCTTGCCATGGTCTCTTCCCTTTCTCTCAGTTTCATACCTGGTTAATTCCTATTTTAGCATCATTCTTCCTTGGTTTTCCCAGAGCTTGTGGGTGGGAAAGAGAATAAATAAAAAGTGAAGAAAGTAAGGAAAAAAAAAGTAGGCAAAGCTGTTTATTACAGCTGCTTACAGCAATGGTGCTTTGGAAGCTAAGGTCTACCTTTGTATATAGACTTATGCACACAGATCAGAGAAACAATACACGAGTGAGAGACAATGCAGAAGGGAGAGGATGTGCTGAAGGGAAAGCAAAACTATCAGAGGGAATAAAATATTACTCTAGAGGATCAGAGTCTTCACTTATGAGCATGATACTTGCCATTTATTAATGTGATTAAACAGGCAGACCTAGATCAGACCGCCACAAAGAGATTATTCTACTACTTAACAGAACAAAGCATGCAAGCTAAGTGCAAGACATAACATTCCTTTCTAGATGGATGAGACACTGACAGGTTTAATTTAAAACCATTTCTTTTTCTTTTGTCCTCCTTAATTCAGTTTCAAGGTCTCCCTCTCACAATTTCAGGTCTAGTCAATGCTTTGATTTTGGTTTTTTTTTGGTGTTTGAGTTTGTTTCCTCTTTATTAGAGTAAAAAACTCCAAACAACAGAACAGAGCAGTCAGACTTTTGCTATCTGTCTAAAATGTCCTGAAGTACAGCAGTGTTACAGTGCAAAGTAATTTTTAGGGAATTAAAAACAGACCCCTCTTTTAGCAGGGTTTGTACATATAACTGGCAATCCTTTTTATTACAGATGAAGTCTTAGTTAAATCATCCCACTGCTCCCTTCTTGGATACTTCTTATCTTTCTGATTTGCATATATATCTTCCATCAGTTTAATATCTGCTGAAAACTGTTTTCCTATATTCGTACGTGGGCAGCTCACTTTCAGCACTGACATCTCCTGCTCTAAATTTTGAGGAACATCTATTGCACTGGCCCCTAAAATCTCACCACATTTTTAAAGAACAAACTAACACTATCAGTGTGTTTTTCAAAGTTCCCTGCCTGTCTATTTACAGCTTTAATTCCACCTCAAATGAGAAGATAGGAACACTAAAGAATCTATCACATGGTACAGGCATTCTGATGTACTTGGCTCCTACGCATGACTCCAGTTTTTAGAAAAAGCTGTGTTAACAAGTGTGCCCTTTCTCTCCATCAGTTACCAGCCCAGTACTACAGGCAGCATGTGCTACCTGTTGGTTGATTTTGCTTCCTGCTTCTTCAAACACTAGGATTTTTTCACTTCAATGCTAACTACTCATTTTACATGAAACTTAACACTGATTACCTCTAGGTTTCAGTCTCATTATAAACTGCATAGGAGGAAACAACTGTACAACTCAGCTGTAGCACCAACTTAGCAAAAGCTGAAATCTCTCATTATCATTTGTCATGATAATTTGATATGCACGTGTATTAAAACATACATTTTATTTTCTGTCACAAGTATCTGCTTGCTTTTTTTGATGCTTTCCAGCTACAGAGCTTCTCTTGCTTGCAATCCCCATCTGCTGTCATTCCTTTCACTCTATTGTTCACTGTCATCCTATTATGTTATTTAGAACTCTGGCTTCAGATACTCTCCTAGGTTTCTGTGTCTACAGTATTACTTTGAGTTTTTCAACAAATGATTTCTATCATTTTACTGTGCCCTAGTGTTCATTCTTCCAGTTCTCACCCTTCTCCAGATAATTTGTGTAATTCAGGCTTCAGCCAACAGATGACATTTACACTGGTTGTACCCAATGCACAATTTTAATCTAATTTTGTGAAGTCCATCCAAAAGCTGCAGGCACTTTTACTTTGTTGTTTTTTTTTTTTTTAGGCTTATTTCAGTTTAACACAAACTGATTTAGTTTATAGCAAATCAAAATCAAGCAAATCTGTAGAATAAAAATCCATAGAGCAGTTTAGACCACCAACTTTGTTTAAAAATTATTTCTAGGTTACAACGGTGTGTCTTTAGATAAGATCTTTCATAGCCTATGTCACATTGAGATAAAAATTTGGAACCTTTTCTAGCTTTGCCTTCTACACTTCTTGCCTTCTTCTTTCCCTTGAACACTTTGCTGAGTGCATTTAATTATTTTTGATAAATTAAAAAAGTATAAATATATGGTATGCCTAGTCAAGTAAACATATCTGACAGTTCTTCATCACAAATGCTACTGTGTATATGGAAAAAGAAATAATGTAAACAGTTCTTGGTTAATAAAGTGACAGAAAAAAGAAATAATTTTTATAACTTGAAGCAGGAAAAAGGAAAACAAATCAGGCAAGAACACAAACTGACTTTTGGTAACATGAAAGTAGAATTACTCCTGAGGTATCCCAAGACAGAGAACAAGATTCTTAAGGATTTACTACCTAAGTATAAAAATATAACTAAATCTTTCTTTGTTTCTAAAGAACAAGCACTGGCAATAAGGAGCATGTGAACATGACTTGGTTACTTCAAGAAATGTTTACATTATTAAGCAGAAAGTAGTTGTGATTGCTTACTTTGAGAAACTATTCACTTCATGACCTGAAAATCATCCTTGTCAGGTAGGACTGCATCAGGTACGATACTTTTAAAGAAAGCCACAAATATTAAAACCATGCATAATACTTAAACTGGGAGCTTAAACAGTGCAATTCTGTGAGATCCTGCTGTCTGTATATTAAAGACTAGATATAAGTAGACAAAACCCACCTGAGACAAAAGTAGAAAATACATCTCTAGGCTACCAGTGATATAGTAAAACCAGATTAATGACAAATAAACTATGATTACTTTATCATCTTTAACATATCTTAATTAAAACTGATATGAGAATATTACAATGCATCTTCAAATAACAGCTCAATCACTACTGAAAAAGGATTTTATAAGCCCACACGACAGCACTGCATTATCATAGGCTCACTAAGAACTCAACTTCACAAGTAATAATCACTCCATATAAGTTATATATCTAATTTCTAATCAATAAATGAATGTTTCACAGGGTTAAGCATTTAGTAATGTTTGTGGGGAAAAAACCCCAAAACAATCACCCTCCAAAAGAGAATTGAGTCTTCTGGGAAGGTAAAACCCCACCACTTACATTGCTGTATGTAATGCCTTCTGTAGAGAAATCTTGCTCTGCTAATAACGAAAGCCCTGAAATTCCAGCATTGCCATTGCAACATGTCACCAATTGCATTTCAGCTGTTAAAAGCCCAAATTTTCCTATGTCAGTCCTTGTGCTGTATTACATTTTCAATATTGCAGCATGACCAAAGAATTTCCAAATCTTCCCCAAAACCTTATGGATAAGATCTAGCAGCTGCAAACACCCAGAGGTGGCACATCACAGAAGTGACAGGTACCATGAGGCATCCAAACCATAACACGTCACAACACTGCTAAACCGACTTATTTTAGCTTTGGACTGAAACACCTGACAACAATATTCATGTTTTTCCAGTTCAGCATTATTTCCCCAGAGAAACTGTCTCCATTTTCTCCGAGTAGCTCTACTGTTTACTTTGATGTCTGAATTAGAGACAGCAAAAAAAGCAAAGGTGATTTCCCTATGTATTTTAAGCTTAATGAACATTCTCCTGATAATAACTGATTAATACTGTGTGATAGCATTACCATGAAAATATTTGATTCTTTTGGAAATACACCTTTTCAGCATAGCAGAGCATTTCCTGAGCTGGGACAAAATGGCTGCTTTCTCCTGGTCTCAACAAACTATACTTGAAATATTTCTACTTTATGACAACAACAAGAATTTCCTATTTTATGCAGTTGAAGTCCTCCATACAAATAACTCATAATAAAAATATAATTTTTTAAACTCCCTCTTGAGAAATTTCTATGCTCTTTTTGTTTGCTTAGAACACAAATCTCTGTTTAAAAAGTCAAAGAAGAGACTTGGATAGAATCCGGCTAGGTAGTAACTGGTATGGCATCCCTCAGGTTTCAAATGCAAATAAAATAGCAGAATTTTGAAAAAGGTTCATCTCCCACAGATATTTACTTAAAATAAGACTTATCTTTCCAAAAATTGTTTTGTGTAACATGAAATTAATTTCAGCTCAATTACTATTAGAACATCTGTTATTTCCCCCCCCTCCATCCATCTGGCTTAAGCACTTCAAATGGCATCTGCTGTCAATCAAATAGGTTACATATCAAATGTCATCATAAAGACTTGAAAACAAGCCAAAGATATAACAGTTAACTGTATAATACCTTTTTTCCAAATGGAGGAGCTATCCTTGCAGGTTTAATAAATCATGAATGTTCTCACAACAGAAAATCAGCCAGCCTACCACTAAAAGGATCATGTATTAATGTCTCCTAATATGGAAACTTCATAAAAAATAATAAGTGGTTGGGGTGTTTTGTTGTTTAATTTTTGTTTGTTGGTGGTGGTGTGGTGGTGATTTTTTGTTTGTTGGGGTTTTTGTAGTATAGGACTTACAGAGATCAGTTAGAGAATTGGGTTGTTTGAAAAAGGATTTTTTTAAAAAATAGGTTCTTAAAGATTTAAGTGCTATAGGTTCAGAATTTTTGCTTACAACTAAAAAAGCCAGAAAAAAACCTTTATTTTTAAAATTGAAACAACTAATTATAGGATCTTTTAAGCAAATATTATAGTACTCAGTATCCAAAATAATGTGCTGTGCTCAGAATGTATTGATTTAATCAGAAACTGATTGAAGACATAGAGGCGAACACTAAACAATAGGAGCAATGAGGGGTAAAGAACAAGAACATTCATGAGAACTGTTTGCCCAGTTCCTTACACTGTTCATCTACATCTCCTGTGTATATCTTTGAGAGAACCCAGTTGCTGATCTCTGGCCAAACACACAATTCTGCAGTTGCATATTTGACAGAGTCCTGGCTGTTACACGAGCAGATCATGTGTGGAATACTGCACAGAACCACGGCAGCCTTGTGAATGTACCAAGCTGGTCTTTTGTGGGTAAGTAGCTGAACATTTTACTAACATGACAAAATCTTCTGATTAGTGTAGCATTCATTAAATGGTGACAGATGCTAGTATTAATTACATGTTGAGCGGATCATTTTCCCATTACATTTCTTTTGTTACCAGCCTCATCATTCCAGTTATCAGCCTGCCCTATAAGCAGATTAAGCACCAGACTTTTTTTTTTTTTTTTTTTGAGGGTGGGGGATGTGTGTCTATATTCCTTGTTTCTTGTTTGACCAAAATGAGTGACTGATCTTTCCTACACTACCCCACCATCTGGATTCCTCTCTTGCACTTTTCAAAACCTGTACTTATCATCTGTTAGACAATTTATAAGAAATGTTATTTTGGAAGGTTATTAGAGTGGCTCTCTCAAGCCATCTTACATTTAATGTTGGAAGCCATAGGATTAATCACTTGCCTTGTACAATGTGATAAATGTTGCCAAATTACAACTGGCATATCAAATATTAATTTGGCATTTCAAGATTGAAAAACATGTACAGTAAAAGGTATACATGAAACAAGTTGCCATCCCTCGTGTCAGTCTTGAACAAAAAGATTCCCATTCTATGTAATAGTACATGCACTCAAACAGCACAAAAACTATTCACCATTTCCATGAGCACTAGCAGGATTCCTAGAACACATTTTATGGCAAAGAATGATTTTATATTTATTATGTTTATTCTGACATGTACACCGACTTCTCCTTCATAACAACTCAGAGCAGTCCTGGAGAGGAAAAAAGGAAACAAACAAACAAACAAAAAATAAATTGAAAAGTACAAATGGCAAAGTCATTCATCTGGAAATAATTTCTGCCATAAACCAAAAGGTTATAAATTGAAAGCTGACAGAGGAGAAAGACATTGGAATAATAACTAATCGAAGGATGATCAAGAGTCATTAATGTGATTTTGGTAGAGAAAGTTAAATACAAACCTAAAATTTAAATCACCCAGTTTTTTTCAGAAGACATGGGGAAGTAACAATGCTTTTGCACATGGTACTTATTAGGCTTATTATTATTAAGAACAAAATTATTAATGGGAATAAGTGCAATGAGAAAATGAGAGTGACCAAGAAGAAGGGAGTCTGTTTCACAAGTGGAGTCTGATAAAACAAAACAAGCTCTATCCAGAATGCGCATTTATTACCTATATACAATATATCTCATATATATATATATACATATATATACAGCATTGTTACCTACTCAAAAGATATCCAAACAAAATAAATGTAAATTAATCTGTGTAACTGCACTTCTAACCATCAGAGAAGTGATGATCTGGAGCAGTTGTTCTGTGTGAAGTAGCAGAGGAAAAAAAGCTTCACTGCTTTTGAAGCACATCAAATTTATGCTATGGAGATCTATTATGTAGCTGGATGAAACAGCAGGCACTGGGACTTGATGACCTGAAGTTGTCTCTTTCAGTCTTATATTTCTGCAGTGGAACTGGCAGATGCCCACACAGGGGAAATATGTGGAATAGCTTCTGTGCATTTGTAAAATTATGATTGCTGACTTAAAATAGCTTCTTGAAAAAAATTATTTTCGCTGATGGCTCGGAAGATCTCTCCTTCCACACAATCCAGCTGGGTGAATTGCATTCTGTGAATGCTTATTTATGCAACTAAGTTTCTTGCCCTAACACGTTCTTAAGATCTTCTGTATTTGTACAGGATTTCTGGTTCTGTGACAGTTTGACTTTATATTCAGCTGATAACTGGAAATCCTGGCCATAACCACAGGTCCACAAGCTTGGAGCATTATAAGATATGCCCAGTAAATTGATAACTTCATCCTGGAGGAGCTGAATTTACTGCTTATGTAAAGCCCAAGTAGACTGTTCAAAGAAGGGCAGCACTGGACAGTGTTATGATGGGAGCTTTCATACAAATCCACTATGCAGCCACAAACTCCCCTTTTTGCTTTTAAAGAAAATAACAACAGACAGTGCTGAAACCACTCACTTCCAAGAACAGGGCTGTTCAAAGTAGAAGGTTTCAGCATTCATGTAACCCTGTGCTAGGTTGGAGGCTTAGACTGTGAGGCCTTTCAGGCAAAGACTGTTATTTATTAGGAAACTGCAAAACAGCACCCTGGGAACGTGAGCCAACAACAAGGCCTCCTCCATGCTAACCCAGGATGGCTAAATATATTTTACATGAGACACAACTTGGAACATCAGTGATGCACATATCTTCAACTGCTATTTTTGACACAGGTCTCTTTGCAGGAGATGCCATAGCCTGAAGAAAGGTTAACTAGCATCCAGAAGTTTTACATGTACAGAAGTTAAAACTGGAGACACTACTTATGTGAGGGTGTCTTGAGGAGTAAGGAATTGAAATTTGAGTGAATTGGAAAGTTTTGCTGGAATCAGATGCATTAGCTTCAGAAAATATAGTGATATATTCAAATACTTACATTCACCACACAATACTCAAATGGTCTCATTGCCATAAAATCAAAGCTGAATTTTTTAAACCAGTTATTTTTCAATGACACCAGCTTCCTGGTAATGCTTTGTACAATGAACATTTGCAGAACAATTTGAACTTACTTACTCTTGACAGTTATGAAGCTTTTTTTGCATGGTTTATGTTAACTGATTTTGGTTGGTTTTCAGGATATATTTGGGCAGCTGAAAACAAGCCCAAGAACAGATACCTGAAGTGTGGGACAGGAAACAGAAATGAGAACCAAAAACCTGAAGACAGTAATAATAATAATAACTATCTTATTTTTATTATCCAAGTGCAAAAATGAATAGCAAAGACCCCACAACACTCAGTCACATTCAACAGACAAGCAGAGCACTGGTAGGATTCCTATGGGGTCAGTGGGACAGGCCCACTACAAGACTTCAGCTACTCAAAAACATGCATTTCCCAGTTATTGTGCAGCAGGTCTTCCCTGAAAGAACACATGTTCATTATTTTGGTTTACTTTATGAAAACAAACTGAAAACTTCCTCCTAGTTTAAAAATATGTTGTGATTTTTTTTTTTTTTTGGTTCTGGTGAGACATTTAAAGAACTTTTTCAGAAAAGTTTCTGCAACTTTACATTTTCTAAATCATTATGTCCAGCTTGAGACAAGTATTTGTGTTTCTCTCTCTAATAAAGTAAGTAAACTAAGTAAAAAATGTCTCAAAATGAAACAAAGATTATAGTATATTTGCATTTCTGTTTCATAATCTTATAAACTCATAATCAGATTTGTTAAATTTCATTTGTTTACTGTCCAACATTTCTCATTCACGATTCTATTAGATTACTCTGAACAATACCCATATTGCACATTTTGCAGGATATTTTAAAACAAAGGTTAAAAAAACTCTTCCAAGATATTTATCATTGCTTATTTCCCTGTTTGAAAAACCAGTTATCTACACTGGTGAAAGGCAGGACATCTAATATCTCCAGGTACAATGTGGAAAATATATACAGCCCTCCCATTCCCAAATGTTAATTTCATGTTCTTGGAATGACATGTTAGATTATTGCTTAGCTCTCTGCATTAAGTCTGATTACCTCGAAAGCGCAGCTAAACTTATCTTTCTTTAGGAGGAATACTTAAGGATTTGTCGTTTATTTGCATTAAATGTCGTGCCACATTTATTTGTGAGGCATTTCTGAGAGTAAATTTATGTCTGTTTTAAAGGTATAAAATCACGATGTGTATATACTACTTCGCAAGGCTTCTCAGTCACATTTCTCTTTCCTCCGGTTCCTCACGCAGGGCCCCATCCCACAGGCTCGGGAAAGCCCAGGTAGAAGGAATCTCCCACATACAGAGGCTCCCCGTCCAGAGGCACTTTCGCCCATGCCTGGAAATACCCTTTTTGGTAGCCGGCCCTCACGCAGCCGGGCGTTCCCGGCCCTCAGGAGGCCAGACCAGCGGCACTTACTGGCGGCGCTTCCCGGGTCGCTCCCGGCGGCGTTAGCGGGGCCCCGCGTCCTGCACCGGCACGGAGGGGCTCCTTCCCCAAGGACAAGCCGTCGCTAAAGCCGCTGCCGCCTCAGGCTAGCGGTCGGTCTGCCTTCCTTCCTTCCTTCCTTCCAGGGCGGCGGGGAGAGCGGCGGCCCCGCGCGGCTCCGCCGCCGCCATTTTGGGACGCTGGCGGGCGGTCTCCATGGCAACCAGGAAGGGGCGGACATCGCGCGGGGTCACCGCTAGCCCGGCCCCCTCTTAAAGGAGCAGCCGCGGCGGCCCCGCGGTGCCGGGCAGGGTCTGACCCCCGCCGCCGGTGCCACCAGCGACCCGTGCCCCGGCCGCCCCCTGGCCGCCCCGAGGGGGGACATTCCCGTGGACCCGAGGTGACGACCCCGGCGGAGGGATACCGACCGCCGCCAGCGGCTCCGCCGAGCGCAGCGAGCGGGCCGCGCTCCGGGCCGCGGCGGGGGCTGCGCGGGGGGCGGCAGCCGGGGCAGGGGCCGCCCGCCGGCCTGGGGCGCGCGCGGGCCCCGGCGGGGCCCCGGCGCCAGGAGAAAGTAGTCCCGCGGCCTCCCCCTCGCGCCGCTGGAAGGGGTTCGGCGGCGGAGGCGGCGGACGAGGCGTCGCTCGGTGCTGCGGCTTCAGCTGATAATTGAAGGGAAGCGAGGCGGCTGCTGCCGGGAGGAGGGAGGCACGGAGCGTCTGCGGAGGCCGCACCGGGACAAACTAGGTACCCGGGGCCCCTCCGCTCGGTCGGGGGGCGCCGGGGAGGCGGGCGCGGGGCGGCGGGGCGCTCGCTGGGCCCCTCGGCGACTCCGGGCCGGGCCTGTTGTGTCATCCTGGCATTAGCCGAGCTGCCCTTCCTGGCGGCCCGGGGCAGGGGGAGGGGAGCGGCGCCATCCCGGAGCATTGTTGCGGATGGGGGTTGGGGGGGCGAATGGGAGCCGGGAACGACGCGGGGCCGTGCTGGTGAGTGTGTGGGGCGGCCCGGAGGGGTGGAATGGGGCCCTCGCCGTGGAGGGAAGGGGTGGAAACGGAGCTGACAAAATGGCCAGGCGGTCCCCGAGCCCGCTGCAGGGATATCTCTCGCCCCCCCACCCAGGGCAGGGGTGCCGGGGGCCACCTGGCCTCTCCCGGGCCGCCTGGCGGGGAGGGGGGCGGCAGCGCGGCCGCCCCTCGGCGGGCCCTATGTGGCTGCTGATACAAAAGGGCAGTGTCAGTGTTGACACTGCCGTGCCGATTTCGATGCCCTTCCCTGTCTTCCCTCCCCCACTCCGCTTGGCCCCCTTTTCCTTAGTGGTCCTTTCTTACCCACCCCCTTTTATTTTTTTTTTGTTCCCCTCCAGAAAAGCTCGGGAATATCTTTAAGGAAAAAAATAGCAATTTCTTTTTCTTTCCCTCCTGCCCAGCTCGGTAAAAATGCTAAACAATCGGCCGACGTCCATATTTCACAAGCTTTTTTGGGGGGAGGAAGAAGGTGGGCAGAAAACGGAGGCGCCCGTGGGGTCGGAGTCACAAAGCTGGCTGCCCACGAAAGGGATTATTTTCGCAGCTAAATGTTTTCGAGCTGATGTTTTTTCTTGTTTTCAGTCAAGAAGCAAGTTGCCTGGTCCTTGCGTTTGCTTGCATAATGCGTCGTACTTGGAGGCTGATCAAACGCTGGGTTCTGCCTTTCCTGCCTGGCTCTTCCTCCTTCCCTTTTCCCGGGGGGCTGGGTCGTGGGACAAGTTTGAGGGGGCTGGTGGCGCTGGGGCTCCCGGCTGCTGCCCCGGTGATCCGGGGAAGGGAAGGAACCGAGGCCGGGGCTCTCGCCAGACCTGCAGGCCTGTCTTCCTGTGTCCAACTTTTTTATTGTTCCCCCTTCCCCCTTCCGAGTGCACGGGCTCTCCGGCAGGCGGGGGTTTGCTCGGCTCGGGAGTCCCAAAGTCTAGACGGGGAACCGGAAAATAATAGGGGAAAGAATGGAAAGTTATGTCAAGGGCTTTGGGGGAAAAACATCGACGTATCGAACAAAGGTCCTGCCTGTGTTGGAGAGAGAGGCCTGCCTGTGAGGCCTGATTGTGTCGCATTTACACACGGGGAAGAAATGAGTGCTTGGTACTGGCCTAAATTTATTCTGTAAGTCTGGCATAGAACTTAGGAATGCTTTCAGAGAGTGTGTAGTTTGTTTTGGGACTGTTTTTGTTATGTGTAGCAATCCAGTAATAGTTTTTATTTTATTTCCTTTTTTTCCCCCTAAAAAGACAGTTTAGGTTGTTTTGTTTTTTATTTTTCTTCCTGCCTTGTTCAGCAGAAATTATACTGATTCAGAGCTTCTAACACTGTAATGCAAAACTTAACTCGGACTAACTTGCACAGTTTGTGTTGTGTGTAACGTGAATTTTGAGCTTCCTGGTTCTCTAAAGGCTGCCATGAACAGGAATTCAGTAGTTACCAGCTGATAAATTTGAAGTACATCTATCATAATGAGAAAGAAGAGGAATTCTGAGCACTTAATTTAATTTTCAACATTTTCTTGTGGGAACCGACACTGTGGATATACTTTTGTAAGACTTTAAAAGCTAGCAGGCATTCCTGTGATTATTTCTGTTTATCTCTGGTGTAGTCTCTTAAGTTTTCCCTCTTCCATTCTCAAAACTAGAGTTCTAATTGTACAGAGTTGGGGTTCTGGTTTGGGCTGATTTTTTTAAATTTTAATTTTAAAATTTAAAAAAAAATTTTTTTTGGTATTTTGATTTCTGAGGTTTCTGAGTTTTATTAAGGTTTTTATTAAGCTATAAGTATTTAAGCAAGTTATATTTTATGTATGCAAAAATATACATAACAGACATGAAGGTACTGGAAGAATAACTATATCTTTCTATTTTTTGATAGCCTACTTAATAAATATCAATAGGAGTTAAGTGTATTTATGAATATACTTGTATTTCAGCTTTTGCAGCTGATATTGTAACAAAATGTATTGTATTTGAACTAAGAAATTTAAAAACAGTGGTCTGGTGAATAAATTCTGAAAATAATGCTTAAAGTTTTTGGCAATATACATGTTTTTAATTTGTAGTAATTTCTGTATTTGTAAAATGCAGCTGATTGTGAGCAGCTCAGTTCTTTTGATCTTAAATGCAAAGGTGTTTTAAAATTTTACTGTTTGGTGTATCTTATTGTGTTAGAAATACAGGTAATCAGTTTTTTTTTTCCTTTTCTTAGGGTTTTTCTGAGAAAAATGAATAGTAAAGTTGAGCTAACAACCTTTAAGTCTTCAGTCTCCAGATGGTTGCATAGGTAGGAACCTAAACATGTCTTAGCTGTTAGTAGAAAGATTGTAGGTCATCCACAGTGTGACATTACTGCTTATTAATATAGCAGATCTACTTCAGTAGGAGTGCCAACCTGTTGAGTAAGAGCTTATGAAAATGGAGTCTTTTGATGTCTTGCAAAAGTTTTTCAGGTCAAAGTGACCATTAGGGGAAATATTCTGCATCTTCTCAATAAATGAATAATCAAAGCTGTCATTCTTAATCAGGAATCATGCACAAGTTTTTGTGGTGTGTTCCCCCCCCCCCTCCTTTGTTTTATTTTCCTTTTTGTATTGTACTTTGGCTGTCTTAAAGTGTAAATATGACAGAAAAAAAAAAACTGTAATGAAAACTTTTTGTTATAAAATCATTCCTAAATTTGAGGCCTAAAGCTATAGGTGACAACAACACTGTTCCTTTTGCAGCAGTTTAGCAAAAATAAAATGCATTTGTCTTTAATGCCATCAGTGGAGGCATGTTCAATTTCCATGTGGTTCCTTCCATCACTGATAAGTACAATTACTTACCTGCAGCAGTCCAGAAGCATAACCTGACTAAATTCCTTTTGTTTCTAAGTGATGAGGCTGAAGCAGAAGTAGGAAAGTTAGTAACTAAACTACATGGTTGTACCTATTTTGCAGCTAAATGAATCTCACAGCTCTGTGTTAATCTTGTACTTATAGGCCATGCTATATTTTCTAACAAACTACTTGGTAAGCATCATGTGGAACACTTTTGGTCATGGATCTGTCTTTTGTCACACTGAGGCTAAGTTGTTGTGACAAAGTATAATCAAATACTGAAGTTGTACAACATGGTGAACTATAGCTTTGGCAAAAACTTAACCCAGGATGTTTCTGGGATCTCCCATTGGCCTGTTGGATGATCAGTGTCCTGTTCATCACCTGTCAAATTAGTAACACTCTATAAAGCATGTTGTTGACTCTGTTATACTCTTTTCATCAAGGTGTCACTGCCCCATTCAGTACTGACTCTGAAGCTAGTAGCACAGTGGATTTTTTTTTTTTTTTTTTTTTTTTTGATAGAGTAGCATATTAGCTTTGGGGCAGTATGCTTAGTTTTCTGAAGAAGTAATATTTTAAATATGCTCTTAATATTTTAATCACTACATAGTATTACAACAGATTTATGGTAGTATATGGAGCAACTTCTTGCTGAGGGTTTCCATAGGTCAGTTTTAACTTAGAATATGAAGTTGGTAACTGCAAAAAAAGTCATATTAACTTTTTTTCCTACTGATGTGGGTTTTTTTCCCCAATTTATATGAAATAAAATGGTTCTCTAGGAGCAAAACTATTTTCAGAGTTCTCAGTGGTGAACAATAATGACAAAAATGCTTGTATGTAGCCTCTTGTCTCAGGATTGCTTTTTTTAACAAAACAGTTGCTGAATTAGTGTTTTAAAGTTATCTTCTGCAAACAGAGAAATTTTAGCTACCTGTCAAATGTACAGTGTCTGTGGAGGACAGGGCTAAGTCAACTGGCTTCTCCTGCCTGCTCAGATACTGGCAATGGTTGCTTTAGTACGAAGTTCAGTTTGAGGAGCAATTGTTCTCCTAATCCTGCCATCAAGTTGGTAGAGTCCAGAGAATAAATATGCATATTCTCCTTCAGTTCTGTCTGGCAGCCAGGGTTCAAGCACACAGAACCAATTTGTTTACTCTTCTTGTCTATGGTGATGCTTGTCTTGCAAGGTACTGACTGTTGCCAGTCTAAATTGGCTCATGAAGGTACTTGGTACAAATATGGCAGCAAACTGCCCTGAGAGCAGTAGATGGTCAACTCTGTAAGGAAGAATGGAAATGTTGTTTTCATATAGGAGAAATAGCAAACTTACGTGTATTATCAAAAAAGTTAACCATGATAGTTTAATATTGGACTTCAATATTGAAGATGCATGAGAAATACTAGCAATAATGTTCAAGCCATGGTTGCCCTCAGTTGCTCCAGAAAAGCCTCTCTTGTAAGGACTTACACAAGCCTGTTTGGAAAGTTTGGAAACCTCAGGAAGTTACGTGACCCTTCTCACATTTGACTTCTTATCCCCTTGAGTAGTTTTTTATTGATTAAAGCCTGATAAAAAGAGGTCAGTTTTCTTCAGTGATTAGAAAGGAGAAAATCCCCCAAACCTTATAAATATACAAAGGTATTCTTAGAGAAGAAACTGAATTGATTCTCTCAGTGTGTAGTAATACTGTGCTGGCTCATGGACTGGGGGAGGGGAAATCCCATTTTCTTAAGTGTTTTTTATATGATTTGCTTTGATAGTGTCCACAAGAAAGTGCACATGCTGAATTGTGAAGATCTGACCTTCATGAAAGGTATGAAAGGGTCTGAGTCATCTTCTGGAATGTGAACCTTGAGTTGTAGGGAGCAATTTGGTGTTTCTAATTGGAAGCTGAGGTCCCTCTTACTTTTTGAATAAGATGGCTTTTTTTGAGATCTGAAAAGCAAGGCATATTTCACATTTATTCTGCTTTCAGAGCAACTTGTTGCTCACAACTTGTGTTGTGTTTCATGAAGTCCAAATAACTAACCTTAATGTAAAGAAGGGCAAATCGTTGCTAGACTTTTGTAATGCTGGAAATAAAAGAATACAAATATGTTCTTTGTTTTCTGAGGTATGTATGTTTTTTGGGAGCAAAAGTGTTAAACTATCAGGAGACTGTCAAGCCCTGAGATGGGCATTAGACTTAATACTGGCAGTGTGCACCTCTGTTTTATGGCTGGCTGTTTGAAGCATGGTTAATACCAGTTTTTGTTAATGCAGAGCAGTAACTAATTTTTTACCTTGATTTTCAGGTGTAGCTTTTAATAGTAAAACTATTAGGAAAAATAGGTCTGTGACAAACTCATGCCCCAAGGTAACTAGGTGTAGATTTAGCTATGTTTTCTTTTAGAAAGCGTGTATGCTGTTCTGTTCTCCCTCATTTTTCTCCTTCTCTGTCTTCTGTCTTGTCTTACTTTGAGCTTGTGATAGTTTGTCTTAGCAGCTCTGGGCAGGAGAAATGATCTTTCTGCACGTGGGCTTTTATGTCCTTGAAGTCTGTTCTGTACCTCTGCTCTAGTCCAAGACTGCTTAGATGTAAAAGTACAGATAAATATGTGTGGAAATCAAAAATACACTCTTGTATAGTATCTTCTGAGTTGAAAACATTGAGTTTTTGTAGGATCTGGAGAAACATAAATGAGTTGAGCCACCAAAAAAGAAAAGATGGAAACAATGCATAGTAACAGTAGTCAGGGAGGACTCCAGTACCCCCCATGCCTGCCCTCCTCCCCCTTCCCTTCAGCCCTAAAGAAAAGGAAAAACACACACCTGCATCCCACCCACTCGTCAAGGGACTTGAATTACATGTCCCTGATACTGGTATAATGATTAGTTGCTTACTACAACTCCTGCAGTTAGTGAGGAGAAGCTCTCTTTACATTATATATGCCTTTGTGGAATATGTGGTAGATGAGTGTTTTTGGACAAGGTAATATTGCAAGATGTGGTTAATGTCAGGGCTAGAGGATGGCGTCTTTCCCAAGTTAATAATGTTCTGTGTCTTCTAATGTCAAATCCCTTATGTAATTAGCTTATTCAGTGTAGGGAGTGTCCTGTCCTGGAAGGTGTGTGCAGTGTAACTGAATCTTCTGATCACAGGTGAGATGTGGCTGTGCATTTAAAGAGGACAAATGAAGAAAGTAACTGAGGGCGCATGTTAATAAGCTGTATGCTGAATTTAAACTTGGAACTCTGCCTTCCTTAGAGAGTGAGTGTTTTCTTCCTCTTTATTTTGGGGATACACTGTATTTATAATCAACTGTCTGACTGCAAACTGTAATTTCTCCTTAAAACTTCATTTGTCTTGAGCTTTGCAGTTGTTTCAGGTGTGATGGCTTGATGAACTCACCCATTGTACAGGGTTGAGGGGAAGGTAGGAAGTTGCTCAGCTGAACAAGGACAGCAGACAGTCATAAGCTGTGTCAATAAGGCCAAGTGAACAGCACCTGAGAAGCAGCTACATAGCTAGGTAGGTGCATATGAGAGCTTTAAGTAAAACAGCTGGAGAAAACACTATTTCAGCTGAATCTCATTTAATGAAGGGGATGGAAGCTGCATAGCTTCGGCAAACTTTAAGCCACAAATTCAAGTGTTGCAGCTTGTGCTTTAAAGATCTGTTGCAGTCTATTCTACAGTGTTTTTCAAGTTCATATGATGATAATGGATGCTGCCATTATCATACTTTGGTAATAGTCTGCTTTTTATATTTAGCAGATAATAGTCTACAATAAAAGACTGGTAATAAAAATTAGGACTTGAATTATACCGTAAGATTGTGGACTAAAGAAGTTATTTTCACTCCCTTACTCAGTTACAAGAAGTTTGGCAGAAGAGCAGATACATTCTTTGGCCAAAAGTAAGATGGGAAATACGTGTTTGTCAAATTTCCTTCATGGCAGCTTTTAAATTGATACAGTTCTCCTGTATATTTGTAGAATTGCAAATGAACATAGTCATGCTGGATACCTGACTCTCGACAGCCCCTCAGAACTTTCACCAGCCCTTTGTAACTAGAATTGGAAGAAGTGTGTTAAGGGAAATGCCATTGCACTCCTCAGTCTGCACATTTAAATGCTCCATGGAGTAGGTAGAAAGTGAGCTCTCTTCAGATTAGTTATGAAGAGGAAAAATGAAATAGAGGATGTGAAGGAATGGTACCACTTTAATGCCTTTGGTTAATGTTGACATTTGAGCACTATGGCCATACTTTTTTTTAATAGTTTAGAGGTTCTTGCTGTATTATCCAAATCAAACCAGAGTTGGAACAGAATGAGCACTGAAAATTCCAACTTTATTGTGCTTTATGGAGAAGAACTCAAGTAGGCTAGAACCTGTGAACTTTATAATTAAAAACTGGAGGTAAATAGGAATGTAGTCATGAGTTAATTTTTGGGACTGCACTTAAACTAAATGTGAAGTCGCCTGTGAGATTCCACTGCAGTGATAGGCCAAGTAATCTCAATCTGTCACTTGCAAAGTACAATGCAGTGAACATACTTGTTGCTATGCTTCATGGCTTCCAGAGGTTGCCTGGAATAAAGTGTATTCCCTGCTTTTCCTCTGTCACAGACTTAGCCAAAGCTGTTAAAACTATTCTTGTAGTTTTAATAAAGTAGATTCCTATTAAGTAACAAGTCAGTGGATAAACAGTTGTATCATCTGTTTTTCAAAACTTCATTTATTTTATTCAGATGAAATCTTGGGTTTATATCAGATTGAGATCTCACACTTGAATTCAAACTGTGATTCTTGCTGGTAGTACCTATAGTGTTATCAGGAACACTCAACTCCCTCAACCTGTTCTCAGCAGTGTCTGTCTGTGCTAAACTAGTGTTGCTTCTGTTTGTGGCATCTGTTTGTTGGTTTCACATCTACCTTGCAATTACTGGAAACCCTATTAGGACTCATCTGTACTATTATTTTAATTAATTAACTTTAATTGAAATAATTTTAATTCTATTTTAGTCATGTTGGAGCATCTTAAAAACTTTTATCAGAAGTAAGCCATGTAGATCCCTCTGCATTACCAAATTGTATAGTGTGTTTTAATTTAAAAGCTGTTCCCCTTCAGCTAAGAAATGTTTTTTTCCTTAGACTCACAGATTTGCAATTCCGTTTTCCTTCACCAAGATGATGTCACGCTACTTGGAAAGTCAGCTCAGTAAGATGGCAAATCAAAACCAGATAACAGGTGATAGTGCTAATTGATCTAACAGCAGAGTTCAATTAGTATTTTGACTTCCTTTGTTGTGTATCTCACTCTAAAACAGCAGTTGAGTTGAATGTTAGCAACTCAGTTAGAAAATTTCTCTGCACTTTCATAAGACTCCTATGTTTTTTGTCTGCTAGTTCTACTTGGAGCTTTTTCCAAAAATGGAATAACTGGTTTGGTTTTTGGAATATATTAACTTTGGCAAGTTTCCTGCACACCCCCCCCACACCCCCCCCCCTTCCATGTTTCAGATATCAAACATGAACATATGGGCACAGAGTGACACAGCAATAGAAGGATCAAGCTGGATAAACAACCTCTGCACAGACTAACCCTATCCAAAAGTGTGGTATATGGTTTGTGGTTTTTTATTTTTAAATCCTAGAACTTGCTGCTTACTGCAGTAACTTGCTTTGTGGAGGCCGGTCTTCTGCCTCCCCTCTTTCCCAGGAGAAGGTGTGGGGACAAGTTTTCTCTCTTCAGTCATAACAGAGCTTCAGTGGTAGGTACCATGGGACAAGAAAGACAGGATAAGCTTCTCGAATTGTAGATAATAGAGGTGTTGGCTTCTTTGCAGTGTCTTCTCTGACTTCATACACCTTCTGAGACAGAGGATGCCTGTTATGATAGCAAGAATGGTGTTATAGTTACTTCCTTAGCCAAAAGGTCCAAAGGGGGGGACTAGCTTTTTGTAGGAACTGAGCCTTGAAATAGATTTTTGTACCTGAGCAGCGTGAGCATCTCCTCTCTCTGGTTGGCATTGTAGGACAACAGAACTTGTTAGTTGTCTGTAAGGACAATGTAATACATGCCTTTTTAATTCTTTAGTCCTCCTCGGATAATCTTTCAGCATGTCATGTCTCAAAATTTAGGATCATCTAGTTTCCAGCCTGAAAGTTTCTCTTAACTGTTTGCCTGCTAACTGTGTCAATACTATCCTCTCTTTATTTTCTTCTGTTGATGTTTTAGTCTTAGCACTTACTGAAAGTATTTACAGCCCTGTTGCCAGGCTAAATAATACAGGTTTTATTAGTTAACTTCTTTAAGATCACCCTTCTGGTTTTCAGCTGGAATTCATGTCTCTTGACAAAGGCCCACTGTGATAGGGTAGAGTATTTCAGATAAGCAGTGTTTTTACAAAAGCACTGAGAATTCTCAGTTACTCAGTAATGGTGCATACACCTAAGCATTGGTTCCTCTTTCACACCTCCTCTCCCATTCCCCTCCTGCATCACTCTGGGAGGAACTGGAACATGCTGACAGGGTTTGGCTTACAGAAAATGCTTTTTGGGTTCAGTACTGAAGTACAGCATCTCCATTGAGTGGTAATATTGTACTTCATAGCATTGCAAGTGTCTCTTTAAAATCATTTACTGTTCCATATTTTGATATATCCTTACTATTTTGGGAGAGGGACAGAGGAGAGAAAAGGAGACTTGCAAGTTTTGATAGTTTTGGGAAAAGGGGAGTTTTAAGGGAAGAGCTCTGTGTTTACATGGCCATATCACCTGTGTAGTTATTTGGAAATAAGCAAGGCTATAATAATAACAAAGCTTTCATCTTAGTTTATAGTTTTCTTCTATGGGTAATAGTCTTCTGTCATTACAAACACTTTCTGTTAAATTTGTGCAATGATGCCATCTGTTTGGATGCTACTTAAAAGCAATTTACATAGTCTTGGGTTTAACAAAACAGAAATAAAATATGAATGACCTCTCTTCTGTGAGCCAGGAAATAGTAACAAGTGTCCAGAGTTCTGCTGTCAAGACCAAAATCTTTTGCTACTGGAGTCTGCTGATGTCCTATTATTACTGAAGTATGATTTCAAGATTAAATACCATTACAAGTTGAACATTATTGCCTACCTTCAAGTGTTAAAAATGTTTAAGCACCCACAGCTTACAGAGACACTATTTTCCAGTTGATTTTCAAAACCTTGGGTCTTTGACTGTGCATTCAGAGTAACTGTGAACATTTTGAGTCCAGCTATGTGTGAATGGTAGAATATTCTTACTTGAGTGTGTTTGCTGTAACACAGCTTTGAAGCCTACCAGGTGAAGCTGTAGTCCTCATCAGAGAGTACATTTTGCTAAACTTTGAAACTTTGGTTCATTGAGAATGTCTGTCTATCTACATAAATTCATGGAGTAAACAAATATGTCATGGCACTACTGACATAGGGAAGGAAGGTAGGCTGTCCTGTGAAAAGTACGTGAGAAAAATATACTGTCTCAGCAAAGGAGAAGGCCTGTTCTGGAAATACAGTCAGCACTAAGGGTGTCTCTTTAAATAGTAATTTGTTTTTTAAAGGCAAAGAAACAATTCTTCCTTACTGTATTTTTTGTACCGCTTTAGGTTGGAGGACTTTAAATTCCTGATTTTTGTGTAAAATACCTAGTTGCCAGTTAAAGGCTAACTTAAGGAGGAGAAAAAGTGAGGTGCAAAAGTATGTACAAGTGTTCAGTTTTCATACTACTGATTCTAGCTGTGTTGTCATAAATGTTACAGCTGTACCAGGAGAGATAGTTCTTAGGCATTCTAAAGATGTTAACCTGCCATATACCTGTCATATACCAGGCATTCTAAAGATGTTAACCTGCCATGCCTGAGCTTTGAACAACTGAGTCAGGGAATTCAAGAACTCACTTTTGTGCCCATGGATTCAGGAATGCTGCTCAGAGATCACTGAGTGTGACAAGTAGAGGAGATGCAAGCTACTGTATTTCCTCAAATTTTCACCTAACCCTGTGTGATATAGCTGAGTTGGGGCTTGTGAACCCATATCCTTGCTTTATGTATATGATCTACTTGGTTAAAAAACCTCCTTGATAAGGGGTTTGGCTTTCTGTTGACAACATGAAATGCAGGATGTGACTAGTGCAAGCCCAGACCTGTGGCAGTTAGAAGCAGCAGCTCAACCTATGGCAGAATATAGTGATTTAAATGTCTAAGTTTAGCTTAGATGCATCCAAAAGCAAGGTAATTTGTTACTCCTTAATAGTGTTCCAGGTTATCACAACAAACTAGAAATGCATTTACTCTTGGGGTGTGTTTGTTCTGTTGTTGGAAAGGTTGGTGGCCCAGCTTTGAAGTGGGAGTAACTTGAAAATACAAATTTATGACTGGCTATCATTTAAACTGTTTTCTTCTTTGTACTTGAATAGACTGGAGTAGTGTTTGTGGTGGGAGAGTGGAGGAGAAGCTGATGTAATTTCAAGTTGCTTCATCAGAATTTGAGAAGTTTAACTTGTGACAACTGGTGATAGATCAAAATGTCAGGTTCTAAATGGTCTATGTCAGCTTGTACAAATTCAATCTATATTTTTGACCAACTCCCTAAGTTTCATGTGCTGAATTTTAACATGAAAATGGTCTGCACTGGCATAATACTGAAGCTTTTGATTGTACTCTCTCCCCATACACTCTGTGTATGGAACTTTGGATAAATACCTAATAGTTGGAAATGACCTTCTGTATAGTACACAAGACTTCCATGTAGGTTTGGATTAGAGCAACTAACTTGACTTCCTATTTTATCCGGGTGACCATACTCTTTAGGATGTCTCCCAAAAAATGTATTTGGGATTTTTAGCTTCTATCAGTACTTGGTATTCATTGGGAGAGATAATGGAGCTCAGCTGAGCAACTGCATTGTGTAGACTCATGGCCTTAAGTCTGGCCTATTTCTTTTCTCTCCTTAGTCTGTGCTGTAACTTCAGTAGTGAGTTAAATATTGTATGATGAGTATAAGGAAGTGTAGTCACCACTAAGCTAAGAATTAATGGAGTTACAAAAAACCCCAAAAAACAAGTGGGTGTTTGGCTCAGAATGTCTGTTGTACTTGAATATGTACAGAATATTTATACTGTCATTTTAATTAACAAAGTGTCCATTACAAAACGCAGACTATGATGCCACATCTGAAATACTTTTCTTGAAAATGAAAAAGTACTTCTGAAACTTTCAGGCTCTTATCATGCCACTGTTTAATATAATAAACACTACCATGTTAGTAATATGCTAGTGGCATATTCTGCCCTTATATAAGAAAAAAACAACTCTAGAATTGTGTTGTGAAAATTCAATGTTAGATGCTTTATATCCTCCGCGTTTTACCAAAATAGTTATTTAATAGGAAATAGTTTCAATTAGTTTTTCATAGATAACTGCATGTTTGGAGAGCTGTGTTTTCATCAGCTTTCAATTATGTGGAAGGAGTTTGTGTTGGACAGATCAGGCTGTTTCCAAATAGCAGTACACAACGTCTGTGTCCCAAAACTGGTCTGTCAGGGGAGCCTTTAAATACAAAGTAAACATACAGATAAATTTTGAAAAGCATAGAATAAAGACCTAAAGTCAGTGCAATAATTTGGCATCTTTGATAGCTAATAAGGGTTGAGGTGCTCTCCTCAGCACCTCATCCCAGTAGTTGATAGGAGAAAAGATGTATTTCCAAGACTTGACATTGGGAAATGGAGATGTTAAAAATATTAGGATTACTAGAATGCTTTTTTGCTCATTGATCATATGGGGGATGGAGATGTCCATGCTCCTGAGTGTCTTTGGTTTGCAAAACAGATTGAAGAGTAAGAGAGGCTGCAGCATTTGTGAAATCTGTATATTTTACCTGTCATATGTAGCATACTATGCAGAGGGGAGGGAAGAAACTGGGCTCACTTCCAGATATTTTCTGTCTTTCTTTACAAGCCTGTCTACTTCATATTCTTTTATCTGTCTGTGAAGCCACTCCATTCCCTGTATGTTTTTTACTAAAGTGTTGTAAATAGTTATTTTATTTTGCACCATGATGAAGCTGCCCTCTCCCGTTAAATACCCTTTTGTCTTCCTTACTATTGCATTTTATTAAATGGCTTATAAGAGGATGAGAGGAAAGAGGATGATGTGAGTAGTTCTGGAGTGTCTTATGGCTAGTCTTTAAAGAAAAAAACCCAAATCACGAAAACAAACCAGAAACACAAGAGATCTTGCATGGGAGTTGAGTGAACTTTGCCTCCAATTTTGTGCCATATTACCAGTTATGGGGTTATTTTCATGCTTGCAAAAATGTATTTTAGGAGTGGAGCAAGTTGGATGCATTGCTTTGCTTATATCATTGATGTATACACAAAGCACTTAGGAGAAGCACTGTCTTCTTTTCCTCTCTTCTTCACCCAGTTCTTTTTCAGTCCTAGACAAGGCCAAAAGTAGTGTGTTGTTTTGCAGGGCAGTAGGTTGTAGGTTTGCCCATAAAGCATAGTTAATCATTAGTGTTGGATGAAAGGTCACCAGCATAGAAGACAACTCTTTGAGTATTCTGATTGGGTCACAGAGCAAATTGCCCGAGCAAAGGCTTATCAAACCAGCTATTGTAATATCTTCTTAAATAATTTTGATCAAGCTATAGAAAACTTACAGCTCTGCTTGTTCCTTTATGAGTGTCTCAGGTTGGTGAAGAGATTGTGTTCTTCTGTATTCATCAGAGAGCAGCAGTTTAGCTGGAAGGTAACAAAAAGCCTTGAACAGATTTAGGCAGTACCTGTTGGAACATTTTGTTGTCGGAAAGTAAGGAGCCTTTCTTCCTGGCCTGACGTGATTGACTGTTGACAGGAAATTCAGACTTTGACAAACCTGGCCATGCTAGGACCCTAGGGAAAACACCTCAGTAGTGTTAACTTGTTAGTCTTGTGAGCTGTAGCATATGGGCATAGTTACAGTTGTTCTTGTTCAAGGCAAGTGTGTGGGTAGTCTGGGAAAGATGAAGAAAAATCATTGGTGAGGTAAGGTAGAAAAATGTCCTAGTGGTGCTTGCACATAAGGGAAGAAGGAGAGGAATTTGTAGCAGACTTTTTTTGAGTGTATTTGGTGATGTTGATTTCTTGTCTAGCTTAAAACTAAGATTAAATCTAGCATCCTGCTAAAAAGCACTTCAGAGAGCACTAATATTTAGTTTTGCTCAAGGTCAGCATCATGTACAGTGCTGTGTTACCACAACATTTTCTTGTTTTATTTGTGGAGCACTGAGAAAGGTGTAAATGTGCAGAGTGGAGTAGACACTTGTCAGAAAAGCATGCTGTAAGGTTGTTAATTTCCTTTATAAAGCTCTGGCTTCTGACAACTTTTTCCATGACTGTAAAAGTTTGAACCTTCCTTAAATACAATTGTGGGACGTATATTGTGTATTGTTCCTGTATTTAACATGAAAGAATAGCTTTAAGCACTGTAAAGTCATGATCTTACAATTCATAGGATCAGTTTAAAGACAGCTTAATCCTTAGTGTTTAGCAGGTGTTTCTTGGGTTGTGGCTTTGTTTTGTTCAGCTTTACACAGAACTTCTTCTGTTTATACGGATATTTGGTAGGCAGTTTGGTTCATGATTTCATACAAGGTAAATGCCTTTAATTGTGCCTGTGTCAGTAATTTGGTATGTGTATTGGAGCTTGCTCCTAATTACATCACTCTGAGATAAAATGTAAATGTATAAATTGTTCCGTGGTTGACGGAATATGTCTCTGGCACAAAATTCCAAGAAGCTGCTGGTTTGACCACTGCCCAGTTTAGAAAACTTAAATGTGCTTTAATCCCTTTGTTTGTTGTTCCAATGTTCTTGTGATAGCAAAAGATCCATATGCAGATCCAGTGCTGAGGAAGCCGGAAACTTAACCTGTTTTAATTGGATTTCTTCCTCAATGACTGCAATTAAACCATTTCCCAGGTTGTGTCATGTGGCGTAGGGCTCTTGCTATGCATTAGGCCTATTACCTTTTCTGTGTAGCATTTGGATGAAGTCTCTGTTCAGGAGAGCAACATAACTTGGTGGAGCCAGTGTGGGAAAGGAAGCCTCAACAGGCATTAGTCTGAATCAGTGCTAGACATCAGTGATTAGAAAAACAACACGAAAACTCCTGAAATCTTCCTGATTTCTCCCAAACTTGTCTAAATTATATTTTGAAGATGCAAAAATCTGAGGATACATTCTAGGTGAGTAGAAGACAGATGAGTACCTTATACCTGGCCTTGGAAGCATAAATTATTTTTTGAAGTACCTTATACCTGGCCTTGGAAGCATAAATTATTTTTTGAAATTTTTTTTTTTAGCTTTGTAGTTTTCCTCTTTAAGGCACGCTGCTATTAATGAAGAGTTTTGTAGGCTGGTTTAGAGCTGAAGCAGAGTATTATGAAAATGAAGATCCAGTCTTTTGCTTCTTTACCCTGTTTTTATAATACCCTTAGACATGTGGTCCTGAGCTCATCTGTGGCACTTTTCTAATCCACATCTACAAGTCAACTGGTTTTTGTGTTTCTTTTTCCAGCAGTAATTCTGTGACATCTAGTCTGAATTTCTTCAGTCTAGTGGCTGATTAAAGTTCTTGGGTTTTTGTTGTTGTTGTTTTTGTTTGGTTTTGTTTTTGTCTGTACCCTTCTAGTTGTTTAGGAGATTGCAGAGATCATCTTGTGTTAATTTAGACTTTGGGTGACCAAACTATGTTTTATTAGTCACTGAGCTCACTAGTCCTCTCAGTAATTTAACACAGCTTGACAGAAGTTGATGAGGAATTTGGCAGGTCTCAGAACACCTTCCATGCTGCAACTTGGGGCATGTATTGTCTAACAGGCTCTGCAGGTAGGACGTGGCTGTGCATCATATCAGTATTTGTCTTGTGCTGTTGCACTTGGTTTTGCTTAAGGGCTGTGTGTGCCAGATGCAGGTGAATGGCAAACTGCAAATAAGGCACCATCTGATCTATGGCAGTAGAATAGGGAAGAGGCTTCGTGTTTGAGCAGTAGGTTCTGCATTCAGACTCAGTGTTGTAAATAAATGCAGCTATGCAGTTCAAAGGCAGCTGGACATTAAGCATTGGTGGTTTTTGTTTCACTTGCAAGAAAGTACTGAAATAAGCTACCAAATTGATATTTGTATAAAACACACAGTAATTTTTTTCTTTTTTTTAATCTGGTAATAAATGCCCCTTTTCCCAGCTTTGCTGCACCTCTTTTACTTGGTCTTTGCTTGACCACCTGCTTGAAGCTTGCCTTTTTTTCTGGCAGTGTCACTGATCTGTACTTCATGAAGGATTCTGTGCTTTGATTCATGTTGTCTCACAGAAGATAAAAGCTCCTAATTCAACTGAATCCCTGTCTTCTGAGTAGTCTTCTTCATTCTTGCCAGACAATGTGGTTTTGTGTTTATTTTGGTTTTTTAATGTTTTTGTTATGCTGTTAGTGAAAGCTTAAACCACTGTTCTGATAGTGACAACTAAACAAGGGTTTTTAGAGAGTCTGAAAATGAAGATCAGGTGAGATCTTACTTCTATTGTTTGTTTTTTAGTTAAAAGCTGGCAAGAAACAAAGGGTTCACATCAGTTCGCTTTATGTACAAACAGCATGGTTTTGGTCAGAATTTGGCTGTTGGAAAATGTATTCTTTTCTGTTGAAGAGAGCTGCTTTTGTTTGATTTTAAAAAGGGAAAGAACTATTGTTTTCATTGTTATTACAAGTTGAAGCTACACTTCTGTTAACACCTGGTAGCAGAATTGCATCCTGAGGCTCTCATAGTGTAGACTTTGTCAGAATGTAACATTAGTTTTAAAGGTCCTATAGAGGTGAAGTCAAGTTCTTGCTGTAGGACTGATTTGGCAGTAAAATTTTTCTCTGTGACACAAGTGTACAGAAGAGGAAACTTCGAACATATTTGTTCTTCACTTTTCCTTTGTTTCCCATTGCTGTGCTAAAGGGGAAAAAGATCTGTCAATTAAAGATAGGAAATGTGATTCAGTATTTTGCAGCAAACATTTGCTATGTTTGTGTGTGCCTGTTCTGTCTGGTCTAACAAATCTTTTGTGTTACTGACATGGCTTAAATACCTCTGGGCTGCTTGTGAAGCTGAGCTGTCTCTGGCTGGCTTGCAGAGCCAGATCAGACTATTTCTTTATATAGATTGACTCAGGAGTTTCTGGGTTCTTATGCTTTTGATAATCTTTATATCTCAGTAGCAAAAAAATTAACTGCTGCAGAGTTGATGGAATTATGCAACAGAACTTCATGTTTAGCTGGTTTAAAAGCCAAAGTAATAGAGAACTGAATTTAGACTGAGAAACTACAGGTCTTGTAAACATAAAAATATTTTCTTGAAGCTTTGAGTCCTGGCTCTCTGCCACAGTGAGAGCATTCCCTTCTTTTGTTAATAAATTCAAGTCAGACTATATAGTAGAGGAGAATTTACACTGAACTAGTTTGGTCATGTTATGAAGGGTGACATGGAAAATACCAAATTTGGTTTATTTGGAGGAGAAAAACTTTAATATTTTAAATTTTTTAGAAGGGCAAATTCTTTGAATGGAGTAGTGAGTAAATGTTCCAGGAGATTTTTATAGTTAATACTTGTGCACAAGAGGAATAGTAGCTATTGACAACACTTTCAATACATAATGTAAAACTACAGAGAAGCAAGAGGAAAAAGAAGTGAACTAATACTTTCTATTTTTCCTAGATTCTCCTTTGGATGAGGATCAGATAATGCGTGTGTTGTTTTGGGAACCAAAGTGCAGTCCAAAGAGTGACACAAATTGTAATATTTCGGTCCTTGATGAACATAGGAGGTAGAAAGCAGTGATATGGCAGAACTGAAGAGGGATGCCCTCAAGAGACCATTATATTTGTTCCATGCAGCTTTCTTAGTTTTTCTCCTTGGACTGCATTTTCTGTTTTTCCAGAGGAAAAAAAGGACTATAGGAGTAAGGACTTTTACTGTCTTAATGTTAGGTAGCCCTCTCAATCACCTTGCAAGAGCTCAGTTAAGATTTAGATCTGGTTTTAATTTCTCAGTGCACAAATAAAATGATTTTTTTTTTTTTTTTGCTTGACTAGTGAAATGAAGCTCAGGATTCCTGTGTGCCATGAAATGGGAGCACCAGTTGTACAGCCAGACCTGATATATCTGATCTTCACTTGTATCCTGTACAAGCTTTAGGTTTTTTGTTCCTTTAAGCTATTCAGATGAGTGGGAATGTTCTGCTGTCTAACTTCTGCAGATGCTCAATCTTTAAGTTTTTTTAGCCAACTTGTGGCCCTCCCCTCCATCCATAGGTTTCTCTTGGTTCTTCAGCTGACAAGCTAGTTGTATTGTTGACTGCCAGTGGTACCTATACTTCTCAGAAATTTTGAGTAGTGCCCCGTTTGCTAATTCATTTGCTAATTTGACTTTTCCACAGCCCAGAAGGACTTACTGATGTTCAGGCTGTGGCATAAAGGCCAATCCATTGTTTTGATGGTTGTCAGTTTTCTGTTATCTTAATGGAACAAGTTTTTACGTTTCTTACAGGTCCCTGAAGTAGTTAGTTTTCTTTTCCCAGGTTCAGTGAAAGGTCTCTGTACTCTCAGACTTCAAATCCAATTGACCTGCTTGAAGCAGGGAACACTATTCAGCTTCTGCAACTCAATCGTTGTCACAGAACTGTTCTTATCAACACTGAAATATGTGATACATGCATTTAGATCTTTTCTTAACCAAAACTTCTCATATCTTCCAGTCCTCACAAAAGGACAGTAGCCAGAAGTCAGTAGGTAAATGTGCTGCTTTGCTTGCTTGGGGTCATGGCATGGATGACATTTTGGATCACATGATCCGGACAGCCTGAGCATTCCTCTAGCAAGTAGTACTGTGCATCTTTTCAGAGGTGTGTTCAGTGTTCTTACCGCCTGTGGGGACTTGTAAATCTTCTGGTTGCAGATAATGAGTATTTGAACTGCCAGTTATTAGTAAGAGGTTACAAATGTAGACTTTTTTGCTTTTCTTCCTTCCTCTTTCATACAGAGACTTTCTCTTTACAGTTGTCTATGTCATTAGACATAAATGCAGTCTTGAAACCTATGTACTGGTTACATCCTTTCAGGCTCTTAGCCACTCATTTTGCTGTTCCGTCAAGGTGGCCTTCAGCACTGCCACTCTCTTGGCTGGAAGGGTAGGCAAGGGCTGATCTCTTCAAAGTCTGGGAAGGGGAAAGCTGACTTCCTAGTGTAGCAAGGCCTGAAGTTTGCCGTAATTTTCTGATGGCTGTTGGTTGTAAATTCAGTGGAACAGGGAATAACTCCTGTTCCTTGACTGATTTATTTTACTTTTTTTCTTTATCTTGAAATCACTCCAGTGATTCCAGAGAAGCTGAATTAAAAAGAACTCTTCCACTGTAAATGAATATAGGAAGAATATTTTACTGAAGTTTTTTTTTTTTTTTTTTTTTTTTGGCGACTTGGATAATGGTGAGTGGATAACTCTTGAATTTGGAAAGTGTAGGGAGAATATTGTGTCAAAAACCAACTGCAGAAGACTGAGTTTAAAGCAACTCCTTGGACTAAAAAGTCATCCTAATTTAAGTCAGCTATTGAAGTAGAAGTAGTAATTGAGTACTTGCAAGTGCTTGCTTGTAAGGCAAGGGAAGAGGTGTGTATGTCTGCAGGTAAATGAGGAGAACCTTGTGAACAGTGAGCAAAAGTGAGGTGCAGCTGAGATCAGTTGAAAATGATGTAAATCTGAAACAATTCAGCAGTTACTAAACCGTAGGCAGTAATTTCTTCAGTTTAGTCACAATTGAAGTCTGAGCTCTTAAATGTGTTGTATGCTTATATATTTAGAGTGTTGATTCTATGTTAAGTGACAAGATTTATCACAGAAACAGCTGATCATGTAAATTAATGTTGTCTACAATTAAGTAAAGGAATATAGACCTGAAGTCTCAGGCTTAATATTTTCTGATATGTACACTGAACTCTGGGTTCTGTCTGGCAAGATGTGCAACTTGCTGGAAGAAAATGTTCTGAACTTGCAAGGTATATAAACATCCTCCTGTCTTTTCCTTCTTCCCCTCCTCCTTTTGCCTAATACTGACTTCAGGGCAGTAAGTCTGTACAATTTTGAGGAGCTGGGTTACTGCGGCAACATTAAATAAGGCACCAGGTTTTTTGGGCTAAAACTATGAGGGAGGAAGGATTCTGACCAAGCAGGTAACAAGTATTATAATGGAGGATAATAGGCAGAGGTGCTAGGCATATCCTGAAATATTCAGGAGAGTGCAAGAGTCTGAAAAAAACTCTTGCATTACCAAGATTTTTGCAAGGAACTTCAAACCCAAGACCAAAACAAAACTACTACCTAAAACAATAGATCAAATCCAAACCGAGAAAGCACCCCAAACAAATTTCAGAGCTTATGCAGGTAGATTAAGAATGCCCTTGTGGAAGAGTTCAGTTCATTTTTTACAGGTATTGTTACTGATTTGCCATGTTACCCTGTAGTGGCCCTAGAGAGTGTTGGAGTTCTTCAGTTTACTCATTGTCTTTTTGTCTCAGTAGCCTATATCAGGGTAGCTACATTAGCTCCTACTATCCTGCAGGGAGTGATTTGGATGCTAAGCAAAGGCTGATAGGCTTGCTGTGTAGTTCTCTGTTTTCCCAGTTTGTTTCAAAAACATGGAAGCATGTTAGTTGTTTCCTGTTGGCTTTTCCACAAGAAGAAGGGTAAAGGCTGCACTGCAAGGTAACAGGTGGTTTTTGTCTTGTGTTCCTGTGCAACCTCTCTGAGCCATATGTTGGCCATAGATTAGCTGTAGTGTTTGCAGTGGGTATGTCAGATCTACAGAAATTCATTCTAGTTGCTTTCCTGTGCAAGAACAAAGATGACTTTAAATAGTAATCGAATTGTGTTTGCTGAAACTCAAAAATACTATGCAGCATAATAAAAATAAGCACTAGATAGCAGTGTTGTTACACAGCTTCAAAAGGTACATTGTAGGTTTATATGAAATGCTGGCCTTTGGAATTTATCCTCATTTTAAAGAGTCTGCTGATGATGAGAACCTCTGCAGGCCCATGCTTTGGCATCATCATAGCTAGGAATATGGAGTTATGAAACATTAACTGAAAAGGCTTGTGTGCAGATAACTTTATGCTAGAAGGAGACCTGAGCTTAAAAATTCAAAAATAGTATTATCTGTTGTGGAAGCATGAAGGTCTGATGGAGAGTTGTAGCTTTTTGTTATTGTGGATGTGAGGAAGAATCATTGTAGCTGAGGAAATTGTCTTAAAATCTGGCAGGACTGCACTGGTGCATTCAGCTGGTCTCTACTGAGTTGCAGGTTTTTTTTGAATATAGGTGTCTGACAACGGGAAAAAAGCCAAGTGCTTGGAGTGAGCTCAGAGATAGAGGGGCAGTTCTGAATGAGAACAGCTGAGATTTAGGAACCTCTTATTGTTTTAGCATGTGGGAGGCACAGTTGTGAAAATGTCTCTTCTTTGCTGGATGGACTAACTGGGCACATGGTATTGTGTGGCTTGCCGTGAGACTTAAGTTAGCATTTTGATGTTAAAGGTCACAGCTGTGTCACAAAACTGCATTGTATTTAAAAGCAAACTGGGAGTCATATGGTAACAAGTACACAATAAGAAATGCAGTTAAGTTGAGAGGTATCAATATAGAAGATAACTCTGGACATCATCTTGACTTGACAGATGCCTTACAGGATAAAACAGTTGTAATTTCATTCTTCTACACAGCTGAAAATACTGTGTGTATGACAACATGTTGTGCTACTAAGCTCAGACTACTTAAAGTGTCTGGCTATATCCTGTGTCATGGTTTAACCCCAGCCAGCAGCCAAGCACCAGGGAGCTGCTTGCTCACTCCCCTACCAGTGGGATGGGAAAGGGAATTGGAAGTGTAAAATTGGGAAAACTTGTGGGTTGAGGTAAAGAGTCTAATCAGAAAAGCAAAAGCCATGCGTACAAGCAAAGCAAGACAAAGAATTGGCTGCTTCCCATCATTGGGCAGGTGTTCAGCTTTCTCCAGGAGAAACAAACACCATCACTTTAAATGTCCTCCCCTTCTCCCTCCTTCCCAATTGATATACTGAGCATGAAGTCATGTGGTCTGTAATATCTCTTTGGTCGGTTTGGGTCATCTCTCCTTGCTGGGTCTCATCCCAGCCAACATGCACCTATGCACCTCAAGCCTCCTAGCCAGCATGGCTAACGTACAAAAAGCAGAAAAGGCCTGTCTAAAGGTTCTGTCTAAGCACTTTTCACCAATGTGCTCTATTATCAGTGCTGTGTTCAACAGAAATCCAAAACACAGCCCTGCACCAGCCACTTTAGTAAATTCAGGTTTGTCAGAGACAAAACCAGCACACCCAAGCAGATCAGTGTTAAACTAAAGTTTTTCTTGGGAGGGCTAGGATTGCCTGTGTGATGTTTTCCTCAGCTGACTCTTGTGGTATGTGGATAAGCCCATGTTCTGGCCCTAGGTGGGAAAGTGCACGGTTAACCTAGCAGAGGTCTAGGTGAGCACTGCTGCTTGCAGAGTGAAACCTGCTGGAATGCACATTTTAATCCCTGCAAGGTGAGCCAGTAGTTCTGTGGCAACCATTTTGTGGTATGACTGAAAGTTTGACATTAGTACAGTTTCAGTGCCAGCTGACCTTCCTGCAGAAGGAGACACTACTCCCTCCTTTCAGAAAATGCACAAAATGTACCTCATTTCTCATAGTAGAGAGGTGCTTTTTATTTTAGTTTTGGTGTTTGAATACAAGGAAATAAAAAGAGAATGCACAGAAACATTTGACAGTGCCTGTGACTGATTCCAGCTGGACCCCCTAGGTGCTGAGCCCTTGCTCAGCTTTCAGCCTAGTTAATGCTAGGCTTTGTTTGTTGCATTGCTGTTCTGAAGAGAATGCTGCAACTTAGGAACTTGACTGGTCTGGCTACACCAGCAAGCTGGCATGATTTCCATCAGTTGCAAGCTTTTTCTAATTTGTTGTGAATCTTTTCGTGCTAAAGTATAAGAAGTTTTAGATTGATGGTGTTACATGTCACTGAAAAGCTTTAAACATTTCTGTTAGTGGGAATATTGGCTTTGATTAAGGAGTTTGAATAAGAGGAAACAATTGTGAAGAGGGAAAGGTCACCTTTTGAGTAGTAGTGTTTATAACTTTCTCAGCTTAGTCATCAGGACTTCTATCTAAGAGATTCATCAAACAGCTGTATTTTGTGGGATTGTGTATTTTGTGCTTTACTTATATTCTTTCAAATTCGTAAGCATAAGGTAAAAATAAACCCCATCCAAAACAAATGAATGTAAAAGTGATTAGTTAATTAAGTTGACTTTCTGTGTTTGAGTTTTGCTGCTGTGTTGGACTTCTTAGTAGAAAGAACATGAAAAACTTTCAAAAGATGCTTTTGGCTCCTGTGATGTGGGGATTAGGATGTGGAGCAATTCTTCTGCCTAACTTGTATTCTTATTCAATTCCTGGAAATATTTAAAGTATTTCTGGCATGCTGACGGTGACCTTTCAATATTAGGTTGTATTATTACAGTGTAACGAGACTGAATCTGAGCTAACAGAATCCTGATCAATAATTTCCTGTGCTGCACAAGTGTGTGGATGATATATGTGTTCCTTGTAGCATCATAGATGAGGTAATGGCTTGGATAATGTGAGTTTATATGCCTAGTTTCTTATGGCCTACAGTAAAACTGCATCATTAAGGATTCTTTCTTTGGCCCCCCCTTCCCCTCCTGTCACCTTTGTTCACTTCTATGAGCCCTTTTCAGAAGAATAGACAATTATGTTCAGCTATTCACTGTTTTTACTAACAATGCCAGATATTGAAAATTATTTCAGTGGAGACATTTGAATTTGAATCTGAAGCCTGCAGTGTTTTAAACTTTTTCATGACAGACTCCTTGCTTACTGTGCTCTGGATACCAAATCAGTATATAGACTGAGTTCTTAAACTTGGGTTACTTTCCTTCTTACAGTTTCTTTTTTTCACCTGTGAATACCTTTTTTTACCAGATTCCACAAAATTAGAAACAGTAAAACTTAGCAGTTTAGCACAGGATACAGAAGTCACCTCTCTTCACTGAGAAATTAACTGAGGCTTGTTCTTGAAATATGTCTGTTTCAGAGGAATGTGGCTGGGGGTTATGATAGTCTTTAATAAATAGCTACCAAAATAATATCTGTAGACCTCTAACAGTCATAAAGCAATACCATCAGTAGTAATAAAAAGCCATCACAATGAGTGCATACAATGATTTTTAAAAAATCATTGTATGCACTCATTAATCCTTCCATTTCAAATACCTTTTCCCTTTAATTTAGCTCACATGAGCAGAACTTCCTGATTATAAAGCTAGATCTTTTTTCCTGAATGACTATCTATCTTGCTTTATGCAAATGAAAGTTGCATAAATCACATTAGAGAAATAAGCTGTTTGGTAAGCACTGTAGTTATTGTGAATACTGCTTCTTATTCCTGAAATGGGCTTTGTAATCTCCTGCAGTGAAAATTAAAATACTTGAATACTGTTGCTGTCTATCAAGCACTGAGTTTTTCCTTAATGTTGATAAACACAGATTCTTCTAAATTGCATTTGTCCTGTCTCCTTATAATTTGAGAAGCCTGCTAGAAAGGAAGTGTGTCATCACAAAATCATAGAGGGGTTTGTAGTTTGGGTTGGAAGGGATCTTTAAAGGCCATTTAGTTCAGTATGCTCTATATCCCAGAACCTGGTTGCTCTGTATTAAGGTTCTAAATGTCTTGAGAAGAACCTTGTCCATGTGTCTTTTAACTAAAAATTGTTTGAAAGTTTTTTGTCTTCAGTTTTTGCTTAAATGATAGCATTTTACATTGGTCTCTGGAGGTGTGGCAGTGAGTCTTCATGCCACATATCTTATGGCTCTTCCTCTCTTGTCTTTCAGTGAATGATAGTGTCTAGAAAGGGTATGTCCCTTCAGGAGAGAGGTGCCAATGTCCAACCGGCCTAGTAACAATCCAGGGGGGTCACTGCGACGTTCACAGAGGAACACTGCCGGGGCCCAGCCACAAGACGACGCAGTAGGAGGAAGGTATGACTGCTATCTATGAGTGTTCAAATATGTAACAATGAAATGCATGTGATTTAGAGAATGTTTTCCACCTTGCAGTCCAAGCACTGAAACTTCCATAAAATCTTTTTGCCCCTGAAATGCTACATGTACTGTTACTGCATGGCATAAGGCCGTGGATAACTCACTACCATACATGTTCAGCTACAATAGCAGTAGTAGAGCTAGCTATAGGGGGCAAAAGCTGTTTTCCATAAATCACATGTAGTAGCAAATTCTTTCCATGTCTTTCTTGCTGATATTAAAAATATGGGAGGGGGATGACAGGGAGAGTCTGTTACTGGGAATCTGGGAAGATGTTCCTCTTTGACAAGACTGAAGAACTGGTGCTCTTCAGTCTTGCGCTGTTACCTTTGCGCTGCATATAAATCCTGTGCAGATGTTGAATAATTCAAGAAAAAAAAGGTTTGCCATCATTTAATATGCCTGATACAGTGAGCAAGGAGACCAGATTGTATTTGCTCTGTAAGTGGTTGCCTCTGCAGTGCAGAACAAAGAAGATCCTTAAAACTGTTCCATGGATGACTGTACTGTTACTGCCATGAATAAAGGACTGGAGGCAAGTTATTTGGAGATGAGATGGGGGATTCTTCTTCAGATATGTACTGGTAGTTCATTTTTTACAGTAGAATGCCAGGGAGAAGCTCCACAGTGAGTCAGACAAACTGAAGCATTTTAAGGGTAGCACTGTTTTCTTTTAAGGAAGTCACTCATCCATTGTTTGGGTGCATTGTGATCTGTTATGCTGTCATTCATTGATTGAGGATTCACTTGTCTGAAGTGACTGGACCTCTTCCACCCCTCACTAGATCTGTGCCAGACTTCCATGAACAAGAGTGTATTGCACTTTTAAAGTGTGTTAGACCTTTATCAGAATGAGAGCTCCTTGCTGAAGTAAGCAGGGTGGAAGAAGCGTACAGTCCTCTTTGAATCTGGGTCTCTAGAACAGGACCCTCCCCTGCCTTTGCATTTCTGAGCAAACATTTTGAGCTGGCAAAGCCTATAAAAAGGCCTGGTTAAAGCATGGTGGTTAATATAAAATTTAAAATAAATTTGTCTTCTTTTACTGTTGTCAGCATCTCATTTTAATAAGGTGCTGGGCCGAAATGGCTATTGTACAAGGACCAATGTAAGATAGATCTGTCAGGTCCTTACCAAATTTGTGGATGACATGGAAAGAGGCAGGCTCTCAGATAAGTTTTTAGCTGGTGCCTGTCTTTGGAGACAGACCTCACAGGACTCACCTTTCCATGTATCTAGAATGCAGTGGTGTAGTATGTTTCAGTTCTGCTGAGCAGTATGCAGGAGGGTCTAGAGTTCACAGCTTGATGTGTCTTGTTATGCCTTGCTGTACTCTAGTGATAAACACTGCTTTCACTGCTGTATTAAAAAACCCAACAAAACCCCAGACAAACACAGCAAAAAACAATACACCTTTTCTTACATTATGGAGATTTTTGGGAGCCAGTAAATTGGCTGAGACAATTTATTTTCAGTCTTTCATTTTACTGATAACAAATGCAAGAAACTCCTCAGTTTCAGCTATAAAATTGCTTAAATAGAATAAACAAACTGGAGAGACTAGTTTCAGTAACATGCTCACGTTGTGAAAATAACTGAACTTGGGATGTATTTATGTTAGTATTTCAGTTGGAGCTGGGAATGTTCTTTTGAAGCCAGTCAGTCATC
The DNA here is from genome assembly GCF_027477595.1 of Haemorhous mexicanus. NCBI lineage: Eukaryota > Metazoa > Chordata > Aves > Passeriformes > Fringillidae > Haemorhous > Haemorhous mexicanus. The sequence continues at coordinate 11,696,627 of NC_082350.1, read as the reverse complement.
CTCACCTGCTGTTTTTTGGCTAGTGTGGAATGGTCTTGGAGCACTTGAACTGGAATCCTTTTGGATGAGACTGAGCTGAAAGTTGTGTTCGATGAGAGCGGTTTGTGTGTATGCTGGTCACTTGTGGTTTTAATATGGTATGCTGTGAAGTAGAAATGCAGAGATGGTAGACACTGATCCTGAATGGTAACTGTCTTGCTTTATAGGTTTTCTTCTGTTGATCCATACTACTTGTTGATGTTGTTGTACAGACAGTGTGAGATTTTATTCAGCCACTTTTTTAGATCCATGTATTTCTTGCCCTCCTCCAATAAACAACAGGCCAATACACAAAGACTGAAAAGTCCGAACTCCTCCCTTTCCCAATAAAAAAGACTGAATTAGACAGTAATGTGACTCTGTAGAGGATTGTTGCTTCATGCCTAAAATTAGCCACAAAGTTTGTAAGCAGACGTACGGGCCACACCTTCTGAAGTGTTGGAAGTTACTTCACTTTGGTCATAGATATGCAATCATAACCCTTCCAGCAGGGACAGGTTTCGATACTGTCTGAACTTGTGTACTTGATTGCATTTCTGCTTTGTATAAATAGCTTTCTCAGTGCTGGAAATGCAACAGCTTTTTTTTTCCAAGCTTTTTTGTGGCTGAGGTGTGTGCATTTTCAAAATACAAATTAAGTGACGAAAGCTTGGGGAGTTTATGCAGTTTGTCGCTCATGATTTCAGACTTGGGTGTGAAGGCCAATAATCCAAGGTGAGTGTATGGTATGGCCAGATGGCCTTGTAATAGCATTAGAGTTGCCTCAATCTCTTTTATGCTCTGGCTAGAGTGAATGCAAGAGACTTTAGTTGATAAAGGTGCTAAAAAAGAGAGAGAGTCAGAAGAATGGTGGTGCTGCCAAGCTGAAGTGCTAATGTGTGTCTTTCTGTAATCTTTGACGTTTCTACAGTTTAAAGGTCTTTTGTTAAAACTCTGCCAGTTTAACTTGCTGAGCTGCTACTGTTCACTTGTATGAAGACCTTGGAAATTCCAAACTTCTCTCTTGTCTGTTCTAAAAGCAGAATCTCCCTCCTGTTACATTGAGTATTAACAGACTGGCTTAACCTGGAAGTAACAATGCAAACCCATTTTCCTCTAGACTGGGCTTGTTTGATGTCTCCATAACGTCAATACTTGAGTCACAGTGAGTAGGGGATGCCTGTAATGGTTTTCTGCTGGAGTTTTTCCAGCAATTCATACTCAGCATAGTAACTTGATAGGAGCTTTTAGAGTTTGATTTTGAGGTGCATTGTTTAAAGGTACAGGCAATGATACTAGGCTCAAGGAAGTGTAGAAAGACAGATGCTGTTTATTTGCAGTTTGTGCTGTAACAGTGATGTGTGCTTTTCTCTAAAAGAAGAGAGGAGTCTCTGTATGAAACGGGGGATATAAGCTGGTGGTGTTGTCATTCCCTCCCCATGTATGCATATAAGCAAATTGGCCTTAGTGAAGTTGGACTAATGTGATTCTTGACTTTCTGTTGTCGGTACTTATGTTGCAATAACTGCTTTGGATGAATTTTAGCTCTTGTGGGTATTATAGTTCTTACTGGTTTTACTACCATTTTGAAAAGTATGTAGTGTTTACCTCTGAATGTAGAATTACTGCTTACGATTGCACCAGTTTTGACTTCATTGGTTAACTAGCTAAAACACATTCACCTTTTGGTGAACAAATCTCTGTAACACATTCTATATTTGTCTAGTAACAGGTGTAGCAAGTGGAGATAAGAATTGTTTTAATTCTTTGAGCTTTCTTGCACTTTCTTGCAGCCTTCCTAGGGAAAATGCTTGGGAAGGCCTGTGCCTGCTCTCTGTGGTCAGAGAGCTGCTGCTACAGTTTCCCTTTGCAGCAGTAACTGAAGCAGATGTGTTAATGAAGCTTTTTTTTCATAGGGGTAGGAGGAGGGGGGTGGAAGGTACTTAACTGCATTTTCATAACTGTATATTGACATTGTTACCATGTGTGTTGGAGAATTGTGCTCTCCTAGCTTAGTTCCCAGTGATGCCATAGGATTTACTTTGAATGGGAGCAATTTGGAAGTGGTATTGTGAGGCACACAATAAGATCTTTTCTGGACATGGAGCAGTTGATTGTTCCTTTCATTTGTGAGCAATGTTTGACTGTATTGGTATAGAGTAATGGAACTGGTCCCATGTACTAGAACTTTCTTTACCAGTGATGCTTTTTTTTTTTTTTTTTAATTAGTGGCATTAAATGACAGTGGTGGTTATTTTTTGCATATTGTTAGTCTGAAGTAATTTTTAGGAGTAGTAGTATTTAAGTAGCATATCACTTTGACATAACTGCTATGCTGTTGTTCTGTATGAAAGTAGGATACTTCATAACCAAAGTTTAATGGTTTGGAATAAAATATATACAGGTTCTTGTGTATTTGGAATTGAAGGCTAAATGATAAATGAGATCCTTGTTGGCTGTGTGTAGGACTTTGATATAAGCAGACAGAGTGCTTTTGTCAGTTATATTGCTTTTGTTCTAAACAGGAGATTTGGTTTTGGACCAGTCTTGGTGATCCGTTAACTGGTAAGAACGTATGTGAGACCTGTAAAAAACTAAATCTGATGTTTGAGTTGATGGGGAAGACATTTAGAGAATTTCTGAAGAGAGAAAGTAGGTGTTTTTCCACAGCTTTTTTTCATCTATGCTATTGCCTTTTTCTTAATCTCATTTTTGGCAGAAATAAAAGAATAGTTTTTGCAGACTTTGTTTGGAAGCATTTAATAGCTCACTTTCAGCTGCTGAGGGACATGACTTAGATTAAACACTTTGTTTATTAACTGACTTCAAAAGGTTATTTTAATATGCACAGAGTAACTCTCTGAGAACAGGTTCTAGTTGGTTCTTTATAATGGTTTTGCTCAGAGCTGGCATTTTCCACCATATTGTTTATATAACACAGCAAGCTAAATGGTGGTTATCTTGTCAACTTCTGTATATTTGTGTTACTCTAAACTTGAGTGTCTGCCCTTGAACTAAAATCTGCATCAGCAGACAGCTTTGCCCAGTTGAATGAAGCCTTGGAGTTGTTTATGAAACTGTCTTTATGTTTGGAGAGGGAAGGAAAACAAAAAAAACCCTACAAAACACAGCTTGAAGGTGCAGCAGGAGCTCAGTCTTTCTTGAGGTGCCCCTGAGAGTGGAAATGGAAGAACACAAGCTCATAAATACTTAGCTCATGATATTTTGTCATTAATGAGGAACTTGGTCTCTCAAAACACTTCTTGCTGGAATGACAGTTCTTAATGAATGGTACATTAATGGAAAAGACTGAAGAAAACTTGAGTTACAAATAAAAAGCCTTGGTTTATAGACCAAAATACATGTAGCTTACAACCTTAAAAATGAGCCTTCCAGTTGTGAATATATCTTCTATAGCACTTGATTGCTCTGTAAGCATAGCTTATTCTGAGCTTTACAGACTATTCTAACTACTTCCATATGTGAGTTAACTTTTTTAAGGAGACCTTAAGTAAGCTGTCACAACTTTAAATATAAATTGGGACAATGATACTTGTTGATGTATGGTTAAAGTTTTTTCCTTAATCCTGTAATCAAATTCTCAATGTTCTTGTATAAACCTGAGAGGAGAGTTCATGTTATGTTCCTGTGACTGACATGCTACTGCATGCACAGTTGCTATTGTATTGTGGGCCTTCTCTTGGTAACTCATGCAAGGTGAATGATTAAACTCCCAGTGAGACGTGAGAGCGCAGTTAAAAAAAAAAACAACTCAGTTGTGACTCCCCATTTGTGATGTAACCTTTCTGCTCAGAAGGCTGTTTGTACTCATAGCTTGACGATAAAGAAAGCAAAGCAAATGTGAATACTCTGCATGTATTCATGATCCCTAGGATATGGCTGTAGCTTTAATAGTCCATACAAATTGGTTGTTGGTATGAAAGTGTATTTGTAAAACTTGTAAGAATCAGAAGGGTTTGAATGTGAAAGGGGAGGAGCCAGAAACAAGTGGAAACTCTTCAGTGTGTGTTTTGCATCTATTGTTTTAGCAGTATTTTAGTTGAAAAGTTCTTCAATTATTGCGTTGTGTGAATATCTAAAGCAAAACAAGAATCCTTACAGTAAAGTAGTCTTTTAAAATGTACTTCAGAATAAATGAACCCTGATCAGTTTAGCTTACATAAAACTTGAGATTCCTGCCAAGTGCAAATTATGTAATAATGTCTGTTACTCCCATAATAAAAACATTTCCTGGGGAAAATTAAATTACACGCCTTAATCTTTTGTTGGGAAAAGGAAAATCCAAATACTCAAGATTAGCTGAAACATTCCCAAGTGTACCTTGATGGAGTTTGCTATTGTGACCTCAAAAGTTTTATTTCACTTGCTTTTGATAGTAAACATTATTTCTTATAGTGTGATAAATAAAAATTAATTACTGGAGTCTGGAGAAGATGCTATTAATTTAATCTTTTCAGACTGTCACACTCTTAGATGGGGCACAGAAAATGTTGAATGTATTGTCTATGAGCATTCATCTGAGTAACTGCCTAAATGAGAATAATTCAGAAGAAAGCAGAGGGAGGAAAGTTATCAAGAAAAACAGTCATATTATTGAATTTTACTGTTTTGACTCCAAGTGGATTAGCATTTGGTTATCATCTACATGGTTAAACTTGAGACTTGTTTTCTACTGAGATTCAAGTTTGTGTTGAAATCCTGAAGAGGATGGGGAAGCTTTCTGGTCAGTAGTATACTTAGCTCTGCCTTACTACTAGACTTCTGGCATTTCATTGGAAGAAGTTCATTTTCAAGCTTGTGGAACTCTTATCAGTTCCACTTAGTCTCTTGGGCTAAACTTTGATGTTTGGGGTAATGGGTTGGAAAAGGACACTTAAATTGCAAGTCTGCATTCTTCCCCATCCTCCATGGATGTTTGCAGAGCTCAACTCAAAGCTATCCAGGCTTGGGTTAATAGCATATGGCTGTGTAATCAGCAGTTCTTTAACTTTGAAACTTTGCTTCTTTCAGCATTAATACTAGACTAGTTTGAGATTTTTCAAAGGTTTAGTGGTTCTTGGGCCTTCTGTGTAGGTAGGATATGTGCAGTACGGTTTTCCTGGTGTCAGCTGAGTCAAAAACTGCGTTTTATCCAGGGAAGTGCAAGCGAGATGTCTCTTGCCTTAGAAATTATTTATACTGTCCTGTTTTAAATGCTGATGAGCATTCTCTTTTGAGTCTTGCAGATGGTAATTCTGAGTGGGTTTCAGAGTAAATGTGGCATATATGAAGATACAACTTAAGTCTTAAATTTTATCCGTGGTGTACAGTATTATCTTTGTCCTTCAGTCAGAGCTCATACAATAAACCATTTTTTTCATGCAGCTGAAAGCTGCTTAGAAGACCTCTTACAGCTTATCTATGTGAAACTCGTTCCGGTCTCTGACATCACAAGTTTCCTGTCTCATTTGACTACTTTCATTGGTGGTGTGCATTTCTTCATTCCTCTTACTTCAGCTGTTACCAAACAGTTCTCAATCCTTTGAACTGGTAGATTTTGCAGCCAGAAAATAACTGCTATGGTTGAGCTTTCCTACCAAGTAGAACTGGTTGCATTCCCATTCTGAGCACTTTTTTTGGTTTTTTTTTTTAACTGAAGAGTAAAGATGTAAATAATCATAACTGTATAGACTTAATGCCTGGAATCTGGAGGTAGATGAGTATATATCTATTTTTGAGAAGAGATCTTTGATAGAAGCTCTAGTCTTGTGCTTTACTCTGCTAGGTTAATGATTAAGTGAATAATTCAGTAATCTTGCACACTGAAAAGATCTGAACTTATCTACAAAACTCGGATTTAAGATGATGTTTTATTCATTTAAAATGACTAAATGATTGTGTGCTTTGCAAAACAGTTACACTGGTAGTGATTTGTAACTGCATTGGATGGTTCTTTTGAAATGCTGCTTTAATGTTAGGAGCTAATATGGAAAAAATTGGTAGCTGTAAATTAATGTGTGTAAATGCTGAAAAAATAAACAATATTCCACCTACAGGTCTGTATCTGTATCTTGGAATCCTGATAGCTTTCTGTTTTGACTTTCTGCTGACAGGTCACATTTAGGGCAGGCAAAGCATAAGGCACATAGCCCTCCTGAGAGTAGAAAATCTATTTCAAAGACACCCAAAGTGCAGTCTAATACTACTTCTGAGCAGTCCAAGGGACACTTTTCTAAAAGGTAATTGTGCTTCATATTCATATGTTAACCAGTGTTATCTGCACTTGAGAAACTTGTGTAATTATTGAGTTACACAGAGTTCTAATGAAATATATGACTAATGGAAATTTAACTAATCTAGGTATTGCATTCACTAGATATATTTGAGTGTTTCCAGTTCTGTTTGTGTTTTCTTTTTATAATTCACCAACTAAGAGCATTCCATCAGTGATGGGGAGGAAACAATTTCTGCATAACTAGTCCTGGAGTCTTGCAAGGTGTTTCTCCCCTTCTTGTGTTTCGTGTTGGGGGAAGATTGGGAGTTTAGAGCAATGTCCAGTATGAATTGAAATGTACAATAATATAAAGGCCTGTAGTCCTGTGTACAGGGTAATCTTGGTATTGCTTGTCTGCTCTTTGTATGCTTCTGCTATATACACACTGGAACAGTTTTCTCTTACAGAGAAGGGAATTTTGCCAGTTTTGTATGTGATTCACTACATCAATTTAAAGATTGATGAGAAACTATCCTTTCTTTAAGAGCCTTTCTTGAACTAGAGTCCAGTTATGACTAGTTATGCATTACTGAACACTCCTTACTCTCTTGTGGAACTTATATTCTCAGACATTCAGTTAATAGCTTCATGGCTTAATTTTTTTTTTTGTTTGGTTTTAATCAGTTTGACATATATATATATATATAAAGTAAAATCTATTCAAGTTAAATTTAATTTTTCAAAAAAAAAGTGGTGTATTTTGCTTTTATTTTGCAATATACTTAGGTTTTATGCTAGCAGATATGTGCAGTGTGACTTTGCATCCAAGCATGTGGGGGTTTTTGTTTGCTTCAGTGTAAACTGAACAGTGTTTCTTACATGCAGTTTTCATTTATTATTAAACAATGATGACATTTATCATGCAAAATTCTTAGAAACTGTGAGGCTTCTTGAGTTAACTCTAATGCTCTTCCTGCTTACTTCTACAGAGGCTGTAGTTCATCTGCTGTTTTAATACCACAACAAGAAGATCCAGAGAGAGTCAATACTTCAGAAAAGCAAAAAACGGGGCAAGTGCCTAAGAAAGACAATTCTCGAGGAGTTAAACGCAGTGCTAGTCCAGATTACAGGAGGACCAATTCTCCTAGCTCTGCTAAAAAACCCAAAGCACTTCAGCACACTGAAACTTCCTCAGAAACTAACAAGCCACATACTAAATCTAAGAGAAGACACTCAGACCAAGAGCAGCCCAAGTCTACACAATTGCCATCAACAAGCAAGGCTCACACCAGAAAGGGTGGAGCTGCTGGTAGCTCCCGAAGTCAGAAAAGGAAAAGGACAGAGAATCTGTCTTGTATAGAGAGTGGGTCATCAGTTGAATCAACTGGCACTGAAGAAAAGTCAGCAAAAGTCTCCAAGCTGGCTTCAAAATCGGTGACCTCAGCCAAAGCTGGGTGTAGCACCATCACCGATTCTTCTTCTTCAGCTTCCACCTCCTCCTCCTCTTCTGCTGTTGCCTCTGCTTCTTCTACTGTTCCTCAGGGTGCCAGAGTGAAACAGGGAAAGGACCAGAGTAAGGCTAGACGTTCCCGTTCTGCATCCAGCCCCAGTCCAAGAAGGAGTAGCAGGGACAAAGAACCAAGTAAAACAGGTGGCTCTTCAAAGTTTGACTGGGCTGCTCGATTTAGTCCCAAAGTCAGTCTCCCTAAAACAAAACTGTCTCTACCAGGCTCTTCCAAGTCAGAGACATCAAAACCTGGACCTTCAGGACTGCAGGCTAAGCTAGCAAGTAAGTCATTCTTTTCTGGAAGAATAAACACATATGTTTTAAAATCAAGTCTTTGTAAACAAATACTTCTGTTTTTTCGAGCTGCTTATGATCTTCCTAGAAAAATTAATTTTTTGTATGTTCTGCTGAGTTAAGTAAAGCTGTGACTGAAATTATTGACAGCTAAAGCAGACAGTGTAAGTTCAGTCAGTGTTCTGTGAATTTAAGTTGCTTCTGTGTCTAACAAATCAATTTTAAAAATACATGCAAAATAATTGGATGTTGTGATGGGAGCATAAATTCTGTTTGGAAGTGGGAATGATAAATGCTGGGAAACAAAGCGATCATATGTGGTACCTCCTTTGAGACTGACTTCCCTGTTTCTTCCTTGTTGTGAGAATCTGACATTTAAGAACTGTAGTCTTGTACCCGCTGTACGTAGTGCTGGGGATATTAGTCACTTTATTTTCAAAGTTTTTCTTACAAAGTATGGCTTCTCTCTGGTGTTGAGTTTGAATAGCAGCTGCCGTTCCTGATCATGATCACTGAGAAATGCAGGCTGTTTCCGAGCAGAGCACCTGCTTGCTAGTATGCAGAAATGCTTGTAGCTCTGTTGTCTTGAACAATTTTTTTTAAAAAAAAAGTGTTTTACTGTCTTTGTGTACTGAATGGTTTATTTACTGCATGCATTCTCTAAAACTTGATGTAAGAGGTTGGATTCCTAAGCTTGCTTACTTTTGTTCCTTTACTTAGGCATGATCACAAGTGGCTTGTCCGAATGGGGACACATCCATAGCTAATACTAATGCTGGAAATAGATGAAATAATCAAAAGCAACTGGCTGTCTTTCTGTATAATCAGCACAGGTCAATGAAATTTACAGGTGTGTTTTGGCTAGTGTGCATGACTGGAGTATTGATTCTAGAATGACCTAACCTAACAGATGAAGAATGGCTTTTGGGAAGGAGAGAGGAGTTATTTGCTTTACAGCAAAGGTTTTTTTTCCCTACCTGTTCTGTGATTCAAGGCTACCAGGTGCTGAATTCCAGAATCAAAACTCTGATTTTGCCCAGCATGGAAGGAGAGGGAACTGAGTAGAAGTCAGGGACCAATGGGAATGACCAACAAGTTCTGAGATAAGGCAGGCTATAGGCAATGAAGAAAGGCAAAAGGAAGGAGAAAGAATTTACCTCCAACAAGTGAACAAGAAGATGAAGGCAGAGAGTAATTCATGTGATAAGTTACAAAAATTCTTGAAGGAGTGAGAAGGGGAAGGGTGGAATAGTACAATGTAAATGGTTGTGTGTGTATGTCTTGTGTACCTTGAGAAACAGCATTGAGAATGTGAGCCTAAACTGTTACTGCAAAGATTGAACTGAGAAAGATGCTATGACTACTATGACTTAACTTTCAGGTCACAGAAGAGCTAAAGGTTTTTTACTACAAGATGCTCAAATATATGTGACAAAACCAAGTTGGTGGGGGCTGTAGGTGTGTGTATAAAATGTCACTGCTAAGGGGAACCAGGCATGCTGAGAAATGTTTCTACATGTGGAGGAGAACCAAGTTATTTTCTGTAGATAACATTTCAATTTGAGGGAGGGGAAAAGTACTAACAGGTGATACTAGGAAGTCTAAAATGTCTAATGCCTCTTTACTGTAGATTGCAGCAAAACATACTCCAGTAAATATCATTGATCATCATATATCACTGTAAGAGCCCAACCTAGAACAGAAGTCTTAAACTATGATATTTTCAAATAGACTCAGCCTTTCAAATAGTGCTCTCTGACAACAGGTTGAGGTGATCTTGGAATCAATAATAACTACTGTTACCTTAGTCTTTTCAAAAAAGAGAAAGTGTGTGTGACATACACTTACAAACTACTTGGAAAAATTTGAAGTATTTTAACAAAATACACATTTTGCATAATGCTGAGAATTGTCATGAAAATATGAAAAAATATAAACCACTAGGGTAGGTTTTTGAGACAGAATGGGTAAGTTCAAATTTGTTTTCTGTAGCAGACCAGTAACCTTAGAGGATAAGGGAGCAGAAGAAAGTGATGTCTCACACGAACATTAACACTCTGCGAGGCTTTGTAAAGCAGGAAGGCAAAGAGGGATCTAGATGAAATTGAGGTGTACACTCTTCTACCTGGAAACCAATCCTTAGAAGTCATAGTAATTCTGTGTAGAAACAAAAAGCTTAAACTTGATAGGCTTTTATAGGTGTGTATGTTATGAAACATGTTTGGAGAAGCCTGAAACAGGGCTTATAGAATTAGTGGGAGATAAACAAAAAAGCAAACATAACTGCAATAACGTCAGGAAAATTGTAGGTGGAAGTGGCTCTAGGAAAATAAATGAGAGGAGAGGGGGTGTTATTCAGGCTGACATGAAATCATAGAATGGTTTGGTTGAAAGGGATCTTAGCTTCCAAACCCCCTGCCACAGGCAGGGCCACCTTCCACTACACCAGGTTCTCAAAGCCCCATCTGGTAAGTCCTGTCTCTATAAATGCAATGCTGTTATTTTCTGGAGATGATGCAGTTTGAGGAGTGCAAGAATCATTGTTAGGGGTTGTGATCTTTGAATGAAGAGCAGCTGATCTGACTTGCTCTTCTGAAGAGAAGAATGAGGAGAAACATGGTTGCCATCTTTGCAGAAGTTTTTCACATGCTGAAGGAGAATGAGGAGAAGACCCTGAGGTTTCTTGTCCAGTCCTCCTGGATAGCTAAATAGGTGTTAAATCCAGCCCAGGTGACTTTCAGAGTGTTAAGCTTTACACAGCATTCTCCATAACAGGGCAGTGACATCACTGAATAACAACTAAAGAATATGTTTGAATATAAACAGGCTATGTTTATTTAAAATATATATGTTGGAATAAAAACAGGTTACACTAAAGTTCTTCACATCTGTTGGAGTAGTTGAATATTTCTTCATGGGGGAAAAGGGGAAGAGAGGAAGAAGGCAAGTTTCTCATTTTGTTCTTGTGACTTGACTATTTTCACATCCCTTTCAGGCCATATATGTTGGAGAGGCTTTTTAAACATTGCAAATTGGGTCATGTTACTGATTATGTAACAATATAAAATCAAGCTCAATTATGTTTCCATTATTGGGGAAATCTTTGCTGTCCTTTCTGTATTGTCCTGTGGCCCTTAAGTAGGAAGATGCTGGCAGCCGTGGCTGGGACAGTGCTAAGAGCGGGGTAACTTAGGATAGCTGTCCCTGCCTGGGAAGTCTCTACCTGATACTAGGAGATGTGGGGCTTAGGGAGGTTATTGGTGTATGCACTGAAAAGCCCTGTGAACATAAAGATGGAGTGTGAATGGTATGTAACGCCTTCCTTTGAAGGATTTGGCAGAGGTGAGGGAGAAAAGAGTCAGAAAATAGCTCTGAATCAGTTTATTTGGGAATGTAGGTGATGGTAGTTAGAGCTTTGAAATTGTGGATTTGGGATTGAGGCAGTAAAATAGCAGACAGTAAGCTTGGAGATACTTTGTTTAATTGTGGCGACAGGCTGTGTGGGGCCTTAATAAGAGCTGGGGATGTCTGGGTTGGTACTGAGGGAGGGTAATAGTGGAATATTACAAGAACAGGAGGCTGTCTTGCCTTCCCCTGCTACCGCTCTTTTTACCCTATCTCACCTGGTGGGAAGAACAGCCTCACACAGGAGCCAATCTGAAGACTAAAATTCCAGTCCTCACAATTAAATCACTCCTGATTGCCTTTCTGAACTGCACATGAAGGGCTTTCGAGGTTATGAGCTGTGAAAGTTTGTCTAACTTTGTTTTGGCTTGAGTAATATGTTCAGACTTAATAAGTGATTGCAGTACAGCTGCATTCAGAACTTTTCTTTTGCACAACAAAATCTTCCTTAAAAAAATGCTGACAAGTAAACACACTTAAATGTGAAGGTAAGGTATTTTAGTTTGATTTCTTAGGCTGCACTATTTCAGGTTTAGCCTGTTTGAATGTATTTTCCTTCTGACTCATAAACATGAGTGCTTGGCATGCAAAATAGGATGATGTCAGTGCATAAGCCATATATGTCTGCCATAAGAAAGCTTGTGCTTCTACTTTAATTCTGAAGTTTTTGTAGGTGCTTAAACTTGCTTTTCTTTGAGGGGTTTGGACTAGAGATCATTTAGGTTAACTTGACACCCACAAATCTATGGGCCCTGATGGGATGCTCCTGCAAGTGTTGAAGGAGCTGCCAGATGTTGCTGTTAAGCCATTGTCCGTCATCTTTGAAAGGTCATGGAGAACAGCAGAGATGCCTGAGAAAAGCCAGTGTCACTTCAGAAAGGGCAAGGAAGAGGACATTGGGAACTCTAGTCTGGTCAGCCTCACCTCCATCCTTGGAAAGATGATGGAAGAGCTTATCCTTCATTGTCATCTCTAAGCATGTGAAGTAAAAGAAGGTTATCAGTAGCAGTCAACATGGATTCACTGAGGGAACTAATGCTTAACTAGTCTGATAGTCTGCTGTGATTTATTGTAAATCAAAGACACTCTGACGAAGGGGAGAGAGAATGATGCGTCTGACTCTATCGTCAGAAGGCTAATGAATTACTTTGTTATACTATACTATGTGTATTTTATCTAAACTGAATCAGCCAGGCACTCACTCTTGCTCACAACTGCACAGAACTGCACTCATCTCTGATTCTCTCGTGACTGTCTGGTGACAGTCCCACACACACACACACATGCTTCTTGGCCCTGATAGGCCAAGGGAACAAAACATCCTCACTTTGGGTAAACAATCTCCATATTGCATTCTACTTTAGCACAACACAGGCACAGCAAGCAAGATAAAAATTGTTTTTCTTCTCTGCTTGTCTCACAGCTTCTCCCTGTTCAGAGGGCATGTGAATACCACAGTGATTGAATGGCTGGCTGAGTAGATAGATGAAGGGAGAGCAGTGGATGTTGTCTGTCTTAACTTCAGCAAGGTTTTTGACTCTGTCTCCTGTAGCATCCTCATAGCTCAGGAAGTGGGGTGAACTGAATAACAATGGACTGGGTGGAGAACTGACTGGATGGCGGAGTTCAGAGGTTGTGATCAGCACACAGTGTCCAGTTGGAGGCCTGTAGCTGGCAGTGAGTCAATATTGGGTTTAGTCTTGTTTGGCTGGTTCATCAGTGACCTGGATAAGGGGGACAGAGTGCGCCCTCAGCAAGTCTGAAGACACAAAAGTCAGAGGTGTGGTTGGTACACCAGAGGCTGGGCTGCCATTCAGCTAAACCTGGAGAAGCTGCAGAGTTGGGTGGAGAGGAACCTAATGAAGTTCAAAGGCACGTGCAGGGTCACACATCAGTGCAGGTTAGGAGCTGACCTGCTGAAAAGTGCCTCTGGGGAGAAGGACCTGGGGGCCCTGGTGGAGAACAGGTGGTGCATGAGCCAGCAGTGAGCTCTTGTGGCTAAGAAGGCAAACAAAATTCTGGGATGCGTTAGGAAGAGCACCTCTGACAGGTCAATGAAGTTGATCCTGTTCCTGTACTCTGACTTGGTGAGGCCTCACCTGGAGTGCTGTGTCCAGTTCTGGTCTCCCCACTTCAAGGAAGACAAGGAACTACTGAAAAGGTCCAGTGGAGGGCAGTGAAGGTAATGAGGGGACCTGGAGCATCTCTCATGAGGAAAGGCTGAGATATCTGTGCCTGTTTAGCCTGGAGAAAAGATGGCTTACCAATGCATACAAACACCTCAAGGGTGGTTGTCAAGAGATTAGGCCAGACTCTTTTTTTCAGTGGTGCCCAGCACCAGGACAAACAGCAGAGGACACAAACTGAATACAGGAAGTCCCACTGACTAAGAGGAAAAACCTCTTTGAGGGTGGCAGAGCAGTAGAACAGGCTGCCCAGAGAGACAATGGAGTCTGCTTTTCTGGAGATACTCAAAGTATGCCTGGATGTGACCAGTGAACCTGCTGTAGCAGTGGGGTTGGATGGTCTCTGAAGGTTGCTTCAGCCCCAACCTTCCTGTGAGTCTGTGACAATTGCTGTATGTATTACAGAAATAGTGCTGAGTAAACAACTTGTAGAGATGAACATCAAGCCAGTTCTTCTGAGAGCCCTTGCTATCTGTGTCCTGTGCTCTCTTCCATCAGGCATACACAGGGCATCCTTAATCTCATTTTCCTGAACACTGCTTGTGCTCTGTTTACTGGTGAATACTTGCCACTTTCAGCCTCCTGCAACTCCTAAAGACACAGGACTAACCTTCAATTTGGAGGCTGTGCTGGCTATCCCAAATTTTAATGACTATGTGAGTGAAAGGAAGAAGGCTCTGTCTGTAGGGATTAGCAGTCTTGAAGTTATGGTATTGGGAAGACTCAAAGGCTTTGCAGAAGATGCAGGTGGTAAGAGTAAGATTGACTTAAAGTTGATTAAGAAGGCTTCTTAAGGGCAGAGTGGCATTGAACAGCAGGAAGGGAACATGCTGTGAGAAGACTTTCTTTGCTTTCTCTCTTAGCCTTTAAAATAAATAGGGGGAGGTGGAAGCTCAGTTGTACCCTGGTAGATGCTCAGAGACAGAAAAGTAAAGATTTGGGAAAAGAAAAATGTAGAAAGATCATTTGTCAAGTAGAACATTCTTGAGCAGCAGAAGAAAATGTGCTCAGTGTTTCTGGATGCTCACGCACGGTGTGATGTATTCTGCAGTTCACCCACCAAGCAGTAAGTCAGTAACTGTATATTCTCTACAACCCTCTGAAGTAGTTCAGTTTAAAGAGATGGCTCAGCTGATTTTTTTTTTAATGCCACTTATGGAAAAGGACAACCTATTTTATTACATCTTTGCCCTACTGCTTGATGGTGTATGTGCTCATCTGACCCTTAAGCAAGCTCAGCTCACCAAACTGGCAGAATACTAAAACAACAAGGTGTGTGTCAGACGTGTACTAAATACATCTTGGGATTGAATTGGGGAAAATAAGAGATGGGTGGGCCATACTTTTAAACAACAGTAAGCTGTTAAGCTGGCTCTGCTGCTTTGTGAAACTCTTGCCCTTAGCAGAAATCCTGTTTTGATACAAGCTAAGTCAACCTTCATTTACAGTGGATGTGTGGTGTCTCATCAATAGCCTGTTACTAAGCTAATGTGAAGTTACCTAACTTAAGTTTGACTACTTGAAAATGACTGACTGCCCACAGATTTGAAATAGTAAATGGTGTGGTGACATAAAGGATGAAAAGGTGCCTTTTCAGTGAACTCTACTGTATCATGGTGATTATTTAATTCTTCTAATGCAAAGCAAAAGTGCATTTAACTTAGAATTTCACCATAGTGTTACAGGTACTGAATAACCTAGTTTTCCATATGTGTTATATATGAGAAAGCATATCTCTGAATTCAGTGGGGCAAACACATTTTACCTGTGGAGTAGTACAGTGCTATACCTAGTGCCAGTTGAAGAATGCATTTTCTAGTGTAAAATACAACCAGCTCTGGGGGAAATGTTGGTGTATCATTGTACTACTGAGTACTTGAAAAGTGTAGCGCTGGCATGGGATTCTGCTGCAACCATTTTAAATGAGTTTTGTCTTGTATCTCTACCTTATGACATGTTTTCTCCTGTAACACCTGTCCTGTTCTCACCCCCAGTATTACATATACTATATGTAAGTAGGGTTTGAGCCATTGTGTAGTGGTAACTTCAACTTAGAGTTTTGGTTTCAAAGCACATGTAGTAAAAATGTCGTTACTTTTTGAATATTCAAAAAAGTTACAAAGGTTCTGTATGTACAGACCATGTGGAAATTCAAGTGTCTGGCCTGCTTCAGTTCAGTGCTTGGTGGCTTTTAATTACAGAACGTTTTCTTAAGGTTCCCAAATTTCTTGAGTTGCTAAGCTGAGTGTGTTTTAAATACATGAATATCAGGTTTACCTTCATCTGCATAGACCTTAACTGCACACAGCATTATGTTTCTGGGTCAAATATGCTGTGGTGTTTGAAAGGACACACTATCGGCCAGATCAGTAGTAGTTTTATAGATCACTTTTCCTTTTCTCTTAAATATCTAGTCAGACACTGCATAGTTATCATTTCATCCCTCGGTGCCACAACTCTGCATTCCTGGAATGTTCTAGGATTAAGGAATAGGAGCAAGTTTGATAACTAGCTGAACTCGTATTTGAGTTCAGATGAGTTTGATAACTCATTCTGAACTCAAATGCATTGCGTGTTTAAGTATGTTTTATTTCTGCTTTGTTGCCAGAAGAGGGAGCAGTGATCTAACTTACTTTTCAAAACAGTTTACATCTATTCTAGTAATAAGAAGTCTGAATTCAATGTTACAATGTTCTCTTGTATTATATTTATTTATTGTGGAGGTGTGTGGATGGGGTCACTGCAATGTCAAACTGGGCCTGATAAAAATTTTTGATTTTTACCCTAAATTATCAATTTTGTGCTTTGGAAGCTGCAGTTGGGTATTTCAACCTGATACTAAGCCTGCTGAGAATCATCTGAGAATGTTATATTGCATGGGGTTTTTGTGTATTTAACCTGGTTCTGTGGTGGGATGTTACCAGAACAATGGCTTTGTTACCTAGAGCAAATTTTTATCAATTGGGTCAGTTTTCAACAGTGAAAATGCTTGTAAATTAAACACTGGATCTTCTTTTCCAAAGCTGTGAGGATGTGCTTGCTTATTTGCATCAAGGATGGCCTTATGACAGTAAGAGGGGCTGAAGGGCTGTAGTTGAAATAGGAACACAAATAATACATGGGATAGATCTCAGCACAGTGCTTGACTCCTGGAGGAGAGCATGGTTCTGATTGAAGGCAGTTATTTTTTAGCCAGATTAGTGTGAGTAAAATGGAGTAAAATTTGAGATTGCAATCACTACTGCCTTCCCTCTTGAAATACAGTTTCTTCTTTTTCTGTTTAAGGCTAAAGCATCTTCCTTTAAATGTTGGAATGTAGAAATAATACACTTGTATCCCATAATGTGATACCTGTTTAGCATGAGAAAGATGATCTATAGCTGTGGTATATAGTTTAGTAAAAGGTGCCTACATAAAAACTTGGAGTTTAGTATTATTTAAGTCAATGAGTAAAAGTAAATGTCTGAACTTTTCTTTTACTGGTATAGCAGTTCAATGTAGGCTGACTAAAATTGATGTGGGCTTATTGTGGCTCTTATGTAGAAGTTGTTCTTCTACACGGAGGTTTCCTATACACAAAAGTTTAATTTCTTTGTAGAACTGCTGTGTATTTAAAGACTGATTTAGTCTCAATTCTTTACATATTGCATAGGTCTGAGAAAATCTACCAAGAAGCGCAGTGAATCACCACCTGCTGAGCTCCCCAGTTTACGGCGGAGCACACGGCAAAAGACCACGGGCTCCTGTGCTAGCACCAGGTAAAACTTAGAGAAATGAAACTTGATTACTACAGTGAGTTGGTATTCATGTCATTTCCATGCATGAAAATTGGCCTTGGCTGTCTCTGACTTGGCTGTTGTAAAAGTAGCTGTAGCTTTTCAGGCCTGCTGGATTACTCTGTACACCGGTGTCATGGATAGCACATAGAATTTGCCACCATCAGACTTGCAGTAAGTCCCTCAGCTGTGGAGGTGGAGGAAGAGAAACAGCCAAAGCCAGCATTGCAAACTTAAGTAATCCTGTCCTTAGAAAGGTGTTTAAGAAGACAGACAGTAGTGCTGAACTACTGTCTGTCATGAATAGTGAAATAGATAATTGTTTTGAAAAATAAGACTTCACGGTCCCACACAGGAGTCAGTTTTAATAGGGTGCACTGTTAAGCTGACTCAGCTTGTCAGCAGTTTCGTCTGAACTGCATCTAAGTACTTAATGTACTTCGAAGTAGGAGGAGAAGTAGTCCTGAATTAGTAATTTTAAACAACTGGTAGATTAAATGGGAGGGGAGAATTTATGTATCCTGTGATGCAATAAACTTTTGTAGTTGCATATCTTGTGGGGCTAAATGTAGGAAGCCTTAACGAGCTATATTTTTGTTCTTATGCCTAGATTTATTAGTACTTCTAGCACATCCTCTTTTCCCTCTTCTACACCATTAAAAACCACTTCTGAAGTCTTGATTTTGTTGTCAAGTATGTATTTGAATTTGACTGTTTACTTTGAAGGCAGATGTATTTGTAGTGATGAAGACTGTAGTGTTTAAAACTGCAAATCTAAATAGACTCATCCTCTCAAGCTTGTTCTGACTCTGAAAACCAAGTTGAATGTCAGAGTCCTCTTCTTGCTTTCAGTAGTTCAGAGCTTCCTCTGAAGATGTTCATTGGCCTCAATCATTGGCCTTCTCAAATGTGTACATGATTTGTAACTAACAGTCACTTTAAGCTTGCTCATTTTCTCTGTTATATTTTAGTAGACTGCCTGGTCTTGAAATGTTTAATGTCTGTGTAATGCCTTAGTTTAAACAAATCACTGCCATGGTGCGGGGAGTGTACAGAAAGGTTGGATAATTTTATGAAGGTTGATTCTTCCACAAATTGCTCATTTGTGCAATGTTCTGGCAGTGATGTACATAAACATTATGTAGTCTTTTAGTAGACTTACGTTAATAAATCTCTTATCTTAGTTCAGAAGGTCTGAAACTTTGTTTTTTGAACCTTTAGTCGGCGAGGCTCTGGCCTGGGCAAAAGAGGAGCAGCTGAAGCTCGCCGACAGGAGAAGATGGCTGATCCTGACAACAACCAGGATGGAGTTAACTCTTCAGCTGCACGGACAGATGAGCCTCCCCAGGGAGCTGCAGGTAAAAAGGAATTTCAGCTGAAGAATTTTTAGCATAGTTGCTAGAATAAAATTCTTTGCATTTAAAAATAGTTAAATGGATTAAGTTCTGAAGAGTAATTGTTTAAGCTCGTAAATAATGCTGGAAGGTTTTTGAGTCAGAGAGATCCTTACATTCAAGTATGATTTTATTGGCTGTTTGGTACATGTTTCAGTTATGTTTTTTTGTAGTATCCAAACTATATCCAGTAATCCAGTTGTTAGCTTTTAAGCTTCTGCTACTTTTAAAAAAAGTAACTTCAGCTGATGCTACATAAATGCTATCAACTGAAAAGACATAAAACTGTTCAGAATAAAGAAGGCATGCATTGCCTGTAGAAGTGCTGTTGAAACTACTCAAATATTCTACGGCTTATCTGTTGAAATTGCAAGCATGTGTGTACTGTAGAAATTTGTGACCAGTTGAATACTGTTACTTGCACAGTTCTGTTAGATGATAATTTTATCATCTGGTCCTAATTAGTGAGTTCAAAGGAACTATGCAGTAATTATGCTGAAAGGTAGAAAATACTAAACATTCTATGCTTAAAGGTGGCTACATCAGTACAGAAAGTAGTAATGGAAACTCAGCATAGCGTAATACTCAATTAAGAAAGGTATACATTTATTAAGTATACAGGTAAATCTGTCTGAAACGTAATTTTATAAATTGACTTAGCTGTTTTTCGTTTCTTTTCATTATCTTGTGTTGATGATAAAGCCATTCTCTTCAGCTTTTGGAAGGTACTAGTCCTCTAGACTGCTCTGTTTTAAATTTGAAGTTTTACAGGAGTTTGCTGGTGGCAGCACTAAATGCAGAGTGTGCTTTTGATGGTGGAGCCTTTTTTGGATGTGAGTTTTGTGGCTTTAAAGACACTGTAACTTGTACTAATTAATCTCATTGTTTCTTTAGCTTCTAGTTCTGTTGCTGGAGCTGTAGGTATGACAACTTCTGGAGAAAGTGAGTCAGATGATTCTGAGATGGGAAGACTACAAGGTATAAAAGTTGTCACTAATTTACCTTTTTGGTTGTTAGCCTATAAATAACCATACCTACACAAACTCTGTATGATACTCAGGTGGGAAGGCTGTATTTTGTTTCCCTGTCTGTGAATGTGTTTCTTCTCACAGTATTTCTGACGTAGGGATTTACAAGCCTTAATTCACAAAAGATGCAAGGATTTCTGGAGGGGGGCAGTAGTGTCTTTATTCATTTAAATGGTGTGTAATACCCTACTACTGATGATTTTCTAAGAGGAAGTGGGGGGGAGAGAACTAAAAAAATCAGTCTGATTAAGTGTGTAAGCTCAAATATGAAAATCTTCTTTGCAAGCATGTTTTAAGTTTAGAGGGTAGGTTCGGCCTACTGTACTCTGCCTGCTTCTGGATAACTTTTTTTTTTTTTTGTCCTTGTCATTGATACCCATGCTGCTGTAAGCTTTGACCAAAAAAAGTCTGAATGTTCTGAAAATGCTTGCTTTTGTGCTTGGGCTAAAGAGTCTGGTCTCTCAAAAGCAGAGAATATGACAGGTATAAACTCAGTATGCATGTCCTGCAACTGGTCTAATGGTTTGGGTACTGCATTGCAGGGAGTCCTGAGATCATGATCTCCCTTGCAAATGACAGATTTTTGTTAATCTGGATATTTAATATGGGAGTGCTGCCAGTATCAGTTCACTTGCTTATAGTTCTCAGTAAGTATAGGTATGCATTAGAAATATTGGGCTAAATTGGTTTTCACTATTAATTATTTTATTGATCCGCAGTAGTCATGGTTGGTACAATAAAAATCAGAATCACCCACTTAGTTTAGCTTAAGTAACAAGACTGTAAAGTGTTGAAAATAACTCAAAAAAGAAACCCGCTGATACTTACCAGAGTTCTTCCCTCTCCTGCTCATCAGCAAATATAGCTGTTGAACCTGTTTTTCAGTGCCCTTTTTTTCAGAGTAGTAGTGCCTGCAGGTCCTGAAAACATGAGGATAAGCTTAACCTATTCTGTGTAATTTGAGTTCAGATTTGAAATTACAGCCTGGTGTATCTGCTGCTCTGGCTCTAGGCTTATAACAGTTTAATAGATGAGGCTACTTTTGTAAAACACACAGCGATGCAAACGCAGCGGGTAACTTTGTAAAGGACCTTACTGCTCTGACACAAACACAAATTAGTTACTTGTTCCTTTAAGGTCATCTTTTTCGTGTTTTTTCAAAATCGAGGTAGCTGCAATCATCTAATCCTAATTCTAAGTATCAACATTCTTGTAGTCTTAAATGATAACATCACGGAATTTAAGCTTTTAAAAATATACATAGAAGCTTTGACAATGGCTGTTATCCTCTGTTTGCTTTTAGCTCTATTAGAGGCTAGGGGTCTTCCTCCTCACCTGTTTGGCCCTCTTGGTCCTCGGATGTCGCAGCTCTTCCACAGGACAATTGGAAGTGGAGCTAGTAAGCAAAGTTTGTCTAATTTGACTTAATTCTTTCCACTTCCAGACTAGTAGAATTCAGCCAGTAGTAAATCTAATATTTGTATTAGCTTCATAGTTTAATAAAGTATTTTATATGTTGGAGACTTGTATGTCATGATAGTGCTAGACCACTTGTCAACAATTCTAATTTGCTTGTCTTCCTTTAAGGAAGAAAAATTAGCTGTATTTCTTTGCTTTTCTTTTTTGGGGCATCTTAATGTTCCCTTCTAGGTGGGGAAGGGAGGGTTCTTGCCTTTTCACCCCTTCCTTATCTTTTTCTTTTGCATGATGGGCTGCTTAACAAAGACCTCTCCAACCCTCTTGGGTTTTTTGCTAGCTTTAAACAAATGCTTAAGCTAGCTTTAAAACAATTAGTAGATGTCAGTTTTAAGTTATGTTGGTTTTAGTTTCAAAAGCGTCTTCGGTTTCGGAGAGAATGGATTTTATTCAGCCGTTATGTCAGTGAGAATGTGGGTCCTTAGACTTGTTGCACCAGGTCTGCGCTAGGCAGCTGGGTGAGATGTGCACCTTCCAGTCCAGGTCTGGCTTCCCAGGAGAGCCAGAGGCAGCCTGTTACACTGCATGCCAAGAAGAGGATGGGGTCTCATGGGTGCTCCATGTGCTGTATTAACTGGGGGGTGTTGCAAAGCCCTTTGCTGCACAAAGGGGGGGTGGTTTGGGTTCTGGCACCTGCTGTAGGTTGGCAAGATGGCTGTGCTGAGCAGTGTGGCGGACTCCCTGTGCTGACCAGTCTGCACTGGAAAGGCAGCCAAGAGTGAGATTTTGTCTCCCTTCCCTATTCCCCCTTTTTATGACAGGGAAAGGAAATGAAGCTACAAATACAGAGGAAAACAAACTATCTCTGGTCTTCCACTCTGGCAGAAGTATAGCATAACAGTTCCCTTGAGCACTTTCTAATACCTTTTTTCCTTAATTTTTTTCTGGATATCTAGGTTCTAAAGCTCAACAGCTTTTACAAGGTCTCCAAGCCACTGATGAAAGTCAGCAACTACAGGCAGTGATTGAGATGTGCCAGCTGTTGGTTATGGGAAATGAAGAAACATTAGGAGGATTTCCAGTCAAGAGTGTTGTACCAGCTTTGGTAAAGATTTAATCTCAGATTTCTGTTGAAGGATATAATATTTCACTCAATGTCTTGATTAAATTAAATCATCACTATTTATATTGTCTCCTTAGTGTGTGTGTATCTGTCCTTTTATTTGGCTTTGAGAGGATGTTTTGCTAAATTTTGATAGTCCTGTTAATTTTTTAATAGCTCAAGAATAGGCAGTGGTTCTTTTGGAATTCTTACTAACATTCAAAGTCCTGAGTCAAAAGCTACAGTAGTGATTTGTATACTTTTTATGGTGACATCTAGATTAAATTTTTTTAAACGAACAATACTTTTTTTTTTTAAACAGATAACACTGCTGCAGATGGAGCACAACTTTGACATTGTAAGTAGTTTGTAATATTTAAGAAGCTTTTGAAATACTGAAAAGTTATCTGAACTTAAAATCAAATATCTGTGTATTTAATAGATGAATCATGCATGTCGGGCCTTAACATACATGATGGAAGCACTTCCCAGATCATCTGCTGTAGTGGTAGATGCAATTCCTGTCTTCTTGGAAAAGGTAAAATGAAATCAAAACAGTAATAAAACAGCATGAGGGGATTATATAGTTTGTTTTAACTTTAGGAAATGCCATTGAGAGAGTGGCTTCTTTTCATGGCTTACAATATAATATAAAGTGCATGATAAGCTTCTAAAGCCAGGCTTAATCTTTGCTCCCATCCTTACTGAAAAGTGCTCTCTCCTTCACTGAGAACTTTTTGTTGGATTGGTGTTACAAACATACAAAATGTGTAAGTAAATGAGCTGTTACCCCTTGGAGTAGCTCCATGGCTGACGGTAGTCTTAGACTGTCAGGCTTGGTCAGAGCTGGCTTCATTAGCATATGTGTCTTGGTAGAGGCTGTATGTCTGAATGTTAATCAAGATGATTATTTTTGAAATCTCTTTGGTTGATATACCATCTTTTTTGTTTTCTTGTAGCTGCAAGTTATCCAGTGCATTGATGTGGCAGAGCAGGCACTTACAGCCCTGGAGATGTTGTCACGCAGGCACAGTAAAGCCATTCTGCAGGCAGTAAGTAAAACTAAAACAAGGCAGGTTTGCCTCTGCTAGCTCTACATCTCAGTGATCTTCTGTTAAGATGAAATAAGAAAGCAGCTTTCTGTGACTTCAGCAGTACTGAGAGTGAGAATGTTTGTTTGTTTATTTGTTTTGTTATAGGGTGGGTTGGCAGACTGTTTGCTGTATCTGGAATTCTTCAGTATAAATGCACAAAGGAATGCACTAGCTATCGCTGCCAACTGCTGCCAGAGTATAACACCTGATGAGTTTCACTTTGTGGCAGACTCTTTGCCACTGCTAACACAAAGGTTAACCCATCAGGTAAGAAGTTTTTAAAAAAATGGAACATCTTGATTTTGATCTGAAAGCAGTTTAAAGATGTCTCCAGATACCTGTTTCTTTGCTGTGTATTATTTACCTTTGCAAGTGATAATTGAGTTCAAGTTTCTATACTGTCAGGTTGTGATATACCAGTGTACATATGGACCTTCTGTGGTTCTGTAAATGTGACATTTTATAAAACAAAACAAATAAGATACTTTAAATCAAAGCATGAGTAATGATTTTGTAGTTCTTGTAAGAACAAGGACATTAGTAAGAGGAAGTCCAGTAGCATTTACTGGTTTTATTTTTTCTTAACAGATGGGTTACAAGGTTCTTTCCCCACTTTAAATCAGAACACCCTTTGTTTCAATTTTTGTGGGCTTTTTGTGCTGTAACTTTTTGGGGGACTTTATGGCATTTTTAAAAAGTTCCTGCTTTTGTACAATAGTTTGAAGGGATGAATCTGAAATCAAGGGGCTCCTAAGGGCTACATATCCTGCAGTACTGCTGTGTTTGTAAATGAGCACTTAGAATAACTGGTGCACCAAAAGAGATTTTTGGTGATCTGCTTGGTTGGCAGATACCTGTTAAAAAGATGAAAAAAGGAGAAATACTTTGTTTGTTAACAAATGCAAATACTGGAAGCTTCCAGGTAATGGTTTTATGTATTCTTGTGCTGTTCTTAATTTTGCCTACACCATCTTGCTGAAAGACTGCTTGAATCTTTGAGGCAGCTTCTAAGAAGCCAAATGACAGCTTTAGATTGTACTCTAGAAACAGGAAGCACCATTCTCACCAGTAGTAGGGACAAGTACTGATCCTGATCTTTGAAGAGAAGCTACAACCCACCAAAGTAAGATTTCAAGAAATTTTGAAGTGGAAATTTTCTGGAAAAGAGTCTTGAGTTAGCTCTTAACAGAATAGTTGAGGTTGGAAGAGAGCCCTGATACCTAGTCCTAGTTCCCCTGCAAGTTGAGCTAGAGCAGATTGCCCAGGAACATGTCCAGATGATGTTTTTTTTTCCTGTTTTTAAGTATTTCCAAGGATGGAGACTTAATCTCTCTCAGGCTAACCTCTTCCAGTGCTCAGCTACCCTTACAGTTAGTGTTTTTTAAGTTCAGGTGAACTTTTTTGAGCATTTTATTGAACTTTTAACTAGAGCTATTTTCAGGGCAGTCTTTTCTTGTGTCTTTGAATTTGCTGTGTTGTCTGTGCTGCATAATATCAAAATCAGGCTTCATGTAGTCCGTAGAATAGTAGCATTCACTCCTGCTTATTATCTATAACAGCTGTTACTTCAGTTTTTCCCTATTGTTTCCTCCTTTCAGAACCCAGAAGGACTATTAGAGATCAATTTATTAATCTCTAAAGGTCCCTAAAGGTGTTTGTGTTGCAAGGGAGGGTGTTTCCCAGGGAATATGTAGGAAGCACAGCTGTATCAGGAGATCAGTTTAGACTGTCAGTGAGTTTAAAAATGAGACCTGTAATGTTCTGTAAAATGTGATTAGACTGGCCCTTTTGGAGAAATTTTATGAATGCCTCAAAATGGCAGCATGTTCTAATGCAAGTTAAAATATTTCAATTTAAAAAAAACTTTCTTATAACAGGACAAAAAGTCTGTTGAAAGCACTTGTCTGTGTTTTGCACGGCTAGTGGACAACTTCCAGCATGAAGAGGTAAGGGTGTGGATGGGGGTGCATTTCTGCTTTCTTCTCCACCCACCCTGTTTCTCTTGAGGGCTCACCTTTCAAGGACTAATGTTTCCCATTTTGTTGTTCCCTCCTTGAAGAACTTGCTGCAGCAGGTTGCTTCCAAGGACTTGTTAACAAATATCCAGCAGCTCTTGGTCGTGACACCTCCTATCCTGAGCTCAGGAATGTTCATCATGGTGGTGCGCATGTTCTCCCTGATGTGCTCCAACTGCCCCACGCTTGCAGTCCAGCTTATGAAGCAAAGTGAGTTCTTACTCTTCCATGTTCTAGGGGGCCTGTTCATGTTAATGCTTACAGTCAGTATGGACCTCTATGCACTTGATCATATAAATATTCTGTTCTTTCAATTTTTCTCTCTTACTGTGTTTCCCCTGGGATAAAAAGTTGATATAAACTTGTTGAAAGCTTTTATCCAGAGGGGTTTTTATCTTTTTTCCTAGCTGTTGTCACTGCAGTGCTGGCTTAATTTTGAGTCTGTATTGGCTGCACAAACTATTCTCATTCTAACGCAAGCTGAATAATTATTTTCTTAGTTGTGACCACGTGGGGGAATGATGTGCTTTAGGTACTTCTTCTAGGGGAAAACATTAACAAAAGTAACTGCTGTAGAGCTGTGTTAGTTGTCACTTGTTTTCTTTGTTCCATCTCACAAATTTTGACTAAACCTTTCAACTGCCTTTTACCTTTCCCTGTTTTGTTCTGTGTCTTGTATATATTGAGTGGTATTTCTCCCCTAATTGTCCCCTAAAGGAAAGAAACACAAACCCAAAAAAGCTACAAACCCTAGACCTGAGAACGAACGCATTTCTTAGTGTTCAAAGAAACACTTTTGTCCTGTAGTCCACTCTCTGTTTGCTTTGGGCAGTAACTATCTCTTCTGTGTAGTGTCCAACAGAAAATGGAATCCATATCTGATAGAGGCAGTCCCCTGAATAATAATTTTTTATAGATATTGCAGAAACGCTTCACTTCCTCCTTTGTGGAGCCTCAAATGGGAGTTGTCAAGAACAAATTGACCTTGTTCCACGAAGTCCTCAAGAACTTTATGAACTTACTTCTCTTATCTGGTAAGTCTTGCAGTCCTAGGTTTTGGGTGTGGTTGGTATGTTAAAATCCTTAACTTCACTAAAATAAGGCAAACAGTTTTCAGCTTAGATGGACTTGATTGTATACTTCTAGTAAAATACTGTTTTAATGTTCTTTACAGTGAACTGATGCCTTGCCTGCCAAAAGAGGGAATCTTTGCTGTTGATACTATGCTAAAGAAAGGAAATGCACAAAATACAGATGGTGCAATATGGCAATGGCGAGATGACAGGGGTCTCTGGCATCCCTATAACAGGATTGATAGTCGAATAATAGAGGTAGTAATTCCACACATTTGTGTGGTGATGCTTTTCAAATCTGCGTGCGGTTGTATAGGGAATTGAGTGCTTTCTCTCTCTTTAAAAATATCACTCTTGATCTTTCTGAGTCAGAAACACAAGTTTCCTCAAACATCCTGCTGTAATATTGCACTATTTTGGTGTTCAGCCATACCAAATCACTTATTTGCTGTTCTTACTGAATTTCTGTCACTGTTTTTTCTGCTGTTACCCCTCTCCTCACCTTTCATATAGTTTTCTGTTTATTAGGGATTTCTTAACTTTAAATTCTTCCTTGATTTTAGGCAGCTCATCAGGTTGGTGAGGATGAGATAAGCCTGTCTACGCTTGGGCGTGTCTATACTATTGATTTTAACTCTATGCAGCAAATAAATGAGGATACTGGAACAGCTCGTGCCATTCAGCGAAAACCAAACCCTTTAGCCAGTACAAACACTAGTAAGTACAGCTCAGGAAACACCTGGGCTCTCTAGCTGTGGCTAATATATGCTGGGCTGTGCAGCCATTTACTTAACTAATAAATTTCTTATGGCTTCTGTGGAACATCAAACTATTCTGATTTTCATGAATGTAGAAAATGTCATAACAAAGCTCGTACTGTTGACATGTGTGCTTTTTAATGTGTAAGCTCCTCCTGGGAGCTGGGGGTGTTCCTGGCATGGGATTCCTGAAACAGTTCTCTTCATACAGCTCCTTTATTTAAGGAAGACTCTGTGAGGGCTTCTTACTGTTATACAGAAATACATAAGAAAACTGAAGAAAAAAAGATTAAACTCCTTGAAAGAGGAGGTGTTGTACCTTCTTACTCACTTTGACTTCTGGTTCTTGAATTTTATTTTCTCAATTTGAGAGCTGAATTGAATCAGTTTTAACAAAACAAAGTGATGGTCAGAGCAGAGATGCAAAGGTCTGTCCAGTGATTCCTTGTGCACTTTCTCACAGGTGGACATTCGGAATTGAAGAAGGATGATGCTCGAGCACAATTAATGAAAGAGGACCCAGAACTGGCAAAATCCTTTATCAAAACACTGTTTGGTGTTCTTTATGAAGTATATAGTTCTTCAGCTGGACCTGCTGTTAGACACAAGTGCCTTAGAGCAATTCTTAGGATAATTTATTTTGCTGATGCTGAACTCTTGAAGGATGTGCTGAAAAACCATGCTGTTTCAAGGTGGGTTCCCTAACTGCTGCAAATGAAACTAATTTTGAGCTTACATCTCAAACTTGTGATTAGTTTTTTTGAATCATCTTTTTCAGGGGAAAATGGTACTTTGAGTCTTACTTATTTTCCAGAAGCTGAGGCTGCCAGCTCTGCAAGATTTTTTTTTTCATCATAGATTTTGCAGTAGTTGCCAATGCCAGACATTCTTACTAGAAACTTGGATGGCCTCTGGCTGTGTGTACTAGAAGTGTCAAATATTACCCTTTATTGGTTTTTTGATTTCTAAGACTTGCCTATGAGATTCTGAGGGCAAGATAACTTTTCAGGTAATACCAATTGAATGCCATTAGTGTCTGTTAATCTTCACATTGTAAGTTTTATTCATGAAACCTCTCCTACACATTACACATAAAGTTGGGGATCTGAGGATGCAACTGGAAAATACACCAAATAATTTTTCAGAGACAGTACCGAGTTCCAGAACACTGTGTTTATAAAAGACTTGTCTCCTTTATGCCATGTTAAAACTTGGTAAAAGTGAAATAGGTAGGAAGAGAACTGTTTCAGTCCTTTTATTGATAGCTTTTATAAAAGCCCTATGAAATTAGTTTGCTTTCACTCTCGAGTGCTGTGTATGCAAGATGAACTGACTTGATTTAAAAAGAAAAACTCAGCCAAAACCTCACAAAGCTAATTCTAATTAATTATCTGTTTTAGTCATATTGCCTCCATGCTGTCGAGTCAAGACCTTAAGATAGTAGTTGGAGCCCTGCAGATGGCAGAAATTTTAATGCAAAAGTTACCTGACATTTTTAGTGTTTACTTCAGAAGAGAAGGTAAATGGTGGTTTCTTTTCTTTTCTCTTCACCTCTTTATGTAGTATTAAAATGTGTGTCCACTGTTCCCAAGCTCTAAAAATTGAATATTGTTCTTTAATAATAATGGCAGACCTGTGCAAGATACTTCATACTTCTAGGGAGGAGCTGGCCCAGGCTCTGGAGGAAACAAGCTTGTGTTTTCAGAATCTGAAGCAAGTTTTTAGAGGCTTACTAGATACTAGTGAACTCACTTAGGCTGAAGATGGCTCACTAAAATTACATGGGAAGTCTTAGTGGAGAAAATTGATGAATCTTTGGCAGGAAGTCTTTGTACTAGTCTTTGCACTTGGGGGCTCCTCTAGCTACGGTTCATACTGCTCTAATTTTCTATTTTTAAACTCTGTAGATTAACTTTTTGAAGAAAAGATTGAACTGCTTTTCAAGCTTAGTATTGATGGGTGGGGTGAGCAAATACTACCACAGTCAAAGCAGAGGTTCAAGTAACACTCAGTTCTACATTTTCAAACACCCTTGTTCCTACGACCACATCTTTACCACCCCCTCCTCTCCCCCTACCCCAGACCAACCCACCAAACAAAGATCTCTTCTTTTTCTAAGGGGTGATGCACCAAGTGAAAAACTTGGCAGAGTCTGAGGCTTTGCTAACAAGCCCCCCAAAAGTATGCACTAATGGATCAGGAACCCTGGGAACCACTACAACCATAAGTACTGGGACAGCCACTGCTGCCAGCAACGCAGCTGCAGATTTGGGCTCTCCCAGCTTGCAGCACAGCCGGGAGGATTCCTTGGATCTGAGCCCACAGGGGTAAGTGCACTTCCTGAAGAGTAACCTGCATTCTGGCTTTGGGTCTTTCTTGTGGGGTTTTGGGTTTTTTCTTACCTTATTTTTTTAAAAAAATGTCTAGGGTGACATGAGCTGCCCACATTGTCATCTGCATTTTGCTGTGGTGTTTTCCTCTTAAGAATTAAATTGAAGTGGTGTTAAATTTTTCAATTGGTAGTTTTGATTCATTTTATATTAAATGTTTAAAAGAGGAAAAAAAGCAGTGACCTGATAGTTAGGTGATAATTATATTAAATAATTTTGTTTTGGGAGACTGTAAAGAACAACAGTTTGTAGTCTCATCTAACTGTGGGGGGACAGTGATTCTTTCAGAGCTGTGGGGCATGGTTCCTTTCTGCTGGAGACTGGAGAAAAAATAAATTGTCCTTAAGTTTTGTTGAAAGGCAGTAATTTAGAACACTTGTAGAATTAAAATACAGTGTAGGAATAAATTACTGGTTTGCTTTTATTTTAAAGGTCAAATATTTGTCACTTTAAACAAGAATTGAGATGTGTGAACTTGTGAAGTGTAGTGAAGTGTAGTGATTGATGAATAGAAATGCCACAAATTGTTAAAGAAGTGTTTTCTGTGCTTTTGTAAGGGAGGTATGTCAAATATCCAGTGTTGGTTGGTGTTTATTCAGTAGAGATTTGTGGATTTTTTTTTTTCATTTTAAGCATATTGAAATAAATGGATGAATAAATGGTTACACAAATTAAAGCTTGAAAATCATGAGAAACCTCTGTTCACTGTCACTTGTGTCTGTATTTGGCTGCTCATACTAGAAAGATGACAGCCAGCAAAACTCTCTTTCTGGATGGAGGTAGTGAATATCCTTGTTATGGGATGGAACCTCTTCTTTAATTCTCAAGGAAGTAGTTGGCAGATGCATCTTAAACTGAGAGAGGGATATGTGCATGAGTTTGTATTTGTGGGTGGAATTAAGTAACTTTCTTTTTAAATTTGGACAGACGACTAAGTGATGTTCTAAAGAGAAAAAGACTGCCAAAACGAGGGCCAAGGAGACCAAAATACTCCCCCCCAAGAGATGATGACAAAGTAGACAATCAAGGTAAATAATTCTGAATATATGATACTCTTATCTCCTTTTAAAGTAAGCTTTAAAAGAGCAGAAAGAGCTCGCTGTAATAAACCTCTTGATTCTCTTAAATTTTGACTTTACTTCCTCCAGCTAAAAGCCCTACAACTACGCAGTCTCCTAAATCATCTTTCTTGGCAAGTTTGAATCCTAAAACATGGGGAAGATTAAGCACACAGTCCAACAGTAATAATATTGAACCAGCACGAACAGCAGGAGTAAGTGGTCTTGCAAGGGCTGCTTCCAAGGATACCATTTCCAATAACAGGTACACACACAAAAAACAATCACAGTACTTGTAACATGGGGTTGACTATGATCAGGTGATAAGGTAGCAGCTACAAAGAAGTTGGAGCTTAACCACAGTTAAAAGGTTCTGGGAAAAGAATCAAGAAATTAAGGTAGAGAAAATAACATCTGAATAGTTTAAAGTTGCATGGTGGGGAAAAATTGGAGAACTGAGAAAAAAAATGCAAGAAGTGATCTGTAGAGAAAAGTATTTGACAGTGTTGGAGTAAAAGCAAAGGGTTTTCTGTGACTGCTGTTTAACATGGAGAAAATTATACTCAGGCTGTATGTATTTGTAATATTGATGTATGCAGATGCTAAGTGTGTCTAAATGCCTTTTGTGTGCTTCTTTACAGAGAAAAAATTAAGGGCTGGATTAAGGAGCAAGCCCATAAATTTGTAGAACATTACTTTAGTTCTGAAAACATGGATGGAAGCAATCCTGCACTAAATGTATTACAGAGACTTTGCACTGCAACTGAACAACTCAACCTCCAGGTTAGAAGTGGCAAACTTACTTACAGTGAGGGGCAGTCATTTCTTGCCTTGACTTGTGAGTCATTATGACTTGGAGTAATTTTTCAGATTGAGTGTGTACACTGTGACACACACCACTTTATGATAAAAGACCAGTCCTAGCAATGTGTCACTTGCTTAGCATTTCACATTGAAAAGTTCTACAGTTAAGTGTCAGGAATCAGCTTTATTCTTAAAGAACAATACTGTTTGTAGTAAGAACTTTGAGACTGGGGGGAGAAGGAGGGGGGAGCAGCATTTTGTTAAAATTACAGAAGAAATAATTGGGGTGAATGTGGTTGCATGTCAAGAACTTCAGGCTTGCTTTTCAGACAGTTGTGGTCCTTGATAGGTGGTCCAAACATGTAACTTCTAAACCAGCAGAAGAGCTGAGCTGTGTTCTGTGCTTTGATCTGAGCAATCATTAAAATACAAAACTTTCCCACCTCCTGTCTCCCACACAGATGTCACGTAAAACATACAGCAATCTGAGTTGTTAGGGTTTTGTTAGTGGCTTTTTTTCCAAACAGAAAGGACCCTGCTTGGAGCTTATCTTTACCTTGCATAAGATGGAAATGGCACCTTTTATTTCTCTCAAAGTAGAGAAAATGTACATGTTGCCAGTAATGTTACCCCTTGAACAGAGACATGCTTATCCTCAGATTATTTGCCCTGTGTTGCTGCTTGTATGGTGTTACTATACATTCCAGACTTTCCTTTTTTCCCCCCACCCTTTAGAGCTGTTCCATGCAGTAGAAAGAAAGCTAGCATTTCTTAAGCCTGTAATACCTGGGTAGTAAAACACTCTTCATATTTTTCAGGTGGATGGTGGAACAGAGTGCCTTGTAGAAATCCGTAGCATTGTCTCGGAATCTGACGTCTCCTCATTTGAAATCCAGCATAGTGGGTTTGTTAAACAACTGCTGCTCTATTTGACATCTAAAAGTGAAAAAGATGCTGTTAGCAGGGATATCAGATTGAAAAGATTTCTTCATGTATTTTTTTCTTCTCCAGTAAGTTTTCTTGTTTTTTTTTTTTTTTACATTCTTAGTTGTCTTTCTCTCAATTTTTTTTCTCAAAAAAAAAAACATCTGAGAGGTTTTGTGTTGACCTTATCTTAAAGGTGGAATACAGAAAGAATGTTTTTTTTTATGTCTAAGTTGTATAACACTGCAACTTTTTGTTCAGTGTCTTTATAGGTCATGAACTTTTTTGACGAACCTGTAATTACAGAAAATTCCACACAGCAGTGGAAAAAATGCCAAGATGGCCAAATGTCTGAGTCTTGAACAACTTAAAAGTGTTTTCTGCCTTTTAAGAAGTTGATATGGAAAGAGTTTGGATAGTAATATTATCACTTAGGACTAAATGCTGCAAGAAACTAGTGTTTTTAAAGGAAGAATTTTGAGGTGGAAGAGAGGAAAGCAGATAACTTAAACTTCCAAAAAGCTTGTTGTTCATGGTTAAGGTTGAATACTTAAAATCTGTTGGGCTGTTCAGTTGAAACCAGGAGAGAAGAGTACATTCTTTGAAACAGGTCTTTGGTAAACTTGTGTCATTTCCTCATCCTGATACTGCTGCTACTTTCAGTGAGAGCAGGGATTCTTAACTTATGGTATAAATTGTTTAGGATGTTTTAATTCAAGCAGGTAACTAAAGACTGGATTATATTTCAGCTTCCTGGAGAAGAGCCCCTTGGAAGATTAGAGCCATTAGAAAATGCACCTTTGTTGGCATTAGTCCATAAAATGAACAACTGCCTCAGTCAGATGGAACAGTTTCCTGTTAAAGTGCATGACTTCCCCAGTGGAAATGGAACAGGGAGCAGGTAAGGATTAATGCTCAGGTAACAGTTTTGTTGGAAGCTTTTGCTTTCTAAAACTTGTTTCAAACAGCACTAAAAGGACAAGTATAAGTAGAAGTACAATTACAAGAGGAGGTAATGAAAGCTTCTGACTCTCTTAAAGAAAGAAGCAATGACACAGTTGGGTTTTTTTTTAGTTAGTGGAAGATGGAATATTTTACTAAATGTTTGCTCACCATCTTGAAACTTCTCTCACTTAAATTGGGGGTGATAGATAAAGTTTAAATGCAATCTCTAAATTTACCCTATAAAAATCCAAATGTCTTCCTTGTCCCCATGTAACAAACACTAGAAAGAAACAATCCATTGCCTGGACACTGATGTATTTTAATGAGAGTAATTAAATTGCAGAGAGTGTATTACAGTGCTCAACTTTGTTATTCATCTAAGTTCTGTTCTCTAGGATGATAGTGGATTAAGTGATAAGTCTTGGCTGTGAATAGAGTTTAAAATAGCTGTAGGCCTACCCTGAGTCTAAAGATACAGAATAAATTTGGAATCCAGCTTAGTAGTTGTGTTTTAAGTAACAAATCTGAGGGAATAAAGACCTGTTTCTACAATTTTTTTTCTATACCTCACACTATCTTAGTATTAATCTAACATTAAAATTCAGTACTTGTTTTTTGTGAAACTTAAAATCAGGGGAATTAATGCAGTACACAGATTTCTTGTTAGAAGAAATTAGTGTCTCAATACTGGCTTTTGCAAATAGTATGTGCTCTGTAATCTCAGAATGCTTCCTTACGTATATTATTTTTGTAAAAAGTGGGATAACTACTAAAATTAAAAAGCTGCGAATCATAGAAGCAAAATCCTGCTGTTCTTTTTGATAGAAAATGAAACACAAGAAGCCAGAGTGCTGCAGCATTGTTTGACTGCAAGTTTTTCTGTGGATTATGTCAATGAGGATTTTGAAGCATTAAGTTTGGTAGTCTTTTACTAGCACCTGGAAATAGAAGGCAGCCCAAGATAAGAGGCTTGTTGTATAAAACCAGCTAGCTTGAGTATTGATAGTTTGGTGAGGTGGAATGTATATATAAACTATTCTTGGCAAGGAAAAAACAGAGGAGCTTTCAGGTTTTCTCTTTGGGTCCTTATTGAAAAAAATCTGTTTAAATGAATACTTGCATTTTCCATGCCTGTTTCTGGGCCTTGTGGCACTGCATATAAGCACAGCCTTAAATCTGTGCCATCAGCTGACCACTGAACTACTTCAGATTTCAGAGATGGTCAGTATAGGCCATATTGTAATCAGACCTCAGGCTGGGCTTTCTCTTAATTCATGAGAATCTTTCTTCCAGATTTTGTTCAGCTTGGATTCTGGTGTTCTTGTAGAAGAAAACTTTTAATCCAAACCATGTTAGCGTATTTTTAGAGAAACAGTCTGGCAAATAATACTCTGAAGAAGTAAAATTGTAAATGCATGTATAAGCCTATTTTAATGCATTTTAATGCAATTGTGATTATTAGATTCTTTGTGTAGCAACTTTTTTTCACAAATTATCTTGAGTTTTTCTCTTAACAGAGGATCCCAAGCTTTAAAATTCTTCAATACACATCAATTAAAATGCCAACTGCAAAGACATCCAGACTGTGCTAATGTGAAACAGTGGAAAGGTGGACCTGTGAAGATTGATCCTCTGGCTTTGGTACAAGCCATTGAAAGATACCTTGTAGTTAGAGGTATTTATTTATTACACAGTCACTTGCATTTTCCTTTTTGGAATAGTTCCTGCTGTCAGTGTACAGTCTGTAAAAACCTGTGAGGATTATGCTGAAGAGAAATGGAAGGTACCTATGAAGATACCTTGCTCACAAGGGAGGAGAATCTTCCTTTTCTGGGACAAACTGTTTCCTGTAGTAAACAGTTTAGTCAAAATACTAATGGAAGTATTACTGCTTTACTGTCACACTGGCTGTAGCTTGGCAGTTTTGATGCCAGGTGTTGATACTGAAATTTGTTCTGACAGTTTGAATCTTACTGTTTTTAACTGATACATTTTAGAACTGTTTTAAAAGTTTTAGAGGTTATAACACTTAGAGTAGCAAAGCATTGTTACCTTTTCACGAAAAAAAGCAAATGAGGATGTCTTCTCTCTTGCCTCAGGGTATGGAAGAGTTAGAGAAGATGATGAAGATAGTGATGATGATGGTTCAGATGAAGAAATAGATGAATCTTTGGTAAGCTTTTGCTCTGGGAGTACAGGGAGTGTGAGGAGGGCCTTGAAGAAAAGCTATGCAACAAGTTTCCTAACTTGTGTTGTTGTTTTTTTTTGTTCAGGCTGCTCAATTCTTAAATTCAGGGAATGTGAGACATAGATTGCAGTTTTACATTGGAGATCACTTGCTGCCATACAACATGACTGTCTACCAAGCAGTCAGGCAGTACAGTTTGCAAGCTGAGGAAGAGAGGGAGTCTACAGATGATGAAAGCAACCCACTAGGAAGAGCTGGGATTTGGACAAAGACGCATACCATTTGGTAAGTTGCCCAGAGAAACCCAGGAATAACTTCTCCGGTTTACTAAATGTATATACATCAAGAAATTTAGAATATAGCTGTCTTCTTTTTTTATCCCTTTGAAAAATGTGGAGCTTTCAATTTCCTGATGTGCTTGAGATACTTAAAATTTAGGAAGAATTCATTGCTAGCTCCTGATCTTCTTTCTAGCTCCTGAGTAAAGCTGGTGAACAAGAAATGGGGAATTATAAATGACACCTGCTAGATGGGGAGGAACCGTTCTTAGTGTTAGATAACTAACCACAAATAGTAGAGAATGTGCAGTATACAACTAATGGTCGACTTCATAGTAATTTTCCCAGTTGATTGCTGTGAAAATGAATGTATTCTGTGGCCATACTTTGCAAGAAACATTGACATATAACTGTGCCGAACATCTTAATATTCAGCACTCTTTCTTTTTAACATTTAAACGCTAAAGAAAAAAAGCAAGCAGATAAAAACCCACAAAACAACAACCAAAAAATGCCAAAACCTAACCTACTCCAACTCTCTAACCTCAGTCACTTTGGGGTTTTGTTTATACATTCACCTTCTCTTCTTCCACTTCATGGAGCCAAAGGGTCCCTGTTTTTTCTCCCCTGTAAAATACTTTGCTTCAGAGGCTGGATCATATCTCAGTGCAGTGTTCTTCTCTTTCTGCTTTTAGCTGTCATTCAAATAAAGTTCTGGAAATCTGAGAACTAACACCTTTAAAAGTGCCTTTGTTTCCCTGTAAGTTAGCATTTTAAAACATATTTATAACTTTTGTTTGCTTTTTAGGTACAAGCCTGTGCGAGAGGATGAAGATGGGAATAAGGACTGTGTTGGGGGTAAAAGAGGAAGAGCACAAACTGCTCCCACAAAAACCTCCCCTAGGAATTCTAAAAAACATGATGAATTGTGGCATGGTGAGTGTGGTGCCTTGCTATATGTTAGATTTCCTGTCAGTCCCTCAGAACTTCCATAATGTTTACAGCCATTATAGTGTTTCTTTTAAAGCAGGCATAGTATAAAAATAGTAGGCATATATATTTAGCTGTATAGTAAAACTAAAAGTTAGATATTTACTGAGTTGTTTAACTGAACTGTTGCAATTAAGTGAATGCCATGACTAATACTGCCTAGGCTCCTAATAATTAAATCTTGGGAAAAATTCGATTTGAATTGCTTTGCTAAGATGTTGTTTTTTCCTGCTAGATGGTGTATGCCCTTCGGTGTTAAATCCACTGGAAATTTACCTCATATCTACTCCGCCTGAAAATATAACATTTGAAGACCCCTCATTAGATGTTATTCTTCTTTTGAGAGTTTTACATGCTATCAGTCGATACTGGTATTACTTGTATGATGTGAGTAGAGCACTTTTTAAATCATTTTGATACTTGATTCAGGACAGAACCATCTGTAACATTTTAAATAACCTTTCCCCTTCTCCACTGCCCCTCAAGAAGACAGAATAATGCAAGTCCTGCCGTCTTCCACTACATGTTTGTCTAACTTCTGAGAAGATGAAGGCTGCAAATTCTTACAGTCAGTCATATTTTCTTCATACTGTTTTGAACACAGTAGCCATGCTTTGTGCTTTAAGTTCAAAGACCAACATTATTCCTGGAAAGGAAGTCAGTAGTAAACATCTACTCAGTCCTTCTTTCATGTCTGAAACTCTGGATGAACAAAAGAGCACTGAAAGTTTTTTTTTTACTTTCCATGCGAAGCAAATTAGAAGCATTAAAAATCTTTTTTAGCAAAGACTTGCTATTTCTTTCAGCATTTCTCTAACTAGAAATACATTGTTTTTATTTAACACAGAATGCAGTCTGCAAGGAGATAATTCCAACCTCGGAGTTTATCAACAGTAAACTGACAGCAAAAGCAAACAGGCAGCTTCAGGATCCTTTGGTAATTATGACAGGAAACATCCCGACTTGGCTGACAGAACTGGGAAAAACATGGTATGAGTGATTTGCTGTGTAGTGTCTCTAATTCCAGTTAAGTAGGAATCTTGCCTGGGCATCCCAGTGCAT
This sequence comes from Haemorhous mexicanus, assembly GCF_027477595.1. NCBI lineage: Eukaryota > Metazoa > Chordata > Aves > Passeriformes > Fringillidae > Haemorhous > Haemorhous mexicanus. The sequence continues at coordinate 11,658,708 of NC_082350.1, read as the reverse complement.
CATCCTTACAGGACTTGAGAGTGCAAAATGTAGTCACAGAAGTATTGCCAAGTTACATAGTGGCATGGATGTTTATACCTATAGTTTAAATCATATTCTGAGAGGTAGACAAGTACAGAGTTTGGACCACTTCTTGCAGGAATTGCTGAGCAATCTGAAGGTTTTCCACTGAAATTTTGATTATTCAGGTGGTATTTTTTCTCCTGTTAAACTGCTTAATAACATTCTTACTGCACCACTGTATTTATCTTCACACATTCAGTATGATACATAGGAAGATACGTTTATAAACAATACTGATAAAATAATAAAAATAATTTTTATGAAGCTATATACATAGTACTTTGTAGTATCTGTATACAGAGTACAAGCTGTAAAGTTCTTGCACTTGAAAGAATGAGAAATTAGAGTTGATGTTCTTGGGTTTTTCAAGCATGTTAATTGCAGCAATATTGTTGATGACTGGAAATACAAACTCAGAGAAACTCTTAGGCTTTTAAGTTTAAAAATAAGATCTCTAACTTGCTTCATAAATCTTCCAGATAAGATGATGAGCATGAATGTATATTCTTAAACATCTGTAGCAATATTTGTTCAATAAAACTGCCTTTCTTCTTAATGCCAATGGAAGACCAAACTGTTAATATACACATGCCTTTGAGAATAGTGGAAGTGATAAGTGATAAATGAATACAAGAGTTTTCTCTGGTAGTCTTTCACAGATTATTTAGAGTATTTTTTGCAAACGGTGGAAAGTAGAATAGTGGTGCTGCTCTAGGCAGATTCTCATGTCTTTCTGCTGCGAAATATGGGAGCTTGAGTTTAAATCTTTGATCTGTTAGATTTATCAATTGTAGAAGAGTAGTGAACAAGGAATTTTATTTTTTGATGTAAACTTTGCACAGCCAAGGCATTAAAGTGTTTTAAGTTACTTTTCAAGAGGAGTCAGAAGTTTATGAAATTTGTCTCCTTCATATATATTGCATTTCTCAAAACTCCTGCTCCTAAGCATTATAACTAAAACTAAAGTGCGCTTTGGAGGCTGCTTTCACCACAGAGTGTAATAAAACACTCATTTTGGACATACTAGATTTCTGTTGTGTTTTAAATGCTAGTCTGAGATGCTGCTTGGAGCACAGCTGACTAATCTAATGCTCTTCACAGCCCATTTTTCTTCCCATTTGATACCCGCCAAATGCTGTTTTATGTAACGGCCTTTGATCGTGACCGAGCCATGCAAAGGCTACTGGACACTAATCCAGAAATCAATCAGTCGGATTCTCAGGATAGCAGAGTGGCACCACGGCTGGACAGAAAAAAAGTAAGTACATCTTCTTTAAAATGGAATGAAGGATCTATTTATTTTTGTATTGTCTATAAGAATATAATGGGGAGCAAGGCTTATTTGTGGAATTTGATGTTTTGGTGGTATAGAGAAGGGGAGGTGGGTTTGTTCCTGCAGTCCCCCAGCAGAAGGCGCAGTGTCTTCTCCGTGCCGACCGCATGAGGCCAGGAGGGGCACCCTGACACAATTCCTGAAACTAAACTCTAGCAGTGAACACAGTTTCAGACAGGGTTAGTGATATTTCCACATACTGGCTTGTAGACCTCTGTTTTGCTTGATTCTCAGAAGAATTCAAGTAATGAGATTTAGACCCTTAATAAACAAAACTACTGTCCTTATATTTGGGGAAGGTAAATCACCTGACACAACATAATAAAAGTAAGCTGTGACTGTGTTAAATTTGAGGGAGTCTTGGATGTCTGTCTTGAATCTGGAGATAGATTTATTTTAAAATGATACCTGCTATACATACTATATGACCTCAAATACCTGTGGGGAAAAGCAGCAGGAGACACAAGAATCAAGTTCAGAAAGAATATAGCTGCCCACATGTAGGAATCCCAGTGCTGTTGGGGTTTGTGTTTGGGTTTTAGCATCTTTACTCTATTGTCTTCTCTGCATATTAGTTTGAGGTATTCAGTGTCACATGACAATACTTTGCTGTATCATAGTCCTATTTCCATACTCTTGGCAAGAATAGTACCTATGAATTGCGCTGATGAAAGTGTATGGCATTGTTTTTTCATTTTCTATTGAATGCATTCGTTCTAAACAGTTTTCATATAGAAGCAAAAGAATTATATCAAAGCAATAGCTTACAAATTGTGGAACTGAACTGGAACTATTGGCTTGGGGTGGAAAAATGTGCATAGCTGATTTTTACTTGTTGTAACTGCCTTGGGAGCTGGAACTTAAAGCCATAATTTCACTACAAAAAATTTCTCTAATGTGTAGCGCACTGTGAACAGAGATGAGCTGTTGAAACAGGCAGAATCTGTGATGCAGGATCTAGGCAGTTCAAGAGCCATGTTGGAAATCCAGTATGAGAATGAAGTAAGTAATATCGCTGCAGTCTAATAAATCCCCTTTTTACTGAAGATTAATACAAAATAAATACGGCTTTCTTAAAATGGCTTGGTCAGACCCTTTGTCTTTCATGTTACTGGTGCTAAAGAATTTTTTTTTAATTATCCCTAATCCATTTGGTTGTGATTTTTAGTTGCTAGGAGAAGCTCTTTGTGATGTAAATTTCATAATCAGTTGTAGTCAGGAGAGCCCACCTTTTTTCTAACTCTTAAGCAAACAGTGTATGTTTCCTCTATATATGAGCATTAGGTGATAAATGCTTTTACTCTGCTGTTTCTTGACCTGTGTTTTGTGGTCTTTCCAGGTTGCCTCTGTCATGCTGTGAATGTTTCTGTAGTTAGGTTCCCTAGATGCTTTTTTGCCATGTAGTCTTTTTTATAGCAAATGATGTATAATATTTCTCAGACTAAGTAAAGATTTTTATATTCAAACTGACCTAATGGACTTACCTATCTCATTCCCCCTCCTCTCCCCTCACCCTCCATCCCCTGAAGGTTGGCACAGGCCTAGGCCCTACACTAGAGTTCTATGCACTTGTATCTCAGGAACTACAGAGAGCAGACTTGGGCCTTTGGAGGGGAGAAGAAGTGACTTTAGCCAATCCAAAAGGTAATTGCTCTACTACCTAATCTATAAATATTGATTAATATTGAATTGATTTTAGGTTGACTTCAGTTATGTAAAGAGCACCTCCGTTTGTGGTCAGATAATGTGCCTGATCATAGTGTGTGGATCTTTGTGGGTTTTGTTGGGGTTTTTGTGTGTGTTTGGTTTGGTTTGTTTTTTTTATGAGGAGGTTAGGTTAAGCTTATCTGAATGCCACTTGCATCTTGAAAGAAGCTACTAGCAGAGTAAATACTGAACTCTTTTCCTGCTTTCTTCCTCAACAGGAAGCCAGGAAGGTACCAAGTATATTCATAACCTTCAAGGCCTTTTTGCACTTCCTTTTGGTAGAACAGCCAAGCCAGCTCACATTGCAAAAGTTAAAATGAAGTTCCGCTTTCTGGGAAAACTCATGGCCAAGGCAATCATGGACTTCAGACTGGTGAGAATGGAATAGAAAATCTATTCTGAAGGGGTCACATAGAAATACTAGTTTTGACTGTTGAGGGATAAAGGCATTAAGAGTTAAGGTATTACTTTAGCTCCAGAAGTAAGGGCAGTCTGAGGCGGGGCAGGGAGGAGGGCGAGCATGCAGTGAGGTTTTGTAGGGGAAAAGGGTAATACATGTTAAAGATCTTTACAGTGGCTTTTGAGACCATGGAGTATAAAGGAAAAGCCATTATCTGCTATGTGTTGCAATCTTTCCAGTCTTTCCACAATGTTTTGGGCTCATTGTTACTCCAGATGCTGATTGCTTTAATAGGCAGTCACGTGGGTTTTCTGACTGTAAATGTCTGAGGCAAAAACACTAGGACATCGTGCTTTGGTGTGTGCCAGAACTATGAGATAGTATTGTAGATCTGCTCAAGAGATGAAGTAGTAAAAGAGCTTTTGGAAGACAGTTCAATACTAAACAGTTCAGTGCTTTGCTTTCCAGGTGGATCTTCCTCTTGGACTTCCTTTTTATAAGTGGATGCTACGACAGGAAACCTCCTTGACATCGCATGACTTGTTCAGTATTGATCCAGTAGTAGCCAAATCAATATATCACCTTGAAGATATTGTAAGACAAAAGAAAAGACTTGAACAGGATAAAACTCAGGTGGGAAAATAACCCTAAGAATGGAAGAGTGCATCTTTACATGTTTGGGTTTTATGAGATAGCAGTAATTCGTTCAGCATGTATCATAGGGCTTGAAACTGATTGTAATAGTGATAATTACTTTGTTCTCACACAGAATAGTTTTAATGTTATTAGATCAGTGGCTAATAATTATAAAAGTCCTTTTCCAAAGTCTAGCATGAGAAATTCATTATGGGATTCTTCTGTGTGATTAAACACAGTCCTAGAAAAGTCTAAAACTGCCAGATGTTTGCCTAACTTCTCTTTTGGTTCACTTTAAAAAGACTAACCAACTTAAATATCAGTAAAAAAAAAAATCTATCCTTGCTTCTTGAACAGTCAAAAGTTTTTTTACTGGTTGGTTTAATCAAAATTTCGTATTTCATAGAAGTGCCTTTTATGTAGGATTTTTTTTCCCACTGAAGAGCTGTATGCAGAACTGAGGTGAACATCATGCATGAGCATACAGGTTCTTTCAGACATACATTAATTTTTCAAGGGTATCTACTCTTAGCTGAAAATACCACAGTTCACTCTGGCACTAGTGGTAAAAGGTCTTTGGCACACATGGTTTTTCTAGCATCTAATGTAAATAGATGGCAGGAAGTAATAACCTAATTTATATTCTTAATACATGTGTCTGGTTTGTTACTAGTGAAAGTATTGCAAGTTTGTGGGTCTTTGTTCCTCTTTACCTCATTGTCTCACACTCTCTCCCTGGTCATGGCTTTTAATTTCCCAAGAATCTGAAAAACCTGAAACCTGGTGGATGAAAGCTGAAAAATGTCAGTATGCATGCCAAATATGAATGCCATTAACTGTTCTGAGGAAAAAACAGCCTCTGAGCCGTAGCATATTTCACGTTTCTTTTTCTTGCAGTAGTATTTTCTAGCTAGTTTGTCTTCTGGCATGTTAAGTAATTCTAAAACTGCTAGAACCAAGTGTACTCCTGTGATTTTTTCAGTTTATCCATTAAGCTTATTTATCTGGTTTCTCTTGGTTTACTGTTATGTATGAAAACTCCAGAAGGAGAGCTGCAACAGTTTTAATGGTCATGTTCTTACAGAAATGTCTGATTAGTCAAAGCTGCTTTAGAAGTCAAAACTTTTGAATAAGTTTATTTGAATTAATTGTTCTCATTGGTTTTCACTTCCAATTTTTTAGACCAAAGAAAGTCTACAGTATGCATTGGAGGCTCTGACTATGAATGGCTGCTCAGTGGAAGATCTAGGGCTGGACTTCACACTCCCTGGGTTTCCCAACATAGAGCTGAAAAAAGGGGGAAAAGATACACCGGTCACGATCCACAATTTAGAGGAGTATCTCAGAGTATGTAAAAGCAAACCTATAACTAAAGTTCTCTTTTTTCTTGCTCCCAGGTAGTTTGTTTCCACATATATTTCAGTTCATTCTCATAAACTAGGCCTGACAGTAATTTTCCTACTTATGACTTCTCTTCTGTACTAGTTTATTACTACAGTAAAATTGTTAGAACTTAATTGCACCTGACCTGACAACCTTGTGTAGTATAAGAAGTCTGGTTTATATGTAATGAAGTCATCAGAAGGTTGGCTTTTTGGAGAAAAAGGATTTTTTTTTTTATTTTAAGTGGATTCATTGTACATGGTTATGGGTAATGAATTTTTTAGGAATAGTGATTTAGCAAATTATTTAGCAGTAGTCATCTAGCATCCAGTGGCCTTTGAACTGCTGAAATAGTAGTGTAATTTTTTTGGGCTCAGTCTTACAAAAACATCAGCAATTGTGAGTCAAAAGTAAAGCATTAATTTTTTGGCCAAAAAGCTAAAACCAAACCAACAAAAATCCCAAGGAAAACTGAATCAGTCAACCAAATAACCCCAAACACATGTGAAAAAACCCTATCCCCTAAAAAGAATAAATAAGGACAAGATAACAAAATGTTGCCAGAATAAATTGACAGTACACCTGTGTATTGATTCATTCCTATGGCAAAAGGGACACAGGAAAACAGAAGGTTGATATTGCTGAACAAAGGTAGGAAGCTGTTTCTGTTGAAGGAAGTGGTAAAGGGAGTTGGTTAAAAACAGCCTGGAAAAGAGATGAGAAAAGACAAGAAGAATGCAGTATTATCACATGAAGTTGTGAGTGGGATGGAGGGGAGGATCACTGTATTCCAATTACTAAATAATACATTTCCTGACAGGTTAGCGTGCTGCCAGTTTCACTCTGAGGACTGTTAAGTTTTGAAGGACTGATAAGAAACACATCTGATGTTTTGGTAGAAACAATTCAAATAAGGGTCATGTCAATTCCTATCAGCTGAGAAATTTTGCAAAGCTCTTCTGTAATCCTTACAAGTGAATATTGAGCAGTTTCTATTTACCTTATAGTTCCAAACTGTTACCCATCCACTACTCATGTGTTTATTTGTTAAAAGTAAATTCTGCTAGTCAAGAATCACTTACAGAATTAAATATATTTGGATTTAAAGCTCTTTGCAGACCTAACAGAGGAGCAATACCAACTTCCACAGTTTATTAGAAACAGAATTTGCTGTCTCCATTTACTGAGTAATGTTACATTCAAGCATTCCAGACTGATTTCCATAGTTTGCAGTCTTTTTTTTTTTTTTCTTCCCAAAGTAACTTGTATCAGATATCTGATGCACTGAGAAAGGCTTACAGATGGCTCAGATGTCCTGTAGTTGTCCTGTTGAAGGCTTCTGTCTTTGTAAAGGAAAAGAAAATTACAACAGAAAACTTTCCTCCTCCTAAAAACTTTTGGAACTTTTATTTTCTTAAAGGATCTCTGTGCAGTTTTTCTTATCTTTGTCTTTATGGCTTTATAGAGTTGATGTGAAAGAAATAGAAAGTATTCCAGAGGGAAAATTAGTGTGCTCTCCATCACAAATACAGTGAATTGCATTTTAGAAACTATATTTGATTGATCAGCTGGCCTGTATAGCATCCTGTGGGTCAGCTGCCCTGCTCTAGAACATGTCATTTTCATTAAAATCTTGTGTGAGGATTAATATGAAAGGTAGTTTATAAAGCTGGAATATCCTAATGTTGCTTTTCATGCCTCTTCTGCCATCATGTCACTCTTCCCTCTACCTCCCTGTTTTCTGCCCAAGGACTGTTCCCACAGGAGCTGCCTTTATCAGAAAGTAGAACTGTTTCAATTACCTGTATAGTGAAAGACTTTATTCTCTATTTTTTTTTTGCCTTTTTTTCCCCCTCTTCTCCTCTGTATTATAAAGAGGCCACCTTGCTTGTTCTAAATTTGTGAACAAAAAGTTTCAGTAGTGTAGATTTTTGTCTAGCAATTGGATCTTCTCTTTGAATCTGCAAGAATATAGTGCAGCTTAATTATGCCACATGCTCTTGATCATAAAAACTAATCACAGTTGTAGGTAAGCAGCTCTGCTGTTAGAATAGCCATCGACTAGTCTGTGTTGTAGAAGAGTTTTTTGTGCTGCTGGTGCTTGCTTCCTTTCTCTTCAGTATTAGAACTGGTTTGTGGAAGTAGTGCCATGTATCTCACATGAAATTCAATGCCTGACTCTTCTATTGGAAAACTTATCAGCAGATCCTAATGAGCTTTTGTATCTTGAGAGCTTTCTGGAAGCAGTAACTCTTCAGTTATTGAGATAGGGTGACATACTTGCTTCAGGACTCCAGAAGGATCTGTGAACTCTTTAATCCTGTTCAGATGCATCCATTGATGACTTTAATCAGCACCACAGGCCAGAGCTTTTAACACATTTTGAACTAGTAGTTCTATGTTGACAGCACATCCTTTACGACCAGCCCTTGTTTCCTGCTGTGGTTGAGGATATCCAGGGCAAGTGTAATCAGTAATAGCTCTGACTGACAAAAGAATCTGAACTTGGTCTGCAATCTGCTCTGTAAAATAGCTTAATTTTGTGGAGAAATACTTTTAAATAAAACTCCTGTGGCTGCAGGAGTTTTATTTAAAAGAACTCTGGTCTCATTTGTGTCATATGACCTTCCTTCCCCCCACTGATTGTTGTTTCAGTATGTGCTGTCCACTTCGGAAGTTATTTTAATGCTGAGGGGGTAACTACAGATAGAAAACCAAAACAAAACAGAAAAATTATGCTCAAAAGGCATAGATTAGTGTGTTACTGTCTTTATCATCATGATTCTTAACCATATTCCAGTAACTTGAAATGAAGTTACTGCTTTTGTTCCTATGTATTCTTATAATAAGAATAAGCTACTTAATATATCAAACATGCTAGAGTTGCTTTTTTAAAACTTAGTATTAGAATAGGGACCCATATATTTCCATAGGGGAAATTAAGATAATATTGCCAAATCATGCCCTATGGATTTCTGCTTCAGGTGCTGCATTTTAAGAGGTGTAGAGAGAGAGCACCTAGGTAAGGCTTCTAAAGATAAATGTTCAGATTTACTTTAAGTTATTCTGTTAAATAGGTTCAGTTTAACTAGCTATTCAGAGTTCTGTTTGTTTTGTTAAAAACAAAGGCAAATAAGTTGTTTAAATTCTGCAAAAGTTCATGTTAAGGGTAATGTAAATGATGAATGAAGGCAGAATGAGGCAATGCTGTAGAGCAGCTCCATGAATCAATGTGCACCCTGTGGCATCTCCAGTGAGCATATGGCTGGGCTGCTGGAGTTTGGCTTCTGCAGTTGTACTTTGTACAGTAGTGATCACTGCTTGCTTCCTTTGTTCAAATGGGTTTTTTCATTTTTGTTTTTTTCTTTCCCTGCAGTTGGTTATATTCTGGGCACTAAATGAAGGTGTTGCCAGACAGTTTGACTCCTTCAGAGATGGATTTGAGTCGGTGTTCCCCCTTAGTCATCTTCAGTACTTCTATCCTGAGGAGGTTGGTGAAAGTGTTTTTGCTGCCACTTTTATAACCTTTATCTGCATGTGTGGGCAGCCTTAACCTGGGTGCAGGGCATTTGTGACAGTCTTGACATTGCATTTCTGGTGCAAGTTAGTGAAACTGAGTGTCCTTGAAATTCTACACTTAACTCGTAAAGATATCTCTGTTCAGTAGTCACTTATTTAATGCTTTTATTATGAACAGCTCCATGTTCTTTAAAATGTGTGTATCCAGCTTTTCTGAGAAGTGCTTTTATTTATGTTTTAATTTAGTGCTTTTATTTAATTTATGTATGTTTTAATACTTCATTACTCTATGGAGTATGGGTACCCTAATTCCTTGTATTGCAGTACCTCTGAATAGCTGTAGATAGTTGTGGACACTACCTGGATCCTCTATTAGAACAATAAAACAAGTAGTCAGCTCTTTAGCAAAGCTTCAGCTGTAAGAAGAGATTCAGATGACAGGGTAAAGAATAAGGATAGTTGGTCTTGCTTTAGTCTCACCACCACCATATCAACTTCCTTGTAAAATTCTCAACACTCTTAAGTGGACTGAATTGAGTCACAATTATGGTTCTCTGGACGAGAAGAGAGAATATTTTATTCTTCTTTGAGGGAGCCTGTTTGAAGACTGTACTTAGAGGGGTTTTTTTACCTTTATAAACTCAGACCTCTGACTTTAAGAACAAACATTGAAGCACACTTAGGCTTGGCTAACACATTGTTCCATTGTTGTACTCCTGTGTTCCTGATGCTTTGCAAGGCAAAGAGGAACATTTACTCCTTGTTGTTTAATTTTACAGTTGGAGCAGCTCTTGTGTGGCAGCAAGACAGACACTTGGGATGCAAAGACTTTAATGGAATGTTGCAGGCCTGATCACGGTTACACGCATGACAGGTAATATCATGTTGGTCTTGTTAAACAAACAAAAAAAAAACCAGTAGAGAATACTTTCTTGAAATAATCTTCATACATGGTTATTCAAGCTAAAGGAATTATATGACATAGATTTGAAAATGTTCATACTGTGCTGAATATGAATCTGATGCAATTATTTTAATTATAAACAAAATAATATTCTTTTGGTTCTTTTCCCTCCTCAGTCGAGCAGTGAAGTATCTCTTTGAAATTCTCAGTAGTTTTGATAGTGAGCAGCAAAGACTGTTTCTTCAGTTTGTGACAGGCAGCCCCAGACTGCCTGTAGGAGGTAGGTTTTCCTTATTGCATATTGCTGTGCATGAAATTGCTGTTACTGATCTATTTCTGAATAAGATGTGTACTTCAGTATAGGAAGAAATTCCTTAACTTGGGTATTTGAGAGGTTCATACTGGTTTCCCATTTCTAATTTAAGAAGTGGCTGGGCAGTCAGGTATAATTCTCATAACCTTTGTGTTAATCTCATGACATTTCCTGCAGTTGACTATCCAGGTTTAAACTGTTGCCAGAAAATCTGTCAGAGGGCAAAAGAGTTCAAATTTAAATAAAACTGAAAGCTCCTAATACTGTATTTTTTGGCTTGAGGTGCATTAAATTATGGCAACAATATGATGTGTTGTAACCTGAAAACAATAGTCTCCTTTCTAGAAAGGAGCCAATACTGAGGTTAGTATTAATCCTACTTAATTTTCTCCCCCTCTTGAATTTCAGCATTTAGGTAAGAGTGCAGTAAACAGAGGAATGTACTGTCTTTGCTAGGGACTACTGTAGAATACACATTTTACTGTATTCTCAGCTGAATGCTTTGCAGGTCAAAAAAGAATTCATGCATCTGTTTCAGTATTTACATTCTTTGGGATCTGGGGGAAAGACTTGATTTTTCTTTTTTTCTTAATATATTTTGGGAGCTCTTCTGTGGAGACATGGTGTAGACACAATTGTGTGTTAGGAGTATAGAAATGATAGCTGAAGTAAGAACAATCAGGTACTAGAGTCATAGAAGATTGCTGTTAAAAAGTTGCGTGAAGCCAACAAACTTAAATATTGGTTGGAATAGAATTTTTCACATACAGAACACAATTAAAGGGAGATCCATGCAGCTTATTCCTGTATTTTAAATTAATCTTGTAAGACGAATCTGCAGGCAGGATTTGAGATATCTTTAGCTTGTTGTGCAGCTTTATAAAGTTATATTCTGAACTTCTGAAGATGTCCAGGAAGTCATCTATGCGATACGTGCTTCTGTCACTGGGCATGTCTGCAGTCAGCTGTGGGTGTTCAGGAGGAGCAGCCTTATTCTGAATGTCTTTTCTATTTACTAGGTTTTCGAAGTTTGAATCCTCCCCTGACGATTGTACGGAAGACATTTGAGTCCACAGAGAATCCTGATGATTTCTTACCCTCAGTAATGACTTGTGTGAACTATCTCAAATTGCCGGACTATTCAACTATTGAGATAATGCGTGAAAAACTCTTGATAGCTGCAAGAGAAGGGCAGCAGTCATTCCATCTTTCCTGATCACAATGAAAAATGCAATGTCTGCCTGTTACAGCAAAAGAGAAACTCATGATTCTTTTCTAAATATATCACCTGAGTCAAGGAAACGTGTTACGCCTTCTTGTTGTAGAAAAACGGCTTGCAGATTATAAGCAAAGACACTTGGTTGATATTCATTAAAAGCCCCTATGGACTTAAAGTGATCAGGCCCTAAAAGTTGTTGTGACAAGGTTTCTTTAGCAAGTTCTTGTTTAAATTATCATTTATTTGATGAGTGAAGTTTTTAACTTGCTTTGCTGTGTGAAATTTAAAAAGGGATGTTTTTCCAGGCTGGAACAATAAATGTCGCTGTGCAGTTTAATACTGGGCTGTGTGTATCCATCTAGCTAAGTCTGAAGTTTTTCCTCCAAAGACAACTTTTGTACATAAGTACAGAAATTAAAATACACCATGTATTTGACGAATCTAGTTTAGTAGACTAGTTCTGTGTACCCTCACCTGCCTCTAATTTTACCCATCCTCATGTATTGTCTGATGTGCAATTCACTTGGTTCTTTTTGTGTGCAACATTCAACAATTGTTATGTTTTGGTTAGCGTGGGCATTTAACTGCTCCATGCCTCTTTCTCTGATTAAGATAATTTAAATTTTACTGAAATCAAATATATATTGTCAATATAATTCAGCCTTTGTAACTAGATAGAACCTTTCTTATAGCATAGTTTTACTGTAGTGGTAGGATATAATGGCGACAGTCGATACCAGAGTGCTCCAGAGCTGTTTACACAGTGATTCAGGCAGCAAAAGCCTCCCACAGGAGGCCAGGAAGAATTATTTCTTTCATGTAGTTGAAGTCCAACAGCTTGGGCTGGCCAGCGTGTATTGTGGTAAGGCCCAGAGCATTTCCAATTGATGTAAAGTTTTTTAAAAGACAAATTAGTCGTTTCATTCCCTGTTTGAGTAAACAGTTTTCCTGTTCTTGATCTAAGTTCCTGGCTAATTTTGTAGGGGTTTTTTTTCTTTTTTTCTTTTCCCCCAGTGCTAGCTTGGAACAAGCAGTTCAGCCTTTGTCTTTTGACACAGATAAAGCACCTGTAAGCAATGCTCTGTCCAACTGTTTTATGTGCTGATTTCTCAAATCTGCAATAATTTACTTCATCAGGTTAATGTTTTTACCTGAATATAAATAAAAAAGTTTGCTTCACCTTTTTGTTCATAGTTTTGTACTGTATGCCTAAAGTTCAATTGTGTAAATTACTGTAATGCAAGTAAATCATCCTAAATCTACTTGGCTAACAACTGCAACTTGTGGATGATTTACTACTAAAACAAGTCCTTTTATGACCTCCAACTTTGAGGGGAAATTTTTTCCTTTCTATGCGTTCAAAAACCGGGCAATTACAAATATTCCTGAGATGTACCTGCTACATAGGTAATCTTTATGAAAATGTGATAGTTAATTACTTTCATTCAACTTTGAGAAATCAAAATTCCTTTCAGTGCTTAGAAATTGTTAAATTCTGACTAATCAGGCTAGTTATTTCCCCTAAACTAACAAGTTTTCTTTTATCCAGCTGAAGAACTCGTGCTTCCAGAACATGTAACGGACATTCTTCTGGTGAACATTCACAGAATTACCTGTGCTTGCTCAGACCAGTGCCACTGAAATGTAATACAGACCTGTCGTGAGCATGAGTAGAATGTGAAATCCTTGCACAAAGAACCTGATAACTGAACAGTTTTCTATTACCGTATTAAACCCGACCGAAGGCGCTTCACCCTGTACATACAATAATGGTAGCGCGCAGTGCGGCATAGTTTGCATCCAACTTCAAGGCAGTGTTTAAACTATGGACTGGTGTTTAAATTGTTCTGATAACTTGATCAAACTGAGCACAAACAAGTGTTTATAGTGTGTGGATAGCAATTTGTTCATTTTTTTTAAGGTTCTATATTTTAAAAAAACTGACTTGTGTAAAAAAAAAAAGAAAAAAGCTAATATTTTGTATTAAAATATCATGTGTATTGATACTTTTTTTACCCATGTTGTCTCCCTCTAGAATCTGGCTTTCATTGACTTGGAAATTTTGAGGAGCTTTCAGATTTGATAGTGTAACTGTTTGTGTAACTGTTTCAGTGGGAAAATAAGTTGGTGCCTCTTAAAAAAGGAAGGAAAAAACAAGTACCTGTGGTGATGTGTTCTGGCTGTCATTTTGAGCGCAGAGTAAGGTTTTAGTTTGCCTGAAAAGTGAATGAAACCCTTTTGGGTGACACTTTTTTCCTACCAAGGGCAGCTTTTAGTATATTAGAAGAGCAGTCTGGCTTAAAAGGTAAAGGTAGTAAATTACAAATAAACTGAAGTCACATTTTGCATGATTGCAATACTGTCCTGCAAACAAATATATATATATCTAAGAGTAGTTCACAATGAGTGGAGGGGTGGTGCAAGATCTTAAGGATTTCTCCTTTTCAAGAATTTTGGATTAAGGGAAAAGCCCACTAAAATCAATCCATGGGTGTATGTGGTCATTATAGTACTGCACTGCTTTGTATACCTTTATAAGGTATAATAAAAGGTGCAGTCAAAAGTCTTATCTTTTAAAATGGATGCTTTTTTTAGCATGGTAAGTTGAACTGGTTTTTAGGTAACAGGACCACTTACTGTTTTGGATGAGTTTCATGTCCTTCTGTGTTAACAAGAGCAGCAAAAAAATAACAGATGAAAGGGCCATACAGGCACTGATAGCTCCTACTGAACTTGTGCAATATTGTTGTTGTTGTTAGATGTTGGCTTTTTACCAAAATATCTTGTTTAGGGAACACTTTAGCATCCTATCTGACATGAATTAGTTACGGTTGTTCTTCATGTTCTCTTGGAAGGTGCACAAGAATTAATTCCCATCATATGTGAAGTCCCCCATGCTCACTGCCAAACTTAATCAGATACTCAAATTTCCATATGCAGACTGCTTGCATAAGTGAATTGTCCAGATTCTTCCTTCTTTCCCCTCAACTGTGTGTTTTATGTTCTTCTATCTCCTTTCCCTTACCGGGCTGATGAGAAGGTGGGTGCCTGAGGGCAGAGACTGGTGTTCCAGGTGCTTGTAACAATTGTGCCCTCTCTTCTGGCCCCTGATGGAGGTAGGTCTGTCATCTGTGGAGTTTCTGGGCCTTGGCCCCTGTCTTCACATGAGTAGTGCCAGTTCCCGTGCTCTGAGCAGCCTGTACTCTGCAGAGGCAGGAAATAAGGGCCTACCTGACCTGAGAGAGAATGCCATGGTTTCAATATGAACGTGCCTCCCCCAAGGCAGAAGTTTGCTATAGCTAAAGCCGTTGGCAGCATGGAGAAAAATGAAAAGCCTTGCTGAAATGGATTCTGAAAATGCTGAAATTTGAAGAGGAGGTATAAACTGCTGATAGGTGAGCCTTTTCAGGGCTTGCCCTCTCTTTTGCCTCCTTTCCTTTCCTGGTCTCTTGATTGCTTGAACTGTAAAGCATCTGTGCTATGTGACCTCTTCCTGCGATCCTGCAGGAACTTCCCACCCTGTGTTCCCAGCATGGCATTTCTCTCCCGTTGTGTTGTGGTTTTAGCTTTTCTCAGGTGGGTGTAGGTGGTTGTCCTAAGAGTACGAGTGGTCACCCAGCCCAGTGCAGCAGGACAAGCTGCACAGGCAGTGCTTGATCAGAACCTTGGTGCTTGTTGGTACGGCAGATGGGGAACATTCCATCCTCTGCTGCTGTGGCTGACAGCAGACGGCTGAAGGAATGACTGATGCCTCTAGAGGAATACCATATTCTTGTCTCCTGGTACTGGAATGTGCCTGTATTGATCAGGTATGAAGTTGCTTTGGGGGCAGAGGGAGGAAAAGATCCTGGGTCTTTTTTGTGTGTATCTGGGACTAGTGACATCTTGGGCTGTAGGCAGAACTAAGCGGAGGGAGAATAGCTAAGACACATCCAGTATTTTCAAGACACTAGATTGAAGTTCCTGGTATCTGTGTCTAGTTTGGCAGCAGCTTCTGGAAAGCTGGTTCAAAGAGAAAAAAGAGGAGAACAAAATGCTACAGCAAGACACAAACTCAGAAACCCAAACTACCATAAAAGGTGTAACAGCTGACCTGAAAGCCCCTCTCCCACCCACCCTTCACAAAGGGGAGAGGAACTCCCAGTCCTGGGATATTTCCCCATAGGGAGAACACTGAGCAGGTCAAGCTGGAAGCAGGATGTTGGGGTAAAACAGCATGTGTACTGTGCCTTCGGTCTTGTCTGCCTCTGTCCTGTTTCCCCTCCCTCCCTCCCCTCACTTCAGGATTATGATTCCTAAACCCCCAAAAGAAGTAGATAAGCCTGGGGGAGAGTGTGGGACAGCAACCACCCTGCCCTCTTGCCTCAGAACAGGAGGAGGTATGGAAGGAGGAGGTTTCTCTTTGACAAATGTAAGCTTCCACACTGAAAGCCAAGGCAGGTTCTTGCTCTGGAAATATATGTAATGCAGTTTTCCCATCTCACAGCTATTTCCCGAATATTTTACTATTCCTTTAGCTGCTATCCAAGGTGTTCTAAGCTAAATATAGTCCTGGTCTGACTGCTGCTCGGCTGTTTTTTTGGACTTCTTGCATGCAGAAGCCTCTTTGGCAGGCAGGGTGATGCAAGCACTGATCCAGAAATAGTTAGCCAGTCTAAGAGGTGCCATTCTATTTCCTAGCCTCATCTTCCAGCCCTTTTTTACAGATTATTGCCTCAATGTATCAAAACTGTCAAGACATTGGCTAAACAGTGAAAATTTGCTAGCTGATTATTTTTTTCCCCCCCAATATTTCCCATATTCTGTGCTATGCTTCTCAAAAACAAAAAAATCTTAATGCCTTCCCTTTGTTATTTGGCATGCTTAATTTACTGGCAGTACTGATGTTACTAACCATTCAGAAAGGTTTCCCAAAGTTTTGATGTTTCTTGATAAAGGACCAGCTCTTGTTCTGGGGCACTAAAACTATAAATGCTATTCAAAAGGGGAAAAGTCATTTTAAAACTTAATCAAGCAGCAAAATTATTCTATCTTTAGTAGCACTGAGTTCTAAGAGTGGTAATTTCCAATTTATGGCCAGCAGTACTGGCACTTCTACTGGACCAGAAGTGGGAGGCAAAGGGAGAAACTGGCAAGAGAGCTGCTCTGCTGGAAAGGCCGAGCCCTGGTCAGCTTTGTGCCCTGGCAGCCAGGGAAGGCAGCAGCATCACACACTGCAGTGATGGGAGCACAGCTGGTGAATCAAGGGAAGGGATTATTTCCTTTGCTTCATATCCCAGAGGACAGATTCTGCAGGCCTCAGGTATTTTTTAAGACCCAAATGGATATGTGTTTGTTTTACTAAAACATACCACAATTCCAAAATGAGCTCTCTTTAGAATTTAAAGTCAGAGCTGTATGACAGCATCAAACTAAATTGATATGTATTTTAGCCTTGCACTGTTTGTGCTACATCAGTCCCATCAATTTAAACAAATTTAGTGGGAGAAATTTATATGCAGAGAGGTTTTCTAAATTTTCTGATAAAATAAGTGCAAAACACAAGGGTCTTAGTTTCAGCTGCAGATTATAGGTAATCTCCACATCAAAGCACTCCTTTTCAATTGGCTGAAAATTACAGGCTTTAATTACTTCTACTTTTCAAAATGGTTTAAATTCTCAAAACTTTTTCTGGCTTCCTCATCTGTTTTTAATATTGAATGAATTTCTTATCTGTGATGAGAAACTGTTATGACTCCATGTTCATCTCTGCCCCAGCAAGCACCTGGTCATTTCCAATTTCTTCTGGAGTAAGTAGTTAACATGATTTGACAGCACTTGTGGAGAGATGCCATAATTGCATAGAGAGGCGTTTCTAGAAAGAGCGGTTTTCACAGGTATTAGCAAAAAATAGCATCCTGAAAATGGAAAGATGGGAATTAGGAATGCAAAATGGACAAGATAGGAAAAAGTTCTACTTCTGTCCTGTATGTGGAGTTTGAAAAATGAGTACTGATAGGTGAGTGACCAGCAGTGCTGTCACTGGAGATGCTCAAGATGTTTATGGTCAGGTTACATCACTTTACTGTGTTAGTGCAAAAGTTTAGTGATACATACCTACAAAATACATTTTCTACCAAAAGCTCACTGTGCAGGTAACAGATTAATTAAGCCTTGATCCTAAGAAATGTATGGGCAAAGGAACAGAGTAAGATGCTGCTTAGGATCCTATACCCAATGTTGAGACCCTTGTACATTCCAGCTGTCAGTAATGTTTGATATTGTTGAAAGCTGTTGGCAGAATGCAACAGGAGGCCTGATTTTGACTTGGTATAGATCCTGCTGGTCTATGACAGGATAAACAGAAAAAGATAAATCCAGAAACTACCAATTAATTCAAATCAAGTAGGATTTCATTTTATGTATCGCTTATTTGGTGAGAGGCATTTATGGATCCACCAAGCAATCTTTGTTAATGAAGTTTCATAGAAAAACATTTGTCTGAAGAACAGCAGTGAAAAAGCAGAGATGGGAGTTATAGCTGTACAGGCAGCACATCATAGGAGGAACAAAGTGCTTTGTGCCCTAGCAAAGGTGACCCTGTAACTCAGCAGCCCCTGCCCTGCCCTAGCAGCACTGATCTCTCACACACCTCTTCCAAAAGTAAAAGCAGAAGTGATGTACAAGTTGCATTAGGTAGGCAGTCAAAGCTTTACAGCTCCTGAATTGTGGAAGTGCTGTTAGAACAGGGCCAGAGGCTGTGCAATGCCAGCTGTATATTGTGCAGCTATATGTCACTTTTATCTTCTCATATTCTTGTCGGTTTTGCTACATACATTATATGTTACAATTACTGTCCCTGCTCTTGCTTTCCTCTTTTTCTTCTCTCATGGTTTATTTTTCAGTAGTCTTGCACTAAAACACATTCAACTGCTTCCTTCATACTAGTAATTTAGAGGTTTTATCCTTCTGTGCTGAAGCAGACTATTTCTGACCAAACTGCAATCCTGATGTAATAGCACTGATGTCCAGATGTTTCATATCTGTTAAGTCCAAAATAAGGCTTTTAATCATTCTTCCAAAAGATTTACTTTTTTTTTTAGATACACCATCCCTGTCACCCTGGCTTCAAAAATAGATTCTTGCATCCACACTGAATCTGAATGCACTGATGCTTTGTGCAGGTCCTCTCCTATCCACTCACATCATTCAGTGATTGTACAGTGTCCATTACGTAACTGACATTTGTGGTTTTCTCTTTTTTTTGCTACTAAAGACAACGATGCTTATTCGCATTCAGGGGACAGATACAGACTGCAGCTTTGCCTGTGTTAATAGTCTCTTTTCTCCATGTATTTCTTAGCTCCCTTTCTTCCACCAAATTAAATATAAAGTTTTTGTCTTCCAGTGCTCTGAGAAGGAGCTGTTGTTCCCTCTCCTGTTCTTCACCTTGCATTTGAATGTGCAAGGTGACACCCTCACCTTGCACATTCAGGCAATTAAAAAAATCTTTAGAAAGCTTCTTTGTCATAATATTTGCCCCAGAAATTATCATGATAAATGACAATTGCTGTGGATGCTTGTGGCTTGTTGTGATGGTTGATATTATCTCATTATGCCCTTCATGATGGGTTGTTTTTCTGTGGTGCCTGATTTTGCCTCTTCTTGTGGTAAGAAGAGTGGAGAGGTGGTCATGTCCTTTCTATGCACGACATCAAGTAGAATGTGCTTACAAGAAGAGTGTTTCAGAACTGTTACCCAGTCTGGGAATGGAAGGAAAAAATTACCTGCTGCAACAGATTTACTTTTTAATCTTATGTGAGAAAAAGAGTTAAAATAATAAATTTAATAAAAATAATTTTACATTTAAATAATTCTCAAATGGAATTAGGCAGTTCCAGTTAGTTGTCAATATAGGCATTTATCAAAGATGATATATATTTTTCTCTTATTTCTTTTAGGAGGTCTATCTATTTGAGGAAATGCATCTTTTTCACACCTGAATTAATGTGAAGATTAGAATAATATAGTATATTATATAACAATGTCTTTTACACTTCATGCTATCATCATAGAGTTTTAGAAGATGTTAAGAAATCTAGACTATATTTTCTTTGTATTACACCATATCAGAAAATCAGCTTTCCAAAAGGTGAATCTGCACCTCTCATTCAATTTTTATAGTAAAATTAATCTCAGTTCAATGTAATCTTCTTATTTGGTCAGGGCTATTCATGAAATTTACTTAAAAGTTCAGGTTAAGCACTGCTCCACAGAGCTTGCCTCATTTTTCATTTGTTGGAGCTTTAAGTGCCTGTGTTTGCCCTGCAGAGGCTCAGGGATCAGGTACTCTCCATTTGCAGCTCTCCAGGCTGCACACAGCGTGGGGATGTGCCGTGCGGCTGCTTTTCTTGCTTTCCAGAAAGACTGAGTTACAGCAACTCTGCATGGAGCTGAAGCTGTTAAATGCATGACACAGACTATTTCTGCAATAAGCTTTTCTTTTTTCTTTTTTCTTTTTTTTTTTTGGGTAAGAAGAAGTACTTAATATCTTGCTCTTCAGTAAATTTGCAAATATCAGTAACTCAGTTCCTTCGGTTTTTATACGTGTACTTCTTTTTTCAGAACTGATGATTGCTAAGGAAAGGAGCAATTTTAAAATGATCCTGACACTGTCTTCAGCAAAACCAACCAGCCATCCTCCCAAAAGCCAAAGCCTCATTTCTTGAGCTCTACCTAATGCAGAATTGCCTGATAGAGCTCACCTGTAACTCTTGCACCCACCAGAAGTGCTAGATGTTGACAGAACCTGATATGTATCTTTGAGCTAGCATACCAAATTTTTATGACTTAGATTTCTCATTTCCTAAGCAAAAATAGGGACTTCAATCTGTGTACCTCTGCTGTGGAGAATCCTGTGAGCATATTCTTTGAGGTTAACAGATACACAAACACTTTAAATCAAAAAAACAAAAAGTGGTAAAGCTGAATGTGGAATGTAGATGAATGATTTTGCATTTGATTATCGAGTTGCTAAACTGTTTCAGAGCATCAACTTTATAGCCACTTAAAAATTAAGCAAGAAGTTTTTAAGAAAAAATAACAATGTGCTGTTGCTCTGTTTTTGCAGTAGACAGTGGGATGGGATTAATACTTGTCACTGCTGTATTGATACGAAAATGTCTGGGGTGTAGACATAGAGAGGAAAGTGAGCTATTTATTGGTTTTAGTATTGTAGATTTTGATAATTTTGTAGTAATTTCAGAAACATAAAATACTCCTATACAATTTATTAACCCAGAACTACAATGAAAGGAAGTCATTCCACTCATTAGTGTGTTATGTAGTGTCTGCCAGCCTGAAAATAAACCAAACCCAGGTTGGAATATTAAAGTCACTCTCTGTTTTTGATTTGAGGTTTGATACATCCTCCATTGCTTTCTGTCTGATGATGTAAAAGGCTGAATGATTTTAGTACTAAGGCACAGATTAGGAATCCTTATATTTTATGTTCCACACTCTGGCATTTCTTTCTGAAATGTACAAGGAAATTACAAGGAATTACAGTACAAGGAAAAACCCATGTAATTTTTGACCTATTCCCTATAAAATCTTTAAGGCCCACATAAGCTAAACATTCAACATGTTTCCTCAGAAACCAGTGACTGTTAGTGGGAGATAAATGCAAGTGCAGTGGTTACACAAGGAGAAATGGTGGAGATTCAACTTTTACTGCCATGATATGTCCATGCAAGTTATAGCACATTAGTCTTAATAAAGAGTGACCACAAAATGTTCAGCTCATGTAAAAGCATGTTTTAAATGACTTAATGTGGAATCACCTACAAAGTAAAAATGCTACATTAATTCTTTTTGTAGCATGTAGCTACTTAATCTGAGGGGAAAAAAGTAAAATGAGATCTGGTGACTGAAAACTAGAATAATTCAGATTAAAATTATGATTCCTGAGAAAATATACCTCGGTCTTCATCACTTGTTGTCTTCAAATAAAGACTGGATGCTGTAATTTATGCATATTTCTAGTCTGAATATAAAATAAATGAGAGGTTCTTTATGTGGGAGGCCTCATGAAAACTGGCCCAGAACTGTCTTACAACATTACCATTTTGTTTTGAAATGGTTTTAAGAAATAGTGGATAGAGTTTCTTACAGGCTGTCATTAACTCTGACTGTGGCCAATGTGGATTGCCAGCACACATCCACTGCCTCTGCAAACACCACTGAGACCTTGCATCTGTCCAGTCTACTTTTCCCTAAATTTGGGTTGATGTTAGGGCCATGCTGTGCACAGTGGCCCTCTTTTTCATGACAATGAAGTCACACTGGTTTCATTGTTTCCCCATAAACATATAATATTTATTCTATTTTTACAGAAATTAGAGCCTGGTTGTTTTCTCTAACAAGGTTCAGCATTGTGCAAAGCAGTAGTGCAGAGCTTTAGGATGAGTTTTCTACTTTACACAGCCTCTCTGTTAGGCAAGAATCCAGCTTGTTGGTTAAGTCTTTAAATTGTTTAGGACCTGAAGCTTGAGCTGTAAGATTGGGGTAAACCACTTCCTCACCTCAGAAGAGGGGTAAGTCATGACCAGCCCTGAATTACCTGGGACCCTGAACATCCAGCCTTTAAAGGAGTCAAGATATTTTGTGGATCCACATTTATTAAAATAGGTGCATGCACCACTTAATAAGAGCAAGTGCCAGGTGCTGCACTGGGTCAGGGCAAATGCTGGTATCAGTCCAGGCTGAGGGATGAAGGGATTGAGCGCAGCCCTGCTGAGAAGGACTCGGGTGTGCTGGTGTCTGAGGGGCTGGACACGACCCAGAGAGCCAACCAGGCCCTGGGCTGCACCCAGAGCCCCGTGGGCAGCAGGGCAGGGAGGGGGCTCAGCCCCTCTGCTCAGCTCTGGTGAGACCCACCTGGAGCACTGCATCCAGCTCTGGGCTCCCAGCACAGGAAGGATAGGGACCTGGTGGAGCAAGGTCAGAGCAGGTCACCAACTTCTGTTACAAGGAAAGGCTGAGAGAATTTGCTTTGTTCTGCCTGAAAAAGAGAAAGCTTTGGTGTCACCTAATTGTGGCAATCCAGTACCTGAAGGGAGCCCAGAAGAAAGGTAGAGAGGGATTTTTGACAAGAACATGTACGGACAGGACAAGGGGCAATGGATTCAAACTGAAAGAGAGCAGATTAAGATTAGATACTAGGCAGAAATTCTTCTCTGTGATGGTGGTGAGGCACAGAAACAGGTTGTCCAGAGCAGCTGTGCCTGTCCCATCCCCAGAAGTGTTCAAGGCCAGGCTGGAGCTCTGGTCTAGGGAAAGGTGTCCCTGCCCATGGCAGGGGTTGGGACAAAATGATCTTTAAGGTCCCTTCCCACCCAAACCATATTGTGACTCTGTGATCTCTTTTTGAGATAAATGCTAAAGGAGAGAGAGAAACTGAAAACACAACCCCAGACTGAGCCATAGTCTACTAATTTTAAAGTCATGTAAAAGAACAGATAACAAAAAAGTGATATTTTATTGTGAGTTTCAACTCTAGTGAGGTTGATATTACGGAGCAATAATAAATTGAAAGACTTCAAATGAATACCTGAAAAAGGTTTGAAAGAATAATTGCATGAAAGAAAAAATTGCAACACATAAATTCCATTTTGTATTTTCTGGGAAATTTTGTGCTGTAATTAAAGCAATAAAAACAGTTCTTTATTTGGGGTATATTTTACTGCTGGCTGCCCCTTGAGAATCTCAGGTACAATTGTTTTGTGTCTACCAACCAAACTAAAGCATCACCTTTTTGTTTACTGCTCAGGAAGAATAAAAAAAGAAGCATTAAGCCTTAAAATCTGTTAGTAAATTATCTTTTTGTTTGTTTGTTTGTTTGGGGTTTTTTTTTGAGGGGGAAAAAAGTGGTAGGGTCAGGTGTCTCTTGGCATTTTATTTTTCCTTTTTCTGGCTTCTAATGTGTAAGCTTTCCAGTCAAGCAGAACACAGATGTCACATCCTCTGCCATGCACACCTTGAAATTCATAGAAATAAAAAGTAATTTAATTGCTAGATATAAATATAGCTCTTCTTCAGGTATCCTGCTTCCTTGAAGTTCCTACGGTCAAATACTTTTTCTGATTGCTGCCATATAAGCACAACACTTGAATTAGTGAAACATCTCTATAAATTCTAGGATGAAGATTTAAGGTAATTCTGACATTAATTAATTCTGATCCTGTGCTTTGCACTTGCTAACTAAAAGTTATTGTCCATATGAATGATACCTTATGAATTATTTTCTTTATCTCTACTGAAGTTGTAGTTACATCAGATCATTATTTGAAAGTCGAGGTCACAGCTTAAGAATAGAGCAGAAGATTGTAAATGGCACACCCTATACATTCTAATTACTTTGTTGTATCTACATCATAGGATTCAAAGACCTTAAGCTGTAGCTGTATTAGTTGCCTCATCTGTTTTGTGAGAGACTTTTCCAACAAGTGAATTCAAACCTGGTATAAATATGCAGAATTCTACTCGATGCAGTTTGCTTAGAGGTAGGTCCAGATCAGTTTTTTCCTATGATAAATGTCTCATTTTATGATGTACAGTAATATTTGCTGTGGTGTCACACAAAATGGTGATAAAAAGCACTATGAGAGTATAAAAAACACATCTTGGCTGAAGAGTGCCTGTGTTCAAAGGATGTGTACAGCTTTTTGGTGAAAGGTGTGCTAGCCTTTGAGAAAATCTCTGTTAACCCTTAGAGAAAGAGCTTTCTTAGATATCTGAGAGTTGTTCTGTTTGTGAAATAACTATACTGTGTATATTTTATCTCATTGTTCCAAAAATAAATAAAACCCCCACGGGCTGATAAAAGTTCCTGTGAATCAGCAAACAGGTGAAGATGTGGGAAATGCTGCCACTCCTCACTTGCCTGCCACTGATAAAACACGTCATGAATTTTCACAGCACAGTGGCTTTGTGCTCCCTGATAGAAGAGTTTAACTTCTGCTCTATGGATTTTGTCTTAAAGCACAATTTATGACTCCCAAGAAGTTATAATTCCCACAATGAAGAATGTTTCTCCACCTGGGCTGGCAGCTCTTGATATTCCTTGTGTCAACACCTCCCTACTTGTTCCGCAGCTCCCCTGCCCAGCAGACATTAAATAACAACACGCACAGTGGCACACAAATCTGCAGGATTATCACCACTTCTTACTGCAAAGTTAGCAAACAGAAAGAAGAAAACATGCAATTTTCAAACAGCTTAATAAAGGGGAACAAGTTAAAATAAATATAAATGCAAGAGCTGGGTAGAAAAGCAGATAAATCCCCACACATTGTCAGGGAGCAAGGTATGTTCTAGTCTGTGCCAGGAGAGAAGAAAACCAGCAATTATTCAGGTGTACACAGAAATAAAGCAGTATTTCCCCCTCACCCAACTACAGCAGTAAATAACGTACTTTAAAAATTCTGTTCCTGTTCAGAGCCTTAAACTACCTTTCTCCTATGGTTAAAAACTGCCCTCACAAACCCAGGAAGGAGAGACAAAATAAGTTCCAATATGAAACACCTGAGCATGTTCCTTCCAAGGTGAGTATTCTGTGGGCTACTTACGTGTTTAAATTTGTAGTCCAGTATGTTGATAAACTGAAGTGTGGGTCATTCAAAGTTAAATTAATAGTTTCTATTCCAGTAAACTCTATGTGGTTGGAAAAAGAAAGTTAAAACCATGCTGCAAACATTTTAAATAAATACATTTAAAGCTTATGAAACACAATGTTTAACAGTAATAATTTCTGTGATTCCAGCAATTATTTTCAAGAGGATGTAGCTTTAATTTTGCCTGCTATTCAGAATGGGATTGGGAGGACAATGGGCATATTTTTTAAATTTAGCTTCAGTTGCATGAGTGGGGCCCCTCTGAAATTTCCAAAGTGACATTAAGATCCCAGTCCTTGTGCAATTTGGAAGTGGAATTCCTGAGATGCTGTAAAGCAGGCACAAGCTGAGGGAGGCATGATGAAAATGTTAGTTTGTCAATTTCAGCCTGACCCAAAACAAGCTACAAAAGAATCACAGTCCAGACACATACTATCCAGAAAAGGCTCAACACAGTAACTTTCTTATATAAATTAACTCCTATGCTAGTAAAGAAAAATGCAATAATTAATAGTTTTAAAGGAATTAATCAATATTTAGAAAATAGATCATAGTTGTCATGGGAGACATTTAAAGCATGTGGCTTTCTTTTAGCAGATATAACAGAGGGTTTTTTTGGATACTAAATATTTAATCAGAACAGATAAAAAAATCTCTGCAAAATCTCCTTCAAGCCACTAGAGGATGAGTGCTTCTCCATCAAAATAAATAGTTAAGCTGTAATGTAGCTTATCTAAGCCACACTAATAAGCTATTATGCTGGTAATACAATTCAAATCCTAGCAAGTGTAAATGAGGGAGACAGCTTGAATCCTTATTGACTACTAAGATTAGTAATTTGTTTATGGAAACCTGACTATAAAATTATTTAAAGTATGCACATTGGAACATTAATATGCATAAAAAGAAATAGCATTTCAAAAATGACTAATTAGGCAAGCATAATGTTTTCTGTTGTAAGGTTAAATATTTCCTTATGAAAATAATGTAAACATTGCTTATATATTCTGTAAAATGCTAAGAAAACTGTGATGAAGGTATGTACAATCTGACTCAGAGCACTGTGCTGTGTCCTGCTTGGTCGGCTGCATTGTTTGACCAGCTTATTTTTTAAGTTGTTATTTTCTGCAAACACCAGGCTACTCCACCAACAGAATTCATTGTCTAGTGTAGCTGTCAATCCTGAAGCCATATTTTCCAATGCTTATCTAAAATGTCTTACTCTCAAAAAACCTCAGATACAGACCAAAATCATCAAACCCTTTGGGGGGGTACAGGAACAACTGGAAAATAGGGTCACTATATAACTGACTGTTCAGCCATCCTCTTCGTTAGGAAGATCAGTCAGCAGCTGAACACAATTAGCAGGAGCCAGGAGCAGAGCTTGAGCAGAAAGATGGGTCAGGTTTGAGAGGAGAACACTTCTTCAGATTGGTTTTGATGATTTGTTCTATAAAATTTTTAGAGAACTGGCCAAAGCTTGTTATTAACAAGTATCTTCGACAGCCTGTGCAGAAAGGTGAAGTCCTATGAGACTGCAAAAGGACAAACCTTATTGAGAAGGAGGACAGAGAGAATTACAGCCCTGCTGCTCTAACAGCAAATCCCAGAGCAACCTGGGATATATACAAGTTATTTCAGAGCACTGGGAAGATAACAGGAAGACAAGCAGCAGCCTCTGTGGACTTAGCAAGAACAAATCCTGTCAAATGTAAATGGAGTCGGTTCGAGCGGAGCGGTCACCGCAGCGCCCGGGCCGCAGCCGGCGCGGAGGCAGCAGAGGGAGCCGGAGCGGCACCGAACGCGCTGCGAGGAGGGGAACGGGGCCGGGGGGTGGAGGAGCACGGAGAGCCCTGAGGAATTGGGCTGGGGGGGATGGAGGAGCACGGAGAGCCCTTAGGAATTGGGCTGGGGGGGATGGAGGAGTAGAGACAGGATGCAGGGACAGAATCTCGTGGTCAAGCTGCTTGAGATGCTGACGAATTTTCAGTTCAGTCAGCATCACCAGTTATTTCTGCTCGTGATAGAGCTTTCGGCCATACGTTAAGTGTGAAAGTTAACGAAAATTGTAGCCAGGAATCCTCCCGTACCCTGCGATAGGGATGCGAGTAGTCATTAGTTAGGAGAAATCCAAATACTTCGCTTTTGCAGAAGCAAATGAATAGAAGGACAAAGAACAGGGGTTATCTTTCTGCTCTCTGTTAGCTGATTTACAGATCTTGTACCTTAGTTCTAGTAAGAGGTAGTAGAAAAATCCCAAGAAGACTGGTAAGATAAAAATCGATTTAAAAAAATCAGCCATAGGTAACCTCACTCGAGAAAACATACAGGTTCTTTGCAGTATGAGAAATGATAGGATTAGTGTTTATGCTTTTCATCCGACCCTGCTTCGGTCTCAACAGAACTTAACTGTAATCATTAGCGAATTTCACTGGTGAAACAGTAAATAAGCAGCAAAGGGTGAGCTGATCTTACGCAGGAGTGTCCCCCCCAGCTGTTTGCCTAAGCTAGGGCAGCGCTGGGTCCCGCCGGGCTCCTCTGCCCCGTCACTGGCACCGGCCGCGGGGCAGGAGGCCCGGCAGCCCCGGAGTGCCCCTCGGGCATTCAGCACCGCGCTGTTCCCGTTTCACGCCAGCGGCCGGGGCGCAGCGCCGCTCCAGGCGCCCCGGCAGCTCGGCACAGCCCGGCCGCCGCCGCCCCGCCCGGGAGATGGGGTTGGTGCGCAGCGCCGCCCGCTCCGCCGGGGCTCAGCCGGGCCCGGCGGGTCGCTGCAGACCCAGCCCCGGGGCCGGCCCCGCTGGCCCGGCCCGGCCGCGCCCCCCTCAGCCCCAACCCCGCCGGGCCCGCGCGCTGCGGCCGGGCGGCGCCCCCTGGCGGTCACGCGGCGGCGCGGCAGCGGCTCCGCCCCGGCGCGGCCCCGCCCGCCCGTTGCCCGGGGAACGCGGGCCGGGAGCAGCAGGGCGGCCGCTGCCTCCATCCCTCTATCCCTCCCTTCCTTCCTTCCCTGCCGCCGCCAGCAGCGGTGCGGCGCCCGCACCCGCACGCCCCGCCGCCATGCCCCGAGCCGCCCCGCTCCTGCTGTTGCTGCTGCTGGCCCTGGCCGAGCGCCGCGCCTGCCTTCCCGCGCCGGCCAGCGCCGCGCCCCCCGGCCGGGACCCCTGCCTCAGCCAGCCCTGCCGCAACAACGGCACCTGCTCGCCGCTGCCGCCGCCCCGCCGCCTCCAGCTGATCCTGCCCCAGCCCCCGGTCGGCTACAGCTGCACCTGCCCCCCGGGGGTCACCGGCGACTCCTGCCAGGTAAGGGACTCGCCTCAGCGCCGCCCGCCCGCCGCGCGTCCTTGTGCCCGTCCCTGCCCTTGGGTGTCCCCGCGCTCTGCGGGGAGAGAGCGAATGTTCCCCCCCTCTACCGCCTCACCCCTTCCCCGTCCGCGGGCGGCTCTGCCCGCCTTGCCCCGCTCCGCATCCCGCCCTTCCCGCTGCCCTGCGCCGGCCCTGCCGCCCCGGCCGGTCCCGGTCCCTGGCGGGCGGTGTCGCGTCCCTCCCGCCCCTCTCGGCGGCTCCCCCCGCCGGTTCCGTTCCCGGCCGCCGCTGTCACCCGGGGCTGCGGTGGCCCCGGCGCTTCCCGGGCTTCCCGAGGGGCTGCCGGCCCTGCGGGCTGCGAGCCGCGCCGCGGGCTGGCTCCCGAGCCGGGAGCCACGACCAAGGGCGTCAGATGGAGCGGCTTGGGGCTCCGGGCTCGGTCGGGGCTCGGTCGGATGGGGCTGAGCTCAGCCGGTGCCTGCCAGGTTAATGTCAGTACTTCAGCCTCCCCAGACCTCGCAGGTTATTTAATACTGACTTACTGGAAGGTGAAAAGGATGGTCCTTGGAAGCAGAGGCTCTATTGCATTGAATGCTAGTCCTTAAATCGTGTCTCCAGTAGTCAATTTCATAGGCTAGGAGTGCTCGTTCCCACGTTTCGGGTGCCTTTTGAATTGAATTCTGAAAGATCAGAATGCTCAAAGTAGGGATAATGATCTAAAATACAGAGAAGCAGTAAGCAATATCTTTCTAATGTGCTTGGTCATATTGGGACCTAGTGTAATATAATATTTGAATTTAATTATTGTAACGTGAAATAGTACTTTTTTTTTTTTTTTCTTTTGTCTCTAGCATTAAGGATCTTTGTTATCACGTTAAGAAATTTACAGACACTCAGTTTTGTCTTATCTCCAGATAAGGAAAAGCAGGTGCAGGTACACAGAGGTTTGTTCCGTGCATGTGTATATGCTGGGATACTTTCTGTGACAGCGGTGTACAAAAGGCTCTGTGGATTGATGACCATTGCTTTGTCAGTGCTCTCGCTTGTACGTGCATTTGACATAGAAGAAAATGACTTCAAGTGACTTCAATCAGCGTTTTAGTCTTTATTTTCTTGTTCCTTCGTCGTGTAGTATCTGAACTATACCGCTGAATAGATGAAAGGGATAATGCGTTTACTGAAAACTTAATGTGTAGTGGAGTGTAAGAGTCATTGTAAAGCAGGAGCGCTATGCACAGAGTTCTCTGCTTCCCTTGAAATGCCTCAGCTGGTTCAATGTAACAATGCAAGTGGAAATATTTACACAAATGAGATTCTGTAAAATCGGAGAAATGAAAGTGGATTAAATAGATTTCTCTTTGGCTATTTTAGATCTTTCTTAGGAGTTTAGTGTTTCTGTCTCTACAAGGAGAGAAAGAGAGCGCTGTGTGTTTGGTTCTGCTCTTCGCTGTTAGACTTAAGTGTTGGAGATCGATGACTGAAAGATTAATGACCCTTTTGAAGACCTAGTAAAATGTAACACTTGCTGCCATCACACCTCCTGTGAAGTGTTGTGCCTGGGGATCTGGGTTTAATTGTTTTTCTAATAAAAGACATAGGCAATGTTTTCAGAGCAGTTATGCATTCTATTAACTAATAACAGGAGGCTCATGGTGTTACACATTTTGTTTCTTTTTATAAAACAGTGAGTAATGACCCCTGCAAGGAATACTGATAAAGAAATGAGTGCCACTTCTAGCTATCACATCAGCAGTTAAATTGTGGAGACCAGGTAGTTCTGGAAAGTTAATACAGGCAGGGTTTTTTAAAGGTGTAATATGAACACAGTACACCCAGCTTTGAGCTTTTGCTCATTTTATCAAAATAGGGAATAAATAAATGTTGTATAAATGCCTTCTTGTGTTGCTCTGTCATTCAGATACCTCAGAGCTTAACAGATGCCTAATAGCTTAAACTTCCACAAAGAAAGGTCATGTTTTCTAATTCAGTGACAGTAAATAACTATAATGATTTAAAAATAACTGTAAGGACTTTTTTCATGGGCCATTACAGGTTATGAGAAAACTATTGGCTGAATCAGGATGGTATCCCTGGGATATATCTAGATACAGGTTTTTGTCTTAATGGTGCAGTTGTTTCTGAACAGTTGGACCTCATAGAGGGAAACGCCAGGAAGGGAAGAAATAATAGGAATTACTGTCTTTAAATATTCAGACCATGGAAAGTAAGTTTGGATTTTTGGAGTTTATGATGGAGCTGGAGTTCTTTGGGAACACCAGCTTCCCTAAAAAGATAGAATTACTTTCATGTTGCTTCTTGTAGTGAAGGCAACATTTCAATGATTCTGCTCAGATGTGTCGAGATTTTAGAATGAAGACAAAATGTTCTCAATGTGCCTGTGAGTCAGCTGGGCATGCTGAAGTTGATAATGCAGAAAGATTGCTGAGAGTCAAACCTGGAGACTGCCCATCAATTTTACCTCTGAAGATTTTACTGTAACTGGTTTTGATGCATCTGTGGATGCTGGTGCTGGCCTGGGAAAAGATTAAAACTGACATCACATACACATGAGATTCTTCTAAAAGTCCAGAGCTTTCCTATCACCAAGTGATGTATTTTACTGGGGCAAGCCAATTCCATGATTTCACGTTATAATTGCTTTAGTAACTCATTATTTATTTAACAACAGAAATTACAGGTCCTTCTAGTACATCCATCCCATGAATTATGCATTTGTATATACCTCACATTATTTATAGTTTGAATATATTTTGCTTTGCAAACTTCAGGCTTTTTTTTTTTTTTTTTTTTTGTTATGGATTGTCTGCTCTCCCTTTGTGGGACATTGATCTAATTTGCCTCCATTTGTTTTCATGGCTCTGAATTTTTTTCCCCACTTCTCTTTACAATACTTCTAGTCTGTAAGGGAGGCATAGAATTACTGTGTTGAAGTATCTTCAACTTTGGTCTGAGCAAAGAAATCACATGTATTCCCAAGGAAATTGTACAAAAATTATAGTGAATACAACTGCCTTTTTTCTGTGGGAATTTGAAATTGGCCATTTCTCAGGTTTACACTGAGAGAATTTGATGAAATAAACTGAAATGAACAGATACTAAAGTTCCATTAACTTTATAATCCCTAAATTTTTATTTGTGTTTTACTTTTAAAAACAATCTTTATTTTTAAATGACTATGGTAATCACTACTCTGTTATGTTTAATGATGTATAGAACCAATAATATAGTTTTTCTTGACCCAGAAAGTTGTATGTAAAAATTAATTTGTGTTAGTGCCTCATAAAATAATTTTAGAGACATAAGGCACAAAGTAAGTAGTTAGGAAATTAAAAACCTTCATGATCAACTTAGTAATTTGCTTAAAAATACAGAATTGGAACTTAGCTAATTGCATTGAGTTGCATGATGTTTATTTGATCCCATGCTAGTGCTAATTTCATTAAAAGGCTATCACATGAAGAAATATTAAATTATTAATGTATTTTAAAGTACTGTCATACATGCTTTGTTTTAGTTGCTTGTCTTGCTTGTTTTTTAATTTAATTTTTTTCTCTCTCTTTTGGTTGATAATTTTCTCTTGTTCTTTTACTTTGCTGCTTTTTAATATATTTTTAGTTATTTTATAGATTGTCAGTAATGAAAACTAGAAAACAAATAGTGTCCAAACATACTGAAGCAGCGCTCTGGCTTTGCAGCAGTTCCCTTCTCTCCAGTGTGATTAGTGATGACTGACTGTTCCACTTCTGAGCGTGACGTGGTAGCCACTGGTGCGGTGCATTTTTGAGATAGTGTTCAAGTTACTCTTTTAGTACAAAGAGATCTCTTTGGTCTTGGGATTGATTTTTTTGTGTTTACTCTACTGATTGTATTTCCACGCCTAGAACAGAAAATATTTTTTAGACATAACTGTGGACATTTTATTTATCATGGAATTTGAGAAGGACGAAGCCTGAGTTAAAAAAAATTCAAGGAAATAACTGATATTATAAAAACTGGATGATAGATTACATTTTAAATTTTGTTCTTATAATTATTTTTAGAATTTTTATAGTTATTTTTTATTTACCTCCTGAATTTCTGCCTGATTGTTCTGCTTCATTCCCTCCCTTTTGTTTTGTGCCTTTGAATTTATTATTGTCTTTGATCATAGTATTTGAATGTTTGTAGACTTTAGTGCAGGGATTTCAGGATTTTTTTGTCCTTTGACCTTTGTGTTTGTATTTTTACCTTGTGTTGGGTTTTTGCTTCTTTTTTCTTTGTTTTTTTTTTTTTTGTCTCAATAGATTTCTAGTAATGTGTTTATTGCTGAATGCAGAAATCCAGACTTAACAAAATGCTGCAGGAAGAAGGATTGTTGTTTCTTGGCTCACTGGTTTAATACTTCAGCATGAGCAGTATGAATTTCACTGGCCAGGTTATTTCAGGTTGCACTGGACAGTGCTGTGTAAAAGGACATCCTTTAATCTAAGTGCTAAATCACCTTGGTGTCAGTATCCTGATTAATTCCTCACATGATCCTGTTTTCTATTAAGCGCTGACATCCCTTCTGAATGCTCTCGAGTCCTTAAATTAATAACCAATTCTCTAATATATTTAAAATGCTATTTTTCCCATTCTCTACTCATTAATGAAGGGTATATACTTCGATTATGTGGTTATTGTGATTCAAGTGTTTTGTGATGTGACCACTGTGTTTGCTCTTTTACCTTTAATAACAGTAACATGTAGAGTTAGCAGATGCCCTCGAATTTTCTTCTTTTATTTGGATGTCCTTTAGCCTGAGTTCTGAGGTACCATGTCATTTCCTGCTGACTAGCTCTGCTCACTCTTGCAGTACTTTCAGGATGCAGAATTTAAATATTTGCACTGATGAATATACTATGTTGGAGAAGGGGCTGTGAGAGCTCAGTTTGTTTTATTTGGAGGCGACAAAGGGGGATCCAAGTGCCCTTCTCAGCCACAGAATGGGTGGGCATAGAGAATAGGAGCAAGATTTTTTTCCCAATGTGATCAGTCAAAGCAGAGGGGACACACATGTAATAGTAGGAAAAGTCCCAGTTAAATCTAAAGAAAAAAATCCATGCAATGATGGTGGTCAAACACTGGAATAGGCATTTAGAACATTTGTAGGACCTTCATCATTAGGCATTCTGGGCTTGAGTGCCCAAAACCCCAAGCACTGTGACCTGAGCAGGGCTTGGAGCAGAGAATTCCTCAGGGTCCTTCCAGTCTAAACCATTCTGTATATACACACCCCTGTGTATATATTTTTTTTTCCTCCCTATTAGAGTTTGCATTTGCCTGTTAGTCTTGTCCTCTTCCTGCCTCCCCTTTGCTGGAAATCTGAATTATTTCCCAGTTGTTATATTTGTCTGTTTTACATCAAGCTTAGACTGTATATGGATGCTGACAAACTTCCTGCCATGCAAGCAGGACTCCTAAGATGGCAATGTTACTGTTAGATATCTGAAAAATGAATTCCAGGACACTTAGTTTACATCTCCTTTAGTCACAAATTACTACATTCACATTCCACAGTCATTGTTGAGGTTTTTTTCATTTTACAGTTGTGTGTCACATGGAACTTAGGGGTGTAATTTGTTTTCTGTGAGTTCTTGTGGTCTGCAAGTGCAGTGTTGTTCAGGCACCTCGTGAACTCTGATCCCCAGGGTTGCAGTGGAGCTGGTGAAGTTCTGCAGTGTGGCAATGTGTGGTTTCAAACAGCACAGAATGAATAAATGGGAGAACTAGTTTCTTCACCCAACTTATTTTAGCTGTTAGAACATCTGGTTTCTCTGAGTGTAGTACAAATGTATTTCCAGTCAGAAATTTAAGCTTTTAAAATTAGCATCTTGCCTTGAAGCATATAATGTGAAAATATGTGAGAGACTACTCAGCAGTTTCCCAAGCAGTCAATAAAAAGTTGTGCTGTGATTTTTGCCATGGGATCTAAACAAATTTATTGTAAGTATATGTAGAATAAAACTGGAATGATGCAATAACCCAAACTATCTCAGTTATATGAGAGGTTTTTATTTAGGTATCACCTACACACTGACCTTTGGAATCTTTGTATTGTCTTTTCCATTATCTCAAAAGGCTCTCTTTAAATTAGTTAAAAATAGTTCATTTTAAAGGCTGGTCAGGTCATTCCATATAGTGCAAACTATTTAGTTCTGAAAAATTTCATCATATAAATGAAAGTTTCCTGTGTTGCTTTCAATACAGTAATTTTTTTATGATTAAAAGTTGAGAAAAGCTGGATCAGGTGTAAAGTAACAGAATAATAGTAGAAGATATGCTCTGCTAAGATGCTTCAGCTTTTCCCATGTTGTATTTTATTACAGTTTATGCTCTTTTATCTAAGAGAATCAGTTTACAATCATATCTGCTTAAAAAGCTTCATTGTTTTACTTTCCTTTGAAATAATCTAACTTGATGTTGTCATGTGTATATTGTGTAGCTCTGGAACTCATCTTTAGTGGAGCAGGTTCCCAATGGAAGTGGAGTTGAATGCCTTGGTTCAGTTTTACAGGAGTAGCAGTAATTTCAGTAATTTCAGAAGTGGAATTTAGCAGGATCTTGATTGATCACGGGGTCATGAGTCTAGAAATCTTAGAAGATTATTAATTAAAATTAAAATTCTGTTTTAATAGGCAGATATGGGTCTGCTGAAAACAGTGTCCACTTGTCCACTTGACCAAACATATGGTGGTTGGTTTTTGGTTTTGCAGTTGCTTTTGGTGTTCTCACAGCTCACTCTGTACTTGTTAAATATGAAACTCCCATGATATTTTGTTACATTTGTGTTCCAGTTAATTCCATATCTTAATTGAGTGGAAAAAATTCTGCTAGTTTTAATTTTCTGTCTTTCAATGTAATTGCATTCTCCTGTTGTATTTTTTCCCTTTAAAAAATGAGTTATTCCACTCTTCCCTCTGTGTGCATTTAGTGAATATTTTTCTTTTTGCAATGCCCTTTCTGAACAAAGTCAGTCAGTTAATGATATTCCTGTTGTTTGTTGGTTAATCCAAAAAAAGGTTTAGTCCAATGATAAATTCCATTTTTATGTGTGCTGAGAGGTCATCTGTTCTCTTGGCAACTGCACTAGAGGGAAGGCTTCAATAATATTTTGGGTTTTTTTAATATACTTTTGGTTGATGTGGTAAGCTGAGCTCAGGAACCTGCCTAGTGGCATGGTGATCCCCAGATGAAAGGATCCAAATTTCCAGTGCACCTGCATCAGCTGAAAGCACATTTTTTGGCAAAAGTAGGGCTAACTGCATTAAAATTTCTTTGTGGCATTTAAGTCAAAATCTGAAGGTAAAAACAATTTATTATGTGCATTTGACACTGTAGAGCACTGTTTATTAAGAATCTTGTGTTGGTTTTTAAGGAAAAGAAGTAGTTTATTCAGCTTTTTGTTTCTATATAGTTTTTCCAATTTATACATTACTGGAATAAAGTAAACTCCAAAATAAAGGTTCTCTGGAGTGAAAATTTTCATTTGTCACTATGAATTCACAAAACATAAATTGTAATGGTATTATTA
Source organism: Haemorhous mexicanus (assembly GCF_027477595.1). Taxonomy (NCBI): domain Eukaryota; kingdom Metazoa; phylum Chordata; class Aves; order Passeriformes; family Fringillidae; genus Haemorhous; species Haemorhous mexicanus. The sequence goes on along the minus strand of NC_082350.1, from coordinate 11,622,706 downwards.
GAAAAAAGATCTTGAACTGTGATTCAGTTGTAATTTTCCAACAGTTTTGTAACAAGAGAAAGGTATGTCAAAATAAACATGAGAAAGTAATGTTAGCTTAATCAGAAAACTAATTTTTCCACTGGCTGAGTGTAATCTCTTACAAAGAAGCACTCTGGCACTCAAAAGCTGATTTGTGTGCTGCATATGGAGCCTGGTTGAGTTCAGCAGTACATATCACTGCCCTATATTATTTTTCAAGTTGACCTTGGTTTGCTTTACAATATTATAGGCTGTGAAAATTATAATGTATTTTTAGTATTACATTCTGGTGTAAACCCTGAAAAAGTAGCTGTAAATTCTATAGAAAGGTCTGGAATTGATACATAGTGGCTAGGAATGGGGATTTCAGGATTGGGTGCTTGCAATTCTCACTGCCTTGCTGAGTCACACGGGGCAAAAACTCATAGAGTCTTCTTAGTTCCATTTCTCCTCTGTAAATTCAGTTAATCCTGGGTTTTCAAAAGGTTAATTTGTGAATAAATATAAAGGCTCTAAGACTGCTGAGTGAGAAGTACTTTATGAGGAAGCATAGTATTGAAATGCCAGATTCTGAATTACACATCAGCGATCCTATCAGGATATATTTAAATTCTAATGAAAAAAGCCTTCTTATTAAAGAAAAAGAATCAAGCACTTGGACTATTTTTATATCTGGCAAATATTCAGTCTAGCAGTTTACAGATTAATTTAGTTTCATAATGTTCTTTCCCACTGGAAACAGGGCAATATATCAATGACCAGTATTTCAAAGACTTCTGTAGCAAAGGTGTTTGTGAACAAATTGCTCTTGAATAAGGTAAGAACAGAATTCCAATTGCCAGTGAAAAGTAGGGTTGTTTTACTGAGATAAGGTCACTGAATGTTAATGCTTTTGAGAACTTTGTTGTACCTCATGTATTAGTTGCAACAGCAGCTGTATTGTCAGTTTGAGAAGACTTTGGGGTATCTGTAGGAACAATAGCTGTAAAGAAAGTAACAAGATAGGGTTCCTTTTCTTTCCAACAAGCCTCTCTTTCAGCCCAGGTAGCCCTTATCTGGTCCTTTGTGCTGGATCTAATAAAGCTGAAGCTTGTTGACACAAGTGTACAAGAGGAGGAATAACTTCACTCAACCATGCCTATTCTGAATAAATAAATAAACTCTGATTCTTTGGGAGGAATATCCATAAGTTTTGGTGGATGTATGTGGTAGTATCTTCAGTGAGCTTGGGTGTTCCACATGCAATTTAATGTTACAAGAGAGCAGAATGTTTTTCTCTTCTATGAACAAATAGAGCTTGGTTCCCTGAAATCACATTGAGGTAACTTTATTTACAAGATAGAGAAGGCAGAGATAGACAGCACCCCGAGAAAGATCAGTAGCAGATATGGAAAGATTTGTATAATGTGGGATGGACTACTTGTTCACTTTTATACAAACAGGAAGAGTCTGAAGGTAATCTTGTGACAAGGACAAACCCTTAAAGAACCAGTATCAGTGAGACAGTAAAATTCTTTTGGGCATCAGCTATTAATTAAATCATGTGGCTAAGGAATATAAATGGACAATTTTTTGTAATTTTCCAGACTTGCTATGTTGCTGTGATCTCCCTTTGAAATATTTATTGGTTGTGTTTGTCTGTAAGGACAGTAACTATCACCAAGAACCACAATGACAATTCTTCAGTTTTTTATTCAGCCTTAATGATTTGTGCATTCAATTAAGAAAATCTGTTAAAAATAAATGCAAATTTTATTTTTATTTTTGCTTTAAAGGTGATGTATGGTTTCTTCTACTGAAGAAATTAAGAAAATTTTTAAATACCTTTATCAAAATCAGATTAGTGAACTAATTTCTGTAATGGCTAACCAAAACAAAATCTTTAGGTTTCTTACACCTAGCTGTCTATTAATAACTTGTGATTGACTATATACTTGTAGTTCTATTGTAATCTAATTTTCAGGCAAATTTAACCATTTTCAGACAAACTGAACATTAAACAGAAGGAAGAAGGCTGTGTAAAAGTCTAAAAATAGTTTTTGAGCTAAATGCATTTTGTGTTGAGATTTCTGATTCTGCTGTCTGGTCACAAGAGAGTTTTCTGGCCTTTATTGTGATTATGGAACACCAAGGTTGTGTTCTGTGGGGATGTGAGAAACTTTCTCATTTGAGAATGTCTTTGAATTTCAGGGAGTTGGGTTACATGAGGTTTTACTGACATGGGCAGGGTCTGTAAGATCAGATACTTGATTAATTCTTTTTAAGGCTACAGTGTACTGTGTGATGATGGCATATGTGACAACTGAAGAAAATGGTGTTGAGTCCCCTGGGAAATTAACATGTTTAATTGAAGGAAGGACAAATTGACTTAATTTACATGACTGTAATAGACTCTAATGTTAAAATTTGTCTAACTATTGCCTTTTAAAATAATGGAAAGGTACTGAGTTGATGTTACAGAAATTCTTGTTAATCTTTCTGAGGATTTGTGGGGACCTGGCTTGTACAGAGGATTTTAAAAATCTGGAGCATCTTTAGAAGGCTGCTTGGGACTTGACTGCGATATCACTTGAAGCTGATGTAAACTCATAGTAATTTTTTTGTTTATGAAAACATTAGATATAAGTTTAGAAATTGTTCTTTCAGTAACCATTCCATTTCTTGGAATGTACCAAAGAAATTCACTAAGGTGAACAAGGTCGGCTGTGCTATTTGATCCCAAAACACCTTTTTCCCTAGTTAAACATCTTCCCTTGCCATCATCAAATTTCGTCATTTTCTTTTCTGCAGGTGAGTGAGAAAGGATGGATCATTAGTTATAGTGATTCTATTTTTTCACAAAGGTCTGCTTAAGAATAGCAGGATAGATCTGTCAGTTGGTTTGCTTTCTGATTGTCAAGTCCTGCTGGTAGCAGTGTGCAGCAAACCAGGGTATGGTCCAAACTTTGCTGGCTTTGATTTAGGAACATGGAGGCTTTTCTGTTAATGCAACATATTTGTGAGTGATTTAACCATGTTTTATGTTTACATGAGACATAATGTAAGTCGTCATACTGATCAATTGAAGGATACCCTGGAATGACAGCTGTGCTAACAAACCTTAGTATGTGACACACAGCAAATGCAAATGTAGCATCTTAGTTATTTTTGCATGATGTATGTGCTTTTCACTTTGTAATGAGCTCTGCAGCATCTTCCAGCTTCAGATTTCTAGTTCTGAGGACGTTTTTCTTTTCCAAGATACATTTGCATCCAGCTGTATTCTGTATTCTCAGATTTTCTAAGCTCCTTGCCTGCGGTGTGGAAGTTCACCCCACTTGGAGGTGGGGCCTTTCCTGCCAGCAGCTGTTGAGCTCTGAGAGCTGCTGGCTGCCAGGGGCTCTTCCAGGCTTCTTGGCAGTGAGCAGGGCAGTTCTGTGAAGCTGCAGTTCTGTGAAGTCTTGAGAACTTCAAGTTACCCTGGCAGTCTTATGGCTTTGAAATCCTCTTCTCTGACTTGGAGAGTGGGGCTGCAGCTGAGGGCTTCAAGGGGCAGCATTTCCTGATCTTGGAGCAGAACATTAGTGCTGCAGTAGGGAGGTAAGTGTCTGTCAGAAACACATCTGTGATTTGGCCTCCTCTGATCAGAGGTGCCAGCACAAAACTCATTTTAATCAATGAATTGTCATTTTCTGATAACCCCTATGTTCAGCTAGAAGTTTCTATCACTTGTGGTGTCTGGAAAGAAAAGCTCCTGAGTATTTAATGGTGTATTGATTTATATGCTAACCTTGCCATTACCTAATCTAATTTTGGAGATAAATGTAAAACTGATGAGTACCAGTTGTTGATCTGCACAGTTTGTTTTTCTCAATCTTTTTAAAATAACAGAGATGAGGTTTTCTGTTTTTCAAGGGAATTGTGAAGGTGTAAGGTTGATTGCTGATCAAGCTGAGCTGATGAAACTTATCCCTCATTTTGGAAGAATGTGCTTTCTTTCTAAAGACAATCATGTCAACCCAGAGGGAGCCAAAGTGTATGTAGGGATGTTCCAGTGCAGAAATGAATTTGCAATCATTTTACTGCAGTTATGGATGAGTAGAATAATAAGTCATTCATAGTCCCTTTAAACCTCATGGAGTAAGTGGGATGAAGATGAGTGTGGAGCACAGTATTATGTGTTTGCATTTCTTTAGTTAAGACATGAAATACTGGTAGCTTTGGGGAAAAAAAGAAGGACAAAAGTTAAACTTTATGAATGACTTTTAAGCTTGTATAACAGATAAGCTGAAATATTTGCTGTAAATATTCATCATAGAATGAGGAAATCACTCTATTCAGGCTTAATGACAAAGCACTTGTGTCTGTGCTCTGGAGTTTGACAGTTACAGAAGCTTTGATTTCATGTACACAATCTGCTCTGAGCAAGGGAAGTTTGCATTGCTGTATTGGCTGGTTTGGAAAGGGAGAGCTGGGCTGGGGCCCTGGCCTGGCATCCACTCCCACAGCAGTGCTGCTCCTGAGCCACAAAGCTGCCCTTGCCTTTGACTTTCACAGGCTGAGGAATACTTTTGAGGATACTAGCTAGATGAGTAAATATGTACTTCAAACGGCCATTAGAAGGCAATCTATTTGAAATATTCTCTAGGTATGTTTTTCTGGTTTTCCTCCACCTTTATCAGAATAACATCTGTTCGATTCCCAGTTTGTTTGATGCTTTGGCATCTGTTCTCTGCAGTTGCAGGAATGTAATTTCTGTAGCTTCTGGTGTTGTCTTTTAACTGTGAGTTGCATAAATAAAGTTAGTTGCCAAAAATAGTTTTTATTTTCTTCTTAGACAAAGAGGATTTAGATGCTGAAAAAGTCTGATAGCTTCTTTCCTTGCTTGACTTACATTTCAATGGCATTGTGAGATTTTCCTTTTAGTACTGACAGTTCTTTAGGTATAACTAAAAGGATAGTTGGTTGGAATTTTCTGTGTCCCAGCTAGGTGAATTCACATAATATATCAGAGAATTTGACTGCTGGTCTTTCCTCTAGCACCTGCCTGTATTCCAGGTCTGAATAAATGCATTAATGATGCTGCATAGTGTTCCAGGTGTCCTTAGCACTCTCACAGGTATGAAAGGATTATGAATTCCTCGGGTCCTGTTATAATACTATATACCATTGTTCACGTGGATACAGCAACTCACATTATTTTTAGCCATCTGTATGGATTTTGGAATTTTGCTTCTTCGAATGCCAGCCTTCTTCTTTAATACAGAAGCAGACATAGTTAGACATCTGCCATAGGATTTCACATGAATAGAAATATTAAGAACTAATTTTTAGCATTAAGGTATGAATTGAGATATACAAGAAGCAGATAATTTAGAGAAAAAATAGTCAGTTTTCATTGCTGAGACGTTTCCAAATATAATAATATTTATTCTCCTTACCTTTTTTTTTTTTTTGTAGCAAATCTGATTTGCATTTCCACAGTGTATGCTCGAGAATTAACTGGAGTGATCCAGTCAGTTTTCACTTACTCCTATTAAACAAATTATGGACTAATAGGTAAACTATTTTTGCTCTGCAGCAATAACCTCAGCAGTGACTTATCAGCTAGAAATATTGTCTACATTTGAGTTCTGAAAAAATTAGTGAAACTTGCTCAAGGCTTGACAAATTTAGTAGATTTCCCTGTTTCTGACTATCTTCTTAACCGTGACTTTCACTTATGACTTTCACTTATGACTTTCACTTATGACTATTAAGTAATACTGTTATTTCAGAAAGTATTTAGGTCTTTAACCTTTTAAGACCTCATTTCTGCTTTGGCCAATAACTAATATGGAGGTCACGTGCCTTTTTGCTGAAGTCATATTGCATAGTCATCTACATCAACTTGGAAGTGTGAGTGGATTGCATCTCTTCTTATTCCAGATTAAGTGAGAGGATTCTTCTAGAAAAGAAGTTTCTCTAAAATTCCTTTTTGTGAAATATGTTGGGAGTCGGTCTTCGTAATTCTTCATAGCTGATCATTTTTGATTTTATTTATAAGATTGAATTTCTGAGGGACTAAGTCCTTCAATGAGTTTTTCCATTTGTAATTACAATTTCACTATTGTTTTACTATTCCTGTTTATTCTGGAAGGGTGTTTCTGGAGCAATTAAATGGCTCCTATCACCAAGCCAGCTGAGAATGGGAATTGTATTTGAAAATCCTGTGAAGCACAGAGGCATCATTCTGAACAAATTTGTTTTCAAGATTTTACTATGAAATTAAAAATGCATTCTGGAAAATCAGATGACGAAAGAACTCTTACTAGTGCTGCAATTCATCTTCCTGTTTTGTTTCAACTAACTAGACCAGATGGCAACTTTCTTGTTTTTCTACACTTGTGATAACTCAGTGCAGATTGATAGTGTAAGTAAAATCTGAGATTCCATTTTTGTATGGGTTTTGGAATAGATTTAGAATAATCCATTGCTGAAGCTTTGTAACAATAACTTCTTTCTAGCAACTTTTACAATAATTATCTACAGTGATGCATTTGAGCTTAGCAGTTGAATTGGACTCCCATCATTTATATATATGCAGATCTACCCAATGGTGTGGCAAGTGTGGTTTATTTTTTCACAGTGGATTGTGGTGCTGCTGACAGTCTTCAAGAAGCTCGTTTCTCCAGGTACTCTGAAATAGCTTGAATGGAGCAGTGCAGCTCAGAGGCCTTGCTCTGAAACCTTGAATCATTTGCTATGCTGTATAGATGTGGTAAGCACAGTTTGTTCTAGGTGCCTTTGGGTTTTGTGCTTTTTAAAAATTTTTTTTAATGTTTTCATTGTGTATCGCTATAAGGTGAGTTCTATGTTGGATTCTGTGTGAAGATAAAATATTTTATAAGATTCAGAATGAGATGAATGAAGAAAGAAAGAAATAAGAATCTGTTTTGCAGGCATATTTAAATTCCTAATTAAAGACTGTTTCCATTGCACTCAGCTGATTGTGGATTGGATCGATAGACTGCAATAGTGATTAATATCTGCAAGACCACATTATTGTTCAATCCAGATAAAATAATTCTGGCTACAAATAATTAATAGATGTAAGAAAGAAATCCTGTCCTCACCCTGCTTGTTCTTCCTTGTCTCCTGCCTGAGCTGTTAACATTGTTGTTTTTTGAGCTAAAGGTTTGGAAACTTGGTGTTGCAAGGCTTAATTTATAATCTGCCCCTAGAAATTTTCTTCAGCATCAGAAGTTTCTGTATGTCTATAATGTTGGAATAAGATATGCTCACATTTCACTTTGGAAATATCTTGATCCTATAAGAAAAATATAGACCTTCAGACTACAAAATGGACTCTGTATTTTTCATCCCAAATATTGCAAACTTTTTTGTACATTTTAACAATATGGTGACCTTTTAGAGCTTATAGAGGTCTTCTTCAGAGCTGATAGGTACTGTAGATTTTTACCTGCTGATACTGATTTACTTTCCTTATTGTCCCTATCAGATTTATTCTAGAGGTGTTTTAGTAAATCATCCAGCAATCTGGTGGACTTTGGTGCTATGTTTAGTTGTGCCAAAGTCTTAATTTGGTATCTCTTTGCATTTAGGCCTCCATTTTGTCCCCCTTTTATTTTTAATTTTACCAGTTTACCTTGTCACAGGACATTATTCTGGTGAATTGTTTGTTTAGCTTGTCTTAATTTGTGTAGAATGGTTCTGAATCCCTGAAATTGTTCCTTTGTGTGGACTATAACCTTATGGGATTCTCAGTAATGGTTAAAACTCCTCTTGTTATGATGAAACTCAGTAGTAATAAGCACACCAAATACAAATTCTATTTCTCACTTTATTGTAGGGTTTTGTTTGTGCATCTGTGACAATGCAAAGGTCTGCTTTCTTCTCCTAACTTCCTCCTTCCCGTGTACATTTTGGGGAAGTTTTGTACAGAAGGGCTGAAACTGGAATGGAACAGCTTTGGACAAAATCTTTCTCCTGCTAGTAGTCACTTTCCATTATCTGTTATTGGGGAAATAGCATACTCCACATGGAAGAAAGCTCCAGGGTACTGATGAGGATCATGTGGAGTCACCTACATTTGTCTGCGTAGAGCTGAGCTTTATTTAGAATGGTTAATGCTGATCAGGAGCTAACAAAGCTCCTGACTCCCTGCCAGCTCCATGCACAATTACCCTGGTCCCTGGAGTGTGGTGCTGAGGCACTGCAGCTGACTGGTAATGCAGCATCATGCCACAATTAACCCTGCTGAGCCAGCTCCAATGTTTTCCCCATCTGTAGTCTGCTTATTTTCCACCCTAAAAAATCTGCTAACAACTGAAAGCTGAATGTAGTCATCAAATTGTCCACATGGAATTCTATTATTTTATATGAATAAAACGAGCCAGTTCTGATTTTGTGTCTTGGGAAGTTTCACAGAATGCTCTTTACTAATTACAGTAACCTACAGATGCAGAAATCTTTTCCTGCTCATTTTTCCCTGGCTGCCAGGTCAGCTCTCTATAAATGCTGATGCACATCCAGCTTTCTCCCAGCTGTTTGCCTACAAATTGCAAATCAATATTTGATCGTCGGCCAATTGCCTTCTCTGGACTTGGTTGAAGTAAAGAATTTTTTCTTTTACACATAATATATGTATAAATAATCATTTATTTACAAATAATAAATGGCATTTCTTGGAAGTAAGAAATTCTATTTGTTATTTGTAATAATAATGGCTGTTTCTCCTTGCCCCTCTGGCTCCCATGTCAAGACAGACTTCTGTCACTTTGTTTGATGGAGAGAATGAGCCTTCTCCAGGAGACTCTCCTCACAGGTAAGTGTGCATTGTCTGAAAGAAGCCAGGCTTGGTGCTTGTTGGCTCTAACAGCTTCATGGTTAGTACATCAGAGACACAGTGTCTGTGGAAAAGGTAGATCTTGCTCATATCTCCATTCCTCTGCAATTTAAATTCAGGTGTCTGGGTTGCTGAAGGACAAAAGCAGATAGTTCATTTGAAAAAAGGAGCTATCATACAGATTCACAAAGTTTATCCTTCCACCTGTTTTTCAATTACCAATGAGAAATACCTCATAACTTTTAAACAAAAGATGCAAAATTTAGGAACAGAATATGTATATGTAAGATGTAACTATTTAGACAAAGAACTTTGCATAATTGGTTGGCATTTGTAACAAAATGTTTTGAACTTGATGCAATAGCTGCAGTAATAAAAAAAATATTCCAATAGTTATGAGAATGTCATCTGGAGGTCATCTCCTCTTTAGGAAAGCATGTGAAATCTAAAAGTCAAAAATCCAATTCAGCACATTTTTAAAATCAGGGTTTTGAAAACCATAGAGTTTTGCAATTGATATGTTTTGATGTGTTTTGGTTTATATACCATTCACTGTCAGATCCTTTAACTGTTTCCCTTTTTTTGTCAGCTCAGGCCAGCTGGTAAGACCAGTAAAAGTGTTCAATGATACCAGTTTTGAGGCTGGTGCCCTGAGAGTCGTTTAGGTATTTATCTAGCAAAATTACCCTCACATTGTAGTAACTTGAAGTGTCCATGTGTGCTGAAGTGTCCTAATTAATTTGTCTTCTTAGAACTAACATAAGAAGATCCTGTTTCATTCTGAATATGGGTAACTAATTGGTTACAAGTACTTCTGTTTATCTGGCTTCTAAAATTAATATTTTTCGTATTAGAGATAATTTATATAATAATATTGTTGTTGCAATACAGTGAAAAGCACTGAGTGATAAGCATTGTTCTGTTTATCTTGAACCAGAATTCAGCTCTGTTTCCTAGAAATTCAGAACCATCTTATTCCTGTAAAAAGCATAATATTTTATCTATGTTTGCATTTTGCATGTACATGTAATTCTTAAGTAAAAGTATTTTTTTGGTTGTTGGAAATAGAACCATATGATGATAAAAAGTGAAAAAACCAATTTGATTTCTCAAGAGAGATGCTTCTTCACTAGACACATAAATGGACACTATATATTCTTATCTAAGTTCCTTTGGGGAAATTATTGGTGCTGTCTTAACTGAATGGTTGAATGCTTAGTTGATTTTTTTAAAGAATGAAATAAACTTTCTCTGTTGTAATCCATCATATGAAAGAATTGCTTATAAATGCTCTGGTTCTATAGACATCCACAAAGTAAGGTTTAAAATATGCTTGAAAATAAATGTCATATTGATAGTCTAAAAGTATAAAAGTGATACCTGTTAAACCCTAGGATCATAGGTATGTTTTCCATGTTTTCTTTTTTCAGAAGACACCCTGAATGGTTTCAGACTGCACGAGTCCAGTTGAGAATCATTGCTTTATTTCACTAGATTTTCACTAGGGTTCTAAAAGGATGGAGACTAAGCAGCACCTCTGGCTCTTAATTGCTCAAATCATTCATGCATTAAACAATGCACATGCAAAGCAATTAAATGCTGTCAGTGTGAAGTCTGTTTGTACAGTTTTGTTGTAAGACCTGGAGAAGTACTTAGAATAGCAATATCTAATAATAGAGAATGTATAATAGAAAGACTTAATAGTGTGGAACAATTCTTTCTGCAGAGGGTTTTGCAGAAGACACGCAGACTGTCTCTCAGTGCCGAAGGTACGAACGTTGCTGAGCACCAATCTTGGGTGGCTGCTGTGGCTTTTTGTAGCCACGCCTTTACTCAAAGTTGGCCCTTGGTGCTGCTTGGTGCAGGAGTGCCTGTCCTGCCTGAGGCTCTGCAGTCCAGCTGTTCCCAGCTGTGGCCCTTCAGCTGCCCCAGCAGGGATGGGATGGGATGGGATGGGATGGGATGGGATGGGATGGCATGGCATGGCATGGCATGGCATGGCATGGCATGGCATGGCATGGCATGGCATGGCATGGCATGGCATGGCATGGCATGGCATGGCATGGCATGGCATGGCATGGCATGGCATGGCATGGGATTCCCAGGGCAGGTGCCTGGATGGGTTCCCAGCTGAGCTGCCCTCCAGCCCCGGCAGGGCTGGTGTTGCTCGGTGACATCAGAGCTGTCCCTGTCCCCGAGCTGCTGATGCTCAGCTGTGGGACAGAAGCCCTGTGCTCAGGGGCACAATTCAGTGATGGACTAAAGCCTTCAGCCTGGGAAATGCTCCTATCTGTAACACAAATCCTCGCTGCAATGCCATCTGCATACTTTCTTTCTTACTCCCGCAGAATCCTCACCTCATTGTTTGTGTTTTATAGCAGTTTGAGATGTGCACAGTCAGTAAATTTATTGCCACCTCTTATGTTAAAATTAAACAGAGAAAGGTTTATAAAATTAGGAAATATGGAGTCAGGCCTGGAGGTTTTCTAGCTTGTTTCTGAGTAGGAGGAAACAAGTGTATTTTGCCAAGTATCTTTAATTGTAAAAATGTTAACAGTAGATCATTCTGATATTTTTGCATGCAAGGAAAGAAGTAAGATACTATTTTCCTGTTACAAAGGGTTGAATCATCGGGATTTAAAATGTTTAACAATTTAATTTTCAATCTGATGATTTTAACAACAGAAATTTTTGGCATATGCTTGATGCTGTGCAGAGATAGTTTATTTCAGTCTTCTATTTACATGATGATCTCTTGCAGTAAAGAAATGGAGGGGGAATGAAAAAGAAGAAAGAAGGATGAAAGTTCACTTAGAGAAAGGGCTTGCTTTGCTTACTGTGTTACTGCAGTGGATGGTGGCACTCAGAATAGATGAGGAAGAAATTTTAGTGTAAGGAATTACATTGTCAGCTAGAACTCAAATAATTGAATAATTTCTGCAACATAGCTTGCACACATCTCTGCATCTGTATTCTAAATGAGCAAAAAATATTTGTGATTTTACAGTCAGGTTTACTTTTATCAGATGCAAAATTTCTGCTTTGGTCTGGAATGCTGTCCAGCTTCCTTGTCACATTATCTGAATTCTGTGCTGCCAGCAAGGGTGAGTTGTTTTGCTGGATTGCACAATTTCAGGAAATAGTGATAGTTTCTCTTCAAAACCATCAACCATTTCAAACGATAGTGTCCATTATCAGGAAAATAAGCTTTCTAGCTTGCACTTATTTCATGACTGCTTAGTCTTGTCCAGATGCAGGGATGTCAGTGAACTGGTCCTTTGATGTAATAAACCAAGCATGCATTCCTAGGCACTTCTAAAAATATGAAATCTTTTGAAGTTTTGTGACAGTTGTAAGCAAAAGTTTTTGGCCTGAAAGCTGCAGTGCTTAATGACTTGTGTGCTTGAAATTAGGGTATTGTAAGGCAAAAAAATATTAACTGATATTGCCAGCAGCATATGCAGTGACACCCTTCCTATTCCATTGCATTTCATGTGAGACAGATTTATGTACAAGAAATTAAATCTAAAGGATTTACATCTATTTGGAATAGGATTATGTTAAAAACAACAAACAGGGTTGCTTTTTTTCTAAATTACAGGAAAGCAAATTTTCTGACTTTGAAACTTAGTGCCAAGGTTTTTCTAATTCTGAAATGTGTTCTTTTATTTTGCTGTCTCTTTTCTTTTGTGCCAGTGGGGTAGCACAGTATAATGTCACTTCTAATTTCTCCTACTTTGAATGATTTTTGAGATTTTTTTCTTCCATGTCAAAGATGGTGTTTGGTGGCAATTCCTCATTAGTCTCAGTTTATTTATGGGTTTGCTTATCCCCTTCTCAGTCTTGCTCCGTGTTATGTAAAAAGTAAAAAATAGTAAGAAGCATTCCTTGCTTAATATTAAAGAAATAGTATTTCTAATAATCTAGAAGTGTATAATTTTACTACTGTATTTCTGTCCCCAGATATATATGGCTCTTTTCATATAACACACCTCAATGTTCTTGAGGTGGTAAAATTTGCTCTCACTATCACTGCCTTGATTGCTCCAGGCTTTTAGTTAAAATGTGTTGTTCTTTCATTTCTCTCTTTGCTTTCTGCTTTTTAATAGGTAGACATAAGATTAAATTTTAACATTCTTTAACAGACATGTTTGACAAGCACAGAAGTTAATGAGGTAGTATTAATAACTTTTTATCAAAGTATTTACTTGGGGTTTTAGATCTTAAAATTTACATTAGACCTGACTTTAATATCATATTTTTAATTAAAAAAGGAGGTTTAATGAAGCCATGTTTGTAACTAGGGAACATTTTCTACTATGCTGCTTTGTTTTGGTTTCATTAAAAAGTAAATGGTCCTACACATAAGATTCAATAGATAATGAATTCTCAGTTATGGCTTGTAATTTGAATAGAAATGGGGAAGTCTGGCATTATGGAGAAATTGGATCCATAGGTATGACAGTCAGGACTAGTCTGTACTTGGTTCAGTAAAATGTAACTGGATACCCTTTATTATATTGTATTTAAAAGAAAAATTCCCACAACCAAACAAAAAAAATCCTTACTTTTCATCATAATCTGCTTGAGAACTTATTTTTGAACAAAACCTTTGTGCTGATAAAAATATTGCCTTTTAGATGTGAGCATTATTTCACATTGAAATATGGAGAATTTCAATGGCATCCATTTTTTGTACTCTTAAGAAAACAATGAACACTTGCTTTGCATAAAATACCAACAACTAGATAAACAAAATTGTATGATACCCTGAAAAGAGAAATAATTTTGTCATCAGCTTGCAAATAAGAAAATTTAGATTAATTTTGTGTTCTTTATTTGACCATCATCGTATGGATGACACATGGGTTTACAGTGATGGAAAAATTCACCTTTAGGTGTATTGGAGAATTTGTAAGAAAACTGTATAACACAATTTCTATAGTTTTTTAGAATGTTTAGTGTTGAGTCTTTTTATTTCTAGGAGAAATGCATGGATGGGATACTAGTTTTAATAAAGAATTCAAAAAAGCTACCTTCAAAAGTGCTTTGTTTGACAAATACACACAAAGTGAAATTTCTCCAGCATTTTTATTCTGTAAGGCATATTCTTCCAACAAGAAAGTAACCCCACTTTTTACTCAGTGATTTTTATGTTGCTGTAACTGCTTTTTGCTCATAGTTCCACAATTGCTAAAACAACTTTTAAAGTCAAACAGTTTTGTTGCTGTCGTTTACTGCAGTCTTTTGTTGGGTTGAATATTAAATAGTGTCCTGGTCTCAATTCAAACAAATGTCACTGAAAAGACTTACTTGGTTTAATGGATCAACCTTGTAAACCAGCAAACAGCTTATAAATAATGTACTAATACTGGGCTGGTGAAAATTTGATTGAAGAAATTAGTCCAGTCAGCATTGCCCTGTCTAAAAATGTTTGGAATGTTTCTATAACAGTCCATCATAGTATTGATAGTGCAGAAGATTATATAGGACAGGACTGAAGTTGTTTCCAGAAATTATTAGAAAAACCTTCAGAAGAAATTGTTTTCCAAAATCTTGTAGTGTGCTGTCATAACCAGTAATTCTTATTGTTTCAGGTGTATGCACATTTTAATTGTTTTGAAATTGTATAGAGAAGCACCTTGTCTGAGTATTTTCTGAGAAACTAAGCTCTATCACAGGGGAAAAGTTAACCAGGAGCTTCTGAAGCTGGTAAGCTCGTGACCAGAGGCTGTTAAAGGCAATGTTGCCTTGTTCTTGCTCCTGGAGCATGCAGATCCTATCAGGAAAAGTGTGTATTCAGTTACCCCTTCTATCAGACTATCAGGATCTGATTTCTCCTATGTGGATAGGTTCATATGTCAGGATCAATTAACTGAAGGATCTAAGAGTGAGACACTCCCCCCCTCCCAAAAAAAATTCACCATCCTTGCCTAATGTTGGCTAGAGGTTGGTGATGGTTACCCCATATTAGTTAAAAAGTAGTAAAATGAGGGATTATTTTGTGAATTTCCATCCCACAAAATGAGGGAATATGTTTTTCTATGTGAGAACTTAATGTGACAGCAAAGCTTTTGCACTTTTTTTCCCCCAACATGCATTAATATTCATCTCTGTCACTCTCTGACAGCTGGCTGTTTATTCTGGATATCCACTTAAGAGTGAAACAATGACAATGAACCCCCAACTTAATTAGGTAAACTATTGGCTGTGACAAAATGTGTCTCAAACTCCTTGTTTACTTCCACATTTTGTGTAGGCTGCAGGTTTAAAAAGAGGATTTTTTTTTTCCCCTCCTAGAGCCACTGACTTTTCCCCCTGTAGATTTTTTTTTTTAAATGGGTTAACTGAGGTAATTCTTGAGACATTCAAGCTCCAAATATAGAATGACCACAATAGAATTCCAAATGAAAGCTTTGAGTGGCTTCCTACATGTTTTATTTAACAGCTTCTCAATTTAGGGTCACATGTTTTGGATTCCAGCTAGTTAAATTTTTAGCAGTCTTTAAGGATGTAATGTAACATACAAAGCTCTTGCATTGAGGCATTCTCATGGTATATATTCTCAGATATGATAGCTGAAAAGCACAATGTGTTTTTTCCTCAGCTACCTCCAGATAGAACTTGTGAGTTACAAGCCTGTTCACCTTGGATGGAGACTCCCTTCTGATAGCACGGATCAGTGAGGTGTCTCCTTCCTGGGTCAGATGGTTTTAGGCAGACAGTGTAAAACACACTTGAGAGCTCTTACACTCCTGTTGAGAGCTGTTCACATTGATTTAGTTTGGGAAAGGCTGGAGTTTGCACAGCCTGTCAAATTTGGGTCATTTGAGCTGACTGCAATAACCTCCCATATAAGATTCTGACCTTGCAGCCATGGTAATCAACCAAGACCATCATTTTCTTGTAATTCTATGTATAATAGTTCAGGTATGTTTTAGTATCTATACAATTACCAGTGAATGAGAATCCTGCTGTACTTGCATAATGCAGAGGCATGGAATCATTCCTGTATGAAAGAGCTTCCAGTTTGTCACAAAAGAAAATGGATGGTGGGACATGGAGACCTAGCAGTATTTGCTCCATGGTTGGTTTGTCATGACAGTGCAGAAAAAGTAGTGCTAAAGGCTGGATTAATAAGACATGAACAAGAAATATTTGTGGCTGTCTTTGGAAGTAAATGGGAAAGCTGCCTGTCTCCAGTCCAATAATCCTCCTGCCCTATCTACCCTCTCCATGTCTGCCTGCAGCAATGAAAGTGTTGGAGTTTGAAGCTAGAGCTCTCTTTTTAGCAGGCTTATATGAAATTCTCATAAAATGAGAACAGCACAACTTCACAGACACAATTTAAGTTGAAATAACTATTTGAAAACCTATTACAGAAGAGTCCCTGCACAAAGAATGTATTAGTTTAACAAAGCCAATTCAGTTAACCTGGCATGACTTCAGTAACCAGATTCCATGGGAATTGCCTACATTCTGCTCATCCTGTATCAGTGGTTCATGGCCGCTGTATAAACATAATTTTCTAGTTATAGAAGATTTTGTATAAATATTATTCCTGGCATTATTATCCACTTTTGACTAATACATGTTTTGCAAAGTGCAGAGCACTTTGCTGTGAATGGGCATCCTCTTCCATTATTTACATATTCAAATCATTGTTTCCTCCAGTGTGTATCCTCAAATGAAACCTCATGAAAGTATCTGATGAAAGACGTCAGTTAAAATACCCATTCTATTTTAAAATACCCTTACTTTTTCTTTCTTTGCTTTTACAAAGCGTAGAGGTGTGACTGCTTTGGTGAGTTAAGGCAATTCAGAGATTTTAAAGTCTTTTGAGATGAGATAAAAAAACAAATTACACAGCCTTGAAATATGACAAGGCAGACTTTATTCTACTGCAGTAAGGTATATTTTAAAAATATAAAACTCCCAGAACACAATAATTTTGTTCTTATCCAAGAGATTGTATTATTAACTGGTAATTTAATTTTTTTTTATTTGAGAGTTTGATAAACATCCTGAGCTTTCATATGGTACTAAAAGCTGCTTGATGAAGAGGTCAGCTGTAGTTTTTGACAGTTTTTTAACTCGAGTGCTTTTGTCTCCTCTTCCTTACTTACATACATCTGTGGTGAAAATCATCCCCGTTCTTGGGTCATGATGACATCTTTGTTTTGGCCATCTTTGTTTTGTTCTGGAGCTAATGTAGGTCTTTTCTGGGAAGTGCAGCCCTGCTCTCCCCGTGTGAAACATACTCGTGCTGCTTTGGAGCCATGACAGAGTTCAATCAAGATTGCTAATGATTTCTGTTCCAGTTCTATGTGAGAGTATGTTGAGACGAGATCTTCAAAATGTGCCATGAATGTAAGGATAGGAGATTAAAAAAAGAAAAATACTAAAATTTTTGAAATAGGCTAGAGAAAACAAACCATTTATTCAAATCCACATACATCTAAAGGAATAGAGTGGCAATCAATCTTCATAGTATCAGGAAGGTTGGGAAATAACGCAGAGCTCATAGTAATGAACTGAACTTACAGCATCTGTCTTCTCATATCCATTTCCCACTGCAGCTAAAAGATGAGGAGCCCTAAAAGAACTAATTTAAAACCACAGTTTTTAATTTTGGGCTGTGGTGTTGTTTTGCTTTTCATATGAGAACCTAATGAACCACAGCATGCAGATCACAGTTTTGTTCATTAAATTTTAGGAATGTTCATTTCTTATATGTATTTATAATAAGTAGTTCCTGTTTATAATAAGATGCAGCATGATGCTCAATATAATTTTATAAGGCAAGATGGAAATGAGTTGTTTATATCTTGAAAACACAAAAATATGTTTGAATGTCCTCTAAGGATGCAAAAGCCTTGTTAAGAAAATGTACTTCTTTTGAATCAGTGGAATTGGAGCATATACCTAAAAGGTATGCACATTTTTAATTAAAAAAAAAAAAAAAAAGGACTGGTGTTGGTGGTCCATGCTTCAGTCCTGAAAAAGTTCTTTCTGCATTACACTTAAGTATTATCCTCTTATGTCTGAGGATGTATTTGGAAGTATTGGCATATAAATGTCCTGGTAAATATCTTTCTTTCAGAAGGGTTGTATTTCTGAGGATTAAAGAGGTGCAGGAGGGTTGCAGCTATAACTACCTTTGTTTATAAAATATGTGTACTATGCTTTATAATAACTTTTGAAAGTGCTTAAATGCCCTTGTTTACTGCAAGGAACAAGGAAAAACTTTTTTCCCATGTGTTTTTTGTTTTTATTTATTTTAACTTACTAGAGTTATGAAGAGTGCTTTTGTGGTGATTGGAGCAAAAGTAAGGAACAAACAGATTTCTGGATCCAATTAATGAGTTAGCTGAGATTAATTGCTGCAATCTAAGATGCTGACAAAGTAGATTCCAGTAGGGTTTTTCAGAATATTTATGGCAATTATAAATTTCAGTATGAGATGCAGAAAGACCACTATCTTCTTTAAGCCTACTTTTGTCCAAAGGAACTTTGAAAATGTTGCAGTCCACATTTTTTGAGAGCTTTCATAATTCTTGCAGCATTATTAGGGAAAAATTACTTCTTGGTCACAGAGTGGAAAAATTAAGTTGCTTTATTAATATGAGAGTTTTGAAAGGTCATTTTTCTGGCCCAATGTTTTATACCTGCCAGTTACAAGCAGTAGCCATATCAACAACAATTTGTCTGATTTTTTCTATAACAAAATTAACTATAGAACATATTATGAAACCTTTGCTTCCATATGACACATGCAATTTAAAATGAATTATGTTTTTTGTAGTCCTACTTAATAAGCAAAACAGCTTGTATGTGGAAAAAAATAAGGCTGATTATATTAATCTAATTTGGTATCTTTTTGAGGCACAAGAGTTTGGTTTTTGATGCTTTATGGTAGCACCCATGCAGATGACATTTGTATTACACACTAAAAGGCTATGAAGCAAAATCCACGTTGTGCCTGTTCTGGCTGAAGTTTGATGCTTTTAGGTTGTTGCTGTCAGTACTGTTTTGTTCTGAAACAGTGAACACGGTAAAATATCCATGAAGTATTTCTTTTCTTTTAACTCCAGCTATGACCCTTCAGCATAGATTATAGACAGGGCTAAGTGTTCAATCTAAGTCAATGTTAGATGACAAAAATCTTGCTATTTTACTTTATTCATTGAAAACCCCAAATGTTTTGACATGGGTGAACTTTGTGATGGCTTCTGAATGGAAGTGCTTATAACTGGAGATTTTATTGTCAGGGGTAGCCAAGATACATTCATGCCCAAATACAAAGGCTCATGTTTATAGACACTTAAATACTGGAGGTAATCTCAGAAATTCTGACAAATTGTTTGCTCTTGTCAAAGCCCTGGAGATTCATTAGAATTGCCCGTACTGGGAGTTCATAAAATTTGGAACAGCAATACCCAATTCTAAGCACAATAAACAAACCTCTTATAGCTAAAAAAAAAAAAAAAAAGAATTTTAAAATCAGAACAGAAAGAGTTTGGAGAGGTTTCATCAGAAGTTTCTTTCACACAGGGAGGAAAGTCATCTTTGGGGTGGCTCACAATAGAGCTCCTCATATTGAAGTTCAGTCACGATAAAGAGAAAATGTAGGCAGCAAGACTGGATGGTTTTGGCATTGTAAACACTTGAAGATCAGCATGTTTGATGCATCTGAGAAAATAGTTCATGCACAATGCAGGTCCCGAGAGTACTCCAGATTTCAAGAGAATTAGGTAGAATGATGGAACTATTTTCTTCCTTTTTTGCTTTCAGTTAGTAAGGTGAAAGTAATGCTCCCAGTAATTTTATGTGCTCTCAAAGACTCAGAGTGTTCTGTGGCGTGCTCTGCTTGTTCTGCTGAACAATGCTGGCCCACTTGTTAGAGGACAGGTGAAGTGCTAATCTAGGATAACTCATTAGATATTTTTTGGATGATGTCTGTGTATGTCCTTTCAAGAGTTCTAGGAATTCCATGGCTTTTCCATGACTAGACTCACTCATTAATTTTTATATGGGGTATATGAAGTGTCCCCTTCTGTACTCACAATGTCAACAGAAGTTACGTTTGTTTTTTTCTTCCTTTGTAAGCATGTGAAATCTGTGAGGGACAGTGCTCCTGAATGACTGCCTGGATGGGCAGAAAGAGATTAGGAGGATAAAAGTATCAAGTAGAGACTTTTCCCCCCTAAATGGTTCTTATTTTTATATAATAGAACTTCACATTTTTATCTGTTTTCAAAGCCCTGGTGAGAACAGCCCATTTCTGTCTTATTTCAAAGGAACACCTTCCTGCCTGACTGTACATCTGCAGTCTCTTGCTCCAGCTGTGGCTTTGGTTCATCAATTCACCCAGTTCTGGGTGCTGCAGAATTCTGATAATGAGGCTTTGCCATTTTATATAGGTCATCACAAGGACCCAAGGACAGAAATCAGATAAGAGGAAGCAATTGGAAAGGAAATGTGAAAATTCAGTAACCATATCTTTTAACAGGGAGCTAATTGGGTAAAACTTTTAATCCAGAAGTTTGATTAGCAAAGCCTTGGTTAGGATTTAAGACATTATACTTTATGGCCTTACCTTTCTGGGGGGAAGACATTTTGTGATGTTCATGGAGTCAGACACTTTAAAATGCAGAGGCTCCCTATGCCTGCCAGGTTTTTCCATGGAGTCGAGGTAGAACAAGTGTTAGTGAATATGTAACATTTTTGCAGGTAAAATCACTGTGCAGAAGACTGAATATTGGAAAGGTTCTCTCCTTCTCTCCCTCATTTTAAGCATCTTCTTTTTGGTTTAGAGATGTAGTATTTAGCAGCCAAAGATATCCTGGAGTGTATGAAAAAAATCTCTATGGAATCCAGGGATTTCATCTAGCAAGTGGATTAGCACTATCATCAATTTGTAGAGTTTTCTTTGATCTTTGAGAGATTGCAAAATTATGATGATCCACAGAACAGAGGATCCAAATAAGATTCGGGAGGTCGTTTGTAAAATAAGTGTTGATAGTAGCGCTAAAAGGCCAAGTCAGGCTTGGATTAAACTATGATTTAGCATATGAATACAAAAAAAGATTTTGAACACAGTCTACAAACTTAGTCTGGTGTAATTATAAGCATCTGATGCACCAACAGTAAGAGGTGAATTCTGGTAAGTGTGTGCTTGTATTAGAAAAAAATCACAATTAAATGTTTGTCTTTATTCACTGAAAACAAACTGAAGAAAGTGCAAGATTTCAACAAAGGAAATGATGGGGATGTGTGCCAATAAATATCAGGTTTTGGATGTAAATGTTGAATGCAGGGCCCACTATCAAGTTTTTTACTTTACTTTGTTTTTAACCTGTAATTTAAGAATGTGTTGTAACCTACAACACTTATGTATGACTTCTGGCTTATCCTCAAAACGTCATTGCATCTTCAAATTAGTGGAACAAAGTGTAAATCCACTACTGTTTATAAAGAAGTGAATATAAAAAGTCTTCTATAATTTTCTGTGTCTTGAAAGACTCAAGGACTCTTGAGTAAAAAAATTAAAAATTTGAAAGTATTTTAAACTGGAATACTTTCTGTGACAGATACAGACAAAGAGGTGTACTTTTTTCTTTGCTTTATGTGTAAAGTTCTCTTAACCAGAATTTACTATTGTTCCATCTTATCTATGTGAAATTCTCAGAGAAGTTAGGCTGCATTTTCTTTAAACGAAAATTGATAAATGTAAGCTTTACATTTCAAGAAGCAAATAAAAATTGTGCCTAAATATTGTTATACACAATCAGTTTGTGGATATGTAAGTGTGCAGGTATAGCAAGAGTTGAGAAAGGGGCATATTTCTACAAAGACATACTTTAAGAACTTAGCCTTGAGTGATAGAGGAGCATGGAGAGCAGGGAGTTTGTTGTCTTTCAGTTTATTTACTCCCAACCCTTCCATCCCTAATGCAATTTCATGATGCCAGTGCACACTATCTGGTGCTTGGCTTTTGGCCTGTGGGTAAATATTGATTGTAAGAAAAATTAAGGTCGATGTCCTGTTTGGTTCAGTTTTTTGCTGCAGAGATCAGAGAATCTGTAGTATTAAGGAGTGTGCAAACATACATTTTATATTCCTGTGATTTACCACGTGTTTGACTTCTTCTTATCAGTTTTGGGAGACTGTATTTAAAGAACGTGGGATATATTTTTACCTATTTCTTTCCTCAGCCTCAGGGGTGTTGTTTGCATTGTTAGGTCATTTCTGTACTGCTGGCTGCTGTGGGAAGTAACTTGTCATATTTGGACAAGTTATGGAGAAAGACTTGATGCTAAATCAAGAGAATTTCTGTCATCTAGCTATGCAAGTACTTGAATACTAACAGTGTAGGTGTCATGCATTGCTTCAGTTGTAGGGTGTCAGTATTTCTTATAGAGTATAAACTGTTGTCTTGTCATGTCACTAAATATCTTACTACTTGCTTTGTCAATAAGTAGCTTGTTCTGTCTCAGGGCCTGATTGTTTTTTATAGTTCTTAACTAGCAACTTAAGCTCAGTTTTCCTTCAGTATAAAAATATTTTACACTAGCTGGGTGGAGTTTGTAAATAGAACTGACACATTTTGCTAAGCGAGTTTGATGTAGCTGGAAAATGCTGACAAGCTAATAATTGTGTCTATTAGGAATTCAAAGGAAAAACTGCACAGTTTGTGGGGTGTAGTCATATGTAATATGGAGTCATATGCATTTTTTGTCAAGAGCTCTTTATGGGAAAAGAAAATTACAAGAAGAAAACGTTGAAGTATTCTCTGGGAGCAGAAAAGGGGTTAGATTAGTGTAAAAAATGTTCAGTGCATTTGCTTGTCTTGGGTAGTAATTCTTGGCCACAGAAAGACTGATGAAGATACAGTATGTGTCTGCTGGGATGGGGATAAAAAGATAGTTTTATTTTTGGAAATATTTCTGTATTTCCATAATAAGCAGAGCAAGTAAATAGGTGAAATAGGTATGTTGGCTTTTATCTAAAAAAAATTAGAGAGATAAGAAGAAAGAGTGTATGATAATGCTTTGTTTTGCAAGATCATTGCAATTTGAAATCTAATAAGGATTGGTGGTGAAGAACCATATTAAATCATGGGCATAATTTTCCTGTTAAAGAATAAGTACAGTTGCAGTTGGGTATATCCTAAATTGTGACTGTAAGTCCAATTTCAGCACTCTAGGGTGCATTTTTAGTTCCTAGCTGATTATATTGTGGGACAAGAAAATATGACTAGTTACCAACATATGGAAAGTTATTGTAAAGGAAACAGAGTAATTATTGTAGGCATTTTACCAGATGGTTTGTTATCTAAAAACAGCATTGCTTTGCTTTGCGTTTATTTTTCTGTCTTTGCAATCAGAGTGAGCAGAAGGAACATACCCTAAAGAAATTTAGGATGGGATGGTGCCATGCTTCAATCTGCTTGTAATACCAGCTTTTCAGTTTCCAAATATTTATCTGGCAGATCTCTACATGTTTGTGGTGGAAAATGGCATTATTTTTTATGTGCTTGGTACCACAGCAAGGAGTTGCAGGCCCACCTACAGCACTACTTGCTGCCAATCTACTGGCTTATGAGGGAGGGGTTTCTGTGGTTGGTTGTTCAGTTAGTATAGCCAATTTTTTTTTAGTTGCATTTCAGACATAAATAACATTGACTGTGTTCCACACAAGACCAAAATCGCAATGCAAGAAAGTCATAATTGAGGCTGTGCTTTTTATCGAGATTCAAGTTCTATTTGAGATCATAAATTAAAATGAAATTGCTCATTATTTTATTCTTACTTGACATTTTTGTGTGCAAGAAATGATTCCTGAATGTCTTCATCAAATATGCAATCTGTTTGAGTAATGGATAATAAAAAAGTAACAGAAGTGTGACAAACCAAGCTGGAAATATATTGGCAAAGCAATGTCACAAAGCCTGTGCACGGGCCACATGCTTTTATCTTACCTTTCAGTCTGTTTCCAAATTCAATACTAATTCACAAGACCAAGAAGATCCCTTAAAACTTTTCTGGCTTGCCGACTTTACTCTCTGAATCTATTGAGGGCCAGAGTGTGACTGCCAGAACTGGACTGACATTTAACCTGAATATACCTAGTCACTAAATTCCAGTAAAATTGTCATGGCAATAGTTCATTCCTGGTAAGATGTTTTTTGAACTTAAAATGAATTGAAGTGAAGCCATTGGCAAAAGGGCAGCTTTTGTATATAATTATGTTTATAATTTAATTGTATTTTGTCTATACCTATGTTTATCATCCTAAGATATTAGAAAATCAAACTGATTCTGTGATTAGACTTTTTGATTAATTAATACTTCTTTCTCTTGTATTGGCAAAACAAGTTTATGTTTTTCCTGGTCAACTTCTCTTAGATTTCTTTGTTCTTGCTCTAGACTCTCTGCCAGTATTTATTTCCTAATGTATTTCAGAGTAGGCTCCTTTCTACATTAAACAAGGAATTACTTGATAAAAGAACTTTTTGTTTAGAAAACCCACTCTTGTTTCCCAGAGAAATATTTTTATTAGGTCTTTAATTAAAAAATAATTTTTGTAATGCAAAACGTAAGTCAATGGGAAGAGGTTTGGCAGGTTTAGTCCCTAGTCACATCATGGTTTGTCTCCTGTCTATAAAGAAGACAAATGAAGATAAAATAACTTTTTTCTTACTTTTTTTTTGTTCTCCATACTTTTGTTACTCTTTTAACTACTTATGTAAAACAATTTTTGAACCAACTAGCAGTGAAAGAACAAGGACTAAGGACAAAATTTGTACCTCAATGAGGTTCTGTTGTGTTCTTCCATTTTGCAAATACGGCCTTAAGAGTCTGCTCCATTGCACTTTCTGTCCTCAGAAGGAAAGGCAGCACTGTAGTGCCTTAAAATACCATGTAACCTGACAGAATAAGATGTGTAGGATATGGTACAGCAGGGATTTAATGAGCCATTTTTTTTGTCCATTATATTAAAATTTCCTGCAAGGCATGCCCATAGGAGTGGTTTAAAATAGTTACTTTTTTTTTCTATTTCTCCTATCTTTTAGAAGAAGTTTGTTGTAGTATAAATGTGTTTGCTAAAGGTCAAGGACAAAATGCTGATGTAAGATGTGTGTTTGCAATTTTCAATAATTTATAAAAAGCCTGGCATTTGTCAAAAGATGCCATCTCATTCTGTGATGTAAACACATGGAATGGTCAAAATGAATTCTGTGTTGGGCCTCAGTGACAGAGCTATTGTGCAAAAGGTGCTCACTGTTTTGCTATTTGTAGACTTGGTGTTTGGCTGCCTGTTCAAATGTTTCCTGAATCACCATCTTTCAGTACAGTTACAACAGGAGAAGTGGCATTTTTAATATTGTGACTAACACTTGTATCAGAGCTGAGCATTCTGAGAGAGGGTGTCCAAGTGCCTACTAATGCATGATATGGAGGCAATATGCTGGGTGATAACCCCAGAAATAACTTAGAATTCTTTTACAGTGCCAGGAAATACTCACTTGAATTCTTGTAGCTGTTTGAAAAGGAGATAAGTGCTTCAGCCCCTAAAAACCTGAGAATCTGGGGAAAAATAATATCAATAAACACTTCTGTTGCCTCTGGAATGCTCTCAGACACTCTTATGTGTCTTGCTATCTATTATATCATAAATAGATATAGGAGAGTGCCTTTCAAAAGCCCTGATGTTTGCCACCCAAAATGAATGTTTTGTTATAGGAATTAATGGAAACTTGAAAAAAATACACAGAAAACTATTAATAATGTAAGCATAGATGTAGGACTCTAACTGATGAAAGGGTGCTGGAGTGATCTGCAGGAAACACAATTCTGCTGCTATTGCCTTTGTGTTCCATACCAAGTTTCCCAGAATGGTTGTGATCAGGGCTGGAGGTCCTTGCTCTCACCTCCTGTGGGTCATTGCTGTCAGGTGTTGTACAGGGGAATGGGGACATGCAGAACCAAACCAGCCAGGAAAATTTGGGCCTTGAATAGAGTGAGTAGAGAGTCATGGGTCATATAGACAGGAGATGATGAATAGTGTCAAAACAAATGAGAATTGGTCTAAAAGTTGTTTTTAATATTTGGATTACTGTGATGAAAGGGCCAGAGAAAAGAGCAGAAGAATGTCACAATGCCAGTATATAAATCCAAGGTATACCTGCATGTCTGGTACTCTTTCCACATCCTAAAGGGATACTGAATGAAAACAAAGTGTGAGAAACAGCTTCTAAATATCTCAGACTTTGCTTGTTCACCTCTTAAACACAGTTGTGATAGAAGACTCTTAAAACCTAAGTGATTTGAAGGAGAGCAATGTATTTGCTAAATATCACAAGATAAGGCATAGAGACGTATAATAAGATTACCAAATTTTGATCAGAGAGAGATCTTCACTTAGTTATTACCCTTAAGATTTTTTCCAGATGCTATGAAGTATTGCGTCAGAAAATTAAAAGTCCACTTCATAGCATCAAATAATGAAGGGATAAATTAATATTGGTATTACTAACTAAACCAGCAGATTTGAAGTCATTCAAAGAGAGTAATAATGGATTTGGAGATGTAAATAATGTGGGGATTGACCTGTGGCATAGGTTTCAACTTGTCTGGATACAGACTAATTCATAAGGATAAACCATCAGAAGAGAAATTTAAGTGACAGAAGTTGTAGAATGGTGTTGTTTAAAACCACTCTTGTTTCTAGAGTTTCCAGTGGACAGCAAAATGACAGCATCACACAATGTAGTTTGGTGACAGGTATAAGGCCCCTTCCTTTGTGCCCTTCCATCTAGAAGGGGCACAAATCCTGTCCTTTCTTTCAGGAACTGTTCATTAATATTGTATTGCATTTGGTAAAAGCTGGGATCTTTAGGGCAGATTTAAAATGATAGAAGATGAGTTTGTTGCTGGGCTGAACCTTGACTCACTGCCATTTCTGCCACGTATCTTTCATCATGGTGAACAATGAGTATGCATGGCATCTTGGAGGCACCAGCAAGAACATATAACAAGCAAGTTGCCTCTTGACATCTCTGACGTGACAGTGAACACATTGAGAGGCAATTGCCCTATTTATGATGACAGGCTCCCTGCAACTTGCTTCAGGAGACCTGAGATTGCATGCAACTGTCCCAGAGAGGGAGGCTGTGCATCAAGTTTTTATTTCCCTAGACCCAGAGATTCTATTAGGAAGCATATTCCTCTGCACTAAAGAAATGAAAAATCTGTATATATAACCAGAAGATCTGAGAGTGATTGAGTAGCTGAAATTAATAGAAAGTGATCAAAACCTAGCATGAGAAGAATTGTGCTGGCATAGGCTACTAAGACAAAACCCGGAGCAATTGTTACTGGCATAGGAAAAATGATAATCCATTTTATTTTAATACAATTTTAGAAGGTACTTTGGATCTCAAGAAAAACTTATTTTAAAAAAAAATAACCCCAAAAAGGATGTTCTACTGACTAGGCAAAACTGCTATTTCAGATGAGGCTAAAAGAAGCATTGCCTCTCACCACTGACTATAAAGACCTATTTTATGGCTCTGCAGACTGGCTTATTCTCAAAGTTCAGGCATATGCTGCTGTTTTCATACCTTAACTAAGTGCTGTGAAGTAACTGAGTTCACCCAGGCTGTCATAAAATGTGAGATACAGCGTTGTAGTTGAATGTGCTTTCACAGAGAGGGATGGTGACAATGGCAGTGAG
Source organism: Haemorhous mexicanus (assembly GCF_027477595.1). Lineage (NCBI taxonomy): Eukaryota > Metazoa > Chordata > Aves > Passeriformes > Fringillidae > Haemorhous > Haemorhous mexicanus. Next base: position 11,595,117 of record NC_082350.1, on the reverse strand, counting down.
TGCCAACATGAGTGAGTGATGATGTTTAGCAAGTAGGAGCAGAGAAATTTGGGGTTTCTATCTCCATCCCAATGTTGTTCAAATATTTAATCCAGTTACTTTTTGCAGTAAAATGGTAAATTCTTCAGGGATGAGGAGGTGGATATTGATTTGAAACTCTTTGGACATTGCTCTCTATGTGTGGGCAGGTGCTTTGTTATGAGATAAAGATGCCTCTGGCCCTGCCTTAAAATTAAAAATCACTTTTGACCAGAAAACAGTCAGGTTCCTAATCCAGAAAGGAATGCTTTGAATCCTTGTCTGCTGTAACAACGAGAGAGCTGAAGTCAGTTTCTTTACACTGGCCTCTCTTTTCACCTGCTCTCTGTAGATAGATCTGACATTCTTGCAAATGTCCTGCAGATGTACAGTGTTGTTCAGGTGTATTAATTAAGTGTATTTAGTAGTCAGTTTAACCCCCCAGAACCATATAAAAATGTAGCTGGGTCTTGGAATTCTAATCGCGAGTCCCAAGGATTAAAATCAAGTATGTATTATATAAAGGAAAGAGTTTTTAAAGTAGAATTCATGGGGAGTAACATAATCCAACACAGAAAACCAGGAGTGTGTACTGAGAGAAAGTGTTCAAGTGTTGCAAATTTTTTCACCTTTCTTTCAGTATTTCTCCAGCTAGACAATATTTTAACTTTGGATCTGACAGGATGTTAAAGTATGAGAAATAAGCAAAAAATCAGCAGAGCATATATCTGTGATTTACTGTGCTGTCAGTAGTACGGGATGCAGTGCAGGAATTTTGGTTGTTTGAAGGCACTGGAGGACCCATCTCATGCTCATCTATTTGACTTGGTGCATAAGCATTTGAGCATTTGCTGTTTTATTGATTGCCAAATGCCTCAACTGCCAAAATGTCTCCTTTTTGATGTGTTGTGGCTTGAAGTGATAACAATTACTTCTTTTCAATGTCCTCAAATTTTAATTTTCTTTTTCATACTTGATTTGGAGAATGTGACATCAATGAACTGCTGGTTATATCACATCTCCTAGGTACCTTATGGTGTGTTTGTTATCTTTTCCTCTTTTCACAGCCTCTTGTGGGCAAAAAGCTATGAGAGCAGCCAATTGTCACATCTGCTGAGTTTTTCAGGATTTCATGTCCTACTGATGGTTCAGCTGCAGTTTTATGCACAGCTCACTGTGTTATTTAGTACTATCTTGTCTCTTTTCTAGACTGTGTGTCTGTTTTGCTGTAGCTCACCTAGAAAAGTGTGAAGTCTCAGACTTGGAAATCGAGAAATGCCCTGAGTACTTGAACTAATGAAGTCTATTTTGTATGAATTTGTGTCTTGAGGTTGATGCTTAAGAAAATGAGAATGCTGTTGCTGTTCTGTTGTTGAACTTGGGAAGCATGCTGTGTCTTGTAGATAATTAAGTGTGAGCTTTCACTGTGCACTTTTTGTCACTCAGAGCACCTGCATAGGCTTGATCCTTGACCTGGGTGCTTGTTCATGCAATGAAGGTAAAATGTTTAATTAGTTTGTAGATTTCTAGAAAACTCTCAAATTTGTTTTGTTCAATATTTTTAAGGGTGGGCATACATGTAAAACTCAGCATTCCTGTAGAGAGATTATAGAACACTATTATTTTTAAAACAGCTGACATTTTAGGAATTTAAGATCATCTTACTTTGAGTAGGATAAGTAATTTCCTTAGTTAATTTTGAAAATTGAAGTAGCAGATCATTTGGGATTCCCCCCGCCCCCCATTAAGATAGGTGGAGTGTATTTCTGCCTCTGCTAGTCCTGATCTCACTATAACTCAGAGTATTCATGGCAGAACTTTAGTATTTTGAAATTACATTAGTAACCTTAAATTAGGCCGTGACCCATATAGTTAATCTCAAACTTTTTTTAATTGAAATTATTAAGTCTTTTGTTCAAAAATTTTTAAAAATCTTGTGCATATAACCTGGAAACTTGCTTGTGTGTTTTTTTTATAGAATTCTACTAGTAATTTTATGAGCATGTTTACTTAATTTCAGCTTTGTACTAGTTCAGCATAGAAATAAAAAATGTTATGAATTTTCATATCATTACCTATTTTAATGTTCTATTATAAAAATATCTTGTGCTGCTGCTCAAGAAAATATTCTTCTAAAAAGGGAAAACAATATTAAGAATAAAGATACTATTGATATTTCTTTCACTGTGTGATATTTTAATAATGAAACAATAGCATAAGATCTAAACAAACAAGTGTGTTGTGCCACTGTGACAAAAGTAATGCTTTGCCTTCACAATTACCCCCTAGCTTGCCACCAGTAATGAGGGAACCACTGGGGTCCATACTAACAATTAGAGCAGGGTGCCAGCCCTTAGTGTAAAATGAGATGATTCTGTGGTAAAAAACATCAATGCAGATCTTCAGAGATTTATTAATACTACTTAGGTCCTTTGTCTTAAGTAGTTGACCCATCTTTGGGATAGATATAATTCTGGTTTTTTTGAAAAAGTGTCTTTGCTGAGTATGGGTGTTGCTGAAGAAGGCAGTAAACTCGCTTAGCTTGTCTACTGGGAATGTAACCTTAAATCTGTTGTATTTATAAAAATATCAAACTATTTGAATGTCCTTTCACAATAGGACAAAGGCAAATATATATTTAAAAATGGGATTGAAAATAATCTGATGGGAAAAGCAGAGAAAAAAGTAAGCTCCTTCTCCATAATGTTTATGTACATGCTGACATCTGACAGTTTTGAGTGGTTAGTGTGAAGCAGATATTTTCCTGTCATTAAGGGAGAGGGAAAATGATCTCAATTTACTTTGCAGTTATTTCGGGATACCTTGAGGTAAGAATGTGCCTGAGGATAGGTAGAGCAAAGCAGTTGGTGTCTGGTAACTTATTACACAAGGGTAAATCAGCCATTTGCTGGAGCTCTGTTGTGAAAATCTATCACGCTGTTCAAATTCTGCCGTGTTATGTTTGCTGGTTTTTCAAATAGATGTGGGCAGCCATGCTTTGGTTTGCAATTAAACAGACAATTTCTTTAGGCATTTTTTTTCTGCTTCACTGAAGTAAAGAAAAATGTTTTATATCCATTTATTACATTCACTGGCAGTTTCATTACTCTGAATATTCAAAACTCATGGAATGAGAATTGCAGCTTGGAAGAAATCCAGTTCTCATTGTTAATGGTGTTTCAAAGAATCATATTCTGAATTATCTGATAAAGGTTACACTTTATTAGATTTATTGATAGCGTTCTTCATGGGTTGGGCATAGGGTTGAATTGCTAAATGAAAAGAGTGTTTGCTTCTAGAAAGAAGTTGCTTGTATTCTATTTTTAGTATGACATAGTTCTTGGTCTTGGCCTTCTAAATCTTGATTGATCTCAGTTTTGTCTTGTAGCCTGTAGACAGTTCCTAATGATTGAAGATGACATAGCTGCCAAATTCTTGTTTTATGTAATAGAGAAACGTCTTGTCCTGCTTTCACTTTTTTGAGGAAAGCCCTGATTGCTCTGGCTTCCAGGACCTCTGTGTACAGCACTTTTTATTACTTTGTTGTTTCCCATTCTGTTAAACCCCTGATACTCAGGTCTCAGACTGGTGTAGTTTGTTGCCCATGGGCAGCTCACAGTATGAAGAGCACACTGCTGGCACGTCCTTTCTTCTGACAGACTCTGACATTCCAATTCCTGTACGGCCTGGCTCTGCTCACTGTGGTCACCCCACCCTGTCAGGCAGTGTGTCACTGTGTCCTGGTGCCTGTGGCAGAAGAATTCCTTCTGGGGAATGTCCTTAAATTCTCACACAAAGGACATTGCAGGCAGCTTTTAGGGAGCAGCCATTTAAGGCGGCAGTACCTGTGTGATCATGGTGCTGATGGGGTTCTATTTTTACATCCTCATGTGACAAAAAGCTCTCCTTCTTCCTGACTCTCCTAATCAGGGTGTTTCAGCCACTTTTATTTCTGTTGTGTTCGGTCTCAGTTGGAAAATGAATGTACTCTTCAGCACATCTGTTTTGAAGCAAATTTGTTTTGAAGAACAATAGTGTCTAAAGATGCAATGTTAAGATGATTTTCCTGTCTATTATGGGTTAATTAGAAGAGCTAATATAACTTAGGACTTTTTTCTTGACTTTAAAGTTTGCTGAATAATTCTGTAAACACTTCTGTCCATTGGAGCAAAGAAATGTTCAGAAGAAACCAGAATGGCCACAGAAAGAAACAAAAAAGAGAGAAAGACTAAGAAACAAAGCTAAATAGCTGCAGGTTATATATTTAGCCTTGCTCTACAGGGATGTATTTCTTGATTGTATTTATTTGTATTTCAGCACTGCTTGAGAGTTCCTATTGCTACTGTCTCTGTGGTTCCCATCCTGAAAAAAAATTGCTTTCTAACCAGCCAACACTGGCAGTGTGAGAAAGGAAGTGTAATCCCCATTTTACAGTTGGAAAGAGGCAGAGATGGATCTGGCTGTTCTCAGCTCACACAGGATGTCTCTGGGAGAGCCAGAAATTGAACCCAGATATGTTGCTTAAGTCCTACTGAGTCTCAAAGCAGTCTTTTCTCAAAACTAAAGAAAATGCATTTATTTGATATACTCATCTCAATGCTTTTCCTGTGGATACTATTTGGAACATCTGGGGGTTTTTTAAAATTCAAATTAATCTTTTTTCCTTGCTTTTCATTTCATATTTAGCACTAATATTTAATGTGAGATGGAATGGAATTTACAGCTTTACTGTGTGAAGGATTGCATTAAAATAAATTCTAATAATAGTTTGAACATAATTAAACAAATTTTTTCAAAGAGATTACATTTTTTGATAATCTTTGTTGTCATTGCTATGTAAAAGATTTAAATCTGCTTCCATCTCTTTTTCATAAATTGATGCATATGCAAAAATAGATGATATTTCACATGCTTAAAAGGAAAAAATATTTTCCCCCCTACTTTATTAAAAGCAGATAATAGCTTAGACTGTAGGTTTTAATTATTTTCTTTCTAAAGTATTCAGAAGTTGATAACTTTTAATGTACCATGTGAGTTTTGAAATTGGTGTGTGAATGTGGTGGATCTTTCCATGAATTCATCTGGGAGAGAAGTTGTTTGCTTTTGTATTGGGGAATTTCTTCAGCAATGTAGGAGCAAAACCAGTTTTATTTTTACTGATTTGAATTTCTCCTAAGATCTTTTTACCAGAACACATGAAGAGACTTGTCTAAGTCCCAGCCACTTGAATAACTCTACATATTTGAGAACAACAGCAATTTATCCTGTAACTGGAAAAGCTATCTCAGTGAGCCATGGGAAGTTGAAAACTTTGGGCTGTGTTGGTTTTTAATATCTGCAGGGTGTTTGAGGTAGTGAGTGCTTCTGGATGCATATGCAAGGTATCAGCCTTTGACATGATTGTGGCAGCTTGGCTTTGTTAGCAGGTTAACATTCACCCCGTAGAATGAATTTAAACAATCTGCTGAATTCTTAACATGAGGACTGGATCTACTGGTTTTTCATTTTCTATATTTTACTGAAGTTGCAAACTGGTGTAATATTGTCTGTGGCTGTAGGCAACAGCAATAAAAACTGACCTAAAAGTTAGTTTTGTACTAACACATCTAAGAGGAGAGCTGCAGGTGGAAGAGAGGTTTGGCACAGTGTTTAGGAGCTCATCTGTAGCCTTGGCTTTAGACTTACCATTCTATTTTTTTGAAGCTCTCTGGAGGATCTACCTGGACTGTCTCCAGGTGGAACAAGTAGAACCACTTTGAAGAGAAGGTGAATGAGCATCAACTGACAAATTGGTGTCATCACAAGTAGTACTGGCAGAAAGATCTTGCAGATTTACATCCTGCAGTGTTTTATCTTGAATTGAAACCTTAGGAAACAACTGGACTGGCTGGCCAAGGACCAAGGATCCATGTTTGTGATTCTTAAACAAGCCCAGTTTGTTGTACCATATTCAATCTGCCTTTGGAAAATTAACTATGATTTGAAGGGCACCTTGGTATGCCTGTGTCTTAGGATTCTATTGGAAAAATGTCTCAGGGATTACAGTTGTCCAGGCATATGGAATAGTAATTGCATGCAAATACATTTTATGCTTTTTAGCTTGGCCTGTCAGCTGCAATGGCTGGCTGTGCCTGTTTAGTCAGGGGATGTATTATAAAAACAGACAGACTATTAAGTGAAAAAATGGGGATGAAAACAAGAGGCCAAAATACAAAACATACTTTCTTAATAGTGACTATGGAAATCCTGTACCTAAAACAACCCTGGATTTTTTAGTGGTGATCATACTGATTTAGTATTTATTCATGGGCTATATGGATTCATGCTACTTGCTGCCTTCTTTTCTCTGTGCAAGTCTCTGAAGATACTGTGTACTGCATGAGGAGTGGCTAAAAAAGGAGTTTGTAATTGTGTATTTGCAGTATATTTAGGTTCAGCTCTTAGTTATGAGACCAAGGTGTTTTGGTTTTTTTTTTTTTTGTTTTGGTTTAGGTTTTTTTTTTTGTGATCTTCAATAGTTTGTTGAAGGGTAAGCCTTGAAATTTTGCTAGCTTTAATTCTGATGTAGCCATGCTGTTCACTGTGTCAAAATGCTTCTCAGATCACTTGGCTAACCATTGGTGCCACCTTGGTGAGGACCAGAGAAACCACAGAAACATCACAACACAAATTAGTCAATTTTATTTGCTTATCTCTTTTTATCTGATAATTAAAATGGGCTCTTTAGTTTAACAGAAAACCTATGCACAAATGACATTGATTTGTTTTGATAGGCTTATTGGAAGACAAATGAGCTTTTGAATTACTAGTAACTAAGGAGTGAGAATAATGATAAAATCCTGTGAGGTGCTTCATAAAACTAAGTTCTGAGGAAGTCTGTGGCTGAAGTTCAGCATCTACTCATCTTTTTTCATTTTTCAGCTAATCTAAACTGTTTTAGTTGTTTTCACTTCTACTCTGTCTGAAAGGGTAGAGGTGGTTCCTAAAGCACAAGGTGTTCTTCAGGGCATGGCAGGGGCAGCACTGAGCAGGACTTAATTATTAATTAATTAATTAATAATCTGTTAACATCTGTTTCCAGTCAAACAAGCTCAAATCAGTTTTCATCAAATAGAATGGATCACATAGCATTTTTTATTGTTGTGCTTGTAAAGTGAATGGATGCATTCAATAATGGGGGAAGTGTCCCTTGTGATTGAAAACTGTGTTTTTCTCTTTCTTCTTACAAGGCTTGCAGAAAATAACCTTAACGTTTCAGGTGTGACAAGAACAATTGAATTACTAACATAAAATAGGCTTATTTTGAATTTGGATTTATTGTGAAAGCATGAGTAAAGAGCTTATCCTACAAAAGGAAATCTGCAGTTCTTTGAAACTCAGATCTAGTCCAAGAAACTAGAATATGAAAAAACTGTTGCAAGCAATTTTTGAGCTGGGCTTTGTTCACATGTCAACACATTTTATCTTCAGTACTCTTAAAGGAAAAGAAAATTTCTATGAATATCTCTGGCACTTGGCAGTGGAGCAAGCTTAAAATGTAACTGACATACCATAGAACAGAACTAGCTCCTTCCTGAAAATTGTTCTTTTCTGTCACTTAAATATTATTTTGGGGAGAAGAGATGTAGAAATTGTTCTTTGAGAACTTAGGTATTCTTTTGATTTGCAGGGGAAAGAGACTTTAAGGAGATAAGCCCTTCTGAACATAAAGCCCCACATTTCCTTGATATGTCAAGTATATATATAAACTTGCCATATAGCTGAGTGTTAAAAATGAAGAAGAGTCTGAGCTTGACCCTGATGTCTGATGTATCCCCTTATATGTATGAGATGTGTCCCCAAGTAGAGTAAATAACACTCTGAACTGTGACCAAGCCACAAGATCAATTAATAGACCGTGTATTTTGGACTGTCCTCTGTGGCGTTTAAGCCTTCTGTATCAGGACAAAACCTGACATTCATCATTGACTGTCTCCAAAATTAACTTTCCTAATAAATTTTAGTCTATTTTCTGTCCAAAAATGTTACAGAGTCTGGGGTATACAAAAATTTGAGCCAAAGAAAGAATTCCAGCTGAGGTCAATAATAGCATTGTTTTATATAAGGAGGTTTTAGGACTTGGTGTCCCTGACACCAGACCTTTGGATTAGTGGAAAGATAAAATTCCTAGTGTAGACCTAATACTTTTTTACATTAATGATATTTAAGGTTTTTGTAGTTCTTGAGGTAATTATAACAAATATTTAATAATAAGTGACTGTGCTGCTTTACTGAGAAATGTAATATGAAGCATTGCTTATGCAGAGAAGAGGAGGAATATTGTACAGGAAAGAATGGAGTAACCTTTAGGACTGGAGCACTTGGGTGAAATTTGCATTTAAAGATGAGGAAATGTCTGATTCCAGCGATGTGTTTTCCCTTTGATGTGAAGACAAGTGAAGGGAGCTGCCTGATGGTCTTGGTTGATGACAGCAAGCCAGCAGTGTGATTTAGCTCTCATTAAGGCAAGCATTTCTTCAGTATTATATTGGAAGCTGTTTCCAGGACAAGCAAAAGTATTGATGCTTTTGCAAAAGGCAGTGCTAAACTTTGGAGTCCCAGGTGCAAAAATAAACATGTGTCTGGAGGGATGGGCTTGTCTTCCCCAAAGAAACAGGGGAAGTACAGCTAATGTTTCCAGGAGATGAAACTTGGAGTTTGTAGATGTAGATATACATATCTATAAATGCATTATGAATGTAAAATTCAACAGAGAAAAGGGAAGACCTTTAACCTGAAAGTCAGTGATGACATAAGAAACAACAAAATAGCTGTAGGTAAATTCAAGGTAGAAATTAAAGGCGCGGACAACATTTTTCCTGCATCACTGAGCTTAGTCTTGTCCATGCTATTACAAATGCTGCTTTAAAAACAGGCAGAGTTGTGCCCCTGCTTTCTAACTCCAGTTAGAGAGCTTTCAGCACCCAAATGAATTGGACTCTGAAACTGCTGTCCACAAAATGAAGTGTAGGTAAAAGGCCCAGCTCTTTTACAAAGGAAGTTGTGTCCACAAATAGGATGGTGTGATGTAGTTAGCTCTGACCACACAGAGCTGCTTTGTAACCTGCTGATCTGTACGAGTGCTGTGCCCTTTCCTATTTCTGTTACTCCCTTAAATTCCAACATATCTGATGTTTTCTCTGAATAGGTTACTCTTTTAAGTCTGTTTTTGAAAATTCCTGATAATGAATGATGGTCACGTTCCTTTTTTGTGTTTATCCTTTTGCTTGAATGTGGCAACAGTGAATTAGCATAAATGGTCTAAGGAAAGTAGTTAATATAATTTGTATTCTTCTTTAATCCTTTGAATTTACCTCCTTGAAGATATATCAAAGATGAGTTTGGTTCATAAATATGTTCAGAAGATGAATGGAGTAGGGGGAAAGAATCCTGTTTTATGGTATTTTTAAAACCAGAAATAAATCCTTTATAATCAGTAATTGACCTATATGATGTTTTTTCCAGTTTGTTTCAGATCCTTGTGCCAGCAACCCCTGTCTCCATGGCAACTGCAGCAGCAGCGGGGATGGCTACCTCTGTGTGTGCAGGGAAGGCTTTGAGGGAGCACACTGTGAACACTCACCCCAGAGCCCTGCAGCCTCCCAGGGGACAGAGGCCACCTCACCCCAGCACAGCAGCCCAGCCTCGTCCACCCTGGAGCCTGACATTGCTCTGCCCCGCTCCAGAGCCACTGTCACGCTGCCCACGTGGCAGCCAAAGGCTGGACAGAGAGTTGTGGATCTCAAATGGGATGAAATCGAGGTGAGACTGTTCGGTCACAGTGAAAATTCACTGACAAAAAACTTTAAAGTGTTATTTTTGGCTTGTCATTTCTGCGTGGTTTCATGATGCCCTTGTGAGAAGACTGAAGATGTGATCTCTGCCCTGAGTTAATGTGCTGATAAAATTAAAACAAAAAGCCATCTGATCCATGTTATGAGTAATGGACTTGAGTTGGCTAGTATGTTGTGTTAGATACTTCTTTGAAATGGGATAATATTAGTTCTTCCAGTCAATTGCGTGACACCTTATCTCCAAACATCACATAAATTTAGGAAATGCTAAAAGTTAAGGCAATACCTTTAATATATTTTTTATTATTTGCTGTTATAATCACATTTTGCTACATGTTTCTGCATTAAGACAACATAGTTACTTGAGGATTGGAACTGGTAGCTAATACATTACACAGGGCACAACTCTAGGGATGCAATGACAATGGTGGAAACTTTTAAATGTTTAAATTTTGTGCATTTTTTGTAACTCCTACAAACAAATCTCTGACAAAACTTTCAATTTCTGGTAAAACTACAGCTGGAAAGCACACAACATATGATCCTTAAGAAATGTGCTCTTTGCTTTCCATTCTGTTGCACTCTGTTTGTAATGCTTAAATGTTTTGCATGGACTCAAGTATCTGCAAAAATTAAAAAAACTATCAAGCTTAACCAAGTTATTGTTTAAGTAACAATCAGCTTAGTACCAAGGGCTATTGTGACATATTTTTCTTTTTGAGAAGGGCTTTGCCATATAATTTTATTTCAGGTTATTCAGGGATAAATAGGTAAAATGTCAGTTGTGTCTTTTTTTTCAAATGTTCCAATGAGTTTGTTTCTCTTGAGGTGTTTTAACATACTGCATAATGAGAAAGTGAGCAGGCAGGAGTTTAATCATGGAACAAGTGTATTTTTATTTAATCAATTTAATGAAAGTAGAATCAGACCATGTAAAATATATGCTTGGTGTGTTAGGACTCTGATTTTAGCTGAGGCAGAAGTATTTATAGGGCTGTGTTCCATTTCAGTGGGAGTGCTGGTGGGCAGTGTCTGGAGCATAAAGCTTTATTTCCTGGAATTCCATCTCCCATATCTATTACTTTACAGTAGAACATATGTCAGGCACCAAGGATGGAGTTTGGAGAGAGCACTGAAGCAGAAACAAACAATGATCTGCTCTTATGACTTAGTTTAAATGCAGCCTCATCTCTGCATGGGTGGTCCATATGTCCTGATCAATTAAGGGCATGCTCTTCCCTGTACCAGATTTCCCTGGTGTGTCTTCCTCAATCTGTGGTCTGGTGTTGTATAAGGAACATTTCTGCCTGGTTTGCATTTTAGTTAGATTCAGTAAGAATTTCAGTCTAGCAGATAATTCACAAGTGACCATTTCAATAGCTGAAATTCACCCTTCTGCATGTCTTCTGTTACCTAAGAAATACAGATAGGTCAGCAATTGCTATTGCATGACTAACACTAGCATGGCAATTACTTGCTATCCTTTTACAAAATTGCTTGTGTTGATATGTTTTAATATTTATATGTGATGGGTCTTGTGTTTTTGACAAGCTCGCCAGTGTGGCATAATGACCTTCTACCTCGTTCTTTGGAAGTCACAGTGAGAGAGATGATTATCTGGAACAAAGATTTCAGTTGCTGATTCAAGACATTGTATCTGATCTATTATTAACTTAGGAGAGTTGATTTGCTGAAGGTCTGTGCTCCAAAGCCTCTTTGGTGGAGGTTTCAAAAGTCAAAAGTGTTAATAATAAAAACACTACCTTTCCTCATAGCTGTAAGAACTTTGCAAAACTTGAGCCTTCACTCTTAAAAGGAAGACTAGCTGTAGGTTTTGTATTGCAAAAGTGTGCTCTTGTGATCTTTGAGTTTGAGGACAGCAAATACTGATATTATGTTGCTGTTTGTTTTTTATAACTCCTTCAAGACAGTCTGTTTTCCAAGTTCTTTACTATTCTATACTGATACTGGTAGTGAATTAATGTTCTTTCAGACTCTTTTGTCTCGGAGAGAAATTTTGCCAGACTCTTTCCAAATGAAAGCTTTCACAATCTTGCAAGGATGAAATTTCCATGAAAGCTTTTCTGGGAAGTTTTGGGAACTCAAAGAATGAACACCTGAGAGAAGTAAGCTGTCTAGGAGAGGCATGATGTGTGCTTACAGCCAGACATGTTTTCTGTATTCCTTGGATACCAGGAATACATTCAGCACTGCTTGCTGGAATCAGCTATCTCAGTAGTGTCTGTACCAGTAGGTAACACACAGATGTCTTTGGATGCAGTTTAATTTCCGAGTGGTCTTCATATAAGAAATTAATCTTTTCTTGATGTGCAGATTAAGGACTAAAACCATAGATCATAAGCAAGAATTTTTTCTCTCAGTTGATTTTCTTTAGTATAATATGAATTTATCTTTTGCTCATCCATTGAAAGATAATTCTTTTTCCTGTTTGGGACAACTGGTTCCCCTTGTAAGAGAGATCCAACTAACAATCCACATTTCCCCAGTTCAATCATCTTTTGTGTTACAGTGTATAGGAGATATTTATTAGCCAGTAATGGAGGGAAAAAGAAACCATCTCATTAATCCTACTCAATTAATGGATTTAATAAAGGTTTCAGTGTACAAAATCAACGGTAAGAATAGCAGTACCATACTCTTATATACAGCTTTTCATAATAGACCTGAAATTCTTTTCAAAGGAAATCAGCTGTATTATTCCCATTTTACAGGCTGAGATGCTGAAGCACAGAGCAGTGAAGTGATTTGCCAGGTGTGCAGCCAGAAATTAGAATGCTGAGCATGTGAGTCCTAGTCTAACCTTCTATTTATACTGCAATTTTGTGCTCAGATTCAAGGCTTTGCAACTAATGATTAGAGGCTACAATAAACTTCTAATTCCCCTTGCAGTGGGGACAGCATTTGTTTTATGTGTGTCCTTAGTCAGTAAATTGCAAGCCTTTAGGAGTGTGGCTGAATCAGGTGTAAAATCCTGAGAGTGTTCCTGCTCTGCAGCAATGGCAGAATTATTCCTTAAGTATATTCTTGAAACAGGAACCTTTAAGTCATGGCTACTTTTATGTGCTGCTAAATGTTTGTGCATTTTTTTGGTCAAAGTATGATGTGGGTGCAGAAGGAGGAACAGAATCTGAACCAATGCAGAGGAGAGATCCATTTGAGATTGATAAATACAGAATAGAAACTTTATCCTTAAAAATGGTATCTTAGGAAGAGCTTTCACGTGGAAATGGGTGCAGGTTGGAGTATATATGCTTGTCCTTTGCTTACCCTGTTTTCTTGACGTTCCCTCTTATTATTGCTGTTAAGTGCTGAAATGGGTGTGATTTTGGTTTGACTTAAGACAGCTTTTCTAACTGTGTATTAGACTTGTTTTTGAAATTTCTATAATTTTTCTTTTGCTCTGAAGAAAAAGATATTCTACAAACACATAAAGAGAATGAAGCAATCACAGATTTTGGTAGAATAATATTAGCTTTCTTCTAATAAATCTGTTACTTCAATAACTCTCTCCTCTACATTATTAATTTATGGAACTTTTTGTTTATATAGAAACATCATTTTCATGGACAGCTTGATGTAAGCATCTCTGGATAGGTGCTGCTCTTTATTGTATTTGTGTTCTAAATAAAACCCTAAATGTCTCTAAAAGCTCAATGTGCCTAAACAAAACTTATGTGAAGTTCATACAAACCTCAGTTTATTATATTCCATTACTAAATAATATTTAATAGATAGTAAATAAATACTAGATTTCCTAAAATTTAAGCTCTTTGAGACAGAAATTCTAGCAGGTACAATTATGTCAAGATCTTGAAGGTCTTCTCTTCTGAAGCTATGTTGGTGGGTGGGCTCAGGATTTTTGGTTATCCAGGGCTGTTTTTGAAAAGTATCTGGATTCATTTACTGCTCCTTCAGGAATCATCCTGTTTTGAAGTCTTAAAGAGTATGAGGGAAAAAGAGGGAAAAAAAAAAAAAAAAACCACCCCAAAACCTGATGTGTTTACTGCCTTTCACTGTTTTGGTGTAGAAATATCTATAGCTGACTTGACAGTCTTAGGTTGAAATTTATGTCCCAGCTTATCCTCCAGTGACCTGAGCTCATACATTGCATGCAAAGATTTGACTATGTGGAATTTTTGCTCAATGAACTTGTTTACACAGTGTTTATCTTTCTTTTCAGAACTGCTCTATAGACTCTGGAATAATAAATGACTATTAATTCTTGATGGAAGTAATCTTTGTTGAATGACTGTGCTGTGATCTAAGTAGAGGATAGGCAGCTAAACCTCACACAGCCACTTGCTCACTGCCCCATCCTGTGAGCTGGGAGAGAGAACTGGAAGGGTAAAAGTGAGAAAACTCATGGGCAGATGAAGACAGTCAAATAATTTTAAAAAGGAGAAATAGAAAACAAGAAATGAAAAACCTGAACAAAACAAGTAATGCAAAAAGCCCTAATTACTGACCACCAAGTAACTGATGCCCAGCCAGTCTCTGAGCAACAGCAGCTCTGGGCAACTTCCACCCCCCAGCCCCAGCATGGCCTCCTGTGGTGGGGGATGTCCCTGTGGTCAGTTGGGGCCAGCTGTCCCACTGTGTTCCCTCAGCACCCCCTGCCTGCCTCCTGGGAGGGCACTCCGAGAAAGAGAAAAGGCCTCGATGCTGGCTGAACACTTCAGTGATAACTAAAATATCCCTTCCATCAGCCCTGTGTTCATCACAAGTCCAAAACATGCAAGCATAGCAACACTGCACTGTGCAAGCCATTGTGAAGAAAATTAACTCCATCCCAGCCAAAACCAGTACAGACTGAGTGTCAGATTTTGTGAAGCTGACAGTGAATTTGGTGGATGGCTTGAAACAAGAAGGCAGCTTGCTGATATGATAATCTAGGGAATCTGTCATTGTGTAAGAGAGCCCCCTGAGCCTGCTGATGCCTCTTGGTGTAATGTTGGCATTGGTAGTCTGTGACAGAAAACCAAAGTTTTAATAATGTTATCTGGAGGATTGCCATGCACTGGATCCTCCTGGTGCTGTGGTTGCTGACTCTTGCTCAGATGGGCAAAGCAACAGACTGCCAGCAACAGAATTTGCTGGGTGGATGTGCAGCCTCCCTTACACCAGGTTTCAGTGCTGTGGATAACTGGTAAGCCTTCTTCATCTGATACTGTTTTTGGATGCAGTCTGTCAGTCTCCCCCTGGTGTTCCTCACAGAGGCATTACTCCTACTCTCAACACTTTTGCTTTTCTCTCCCACTGGTGAGATATGTTAGAAGTAAACCTTGATTTTCTTTCTGTTCTGGTTTTCTTTCAAGCATTGTCCCATCTGAAACTCTGAGGGTAGAAACAAGTGCAGTGATGTGGAGGTTAAGCTAAATGACACTAGATTTTTCAGAAGCAGAAGTTTTTCTGTGCTACAGGGCAAGGGTGCTGGAACTGCTTTTTCTTTTTTCTTTTAGAATTTTTTTCTAAGTTCAGTTTCTGTGCTAGAAATGATCCTGCTTTGTTGTTTGACATCCTGACAGTAAGTAGATAGTACTAGATCCCTCTCTTATGGTTCTATTCTGTTGCCTTTTATTTTCCTACTTCTCTTTATTTGCCAACAGCTGTTCAAGAGCTATAGTTAGGATCTAACCTGTTTTATTTCTTTCATGTATTATTTTTCCCTTGCATAAGGAAGACTGCCAAACATGTTATATTTCTTAAAAATGAGGGATACCTCTTGCCACACTTAGAGGGTCATAAGAGAACAAATCCTTATTCTGATAGAAAAGTAGTTATATGTTTAGAAAAGCCAAAATTGCATGTTATGAAACTTGCTTTATTGAACTGAAATTTAATATGAAATCCCTTGGAAGAAAATCTGAAAGAACTAGCATTTATAAGACCATTCCTCATATTGCATTTGTCACGAGTTTCTGTCCTACTGAAGAACTGAAGGGTTTTCTTTCATAATAACTATGCCAGTTTTCATGGGGTACCACCCCAGAACACAGCCTTGCTTTTCTCAAAAAGCTCATTTTCTCACTCCTTCCATAACATAATGTCTTTTCAAATGTGTTTAAAATTTTAGTTTGTTTTTGTATTTGCCCCACTTTGCTCTGGCTGCAAGACTGTGCAGAGTTGTCTGTTGCCCCACTAGGAGATAAAAACAGGAGAACAGCTTTTTGAAGTGAAAAAACCAGGAGGTTGACCAGAGAGAAAATTCCCAAGGCAATAATTTGAAAGAGAACCTTCTCAGAACAGGAGGAAAGTACCTGAGTCATGGGTATCTGTGTGCACACACATGCACACATACTTATTTGTGGTTAATTTAGGGATGTTTTCAAAGAACTTTCACTGTATGCTGGAGTGGGATTTAGTGAAAGCTGTGTTGTCACTGAAGCTACAATGGCAATTAACAGGAAATAATTAATAGGCAACTGGCTCATGGGGTGACTTTTCACTGGCAGCCTCAGTGTAGGTGAGGTTTGAGGCACCTCTGCATTTTTTTTGAGCCCGAACCCTTGCTCCTATCAGGGTCAGCTAGAGCAGGTTGCTCAGGACTTTATTAATCTAAGACTTAAATAATTCAAAGGATGGAAGGTCCACAAGATAGCTGGGCAGCCTCCTCCACTGATTGGAACTGTTAGTTTTCAGAAATATTTATTAATACCTTGTTCATAGGGTAGTGAGGACTTTCTAAGGCACATATGAATTTGGCCATCCTACTTACAAGCCACTTTTAAATTTGAGGAAAGTGTGGTGCATTTTGCAAGAAGTAAAAGCTTTCTGCCATTCTATCAACTTGGGGCTGAGATACGTTTGCATTTCTTTTGTATCATGGCAGCAGAATGGCTGGGTTCTGCACTGTCAGGATTAGTCTGCCTGTGTTGATAAGGCCTTGCAGAATTACAAATGTCTGCTCAACTTTTTAAGAAATCTACTATGAAATTTCATATACAATAGCTATCTTCAGAGGACTAATTTCAGCACTGAGAGGCTGCATAAATATAGGCTGAGTCTGTATTCTCTTCTCAGCCTTATTGAATTAAAGTCTGGTACACTTAGGAAAGTAATAAAGGCACTCACTCATGGAAAGATATTGCCTTGAGATTTATATATGTATTTCAGCACTTGTTGAATTAAGTGTATATCTCATTATTCTGGTTTTGTTAGGCAGGACAATATCTGCCTAACTCATGCTATTTAATTTCTTCAGAAAAGTTGTAATATGGAAGAACAGGTTATTTCTCTCTTAGGCACCAGTCCTGATTTTCTTTGCAATCTCTTCTATACCACTGCCATGGTCTGGTAAGGAAACCTAACAAAATCACTGCTGGCTTGTTAAGGCCCAGGTGGAGATTGTAGGAGTGAGAACTCTCAAGATTTCCCTCTTGCTTTCTCAAATGATGCTGCTCTTTTACCTATGTAAAGTCTAAAAGCATTTGAAGGAGAAATATAGTTTTTATATATAATGTTATCTTTTAAGAAAAATATAACATGATTTAGATGGAAACTTGTGGAACAGTTATGTAAAGAGGAATTCTGTATTTACTGTCCACAATTTGATATTTAATAATTTTTAACTCTAAATAAGGTATTGAAGAACAGTCTTGGATGTATTCTCTGTTGACACAGGAGCTTATCTTTGTAAGCAGCTCCTAAACATACTTTAGAGTCTGGAGGGTGCATGAAGGTTTTATTTTCTTTGGTGACTATTTTTAAAGTAGCTGCATCATTTGTGTAAATGTTTATAAGTCTGTTCCCCAAGAACCTTCTTGCTGTCCTGACATTTCTGTACTAATAAATGCTTCAGGAGAAGTGCTGGATATCATTGCAGTTATGTTATGCTTTCTTTTGTCTTTAAATGACTTTAGATACCTACTCTGTTTATATTTTTTTCTTTAGACTAGGAATGATCTTAATGATTTTCAGAAGACAAAATAAAAGTATATTTCCCAGTGACTTCAGTTTTAAATATCTCCTACCAGTTCTAGAAGCCTTTTTTCTTGTATTTGAGTGTGAAAATTACAAATGGTTTTCATCTCCTGAGTGTCCTTTATTTTTGTAATTTATTGGTTGTCTTTGCCCTCATTTTTCAGTAGTACAGTTTTGCAGATTGCTCTGTTAAGACATTAAAGAGACACACTTAAAAATCTTTATAAAAATTTCTCACAGCTGTGAAAAAACTGCAATTTGTTTCTTAATTCAGGTGTCAAAGCTGTCATTTTTTGTCTCCACAGAACTTGGCTTAAATAGGACACTGCTGAGACCATTTTTTTCCTCATGAGAGTTACTGCTTCTTCCTATGGTTTTTGTCTGTTCCAAGTGTCAGGGTTGTTAATATATAAAAAAATTCAAATTTCAGTTTTGTAAAATCTGGGTTTAGCATCCTCCTGGTTTAGATGGTTATTTTACCTGATGGTTATTTTACCTGATTCTTAGAGCAGGAAGTCAGGGCCAATTACAAATAGAGTTCCTAGAGAAATACATCAAACATTACAGATCTCTTAATAGAAGAGTCAAAATAATGCATTTTGCCTTCACTCTTCTAATTATCTTCGCAATATTTCCTATGTGTGCTTTCCCTGCTGAGTAATCCTAAATTCTGATGTGTTTGCAAACTAAAGCCTTTTTTTGTTTCATTGGGTTTTTTCCCATTTTATGAAGGTTCAATCTCAGGTGTTGCTCTTTAGCCACTTTGTTCAGCTCTTGCTTCTATGATTCTTTTATTTTTATTCTAGTTGCAAAGACATCAATGCCTTTTACTTTAAAAACCTCTAATATTAAACAGTAAGGTAAATGAAATGCTTACATTACAACTGCCCCCCTATGTTCTAAGGTAATAGATGCATGAAATTGTAAAACTGTAGAAATACTATAAAAACAAGTGTATTATAGATGTAGTATAAGACTGTATGAGAATAGAGGTACTTATTTCTTTTTCCCCTTTGTTCAGTAGGCATGCAGATTCTCAAAGAAAAAAAACTTTAAATGTTGGCAAATATAAAAGGAAGAGTGTTAGCCAAACCAATTTTGGATGCATTGTATTTTAACTGTCAGGTCCATACTTTTGACTTCTGTGATATAAAAATTGTAATGGATATACTATAATTTTTCAAAATTTATTTAAAAGAATACAATAAAATTGCATCTTGCTTTATTTTCATGAACTGTATGTATTTGTATTATATATATCAGGGAATTCAACAATGAATTGAGTAATCTAGACACTGGGAAATCATTCACTTGGGAAATGTGAATACTGAGTATTTGTCTTGCCGGAGTCAAGATAAGCTCTGAGTGTCCTAAAAATTATTACTTGCATCATATTCTGGACTTCTGTTGTTCATGTATAATTTACATGTGTTTCATTACATTGATGTAATATTTAATATTTGAATTGTATTTAAATTTAAAAATTTTATTCTGGCTTTTTACTTTGATGTAAGATTAATTAATGGAAGTGTGTCAGGTTGCATATTTGTATTTTCAGTATTAATGTTGATTTAAAAAGTTTGCAAACATTCTCTATGGCTGAAAAAATAGCATTGCAAACTGCCTAGAAATTTAAAGATTAAACTGGTTTGTTGGGTTTTTTCCAATGTGACATTTCATAGGCAAGTTGATGAAGATACATGAAAAGTTATTTTAAACTGATGATATTAAGTGATAGACTCAATTATGCCATATAAAGTATTGCTTATTTGAAATAAATGTACCCTTGGAAACACTAATAATTTTCAAACTGTCTTTAGGAAATGACTACTATGAAGATCTGAATAATTAGGGAGTCTCCATGGTTCCTGTGTTGCATGACACTGTGTATGGTGTCTGGATGTTGTTAATGTAGTAACTGATTTTTATGCCTAGTAGGCATCACTAGATTTGGCAAACGTGTGCTTTCGCTCTCACTGTGATCATCATCATTTTTTTTCCACCTGAAACTACTGTTTGTCCAAGCATTTTTTACTTGGAAAGAATAGTAGTGGGCAAGTGGGAGAGAGGTTTTTTTCCATACACAGGTTTCCTTTAAAAAACAATTTCAATATAGTAGAAAGGCAATGTCTGTATTTGTTAGTATAAATCCTTCAGTATTGCGTAGATTAATGATGAACTATTTCTTGGGTGTAGCAAATGTTAGAGCATGATTTCTTATTCTAATGGACCAGAAAACTATTAATATTTTTCTATATATGTTCACTTTTAAAGGAAGATGCCTTTAGAAGTTCACACTTTTCTGCAGGAGCTTTTTCTTAAAACAAAACCCTGAAAGGATGGTTATGTGAATTTTCAGCATCTTTGTTGGCAGCACAAAGGTTTCAGTGAATGTTCCTGAGGATTTTTAGAAAATGACTGCTGGACTACTGGTGTCATTTGTTAAAAAAAAAAACAAAAAACTTTCATGTTTTCATTGGTCAGATTTTATGGTTTATTGTTAAAGAAAGTGGTTTTTATTTTCAGATAACCCCAGATGTGGCTTGTGGAAATGCCAGTTCCAATACTTCTGCTGGAGGCCGGCTTATCTCCTTTGAAGTTCCACAGAATACATCAATAAAGTGAGAATATTCTTATATGTGATGAAATACAAAAGCACTTTTATTTTCATTTAACTGGATATTTTAGACAACGGTTTTTCAGATAGGCAAATTTGTCAAATGACTGAAAGACGATGAGAGAATTCAGACAGCCTTCAAGCACGTAGCAGAGCCGTGATAGCTCTTTGCTTGGCATAACTTCTCCCACATACTTAATGTTTTAGAAGATGTAAGCATGTAAGCTGTCTCTGGGCCATCATAATGCGTTAGAAATTAGGGCAGATGTGTTGAAGATGTCAGTTTGGAGAGGATATGACTTAATGCAGTGAACACTTTTTCCCTCTTTAATCTCAAGATGAACTTGCTGATAGAAAGTGTTATTGCTGACTATATATGTGCATGTATATTGTGCGTTTGTATTTGGTTTCTGAGTTATTTCTTTAGGTGTCCCCATCAGCTGTGAAATCTTTGTGTGTGTCCTAAAAAACCAAGTTTCTCAAAAAATTTGAATTTATTCTGTTATTCACTTTTCAAAATCATGCTTTTTGGATAAAATACTTGTTTTGTTATGTTTAATTAACAGAACCTGACTTCCTAGAAAGATCTGATTCTGTCACTGGGATGAGGCATTTTCTTATTGGAAATTTTATTAAAAAAAAAAAAATCTGCCAACGTAGTTCTCTGGCTCACAGCTTTGCTGCAATTTTAGACTTACATTTTCCCAAAATAGCCTACTTTTCTCATACTGTCATCTTATCTTTCAGAATCTCATGTTTCTGTTAAAAAAGGCCATGCTCACAGGAAAAAACAAAGTGATGCAAGCAGACAAGCTGCAGACAGTTTGGAGCAGTAACTGTTAAACGTGGGGGCCATCCCACCCTTCCCACGGGGCTTTGAATTGTGCTCATTCATGAGCCTTGAGCCTAAGTCAGGAGGAGATCTGGGAATGTGGATGCCCTGGCTGGCTGCAGACTGAAAGCAAACAAATGGCTTTTCTTGCAATCAGGAAAAAGCCAGCATTTGTGGATTCTAAAGTTCTATTAAAAAGCCTTGATGGAGAAACCCAGTTTTAAAGGAGGTTGCAGAGTACACAGTCAGCTTTGAGCGTTTTGACATTGTATGTATTTGGTGGAGTTTTATGCCTGATTAGTGCAAGTCAAGATCGATTTTTATTTAATTTACTATCTTAAAGGCCCAAGTAACTTACCTGATTCAATGGCTATCTGTTAAAGGAGAATAATTTCAGTTTAGTAAGTTGACTTTGTTTTGATTGTCATAGGAGACCTGAACTGGAAAACCAGTTGCTATCCTGTTGTAAGAGTGAGACTTTCAGCTTTTGGAATAGCAATTGGGTTGTTCTTAAAAAGGGCGCAAATAATGTAAAAAAATTTGCTTCCTATGACACCCGGTTGCAAGATTTTTTCAATATCTGTCACATGTGATTACAAAACTTTGGTTTTCTTGTTTTGAAGTCAAATAACAAGTGACGAGGGATAAACTGCCTTTGTTTTTAGCATCTCTAGGTATTTGAAGGTCTGTTTTCAGCAGGAGAGAATTGCCAGTTTTTAGCAGTTGGATGCAGTTGTGTTTGTATTTTTGGAGGTTTGTTCAAACTCATTTTGGAGTCCTTCATAGGGAATTAATGCAAATACTTGGGACCTTACAAGAAATGACATATTTTTATTGTTTCCTTATGAAGGTGAGTGGGAAAAACAGTGCCCTGTGAGTACAAAGACTGGCATAATGTAGCTCCCTAATGGAGCCAACAGAGTGGATGCAGCAGTAGACTTTATATCCAATCTGTCAATATTCAGGAAGGCACCATGGGCTCAGTGACCTTGGGAGCATTACATGACTCATTTGATTTACAAGAATAAACGGTCCTGAGTCTTCGATCTGGTGTGTCAAACAAATGAGGATTTCTACCAGGATCTGTCTCCTGGTATTGAGTGAACATTGAATGTTCTTCAGTAAACAGCAGGGCTGGATGTGCTTCAGCTGCAGAAAAAAATGGCACTGTAGGATGGAGGTAATGCTCAAAAAGGCATAATTACAAGGACTGAATAAGGGTCTCTTATAAGGATATACTTAACTATTATGTGATGTTTTCTAAAACTCTTCTTGGTTATTAGGATGGTGACCTTCAAGTATCAGAAATTGGGACTCTGTATGATTTACATAAACTATAATGCAAATCTTACAGCTGAAGCATTTTTAAGTTTTATGGGCATGCTAAAGAAATTCAGGAATTTTCCTAATTCCATGCTTGCTAGATTTAAGTTTCCCATCTTTGTTAAGGTTCAGTTCTACAGTGATGTACTTCCTAAGTACACAGACTTCCCTCAGTGTAAATATTCTCATAATTTCTTTTCGTAGAATAAGGCAAGATGCTACTGCTTCTCTCATCCTGCTATGGAAGGTCACAAGCACTGGATTTAAACAGTGTTCACTTATTGATGGCAGAAGTGTCACTCTTCTCCAGGCACTGGGTGGACTTGTGCTTTCTGAAGAAATGCTTGCATTAGGCAACAACTACTTTATTGGTGAGTAACCTGTTAACTTTCTGTCCATCACCTCTAGGTGACAGCTGATGGTTTACTCAGCATTTAGGAGAACAAAGGACTAATTCCTTAAAGTGCTGAAAGATCCTAATGGGATATTGGGACCATGTTTCAGACATTGGTTCATTCAAACCAGACAAGAGCTACTCTAAATTCTTACACAGTTGGCACTATTCACTTTAAAATCGACACAGTCATTTTTGTCTGATACCTTGAGATGATGCAAGTTATTTTATATGTTCTAATTTAATAAGCTTTTGGCAAATGCTGCAGTATATAATTGAATGCTTGAGGTGTTTCTTTGTCAGGAATTGTGTCATGGGGTGCTTTGTGAAGAAACTTAAGCCTGTAGACAGGAAAATTGAAAAAATACATTACAAGATCAGGTTTCCTATTATATTTTAACGGTGTTTAATTGCACTGCTTTTTTATCTTCTGGTGTTGTCTCTGTGAATGTGGAGCCTTAGAAATATACTATTTGTTTCACTCAGCAATTAAATGTTAAGCATCTTTGTGGAAGGAGTATAATGAAAATAGCCTGATACATTATTTTTAAGGGTATGGGAAATAACACAGATTTAAAGCTATATTTTTGCATAGACACAATAGACTTAATTAAATTGAGATTTCTGGGCAGATGTTTTATTATACCAATGACATGAAACAAAAATCGTTGTAACAAAAGCACTTATTGTTATCTGCTTGAAAAGCTGTATATTTTTAAAGGAACTATAAGCT
Source organism: Haemorhous mexicanus (assembly GCF_027477595.1). Classification (NCBI taxonomy): domain Eukaryota; kingdom Metazoa; phylum Chordata; class Aves; order Passeriformes; family Fringillidae; genus Haemorhous; species Haemorhous mexicanus. The sequence continues at coordinate 11,571,426 of NC_082350.1, read as the reverse complement.
GCTACAATTGTTATTTGAAAACTTACCATGTTAATAAATGTAAAATTAAAAACATTCTGATGTAGAAACATGGGGAAAAATTCCAAGTGCATAGCCAATACAAAAAAATCCCCAAATACAGAAGTAGTACCTTGTTCTCTTCTTTTTCAGCTATCACTTTCCAAAGATACTGCTTGAAGGTTGTTAGTAGAATAATTTAATTCTTATCAGTGGTTTCCATTAGTGATGTTTATTTCCTTCAAATAATTTTCCACTTTCTTTTAATATTATTATTCCTTCTAAGATACTTAGTTTTAGGCTTTTTGTTTTTTTCCTTTTAATCTTGTTTTGCATTTAATTTATCAGAGTTAAAGCCTTCCTCTCATGTCCCTGGAATAAATTATTGAATTTGCTTTTTGGTAGTCAATGTATGATAGAAGTATCCTGAAGACAGGATAATTGGTAGTTTTAGTGCAGTGGTGAAAATGCCTAAAGGCACAGCTTGGTCTGAGCTCCTAAGCAAAGGGCCCAGGTTGCTCTATGAAGGCTCCACTCAGCTGCACAAGCCATACAGCACAGGTTATTGATTTAGATAACTAAAATATGTATTGTGTTACTCTTTCATAGCTTGTCTTGTCCTCTCATCTCTATAGCTGAATTTCTGTCACTGGGATTCTTTGAATTTTTTATTATGTACTGGGTGACATGAGGTGAAAATGTACCTTTTCCTAGTGAATATAACATGAGGTTGAATTCACAAAAGTGGCTTATTTCATGCAGTACAAGTATTCTGAGACCTCTTGCTTTACTTTCATGTGGTTTTCAATACTTTCTTTGGTTTATCATTTCCTGATAGTGAAATTCTTTGTAAAATTTTCCAGCTGCAGAAACTAAGCCATGAATTTTTTAGTTTAAGACAGAGCCTCTGAATTTCCTTCTCAGTTGTATGGAAATAGTCTGCTTACTTCCCATCATCAGTTTTTGTCCAATGAAATGTAGTTCTTGGGTGTAAAACTTACTTAACTCAGTTATTTGGTGTGAAAATGAATTTTATCTTCACTCAACTGAAATCCATAATTCTGCCAAGGCTTATAGAAAAATAATTTGATCTTTACTTCAGATTTGATCCAGAAGTTGGAAGAGGTCTGTCAATTTGACGTGCCTTGCAAGTTTTTAATCATTTAGCTTTCACTAAGTCACTTGAATGAAGTTTTTCTTATAGACAAATTTCCGTATTTCTTGATAGACATGAAAAACTTTTTCTAAGGTACAAAAAGTTAAAGTGGGTGATTTTATATTAAAAAACTAATAATGTTGCCAGTGCTTTTGTTGATGTTATTTAAGCTAGAATGATATGAGGAGACCACAAGATGCTGTAGGTTTCTGTAAGCAGTCACACAGTCAGGCTGTGGACCATGTTGGTTGGTACATTTACTTTATATCATTTCCTCCTCCTTCCCCAACTCTCCTTCTGTTTATTCAAGTGTGATTTTAAAGGTTTATTCTCTTAAATGGTGAATTTTGTACAAGGGCACTCTTTTAATCTTGTCAAAAATTTCTGAATAGAACTGTAAAAGAAAAATGAGGAAGATATGAGTGGGGTTCTTTTTGGTTTGACTTTTTTGTGTGTGTGTCTCTTTTTGATCTACTTCCTCTTTGAGTCATTTCTCACCGTGTTCCTTCCAAGTTTTGTTACTCAGCAAGGTACTTTAATTTCCTCTTGCAATTCTTTCTGAATAAGTTATTTATATCAAAGATAAAACATTTAGGGAAATATTATTTGTTTTGTGTTACCTTGTGGTGACACAAGTTTAAAGTTGTTTATACAAGATTGAAAAGACTCAGAAGTCAGCAGTAATGTGCTGATTTGCTGATCATGTGGTTCAGGGCACAGTGTCTAGAGGTTGGGAAGAATGCTGTTTTTGAGATCTAAAAATAGACCCTGTCAGCACAGAGCTGTTCACCCCAGAGACAGTACCTGCACTGTGTGAGAATGAAGGGGAGAGCACAGCACAACTCACCCAAAAAGAGCACTCTGTGTTCTCTAGTGGGGTTTGTAAAATGGCTGCTGCATCTGCAAACAGCCTCTTGTAGTGCAGGACAGAGTGATGGTGCTGTGATTGTGCAGCAGGACTGTGTGGGTTAATTACAGCATGGACCTGGCTGTGACCAGCAGAAGACTGCCTTTAGCATTCTGTAACACATTCCTTCCAGGTTTTGCTCAGAGGATTTTTAAAGAATTTCTGTGTAAGGTTTGCTACTACACATGTGCCAGTCCTCTAAAATAATTTATGTTTTATTAGAGAGGGTACTTACTAGCCAGTGGGGAAGAAACCCCAGTGTGGTTCAGGCTTTGAAGTGAGCAAGTGAGTTGTGTGGATGAGGAGTAGGATGAAGCACATGGCCCATGCCGAGGTGCTGGTGGCTTTCAGTGGCAGGTGACTCTAGACAGAGGTGGTGATGAGGTGGCTGGTCTGTAGGACAGGCCAGGTGAGCTGTTCCTCTCTGCTCACGGTTTGCAGCAGCAATGTTGCTTTTGAAACCAAGATTTAAAAAAGGGTGTTCAATTGAGAGCACTTCTGAACAGGAAATGTTTTTAGTGTCTATTTTGTGGAGTGCTATGGGTGGGCATCAAGATTGGCCGAAGAGATAGTGAAAAAGAGAAGCAGGAAGGATTTAATAGTGTCTTAAAAGAAGAGATGGAAATTAAGGGTTCAACATTAAAAATTTTATTGAAGTAAAAGGCAGGCTTTCCATTAATTAGACTTACAGATTTGTACTCTTTGTCCCAATGTTCTTTGAAGTTAATGAGTGATTCCTGCATAAACTATTCATGGTATTTATAAAATGTCTCATCAGTATTTGTTTCATTTCTGGATCTTCATATATTCATGCTAGCAATAATGGTACTAGAATGTTTGAAAATGAGTTAACTGCAAAACTTTACATTGTAAGAGTCATACACCTTCATTGCAATATATCTTGAAAAATTGAAATCAGACGAAATACATTTTACAAGTCTGAAAAAGTGAGATAAGAGGTCCCTGATGCACCATCAGTTGGTGGAGGAGTCTTTCAGAAGTTCTCATGAATGCTAATAGGTTACAGCTAAGGATCTCTGGGGTGAGTTGAAATTGCTCCTTGTTATATGTTTTGGGGGAAATCTAATCTACCCAGCACTGTGCAGTCCTCTCTTTCAGGGAATAATACACTGGATTTTGGAACATGTATATATTATTCTATACTAGATTGTTTCAAATGCAGAAGATTTACTGAATTGATTAAATAATAGCTGTATTGAGAAAAAATATGCATTAACATTTTTCTTTAAAAAATAAAAAAGAGCTTTAAAGGACATTCTCAACTTGTATGGCATCTCCCACAAAAATCCTTTATGATTTGTTGTGTGCATCTCTTTTATCCAAGCATGCTATCACGCTGTGACTGAGAACTGGAACATTACTTTTGAGAACATAGGTTGCTGTCAAAATACTGAAAATAACCAAATTCAATGCAGAATAAAAGCATTGAAATATTTCTTTTTTTAATGCTCACATTTAGAAGTTTTACAGTGATTGTACACCATCTGCTTCTGCACGAGTCAGGTAATTTTCCCTGGTGCTAAATTAATATACCTGTTTACTAAGGCAACAGTTCTGTGCTTCAGGTGTAACCAAAAATACACCTGTGGCTGGCAGACTTGCAGTCAGGCAGGTCTAATTTCACACAGTTTCCATTCTGCTTGGAAAACTGGTATATACACACCTGTGTGGCTGTACAGATAGCAGATCATATTTAACAGTCCAGTTGACAGCTAGGACACAGAACAACCATAGCTTCTTTTTAATGAATTTGGAGATTGAGTGATAATTCATTGAATCACAGAATATGCTGAGTTGGAAGGGACTCATCAGGATCATCCAACTCTTGGTCCTGCACAAGGCACCTGAAGAATCCCACCCTGTGCCTGAGAGCATTGTCCAAACACTTCTTGAACTCTGTCAGCCTTGGTGCTGTGACCACTGCCCTAGGGAGCCTGTTCTGTGCCCAAACACACACTGAATGATCAATCTTTTCCTAATATCTGACCTAAGCCTCCCCTGACACAGCTTCATACCATTTTCCTTTTCATACCAATACAAAACTGTGTATTATATGATTACTGTATGATTATTAGTTAGTTTTAAGAAGTGTTTGGAGGTTTTGGGCATAATGTAGAAGGTGGAGCTGGCACTGTTGACTCTGTGTGCATGCAGCCTATTTCCTTTCTTTCTCCTAACAACATTAAAAAATGAAATTATGTTTTCAGGTCTTTATCATGGCTGTTAGGGTATTATTTCTGTTGAAAAAAGATCTTACCAGTTTTCATGATAAAATGTTGGAAAAATTGATCTTCTGCCTCAGTGTGCCCAGAGCCGAAGCAGTAATGACGGGAGCTCCTTCAGAAAAATAGTAAAACAAACAATTGGGCATTAGTATTTTGCTTCCATTTCCCCATAGGTAATATGATAGAAAATTTGTATATAATTGTAAAAAAAAGTGCTTGTAAATAGCTTGAAATTACTTGCTTTTAGACTTTGTGCTTTATTTAGCACTTCCACGGTGCTGCTGAAGCAGCTGCTTAAAAGCAGTTTTCATGAGATATTGCTACATTAGCTTTTTAGCTTATTGTCTGCTTATAAAATCAAAGGAAGACATTTATAAGCAAAATTGCTATTTCTCAGATAAGCTCTTGCTGATTATAAGGTAGAAAGTTTAACATTTATTATGAATTAATATTTTTATCTGAACAGAAAATAAGTCCTCCAGCATAACCTTTACATTATAATGTTTATTTTCATCACAGCAAACAGAAACTGATGTAGACTTGTCAGTTGACATTGCTTGGCATGTCATCTGGTTTTTTCCAAGATGCCCAGCCTTTTAGATCAATACAATATAATTAGCTGCTTTAAGCTATAATTATCAAGTATTAAAAAATTTCCTTAAATAAAATTGGTAGCTGTACAAACTCACTTGAAAATAGGTGCTCTAGCATCTTTGTGGTGAGATGAAGAGTACTGATGCCATTCAAATGCCAACACCTCTAAGGCAGCTTGCTTGAATTCCACAAAACTTTTTGATGTTTGGCTTAAAAAAGAAAATTAATGCTTGGCTTCTGAAGCACAAAATATCTGCTGCTTTTTAATAAGTGTGGGAGCCATATGGTTCTATGTCAGGAAGGATAATATTTTCCAATCCAAAATGCTGTCCTGCCTTTCAAATGCAACAAAGTATTTTCTTTTCTAACTCTGCCCTGAGCAGTTATTTACTCTTCTGTTGTTCTTTGATTATTCAATGAGTTTCCCTGCAAGACCTTGTCGTGCATTAACGAGCAGTCACCACTATTACTTGTGCAGCTATATTGAACAGGCAAAATGAAGCAGTATAAAATACTATGTAAATAAAAATAATCCAGAGAGATATTTTGAAACAAGTTGGCCTTTTCTAACTCTTCTCGTCTGGAAATAGGATTTCAGATTAAGAGGCAAATTGTAGCTGGGGTTTTGAGATGTGGTTTTTGTTGTTACAGGCATCTAAAACATGCACACATTTCTGTCTAAAGAAAGCAGTTTACTGCATCTTGAAATTGTTTTCATTTAAGCAAAAAATTAAATAGGACAATTTTATTTCATAATAGGAGGTGTGTGAATTGAATTCCCTGAAAGCCATATAATCAAGTTACTCTAGCTTTAACAAGTTGCCATGTCTCAGCTGAGCATCTGTGTGAGCTCCCAGCCCATGGCACATTGCAGTCATTTGACTTAACCCTCGTTCACTCTGGACCTAATTAAATCTCCGTGCCCTGCACACTCTGAGGGATGTGCAGAAGCCCTGTCCGTGTGCGTGACTGTCCTGCTCCTTTCGTGCAGGCAGCCTCGCTGGGGGGAATTGCTGGCAACTGCTCCAGTGAGTGGGGTTCTCAATTTTAAGTGTGTAATTTGCCTGGAAGGGCCCTATTGTCTGCAGATTTGAGCATTGTGCTCAACAGAACATTTCCCTGGGGTTCTGGGCACAAGAGCTAACCTTGCAGAAAATGGCCTTTTGGTAAGCAATAGCAGCAGCAGCAAAGTGTGAACTGCAAGAAAAGCGTAGTGAAGTGTTAATTTCAATGATTTATTTTAAAAGATGGCCTTTCAGCATTCAGCTGAAATCCAAATGATTCTGAAGAATACTATTGGCCTATATAAGAAAGGGTATCTTTATAAGTATGATAAAATAAATATCCTGTCCTTTGTGATCAAGTTGCGTGTACCTCGTCTCACATATAAATAGATGTAAACATCAGACTAGTTACTATTTTCATACATTGTTTTATGTTTTAAGCTAGCATTTAAATAAGTTTAGAGTCATCTTTATTAAATTAGTAAATTATTCAAAATTAATTTCTATTAACTTCTATTTCTAGTAGCAATGTGAAATTATTTTGCTAGTCTGTCTTTGGAGGTTCATCTACTCAAATTTGTAATGTTTGGTGAAATATTTGTTTCTCTAATTTTAAGATTACTCTTTCTTCAAATATGACTCTTGTGACCAATTCACAATCAAGATCAAGATATTTATTTTAAGTTGATCACATGGTTGTGTGCATGATAAGATCTTGGGCAGACTGCTGAACCTGATCCATGGAATATGGATACCAGTGCCTAACTGGTACATTGTCTCACCAGTGTGAGACACGTTTTAATAACGTTTGTAAAAAGTCATGCGATCTTCAGCTGGTAGTGTAACATGCTGTAATGTGTATTTAAAAGTAGGGTAGCCACTAACAGAGCCTCTCAGTTGAAGCAGTCACTACAGATATATCTTAGCCAACCTTGCCATCCCATCTTCTGCAGCTCCCCTTAGAGCAGTCCCAGCTGCACCACTTGTATTCCACCACACTAAACTACGTTTGCCAAGTGTGGATTCAGAGGCTCTAGTGGTCTACATTTGGGCCCAAAATAGTTCTGTGCCAGCTTGGCAACTTGGCTGAAATGCTGATTAATAAAGATACATTGGGAAATTGTGATACAGGAAATCTTTCAGAAGAATAGTCTTTGTCACCCTTGCTGGGCTTTCACCATTACTGTGGACTGTAAGCAGAGTCCTTGAAGCTGTGGGAGAAGGTCACATTAAGGTACTGCCACAGCTCCCTAATAAGCTGAATGCAAGTGGCTTTGTAAGAGTAAGTGCACTCCTGCTAGCTGACTTGAATAATTCTGTCATGGGGTTTGCTCCAGTCAAGTTATTAAGTTGGATAATTGTTTAAGTAACAGTGAAATTCAGAAATTGACATTTGTTATAGAGGAAAGGTAGTAGAACATGGGACTTTGCTATGCTAAGTGAATTCAAGTGTTTTCCTCAGTTGATAAATATATTTTTACTACCAGTCCTGCAAAACTTGAGCTCCAGCTTGAAAGGCAAGCTGTGTGCTGTTTCTTCCCAAAGTTTTGGTAATAATTTTCTGACACCCAAGTTTTGCTTTCTCTTACACCAGTGTAACACTATCATTGTCAACCTGCCTCTGGTAGAACTGTAGGATTGTTACTGAGGATGTAACTTGAGCAGCAGCACTCTTACCTTTTAGTGGTAATGCGTGAGGAGAGAGTGTTTGATTGTAGGAGCCCAGGCTGTTTTCATTGCTGGTAGCAAAGGAAGAAAGCATATCCATCTAAAACTCTGGCTATGAATGCAATTTGGAGAAGACAATGAATGTGATGAGAAGGTTTTCAGTCACCTCCCAGGAAAAATTCTTTAAATTGTTGTTTCACGTGAGCTTGTGAAAAATAAAATATTTGAAACAGTTCTTGAACTGAATCTCATTAGAATCTATATATACTCTCAAAAGCAGTATCTGACCAAGGCTTCTGTGAATAAAGCACAGTAAGAATGCTGATCTATATAGAATTTGGGAGAGTTGTGCCACCTATAAATAGTGCTATTTGTGGACAAAATAGCAATTTTGCTTTTGCAGCTGTATTTTTGTATCCCCAGATGCTATGTTGCCTAGCAGCATCATTAGAGAGTGATCTCAGATGTTCTGCATGGTGCTAATGGCACTGATGTACTGCATCAAAGATTGCAAATGGCATTGATTACCTGTTCCTCACTTCTCATTTTCTTATGTATGATAATCATCCTGAGGCAAACTAGGAAAGGATTCCTGACCCATTTTTCCTATTCTGTAGAACAGTATTGGTGTCAGGGTCCTTAGGGAATTGGTAGGCCTTAATGACCATGAGTATCAGTGTCATGGAGGGGAGTGGGATGTGTTAATGTTTGTCCATTTGTAAATCAAAAACAGGCCTCTACTACTTGAACATGTAAAGGTAAATTTTCAAAATTGAGTGCATCATGAGAACATCCTGTCGTGCTTTTTCATTTGTTAGATCTCTAAAATGAGGTGGACATCCGTTGTATGAACAAGAGAAGGATTGAGCTTGCTTAGATTTGATAGATGGAAAACTATCTGAGATTGTGATATACAGTGCCATAACAGAGGGAAATTGGTTCATAGAGTTAAAGTACATTTCCAACTTCATGCTTAGATCCAAAAAGGTACGGTGGTGATTAGTACAGACCTCTGTTTTCATAGTAATTTTCATGGTATTGAATGTTAACTATATCACATGACATGGACATGAAATAGTCTTTGGATAGAATTTGGGCATCAAACATTTTAGGAGGTAGAACTAGAATTAATTCATTTTTTAAATTCTTTTTTTCTGGTGGGTACTGTAAGTAAGTATCACAGCTTCACTATGTTACTGCATGGGAAGAACTGAAGATGTGGTGCAGGCACACCAAGTACTGCTGCTTTGATCCTGAAGGACTGATATGATCTGTTTTTTTTCCATTTAAGTGTATCTCAGTTTTCCATTTTCTAAGTAATGAATAGCTGACTATACTGTACATGGGGAAGGGGATGGAGACCCTACATCACCTTATTCTGGGGCCCTTTTTAGTTTTCCTTCCATCTTGACTTACCAATGCCCTTGGTGCAAGGGCTGCTGGCTGTGCAGGGGAGCTGTAGGCGCTTAGTGTCTTTGAGAACTTCACTGCTTTGCAAAATGTTGAAGTTGGCTACTGACCCCAAAAGCTTTTGGTGTGGGAAAGTGTTGAGAGAGAAAAAGAGAACAGATGGAAACTGATAGACATCCCACTGCTGTCTCATTTCCTTGGGAAACCAGGCTAAAAATAAGTTGAAAACTTCAGGACTGATACTTTGTTGTGAGTGCCCAATCCTGCCTTGGCAGTCATTCTCACTCATCTAAGAAACCTTTAGGTGAACTCAAAGATCTGCTCTTCTGTGAACTGGAACTAAAAGGATAATCTACTGTTTCAGCCAAAGGTGGATGTCTTTGGAATGCATGTATTTTCTGTGTAGAATACAGAGAGATACATTTGAGCCAAATGCAAAAGGCGTTGGTGTGTGTTAGAGCATGTGGGGTGCACAGCAAGAGTTAGTGAATGGTTTCTAGGGAAGTGTTTTGCCTCTTGCTAACATTATATGCAATATGATAAACTACTTGGTGGTCTGTTAGCTTCAGTCTTCCCTGTTGTGACTGTCCACTTGTGGACCAGCTCGCTGACCTCAGACTGTTGTGCTTGGAAGGAAGGTATTGCTGAGAAATGGGGCTGTGGGGGAAGCAAATCAGTTTCTCTAGTCCAGAAAGCATACACTCAATTAATGTTTCAGTACTGGAAATCTGAATGGCATGATATGGTCTTCTGAAAATATCTGGACATAATGATGATGCACCTGTTATCTTTTAGTTTGACTTTATTCCTTTTTTTTTCATTCTTAACTTTCTTGATGCAAGTGAAACAGGAGCACCCATACCTTGTGCTCCTCGACATATGTCTGTGGAACTGCCAGGGAGGAAGGAGCTGTAGTGTATTTTACCATGCTTTCTGCCAAGGAAATTGTGAAGGCATTTCCCAGACTCTCAAATGTGTGTGCAAAAAGCTTGAAAATGCCTCCTCTTCAATCTATAACTACTCACATCACATTATGATTTATTAGGCTTGAGAATTGTTTCTGTTATATTACTGTAAATAACTCAACCCTGAATTCTGCAACTAAAAATGCCTTGATGCCATTATGTTTTAACTGGCTTTAGAAAACCAGCAAGGTTGAACTAAACAAAATTACCTTTTGGTATAAACTGCTGTAATATTTTTCTCCAGACCTGAGATGAAAGGAGCTGTAAATATGGTTCTGAAATTATTCTCCCATCTAGAAGTTAAAAATAGAACTAAGAACTCACTGTGTAGTTCAGTTGCAGTTATGGGAATTGGGGAAAGAATTAATTGAAGTGCTATGACCTGAGTTAAGCAGGGTGTTATATTTAGATGGTCAGACAAGCTTCTTCTAGCCTCAAAACCTAGAGATCTCAGCACATTATATGCAACTTCTATAAAGTGAAAACAAATACCCATGTTTGTATGTTTCTAGTATTTACAAATTAGGTGAGATGATTAGAAATTGCAGGAAAATGTGTGGCATTCCAGAGAGAATAATGACTTTTTCAGTGGTTTGCCTAAGGGCTTTTGATACCAAAATAGTAACAAGATTCAAAGTACAAAAAAGGTTGATTTAAAATTTCTTTAGGGAACTGTCCTGAAGAATATGTAACAATCTGCTTCAGACAAGGAAATGTGAACCCAAAGACATTTTCTAAATACCACATTCTTCCAAGCATTCACATATAATTGCAGGACTGCCAGTGACAATCGCATTCAATTGTTACAGAAAAATTCTGGCTGCATCTTTGAACAGATGGGTAAAAATGGGGTATGTATTGAGGCCAGAATAAATTGGCTTGCTTTGAAGAGGTCATCAGATTACAATAATCTTCACTAGCCAAAACAGACCATTAGGCATTTGGAACTATACCCAATACATGTGTTTTTGTTTTTTTTTTTTTTAATCTGATCCTTTAGAACATTCAGCTAACTTGTCGAGGCTGTACTCAAGCCAGTGGTGTCTATGTAGGACATAAGATTTTCCTGTTTGAAGGCAGGATTTAGGGATCACAGACAACTAACAGCTGAAGGAATGCAGCATTTTAAAAAGTGAAATCTAAAAATGAAGAACAAAGAATTCAAGTCTTCCACATGATTTTGTGTGGAATTTGTAGAATTAGTCATGCTTGACACTTCCATATGCAAAATGTAAGTAATGCTTAGCAGCTGTTCTGAAAGAGAATTCACTTGAAGTTCTGTTTCATTAAACTTTTGTCTGTTCTTGTTCATTAAAAATATTTTGTTTTATTTTTTTCCTCATGACTAAATGTTGTTCTATCTCGAGTCTATAATGCAAGAAGCTGAATTGCATCTTTGAAGCTCCTTGGAGGTTTAGGCTGTGAATGGATTTTGCAATTTAAAGTGGAAAATCTAAGAAAAAACATTCTATGTCATACACTACATCTGTTTAGTGTTGTTCTTTTAAAAATTAAGGATATTTGTTTTAAAAAAAGCCTTCAATTTTTGCTTAAATTGTCTCTGTATTTTCTAAAGAAAAGGAGAATCATGGAATGGCTTTGTGCCTGCAACATTCCATTATGGTCCTACAGTCTTGGACTCTTTGGAGTCTGCCTACATGGAGGATAGTGAAATCAAGGTTTGACAGTCTATGGAAGGATCTTTGGTGGTTTTTATGCATAAATTCTGCATACAGTATATAGACTACACCAAACCCACTTTTTTTTTTGTGACAGTGCATGTTTATTCTCCCAAACAAAACAATTAATTGATGCCATTCATGGCAGGGCTGTGGTGCAGGAGTCTAATCAGTGTGCTGGAGTTCAAGCACAAGTACAGGAGCAGGGGCTGTGTATTTTGACATGAACTCTGACTTTATCCCATAAATCATGGACTCTGTGTGTGCCCCATTTTATCTTTCCTGTCTTTTATTTTTCAGATAAATCTGTTAGGAATATGTGTGATAATGAAGTTGTTATGCTCCAGTGTGTTTTAATAGCTACCAACCACAATTTTTTTTCCCTCTGTGCAATTACAGGTGCTAGCCAGCGATTCATGAATCTCCCTGTTCCTTATCCAGTGTTCCTATTTCCATGTTTTGTTCATCTTTACCTGCCATACCAGCTTATAGAGACATCAGATCAGACATTTAATAATACTTGTATTGCAAATACACAAAGAAATGCTGTCAAGTGGTATTAGTATATTCTTGCAAACTTCATAGAAAACAAAACCAAAGGGATTCTCAATCTTTTGCCAGTGTAAGGAATCTGGCTGCTTTTTAACTCTGAAAGTAACTTTTATGAATTCATTTAAATGTATTTCTCCACAAAAGTTTCGTGTTCCTTGTCATTAAAGAAATTAAAGAAATGTATATTTTAACTTTTCAAAAAGGAGCAGGCAAAAGCATTTATTTTTGGAACATAAAAAATGTAGATTTGAGCTCTGGAAGTAGATATGATTCACCATCCTGTCTTCCTTTTTTAATCAATATAATGAGGTTTGTCTCCAAACTGTGCTTTAATTTGTATTTACATGCCTTGCATTCAGAGAGGTGTGTATTAAGTATGAGCAATTTTCTTCTTAGTTGACAGTTTATTTCAAATCACTTTTATTTGTTTGTCTAGCTGCAGAGCATTAACAGTATCAGCCTATTTTGTCATGTAACAAGCATATTTTCTTTTGTTTTTTAAAAGGTTTTTTGAATGATTCAGTTACCAAGTGCATTGTGGCTCTGCGCTTGACTGTGGTGGTGAAAGTGAGTACCTGCGTGCCTGTGGGGAGCCATGCAGACAACTTCCCATGCTCAGGGAAAGGGAAATGCATCACCAAGCCACAGGAGGTAAGGCCAGCTCACCGAGACATTCCTGTCCTGTGGCAATTCCGTGGTAACTGAAACACAGGGTAAATTGTCCTTGGTGTTTATACCTTGCAGCTGTGTAACAGGCATCGACATCCCCCAGGTGTCACTAAATAACAATATGTATCTGCAATACCTGAAAATCAAGCACTTGAAGTAAGAAAATAACAGAAACGAGATGCAAAGGTTCATACCCTACCCTGGCTATAAAAACAGTGGTTCAAATCAGCTGTAAGGGAATTTGTACTGCATCCTAGAGTCACTGTAGGAGGAAGTTCCCCTAAAGGAGGACCACAGTGTGGGCACTTGGGATCTCCAATCTCCAGACCAATGTGCTCAGATTTGTTAAGTTCTCAGCCTTGTCATAGGTTTTAGGTCAGCTTTAATCTAGTGCTTCTCTCTCCACCTCTTAATAACTGCTTACTCAGAGTAGACTGACCAGTGCAATGGAATTACCTGACCATAATTATGAGAAGAAGCAGAATGGAGTAATTTGATAGTGGTTGCAAGGTTTCCTGTACAGCTTTGTCCTTTACATAATACTGCCCTCAGGGATTGCAATGGCAATTCCACTGGACACTGGGGATTTTGTGTGATCTAGCAACATAAGAAAGTAAGAACCAAATCTGTCAAATTTGCAGTCTGTTCTGCTTTTACAAAACCAGACTGAGCTTTTGTGATTTAGGTACTGTATACTCTGTTACCTTCTATACATGTTATTTTTTATTTCATGGATTAAAAGTCATTTACAGCACAAATATGCACAGTTAATCTTTGGTTTTATTGTTATTCATTTGGGAGATAAAAGCAGTAGTAACTGTTGAGTAAATATTAACAGCTGTGAGCCTGCTGTGAGCACAAAAAATTTGGCATATTGAGCGAATTCACTTGTAGTTCATCTGCTACCATTTTCTGATTTAAATTCTCAATAAGCATGTTTGATGGAAAATGGTGTTCTGAATTGTAGCAACAATAATTAAATTGCCACAGTAATCTATACATACATGGCAGTACTAACATCTGGAATAATTATCTGTTTTATTTCTCAAAAATGAATTTGTAAAATGCTTGAGGTAATGTGTGAACATAATTATTGCAAGATGAATTTAGAAATAAATGCTGCTTTACTATACCAGCTGGCTGGTATCCAAATAAATTATTCATTCAGATACAGTGTTGTGTTTCATAGTCCAGTTTAGTTTTTGTGCTTTACTGTATTTATAATTATTTTATAAAGTCAGTGTTTTGAATTTGACTTACATAGATAGTATGTTCAAGTTTACTATTCATAACAGCATGTCAGAATATTGTCTTTTTCCATTTTCTGTCAATTTGAGTGTTATATCTTTTGATAGATTGCCTCATTTAATATATTTTTGTGTTGTTTGTCCAATTTTATGACTCTGATTTCTTTTTGTTGTTGCATGTGATGTCACAAAATAAGAATAAATTGTTTCCTATATCTGTGCAGAAGAATTAATGCATTTCTGTATTAAGGGAAAAGCATATATGCCCTCTAATAATTATCCATGTGTTATTAATCTTTTAAGATGTAGAAAATAAAGTAGATTTTTCTTTAAAAAAGACAGATTGGCTTCTCAGCAAGAAAGAGAAGCAATTATTTAACTCAAAACAAAGATAAACTAGTATCTGTAGGTTCCTACCTGTAATCTTGACATTGGAAGCTTTCTATGTAAAAACCAGAACAGTGAGGGATGAGAGAGCCCTGCCTTGTGCACGTGCAGGCTGCTGCTTTCCCTGGGAAGTGAATAGAAAAAATTAGGACTGTTCCTATCTTATCTATTCTTTCTCTGAACCTAATAACCAGAAAATTTCTTAAGGCAGTATTTTTGGTATAACATGCACTAGGCTGTAGTAGACCTGTGGCTGAAGCTGTGGGACACACAAACCATGTCAAAATCCACTTCTGAAGAGTGTCTAGTGATTAATGGCAGTCAGAGATCAAGAATTAGCAAGATTCTCAATATTTCTAATTATAAAAAAATGATAAAAATTATCTAAATATATGAATATCTTTAATGGTCATGTAAATATAGCTTCAAATCAAATTTTAACTTCAGAAATGCAATTGCTTCTATTTTTGCTGTCGTTAACTGCTCCTGAGTTTTCTAGAACCTGAATAAATGAGGAATGCTTCCAGTGATCCTCTCAAATGCCATCAAACCTGTTCCAGGTGCCTGCTGGGCTAGGGTATTTTGCTAGAACATCAAGTACAGTGACCAAAAGGAAGTTAATTTATATCCAGCCTCCTACTGCAGGGGGAATGAAAATGCCATGTTGTCTTTTTGCCTGTCCTGTGCTTCTAAGTCCGTGAGCTTTCCTTGCTCTTTAGCCTATATTGGTGCATCAGAGAACTTCAGATAGGCCCCTGATTCATGCCCAGCCTAAGATAAAAATAGAGGGGCATATTTCATTAAGTAGAATGTTTTTTGCCGTTGTTTAACTGAAATTAGGTGAGATGTGCTCTAAAATGTCTTGATGATTTCCCTAATGGTGGAGCAAGCGGCTGCCAAAATTGCATGCTTGACATGACAGCCATTGTGTCTGTTTCCCACAAGGCACTCCTTTTTGCAGAACATAAACTTTAATTTTCTTTAAATTTAAAATGCACCCTTTGTGATTTGCTGTTTGTTTTTATCCATAATTCATTCTGGTTTTGCACAATCTAGTCTTGCAGGATGCAAAGCAACTTCTTAGAAGAATGCATAAAAGGCCCAGTGCCATGAGCAAGCTCAGAGCTCTGCTGGCTGTAGTCATTGCTTCCAGTGCCAAGAAGATTAATGCTTGTCTTTGAGCTTTTATGTACTTCATAGTTTTATTTCAAATCTAGTAGAATGTAAAAGAATGTAGGAACACCTCTGCTTACTGGGAAATTTAAATGTAGTTAACGATCTGCAGTGATATCAGCACAGGGGGTTGCTGTTATGTATAGAGTGCATATAACTACCATCAAATGAATTCTGGTCTAACCTCGGAGTCTTGGCCAGTTTTTACTCATTCCTTGCTGATCTATAACTTGACTTCTACTCAGCTAGATGCTTTTTATAGAGTGTGGATATGAAAAGCAAAGTTCAAATGCAAAGTTTTATTTTCAATGATTGTTCTTTTCAAAGGAAGATAAAATTCATCCCTTTGAGTGAAGTTCTGTGCAGTGAGGTGATGCTGAGCTCAAGTGATGCCTTTTTCTTCCTTTATATGAACTTTGTGCCTGTTTTCCTGCCATGCTTGCCACTTGTCCACAAGGGAAACAGGAATGTGCCAGAAGTATAGCACTGGTCTTGGCATCATCACAAAATAAATACCACTCTCACATTCATCTACTCACCTTTACACCAGGATGAGTAAACAGTTAGCAGTTAATGGAAGAGAAAAGTTTTGTTGTTAACCCAAAGGGGAGAGATTTGTCTGGTGTGGATTTCTGATTTCATGAATTTCATGAAGATTTTGAAGTGAACTTGGGCCATCCATTGATTGTGAGTGCCACAATTTTGCTTACATAAGAGGTTGTTTCTCTCACAGATTGCTCTGTGCCAAAACTTTGACTCTCCCATAAAAAATATGGATGGGCTGACTGTTTAAATATGAATTTTTTATTGCTAGATTTAGAACTCATGAGATTTACACAAAAAATATCTGGCCTCTGCCTGCACAGAGAAATAATACATTGAATTGAATAGCAATTGTTTCCATGTCTTCTATGCAAGCTGGAAGCTTTGGGATTGATCCATTTGATAAGAATCTCTATAAAGGCAAATTATAAAACCCCTCATGTATACCTGAAGGTATGCTGTCCTGCATACAGACTTATTTTCCTAAGTAGAGTATGCTCTGGAGTATGGAATGATCATGCAATATTTTGCTCAAATATTATAGTAACTCAGTCTGAGTTGTACTAAATACTGAAAGTCTTTCTCAGTAAGAGAGAGTAGACATTAGTTTTGTTCTGGTCATCTTAACTTCTTTGCCACAGTGAAAAAAGGATTTATTACTCTTCTAATTAGACTAACAAAAAAGTACTATATTCCAGCTATATTTATGATATGGTACAGGCTGCCTTATAGCAAATTATTTTAAAAATTTATTTTATTACCATCCAAAATTATACTATATATTTGCACTTCATCAAGTAAAATAGATGATCTTTTGATTGATAGTAGATAATTTTGGAGTTCTTACTGACATTAATTCTAGCATAGTGGCAGTGTGGAGCTGCTTCTTGACTTAGTTTGGCTCAAATATACTTAGTGCATGTTATCTATCCAGAAAAAAAAGTAGTATCAATTGGGGTAAGTGATAATAACCTAATCTTCTCCACAGAATAACTTGTAAGCATCTCAGAACTGTTACCTGTCATTAGATATTTCAGATTGAAGTGTTAAAATGCTTTTCTTTTGCAGCTTTCAAACCCCATTTTGTTAAGTACTCTTTATGGTAAATTGATCCCTATATCAAACTCTTGGATAAAACTTTAAAGATAGTTACTGTGCTATGTGAGTAAAATAATTTTGACTCTCTTTTGCTTGACTGTCTTTCCTTTCTGTTGAACTACAGCCTTTTTTGGAAACCTGTCACTGGTGTGTGAGATACTCAGAGCTGTTTGGGGAAGAGGCTGGGGCGAATTCCAGAACATGTGTAGACTGTACACTTAAGGGGGGCTTCTGGCACTCCTGATAAATAACATGGTCATGGATCTGAGTTTTGAAGATGTATCATATTTATTCTTGTAAAACTCTATCAGTGTGATATTTGTAAGGAAGAGTGAAATCTGGAGTTCACTGAGTGAAGTTTTTTATTTAGGTGAAGATGATTATTTTATACTTAAGTAGAAAGCTGATTATTCATATGAAGCAAAACCAGAAGCCCCCATCTGTTTGTTTCTAGTTCCATGCGTGTTCTGCACTTGGCATGGCGGTGTTTGTGCATGGGACAGCTGCGTTCCAGCACTGAAGGTCTGGCTTTGGAATAGATGAGAGTGAGTGATGTTGCCATCTAGTGTTTGAAGAACAAAGATTCAGATGTCATCTAAACGCACACCACAGAGGAAACAGCTTTCCTTGCTTCTTTTCTTGGAGACTTCCTTAACAATCGTAGTCACTTACAGAGTTTTAAAATCTGATTTGAATTATTTTATTACCAACACAAATGTACCATATCATGCCTCCTGTAGCTACTTTTAAGCCTTTGAGAGGTGTAGTGGTCTTGATTTTTATTAAGCAGCAAAGTTTGGAAAAGGTAATGAATACACTCAGAAGAGGACGTATTTTAACAGAATTGAAAAGGGGATGTTTCTGCTGAAGTACCACTCTGGGAGCTTCTCATGTAAAGACTGCCTGTCTGTAGTAGGACTTTGCAGTAAATTTGCACATTATTCTGACTGTTATTTCAGCCTACAAATCTAATTTCTGAAATGGAAGAAAAAATGTATAATGATTTAGATACTATGGATCTGATCCCAGACTCCTTGTCTAGATGAAATGACCCAACATCATTAAAAATTTGAGCTGAGGAGTTGGTGCAGGTTTAGTATTTCAAGGAGTAACTTAGTTCAGTTGATGTGTTTGTGGCAACTACTGTTATTATGAACAGGAAAACCAAACCACCTTTGTTCAGAAGTGTATAAAATGAAAACATCATCCTTGAAAATGTATTGTGAAGTACATATCCTCTTTGTTTTTAGGCAACATTTTTTTGTGAGTGTGAAGATGCATATAAGGGTTCCCTGTGTGAAGAATTTGATGCCTGTCAGAGCCAACCTTGCCAGAACAATGCAACCTGCACTGATGTAGCACAGAAACACGACAGGAACAATTTCACCTGCAGCTGCCTGCCTGGTAGGTTTTGAATTCTTGAATAATGCAGCTTTGCTTGACATTCAGTGCATCTCTTTTTGCAGAGCAGTGAACTGTGCAACTTCTGATACCAGAACAGACAGAAAATGCAACAGCAGCATAAGGGCAGTGGAAGGTTCTTCACTGGTGAAAAATGCCACTGGAAAGCACATGTCTGAACCTTAACCCTGTGAGGGAATTAATCATAACTAGTGGAACTTTGCCTACTAAAAACACAGGAGTAAAATTTAGTTTACATCAGCTTTTTCTTTGTCAGGTTTTGTTTTGTTTTTTTTTTTTTTTTTTTTTCTAGAAGTATTCTGTGACCACCACACATAAATTTAGGTTTAGCTTTTTTTTAAAAATTATTCTTAAATTTTTAATATCAAATGTATGACATCATTCAAATGGCTCAATCATTGTTAAGTTTAGTGGTTTGTGCTTCTACCCATAATTAGTGTATCCACCAAAATTTGTGTCCACACATTAAAAAACAGTCTGGAAAACTAACTGTTGTCATTTAACTTTGAATTTCTAAAAAATATTAATTCCATATGAAAAATATTAAAGAAAATTGAAGGTGAGAGTTTAATTATCCTATGTGTCTCCCTGTGCAAGTTTCAGAAACATTTATAAGTGAACATGATCATGTTTCCTGAATTCTGGTAGAAGGAAATGTTATGAAGGTAAATATCAGCACAGAATGTAGAGGTGCAATGATTCTTAGTGTGTATCTCACCAAAAAAACTGCTTTCCCCCCTTCTCTGGTGATTGTTTAGTACCTCTGCACTTCTAGTCCCTGCAGCGTATTTGGGATGCTATTCCTAAATCATATTCTCTTTCAGATGGACAAAACATACACTATAAGTGGTAATAAGATAGGATATATTTATTTTTATAAATGATTGCATTAAAAATAATTATTTCATAAAACCATGGGTGTTTCCCCCCCCAAATTGTTTAATTTGGGGGGGGAGGGGTTTCCCCTTCGTTTTCCTTTTTATCCCCTGCACCAGCTAAATCCTGTCCATGTGTGTCCCCTGTCTCACCTTGGGGTCTTTCTCTTCTACACCTGTTCATAGCAGTGATAATCATAGCTTACCAGCCTTTAACACCAGCCATTCAGGTAAATATACTCCTGATGGAAGATTATTAATAATTTTTGTAGGGTTCCTTTTAAAAAAATAAGACATGTCTGTGTGTAGCATGTAGTTTTTTCTTCAGTCATGCATCCAAGATATTTTCTTGAAAATAATTAAAAATTAGGGAAGGGGAATGTGTGGTATTTGTTATAAGATTTAGGTATGGAGTGTAGAATAATTTAGACTGTACTTTAAGTTTGTTCATTTTTTGGGGATGTGTTACAGACATCAGACATATGGAACAAAGCAAACTTATGGTCAAATAGTACAGTACACACAATCTGTAGCTTGTGAACTTATAGAAGCTTATTTGGAAGAGTTTGCAACTGTGCTGAGCAGTTCTTCACAGCTCCCACTTAAAATAAACACTCTTCTTGAAGCCCAGAAGTAGGAGCAAATGACAGTCATTCAGCATATGCACAAATAATTCACAGTGTTGAGTTCTGTTTAAAGCCTTGCTAAAGATTATTGACTTGGGATTCAAGTTGCATTTGAAACCCATACCAAAATGACTTTATTTTTTTGTTTATATGAGTACCAGTGAGGACCCAATATCTATTGCCAGTTCACTAGTGATGTCAGAACATTGCTGTTGGTAAAACAGCACAGGTGTAGTCTCTAGAGTTCTGCTGGTTTTGTACGCTTCTCCCCTGAAGTATACATTTTAATTAGAAATCTCATTTTGTAAGAACTGAGAGACTGTCCTGGATTCTATTGCTTATATTGGTTAATTTGATTCAAGAAAAGAAATGGTACTACTTGGATGGCTCAGCAGTATGTTTAGTGGTAAACCCTTGTTTTTGCTTCATCTTCTGAATATTGTGAGCTGTTTTGTAGGTTACACTGGAGAGCTGTGCCAGTCAGAGATTGATCATTGCAGCCAGCAGCCATGCCAGAATGGGGGGACCTGCTCATCCCACCTCAATGGATTCAGCTGTCAGTGCCCAGAAGGTAACCACTAACTCCTCTCTAGTACCTCGTAGAAAGTGCTGGTTTTACCCTAAAGTTTCAATTATATTGACATGTAGATATGTATATTTAATTTATTTTAAATTGTGCCTTAGCTTGTAATTGTAGGCAGAAAAGAAAATGAGATGAGAAATCTTGGGATAATCAGCAACAGGATATGAAGTGTTGTAAGAGTTTAGTGTTTCAGTGTATATGTGGTGCAGAAATGTTCTCTATTTCTACAACAGAGATCAGGCTCCAGCACTGATGAGGAAGGTGGATTTGAGGAGACTCAG
Source organism: Haemorhous mexicanus (assembly GCF_027477595.1). Taxonomy (NCBI): domain Eukaryota; kingdom Metazoa; phylum Chordata; class Aves; order Passeriformes; family Fringillidae; genus Haemorhous; species Haemorhous mexicanus. The sequence continues at coordinate 11,550,344 of NC_082350.1, read as the reverse complement.
GGTGTGATCTGATTTTTATATTGTCCATTAAATGTGTGAGAAAAAGATGTCTCCCTTATAGTATTTGCACTTTTCTGCACATGGGCCAGTTGGCTAAAATGTGTGTAAAAGTAATAACTAAAGGAATTATTTCAATCCCCCAAAATTTTTAATTAATTCTCCTTTCCATTTGGACATTTTCCTTTCTTGACATGAAAGCTTCTCGCTGATTCTCACTGGTAAATCTTGTAAATGTGAAACAAGGACACCACAATGCCAGAGTGTGCTTTCATAACAGTGTGCTGACTGCAATGACAGATCCCTAAACTGCACATGAAAAAATTATCATGAGTGGAAGTTTTCAATTATGAAGCCTCCTATTAGTTATTTATAATTAAGATTGGAACTTTGAACTAATTATACTTCTGTCCTTCCTTGAACTGTGGATGTTGGTTTTGTTCTACCAGTACTTTAATTCTTGCTGTAAGGGTGCAAGTCTTTGATAACTGCTCTGGTAATATCTCTGTGCTTAATAATGAAGATTATTTGTAGTTTCTTCAGGCCGATTCCTTGCTTTTCTAGAGTGCTATGCTTTAACACTTAACTGCTGTGTAGAAACTGACATATTGACAGCCATGCAGATCCTGCATGTGGAAAATTTTTGGAAATTGTTTCCCTTATAAATAGTAGTGAAATTGAGGAATAAAAATATTAGATGTTAGACTTGGTTTATAATTTACTTGTGATTTCCCAAAGAAATCTGTTGAAGAATCTTTAGGGAAGCAGTGCAGGCAATGATCTTTCCAATAATGCTGGGAAGAGCAGCTACTGAGATTTTTGGTTGTTTTATGTCTGCCATACGTGTTTCTGTGCGTGGCTCATTAACTGCTCGCTCCTGAAGCCTGTTAATGACTATGCTGATCACAGCCCAGCTTCTCTCCTGCTGCCCATGGGGCAGGGTCACTGCTGGGCTCAGGGCCCTGCAGGGCCTTGCTGGGCTGTGCTGCCGGGTGCTGTTGCTTCTTCATTTTATTCTGGAAGGTCTAATGCCAACGAGCTGAAGAAGTCAGGTATCTTGTGGAAGGAAAGTTGATTTGACAAAATGTATTGTCTGAGTTTACTAATGACTGTCCCTTGATCGTTCTTACATCTTTTGAGGTGTTATCCTTTTACAGAGGCATAATTTGGGAGCTTTTGTTTGGGTTTTAATATCTGAAGAGATTCCGTAATTTTTGTAAATACAACAGAGTAGCTAATTGAAAATTGCAGATGGAGTAACTTGGAAATTTGCCTGCCAACCCCCAATTTTCTAATTTAAGTGAGGTCTCTTGCTCTGCTGCTATTCTGCTCTGCTTAATAGTGATCACTTGTTGAGAAAAGGCTTTTCTTTCTATAGTGCTAATTCAGCACAGTGGGGAAAGGTAACCAAGGAGCTTGTGTTTGTGTGGGAACTACAGTCTGCAGATATAACGTGGCTTGGAAAAGGATGAGAAAATGCAGCAACCATCACACAAGGAAAAGAAAAAGATGGCAGATGAAGGAACCAGATGGAAACAATGAAGAATGATTTTGAGATTGTGCTTTTCTTTTACAAACGATGTCTGTGGTTCATGAAAAAGTACATGATAACTGACTGAAGGCTAGATCTGAGGCCCTGAAAAAACAGCCTATCTCAGATGTGAACAATTCATGATGACTCTTTAGACAATTTTACTGTCTTTAGAGTCCTTTAGTAAAGAAAAGTTCATGCTGCTTACAGATTCCATTTCCTGTGGGATGCACTGTTTGTTTTAATATCCGAAGTACGTCAGAAAATAAACTCTTACGTGATGTTGTGGAATCACCTGTAAAGAGAAAATTGGATTTTGTACTTGCATTTGTAGTGAAGAAGCTTAAGCAATACTAAAGACCAAAGAATTTATTTAAAATTTTGACACTGTTACTTTCAAAATAATGTTTTGATCTTGTACTTGCTTACAATCGGATAGGGGTCTTTGATTGTTTTATTAATTTTATGTCAATAAACATACATTTAGTATTACTTTCAAATGTTCATGCAAAGGAACATTCTAAAAGCCTACATGTAGTAAACACGCCAATCTGAAAAGGAATATTTGAAATTTATATTCAGAATCATTCCATCCTTATCACTGTTAAATATCTCCTCTCATTTTCTTCCAGTTATTGTAGTGTATAACACACTGTTGTAATGACAATAACATTAATAGATTTTATTTAAACTGCTTGGGGTACTAATCATCAATTTGGAAATTTGGTTACTCCATTTTCTTTAAGCTTCTGAGAAGTTATGTGTATTTCCAAAATACACAAATAATAATTGGAAACGTAAAAAACCCCTTGTTTGTATAAATAAATGTAATTTTAAATTAATGTCATGTTAAATTAATAAACACATATAATTAAATAGATCAGTGTAAGTTTTAGAGATGTTGAAGCTAGTGATTCTTATTTATCAAATTCACAGAAATCTTTGTTGAAAGTTAAAATTAAAAAAGCCCCAACTGTATGGAAATTAACTGATTGTGTGGTGAGGAAATGTGTTCCTTCCAGACACAAATTTTGTAAAATTAGATAGAATGAAAGACTTGGTACTTGAAGTACTTGAAGGTACTTCACCCTTTGTGAATTTTGCTCATATGATAATATTAAAATTATTTAGTAGTGGGCTGTGGTTTAGAACAAAGCCAGACAGTAATGAACAAAGTGCAGATCAATTATAATAAAGAAATAAACTTCTATTGCAGGATATTTCTGAAGTTCTGTTCCATGCAGACTTGATGTCCTGATGATAGGCATAGATTAACAGCCTTCAGTGTTATAGGAAAACATTAATCTTTGATAAAAATGACTTGCATTCAGCTGGCCAACCCCATCAGACTGGCCTGGGTTCTTGGGCTCTTCCTACATGCTTTATGTGGAGGTCACCAGCTTGGACAGAAGGGGCAGAAATATTTTAATTTGGCTTAATATATTTTTGAAAAATGGCAGCAGTAATGGATGTCAGTCATCCTCTAGAATAAAAGAAGACAGAGTGGAAACAATGCTATGATAAAGAGTTTAATATATATAGATTACTTGAAATTCACATTTTAACATTGATTTTATTTTACTTTTGACAGTTTGATTTGAGTAGCTGCAGGTAACTACTGCTGGCAACATACTGAGCAAAAGTGTCCTGAAGTATCTGCAGGCATTTCTGAAAATACTGGAAAGCAATAAATTTATGAATGCTCTTATAATGGCTTCTGTGGTTTAGAAAATCGAGTTTGACAGCTATAGAAGATGCTAAGTTGTGATTCATATGTGTTGATTTGCAATAGCAGCCAGAAAATGCACATTGTCACCATGCATCTTAATTGACTGGGACAACGGAAATTATTTACTGAGACTAAAAATAGTTTAAGTTTCAAGGTTTTCACTATTTTCTCTGATTCATTGTTCATGTAAAAGCCTTTTTCTCTAGTACATCTTGCAGATGTCATTCTAACTTCTTTGGGTTTACATAGAATAAACCCGTTTACAATCTTGATCACAGGAAACTGGGTCACACAGCTGTTGTATATAGAACATTTCCCAAGGTTACTGGTGATCAGAATGCAGAATTTTTCATATTACCATAAGAGAGTTTAATTTACCTGAAGAACATTTTGTCGTTAATTAAAATTTTTATGGCTGTTTAGTTCCTGGTACTTTCCACTAATCTAATGTTTTTACCTGGCACCTTCCCAAATTGCTCTTATTTTTAATAGACTTCTCTTTAATGCTTGAATGGGTTTAGCCTCTATTCATCTTCATCAAGAAAGACTTAGCTAGAGTGAATTTCAATCAAAATCTTACAACGTTTTAATGATTTCTTGATCCTTCTGATTAGTAACTTTTTTTTCGCTACAGAATTCTGATGAAATACCATTTATTTCTATTTCCTCACAAGACAAATGTCTATAGGAAAACAATAAATTGCTTGTATTTCTTTTAGTGCTTATCCTTGCATTTCAAAGTTAAAAGTATTGTAGTCCTGAGCACTCACAATTCACAGACCTAATTTTTCACATACTTAGAATTCTTGGAATTGGGTCTAATGTAACATTCAGACAGGTTAGTTGTTCTACAGGCTATATAAAAGGCAGTTCTGTGGTGTCTTCAAAAAATGTTTGACTTCCTTGACTTGCACATGGTTCTTTTGCTTTCAGTAGCCAAATAATTAAAATCCCACTGTGGTGAGAAATTTGGCTTTTATTCAGAGCTTTTCTGTCTCTGAAATCTGATCTAGTTTCTATCACTGACCTGGAGTCTGTAGCAATTTATAAAGCATATCACCTAACTTAAGACAGTAATACTTGCTGACAACTAGCCAAATTACTATCCATGTAAGCACAGACATTGTACTGTGGGTTTTACCAGTAGAAATATTTTCTATTATTGCCTTTCCCCTTTACCTTCTGTGTTATTCCTTGGTAAATTTTGTATTCAATTCTTTTGAATTACCACTAGACTTTGCATTTGAGTCATGTCCCTTTTATGCCAGCAATGACCTACAGGCAGGGTTGGGTCCATGTTGGCTGGTTGAAGGCTAGTTCAGGGGATACTCTTCTGCAGATAAACAATGATGATTTTTTTTTGTCTGGAATTTGGTTCTGTTTTCAGTCAATACACCTGTGAATTTGATTTTTATAGTTATTACTTGCATTATTTGCTTTCAAGAATTAGGCTAGTATGGATTAGGTGTACATTCAGAAATGCCAGGATAATAGATTTCCATATTTCCTGCTTTGAGTATTTTCAGATATTTGACTCATGCTTGAAATTTGAACTTCCAGAATCACCTGAAAGCATTTCACAGTGCAGTCAAAGATAGCACAAGGGCAACATGTTTTGGTGTATTTTAAACCTGCATATGTTCTTGAAGTGCTTTGTCACTTGAAACATTAGCCATCTGCCAGTAACCTCCTCTTTGGAGGGAAGATTACTGCAAAGGTTGTATTAGTGTCATTGTGTGACCTCAGTTCTCCTTAAACCTTTTTAATCTGCTTTCAGAGTAACTTGAGAGATTTCACTGGACTCAATGGCTGATCTCCTTCTGGTAACAGTCCTTGCAGATTCTTTTAAATCTGACCAAGATTTTATTACAACAGTACAGGCTTTGTTAATTTGCTAGTGAGCCGTTGCTGGAATTACATCCTTGCTCTTGGGGTTTCTGTTCTTTGCAGTTTCTGATGGTTAATTATCATCTACAGGATGGGCCTCTAGTACAGGATTGCACAGTGTTTGTTTTTAGGCTCTCTCTGTTCAGCATTGCTGAGCAGGTGGTCCTGACAAAGCCCATGAAGCAACTGAGGCCATAGGATAGCAACATGGGGAGGACAGAAGGCTTTTGCCTGTTCTTCAGCTGTGCCCTGCCAGACCTGATTTTCTCTCCCGGTCTGCTGCAGAGTTTGTATGACAGAACTTAAAAGTCCAATCTGTAGGTTATTTCTTTTCTTTCCATCTTTCTAGCTACATTATTTTTTTTGTAAATTAGAGTATTTTTTCCATACTTTTAATTCCATAACTCTGATGTAAGACTTATGGATATCTAAGGGAGATGCAGCATTGAAAGTCATTTTTCCGGTGCCTAATGTTTTGAAGATGCCCCTAGAATCCTGCTGCCAGTTGTGACCAAAAAAATCCAGAAACTCTGGCACTCACAGAGCAATTGTGGCCTCCCCATCTTTTCCTAGTTCCTTTAATACAAGTTTTGTTAACTCTGTGAGTAGATCTCTGCAGTATGCTCTCTGTGGGTTACTCACCTTTGTTTATTATTCTAATTTAATGTTAAGAACTTTTTTTACAATGTAAGATATTCCAGGGAATTTTAAGCCTGAAAAGTGATGGTCTGCACAAAAGAACCAAATACTTATTAAAAGATATATAACTGAATGGAAAGGACAGTTGGTTCTTTTATTTGGAAGGGTTCTAGAATTTGAATATGCTTTTCTGACTTGCTTTAGGATACAATAACCATGCATTGTGTTACTACATATGTGATGTATGTGTATGCATAGATACAAGATGCAGTTACTGTAATTTATTAAAACAATTCTTCCCTACATCTGATTAAAAGTTCCCTTGCAAGAATATCCTTTTCCTTAAGTCTGTTTTTGGCGTGGTGTTGCTTTAATAAATCATTGTCTCTCCTGCTAATGAGAAGTTTGTTCTTTTAAAAGATATTTCAATTAATGAAACCCAATGAATGCATGTTGTGTTTAGGAGGTTGTTACATTTTACATATGCATTAACAGAGGAAAACCAGGTCAGTTTGGGCTTTTCTTCTTATTTTTTTAGGCTAGCCAGCTCCTGATCTTTAGAAAATCTCCTCAACTTTTCTAGCCAGATTCACTCAGAAAGCAGATGAGCACTGTTTCAGGAACATATTTTTGCGATTCACTGCTGTAATCATTTATAGTATATTAGCTGAAGCATCTCTTTACAGAGAATGTTAATAGGCAAAATTAGAGTTTATTGTGTAAGAAGTCTGTATTTTTATAATATCCATAGAATTAAAAAAGAAAGGAATATAGATCTCTCTATGGCTTACTTTTAACCTGCTTTAGTTCTTAAAATTGTATGCATGTCAGGATGCTTACTTACCAAACCCATTTATTTCTTTTAGGGTTTTTAGGAACCACTTGCGAGGACAAAATAGACCCTTGTGCATCATCTCCCTGCCAGAACAATGGAACCTGCTATGCAGACAGACTTGCCTTCTCCTGCAGCTGTAGTCCTGGATTTACAGGACCTACATGTGCTCAGCTGATAGATTTCTGTGCACTGAACCCGTGTGCGCACGGCATTTGTCGCAGCGTTGGAACCAGCTACAGATGCCTCTGTATCCCTGGTTTGTACCAAGTTACATCCTCTGTAAATCTTCTAATATTTTTATATGCAGGTTCCATATATAGCTTAAAATGACTTCCTTTTCTTCTCGGTCTATAAAACAGATTGAGCAGATGTTCTGTCTGTTTAGAGCAATGATAGGAATCTACACATTGCACTTGGAAAACCAAAAATTGCAGAGTGAGCACTGAAATACCCACTGAGATCCATATGGCTTGAGTGAACTCTACAGCTGTATTACAAAACTGTAGTCTGCAGGATAAATCTTTCTAAGGCGAGGCATCAGCACTGTTGGAATTACAAAATTTGGTAGAGAGAATGGAAAATGAGGCACTGATCATTAGGGAAAAACAGACAAGGTGTCTGAACAAAGGTAGAGAAGGAAAAATATTGGTTATTTCAAAGGGTTGAGTTCTGCTGTCCATATTTACATAAATTGTCTCTCTAGAGAAAATCCAGCAGGGCTGCTCAGGTGAGTCCAGTGAGGAGACTCAGCTGGGAACTGTTTGAAAGCACAGCCTGACATTCATGGGTCTGTGTAGCAACTGGTTTAGCTCCAGAATTTTTTCATCCTTGTACCAACAGAACAGGATATTGGGGTGCTTACAGCTCCCTTTATCCATTTTAGCAATGATAATTAGTGGGTGAAGTAGCAGTTAAAATGTCTGATAACCAGTGCTACACATCCACTGCTGTTTAAGCACTTACAGAGTGAGCATCAATCTTTGCTTTTCTTTTCACTTGAATAATTTTGGCTTTTTTTTTAGTCTGTTCCTATGAAGCTATTAGCTTAAAAACTGAAGAAATTAAGGATAAAACCAATTTCCAGTGTACAAGGGATAAACCTAGGAGTGCCATTTGATAGTTAGTAGCTCTGCTGTGACATTCACATTGTTCTACACTCCTTTCAGAGGAATATCTTCTCTCTGCTGCTTTTTCTTGTTTTCTGAGAAGCCAGTCATAGTTCTTCATCTCTTCCATCTCAGTTTTCAGGATGTGCATGTGTCCCACCAATCTGTTTGTGGATATTTTGAATATGGGGATTTTGTAATGAAATTAACTTATTCAGCATTTTTAGGCGGTGTCAGAATTTATCTGCTCTTTAGAGACATGAAAGGGACAATCAGAATTTTTTTTGGGAGGAACTCACAAATTACCAGAAGCTATGGAAATTTGTTGTTGGAGTTGACAGGTTTATAGTTAAATTACATACTCTATTATAAAGGAGAAAACTAGGAAAGTGAAATGCAGACAATACCACAGTAATGTTATCTTATAATGCATTTGTTGACAGCCCTTGTCATTAACAGTAGAAAAAACTAGACATTTATCTTTCCAAGAAACCCAGAGAAGTTTTAATCTTCTTTGGCATGTTCTTTACCTGCAGTTCAAACAAAGAAAAACTAGTCAAATATTCTTGATCAAATAAAAGCTTTCTTCTAAACCTGATTAGAATTCCATAGTTTGGTTTTTTCAAAATTATTCTGTCTCTCTCAGGATTTAAAAGTAGTCTTAGAGCTCTCATGTTATGAAAACTTATTTTTATTTGAATGATATTCATGCTTTTGAAAGTTAGAGATGAGAAGCCTTAGAGGTGGCATCCAGGACCACATGTGTTATTTATTTAGTTAAACTCTTTTGTGTTGCTCCATGTATGACATTAAAAAAAAACTATTTTTTTTTCCCAAATATTTTGTAGGGTGCTGTAAACTTCCCTTTTAAAAATAACATTACTTGCTTCCCATAGAGGTGAAACTAGAGGCAAAATTAAGTGAGCTCATCATTAATCTGTCAATAGTTTAAAAATCTGGGTAACTTATTCAGAAGGTCATTTAATAACTGCACCTAAGTGGCATCAAGATAGGGGTAGGCAGAATATTTCCTTCTTTTATACCTTTTATGCTTTTTATTGTTATGAGTATACCATTATGGGCTTTTATTAAGTCAGAGCAGCAGCATTTTAATCAATTATTTTCAGATATTTTTCCCATGACTTAAAAGGATAATAGACAAGTGTTTGTCAACTTCAGTGCAGACCAGCATTAGGAGGCACTGTGACATTCACTTTGCCCTTGGATTGGGTAATTATTGAGTGTAAGGCAGGTTAGAGCAATTAAACTTGAGGATTCCTATGTTGCAATTCCTAAAAAAACCCAACTAAAGTAATGACTACAAATCATAGCCTAATACATTTTTGGTATCTCTATCAAAAAGCAGTTTGCTAGAGGGGGTCAGTAATGTAGTTATGTCTCTGGGATATTAAGAAGCTGGATTCTATTTACAGTTTTGCCTGAAGAGACCTTGACAGCATCTGTTACAATACTTGTAAAGTGAATGAATAAAATTTGGGTACCGTTTAGAAGCATTATCAAGAGTTAATAATAAAGATATTACCAGGAAAGAAATGGTCTCTGCCTTGTGACCTTGAGGCTTTCTGACTTGCAGGCTCTCAGCATCTGTGCATGCTCCTAGACCATTGGCTTCTTTGTACAGGAGACTTTCAGACATATCCCTGAATTCCTGCACATAATTTTTTTTTTAATAGGTATTTTAATAGAAGGGTTGTTAAATGACATTTTAGAATTCTCTTCTATATTGATTATCTGACACATCTGAAAAACAGTTTTATGAAGTTTGGAAACTGTCTCAATTAAATTTTGGGTTCAGTTCTAGGGTGCTATAGTCTTTTTTTTTTTTTTTTTTAAGTATTTGACAGAGGATATAATTTTCTAATACAGAAAGAGTTTTGCTTATATGTGTGACCTGAATGGTGTCCTTCCTTTAAGCACTGTTTTACAGTGTCAGTTGGATTTTGGATTTTCGTCTGTGTTACTTCTGTCTCAAAAATTAAACAAGAGAGGAATTTTAAATTGCTCCAATTAGTCCAAGGTCTGTGCAAGTCTCCTTGCTTGGTAGGCAGTTTGGCTTCCTTGTTTCTTTGGCCAGTGTACAGATTTGAAGAATGATAAATGATAGTGGTTATACTTGCATAGCTGCACAATTTGCAGAACATGAACAACCAGACATTTGCTACTAATTTTTGTGTGTGTGCTGGCTCTCATTGTGGGCTTTCATCTAATAGCTTGTAGAGGAAAGCTAATTTGTATAAGCTAACTTGGAAAGCTGTCTAATATTTTGAATGTTCCTAATTTCAGAGTGGAAGGAAAAGTAAGTTATTTCCAAGTTGAACATACCTCAAATGTCTGCTGAGGGGCCCTGTGGAGCTCCCAAGCATGTGCAGCCATACCTGCTTTGTACTGTGTGTGTGATTTTTCAATTGCACATGAAACCTTACCTTAAATCTGTATTTATATACTTACACACCCAATTATTAACACTTACCACCTCACCCTTTACAAGTAACAAAGAGATACTTGATGTTTAGACACTAGATTTAGAGTTTGTTGCATGTTTTACTTCTTACCTCATATTAAAGTAGTAATTCTAATAAAAGTTCTTGTGCTCATTTGCTGGCTTCTCATCTGAAGTCTGGTTGGTGAAACTAGTGGGAACCCTTTGTGTCTCTTTGTAGAATGTTTATTTAGTCCCTGATCCCAAACCAGTTTCTTCCTCCTGATAAACCTTTTTACTCTTTATATGCAATTATTTTAATGCAGCTACCATTATAAATTTCCAATGCAAATATTTAATATAGTAGTTTCAGTTTCATCTGGTCCTAAGTGAAGAAATATAGCTAGAAATTGCATGGCCTAATATCACAGTAAGGTTTTGGATTTGGGTTTTTTAAAGAGACAGATTTTGAAGCTGCACAGCACTGTACAGACATTAACACTTGTCCTCTATATAGATCTGTATGGTGGCATATATAGAGCATTTGGGAAAAAGAAGAGAGGAGTTTCAGAAAAAGTGCTGCAGGGTATAAAAAGTGGCTGCAACTTCAGAAGTAGTGCCATGGAGTATGTTCCCTTGATTTTACTGCTCATGCAGCTTAATAGATAGTTCTAGGAGCATAAGTTAATTTTTGTGCCTTTGCAGAGGCCAGAGCAAGATTTGTCTGCAGCATTTGCAATTTTTCTTTTCTCTGTCTTTTCCCTTCCCACATTGTGTAACTGGGGCAGGATATGTGAGCTCTGGAAGAAGTGTCTTCAGCTTAATTCCAGCTCCTGACTGTCTCTGAGCCCATTATTGCTTCTGTTTCCTCATCTTGTTTCCACTTCTGCATTAAGACAACCTTCCATGCAATCTGACCATGGCTACCTTCCTGCCATCTGGGCTATTCCTCTCTCTCATTTAATTGCTGTATAAGCTCAGATTTAACTGAACACATTTATTTCCTGGCTCTATAACATGCAGCTCTGTGTTAGTGAACAGCCATGGCTTGCATTGTACCCCATTAGGCCTTCCCATAAAGATGGGATTTCTGTTCTGCTGCCTTGATTGGGTGAAATGTTAAGTATGGATAAGCCCAGGGAGTCACTATTGAGGGGTTAGTGTCCAAAAAGGCTAAAAGGATTTCAGCTTTGTTCTTTATTGATTTCTAAAGGGAGAGTAAGCTTTTGCCTCTTTCTTTTGTTAACCTGATAGTGCAGATATTCTTGAGAGATTATTCTCCTGTATCTTTTGCTCTTGAAGGCTTTGACAAACCCCGTGTCTTCTCCTCATCAGCCTGTGTGACACAGATTGTGGGCTTCCTTTCCCATTTTTTCCTTTTGCAGTTTTTAACAGCCATGTACAAAGACAGTGCAGTTCAGTATGTAACTGAAGGCCATGCCTGGGCACAAATGGATTTTCTCTGTTCTTCTCAGGTGTAGTTTTTTCTGCTGTTTTTATGATGTGTTAGAAAGGGATGAGATTTTATTTCTATCAAGAAAATAACCTGCTCTCTTTGAAGCACCCTTCCTGTTGCTTAAGAAAGAGGAAGAAGAATTTGGGGATCAAGAGGAGAATGGAAACAGATCTGTTTCTGCTTTTGTAAAGACCAGTAGCAGTGGGTAGTACCAGTGGGATGGTCCCATAGAGGGAAAAGGGGTTACATAGGGACATCTCTATTTTAGGGTTTTTTTAGGTTCCCTGTCCATTCCTCAGCCTCTGAAGAGAGCACATCAGAATTGAACCTTCATTTTCAGGTTCTGCTTGATTTCATGAAGATTCTATTACTAAAGATTTTTCCCATTTCATGTGGCCTGGAAAAGTTGTTCTTTTTTGAAGCTGCAATGCCTCCTGTGGGTTTTTTTTATCCTGTTCAGGACACAGTAGCTGGAGAAGTGTTGTTAATGTAGGTATTTTTTCTTTCTTTCCGAATACATCCACAGAAATATTGCACACCACAAAAGATGCAAGGAGCTGCATTTGGCATTGGCTGGGAACATACAAGCAGCAGAATTGTAACATTGCTAGAAGGAGAGCAAGCAACTGACCTAGAATCCATAATTCTGAAGTGATTTATGACAAATTCTCCTGTTTCAATCTAAATTCTTCAACAAAAATGTACAAATTATTTATGTAGTCTTTTTGAAGATATCTGTATGAACTCGGTGTACTACAGGGTTTATATATCAGTACAATTTAAAAGCAGTAATGCAAGGAGAAATGCTCATTAAGAATGACAAGGTACCTCTAATCTCCCAGAGGAGAAGCATGCCTTTTCCTCAGGTGGTCCCTCAGTGGAATGTTCTCCATCCCAGCAGTTCCAGCAGAAGGAGGCTGCTGGCCCCAGAGTGAGGACGGTGAGGGTGAAATTGTGTGTGGGTGAGACCTGCCCTCTCGTGGAGAGAGGAAACATCTTTCCCTGGCTGTGTGCAGTGTCTGGCAGCGTGGGCTGGCTGCAGCCTGAGGAGGTGATACCATCGTTCATATTGATTTTGGAAACCAGACAGCTATTTAGTCACAAATTCCTTTCGTTCTCTTGGAAAGGTGAGAAGTGGAAAACATTTTTTCTCAGAGTATCTCATTACATCGGTGTTAAACACTGGGAATTCCCATCTGTTTTTCTTACTGATTCTCCCATCTGATTTTGGTGGTTTGTGTGTTGGCTACAGATCTCACTACATAAGAATATTTCATATAAGCTAGATAAACTTCATTGTAGGCTGGCAAGAAAACATATAACATTTAGCATAATTAATTGTTTATTGCCTGACTGACAGCTTTGGAGAAAGTGGTTCTGAAATGTTTCTTAATACCTTACTAGCCCAACTATTTCCTATGAAAGGGCAATTTTTTGAGAATTATAATGGATGGTATTGTTTATATATCTTGACTAGTATTAACAGTTGTATCTTCAAAAAATTTTGTTTTGAATTATCCATGATAGGGAGGGAGAGGGTGAATGCAAATATTGTCTGAAGGCAGTATTTATCCTATCTTCTATTATCCTGTGAGAATTTTGGCTGACTATTTATACCAGGAGGCTGAATATAGATTGATTATGACTTACTAAGAGAATATGCCCCTCTCATGAAAGACACCCTCCTTTCGTATCTGAGTTTTGCTACTAACTAGAGATTACTTTAAGAAGTAAAATCACACTGAAGAATCTACACTTTGTATTTTAGGCCTTTTTCCTGGCATCTGTATTCATGCCCATTGCATATTTATTCATTGTAGGTTCATTTTTTTTTTTTAATATAATGAGGAAATCAAGCTTTCATATGCATATGAACACAGTTCCAGTGTCTGGTATTATATCACAGCTGGGCTGGTGATTTGTGGCACACTAAGTAATGAAAATCACTGGGCTAGTGATTGTGTGGCACGCTAAGTAATGAAAAAGGTGCTATTTTCATGTGGATTAACTCCTTCTTTCTTGTCTCATAATACAAAATACTCTGTGACTGTTAACAGGCCATGTAGCTTTTCTCTACTTCTGCTTTCTATGTTTACCTAATCAGCCCACAGTACCTGCCTATGGCTTGGATAGTGTAAAGATGAAAGTGCCTTAATGCTTCTACAGTGCTTTGACATTGTACAGCATTAATGCTGAAACATGTAATCATTCTAACTGCTCTTATACAATTATCACCTCTTTGCTAAGCAGTGGCTTTGATGTGAGGATCCAAAGGACCTGGGAGATAGATTGCTGGAAGAAATACAGGAATATTGACTGAGTGTGGGTATTCACATTGCTGCTTCTGACCTCTGCCACCAGCCTTCATCCTTACACCTCATTGTGGTTTAGCACAGGAGCTGGGAATTCTCTCAGAATACTGTGCTTCCAGTATTTTCTTGGTAATTTTCACCTGGGGAACAGATGCCTTTAAAATCAGCATCTTAACATATATCAGTTTGCGCAGTATATTTAAAGTAACAAGCATCTGCCCACGGTCCATAGTTGCCTAATTGTTAATTTTTACTGCAAAGTGTTTCATAACTATTTTTGTTTCCCCTTCCTGTGGTTTAGGTTACCATGGCCTTTACTGTGAGGAGGAATACAATGAATGCCTCTCTGCACCCTGCCAGAACGGAGCCACCTGCAGAGACCTCGTCAACAGCTACGAGTGTGTGTGCCTTGCTGAATACGAAGGTAGGCTGGGCTTTGCAATTGTTCTCTGCAGTTTTTATGGTGGGCTCTGTTACATATCCTGAGCAGAAATATATCCCTCACGTAAAATTAACAGAGACAAACTTCAGTATTAATCCTGATCCCTTAATCTTTATTCAAATTAATAGTTAAGATTTAGCTCCTCTGTGAATAATGCATGTCCTGGTCTGGGCACAAATGGATTTTCTCTGTTCTTCTCTGGTGTAGTTTTTTCTGCTGTTTTTATGATATGTTAGAAAGTGATGAGATTTAAAAAAACCCATAACTCCTAAATAGATTTTTTCATCAGTTGTGGTTGGAGCCTTTACACAGAGAGCTTTCATATTATTTTTTATTTTCTCCGGTGAAGTGAGCTAAAACATAATAATAAAAGATTAGTATTTGAAATAGATTAGCACAAAGGAGTAGTAATAAAAGATTTATCTTGATTGTTCATTTAGAAGAGTGTAAATCCCAGAGAAGGTAGTAGGTCTGTGACTCTTTTCTATGTTAACTGCAGCTATTCTTAGATCTGTGTTCAAATGGAATCCATCTTCAGCATTTTTGAAGTTTTTTATAAAATTGATGAGAATAGCATTTTTTGGCTATACAAAATCTTTTCTCTCACGGATTTCAGCTGTAAACAAATTAACACATCAGTGGTCTGTGACGAGTCCTGTGGGGAAGGCTAAAGTGATACTTTTTTAGTATGTTCTGTGTTGAATTGTGAGGACACTTTGCATGTAATTTTATAGGCTATTAGGATTATAAATAAATAAATATTCTGCACAGAATGACTGTTTTAAGGAACATTGCTCTAGCATTTTCTCATTAAGCATATCAATCCTTATCTCTGCTGATAAGTAACGCTCACTTAACAGCTGCTTGAGGCTAAATATGTGTTTCACACTGGCCATTGCACTGCTCTTTAACTATAGATACAGAATTCATCATTTTAGAGGCCTGGTGAGGAAATGACCCTGAGCTTTTCATGACAGTTTAAGCAGCACTTGATCATAATGTTGACTATAATGTTAATTGTCTCTTCTCACCCCACCTGTTGGTGGAGCTGGAAGCACTGTGTGCACAGCACATCACATCGTGCTGGAAATGAAAGCAGGGCCCCTGGTCCTGGAAACAGCTTCTGGTGATCACTGAGCTCCCATCATTGCAGTACTTGAGGAGTTCAGTGGCACCAATGAATAGACCCGAGGTACCCAGCTCAAGATATGGTGTGGGCCATCATTCTTGGCACTACCATCCCAGACCTGCCCCTCTGCAGTGCCCCTTCTGCCTCCACACCCCTGGGCTGGCAGATGGATGAGAGCTCTCAGGGCTGGGCAGGGCTGGAGCTTGTGCCAGCAGCAGGTACCCGTGGGCTGCTGCCTCTGCTTCTCCTCACTCACAGGATGCTCAACTTGAGTGCTCTGCCTTTTGCTGCTAACACTGCAAATGTCAACAAAATGATTTTGGCAGGTCTGTAGTGAGTGTATGTGTATACATATAAAATATATTTATATATATACATTTTTTATCTGAACAGTAGACCCCAAGAAAATAATGTATGCAGCAGTGGCATTAGAGTCTCTCTCCTGGTCCTTAGGTGGGAGTATGCTGTGTTACATGTTTTGTATGCCAGGTGCAGCTTGCAGTATTTTCTGCAAGGCAAACCTGCTGGATTCACAAGGCCTACACTGGGCATGAAAGAGTGAAGGTAGTGGCATGAAGTAGAGCTATCCAGTTATGTATTTCCAACTATACATTTGAATTTTTTTTTTATTATTACCTTAGTATTATTCCTCATTTGCAGCAACAAGTAATGAGAGGCATCTGAATGCTTATCTATGTTATTAAATAAGTTATTACATAAAATTCTTAGTCAAGACGATTATTATTGACATTTTACTGAAGAATTTTAGATAACTGATCTGCTTATGCTTCATTATGTGTTTTTTCTTAGACATCCAATAGTTCTAAGCAGAAATTGCCCTGCCTCTCCTAGCCCACAGCCTGTGGGAAGAGCAGAGAGGAGGCACGTGTGTAAAAAGTTTAGCCAGCATAAACCAAGTGGCTTTAGTGTTATGGCATCATTAGCCCAGAAGGGCAGGTCTGGAGTCTGCACACTCATCCAGGTGAAGTCAAGTTATCACATGTACTGATTCCATGCTGCCAGTATCAGTCATGTCAATGGCAATTACTGATTTTTCCTTTTCAGGAAGGCACTGTGAGTTATACAAAGATCCTTGTGTTAACATCAACTGCCAGAACGGTGGCACTTGTGACAGCGAAGGTCTAAATGCTACGTGCATTTGTGCACCTGGATATGCAGGCAAGTGATCTGTGTGTTGCACAGAACATCTAGTTGTCATTGTTCACCCTGTCTAGAGGAAGACAAATACCAAGTAAGACTGTGTTGCTTCAAGAAATGAATTAATGTGGGCTTTGCTGTACTGTGAGCAGTCTAGTGACAATCAAAAACTTTTGATATTACTTACATCTGCTTTGAACTTTGCAGCAAAAAAGGCATGTTACTAAAGTGACTTCACAGAGCTAACAGCTGTTTAACATGGCTTATGACCTTGCTACTTGAGACTAGATTGCATTTTAAAAATAGTATTTTGAAGATTTCCAGGTAATATACTGTCCAATATACTAATTGGACACTGTTGAAACTGAAAAATGTTTTTACAGTGACCTTAGTTACTGTGTGCTCAAGAAACAGCTTATTCCATTATCTTAATATGCAATTGCTAAAAGCCCTAATGTACTTGTTATGAATCAATTTACACTTTCAGAGTACTGGTAAGAAACTCATTTAATCTTTTGGCCTTGTACTTAGACTGATGTGATGGGCATAATCCAAATATCTGATGTCAAGATAATTTACAATCTGATGTTCTGTTAGTCATGTAAGGTAATATCCAATGTGAGAGTAATAGGTAATCCCATTCGTAGCTGGTTTATAGATCAAATTGTGCTTTTTGATCTCTTCTAGTTAAAGGACATTCTTTGGAAAAGAATTAGCTTTCCATTGTACCGTGTCAGTTTCTCAGGCACCAATTATCTACATTATTGCACAGCATATCAGAATATCCATGATCGTCTGTTATACCACATTTTCTTGGGATGCAAATTATGTTTAGAGAAGTGAGACAGAGTCTGTGTGAGGTTAGTCAAGTCCCTTACACCTCAGGCTTTATTTTCACCTGATTGAATAAGGATTATACTTACTTCTTGGAATCCTTTTGATGTTCTGAGAATTAAGATGTATTGCACTATAAGGAGTTTTGCAGAAGTGAGAAGTTAAATGACTGAGGATGTACTTGCTACATCAAGCACCTGTCAGACATAATTTTGTTTTTGTTTTTTTTTCCCTATGTAAGGTGAAGACTGTGAAATTGATGTAAATGACTGTGACAGCAACCCATGTCATCATGCTGGAACTTGCATAGATCAGCCTGGTGGTTACACCTGCCATTGTCCTCATGGATGGGTTGGTGCAAACTGTGAAATACGTAAGTTTTGGAGTTCTCTGAACATTTCTAAAAATTGTAAGCTATATTAAAGGAACTTTTTCTTTATCTCTAAATAACTATCTGCACAAATACTCTGAATCATACGTAAATGAACAAAATCATGGTAAATTAATTTTGTTTTTGGCCATAGCATTTCAGATGTGGTTGTGAAAGTTAAAAACTTTTTTCTGGGCATCCTACTTTGAGATGTGTCAGACTAGAATTGTCAGGGATGCTGTCTCAGAGCTGGGCACTCAGGTTGCATTTTAATTGTGCTCATGCTTCACAGCCTCCCCGCACACTTTGGGTCAAGTGTGTTCCATAGCAGTATAAGCACATTCCTGACAGGCTTGCATTGACTTCTGAGCACCTGCAGCTCTAGAGATGTTTCAGCAAAAGAACTTGGAACTTGCTTACCTAAGGAAACTGGTTCTGTGCAATTGTTCTGTAATTTGTGTGTGCTGGCATTTAACAGCTTTTTCAGGAATAACTATTCCAGCCATAGGCTAATTTCCACCAAATTTGTTTGAAAGAAGAAGGGGTCCAAGACCAAATATTTCCAAAGCATTCAGTAAAACTTAGAGCTTCCACTGGAAGGAATAGTTTCAGTGTGGTCTTCTTTCTCATTTTAGAGAGAAACTTCACTCTAAGGGCATCCTTATGGCACAGTGGAGAGTACAGGAGAGGCAGAAAGTATGAAGTAGCCATGTGAAGATCTTTGTACTCACTCTCTTTCCCTGAGCTGTGAATTAACAAGCTGATGGGAACTTAATTCTAATCATAACTAGATAAGCCATATCCAGCTCTTTTATAAACAAGTGCAGCACTTCTGAACTCACTGGAGACAATGACAATGGAGACTGGAGGCAGTGGTGCAGTGGATTTCTTTGAGCTCTGAAGTTTGAATCTATTAGTAAATGTGCTTCTGTTAATCCTCCCAGTTCTCTTTGCCATTTTTATTATATTTCAGCTGTTTGCACATAATGGTGGTAATGTGATGAAAATTAAATCTAAACACTGCCTACTGACTTTGTATTGGACCATCCCTCTGAATGCTAGAAAAAGACACAAAGCCAGGCTTATCAAGAAACTGGTGTTTGGGTGGCATTTGACTAAATTTGACTAACCCTAGGCAGGAAAAGCAGCCCTGGCCTAGGGCTGGTTCCAAGGAAAAAGCCGTGGAGGCAGCCACTTTGTGGCAGCTTTGCTCTCCCCTTGGGATGCCTTTGGCAGCTGCAGTGTGCCTGGAACTCTGGTCTTTGTGGTTTCTGAGACTAAATAGATCACATTTTATCCTTTGTGATTTTCTGTTACTGACCATGAAGGAGGCTATTGCTATTTAATCTTTTTTGTAGAACCACCCTATTTATAGTTTTTTCACCAGCTGGTTTAGCTGCTTGAAGTGACTTCCTTAACAGGATTTCAGGGTTAACTTCTTGTCAGACTGTTCTTTTTAATTTCCAAGTGCTGTGTATACAACAAACTAGATAAGATGTATGTTGCCTGGATGAATTGTGATATTTTTTAATATCATCTTATGATCCTTACCAGTATTAGCAATTCCAATTAAATAGGATTAAATTTGTCTTAATTATAAAGAGGATATTCTTTCTTTCAAAATGAAATGCATTTGCCTAAAAAGTTAATGGAGCATTCACTGTAAATATGCTTACAAATGTCTCATATGAATTCTCTGATGCCTTCTGGTTATTTGGTAATATCATTACCTTTGCAACATTTGTAATTATTAATGTGGTTACTGAGGTATGCCAAACCATGTGGTTACTTGAAAACTAGCATTATGAAGAATTTCAAGTACAGACCATGGTGTGTATTGAAATCTTATTCTTAATTAATTTTATGAACTTTATATTACAACTGAAAATACTGTGATTTTGAGCTGTCATATGCTATTTCTAATCTCTGGAGTATAAAATGTTAATCTTTATATTTTGATACGGTGAGGAAAAAGGGAAGAAATTTTTCTCATCTTTGTCATCCAGAGATGGAAGACATGGAATCTAAATCAGAAATGTCTTGCCATATATCTGCACACATTAGATCTGAATTCAGCCTAGTCTGACAGCCTGACAGAAATCACTGTGTGTGACAAATGTGCTGCAGAACAGAAATAGAAGCCCATCCCAAACTGCACAGAGCACAGCTGTATTCCCTCCCTCATATCTTGACTGGGCAAACTGCAGTAATGGTGCCTTAGAAACATTAAATCACTGAATGATTATGCTGATCAAAACTTTACTGACCTCTGAAGAAGATAAGAGAAACAAACAGCCAGTCCTTAAACTCAGCTCCCATTTGTGGACAAAGTCTGAGCACCCCTGAGCTGGGAGGTGCTGCAGGACTACTTTCACTATTATGACAAAGAACAGCCATTTCTCCAAACTCTGCCCAGCTGAATCCCACATGTTACAGCTTTGAGCTTTCTCACCACCTGCCTCTAAAACAGATTTCTTTCTTTTCCTGTCCTTGTACATTCCCTGTATTTCTACTGTAGATCAAGATTTTATCCACTGCTGCTGAACTGGAGATTTCAACTCAGGTGCTTTAATTACCTGCCATCATTAGCATCCTTGAGAGGTGGCTTCTGAGAATATCTTAACCTCCCAAAGCATGTGCTTGGAAGCCCTGTTCCCAGCCTGTTTGTGACTGAGGAAACGAAGATTCTAAATCAGTGTAAAGCAGAAGTACATTTGAAAAAGGAACAGGCACCTACTAGAAATAACTTTTGCAGAGTGCTACATTTCTGTAGTCTGGATGATTCAAGTCTGTTCCTGTTTTGAAATGAGACCATAGGCTGCCAAAAATGAACCCTGGAGGGAAGTACAGGTTAATTAGAAATATTCTGACCCATGCTAGAGAGAAACAGATCTGAGGACATAAGCAATTGATAGAAAATCTGTTTGGCATAGATACAGTTTGGGGATCAAGAATATTTATATAGAAGATCTGGAATACATAAATACAAGAAGCCTTCTCCAGATTGCTTTTACTTTAATGTCTGCTTTGAGAATCTCAGGGAAATTATGCTTGGGAAAAGACTCCAATGGGCTCCTTACTGTAGGACCTTATGAGGTGTCCTTTTAGTCCTTGAATTGCTGAAGTCTCTGCCGTTCGGTGGAGATAGGCATAAGAAAGTCTGTGTTTCAAATTACAAACCAAGTGTGTTTAGTATATCTTAAATAACACATTTTAGTGGAAGGCCTCACTATTGGAACAATCTGCACAAGAAAACTGGTTGTTTCCTAGAAGCTTTTGCATAAAACCTGCCTGTCTTTAGAGAGCCTGTAATATAAAAATAACATAATTCAAGAATAACTTGATTTTCTGTTACTTAAGTTACACAGGAGATCAAACTAGATAGGCGTTCCTATATGACCTTAAAAATCAACAGAAAAAAGTGGGTGAAGGTTCAGCATAGTGCTATTCAAATTTGTAGCATGTCAGGCCTGGTGGTGTATTGGTAACAGAGCCTGAGAAAGTTCAAATTACCTATCTCCATAGTTTCAAAAGTCTTGGCTATTGAAAATTAATATCTTAAAGTAGTACTATTCAGCAGGACGGATATAAATTATTAATTAATGATAATCTTTTATTTCTTATTGGCAGGTCTGCAGTGGAAGTCTGGGCATATGGCAGAGAGCCTGACAAACATGCCTCGTCACTCCCTGTACATCATCATCGGGGCGCTGTGCGTGGCCTTTGTCCTGATGCTGATCATCCTGATCGTGGGCATCTGCCGCATCAGCCGCATCGAGTACCAGGGCTCCTCCAGGCCAGCCTACGAGGAGTTCTACAACTGCAGGAGCATTGACAGCGAGTTCAGCAGTGCAATCGCCTCCATCCGACACGCCAGGTTTGTGCTGGCCAGGCTGATGGCCTAGGAAGCTGCTCTCACGTGGCATTGCAGTCCATGCACAGTGCACCCAAGTGCTGTTGGCAGAGCCAGTGGGCTGCTCTGCTGGGAAAGCACCAGCACTGCTCACTGTTCTCATCTGAGGTGTGACAATGCAGCAAAACTCCTTGAAAACAGACAGAGTTATTCTGACTGTATTTGGTGTCACTGGTGAAGATGCAGAGTTCTTAGCCTGTCAGATCTGTTAGGGATGTAAAGATTCTTTAACTACTATGCACAAGTAATATGATCAGACAGGAAAGGCACATTGATTTTTGTGACTAATTTACCAGATTATTCAGTGAGAATCTCTTCACATCACTCATTTTTGTGCTCCTATTTGCCTTTCTTACTTGCTTTCCTAGAGAAGGTAATTTTTTTACTTTGAAATTTAATGGAGCACTTGCACAGCAGGGCATTGAGTGTCAGAATAATCCAAAAGTAGAAGTGGAAAGGATTTGAGAGCTCAAGTGTAAGCCATGGCACTAATATGGCATTAAATATACCTAGCTCCCTGCCAACAATTGTGTTTAAAAACTTCCAGAGGAGTTGAGTAGATTTAGAAAGGGCTTTCCTAAAATTTAACCTGGATTTTCTTTGCTATTAACCTGGCTGCTTCTTTCTTACTGCTCTTCAGGCTGACATGAAGGATAATTTATTGCTGTTCTTATCACTTGTATATCAGGTGCTGAGCCCTGATAAAAACAAACAAAGCAAAGCCAGTTTTTTTCTTTCCTAGGTTTAACTAGCCCATTCTTACTGTATTCCCTCCCAGATCATGTCAGCATTCTTACTGCCTTCCTGGGACACACTCCAGATTATATTTATCTTCTTTTTCTTTTTTGAAGGGGGGTCCCTAAAGCAGGAAGTAGTTCTCTGTCTGAAGATTTAGGTGCACCAAATAAACTGAGTAATCACCTCCTGCATCTTAAATATGGCATTCCTGTTCACACATCTGAAAAAGAAACTTGCTTGGTTTTTGGTTTTGTTTTGTTTTTTTTTTTCCTTTCTAGTGACAAATGACATACTTTTGTGACCTGTGAGACCTTTTCCTCATCCCAAGATCCTTAGTGTCACTTTGCTTCCTAGCCACTATGGTTTCTTCTGTGTTTGACATCTCTCTTAATAGGGTGGAATTTTCATTTTTGGTGTTTCTTTTTTCCCATTTCTTCTATTTGTCAAGATCACTTAAAATTCCAACAGAGTATTCATGTGTGTTACTATTAAAATGCTCTTAAAACAACTGAGGGAGACATGTTCCTGTGCACTAACATGGAGAAATATGTGCATATTGGTTGGTGATTGCTGGTAATTCATTTTCTGAGTGCTCCAGTTCTGTTTCAGTGAAGATGAAATAGGTTAAATTGTACCACTGCTGAAGTCATCAAAATTATCTGAAATGGGTGAGGCGTTCCCCCAGGCTCAGTTAATCACATCACAGCTTTGAGTAGTAGCTCTTCAAAGTGTTCCAACTTCAAAAAAGTTCTTAGATTGGGATGGATTAATGATGATTTTTTCAAATCTATAATATGTAGTTAGAAATTACATTATTGTCCATTGAGGGGTTCCCTATTTGGAAAAGGTATTTCTACGTAAAGCAAATTAAATGTTTTAATTCAAAATAATTTTCAGTGCCTCCAAGAATGTGATGCCTTATAAAAATCCAAGATAGAGCTGCCAAGTAAGGTAATTCATGGAGGTTTATTGTGGAGATTGTTGTGTATATTTTGGGTTCAGAAAGATATAAACCACTGTTTTGGTCATTTCAATCCAGGAAAAGGAGCAAAAATTTTATTATTATTTTTGCATAAATTCTTAAATCTACACATATAAAGGTCGGAATTTTCAGGATTGCTGAATCTAAGAAATCTACTTTCAAATAACAGAAGGTTCAACATTTTCTGAAAATAATTCCCTTTCACGGTTAGACACCAAACCTTGCTAGTAATTCTGGAAAATGGAGGCCAAGGGAAAAGTTAGTAGATTATTTTCCATAAAGGGAAGGTTTCTAATAAAGTCAGCAGGCGCCTGGGGATGTGGATGCCTGTTGCATAGTCAGTAAATTATTTTAAAATTACTTGTTCATGTTTCTCAGCATTTTTTTTCCTAGATTTTTTTAAATAATTTGATCTTTACTAATCAAGGTATTTGCTGTAAGACAAAACCAATGTGCTCAAGGATCATTGCTAATAAATGTCTACTTCTAGGGAATGTTTCTAAGATTAGCAGATCAGAACTAGGTAGTTTTCTGAGCAGAAAAAGCACAGTTGTATTTAGCATCCATTATGCAGACAGGCAAGACAAAAAAAAAAATCCTTTTGCAGACAAAAAATCCTTTTATGTTAAAATTTATACATTCTAAAGCTGGAAGAGAGTAGTGTAATGAAATAGTTGGCTAATAGGCCACTGGCTATGGCAGCCATAAGATGGCATTGAAATGGAACCAAGATCTGTTATTGAAACAAAATTGTTCACTTTAGAAAAGCATTCACACTGAGTTCATGAATTATCTGGTGACAGACTATGCTGCAGTTAGTTCTGTGTGTGCCCAGATATCAGTAGCCTTCATGCACCACTTACAGTGTAGTTTATTTAATTTTTATTTTCACATGCTGATCTGTCCTGTCTCTGTGTCAGCTGAAGAGTCTGGCTCATCAGACTCTGATTAAGTTCTCTTGTCACAGCAGGGTCAGCTGCTCTCCCCTGCATATTCTCCCCATTCCTGTGGAGTTGCCTGTGTCACACTGTGGTGTTCTAAGCTTTCTGAATTGGATGAGCATCAGCATGCACTCATTTCTTACTGGCATAGATCTGTCAGCTGCCTTTTTGTAGACGTGTGATCACATGCACATGTTCTTGGGTCTCCACATCACCTACCAATTGCTTAATATACATCCTCTGCCAGGGTTAATTTTCTGGGATTATAGCTCAATTTCTCTAAGCAAGGCACAATACCACTTGTACACCTGACCTTTTCTCTGAATAATGCAGAGGAAATAAATCTTCTCATTCTCCTCCTGTGGAATCCAGAAGAATCCCTTCTTCCTCTCAATATGCTTTATCCCTTTTTTAACATTTGGTCTCTCTTTTACTTCTCTTGTTTAAATTTTATTTGTGGACTCCTTTTGCCAGGTACTGGTCTTGAGCAGAGTAGCAACATGTGGTTGGTTTCTTTATTCTGTTTCTGGGTAAACTCTGAACTTCTGCCTGTCCCACAGAAGTCAGAAGATACCATTTCCTCAGGATTCAGCTGTCCAATGCTCTCAAAAACCTATTTGAGTGGAGTTGTTGTGGTTAATAACTCTCTATAGCTAGCCATCTCTTGAAATGTTGTTCTAAGAAAGTGGAGGAGCTGAACCATTCCGAATGTGAAGCTGATTTGCAGTGTCTGTCAGAGACACACACACAGAGCTGCCTTTGCCAAGAATTGCTACAATGAATGTGTACTTTCCTCAGATTTGTCATGGAACCCTCAGTTTCTCTCAAGCTACACAGGTCTCTCTTGTTCCATGCTTCACTGCAAAATATATTTTCTGATTGTTATTTCATATAACTTGACTTTTGATTATCTTTGTGATGTGTAATATTGTTATATACTGGTAAGCATGTCTGATGTACACATTGGAATATCACCATCATCACCCATGAATGGACATGCCAAAGCTAAATGTTGACCCTGAAGAACTTCCCCAGTGCTTCTGCTACACTGTTAACCAACCCAAACACATAATTGTTCACAGTATGGCATTGAAGCCAATGTAAAAATTATTATCCATTGTGTCCCTCCAGTATTTTTCCACTCTCAGTGCTTCCCAGGATTGAGATTTCCCCACACAGTCTATACTCTTTGTTAGAGGAATAATCCTGTGTTTGGTTGCCCTGGAAAGAATCTTTATTCACTTGTTTGTATATGCTTTTGTTGTAAGCAGGCAGTTAATTGATCCAGAACACTCTGTAGCAAGAACCTGCAGCTTTTCCTCAAATCATTGCCTCTTGCACATTGTATTGATAATTGCTTTGTGTGTTCCTTTATGCCATCAATTAGATGGCCTAGCCCTGCTGTGCATCCTAGCAGATACACACCCACTGAACAGAGTTCCCATTTAGCACTCCTGTCTTTAACATAAACCTCTGAGGTTGGTGATAACTCTGTTTGTTTGCTGCTTTGGGCAGGGGCTGACTTCTGAACCACCTGATCAAAGCAATGTGGTTGAGCAGGTCTGTGGCTCAACCAGACCATAAGTAACTTGCACATGTGCTGTGCTCTTTTCTCAGCCTTCTCTAATCAGGGGCACATGTCAACCCTGACCTAAAGGAGAAAACAGATATTGTCCTGCTTCCATGTATGCAACAAGCCATGTGCTCTGTACTGTCAGAAAGGGCAGATAGACTGAAATCTCTGGAGAATGTTCGCCATCATTTGTATCTCTGCAAAGCTCTATTTCCTTTAAACCCTTGAGAGTGATGGTGAAAATGGGTGATTCAGAATTCAGTGCTGCCTCCGCTTTAGTAAGATGCCATGACTTGGTTCCTTCATTGAGTTCTTGAAATTTTATCTCATTTGTAGAAAATCAGGTTTATCCATCATGATGGAGATGAGCAAATGTGACCTGTCTGTATTTATTAAAATAACCTATAGAAGAAGGCAGACATTCATGCATGGGAATGAATCTAGTGTAGCCTTATGGACAGCTGAAGTACCTTGAAAAATGAAATTTTCACCATATATATCATAATGCTTTCAGCCATTTCTGTTTTGTCTGCAATTCTAAATCCCTGAAAACAGGCAAGAATGAAATTGAAAATTATGAACCTGCATAAAAGTCTTAGAAGAAAATCAAGTTAATTTTGGTTTGGGTTAAATATTATCCTCAAAATCTGAATTTTCTGGATTTTAGTTTCCAGTGTGTACAATGTAAATTAATACATGATTAATATAAGTGCATAAAAATCCTTAGTGTGGATGACTAAATAAATAATTCAGTTTCTGTGATTTCTGTACTGTTTTCTCTGCATCAGGTCAACAAGAAAAAAAATCTTGACCATTTTTGCCTCATTTTCCTGTGATTTCTTTTGTTATATAGAGTTTATCTAAGCTGTCTGACTTTGTTTCTGATCACAGACCATAACTCACTGCGTCATTTCTTTGGACTCATTCATGTTTCTGTTTGTCACCAAAAGTTTTCTTTTATTTCCAGGTTTGGCAAGAAATCCCGACCTGCAATGTATGATGCTACCCCCATTGCTTATGAAGATTACAGCCCAGATGACAAACCTTTGGTTACACTGATTAAGACAAAAGATTTGTAATCTAGTGTATCTTTTTTGGATTATTTTTCAAAAGGATGGGCTACTAACCTAATTTAAATATTTTTAAGAAGAAAGCATAAGTAATTTAAACCATTAGATGCTTCAGAATTTTCTGTAGAATATTTAAGAACCAATTTTCTGCAGCTTTTAGTTTGGAAAAATATTTTAAAACAGAATTTGTGAACTTCATGATTTACATTTTAATGTACCTTGAGCTCTATAAATTATAAGCTTATGATAGTGTGTGCTTTTTTCTTGGTAGACACTATTACTAAACCCAGATGAGTTTCTTGTGGTTGTTACAGAACAGAAAACAATAATTAATGAGGAGTTCTTTATGAAATGTCAGTGCCAGCTTTCTCAGTAGAGGTAGGAAAAATGTGAAGCATAATATGATATATAATATATCCATTAATTAAAAAAGTCTAAAATGTTTGTGTTGTGAAAAAGAAACTAGTAAAATTATTCCTAATCTGAATGAATTAGCTTTTGCCTTATTCCATGCATGGATAGATAACCTATTCCTCCATTATTTCCTGAAAGTTGCTAAAACATTCTCTTGAGTTGATGTTTGACATTTTTGTAATAGTTATTCAGGCTAGGCCTTGTATAATAATTAAAGTGCCTCTTGAGGCAAAGTAAGGGCATGATCCTTTAAACATTGAAATCAATGAGAGAATTTCCATTGACTTCACTGGATATGGGATTGGATCCTACAATTGGACTGAATCTATATTTTTCTTTAAAGGTTAAAGTTTTTTTATATTGTGAGTAAACTAAGCATATGGTTTGAATTGTTTGTTTCCTAAAGGTTGTTGATGTACAGTATTGTTTCATGAAATATTGTGTATTTCTCATAGTGCTTCTTATTTAGGATCAGTATGGGGTTTTTGTGGCTGTATTTGATTGCTTATGGGCGTCTTAAATTCTTGCTTATTTCAGAAAATACTGAATAAAAGTTAACCAGTGAAGATTGCAGCTGTTTCTTTTCTTTTCTTCATTTCAAACTGAAGTGTTGTTTATAAATTTGAAAGGACATGAGCATATGATGCACTATAAATAATGCTAAAAGATGACATTCCAGCTGCTAATCTGGAAAGGGGAAAATGCTTTGTATTATGAAGGTAATCTCTCAAAAGTGAGATAAATGCAGCTCCAGAGTAAAGGCACAGTCCTGCATGGTGCATGTGCAGGTTAATAACACCATTCTGTGTCTGAATTACAGAAATGCCAAATGCTCCTCCAAAATCCAGAGTTACCTTTCCTGATGTCCTGTATCTGCTACCATGGGCTTTCAACAATGGTGGCCCAAGACAGTAATGATTAAAAAGAGGACTGAGGAGCTCAGATCCAAGTTTAAACTAGATCAATTCTTCAGGCATGGTTTTCTATGATAGAAGTTGTAAATTTGCATCTGGTGGCTGTCAGATGATGGGTTTTTTAATTGGTACAGTTTTCTGCTGTACCAATATATTGAAACTTTTGTTTACTGTGACTTCCAGAAGTCTTTTGATAACCCTTAAGAAAGAAAAATTGAGAGCAAGCTATACCCTGTACCATTTTTGGTAACTTGAGCAGAAAAGGGGCACTGTTGTAATTGATTTGTTAATCGAAGGAAAGGAAATACTCATTTTTCAGAATTTTTGGCCTTTTCAATCAGTAAAATATTGGCTTGCAAATCTATATAAAGTAGGGAAACAAGCAACTCTGTTGTTTTAGGGAACATACATATTCATGGTCCATATTTTACAAGAGAGATGTTGCAATGAGCAGCAGCCTTTCTGCATACAAATCACACCTTGGCAGCGATTCTTGACCAACCTATATTTCTCTCAATCGACTGACCTGAACAATAAGTAATTTGTGAGAAGCTATTTTCCTGTCAGCTTGAAGCCTCTAGCTGCTATAAATCATCCTGTGCATCCTGTGAATTGTATTCTGAAAATTACTTTGTCTCCTTCCAATTTATTTTATTGAACTCTGATGGCATGTTATGCATGCACTTGTGAGATATTTGTGAGGCACTGCACTGCCTGCCAGATGGAACTGTCCTAAGACCTGGAGGGAACAGACCCATCTTGTGTTTGTATCCCAGCTCTGAATCTGCAAGAACAAGTTGGTTACTGTCTTTGTACACAAGATTGTGTTCTGAGAACATACATGAATGTGGGCAAGGGACACTGCTTATTTCCTTTCCTTTTCCCCAGCCATATGAGGTTTGCTCTGTACAGAGAGCAAATACAGATGTATAGCAAATACCCCTTGCTGTTAATATGCTACACTTTTTCTTTTTTTCTTTTTTTTTTTTTCTTTTCCCCCTGTAAATAATCCAGTTGCAGAAAGGGCTGATTGTATGTCTTCTTCCCCTAGCAATGGCCTAACAGCCTCCAGCTCCTCCTGGACAAGACTCTGGGCCTGTCACTAACTTCTAGTACTTGTGTGTAGGCACAGTTTGTTGTAATTTGGATGGGTCTGGGCTGAGCCTCATCCCCAGTGGGCACAGCTGTGAGCAGCAGGTGAGCAGCACTGACAGCAATGAGCCATGGAGTGCCCAGGGGCACTGAGCAACCACCAAAGGGAGCAGAGGGCACACAGGTGCAGTGCAGCAACAGGAGGGGATAGAAGGCTGTGCTGAAGAACAAGAAGGGCAGATGCTTGCAGCCTTCTGAAGTGCCCTGATGTTACTCTGTGTGGGCAGACACCTGAAGCCTTCTGAAGTGTTAAGGTGTTACTGTGTATGGGTTGAAACTTTGTGATATTGTGTGGTGACACTCTCTGTGTCCTGGCCATCTCTACTATGACATGTGCTGCAGCGCTTGTGTACTCTCCAAATTTGGTTATTTTTACATGCTCTTGTATCTGGAGATAGGAAAACATTGTTGAGTGTTTTTTTTTTCCCCAGAAGCAAGCACATGTCTTCTTACTTGTTTCTTGAGGTGTTGTGAAACTTGTCTGCAGCTCAGAGTTGTGATACATGTGCCATCAGGAAAATGTCATCATTTACATGGGTTCTGGATAGAGTCAGTCCAAAATTATGGAGACAGTGACCCTATCCATGTGGTTGGGCTAAGTGCAGTATGAAATAAATACAAGGCCTGAGGGAGCAGTTGAGCACAACAGCTAGAAAACACATATTGGCTAAAACCATACAAATTATTGCCTTTAAAACCTGCAGGTGTAAATCTAACTTTAGCTGAGAAAAATTAGACCAATTAGATTCATCCTCTCCTTGCATCTTGTCTCTGGGAGGTGCTTTGGAAATCTGCATTCCTCCTGTGTGGGCTCCAGAGGTGACACCCTACCAAACCCTCAGGTGAGAAGTCTCAGTCCTACATCAGAGCCAGTGTTCAGTAACAGATCTTACACTTGGAACAAGCTGGCTCTCAGTCCTTCCTAACTCCAACACGCTTCATCTTCCAAAGGCACAATGAGAAATGAATTTGTTGAGAGGTGCAGATAGCTTGAGAAGGAGATGAGGTCTCCACACCAGCCAGGCCTGCTGTGGCCCCAGGGCACACTCACTGCAGGGGCTGTGCCATGGGGTGCTCTCTGGGTGAGGGGCCCGGCCTTTCTGCAGCTGAGTGCAGACCATGCCTCCCTCCTGGGGTTCCGAGAGCCCCGCTGTGTCCCCGTGCCAGGCGGGACCAGCAGTGGCTGCAGTGGCCCTGCCGTGAGTCACATTGGGGCACTGCCAGCCCCATCCCTCACATGGGCAAGCAGACAGAGGATGAAAGGCCTGGAGATGCAGTCCTGACTCAGCAGAGCCTGCAGGAACTCTGTTTTCAGCTCTCTAGCCCTGTTCTTGTTAGTATATTAAGCAATGGGCTCAGAGGGATGCTCATGGCTGGGGATGGGGTGTGGGGACAGCACATATGAGATGAGAGGTTGCAAGGAGAAATGGGGCTCCTGCATAGCCCTGTGCATTGTCAGTCAGGGCTGGGCAACACCTTGTTCCAAACCCATCAACTTCATTTTGCTGCTCTCCCTCCACTGCAGCTGTTCAAATGCTACACTAGTGTGAGGGGAATGAGAGATGAAAAGAGACTTCAGCTCGATAAGTGCATCTTCAAACAGTGAAAGTCTCTGTGTGGTTAATTCCTTTGAAAAC
Source organism: Haemorhous mexicanus (assembly GCF_027477595.1). Classification (NCBI taxonomy): domain Eukaryota; kingdom Metazoa; phylum Chordata; class Aves; order Passeriformes; family Fringillidae; genus Haemorhous; species Haemorhous mexicanus. The sequence goes on along the minus strand of NC_082350.1, from coordinate 11,519,145 downwards.
AATGGGATTTTAAACACAACGTGTGTGATGTTTTGGGGGAAAGTGGCTTGGTGTCTCTGGGCATCTAAAAATATACAAGATCTGACCATAGGAGTAAAAATTGCTTATTTTAGTGAAGTTTTGTGTTGTGACACTTCTGTCACATAACTGATGTTTTCATCTTGTCTCAGCCTCATTTCTGGAAACAGCATGGCTTTTCTCCAGCAGGGCTTTGCTGAGAAATGCCTGAGCAGTTATGACATTCCTGAAGATGTGAAGTTTCTTCTTTGATAGCAATAGACACCTGATGTTGAATAAACTCAACACCTCTGAAAATGATTCTGGGTGAATGGCTGAGAGGAATTGAAGAGCCCCTCCTCACTTGTGTTGCCAGAGGGAACTTCATTTCCCCTTCATGTGGCTAAATCCTTCCATGTCCAAAATTTCTCAGAGATTTCCTTCTCATGTTGCACACCACCACCCAGCTTCTGCAGAGCAGACAGGCACATTGCGTCAGACTGATGCAAATCCAGCCTGTCCTCCCTTTGGGTGCCTCCAGCCTGGTTTCTGTGGGAGGTATTTGCTGTGTTACCAGCTTTGGGAAACTTTTTTTTCACTGCTGCCATGTTTTTGAGGTTCATGTGCTGCTCAGGGCAGCTGGGCTGGAACTGCTGTTTGTATGGTACTCTGCTCTTGTATTCCTGACCTCACAGGGGGTGCAGAAGTACAGTCCTCCCATGGATCATGGAGGGCAGCTGAAAGCCAGATTAATTCAGGGAAGAGTTTAGTCTCTCATGCTATGCTCTGCTATGAATAGTTAAAATGTGTGTATTTTCAAGAGCTAATGAGTTCAGACATGTTCCCAAAATATAAAAAGGGAGTCAGGGCAGTCCAGTGTGTATTTAAACCTTCTCTTCCAACCTGCTGAGAGAAATGTGCACTGGCTTACAGCTTTGAGGCACCCTTTATTTTAAAACAAAATATGGACAAAATTCTTGCTTAAAATTTGTTTTCTCTCTCAGCATCCATTACCCTTAGGAAATGCTCTGCATGAGCAGGGGAGCAGTGAGAGAAGGGCAAAGCAGAGAGCTGGTGCCAAATGAGAGACATGGAGCTGATCTGCTCCATCTCCTCCCTGCAAGTTTGTCTTCTGTCCCTTGAGACTTTGGCTGAGCATCTGCAAAAACACTGTAGTTGTGTGGGGTCAGGAGGGGTGGCATTAAGCAGATTTGAGACACTTTTATGTCCATCTTAAACATCTCATCAGGGGGATGAGAGCAGCCGGAGTCTGGCATCTGAGCAATCAGGTGCTGCTGCTACCTGAGAATGCTGGAGATTGCTGCCAAGCAGCAGAGTGTGATGTGCTTTCAGCTCCTGCTCAGTCTGATGTGCTGGTCCCTGGAGAGGTGACCCTCAGAAATCATCTTTGCACTAGAGATGATCCCCCTGGTGCAACTTCTGTGCTGCAGAATCCCCCCTGTAGGACCCAGCATCTGAACCCTTTATATCCTTTCCCCCCTTCATGTTTTGGAATGGCTCCAAGTGGGTGAAGGTGATTCCTTCCAACTGGACACGGGTCAACCAGTGAAAACAAACAAAACTTTCAAAGCAGTTATGCCATATCCAACTTCATCTGGGCTCAGCTGGCTTCTTTTCTTCTGCAGTGCAAAATGGATAACAAATATGACCTCTCTGGAAAAGTCAGATTTCTCTGTTATTATGAATTCCAGTTTCAAATCCTCCTTTTAAGACGTTTATGATAAGATGATTATTGTAAATAAGCTTCCCCTTTAGCAAAGAATAAATCATCAAATAGGCTTTGTTTGGTGAGATCTCTGGCAAAGGAATGTAAATAAATAAGCTAACTGAATAAGCTTCTTTATCTGATGTGCTGAGCAGAAAAGGCAGCAAAGTTAATCATTTAGGAAAATAAGCTGGACTGCTATGCTTTCTTCAATAACAGATCAGTCTAAGGAAAACAATCTGCTCTATCTCCCTGAGCCTGGACTTTTTGCTAGCATCCCACAGTCCCTGAGAGATCCTGTTTATCATTCTGGCAGCAGTGTTGTCTTGTCAAGATGTCCTTCGGCCTAAATTTTTGATTTGTTTCTTTTCCTGTGAACTGGTCTACTTCCTGTCAGAGGTAGCTCCTCACAACAGGACAGAGCTCTCTTACGAGGTCAGCTGTGGCTTCTCTTCCATCTCCTGGGAGTAGAACACACACAGACAACAGTCTGGATGTGCAGGGTCCTAAACTTTGGACTCCATTCATGTTTCCATATGAGAAAGGTTGCATGGGACTCTGCATGGATCTCAGTCCAACCACTCAAGGAAATGAGTGTGACTGTTCCTATTTTCACCATGGTATTTTATTGACTTATGGATTTGAAGTAATCTGAACTAAATCTGCCTGGAATCTGAGCCTATAAGGCAAATACAAGATGCATAAGGTAACAAAAATGCATGCAGCTTCTGTGGAGAAGCAAACAGCATAATGCAATGGAGGTTATTTTGGCATGTAGGAGCTGCATTACTAATTAGTTTGTCAGCAGAATATTTTGTTCTCACCCCCATTTGTAATTGTTGGATATGTGATCACTGTTGGTGCAATTTGGCCTCCTAGAAGCTTATTTTCTATATTGTATTGGGACAGAGAGAGCACAAACAACACGTTCCAGTTATGGTTCTTTCTCTCTGAGAACAGAGGTATATGGATAGGTTACAGACAGCAGAAAGCAGCATCAGCTTGCTGAAAAGGGTGTTTGTAGATCCCAGTGTATGGGTGTATGGCCTTGGTATTTATTCTACAGATCAGCCTGTGGTTGTTTGATTTGCTATGTTGCATCTATCATGTGAATAAGGCAACCATCCAGTAACGTGTCATGATGCAGAATAATTTAATTCAAGGATTTTGTACCTAAAATGTGCTGTCCACAATGTCTTATTTGTGGTCTGTACATGACACCAGTTCCTCCTATTAATTTAATTTGAACATTTATTTCAGTTGTTATGCCTTTGTATGGCATTTGCTAGAAAGGTCTGTCAAAACAAAGCTGACAGAAAGTCGTGTAACTAAGGACAGACCTGCTTTTCCATGTGCCTATTATGCCATTTCACTTTCATCTTGCCATGAATTTGGACTTGAAGTTGTTCTACATATGAAAGATGATGACCAGTTATTTTTATCTCCAGTACTCATCATGTTGCTCCCCTCTTTCCCGGTGCCCTGTCTTGCCTGTGTGCAATAAGGACAAAGACAGGAGAAGATTTTTAGAGGGCTGAATTAGGTGTGGAGTTTATCCGTTTTCCTCTGTCTTTTGATCACTTCATTTCCATGGAGAGAATATTTTACAATTCCATGGAGATGCCTTAATCCCTGAGAGATTTGAAGGGTTATTTTTCTTTAAAGCACGTGAGATTTAAAATGAGGTGGTAAGCTAGCAGTATTGACAGCCATGTCAGGTTTAAATTAAAATGTCTCACAGCTGTGATTTGCTTAGTGATATATGTTGCTGAATTTTGGAAGATTTTGTTTGGAATACATTATTCAGTGGTTTAGTTTATTGAATGGCAAATACAGTGATGCTTTAATAACATTTTGGAGTTTCATGCAAGAAACTACAAAATTTCTGTAAAAACTGGTTAATACTATCTAATTTTCCCTCACTTTAGGGGACTGCCATCTGCAGAGAAAAGCAAAATTCACAACAAAACTATTACCCTACCCTGGCATTTGGCCTAGCACTATCCATGTTTTTCCAATCATTTTTCAAGAAGCTCTGATTTTGCATAAGCAATAAAGCCACATTCTCTTTCCCCATAAGGCAGTACCTCTCAAAGAGGGCAGAAATTGAGGACAGAGAATTATCAGACTTCAAATTAACAGTTAAATGTGGTCTTCATTCAAAAGCAACTCAGCCTTGAGATTTCTGAGAATTCATTGTCTCTCTCTTTTTTGTTTATGTGTTGTCTCTGACTTAAAATCCCTCTCCTTCAAACTCTAGTGTCAAGGGTGATTTATGAGTGCAATTTTCTGTGTAATATTATGTAGCAATAGTTGGCAAATCCCTTCCCTCAGCAAGGGGATGTATTCTTCTTTGTCAGACACCAAAGAGGCACACAACCCTTGAATCTCTTTAAAAAGACAATTCTTTTTGAAAAGACAAATGCAAATCCCATCTCATAATAACTCATAATTACTTATAGATATGTTACATGTATAAAAACTGCTCTGGCCACATGGAATTGGCATTTTCATGTATGGATCCACTGGGAGTCCCTCTGCCTGTCTCAGGTCTAGGTCTGTAACCAATCTCTTGCTCTTTGCTTGAAACAAGCTCTGCACAATGCTGAGCAAAGCCTAGGAGACCAGCTGCATTGCTGTGCTGGGCACTGTTTGTGATGAAATTTAAGCATAAGCTTAATGAAGGACTTTGGAGGTTTGTTAACTTTCTGTTATGCATTTTTGCCTATTCTAGGGTTAAAGTATTTTTGCATTTATAGAGCTCTTTGAGTTGCAAGACTTGGTAAAATCTTATGTGAAATGTTGATGGCATCAGCCTTATACTTTCTGTGAGGGCTCTGGTTCACTCACTCTGGTTCCCAAGAACTTAGAAAGGACTCAAGTCCACTAAATTATAGCACAAAAGAGGATGATTCTTGTGCTCTTCTGGATGATTTGTAAATCTCTATTTACAATTTTTATGGGTATTTGCCAGAAAATCAGTTCACATCTACCCAGTGACACATGTTGAAATTCTTCCCAATAAGTGCAGTGCCCAGGTTAGGGACAAAGAGGGCAGCCCTTTCTGGCTTACCTGTCTGCCTTTTCTTAGTTGGGACTGGGGTGAATTGAAGTATTGTTTTGTCCTTGAACTCTGCTCTGTTTCCTGTCTCATCCATTTTAGTTTTTGATCACTGCAGAACAGGGAATACATGTCCCTTGTCCTACAGTGGTCTTGGCTTTCTGCCCCTTTCTGTGCTTGGCCATACTCAGCCATTAGGCTGTTACTGGTACCAGGTGTTGGCTGTGGGGACAGTGAGTGCACTAAACAAATGACACCAATGCTGTTGCACACTCTGCCATGGACAGCTCAGCAGAGTAATTTGAAAATTACCTGGATTTATCTCTTAAACAATGCTTGTGGGCACAGTCATTTCCAGGGAGTTTTGATTGTTGCAGCAGCGCTCTATATTGCCATGCTTAAGGGAGGGAAGGAGAAACATCTCCTGGATTGCCACACAGCTGACCAGTCTCCCTAAGCCTATGAATAACTACTGGGGATGTGTCACTGAAATAGGAAGTGTGGCTTCTGGTAACTTCCTATTTTAATGGATAAAATTGGGTAGCTGGGATGGTGAAATCTAGATGACAGATTTCCAAATCTTCTTCTTGCTATAATGATGCTCTGCAAAGAAAAGATGTGATTTGAGACTGTCAAAAGTCTCTTTTCTTGGTAAGTTTTCTTATTCTGAGGGAATATCCTGTGCATGTAAAATTGCCCACAGTATTATTTATCATTTATCATTCTTCATGCATTTTTATACTTTCAGTCTCTTCAGTCTCAAAACCAGCTTATCTATATAGACATGATTCTTCTCTCTCTTATGTTGTTAAAAATCAGAAGTAATTTGAATTCAATTCACTGAATCACATCTGTGCAACCCAGAAAAGTGTCATGATCAGGAGCTATGCAGATGCCATGGATTTAACTTTCTGTAAAACTGGTGTAAGGGTCATCAGGATCTCTGACAGATTTGTAGAGGTACATATTTCTTTTTGTCAGACAAATAAGTACTTAATAATCATTATGGGTAATTAACAAATAAAGACAATACAGTCAAAGGTGCACAAGGTGGACAGGGGTCTTAACAGGTCTTGTTTCAAGCTTTTCTGGACTAAGAGAGAACAAATGTTTAAGCATCTGGCATGTGTCAACCCAAAGATTTTCTGGCCCTCATTTTCTGCTGCTTACAAGATTAATTGGTGCATTAAGAGCTGGACTTGAGCTTTTTTAGATTGTTCATGCAGGATTTGCTGTTGGAGGCTGCCTGGGAAATATCAGTGTTCCTGCAAGGAGGTGTCTGGCCAGCAGCTGTGCCAGCGGTGACGCGGCGAGAACATTCCCGGGGGAGGTGACGACTGATCCTCCTGTCCCGTGTTCCTGTCCTCTCCCCTGCCCTGCGTGCCATCACTGCCCCCACACCCCGGGTGGGGCTCTGCAGGAAGCAGGAAATTCTTGGGATTTTCTCCTTGTGCATCCTTGCTGCCTCTCTGCTCGGAGTGCCCCCTCCTCTCTGGGGACGCTGCCCTCGGCCCGGCCTGCTGCCCTCAGCGGGCCCCTCAGCGGGCCTGGGCACGGCCGGAGCTCTCCCCGTGCGCGCCGCCTCTCGCCCGTCCCCGCGCCCGGATGGCTGCAGTGCCCGGCCGGGGGCTGCCCATCACATCCGCCGCTGCTGCTCTCTGCAGACGCTTTTCTCGCCGCCTGTGCGGCCCAGATTCCATGGCCTGAATTCCCCCAGGCCGGCTGTCGCTGCCCGCTGGCGCGGGGCCGCCAGGCACGGAGCCCAGAGGCCGCAGCCCCGCAGCGCGGCCGCTGCCAGCGCCCACAGACTCGGCCTTTCGTCCCCGGGGCTGGCCAGGGAAAAACAGCCTCGGTGCTGCTGGCCCGAGGGACTTGGCATCCCCAAAAGACCAACTCTGTGTTTGCTGGGAGGCTGACAGCCCTGCTTCCCTCGCTCACCGGGGCTCCTGCAGGGACCATGGAGGGGCTGCCTGGCAGAGGCAGAATAAAACTTGCTCCCCCTTTTAGTATCGTGTATTTTGTCCTTCACAGAAGTGTTGTGCCCTTTTAAATGTATGCAAGACCTTTGCAGCAACCTTCCTTCTGCACTCGTTGACCTGCCATGGCTTTGGTGCTTTATTTTCTCTGCTGCTGTGAGCCGGACCAGTACAGTGCCAACATGAAGGAAAAGTAAGATCAAATATCTCTCTGCCTTTCTAAAAATAAGACCTCTAGAGGTGATAAGAAAAAAGGGATATCACATAAACATGGCCAAATACATCACTACCTATGCATTTCATGCTTTTATTTAGTCCATCCATCTCCAAAACTGAACTTTCGGAAGAGGAAGGGACTTAGCTGTCCTGGTAACTGGGGACGGTGGTCGGGTAGTAAAAGCTGAAGAGGGAATCAGAAACACAAGCTCTGTGGCAGCAGCACAGGTAATTAAAGACACCTGGTCGCTATGGGAACGCCAGCAAGAGCTTCCCCAACAAATTGGAAATCAGGACCTCATTTTCCCTGGCAAGCACAATGTGGATGGCTGGGAGAGTATGGTATATCCACACCTGACTTATCTCCCTTGACTGGGATACTTACTGCTGCCTCAATTTCACAAATCATTAACACCACACTGCTTCAGGTTATAGTGTCTCCTGATGCCATTTAAAAATACCTGTAGAGGGGATTAAGGCAGATGCATTGGGAGCAGAAGTGCCCTCTGCTGAACCACCTTTGGTGGAGCTGCACTCCAGTGTCTGCATAATCATCTCTATGTGCCTACACAATCAAAATGAAAATTATTACTAAATAACATTAGGGATTATACAGTAAGCAGGGATGTAAATGGAATTCCCTTTCAAAATAGCAAAACACAATACTGAAAGGGCCTTTGAAGATAATGTGGTCTGTACTTTGCCAGTATTTAAATGAAACATTCTTACTGTTGAATTGCTGCTAGTTTAACAGGACCGTGCCTAAAGAGATCCCTGGCAAGGAATCAGAACCAGACCTTTAGATGCTGCTGCTCCCAGCAAAGAGGGTGTGTCTGTCACCACATGTACATTGAAGTTGCTTCTCAATAGCCTCTGAACTCTGCAAATGATTGAGACCCCTCAAACCCCAGGTTTCTGCTGTCCGTGTTTGTTTGCAAACTGCCAGTGCTCTGATGCTGCCCCTGGCTCCATCCCATGGCTGGCTGTGGTGCTGGAGCCCCAGCCTAGCTGTGTCCTCCCCAGGTAATGCCCTCACTGCAGCTTCCCCATGCCCACACTCCAAAGTGTGCTCCCTGCCATGGGAACTAGAAATCTCCAACTTGGGTGTTCCCTCTGCAATATTTATATGACATAAAGTTGAGGCCATACCATCCTATCCAGCTTTGTCATCTGCATGAAATGAAGTTCTACATAAAAATACGTTTATTGTTACCTTGAATGTTAAAATGTAATAGTTGTCAGAAAAAACAGTTTGGATTACTTGGAGAGTATATTTTGGGTTGCTTACGCACTAAAAATGTTTTCAGAGAAATATTGGAAAGCTCAGATGAGGTGTCTGGTGCCATCTGTGCAGGGTAGCTGCATTTGCTTCAGGTGATTTGACAAAGTGTTTAAGAGTAACAAGTGTATTTAGATTTTGGAAGTATGCTATTAATTACAGCCCTTTATAGAACATTAAATTTGCTAATTAGTCAAACTTACTCTACAAAAGCAAATACAAGGTAAACTGAATTAGTAATAAAAAAGAGATGTGTTTAATGAGTTCTGTATGCTTTGTAAACTTGCATAATCAAAAAGAGGATCTTGGAACCAGGACATGCAAAGTCTGCAAAATATTTGGGGAAGCAGCGTTTAAATAACTGAATGACTCTTCTAGTTGTGTTTCAGTGAGAAATAAGTGCTTCTAAAGCTAAATTGAGCTTTTGAAGTCAAATAATTCAATGGGATCAGCAATTGGATGAGTTTAGTTAATTAAAAAGGCAATGCTGTAGTTAAAGCCAAAAGAATTTATTTTTCTTTTCAAATGCAGGGGAGCTATATTGCTATAAAGACCTTAAATAAAATAATCCTTATTAGGGGATGAGATGGTGCAAAAGAAAGACAAACCCAATAACTAGAAGCCATTAAAAGACACAAAATATCCTGGAGTCACAGGAAACGCTTCAGATATATTATCTGAATAAAAGTAAAATTGGTCCTAATGCATCCAATACTCCCTTTTGAAATGCAAGATCTCCCCTGGCTCCAGTATTTCTGTCCTGTGAGCACTGAAAGGAAGGAGACTGAGAGAAGTGGGACCAACCTGTGTAATGTATTGCAGTCTTTGGAAAGAATTGTCTTAACTCATTCTGAGAAGAGAAACATCACAATTTGGCACAGTTAAAGGAAAATTAATAGAAAAAACCTCTGTATCTTCTTACAGGCACATTCTGGAACACAGTACATCCTGGAAATAGGAATTCACACTATTTGTTTAAGTGAAAGATCTCTGACTGGCTTGGAGCAGGACCTTACCTAATGCAGAACAGCTTAAATACCAAATAAAAAATGATGCCTGGATTAAAATATTAGAAAGTCTAGGTAGAAATGACCTAATCTTAGTGAGATTGTGACATGAACTCACCCAAGTTTAATGAATCATTTCCTGAGTTGGGCTCTGGCTGGTGCCTGACCACCCCAGCAGCACCTGGCCCAGCTGAAAACCAGGTTTCCTGCAGAGCTGTCATGGGGCATGACTAAAAAGGCAAACCAGCTGAATTTCCTGAGACAGCCCATGGTGCAGAGCACACCTGGAGACTAAACCAACATGAGCAGAAGGTGCTCTCTTCCCCATAGTGCCACTTTGCTGCCTTGGTGAGGCTTGGAGAGGATGCTGGTGGGGCTCAGGGGTTCACAGATTGCTTCCTAATCAACAGTTGGATTTCAAAAATGTGCAGCTGAGCTGCTCCTCCCCATGTGTGAGCATATTCCTACATTTTTCTCATACAACTAAAGCCTGAAGCCTACAGAATTCATTTTCTCTTGTTTTCATATCCTTTTTTGAAATTAAGCAATTTGTTTGTTCTCATAATGTGCCACCCATTTCATAGCAAATGCAGATTTCCCTCCCCAATCGTTTTCATTTGTATAAAAGTCATGTAAACCAAGAGAGAAGCAGCCTCCAGCCCCAGGGTTGGTCTCCTGCTAATTGCAGATCCTGAACTTCCTTTGTGTGCCCTGCTGCTGACAGCCTGGGTTGTGCCAGCTCCTAGCTGGTTCAGGAAATGGTGGTGGGTGGATTTATCCATATGGGAACGGTCGATGAAGCTGCTCCAGAGCTCACTTGAGGAAGAGTGAGGCTTTTAGAAAAGGCCTCACTTGTGCAGCAGTGTTGGCACCAGTTGAAACAAACAGTGGTGTGACAGGGACATGGTTTTTGGACAGAGCTCTAGTGGGCATCTCGGCTGAGAGCTGGTGCAGAATTGGTGCTTCCCTTCCTGGAGGGGAAGGAAGGGGGTGATGCATCAGTAAATGGAGCTGCAACACTTGAATTGCTTTAATCAGGCCATCACTGCCCAGGGACGTACTGGTGGAATCTTTCCAGAAACAATCTAAAAGTTCATGTTCATTGAGTCTTGCTCTGATCACATCCAGCCTCGCCCAAATCCTGCAAGGTGTTGGTCCTTGAGATGGATCCTGTGGCAGAGCTACCCTGACAAAGGTCATGGTTTGCACACAGGTGAGCCTGATGCCTGTTGTTTTGAGAAGATTCTCTTCAATATTGCTTTTCCTTGCTATTTAAAACACTGACACAGAAAAGATACGCTGTGTCCCCGGGGTCACACACCCACAATGTGTTGGAGCCTGGCTTGCAGCCTGTGGGATGTGGTGGTCAGTGCTCAGGACAAGTATGACATGGGCTCCTCTGGGTTTTTAACAAATCCTCCTGCATCCAAGCATGAGGCATTATCCAGGCAGCCTAAGGGGAGCAGGGAGGGCCAGGGGCAGCTTTTGTGTCTGGAAAAAAGGTTCCTTGGTGCAGCTTTGGAACCTGCAGAGACTTTGCTTTTTTGTGGCATTTCTGGCCTCCACAGGGAAGAGCAGTGCCTGCAGACCTCTAGAGTGTGTGTGTCTGTCCTTGAGGGTGTTGGGGCACAGCTGGGATGCCCGACACCATGAAACAGCTGAATGTGGCCTTGATGCTGGTTTGGTGCTGGCTCCTCGGGGGGACCACCCCGGCACTGACCGGGCAGGGATGATCCTGCCCCCAGCTGGTGGCTCCCTGTGCTCCGTGACCCCGCACTGCCAGCAGCAGCGGCCTTACAGAGCCCTGACACGTCCTACGTGCTTGGCAGCAGCTTGAGCCACCTGCAGAACCGGAGGAAAAAGTTTCAGCTGCGGTGAGGCAGCGTCCCATGGGGAAGGCTCCTCTGAGCGAGGGGGTACCCTCCCAGGCAGCGCACAGCGAACGACAGTGGGGAGACCGGCACCGCTGTCCGAGAGCCCGTGCGGGGCCGGGACACGCCGGGCTGTGCCAGCGCCTGGGGGGACGCGCTGTCCCGGTCAGCACAGGCGTCCAGGTGGGATGTTTGCCGTGCCCGGGGGGATGGAGGCCGTGCCCAGGTGAGATCGGTGCTGTGCCCGGAGATGCCGTGTCCGGGGGATGCCGTGCCCAGGGAATGGATGCCCTGCCTGGGTGGTGCCTTGCCCAGGTGGGACGGATGCTATAACGAGCGATGGATGCCATGCCCAGGTAGATGGATGCCGTGCCCAGGTGAGACGAATGCTGTGCCCGAGGGATGGATGCCGTGCCCAGGTGGGATGGATGCCGTGCCCGGGGGATGGTTACCGAGCCCGGGGGGGCCGTGCCCGAGGACCGGCTCTGCCGGGCGGGTCCGCGCGTGGCCCCCACGCGTGGGCGGGACGGGGCGGGGCGGGGCGGGGCGTGCGCCCGCAGAGAGCCGCGCGCGGCCCCGCTCGGCAGCGCCTCCCGCCGCCGCGGCACCATGTGGCAGCCGGCCACGGAGCGGCTGCAGGTAGGGGGGCCGGCCGGGGTCCGAGCCTCAGGGGGCGACGGGGCCGCGCGGCTCCGGGGTGGCAGCGGGACCGGCGGAGCATCACCCCCGTACCGGGAGTTCGTGGCAACTTCTCCCCCCGCCGGCGCGGAGGGCGGGTGTGCGGGGACACGGGACACGCACGCACACGCAGTGCGGGGCCGCTGCCCCGGCGGCATCCCGAGTGTCGCTGCTCGGCGGCTCCGGCGCTCCCGGTGGAGTTGGGTGCTGGCCGCGAGCGGCGGCGCGGCTCGGCGGGGGACGCGCTGCTCGGGGGCTTCTCCGGCGCCGCCTCGGGTGAGGGGCACCCCCGGGCCGGCCCTGCCTAAAATAACAAGGTGCTGTTGTGAGGGTTCCTCGGAGCGGCGCGCGGGGGATGCGGAGTCCCGCAGGAGTCCTTTGGCACCCCCACTCCCAGAGGTCGGGATGTGTCAGGGTCGCCGGGGTACCCCCTTGCCGCACCCTCCGGCGGCGGTCGGGTGTGCGGTGCCGGCTCTGCCGTTGTTCGCGTGGCTTGTGTGCGTGTTGCATAGTCCGGGGAAATCCGAGACAGGCAGAGAGTAGGATGAAATAAAACTCACTTTGTAGTTCCACTGCGTCGGTTTCATGTAGTTTTCCAGGGCAAGTGTCGAGTGAGAGAGAATTGGATATCTTAGATAAGAATCAATGGGCACAGCAGATGACAAGAAAAGGTTATCGCTTCTTTTGCAATTCAGAATGAGAATTTACTTTGAGATCATCAAGCAGAAATTTCAGCAGTTTGATTGGAGTTGATAGTAGAGCCAAGCTGAGAGATCCATGAGCTTTAATCTTCACCAGCCAGTAATGGGAATAATTCCTGGTCTGAAAAAGCCACACTTTCCTCTGCAATGAAAAGCTTGATTTTTAGTGGATAGAAATGAGGTACCACATACATAGTTGATGGATTCCAGGGTAAAACTATGTGAGTGTATTATTAGTTATTTCTTTCCCTGTGCGCTAGACACAAGCGGCAGCATGCCCTGAGTGAAGGAGTTAATGGTCTTGGGCGCTGTGGAGGCAGGGGTGTTCCCTGGGGAGATGCTCATGCAGGGGACAGACCTCAGGTGAGGCTGCACCCAGTGGCTGGCAACAAAGGAGAAGGTGACGGAAGGGAAGGAGATAAGGGAAAGCCTAGGTTAGTAGTGTTGTGCTGGTTTGGATTGCACAGAATGGCTTTGTGTCCCCTTTGTGGAATTAGGGAGGTGTTAAAAATAACAAGGTGCTATTATGACAAATATCTGATACTGCCTACAAGAGTATGCAAGGCTAAAGAGAACCAAATGCTCGTGATTTGCAGAATAAGCTTGTGAGTGTAACCTTGTTTAGCCTTGTTTAGCTGTATCCTGTGCACTGTTAGGGATCTGGCCTTAGGGAGCAGGTGGGAATGGCTCTGTGCTGTGGGGAACCAGGGCTGTAAGGAGGGGAGATGAATGATCACTGGGCTTCTCACTTACCTGTTGCAGCAGAACCCAAGCCTGTAGCAAGGGGAGCCTGTGTTCCTCCCTCCTCTTGAAAGGGAGCCACAAGCATCAAAGTTCTCAGCAGTGGCCAGTAACTTTGTGCTTTGGTTACTTTTGGCTGGAGTCTCCAGGCATCCTGAGCTGATCAAAATGCTGAGTGCCTGTAAATGCATTTTTTGCCAACAGGAGTTTCTGGGGAAGTACATGAATAACTATAGATGCTCTAAAAAATAAAGAAATCTGGGGACTCAAAATTGCAGAATTAAAGGATGGTTTGGACTTGTGCCGGCTTCTGAAATGGGGAGAAAGCCTTGGAAAAGTCATAGGAATCCCATAATAAGTCTGTGTTCACACAAGGGGCTAAATAACAAAATAGTGAATTGTGGACAAAATGAATGCAGTGAGGGGAAGGATGCTGGTGTAACTAGGATGAGATCCTGTAACTGAAAGCTTAATCCTAATCCATATATATATAAATATGAGCTAGAGTTACATGGGCAATAAACTATCTAATAACCCCAACCCCTCTGATTTTTTTTTCTGCAGAAAACCCTTGAAGCCTGGTTCTTTCAAGTAGTCTGATCTCCCCTTGACATGTTTTGAATCATCAGCCTGGCCAGAACTGCTGGCAGCGCTGCCTGGCCCCCCGAGGAGAGCTTGTGCACGCTATAAATGCATCTTTTTTCCCTTCTTCCTCCCTCTCAACATCTTAATTTAGTTTCAGGTGTCCCATGTTGCTGTCTTTGTCCCATGTTCCCTCCCTCCCGGCACATAACTGCTGTGAAACAAATGTTGGTGCTCTGGGGGTGTTGAAAGGGGGCCCTCTGCTTGTTCTTGGCATCACTAGCTTTCTCTGGCTGATAAGCAAGTGTTGCAAGGCTCTGGGTGTGGGATTTTGGTTATAGCAGGGTGGTTTGTGGTCACTGGGTAGGGTAGATGATGTCTTATGGTCTCTATTAATGTATTCTGGGATTACAGTTATGGCAAGTCACTACTGTAGGATATTTAGGGGATGTGTAATGGCAGATACAGCCCTGTCTTTTACATCAGGCTGATGTATGGGTGCAGGAAGTGTGGAGCTGGCCCAGCTTTCTTGATGTTCTAATGTGTGCATGGTATGTGACTTTATTTTGACACAGATGTATCTTGTGTCAACACCCAGCTGTGGGGAAGTGCAGAACTATTGTTAGTCCGTGCTGTAGCTCTGTACTAAGTAAAATGGCAAAGAAAATATTTTCATCTCTCAGAATATTTCTTTTGGCTTGGCTCAGTAAGGGAAAGTATGAACTGCCTTTGGAAGTGGATGCCTGTTGGTACAGGTCAGGCCTGCCCTCAGAGCTAAGGCAAGCTGTGTGTGTTTAACTGAAATGGCAGTGGCCATCATGGTGTGAAGGCTCCTGTCATGTTCTGACCAACTGTGCCATGCTCCTCAATTGCTCTTGGGCCTCCTTTCCCAGTACCATTCAAAGGATGACAAGGCTGCACATTCCTGGTCTGCTGCCGTTCACGCAAAATCTCCTTCTGTTCCAAATGTGCTCAGTCCTGTCAAGTTTCATAGTTTGTGCTGAAGTTTTTGGCATTGACTGGATGGTACAATTCCAGTAGTGAGGTCAGCAGCAAAGCTCACGCATACGCAATAGGAATGAAGTGTCATCAGCAGCTGGGTTACAGAACACAGTGAGCTGGGGCATGAGCTGCACTTGTCCCCACTGCTGTTGTGGCCATTTGCTGCTGAAAGCTTCATCTGCTGCTGAAATGTGCCCCTCTTCCCAGAGCCTTGATTTCTGGCTTTGCTGGAATAAGCTTGTTTTTTGATTTGGGTTTGTTTTTTGTTTTGTTTGATTTTGTTTTTGCCAGCCTGTCTCTACTTCCCTCTGATGGAAGCTTTTCCTGTTATGCTGCCGTTTAATGAAGAAGCCTCTCTGTTTCTGGAAGATATGTAGAATTGAATTAAATGGATTAGAAGAATAACCTAGAAAATGTAGATACTGAGATTTCTTCTTGAAAATATAATACAGCAAAGCCTACTTTTTCTTTTTCTTTCCTTTCACTTTTTATGATTCTTTCACCTGTAGCAACATTGAAGTTTCGTCTGTTTCCTCCAAAGTTAGTGGGACATTCAGTTACATGTGAAATCAGATATCTGGGATGTTGCAGGAATATACCACAGGGATCAGCGAGTCTCTGATGTGGTAAGAAGATGATGATTTTTCAGGTAATACAGGATTAGCATTATTCACACTTAAGAGAGATGATCTGGGACTGTATCTGTTTGGGAGACTTTATAGCTTCTCATTTCTGTGGTGGCATTCCTGGCTTGTGTTCAGCAAAGTGCAGGTGAGCATATGGAACATGTGTGTACATCCCAGTCTTCTCTGGAGCAGCAACCAAGGTTGCTTCAGGTATTTAAAGGTCGTTCCCCCTGCTGGGAATGCAGAGACTCCAGTCTGGAGCTCACTGTACCTGCCTGATCTGATTTGCCTTGCTGTGTTTGCAGCAGACCTTATCAATGGTTATAAGCAGTGTGCACTGATTTGTGGCCTGATGTTTGTGGCAGTGGCACTTGTTGAAATGATGCCAAAAATATTGTGAAATCTTTCTTTAAAACTATTTCCAAATGTACCCTCCGCGCTTGGTTCAGCAGCCCTTGGCAGCACAGCTGGGATTTTGGAGCTGATGGTCTCAGTGATGCTCCTGTGAGGACTCTGAAGTGGTGTTTGAAAACAAGCAAGGTGTTCTCACAGCCTGAGAGGTGGCTGCTATTTGCTTTGTAACCTAATTTTTCCTGGAAGCTTGATGCCAGATGTTGTTTCCAGATAATAAATCCCAGTGGGTGCATAGTTTCCGAGGCTGTGCTGTTTATAATCCCTGCTTACAAGTTTCCCTGCTTCTCTTGACACGTGTGGGTAACAGGGATCCCCATGTTCAAACAGCTTTTCCCCCGGAGCAGCAGTGCAGCGGTGCTGGTGCTGCCCAGCCTCAGGCTGTGTTGCCGGGTGTCTCTGAACTGAGCCATGCTCATGGGCCCTCTTTTTGGAGAAAGTCTCACTCTGCTTCTGTGGGTGGTACAGGGGGTGGGCTCAGATAAGTGAGAAGGGGAAGAGTGGAACAGACAGGGGTGCTGTGTCATGGAGCTTTGGGCTGGACACTGCTTGGCTTCATACAGGCATGCAGATGGCCAAGTGTTCACAGTAGGACTTTAGTAATTCCTTGTCTGCTCATCTGGAAGATCAGTATTCTGATTGAAACCCACAGTTTGGGGCCATTTTTGGGCAAGGATTTAATAATGGATGGCTGTAGTGTATTGTTAGAATTTATTTCTTTCATAACGTTCCACATCTCTTCTAATGTGCTGTGAAATACCGTGCAGGAGTGCTGCGGGTGGGCAAGATGAGATGAAGTGAAGCGGGTGATGAAGGGCAGAAAGCTTCAAGTCCTTTACTGGGGCAGGTTGGATTTCCTGAGCCCCAGGGCTTAATTCTTCCATCATGTAACTTGTGTAGGTCCTCTGAAGTCCATAAGAATTAAGATTGTGTAAGGTTGCTTTACCACAGTCTTTGAGTGGCTGCTGTGGTGTACTTCCACATCCTTACGATACTGCAGTAAAACAACAGTGTAGCTATTAATGGAAGTGAAAAAAGGGAAAGCAGCAGTATTGGGGTATTGCTGCTCACCTTTGGGCTGGGCTGTGAGCACTGTTTTCCAGGAATTTGTTAATATACCTGTAGCCTTGCATCTTCAATCTACTTCTGAATTCTGTGATTGTAGATTGTTGCTAATTTCATGTATATTACTTGCATCCACTACCGCTAGCATACTCATCAATTGCTTTTCGTGTATCAGGAGCATTGAAAAGATTTTTCACTAAAGAGAAGTGAGCTCTGGCTAGACCTACACGTGTGATGGCTTCTAGGTGATCACAGACACTGTGGTTTGGTGACATGTTTGCATGTGTTCAGCTGTAATGTAGTTTTAGATGCTATTGGTGCTTTCAAAATGAGCTTCTAATCCTTTTCAGTGTTCACATGCATATGTGTGTTAAAAATAACAGCATACAGTCAGTTAAAACAATAGTTTTCCAATTTTTAAAGCATATGGAAAGCCTTTCTAAACCAAACACAAGCTAGTTGTAAGCACACAAACAGCTGTCTAGGCAGAAACTGCTGCAAGACATGTATAGCAGGACTGATACTACTTCTGAACTCTGGTTTCATTAAATATTATGTCAGAAGGAAAAAATGGTAAGTATTTGAAATTTAAGCCTGAGTCATGTGGCTGCAAATGTCTGAAGTCTTGCAGCCCGGTGTTTTGGCACTATATGGCTTCGGGATATCTTTCAAGGCATCAGAGTTTTTGCACTCGTTTGCTGCTATGACTTCACAGCAGTCAGGAATCTTTAAAACAAAGCCCTGTGATTTCAGGAACTCATCTGGCACCACTTAGCTCAGGCAGTTCATTTTTTTTTTTTCTACATTATTTATTCTTTGTAGAAAATGAATGTCTCTGGAAAAATGTTAATTTTGGGAAGCATTCTATGACCAAAAGAAAATCAAAATCAGTAAGAGCCTTGTGGAAAGCCCCATGGGAAGTGATCTTCAGGGTTCACTTATAGTGTAAAACTAGTTTCTTTTTATGAAAGTCCCAGCCTGTTTGATGACCAAGACAAAAAAATTTAAGCAGTGATTTCCTTGTAGAAAGGCAAGCTAAAGCATTCAGTCTAGTTCAGAATTTTAAGTGCCTGTTTCCGATTTTGTGTGTTCCTGGTGTCATCCAGCAGGACAGCACAGTCAGCAGTGGTGTCCCAGACATTTCCTTCCAGGCATAGCTGTGCTCTCTGCAGACATGCCATGGGTTGCTGCTGAGGTGTTGGGCTAGGTGTCCTCCCCTTTACAGCGCTACTGTGTTTTTGATGTTGCTCTGTGCAGGCAAGAGGCGAGTGTGTAGCTGAAAAGTCCCTTTAAGCAATGTTTAGTACTTACAATATTTTTTTCCCCTGAAGTGCTTTCATGTATAGGAATTGAACTTTTTTGCATTTCATATAATAGCTGGAAGAGTTACAGGTGACAGTGTTAAGTCTTCTGAGCTGTTTCTGAATGAGTGGATCAGAACTCTTTGACCAAAGATGTTAAATGTGGGTGATTGTACAAGTGTCCTGAGAAGACCTAATATAACATTTCATGATTTGTTTTTCCTGCTGACACCCTGAAAATATGGAGGGGCAAATATAAATCTTTGCACAGAATCTGAAGGAAAAAAGAAAATTTGTGTATTGCCAGTATTTAATATTCTTTTAATGTTGCTTCTACAAAATTACACATAGCCTCATATTGAAATACAAGTTGAATGACTAAGTTGGTCTCAGAACGCTGACACCTTGGCACCTTTGGTGACGACTTCAGGAGTGTTGGTCTTTGAAAAACCTCCGTAAGTGTTTTCACTGGGGCCATTTAAATAAATGTCCCTTTCACAGATTAATGGCTGGTTATGCTTCCAGGCAATGTGAGCAGGAGCATTTCTAACCTGAGTTGCTGCTGGTGAGTTTGACTGACAGAGCTATGCTCCGAGCACAGTGCTGCTGGGTTTGGGACAGCACCAGGGCAGTCGGAGTCCTTGCACCATTGCCCTTTGTGGCCTTGAGTCTGTGTTATGTCAGACCATTTTCAAATGTCTCCTCACATGAAAACATTTTCCTCAGATAGATTTGATGGGAGCTGCCAAGAACACTGAGAGCAGATAGAAATGTCATTACGTGTCCTGAAGCTCAGATTTGTGGCCACCTCTTTTTTCCCATGCCAAGCTCCCTCTGGTTTGAGAGATGGTTGTTCCATACATCTCATGTGAAGCTTGCAGAATGACCCTGGAGTAAGTTTACAAGTCTTCAGCTGGCTGTATTCAGCTTTGTTCAAGGCCAGGTTTTTCCAGAGAGTGTTTTACCTGGTGGACTGTGCTCTTGTGAAATCTTACCCACTCACTGAGTGTCTGGAGAGGAGAACTGATGTTCAGTCTGGTCCCGCTGGTGAAGTAACTGCTTTGAAGCTCTTGCAGTGGGATCTGATCCAACTTCACTGGGGTCAGTACCAACCTTGAGCCTCAAGAGCAGGGCAGAAAACCCATCCATTGGACTGTTACATGAGATCCAGAGGGTTTGTCTAGTCTCATCTAAAATGAAAAATTCTCTCTGCTATGGAGCTTCCTGAGTAAGTCTGCTGGCTGGAAGGCAGGATAAGAGGAGTTTGGGGTCTGTGATGAAGACATTGTGATGGTGGCAACATCAAATATGTCCTCTGAACCTGCAAGTTTCTATTTCTCCTTTCCCTCCCTGAGCCTAGGTGTTGAGGGACAGGAGGGAGGGTTGGATGCAACATTCCTTCTCTGAATGGCTACGGGGAGAGGCTCTCCAGAGTGAGTCTCAGCTGCTCTGTGGCTTGCCTCTAAAGCTGGGGACCAGCTTTCATGCTGTCAGGATTAATCTGTGCTCTCTGAACTGATCCTGGTGACACTGACCTGAAAATGGTAGTTTCTTGGGGAGAGAAATCACCCTTCTCTCCTTCCCTGTCATTCTGCTTCAGAAAAACTGGCAAACCAAATTTCTGTTATTATTCATCAAAACTGTCCCATCCAAGTTAGTATGCTGAACTTGGTTTCTGGTGTTGTGTTAAGGAATTTTGTCCTTGGTTTTCTAGTATTCCCTTCTGCTGGGGAGAGGAGCGCTGGGAATTGTGTTATGGTGTGTTGGTTGTTCTGGCTTTGGCTCTCACTAGAGAGTGAAAAGACAAGCAGCAAAATTGTTAGAAAAAAAAATACATCAGACTTCAAAAACAGTGTTTTAATCCCTTTTCCTCTCATTTGAGGCTATTTATTTAACCAAACCTTTTGCGAATTTTAGCTTTTCCATGTGGCATTTATTATATTTTTTCTGGTTTTTGACGAGAAAAGTACCTTTTGGAACTTAAACACCAGTTGGCAGCTCCCTAAGCTGACTGGTTGTCAGGGAATAGTGTGGACCTCTGTCCCAGATCGCTGCACAGTGTGTCAGCAGAAGGCAGCAGTGAATTTTTTCATCTTTCAGAAACTTGTCAGCTTAAGCATTTTTCTTTTTTCCCTAGTCCATGGGAATTTTCTGTGCCTGACTATAAATTTGAATCAGAAAATGTAGAAGCTTGAATCCTGTCCCAGTGCTTTTAAGAAGGAGCCCATACAGTGCAGATCTGTACAGGCTTCAGTTTTCACAGCTGTGCTCTGTTGTTTGGATTAGAATTAGAAGGAAGGATATTTTGAAAATTTTATGTCGGCCTCTTGATAGTGTGGCTGAAAGGCCCTATTGAGCTTGGTACTGTGTGTTTGAGAAAATCCTGATAGTAAAGACAGCTTTGGTGCCTCCTGCTAGAAAGGAGTGGTGGAGGGATGTGCAGTGCTGCTGAGGAGTGCTTGGTGCTTGCTTTTTCTGGTAGGTAACAAAGAAAAAGTCCACCAGTGATTTCTGAGACACCCAAAGCCCCGAGATCCTCCAGCCGAGGACAAGGCATAGGGACTGGCCAGGCCTTGAGCTGGCTTCAGGTTCACCCTTGCTGGGCTGGGCTGCCCTGGAGCTGTGAGTTTGTGGCCCTGGCTCTGCTCAGCCATCAGCAGTGCTCCTGTTGGGATGATGGGGGAGGTGGAACCCTCTCTGTGACATTCTTGTTGATGGAGCATCGGTGCTGAAGGCTGCAGAAGGGATGTTACTTTCTGAGATTGGACAGTTCACTTTGATAAACGAGTGTTAAATCACTCAGATTTAGGCATGCAGCCGTATCTCGGTGCGTAGGGATAGGCCTTTGAATCCATTAACTTTTATCTTGCCATTTGAGATGGCAATGTAACTTTTCTGTGGTTTATAAGGAATGTTAGGAAGCATTTGTTTGTGACTGACTTGTTTTGATCTGGTGTTTAGAGGCTCTTATTTTCATTAAAGAGCCTGAAGCTTGGTGCTGGGACATGTAACATTTTCAAAGGGCAATGTTTTAATCTTGTACCTCTAAAATACAGAGTTGCTATGGAAGGAGGAGTTGCATAATTTGAAAGGTTGCAGAAGCACAGGTAGGATCTGCTGTTGCCTTTTTCCCACAGATGCATGTTGCAATACTCATTTTTTTTCTTCTAGCTGTTGAGGTCTTGTGTGACTCCTTCTACCTGCCCTTCACAGTCCTGCAGCTTCTGGCTTGGGAACAAGACCCAGAGTTCCCAGGGCTTAACCCCATTTGAAGTCTTGGGATTTTGTTTTCCTCAATGTCCATCACGCACAGAGCTCAGATCATTTCCTTGGGGGTGTCCAGTGGGAAGTGGGGCTTCTTGGCGTGGGAAATAGCCCTGTCAGAAATATCAGTCTTGCTGCAGGGTCTGCCAAGGCACAGGGCAGCCTGTCTGGGCATTATGGCCAGCCTGAAAGCCATCTCTAAATGAATGAGATGAATGCGTTTTGTAATCAAGGGTAGTGAAAAGCCCTGGCACTTCAAGACAGTGAAAAATATTCACTTATTCTAGTAATAAATTCTAGTTAGTGCTTAATAATTCCTTTCCTGAAGCCATTGTCCCCCATCCTGCTCACATTTAAAATGCTGGCAAGTTTCAGGATGCAGAAGTGATGGAGCTCATCTCCCCTGAGGAAAAATCACATTTGAAGAGATGCTGAGCTGCAAGTGTGAGCAGCTTGAAATGAGTCATGGACAGGTCTTCAACTGGAAAGACACATTCAGAGCTGCAGCTTGGGGTTTTCACCTGGACAAGCTCGAGAGGTTTTCTGAGCCTGGGACTGTGCTTCAGCAGGGCAGAGCAGGGTCCAGCTCTGTGGGGCAGTGAGGTCTCTATAGATTAAGATATCTGCATGTGTTTGTCAGAAAGACAGAATCTAAGGAGGCTTTGGATGAAGTTGAGTGCTATACAGTGATACTTCTGAGTGTGGGAGGAGCAGGTCATCAGCTGGGGACTTTAGAGGTCCATGAGAAGCCTGGCATGGCCCAGGAGCCACATCTGCAGAAATCTTGCACTGAAATAGCTCACTTCTAGCTGGTTTGAATTACTTTCAGTGTATTTATATTGCTTTTTTCAACTTGAATTTTTAATTCTCTGTATCAGAAGTTGTTCATGCTGCTTGCATGTTATTTGAAAAACAGCCAGCTGCAGTGTGTGGCACTGACCAGGGAAGTGCCCATACCTTGTTTAAGTTTTCTGCACTGGTTCTGAAAGCTGTAGCCTGACCTTTCATTCCTCTGTTATGGTCTGAGGGTGTTCTTACATGGATGTGGAGCTTCCCAAGATAAACAGAGTGAATGTGGTTTGGCATTTAAATCACTGATGTCGTATCAAGCTAGAGAGTTTCAGAAACCATTAATGTCTACAAGAGATGTTATTTTGTTCGCTTGGGGATAAACTTTGCCCCTGTCTATATGTGGGTTTTGGTTTTGGTCCAATTTCAGATTTTGAGAGTGTTGGTATAAATCTAAGTGCCAATACTAATGCCAGTGGAGTTACACTATGTTTCTTTTATTATGACTGAGAAGAATCTTAATGTGTTTTTTAAAAGTCCAAATGTTACTTGATTTTTTTCTTTTAAGAGTAGTTTTATGAGTCAAGACTTAATGTCTAAGAGAGCTGAATTGAATGTTCCTGTACAACTCTTTTTGGAAAGTGTGTGCTGTTGAGGTCATCCTGGAGCAGGCCCTGATGCTGTTTGGAGAAGGGGCTGCTCTGTATCTGCCAGAGGAACGTCTGTCAGTCTGTCACGCAGCGCGTGCGCCGCCCGCTCGCTTGGGGCTGGGGGAAACCCATTTACAGAACACTTATGGAAGTGTTAATAAGCCCCACAGTCACCCAGTTGCTCCCCTCTGTGGGGGGAAAAAGGGAATGTGTCACAGAAGGGTGGGAGCAGGGCCATGGCAGCTGCCTGGCAGTGTGCTCAGAGCACCACCAGCTCTGGTGCTCCACGGAGGCTGCAGCTGCTGCCCAGCACAGCCAGGAGCCTGACACACCTCCAGAGCCTCAGGAAATATTTTCTGTTTTCAGCCAAAAGCCATATTGCTTATTTGTGGATCCAGTTTGTTTCTGAGATCTTTTCTTATTTTCACATTTTCTTGTGAAAATGTCATGTATTTGTTTTTTCACAGGGTGAAAAATGCTCACTTTGCTTTTTATTTTTATTTCAGTGTTTCTGAGGAACAAACAAATGTTTTTATCCAGCAGCCATCATTACAAAACTGAAGTTAAAGAGCAGTCTGCCTCATCCTGGGAAAAGAAAGCATTGTTTCCAATATGTTCTTATTCTCAAATCCATATATGTGAAGTCATATTTTTCCTAATTTCCCAAAAATGGGTCAGTTTTTAGAATTTTTCTCTTGATTTTTAAACACTTTTCTGGGAGGTTTTTAAATCTGGTCTCCACTGAGAGTTTGCTTTAAAATGACCTTAAACTGCCGTGCCAGCACCATATGTGACTTCCCATGCTGGTTGTAAAGTAATGTAAGTTTGAAGAGTTCTAGATAACAATGTTAGTCACTGCTAACAATTGCAGCTGTGCTGCAGAGCCCTCAGTCCAGGGTGGTTTTGGCTGTGCAACACAGTTTCCAGAAAAGTTAGTCTTTGTAGAATCCCAGTTAGTAGGTCTCATAGGCAGCAGTAGTTTTATTTAAGGTAGAATTTTATTAGATCATTGAGTTGGAACTCCCTGGCTAAAGGAGCAGGTAAAGGCTCCCTTTGCCATGCCAGTGGGATGGACTGGCCAGGGAGGGAACAGAGCTGTTGGGAGCTTTCCAGGAGGATTGGGGACTATTTTGTAACAGGAACAAACTGACACAGCGCAATTTGTCCATCTATTGGAGGGGGGGAGGAATGACTTTCAAGCATATTATTACCTCCTAAATATTTTACCACTGGGAAAAAGATGGTTTCAGTGCTAGCAATGCCACGCTGACTGGATCCTGTGTGCAGTATGGTGACATTTCCCTGGTGACAAGAGCTGCCTGCACCAGAGTAACTCCCCTTGCTTTGCCTGGGTGATTTACAATATTTGGCATTGTTGTTGCACTCTTTGGCCCTTCCAATTCTTCCTGAGTATGGGTATGAACTGGGAACAGAGATGGTAAAGTCCAGATCACCAGTGGAACAGGGAGTTGAGCTGGCAGTGCTCACCATTGTACAGAACTATGCTGTAATCTTGTCCTCTTTAAATTCTCATGTGTGCAGTAGTTTGTAGAGGTCCAGCCTTGGAAAAAGGCTTTGGAAAAGAGTCTGGAGGCAGGTATCTGCCTGACAGTGCCATGACACTCAGAGCCTGCCTTGGTAGACCTGAACAGGAGCTGAGGGCTCCATAGTGAGAGTTTGTGCCATAAACACTGTGTGGTGACTTGCTGCTGTGGCTGCTTGAAGCCTGACTGCACACTGCCTAAAGATCCTGGGTTTGCTTTAGGAAATACTGCTGTTCTGCTTTGTACACCTGGAGGTCAAAAGGGAATGTGGTTTTTCTAGCTAATCATCGTCTCTTGCCAGCTAATTGTAAGTAAAATAAAAAGGGAAAGCATGGAGTCTGGCCAGTGCTTAGTAATGTCTGAACCAACAAGTCTAACGTGGTGTTACTTTTCTGACTTGACTATTGAACTTCTGTGGGAGTTTGAAGTTTTACCCTGAGAAGCTTATCTTCACTTTCATTGTGTAGTTGTTGTTCTTTAGAGTTTCTTTTGATTTTTTTTTGTTTGTTTTTTTCCCTGAAAAGTAGTGGGTCAATATAAAGAATTACTTTGAACAGTGGGTGTGAGATGGCTAAAAAGAATAATGGTTGTTGCTACCAGCACTTATATTATAGATACTCCATGGAAGTTAACAGTGAAGGGTCTAATGGGTAGGATGCTCACTTACAGGGGTCATATTTACAAAGATCTGGAATACATATCTCCACACCCAGGCAGTGTTTGCTACTGGAGGGATGTGTCCTCATTTGGACCTGACCCAGGATCAGCAGGGCACTTTGGATGTTGGGGAGGCTGCCCACTCCTGCTTGTGAGTGAGCAGTTTCTTGATTTTCTCCCTTGACTGTTTTGCCCTCTTCTCTTAGAGCAGCCAGGCCTTGGATGCTGTGTGTCCATTTGCTGAGGTGATTTATGGGCAAAGACTGGGTCCTTGCCTGAGGAGCTGAAGAGTACAAGGGTAGCAAAATTATTTCAGTTTCCAACATATATGATTCAATTAACATCTTCTTAACCCTGTGTTAATGCCTAACAGCATGAGGTGACTAGTATAAATATTTATTCTTGGTATGTAGCTAGCAGATATGTGGTAGGATTAATGCTAAATTGTTAGTACCCAGTTTAAGTAAAATCAGTTTGTCAGACTGCTTCCTTTTGTGTTTTGTTGTTTTGGGTTTTTTTTTTTTAATTGGCAAAAGAATCCACAAACAGGGTTCAGATGGCCAGAGCCTCTAGAATCTCATTATCTTAATTGAAAACTGTCACCCTTTGACATTCATAAATGATTTAGCTAGTACATCATTTAGTCACTGGGGAGAAATGGAATTGAATGTTATAACCATCCTTCACCTCCAGATGCTAATGATAAACTACAGCCTACAGCTCTGAAGAATTAATAGCTCTTGGTTTAGAGCAATATTTTTGTACACTGGAGCATCTCAATTCCGTTATATTTGGTAACATTTCATTCTGGAATACCTTCACTTAGAAAAAAACTGGAAGATGCTCAAAGAACATTTTCTAATGTTGCTCTTCAGCTTTTTACACCCTGCAGATGTGTTGCCAGTGATCTGCATCTTTAGAAAAAAATCAGACTGTTTTGTTTATGTTGACCTTTCCTCACTCACCATAGGAAATAAGTTGTTTAGATAATGTGTGGGGATTAGCTGTGTAATGAACTACCACAGTAAACAAGTAATTAATTCTCATCAAAACATATACTGTGCTCTGTGCCTGGGTTTTATGGTGTCTTTTGGAAAAGAAAATATTTTTCTGTCTTAAAAGCATTTCCTACCCAGTGACTAGCTTAAAAGAAACAGCCTGAAAATATTTCCTGGCTGGAGGAAAGGATCAGTACATTCAGTTGGCCATTGTGGTTAACATCACTGTGTGTTTTTCTAGCACTTCTTTTCCTCAGTTTTATGTACCTACTGTTAATAAACGTAGGTACAGAAATTACAGTCTGTCTGAGCAAACTGACTTGATCTTTTCATTTGCTAACGCTGATGCTGGGGTTTTGAAGAGGATAGTCTGAGGATTCAGGCTTGGCTTCGCTCCTGTTTGAAATCACTGTTAAAATATTGAAGATTTTACTGCTGGATCAGGGGCCAGGGGGTCATGCCCTTTTTTTTTTTTTTTTTCCCTTTTCTTTTCCAAGAACTAGATCAGTGGGCAAAATACAGCACTAGTGTGTTGAAGGAGACAAGTGTTTGGTCAGTGCTGCTGTTGGAGCTCTGTGAGTGGGGTGTGCTTTGTGCAATTGCAAGCTGGGCTTTAGCATGAGATGTTTCGGAGCACAGCCAGTGACAGATGGGTTTTGATGACCAGCTTTTGCCTTTAGAAACAAAAGTATAGTGTTTATTTCAGCTTCTAAACCAGGTTAGTGAAGAGATGTCAGCAGTACCAGGTGCTGTGCAGCTGTTTGTTTGCAGAGCTTAATGTTTTTTATGCAGTTACTGGTCAGCAAATGAAAGGTGGGGTTGGAGATACTGATATTTCCAGAAAATGGGCAGTCTAGGCTGGCAAACACTTATGTCCTCAGGATTTCTGCTCAGCCTCCCTGTTAATTCAGGTTTTCTGCTGTTGGCTTCTGGCTTTGCCTGTTGAGGTTCTCCACGGGTCAGCACAGGGGCTTTGGACACTCTGCAGGTGGCATTTCACTGGCACCACTCCGTCTTAGCAAGCTGCCCTGCAAGCTCTCTGATCTACCTGTAGCTCAGGAGGATGAAATTATTTGAGATCATGAGTCTCTTCTGAGTTTTCCAGCACTACTTAGTTGTTTCCCATCCTGCTGTTTCCCAGCACTGCTCAGCAAGGTCGCGTGGGGTGTTTCCTAAGCAGGGGCTTCCTGGGCTGCTCTGCAGCATGGTGGTTTCCTTGGGTGACTTGACACTGAGGTTTCAGTGTCATTTGGCTGTTGTATCATACTGCAAATGAGTGATTAACTTGTCTGGTTTCCTTGCTGATTCCCGGCAGAGCTGTTTGCCTTTTTCAAATCATGTATCACTTTAGTCTGACCTCCTCCATAGTCTGGCATTTCTGTAGTGCCTCATTTACTATAGATGTGTGATTACATGTGATTTTCTGTCTTAAATTGTTGCTTTTTTAAGAGTTAGGTTTTATCTGTTACTGTTCCAGACAACATCTAAAACTGTGATTGAGTTGCTCAGAAAACTTGGAGGCAAATGAGAAGATTCCTAAATTTATTCACCCCTTGAACTCCTTCAGCTGTGATGGTTTCCATACTAGCAGATATGTTACAACTTTAGGTATTTCGGGGTGAAAGCAAGAACTTTAGGGATGGTGAGCTCTGTGATACCAAAAGCCAGGTTAGACAACCCCTGTGTTTTTTCAGTAGCTGTGTTCTCTGGCAAAAATAAATCTGAAATTTTTCAAAGGCTGGGTACAGAGTGAGACCCATAAATAGATTCTGTAAACCCGCTCTTCTGAATTGCAGAACAATCCTCAGTAGTTGCACCTAAAAACGGTCAGCCATTCATGCTGCATATACTCACACATGAGTGTACTGCCATGAAATTCTCACAGAACTGGAACTAAAGTAAGCTGAAATGGAAAAGCCATGCCAATGGAAATAATAAAAAGAGGAGTCATGCCCCTAAAAATGCTGCAATGTAATTGCTATGAAAATCTGCACGTATTTACAATAACAAAGGTCTCATTTCTGCAAAACTTTGCCATATGAGTTTTTTTACGTGCTCTGAGCAGCCCCCGGCGCCCACAGTCCTGTGCTCTGTGAGTAAGGGACTGAGGCCTTGCTGAGTGCTCAGTGTTTCAATGCACATGGATCTTTTCCAGAATTGAAAACATCTTTTATTCCCCGGGCCGAGCTGGCAGCCGGCACAGAAGGCAGTCTGCTTTATGTTTATCAGGCTGGGGAGAAGTCCCGCTCTTGTGAGCGTACATCTCATCTGCCAAGAGCACCAATGGTAACTTAACTATCTTCCACCCTCTTTTTTTTTTTTTTTTTTTTAGTTACTTAAATATGACCATTCAGGGAAGCATTTCATTCTTTAAATGTGGCGAGGAAGGTATTAGTGGATTGAGGGAAGAGGGTTTAACCTTCTGACATCCAAAGCTTTGCTGACAATTGGCCATTGCCGATGGCTGGGTGCTGTGTGATTTGTTCTGGGAGGTGCTGTGAGAGCATCCCCCCTTGTGTGGACCAGCTCTGAGCAGGGAATCCCATCTTGCCATGCTCTCCATGCCCCTCAGCACAGTGGGATGCCACCTGCATGATAGAGCCGTTTTGGGGTACCTGCAGAGGATTCACATGTGGACTTTTTTTGGGAAACACTGCCCTGTGCTGTCATCTATGTGGAGTATATTCAGAGAGAACAAGAAGCCCGGTCCCGATGCATTCATTAAACTATTCCGTTCATGTTAATTAGTCTAATGTAGGTTGTGGTGTAGGTATGTAAAAATGGCCTTGATCATTTTGGGCTTGGCTGAAACCCTCTGATCCAAGGCTACAAATATACCCCGGGCAGTGAGTGAAAGCTGAAGGGCTTTCGAAGGGTCTTCTCAGATGATTCTTGTGCCCATGTGTGGAGAAATAGGGATGTATGAAAGGTTTCTTGAGTAGCTGAGGAAAATATAAAAGCCTGTAATGATGTGTTTTACCTTTAGAGTTTCTTAGTTACTAGAGTTCTAGGAAGAAAATTTCTTGCATGTATTTTGGCAGCCCTTTTCACCAACTGAATACCAGGTTTATTGCTGGATGAACTTGATAATTAGTTTGTAATCCATGTATAGGCATTTCATCCTGGTGGTTTTCTTGCAGAGAATAATTTGCCTTTTATTTGTTGAGAATGGTTTTTTTAGTGAAAACAGAACTCCCATTCATGATGGGCACAGCAAATGTAGTAAAACACTATCATAGCTGGGATTTGTTGTACGCTATGGATTTATGTCAAGAATGTTAATGATTTGTTTATGAATAAGTGAGCCTGTAGTATTGTGAAACATTATCTGGCAGGGCTGCTGAATGGACATTTTGAGAGCAGAGGATTCTTCAACTGAATAAACTGTAGATATTTGTGTGTCTCAAACTACTCATAAGTAAACTTGTGTATTTTAAGCAGAAGTGTTTATTTAATGCATTATTATCGATGGTGCTCATCTGACAGATATGTATGGGCCACTTGATAATAAGCAAAGAGGTGGCTAAGTACTTTTTAAGAGCAGTTAATCTTCTTTTAGTGGGCTTTAGTTTAAAAAGAAGGTTTTCTTGCAGAAAGCAACACAAATCCTTAAGCAGAGCAGTGTGATGTTTGCAGAGTCAGAGTGGATCAGCAAGGTACTCTCATTTTGCAGTGTCTCACTTGAGCGTAGCACCTAGTTCAACAGAGCCACTTGAATTTCCTGATAAAATCACCACTTGGTTTCCAGTATGTTGTACAGCCCCAAATGCACACCTTCCTGAGAGGGGCTTGGGGTGGGTTTCTGCTCTCTTCTAATGTCCATTTGCTTGGAAGAATACCTTCTCATGGACAGGGGAGGTGGTTCATTACCATCTTACATGAGTCCAAAGATCAATAATTATCTCCTGTGTGTTGGGAGTACTTGAGAGAATAGAAACACAGTCCCTCAACATAATAATTGGAGGGGCTAAATTGAACCTCATCCCAGGTAATGGTTTCTTGCATTGCCTGTTACAATTTGCAAAGTCAAGGTGTTGGATCTTATCACTGATATGACAAATCTACTGACCAACATCTGATGTCCAGCAGGACAAAGTGAGAGCTCTGTCACTGTTTTGGACTCCTTAGTCAACCTAATGTGGGATTTTCTATGCTTAAGTTTAAAAAAATTATTGCAATATTTATCTTCTCTCCAACTATCCTTCCTCTAAAGAGTTTTATAGCTGGTTAAATGGGTTGTCACTCAAGTGAGATTCATGCATTTTTAAATGTTGCTAAGCCTCTAGAAAAAGAAGATGACACTGGAGCAGGAAGCTTTGCTGTGTGACTTCATGCAGCCTGGGCAGCTGAGCCCAAAGCAGAGGGACTTCAGAGCTGGATTCAGAAAGTGTCAGAGGCAGTTGGTGTTGTGCATCCAGGCTGCTGTGTGCAGGGTGACTTAACTCTGCCTGATAAATTATGACATTTCTTGAAATAGTGCCTTGTACTTTTTAATGAGCTGAGCTATCAGCTCTGCATCAGTGGATAGTTAAAATGAAGCAAGAATTGCTTTAACATTAAAACTCTGCCTGGAGGACTTCTCTGAGAAATTGCTTATGATTATTAAGTGAATATAATACAGTAAGACAGCCTTCCTTCTTTGCTGTTCTTTTTTCATACCAAGTACAGTTTTGGAAGTTGAAAAATGTACAGATGGAAAGTAATGTTTAAATGGGAATGGCTTTGAAATCTGTGCAGTGCTCTCTCCCTTTCAATGGGAATAGGGAAAAGAGGTAAGTCACAATATATTGAGATGAAACTTTCATAGATGAATTGAATTTCCTCTAAATACGGTTTGATCAGTGTGCCAAACAGAAAAGAGGCTGAAGCCAGAGCACTTCATGTGCTGAACTGGAGAAGAATATCTTCCAAACCAAATGGGCTGGGCCAAAATGAACCTTGCATTTCTCATTCCTTCTGCTGTGCATGCACACTTAGAGCTAAAGAAATGGAAAGGTAGCCATCTTCTGTGGGAATTGATGAGGAAGCAGCTGTGGGGGTCGTTTGGGCTGGCTGCAACCTAACCTGCTACAGGGCAGCAACACCTCAGGGTGTTTTATGCAGCCTGAGGCAGGTCAGAGGCCTTGCCATAGGTAGCTCTGCCAAGTTATCACTGAGATTTTCCCCTCTCCTGCCTATGTTATTTCTTCAATGGTGCACATCTTGCTGCCTCTGTTTTCAGAATTCCTGTTTCTTCCCAGAATCATCTCTGAGATGAGGTTTCAGCAAATAAATAGTCCCCGAACTCCCATCCAGCAGCACACATTCAGGGATGAAGGCAAAGAGGGAAACTTGGTGGAAGCTGATGAACTGGTTTGTTCTCTAGATAGACACTTGTGCCATTTTTCCACTCAGATACTGCACCATTAAACACTATTAAATGTTGGCAGCTTCACACTAAACTGCATTTGTGATTTCTCTACTGTGTAAGCAGAAAAGGCAATCCCAGATATCCTTCAGGAATGGCTTTACTCTGCCAGGTTGGGAACATCAGTGATAGCCACCAGAGTCTTTTAATTTCTGACTATAATAGTGATAAAACATGAAAGTGGAAGTGCTTATGGTGTTGAGCATGAGTTGGAACTAATCAGCTTTCTACAGATGCTACAGGGAAAATAATCATAACACATAGCCCTGTTTCATGTGCTGGTTGAAGCTGTTCCTCTTTTAATCTTTACAGAAGGGAAGGAGCACCTTGTATAATATCATGGTTTACAAAGGATTTCTAACCTGTATTTAAAAGAAATTATTTTTTAAAAAATCTGTGTTTTAGCAGATGCCCATGTCATACATTTTTTTCATTGTGTGTCAGTCAAAACCCATGGTCACCCAGTGTGGATAGCTACTGCATCCACTCCCCTGGCTTGAACAGCAGACAGTGGGGGTAGTTTGGGTTCCTGTTTCTGCAGGGGGTCACTGTGGCTTCACCCTCTGATTTTCTCTGTTGTGCTATGGATGACACTGAGATGCACATGATAGCCAATGAGTGCTTCAGGACAGGGAAACAGCAAAACTTGGAACCCTTGAATTGTGGTGGTTGCTGGATTGTACCCAGGAGGGAACTGGCTTTGTTGAATGATCAAAGGTCCCCCTCGCTCATCAGCTGCTGGGAATGGAGCAGCCAGATGTTTATGCAGCCGATTGTCTTGTAAAACTGTAGAATTGGCTTGTCCAAATAGCTGTGCAGGCAAAACTTGACTGATGTTATTACAGAGGCTTTTCTAATGTCATCTGAAAATCTGTTCCAGTCAGACAACCTGGGATCCAAAATTGAAAAAAATCAAACAAGGATACCTTCTGTTCCTCAAGCCATCTGACACTAAAAATAGTGTAGTTGGATTAAAGGTTGGTCTGTAGGAGGGGAACTAGTGGTGATTAATTGATGTGGAGTTAAAGTCCCTTCTGAAAAATCTGCGACTTCAGTTAACACTTGCCCGAGACTTTCCACTTTTGAGGTTATCTGTTTCAAGCTTTGCTTCTGGACTGGAATGACATACTTTCTTTAAAAATGAAAATATTTTACTTGTGGTGGTCTCCCAAGTAACTTACCAACAGTACAAACATTTTTACAGACTTTCCTCTAAATAACGGTAATACTTGGGAGCCAGGAAAACAGCCATCTGTCATCGAGCTCAGAATTACCCCTCAGCAAGAGAAATGTTCATTTTGAGTGGTAAGCTCTGACTACCTTTTGACTTCCCAAGTGGAGACCTAGAGGCAAAGCCTTGTTTTGTGCCCACGTGGAATGTTTTGTGCTGAATGTTCCTGATTAGGGTGTAGGCAGAGCAGCTTTGCAGTGGGCAGTGTTTGGGATCTCAGCAGCTGTAATGAAGCTCTGGGGGAAGTGTGTGATGGTGAGGTACAAGTCCTGTGGTGCTGTCACGTTGTGCCCTGGCTGCTGGGTGGCTCTGCTGATAAATGCTCTCCACAGTGGTTCCCTTCCTCAGAAGGTGTTCCATCAGACTTGTTGGTCTTGATCGTCCCAGCCTTGGACTGGTATTCACTGTCATTGCTTTATAAATGAGCCTTGCTTTCCAAACATAAGAAACTGCATTTAACACTTGGAGCTAGAGAGTTACTTTTCCTAAAAGTATTTGTGGAAGAAGGAAGCTTCAGAGATTGCCCTGAAAAGTCTTCTGTGAGTTTTTCCTTGCAAAATTGGGGCTGACCAATAGAGAAATGTCACTGGAGATTCCTATTGAATCCCTGTGTACATTCATCCATCTGCCTCGTATTTACAGTTCACCTCTAAATGGTTATTTTTTTCCTTTTCTTTTGGCTAAATTACTGTCCTTGACATCACTGAGTATGGCTTGGAGATCTTTCAGAGAACTGTATGGCCATTCTATATGCAAATACCTTAGATAAGTAGAGGTGAGAAGCCAACAGCAGGGCTGCAGCATGAAGAATTTAATGAAAAAAATGAATTATAAGATTGATGACCCTTGTGCTTAGTGGTCAGAATGCAAGTAACAAGAGCTGCAAATCTGGGCAGAAAGACATGCTATAAAAAGCATTATCTCAAGATTAAGCTATAGAGGACGCATTTTTGCATGATAATCTGCTGGATTTATTTTGGCACTTATTTATTTGTGGTGGTGGTGGTGGTTATGAAAGTGGAATTTTTAGCAGTCTTGGTATAATTATAGAGGTCTGAATTTGTAAAGCTGCTCAAACATTTTGCATCAGAGTTGAGTATTTTCTTTCAGCCAAATACATGCCTTTTCTTTATTAAAAGAAATATATATCTTGTTACTTTTTTCCTCAGAGGAATGACTAATAGGTATTCACAGGATTCAATACTTAAATGTTTTTTCAGAGGCCCCTAAATTCTTTTATTCCCTTCTCTTTCAGGGTAAATAATTTAGATTTCAGCTGCATCAAGTTTGATAAAAGCCACCTTGTTAACATCTGCAGAACTACAGCTCTGTGCTCTTTGAGGGTTTCTGGAATAACTGCATCACTAATGCTTCAAAGTTAAATTGAATGGGGCAGAGGAGGAAGACAGTTGGGAAATGCTGGGCAGGCACTTAATTTATTTTAATTTTGTTGGTTCTTTCACATTTGTTTAACTAGCTGCCTGACACAGGCAGACAGGGCTTGTAAATGTAGTGGGTATTCAGGGTATTGCCATCTTGTATTATAGGAATATATTTTAGATCTCTGTCTAGAGAATCTCAGGGCTGTAACATCCCAGGTCCCTTTCCTTGGATCTTGATGTTCTATATTACTTCATTTGTTCTAAGCTTAAAACGTGTTAAAACACTGCTTGCAGTACTTGACAGGGTTTGCATGATCAAACACTTCATAATAATAACCCCTCTCCTCCCCCCTAAACAACCCTCTCATCTGCATTCCTATTTCTTTTGCAGCTTCATTTCTCGAAGCTGAGCCCAAACTTGAAAACAGTTTTTTTTCAATGCAAGACTTTTTAGGTTGTAAAGTGGCTGAGAATGGATTGTGTTTGTCGTGGTGGGCAATCAGTGGAGGGGTGAGAAAAGTTAAGAGTAAGGATGTTCCTCTTTGTTGCTGAGTGGAATTTTTTATTCTGTTGGTCTTTTGTGTGTAGAAACTTGTAAGTCATTGCTGTGTTGAACAAAGTTTGGAGCAGATTGGACAGAAGTGAGTGTATAATTACTGGAAACAGAGGAAGTAGCTTTCACAATGTGAAGAGATTGAATGATGATTCTTGTACATGCCTGAAGTCTTCCAATTCTGGTCTTGCTGGAAGGGAACACTTGGATAGTTTCAAACTTTTCTGTTTCCTTTAGTTAAACAATTCATTATTTCCATCATTCAGTGCACCTAATTTCATTGGCAATGTTGAAGTGTAGGACCAAGACAGATACTTCTCCAAGGAGTGGTAGTAATTCTTCATGTAGGTGCAGGTAGTAGCACACGTAAAGCAGCAGTAAAGATGAGGGTAGTTCTGTTCCTGTTGAACTTCAGATTTGCCAGAGATTTCTGTGGAAGCAGGGTTGTTTTTTTCGTGGCATATGAGATTCCTAAAGACTGGGATTTGGTTATGAATGAGCACGTGTTTCCAGAATGGAATTACTTGGAATGAGTTTGTTTAATGGATTGTGGGTTCCTCCAGAGTGACGCTGCAGCGCCTGTGTGAGGAGTGAGCTCTTTTTAATTGGTCCCATATGTACTGGCAGATAGTATGTTAACCATGCCTTGAGGGGATAAGGGCATCTGGTTGAATCTCATGGTGCATATTTTATTTCTTTTCTGGAGGGATTTGCTTTTTCTTCCGTGGTTTTTTTCCCTCCTTCTTTGTTCTTAGAACTGTAGATATGTATATATATGTATAACCACTAGCATTTTGAAACTTAATACTCAGCTGAGGGATTAGTTAAGCTTCTGCAAAATTATCTGAACTTTGCTGACAAGTAAAGAGGAAGAAACTGAGGTTTTATAGAGAAGCTGGAGTTTCTGAGTATCTCTGAGTTTGAATGACTAAATTGCAAGAAGTCAGAAGCTTAATCTCTGTCTTGTCAAGTGCTAATGAACTGTTCTTTGAAAACTAGACAAATGGAAGCATCAGAAAAGATTAATTACTTTTGGAAAAACCTTGAAAACACGATGCAGATTTATCCACATCCTCCAGATATAAAGGTTATTGGAAGGCTGTCCTACCCATGGGCCCTGTTGGCCTTAACAAAGGGGAGCACCATCCTCAGCCATTTTACTTGACTCATTCTGAACTGTACAAAGCAGAGTAATTTTGCATCTGACTGTTTTGGCTCAGCTTAACAAGTTAAGGTAGTTGCAGGAGAAACAGGAATGTAAATGAGTTGGTCTGATTTTTCTTTTGTAAAGGTTTCTTGGTGCAAATCCTGTCAATTATCCAACTGTAAAGTTTTGCTGAATTAATGAGACACTTTGTAGAAAGGTATTTTTGATCACTTTCTGTAGAATCCCTTATTTCTGATGTAGGCTCTCTAGTGTACTACTTTTATTCGTGGCTTAAAGAAGTGGAAAGACCTACTGTGTGAAGTTGCCCTGGGGTAGTGGTTATATTTCTGCACTGCAGTGGGACCCAATTTTTGTCTGTATTCTGCATTGTGTGCTCAAAGGTTTGTATAGCTGTAATCCTGGCAGAGTTCCCCCCGATGAATAATTTGCTGTTGGAGGTGGGAAAGGAGTAGTGTTGCAGGAGATGAAATGCCTGTGAGTGCAGTCAGGGCTGGGGAGGTTCCTTGAGATGGGACAGTAGTGCTGGCCAGACACAGCTCCCTGGGGATGCTCTGGGGCAGGCACTGATGGTGCTCAAGGGGACGTGTGGCAGGAGGGAAGGCTAAAGCCACCAGGCTTCTTCATCCCTTGCAAGGGCTGAGGAGGAACACCCTGGTGAAGGCTTCCCAAAAAGGCTGACTTGCTAAAGATGCAGGTCCATTCCCTTGGAAGTGGCTTGTGTCCGTGGGAAATAGGAGGACCCCTTCTCAGAGACCCTCAGGAGTGCCAGGTTTAAATCTTGGGGGTGGTTCTGACCTGGAAAAGGCAGTGCTGTACATTAGCATCAAGGGACTCAGAGATAAAATAGCTCTAGAGAGAGGAAGGAATGGATTCTTGTTATTTTGCAGCTGTAAATACAAAAATTCATTAGACCAGAAATTAATTTGATTTACGTTTAGCAAATGTAACTTTTTTTTGTCAAGAATTTGTACACTTTGTTTCTCCACAGTATTAAACACTGTTACTTGTAGCAAATAATCAGGGCCGATTCCTTGTTTGTAGCACATGCCTTTGTCGCCCAGTCCCTATCCCTGTCTCAGAAAATAAGTCTTAGCAAGGCAAGAGAGGTGTCACTGAACTACATAACTGCTTACCAAGTTATTGCTTTATTGCAAAAAATGAAGCAGAAGAGTGGCAGAGTGAAACACTGGTTTTGAAAGGGCTGCATTGCAGAATGCAGTGGCTGGCTGGCAGGTATCGTCTGAGATGGGCTTGTTGTGCCAGGGACAGAGTGAGGATAAAAAACTTTTTAAAGCATCCTCTGACACAGACATTATTGGAAAGCCTCCAAGGGCAAATTGAAAAAGCAACAGCTGCCTTCATGCTGCAGGATTCCATTGTTTTAATATTGGCCAACTATACCAAATAATACATGTACTGGAAACTCGTGTTAGGAGAAAAATATGTTGGAAAGCAGCTTAGGGGTCAGCTCAAAATCAAAATGAATGAACCTGACATATCTATGCTGCTGCGTGTTCTATTTTGTTCTTTCTTTTCGTGTCAGCTCCTATTTCTTAATTTGTTTCTACATTTTCTTTTTTTCTTTTTTTTAAAAACCATTTGCCTTGTCTTGGACTTGTATTTTGACTGCCATTTGTCCTGAAAAATGCTGGAGCTAATAAATTCTTCTGCTTCCACTGAGAAATTCTGGTATCTTTGAAACTGTAATCTAGTTTAAAATTCCAGAACTAGTTCAGTTGTGACAAAGTTATTAGATTTTGAAAGTTAACAGTAATTTCTGGGGCCAAAATCTTGGTAGTAGTTATTTATGAGAGCAGCACTGTTGATATATTGGTCAAGGGTTTTTTATGCTTTATTTCTATTGATGCTAAAAACATGTTCTGTTATAAAATATATATGCCATGAACACCAGGCATTGGAAACTACAGCTAATTTCAAAATATATTTAACAGTCATCAGTAGGTAAAAGACTGTAAAAGCCCAAATCCAAACAGGTATATTTAGATGTTTGTCTTCCATCCAACATGGCTAATTTCCACTGAAATATTAACCTGGGAATTCAAGCAGTGCAACGTAGAGACTGATGAAAGAACATTTTACTGTGGTATTGTGACTTTTTTCCCCTCCTCCACTCATGTCTTAGGGAGGTCTTATTTTATTTTCATGATTTTGAGTGTCCTGAAATGTTGACTCCTTCCTTCCTACTCTGATGTGGATCTCTGTAGTGAGGCTTTATGTTCTGAGCAGTTGTGACTAAACTGGGAATTTGGTCTTTGAATATCTTGTATGCTTAGATTTGTTTAGGTTGGGGTTTAGTTTGACTGATGATAGAGAGATATTAGAGGATCAGTCATGAAATTCTCATCTGGCTCTGAAGTTCCCTGCAGTTTGGAGGGTGTTTGTATCTGGGACTGTTTTGTTTGGGCAGCAATCCTGCTGATTGGAATCACATAATCTTGGCAACAGAATGGGGGCATTCAGCCAGAGCAAACTTGAAGTACACAGGGTCTGAGAACAAAACGTTTCACATGAATTAAATTGTGAGGAAACAGAAATTCTTTAAACTTGTAAGAAAACAAGGCAGCATGAGCACTGTCACACAAGCAGCTGTGTGATCACAGCTATTGATAAGGAGTGCCAGTTCCAGTTATGAAATCTTGATAATTATGTGTTTTTAAGAGATGTCGTGCCACCACAGGAAGAAGAATATTCCCAAGAACTTGGTGTCAGAGTGAGATGGAATAATTTTCAGTACTTGCATATAAAGATCCAGTAGCGTCTTCACTGGAAGGCTTTTTGACACTGAGCTGATTTTGGTTTCCTATGTACCTTGTCATGCTTTTCTGTCTAGAGTCTCGTGTCCCTTTCCTTTCATTATCTATTGTTTCTGTATGCTGCAGGTTTTTCCATCACAGCTTTATCCTTGACTCCCTTATGACCCTCAGGAATGGCAGGAGAAGTCCAGGAGGGGCCCTGCCTGGCAGCATTGCTTGTAGTGCTTTCCTTTCCCGAGTCTCATGCCCTGCTTGCTTCGATGGCATCTTCCTCTTGCTGTTCTGTCAGAAGGATTAGAGCTTTTCCTGTCAAATGCAGATTACTCCTTCCTGTGCCCAAACTCTCGCTGCCACCCCGTCTCTCTCCTATGCTGTCTGCTGGGTAGGGTGGAAGGAGCATGGGGACATGAGAGGGGAAGTGGTGGCAGGCACTGGCCGAGTCTCTTATGTGCAACCATGCATGGTCACATCCATGCACGGATGTGTGGAGAGGGGGAAAGGTTTGCTTGGTTGGTTTTTTGGTTGGTTTTTGTTTTTGTTTTGTGGAACATTTCCCAGATACTTTGTCCCAAGATTCTTGGGGGTGCCGTGCCCTCAGCCCACTGAGTCATGCCAAGTTGTGCCATGGGCCTGTCCAAGCTCCTCTATTTACAAAATATATCACAGGGTGCCTGCAGGCAAGCTTGTCCTACCACTTCTGCATGTTGCCACTTCTTTGTGATTGAAAGGTGAAAATTCAGACATAATTATATGATTTTTCACATGGATAGCATCTGTTACCTGAAAGAGATTGAATGGATTTGTTTTGATAGGCTGCAAAAATATAGGTCTTGAGATGCTAGATGAGATAAGCTTTTAATCACCAGATTTCTGGAGCTGGTTTGGTTTCAAGGAGGTTGCTTGGGATGGATCAGCTTGAGTGTGGTTGTAACATGGTCTTGGATTTGTGCATGCCAGTTTTGTGTTACAGACCAGGCTGCTGATGGGATGATTTCTGACTTTATCATGATAAATTGCTTCCATCCCTTCTGTAGTGGGTTTTATTGCAGTGTTCAGTACAATGTTTATATGAACTGCTACTAAAGGATAAATAAATAAAGCACGATATAGTTTAATATGGGGGAGGGAAAGTGTTTATATTGTATTAGCAGTATTTGTTTAACAAGAAATGGATCAGAGATGACATTTATCTGTACTGTACAGATTTGCTTTAAACAAAACAAAGCCTTGAAATGGATCAGTTTTCATATAGATCAGAATTCTTCTTTCCTTGCTGGAAAGCTGGAGGCTTGGGGTTGGGTGGTCCTCTGCTCACAGCTGTGCTTGTGTAAGTCATGGGGTAACCCTAGTGCTAAAGGTCTGCTGTGTTGTCATCTCCTCTTGTCCCTATAGACTGGGCATGCTGGTAGTCAAATTCCACTGGGAACAGGTGAAAAGGAACCTTTGTACTTTATAAAATTCTCTTGCAGTTCAATTCACTTGGTTGTGTCTTTCCTAGGCTTTTTCTTGCTCTAGGATGCTGTTGAGAAGTTCTGGGTTCATTTGAGACTAAATGGGTTTCAGAGGTAGAGAGGTACTTCTGCTGAAATAGTAAATTATAGGTGTTATTTTTTAATTTCCCTTCATGTTTTGCTGATGCACCAACGTGGATTTCATCTGGGAATTCCTTTGTAGGTGCTGTAGAAGGATGAATTACCCAGAGGACTGCTTCTTGTTCTGGCAGATCCCTC
The DNA here is from genome assembly GCF_027477595.1 of Haemorhous mexicanus. NCBI lineage: Eukaryota > Metazoa > Chordata > Aves > Passeriformes > Fringillidae > Haemorhous > Haemorhous mexicanus. The sequence continues at coordinate 11,478,758 of NC_082350.1, read as the reverse complement.
TTTCAGAGTCTGAACTTTTAGAATCACTCTTTTTCATAACTTTTTCATAAGTTAACATCCTATCATTTTTGGGTTTGGACTAAATGTGCACCTTTGCCAAAACTGGCCAAGTACAGGTCATGTGCAAATGTGATGCCAGTTTAGGCAGTCATGTGTTGATTGTAATGCTGATATTAAGAGAGAATGGGGGATGAGGGCTAAGAAGCTGAAGACTTTTCTTGCTATCACCATGTTGCAATCCAGTCAACCTGTAAAATGTATTTATTTTGCTTAACTCCTGTTGTTGGATCACAGATTACAACAAGTTACAGTTCCCTCTTTCTTGACATTTATTTTTATATTCCTATCCAATCTATAACCCTTTCTTAGATTTTTGAGTTTGGGCCTTTATTTCCATCAGGAGAATTAAAAGATCCACTAGCCTTGGCTGCTGAATACTCAGTGTTGTGAAAAGCAGTGACTGTTTTGTCAGGACCTGAAGATGAAGAGCATTATTATTACAAATTTCAGTGCATAATTTTCTCTTCCAAGTCATGTTTCCTCGCATGGAATCATAGTTATTTTCTCCAAGATATTTGGCCTGAGTTCTGCTAGTGACTGTATTTTTGCTGACAAACTAAACCAAAACCCAAATGCTGTTAATTTTTCGTTTTAACTGAAACAGAAATTGTGCCTGAACTAAATATGCAGTATGTAAAATGTGCAAGTTGAATGTTCTGAGCTAGTTATTCTAGAGCTAATGTGTGACTGTTGAGCTGATAACAGAATATATGTTAAACAACATAGAAGCTCTTGATTCTTATGTTCAGTTAACTGGTAGCTAAGTGTGTTAGTGGTGGCAGGGTTTCCATTGAAATAGGGAGCGCTTTGAGGGTCACCAAGGAGGCAAGAGGCAGTACCTCTGTAGTAAGTCTTAGCCAGTTATGGGTTTGGGCTGCCAGTTATGCACCATTTGGTTTTCTTCTGTAGGGGGAAAGGATGTCATTAAGATGGGTAAACTAAGCACAATAAACTTGAATCCTTGAACAAGAACCATCCTTGAACTTGAATCCTTGAACAAGACAAACTATGATTTTGAATTAAGATAATTGTCCAGTGTTATTGTCAGCATTACTTAAATTTTGTTCTGAATGATGTAATATTCAGCAACTAGTAAAATACAATGTTAATTACAGGTCTGATGCTTTCTTAGGCATTTAAGGGATTTTCATTTGTTATGTTACTCTTTGTGTTTCTTTCAAATACAAAGTCATATCAGTAGCACCATCTAAATGGATAAAGAATGAGCCATGTGTAGTTTTGAGCTGTAGGTATAATCATGCCAGCTAAGAATATCTTCTGATGATGAATTTCAGTATTCAAATTAACCTAGTGGTTCTGGCACATGGCACGTGAATGGTATAATGTTCCCTGAAACTTTATTCACTGGATTGCCAAAGCCATGCTTTTCAAGAACTTAGTGAACTTAAAGCACTTTAAAGAAATATTTTGAGTTCACAGCAGTGGAGAGTGAATGCCTTTTCTCAAAAAAATACCTTGGCTACTGTTATAGATTAGCTTTTGCCAACAGTTTCTGCAGGAGATGCCAGTTTGGATTGGAAACCCAAGAAATGGGTTCAGCAAAGCACTTTATCCCATTCTTGGCTTAAAGCACATGAATAATGCCATTGACTACCCACGTGTGCTGTACTGCGACTGCTCACACAGTGAAAGTCAGGCACGTGTTTAAATAACGTGCTTCTCTGGGGGTTCCCTGCATGCTGTCTGCTGGCAGAGATTTGATTTTCTGATGGCAGCCATCACATGACCTATGCAGGAGCACAGCGTGGTCTGCATTAGCCCTGTGGGCCAAAGCAAAGGCTATTTCTGCATCCACCCCCAATCCTTTCTGCACTTCTCTGGCAGCTGATCTGCTCTTTGCTGCCAATTGTGCTCTCGTGTTTTTGGCACCCAACTGCTCCAACTTGCTGCTCATGCAAGTATTGAATTGCCTTTGTAAGGCACAGAGTAGGCTTTTCCTTGTTTAAGATTTTATATATGGTTGTTACGACGTGAAAAAAAAAGATAGATCATTGCTGTAGTTTTCTTCATTTTGGTCAAATTGTGCCCTTTCTGTCAGTAGCCCCATTGAAGTTTAATAGAGATGTCAGCAGAGTTGAACAACTGTTTTGGAGGTCCAAGCTCACTGCTCAGGAGGGCTAAATGGAGTTTTTTACATCTGTTGTCTAATGGAAGCACCATTCTTTACTGGAGAAGCCCCGTACACTGATCATTTATGGAAATAGAGCTCTTTCAGCACTCAAGGGAGGGAGAAGTTAAATGCTAGGACAGGTTATTCAACCTGATTATTTCATAGCCATTATCTCTGTTGATCCAAAATTGACTCACTTGGAAAAAAGTAGGACTTAACCTTTTTTCCCAGCTCTGCCTACCTCTCCCATCCCCCTGCATGCACAAGACTGCAGCAGAAAGCCCTGGAGGCAGCATTTCCCCAGGCTTGAAAAGGGATCCTTTGCAGGGGAAATGGCTGTGACCTGTGCATGGCTGGGCCTGAGCTCCAGCACCCTTTGCCTTCTGCATTTTTTCTCTTCCAGAAATACAACCTCAGCAGCAGGTTAGCAGAGCTAGAACCTATAGGTAAAAGCAAGTCAAGCTGTAGTGGACAGCAGTTAGTCAGCTGGACCAGCCAGCCCAGCTGGTAATCCATGATGCTCCTTCAAACACAGCAGCTCAAACCTTGCTTTGTACTTGCCATGGCTTTTTACCTGCTGTTCCACCTTTGCTAACAGCTCCACTGGAGAGGCCTTGGACACTCCAAACAAAAGGCTGTCAATTGCAACCTAAAGGGAAAATGAAGTAGGTTTTCTCAGTCAGTTTAGTAATCCTAGCTGTCAGAGGGGTCTGTTATCTTCAGAAACATGTCAGAGAATATTCTTTAATGTATAATCATCTTAAATGGAGTACTTTTTGGCTGGAGCTGTGTTTGGGGGAGTGAATAGGGTAACGTGTAATACGAAGAGATGAGCAGATGAAAAATAGTATGAGTAGAGTGCTTCACTGGGATGAGAACTTGAATGCTTGCACAAACACCACAGAGGCTCTAAAGGATTGCTGATAACAGGCTGTAACTTCATGGGTGAAATAGGTAAACAAGTACTATTTTCACACTCTTAGTGTATATGCCTTGAACTTATTTCTAAGAGTGTTTGAAGTGCTGTGCTTCCAGTAGCATAACAATTATTAGACCTAAACACTGATGAACTAAGGACTGAAATGTTACAAAAGTGTATCAACGGGTTTTCAGTTGGCTCATGATACAGTATTTATGATCTGGTAGCAAGTTTATTTTCAAAGGAAATTCATGTCCACAAAAATCCACAGAAAACCAGCATAGTATCTAAACAGTTGATTCATGCCCTGTGTATAAATAAAATGTTGAATAGACACTCTCTTCATCTAAAGTACAGGACTGAACAACAAGGACCTGTGTTGATTACTAGCTCTGATAGAGTCTTCTTGCATGGTTCTGGGAAATCACTTAGCATCTCTTTTTCTGCAAGCCAGACCCTGTAATGCTTGTCTGCCTTGCAAAGGTAAAATGGAGACTGAGAAAAGGGGTGGCTGCAAAGCAAGTTAAGAATCTCCTATCAAAAGTCAGAATAATGGCTTAGTTTTGATGAAAGTAGTCTGGAGTCATTGTGCATGTCTAATAACTACTGCTGGATAAGGGTCAACTTCTGAAGTTTTGATAAATGCTAGACAGTGCTGTGGCATGTTACTAACTTGATTGTTCATATCTGCATTTTCTTTCCCTTAGATGAGTAGTAGCATGTGAAAATGTTTAGTTTTTCAAATAAAGGTCCATTCAAAGTAACATTAAAATGTTAAAAAATTTCTCTTGACTTCCTTGATTCCACAAAATTGATTTGGAAGTCTTTGAGGGTTGACTTTACTCACTCTAAGCAATTGCTGAGAAACTTTTAATTTGATGATTTTACTGTTCACCTGGATAGTTCTTCACCTGAGCCTGGGGAGTCTGTTTAAGAAAGGGACAGGTTTTGAGTGACATCTATTCATTGGTACCAAGGGTGACATTTACATTGGAGGCTACAGGAACTGTTGCTTACAAAGGAAGAGAATATAAAATTCACATGAAAAAGGCAAACCAATGAGGGATTCAGCTCAGTGGGAATGGTAACATCTACAAAGGTCAATGGGATGAGATTTAAGTACAGAGGAAGGAGAAAAAGTTCTTTTAATGGTCTTTGATCCCCTGTTCTTCCTCCCTGTGGACATTAGTAGAGGAACTGGGTCCATAACCAGCTTTATTCTATACTTGCAAGTGATCAGAAACTGAATTTAGACCATTTGTGAAGCATATGTGAATTGTAATGAATTCTTTCACTTTGTGTGTGTATGTCTTTTTTAATTAAAAATAGCCTCCACATTGCTGATAGTAACGAATGCTCTTAAGTCATAGAACTTGGTAACTCTCCCCAGAAAAGCTTGTGAGGCATTGAACAGCAAGTGAAACATGCAGGCACATCCAATTTTAACTCTCATTTTTCTGCTCTAGAACTGGAGGTAATTTATTTTCTTTTTCTGTTTAGCACTTTCAGACCATGCTAAAGACTAAGTTGAATGTCCTAACTCTTCGTAAAGAGCCTCTCCCGACAGTGATCTTCCATGAACCAGAGGCCATTGAGCTGTGCACCACAACTCCCCTCATGAAGACCCGGACTCACACTGGATGCAAGGTACTCCGAAGTATAAACTGAGGGAGTGACACCACTGTGGAGGTGTCCCATGTGATTGTGAGAACTCTAAAGAGCCCAAAGTAACCAGCAGCGTTCTGGAAATTCCATTAACTGCTACTATTACTATAAAGTTTCTGAATCAAAAAAGTCATTGAGCATTTCTGACCAGAAAGTTTGGGTTTCAGGAGGAAAAGGTTTGGGTTACATGTCATGATGCAAATTGTGGAGGATTTCTAATAGGCTGTGATCAACTGCTGTTGTAAACACTGACAATATTTCTGTAAGAGCTAGTGGGTTTTTTCTTTTCTTTGTTGGTTTGGGGTTTTTAAGATTAAAAAAAAAGGAAAAAGCAGGGCAAGAGACTTACTTCTTGATTTGGTTAAGCAACAAGATCAATCTGCACTGTTACATCAAAGCAGAGCTTCTGCAAAGGCTGTTCCTCTTTTAAAAAGTTTAATGGCTTAAGAGCCTCAAGTGTGTTCTTCTGTGGTAAGAAACCATATAAAAATAGGAAACAAATCTGCTCTGGTTGCATCTTTTCTTGGAGTCACTTTCCTTGATCACAGAGCTCGCCTGCCCCTGCAGAGCCGTGGGCAGCCTTGCAGACTGAGCTGGGTACCAGTCTGGCCTGGGCTGCCAGCTGGGGCTTGGCAACCAATTCCCCTTCACCCAGCCTGGCTGCCAGTTGTAGGGAGTGTCCACCTGCCCTTGAGGGTCTGGGTGAAAATGGAGAGAACTGGGCTTCAGGCTCCCTTGCTCTGCAAAGTGTTAACTCCAGGAGAGCTGTTGCTGGATGCTGTGTGTACTGGATAAGATCCAAAGTGCAATTAAATGTTCCCTGCCACAGTGTGTACACAAACACTTGCACACACACTCTCTTCCTTACTGGGGGATCAGCTGTGAGTGAAGTGGGGTTGGAAGAAATTGCTTTCTCCTGCTTCTCTTGGCATACTGTACTTGGGCACCCCTAGACCTGGCACTTGCTCAGCAAAGTTTCTACTTGGGAAGTATCACTTACAAGGTGTTAGACTCTTTGCCTGTCACATTAGGAACAGGACTCTGCTGCTGGGTGTTGAAGAAGAGCTGCCCTGTGCTGATGCAGAGGAATGCAGGAGAAGCAACCCTAATATGCTTTGTATGGTGGCTCACAGCATCTGCTCTTCCATGGTGGTGCTTCTGTCCTTTATATTGACATCTAATGAATTTTTAGGGAATATTAGTATGATCAAAATGGTTCACAAAGTATCTGGCTTTCATCCCCAATGAGAGAGGTCAGGCATAATAATGCTTTCTGAAATCAGTTTATCTTTGGGAATGTGTACAGAATTTAAATGAAGCTTTTTATTCAACTTACAGTCCTTCAGTTGGAAAAGAATTGCAGAGAGATGTTGAACCCCTCAGTGAAGAGAATCTCATTCTATATTTAGAGCTCTTTTATTTATTCATTTATTTTTCCTGCAATATAGCGTAGTAGTTCTGACTAGGGACCATCTACCACAACACTCCCATTTTCCTTCTTGCATTGTTTCTCCTTCTCCCCTTCCCCTATAGCTAGTTTGCCTCCTGTCAGTGCTGGAGTTTTATGATGGTGGTTTTGGGGTAGTGGCCAGGCTCTCTTCAGGTGATTCAGCTGTTGTGATTTTCAGTACCTGCCATGTGTATGTTGTGCCTGTGGCTAAGAAATCCTCTCCTGTTAATTACTGAAAGGCTTCAATATTACCCAGTCTCTGTAGTCACTACCTCTTTCTTTTTCCCCTCTTTTTTCTTGACTAAATGTGTTCTTCCTGCCAGCTTTTAATAGGTAATTAACTTCCCTGTCCTCTTTCCCCTCTGATTATTAGTTTTTTGCTGACTGATACCACAGTAGTGTTGCCATAAAAAAGGTAGAATTTTATAATACGATTTTTTTGCTCTGGTGGGTCTGATCAATTCCTGTTATTCTGGTGTAAGGCAGGAGATGCTGTGGTGTTGCTGGTACCACCAGGCCTGTCTGGTTCTGAGACTGAGGCTTTTCAGGCAAGAGCACAGCACCCAGTTTCTACTTGCTTTCATGAGTCACACTTTTTTGATCCTTAGTCATTTTATTCCTCTTGACTGAAATCCCTCCAATGTTCCTATGTAATCCCATTAATGAGATAGCATCATTTGTCTGTCAGAGGCTCCAGACATCTAATTGTATTGCACAGTTTTAACATAAGCCTCAGCTGGCACCATCTTGTTATGGGAACTTGACACATGCAATTGCTTTGCTGTTTAGAGGTCTGGGCATTGGTTTTGTGATGTGATTGCTCTTTTACTTGTCCTTTCATCACAAGGCAGGCTTTTCTTTTTGCATTCATTTGCAGTTAGCTGCTGAATCTTGAGGAAAAGAATCTTTTCTGCTGAGATCTAATCTCATTTAGTAATTCGGTGGGGTGGTTTTGAGGCTAGCAGGGAAATGTCTAGTTTGAAGTAATCTAGGGGAACCCCCATCAAATCTGGAAAGTTAAAGAGTTGAAAAAATTCAGAGAGCTTTTCTTTCTTGTCCAGTTCCACATCTGATGCAGCTTTGTCACCATTGTGGTTTCTGAAATATGTTTTTTTACTTATGACAGAAGGCTTAGGACTCATTCCTTCTGTAACTGCATGTCTACACCTGCCTGCTTGGGTCTGATGTTCTTGCTGTCCTTCCCACCCTTCTAGACTCGTGGACATGGTTTCCCCAAGCAGGAGAAATGGATAGTGTTAGCACTGATTTGCAGCACAGGGCTTCAGGTGCACACATTTGGGAGTTTGTGGTGCTGGTTGCTCAGTCAGGTGGGTTGACTTGGAGGCTGTAGCTCCCAAAGGGCACCTTCTTTCCCTCCTTTGCCCACCAGCCCTGTTTGCAAGTGGGAAGTGACAGCCCTGGGATCAGAGTGGTGCAGCCCCATGCAGCAGACAGCCTAAACCAGAGCAGGATTCCTGGGTACAATAAAGTACTCAGCCTCTGCTTTCTCCTGGGAATCATTTGCTTTATTTGAACTGCAGTGTACAGTTCCTGCAGGCAGGTCTCTGGCCCGAGGAGCTGCAGCTTCTCATCCTCCTTCGGCTCAGGATGCCAGGGCAGGGCATTGGGATGCAGTGCCCAGAGAGCTGCCCTTTCTCTGGGACACACAGGTGGGGACCTGTGTGCATCCTGCCTCTTCCCTGCAATGGGAGGGGCATTTATGAATGCTGGATCACCAAGGGCTAAGGTTGGCAGCTGCTCCAAAGGATGAGAACACCTAACTGGCTTATTGTATACCTGTAAATGGCAAGTATCAGCTTAAGGTAAACCACCCTTTCCTGAAGAAAGAAAAAAAAGAGTGAGAATGAATCTTTTGTTGGTAACTGGACCACACTTTCAGTCCCAGGTTCTGATTTGATTTTATTTTAGTAGAGCATGTTTTCCCTACTGGTATGAGCATGATTTAGATGTGTGTATAGAAAAGAGCATCCATTCTACTGCAGATCCTAAGGATTTCAGTTAGACTGTGGCAGTCCTGCTTGTAGGTATTTCATGTCAAATGGGCACTCCTGTGTTTCAGCTGGAAACCTGCTTCTTGCTTGTCCCAGCACTAAGTACCACCAGATGGAAATGCAAAATCTGGAGTATCTCCAGAAAATAAGTTACTCTCTACTCAGAAATGCCTGCTTTCTCCATGCCTTTTAAATGATTTTGTTTAAGTTCTGCATGGTTTGTTCTTCCTTAATGTCCTAATCGGCTTATATTGATTCTAATGTTTCTTGATTTCTGTCCCTTTGAGCCATGGTGGTGGCACAAAGGGAGCTGCCTAAATGACTTTCTCTCTCCTGCTGTAGCTTTTCCAGGCACTGGTGCAGTAATGCAAAAGGACAGAGGTTAAAAATGCTGTCTGCAGTTTTTAAAGTGGTGTAGTAGGTTTCATTTTTTTTCCCTTTTTTTTGGAAGACTCTTCAAAGTGAAGTCAGTGCTGAATAATCAGCACCGGGTCAGGCAATCTTATTCTTCCAGTTCCCACCAGTGGACAAGCTTTTCTCAGCAGCCTCAGAGGAGCATAAACAGTGCAAATAGTTGTATTTTTAAGAGTATGCTTTAATGAAATAGGAAAACATATTTTAGTAATATGGTACTTACAGGAATGATACTTGTTGCTTGCCTGTCTTATTGGATTGATTTTGTGAGCTTATTAATTCAGGCTTTGTGGAAGGTGTGATGTGGAAACCTCTGTGATGGTGTATCTTAATTTAGGATGGATGAAAGTCTTGTTTAACAATTTGTATAAATGGCATTTGTGGGATAATAGTGTTTTAAAAACAAGTCTTGCACATACTGATAGAGATTTAAAAGTAGACAAGAAGTAACACAAATAAATAGAGTTTGGTTTCTCAGAATAGCCTAATAGCTTCACTCTCAAAGCAAAAAGGAAGTGTTTTGTAGACTAAGCTGGCTGCAGGCTGGTGATGACAGTGGGGCCAAGGCCACAGCTGGGCTTCTGTGGCACCAGGGTAGTGTCAGCAGTTAGACACCAAACTTGACTGGTGTAACTCTGCTGCTGCTGCATGTTTGTCAACCTATGAACTGGGTTTGGGGTGTTTTCTGGGACAGCTGTGCAGTGCTTGAGATGCCCTGACCTGCACCTGCCCTCTAGCAGCAGCCCTGGCCCCTTCAGCAAAGCCACAGCCTGTTGCCCTTGTTCCTGCTTTTCTCCTGGCTTTGCTGGCTGCTGCCAACAGTTTTCATTTTCCCTTTGTCTCTCTGTCTTTCTCCCATTTTTCTTCTTTTTCTCTCAAAATGAGCTTTTGGAGACAATACCATCACCTGTGGGCCTTACTAGTGAATCTCCATGCACATGAAATTGTCTCATGTGCTTTGAGCAGCAGGATGTACAGCAGAAACTGCAAGTTTGGCCTGCAAGGGCTAAACAGATGAATGGGGGCACAATTCAGCATCATAAAGCCACCCTAGGACATAGGGGAAAGCTCATAATAAGCCTATAGGATGAATAGAGAGTAAGATTGATCGTGATTTAAATGTGATCTTTAGAATTACAATGTTTCTCATTGGAATACATATTTAAAAACCCTGAAACATTGTCCTAAAATTGCCCTCCTTGGTCTGATTCTAATTCCTTGTGTAAGGGAGTCTTTTAGGAATAATGTCTTCTCAGATATTACTGCCTATTTTTGGTTTTCTGCCTTGTTAATTTTGATTGCAAAGGCCTTGCAGCAGGACTGTCTCTTCCCACATACTTGCAAAATACCCCATTTCTACTCTACCCTACGTGCCTCTGTAGCAAATTTAGTAATGTTGTGTTGTTGATTTTATTGGTCTTCATATTTTTAAAGCTCACAATGTTGTTACTTTTTTCCCTGTAGACCAGACTTTCCCAAGCTGTTTTCTCCAGCATTTCTGGCCTATGCAAGCTCTTCCACTGGTGTCCCTTCCTAATCAGCTCAGCCTGTGTTGGCCAAATCTGTTACCCCTTGAGCATTCAGGGGTACAGCATCTGCTGGGCCTGGAGCCCCTTCAGCATCCAGAAAATGTTTGAATTGATGAGCCATCCTCCCAGTTTCAAACAGCCCATGCAGCATGGTTTTGGTGGTGGCAATTTCAGCCTCATTCCTCTTCCCCTTCACTGGCCCCCAGTGCCTGAGTTTTAGCTCTGGGTCACTGAAGCATGGGCGAATGGCTTCCCTCTGCTGCCCTGTAATTGTGTTACTGTTATGGGTTGGTTTTGTGTCTTCATTCTGAATCAGACTAAACATGAACACTGTACCCAGAAACCAAGGTACCCTTTACTGGTTTTATGTCCTGTTGACTCAAATTGGCTGCAAATGCATCCATAGTCTCTCTGGGATGGCAAAATCCAGATGACATAAATGGGTAGTTAAAAATCTTGTGTTTTACTTAAATTTCCACAAATAATTAAAAAAGCCTACTCCTGTTGAACGTTTATTGCTCTTTTGGCTACTGAAACCATAGCAAATTGGAAGCTGCTCATATTCTTAAAACCACCTTACTTTGTATTTATAAAACTTAATAAAAGTGTTCTCTTTGCATCTATAGAATGGTCAAGGATGATTGTTTTGAGTGCAGCTGTAAATATAAGTCCCACTAGCTGCCTGGTCTCCATTCCATTTTGTAGGCCTGTAAGATGACCATTAGGTTTAATAAAAAAAAAAACAAATTAAGCAATTGAGAAAAGCTAATTGTACCATCACTCCCCAGCCTGCTGTTTTCCCTCATCTTTCATCTGAGTCAGAAAAACAGAGGGTTTTTTTCCTTCTACTGTTATCCTTAAGCATTACTTATTTTGCATTGTGAACTGGGAGATTGTTTTTCTGCTTCTTTCTCCCCTCGTAAAATGAACCAAAAGGACACACGTGACTTCTTGCATAGGGCAACACTTAGCAGCTTCACTGTATTTAGATATAGACATAGTGCTGCTTGGTGAGAGATTCAGAGTCTGCGATGATGTGTTTTCCAAAGGTGAAGTGCATCAAATAAACTGATAACCCAACAAGTAGTATGCTTTATAAAGATGAAGTGTGTGTGTGTATATATATATATATATTTTTTTTTTGATATATAAATAAAAGAAAAAAAAAAGAAAAATATAAATCCTGAAGTTGTTGAAGAGTAAACTGCTTGCAGAAGCCTTGAAACATGACTTTATTGGCTGCATCTTGTTCTAACATTGAAAATAGAGAGTTGCATGTGCTCATTTCTGTTTCAAAACATGCCTGTATGGCAAGGTCCTGCCTTGTACTTTGTGCCTGTACCTATGGAGCTGCTGAGTTTTGCTGTGGGCTCTGCTGTGAGCAAGGTGGGATGAGCTGTGCAGGATGGCAGCAGCCCTCAGGCAGCATTCACTGCAGGGTGTTTGACACTGGCTGCTCTCAGCTTAGGAAAGAGTCTCTCTTGCATATGATTTTTTTAATTACATGCATGGAAAACCCATTTATGTCAGTGGGAATTTATACTTTAAATGAGTACAGAGGATCTAATAGAAGCATGAAGGGTAGGTGCAAGTGCAGAAGGTTGTTAAAGCATCATAGTGCTTCATTTCCTGATGTCCAGGAGTCTTAGGTGGAGAATATTAATTGGGTAAAGCAATTGAATTAATCTTTAACTGAGCCTGCTTTAAGTGGTATCTTCTGCAGTGTTCAGTTTTGCTGTGTTGGATGTATTTTGGCATAACTTTATTTGCTTACTGCTAAAGTGGCATTGTAAGAATAATGTATATTGAGAGTGGTGGAAGTTATGTCTTCTGTCCTGTCAGATATGTTGGTGGTATTTGTTTTTTCCTTAGCATTTGCACTGGTGACATTTTTCAAGCCATGGTTCAAGTAAAGGGCATCTTTGTTATTGAGGAAGTTCTTATATCCCATCTAAAAATGGTCAAGTATTGCAGTCAGCTTCATATTTCTGCTTTAACTACCTTCATAGAAGAAAGTATGTGTCTGTTTTCTGCATATGATGGAGCAACCTTGCTCTGAATATATGTATATTAATTAAAGGAAATCAGTTTTGCCTATTTGTTTCCTTTTGGATTGTCACTGAGAAAGTGTGTCTCAAGTAATTTTAAAGAGCTCCATGAAAAGAATAAGACCATCACCTTGGGAGGAGAGCACTGGTGACAGGGAGGATTTCTGAGAGCTGCCCTGCATGTTTGTGGCCAGCAAAGGGCTGGAAATACCCTGATTGCAGGGCCTTCTTCCTGAGGTTCCCCTTGGGTTTGCTTCCAGAGGGAGGGAGCTCAAGGCTGGATGTTGTCAGGAAGATCAGGCATGAGTTGAGTTTCATAGAGATGTGTGGAAAATATGCTGAAAATAGCTGTGTGTGTGTGTGCACACTCCCGGGAGGACTGGAGGACTGGGGTCCCTACTTGTTGGGCTGCATGGGAAGGCTTCCAATTGCTGTGGACCCTGCAGACACACCAGGTGCCTGGAAAGAGAGGTCCCCCTGCCCCAGTGCAGCCAATTTCTGTTGAGGAGGTCTCCTCAGTTCCTCAGAGCATGGCTCAGGGTCCCAGGCTTTGTCTGTGGACAGACCTGTTCCCAGCACTGCTTTGTCTTGCATGAGTAAATAAGAGCAGAAAGGTTGCACTGGGTAAGCCAGACTTTGCTCAGATATATGGGTGTCCAAGCCCATTTTCTTTGGCAGTAGACTGTAGAAAATAAGCCCCTAAGCAATAAAATCCCCTTGAAAATGCAAGGGTATACAAAGTCACAGCATCCATTGGCACGTTGTGCTTTTCTCCTCCCCTTGGTGCATGTATTTTATCAGTGGCACAACAATTGTGTACATTGCATTTATTCTTACTGCTGTAGCTCTGCCCTTGCAGTGGATGCATTGGGTCCCAGTGAAGAAAGTGTGTGACAGTGCATGACATGGAGCCTGAGAAGCTGTTTTTAAGTTAAACAGAAATCCCTTTGGTTGCAATCTGGCACCTCCTTTGGCTTCAGAGCTTTGACATTATCAGTTGGCTTTGATTCAACAAAACCTTGAATGGGAAGTCATCGGCCCTTGATTTTGTTAGCAAATGGTATTTATCAGCAGAAGTCATCTAAATCAAGCCTTTTAGTGTAAAACAAGGCACTAAACAGTTTTTCAGTTATGGAAGAGAGAATGATTGATTGGCATTCAAAGAGCACTGTGTAAAATACCAACATACAGGAATTAAAAACTCTCTGTGACTTGGTTAAGAACAAGCCCTGTCCATTCCTGAATTCCCACCCTTGCTTGTAAAAGCAAAGGGAAGCTTGGGAGGTACTGAGGAGGCCAGACACTGTGTGCAGGTGAATGCCCAGTCACTTTTCACTGAGGGTGATTTGTCCATCTGTAGTATTTCTGAACCAGAAAGATTCCCCAGCCCCTTCTAACCCAGCTTTGTTGGCCCCTGCTGTTCAGCTGCAGTTCTCTGCCTGCAGCCCTGCTTGCAGAGGTCAGATCAGCTCACCAGAGCTCGGGGGAAAGCTGTGTGGGCACACTGTACTGTGGATGAAATACACAAGGGGAAAACTGAAAAAGATGGTGAGAATTAAAATGCAGACTTCTATTAAGTAGTAATGCATTGAATGAAGGTACCAAAAAGCAATAGATACTAATGGAATTCTTTTGATGCACAAAGCTCCACAGAATACTTCTGTATCTTGAAACACAAATGTGAATTGTTTTGTCAGTTATAGAAATACCACTATTCAGGATGCTTGGAGCTGTTGTTTAATTATAGCTGTCTTTGTAGGAGATAACATACCAAAATAGTTCTCTGAAAGAATATTTAAATTTCAAAACAAATTTAATCTTTCTATAGCAGGAAATATTTAAGTTTTGAAATTCTAAATTACAGAATACCTTAGGAGATAATCTTCAGTTAAACATATATACAATGTCATTCAGCTTATGCCAATAATTTCCAGCTTTTGCAATCTGGCACAAAGCCAGGACACCAGTGTGAAGCACACTGGCAGTTGCAAGGTCCTAGACAGCTACAGATGTGTCAGGGTATTTATTTTTTATGCTGCAGAAAATATTGTGCTCATTGCAATTGTTCAGGCGAAGCCTTCTGGTCATAGGAGCTAATTGCTTCCATAATAATTAAAGTTCAAGTATCTAGGACCTAATAGCTTTAGACATATAAAAATTAAAATGAGATTGAAATTTATTATGTTGGCTAGGCTGAGCAGATGCTGCAGTCACTGTCAATTGTTTTGTTCTAGTGTGTCCTTGAGAAATGTCTCCCTCTTTGTGTGGCTGTTGCAAGGTAAGGATGGAGCTGTGGTTGTGATGCTGGAGAGCAGAGGAAGCTGCTGCTTCTCCGTGGCCCTCGGGGCATTAGGGACCCTGCTGTGAGCTGGCTCTCAGGAGGAGGAGGAGGCACCCTTCCTTCATAGCACATAAAGTTATTCTTCAACAGAATCAAAAAAACTCCTGGTTCTGTGCTCATTGCTCCCTGGAATTGTTGCGATGGGCCCCTCCCACTCACCAGCATGAAATGTGCTGGGAGAGGTGTTGGCAGATCTTTTCAGATGTGCTTTTTCACAACAAAGGCATGTGTGCTTATTCTGTGAAGGTATTCTGTGTGCCTCTTCCCCTGAAGCCATGGATATTGTTACTTTGATTTCCATTAGAATACTGCAAAATTTGCATTTGGCACTGGTACCCACTGCTCAGGCTAGTTTGAGCCAACATGAGCCTTCTTGGGAATTTGTAATCTCTGGTTACAGCTGTACTCTGCCCAAACTCAGCAGTACTTCTTTTGGGGCCAGTCCTGAGTGCTGAAAGCTTCCCACTGGAGCAAACGACACAGGCAAGCAAGCAGCTGAAATTGGATTGCAGATCCATTCTCCTGCAGATGAGGTACCAGTGGCTGTGCCTGTAGTGCACAGGCTGCAGGAATGCAGATTAATGATGCAATCCAAAATGCTTTATGTCATAAGAGAAAGGAGGGTCCTTTGTGCCACCTCTATTTCTCTTAGCTCCAGAAGTAATCCCGTTGTCCTTATGCTATTGTAATATATTCTGCAATGCAGTGTGATGTATAAATAAGTTAGCTCAGAAGAGAGAGAAATTTTTCCATTCCAGGATTTGGATTCAGTGTCTGAGACTAATAACTTATTTATTTCATTAAAATATTATTTTCTTTGCATAGTTAATTAAAAGTTTAGAACAATAACCATCTCAGTGTTTCTGGGCAAGTTGAAGGCCTGATGCATGCTATCTATTGCTGATCAATTACCTTTATTGTAAACTCTTGTGAATATTTGACTTGAGGCTGGTGGTAATTCAGTAAGCTTTCTTCTCTGGACTCTAGGTTGTATAGGTATAACAGGTGCAACAGAATTTTGTTTGTTTGTTTTTTTCCTCTAAGAAAGGAGATGGATCAAGTTTAAAATTTACAGTTTGGTTTGGAAAATGAGTAAGTACTTCTAAGTTAAGAACTTCCCTTGTATTCCTAACCCAGGAATCTCTGATATTCACCTACAGTCATTTCACAGCAAGATCCTATTAAATGATGCATATTGCCACAGAAGCAAAATACTGAATTTCACAGCAGTGTAAATTTGGAATTAAGTTTATCGTGTTTTATCAGTGAATGCAAAATGTTGAATTGGTAGTTAACAGTTAACTTTGATCAAACAGAATACCCACTGAGGTTGTGGTCCATCCCTTTTGGAAGCTCTGTTTTTTTGCCTGGTAGATATTAGGGTTGCTTTCTGAGTGCTAGAGCATAGCACACTGAGGAAAAAGAGTTACTGAATTAATCATCTAGGGCATGATGACATTTTGATTAAGGTGCTATCAAGGTTTAAATGGCATGGCAGTGACCTGCACTTTATAATCCCAAATTTGAAATGTAGATAACCTTATATTTAACAGATGTCCATACACAAACACTTAAAGTAGAAGGAAACTAACTTAAATGGGCAAATTTTGGAAGACAAACAAGTTGAAAGAGTCTTTATAAGCGTACTTTCTAAGGTTCACTGAAGATTCACTGAAGATTCATTGCAGTGTTTGCTGAGAAATATTTATCAATGAGTAGTTATTTGATTTCATCCTTGGGGACTTCTTTTATTTCAGTGTTTGTTGTGGGTCTCCCCATCCCCCAATTTATTTTTTAAAAAGGTGGAAAGCAAGCTTCAAGTCAGAAAGAGATTTAAATTAATATCTCCAAGATTAGAGAAAGATCTTCCTAAAGACTGGTACAGTTGAGTAGTAAACTGGGAGAGATGATAAGGAGAATAGAAAACAAATTAAGATAATATATGTGTGTTAGTATTATTTTGTGTGTTACTATTATCATTGAAGTGGATTCTGAGTGTTCTCTGGAATAGGATGAACAGAAAACCAAACTGGTTTTAGTTCTTTATGAAAGCTGCTTTTTTGACTGTATTATCTGTAGGCTGGAAGTAATTCCCCTGTGCTGATGTCTGACTCATTCTTACAAATAGTGCAATAATACACTTCAGCTTTGTCAGCTGTTTGTAACCACAGTGGCCAGAATCCCCATGGGAATTATCATTAATGGGATGCAGTTTTTGGGTTGGCTTTGCTATGGTATAAATTGGCATACTTCCTTTGACTGAACTGCCATGCTAAGTTACATCAATTAAGAATCTGGTGTTCTAGTTTGACATGTGACTTGGAGTTCCTATTGATTGAAAACAGTCTGTTAATAAAATCAAAGTAATTGAATACAGCCTAGGGGAACTAGTGCTGTTTGTCATTTGCTATTAGGCAGAAATGCTGAAAATATAAAGTAATTCTTGAAATGATTTTTATGAAACAGCGTAATAGTAATTTAAAGAAAGGTGTGTTTTCACCCCAGAGCTTTGCCTTGACTTACATTTGCAGGCCTTCATACAAGGCCGAATAAATGGTGTCACTCTGCATTCCCAAATGGGAGAAATGATATACATCTAAGAAATGTATTGTGTATGTAATTTAAGTTTGAAACCATTTACAGCACTTCCTCATAGTGAGGATAAACTGAATGACTTTAATTACCAGTGACTTACTGATGGACAGCTGTAAGGTTCTTGTTCTGCATGACTTTCTTTATCTGTAGATAGGGTTTTATTCACTGTTATCAGTTTTATGCAGACAGCATGTGTCTTCAGCTCCCCAAAGCAAGGCACTGTCTTGGCTGTTGCTGTGGCAGTGCCCTGAAGGGGTTAACACAGGGTGCTGGCTGGAGCAGAGGCACATCTCTGGAGGCAGCCCCATGCTGTGGTGCCTGTGCATGTCTGTGCATCCCAGCCCTGCCACCAGTGATCTGCAGGGCCCTGAATGGCACCCCTGCAGCCACTGAGCGTTATTTGGCAGGGTGATGCCTCTCATGGAGCTTCTTTGAATGGCTGCAGCCCCAAGGACCTCGCTGGCCTGCCCAGCCCTGACTCCCTGGGCTGCTGTGGTGCTCCACTGAATGCTCCTGGGCATGGATACCTAAGGTGCAAATGTGGCCTTTTAAAAAATTGGTTTGTTTGTTTGTGGGCCACTAAATAAAAGATGGGACAGGAAGACTCATGGTGGGGTTTGTGTCCTGGTCCTGCTCAGCAGCTGCAGTTGTGTCAACTTTTCAGGTTCTGTGTGTGGTACTGTCATAAGTGGGTGAGCCTGGGTTTGATAGGTAAATAAATAAATAAATAAATTTGAATTGATCAGGCTGCATAGTTGGGATATTGTGTACCTCCCTGGGATGCTAACTACACCTGTTGGTCATGGGGCTGCCCCAGGTCCAGCATGGCTGTCACTCCCAGAGCCATTCCCTGGGCTCTGGTTCAGGGCTGTAGTGCTGTTCCTTGGTGGCTGCTGGCCATTTTCAGCAGAGTAGGGATGGTTTTTCTGTCCTCTACCTTCAGGTGACTCCATCCTTTGGGGCCAGGTGGCCCCTGCTGCTGTCTGGGTACAGAGGAGAGTGAGGACATGGCAGGTTTTGTCCTGGGCCTCCAGGGCCCTTCCTGGCCACTGCTCTCTGACTCAGGGCTCTGACCCTGGCCCTGGCAGTGTCCCCAGCCAGGGGCCAGGGCCACTCTGGGAGGAGTCCCAGGGCTCCTGTGTGTGCTCCCAGGTGTCTCACCGTCCCTGAAATGGGCAATCCACCTGTGCCTGTGAGCTGTGGGGTGAACACCTGCAGCTTGTTGAGCCTTTGCCATGTTGATAGCCTAAGGCAACAGGAATAAGCCCTTCCTGCATCCAAAGAGAAACAGAAGAAAGCAAAAACTCTCTGGTGTGGCTTTGGGTGGAGGGTTGGCCATCCCAGCCATCCCATTCCTTAGATTCCCCCTTCCTGTCCTTTTTAAGGACTCTTGCACATGACAATAGGCCTGAAATCAGACATTGGTGGCTTGTGGCCCTTTGAAATATTCTCAACAAGAATTTAAGCAGTGGGAATTAAATTCCTATTGGTTTGGACAAAAGGGTTGCAATTTGAGTCCTTCACTGTGGCACTAGAGGACTCTCAGGGAGTCTAGTGTGCAGCCAGAGGTGCTCAGGTGATTTATCCCCTGGACTTGGTAGCGTGAGCCTTGTGAACTATCACGAGGCACTCTTGCTGTCTCTTTGGATTTGTTAGTGGGCCCTCATTTTGCAGTGAGTCCTCATGTGCTGCCTGTGGCTCAGCTGCCTGGTGGGGCATGGTGAAGAGCAGGGAGGGAGGAGCAGGCTTGGGATGGTCAAGAGCCCTGCTTGATGATTGCACTGCCAGGCAAATGGCCAAACAAGGGGCATCTTTCAATTAAATATGATAATATCGCAACATATTTCATAGATTATTTTTTCCAGGTAGCTCTTCAGTAAGGTAGTGAGTTTTATTTTGAAGTAAGACAGAGACAATGATTACAGAGATTTTTCATATTTTTTCCCTCTCTTTCAATTAGATTGCATGTTTGTTCTCTGCTGGCTATTACTTCTGTGTCAGTATAAGTACAAGAGGTTATAGAAGTTCATGATGTTTCTCACATTGTAGCAGCTTTCTGCATACCAACCCCTTTGCCCTTTTGACTACATGAAAAACTATAAATGTGTCAAGCAGGAAGATTTAAATAAGTGCTGCTAAGGTCCCAGACACTCATTGCAGAGCTTCGATTTCCTAAGAGCTGTCTGAGCTTTCCTTTACGTGCAGCCACACGGTCATGCTGACTAAAATCCTGCTAATTATTTTGAAGACATTTTTGTGTGATGTGTCTTGACAAAAGAGTCTGAGCATCTGTGAAACAGATGAAGTGAAAATTCCTCTGGCGTCTATCAGCAAACATAAGCAGGTGGAGCATTTCCAAGTTTCTGCAGCTGAGGGAGGGGCTCCAGGAAAAACGGTTGTTTGCAGGACGAAGGGGAAATGAAATTAAAAATAATTACTTATGTATCTTCATTTGATGCTGCCTTGTCAGATAAGGCCGGTTCAGGAACAGCAGGATTTCTGCTTCATTTCAGGGGCCACTGTAAATTGACTGCCAGGTTTTTCTAGGAAATGAACAGGGCACTGCAGACTCTAAGATGCAAATTGCTGAATCAAGAATTGAGCACTGCAAATAGGGCTCATATCTCAGTTTGAAAGGTGTTAAAATGTTTACACTTATTGCCTGTGCAAGGTTAATCAAGGTAATTTTTGAAATACATTGCTGTATCAATCTCCTAATGGAGAATTCCTGAAAATCAAATGGTTTGTATGTTTTAAGGCAAACCCCAGGAATTTAGAAATAAAAAAAATATGCTGCTGGTGCCCACTAAAGGAAATGTGTGTGGTAAGAAGCTGTTTTTGCTGTCCAGGATGAAAGGCCAGCTGGCATCAATTAGCACTTTATGCACATGAACTTTTATAGAAATAATTTTTACTGAGCAGATTTCAAAGCCTTTCAGTGCCACTTAGTTAATCCTCCTAACAATCCTGGCCAGAGCTGCCCCCTTATACACATGGGCAGGCTGGAAACTGGAGAGGTTTAAGTGACTCATCTGTAGCTGCAGAGTGAATCCGTTCTGTCCCATCTTATCTGTCTTTGCAAAGCAGCACTACCTTTTCTCAGAAGGGAAACCAAACAATAGAATACAAGTTACAGCAAGGATTATGTGGTGTGTTTTAGAATGTCCTCTATAAGGCACTGCCTTTAAACAGTGTGTAGGATAGAAATACAGTTTGTTTATTAGAGGAAGGACAACTACAAAGGATTAAGTCATTTGTGCAATAATTGACTTCTCTGCTTCAAGTTCATTGTTTATTGTTTATGTTTTTGTAAAACTGCATAGACAAAGAATGACATTTCCTAGTACATGAGAGAAAGCCTTGCTGTCTTTTCAAGAAAGAGAGCCTAGATTTTTTTTTTTTTTAAATAAATGCTTTCTTCTTCTAAGAGCATGACTGTGCAAAAATGCAGGCGTGCTGAATTTGACCCAGGGTGTGAAATGAGCAAATGTCCTTCACTACTTTCTCTGAAGATTGCATCCACTTAAAACAAGCTGCTGCCTGTTTTCCACTATAGTCTTTAAAGACTAATAAAGTGCAATTAAAACATGCAAGTATGTGGTTAACCCAGTAGTGCTTGGTGGCATGATTGGAGCCTTGGATGAGAGCTCAGTACCTTTATGATTATTGTGTGTGGGCTGTTGGTCCCTGTCACATGTGGGGTGGGAGGAAGTGTGAGACTCCAGGCTGTAGTTGAGAGGAAGGTGTCACAAATGTCATCCCTAAAGCACTGGGTCTTTTTCTATGAGATTGCAGGGTGATGAGGAGTTTAATTTTTTTTTTCTTGCCCTACCACAGGAAGGTTTTTAAAAAGGAGGCAGGGAATAAATAGAAAAAAAGCTTCCTAGTTCCCTAGTATCTCATGCTGCTGTGGAAATCAGACAGTAAATAGACAAATTATCCTGTAGTCATGCCTGACTGTAGCCTGAAGATATGAAGTGTTTCTTTATTTCCAGCTGACAGAAGGTATAAATGAGGATCATCATTGTGAATGAGCTAGAGATGCCCTGTGGTTTAGCCCTGCATTTGGTTAAGCTGCTGTGTTGGTTCACATCTCAGGGCTATCTTTTCAATTAATTCTTCCAGAGCTGATGAGCTGAATAATGTGAAATGTATTAGGGGGCATGTGCCAGGTGATGGTGAAAGTGCTGCCTGGTTATACAGATATTAAAAGATATTTTTAATAGAGTGCTGTATATTCATAAGCAAATTCCCTATTCATTTTAGAGCAGTATAACTGCACAGCAACTGCACTAAACATGCAGGGTTGCTCTGATATCCCCCCACTGCAATATAAAGCACAGTTTTAAGTTCCTCCAAGATGAGAGGAGTGTTGCATATAAAGCCAACCACGTTTTGTGTAATATAGGAAACATATTGTTCATATTCTACCAAGTGAAATCTGTTTTGGATTTCTTTTGCTGAGGGTCCAGATCATATAAATGATTGTGGCCTTTGCTGTATAGCAAAAAGCAAGCCATGGTCTTTTCATGTCTGGAACAGTTTGACATAATCAAAATGTATAAAAGATATTTAAGATTCTTGTTCAGCATATAAAAAAGCTATGGCTCGGGCTGCTATTCCCAACTGTAAAATTCAGAGATCTTGGTAGAAAATGAAACCTCCCAAACCAGCATGCATTCCTCACAGTTTATTTATATCACCTTCATCCAGTGTTTCATTCTCTCTCTTCTAAACATAAAAGAAAGGTAAGATAGCATTGGCCACTGTTCTCATCTTCTTACAAAGTGTGAATAATGCCTACCTATATCCTTGACTTTCCCCTGGGTCCAGTTACCTTGCACACCCATCAGTAGTTGGGGCAGGAGATGGGTGTGAGAGCAGTTGAAGGTTTCAGTGTTAAGAGTGTGTCCCTACAAATCTTCTGTGCCAACCACCTCTTAATGTTTAGATTTCAGATTTTGGATTGAGGACACAGACCTTGGCCATCTCTGAATTATTTTGTAGCACTGTTCAAAAAAACTAGGAGAGTGATTGTGCTTGGCTCTGCTGGATAGATAGCAGAGCATACTGGCATTGATACCATGAGTGAATCCTCATGATTTCCCTCTGTTGAGAAATCAAGTTAATCAAGTTAATTCATTTTACCAAAGTTTTGGTGAATTGGAATGGATTTACCTGGTAACATGTAGGGGTGACAAAAGTGGACACTGTCCATCCCTCCCACCCCCCGCTTTTTATTTTTTTGGTAAGACAGACAACATTATATTTAGCCTTGCCTATATTTAAGCACAAAGTTTAATCAGGTTTCATGTTTTTTCTAGGGGTCAGATATAAACATGAAAGGTTGTATGCACACAAGAGCAAGTCCAATTTACTAGGTGATATTTTTAGCATCCTTCAAGACAACTAAAATGGGATCCTGTCTCAAAGCAAATCAAGAATGTTTTCTGCAGGCATGTGAGCAATATGGAATGCAAGTAGCATTGGCTGGAAATGTTACTTGCAAGTTCTTTAACAAGTTCTCTAAAAGCTTGGCTAAAACAGACAATTTTCCAAATGATTTTCTTTTTAAAAAAGCCAAAATAAATTCCAAACCTTATAAGGATTTTTTTTTAAAGGCCACAGAATTAATAATATCTTGGGACCCTTTTGTTCCTCTTTGCAGAGTACCATGAAGAAAATCCGTTCTTGCCTTTATTTCACTGTCAATTACTTTAGATTGAGTGGAGATTGATTGCTCCTCTGTGATATTCTGCACTAGCAGCAATGGAGAGTATGAAGCAATCAGTTTAGTCCTGATCCTGGTTGTCAATGAATGTGGATTAGATTTAGTCAATTTATTTATATTTTTTCCTGTTCATACAGTCAGTCCCCTGCTCTCTTATTGTCTGAAAGCTGTTTTTATCCATAGTTTTAAATATGATTTTTAGTCCTGTTTAAAGTTCATGATGGCAATTCCTTTGATATTGGTAGCAGTTGGATTTGGCTGAAGGGTACTTATTGCATATTATGACTCTTGTTTGATTTTTTTATTTTTTTATCCTTTAAATAGCATACCTTTGACAAGCAGATTGCCGACCTTGGCATTTTGTAATACTAAAAGAAAAAAACATAAATAGCACATTAAAGCTGTTAAAAGAAGAAGCTGCAAAGCAGAGAAAGGCAGTTAAAAATTCACTATGATTGGATACTTCATGTGGTACTTGTTTATTTTTTGATATTTGTGTGTGCAGAGAGGCTCAACAGGCACAGTAGTGTCTTTTTACTGGTGGAAATACTGCCTTGCAATCATAGTTGAGGTAACTGCATATACAGGCAGAGCCAATTGATGTTTGTGTATTGCATGTCCTGAGCAGGCTGTGCAACAGAAGTTATAAAAATGGCACTTAGGTGTTCCTTTCCAATGGCTTTTATCAATCAAAGGAAATGTTTTTGTTCTTTTGTTGTATATTTTTGTACTTATTTGCTTCTTGGCACTCAGTTCCCCATAAAATCAACAACTATGTTTAAATTTTTTTTTTGAGAGGTTGTCATAAAATACATTTGGTTGTGATGGTATTAATTTAAAATTATATGTTCCAAAGGATCCCACAGAGGTGAACTCGTTTGAGAAACAGTCTATCTCCATACAATGGAACATATGTTTACTTCAAGAATGTTGCTAACTCTGGGGATATTACTAATGAGAGAGGCAGCAAAAGTGAATCATTCCCATGTTTGGAGGAGTGCTTTGGGTTTCGTGTAAGCCTGTGGTATGTGTTTGAGGTACATGGAGAAGTACAGGCATTTTGGCTAGTCCAGGCTTGCCTCCCCATTATTGTGCGTGCTGAGGTATTTGTCTCATCTGCACTTTGCTTACGTGGGGTAAAACAAATGGACCTTGATCATCATCTTCTTCTCTATTTGACCTCCAGCAGATGCCTTGAAGAAGGAGAAACTGAAAAGTAGATAAGACATTTGCACCTGGCTGATTGCTCGGCGTCTAAGGGGTGTGGGATAAATCCTGATCTCAGCTGGTGATCATCTTATGAATCCTCTTATCCTTCAAGCATGAGATTTGATTACCTCAGGTCTTTCTGTTCATGCTCACATAGCTGTAAATATAACACCTGCTGTGTTACCTAACTTTGTAAAATTACCCATTTTATAACCCTTTGACCAAGGAAGTACACTTGGTTAAAACAGGGAGCCTCTTTGTCTCAGCCCATAACGTCAGGCCAGACAAAGTAAAAGTGATTTTTCCTGCTGTGACCTCTGCAAAAGCTCAGAGACTACATCTGCTACACACTCTTTCTGAGGCAGAGGTGTTCTGCTCTGCTTGTGCTGTTCCCAGCATAGCATGTGATGCATACATGGCAATAAAAATATATTTGAAGTTAAACAGACCAAAATGACTGCAACTTCTGGTGATCTTGTAAATTGTTCAGTTTTGCAGTCTGGAGGGTGAGTCTGAATGAGAGATGCACTCAAATCAGCACTGAGATATTTGAAATACCTCTGAATCTTCTGTGATGAGCAGAACATGTAGAAGGATACTCTTGACCATAGGAAATACCTCTTTGTTCTTACTGAGGGCTTAGATTATGGGTTACAAAATAAACTTTAAATCCTGTGCATTTAAAATGTGATTCTCTGTGTCTCTCCTTGAATGTAACACCTACAGAAAATGTCATATGAAATGCAAGGGCAATTGCAAAGTCTTGCTTGCAGAAGGGAATATTGTAAATTATTGATAAATGACTGTAGGCTTATAGGCTACAGACACAGCAATCCTTACTGCCAGTCCTGAACTACAGCTGCACAGTTCAATTGTATTGTGCAGTAAATTTATGCAAATTAATTGTCTTTCATACTGATGAAAGCTGTTTTCACTCTGGGCAGGATGACACGACTCTGACGTCTCATCCTGTTTTTTGCTCCCCTTTTCCCTCCACCCTGATCTCTGGGCACACACTCTCATTGTTTTTTTCCTTTTTCCCCTCCAGTCCCTCTCTGTATTCCAGACAAGGAACCTGTTTTTAATTTTCATGTGTCATGTCTGTCTCATAAAACACACACACTGGATCATATGACTGTTGTGCAATATTTGAAAGCTGTTGAAATGAATATCACATAGAAGGCCTTGTAAAGTCATCTTGAAATAAACTGTACCAAGTCTCAATTTTGAAAGGGGCAATAATTCCATGCAGATGAGAGAAGTAAAGATACACTGACCACTAATAACAAGTACATTTAAAAACAGTTTTTGTGGCTTTTACCCCAGTCACTGTCACACGGGCAAGTGTTTTAGGGGGTGCTGTCTCAGCCCCTTGAAGGGAACATGGTGGGGGGGGTTCTTCTGCTCTGCCATGGGCTGTATTCAGCATCGTGGTGGCCCCTGTGCTGTGCATGGAAGAGACTGGCCAATCCAGCACTGACCCAAAGTGTCATCTTTGGATTGCAGGCAGGGTCCAGTTATGAACCAGCTACAAATAAGGTGTGTTGTTCTGCCCTGTCTTAAGGCTCTGTGTGACTAATGATTTAATAAGATTTTATTTTGCACACGCTCATGCAGGCATAGCTTTTTTGTCTGGTGTATGAGTTCAGCAATGCAGTTTCAGGAGGTCTGTGGGAATCAGGCAGGGGAAGAGATCCTTCATGGATGTTGGCCGTAGACTTCAGTGTGTAAGGCTTGTGAATGAAGGACACCACTGTGTAGTTCATTCACTTTTGCAGTCAGTGCTGCATGTTTTTTGAGTGGGTTGCAGCAGGAATAAGTACAGGAGTTTTAAGTAAGCAGTCCAGATGAGAGCATGTTTTTGCTCCCGGTCACTCGTACAGTAATACAATTCTGACATGAGACATCTTACAGGTACACACATCTCTGCTAAGTGGAAAGCTGTGGGGATTTTAATGATGGGTGCTGCTGCTAAGTTGCCAGGCTGATCTGGAAAGAACTTTTTTTCCTAGGAGTCCTACACCATCAGCTCCATAGCACATATTGAAGCAGGACCCAAACTGCTTTCAGACTGTTATCTCTGGAAAGGGTGAATTGGAGCCAAACCCAGACCCTTCTCCACTCTCTTCCTTGCCCCTTAGCTGAAGCAGCACAGGAAGGAATCTAGCTGATGATGAAGGGTGAAAGAACAACAGAAACTGTAAAACATATAGGATTCATAGAAGCAAACCCCAATCTTTTCTCTTTCAGTGTGAACCTGTTGTGCAAGGGCTTAGATACAATGCAGAACAGGAGTGTAGCTATTGAGTGCCCACGTGGAGGGAAAGGGCTCTGCAGCTATGTGACAACTGACAGGACATTGTCATTTTGAGATGACTGTTTACTTCAGGGTAATTTCATATTCCAGTCCTACAGAATATAAATAGTGGCAGGAAGGAGTTCACAGAGAAGTCTGTTAACCTGGAGCACATATACGCAGTCTCTTCCTGTTACTGCTATTATTACACACATCTGTCTCATTTGAGAAAATGTCCTTTGCTTTTCTCTTGTGCTTTGTTTCTTGATTTGCTGTCATCTGGGTGTGTTGAATTATAGATGGCTTTCATGAATGGAACAACAAGGGATGGACAGCAAGGGCACCCATGCTGTCACATTGCTTCATTTTCTTTCCTGAGCTGGCTTTCATGGTATTGAGTTGGGTAAGGCCTGGAGGGGCTGGAGGTGAGCAGAATATGCCCTTCACATCTGACATGCCTCCTGAGTTTTGGTTGGCTCCTGTATTCTAAAAAACTCTTGCTTGATTAAAATGGCTGCTAGGCCATTCCTTCCACCTCTCCTTTGGAGATTGTCTATTTCACTTTCAGATTGAGAGCCAGAGGTATGAAAAGTGACCTTTACTGCTTCTGGACATGGATACCAGAAGCAAGAGAAACATCAAGACCTTCTAAATTTGTTTTAAAGGTTACTCATTTGGTGCAGAATTGCAGCCCTGTGGTACCAGGGGTGAGAGTATCTTGCAGTGACACAGCTTGGAGAGCTGGGGCTGCTTGCCCAGCCCATAGCTGAGGCAAGGGTGGCTGTTGGTGTGGGCTTCACAGAGATCTTCATGGTATTTGTTCCTGGCTTGAACCAGCCAGGAGGGCTGAGCTGTTTGTCTCCATGCCTGTCCCTGCTGAATACTGCATTTGCCAAGGTTGGCACCCAAACAGACTGCGGAGGCAGAAGCAGGAGGTTTTTAAGATCATATATCTCATGATCCTGAAAACTTCTTTTTAAAATACTAAATTTTTGGTAGTTCTTGCTGGGCAGTCTTTTAGGGGAGAGAAGTGCTCAGTAAAAATTACTGTCTGGGCAGGAAATGCTGATTAAAATAAAGCTTGCTTTAGGGAGCTACCTTAGTAAGGAGGAGGGAGTCTTTGTGTTGCTCAGTGGAAGC
The DNA here is from genome assembly GCF_027477595.1 of Haemorhous mexicanus. Taxonomy (NCBI): domain Eukaryota; kingdom Metazoa; phylum Chordata; class Aves; order Passeriformes; family Fringillidae; genus Haemorhous; species Haemorhous mexicanus. The sequence goes on along the minus strand of NC_082350.1, from coordinate 11,451,218 downwards.
AATTGCTTGTCTAGAATAAGAGGTTTTGCTTCTTAACATGCAGCTTTTTTCTTTTTTTAAAGTAAGACTTGAGTACTGTGCTCTGAAAAACCGAAAGAAGGGTCATGACTGTCTTGTCCCTCCTCTCCTGGTTCAGGGGGGGAGGAGGGAATGCAGCACACAGGTTTCCAACTGATCAGAGCACGGTATGGCAGCTGCAAACACTTCGCTGTCGGGTGGAGAGGGAATTTCAGCACTTCTGTGTGCTGGTGTTTTGCAAACTGCCGTTGTTTCAGAGGCACTTTTTCCACATGTGCATACTTGGAAAAACCAAAATATTTTTACTTAGGATTCTTGGACTCCCCTTTGAACCTCTCGTGTTGTACTGACATTCTTGAACTTCTTCAGGTTTTTGTAGAGTTTCTTTGCACTGACTCAGAGACGATTTCATATATGTGGTAGCAAATTATAGTCTGACAGGATGGTAGAAACCTGGAGTTGTTCCAGCTCAGTAACTGAATCAAAATCTGAAATGGAATTACACTGCTATTTCTAGATCCTTTTCATGATTCTGTTCTAATTTGCTTTATCTTGCACTGTGTTATGTTTTAACAATGCCCAGAATAAAACAAATTTGTTTTTATTGTGAACATTTTAAGAAAAAATATGACTTTGACAAACGATTTTTACATCTGGGGCTGTGTTACATATGTGGCACTTTCTCCATGCTACACCTGTATATAGCTAAGGACAGGAGTATGGACATGGCACTGTGCCCATGGTGAGGGCTGCCCACAGACAGAACATCTCTGCTTATTCTTGGGCATTTTCTTCCATTTTCTCTTGCTCTGGATTTTTGCTTTGCAGTTAAGTGGCTATCATATATCCAGAAAAGGTAGTGTTTGCAGGCTGTGTGAATTTGTGGTGATGCAAACCTGCAGAATATCTTTTTTTTAGGGTACCTTGTACTATTTCAATTTCAACGTGTTCTGGCTGCTGCAACATTCAGGTTACAAAAATGAGTTGTCAGTTCTCTATGTTCTTTGGCATTCAGTTTTGGATCATGGTAACTAACTAATTGCAACCACCTTTAGAACTGTCCTTTTTGCATTTCCCCCCTTTTCTTTTCTTTTCTTTCTTCTTGTTTTATTTCCCCAAGCTGTGGTTTAAGCATTGCCATGGATTGCAATGGTGTAATTGCTTCATCCCAAATCACTGGGATGATGCTATTGGGTTATCCAGCAGAACAAACTGGTTGGCTTGACTGTAATTTTGCCTTATTTAAGGAGCAGTTCCTAAACAAAATACTGAGAGTAATTAGTGTCTAATTGTTCTCCTAGTCTCAGAAAGTATTAAACCCCTTCCACAGCTCTCAAACTACTGTAACTAGAATGGCAGAGATCTCTTCACTGCCAGTGCAGGCTATGAGCCCTACTTCCCGGGGTCTTTGCAGTGGTGGGGAAGGTGGGTCCCTCCTTTGGGTCACTCTTTTGCTAAGGTGACAAGTAACTGTGCTCAGCCCACTGGCTGCCAGCACTGCTGGAGGGAGTCTGTTGGTTTGAGGAGGTGTCCTGCAGTAAACAGTAAGGATGTAGTAAATTATATGGCAACTTATGTTTTTATTGTTGTATTTCAAGATGAAGTGGAATATGGTTTATAATATCAGGATAGGTGTTGTCACATATGCCACAGATAGTTTACTGGCTCACTGGCTTAGAAAGGAGGTAGGTTATCTTTCTTTCAAAGGATTTAGATAGTTTACTAAACAAAATTACTTATTATGTATTTCTAGAAAATTACTTTCTCTTTTGATAACAATTCAGGAACCCCTTTCCAATTCTCATGACTGAGAAAATTTGTTGTAATGCGTGATTTTTAAGTTTTTTTGAAGAGATGTGCATTTGTGTATATGTCTGTATATAATATAAACATGTAGAACCTGTTTCAATGGCATGAAATAATCTTTTGGTTAGTGATTCTTCCATACAAAAGTCTCCTGCTGAAGACAATAGAAATTCTGTGCACAGATCCACTGGGGGCCTGGGCTGCAGTGCCCTCAAGGAAAAATCCTAAATTCTTTCATGATTACGTGTTTTGACTATAATGTTTCAGTGTTGTCTTTGTAATTTAGCCATTCTTACAGTAAGTTAACAACGGGTTTTCTGCTTGGATCTCTATAATGATTTCTGCAAAGCTCAGTGAATTTGCTTTCCTATGTGGTTGTATCCCATGTGGGGTTTTTAATTTTGCCCCAAGCTCAGCCTAAATGACTTCATTTAAATACATTTCACATCAAAGTCATAGCAAACACAAGTGTCTTCCTTGGTTTTTAATGACATTACAAAACTGGCAAAATGTTATTTAACCCCGGACCAAGGTTCCCCCACCTAAAAAGAGCTGCTACCAGTTACCTGGATTTGCAGAACCTGGTGGATAAAATAATATTGTTTATGGAGATGGAAATAAGAAAAGATGGTGATTTGGGAGAAGAAATTCATATGGGGAAAGCTTTAAGGCCTTCTTGAGGCACCTCCTGGTTTTCTAATCCCTTCTACTGACAGAGGTCCTTTTGATGCACAGTAAATGATGCTTATCAATTGAAATGGAAATCCATTATTTACCTTAGGGGCTGGAAGTTATCAAATAATCATCCATGATGAAAGACCTGCACTTCAAGGAGCTCATCTGCAGCAGCTTAGCTTGGAAGCATTGATGGTTTTGTCCCTGGAGCTAGAGAGGACAGGGTGTTGCTGAGGGCACCCTGTCTGTGCTGTATTAACTGCAGTCCAACGTGTCCCTGAATTTCCCACCTCTGCTAGCGTGGAATCAATTGCTCTTTCTGTCACTGCGAATCCAGCGCTGTTTGAAGGGCGCTTGGAAGATTTGTGAGGCATTCTGATAATGGCAAGGATAAATTGCTTTCCTGCTTAGCTGAGGAATCCTTTAATTATGGTGCTGGATGCTTTGCATGGGTAGAGCTTCAGCTGTCTGCTTAGGACAGACAGCATCAGCTGGTGCTTGGAGGAGGGAGAGATGCTCTTTCTTCTCTGTCCAGATCTAGGCAGGCACTGCTCCGGATAGGGAGTCACAGCAGGCAGTGGGGAAGTAGGTACCTACAATCAAACCAAGCTGGATGTTAAAATCTGGGGTAGTAGACTGTAGGAAAACCCTTGATCCTGGCAGGTTTCTGTGCTGCCTTCTGTATTGCATAGGGAGCAGGCTGTGAATGGAGCATCAGGAATGCAGAGCATGTGGTCTGCGGTCCTTGCATGCTGACTCTTCCCAGCCAGAAGAGGGGGGAAGCCTGGGGCTCACCTCTGCAATACATTTCCTCTGGCAGCTTCCTGAGCCTCAGTATGAGCTGCTGCAGCCACAGCCCATGGCAGAATGTATTCCTATTTCCCTGCAATTCTTTCTAAAGCCATTATCTACTGAGCACAGTTGGCTTCTCTCAGTAGGAGCCAGAGGTTTCTGTGTGTGACTTCTGCCGTCTCCTGAGGATAGAAAGCATGGAAAATATTTTCTACTTTCTGCAGAGTTTCTTTCATTGTGCAATTGCTTTCCAGTTATCCTGCAGGTTGCTATTTGGGCAATCCCCTTCTGCCCTGTGACACAGGGTTAGAGGATCAAGGATGTGTCCCCACTGTGACCCACCAGTGAGTGCCTTGCAGCCAGACTCATGGCTGTGCAGCCAGTGCAGGTGGATGCTGTGCTGCTGCAGGGCTTGTTTGGGAGGACAGCAGGGCTGGGGGCATGAGGGGAGGATGTCACCTGGTCATAGTGTTCGTGGCTGGTGTCAAAAGCTGTGCAGAGCTGGTGCAGGCTAATTTGAAAAAGATTTTCTATTTTTGCTTAACTTCAGTGTATGTTTTACTAAGTCATAGCAATGTTACGGTCTAAATGAAGTCATCAGCCCACTTGGAAAACACTCTAGTATTGGTTTTACAATATCCTCAGTTTTCTTAGCTATGCTTCTCCAGGGAAATCCCTGAGGAATCTCTGCAAGCCTACTTGTGAAATCATGTGGGGTTTATTGATTTTCACAGTATAGATCTCTGATTTCCCATTATGTGCAGTATAAAACATCTTCACTTACCTGTGCAGTCAGGGATGTTGGCCAGCAATGAGATAATACACACTTCTGGAAACAGATTTATTACTTAAAATTTTGAGAGCAGGAGGTGACTATATTGCTGTGATATAAAACAGCCCATATCAAAATGTTTAGGACTGCTGTGCATTCTTTAGGGAATGTATGGAAGTGAAGATCTAGGTTTGTGACTTTGTTCAGTAATTGCAGTATGGTTCATATTTAGCCAAGGTGAATCAAATCACCTGTAATGATGAAATAGGGACAGCACCATTTGTGACAGTTACAGCTTTACTTTAGCAGGTTATTGTGCATGAAATTAGTTAGTAACTAATGGGTCTGTATGCAATGATATGCTAAGATAACATCTGGTTTATGTTTTTCTGCTTAGTGTTCTTGGCTGTATTGCGAAAGAATATGCACCTTCTCTATGACAATCAGTTGGATTTTCCAGCTGCCAAGTCACAGAGCAAACTCATTTCAGACCTTATATTTCTGGGCTGTGAATCAAAAGTAACTCAGCTGATTTCAAAGGAGCTATTTCATATATGTCTGCATATATATCTGATGGAAAGATTCATCCTATCACCCCATGTAAAGAGATCTGTCCATCTCCCCATATATTGTACTGTATGAACTAATCTTGGCAATGGAAGCTTTATCTGTTTCAATGCAGACTTAGGAAATGATGACTCCCGTGATTTTTTTGCAGTTATCTTTCTCTCTGACTTTCCCTCAGGCATTCAAGTATTATCTTTCTAGAGGAGACTTCAGCAGGAGACATTAGGAATGAGGAAAGAGTTGCATGATATGAGTCATTAAATAGCAATAAAGAAAAAAATGTGATAAACTAGAGCTGTCTCAGAATAGGAACCACCTATTGTGAATTTTCAGGATTTTTGTTTGCTTATGTTAAATGTCGGCCTCTCTATCTAAATGAAAGGCTGAAAAATGCTGAGTAGACATAGCTCAGTTTTGCAATTAGTAAAAGCTTTGGTCATGTCACAAAAGTGACTCAAATGTTCCTATCTTATTCCTTCCATATTTTCATTTCATTTGTCTTGGGTTTCTTGCTTACCATGATACGAATTGCATTTTGGAGGGGTGTAAGGGCTGTATTAGCAGCTTCTTTTGACTACCATTTTTAGCTCCTAGGGAAAAAAAAAAGAACACAAAACCCTGCTTAAGATCTGTCTGTTGCAGTGGATTATTTCTGCTGCTTCCAGAAGGCTGTGACGTGGAGGGCAGAGTTGCATCCTCTGGTGGGGCTACTCAGAAATGTTTGAGATGATGGCTGAGCTGTGTCCTGGAAGGGAAGAGGATAGGTGGCTTATTTGCAAATGAACTTGAGAGGCAGATTAGGCAGCTGTTTGACTGTGGCATCCTGTTTTGCCAAGCTGAGCTGCTGCTGCTGTGGCAGATGTGGCAGAGCCATGTGCTGTGGGCATGCAGCATGCTTGGGCATGTTCACTGTGAGGACAGTGAACAGTCCTTACTGTACATCAGCCCTCAGAATGTAAATATTTAAGGGGTTCTGCTGGGGAGTAAAGCCTTTTCAAGAGCCTTCTGTTTATAATCATTCACAAAAGTCAATGTTTCCTATTATACAGAGAGTGTGGGGTAGGTTCCTGTGCTTAAGCACTTCACTGAAATTGCATGAAAAGTGTAAGGAACTGGTGAGCTCAGCTTGGTGCTCCTCAGTACTCCTCACTGGGCTCTTGGCCAGCTCTGGGCTCTTCTGCTCAGCTTTTTGTTCCTGTGACAGGGAGCTCTGTGGGGTTGTCCCAGCCCACCACTGGCCTCCTCCAGCTTGAAAAGGTTGGATGTCAGTCCCCCCGAAATGAGGTTGTGACATGCATCTCAGGTGTGCGGTTCCCATCTCAGGTGTGTAATTCATATCTCAGGTGTGTAGCTCACCTGCTCTCAGCAAATCATATCCCTTTTTCTCATTTTCAAGTGCTGGGCAACATAGAATGCATCTGCCTGCAGTTGTTCACTGTTTGGACCATGTTTTTAGTTAGAACACAGGGATTTAAAGGTACTTGGAATATACTGGTTATGATAACTTTGAGGGCAAAACCAGGTGATGGCTTTGTAGCTGATTTAATGGAAAATTTTGGCATCCTTTAGGGCCCTGCTAGCCCTGTGTAAGGATAATGTGGTTTCAGCACACTGTCACTGTTTGTTTGTCACCTTCTGGATTAAGAAAATGATGCTACAAAGAACCTTCTGCATGCCAGAGCTGCTTCTCATGGCACCTCTTGCAATGAAATCAGAGGGAACAGTGAGCTCACAGATTTTGTGCAAAAATCATGCAGGGTTTTTCCTTTTTTTTTTTGTGATGACTTCACATTGTTCTTTTTCCTTTTTCCTCTTTTGAAAGAAAGATGTTTTTGGTACCACAGTACAGGCACAGTTGTGGTGACCTTACTTTGTATGAATATTTCCAGCATCCCAGGCTCTGCTGAAGTGAGCAGTGCCAACACACCTTCCAGCAGCCCCTGAGCCTCTGTGGTTTGCCCGCATGGGTACAAGTCTCCCATGCAGCAACTTTTGGCTTTACAGGCAGTTCCTTGTTCCCATAGACTGATGCCCATGTCTGAGTCATGTCCCAGCAGGAGCCTTGCCCAGTGGTGTGGATTGATGCAGGATGAGTGAATGTCTTGTTGAATTAAGGATGCATTGTCTTTTCTGCCTTGTGTTATATTTGACAGTTGTTTCTGGTCTGATATGAAGTTATAACCAGATAGTATTTTTCCTCTCTTTAAACCAGTGTAGATGGGTTATTGAAGAGCACTGAATACTAATTTGACCTAATTGGAATTTATTCAGGTAGCAATGTAAAAGTGATTAAAGTTCTTAAATGCAGTGTGAGCCATTTACTCTTGAAAGAAAACAAGAGATAAAAAAAAAAAGTTCTGGGAAGCTGGCTATCAATTTGGAAAGCTTACAGTAAAGGTGTTAATAATAAAGGATGTTTGATATTTTTTGATATAATGAAATCTCATTTCTATAATTACAATTCTTCATGCAAGATAATTACTTCTGCTCTCCATTCCTATATACTGTACTATCTAAGAGGAAAAAGAACAGTGCAACTATCTCAATTGTGAGGAACTTTTTAAATTTAGGAGTGAATTTTTTCTCATTCTCTGAATGATGAAAGATGTTAGTCATGCATAAACTAATTTTCTCCATCTTTTCTTAACCACCTGCTGCCTGTGTGGTGTTTATGCTGTTGCTGGCTGCTGTTGCAGTTGTAATAAAAACAAGTAGGAACACAAAAATCCCTGTTGCATTTCAGTATCTGGAAGGCAGCTGAGTAAGAGGAAGCGGAAATTTTCTGATGGTACAGGAAGTGCTTTGCCCTTGAAACTGGCCAGGTCAGAGTGATGCAAATTCAGCAATGCCCTGGCGTTATGAGATATTGTGAATAAATAAATAGTAATTTATTCTCCTGTGATGGTAATGTACAAGTGGTGCAGATGCTCCCACCTTTATAAAGTTCTGTTTGCCTGCCCCACCCTAGTTTCTGATTCCTTCTTAATTTAGAATAGGCACTTTTGTTCATGTAGAGAAACTTGATTATTTAGGTTTAAAATTAAATAAGTTTCACAGTGCTAAGGATTCAAAGTTATCCACTGATAAGGATGGGCTGCAGGTCCCTCTCTGTGTGTTGTGCACAGGGGACATGTTTGTTACAGCTGGATTTTTTCTGAAGTGAGAGGTGAGATTCAGTTGAGTTGGAGGCCCTCTGCCTCACTGAGGATGTGTTGACTGTCACCAGGGTTTCATGACCCCAGTTTATATGAGGAATAAAAACGTTCCTCATTGTGTTAGGCTGTCATGTAAGTAAAGGCAGAATGACTGTTTCCAAATCCAGTGTATCCCAAACTTAGACTCTACCACATGACATGACTGGTGTTAGGGAGGTGTCTGCTAACAGAAGAGTGTTTGTATTCGGCCACCGAGTGGCACTCCAGACCCAGCAATCTAAGAGGGGAAGGGTATATTTCTGCCATCAGGGTTCAGGGCTCTAAAATACAATTATTTGCAAGCATGTAGACACCATCAAGTCAAATTGGACTGCTGAAGGTTAAATTACTGTCTTCAGAAATGTTGTTATAATATCCATCTTGACATTTCATTATCCCAGTACAATATAAATATCAAATTTGATTAGCTGTCAACAGAAAGAAAAATAAACCAAAATATTCCCATCATTTTTACTCCAGAAAAATAGTAGGGGATGTCATTAAAAATAGTGGGTTGCCAAAGTTTAAAAATGTCCGTTGAAAGTGGTATTTGGTTGGGTAGCTAGAATATTTTTGTCCCCAAAAGGTGCTGTTATGAAGAGTGTTGCTGTTGAAGGCAGATGTTCAAGCTGCTGCATCCATTTCTGGATATAACCTGGTTTGGTTTGGGAAGTGGTAGCTTTTTCATCCAGCTTTAGTGATGCTTCCAAGATTCATTTCAAGACTGAGACTTTCACTGTGTTTATAGGACCAAAAGCTTCGAGTAGTTTGACTAAGATTTGTCTTTTAACCATGCAGAATTCAAATAAAACATCATGTTGACCTTCTTGTCAAAACCATTTACAGACAAGTGGCTGTACCCCTATTTCTAAATTAAGATACTAATAGGTCAAGCAAACCTTTGGTGTGAATCAAATTTGAATCACCCTAAATTTGAATGTGGTTCTTTGTACTGGAATTTAAGCAGTGCAATATTTAAAACATTGTTCATTGTCATAACAAGTCATCTGTCATACTCTGGATTTAGAACTGTTTATAACGATTTTTATTACTTTGAAAAGTTTCTAGTTCATGCTACAATTACTATTCAAACTACGTGACATCAACCTAATTCTCTGTTGTGAGATTAATGAGTAATTCTAGCCTACTGTTTTGCATTTGTGACTGTGAAGGCAGCTGTTGGAACTTTAGCAATTTTTTTGAATAAATGCTCTTGATAGAGTTCTAGTTCCTAGTGAAGATAAGACATCTCTGCAGCTAAGGAAGAATTATGATTCCCTGTGGAGCTGTGTGTGTCACAGAGCATTGTTAAGTTTAATGACTGTGTTTGAAAAAGTGGGAAAAGTTGTTCCCATGCACTGCTGATTGTTTCCTTGTTTCACGTGGTGTAGTGATCACACAGCCCCAGGAAGGACAAATGACTGTGGCTTCAGTGGCATTGTGTGGCTACAGATTGGCTTTGGGCACAGACATCACAGACATCATCCAGCTTTCTCGAAACAGTCTTTTAAATGTCACCTTCCTGTGATGGGAAGCCACGTCTGACCAGGACTGAAAATTCAGTTTCAGCTTTCTTACTTTTTTGATGGTGGTTGTTTTTTTTTTTGTTTTGTTTTTTTTTTGGGTTTTTTTTTGCCTGCAAATGTCAGTTGTATTTTCTGTTAACTTGATGTTTTCAGGAATCTTTGATTCTTTTTAAGTTATGATAAGTGCTCTGGTCATGCTAGGCACTTTCTCTGACTTCTTGGGATTTCCAGCTATTGATGTTTGCTGTCCTAGCATACAACGTCTTGTTCCCTTTTTTCGCCTCCTCTGTCATCTTAGGGTGATCTCGTGCCTTGCACAATAACTTCTCTGAACTCAATTCACTAATCTAGCTTGCCCAATCAAGTGTGTCATGTCTTTGTGACCATGAGCTTTCCTTTCCCAGGGGCTCGATCATGCTGGAAGACTTTATGAGCCAGCAGAATGAATTTTGATCCTGTTCAGTTTTGGTGCACTTTCACCTATTACAATGGTGCCTGAGCCACATTAGGGACAAGCAGAGTACTTATCTTGGCTACTGGTTCTTACTCACACTGGGGCACCACAACTTTGCTTTCATCTTTTTTGGGAGATGCTGTTAGTAGTACCCCCATGTTTTCCCACATGACCTCAATATATACTGTGCTCTGCATAAACCTAGTGGTATATCAGTGTCTAGTTCTATGTGCTAAACACAGATTTCCTCACTGAAAACACAGTTTATAAAGCCTTTTTTAGGTTTTTGTCAGGAATCTGTAAACTTTCAGATTTCCATTTCAGTCAGAGACATTTGATGTGAGTGACCATGGACTGTGCTGCTGAAGATGGAGGTGAGGGAGTAAACATCTGAAAGGCTTCCTCATTTTAAAGCAGGGATTGCTTGAAATGACAGACATCAGTGCCCAGGAGACTGTGCTGGCCACTATATTTCTTCCTGTGCTCTGTGCCAGAGGTTAAAAATCATGTTTGTTTCTTCCACATCACAAATGCTGGTGACCAAGTGCAGAGTGTGTCCAACTTGAAACAACCTTCCTCTTAGGCACTGGCTAGGGGGCAGGATGAAATTCCTCAGATACACGTCCATATAATTATTTGGTATTTGATACATGAACCAGAGCCCAGGCTTTGCAGTTGCTTCAAGTCATTTTACCAGCTGGCTTATTTTGGTATGATAGATCTAACAAGACCATATCACAGGACTCAAAGTTTTTGGAAAGATGTTACTATGTTTTTGCTGAGAAGAACTTTTGTTTCCCTCTGTCATTTTCTAGCAGGAATGTGTGTTTTACCTCATGAGAGTTACCAGGGCTGGCCCCCAGCTCTGGCCTTGGGTTTTCTTCTGTCCAGCTTTTATGCTTTCTCTTGTTCAAGTGTGTCAGAATTCTGTTCTCCTTTAAGCTGTTGCTGTTTTGCATCAAGTCACTCAGAGGGAGCAGGGAAGACCAGTGCTGTGCTCTGCTGCCAGAGCACCCAGTAAATTCACATGGGCTGACATGGAGCACTGGGAACCCCAAGGTCAGTTCTGCTCTGTGATCTTGCTAAATTCCTGTTCTGTTGCTTTGCTGTTAAAGAATTGGACACCAGTCTATCATTTTTAGTCAAATAAACCCCACCACAAACCCCCACCATTTTCTTAATAACTTCAAGCTGGTCATCTGTTGGAAAACAGAAGAGCTATAGCTTCTTTCAACTGGGAATTCACTGTGATTACAGAATATGAGGTGTTGGGTGATTTGGCAGTGCTGTGCACGTGATAATGTCCTTCAGGAGTGATTAGGGCTTTGTTCATCTGAGAATCATCTGCTGAGAAGTGCACATATAAGTGGAAGAAACTGTGATTCCAAGAGTTTGCATTCCTTATCAGGTTAGGTAGTGAAAAAGGAGAATGACTGTACATGTACCTAAGTCAAGGTGTTTGAGTGTTATGAAAGCTGCTCCATGTGTCTTTAGCCATTTAAGTGGAAGGATTTGTGTTAGTCTTTTGTTGATTCTTTCAGAATTTTTCCAGGCTTTAGATGATTGTGCCACTTGGCAAAGTCCAGAGCTCTGTCTCCCTTTCTACACTTGCTGAACACTCTTGGATAAAAATTTCTCTTCTGTTCTTTTACAGTGTGTGCTTACTTAATTTTCCTTTCAGAAAAAAAGTAGGTGCCTGAAAGTGGCAGCTTAGTCGCTGGAATTGGAGAAAAATGCAAGCAAGATAAAGCCTGCTCTTGCCATTGCATCCTTGATTTAATTGGATTTTGGTTATACATGACACAGAGTTGTGTAAGTGTTAGCTGAAAAGTGTGAAGGACATTATGTCTCCTTTGCCTAAAGCATAAAAGGAAAAAAAAAGTTTTCATTTTAACAAGAAACTCCAGAGCAGTTTGGACTCTACATCAAAGAGCAATATTTGGTTTCATTATGTCTTCCAGACGGTTCTTAATGCAAGTCCAAACCCAATCTATAAGTAGTAGCCAAAGTGATTTTTGCCTTCTCTAAAGTTCTCTCTAGCTAAACCTAGCTGTGCTGGTTATGTGTTTTTCCAAAGGGCAACAGCCTGATATAATGGAGAGTAGATTTTGCTTTGGCCTGTGGTACCGTGCCGTCATCCTCTTGGACCACCTCCAAGAGAGCACAGGTGGCAGTTCTGCTGGGATCTCACAGCTTCTCTGTTTTTATTAGCCTTTCTGGCTGGTATCCTCTACTGTATGACCCACCCTTGAGATGCACTTTTTGGATCACTCCATGGAATTTCTTCTGTTCACCTTCTAAAATTTCATCCCGGTATCTTAAATTAAAAATGTCTGGGTAAACCTTACAGTGCTCATTCTAGTCATTGGTTCATGATCACATGAACTACATTTGACTGATGTAAGGAGCACAGGAGTATCTTTATGGATTATCCAGGGACATCCATGCACTTCCCTGTGACAGGTGTGCTCTGGTTTGCAATCCTCCCTCGAAACAGCTGCATGTCTCCCAAGAGCTTTCTCCAGTTTGTCTTGTGGCTCTTCATCTGTCCAAACATTTCCAGTCTTCCCTAGATAAAGTTGTAGTTTCTGTAGTTTCCACACTGTGCCTGGGCTGTGTCCCAGGCAGGTGCTGCTCACAGCTCCTTCCACCAGCCTTCAGTGCAGGCAGTGCTGGGGGGGTGAGAGGGGGCACTTGTCCATTGCCAGGATTGCTCTTTGCTGGGAGCAAAGGATGGAAGTAAAGCAAATGGCAGGCAGGGAAGACAGCAGATGCCAGAAGGTAGTGGAGTTATCTTGCTTCATATGTGCCTGTCCTCTGTGTATTATTGAGTGTTTACGTAGCCAGAACCTGCTCTGCCAAGAGTCTGGGTGTGGAGGTGGTGCAAGGCCACTGCTCCCCCATCCCCTGCTGTGCCGGGAGACGCCTCTCTAATGACACTGCTGTGAATGAGGCAGTGTCCCAGGTACTGCAATCATTGGAAAGCTGTCTCTTTTTGCAGGAATAGCACTCTGAGTGTGGCTACTGGATCCGAATTTCTGTTCTGTTAATTGCACTGCTCCCTCATAAATTGCCCTTGCAGTTTCCCTCAGTAATGCTATTCATCACCTCCTCTTTTAAACTCTGAATTAGACATATACAGGACCATGTAGGCAGCTGCTGGTTATATTTTAATGATACAGCTTGCTACATGCTTCTTTGAGAAGAAAAGTGTTATAAATAATTCAATAGAGTTATTTTGCAGTACATATATATGTCTGTCATAGCCTGTTAGAATGGCACAGTGTCACTTTAAGGATGCAGCTAGGAAGCTGTCTGTTTGCACTGCTGAACAATTTGGGGCCATAGGAACCTAGGGCTGTGACAGGCATTACGATATGATGCATTAATGCCATTGCTGGGTGTTACGAGTTCATCCCCAGAGGGGCTCTGCTGCACTTGCATGATCTTGCTGCCATGGGAGGGGCTGCCTTGTTTTTGCTGTAGTTGATTTTAATGTGGAGATTTTTATAATGTGTCTGGTGCTTTTGTGAGAAAGGAAGAGGCCGTTGTTTTATAACTACTTTAAAAAAATTAAATATCTGATCTTGCTAACGACAAAACATGAAGAAAAACTACATCTATATTGTCTGCCACAGTAATTGGTTTTTCAGGAGGGGACTAACCTTTATTTCAGCTTTTTCTCCTTGAAAAACAAAAGGTAAACAAGATTCTACAAAGAAACATCATGTGCTGGCTGCTCTTGCCTGGAGTAAGAAACAATGCAGGGTTTTTTTTTTTTTTGTTGTTGTGGGTTTTGTCCCCCCCATGAATTTGTTGTAGATGCAGTATGCTTTCTTGTAAATAAGATTTCTTCCCAGGAATAGCTAGGTTGGTCTCTTCAGAATTGATTTTTGCATACATGGCTTGAACTTTAATGCTGTTTGTGGATTTGCACTGTAATTAAAGGATCTTCTGCTTGGTTTCAGCCCAACAAGAGATACCAATTTGTTTTGATGAGGAGGCAGCAGAGAAAAAGAGTGGAAGGCTAGAGGCAGATAATAGGAAACAAATAATATAGTCTGTGCTTGTAATGTAAATATCTGTATTTTCAGCATAAAGTAAATTCTTTCTTACCCAAAATGCTGTTTGCTTTCTATTGTGCTGTCATATTTAAGCTCATGCATAACTAACCTAAAATATATGTAATTTTCTATTTAAAACCATTTAACCAGAATGATAACAGCTTTGGTAGGAAATGAGTGTTAGGAGAGGCTTAGCAGAGGTTCTAATCCTTGTGTAAAAGTACAACCATGTCTCAGTGTCTCATACCAATGCTGGATCAGGCTCCCTGGGAACAGGAGCACTTTGCTTCTACTTGCTTTGGGCTACATGGGGAAAGCTACAGAACTTTACAGGATGAGTGATTCAATATTTGTTAATGCACGCACTGATTTCTCTTGCCAAACTTCTGCCTGCATTTTTAGATACTGAGAGAATGGTCAGCTTTTCTTAAAATGCTTGACATGTGTTGCTGTCCATGCTCTTTTGAAAATCTTTCTGTCAATATGTCAGAGCAAAGGAGGGAGAGCACTCCAAACCCATGGGCTTTCTTGAAATGCCTGGAAATATTTGGTTCCTTGTCTCTGGGGAAGAGAAACCTTCCTCTGTGAGCAGTTATTCCTGTCTTGGCCACTGCTTTGTCAGTTCAGACATTGCTTCTTTATTTTTCCTTTCTGTCTGATCCTGGAAAGTGCTGGAGAAAGTATTATGCACTAGTTGTACTCTTTGTTTGATATGATCAAGGACTATTAAGCTCTTAAAAGTTTTTTTTATTCTATTAAATAATTAAAAACTATATCAAAAATTATAACTCTAGGATGATGATAAATGGGACTGAGTTTCTGCTTGTTACAGAGCTGTGAAACACCTTGTTAATGGAAAATGTTGGAGTAATTGTTTACATAGAAAACAATCATAAGAGTTCTGAGATTTTTACCATCTATATATTGGAGACATAGCCATATGTTGATTTTTGGGTGGTGAGACCTCCTTGAGTTTATTTTGCTACAGAATAGCCTGGGCTACACATGATGTATTTTGCTTCAAGAGAATGTTATAGGCATCCTGTAATGTTAATTTCTTTAGGAAGTTGCATTCTGTTGTCATGCTGAAGAGCCATTTCAGAGTCAGTGTTGCTTTATCCAGGGCTGGCCCTCTGTCCCTGGTTAGGCCAAGCAGCAGCTGGGTAAAGGTGTCTGAGTGTCAGTGGCAAAGTCCCTGGTGAGCTCTCCACTCCCTAAGGCTTGGCCATGGCCCAGTGACTGCCAGACTGCAAACTGGAAGGTAGAAAATAAAATTATGATGTTTTTAGCTGCTGGTATTCATTACTTCATAAAGATGGTAACTGTGAAGAAAAACAGTGAAGGATTTCTTTATTTTTGTAAGTAGTTTCTTCTTTCCTTAGAGCTCTAAAATTTTCGCCATTTTGTCCTTTATCAAACAGATCGACAACAGGGCTACTCACTGTAGATTTTGTCTTTGCAAAGTCAACTTCAGGGCCAGTGGAATCTATGAAAATGAATTTTCTGCCCTTTGTAAAAGCCATGACCTCTGCAATACAGAGAGATGAACTGTGGATATGAAGGGAGCTCCTAGGAGCTTGCTGTACAACTGGTGTGAATAGTGATCAATCTGACCTGCAACCATCTGAATGCTGCTGGGGGCAAGCTGCTGTGCTAGAAGACATAAATTGCAGCAGTGATAAGTAGAGCTGTCCCCAGAGAGGAGGACCTTTGCCCCTATCCCCTTCTTTCCTCCAGACAGTCCTTCACTTTGGAGTGCTGCTTTCCAGGCTCTCCCATCCTAGGTTCAGTGTTTCCTTTCGTCTTGGCTGAAATCAGTACTATAGAAATGTCCATGTCTCAGTTTTGCTGCAGGTGGTTAGGGGCTGCATTTCTGGCTGCTTTGCAGGCTCGTCACCTTAGAGGTGAAATACAGCCAGAGAATGGGTTGGAGGCTATGTAGCTTTTCTGGGAGAGGTACTGTGATTAAATTAACCAGAAAAGGAAGGAGGCACTCTGTGACACTGTGAAAAACCTCCTGATGCAGAGGAATATTTGCAGAAGATGAGCATCCCTGGAGCCCAGAGAGCCAGATGAATACCCAATTCACTCACGGGGCCTAAGGATCACTTTCAGGTCCTTCTGTGCTGGTTGGAAAAACATTATATAAATGCAAAGTGACTGTGCTGAAGACACAGGCAAGGACTAAATCCATTGTGAAAACAGGACCTTGGAGGCACTGTGAACCATGGCTTTGGAAATAAATTGGAAACTGTATGTCACTATTGTCTTCCATCATTATAGTCTTTGGGACATATTTACTCCTTTAAAGTCTTCTGTTTAGTCTGCTAACATACTGTTGCATTGTTAAGTGGGAAGTTTCTGGTTTAATTGTAAGACATTGTCATAAACCTTAGAGGCAGTGAGGTTTTATTCTTTCTTGTTTGTGTAAAGCCTGTGTTGCTGTAGCCTGGATCCAGAAATTGATAACACAAACAAGGGATAAATCAGGCATATTTATCTAAGGACTCATTTGGCAATAGAAAGAGTTGTTTAACTATATTTTCTTCTTCATAATGTGTTTAGTGCTTTTTGTTAAGTTGAAATATGCAAGGTCTGTTTTTCATTGCTGCAGTGTAAGTGCTCCATCCCAGTGTAGGCACTGTATTTCTTCTTCTCCAGCCTTCAAAAAAGATTTTCCTGGAGATACTAAAACTTGTGAGAGTGGAAAAAATCTCAAAGGGTTTTGATAAGTCATGGAACTAATTTCACATAATGATTCATGAAGGAGATGTAAAAGTAAAGACAAAGTATTTTAATCTGTGACTTTGCGGGATGTGGGTACAATTACGTTTATATGGGGTTGATATTTCTGTGCTCCCCTGTACTCCTCAGGGAATGTGTTTCATTTGCAGTGTGTGAATGTTAGGAGAAGGACCATGCACTGCTATTTCTGGGAGTCTCTGTGGTTTGTTTTGTAATTTTTTCTCTTCTTTTGAATGGCACTAGTCTTATAGCACTTGGGGGAGGGAGAATTGAAATAATTTTATGAGCATTGCTTCTGTTCTTCCTGTAGTGTAGACCTGACACTTCCTTTGATATACAATCCAAATTTGTAGTCATCTTCAGTGGTTCCTGAAGTTGGCTCCCTTCCCTTTTGTTCTTAATTTCAGGTGTTGTCAAGTTGAGCCAACAATCTAGTGCAGTTGAGATTTTTTGGTCTCTAGAACTGAATGTCTTAGTAACAGAGGTTTTGTTCAGTTTTATTACTTGGCATCTTCTTTTGAAGGCAAGAACTAAAGGAGAAACACAAGGACCGCCTGGGGAATGCACAAAGAAGGGAACCTTGAGGTCTGATCTCTTACCTATATAAGATAGTGAAAAATGTGCATTCTGAGTGGCTTTCTGGGAGTGCCTCAGTGCCCAAAGTCTTGGAGAGTATGTAAAATACACATGCCTCAATAGAAAAGGTGGCTGAAGTAGTAACTGTTCTTGTACTCCCTCTTTGCATGCTCCATAAGGTACAAAAGTTTTTGTTGGACTGGTGCCAAAGTGAATTTTCTGTGGGTTGGAAAGGAAGGGGAACAAAGTAAAAGTGAACAGTCTGCTCCCCTCTGTGTCCATGGGCTCCTTCCCTCTACGAGACGGCAGCTGTGAGGAGCCCAGGACTAAAAAGCTTTCTGAAACATGATGAGGTGCTTAATCAAATTTCCATGTTCAGTTTCAACCTCATGTGAATAAAGAATGTGTAGTGAAAGAGGTTTGTGTGTACTTTGAACATAAACATGAAGGTAGTTATCTATTTGCAGGGAGACTGTGGTCATGCAAATTTATGCCACATTCTCCTGGCAGAAGGGATGTTCTTGGTGAGAAGGTTTTGAGGTAGCAGAGGAAAGGTTTTGGAAGGACTTTGTGTGAAGGAAGCTTCAAGAAATTGCAATAATGGCTACAGAGTGGGTTGGTTTTCTCACCTTCCTGGATGCCTCCACTTCTCTCCTTGCCTGTGAAGACTCCTGATGGACAATGGGAAATGAACTGGCTTATCCAAGTATTAATTTCAACCCAGCAGTAACTGAGTAGAGAGAGAGGAAGTTACATGAGGCAATGAAAGGAGACAAAGGAGGAAAGTGATCTAAATAGTAACATAAAGAAAATATTTGGGAACAAAAGTAATCATTGACTTGTACAATAGGGTGTCCAGCAGCCCTGCTGAGGTTGTGTGTGATGGATGTATTTGTTCATTCAGTTGTGTCTTGCATAACAACATTTTTAAATTGCCGCTAGAATGAAATTGATTTCTTGAGTTTTAAATAGTGCAGTGTAAATCTTCCACTCACACCAGGACCGAGGAGTCTCTGACTGCAAGCTCACTGCAGTTTGCCAGTTCCACTTGATTTCATTTCAGATTCATCCCTGCAAGCCAAACCACAAAAAGAGCTTCCTGTCCAGTGGAGAATGAAATGCAAGAGGCGATCCTTTTGTTGCTAATGGGAGGCTGCAGGGAGCAGAGCTGGCTCTTGCTGAGGTTGTGTTTGGGCTTGGTTAACTATTTTGCCAGTGAGGCAGAGACTCCTGGTCACTGGATATAAGTTAGATGCTCTTAGATCTAACTGAAGGCAGTACTTTAATACCTGTGATAGTTTATAAAAAGACTTGCTGAGCAGCAGCCTGATGTAATGAAAGGTGAAAAGCTTGGATGGTTGTGTTTCTCAGGATTCTCTTCCAGGAGAGTTTGGCTTGCTGCTTTATTTACCCCACACTGGCTCTTTGGCCTGCAGACTCAGTGGGCTTTTTCTTGTTGGCTTTTTTCCCTCTCAGAGCTTATAAATTAAGCCATCAAGGGTAAATTTTTTCCTCTTCCAGTACATTAATTTATTTACTAAGTCTTAAACTTGCCATATGCTGATGTGTTTTCCCATGTCCTCCTCAAGCAGTGTGGGGTAGTGTTGCTGATGGGGCTGATCTCATAGGGTAAGGAGGGCTCCACTCCTGTGGGCATTCTGCAGAGGTTTTTGTCTTCTGCTCCCCTCCTCAACTGCCATCAGTGGGAGGCCTGACAGAGCTCTGCTATGGGAGGATTAGAGGTTTATTTGGCTATGAAGAGGGGCTCTGAGATGTCTTTGTGCTTTTGGTGTCTTACTCAGAGCTGGGACAGGATCTCAGAGATGTGCCCTGCACTTTGATGCCAATCATCTGCAGATGCTGGAGTGTTTGTCCTGCACAGTGTTTGAGAAATGAGTAGTTCTTCATGGGTGAGCTCTGCCCTCAGAAAAGCCCCATTCCCGAGATGCTGCCCTGGACTGGACGTTGGGACACCCACTCCGGATCACAGTAACTCACCTGTTCTGCCTGGGAAAGCCCTTTAACCCCATGTTAAAGGGCTTTCCCAGGCAACCTCAGAAGCAGCAGCACTGAAATTGGTATTATGTTCTTCTTTCTACTGGGGAAGAGCATTTTTCAAGAATAGGTATTTTCACAGTGCCCCAGCTCCTCCTTCTCCTTCGCTTGCTACTGCTACTGAAAAGCATGGGGGCAGTAAAACCTGAAAGAACAATGATGGACTAAAAATGAAAGCTCTTCTGTCCTTCAAAGGCATTTAGTTGGGGAACCGTATCCAAAGTGGTGCTATCACTTTATGCCTTACTTGTGTGGTGACCCCTTCCTGGGCCCATCTAAGGCAGGATCTGCTGCATGGTCACAGCTGAGAAACACATGGGAAAATAAAAGCACCTGCAAAGGGCTGCTGTGAGCGTGGCTGTGGGGACAGATGGACAACTGGAGCAGCTGCTGCCCAGCAGTTGTTTTTCCTTAGGAGTTCTGAAGATGTAAAGAGCCAAATGCATTTCTTGCTGGGCTTGTTTATTATTTTTGTTTTCAAGGGGGAATTGTAGCATGGCTGTAAGACTTAAGTTCAGCCTTGGTCCCACAAAAGGGCTCAGATGCTGCTGACTTAACTGCTGAAGAGGTGCTGATACTTCCAGCTTTTTCTGGAGCTATCCTTTGATTACTTGGAATAAATCAGACATTAACTACTGATGTATTATTTTTTCTCTCCTAATCCAGTGGGCAGCCCTAAGAGTTGATGTTTTTTTTCCGCTAAATAGTTGCCTAGCTCTGTCTGTTCTCCCTCTGAATTTTGTCTCAAAAATAAAACAGTTCTTCACATATTTCTGTAAGCCACATTACTGCATTTACTGTGTATTTCTTTGTGCTGAGGAGCCCTGCCATTCCCACAAAGACCCTTGTGTTCGTGCTGCAAGGCTTTGGCTGGACACAGGCAGTGTGGGTGAGGAAGCAGTGACAGGCAGAGGGAAACTGTGCCGCCTTTTTACTTGACAGGTTTTTTTTGGGTCTTAAGCAAATGTTGCTTGAATGCAGTTCATGGTATTTGCTCAGTGATCCAGTGGAATGTCTGGGATATTTTTGTTTTTCCTTCAGAGCCAAAAAGCAGCTTTTGGCTCTAAATCCCAAACTGCCAGCCTGAGGCTGAGTCACTGTGCTTTAGGGTGAGGAGAGCTGAGCTGGTGTGGTGAGACGGGTACCCTGTCCAGCACAGAGCACTCCTGCTGTGCCTGGAACTGGATGTGTTAATTAAAGATGTTGAAAATGACTCTACAGCTAAATCTGCTTTTATTGACACTAAAGCTGTGCCAGGACTTACCAAGCTGTTGGACTGCATGCTGCAGGCCTGTCCCACTTGCATCCCAGCTCCACTGAGGATAAAAGAAAAACTAGTTTCAGCCATCAAATCTGTGACTCTTTGGTGAGCCCTGATTCTCCCCAACCACTCAGCTTGGAGGTGCCACTGGGGGCTTTGGGCGCACTGCCATTGCAGTGAAGTTGAGCACAGGTTTCCTGAGTAGCAACTTCTTGCAGAGGTGTCCAGATCTTCTAACAATGTGGAGATGAAGCTTGCTGTGTCCTGGCCACGACAATATGTGCCTGTTGTCAAGGTGGAGCCTGAACCTTCTCATCCTGCATCTGCTTTTGTGCTGCAAACCCAGGGAACATCTCCATGTATGTGTTCCTGCAGCAATTTTAAACAAGACATGCATACATCCTTCTAAACCTGCTTTTGGCTGCTGTTCTTCCAATCTGCTCTGCATTCTTCTTTAAAACTTCTGCAAGTTTACCTGATCTTTAGGCTGGTGGTTCTTGCTGGACTGGGATGAACTGACAAGCTTCAGCCATTGGAACAGGTTTTCCAGGGAGGTGGTGGAGTCGCCATCCCTGGAGGTGTTTAAGGGGTGTCTGGATCTGGTGCTGGGTGATGTGGTTCCGTGATGCAGGAGTTGCAGTGGTGGTGCTGAGTGGATTGTTGGACTGTGTGATCTTAAAAGTCTCTCCCAACCCAGATGTTTCCATGATTCTCTGATGCTTTGCTTGCTGAGTGGAGGGTCTGTACCTGTGCGTCTTAACACAGACCCTTACAGTCACTTCATTGCCACGTATCCTGAAGGTGCCACAGGAGCAGTTCTGTTTTCAGGAAGAAAATGTCTCATTATCTCTGTTTGCCTCACATTTAAGTAAGGCAAACTGTCTTGATCAAATATAATCAGTTGCAACTAGACCAAATTTGAGGCTAAAGGAATTTTTTTTTTTAAGCACTGATAATCAAAAGAGACAGTCATCTACTACTAAGATTTGCACAAGATTCAGGATCCTCTAGTGACTGCAAATATGCAGAGTAAACGCCTGCTAGCTCAAGGTCAGTGCTCTATTTTAATTTTTTTTTCATTTTCTGTGTTAATTTTGCTGACAAAGACACTCCTTATCTGGTACAGAAGAAATACTTATATTAAATAAATAAACAAGGAGTTAATTTTACATATGGTCTTTTGATCATGGTCTTGAATAGTGAGAGAGCTGAGAGTCCTGTGAGGTATGTGTTCCTGTGCCAAGCTCCTGTGCCAAGAGAGCATCTGTCCTCCTGTAATGCAGTAATTATGGGTCTTTACAGCTTGGATCTGCTTCCTTGGAGCACTGATAGTCCATGGGCTGGGGATAGGGAGCAGAAGGAGAAAAAGTAATTTGGCTGCCTAATTTCAGGTGCCCGAGTGAGGCTTGTGAGATAGGAGCAGTATGGATAGATGATCCACTGGGGAGTCAGATCTGAGGTCAGAGTGACACATACAGGAGCTGAGCTGCTCTTTATCTGCTATGAATTACAAGTGAAAAATGTGAGATCAGTGATGAAAGAGTATGAAAAGGGTATGAAAAGGAAAAAACCCTTATTAATTCTGACAAATCATACTGTGCTAGAAGTGAAAATGTCTATGGCAGATGCTCTGCTGGTCTTTTCAAAGTTGGTAAGATCTCAAACATAGTTATTAAAAGACATTTTCACCATACATTATTGGATTTGAGGGGCTGAAAACAACAATGTCAAAATACTCAGATATTTCTGTCTTTCCACGAGAGTGCATGAAAAATGACATCAATTATTCTTCATGTCCTTTGACATGAGACATCTCTATGTGTCACATGGGTGTCACTGCATTACAAAAGGGCAAAGGCACAGCATTTTTCAGTTGAGGACAGTTTTGCCAGATACTGACACTTGTGTTGGCGAATCTCTAGGGTGAAATAAGGAGCTCTTCAGAACATCTTGGCTTTTACAAAAGGTTTGGATGCTTGCAAGCATAGAGGTGCTGAAGCCTCAAGAGTATTTTATGTCATGCTTGGTGACAGTGGCTTGCCAGAGGATGAAATTTGCCATAGAAAGGCTGGAAAGAATGTGGATAATTTTTAACATGCACAAGAAATTTTACTGAGATGTATGTATCTTCCAGAAATTTGTGGAACAGATAGAACGCACAAAGAACTAAATGGGCCATAAAGAAATATACTCTTATCCCTGGTAGAAGATATGATAGGAAATGCCTTCACTGCTTAAGGTTAACACAGTGTCATTGAGCTGAATTTGCATTCCTTTTCTCGCTTAAAATAGTGTCCAAAACAACTAAAAGCTGCAACAGCTTGATCATAATTTACTTGTTCCAACCAGCCTGTAGCTACTCTGCCTTGCACTGAGGCTAGAATCATAGAATCATTAAGATTGGAAAAGACTTCCAATATCATCAAATCCAACCTTTGACCAAACACCACCCAGTCAACTAAACCATGGCATGTTGTGCCATGATCAGTTGTTGAACACTTCCAGGGATGGTGACTCCACCACTTCCACGGGCAGCTTGTTCCAGTGCTTAACAGCCCTAGAGGGGAGGGAATAAAGGTCCTGGTCTCACTGTGTGTAGGATGACACTTGCTATAGGACATGCCACACTTGCACAAATAAGTAATTTTTCTGGACTGATGTTTGCTGCCAAGTGAGTTCCAGAGTTTCAGAGGAAGAAAAAGCTTTATTTAGTCCTGGTGAACTTTTGCTGGTGGTTAGAGCTGTATTATCACAGATGTGGCTTTCAGCCTGCACTGTGGCTTTGCCTGTCTTTGTCAATGATCACTCTCTTGTCAGTAAAGCTGTGGAGTTGATGCTGTTCAAGCACTTCAGTGTGTTTCTGTACGTGCAATGATAACTGTAACAACATCACTACTGCTGCTTCTACTAATGTCTTTCTGTGCCCTTCACATCTCATTCTGATGATTATTAAAGATGAAATTTTGAGGTTTTTTGGGGTCTTTTTTTATAATACCTGCTGGCTTCACACTGATGAGATATCAATGATTTTAATGGAAAAGACCACCAGTGGGAATTTTTGCCTCAAAATAGCTTTCTTTTCCAACTAATAATGAAAGGAATCATCTGTTCTTTGACCTTTGGTTGGCAGACTTGGAAATTGAATAGGAAGATGGTTGTACTGTACTAGCTTCACTGTAATGGTGTGGTGAGGGGTTTCAGAGCATTTAAACCAAGGTGGGTATGCTGTGAGATGTGTCAAGGCAGGAGCCAAAATGCAGGGAGTACTAATTGTGGAATAACCTTGTAACTCTGAGCTCAGGGAGAAGTACCTTTCTTGGGTCAAAGAGTGGAGGTGTCTCCCCAGCCCCTGGTATCCCTGTTCTGTTTGGGCAGGGGACCATGCTGTGATGAAATGTTAGACATCTGTCTTCACCAAGAGCTTCAGCAATGCTACTCTTGTCAAATGCCTGTATCTCAACTAGGAAAAAAAAGGATAATTCATTTTAAAAACCAAAAAGTAACAGCACTAGTAGGTGTAGATGTTTCTATATAAGACACAGTGCAGGAGAAACTTTAAAGATGAGGTTTTGTTTATTCTTTCCTGTGAGCTCCTTATTGTAATGTCTAAGCACCTTATAAATATTTATGGATGTGTCCTCAAAGGAAAGGAGATTTATGTAATGGAGGTTCAAAGTGATGTTAAAAGAAGCAACTTTCCAAAGGTTCCTACACAGTTATACTGTGACAGAACTGGGACAGTAAATCAGACCAATACATCCCATTTTGGTAAACAAGCCAGAATACCATCCTTATTATTAGTTACTTTTGCGTTGGCTGCTTACAGAGTAATTCACTGCTTTTTTTTCTTAAAACACAATGACTTTATTCTGGGGAAGTCCATTATTTTTTGTAGCTTCACTCGTAAGCAGGCCACACACACAGATTGATGGCCAACAGGGGGTTGCAGTTAGATGCTGTAGAGGAACAGAGGAGAACTTTAAATTCAATTTATGCTGCAGTGTGACAACTTACTCTGATTTTGCTCCTTGGCTGCTGAAGTTGTCCGAGCATCACTTGGGAGTTGCCTATGCTCAGAAGCTGATGCTGTGTGTTGGGGTGAATTTGCAGCACAGAGCTCAGCAACACTGACTGCCTGGGATGGAGTTGCCTTTGCTTTCCTCCCCTCTCCCCATCCTTGTGCTGCTGCTCAGGGCAGCCCATGAACTGGCAGCAGCTTCCTCTTTAGGACAAGCCAGCAGTGAAACAATTCCCTGCATCCCCTCTTGTGCTCATCAGCACTCATGAGAGGTGCTGATTTCTGTGGTCTCCAGGTGACACTGGGCTTCTCCAAACAGCAGCTGGGGGCACAAAATGTTGCTGTGGTGGCAGCTCTCTCCTGCAGCCAGGGATTCAAAGCTGTATTTGGGCAGTGATAAAGTGCATGAGCAAGAGGATATTTCATTGTTCCTCGGGGTTTAAAGTCTGTGCAAAGCTCTTTGAAGTTAGTGAAGGACTTCTGATGCTACAATGGGCTTTGAATTTGACCCCAAGTGTCAGTTTACAGTGTTTGTCTTTTGTTAGCTGGCTTGTGAGTATGAAGCAGTGCTGAGCAAACCTTTGGAGAATATACTGAATGTGCAAATTTGCACAATGATCTTGCTCCGTTCAAAGCAATCTGACTTTGGATATGTGTTGAAATACCCCCCAGTATGCTGTAGACACATTCCTCTTTGGTCCTGGATGTGCTGTTTGTATGTGTTTGGTTGGCACTGTGAACTTTGAGGTTTTAAGTTTTTCTACAGTACTTTAGGGAACTCAACTCTCATCACTAATAAAATAAAATAAGGCAAAACACTGGTAGGTCTTGCCTTGTTAACTGTTCTAGCTGTTGTATTTGCCACTGTTCCAAAAAAAATACAAAGCTTTATAAGATTCAACGTATTCCCAGTGCAAATCATGAATATTTATAGGCAAAGAATAAGACTTCCCATTTTGAAATGTCATTGCTATGAAATTGCTTTTTTGGCAAGCATGATTAAGCCACACAGACTTCCAATACAGTTTTGTAAGCTTTTTCCTTAATTATGGCTTAATTTAGGCCTCTGAGTTTAACAAAACGTGTGAAACTTACAGCAAAATATTTTTCTTGTGGAAAATTTTGTTTGCATGGATTACAAATCCCGTATTTCTTGTGGTTATGATTTTTTTAATGTGTTTAAATGTGGAAATTCCATGTTTTTTCTTTACATTTCTTAACACATTTACAACATAAAAATAACCTATACTGTGTGTTTAATGCAGAATTTTGAAGAAATTAGTTTGAAAAGTGCATGTGATTACTTTTTTTCCTCCAAATGCCTTGAATAAAATGTAGAGGAGGTTATAAGACATCAAGCAAGGGGTAAAAGATTCTGTCTCAAGCAGTTACTGCTGCAAGAGATAAATGAGGAACAATTTTGCTTTCATATAGTTGTTCTTAAATGCACCATCCTGACAACAGCAATAAATAGAATAATCTACATAATTGCATTTATGTGGCATTGACCTGTCTTTCCTAGAGAAAAATCCCTTTTCCCAGATAAAATAATCTTCCATTCAGCTGTAAGTGGAAGGAAGCCTCATTAGTAGCTGCACAGATTTAGGGGAATGTTTCTGAACAGGCTTAATACAGAATTTTGATGTGGACCTCCTAGTGAATTTGATATTTGGTGAACAAATTTCTGTAAATGCACTAAAACCACCTTGCTTTCCTGTGCTGATTGCCTAACAGGGTATTTACTCAAAAGGACTAGACAGGAAAGCAGAGAGATGATGTGATTAAACTTAGGTAGATTTATTACTAGATTTTTTTAACAGCATATTTTCTTAAATTGATGTAATAAATATCTCAGTCCTGCTCAAAGATAAAGTTTGGAACAGATTTGAGCTGTTCCTGGCCTATTACTTAAGTAGAAGCAGCCGAAGTGGAAAACCAGGATCATTTTGGAAAAGAAGCATTCAAACAGTTTAAAATCCTCTGCTGTGATCATGCTTTTCTGACCCCTTGCAACCTTGCATTATCAAACTGAGAATGTCTCCATCTCCTTAATACTAATGTTTGAAATATGATACAGATAAATCATCTGAATAAAGGATGAAGGAAAAAAAAAAAGGTGGTTTGCATCACAACTACCTGGGACCTGCTCCAGTGGCACTTGCGCTTGCTAAGATGAGCTTAGGGGTAGTCAGGGGCTCTAAAGCTGGGCTTTCTAGGGGAGGTGAAGAAAGTGGAATGCCTTGAAACTCAGACACTTGGGCATTTTTAATCTCTGGATTTGAATGGTGAAGGCAGCATTTGCAAAAGCAAGTATTTGGAAAGCAGTTTGAAAACTGTTTTACTGAAAGTGATGTGAAAATCAGGGTGTTTGTGAAGGGAGGAGTGTGCTTTTATTTCCACAGTGAAACTCCCCGGGATGGTAGAAAGTACCACCAGAGTCTGCTCTCTGTGTTTTCACCTATCTTTGTTCTTCTTTGCAGGTTACATATTTGGGTAAGGTTTCCACAACAGGGATGCAATTTTTGTCAGGCTGCACAGAAAAACCAGTCATTGAATTGTGGAAGAAGCACACGCTCACGAGGGAGGATGTTTACCCAGCTAATGCCCTTCTGGAAATTCGCCCTTTCCAAGTCTGGCTGCATCATCTGGACCTCAAAGGTGAGGCAACAGTGCACATGGATACCTTTCAGGTAGCACGTATAGCCTACTGCACTGCTGACCACAACGTCAGCCCAAACATCTTCGCTTGGGTCTATCGGGAGATCAACGATGACCTGTCCTACCAGATGGACTGCCACGCTGTGGAGTGTGAGAGCAAGCTGGAGGCCAAGAAGCTGGCCCATGCCATGATGGAGGCCTTTAAGAAGACTTTTCACAGCATGAAAAGCGATGGCCGGATCCACAGGAACAGCTCATCGGAGGAAGTGTCTCATGAATTTGAATCTGATGATGGCTGACTGAACCCATTCACAGTTCAGCAAAGGCAGAAGTGGCTTAGGGAATGAGAGCTGATAGATGAATAAGCAACAATTGAAACTGGGTAATGGAAGGACTGCCAAACACTTGTCTGACCAGCTTTTTAAATCAGAAGAGCAATTTGGTACCTACAGATATGCATCATTAAAGTAATTACGTTGCATTGAAATCTGCTGCTGTTGTAACAGTGAGAAAAAGATCTCCCTCCCCCACCTCTGTTACGCTCTCATCACTGTCCCTTTCTTGTCTCTGTAGTTCAGGTGCATACCATGAAGTACAGTCATTTCTGTTTGTCTTACGGGACTGGTCAGGCAATTTTATTAGTTGCTTCTCTGGCATTCCTAGCTGCGGGCTGATGCTGATGCACAAGAGCAAGTAGGCCTGGAAGCCCTAATGGTTCCTGAAGAATCTTTCCCCATGATGCATCACACAGATCCTTTGACCGTACATAGGCTAAGACAGCCATACACAGCCTTTTAGACTAATGGCCTGGCATTCTGCAGTTAATTCACATTTCACAGATAAAAAATGAACGATGCTTGTATGTACACATTATATCATATGCTATCCTTTATTTTATTCATTGTACCTATTTTCTTAATATACTGGCTGCCACGTCTTTCACCCAACACCAGTAGTTGCAGTTTCAGACTATGTACTGCAGGATACCAAAAAGGGGTGGGCAGAAATACTCCCTGGTGGCTGGGGGTTCAGCAAGTCAGCCCTGCTATCTGTGCATTATCCTACCCTGATGTGCTCCACAGGAGGGGGCCCGCTGGGAAGAGTTGAGGGACGCTTGGGTGTGTCAGTGTTAGAACTGTGACTTCTCATCAACCTCAGGTGTGACGAGAGCCGAGCACGGTGGGCACAGCTCTGTGTCCCCCCTTCTGCATTGCTGGTCGAGTGACCCTGGTGGGATGGAGCTGGCAGTGTCTCACCACACAGGGCTGCCTCATTGTAAAGATCCAAGGAAATGGTCCCTTAGGAGTCAGGTTTGAACATCTGTTCTGGTTGAGAACCTCATGCTAAGATTCCGATATCTTTCCTTGTTCACAGATATACAGTCATGCCTTTCTTAAATGCAGATGTTTAATAAAACTCAAATAAAGGAAAAACTTGTTTCACTTGATATTTTTTAAGGCTGAGAGCAGATCAATAGTTTGCAAGTAATGCTGCTCCTTTGTACAATTTTGTTTGTAATTATGGTAATGTTAGGGGCACTAGGGCACCTTACAGAAGCCTTAAAAGAAAGCTAATCCAAGCAGATAGCTCTGTGTCTGTGTTTTGTGTCTCTGTGTTTGTATGTGAGAGTGTATGTGTGAGTCCAGTGGTAAAGCATGTAGACTGAGCATGGAGATGTATTGAGGAGGGCCCACACCTCTTGAAAATATGCTTGTTGCTTTACAATGTATGTAAACTGTTCTCCAGCATAAATGCATTCATACTTTAATAAAAAAAAAGTTTTGAGTTAAATCTTGTTAGTTTTAAGCTGTCTTTCCAATATAAACTCTGTGGTTTTGTGTGTGTGGGTTCTGTGTTTATTTCATTTAGTGGAATGAAAATGTTAATTTATTTCCATTTAATTATTGCATCAGTCTTCATGAGAATTGCTGTTAACATTTTAATATTATTTTCTTTTCAATATTTAGGTTAATTATTGCTGTTTTGTTTTGGTTATGAGGGGGTTGTGTGTTTTGATTGGTTGGTTGTTGGGTGTTTTTGTGGTTTTTGTTGGTTGGATGGCTGGTTTTGTTGTTTTTTTGGATTGTTTTAGGTTTTTTATTTGGTTGGTTTGGGGGTTGGTTTTTTTGTGGAGTGGGGACATGATTTATAATTTTTTCTTAGCAGGAGGTGGCAGAGATTCCCCCCCTCCCAACCTGACCAGCTGCAATGAGCTCTGCTGAGTGGGAGCAGTATTGCCTTGCTTACAGCATTTCTGGAGCAAATACTTAGGAGAATTGGATGTCTTCCTGTCTTGGGGTGGGTGTGATCTTTCTGGCTGATACAGTCTGCCCTTCTCACCCTCCAGTCCAAGCCAGAGCACAACTACACAGAAATGTTGTGAGCAGTGGTGTGGCAGCAGCACCGGGGCAGTGACTGTCCCGCAGTGCTGGGCCTGGTGAGGCTGCACCTCAAGATCATTGTGTCCAATTTTGGGTCCCTCACTCTATGACACCGAGGTGCTGGAGCATGTCCAGAGAAGGGCAGTGGAGCTGGGAAGGGTCTGGAGCACAAATCTGGTGAGGAGCAACCGAGGGAACTGCAGGGGGACCTCACCATTTTTTACAACTCCCTGACAGGAGGTTGTAGCCAAGTGGGGATTGGACTCTCCTCCCAGGTAACACGTGACAGGACAAGAGGAAATGGCCTCAGGCTGTGCCAGGGGATGTTTGGATTGAATATTACGGAAAGTTTCTTCCCCAGAAGGGTTGTCAAGCACTGGAGCAGACTGCCCAGGGAAGTGGTGGAGTCACCATCCCTGGAGGTATTTAAAAGCCATGTAGATGTGGGATTTAAGGACTGGTTTAGTGGTTAACAACTGGGCTCGATAGTCCAAAAGATCTTTTCTAACCTAAACAATTCTATGATTCTATGATCATTGGATTTTTAATTGTCTTTCCTGTAATGTGCTGGGACCTGATGAAAATATACTGTCTCCCTAAGTCACCTGCCAGTGTGGGTTGAGTGAAGAATACCTTTGTTGGGGTTTTTGCTGTTGTCTTCTCATTTTTGTTTTCTTACACAGGACAGTCTACATTTCTGTTTTACAGATGTACTGATTTACAGTGGGCTGGGGAGTTTTCCTAAAGATATTTGACACTGTGGCATCTGTGATAATTCCTAAGTGATTGGAGGCCGTGGATTAGCTGAGAATTTTGCATGAAAAAAAGAAAATATAAAGGAGAAAATTCTAGTCCTTTTATTAGAAAATCAGACCCTTTGAAATGTGAACCAGCTATTTTCTAATAGTTCAAACATGCAAGAGAATATGAGGAAATGTGAACTGCAGTTTGTCTTTGAAAACATGAGATTTGAAAAATAATCAGTATCATGAGTTTGGATCCTTAGATAATTTGGTATTCTGGCCAGATCTCTGCATTATCAATTCCAAATGTGTGATGCCATTTGCAAGAAGGAGAAATGCTTTCAATCGTGAATTGCTAGCATAGCAGTTATCACTGATTATCAGTTGCCAGTAGATACTGGAATGAAATATCAAGTTAAACTTTTACTTCAATTAATCTGCTGGAAAAGAAAAATCACAAAGTTTCCATCAGGAGTAATTTCCAATTGGCTAAAGTCGTTCCTGTTCAACTACAAAGAGTCCAGTTTTGGATCTCGCTGCATCCCGCTGTGGGTTGATGAGTTCCTTCAGTGTCAGCCAGGAAAACATGTGAAGGATTTATTTCCCTCTTGTGCTTCTAGAGGAGAGTGGAAAGGATCCGAGTGTCTGTGCATTATTAGGAGTGTGGAAAAAGCATTTAGGTCGTTATGCCTCAACGCCACTACATGACATCACCACGGTTATGCCAAGGTGATTTTCACCATTTTTCTAACTACGTTAAGAAGAGAAACTGTTACTCTGTGTAGAGGGAATTGGTTTGGTTTTCAAGCTCTGAAGTCTAAATATCTTCTGTTCCTACCAAGTCTTCTGTGGAGCTGTGAGTGAATGGTGGTTGTGACATGGGGAGAGCAACACTCCCCACTGAGCATAGATTGCATGAGAATTGCTTAGATGTGCATGGGGGCTCTAGCCCAGGGGGATGGAGAAAGGGAGAGAGTAATTTCTTTCATGTTTAAACTCAAAGGCTCAGAAGAACAGCTGAATGTTTTGTTTTGTTAAAAAAAAAAAAAAAAAGAACCAAAAACACAACAAAAAAACTCCCCAAGACAAAACCCTCTGCAGCTGGTTCCTCTCCTTAGCTTTTCTGCAGGGAATGACTTCAGTTTTACATGAAAAAGCAGTTGGATTTTGCCAATGATTTTCATTTAATTTTCCTAAAACTTGCAGATAAATGGTATGTGATTGAGAAGACTTTGATACAGTGGCAACCCCTTATCAGTCTCTTAGAAAACTTTAAATATGTTATTCTCTGAAGTTTTGAGACTTCTGTATCAGTGAATTCACTGAATTTTATTTTAATTGTAGGGTTCTCTGTGTCTCTGTACACACATGTATGGCTATATCTGTTAGTACATATCCATACACACACACACCTTGAAACGTGATCCTTGTTAAATATTTTCTGTATGATGGACATATGTAACAGTAGGTGGATGTGTGACAGCAGTCCTGCATGTTAGTCTTGCGATGAATGTTTTACTTATTAAAAGGTTCTCCGTTTTTAAGTAGGAAGCAAATTAAATTGTCTACCTACATGCAAAATTTGATGCACCGTATGCATTATTTACCATTTACCACCAGAGCTGTCCTACTCCATGCCCAATTAGCTGCTCTAAGAACGCTACGTGGTTAGGGTCATTTTTCCCTGTGGCAGTGAGTTATTATTTGCATGTAATTGGGAAGTGATAACTTAAATGTATGATTGTTGTCCTGTAGACCAGAGTCAGTAAGAGAATATATCCTTTAGTGAAAGTAGAAATACTCATTATACCTTTCTTCTAATGTAATTTTAAACAGATACAGCGTGTTTTTAAAAGTTCCTTTTTTGTTGAACTCCTTTAAAATGCTTCCTCTCTCTCAATGTGCCATGGATCATGGTTGGCTGGCAAAGGCAGGGTTGTCCATGGGAGGTGGTCCCTCCCACCCCAGCAGGACACAAACACTGGTACTGTGCCTCTGTGCTGCAGTGCAGAGAGTCTGCTTTGATTTCCTTGAAGTTTGGGAAGACCTCTCTTGTGTGGCTGCAGTTCATTGTAAGTGCTGTGAGAATTTCTGCAGTCAGGATTGTAATTAACTTCGATCAGGGCTGTTAAAGCAGATACAATGATTTACTGAAAATAATTGTATGTTTGGAGAGATGTTACTGTGTCTGCTGTGATGCCTTCTCTGAAAAAGGGTTTTGAGATGTGCTGGAAGCACAGGTATGATGCTGCACATGCTGACTGTGCTGCAAATGGGATGAACTTGCAATGGGCTGGTAATCCTGGGGGAGACGGTGGGAGGGCACAGCAAGGTCCCAGCTCTGATGGCAAAAGAGTGACTCTTAATTGCTGTACTTGTCACATGATGCAAATCACCCTTCTCCAGAACGTCCCTTCCTTAGGGGGCAGTTACTGTGCAGGCTGGAGCGCCTCTCTCCTTCCCAACTTCCACCACTGGAGTGGGAAGATTGCACTAGGTGGTAACTTTTACCTGTTAGGCTTTGATTTGCATTGTGCTTTACATACTCCGTTATTTTCCAGCAAATCTTACTGCTCTAGGAAAGAGAAGAAACATTATAATCCCATGAATAATGCATCATGTGGCCGGTATGTTTTCCTGCGGGCAGTATAGATTTTCTGAGAATGATGGACAGGAATGGATTTCATTCTTAGTGAATTGTAATTTTATACAGTTTATATAGGTCATGTGAATGTGAAAAAGTGTGTTCCTATTTCAAATTCATTGTTTCAATTTAGTTACCTCTTATTTAGAGAGTAGAAATAGTTTTAGACATAATTACTGAGGATATAATTAATCAAGGTTTTCTTGCCCAGTTGAATTAAATTGTTGTGGTTGAGTGCTCAGTACCATGCCAGTGCTCCCTGGCTCAGTCTCATCTTTAATGGATTCCAGATCTCATGGTTTCAAGTAACAACAGCTTTTCCAGATCCTGAGACAATAATGAAATACACAGAGGAACTTCAAAGGAAACTCTTCTAGAAAGGAAAAATGAGGTTAAATGATGATTGTCTACTGCAAGATATTTTTGTGTCCATAAAATATGTCAGACCTCTTCCAGTGCAGGAACAGGTGAAATCTGAAACTGTGCTTGACTAATAGACCATGCTTCACATCTGCCTGGGCTCTTCTAAATGGGCTGGGACCTGATTTTCTCTGGGGTTTCCAGGTAAGTTTCTTTATGTCTTTTTGAGTCAGCTCTGGCCACACAGACTAGCAGCATTTTTGCCTCCCTTCCCTGTTTCTAGCAGTCCTTGCTGTTGGGTAGCAGAGGAATGACCTGGGATGAGCTGGAGGCAGGTCTGTGTGAGAGGAGCTGCGGGATCCCTGCACCCACTGCTGTGCCCCAGCCTGGCTGTCCTGCTCTGCCTGTCCCTGGTGTCCCTGTGAGGAGGTGGCTGTCACTTCCAATGAGCCCTGCTCTGCTCCCTCGGCCATTGCAGTGTCTTCTGCAGGTAGCGTGCTCGGATTAAATTTGTGTGGCCTGTCAGAAAAATACACTGTTCCTTACCAGTGCTGTGGAAGTGTGTGGATGGTAATGCACTGGGCTGTGCTGAGCAGAGAGGGAAAGGCTCCTTCCTGCAGTCTGCAGAAGTTTAACTGCCAGTAATTGCCAAGGGTTTGATAATCGGCTCCTTACAGGTCTCTGCTGGGATGCATCCACCTCTTTCCTGCCTCAGGTCATTTATGCCTTGGTGTCAGGGTGGTGGTCCCAGTGGGCTCACATGTGTCTGGGGCACCACCAGTAGTGGGCATGTGGGAACATCGTGGGGCCAGGCCAGCCCTGTCACCCCTGGCTGAGGGGTGCTCCCACAGCACAGCCCTGTCACCCCTGGCTGAGGGGTGCTCCCACAGCACAGCCCTGTCACCCCTGGCTGAGGGGTGCTCCCACAGGCCAGCCCTGTCACCCCTGGCTGAGGGCTGCCCCCACAGCACAGCTCTGTCACCCCTGGCTGAGGGGTGTCCCCACAGCACAGCCCTGTCACCCCTGGCTGAGGGGTGTCCCCACAGCACAGCCCTGTCACCCCTGGCTGAGGGGTGCCCCACAGCACAGCTCTGTCACCCCTGGCTGAGGGGTGTCCCCACAGCACAGCCCTGTCACCCCTGGCTGAGGGGCATCCCCACAGCACAGCCCTGTCACCCCTGGCTGAGGGGTGCCCCACAGCACAGCTCTGTCACCCCTGGCTGAGGGGTGTCCCCACAGTGCAGCCCTGTCACCCCTGGCTCTGGTGTCCCCACAGCACAGCCCTGTCACCCCTGGCGGAGGGGTGCTCCCACAGCGCAGCCCTGTCACCCCTGGCTGAGGGGAGTCCCCACAGTGCAGCCCTGTCACCCCTGGTTGAGGGGTGCTCCCACAGCACAGCCCTGTCACCCCTGGCTGAGGGGTGCTCCCACAGGCCAGCCCTGTCACCCCTGGCTGAGGGCTGCCCCCACAGCACAGCTCTGTCACCCCTGGCTGAGGGGTGTCCCCACAGCACAGCCCTGTCACCCCTGGCTGAGGGGTGTCCCCACAGCACAGCCCTGTCACCCCTGGCTGAGGGGTGCCCCACAGCACAGCTCTGTCACCCCTGGCTGAGGGGTGTCCCCACAGCACAGCCCTGTCACCCCTGGCTGAGGGGCATCCCCACAGCACAGCCCTGTCACCCCTGGCTGAGGGGTGCCCCACAGCACAGCTCTGTCACCCCTGGCTGAGGGGTGTCCCCACAGTGCAGCCCTGTCACCCCTGGCTCTGGTGTCCCCACAGCACAGCCCTGTCACCCCTGGCGGAGGGGTGCTCCCACAGCGCAGCCCTGTCACCCCTGGCTGAGGGGAGTCCCCACAGTGCAGCCCTGTCACCCCTGGTTGAGGGGTGCTCCCACAGCACAGCCCTGTCACCCCTGGCTGAGGGGTGTCCCCACAGCCCAGCCCTGTCACCCCTGGCTGAGGGGTGTCCCCACAGGACAGCCCTGTCACCCCTGGCTGAGGGGTGTCCCCACAGCACAGCCCTGTCACCCCTGGCTGAGGGGAGTCCCCACAGTGCAGCCTGGCCAGGCCGCAGGCCGGGGTGCCTGGCAGGCCGTGGCGCTGCAGCTGCTTGCAGGGAGAGGTGATGCTGAGCTGTGCTGAGCACAGTTTTGTGCAGCAGATCTCAGCATTCCCTGTGCCTTACTTACAGGAATCCTAATTTATGCTGTTATAAAGGTTAAGAACAGAGCATTTCAGCATGGCTCACATTCTGCCTGCACGCTGCAGTGGGTCTCAGCTAATTCAGCAGCAGTGGTTTGTTCTGCTCGAAATCCTGGAGAATGGCTCCTCTCCTGAGGTATTTCTTCCAACTTAATTGCCAAGTTATAGTGAAATATGAGGTTCGTTGTTGTCTGCTGGAGCACTGGGGATTCTGTTTTGTTGGCACATTTTTCATGACCTTGTGTCAGCAGCATAACTAGGCTATGAGATAATTTGTATGCTCTAGATGAGCAGCTGTGTACATCTTAGCCAGAGAGAGAAGCAAGTGTGATCAGTTCAGTGGAGTTAATCAGGTAAAACAGAGAATTAACTCTATTCTTGCAGATTAAGTCATGTCAAGATGTGTGTAAATTTCATGCAGGTGGAAATCAAAATTATCTGAAGTACTATAAACCCAGATTTAATAGAAAGGAGAAAGAAGAACAATAGCTGCAAATGTGGAAAAAATTCTACAATCACTTAACAGCTAAAGAGAAATAAGTTTTGTACCCTTATTTCCCTGTGATGCTCTGGTTCAGCAATGGCTTTCCACTCATTTCCAAATAAAACAGTTTTGAGGTTGTAAAGAAGGAGGATTGCTCTGCTCATCCCTGTGCTGTTGCAGATGCCCCACAGTTAACACAGGGTTTTGGAAGCTATTGAATTTACTGACATTTTGTTGGCAGCAGGGCTGAGGGTTTATTAGTATAGGAAAACCAGAAGGAGCAGACTTGCGATGGTGTCTGGTAATCCTTAAACTGTATTTCCTGTGGAAAGTGTGTGAGTAGCTTCAGGAAACAGTGGAGGACAGATTCTGCACTGGCCTTTGCCCTGTGGAAACTGCCCTGCATGAGAGAGAACTTATGCTTTGACATGAGATCTGGAGACCTCTGAGATATCATCCTGAGGAGGCAGTGATTTGGCATTAGCTCTGATAATCACATTATTTTTCTTACATATTTCTGATAAAAATAAATTATTGAGTTTTCAGTATGTAATATTTGGGTGGGGAAGTGTGGTCTTCTCTCTTTTTTGGAAAACTGGGAACTACCTTGAGAAAAAGATATAGGGCTATGTAGCACTTGAAATTAGGAAAAGCAGCAAAAGCATGCCATTAAACCTGCATTTATTGAGTTTTAATGAGTCACATGTCATCCTGAGTATCCTTGGCAGCTCACATGGTTTGGGTGCTTCTGTGGAGGAGTATGAAAAAAAACAAGGGGGAAAAAAAAAGCCCCTGTAGTTTCTTATAACAATGCAACTATTGTAACTTAGAGTGAGTGTCTGTTGAGGTGTCACCTCCCCCTCTTTCTGTTTCATGCTCCAAGAGGGGAAAAACATACTGGGGATTGGCCAGCTCCCATCCACCTTCCAGAGATGGTGTGATCAAAGGTCACTCCACTGCCCAAACTAAGTCATGGCACAAATCTTCCTCAGCATCAACTCATAAATTACTTGGATGAAGGGACCTTAAATGTCATTTAGGTCCAACTCCATGCCATGGGCAGGGACACTTTCCACTAGACCAGGTTGCTCAGGGCCCCAAACAAACTGGCCCTGGACACTTCCAAGGATAGGGCATCCACAGCTTCTCCAAGGAATCTGCCAGTGCTCACCACCCTCCCAGAGAAGAATTTCTTCCTCTTATCTCTCCTCTTTTAGTTTAAAACCATTCCCAGCACTCTCTGTATGTGTAAAAAGTTTCTCTAGTTTTTTTATAAGCTCCCTTCAAGTACTAGAAGACTGAAGTGAGGTTTCCCTTGAGCACTCTCCAGGCTCATCTCCTTAAGGAAAAGGAGGGTGGTCATTGCACTAGCATGTTGTACTTGGAAATTTACATGGGATTGTCACATCATGAACATTTTTAAACCAAGTGGGGATTGCAAAGTTTTGTCCAACACAGTAATAGATGAACATTTATTAATGTTCCAGTGAGCAGTAGCAGAAGGCATATCTCAGGAGAAAATCAGCAGGAGTTAAGGGCTCCATCCATCAAAAATCTCATTACCCTGTTCTCATTTGCTGGTACCTGTTTCTAAATCCAAGGAGGCCCACAGTAAAGTGTTGGGATAAGAAATCTCATGATGCAAGCAAAAGGGAAGGAGTTTAAAGACTGCTGCATGTTCTTCATCTCATAATTTTATCAGTAAGCTCTTAGACTTCTAGAAATTGCTCTGAAATTGGCAGCCCAAACTTAATATCTTCTTCCATTTTGCCATCACATGCAATTTTAGTTCTCAAGTGACTCCAATTTTAAACTCCCAGTGATTTAAACAGCTGCATTGTGCAAAGGCTGCAGTGAGGACATGCTTTTGTAATCAGGCAGCCCAACTCTAAATTTTATAGTGTGATTGTTACTGTGCCCCATTCAAACTATGCCCCATTACACAGAAGTGCATTCCTTTGATTTTACCAAAGAGACCATAAATATGACAAAAAGCATAGCTGGAAAACGTGATTTCATGCCTGGATTTTTCAGCTACTGCAAGGAATAAATGAAGTGGTCTCTGAAAGGGGCATATCTTTGCAGTGAATTATGTTTGTATTTTTTGTATGGCTAGCAGAGCTCATCAGTGAGCTTACCAGAAAATATATGCCTGCTACAACATTTAGAGTAACAGGGAACTCAGATTTCAAATCAAAATAATAAGAATGTAACTTCTTATTTTGAAGGTTTAGTACTCTAGAGACTCGGGGTGGGGGGAGTTGGGAGGAGTTTTTTATGCTAGATCTAAGAATGTAAAAGATGTTCTGTAAGTGCATAAATGAAATTAATTGTCATCAGTCATATAGTTGGCAAACTATAAGGCTTATTTGCCTTAAAATTTCTTATTGTATCCTTTCCCTTTTCCCCCAAGGTGATGTAATGTTTTCATCTATGAAAACCTGGTTTTGAGAAAGATTTGGCTTCAAAATGGAAATCTGCTTTTGATTCAACATTAGGACCTAGCAGACAGCCCCATTTGTTTGATCACTGCTGTCTTTCTTCCAAAAAATCCCAGGGTGTGTTGCCAGCCACGACTGGCAGTACAGAGCCTGTGTGGTTGCTGTCAGCAATACTAAAGCTTAACCAGATTCTATCATTAGTTCACTAACAGCTTGAAATACCTGAATAAATGCAATCAAAATTTCAAAACACAATCGAATCACTATACTGTCTGGCATTACTGAAATAAAGAATAAAACAGCACACACAGGTACAATAGTTGAGAATTTAATTTGGGTAATTAAGTTTAATATATAATAAAATTTTATAGTAAACACTTAAAATGCTTCTAAAAATATGGAGGCTTATTTTTATAGAAAGGTAGTTATTGCAAACATTTCTATTGGGTAATTTTGAGCTGTAAGTTTTTATGTAAAGTATTAACTTACATGAAAGTCCAAGTGCAAGTCCATGGGCAAGTGATTTCAGCTGGTGTCAGATTAGATCCTGTGGGACAAAGGGCAGAGTTCATGCCAGCTTTAAAAATAAAGTTGCTCACTTGCAAACCTCAAATCAAATATTTTTCCTTGCCAACACTGGTGATTTTTAAAATATCTTCTTTAATGTCCAAAAATAGATGGCTCTTTCCCTTCCCCCCTCCTCTTTGCACCTTCATCTTACTTGGTGCTTCCCTGAGTGGTGAACCTGGTGGCCAGCCGTGTTCCAACAGTATTTGCAAAAGCCAAAAGCAACACAGTGCTGAGCTGGCTCCTGTCTTGCCTGCCTTTGGATGGCTGGTGGCCATGAAAGTGTCAAAGGATACATGCAAAGAAGGTCCAGAGGAAGGTTTAATTTGGTTAGTCCCACCTCTGATTTTCAGTGCTCAGGCTGATAGCCTGCAAGCCCCACTGAAAGCCTGTGAAAAAAAGGGCTTCAAGGAACTGGATTTTGGATGTTTCCAGAGATAAGGTAATAGCTGGGCTCAAGATTAATGCCATTTGAAATGCTGAGATAGTGACAGCAATTTCCTAAACCATTCCTGTGTTCACACAGCTTCAAGGCTCGCTATGCTGAGCTTCACTGTCAGCTCACTCCAGTGACTCAGGAATGCTGGTCTGGAAGCAGCTCAGAGGTGCCAGGCAAGGCAGAATAATGCCAGGAGAAAACTTGAGGTAGTTCTACATTTATATGGGTATGCAGCTAAAAATTCTTGTATTCACTTCAAGGATAGAAGTACTATTTTTTCTCAGATGTAAATGTAGTGTGTAAGAGGACGCAGTAAAATGTAGGATGAGGCTCTTCAGGAACTGGGAATTACCATAGCAGGCAGAGCAGTGCTCCATTCTGTGCATTGTTGTGTCTTTGGAAGTGGCTTTTGCTCCAAGGAAATCTGAGTATTTACATATTTTTAAACCTATCTACCTCATTAGAGCCATCTGATATTCTCATTTTCCTCTGCCTAGTTCATATGTGAACCCTATCAAACAATTGAAGGCAAAGATAATATGTGGCAAAGCTAATAGGTTATGCATGTGCTGTGCAACCCTTTTAAAATCAGTAGTAAATCTTTAAAGCTGTTTAAAATCTGTTCACTCCCCCATGCAAAATTCTTTAGTCTAGTACAGTGATAATGGATAAAATCACCCTGTTCTTTTCTGTTTTGGCAGTATTATGCAGCTGAATATGTATCCTTGTGCTTGTGTGTGTGCCCCAAATGGAAAACATAGCATATCATAGCTGATTTTTGCTTCCTTCCTGTAGTTCTCCAAGTACTGCTCTGTACTGTCTGTAATAGGGGCCAACCACTTAATCTGTGTTGAAAAAAAAAACCTCTCAGTATTCCCCACAGAATGGTACTTGAGTTATGGGCAGATCTTCTGCTTTGCTACTGACAAGGCTTTTATATACTTGCACCAGTACAAACACCAAAATTCATCCAGAGCATTTGAACCTCTGGTTTGTCAGCAATTTCTCTTGCTCAAGGAGCATCTGTAGAAGAACTATGTCCTCAAACAGCTGGAAAGTTGTGACATCATGTTTGGGGGCAAGACTGGTTCCTGAGGCTGGCTGAGAAAAGATTCCTTATGCCACTGCCTCCTGTCATCTCCTGAGGGCAAGAAACAATCCTACTCACCTTCTGTGGGACATTTCTTCAACAAGTATTGGTTTTAGGCCCTCTACTTCCTCTGAACAGTGTATCAGCAACCCAAGACCACAGGAGAACAGGAAAGTGTGACAGAGCTTTGGTGTACAAGGATCATTGTTTTAAGAGGTATCTATATAAGTCCATCAGCTCTCACAGGCTTAAATATTTTTTTTAAGTAAAGCCTTAGGAACAGTAGAGCAGTGAAGCCAAGTCTGCAGACCTAACCCTGTGCTGTTGTTTCAGGCCTGACATCTGCACTGTGACCACTGGTCTCAGCATCCTCTCTAGAGGGTGCTTCCCCCAGCACAGAGCAACCCTTGGTTTTCCATCCATTTCTCAGAAAAGAAAAAGCAATTAAAAATCAGCTTGTGAACTGTGGAGGGATGGTGAAGGTTGGGACTGTCCGTACAGCCTGGAACTGGGGCTGAAGGAGAGAGTCAAGAGAAGAGGAACCTTTTCTGTCAAGGTGGGAACAACCTTTCCCAGCACTTTATCTGCACCTCGTAACATACAATGCAAATGTCAGTAATGGTATAAATGCATCATGTAGGACACACCACAAAAATGTGCCAGTGCTCCTCCACCAGAAAGAATTCCTGAATTTGAACTGTGTGAGCCTTCCCTGGGGGTGTCATGTAATGGTGACAACAAATCTGTGGTTCCTGCACAATGTTCAGGGGGTGCTGCATGTAGTGCTGTTCTTATGAATGTTTAAAAAATCCAAAAAAATTCAAAAGAGTCTCGCAAACTGTTTGCAAGCCTCTGACTTTAGCAGAACACAAGAATCAATCCTGAAACAAAACAGTAACACCAAAGGCTCCTTGACACAAAACTGTTTCTCGTAGAGGGAAATGAAAGCAGTCGGATTTTTAGAACAGTAAAGAATATGGGGGGAAAAATTAGAGACACTGAAAGCTGTGGGAGATCAGCACTTCTGAGAAGCAGCTGGTTTATTACAGTTAGGGTTATTACATTAATATTCAGCCCTAAGCCTACATTTTGTCAGCCTGTAAATAAATCATCTGTTGAAAATGCTTTCCCCCAGTGGTGATGTTCTGCATCAGAAGGGTATCTGTGGGATGCGCCCAGCACAGCCACTGAGGGGCAGTGGCCTTGTGCTAAGACCAGAAGCTCACCATGAGGTTTCCAAATAGCTCTTCACCACAGACATAAATGAAATCCAGTGCTGCATCAGCTGCCATGACCTTCAGGCAGGGAGAAGTTTGCAGTGGCAGCAAGAGAGGCACAGGCAGGTGTGGGGTCTGCCAGAGCTCTGTGCCCCAGCTCAGGCAGTGGCTGTGGCCTCGCTGGTACCACGGCCCCCTGTGCCCACACTTCCAAAAGGGTGATCAATAACCTGCTCACACACAAGCAGCCAAATCTCACCACTCAGGGAAGTGGCAGGCAGGAGAAGAATGGCAAAATGTTGCCTGGCATGAGAATAAATTAATGTTATGTCACCTCTGCTTTTCTAAAAGTTTAAATGTTTAATAGCATTCTGCTCTTGCTTCCCCCACTTGCTTTATGTTTCACAGTGTAACAGTTGTAAACTGTACAATTGCCTTACAAGATGTTCATTACTATGTGATAAAATATTCATCAAAGGGGAGCAGTAAAGCAGCAGATCTTCAGAAATACATGCCTTGAAAAGATTTGAAAACAAAGAAAGGCAAAGCAGAATTATTAATTAACAATAACAGAATTCTTGAGATAATAGAAGCCAGGCTTTATTCTGAAATCCTATTTGTTCCATGTCCCATATCTCAGATTTTAAAAGGAATGTTTTCACAGCAAGCTTAAAGAGTGTTTTACATTTATGAGGCATAAAAATTACCAGACTTTTTTATGAGCACCTTTGCATGCTCAGATGCAAGAATTTTTGTATCGTCTAATTTTGAAATGGAAACATTAAGTGATGGTGGTGGTGCTACATCAGTACACTTGCTGTGTCTCACTGAGGACAGGGCTGTGGCAGGGAACTCTCCATGGCTCTGACTTGGATCCCTATGATCAGCTCTTGGAGCCAGGCAAGTCTTGCACTGAAGGTGAAGGTGGCTTTCACCAGAGCTAAAGGTGGCTTCACCTGCCCATGGGGACCTCTAATGGACAAGCTCCATAGCTGGTGCAAGGCACTGGCCAAGGAACCACCTCAGTTTTCCAAGGGTAGGATCTGACACTGCAATATTAATGGTGATGTTAAGGAAGTGCAGAGAAAGGACAGGAAAAAGCAAATTACCAGGATTTGCTGCTCCTTTGGAATGAAAGGTAACAATAAATAGTGAAGGATGCAACCTCTAATTGCAAAAACCCTAAGAACTGATTCTTTATATCCCCCTGAGGTTGTGAGCTATTCCTATTACTAATATCATGGCCAAGTGACAAAGAATAAAATTATAGAGGTTAAGCAACTCACTCATATCAGGAAGAGTAGTCAAGATATCTGCATTTTAAATGGCTTGAGGAACTTGTCACACACAGTGCTGAGCACCTGCAGTCTTCAACAAAAGACCTGAACATCAACCCTGGTTTTTGTAATTCTTTCATACAGCAGCACCATTCCTGTAACAGGGGACAATGTTGGTTTATTTGGTTTAGATTTGGGGGTTTTAGGGTTGTTTTGTAAGTCTATCAGTACTGTGTAAAGGTATAGCAAATCTTACTGTATTGCTGCTTAGAAGCAGCCCGAAATCATCTGCTGCAATTACCAACCACCTTGTTTCATAATTAACTTGAATAAGACCACTCTTATTTTTAAGAGCTGTGAGCTAGTTCTTGTGGGCTTTGATAAACTGTGTTTACTGAAGCTGAAATCTAAACTATCTGTTTTCAGAACAACATATTGCAATTTCATTGCAATAGGTGTTGCTTTCTGTTGTTTGGGTTGATTTGGTGTTGCTTTTTTATTGGACATTTGTGAAATAACAGTGTCTTTTTATTATCTAACACTCCAGAATGAAAAATATTGTCATTTTGAGCTATGATGGACAAAGAGAAACAAGGAAAGTGGAAAGCTAAAAGAAAGACCTTCACTCAAATGTGTTGTGCAATTTAGTGAGTCCTAATGAAAATCTAATCAATGGCAGCTTTATAGAGATGAAGTAAAATCAGTATGCACATGTGTAAAACAAAGCCACCAGTCACTGTAATGGTAACAGTCCACAATTTTTCCTGACACCACTTCCATTAATGACATTTATAAATTGGTCCCATTGTGTCTCTGTAGGAAGTGGGGTGGGCAGGTGTGCTCTGATGTGTCTCTTACCTCTGCTGGTTTGGAAACAGAGGAATAGTGGAGGAATAACAAGGCAATAGACACTGAAATAATTTTTTCTTCCCTTTTTCAACACAAAATAGCCATTTTTAACATTTCACCTGCGTTTTTCTGAGGAATTGTTTTAAAGCTCATGATTTTTCTACTAATTTTGATAAATTGCCAGAGCTTCACAGAAACAGTGGTAGTGCTCCAGTCATCAGTCTTTATTCACAGAAATACCCCTGGACTCTTTGAATGTGTTTATTTTCTTCCTGAGTAGAATATAATTTTGTTTTCATCATTAATTATCCAGCCTGGGTTTTGTTTTCCTCTTTCCGGTCTGCATCAAGTATCTTTAATTTTCCATAATTTCCTAGTAGTCTTTCTAATAATCTCAGGAGAGGTCCTTTATTAATTGTTCTCAGTATATGGACTTCAATACCCTTCTGCAAACTCATTTTAAATAAGCTTTCTCCTGCCTCCTCTTGTTAAGCAATAGAAGTCAAATACATATGAATTATCCCAAGTATAATTTGCCCAGTTTTACATCTGGTTATAGACATAAGCCATCTGAATTCATTTTGACACTAACCCAGATGCAACCACAGCAAAAGAGTTTTTAACCATGGGTGAATGAAATATGCACAGGATCAGCATTTTTTCAAGATT
The DNA here is from genome assembly GCF_027477595.1 of Haemorhous mexicanus. Lineage (NCBI taxonomy): Eukaryota > Metazoa > Chordata > Aves > Passeriformes > Fringillidae > Haemorhous > Haemorhous mexicanus. The sequence continues at coordinate 11,406,675 of NC_082350.1, read as the reverse complement.
TGGTCCCTTGGACAAAAAAAAAAAAACCCAAAAAAACCAAAAAAACCCTCACAAAACCCAAACCCCAACAAAACCAAAATCATAAAACTCCAAATAAAACCAGGTCCAGACAAGGAAACAAAGTGGCCCTCCCTGAGAAAATTCACCAAGCCTTCTGCTTGAAGGCCTGATGTCCAGCATGGGAGCTTCCCCTGGGGCAGTGCCTCACATTTGCAGGTGCCCTGCTCCCACAGGCTACCACATGAAGGATCACTCAGGTAACCCCCAGCACATATTTCAGTTGCCAAGGGTTAGAAGTGGCCACTTCATGATCTGCTTCCAGTGGCTGAGACGCCCCGAGGAGCCAGCCAGGGATCCTGACTCCTGGCCCTACATGGCCCAGTCCTGGCCACTCACCCACTAGCTGAGGGTTGGAGGGAGGCACATGGCACTTGGTGACACAGCAGTGTCATATCCTATTGTTCCTCTTCAGCCACCCTGCTGGGGCAGGGAAAGAAGAGAGGAATGAAGGACTCAGCCTCTGGTTTTGTCAGCTAGTGCTAGTCAGTGGGCCAGATTTTTTTGCATATACTCTGCTCTGTAAAAATCTGCTCACACCTGGACCCTGCTGTTCAGGCAGAGCTTTTTTATAATCAGCTGTTCAGGGGAATCCAGCTGATTTCTGTGCTGTTCCTGGGCTGAGGGACACTGAGGGACACTGCTGGTGGCCTGCTGACTCTGCCTGGGCTGGGGAGTGAGTAGGGAGACTCTGAGCACCAGGAGAGGTGACATGGGGCTACCAAAGGGCACTGAGCAGCCCAACTCTGGCTGATTCTCCTGCCCCATCACAGAAAACAGTTCCTTACTTTGGCACCTGTGACTTGGCAAGGCAATGAAGTCCATGGGAAAAAATATTTCTGGCAGAATTATTGCCCAGTGGCAACACTTGCCATGGGCAAGTGTGCCTGTGTGGAGCTGGTCTGGGCAGGAGAGGAAGGACCACTTGAGGGGATCAGTCCTTCCCCCTTCCCAGCCATGGCTCCACACCCACCCCAGTGAGGTGGACAACCACTTTCACTGCCAGGGACAGATCCTCCAACTTCTCTGCAGCTCTTCCCGACACTCCTGGCTGGGGCAGGCTGAGAGAGTACGTGTCCAGCCACTGCTGGTATCTATTCCAGGACTGCAAAAGGTACAAATTTGCTTCAGTAACAGTGATCTTGGCAGCCAACAGAGGCAGCTCCAGTGCTCTTTTTCATACATACATATTTTGGACTCCCACCGAGAGTTATTAGTTATTAAAAAGCCATCAAATGAGCGTGGCTTTGGAGTACATTTGTTAGCCATATGATATCAATTAAGCCCCAGTCTCCTGACTGCAAGGAATTGCTGTTACCTCATACACAAGCAGGATTAAATTCCTTCTCTCCCTCTCCCCCTCTTTGAAGCTGGTAATGTCAAATATCTCCCACATTCCTGGGGAAAATGTTGCAGCTATCCTGAGTATGTGGATGCTTTCAATTTGTAATTAATACATCGGCATGGCAAATGCTTATACTGGGGGAGCAGCAGCAGTGAAGGGGTCACTTGGATGTGCAGTGCTAAGTACCCTGATGGTGAGTGCCCTGTCCAGCTGAGCAGCTGCCCATGAAGCCCAGGTGGCCCATCTGGGATGTCATGCTCTCTGTTAACTCCCAGAGAAAAGGAGGGCTTTCTTCACTCACAGATGGGGGCCTGCCACTGACAGCAAACCTGCTCTTCCTAAATGCTTTGCACAACCAAAGACAGAGCTAAGAAAGGAGTGGAAAGTTTCCACCCTCTCACACCAGAGTTCATATCCCAAATGCCCCATTGGACATTGACTGGAACCCCCAAGGGTAAGGCCTATTGCTACTCTTCTGTCAGGTTTTTAAATCTTCAAAATAAGTCTCATTTATATTTCACTGCAAATGTATTTGTTTGCTTAGCAGGTATGACATGGCAGTGCTTCTGTGATACTGAGAATCCAGATCTTTCTCTCTGGTACCCCTGTGCTTGTCAAACTCTCCTGCACACACCAGCAACCCAACCAGCCAAAGTGACATAAGACCCTGCAAAGAATATTTTGGACACAAAGAAATTGCTTAAGTGAATTCCATATTTCTTTTCCAAGGCAATTTTTTCTCTTCATGGTTTGTTTTTATCAAGCTTGTCCATTTTAATGCAAATGCTGCAATTTAAGATTAAAAAAGGGAGAATACTCATGTCAGCCAAGCTGACAGAAGTTTAGTATTTATTTATGCAAATTGCATATTCTGTCAGAGTGCAAAATCACAAATAATTGCCAAACCAATTAAATTAATATATTTCAGAAAAATAGCTCTTCCCAATTAGAGAAATAATACCCATTTTCCATTGCAATGGAAGAAATTTTTTTCATAGATATGTTAAACATACAGATAGTTTTATTAGTGAGAAAAAACTACCATATAAAAAAACCTGCTATAAACATTACAGTTCAAAATGTGGAATTGGTTATGAACGGTGGTTTTAAGAGCAGACCTGTAAAAAGCAACAAATCACTGTGTAGCATTTTTGTGATTGGGTAGCATTTAAACCTATGTGCCTGGCATACCCTCTAATGAGATTTTATATAAATATATATTTTATAGGTATTTTTATATGCACTATGCATGTATATTTTCATATAATTAATACTTGCTGGAAATTAGTTTCTTCTCTGCATGTCAGTGACAGCATCTTCATTGCTTTGTCCTTGGAAGAATTTATTGCCAAATAAATTTTTTTGACTTGGAAGAATTTATTGCCAAATAGTTCACTACAAAATTTTGGATAGATTTACTGTGCCATAGACAAGATTTATCAGTAAATCACATATTCATTATTTCCATCAGTTAGGACCAGGGCTCAAGTATTGCCTTTGGGATGAGTTTCTCAGGTGTACCCAGGTTTGTTTCTGGTACATGAGGGTTTTTCCACAGTCCTAAAGAAAAGACCTATTTGCAAATCCTAACTTCCTGAGGCCTGTGGGTGGAGGTTTTCATTTCCTCTTCAGGTCCAGTTCAGGGACTGAGGTAATTCTGATGGCTTTGATGAGGTTCCACACAGCTGGGTGGAAGCCAAAGATGAGACATTTCTGTCTGAAAGGATCCAGCTGGTGAAGAAAACACCAAGACTAGAAAAACCAAGGGTCCAGCTGTTCTTATATTTTCCTGGAAGGACTTTTGCTTTAAAAAGTCAGTTCCATCATAACCTGACATGATGGAAAGGTGATAATGCTCACCTGCACCCTCTCCAGGACATGTTCTCGGGAGCTGGTCACACCATCCTCAGAGCTGGGTGCAGCCAAAGGCTCCATGAGCTCAGCTGCACTTGCCAGTGTGCCAAAAGCTGCCACCACATGGAGGATAAAAGCTCACTGTTCCCACTGTCACTGGGGTTTTAATGAGGTGTTTTCTCTTGAAGTACTGAGGTGATGTTCAAACACATTTGGTGCTAGTATCACCAAACATGTATGTAATCAATGTCTTCCATTCAGTGGTATAAGTGGTCCAAATAGCCTTGGGTCTGACATTCTTGAACCAAAGTTCTTGATTTCTAAAGGTAATCTAAAAAAACCTGAAGGACAACAATGTTTGTCACCAAAGGGAGGTTTTTAGGAAGAATTCCCAGCATCTGTGTTTTTTTAATGGCTATTTTCACGTCTATTTCTACAACTTAAAGTAGGAGGAGCTGCAACAAACTTTTCATGCGAGCAAATCCTGTTCCATCTCACTAAACCAACTTCCAAAAGCTTTAGCCAGGTTTATGTACTTTGGAGTTGAATTTTAAACAAATAAAAATGACAGAGCCAATATACAGCTCAGAGCAGAGGATCTATCATATTCTTATTTTATGATTCTGTTGCCAGAGGGAACCTTTTATCAAAACCGTGCTGTCATTGTTGCATTCATTAAAGAAGAAAAAAGGAGGGAAACTACATTGTTCAGGCAGTGCTTCATTTCTGATGATGGATCCCACACACCCTGGGACCTTGGAGTCAGGCAGGGACATGGAAACCCCCAGAGCTGCCCATGGCACTGGCTGGCCTCAGCAGCACAAAGGTGATACTCCCCACTTAACCACTGCATGTGTTTGAATGGCAAAGCTGGGTGGTGGATCTGGGCTGCTCCCTGACAGGATTTTACACTGCAAATAGGCAGCAGCAGGAGTGGAGCTCCACTCACTGCCCAGAGCCCCAGCTTGTGCCCAGAGTATGGCTGTGGGTGCTGAGGTGTGTGTCAGTGTGAGCCTGGGAGGATGGCGAGACAGAAAATACAATGTCTTTTTCTCAGAATAAAACCCCTTTTTCTCCCTTAGATGGACAGTGTGAAGAGAGGAGTTGCTCACCTGAGCTACAAATTGCTCAGTGGTTTTTTTGTCCCAGTGAAAGAGCCAAAATAGGATTCTTCAAGCTGAGTGTTTCCTCACCTGTGTCTGCTGTTGCCCTCTTTGGGCATCACTGCTGGGCCAGCAGGAGCTCAGCACACCTTTCAGCCTGGATCATGCTGGTGTTTATGGGAAATGAAGGGATTTAAGGTAAAATCACACCATGAGTGAAGCATCCTGGCTGTGGGTAAATCCCCATCAGATGGCATGTGGTTTCCAAAGGAATGCAGGATAGATCTTTGCACCTTCCAGGACAGTGATTGAGAGCAGACTGAGTATGCTCCTCCTTCAGAGCTCAGGCACCCACAGGGGCTGGAGGGCTTGGGAAGCCTGGGAGCACATGGGGATGGCAGGTCACTCTGCAGCCATGGGATGGGCACAGCAGCACTTGGGCATTAAGACATTCTTCAGGAGGGGAAGCTTTATAGTGAGAGAAAAGATAAGATAATTGTGTTTTTTTTTAAATTGGAAAGATGACTGAAGAATTTTAGAAATGTTTCATCCAAATGTTGAGCTCTCAAGAAGCTGCAGCCAGCCTCCTGCCCACTCTGTGTGTGCACTTACACTCTACAGTCATCACACAGCTGGGAAGAAATGTGGGTGGAAAAAATCTTGTGGAGTATATTGGCTTATAATAAAACAAAGTCTTTCTGGGGTAATCTCAAATAATTTCTATGTCGTTAGGAAGATCAGGACCAGCTTTTTATGTATTGCTAAATATTTTGAGCACAGTACTACTACTTCCTGCAGCTGAGGGCAAATTTTAAAAAATCCTTAGATACCTCATTCTCCCTAAAACCAGTATTTGCTAATTAGCATGTATTTATCTTCACACACATATACATAATTTGCATATTTCTGATGCCCTGCACAAACATAATACACCTCGGTCTCCAGACATTGTTTAGAAATTAGAGGAGTTGAGGAGGTACCTGCCTGCAGATCAATTAGCATCCCAAATTAGTGCTCTTGGATACCAGTTGTTCTAGATCCAGACACAGCTGGACTTTTCCTTGTGAAAGTTTGACCCTGCAGTAAGGTGAGTAGGTGACCTGTCTCTGCCCTTATCCTGCTCAAATTTAATCTTTAGAGGGTTGAAGATATGTTTCTGGGATTGGGGAAATCGAGAGTGTTTTTTCACTGGAAATTGTGGTGATTAAGGGGAAAAGGCATTATAATTAGGGTGAAACTAATGCAAACAGCATCTTCAAAAATGTGTATTTTCATGTTGTACAGAGACTAAGAAGAATGATCTGAGCTTCTAGCCTTTTTTTCTTCATTGCACATTTCAGATCAAATCCAGCACTGGTCTTATCTTTGGAAGTTCCTAGATCTATTAAATCTGAGATTGCAATGTATTTCCAGCAAGGTAAGCTGTTTTTCATGTGCTAGGAAAGGGGATGGATGATGAAAATAGTCAAATTTTCTCCTTTCCTTCAGGATGATATAGATAAAGTGTGACTTCTCTGAAGCTGGTGCAGGATCAGCACCAGAGGATATGGGTAGATGCCAGATAGGGCTGATTCTCCTCCCATGGTTTATATCTGAGCCACCACTTTAGACTCACAGAGAAAAACTGAGGAGTGTGGGGTTTTGGAAAGAGGAACAAAGGAGACAATTCTGTCTCAGCTGTTAGGGAGTGGCAGGATGTTCAGAAGCTGCTTGCTGGGAACTTTGGCTGAGCCACTGAGCTTTTGTGTGTTGCTCGTGTGCACAGCTCAGGAGGCCCTGTTTGCCAGCTGACCCCACAGAGGGGTGGGCTTTCCCCGTGGCTGCTGTGAGCTCTATGGTTGCTTGCCAGGGCAGAGCCTTTTTCTCTTGCTTGTCAGCAAACCCTGGCACTGCTGATGGGTGGTCTGGCCCAAAAGCACAGCAAGGACTGTGTTGGATTGCCCACATGATTCAGAGCTGCTGCACGGGGATGGAGTGACTGTTCACTGTCATTTCTTTCCTTCTGACATTGTCCTCTGCAAATTATGAGATGTAAAGAAAAAAAATGTGGGGAAGTTTTAGGATCAGGTAAAGGACTCTGTTAAATCCATACACCCATTTCCGAGTAACAGCAGCAACACAGGATAGCAGGGCTGGATCCTTGTAGGTGTGTATCTGCATATTTCCATCAAAGGCAGTCATTTGTCAATTTAAGCTTGAGCAGGTTTTTGCCCTAAAAACCTTGTAAAATGTCTCATTTTAGAGTGATTTTTATTGGTTTTTTTGTCAACCCAATAAACAAAGGCTTTCTCAATAGTATTTCAATGGGCTGGCATGGCCTGTGGCCATGCCAGGCTGTAGCCAGGGCTGGTGTGTGTTTCATAGCTCTGACTGAGGGTCCAGAGCTGACTGCCATCACTTCCATGACTGGCACCCAGAGATGCTGTCACAGTCAGGTCTGGCATCTTTATGAAGTATTAAATAGCCATCATATATCTCACTGGGGAAGACTAAGAGAACATTGGGTCTTCTAATCCAGATGGTACTAAACCCAGGTTTTCTTACAAGGATGCTGGATAATCTTCTGGTACAGAGACCCCTTTAATCTTAATTTTCAGAGCAGGAGATGGCCAGTGACAGGAGGGACCATACTGTGCCCTTAAAAAAAAAAGGCAAATGATAGGTCTGTGATTTCAGTCCTATGAAAATCACTTATTGTCAAGGTGGGAGTTTGGAGTCAGACAGCAGTGCAGGCAGCAAGGTGCCAGCCAGCCTGCTTGAACTTCAGTTCCTCTGAGCCAAGAAATACTCTAATTATTTTATGCAACATGTGGCCCTTTGATTCTGGCAAGCAGAAGCAGAGAGAAAGTTGCTATGCAACCAGGCAAGCAGCTGCTGAGCCAAGGAGTCCAAGAACTGGGAACATTTACAAACATGAATTGTCTTAAAAAACACAAATGGACAGAATTTTATGGTTGCTTCCAATTTTTTGTTTGTCATCATCTTCCTTCTGAATTTATTTAGTCAGTGTTGGTGAAGGGTCATAGAAATGTTGCCTCAGGTGCAGGCTGGCAGCCTGTTTTGGGAGCTGTAAAACTATGAGAATTTGGCCTTGGTGACAGCGACATTCTGTCCATGCAGCTGACCCGGGACTTTAATTATTTTAGTCTAGCCTTGCACTGAGCCCAGAGCCCTGCCCCTGTGACTGCAGTGCTGGCTGGGGCATGGTGTCTCTGGCTGCGGTGCCAGGTCACCAGGAGGTTGTGTTCAAGTCCACGGCTGGCAGGGATGAGCTGTGCAGAGGGACATCCCACACTGCCTTTGTTCCTGAACCAAAATGAGTTCCAAGGCCCCTGCAGGGACCATCACCCTGGGGTGAATGTTTGTTCAGATGAATGGCTGAATTTTGCTTGTGTTTTCTGCAAAAATAAATGTGGCTGTCTTCTCAAAAACTGGGCAACCAGCAAACTGGTGTTACTGCTCTGCTCAGATGCAGTTCTAGTGCTAGCAGGGAGGCCTGTCTGGCATTAGCTTTTTATTACATAAATAACTGAATAAATAGTAGTGAAGAACAAGTTCCCTTTTCTTCCCTCAAATATACACAATGAACTAGCAAAGGTCATTGACAATCTTTTTAATGGAGTTACAGCTGAATTACAACTGGACACAAAAGACAAGCTCTGACTACCACTCGGGCTATTTACCTACTTAATAAATTCCAGGAGAAGTGTGCATTCAGGGCTGTAAACAAGTCCTTTCTAACCATCCCTTCCCATACAGGCTGTAAACTCTGTTTAGACACTCTGACTTGGAAATAATATATTGGAATAAACACTGCTCCCCCTGCACCACAACCTAATTCACTGCATGGCAGACGGGGGCATTAGGTGAAGTCCCTGCAGAGGAAGATCGATGGTTAAAGAACTGCCAAGTAGGGCCACAAATCCTTCATCAAATTACAGCCAGGGTGTTCAGGCTGCTTCTTCTGGCTCTTATTGATAAAATTCAGACAGCAAATTATCATATCAAAGTATAAATTCAAAGCAGCAGAGCGATAATCATCTCCAATTCCTGGTGGATAAGCAACTAATGAGAGATTTGATGAACTACAAATGCAGGAGATAACAAAATAATTACAAAATGGCAAACTCTTGTCTGCCAAACAAGTTGGAGACTTTAAGGAAGAAGGATAAGGAGAAATTTTTTAAGAGGTGCTTTTTATAAGGAAAACATGTATCAACAGTCCATCTTTGACCAGATATATTAGGGAAATTATACCAAAGCATGTTGGGAAGTGTTCAAGGCTAGGTTGGAGGGAGCTCGGAGCAATCTGGTCTAGTGAAATGTGTCCTTGCCCATGGCAGGGCGGTTAGAACTAGATGATTTTTAAGGGGCCTTCCAACCCAAATAATTTTATGATTCTTTGTCCACTTGGTGCTTTTACTAGTTCTGCATGTTTCTTAAATTTTATTCCAACAAGAGATCATTCTGATTTTAATAGTAAAGCTCATTTTCCTGTTGCAGTAATTAAGAGTCTAATTTGTCTGTTGATGGTTTTGGATGCTCAGCGTAAACATAGGGAATGGGTAATGGTGCAGGCACCTGGGAAGCCTTTCAGTCCAAAAGGCTCTTAAAATTATCTGTTCTAAGATGTTAAATCAACAAAGGAGGTGAAGGGGGAAAATTACAGAGGTTTCTGCCTGTGAAGCTGCAAAATGTCTGCCTGGAGCTGGGAATCAGTGAGTGATGAGGCAATGGGTTTGGGTTTGCTGATGGCAGGGACCTGCCATGCAGAGATCCACTGAAGGGTCTCTGAAAGGGGATGAGCTACAAGGTTGAGTTTTTGAGGGAAGATTTTATCAGATGGGAGATGTGGTGCTAGTGAAACTTTTTAAATGGCTTAATATATAAGAAATTGCATCTTACAGATATCATGCAGATGGAATCTGCAAAATGCAGCCATACCCTGACCCTGGAGAAGGGAGATGGAGACTGTGCTCAGGTCCTGGCTGTCTGCGGAGGGGACCATGCTGGTTGCAGTGGAGGCTGAAGCAGCTAAGGGAGGTTTGGAAAGGGGCTGGAAGGGGGGGCTTGGGCTCTGCATGGCAGGACTTTGTCTGTAGTGAGGAGAAGGCACCAGGAGCTGCCTGAGTGGCTGAGAGTTGAATTTGGGCAGAAACACAACAGCTGGGGAACAGCAGAAAGGCAGGAGGGAGCTGAGTTGTGCTCTAGGAATGAATCCCTCACATTTGGGCTGCAGGGTGAGGAGTCCCTCATTCACTCTGTGACCTTATGCTGGGTGACAGCTCAGGACAGCAAACCACTCCCTGGGGAGAGGAAAGTGCTGTTTCACGTGCCTGTAAAGCCAGCCCTTGTCTCCTGATGAGTGCAGCTTTGGTGGCTGATCTCTAGAGACTCCAGCCTTTTCCCAAACACTGCAAACTGTTGGAAATCCTTATTCCAAAGAGCTTGCAGTCAGAATCAAAAGAAGACAGAGGCAGTTCAAAAGAAACAAGGACAAGAAAAATTTAGGTGTATGTGATATTCAAGATGTCATTAGCTGTAAATAATGATTTGTCTGACCTTGGCACTGCTCCCAGGAAGTCACACCAGGCTCAAGAATGCAACACGATGACGCACAAGTTGAAAATACTGTGTCAAACCCCACCTGGTTCCTGTTAGCTGAAGGTCTTGTTGACACTGCTCATTTGTTCTTCACTCGACTGAATACTCATGAACTCATTGAAGGATGCAGCTTGATGGAACTGCTTGGCAAGCCCTGATAGTTTTAAAACATTTAATAAATTACTAATTAAAGGAGGAGAAAAAACTCAGCTCAGAAATGTCAGCAAACATGTGCATTGTTTTTTTCAACATTTTGTAAATTAAGTAATTTAAATTGATTGATGAAAACTGTTTCCTTTTCTTTTTCTTTTTTTTTTTCCCCAATGTGGGATGTTTATGGAAACTACTTTGATTTGGGCTTGCCCAAGTACTGACAATGCTCCTTGCGTCTTCCTCAAGGACCTCATCATAGCTTGTGCAGAAAGGATTTCTCTAACCTGCAAGTGAATCACACCGACCTGTTTTTTGAACCAGAGCTTCATGGGGGTGCCTTCTAAAAGCCCAGCTAACAGCAGATACAGTGTTCATGAAGTACTGAATATCCATAATGGTTTTTTTGATGAATATGGTTTGAATATATTTTCATACCTCTTACACAAACATAGAGAAGTATTTTAACTGCTGTTATCCCTCTTAGCCTCCTGCAGACCATCTGACCCATCAGCTTTGTTTGCTATTGCTGAAAAACTGGGACTGAACTTCATGAATGAATTTTGAGGTGAGCTGAGGGAAGATACCAAGTGGAAGATATCACCTCACAGATTCATGTGCTGTTTTGTCCCCTTTTAAAAATGGTATAATTTTCTTAAATAATAGTGTGCTCCTTTCCCTGTGGGGAGACAGTTTGGACTCCTATAATATTTTGTGTGTTGGGGGGGCAAGTCATGCACATGTGGATATTTGTGCTTACATATCTGCCTTTTATCACAGTTTGCTATGGTTGCTACATACTCCTGATGGAGAAAGCAGGGCCAAAATGCTGCTTGAAGGGATACAAGAAGATGGAGGGCCTCGTGGTAATAATTAGCATCTCTTGAGGAGTGACTCCATGATCCTGAGCTGACCACCAAGGTAAATAGAACACTTTGCTAGAAATCCTCTAACTCAAGCTAGTCTCCTCTGGTTGTGCAAATGAACTTTGATAATGAAACAATTGTGGTTTTCAAGTTTGACACATCTAATGAACCTCTGCTCCTTCAAATTTGTACTGAACATCTTCTCCATGTAACCAGTGAGTAAGAGGAACATAGTTCAAGTATCTTTCCTCATCCTATTTCCTGATAAGATACATAAACATCGCCAAGTTACTTTTTCAAGAGAAAATACAATCCTCTGGCTTTCAATGAGCAATTGTGAAATAAACTGTTTCCTCTGTTGTAGGGGGATACAGTGTGGGTGAATGAAGGTGGTATAGAAGGTAATCTTATCCCCCAATGAGTTGCAGCTGGACCAATTATCAAAGATTAGAAGCAGGCCTGATCTTAACAGGCCACACCTGTAGCCAATAAGAACAAGTGGTATAAAAGAGTGGATTGGTGGGATGTGGAGTCAGATGACTGCTGCAAGGACTGGGAACAGTCAGTGCTGAGAGGAGCTGCTTGCAAGGAACATTGATCAGGTATGAAGCTTTGGTGATATGAAATCCTTGCACTATAATGATGTTAGAACTCATGCAATCTAAGACGACACTCTGTTCCTTAAAAATGCTAGTTTTAGCTAATCAAGTAAGAAGTATGAGAAGGACCACATAGTTCCTTCTGAGGCCTGAAGAGATTGTGTTGTGGCTCAAAAACTCAGTAAAATCAAACCCAAAACAATCCTGAATGATGATGGCTGACTGGAATGGCAGGGATTGTTCTGAAAGTCTGAAGTTCTATAGGAATTTATGTTTCTGAGTCACCCAAGATCCCTCAGTGGTAAGCAAAATAACAAAATGGAGAAAATGCCTAGAGTACCATCCATTAGAAAACAAACAAATCATAGAGAACTTTGCCAAGATATAACTCAGGCAATTAAACAGGGAAAGCATTCCTGCCTTAATCTTGCTGTGTGCTTGTTGGTCTTAAACAAGGATTAGAACTTGTAGATTTATGACCTGTATATAAAATAAATAAAAAATCCCTCATAGAAGAGGGATTCTCTTTGCATAAAAAGTGATGTTTGGCAGAGATGATTGTGCACTAGAAGATTTGACTTTCAAATATTCTCACAAATCAAAGCAATTCCTTGATGAGCCAGTTTTACTATTCTAAACCCCAAAGAAAAGCATCCCCAGGTGACACAAACTGAAGCCCTGACCTGAGCAGCTGCAGGCCTGTTTCAGTTGATAATTGAAATTCATTAAGCCAGGCCAAGAAAGGCAATAGGAACATGGCAAAAGAGTAAATACCTTAAAACCAAGCCAGCCCTTTCCTCCTCTTGCCCTTAGTCCCCAGACCCCTAGAGATCCTTCCCTCTAAATTAGCATTCCTCCTTCAGGGTCAAAACTCTTAAACACCTGTAGAATATCCCCTGAACCAATCCTGACCTATGTTTTGTGAACTTGGTTCACCTTCTGCTACTGAAACTCTGCCTATTTTTCAGGGTGAGAATGACAAAGACTGGGTTAGAAAGAATTTCTTCAATTTGTAAAATTTACTGACTTATCACAGGTGCTTGGTACCCAGGGGAGGGTATCTCAATCTGCTGGATGAGTCAAAACCTGTCCATAAAAGAAAGGGCTGTGTGACAAAGAAGAGTGTTGCTGGTGCCTCTGTGCAGCTCTCCTGGTTTCAGCATTGGGAAGTTTCCCTGGAATTGGTTTCTGTATCAAGGGAGCCATGGGCAGTAACTCTCTGCCATTAGGAGAGGGATTCAGAAAAGCTGGATACTGCCCCAGTGCCTCTGATGCCTCTGCTCCCTCCCAAACCATGGGGACTGTCAGGGCTTAGCAGGGACATGGGCTGAAGGAACTCTGAGCTGGTGAATGACCATCAACATCCAAACTTCTGCAACTTTATGTGAAGGTACCAAAAACCAGGGTGGATATGGGGTCACACAAAAGCTCTGTTTCTAAAGGCACTTTTCGGAAGAACCTCATTTTAAGGCAACACTAGCCCTGCAAATAAGTTATTACACTTATTTATAAGATGCTCATGAATAATTTATAGTACATTAACTTGTAAATGTGATAGCTTTTGAAATCATTAGGCTCCAGTAGCTTGCTTTGTAAGTCCATGGGCTGGATCTCATTATTAAAAGCTAATTAGCTCATTCAACTGGAACACATTCTGTCAAATAGCTATGCCAGTGCTCTTCTTTTTATTACAACAGATTATAATAATTCTAAAAATATTCCAGAAATGGCATAATGGAAATATTTAATAATAAAGATACAACATTCTCTATGAGTAGATAATTTCACTACAACTTCAAAAAGTTTTCCAAGACTCAGTAAATGAGGTTTCAGGATTATGATTATTTTTACAAATATATGGTATTAGAAATATCTGATATATATAATCTCATTTATTTAAATATTAAAGTGATAGCTAATACATGGGAGGGATGCTTTCAAATTGTTCATTTGGATGTGTGAGAAGCTTGGATCTGTTTAAAAAGTTATGCTGCTAAAGTTAGATTTCTAAGCCATGTTTGGCACTAGAAAGGACTCAGATCACAACTAAGTGTGAGCAACATACCCACAACAGCAGGGTCAGGGGGTGGGGCAATGCCTGAGGCTGCTCTTGTCCCAGTCACAGGGAAATACTGTGGCCATCAGTCAGTTGTAAATTCAATTTTTTTTTTTTCCATGAAAAGTATTTATTTGCTGTTGAATTTTACATACAGAGAAAACACTGCATTTTCCACTGTTCCTCCTATGGGTATCATTCCAGCCACTTTGAAGTGAAATTTGAGGAGGAGAGGAAAGACTAGACACTGACTGAGCATTTCCCACCTCTGGCACTGGACCAGGAGTCACAGCCAGCACAGCTCCTCAGGTGACAAACCCAGGTGTCAGAAACAGCCCAAGAACCACCTGGCCAGTACCATGGGGAAGATTATCTTTGCACAAATGACTTGTTCCCCAGTCTTCCCATACCACCCTTCCTATGAAAATAATCAGAGTGTACCCATCCAGCACAATATCAGAGGAGATGTTCTGTAGAATGTGTCTTTTTATCAGCATAAAGCAAAATGTCATTTAGGTCCATTTCTGCTAAAACCCTTTGGGAGAAGAGCCTCTGTAGGAAAAACAATTGCCACTGGGTATAAAAAAAAATCTAGCTGGTTTGATAGTAATTATCTGTTGTTGGATTTGTAAAGTATTTGCTGTATAAATTATCCAAACATTCTTTTTCTTTCCCAGTATTTTGGGTTTATATTTGTCTTTCCTTCAAATTTAAACATTTTTAAGCTTCAATACTTTTAAATCCCTATTACCAGTTTTAAAAGGGATTAGGGTAAATGGCTTTTATTGTGCAGCCACAATACTATTGCTTTCAAATACATCTTCTTGGATTTCCTGCTAAGAAAAAAAAAAAAAAGGAGGAATTTAAATAATTCACAGCAAAGCTACAATGTCTGCTTCTCCCCTGATGAATGTTTCCCTTTAGGAAAGGCAGTTCTCTTATTAATATAACATCTGGCTTTCATCTTGAATAAATACAACAACTCAAAAGCAGAAGAGTAGAAAAATATGAGCTTTCTGGCATATCAAGTAGCCAAAAGGTCTAATTAACAGAAATACCTCACAAGCAATGCTGCTTGAGAAATTGCCATAAATGAATCTTTTGGGACAAGGTGTTTCGGAGGGTCTACTTGGTCACCTGGAGAGCTGAGAGGAGAGGGATGGCAAGAGGAGCAGCAAGCAGCTGGGATTTGTGGCTCTGCAGGTCCCAGCAGCGCTGGGAGCCTCCCCTGCAGGGAGGGCAGCAGGAAAGCTGAGCAGTGCCACTGGCAGCTCTGGGCCACAACCCCTTGGCTGCCCTTTGCCCTTGTCAGAAAATGTGTCCTGCTCCTGCAGAACCCATCTCCAGGGCCTCTTGCCTTCTAAAATGCAGTTTTGAGAACCAGACCTGTCTTTAGAGAGAAAGTCAAGAGGGTATTTAATGATTTTAGACTTTTATCACTGAAATTAAAAACAACCCACAAAAAACCCAAACAAATGAAAAATAAAATCTAGAAATAAAAATCCTCCAGAAAAGCAGTGAGGAGGGCAGGGATTTAACAAATGTCTCAGAGTCATTTTGTTTCCCTGCTGCAGAGTAGGAGAGTGGACATGTTCCTGATGGAGGTATGGACCTGAATCAGGGGCTGCCATGAGCAGGGACTCTCTGAATTGAACCCAGTTCATATTTCCTGCCTCTCTCCTTTGCTGTGGGGAGTGCATTGATCTGCCTTGTCCATCAGTGAGCAGACACCAGGCTGGCCAGAGCAGTGCAGTTGGGTTTTTGTGTGCTGCTATCCCTGCTGGGTGTGAGTGCTCTGGATGTGCCACAACAGGGCAGGGACTGCAGCTCTGCTGGGATGGCAACTGCAGCGTGGGGGTGACAGCAGCTGGGAGGTTCCTGAGCAGAGTTTGTTGCAGCTTAGAAAATCATTGTGTTCACTGCAGCTGCTGACTGGAAGCTGAGCCCAGCCTGACAGGAGTGGCTGGCAGGAGGGCAGTTGGATATAAATGCCTTTTTATTTCTGTTCCATTTGGGCTATTGTGTAACACTTTGATCTGAAAGCTCTTGTAATTTAGAAGTTTTAAATTTAATGTTACGACTTTGAGAAGCAGCTAATATAATGTTTAACTTTCATGAAGTCTTATCTATTTTTTTTTTTAATAAATTCTTTTGGCCTTGCACTGTAAGGGCAAAGTCCTGGGAAATGAACCCAAGAGCTGGATCTGTCTCAGGGTCTTGTATCTTCTCCCTTTATTTGGTCTGTTTCTGTCACCCTTAAAACTCTGTAGCTTCGCAGCATGCCCCTATAAGGTAAAATTCAATTCCTCCTTTCTGTAGAAGGAAAAACTGATGCACAGAACAGATAAATTACCTGCCCAAGGTCAGAGTGTGACTGAGGGAGCACTAGCACACTGATGAAACCATTTCTATCCCATTTTGATAAGCCTCAAAGTGGCTCTTGTTAGGAAGCACTGGAATGGAATATCTGTAGCAATGGGAAAATATCTTTTTACCCCTTTTTCATGGGTACCTTTACATCAAACCTTTACATAAGCCTTGGTGATAAATTTTAGCTGCTAGTGGGGTAAGCATGAATGAACAAAAAGCAAATTTATAGGGAGCAGGCAAAATGTTGCAAATAAATTTGCAAGAATGTACTGTCTTATATCCTGCAAGACACAGGGACCAAGCCTGTTCTAGCCTGCCATACAGAATTCCCACTCACACTGATTGGTGCCTTTCAGCAATTTCTGAGGTGAGGGACACCAGGAGGATACAGTCAAGTTTTCTTATGATGGCCTGTTTCCATTAACTGAAAGCAAAGACCTCACATGTCAAGATCTAATGTTTCAAGAAGCCATTTGTTGTTGACTTGACTTTTGTTTGACAGGTACAATGTTGTTAATGAAAAGAGAGGACTCACTTTGTCACTATGGTGAAAACACAGAGAAAGATTTCTGTTGTGGGTTAGACTTGTTTCCTCCAGTGAAAAAACAGTATCTTATCTCTTGTGACTCTTCCTAAATGTGTAAACATCAGTTGCTCAGGAAAGTGATATCAAAATGAAAGGAGACATTTCACTCATCCTCGCCCACATGTCAAGGCAGTGGAATTTTGGCTGCATTCCTTTATTCCGCTAGCACCTGATTTCTTATGGTTTAACCTCTGGACCCTGAGAGCCAGACAAGTAACTCACTCATCTGCATCTTCACTTTCCTTCCCTGCCAGCTCTCAAAGCAACTTAGTGGGCTGGTTCTTGCACTTTTGTGCATTTTACTGATAATTCTCATCTGGTGATATGTCTTATTGCACTAGATTGCTACAAAGAAATCTAGGTGAAATGCCATGTTTAAAACAGTGGTTATTTGAACACTCTGTTGAGAAGGAAGTTTGCTTAACCGAGATTCACAACTCCTTCGATAGCCTGTCCCAGCTGCCCCCAGCATCTGGGGGGCTGCTGTAACCACCCCAGACAGAACATGGTGGGGTGCTCAATGTGCTGTGAATGCTGCTGAATCCTTAGCTGGGACCAAGAAAACACAGACACTCTCAGCTCTGGAGATCTTGTGCAATTAGGAGGAGAATGCATTCCTGGATTCAGATACTGATACTCTGAGGTTTATTTTTTCATCTTGAAAGGCATAAAGACCACGCTAGTGGTTTTAACGGGAACATGTACAGGTTGATTTTTCCCACTGTCCCTCTGTGTCTGCAGGAAATTATAACCAGGAAAGAGCCAAGCTGTGATAACCCCATCACCACCAGGGATGGTCTCTTGCTGCCTTCCATTCTGATGTGTCTCCTAACCTGCTCTTCTCCTCCCAGTGCCAGCGCTGGCCCTGTGGCAGTGGCCGCCCTGCGAGCGCTGCTGCAGCATCAGACAGCCCCGATGATGATGATGGGGAAAGCAGCAGCAGGAGATGGGAGCGAGTTTTTCCCAGTCACGGGACTTGCTCAGCAGCATGTATTATTCAGTCTTTCCATTTGCAATCATCAGAGTGAGTCTCTCCTTACAAGAGAGGCACAGTCCTGCTGACATTAAACGCTCTGGCAGAGGGCTGCAGACATCAGTGGGGAAAGACCATATTTTAATGGGTTTTGTCTCTTAAGTAAAACCTCAAAATGAATTATTTTCCCCTTGTTTATAATCATTTCAGTAATCTGAAAGCATTTATTTCTGTCACCAACAGAATAATTCTTCCTTTTGACAGAGAAGTGAAGTTCACAGTCTGTTGAGGTACCATTATTTTTGGGAAAAGGAGGTTTCAAAGGCACTTTTCTAAGTGATTACAGTAACTCTTGGGTAGCCCAACTGCCCTCAGGTGTCACCTCACTCAGGGGCTGCCCCACTACTGTGGTCATTAAAAAACAGCTCAGCATTTACATGAGGCTGGGTTAAAATTCATCTTTGTGAAAGACTGCATCATTTAAAAAAAAACACTCACAGACCAGCATCATTCTTGAAATCAGTTAGCTAATGAGCTTTTTGATTTTTAATTATTATTATTTTTCACTGTGTCTTTTACTGTACATAAACAAGGAGAAGATGATCTCTTTTGCTAAGCTTCTTTGCTGCAGTAGTGGAAATCAGCTTGTATAAGAATTGCTTTTTGCTTGGCTACTTGCTCTGTTTTCACATAGAAAATTGTTGTAAAAACTACTTTGAAAACCACATAGCAATAGTTTTAATATTATTGCCAAATTAATTATGACACTATTGGTAGTCTCTTGATCATTGCAAAAACTCTCTTCAGCATTCTGAGGAAGGTAGAGAGCAGAGGATGGAGCAAATTCAAGAGCTGAACATTTTCAAATAAAGATCATCTGAAGATCCAAACCCCCGTGGCAGAGAATGGCTGCAGCCATGGGACCACCACTGTCTCAGCTGTTTCAGTGAGCAGGCAGACACTGGACATTTAGTGTTTTCCCAAATCTACTTAATAACAATCCCTTGTATAACATGGTCTACTCCTGCCATTTATTAAAATCTGTGATTTGGGGGAAGAAAAAAAAGCAATATGTTTGAGCCTCAAAGGGTTTCAGTGGGGTTCAGTTTGTTTAAGTTGTCAAATGTTTATTAATTTCTTTCAGAAGAAAATCCTTATGCTTTGTTGCAGAAGGATATTTTATTAAGTTCAGACAAACTGAACTGACTTTCAGCAAATAGCATTTGGCTCTTGAACCAGGAGGAAATAGCTTGGTAAGGTGCCATCATATTACAAAAGTGATCTGGTGGCTAGAGGTCAGAAATTCTGGTGTTTGTTCATTTGTATTGAATATATTGAATTTGTGATGCATTATCTGAGTTCCTGTCAGTGCTTTTCTCAATCAGAATGTCACCCTAGTCCAGGAGGAAATGCAATAAATGTGTGGTCTGTGCTCCTACAAACAAAGGGCTTCTGGAAATGTTGATATTGCTGTGGTTCTCTCAAGCTGCTTCGGGTATGCTGCACATGTGGCCAGCCCCTGCCTGCCCTGGGACCCTGCTTTGAGTCTCATCAAGGCAGGCAGCTGCTGCTGGCCCCAAATGGGTGAGAGACATGAGCAGTATCAAACCAATTGGCAACACTGAACGAGAGCAGTGGTTTCTGTCCCTGTGTGCTTGTGTGACAGTCAGACCTTGTGGCTGTCTGCTTCAGAATCAGGATGGAGAGGTCAGAGATGGGCTGGCAGTTTTGAGCTCTTTCACAGATTTCTCCCCTGTAAGGCTCAGTAACTCACTCTGCTTTGATTTTCCAATAGGAAAGTAGAGTTTGCAATCCCCTTCCTGTCATGGCTCCTTGGGGGCTGGTCAAGGACAGTGATGCTTCCACTGCTACCTAATCTGCAGCATCCAGGGTAGGAACTACCTAGCCCTTGGCTTGCATTATGCCTGGTGCACTGGCCCTTGATCTCACCTGGGGCTTTGGAGCACTGCCTTGAACCTGAATTTAATATGTTGTACATAACTCAGCAGAGACTGAGCACTGTCCAGCCATGGCCAGCAGCACTGGGGACCCCCCTTGTGCATTCCAGTGCATGTTTCTGGATCCTGCATGCTTCTGAAAAATGTTCTTTCTGTGACAGAAAGACCCTCAGCTTTTCTTTGAAAATATTACTATTAAACCGGTATTTCTGAGACATGCCTGAGTAGTGGTTATGTGGTGGTTGCTAATATTTAGATGATGTTAGCGTTTGTCTGAGAGATGTCTTCATTCTTCTGCAGAAGTAGCTGGATGAATGTCCTGCTTTCTCACTGCACAGCTATGTATCCCTCCACAAAACAGAAAGGGGAAAGAGCCCTGGCAGCTCCATATCTGCTGATGCTTTGCAGCTGCTGGAGAGTGTTCTTCCTCAAGTGCTGCCACAGAATCAGGACAGCCTGGAAGATGTGGGGTGTGAGAAAAGAGAGTTAAAACTACTGCCCTCCCATGGAGCTCAATAATGTCTCTTTTCTCTCTAAATTTGTCTTTCAAGCATAGCAAAGGATTTATGTTGCTGGGCAGGGCAGTGTCAAGAAGCTGCATGGTACTGAGGGCACTGAGCAGCCTGCACAGCAGAGAGCAGGGACAGGGCCTCCAGCTGGCTGCTGCCAAATATTAAGGGGAATAATAGATGGGTTTGCTGGACTTGAGGAAGTTTGTGGAAAAAGGTTATACAGAGGCTTTCAAAACTTGTAAAATCATTTCAGCTCAAGCAGGGAGCGATATGAAATGAAAGCCTCCAATGTGTTTATAGCCAAGGGAGCTCTGGGGTGCCAGTCCCTCGCCTGGCAGCAGCCCCCACAGAGCCACCATGCCTTGTGCCAGTGCTAACGGGGTCCTCTGCAGGACTCCAGATGATTTTAGAAATGGTTTAACTTTCAGAAAACATTCATGTTTTTGTGTCTCATTGGTGAGCTTTGCCTTCTCTTGGAGCAGGGCTTTTGTTCTCAGTGCGGTGAAAAGACATGAGTGAAGATGAGTGTTCTCAGTTGCTTCTGCCCTCCATTTATGTTTTATTTCCTGCTGCTGCTCATTCTGCTCCTCCACAGAGCAGGTGCTGACTGGTTCCTCTCCTGTCTGGGGAGATGCACACTCAGCACATGAGCACACCTGATCCTGACCCTGTCCTGCAGCAGGGACAGGAAGGGGACATTGCTCTCCAGGGTGTGCTCCCAGCTGGCCCAGTCAGCAAAGCACAGAGAGGATGTGCATGTGCTGATCACCCTGGGGCACGACAGGGGGAATGGCTTTCCACTGAAACAGAGGAGCTTTAGGTTAGATAGCAGGAAATCATTCCTTACAGTGAGGGTGGTGAAACAGGTTGCTCAGAGAAGCTGTGGCTGCCCCATTCCTGGGAGTGTTCCAGGCCAGGCTGGAGAGGCTCTGAGTATCCTAGTGTAGTAGAAGGGGGCATGGAACTAATTGATCTTCAAGGTCCCTTCCAGCCCAAACCATTCTGTGATTCTATGATTCTGTGATCACTTATTGTACTTGCTAACATAGTAGGTGAAATAACAAAAGCACTTGAATTTGGGGCCACTTTGCCATCTCCATGAAAATACTTCTCAAAGGTGTGAATAACTCTGTAAACACACAGCAGTGGAAAGCCTGCACTAAGATTTAAACCACTCAGATCTCAACATCACAGTGAACTAAAGCCAAAATAATCATGCTGTGCATTTAATCAAACAAGGTCTATTTCAAGGAAAGCTTTGATTTTTTCTCTATGGCTTTTTCTGAGTTTTGTTTAAATACACTCTGGCCATATTCTGCCTCTGACTACTACAGTCTGATGCTCTCTTTGGAAAGGCTTTTGATGGTTTTGGAAGAATTTGTATATTTATACTTCTAATTCTACAACTCAATAAATATTTTAATTTCGGATTCAATTAGGTCTGGCTCTAACCCAACCTGAACCTCCCCTAGGGCTCAGGAATGATATTTAATTTTGAAAGCATTTTTCCAGGCTTGGCAAAGTAAGAAAAATGAAGCTCTCATTAAACATAGGAAGGCAACGTGTTGTTTGGTTTGCAGTTTAATATTATTATTTCCAAACAGCTTCTCAAGGAGTGGCTTTGCTCTTGTACAACAAAAGCAGTCCTGCATCTAGGCATAGTAAAGCTTTGCAGGAATAAAGTAAGAAATGCTATTTACAGTGAACAGGAAATCCCCAGACCCTATACAGAATATATGTGCATAATTTACTGAAATAATGTGAGTTTTTCAAGGTGGTCACTTTTCACACTCTCAGCAGTCCATCAAGGTGTAGCAAGAGCAGACACCCCCAATAAAAACAAAATGAAAAAAAGGGGGAAAACTTTAAAAGACTGAAGGTGAAGAAAAATTATATAAGGCAGAAATGAAACACTACATTCATTATCTTGGAATGCCCTTTTAATCCCTGTGCCTGGTTTGTTGGGTACCTTCCCCAGAGTTACCTGCATTTATCATCAGTGGCATTTGGCTGGTCGTGGGAATTCTGGCTTTTCCTCCATTACTGTATATAAAATAGACACTTTGCTTTGTCTCCTGCTGCTCATTACCTGATTTGAGGGGGTCATTCATGAATACGTCATTAATTTTTCAATTTTCTTTGGAGGTAAAATATAATTCTTGTCAATGTGGCAGTTAGGACAGTAACCATGCAATTATGGAATGCTATGTCTTTAAGTGACACCTTTCTCAGGATATGTGGCACTGCCAGTGTTAGAGTCTGTGATAACTTAATATTTAAGGGATCTGTAGAATGAATGATCTGCTGAAGCCCAGCCCAGAAGGTTCCTTCCCAGCCTGCAAAACTCATCCTTCTCCTTGCTGGTGCTGTGCCACGCTGGGTTAATATAAACAATTTTCTCACACTACAAAAAGTTTTTGTCAGCTCCTTGATGGGATACGGTGCACATTTCCTAAGTGTGTACCCAAAAATTAATTGATGAAGAGTTTTATTCTGGAAGAGTAGAGGACAGGCTGTTGAACTATTTTTAGATGCTTAAACGGGGAGATTCCTTGAGGGATTTTTTGAGCCCTTCCTGGGATCTGTGATAATGTGGTCCAACACTTTCAGAGGTCTGGTTGAGTCTCAGAGAGCCCCTTGAGGGTAGCACAGAAATCATTCTTTATCACACTGGGAGTTTTCTGCTACCTGCCAGACAAACAAGTCAGCTTTGAGCAGAAGTTGCTGTTCACTGGGTTGGAGGAGCCTGGGATTGTTACAAAGGGAGAAGTTTGTGTCATTATTCAGTATTTTGCTGACAACATAACCCCAGATACATGATTTCATGGACTTTATTTTACGAAGTAGCCAAAGCAAAAAGTATTAAAAAAATGATACTGCCAAACATGCAGACAGGAGCCTGAGGGAGTCCATGGGGCCCATATGGCCAGAAATCCTGGCTAAAAACTCTGTCAGGGAGAGAGAAGCCCACTGCAGACATGGATGACTCTTTTCCCATGCTTAGCCCTGTTTGCTGGCCACCACTGGTGCCAGAAAGGGCTTTGAGAGTCACCTGGGGTGCTTTGCTGAACGTGTGGAAGGCCACCAGAAGGAACTGCAGTGGCATCTGCTCTTACCTGGTGGCACAGATCCAGGCAGGGCTGGGTGCTGTGTGCCAGTGCCATTCCATCTGTTCCCCATTCACCACCACCACAGGTTGTGCTGACAAGTCTTCCTCTCGAGGTGCTTCTGCACTTGACAGTGAAGTGGCATTTCATTAACTCGGCCTCATAACACCCTCCTCAGTGACACTGACATGCTGTAGAGCTACTGCAGAACTATTTTAACTGTGTTACTTTAGGTACTTTACTCTGCTAATTATCTTTGGGTACTTTCTGTTATTTAAATGTGTATGGTTTATTGGATGACAGCAGGAAATAAATTTTGCCTTGCTGCTGGTACCAAAACAGCCCCCTAAAAATTCCCTCTATTCTTCAGCTGCTGCTGCAGTGCTGAAATGCACACAGAGAAATCAGATCACCTCAAATCAGCCTTAGTTGCCATAAAACATAACCTTTTCAATCCATTTCTCAGCAAATCACTACTAATTACCTGAAACAGGCAACATTTGTGAACATTGCATAGAAAATACAGTAAGATGTATCAAATTCTGGACATTTAATTTTTTAAAATGCTATTATTTATTGTAAATATTACCAACTTAATGGTAAACTTTACTTAGTTGCACAATCCCAATGGCAACAGTCCCTCTCCCAGAGAGGGACCTTCTCTAAGTGAGCAGGGTTAGTGCAAGGTTTTTCTTGTAGTATCAGTGTGGTATCTTCAAACTTGATGGACCATGAAGAGAGACAGTGAACCTTTGTATTTCAACAGATCAGTGACACAAGCTGGGGAGTGTTAGTGATGGGCAGGGATTTAGGCATTCCCAGCTAGTGAGCAGGGTGAGTGCTGTGAGACAAAAATCTGTCCAGTTGTGTATCTGACCACATGGCCAGTGTTTCTGGAGCTCAAGTCTATGTAAAAAATGTATTTCTAGTGCCTAAAATTCTTATTCAAATGGAGTAACTTTGTAAACATTTTTTTTTTTTAAAACAAAGAAGTTAAGAACAAAGACATGCAAATATGCAAGTCTGATAATACACATGCATCCCTAGGTAGAACATATTTTCTCTGCAAAGAGAAAAAAAAGCTTTTAATTGGAGTAAAGCCTTCAAGAGGAATGTTTCTACATAAATGGAAGTGGGGAGAAGAGGCTGTTTTATTTAGTTTACAGCTGTAAGAATGGGTTGTGATAAAGACAGGAAACTGGCACTGGCATTCTGAGTAAGATGATTTGTTCCTTGCTGATGGCCATTAACATTGTCAGCAATTAGCACACAGGAAAGAACTCAGCTGCCTCCCCTGCTGAGATTACAACCTGAATCCATCATTGGCAGCACACCTCAGACACTTCACAGGAAATTCAACACCACAGTAGATAAACTTTGAAAAAGTTAAGGGCTTTAGGATTTTACCTGCAGCACTGTGTCAGCCATTTTAACAAGATCAGGTGCCTTTTGTGTAAACAGGCTTGAACCAGGACTTTTGGAGGCAGTATCTCAGACATGGCCTCCAAGTAGACTTTTTTCCCTCCTGCAGACAGCCCAATCCAGATAAAGGAATAAAACAACCCAAAAGAAAACAAAAATTTCTGACAGCCAAAGAAATCTGACAAGGCTGCAGTCTCAGCTTGGGAATTCAAATCAGGTCTTGTTTTCTCTTAATTAGTTGAACATTCATGGCTGGAAATTACCTAGAATGGGATGAAAAATGCTGGGGGATGGGAGGCAATCACATATTTACCTTCTCTGTCCTGGGTTAGTGACTCCATGAAGGCTTTCACTGCCCATCTGGGAAGGTGAGGAGCATGTTGGGTGAGCAGCTGTGTCTGTGCAAGCTGGGGCTAGGGGCACAGAGCACCCACTCACCCTCCTGATGGGGACTGGAGGAAGGGGCTGCAGCCATGGTTGGACACACACCGTGGATGGACCCCACCTGTCCAAAGGCTCTTTGTTCTCTTAAATTCCTTGTAATTGTTATTGGACAACTCCTCCCTCCCACCACTCGAGTTCTCCATGACAGATACGGACCATTATGCCCCAGGTAAGGACTTCAGTCCTCTGTCCCTGCTGCTGTCAACAATACACAGGGTATCAATGGTCTCTTCTTACTGCTTTTCTTCCCTCACTTATCCTATGGCATTTCTACCCCCTATTGCCCTTTTTATTTCCTATATCTTTTTCAATTCCATTTCAATTTTTAATCCCCCTGAAGGAATGGCCTGCTTAACCTATGGGTCACTTACCCTGTATAGCATTGCTTTTGTACCATCATGACATCCACATTTAAAACCAACCTCACCTGTAAATGCCTGTCTATAAGTTTGAAACTTTTGGTTTTTTTTGAGAGGGGGGAATATTATTTAGGTTGTAGTATATTTCACTCTTTAAAATTTTCCTTTTATTAACAGGCCTTCATAAAGACAGGAAAATGTCTTTGGTACCCATCATCCACTTTTCTAACACGATGTTGGAGCTGCCTTTTAATAATTATTTAAAAATAGGTATGAGCTCAGGAAAACAAATATTTTTTTCATCTCAGATCATCTTTTATTGCGGAAACCAGCTGGTCTTTGCAGCCATCATATCAGTTGTACCTTCATAAAACTCTGCAGCCTCTCTGGAGAGTTTTCAATGTGGAATCCATTTTTCATGGCATAACACAAACAATCAAAACAAATTAGGCACACAGACAATTTAAATTCTTATAGAAGATGTGACCTTATTTCTAAAAAAAAAGCTCCCAAAATAGTCAGAATGACATTTTCAAACTTAGCAGAAGAAAATTAAGTCTGGATTTTCCAAAGAATTGCGTGTCCCAGATGAGTAGCATTTTCCTATTTTTAAGTTCAAGCACATAAATGCTTTCTGAAATCTCTCTTGGCCCTTCTCCCTGCCCCAGCAATGTTCAGGTTTTTGAGTTTTGTGTTTAGCACCTAAATCTGAAATGCCTGGTTTCTGAGTGCAGCTGTGCTGGTACAGCAGCCTCTGCCAGCACTCCAGGAAGGAAGTTGCCACTGAAATCCTTAGGCTTGGTCTTTCAGAGCTATCTTTAAATGTGTTCCTTCCAGTGTTTATTCAAATGGAGACTCTGTGATCTTGGCTGTTTCCTACCACGAGGAGGAGGATTTCTGCTGACTCCAGCAGGCAGCTTTTGCTCCGCAGAGATGGGCCTGTCTTAGAAGCATCTTGTCCATGCCAGCAGCCCGTGGAGGCTCTGGTGGCCCCCAGGCAGTTCCCAGGTGTCAGCATGTGCAAGGATTTCCTGGGCAAGTTCTTGGAATGTGAAGGAGCCCCTGGTACAGCAAACAGGTGTTTGCTCCTGTTCAGTAATGCCTGCTGGTGGAAAGGTCTTGGAGACATTTAGGAACTGGAGAGGACACTGCCTTGGAGGCTGGCCCTGCCCGTCTGCCCTCAGCACTGGCTCTGTCTGGCCTGCTTGCAGGAAGACAATGCTAAATTCCTTCAATTTCTATAAGTTTGAAGGATTGGCTTTAGACAGAAGGACTGGAGCACTTCATTCTGAAAATGGTGGTGGGCTCTGTGTTGAGAGGAGTATCTGGCAGCGGTGGCACAAGGTGCAGGAAACGTGTGTGCATGAGATCTCCCATCCATCTTTTACTTTGTTTTGCAAGATGGGACAGAATGGGAGTGGGGTTAAGGTAAGCATTTCATGACTTCATTACTCTAAGTTAAGGAAGAAAAGGCAATGAAAGTATACCACTACTTTTTGCAGACCTTGCAGACTCTTATTTGATAACTTGGTATTTATTGCCCCAATATATGTCGAGGTAAACAGCAAATGCACAACTCTGCAACCACTGGCCAGTTACAGAGGGGTGATGACTCCAACTCTTTCAGGTGTGTTGCCAAAGTCCTATGCCCATCCTGTGGTTTTAATTCCATAATCATGGGTGCAGCTTCGTACACTGGAGGCTGTGTACCATGTGATGGAAGCAGTAACACATCAAAAGGCAATCTTCACTGCTCTCCAAAGCAAAGCTGAAGTGCTGTGTGCTGCCAGCCCAGAGCCCTTTCTTTACAGCCTTTGTCAGAAGCCATCCAGCTGGTGCTTCCAGTGCTGACCCAAACTGTGACATTAACAAGTGAACTGCTGGTTACTGCTTCAGCTGTAATAGCACAGAGGATTTCAAAGCAACAGAAAAGTTATTTGAGAAGTAAAGCAGGAAACCAGCAGCAAACCCCAAAGGTGGACAATCACTTGGAATTTTATCTTTGCCCTGCTCCTGGCTATGTTTGGAGTCACTTTCTTGTCAGCCCTGTGTGGAAGAGCTGAGTATGTGATTATTGCAGCCTGCCTACAGCAGGCATTTTCCTCCTTAGCTCTGTGGTGTTTTTGGTGGTTTCTGGTGGCAGGGCTGTGGGTATTAAAAAGAATTGGCATGTGCCCAGCAGCTGCTGCTCTCCTGTATGGCAAGCTGACAACTGCTTAGTGTTGGCAAGCTCATGAGCAGCACTGGTTTGGGAAATGCAATAAAAGAAATACTCTAACATACACAGTCTGTCATTCCTTGACTTCAAAGAAGTTGGAAGCTCAGTTCAGCCATGCACAACTCTGCTCTACTTCCACATCACTCCTGAAAAAGCAAGACAAGTATCATACCAGTGGGAGTGTATCTCTTTGGAGACAGCTAGAAAAGGGATGAAAGCCAGGACCTGACAGTTGTACAGGGCTGAAGGCTATAACACTGCCTTCAGCTGTGACTTTTAGGTTCAGATATCTCTGAGGATTGATCAGCCTGGTGTGTGCAGGGAAAAAAAGTATCATTCATTCACTGTTAGCTAATTTATTCCTGGAAACTAATTACAGAACATTTTAAAAGTATTTTGTAATATTATGATGGGCTTCTAGTTAAGTAAAAAACTGAAGCAGTCTGGTGAAAGATAGAGTAGGATTCTGCATTGCTTTTCTTTACCCTGAGCAAAGCATGCATGGCTAGCAGTTGTTGACAACCCTATGTTACTTCTAATGAAATGTCAATTTTCACACTGGGGAAGAATAATTCAAGCAGTTGCATACTAAAGACTGCACTTTTATAAGCATCATAATCTCTTTTTTTTATGCCAAATTTCACATTTTGAAGCACAGGTTCCAGGTTTTGCTTTTAGTGGCTGCCTGAACTGGCCTTCCTACAACTCAGACTGCATATTTAAAATATCATTCAGCATTTGTTTGGGTTCATTGTTATAGCAGCAGTGTGTGGCTGATGGATCCCTGGAGTAAATGAGTCCTTGCTGCTGTAGAAAGGTATTTCTGCCCAGCCATGACTTCCTACTCTCCTGACTGTGCTGACAGATCTAATCAGATATTTAATTGTGTTCTTTCTAAAGTGAACAGGAAAGGCATTCAATGACCAGTGAAGACATTTCCAGAGGAAAACACTCACTTTCTCCTGAAAAAAATACAAAGGATTAGCTCTCCTTGGAATTGTGTTATTGAGAATGAATGGCTGTAAACATGGATTGCAGATGATTTATTGATTCCATATGATTTATTCTATATCCTAGGATTTGGGGGGATGAGTCATATTACTGTACCAGACAATGGCTGGACAAATTAAAAAAAAAAAAAAATTCTTCTTCTATTGGGAGGAAGAACTATAAAATGGGGAAAAAAGTGTTCTCCAGCACAATAAAAATAAATACACATTCAAAAGAATTGTAGGACTGCATTTATTTATAGCAGAAAAAGTAAAAAAAGAAAATGCTTTCATATCTGGATTTTTCATAATTGTTTCTGTAGCAGCTACATAACATATACACATTATGTTTGCATTTTATTTGTCTGTATGCATATATAAAAACAGTACAATTTTGAAAACTTATGTATTTCCTGGCATGTCTGCAAGCCCTGGATCACTTCTGGACAGAAAGAAAGCAAACCCTAAAAATCTGCTTACTTTGGATTTGGCCTTTGACACTTTGATGGATAACAGATAAGAGTGTCATTTTTAAGAGGCCTTCAGCCAAGATAAAACCTGTATATTAGCTGCAATATTTCTGTGCTAGATCAGAGGATATAATATAATTTTTTTCCCAGGGTTTGGCTGGGAAAAAAAAAAAAAAAAAAAGACCCCCTTGGCATGTGCTGATATCAAGTAATATTCTTACAGGTAATCTTGTGGTACTCATTCTTCCACAGGAGCTGCTCCACTTTTCCCACTATAGTCAGATTAAGCCTGATCAAGCCATAGTAAGGAGTTTCAGTACCCAAGCTCTTGGAGAAGTTGACAAGCTGAAGCAATTCCCTTGAGAAATAGGAGGTAACAGTCCAAACACCCATGCCCTAAATGGATCTAGAGCCTCTTTCTTTCATATTATTTTCATGTTTCTGGTATCAAAGACAAACTGTGTGCTGTGAGCAACAAGCTTGTTTTGCTGGAGTAAATGAAGCATGGAGGATTTGGATAAGAGTTAGTTATTTTAGGGAGACAAATGTGCAACATCATCAGCTTTAGATAGTTCAAGAGACAAGAGAATTAACAGGATGCCTTGAGGTGGATTAATGTACCCATCAGAAATCATTTTTTGCCTTTATTATAGTATGTGTGCAGATTTTCAGGACGTTGATGATATCTAGATCTATTAATCAAACCCAAATTCACTGAAGGTGAGAAGAAAGGGAAAAATAAAAGCCATTTCTAATTTGATATTAGTCACAAGTTCAATGCTAAGGTCTGGTAATTATTTGAGTAGGACCTCCTTTTGCTAGCTAGTCAGGAGACATTGAATTTTATTAAATGGGATTACTGGGTCATGACATTCACTGTATTGTGAATAGCACTTGATCAAGGAGAGTACAATGAAATAACCTTCAGACAAGGTTGTCAACACACAAAGACATCTTAAATGAAAAGCACTTTACTGTGAAGCAAATCCAGCAAACTTCAGGAAAAATTTCCTTTGTTTGTAGAAGAAAGATACTTAACTGGAGATTCACAGATGAAGTTCAGAACTCAGAAAAGGGCTTCCATTTTGTGTACATCAAATAGCTGCTCCACGTGGGCTCAACACAGTGAACAGTCTGGCCTGAATAGACAGCCAGCTTTGATGCCCAACTCCCAATGGGGTTTTTCTAAGGAAACCATGGGTTATATTTCCTGCCTTCTCTGCCAAACCTGGGGTTGTCACTCCCTGCTCTGCAGACCACCATTGTACCTAAAGAAAGCAGGTAAAGGGATGAATAACCCATTGAAAAAAGTAGTGTATTTTTTGCTCCCTAAAGTGTACGCTCTGTTAGACTGAGCTACTTCATTCTCAGGAGACTCTGGAAACAACCAGTGGATGATTTAGTGAGTATTAAGAATAAGTTGAAAATCATTTGCTATGAGATTACAGACTCATTTATGGGTGTAGACTGCAGTGAGTGCCCACATGACTGTCACATAACTCAAGCCACCTTCTAACCCAAGTGTATTCAGGTTCCTGAATATTCCTAAAGAGACTGCCCAGTGCTGGCTCTCCATTTCCATCTAGCAAACAGCTTGAACACAGTTTGTGGAACATGGAAACAATTTCTGTTGCCTCCTCCAACGCTGCATAGCAGCTGTTTGTGACACAGCTGGGTACCAGAGCTGGGCCTTTCTTCTGCCAGTGGGGGTGGCACTACCTGAGAGCAGGGAAGGGCTGGCATCATGTCAGCTGAAATCCTGAGGACCATGTGAGAACACTCGGACCATTTCTCAGTACAAGACATCTGCTGCTAGATGAAGCCATAAAGGTGAATATTTTTGACACGCTGCTGACACTGAGGACAAAGTGCTCAGGACAGGCACGATTTTTGTTGTCCAATGTATTACCTCAGGCAACAACCAAACTTTTCTGTGGCTGCAGTTTGGGGGCAGTGCAAAGTGCATTGCTACAGAGCTGGTGCTGCTGGAGGGGAGGCTGTGCCACCAAGAAAATTGCAACATGGACCATGAGAAAAGATTAGGCAGTTCAATTTAATCATCTTCCAACAGTTGTGTGCAGCTGGGTATGGCTGCCTATTGGATGTTAGTGTCCAGGGCAGAGTGTCAAATGAGTGTGTTTCAGCCATGTGTGTCACTGATGAACCCAGAAACCAAAAGTTCACAGGATGTTCTGAGTATGCATGAGAAGAAATAATTTGAAGTGGAATAAAATGGACAGTAATTAAGTGAGGAGCAGAGAAAATACATTAGGAAATGTTAAAGACCTTTTGCAAAGGCCCGTGAACAGTTTTGCTCAGGCACAACAGAGGAGAGAGTGAAGTGTGTGTCAGGAAGACTGAAATGAGTCAATCAGATAAAACACTGCTGTGACCTAAAGCCCCATTCAGTTACTTTTAATGGCAAAGTACTTGGAGCAATTAGTTCTTCCTCTCTGTGGCAGTTTTGTACGACATGGAAATTGATAAGGATGATGCTGAATGGTTTTACCACAGTATAAAAAGGAACAATTTCATTAATACAGTTATCATTGTGTGGGTGTAAACTGGAAATGTTTATTTACTTTTTTTTGTAAGATCCTATGAAGTCATCCAAGGCTTCTTGGAAAGTAAAGAAAACAAAGCAAACCCTTAACCAAACAAAGCACTCAGGTGGAGTGAATGTTCAGGGTGCCTGAGCTGGTCACATTTTACTTCAAACATCTGGTCATCAGCTTAAAGAACAGTATCAAGGCATCTATTTTAATCTGTCACTTTACCTTTACTCCATTGCAGCCTCAGGGCAAACCCTGAGTAAAATGCACAACACACAAGGATGCTGGGGGTCTCAAAGCTGTGCAATTGCAGCTTTGCTTATTTGTGCAAAGATCTGGGAGCAGAGAAGGAAACCCTTTTGTAAGTGGAAGCCAAAATGTCAAACACAGCTGGTCCTTATCTCTTTTTAGAGTGCAGTACCAACCTCAGTTTGGCATGATTGTAGTTATTTCATTAGCAACTCAGAAAGTGAAATTGCTTTTTCAAAGCAAAGCCTTTAGAATGCAAACATTTCAGTTCACTGCAGCTCAGAAGGCATTACAGCAATAGGGAAGCTCTCTGTGTGACTTCCTCCTCCACTGTGCCTTGGAAAATCTGAAACCTGTTCT
Source organism: Haemorhous mexicanus (assembly GCF_027477595.1). NCBI lineage: Eukaryota > Metazoa > Chordata > Aves > Passeriformes > Fringillidae > Haemorhous > Haemorhous mexicanus. The sequence goes on along the minus strand of NC_082350.1, from coordinate 11,374,472 downwards.
GTGAAGAATAGTCACCTAACATGGTTATAAAATCGATTGCAGAGAAATGCTAATGGCTGGTAATGTGGAGGAACAAAAAGAGAAAAGGCCAATTCATTTCTATGAGACACAGCAATGGATCATGGTGTGACACACCACTGGGACTGCAAAGGAATGAGCTCCTCTTAGTGCTCATGGATTCAGTGATTATTTATGACTGCTAACATCCATCACCCAAAGGGCAGGGTAGTGGTGCTGGTGCTGCATCATTTCTGTCCCCATTGGAAATACACAGGAGTGGAGTGAAGAGGTGTCTGAGGGCAGATTCACACACTGGTTCTTTGGGCTGGCTCTTCTACTGTGGCCTAGAAAAGTATTGAGTAAGAAAATTACTGCTCATGGCCTTAAATTTTTAGAGGGAGAGCTGAGATATGTGAGAAACAGGTCTACAGCATACACTGGGAAATGCTGACATCAAGGGAATAATGCTCTGCATAGCCCACATTTCTTCCCCTGTATGTCACCTGGCCCCCTTTCCAAAGCACATGCACATAGAAGGACCATGCCAGGGCTGGCAAGGACAGAGCAAGAGAGGTAAATCTTCAGGAAAGAGATGGGATTTAGCCCAGAAGTTAGCTCTGTCTCACTCAGGATCACTGCCTGACTGCTCTGTGACACCTTGAGGTTAGGATACAGGAGGCAAAAGCAAACCAACTTTTTTTTCATTTTTAAACTTTAATTGCAAGCACCATTTATAAATGCATGGCTGTAGATTTGGGGTGGAGGCCACAGGATGTGTAATTCAGTGTAATTTTAGGGAAGTCAGAGAAGAGAGAGTTTACTGTGGCCAAGGATTTAGGTCTTAGTAATGAATGTTGGAAATTGAAAGGAAAACAACCAGTTAAAAAAAAAAACCTGCATCAACACTGCCAAATTAAAAGGCTTATTAGTAGCATTGAAATAACCTCATAACCACTTACATCAAGTTAAAACAACTTCCCTCTTTAACAGCAGCAGATTTCTGCCCTTTCTGGTAAGGCTGTTCTTGCTGTGTGCTCCCTGTCACTTGGGACTGGGATACAGCGAGTGGAAAGACGATGGCTCGGCAAAAATGACTCAGTTCTCATTTGTAAACTGACAATTGTGTACTGGAAAACATGAAGAGCAAACCGAGTTTGCTTTGTAAACAGTGGGAAACCTCAGCAATATCTGGTGTAAGTGTTATGTAACGCCTGAGTGAGACACTGATTTCTGGGTGACGCCTGCGATACCATAACAAACACTGAAAAACAGAAAGGCAAAGAGAAAAGGCAGTGGGAGTAAGAGGAAAAACAAGTAAAAACTAAAAAAACTAGAGAATTCAGAGGCTACTCTAAAAATTACTGAAGAGATTATTAGTAAGTATTGAACCCAAAAAACACAAGAACCAAGCATCATGTACCAGGAAAAACAATTTCCCATGCTCCTTGATATGAATTCTTCAGTGTGAGAGCTTTGGTCCACTGTTAGGCACGGGCCAGCTGTTGGGCCAGAGCAGAGCCTGCCCCTGTGCCCTGCCTGCCTGGCACAGGGCACAGGCACAGAGCAATCCTGCATGTCTGCTCTGGCCTGTCTCTGCCTGGTGTTGTCACCCAGCTGTCCTGTGCCCTCTCTGTGCTGTGAAACACAATGTCCCTGGGTGAGGTTAGGGTGCTTGGCTGTTAAACCAAACAAACCAAAAAACACAGAAGCTTAAAAAGAAGGGAAAGAACTGAACATTTCTATATAAAACAGGGTTGGGAAAGCTTGTGGCAGGGTTACTTGGAAAGGTTCAGACTTGGGTGAGCTTGAGCACCCAGCACTCACAGGGCTGCTGTTTCCCAAATAGGATTTTGCAAGTGCTCCCTCTTCAGTGTTCTCTTTTTCTTACGATAAAACCAATAAAAGTGATAATATTGAGCAGAGATTTTTGTGGAGTGACCATGAGCAATCAGCAGTGACATGGTACCTCTTTCATTGCAGAACCTACTGGTTGATCCATCTTTGGCTTTGATGTACATGGTGTGTGTCACACCCCCTTCAGGGACACAGAGGTAAGTTGAAGGCTTCTTTTCATATTATGGTATTCTATGTAGATTTACCTTGTTTTATATTTTTGTTCACATGCTACAATTATCTGCACAGCTAAGGCTCCAAGAGTGGTAGAGCAACTAAAGGTAAATCTGAAATGATTCCAGTAGGGGAGATAAAATGCCTGATCTACACAATATTATCGTGTCAGTCAAAACTGGCCAGTTTTTGAGGCATGTGCAATAAGTGGCCTTTTCTGTTATGTCTCTAAAATAGAATGGGGCTCTATTTCTGTCCTGCCAGGCTCAAAAAAAAAACCCATAAAAAAAATTAGACTTTAAGTAAAGCAGAAATTAATTGCTGCTGAGCTGCTGCATTGCAGATGAGTCCATGGTTCAGTAAGTCCATGGTGAAGTGGCTGCACAGTGTTAACACTGTCTAAAAAGTAAAGCAAGAGAGGTATAAAGAAAAGCTTTTATTTTCTTTGAAAAGAATTTTGAATTTACAGCCTAAACTTTCTGTTGAATATGACTACAACCAGGGTTGAAATTTTGGGTTTGTTTAATAGAGGTGCAGTAAAATAATAATTTGAAAGTGTGTAGACAGGAGCTCCATCTGCCCATAATGGTCCCTCTGGCTTCTTGGCTGTGAGAAGTAGTAAATTGCAGACATTGCCATGAAACTGGACTTTTATTAACCACAGGGCCAGTTCCACACATCTGATCTGCTGGGGAATGAGTACATGTCCACACTATTTTCTCTGAGTGAACCTTTTGTACTGAGAATATTTCTTTGACAAAAAGAGCTTCTTTGATTTGACCTTTCTACCTCTTGCCAATAAAAAAACCCTTTGGAAATTCTCAGACTGTCTTTAACCCCAGTACTCCCTTAAGGACTTCCTGGAATGACCTCTTCTAGAAAGCACCTCTGAAGGTGATCGTGAGCTGTAAATCAAAATACTTTTTAGTTCCATTAACTCTGTCTGAATTGAAATTTGCAGCAATGATTTACTCTAATTAAGTACAGTTTGAATCAAATACTGACTCACAACACAGGGTTCTTTCCAGAAAAAAAAAAAAATACACCAATTTCTCAAGATTGAAATTGTAGCAGACAGTAACAGATTTTTAAATTGCTATTCTTCTGTAAGGACCAGCACAGACAGAGCAAGTGTTGAAAAATCCTATTTCTTTTTGATTTGCTTGGCTCCCACTTGTCTTGAATGATCAGAATGATTTTTGTATCTGATCCATCAAGGGCTCTGCATTCACCATAACTGTGCAATCGCTTCCTTCGTTTCTTTGTTCCTGAATACTATTAGAATTAAGAAATTCAGTCTTGCAATTCTTTTTAGTAGATAGAAAGGGCTAGTCATGGCTAAATTCTACTTTTTGTGGCTTTGGAAGTCATTCCTAATGTGGGATAGCCTTCCCAAGCCGATGACTTTAAAACAATAGCACTGTACTGCACACTGGGAGTCCCACACAAGCTTCCTCTGACTCATGATGTTCCCTAAATACTCAATGAATGTTTTATTCACAAAAAAAGGAAGCACAGGAGTAGAAACAAATGATATTTGGTGCAGATTTTATGACATATTCTCTGGGTGAAGACAAATAATAAAATTATTTTTTTTACCACATTGATATTGTTCTAGTTTTGGATTTTTGGATGATTGCTGATTATGATAACTGGCTGCTGTGGCCATGAGTTAGACTGGGGTAGATTTTCTCCCAATCACACACATACTTCAGGGGCCATTGATGCTCAAAGGTTTGGTGCCATGCTCACTAAACTGTATTGTGGGTGCTCTGACCTACTCTGGTTTACAGCCAAGCAAAAGCAAAAGCTGGAATTTGCAGGACCTGAAGGGAGCCGATGAGCAGGGGAGGTATGGAAGGGGAGAGGGAAGCACTGGCCCCGTTGTCTTTCTCCTGGTGGCACGGGTGTGCACATTCCTGAGGTTGTGCTGTGGGATGGGAAGTGCTGCTTCTTCCCTCATCCTGTTGGGCTGTTGATGTTTGGCCAGGAATGGGTTTCCTCAGCTTTTCAGTTTACTTGTTTGTGCATCAATTTAATGCTGCTATGACAGAAGGACATTATGTGAGTTAAGGAATTCATTAACAGATCTCTTCAAGCTCATCAGTGAAACTCATTACAGGAATTATAAAGCATTACTTCTGAAGATGAAAAATGTTGTGCCTTGCTGCATCTCCTGCTGTTTTCCTCTCCTGCCTCCTTCCCAGTTTTACTCTCTTTGTGCTGAAATACTCTTGGCAGAGTATACAAGGTTTGGCCTCTGTCATACCAGGTCCTGATGATGTGGGTTTACAGGCATCCAGGAGAGACCACCAAGCTTGTTACACTTAAATCTATCTCAAAACTAAACTCTGTATTTTAAGTAAAATCATACTATCTAGCCTGATTACTTTTGGTTTGTTTTGGTTTTCCTTTGGGCATGCCTTGATTCCTTAAATGCTCTGCAGCATTCATTGCTGGAAAACTTTGAGATTTTGTTTCCTGACGTACACAGACTTTCCTCCAAGACATCTTTTCATGGAAATTCATTTTGTTGCTGCCATGATGAATTTACAGTCCGTGCCAGTTTTGTCTTTTGGATTTGTTTCTGTGAAGTCTTGCACCGCCTCCACACCTACTCTGATAAGTGGCCAGAATTAGAATTACTCAGCATGTCAGGCATTAGTACTACAGGTACTCAATCTAAGAAAATATTTGGAGAATAAAATACAGAATGAATCATAATAAAGAGTAAGGGAAGCTGGTGCCAGATAAATGCAGACAGAATTATGACTGCTAGACAGTCGTGTTTCCAGCTTCTAAATTTTATCTCGACTGTGGTGATAAAGACAGACTATCATTATGTGTGCCAGATTTTATGCATGTCTTTCTTTAAAGCATAAGTTTATGCTGGAAGGATCCTGGAGGTGCCTGATGCTTAATCTTAGAAATACTAGCTCAACAGAAATAAAGCACTCAGGAAACAAAACACAAATTATATTTCCAAAACATTTTTTTTTGTAATTTGATCCTCCCATGTAAACAAGAGACAATAAAACCTTCTGGGAGTCTTGTTAGCCAACAGTCTCCAAACTGCAATGAAAGAAGGATTTCAAAACTATTTCACAATTGTGTTTGGATGAAACATGTGTTTACTGTATGTAAATGAACAAGACATTCTGTTCTTTTAGGCTTCATCAGATCCTCACTGTCTTAGCTGGTTTGGCATGTGCAGGGAAGCAGGTCTTCTTCAGAAGGTGCTGGACAGACAAACAGTTATTTTTCAGTGGACATTTCCACACTAAACAAAAAAAAAAATCCACTTTTATTCAAATTTTTGCCTCACAAGTCATTTAACTTGATCTTGCCTTATTTTGCTTCCTAGAAATAATGACAAAATAAGTTATTTAATGAAAGAGACACGGAGGCAGAATTTCCTGTGCCAGTGAATGGCTGTTGCATAGCTCTCATTGTCCAGCAGCACGTACTCACACTGTCACTAGTCCCAACTGCCTGAAGCTGTTGACTTTTGTGTATGAGAGTCTCCTGTAATAGCTTGGGTGCCTGCATATAGCCAGTCCCTGGCATGGCATGTGTGCCAGCAAGCCTCTTTCCAATTTGCCAAGGGAAACCTGGGATCCATGGCAGACTGGTAAGCTGCAGTTTTACCCCAGTCTTTGGGCAAGGAAGCTATGCAGTAATTCACTTTATTCCTTTTTTTTTTCTGGCCATTGCTATGATACCATTTGCTGAGTTAGGGAGATTTTGCTGTTGTTTGCAACTTGGATGTTTTATCTGGGTGCAATCACAGAAAAAATATCTAATTGGTACTGCAAGTGTACAGTACACAGGCCAAAAATGTGTGCTCTTTTGTGAGCCCTGCTGCAAAGGGTGACTGCTGTGGGGCTGAAATAAAGAGCATTTTATTGTTCTTCAGCCTGCTCTGTATTGCTGTGCCACCACCTCCACTGTTGCTAGAATTCCAGCTCAGGCATATGTGTTCACCTTTGCTGGAACAGAGGATGTGCCTCATGGGAGCTGCTGGTGGATCTGATAATCCAGGCTAGCAATGGCCTTGTATAGTGTTGAGGAAGAAGTGTGGAGCTAGACAGTGATTTATTGTTCTCAGGCCAGCAAGCAACAACAGTTGTTGTGTGCTTAGGCTGCTGGCTCATCCCTGTAACCTGCAAAATTCCTCATTCTGAGCTGGCTTTGGTTCTTCCTACCTTTCCATGCAGGTACTCTGGCCAGGCTGGCCATGCTTGACTGGAGCTGGGAGGGAGGACAGCAGAAGGCATTCCCTGCTCTGGGCAGAGAGTCTTAGTGATAACTGATTTTATTGCTGTCTTTCATCTTCATCTACATCAATCTTATGACTTCAAATCACTTCAAGATGCTAAAAGCATGTTTGCCATGAAATTTTGCTCAGTGTCATAAAAAGAGTATTTTTTGTTTGTTCTTTGTGTGAATATTGAATTGCTTGTTTAGTTTCTTTCCTTGCCTCAGTCCCACGCTACTCATATTTCTAGTGAGGCAAAACCCCAAATCTTTGTTTTTCCTTTTACAGCTTTATAGCTGGGATGTTGTTCTGCTTAGCAAACACAGTTTAAATTACACAGGCATCTTGCTCTCTCTAAATCTAAATCTCATCTAAATCCATCAAAACATCGCACAGTCACCAGTCCAGCAGTGTTTTTTTTGTAGTAATTCTCAATTTCCATATTGCACTAAGGAAAGTGTTACAAACGTCCTGCCTGCCTTGCAGGGTCCACTGATACCATTTATGAAATGTTAACGTCATTAAGGGCATCATTCCCTCCCCAGGCAGGCTTAAAGTGGCTGGTTTTGTGAAATCCTGAACATCAAAAAAATTACTTTCTTTTGCATCTGAATTCTGTAGGGTTTTTTGATAGGCTGCAGTACTTTAGATTCTGCAGGTTATTGTTGACTGGGTTTTTCAGACTTAGTTTGCTACCTATTTATTTGGCTATCTAGAAACCCAGCACAACACTGAAAATATTTTCAAAGAGGAAATGTAACTAAATACCTAATAAATGTCTATGAAACCTCTTCCAACCCATCACAATGTCAGCTGGTTTACATTCATATGGTAATACAGGATAGAGCTACCCAAGAGAGAAGAATTACTTTTAAATAACATGTGAATACTTATTTAGTCATGCACTGGCAGCCTTGGTACAAAAGCAATGCACACTCAAAAAATCATTTTTGACATTAGATGCAGGGATTAATCCCAACAGCTACAGATAGATACTTCCCATATCATGTGGCATTTAAGTAGCTGTCAGATACAGAGCATATTTTAGAAGGACTTAGTTTGGTTTTTGGTATGGATTTTTATTGCCTTATTTTCTTTGTACCATCTTCCTTATATTGCTCTATTGCTAACAGTCTGCTTCTTTTTCCATTTATTATATTATTCACACTAAAATACAGATTTTGCAGCATTTGGCTGTTCCTGGATGTTTCCTGCTCTCCTGCCATCTTTTCTGTCTCTTTATCTATTTGGTTGTTTTGCAATCTTTTACCCATGATCTCTGTAGGCCAAGTTTGGGGATTTTGCTCTCACACCCTGCTGTTCAGCATGCTTTGTGTAATTGGAAGATGGATCCCACACCTTCCAAACAGCCAAAAGTATCATGTTGGAATGCAGGCACATCTCCTCCTTCATGGCCCCAAATACTGCAGTAAGTAATTGGAAATTGCTCTTAATTAAATGTTCAGTATCAGTGATGGCACTGTTAGTTATTAGACTGGTTAACAGAGCTTAAACCATAGGTGGTTAAACCATTCTAAAATTATCTTTACACTAGATATAACTTTCAAACATGCTAACTGGGCCAAAGTTCTCAGGAGAAGGCAGGACTTGTGCAAGGCTTCAAGATTCAAGAGACTTTTAATCTACATGAGCCTAGCCTCCCATTTCATCCAGTTCACAACTCCCTTGCTGTCCTTCACCACACTGAAGGAAAGGGAGTTTCCAGATGTTGGACAGAGTTTGTTGTGCTAACAAAGAAATCTCAGTTGATGATAGAAGTATTATTTCAAATGTGCTCTGTTTCATCTTTTCCCAGAGTTAAGCTTGAAAACACAGTGTCTGTACAGAGGAGGAGCTGGAAGTGCAGAACTGGGCTGCTGTTCAGGGCAGTGCTAACTCGGGCAGCAGTGAGGGTGTCACACATAATCCAATTTTATGGGTGGGACACATGGCCCATAAGGCCCAGCAATCTGCAGCCCTGACTCTCTTGGGGTGCTGATATGGGCTGTGAGCCTTAGAGCAGTCCAGGGCCACTGTAATCTCCTGCTGTTGGCTCTAGGGCAGAGATGTGGCTGCTGTTACCCAGAGGAAGCACAGCACAGCAGTGCTGACCACGAGACTCCTCCCCACACCTCTGCCCCCGTGCAGATTTACACACACACAGGACAGGATTGCATGGACTTGTCAGGCACTAAAGACTGGGGAGGCTGTTGGCACTGGGGATGGGGAAGAGACATTGAAACAGGTCTGACAAAAATGATTCAAGCTGTCCACATCAGAGGATGTGAAAGGGGAACTTGCCACAGGGTAGGCAGTGACCACATCCTCCAAATGTGCACAGTGGAATTCTGCTGAGTCTGCTTTCCCAAAAATGCCCCAGCAAGTCACTGTCTCCTGACTGGCTCCATGCCCTCTCTTAGTCCAAACTCTGAGATAGTGAACCTGAATATAGGAACTGGGATGCAGGTTTGGATGAACAAAATCATCAGGATGGCAATTTGAATATATCTGTAATGGCAATCATAGCAAGAGCAAAGGTTAAAAAAAATATGTAATGAAGATTTCATGACCTTCCCAGTCTTTGTCCATTAAACATTTGCTCAGAAATTCTCCAGTATACACAACCTGGCCAAAAAATGAACTAAATACATTTTTCAATGTGCAGCCATCAAGACTTTGCTCAGGTATCAAAAGCCTGGAGATGTTTTAACTGAGAAATCCACTGTTTTTAGTGCTATTTGGCTGTTAGAGTGAACCAGAATGTTGCTTCTTAGCTTTTACCTGTTTTTGTTATTTATTTTTTTACAATTATTCTTACTCAACTGTTACTTTTTAATCTGGACCTTTTCTTCTTTTTTGAATTTTAAAATTTGTTAAACAAGTTTCTATCTCTGAAGCCCCAATTAAGAAAAATAGCCAAGTAGACAACTGATGTAGAAGCAAATAGTTCTGAAATATCAGTGATTGTAGCTTACAATAGACAGAAGTCCATCTGTCACTTTAATTGATAGATGCTAGGCCCTATTTCAAAAATTCAGGGAAATGAATAGCATTCAGTTACTCTGACCTTGCAAAATAAATAGCAATGCCCTGAAGACTCACTAAAAACATATCAGGAAGTAGAACTGTTTTCTCTGTTTTAAACAACATTTCATTCAATGTAAAAATAGCCAAAGAATACATTTTTCCAGATGATTTAAGATGCAGTATGCTGATACTTGTCTCTCAATAGCAACAATTAAAATAGCTTGGTTTTGTAACCACAGTGTAGACATTATTTCCACTATTAGCCCTTACTTCTGTAAGAGCAGGAGTTGCAAAAAACCTGCAGCTCAAAAGCATTTGGTTTTTCAGAATATGTATGGGGATTTTCCCCTTTTTTTCCCCAAAACCTCCCACCAGGATAGTAATTAGTGATAAATCCACACAAGAAAATTCAGCTCAGAATTTAATACGTAAGACTCCAAACTTGAAAGTGCTTTTATACTTCAGTCTTCTCTATCTTCAGTGCTTCTATACTTCAGAATGTTTCAAGGAAACAGGGTCTGACAGGCTACAACATCTTGCATTGTCAGGCAGAGCTTCCCTAAAATCACAAATGTGCTCAGGTCTAATTTTTTAGTTTGCAATTTTTATCAATAGCACTTTTTAAAACCAATAACAAATAATTTTAAAAATGCTGTGTAAATGCAGATGGAGGTTCTCCTCAGTTAAGAAGTGCTTTGCAGGCTCTAGATTTGTAGTTGTATTTTATTCTCTCAGTTTAATTCCATTAGCCAAAAAAAAAAAAAAAAGAATTTGAATAAATATTAATCTCTTTGTGATGCAGAGAAAAGCAATTGTATTGCTTTAGTGCAGGAGGCTGGGTTCATGCTCCAAGAATGAAAGCTGCTTCTGCTCGGATGAATTAACAGATGAAAGGACTTCCAGCCCATGCTCCATCAGGAACAGTGGAAAGACGTGCTCACAAAATTCAGAAATGCAGAAAAAGAAAAAATTACATTATCTTTTCAGCCTTTCAGTTTTTTGATAGGAAGATACTAAGGAAATATTTTTAGAATTATGTCAGAAACCTTCAGGGAATGGTGCTGAAGTTCTGTGCAGGAGATCAGAGAAGCTGCCTTCAGCATTCTTGGCAGCAGCTGTATCCCTGTCCTGCTGTGGCAGAGGTGGGTGTGTAAAAGTTGACCCAGACTGGATCTTCATGGCAGGTGGCCATTATTAAAAATCATTATTTCCTGGCATGTACCACTCACTAGTATAAGGTTTTTACCTACATTATCCAACTTTATTTTGCTGTTAATACCGGTTGTTATTCAGTCCCTCAATTGTTCTTGGCTGCTCATAAAGTCTAAAAGGACCATGGAGAGGCAGAACTATCCTGGGGCTATTCTACATTTCATGTCATTCAGTAATGAAATGCCCCACCCCAGAAATTCTGAAAGACAGACACATAATGGTAAGGAAACTTTTCTTCCCCTTCTGCTGCAGACACAGTGGCCCCATGGACCTGAGTCAATGTTTCTGGAAGTAGCAGTTTTGCACCAGTGATTCTGTTCCTTCTGAGACCTCCTCAGAGCCACAATTCCATCTGAAATCAGCTCTGCCTTTAGCTTTCTCCTCGTGAGAAAAGCCCTCCTCTTGGGCTTTTCTGATTTATTTGGTAGCTTTATGAAATAAGGCCTTTTAGACTGTATTAAATAATCTGAGATTTTTTAAAAATGGAAGTAATGTCTTTTATACTGAATTAAATACATCTGAGAATTCTTTTACCAGTTCCTAACGCAGGAAGATGCAGCAGTTAATACAGCTCCTATTCCAAATGCTACCCTGTCTCTTTGTTTTGTCAGAAAGATTTATGAAGGAGAGCAGGGGTCATGCACATTGCAAATGTGCTTCTGCTAAAGCAGTGTATTCCTGGAGGAATAAACACAGACAGTGCTGAATTACTTTGTCATCATTAGAAATTGTCAGAGTCCCATAATGTTCGTGAGAGCAGACAGGTTAGAACTGCACAGACCAGAAAATAAATGCTCACAATGAAAAATACATGGAACTCCTTAGTCCAGTGCACACAGCTTTCCTCAGCTGGGAGGAACCAGTGAGCTGGGCTGCTGAAAAGAAGTGCAGGTTTTAGCTGCTTCAGTGGCTGCAGGGAAGGTTTGCTTGCAAAAAGACTCTCCTTGGTGTGATAATTTCTCAGTGAATGGCTAAGGAACTTCTTTTTTTTGAGAGAGAAACTGCTAAGTATTATAAATAATTTTCCAGAAAATGAGGAAAACAGTCTTGTAAGTATTAATGGATCATTTCAGTGCTCCAAGGGGAGGTTTCTATGCTTCACGTTTTTTGAATGTAAAAACGGGATGTGGTAATCGCTGTCCTTTTTAAAGAAGCATGAAGATAAACCATTCATTTGGCAAATGTATATCAAATAAATGCTAGTATGTTCTTGTTGCATCCTCTTCCTTATCTGTAAAGTAATTTCAAATATTAGCTTGAAAAGTTTGCTTTGGTTTTACAAGCTTAAAAGATTTTTCTTAGCACAGTCTCACTCTTGAGTGATGGTCCCTTATACTCTACCAAGGCAGACAATCTTGAGGCAGTGGGGCTTGCTGGGAACGTGACTGCACTGCTCTGCTGGATCATCTGGCTTCTTTTCCTTTGAAAAATATATGTACTACAGTGTAAATTGCTGTAATTTGTAGCAAAGACGTACTGTAATTATTACCAACACTGGAAATTTTAATGGGCAACATTAGCTAAATAACCTGTATTTTAAAAAATAATCCTTCCTGGATTCTAGACTGAAATAATTCATTCTGAGTGATGTATTCCTGATACCCATAATCTAGACGAGAGAGTTTTTTCATTTATATCTGGTGCCTCACAGCTTGAAGACTCAGGTGTGACTGCCTCCAAGTCTTCCTATGCTGCTCACAGTTCCAAACTCCTGATTTGTCTCCATTAGGACTGCAGTAATCCTTTGTAAACCTTTGCTGTGTCACCCCTCTGAAGGATACTCAGTCTTCACATTTCCTGTCAGCACAGAGACCCTTTCTCTTGTCCTTTCCTGTCTAATCTGCATCAGCAGATACAGAGTGGGTTTGACTGTCCAGGGCATGTGAAGTGCAGCTCCTTGGGCCTTTCTGTGTCCCTGTGCAGAAAACAACATTTCACTTCTCTGTCTCCAAAACAACTGAATTTTAACTGACACAAGTGCTATAACCACACAGGCAGGGCAGGTAAGAAAAATGCCCTGCTGAGGCTGTGTGTTCAACCTCCCTCATACAAGGAGATCTCCTTTCTCTGGTTTGCCAAGAGCCAACACAAGTGTTTATGGACTCTAAGGCTATTACTGAGTAGCCAGTAAAACAATTTGTTAGGATAAGTGATTTCAGTTGGGAGGGACCTACAATGATGCAACATTTTCTGATGTAATTTCCACTCAGTAAAAATTCAGGTATTTGATTTTACTTTGTTATAATCGAAACTCTCCCCTGTATTTTTGGAATATATTCACTGGAGTTGGGAAAAGATGCAAAAACACCACAAAAGAAAAGGAAAAAAAAAATTCTTCACAGTTTTCTAGTAAAAATATGATATGTGAGATAAAACGGAATATCATGCTGCTGTACAACATATTTTACATTTCTGCCTCTTTAGAACTTTTAAAAGATTTTGAGATTTGGGCACCAGCCTGATTTCCATGTATCCACGAGGTGAAATATCAAACTATTTTCTTTAACTATTCCTGGAAATATATTGTTCATTCCTGTATTAAGTTTTTGAGAAACAATATTGTCCAAGGCATAATCACTCAGAATACAAGTAATTAATTGTGTCAATAATTCTGGAATCTTTAATGTGTGTAAAAAAAAAAAAATATATATATATATATATATATGTATGTATATGTATATATACATATACATACACATGAGCAGCTTACCTAATACATAGTAGAGATTAAGTTACAGAATCTTATCTGTAAGCCACTGCTACCAGCTCTGCAGATTTCCTTAGACTCACAGAATGGGGCTGCCTTGAAAAAGCCTCCAAGGGAAGATATCTAATTAGCATTGGTATTTTCACAGTTCTTGGGGAGCTTATGCAGATATGGCATGCAAGGTCTCCACTTAGACTATTCAGATCACTCCTGTCTGAGAATTTATTAGATTTCCTGATTCTTTAGGTAACTAGAGCACCATCATGAAAATGAATACAGGTAGAGTTGAGTTCGTCCTTGCCAGCTGCTAGGATGAGAAAAGGAAATTGGAACCATGTGACCATTGAATAGGGATTACAACATAATGCAAGAGGGAAAAATAGAAAAAAAGAGTCATACTAACATAGAAAACCATATATTTTGATAGTTTCTTGAAAATTTCTTTGTCCTAGAATCTGCTAGAACTCTCTTGAGGCTTGTTCCTGCCACTGCACTGATCCAAAATAACAAAGAATGCAGCACTTAAAATATTTGGCTCTTAGGAAATAGCTTGCTAGAGCAGGAGGCAGCTTTCTCATGTGCATTTTTCATGTCCTGCTACAAAAAGATCAAAACATTGTGAAGGATGTGTATTCAGTTGAGAAATGTTAAAAATGCCACTTCTGATGTAAGACATACTTTTGATATTATATCTACTGCACATCTAAAACTGTCAGGCTACAATGAAATTTGTCACCTCTATTTTACACTTGTATTAAGTGAGAACGTGACAATTGACCTCTAGTAACACCAAGTTTGACAATTCTTGTACATTTAAGTGTTACCAGAATGATTTTATAAACCAAAGCTGTCAAACACATCCTGTTGTAATCTTTTGGGAGAGAGAATGCTATACTGTATTTTTTAAGGCAGTATTTTTACTGTCTTACAACTCACCTAAGGTCATATTAAATAATTTGCAATGAATTTTGTTAGGCAGAAAAGCTTGTCAGTGCTGAAACTAAGAATTGCTCTGTCGAGTTAGAGGTGCAGGAAAATCCAATTTGTAATTGAAGCCATGTATCCTTTGAAAATGAAATAAGTGATTTGAAAGTAAGCAAAGTGAAATGTTTAGAAGTACAAGAGACAAGTGATATCCTGCTAGCTTCTAACTTCAAAAGTCATGAGAGTGTGGTCCAGGCTTGTGTATGGAATTCTGCAGTTTGCTTTTCCCTTTTGCACACTGGTATTTCTCCAGTCCACCTGAGCCAAAGGTTGATGTCTGCTTGACTCCATCTCGACAGCATGAGCTGAATTCTCTGCTTAAAACTGGGCATATGCCAGAGGACAAATCTTAGCTGGGCTTTACATACATGCTTTACACCAAAACACCTTGTAAACACTGAAAATAGTGATTGGGGGGTTTCTGCTCTATTCCCAATAGGTTTGGGAAAGCACAGAAAAATTTCTAGATGGAATGCAAACAGACTGAAATCCTGTTGCACTCACTGAAAATAGGGAATTCTCACTGAGAGTTGCAAGAAAAAAGAAATACCTTTGGTATGCTGATATAAACTTTGGGTGAAATCTAAGAAAATATGCAATTTAACACAAGGCATTTTCCCTAGACTTTCCTATCAGAAAAAAATGATGTTAATTAGGTAGAAAAGGAAATTAATTAGGAAGAAGGGGAAAGGAACCCCGCAGTGTGCAGGGCATTGCTGGGTGCCAGCTGCCATTAGTGGAAAGCAATAAGCAGCATACCTGGACCATGTACTTCATGGAAGGGGAGAGCAGTGGGAGACAAGTCACAAGCCACTGCACTTCCAGGTCACTCACTTGATTAATTTTACAGTTTTTATCTGATGTAGGAGCTCTGTATTTTAAGAGCTGCTAACATTGTATAAATAACCTGATTAATGGGTGTAACTGTAGCTCAAGTCTTTAGGAGCCTCCATATCTCAGTGCATAATCTTTTTCCTTCTGCAGTCTGTCACCTGTCAGCAGTGCCTAAGGACAGTCTAAACCAGGCTTCACTCACCTGCTGGCCAGTGCTATGAGATCCTTTGTCAGAAAGCTCCTTCTGGCAGTTATTTATAGGTCAACATTTGGGTGAGCTAATTGCAGGCAGGACCCCTGGAAAGGTAACTAAACAGTTATTGCTCATGCTGTGAGGAGAAATGATTATGTGAATTACCAAATCTCATTAATGTGCTACTCTTGGACATTTTGAACCAGCACTGCTGCACTTGGCTTGGGGGAAGGGCTGCTCTGTCAGAACTCTTGGTGAATGTCTCCATCTCTCATTAAATTGGGGGTGATATTACCATCCCCCTGCTGTGTTTTCAAAACTTTATTCCAAAATAGAAGTACCTTAATCTCCCTTTCTTTTCAGGGAGTTTTCCTATGAGCATTGATACCTTACACAGGCTCACCCATTTTATACCAGTCAGACCCTGATTCCTGAATGGCACTTTTACCTGACACTGCTGTGCTCTCTGGAGCTAAGCTCAGTTAATGTGAGCTCATTAGCAATACCTTCTCTATTTCCCAAATTCCCCTTGGTACTGATCCTAACTTCTTGAGAGTGGACTATGATCCATCCAGGTCCTTCAGTTAATCCTCCCACTTTGTGCTGAAGCCTCTTGTTACCCTGATCTTCTGGCAATTCCCTTCCCTCTGAGTGTTCCACAAACACCATGTTGGGTCTGAGCCCCAACTCCTGCTGCACTGGTGAGCACCAGACCAGGGCATTTCAGTCAGGGACTGACAGACTGTTCTGTCTGAAGCAGTGCAAAGCCAAAGGTATTCAAGTTTGTCTTTCTAAACTGCTTTGATGCTGACACTATGAATTTGTTTCCTCGTTGTTAATACATCCTATGAACTATCATTTTATCTTTACTTCTTGCTTTATAATAATCAGAAGCTAGTTGCAGTTTGATAACATGAAGGGTGCCAGCTGGGCAGAAATGAAATTTTGCTTTGATTCAAATAGTTCTTCCTGTTAATTGTCATATGATGATTTGGAAAAGTCTCTTAGGTTTATTTAGTTTTATTTAAGTTGTGTGTAACACTTGCTATGCTTGACTGTCCGTTCACATCCACATGTGTAAATTCAGAGTAACTGCTGTAAAGACAGTGGAATTTTACTTACTCTGAGTTGTAAGAGAAAGAATAACTGCAGCTTCAAGGTTGAGTCTTTAATCATATTGATATCCAGTGGATTTGGCTATTTGGCTCTATATCAACTCCCACATTTCTTTAACAGGCATTAATAACCAGCTAATACAACCCAGTGATGCTCCTAACAGATTGAAATTGTTTATCAGAGAATAAAAAAATTAAATCTTTTAGCAAGAATATTTATCTCCTTCAAAATTAAGCTCCCACATCATTTTGCTCAGATTTCTTCGAAAAAAACTCTGTATTTATATGTCAATATTAGAACACATTCAAGATCAATTTACAGTTCTAAAAGAAACCACATTTCTATAAAGCAACAGAGGGTGCTTAAAACAACTGCAATGATCCCCTTTGGAGTATTAAGTGTTAAGGATTGTGAGTTTCTGATCTCAAGTACCATCTCCATGGCTTATGAATGTTCTTTGTGACTTAGGGGTATGTGCAGATGACCTCATTTCTGATGTGACTGTCACCTTTAGCATGTGGACTTTCTGCTTGTTTGCTGTTTGATAAATGAGTCTCTGTCAACAAGACTTGGTGAAATTAGGGAACTCTTATACTCCATGACTGCATACAAGGTTGAGTAATTGGGGGTCATTCCTGGAGCAATTAAAAGAGGAAACAGTGATGTGGGAATCTATGTCCTGATGGCATACAGTAACCTGACTGCCTGTCAAAAATAGAAAGAGTTTAAATAAAAACAATGCAACTCACAGGAACTGCACAGAGCAGATACAAATACAGGTTTTCCAGCAGGTGAAAAGTGAAACACTGTTGTAATATGCTGCAGCTCTAGTGAGACCATCCATTCAAAACAGCACTTCTACCAGCTCCAAAGAAGGATGGATGACTTTTCCTTCTGGGGGACAAGAGTGTGTGGGTGTTTACCAGTAATCAAAACTCAGGAATATTGCTACATTGCATCCAATGGGCAATGATTGCTTTCCAGCAAATAGTATTTTATTCCCAAGATGTGAAGGAAGTACTTTGACCATGCACGTACACTGTGCTCTGTCAGATCTGCTCTGCAGATGCCCTTTCCTCAGGTGCTCATGTTCCCTCCAGAGCAGATGAGGGGCAGATCACTTCCATTCTCCCACATGCTTTGCCATTATTATCCACAGGTTGTGCCTCCAGAGATGGAGTCTACAACTCTGGGTAATGAAATCTGTAAGGTCACTTTACCTCTCTTTGTCTGAAAAAGAATTAACACTCCTGGAGATACTGAAAATTTAATTTTGGCATCCTTGAAGTTAAATAGGGAGTGAAATGGGGTGGGGGAGGTGGGGGAAGGGCATCGGGAGAGCATGGGGAATGTTTATAACCTTGTCCTTGCCAGAAAAGCTACAGGATAATCTTTCTGGGCATTATTAGTGGTTGAGGTGAACTGAATTTATGGCTCATAGTCACTTGCTTATTTTGGAAGGGTATCTGAACTCATATATATCAGAATAGAGTCCAAGACACCACTTCTGGCATTTAAATCCCATAATGAATCACAAGTTGAGGATATGATTCAATATCTTAAATTGCATTATCAGATTTGTGACTCATGGTTAATGACACCGAGTCTGGCAGGGTTCTGAATGATGCCTTCAGGAACAACAGTTTTTTGATCATTTTCCTTGTGGTCAGGAGGTGAAGGTGGCATGCACTGGGGTCACAGAGCTCTGTTACTGCACACAACCAGTGTGCTGCCAAGGAAGGACTGTGTTTCAGAAGCACTTGCAAAGAGCTATTCTCCCTAACTCTCACTAGCAGTTCCACACTATAGCAAGACCTTCAAAATGAGGTACCCTCAAAATATGGCAGGTGGGTTATTCTGTGAATATATTGTTGCACGTAACAGTAAAAACCCTTTTTATCCCTCTGTCTCCTCTGCTTCTCAGGATACATGTCAGCAGAGCAGCAACACTTAGACTTCCCTAATCTTAGCACCAGCATCCTGGTGTAGGTATCATTCCTTGCTAGGCTGGCCTATACCCCTACATGCTCCAGGACTGTGTGACTGGCAGGAAGTGCAAGAGAGGCCAAATGACAATGTCTCAGGTGTGTGCTGCTCAGCTAGCACTGGCTGCACTAGCACGAGGAGCTGAGAAGAACAAAGCTTCAAGAGCCAAGCTTCTTAAAGCAGGTTTTTCTAACAGGAAGAAGAAATGAAAACCGAGCAAAATGGCATTTTAAAGGAAGGAGATTAAGGAATAATCAGTTTCAACTGTGGGTACTCAGAATATGCCTTGGAGGAAACTCAAGTGAAGAGGAAGAAAGTGAACTAACTATTCATAATATAGCCAAATTAAAGAAGTCTTTGAGTTACCTTCACAGTCCTTTTGCCAATTTGACAGGAATTATGCTGTTCTCAGTGGTATCAGAGGCTGTGCTGAGATCCAACCAACAGCAAATACTCATTTCCTAGTTTTCGTTGCATATTTAGTTATCTTTACAATGTAACCACAGGAATGATTCCCTGGTCTCTCTAAGGACTACTCCACATTAAAAATATAAAAGATGATGTAATTCAGGTATTGTCTGAAAGAATATGAACAGAAAGAAATTGTAAACAGCCCCTTTCTTGTGAACTTTGTCTACAGATGCTGAATGCCACAAGAAGGTCTCTGAAATCTTAAGGTCACAATTTGGGTATTACTATTCAGCAGAAGACAATGTGCTCCTAAACCTCCTTAGATGATTCAGACAGTGTATAGTGCCACCCACATCTGATCTGTGTTTGGCTGAACTGCCAAAACATTAAAATCTGTGAAGAAAGCATCCTACTGAATTTAAAGTGGGTGTCCAGATTTGAGAGAGCTGTTCTTAGACCAAACACTCCAAGCTGGGAGAAGCCTAGGACAACTCAAAGTCTGGAGTAGGTAGCTAAAGTGAGGTTAAATAATTTCCTCATTGCTGACTCCTGTTAAATACTAAAAGGCACAAAGGTAGTGTGTGAAGTAGCAGAGGAAATGCAAGTTGTGAAATTCTCCACTTCATGTCATTTCAATAGAAGGTCTGTTCTTTCAAGATGCTGCAGACCTGAGTCCTGAGGCAGCAGAGCACAAACACCCCTCATGGATGGCAGACCTAGTTTTTTCTGATTCTTTCAGCTGCTGTCACTATACCACTAGAGGGGAGCCAGGATATTCTCTTGTCTCCACTTGAATACAAGTCTTTGACAGTAAGGTGGGGCTAGCAGGGATTTCTCTGTTGGCTTTTAAATCATATTTAGTTGCCACCCTTGAGATGAAAACCCATCTTTTCAACATACTTTCATTCTGAAGAACTTAAAGCTTCCCTGTAGCATTTTATTTACCATCACACCAGTATTGTGAGGGGGTCCATCTTCTCATTAAGATATATGATATTAAAAGAAAATGCAAAAGAGAAAAATGCATGAACAGCAAGAGTTCTATTCCCACAGACTTTGCAATTTTTCTAACCATTGTCCCAACCTGCCCCCAGGGAGCTCCAGGAAATATGATGCATCTATTGCTGCTGCTCTTTTGTCCTCTGACACTGATCTGTTGCCCAATAAAATATCTCTCAAAGGACAGCATGGTGTCATAGCTGGTTTAGAACCTGAGAAAACCAGCTCTTTGCATAAACAGGCTCCATCTTCCCTTTGTCCTTTTTAGGAAATGTATCCAAGGATATATTTTCATGGTATTATCTGCTACCCAGTGCCCTCCACTTTGTGGAGGGTCACTAACACAAGTGAAGGGCGTCACGTAATGTAATATCCTCTGTTCAGCCACCTATTTTATGTACCTTTGTACTTGTCTGAGTAGATTAGGTAAAGTACAATAATTTGTAAAGAAAGAATTTTATACAAAGAAACTTACTTTCTTTTGTAGTTTCTCTGTTCTTTTCTCTGTCATGGATCTGTTCCCTCCTACTGTAGTGAAAAGGGTACATTAAAATTAATATTCTAAGCTGGGGTGTTCAAAGCAGACTATGGCAGTAAAGTGTCCGAAAGCCACTGACATTCAATGGGAGCTAAGTCCTTAACCTCTTTGAAAATTCTTAGCCCAAATCCATTAATCCATACTTCAAAGAGATAATATTCACAATTCCAGGAGTAGTTTTCCTAACAGCCTTTTATTCTCATTTCTGACAGGCCCTTCCTCCCTAGATCCAAGCCCCCCGTTGAGGAACAAAACCAAATTGCTTCCACGTCCCCTGTAATTCAGACCTCAGCTTTAGCTTTGGTTCTTTTGAGGCATTTGTTTTTATATCTAATGACACACAATAATTTGTGTCTAGAAGACACAAAATGGGATTCTGCAATATTGCTTTTCCATCACTATCTGGTCTCATCTGTCATTACACCTCTTATAAATGGGTGTAACTGAGGCTTTAAAAACACACACACACTCCTTACTGGGAAAAGTGAATTCCTATATTGTGGTTTTTTGCTTATGGTCACTTCTGATATTTTGAAAAAAAGCCTACATCCCACTTTGTCAGCCTTTCCTTCTAAAACACAGTGCTACAACAGTGGTGACTTATCACATTATAAACTTTGGTCATTTATACTGATTTTTCACCTCACACCCCAGCAATCATAACATGAGAAGACTTCACTGATTAAATGAATCAGGTACAGAAAATGTGATCTGACCAGAATTTTTGCAATTAGTGATACAAATATCCTATCAGAAGGCAGATTTTAATTGCATTGAAAGTCAAAGGAAGCTGCAGTAACCAACCCTTACTGAGAATCTGCTACACTACATTGACACCTTGTGGCTGGCTCATCATAATGCAAAGTATTCACCCAGACTAGCAGGAATAAGAGTGAGTAAAACGTAAAACCTGTGGGGAAAATATTTTAATTTTAAATACTCACAGTGAATGGGAGCCTGATGAAGGGAATTGATCAAGCTCCACTTTAAATCTCAGTCTGATCCCAGCCCAAACTCAGTTTATATGTTCTTGAGTGCTGAACACAGAACCAAGACCTATACATTTCTGATTTTCACTAAAATTTAGATCTCTGTGGGATCCAGCCTTGAAGTGTGTGCCCCAAGCTTACCTCAGACTGCCCTTCTCCAGCTGACATGTTGTATTTCAGCTTCCACAGTGAAGATAGTGGGATAAAGAATGAACAGATTTTGTAGCAACGGTATCTGCTGCCAAAATAGAATGAGATTAAAATTTCATTTACAGAAGGAAATGCAAACTTTAGAGTGTGTGTGTGAAATAGCACTCTAGAAAGGTCGAACAGAATGAAGATGCAGCATGAGCAGTCTTTTTCCCTGCCTGCCCGCTGGAGAGGAAATGGCACAGTGCAGGAAGCCTGCTTCAAACAGGCAGATGGGCTCTGACATAAACCCAAGACAGCTCATCTGCTCAAGATGGAATCATCCTGTTTGAAACCATTTTCCTACAATCTTCCTGAGAAACACAGAACTCCCATGAATTCACATAGGAAAGGAACTGCTGAAATGTTAATAAAGGGAAGGATTTGAAAAGGATTCAGATAAATCACTTACAAAGAGTGCTCTGGCCAGCAGTCAGTGAATCACTGAGCAACATTCAATGATTTCTCAGGAAGACTAAATCCATCATATGAGCCTACCCTTCCCCAAAACCCATTAAATCTGCTTTGGTTCATTCCTTTACAAACCTGGAGACTTCCTGTATCAATCAGTGCCATCACATGAAGCTGAAGTTAATTGTTTCAGTGAAGAATCACACTTGAATCGTGACTTTGGCGTTCTGTGGGCAACTACTCTTCCACAAAATAAGAGTTAGTTATCCAGTTTTTGAGAACAGGGGAACTGGACATCAGGGAGTCCCTCCTTTCTCCTGCTTATTTTCCCCTTGGAATAGTGAGATGAGGCTGCTTGGAAGCCCTGCTGCTGCCTTGGCAGAGGTGTCAGGCACCCACAGCTGGAAAGGGCATTCACACCAGGATCTGTGGGGATGCTTGGGTGTCTGTGGACCTTGAACACTTCTGGGATGCCTTTGGCCAAGAGTGGCTGAGCTGGGGGCAGCCTGCACTGACAGCAAGGGCCCAGGTCCAAAGTCAAGGATATGAAAGGGAGGAAGAAGAGGGTGGGAAAGATGCCTGGACTGACTTGGTCTGCAGCCATTTCTATCTCTATCCAGAACTCCACAATACTTGTTTCAAGGTTTAGACAGTTTAAGGGTTATTAATTTCCTGTGTCTAATTTTATTAATTAAGAAAAGATGTGCTCTCTGATGGTCTGGCCACATGGGAGATCACAGTAACACAATTCCATGAGGATGTGGTTAGGAGTTGAATGATTTGTGGCTCTGCCCATGGGAGAGCTTCCAGCAAAGCAAGTATCTGCTGGATAAACCCTGTCTCTTGCCATGGATTTCAGCCAAGTAGCCTCAGTTTAAGGATAGCTGTTAACATTAAACAACCTGCAAAATTTTGTTCAAATTCCAGTAGAGTTAAATGATAATTCTTTAAAAAGAATTACAGTAATCTACTCATTGCCATGGAACAAGATATAATTAAAGAAATTCCTACAGCAATAACTCAATTACATATATTTTTGTTCTAAACTGGCTTTTAAAAGGTTTTCTAAGTGAACAATTATTTACTCACTACAAAATTGTAGCTAAATGCAATAATAAGAATCCTTAATACTGCCATGCAAGGCACTACTGGAGAAGAAACCAGTCTTTGAGGAGAGGTGTGAAGGCAATATGTCCTAAACAAAACCTGAGACTTTGTGTCACTGCTGTTGGATGTAAATTGATTGTGAACTTCTCTCACCTCCCCATAAATACTTATTGCCAGTATTCAGTAAAGGAAAAGACAGCTGAAATTACAGAACCTTTCCCCTCTGAGTTAAAGAAGGTGTGTTGTTTGGAGGAAGGTGGAAAAGGCCACCAAACATGGAAAATGTTCTTGGAAAGTCAAGAATCCAGAAATACAGCAAAAAGCTGCAGCTGCTCTCCAGAGCACTGATGACACTGCACATCCCAGTAGCAGGATTCTTTCCTACTCTTATATAGGAGTGATATGTACAACCTGCTGCATTACAGAGCAACCCACAGCTGTGGCCATTCCATGTGTTCTTTGCATTAAAAGCAGTTTTCAGTCTTACTAAGCCTATTCTTCAATAGAATTCTTCTTGCAGCATACCCAGACCTCTTCATCATGGCACACTATTCCCAGCAGCCAGTTTGCACAAATACATTGTGATTTGGAGACTAAGGTAAATTCACTTACATACCTGTGAGCTGTCCTATGCCTGTTGTCCTCACCAACTATGGAATTTCCCAGGGATTTTAGTTTTTAAATTTACTAAGCTAGAGCAACCAAGGAATATACTCCAGGCCACACAGAAAGTCTGTGCTAGGGAAGGTATATCAAGGTAAAGCTCTAAACACAAGCAAGGTTCCCTTTTTCTTTTTTACTTTTCTCTATAAAGAACCTATGAAATCTTTTCACTCCCTTTTAAATCCCTGCCTTCCCACCCTTTGGAATCCTGCCCAAACCCCTTCCTGCCTACCAGATATTCTCACATCCCCTCTGTTCTGCTCTTCAGATAACCACAGGAGTGAGCACAGCAGCTGCCTGGATGACAGCCATCAACCCAGCCCTCTCTGCTCTGTGGTTTACCCAGCTCTTGCAATGAATACATACTGACTCATGAAAATGATAACAGATGTGAAAAAATTACAGCTTTACCACCTGTTGCTAGTGTAATGGATTTAATTACTGGCAGACAGCTTGAATTATTTTGAGGCCTTTTACAAAAGGAAGATTTCTTTATCCCCTGTGGGAGATGCTTGTTGAGAAAATTGTGGTTCCATAAAGGCAATTCACTACAGGGGATAACCCTGCACCACAAAACCCTCTGGTTCCTTACAGATTCCTCCCCACCAGGAATTTTCCCTTGAATCATTCTCTGATGTGTTAATTATTTCTTTGCCTAATTGACCTGATGAATTTATCTCAGTTATATACTTTCAAACTGTCCTTAAGCTGACCATAATTTCAGAGCTGCTTTGACTACCACACTGGTATTCACCCTTATACTGATGGGTGCTTTTGCTACCATCATTCACAAAAAAAGGAGCAGTAAAACTCAAGGCATAGTCACTCCAGGTACTCATTGCAACTGGAAAGACAACTGCAAATACATCTTGTGTGGGCATTTTTTCATTCCAGCTCTGACCTTGTTCAGTGATATTGTTTCTACTCAACATCAGTATGGGTATCTGAAAATTTCTGTATTGCTACTGATAAATGTGAGACAATGGATTTAATTGAGCACTAGTATGCTCAAGCTAGATTGTACCTTCAAAATGTGCTTGAAGTTGGGAGATTGGGAAAGAATATCCTTATTTATAGCCTGATGTCTGCTGAGTGGCCATTGAGTTTAAGAGGTTAAACTGAGCTTCTTGATCATGGATTGACCTCAGAATATCCAGACTGAGAAGGCAGAGGGCAAGCTGGAAAAGGGAGATCTTGTGCTATACCCTCTATTCACTGGTGGGAGAACTTGATCTAAGATCTGGACCTGTTTGGAGAAAATTTTGACTGAGTCCTTCGCTATCTGCATCAACTGAAAAAATCAGTGTGGGCACTCATAGTTTCTCTCTGGTTAGGAAAACAAAAGAATAAGGCAACCCCTGCATGCACAAGAAACCCCTTTCTCCATGTTATAACACAAAGATTCAATGGGAAAACAGCCAACATGAGACTGAGTACTTGTGGGTATGTTTATCCCATTGAAAAGCACCACTGTGTAAACAAATGGCTTCGAGACACCACTACAGATATACTGCCAACTTGAAATATACTTGTTTAGTTAAGTGAGAACTATTGGAAGAGCAGTAAATGGCAGAAACCTGTGACCCTAGAGACAAGGAGAAAGGAAAACAGGGAACAAGCTAAAAGGTAGCACTAAGGGGCTTAGCAAGCAACAAAGGTGGGTAAAAGTACCTGTTCAATCTCAACACAAATGCTGCTGAATTGTTGGCAAAAAGAGCTGGAAGAAAGAAAGTAGAACCAAACGGAAGAAAAGGAACAGGAAAGCACAATGAAAAGATGTAGTCTACCTCCCACTGCTCTCTCACTTTTTCTCTCCTAGCCAAATTTTTTCTGCATAGAGTGGTGTATTTAATTTTCTTTAGCATCTTTGTCAGCTATGGTGGAAGGTTATTTGTGCCATCATTATCAAATTTGTCTTACTGACTGCAGTCTGCAGCTCAGATTTTGCTCGTCTTTTGCCTAGTAAGCTCTTCCCAGTCCTTTTTTTTTTTTTTTTTTTTTGTCATTATAGGATTATCAGTAGTTGTTTTATGTAGTTCAAAAATTGGAAAAAATGAGAGAGAGAATAAAAGAAACAAAGAAGGAAAAAAAGGCTTCTTTAAATTCAGCTGTGTACTCTTCAGGAAGCTGATCACTCCTCCTGAAAAGAGATATCAGGGGTTGCTTAGCAATAGAAAGATGGCATCCTGCCTGTCAGATGGCCCTTTTCAGATTATTTCCTAGATAAGTACAATAATTGGAGGGAAGCATCTTTTGTGGCTGGCTGCCCCCTTGCAATGTCTAGGTTAACACAAGGAGAAATGCTAAGCTTCAGCTACTGTGCTGCAGCTGCTGGCATCTCTTTTCTGGGGAATTAGAATATAATAGTATGTGATATTGCTTTACTTAGCATTATCTTCAGCTAACATTGTTTTTAAAATATTATTTTTAGTCTGATAAAGACATATTTAGAAATGGCTGCCATCTGTCCAGACATAATAGAGAAAATAAGTGTTTCACTAATGATCAGGAACTACAGTTACTTCTTCTTCTGAAAGAGAAGTTGTTAAAAGGCTAATTGCCCTAAGCAAGAACATAAAATACAACAAAAATTATAATGGGAAAACCGATGCGTGAGCACATTTGTCTATGTGTGGCTTCGGGAATTTTTGTATTTCCAAGTGGTGCCTTCTCATCACTTTGCTGTCACTGTTACAGCCTCCTTAATTTTATTTCGTTTTCTCCGCGTTGTTATCACGGGGAAAGAGCCCAGAAGTTCCTCCCCAGAGCTGCATTTCTGCGCGTGGCCATGCAGCGGCACAGGAGACCAGCAATCTGTAGAACGTGGTGCCTGAGAGGCAGGAACTGCTCAGCTGCGAGGCTGGCAGGGGAGTGCCAGGTGCCCGAGAGGCCGGGCTGGTGGCACTGTCCCTGTCCCTGCCCCACGGAGCCGGGCGCGCCGAGAGGGGCTCCGCGGGCAGCGACAGCGACAGGACAGGGACAGCGACAGGGGCAGGGGCAGGGGCAGAGCGGGGGCAAAGCGCTGCGCTCCCTCTCTCTGCTCCTGTCCCCCCGCGCAGAGCTGGAAGGCTGCACTGCTTGTGGCACACTCTGCTCCCGGCTGCCGAGCCCCGGCCGGGCCGGGCCGGGCAGGCAGGGCCAACCCGGCTTGCATGGCTGTGCTTCTGCTAAGGCGTTCCCTGCTGCGTTGGTGGCACTCTGCGACAGTTCTGGCAGGCCTGCAAAGCCTCGTGCCTGCTCTGGGAAATGGCAGCAATTTCTTTCCCTGGCTAGGAAGGGCTCAGAGTTCCCCTTGCCCCATTTACCAGCGCTGTGGGTACAGCCTCCCTCCATTAACCAGGCTCCTGGAGTCAGAATACACATTCACACCGGGCAAGGAGAAGATACCCACTGCTCATCCTTGGTACACACTGAAACCATCCTCGGGGCAGACCTTCGTGGGGTGTCAGAGAAAGGGCAAAGCTGTTTCAGTCATGTGAGGAGGACAGTGTGATGAGGGCTCTGTCCCGGCCTGACATCCTGGAGCCTGCAGCAATACCGTGGCTGCAGAACCCTCGGTGCACTCAGGACAGCACTGGCCAGGTCCCTGTAAATATATAAATGGAAGGTGAGTCCACTTTGGGCAGCCCGTGCTGGGATGATCATGTTTTCTGTACTCCAAGGGATATTATGCCTCATGCTTGGAGCATTTTCAGTAAAGGAACCATTTCTTCCCTTTGGCAGTGCCAGGCAGCAGGAGAAGGGGGAAGAGTCTGCGTGAGAATACTTAATGCTTTTGGCAGGATTTTATTTCAGGCTTTTAGATCTCATTGGCATGAATGAAACAGGTTCAATTATAGAATTATTCTTGGGTTTTAAAAGAGAGCTTTCTTCACATTTTCCTAACTCTAAAATTTAGAAGGGACCTAAAACTGCAAATCAAAATCAAAGGAAAAAAAGCTGAAAGGAAGCATTGAATTCTGACCCCCCAACATCATCCCTCCTGCCTCTTTCTATAAACAAGATGAGACACCCAGGAGTTTATTTTGAAAGCACAGACACGTCATCTCTAGACCACAAAAATAAATCGAGTATCCAGGCTTTGGAGCTATTTATTCTGGTACAAAGACTGATAAAAGGTGCAACTACACAATTAGCCAATTCAAATTACCCCTAATGATAACCTCAATGCCAGGAACTTCTTTCCTCTACAGTTAAACCCTTGTGTTCAGAGACACCACACACATCCTGTCCTGGGGAGCCAGTCACGACACACGGGTAAGGACACACAGATCCTCCAGGTGGCAATACAGCCATATTTTCCTTTTTTTTTTTTTTTTTTTTTTTTTTAAATCTCTGAATTTGAAAGAAAAGCTGCTTAGATTCTGGACAGTGAGAGCTTATGATTTAAATTTATCTGTAAATGTTGCATTTCTTTACACTATTTATTTATAGTGACAGTAATTCAGTGTGTGTGTATATATATCTGTGTATGTACATCTATTTAAAACATATGTCTTTGTGTATATACATAGATGTACCCACATTTACTTCCCACTGTAGCTGTGCAAACTACATGTCTGCATTCTGCTCTGCTCTGCCTCAGCTGAACTCTGATGCAGTTGAAGGAGGAAGATGTCCTCATGAGAAGGAATAAAGAGGGATGACAGCAGTTTAATTTCTAATTAATTAATCCATCATGATTAACACCTGACATTGAAGCAGTTATGTTTATTCTCTGCTGAGTGTCTGATCCAAAGACAGCTGCAGTCAGTGGGTGCTCCAGCGGAGATGGTGTGCCACTGTTTTGTCAGTGGGGACTCCTCTGGATGTGCAGGGTGGCACCTGCCCTCACCCTTCTCCATGCTGGTTTCTGCTCAGCTCCATAGCAGGAAAGCAGAGAGATAGGCTAAAGGGAAATCTGGATGGGACAAAAAATTAAAAGGAGGGTTCTCTTTGCACCTTGTTACTTGTAAAATATAAAAGTGTGAGCTGAAAGCAGGTGAGGTGCTACTGGACTCAAGGAAATGCAAAATTTAAATCAAGTTATTCCTTTGCAGTGTACAGTTTGTCTTGGCTGTACTCACACTGAGGTGGATCAGGAATTTTTCCACTGCATTTTAGCTTCCATAGCACTGTAAGGTACATCAGCTGCAGTTTAGATTTGGAAAAATGAATGACTGACAAAGCATTGTTGTCATGAGCTTCTTCCCATAAATCAAAGTGGCATAGTTAGCAGCATGCATATGTGCCTCAGGATGCCATTTGGAATTTGACATGCCTCCTGGCTGGCTCTCACCCACAGCACGCTGGGGTTTACATTTGCTTTCCTGAATCTTAGATTTCTGCAGATGCCCCAGAAATGTTCTGATTCACTCCCTGTGGCACTTGCTGGTTGGTGAGCAGCCAGCATCAGACACTTGTGCTAGAATATGGCATTTACCTTGATGAATTAATAAATTATATAGCTGACCTAATATCTTCGAATATAAAAGTGGAATTTTAGCTTTAACATAAAATGTAAATCAATGGTTGAAAAAATATTCCAAAATAGTAGCAGAGAAACCAAAGGAAATGAATTAATGTATAATTCAAACAGTTTAGCTAGGAGCAACAATTCTATTTTAATACTGTGGATGTTTCTAAATCAAAACCATGTTCTGATGCTTGATTTCGTTTTCTTTGAGCCCATTTTTTGGTTGTTGTTGAAGATATGAATGGTAATTAAAAACAACAGTGAATTATGAAGCTATTAAAAGCTGAGATTAAAAATTGAATGATGGCAGTCCTATGATTTATGTTACTGAGCTCATAAAGCACATTTAAAGCAAACTCACTAAGAAATTCCTGCTACTTCCATGTCAGCCATTTTATTCAATACAAACCTAATTTACTGAAAAGAGCTTACCATGTTCCAGTTAATACTCAGTTAAAGATTTAGTTTGTGGTACTGGTCAGTATATTAACTTCTGTGCCCTATGTTGTTAGTGGCCTCAGGGTGAAAACTGTTAGAGCTTGCTAAAGATGAGTATTTTACCTGACAGAAGGAAAGGTGATGTGTTTGGGGTGGACTCTGCAAAGCCAGAGGTTATTTTTATGAGAGGTAGCACAGTCCATTTTTGCAGCCCTTTCTGTGAGCCTGGGAGTGCCACTTGCCTGACTGTCATGGACTCAAAACTCAGCAGATGTAAGAGCTGATCAGCTGCAGTGCCTGCTGGGGCTGGAATTGCTCTTAGGACTGCAGAGCCACCAACACCCCCATCTTCCCTCAGCACACCATTACTAGAGTTTATGTGTTATATATATGGAAATACCACAAGGGTTACTACTCCAGTTAATGACCTCTGCCTCAGCAAGTTGTTTGGTCTGGCATGGCTGGAAGCTCCTGCCTTGATAGCCCAGAATGTTCATGCATTATGAACTGGTTTAACAACAGCATCTAATAGAAGGGAGTAATTAAATACCTAATTGCTGTTGCATAAGTGCTTTGAAACCCTCCCATGTTCCAGATTTATGTAAACCACATGGGAGAGAGCCCTAGGCCCACAGTGGGCCTAGGTTTTAAATAAGAACTTTAGAAATGAAGCTCCCACAGTGTTTCATTATTTTAATTGATGCAATTACTGTAAGAAACAATATTATTAGCCCAATTTCCGTTATTTATTTACAAAAAATTCAGGCGCAGCACAGTGATATTTTTCTTAGGCCTTCACATGATCCATCAATAAAGAAAGATGATTTAAATTACTCAGCAGCATGGAGACAAGGACTATTACTAAGTATCATCCCACCTCAACAGGCAAGCAGATAACTTTCTATACATTGATGCAAATGACATTAATATTTTGTTGAAATGCCATGATAAAGAAATGAAGAATATATTTGGGTTTTTTTTTATTTTCTGGGAATCTAGAAAACCAGGATAAAAAAACTGCATGTCCTCTTTTGGCTAACACTGAAACCCTAGGGAACAGGTTTATAAACTGCTGGAAAGCATTCTGCATCAGAGTCACAGAAGCCTCATTTCTCACCTTTAATGAATTACAAATTAGAGATGTATAAACTCAGAGTTTTGCACTGTCACTGTTCCCCACTGAAATAGACAGGCTGTAGAGAGACTGATGGCATGAAGGGACCAACATTCAACTGGCACCAAATGAACAAAAACCTACAGGAGCTGCTTCATCACCTACAGCCTTCTCCCTCACCTCCCACAAAAGCAGCAACTCCAAAGGACTGGCTTATCCTGCATGGTTTGCAAATTATCACTGTCACAAGTACTTTATTCCCTTTTCCTTCTTTACACTTCAAAAACAAAATGAGATCAGTCTGCAAGCAGATAGCAAAACCTAGATGAGGAGATGGCCTCCTGGAGAATAGAATGTATACCCATGCTGATGTTTCAGGAATTGAAACATATACTTTATGAGGCATAATTGCTACATGCCTCTCTCATCAAGGGATATTTTATCTTGGAGTGCTGTGCAGCTGATGTTTTGAGGTTTTCTCGTAAATATCTATTGAAAAAAGAAGCTAACAGGTCAAACTGCACCTTACTGCAGAAGAGAAAGCATTGAGGTTCAACAATATATTAGAGAATATATACACTGACCAAGGCAAAAATATTGGTTAAAATCAAAGTCAGAGCAAAATAAAAAAAGGGAACCATGGCTCATCCCATATATCTTCTAGCCCACATGTCATTCCTGTTCTATCCCCAAGCACCTTGAGAAGGGCAAACAGGATTTGTTGACAGAGAGGAGTGGCTGGAGTTTGTAAAATAAAGAATAATATGTTGTAAAGTACTGCTACTCTTCCTTTAACGAAGCTCTTGCTTTACTGTGGCTGCTGCTTGCTGCATGAAAGACAATCTACCCATTACTCTGTTTACCTGTTCATTGTACTTCTCATCCAGCTGTTGTTTCATCTACAAGCAGTTCGAAGCAGGCATGACATCTTTGGATGATGTACTTTGAAAAGATTCTATTGCTGTGAAGTCCAGGTGCCCAAAGGGAATGTTTATGCAGAAATAAAATGTAATGACAAAACATGAGAGTGCAGTCACAAAATGTTGAGGGCAAATACAACAGTCTGATCTGTTTTCTTCTGGTTTCCTGGCTTTGATGGTCCTGGCTGCACTGATCTCTGGGATTCCCTGGGTGGAACTAAGAGCTGACCCAGAGCCAGCCACCAGTAGCTCTATAGGAGGTCTGTCCTGCATAGATTCAAGAGAGTGAAACAGTGGATAACCTTTTATTTTCTTTTACTTAATTAAGTCAGAGTCCTGGAGGTTCATACTCCCAATGTGCTGCATTAAAATCCTGCTATAGGATTTGCCTAGATATATCCTTAATTATAGTGTCTTGTTGACTTCACATTGATGCAGCTTCCTGAGTGCATTTGTATTGACAAATTGGAGTTGTAATGGATAACTTGGAATCTGGCAAGTTATAAACAAAGAAAAGCAGCAGGGAGGTAACATATAGGCAGAGCCATCTCTTTTATAAGGCATGCAATGCTTGGAGTTTTAGCCCAGGGAGGTGGAATGATGGAGCAGGAGATGGAGTGATCAAAACTTCTTTACATTGTCTACTAGACACTGAATCTGTCAGGAGATGACCAAACCTTAGCAAGAAAAGAAAAAGTAATATTCTCATTGCTTTGATTATCTAAAAGGATTGTGAATACTAGGATGGGAATTAAAAATGCTCCAAAAAAGTACATTGTTGAATGTCTGAAGCCTGTACCAACCCTGAGCATATATGTTATTGCTTTTATGGTTATTTCTAATAATATTACTGGGGAAATAAAGAATCTAAGATGATACTAATGAGAAATTATAGCAGAGATTGTAGGTCCAGAGGTACTGCTCTCATATGGGATCTGTGCTGCATAGCTAAAAACACCAGAACTTTTTCTAAAAGCATTGACTTTATTATTGTTTCATTTTGCTCACAATATCATACCTTTTTGGTTTTTTAAGAAATAATTTGTTTTCTTTTGGTAATTCTCTTTTTCCTGTCTTAAGATGTTGTTTATTGACAGGTTTTGCTCTAGTCTAATTCAACAAAGCTGTTCTGTGTCCATTCATACTCTCAGTTATATTGCTTGACGTGCCCTTGGAAGTGAAGCTGTAACTCCACTTCTGCACTTTCTTTGCCTGTCACTGCCATTGTTTGCTTTCTGCTTAAAGTATCAGCTTGATAATGTTGCCTTGTTCTTTTTCATAGTGTCTGAGCAGAACTAAAGCACTGGGATAGAGGATCATGCACTTGCTAAAAAATAATTGCTGGTAAAGTAAAATCAATGAAAACATATTGCCTTTCATTTATAAATGG
Organism: Haemorhous mexicanus; assembly: GCF_027477595.1. Taxonomy (NCBI): domain Eukaryota; kingdom Metazoa; phylum Chordata; class Aves; order Passeriformes; family Fringillidae; genus Haemorhous; species Haemorhous mexicanus. Next base: position 11,341,464 of record NC_082350.1, on the reverse strand, counting down.
AGGTTCTGCTGTCCTGAGTTTGGGAGCTTTGATCTCCCACACAACTCACTCTACTGTTGTGACTTCCAGGAGCAGAAAACTGCCTGTGTGCTGTAAGACACTGAGATTATCAGGCAGATGCTGCTGGATAACTGGAAATTCTGTCAAATGCTGGCTACACTGTACAAATCTCTCCAAATCACATTCACATGAAAGCTGACATTACCTGTAGCAATATCCTTCTGATCTGGGCTTCAGTTGATCTCAACAACTCCTGTACAGGTGTTTTTGCAGGATGTTTTCTTTAATCCAAGTGTTAATAGTTGCAGAGTGGGAATATTTGTCATGTTACCAACACTTCTGTCAATCTGAATAAGCAACAATATTATAAATAAGGCCATTTCCATGATTAAATATACAGATGATACAATCCTGATCCAGCCACATCTTTATGATCAGTGAGTAAACATATTCCATAAGAAAACCTGGCTGAGGAAGCATTGCAGAGGTAGGTCAAACAGCTCTGCCCTGAAGGATCCTTCATGATGAACATTGTAGCAACTCTTCATAAAAAGATGTCCTTGTCTAGATGTCAATTCATCAGCTGGTGCCACTCTTTTTTTTATAATAGAGAAACAGATATAGCTGTCCAGTATCTAAGTGTTGCCCAAAAAATCTTATATTTTTTAAAGGTAAGACTTGTAGAACTTACTCATACATATGAAAAACTCCAATATAGTTAATGGTAGTTTTGTTGTGATGGACATCACCATTAAAATAACATATATAGCATCAATAGCCAAGTTAGTAAAATGCAGTGAGGGAGAGAAAAGAAAATTAATTGCCAGAACTTTGACAATGGCTTGTGCTCTGCTTCCTGAGATTTTCAGCCTCTCAAAGAGCTGGATTAACACCCTGGGGGTCCTATCTTCTCCCTAATGGAAATGCTTCAGTGACATTTCTGGTTCCCTTTGGAAAATCAGACATCTTTAAGAATACTCTCTCTGAAAATATAGAAGACACTATTTAGCTATTAAGTACTTTATGGAGATTAATAATCCGGTTAATACAAGTGCCTCTGGCAATTCCTGCCAGACAGGACATTTTAATCCTCTCCTTGAATCCCCTGTATTTAGTTAGCTGTGGTAAGCATGAATTCCAACAGAAACATCACTCACAGCACTGAGTATTTTCAGGTGTAGTGTGCTCTTGTTGAAGTCTGTGGGACCTGTGTGACAGGATTAGTGCCTAAACTGCCATGCTGAGACAATGCAAAACAAACCTCCAATTAGCTTAAGGAAAAATAAAATAACAGATCTCCTCTAGGGTAGAAACATTTGCTTCATATCAAAGAAAGTGATGCTTCAGTTTCCTTATCAGGGCTTAACAGCTCTGCCCCTGGCTCCACTTTGTTGTTGACATTATAGTCAAAATAAGGCAGAAGATGACCAGTTGTTCAAACAGGAGAAAGAAAAGGAGGTAATGCTTTTATGGAGAGCACAATGTAGCACAGATATGGTACAAATATGTACCATATAACTCACAAATATGCTGAGCTATCAGCTAGTACAACTGAGCATTCAAGGCTGCTACCTGAGAGCCCTCTGAGAAAATTTAATATTATAGGGGGGGGAAAGAGTATGCAGGACCTCCTGGCTGATTCTGTAAGAATGAAAAGGAGGAGGAGGAATTCAGCTCAGAGTAAAGTCCTTGTTTGCAGACCCGTTAGGGAGCACATCCAGCAGTGTCTGAGCACTGCTCCTTATCCCAGGGGTGTGCACATTGGACTACCCACTTGTAAGGCAATTTCACACTCAGAGAAACAGGCTGGTAACAGCACCAGTGCACTGCACCTACTGAGCTGTGACCAATAGCCATGCTAGAGAAACAAAATTTTTAAGTTCCTTTTACAAATGTGTCTAACAGAATGACTGCAGAGCCTCAGCCCCCATAAGCTAGTATCTCTGAAGTGACCTCAGTGATTTGAAAAGCACTTTGACCTGCTGAAAAGCTAGATTTGTAACATCATGATTTCAAATCTAAAATCAAGTTTTATTTTAATTTTTATGTAAAACTATTTTTTAAAATTCACATCACACAACCCAAGACAACAAGAACAGAAAAGGAAATGCATAATTTCTTTAGAAAAAAATCCAAACTTTTAAAATTAGCATTACTGTTAAGAAAACTGTTGCTCTGTGGCAATAGGTACTGCTTCTCTCCCTAGAAAGTAGTCTAAAAAGTGTTATGGTTATAGCATTTCCTGTTCCACTTTACTCAGCTGCTCAATATCCAGATCATGAAGTATATGCATATTACAAAATGGCTGTTGCTATGGAGACCTCAAATATTTAATTGGAGGAAAAAGAGCTGAATAAACTTTCATTTACAAGCCAACAAAAGATGTTTGACAGCCTGAACTCAAGGAATGCTTTCTTTTCTTTTGCTTCCCTTATACTTCCTATTTTAGTTTTTGTTATGTGTTCACCAAAAAAAAAAAAAAAAAAAAGTTTCCACCTAATTTTCTATCCTCTTTCTCTCTGTATTTGAACAGGAAAGGTTTTTAGGAAATCCAGAATGAGGATTTAACACTTGGGATAGGAATGGTGGCTGTTCTCTGTTTCTTGTTACAGTAGTACTAATGTTTGAATAGGCTCATTTTGTGCTTTAACCAGGACAAATCAGTACCCTGAGCACACATATTGTGGAATATTGTGACTGCAGAGAAAAGTCTATATTCCTCAGCTGTGAGTAATTACTCTCCCTTGCAAATGCCTTCAATGTCTAGGACCCACCTGATGGGTTTGAGATGAGTGAATATACTGCTTTTTAAAGATGCCCTAACAGCTATTTCTCATTTACACATAGATGAGATAAATCAGCTGGGTTGAAGATAAATGTCTCAGCTCCAGCCTATTTGTTTTTGGGGAGAAGAAGTCTGTGCACATTTAACTTTTGCAAGAACAGTTGTGCAAATCAACCAGAACTATCACCTTTCTTTACATGTTCATGAGTTTCAATTTTTTTTAAACCTCAGCTGACTCAACCCTCTCATTTGCGTTTCTTCCTTCCAGAAAAGTTCAAATATCTTCCCTAAGTAATCTCTAGAAACCAAAACTATGTTTCTTTCAGAGATTTCAGAAGAAATTCTGTTTCCTGGTAACCTAACCTCTACGCACGAGTATGGGCAGAGTTCTGCTTCTCCCCTAACCAGCAGTGCTCCCTCCTAGAACAGCTGATAATTGCAGTACATCTGGGGCAGGAGAGAAACTTCAGCAGAGTTCTGGTCTGGGTTGCAAACCCCCAACATGGAGCAGGGTGAGTTCCTCCAGCCCTGCCTTAGCCTCTGGATAGATGGCTAATAGGGCAAAGTCATGGCTCAGCCATATGGTAGGGCCTGATGGCCACATGTTCTACCATATGCTTTAATACTGCTTGCAAATTTCCTTGGTAAATTCATGAAAAATTAAAGGGATACTTTGCTATATCTCAAGATTTGATCAGTGGGTTGGCTGATTTGCCTCCCTGCTATTTTCAGCTCCTGGATAATTTTCTTCCAAATCTACCAGTAAATCTAAAGAATAAAATAGCAATGTTTGTACAACCATAGAAATCTGAGATCACTGAATTTCAGTGTACTTACAAATACACAAATATACCTTAAAAAGGAATTCACAGGTGTCACAGAAGTAGAATGTTCACTGGAAGGTTCCTGAATGCCTGAGAGACTTTAAATGTTTGTTCAGTTCCTCTGTGATCTCTATTTGATTTTGAACCATCTGTGTAGTTGCTTAACATTTAATACAGTAAAAATTCTGTGAAATTTTACTAATACTCATTGTATCACAGGGTGGTTCACAGCTTTCAAAAGAGACTTTGTATCTTGGAAACAACCAGCTTTCTAGAGGAAGTCAATGATAACTCCAGAACTGCTTCCTCAAGGCAGAGGAAGACACAGCAAGTATTGAAATCAACAGAGAGCCTTAGAAGCAATTGGAGGATGCAGAAGAGATGTTGAAAAGCCTTCATGTGGCTTTACTGTTAAACTCTGCCACTTAGTGAATTTGCACATTGCTTTGGTGCTGTATCAAAGGCAATAAAGTTTTAAATCCCTAGAAAATTAGTATCAATGCATCCTGACAGCTACACCCTTAGAGTGACTCTAATAATGATTAAAAGAACATTGACTTATCCACCAAAATGTGGTCCTTACATGAGACAATTGTTTTGGGAAAGGGAAAAATAGTTGCAACATGGGAACTTGACCAAGGAAAACCAGGCTTGGGTGACTTACCACATGCTGAGCCTCCCCAGTCACAAAAAAATATTCCTCCAGAGCAGAGCTGTGCTTACCTGTTTTCCAGGGGTTTTGAGAGCTGCATACATTATCACTGCTGTGTTGAATATTCCATCAGATTCTGCTGTGTTCCCTCATGGTGTGCTGGAAGGAGTAGCTCTTTTTCATTGTCCTGTGTTTGTGGTTTACTGAAAAAAAATCCACAACTCAAACAAATGGGAATTATGCCTCCCACTGTACCATCATGGGAACGGCTGATGCACATAAACAAGCATTGTGATAAAGGATAATAAATGTGAATAAACTGTAAATTGAATAAAAAGCATTCACCAGCTATGCTGCATGGATCTCATGAGCAGCTTCATTTGTCTTTCCTGAAGGGTCCCTGGTGTCCAAGTGGGTTCATCCAGAGCTCGAACTGCATTGTGCACACACTGGGGGTCCATGCTGCTGTTCTGATAGCCCACAGCAGACACACTCCAAGGGAGGCTGTGAAAAAGGAAAGCTTAAAAGTAACTCTGCCTTCAAATAATGTTTCAGGTAGACTTTTGGGGTGGGGAAAGTGTTGTTTGTTTGTTTGTTTTTAATTTTATCAGAATAAAAGCAAGAAATTAAATGCTCTAAATCTATTCTGCTATTATGGCATCTCTTTTTACAAATATACAATTTTTTAGCAAAAGTGATCCTTTTTGTTTGATAGCTAGTTGATTCCAGGGAATCTGAGGAAAAAGAATGAATAATATTTAGATAATGTACCCCTGAATGTAATCTGTAATTTTGTAGAAAAAGGGAATAAATGTACATTCTGCTGCTCAAATTCTTCTCCGTGGTCTTCACTTTGCCCTTACCCTGGGCTCTGGGCAGTTGGCACAGGGAGACAGATGCTGAGCTGGCATTTCCTCTACCTAAAACTTGATTTTGATTTGCTTTTTAAAATATGTATATCAAAAACTCCACAAACAACAAAAAAGAAAAAAAAGGCAAATCCTCAGCTTCAAATAACATGTTTGTTCCCAATTAAGACAAATTTTGATGATCTAGCAGACAGTTTTAGAGAATTGCAGTTACAGATCTATTTCTGGATTCCTATTTTAGGTCTCAATGCCTGATATTAAGTACTTTGCTTTGTTTTCTGAATTTATATAGTCTTGCTGGCTTCAAATGAGCCTACTCCTGTGTTTAAATCCCTGGATGAATTAGCTCCTTAATCTGCCCATATTAAACAAATTGCATTATGTATAAGGAAACTCTCAGGACTTATGCTATTATCTCTTGTGGAAATATTTGAGTTAACTCAATGTCAATAAGACCTACAGCTTAATACCTGTGAAAAACACAGAGCTTCATAGAGCAATACAAGTTAATTTAAACTGCAAAGATGATAATAAGCTGGAATAAGAGTGCTAAAAGATTATTTTTCAATATAATCTTAGGCATCTTTGATTTTCCTGTAAATTTGAAACTGAAATCTGCATTAATAATGTTGCAGCATTTTACGTCACCAGACAAAATTAATTTAATGAACTGACCCTGTTTCCAAAAGGCCTTTGGCAGTGTGCAAGCAGACATTGTGCAGACTTTTAGCCTTTTTTTTTAAATTTTTTTTTTAGACATCATGAGTTGTCTGCAGCCTGCCATGAATTGTAGGGTTTGGCTACACTGTTAATCTGGAAGCTATAAATTTCATCTGTCTGTGATATGGGACAAAAAGTTATTCATGGAAGTCCTAGAATAATTTTTATCTGATCTCAGTGAGGACAATTTATTTTTAGAAAAATTGTTCTGTTTTAAAAGAACCCTAGCCCAAGAAAGAATGAGAACATAAGCCATGTTTTTGTTCAGCTTTACATAGTCCCCCTTATTTCAATCCTTGAAAAGAAACTGTGGCAATTATTACACATACTGTAGTTGAAGAAACTCAATTTCCTTTATTCCCTAAAAGCTGAAAAAAACTGTTCTAAATCAAAGGAATTTACTCTTAGGCTTGTCAAAACTCCATCAATATTACAGGTTCACTGAAGTCCTGTTTGTAAATTTCACAGTTTTCTTATCATCACTGAGTTTTGGAACCTGTAATAAGTTATTATTATTATTTTAATGTATTTTTTAATTTCTCAGCAGAGTAAGAGGCAAGGAAACAGTGTTTACATCTGAATAGGTTTTCTTTGGTTTTGGTATCATGTCCTGGTCAGAGTGTCTAGATGCTCAGTAAATGATGTATTTACCCTGTGTGCAGAAGGGCACAAATGTATTGCTACAGTCCAGGCCCTGAGCACCCCCTGTGTTTGGATAAAGGCACGAGCTCCCAGGTGCCATTTCTGTCAGCCCTGCAATGGAAACTGTTCACCCCAAATTAACCTGACTTTGCTGGGGAAGTCACTTGGATAATAAAGCTCAGGAACAGACACAGAGAACACAGCATCAACCTTGGACTATTTCCTGGTGCAGGAATTAAATGAGCTGAGTTCAGCACGATCTTTCACAAAGATCCAGATTTACCCCACTCTCTCCAGTGCAGAGTTCTAACAGTGTTACCTGCTAAAAAAAACCCTCAAACCAATAAACCAATAGCAGCAATGATACTTCATTCAAATAAGATAGTTCCTGCTGGAAATTCCTCTTCCTCATCTGATTTTCATTGAATTGCATTTAAATCTAACAACATCTAGATAATAGAGAGACATATACACATCTTCAAAAGAAATTATTTATAGTGAATCCCTGAAGATTACACCAACATTATCTATTCTCTCTGTGTATAACTCCATGTGTTTCTTGCTCTATATTTTCCTAGTGTTACTTTTCAGAGAAGAATGTGTTAAATATATAGGCAAGAATTCAGAAATCCTTATTCAGAAATCTGTAACAAAACCCTGAATATTTTTCTGAAACTGTATGGCTTAATAGTATCTCTGCAGGTGAAATATTAATGTTTTTGATGAATTAATTCAGAAAACGACCAGTTACTTAAAAAAAAATCATAAAGACATGCATCATCAAACTATGGATTGCCATATTAATATTTGACTGAGGAATGATAGCTAGAAATGTGCTTCAGCTTCAGTTTCCATTATTCTTGGCTTTAATATATTGTGTGGTTGTGTTTTAGGCTCATTTCTATGAGACTCATTTTGAGAGAGTCAGAATGGTAGGAAAAGCAAAAGAATGGTTCAAACTTTAGCATTTAAAATTGTTATGAAATAAAATTCACGTCTTAGGACCAAAATGGGAGAAGCTAATTATTTTTGGTTTGCTATCTTCTACTAGGTTTCATTTTCCCAAAAGAAAACTCATAAAGAAATGAACTGCAGAACCACATTCAGGCCTGCAAACTATTACAGATCTTTGAGCTGCATAGAAATATACATCTGGCATAGAGTTGAATAGAGCATCAAGGATGTAATTAAAGCTATTTAATATGATCAACACCTTTTGACTGAATTCAAGGCAAAGACAGCTACCAAAATAAGGTATTGTATCAGCAAAGGTCTAATCTAATCCATCTTTCCTTGTTTGCAAGCTTTGCCATTACACATGTTTTTGAACACAATTTTCTAAGGCTGGATATCTGTTTAGGGTCAAGGATACCACTTCTGCTAACTGAACAAGATATGTAACAAGTAGATTTCCTCACAATGTTGGCCTTGGAATGGGACAGTTGATTAGCACTTCTTTTCACTAGACAACTAACTGAAGCCAAGAGTTATTTCTCTTCAGTAAGGTTAACTTCAGCCAAAGGCCATACAGTAAAGTAACATAAAGGTCAGTGATCTTCTGGCAGTTATTTATGCCTCTTGTGACAATTCAGCTGCTATGCCTCTCTTTATCCTCTAGTGAAATTGCTAATACATACACTTTAATCATTAGAGTGGCCAGTGCTTTTCAGAAATGAGAGAAGAGGAGCTGTAGGAGACAGGGGGAGGGTTAAAGTCATTCAATCAGTGTCTGTCTCTAGCTGGTCATGGGAAACCCTGATGGTGCTGATTCAGGATCCAGCTTCCCCACAGCAGCCAGTTCACATGGAAAATGTCACTGTAGCACACACACCAATGGCTTTTGAGCCATAAAGACCTCACTTAGAAGGCTCTTAAACATCACTCTAACATCACTCTATTTACTGGCAGTAAAGAGAAATTCATGCTACCAAACAAAACTATTATAATTTTGTATCTCCAAAGGTACCTCCCATACTTGCAGTATTCTCTTAATTTGGTTTTGTTATTGGTACCTCTGCAGCATGGTTTTCATTGATTTCTCATGAAAATGTTCCATTTGAGGCAGTTGTAGTTTATCACAACTCAGGAACAATGGATCTACAGCAGCACATTGAATCTCGATCTCTTCAAAATAGTGGAAAAGAACAAATGAACAAAAATAAGCTCCATCCATCTCTATTCCCTGCAATTATGTAAACTACCAAACATAAGCAATTGTTGACTTTTGCTAACATCAGTGTGGAATCTTAATGAGTAAAATCTAAGTGAGATAAAATGGAGCTAAATATTTACCATTGGGGCAATAATTTCCAGTAGCGGTTGGCAGCCATGTGTGTAATGAAGAATACTTTTGCAATAAAAAAAGCACTGCAATCTTTTCTCTAGCTGCAATAAGATTTGACTGGAAAAGTAACAGCTTCAGGAGGAGGACCTCTAAGTTTGAAGAGAAGCTTGTAAAGATATACTGCTAATCCAAGGTGGTTTAGAGCCAGTCAGCCCTCTGTGAGGTTTTTATAGAATAGTGCCAAGACAATATATATTAAAGAGAAATCTGATGGTTCCAATGAGTCTTTTTTCCCATTCACTGCTCTCCTATTCCAGTTAAAATACATGGAAACATGGTATTCAATCTTGATCTGAGCTCTGCACAGCTGAGATTTATTAGGACAATAATCAGCACAGCCTCTGACTGTGAGTTCAATAACCATGACAGTATTTGAAAAGTTGTTTATAGTCCTCAAGTTTCTATATAAAACACAGCCAGTTTTCAAAGTGCCCCTGTGCCCCTCAGTACTCAAGCCTCTTGACTAGTCAAGTGAAATTGCTGTCATGAAAAGAAATCCTTCAACATCAGAAACATGAGAGATGTGCTTCCAGGACAGGAAGGAATATGCTTCAACTCTCTATTCACTCCTGCATTTCAAGGTTGCTTTGCATACTTCACAGCAGCTTTCTCTGCACGTGTCTGGCTAGCACTTCAAGGACTGGGCCAGTCAAAATAGCTTTGCACTGACCTGTGTTGTGACTTGATCCTTTCTTCTCTTTACAAATTGCTTAAAAGTCTCCACAAATGCACTTGTTGTTCACAATTGCCCCAGAAAATTCTTTTAAGGAGTTTTCAGTTTCCTGAGTGTTTGTCCAGCCACTCCTCAGATGGTTGGCTCAGTGGCCTGTGTTGTGACTTTCATGGGCTTAGGTGGATGTACAGCTATTTTTGCCCAAGTGGACAGCTTATGTGTTTAAAGCAGACAATGAGCTACATTTCTATCCCTTGCTTTCCTGAGGCTAAGCAAGTAGGTTAATAGGATACAAATATGCATTGGGCATAGGATAAGGACTATTTTTACTTGCAGTCTGCCATATTATTAATACAGTTTAGACACAGAAACACTGATCCACTTTGATTTGACACACAAGATGGCTTGGAAATGATTTTAAGTTGTCACTGTTATTATTTTTTTCCTTTTTTTAGCTATATTTTGTTTAAGTAGAAATGGCAGTTCTGTCAAGTTGAGAGACTCAGTACACATTCATTTAAAACACCAAAAAAACCCATTTTGTGTGTCCTGTCAATAGTGGAAAATAAGAGTTGAAAAACAAAAGCAGTGTAATATAACCAGAAGCTGATTATTCCATCTTTAATTCTCTAAAATAAAATAAAATAAATTCCTAGACTTTTCTTTGTAAGACAAAGTTCTGAATGCTTTTGTATGACCTTATTTCTTGCAAAACATTACAATTTTACAGTTCATTATAAACTTGGTTGATTTGGTTTTTTGGGTCCTTGGTATTTGTTTTTTTTTTCCCCAGAAATGCAGACATTGCACATTAAAAGATAAAACCTTTAATATAAAAAGGTTTATTCAGCACACGTCTTTTCTTCCTGCTGTCAGCTAGAATTGACTGTCACAGGAAAGCATCAAGTAGAAAATGTGCTCTATACAGACTTCTAATTTTGGAAAATCTGCATCCTTCCTTCAGCACAGGGATCTGAGTCTTACTAATTCAGAGAGGAAGGTATCATGACAACTCTGCATGCTCTCCTGAAACAGCCTGTTCTCTCATCCTCTTCACACACACTTGGGACATTCTAATCCCCCACTCACCTGAGATACCCTCCTGTTTGTCTGTCATTCCATCTCCTCTGGACTCTCAAGAGCCTATTACTCATTTAATAGACAGGGATCAGTGGGCTTTGTATGAAATGCCAACAACAGCAGATTAGTAAAAATATTCATTCTTTGGGTGGAATTAACAATGTGATGTCCTTCACTGCTAAATGCTGGACATGTCAGGGGTAACATCCATTTCTGTACATCTACTGCAAGATACAGGGCCTTCAGTCATCCTCATTCCCATCCCTTCCCCTCCTGTTGCACAGAAAAGTGATTATCCACAAAATCTAAAACCTGGATATGAAATAACTCAGAAGTACTGCACTGAGTGGTGGTTAGTGCTGCTGCAGCCTCTGCACAAGGCGTTGCCACCATCAACATGTGCTAAGTGTCACAGTCACCAAATGCTCTGCCTAGCCTCCTCTAGTTCTGAGGCACTGCATGCAAATCTCTGCAGTGATACCTCAGCTGGTGCAGAGAAAGCCTTGACACTGTGCTAGCCCTGTTCAACACAAAACACTGGGCCTTTATCACCACTTCTAATGACAAATCCAGAACCATCACAGGCCATGATGGAAAAGTTAACTCAACCCCAACCACTCCCAGTACACTCAAGCTGTGTGGCTTTTATAATGGCTGCTCAGCCATTTCTCTGTTTAGGGGAAGGTCAGAATCCCTTCTTCTGCTATTGATATATATATATATATATATATATATATATATAAATTCTTTTCAATAAATCCAGACCACTGCTATGGCTCAATTTCAAAGCTAAAGAGTAAGTGGAGTTAATTTTCTCTAGGGACATAAAAATATTCATAGTTTATAAGCAGAGGCTTCCCCAGAACATCTTCCAAAGCAGGAGTGTGAAGGATAAAGTGAGCCATAGTTGCAGACGGGTGAACTAATGTAGATTAGTTTCCTGCAGTTTTCAGAAAAAAATGAATTAAGGAAGATAAGCTGCTATCCCACACCAGGAGACTTCCAGGGAGAAGTATTTGCACAACGAGATTTGTGCAATCACAGGAACCCCCATCTGTTTTTGTCATTCTACCCCCTTTAGCCTCTACTGACACCCTCCAGCCCCCTTGGATCACTGGTTTATTTCCAGCATTCTGACCTTTTGAGGCCACTTTTGCCCTCTACTTTTTTTCCTCTGGTCCACTATTGTCCCCCACCTCTGTTCAACCTCAATTTTATTCTGGGACTCCAACGATCTTTGGGTCTACCAAACCCTTTCATCTCCACTTTCTTTCACACAAACTTTTCAGCCTCACTAACTGCCACCCCTTTCAACTGCTACATATTTCTTGGCCTTGCCTCTTCCCCCAAGCCTCTACTTTATTTTGGGTCTCCTTTCAGACCTTTTTTCTCTGCCAGTACAAGATGTCAACAGTTTGAAAGTGGGACACAGGCCTTTTTTCTTGTTTTAGCACAAATCTGTATAGCCAAGGGCAATTGCAGTCCACTTTAAAAAATGGTTTGTGCTCCCAAGATTGGTGAAAAAGGCAGATAACAGATATAAACTGGATTTCTCATTTCACTGCTCTCAGAAGAGTCAGAAAACAGTTTGTCTCACTAGGCCAAATTCTGGTTTGAATTACGAATTTGTGTTTATCTCAATGAGAAAGCTATGTACTAAAGACTGTGATATTTAGCCTTATTTGTTATCTACTTTTCTCTTTCTCCAGTGCTGTGAAATTTTTGTTGGTATCAATTTGCTGAGGAATCACTGCAGCAGTTTGTAATATATAAATCTTGAAAGTTTTGATGAAGGAAATTTTAATAACTAATTTTACACCACTGGAGTCAAAGAAAATTTTGCTATTAACAACAACCAGTGCAAGAGCAAGGCAAAAGTTGTCTTTGAAACATGCAAGCCTTTGAGAAATACTTCAGATAAAATACCAGAGACATGTTTCTCCCTTAAAGACTTTTGAATGAGCAGCACTTACTAGAAATGTTTGACTGGGTTGGAAGTATTTGATCATTTCCCCAGCTTTTATCAAAGGTTTATTACTTGAGAGAAAGAACTTTTCTTCTAATTTACCCATTTTTTCCCACTGACAAGCAGGAGAACTTAGTGGACTGATGTTTCCAACAGCCCTGCAAAATTTGCTGTGTGCAATGTCCCAGCACCCTCTCCCCATAAAAGAAGGTTGAGCAGAAAACACAGGAGCTGGCAAGGAGTGTAACAGGGACCTTTCCCCCCTTGCTTCATCCACTTCCTCAACAGCAGGGAGCCTCACATGCCACTTGCTGCTACTTCTCTTCAAACATATTCTTTAAAGATTTTGGGCCATTTCTCACTGCTCCTTAGACAGAAATCATCAACCAGAGAGGTCTAAGTGCTTGAGGGACTCATCACAGCCCCATCAGACCCTGCTGACACCACTGAAAGACTCCCCCTTGCATGCTGTAAATTTAATGCCCATGAGGCAGAAGCACACTGAAAGCCCCCAGCCTCTCTTTAAAAGCAGCTAGGTTATCTTCACTCATTTGTCTGGCATTTTGGGGAGCTAGCTGGCCACTCTCAGCACTGCAATTAGCTCATCAGATGTTTTGGGGCATGGTGGCTGCTTTTCTTCCAAATCTGCAAGGTGCTTATCACAGCAGGAGCCTGGCTCACAGGTAGGCAAAAACTATGTTGAGAAGGGCCACCAGACCCCTGAGGAAAGGTGTTACAAACAAACAAATTCTAGGTGAAATATCAGCCTGTAGATTTTACCCTGCTGAGTTCAGAGTGAAAGGAGAAATGCATCCTTAATTTAGACTTGATATTAAAGGTAAATATTTATGTCTGTTGATGGAGGCACAGATGAAATCTCTATTAAAATCTGTCCTAGGAGGCTATGGCTGGAAAAGAAGATGGCATGGGTGCAGTAATGGCACACCAAGGAATTCAGTTACACAAACTCCAGTAGTTGGAAATGACAAAACATGCTGTAAATGTCTTGATATGAAGAAAGTGTCCCTTTTTAATGGAAAAATAGAATGTAATACTCTACTGGAATATTGTGTTGGTGTTAATGTAAGTGGTTTTTTTTACCTAAACCTCCATTATTACCAGAATTCATCATATGCTTTTTCCCTTATTTACCGTAGTAAACTAAACAGGATCAATATGTAGGAATAAATCCACATCTCATTTTCTGCAGAGGGCAGCTGTGAATTAAGGAAAGATTGGTTAGAAGAAATACTAATCTTGATGCAGAAAGGCAAGGAAGCTTTAAACTCTTCTAGATCACCCTTTTTTCTTGCCTTATATATATATATATATATATATATATATATATATATATATATATATATATATATATATAATTCTTCAGTTGTCTTTAGATTTCTGCTTTCAGTTTAAAATCCTTTTCCATGCTGTGTCTTTCTTGCCTCTCAGTCTGGATGTCATAGAAAAAAAAATGAATTATAGCAACTTTGATAGGGATATTAAGTTCTATTCCTCACCCATAAGCTAATCTCTAATGATTACAGACAAATGACATAATGGGGGAAATGAAATCTTTTATCTGCAGAAAAGAATTTATTCTCTGAGAGTCACTATGAATTACTTTTTTCTGAGAGTAACCAAGTAGGGCTAAAGCCTCCCAGCAACAGAAACAAGGGGCAATGGACACAAACTGAACACAGGAAGTTCCATCTGAATGTGAGGAAAAACCTCTTTACTCTGTGGGTGACAGAGCACTAGAACAGGTGCCCAGAGGACTGTGGAGTCTCCTTCTCTGGAGATACTCCAAACCTGCCTAGATGTGGCTCTCTGTAAACTGCTCCAGGTGAACCTGCTTTAGCAGGGGGCTGGACTAGAGCTCCAGAGGTCCCTTTGGAGCCAGTCTGTGCCTTTGTGACTCTGGGATCTCTACTTTTATCAACTACAGCCATGTGTTTCTATCATATTCCTGATCAGTTGGCCAATGGCACAAATTTATGAGACACAGAGACAACAGAACAGAAAAGGAGGCAAAGAAAGACCAACAAAAAGATTCTGCCAATTTCACAAGTTAAAAAAAAACTTTTGTAGGAAGCTTCACCTTACAGATAGGGAAACAGAAGCAGAGCATTCAATTAGGTGTAAATATTACCTTCTACCCAGTAATTGCTGTAAGACCTCAAATGTTCTGCAATCAGCCACAGCCTGAGTATTAATTTGAGTGACTCACCTGCAAACCGCAGTAGTTTGCACTGGCATTACCACTGTCATGTTTTATGTGAGCCAAATGCAGGCTCTAAAATGTTTCTGCTCTTTGCCTTTCATCAAATCCAGTTTTTTTCAACTCAATACAAACCCCTCCCCCCCTTCACAAATTATTAGTTTTAAATTATTAATATAACTTTTGGGATATAAAACTGGTTACCTCATGTTTTGGATCAGGTCAGAAACATTTTTCACAGAATTGTCTCCTATCTTCAACTGTTCCATTCTGCAAAAGAGCTGAGTATTGCCAGGGAAGAAGCATTAGAAATTAATTTACAAAGAATGACTAGGAGAGCACATTCAGTGAGCCTTCTGCCCAGCTTTTACTCACCTAATACCCAGTCTTTGTCAGACCCCACTAAAACCTGCTGGGATTACCAATGGGGTCAGTATAATTGCAGTCTACTACAAATTTAATAGTCCTTTTTTTGTTTATAAAAACATATACAGCTATTGCATGTTTTGCCTGAAGCATCAATAATGCAGAGAATATTTCAATAACTAAAAATGAATTATTCCAATGTTAAAAAGTAAAAATGCGGGTTTGCTAAATTTTATACATAAACCTTTTTTTTTTTTTTTTCTGTAATAATATAATGAGAAAAGGTTTATTGAAGTGAAATGAGAGCTTTGGAAGATTTAAAGATTCTTAGTAGACAAGAAATATTGCGCAGAATGATCACCCCATAGTGTAATTATTCCAAAAATACAATTAAAAGACAGCACTGAGCACTTTCACAGTGCCCAAGGAGACTCGAGTATGTGCTTTTGGAACTGCTGGGTCAAAAGAGTATTGTTATCCTCAGCAGTTACTGGAGGCAATAATTTAATCTCCTTAATAAATTTCTTAACAGTCTAAAACACTCTGTCAATGGAGTTTTCATGTGTCAAAGTGATAAAAGTCAAATTTTCCATTGTCTTTTAGTACTGTAAACTAGAAGTTAAGAATCTGGAAAATATCCTCATTTAAGAAGCTAATTTCAAGGGAATTAAAGAATTAGCCAAAATTGCTAAACATATTATGGTATAAAAGAAGCCTGGAAACTCAGAAAAAATTTATATTCAAATCCCTACTTGCAATCACAAAGGCATGAAGCACTTTCCTTTGCTAATAATGAATATAAATGCTTTGGAGATCATTATACATTCTTGAAACTTTTAGACATTCACTTTAAGCCCTTAGAAGAAGATCTTATCTTTAATGTTCATAGGAATGAAGAACTGAAGATCCATGCTTGTCAAAAAACCAAGACGGAAATTAAATGATCATTCCCTGTAACTGCACATACTTTCTTTCTTCTTTAGATTCTTAAATATGGTTCCTGCTCATTTTAGACTCTCAAATAAAGTGTTAGTGATTTTGACCTTTCTTGGAATGAATAACTAACTCATAAATACTCACCAAGCTATTTATTTGAACAAGTCTCAGGTAATGCGCTCTTAGGGAACCATTCCCTTCCTTGACTTTCTACCCAACAGTTAAACTGAACAGATCAAATTTTGGATGACTGAAACTCTAATCAAAAATAAAATCGTAAAACAAAATTAACTTCCAGGTCCAGTTATAAAACTATAGATTAAACAGTTACTGGGATTCAGCAAATACCACACCAGTGACTGTTACACATTAAAACTTCTACAGAGACTGATGGATAAAATTCAGCCATTTATTTATTCCATTTCTCATCCAGAAGCTCTGTATTAAAAGCCCTTTGGGGAGAAAACTATCTAGGACATCTCAATTAAACAATCTGTCTTGCTGCTATCATACAGAAACTTGGAGAAATGTTAGAGATTTCTTTTATTTATTTTTTATTTTTTTTAAAGTAGACCTTTTATTTTAGTACAACCCTTCTGACAGCCTCTCAGCCCCCTCAGTCTGACCTGCTTTGGGAAGGTGGCATGATGGGCTAAACTGGAGTGAAATAAGAGACAAATTATGTTCTGAAAAGAAAAAAAAATTAAATCCTCATCCTCTAGCTTTTCTGTCTTTTAGTAGTGCCAGAGTTACCACACAATCAGCTTTTATGACAAGTCACAATTTTCACTTCATCCCCATCCTCAGCATTACCATGGATAACATATATCAAACCAAAACCAGAAATGGACTCTCCATTTATTTCAGCTCTCAGACAGGTGGGATTGAGTTCAAATACAATGAGTAACACTTCTTTCTTTGGAATTCAAAGATTTACATGACATGGCCATCACCTTTCCTCCAGCCTTCAACATACACAGGCATTTTAAAAAGAGTATCAGCTAAATCTCTCTTGCTATTAAACAGCTCCATCCACACCAGCTCACTTCCACAAACTCCATACACTTCCATTCCCTACTGGGACCTGTTTTATATGCTGAAAGGTCTTACAAAAACCCTTCATGAGTTCTGGAGTTCTGGTTCAAATACACATCCCTCCCACCCAAAACCACCCAGTGATCTCTCCATTCTATTTTTTTTTTTTTTTAATGCAACTATTTTTGTACAGGAAAAATTTGTATAATGAGAAACTTGAGTGAGGTAGTGGTGGATTGTAAATCTTCAGAGAACAATGATTATATTCCATATGTCTCCTACACTCACTCAACTGTCACTAGAGTGAAAATGTTTTTTTCTCACTGAAAGTAAGAATGGAACTTTGTTGTGGTCCAACCTTTTCAGAATTTATCGACAATTTACAGGTATGAGAGGAGAAGACAGCTACAGACACAGTAAAAATGTTCAAAACCATAATTTAATTTAAGAAAAGTCCTTATATGAAAAGCAGCAGCAGCAGAAGCTCTGAAGACTTTTTTCCTTATTACTGGAGATCGCATATCTTTTAACTTTATTATTTCATCTTCAGAGAAAGCTGACATAAAAATGCCTAGAATATCAAATATTACAGTTCAGTACATTTTTCCAGTCACCAATGCCAATTTTCATTTGTTTTATTTCCTACTTTTTATAATATTTTATTTTCATCGCCAATAATGGTCATCAAAACTGAACAAATTCTCAGACTTTTCATCCCTGGATGAAATGGGAAAGAAGAAAAAAGACAACCGAAACTAACTAAATGTGAAGCACACAAGACTAAGACAATGAGGGTGGCCAACTTCTAAAACTTAAGTTTTATTGCTAATTTAGCTTTAGTTTTTCCTTCAATAGCTATATGTAAAAAAGAAGTAAACTCATCTGATATTTAAACACAAGAAAAAATTCTGTCTTTTGAAGTTCCATTGCCTCAGTGAGCAAGACTGGACTGAGATCATTAAATGTGCAATTTGCCACAACTACTGTGAGGAACGACAGTATTTTGAAATTAGCATCTGCAGTGGTTCCCAATATTGCAACCTTGCTTCTCAGTAGGTAAGAATGTAATTCTTACTTCTCCCTTTTACTTACTAATTTCTGTTCACCTAGTGATGAAAAAAAAGCCAAGCCCAAAATAAAATACAAAACAGAGGCAAAAATCCTAACAGCAGAATATTCTCTTGGCATTTTGCTGTAAAATGTCAACATGAGCCATTAGTAATTTTACAAATCAAAAGGCATTTTAGTAACTTTCTTTATGGCTTGAAAATTAAAGTAAGTAGAAAAGACTGCTATTTCCTATGGAAACAGAAAAGATTTCAAACCATTAGAACAGACAATACTCAAAGCAGGGTTTAATTTTAGCAATTCACATAATTGTGGTAAAAATACATAATGCTCTGCAAAAAGTATTTAGTATGAACATTCTTCCTTTAGATGTCACCAAAATAAACTGTATCTTTGTTCCTCCATATCATCTGTCTTTTCAAAGTAAAGTATCACCAAACATTTCCTATGAAGACATGAGGTTCAGCACTTACCTTTTGTTAAATCTCTTGAAACCAGCACTGAGACAAGAGCCATACACTGCTGCATGTGTTTACAGAGATTCCATTCCCAGAAGTGTTGTTACGAGTTACATTGGCATAATTGGAGCTATTTATCAGCATATCCTAAATGAACAGGTTTGTTATATTTTAAAGAGTCTAATATCATACAGCCAGTGCTTAATGAAATAAATCAGAAGGAAATGCTAAAGGTACTGACATTATTGGAAAATCTAGATTTCCAGCAGAGTTAAAGAAGTGCCTGTGAGAAAGCGACTTACAGCCTGGGACTCAGTTTCTGTTGGGAGCTCTCTGGGGGCTGCCCTGGGCTCAGGGCTGCTCCCAGCTCTGCAGCCCGCAGATCCAAGCCCTGGTGCCAGGTTGTGCAGCTGCAGAGCTGTCAGGGTCGGCTGTGTGGCAGCCTGGAGTTCATGGCCTGTTGCCACTGATGTCCCTGATGTGCCCACTTAACCACCTCAGTTCCAGAGAAGGAGGAACAACCTAGCTAGAGGTGTAATTTAAAATACAGCCAGCAGTGAAATAGAACTATAACATTAAGGGCCACTGACTTCCACAGCTGTTGACATAAATGAGATAGACTCTGCAGACATGTACTGACATGGTGAGCAGCTGACCAGTTGGCTGGGTTGAGTGAAAAACCCTTCTGGCCCAGAGTTATAAGTGATTGCTGCCCATCCTGCTCCAAGCAGTTTAAAATCCAGTAGAAACTGTTAAATAAGATACACTAAAGACTTAAAAAAAAAAAAAAAATCCTAGAGAAATTGCAGATAGAAGTACTTTATTTCAATAGAAGAGGAGCAGACAAGTTGGAACAGTGAGTTGCCATCACAAATCTGTGTAGGAGCTCCCTAACTGGAAAAAGCTCACAGCCTCCTGGACCAAGCTTATTAATTGTGTTTCATTCTTAGCGAGCATCAGACACATGGGAACCCCTGAATCCAGAAAGGAAAATAAGGAGAGAGGCAGGCTCACAGCAAATGCCTTGGTTATTATTCAGATGAGCTGTGTTTATTTTCCCTCTCTACTTTACAGCTCAGACATAAACCAGAGCTGCTGCTGAGCAGGGCTCTTGTCACAGCATCCTCCCTAGCTCTGTTTCCATTTTCTGTATCTATTTCCAGTGTGCATTAAAATAACTCAAGTTCATTTGCAACATCAGCCCTAACTACTGTTATTTTCATATCTAAAAATAATTCAAGTTTATTTATGGCATTGTTTTGACTACCCAACTGCTGATGTCAACCAACATCATAGAAAGAGAATCAATGACCAGGCTTAGATTATTTTCAACCGCAGACAAAAAAATTTGAAAAGATTGATGATAAATCAGGATGATTCTGCAAGAGAGCCTCTGGAATGTACTGGCATTTCAATTTTATTAAGAAATAATAAACAGCCTCCAGCAATAATATGTTTCCACAAGACAGTTGTGCTCTAGCAAGTATGTGTGTGCCAATGATAAGAGTTATTTCCATACTTTTCTTTGGATGTGAAACATTCAGGCCTTGCACTGGCACAGCTGAAATGGCACAGATACAGAAAGTGGAGCTGCCCTCCCAGCATCCCAGACTACACAAAGAATAGGTTTGTCCTATGTCTTTAGCTTTTCTGTGGCCATCAGAAACTGTATGAATTTAAACTTTTTTTTAGAATACAAAATTGTCTCAAGAATTCAGTAGTTGCATTTGAAAACTGCTTCTGGAAATAAATTCTAGTATAATTTTCTATGAAAAACACTTTTCAAATCCCTATAATTTTCACTTTTAATAGCTTAGTTTTTGTGTGGAACTTTTGTCTTTCTGTGTCATAGCTGGAACAGGAGATCTTTCTTACAACTACACCAGTGAATTGTATCTGATTCATCTCTGACTCATTATGCTAAAGTTCTTAAATATATCCATTTTCTGGTCTCACTTCAAGTAATTTATTTTAGGTTTGGGTTTTGTTTTTTTTTTTTTTCACATAGGTAGAAATCCCTTCTCTAATGGCATTGCACAATTTAGGCTTAAAATAAATTACAATCAAATTTAGGTGCTCAGTTCATTCTGAGAATCTGAGTAAAGCTAAATGTTGGACTTCTCTACGTATGTAAGAACAAAGCCAAGATGTTTGTCCTGGAGGCTCTACAACAGTGGTTTCCTTTTCGCAGTACCTTCATAGTCCACTTTACTCTCCTGAAACTTTTCAATTGTTTTTACTGTGAAAGGTCAGAAAGTTTCAGCGTTGACCTTTGAAACAGATTTTTTGGAAAGGGTCAAATTTTGAGCTAGGTTGCAAATACTGCTGTTTTCATTATTTAAAATGAGAAAAAAACTGAAGGCATGACCTGAATCAGAGTCACAATAGTTCTAGACAAGAAAGCAAACTGAATCCTCCATCATATGAAAACATTTAGAATTGATGTTCAGTTCCTTTGTGTCATCTTCTTGAAACAGTCTGACTGGTAAAGCAAAAAAGCTTCTTCATTGCTGATTTTATAGTGCAATTTTATATTGAAGATAATGCCATAAAAAGCTTGTAGAAAAGTTTGTATTAGTTCTGCAAAACAGAATCTGTCTCTACTATCAGATTTTTAAATATTAATGCAAAACTTTTCTGCCAAAGGAACCCCCAAATCCCTCTGAGCAAAAAAATTTCTAATATGGGATGTTTGCCAAGGATGATTTTTTTTACAAGGACCCACAAAAGGATATTGAATGCCATTGAATTTTTTTTTTCTTGCTATTAAGCATTCATCATTTATTCACAACTACACATCAATGAATGATCTTTAGCTATTAAAATAATCTTGATATGCATATGAGTGAGCTAAAGAAACATTAATGCATATCAAAGGTAAAACCAACTTAACATACAAGAATGCTCATATCAGTGAGAAATCCTTTAATAACACTGCACAGGTTTAATCATTAAGGAGGAATGAAAGGGTATGGCAAGGCTTATCTCCAATTTGAAATGAATTTGCTAACTTCAACTCAATGCTCTCAGTGTAAAGTAACAGAAGGGGGATCTACAAATTTGTCATTCATCAAGTCTTTTTACAAACCTGAATTTTTTATGACTAAAAATCTGCTATTAACTAATTTTCAATTGACTAATTCTAAAAGAGCAGAGCAATTTACATGAAAATACTCATTTTAAACATGCTTTTAATGAAATGCTTATTAAGGGCAAACACTATAATTTGTAAAGTATGTTATTTCATTGTAATACATTTAATTTTATGCTGTTCAGAATCATGATTTTAAAACTTCTCCCACAAATGTGCATTGGTTGCACTGAATTTCAGACACATTTTGTTTTTCCTTGTAAAGTCATAAATAAGCTCTGCCTGCTTCTATCCAGCACATTCTTTGTTATGTGGCACTCAGAGGAGACAAAAGCCTCCAGCACCATCAGCTGCTCCTCTGGACACAGGTGCCTTGGGCTTTGCAGGTGTCCTGGCAGCTGCAGGGCACACAGTGCTGCCAAGGGCTGAGCCATGGTGCTGGCACTGCTGCCACACCTCACAGCTCCCTAAGGCTCTGCAGCCAAAGGTCTGCCAGCACAGGCAATTTTAAGAGGCTGTGAACAAACAGAAATAAAAAACAAGGGGACTGCTGGTGTGGAATGCCCTCACAGCTCCCTATGATGGAAGCTAAAACCCCTTGTTTGTATCATGGGTGTGCTGGAGCACAAGGTTGGAGCTTGCAGCTCTCCATTTGCTAAAGGCACATTCCTACAGAGCTGGACAGAAGCCTTGGTCACCCCTCAGCCTCTGGCCTGCATGAAAATACAGCTCCCCCAACAACCCTCTCCTCCTGGGGGACAGAACTGTAGCTCAACTCTTGTTTGACCTGAAGCAGAAGCCATCTGGAGAGAAAATATCAAAGAATTACTGATGAATAGTTTTCCTTGTGGTTGAAGCAGTTTTAAGGTTTTTCCTAGTCCAAGCCTAGCCGAAACTACTTCCAGCAGGAGACATAGCTAGCCAAAAATGTCAACAAGGACCTGACTCATTTCAAACACTTCCAGCTCATTTTGCACTGTCTGACCCCAAATGTAACTCTCCTGCTTTAGAAGGGAAGAAACCTGCACAGAGAAGCTTCCAAGCATAAAATGTTAACAGAAATCTCCAGTCCTGTCTGAAGTCCCTCATGTGCTTCAGATGTGTACAAGGGATGCACCTTGCAGGTGGGGTGTGGCTTCTACCCCAGGTCACGCTGCAAACAGGGTGCACAGAAAGAAGAGGGATCACAGGTGAAAAACAAGAGAAACAGCAAACTTTGTGTATCTAACACTTGAATCATGACACCAAGCTAGTTCAGGGAGCCACTGAGTAACATGACACTGGTAACTCATGCACACACAGGGAAAAAGCTGATGTGTTAATTCCTAGCACGTTTGTATTAACACAACTTTTATGATGGTTAAACTGGGCCACAGCATGGTCCTGTCCATGACAATCTTCTTCTGTGGTTGTAAGCACGTTATGAACAGGTGCTTAACCCAGAGTACAGGAACTGTACATTTATTATAAAGCTCTTCCCAGCTTCATTTTTTCTGAGAGATGCTTTTCACTTGCTGCAGTGCCTTTCTTACTAAGCAACCCTCAGTGGTTACATTTCTGTAGGGTTATTTTGGGGGGAGGAGTTCAGGGAGACACAGCTCTTTCCAGGTGTTCTGAGGCTGGTTGCTACATTAAAAAAATAGAGGATTCATTTAGGTTCTCTGCAGTGGCTTTAGCTCCTCTGAATGCTGCCTTTTTGCCATGGTCATCTGTTGGCCTTACAGACTGGCAGGTCTCCTGTGCCTGATGTGGTTGAAGATTTATTTTTCTGGATTCCTTTTGTTGCCACCAAATAGTTGGCAGGTTTTTTGAGCTGCATTTTTAGGTGGAGAGGAGGTAATAAAATGGTGATGTTATGGGTCAGTGTTCTCTAGCACTGAATTTCCTCAGGCCTGTGTGCATCATGAAACTCTTGCTCATTTGCAATGTCACATTTAAGGCTTGAGTAAAATATATCTTTGAGTGCCTTTATATTACCTAGCCAGGCACCTACTACAGAGCTTTGTTGTCTTGGAGCATGTGTATTGTGTATGAAAGCTCTTTTTGCTACCATGGTTTAGAGCACACATATTTCTTCAGTAGTGTGTCTAGAAACAGAAAAAAAATACTTTTAATGCACTATTAGTATTTTTGGTGTGTTGTTTTAAATTCACAATTCACTCCCTGAATGCCTGTATCAGTGAGGATTTGCCACAAGCAGCTGCCTGCAGTCCCTCCTTATTTACTGTTCACTGCTTGCTCAGCAAGAGGAATGCAAACATGAGGAGTCCAGCAGAGATTAGGTGATGATTAGACCAGTCCCCAGCTCCTGTCCTGAGCATGTAGCAGGGGCTTTTCTACCTCTTCCCAAGCTGCTGCCCTGATATTCTGTCTCCCCTTTCCCAGCTATAAGCCACATCTTGCTTCCCAACCCTCTCACTCCCTCTCACGCTCACCATGCAGCCTCACTTTTGTTAAAAAAAAATATTAACTGCAATATTTTCCTCAACTGAATGCTTTATAGAAAGAATTAAGCAGGTTTTTTTTTCATGTTTAATGCATGCCTGCCATCCTAAAACACAGTCCTGTAAATGCACAGGAGAGATCCAGTCAGAGGAGTGAATAATTGTACTCCAGCTCAATCAAAGATTGATTGATCCTTACTTTCATTTATTTCCTGGTCTCCTCCTTAGTGGACTTGCTGCAATTAGAAAAAAAAAGGATTTTTTTTTTAATATTCACTAAATGCTGCATGCACAAATGTTCTTTAGCATCTCGCTTCAACCTCCTGCTGCTACTTGGAAAGCTGTGCTGTGCCTGTGGCAGAAACGTTGCATACATTAATCATCAGGGAAGATGGTGCCAAGAAACTAGGTAATAGCTTTACTAATATTTGTGCCTTTAAAGATTGAGAAACAACAACTGAACTTAAAAAAAAATCTTTGTTAAAATTTAGTTTGCTGAAGAGAGCTCATTATTCCAATGTATGGCAGCACATCCATACAAAATGTGTGTATCAAAGGGCTGGCAAAGCCAAGGCTGCTGGGAACTCACCCCGTCTCCACACCAGTTTAGGGTAACTTACCCTGAAAAAGGAGCCACACAGAGGTTTCACCTAAGTGTGCATCCAGGAAAGGCTCCATCTCTGGGGCCAGACCCACCAGCAGAGGGAAGAAAGAGTGGTGTCAGTGCAGCTGGGAATTACAGGAGGCTGGACCCAACTGCTGCTGCTGTCTTCACTGCAGCAGAAGGCAGGCTCAGCCCCACCTGGGAAAGCACTGCCCAGCAGAGGCTGTTCTGCACTGCTGTCTAGAGGAAATGCAATCCTGCACATATTGCGACCTTCTCATCTTTTTCAGACATACCTTTTCAGCTCCCTAGCTTCTTGCTGCTGTCTTATGCAGTATAGTTTCTGTTTTCCTTTGTGGATAAGATTACTCTACTTTTTTACATTTAAGTTTGGATATATCTGAAAAATGAAGAAATGTCTCTTGTCTTCATCTGTACCACCAGACTTAATGTCATCAGCTGAAGAAATAATTTCCATTTCATAATATAACATCTCCACTGGATAAATTTAATGGAATTGCTTGCCCATTTATCACTTCATGTTCGATTTAATAGCAAACTGCTACAGGCTTAAGTAATAAAATAAATTTAACATGTAAATACAATAATCCATAATTAATTAAGAATGTCTACACTTGAACAGAAATGTGGGTGAATAGAAAGGAAAATCATAAGGAAAGTATAATTTCTTTTTGATAAAAAAGCTGCAATGTGTTTTTCACACTTAAATCATTAAATTCACAGCACAGAACAATCTTGGATTTTTGAATTCCCCCTACACTTCCCTTTCGTATGCTATGACTCAGATGGTCACTTCTCTTGTCTCACTACTAAAAATAAAGGGAGAATAAATCTGAAGTCATAAAACTGTTACCTTCTAGCTGAGTTCACATAAAGGAGAATAAAGAATAGAGGCACTTCATCACTAGAAAACCAGTGATGGGAGAACTGTTCTTTTTCAAAAAGAGCTACTTCATATTTTTTTGTTCAATGACACGAATTGCAGTGTTGAGCAGCTACAGTTCAAACACCCTGAGCTCAGAGACAATCACAAAAAGGCAAAGGATTAATATTGTGTTCACCACATTAACACTAAGCTGTTGCCTTCAATCTGACTGAAAAATTCCCTGAAATTCTAGACACACCCTGAAATTTTTCAAGACTTTTATGCTTGTTTCAGCCCCAGTATTTGAAAGTAATCTAATAATACACTCAAGTAGCAAAATTCAAAGAGTGTAGATTTGATTAATTTAATTTCTTAAGGATAAAAATAATGTATGCTTTTCTTTTGCACCTCAGTATAGTTTGTTAGGATGCTGCATGCAATGCTACAGCATTTCAGTCACACCAAGTCATGTGTGACAAAGAAAGGAAAAAGGAATTCTTGCTTAGTCCAGCAAGCCTGGTGTCATGATAAAATCTAGGAGGAGAAGACAGTTTATAAAAACACTCCTTTTAAATCTAAGGGTAAACTGTTGGTTATGTGCACTTTAGTATTTTTCTGGGTGGTGTTTTTCCAGCCTGCCTTACATTCCTTCAGGGAACTGCTGCCCCAAGCCCATCTCCAGAGTGTTTACCCTTGGTCTGAGTCACTCCTCTAATGCTTTGTGACAATAAGATCTACTGATTGATTCTTGCTTACAAAATTCATATCTGGAAGTGGTTCAGAGCTTCCTCAGGATCACAAATCTCAGCTCCTTCTCTGCTCCCCTGAGCCTTTTATACATTTGTTTTTATTGTCCACTGCTGTGGATAAAACCCTGGGCCCTCCTTACCAGGAGGTCTTGATGCTGCCATATCTCATAACAGGGTCAATTCCACTTGGTAAGTCACTGAAACCACTTTCTTTTCCCAATTAGTCACTAACTGTGTGTTTCTCATTATGGCACAGAAAGTCTGATTTAAAACAGAGAAGGTTTATCTTGTTTTTTGGGTTGTCTAAGTCTGAACACTCTTGTCTGACTGGTATCACTGTACTCTGCAGTTCACTCATCTGAAAGCCTAAATCAGCAATGGGCCCTGTAAATCTCAGTTAGATGGTGACCATGGAAGCACACATTTCCTTTACTCACTCTTTGTATAGGTTCTGT
Organism: Haemorhous mexicanus; assembly: GCF_027477595.1. Classification (NCBI taxonomy): domain Eukaryota; kingdom Metazoa; phylum Chordata; class Aves; order Passeriformes; family Fringillidae; genus Haemorhous; species Haemorhous mexicanus. The sequence continues at coordinate 11,314,599 of NC_082350.1, read as the reverse complement.
ATTTGTAAAAAATCATGCAACACTTCTTTACCCAACTTTCTGAAAAGGAATCTGCATCTAGAACTAGGAGTAGCACCACAGAAGGACTGTTAATTAGTAGCAATTTTTCCTTCACATTAGGGTTGGAATCATCTCTAGTAAATAGGCCACAAATTGAAACATGAAGAGATAAAGTACTAAGAGCTTTGTTGATTTTATGACTTAATGAAGAAGGAGACCTATAAAGCATAGTACAATTGTGCTTGATTATAATAATGAATAATATAATGCATTATACACAAAGGAGCAACAATTCAGTTTCATGCAGATGGCCTGACTTTGGGGAACTTGGGTTTATCACACTAATAATGTAATGTAATTTACATGGGCCTTATCCATATATATTCCTTTCTCTCAGTGTGAGAAAAGGGAGATCTATGGACATACTGACATATCAATCCTGTTGCAGTGAACATGGAACTTTTGGGGGAAAAGTGCAGAGGAGAGTAACTCTGTTTCTGGGAACCCCAGAGACCTCTGGTGTAGAGAAACTGGACCAAAGCTTCTCTGCAGCCCTATAACTTTCCCTCTTCCTAAAGTGAGACAGAAAAAAAAAAAGGAAAATTAATTTTCTAGGACTGTGTTTTTTTCTAACTACTTATGTTCTTCCATGGATACTTCTATGCAGGTATATGGTGTGGCCCAGGCAGTGCCTTCTGTACTGAGTTCCGGTATGGATATCAACCCACATGGGCCTTCTTTATGTAATAGTGCACAGAACCTGCTACAGTTCTCTGGGTTCTACCAGTAGAAGGAATTAATAATGAAGAATAAATGAGGCATCTGACTTTTGAAAAATCTTGCATCCTAACTGGTGTAAGATTGTGCCAGAGTCCTGAGATTTCTGTCCTGCTTTTCCTTATTATAAGTTTGAAGCGTCTTTTAACCAAATCAGTGAGGAAATTACCTGAGATCCTGCTCTAGTCCTTCCTGTGGCAGTTGAAAAAAAATAAGCAGAAACTTGGGTGAGCTAATTTGTTCAAGAAAAAAAAAAAAAGCTTTATTCCCTGAGTTTTTGGAAGAAAGACATCTACTATGTGGTATAGAAATTATTTAGCTTCTCTCACAAAATAAATGAATTTTTCAAACTAATTTTGCATAATTAAAATAGAAGGTTTTTTCCTTGTGCTTCCTTTCCCTGCCAAATTTTATTTCTATTTGCTTAGTACTGATCATTAGCAGTTTGTGAGCATGTACAGCACAGTTGTTGATGATATTGGATATTACATCAACTCCTGCCCATAAAAAATGGGGTTCAGAACAGTTTTGGCTCATTTTCTTACAAAACAAACTATTTTCTCCTTTCCATTCCCTTCCTGACGATTCTCAGAGCATCCATTTTCTAGCTGAAATATGGTTTTCAGAGAAACAAGCGGTATGAAATGAAATTGCCCTGTGCCACCCCCTGCCCCACTGTGCCCTCCTGACAGCATTCTGTTGTTATTCTTTTAGAGAAAGCTGAAAACATGGATTGGCACTTGGCTTGCAGAGCAACATCACTCTGTCAGGACAAATATGATTTGGCTGTCACAATAAACAGAATATGAACAAAAACAACCTGGGAAGGAAACACTGCTCTGTTTTCTGTGTCCTGTATGGGCAGACAAAGGATTTGGCGGGTTCCCTCCAGTGAAGGGAGGCCTCTGCAGCAGCAGGGATTTTATGAGAAACTGTGGCATGATGTTCTTACCTGAAATCCTTAATGTTCTTCCCAGGTTTGTGCCCATCAGAGCTACTCAGAGGGTCGAGACTGTCCTGCAGAATTTGTCTTTAAATTTGATCATAATAAATTGATTTATTCCATGTTCCTCATTTTTCTTTGCACAGAAACCCACAAAAGCCTAAGCCTGCAGCCTTCTTAACACTGGGAGCATAGCAAGGTTTGGGAAGCAACAAACCCAGATATTCTGCCTCTGAAATCTCTGTCAATACACTCCATAAACAGCATTTTCCAAAGTCACCATCTTTAGCATTCAGACACAGCAATAAACTCATTTGTTGCAGTTTGCTTACTTGGTTATTTGAAAAAGAAACAAAAAAATTTAACCATATTATCTGGCCCAGCAGAACTGACTACAAAAGCTACTTCACCAGAGCAACTGCAACAGCACATGAAGAAAATTTCTGACAAATAAGAGGTCTGACACAATCTCTCAAAGCTATGAAAAAGTCTGAGAAAACCATAGTGCAAACCTCAAATCTCACCATCCTTCTTAGGCTGAGAAACTGAAGGAATACAAAGCTGCTTGTAGCTGTGAAAGAAGACCCCAGCTGCCAAAGTACTCCACTCCACCTGATGCCTCATCATCCTCTCTTGCCCAGGAGATGGCATTGTTCATGACAAGTTCACATAAATAGTGTCCTTTATAATTTCTCTGATCCTCTAATATCAATTGATTTCACTGCCAAATGATATAATCTTCATCCAAAATAATACCTAATCTTCCTGTTTTTCAAATATGGCAAATTGGATTTATACTGTAATGCAAGCAAAGACTGCAATATTTTTGTGTCTTCCCTCTGAATTGAGAACTACCATTAAGCTGTCTGTGCCAGTATATCCTTCCCCTCCTTTGGTCCATATCTGGATGTTTTGCATTGTATGGATGTGATGGATATCCTGGAACAAAATGCTTATGCTGAGGAAGCTATCTGGAGTAAAAAATCTTTGATCTGATCCTAACCAGTAACTTTTATTTTCATAAATAAACTCTCTTATAACCTCCCATAAAGTCACAGTTCTCCTCACTAAACAAGAGGTAGGTTCAATAATCGACATAAAGAAAACCACCCTTTAAAAATTGACCAGCCCCTTATCTTGCTCATGCAAGTGTGTTACACAGATTGATCTCTGCAGACACCTACAACTCTCTAAAGCAAGGATTACAGGTAAATATCTTATTTGCAGTTCATTATACCTGTTTGTGCCCATGCTTCCTCTGAGGCTTCCAGGTTACAGGAGCAATTGGCTACTTCTCTGTTTGGGTCAGTGGCCAGTGGAGCAGGGAGCTCTTTCTGATAGACTTTTGGGTACTACAACAATAATGATGGTAATTAATAATTTTATATTAGTGATTGATTCTTTTCCTGTTGCCTAAAGCTGTGTGCTGGCATGAGATGAGACATTTCTGCCCGTGATGGTTCTGTGCTGCTCCAGTGAGAGGTCACCAGCCTGCCCAGATGAGCAGCTGTGAGCTCTCTCCTGGTGCCTCCCAGGCAAAGCAGCCAGCAGCAATTAGTGTAATAGTATAAATTAGTATAACAATATAAACAATTTAATCAGCCTGCTTGAATTAGACCCACAGTTTTGTTTAAAATGGATTACAAGAGAGCATGATGCCCTGAGAGCCTGTATCTCCAGCAACCAGGCACCAAGGGGAGATCAACTTCTTCACCCCATCAGCCTCCAGCTGAATCAGTTCATGTCCACAGCCTCATGCCTCTGACACTTGCTCTGCTTCCTTGTGTTTTTCTCTTAATTCAGTTCCTTGACATCCCAATGCTAAGCCCAAGAACAGAGCTGAATATTTTTGCAGGTATTTTTTGCACACAACCACCTTTTGTCTCATGTGCTCCACCTGTGTCCATGGCAACAACTTCCATCTTCCTCTTTGGTGTAAAACAAATTTAATTTGGTTGCAGTTTTTATTTTTCTCTGCTGTCAGACCCATTAACATTTTCTAAAAAAAATGAGTTTAAAATACAAAACAGTTTCCTTTCTCATGGGAAAAGGCTTAACTGAAATGACTGTCATGTGTTGAAATGTAAAATGAATTATTGTTCAGATCTGCACATCTCTTGAATAGCATAAAAAAGTCATCAAAACAGACCTGACTTCAAAAACCCAAGTATAAGTCCTGGAATATTTACATCACAATAAAATTGGAAGCACTCCTCATTATATGAGCAAACTTTAAAGAGTAGTAATTGTACTAAAATAACATCAACTGTCAGACACGATTGAAGGAATGAGAAGTTCTCCTGAATGCTATGTTCAAATGATGACTGAGTCAGTGTTCCTTTTTCAAACAGCTTTCACTACAATTTATTACTAAATTTTTCACTTTCAATGGCTAGATTGAAACCAGGTTGCAATTGCACTTCTCTGAATAGAAACTCAGTTTCTAAGAGCAATGTGTAAAGAGAAGTCGATAATTCTCACTTATAAAGGGGAAGCTCCTTAAAAGAAGAAAATGAAGGCAAAGAAATCAAGACAAAAAACATTCATTTTGAAAAGTGACCCTTAAGACAGGAGTACACTCCTTAAATGTGAAATTGCAGCATCCTGTTCTTGGATGGGCAACTTGCAAACTATTTGGTTTTAAAGGCTGATGCTCTCTCCCATCTTTATCAAGCTCTTTTCACTTTGTTTTCTTGCACATATCTGTGGTTTACAGAAGCTTCAGGATTGACATATACTTGTCTGATGAACAAGTTACCTTGCTAAAAGTAAAACTGCATTTCTGTTCCTCAGGATTTTATGCTGGTGTTCCTACAAGAGCTATAAGCTGTTTACTTGTTACCTAACATTGTAATACAGGCAAAATAGGTTTTCCACTGTTTGTATTGATTTTTCTGCTAGCTCATTTGACTGTGCAAAACTTTAACAACACATGCTTGAAATTATATATTAGAAAGTATTGCCTCAGTTATTTAGTTCTGTAAATATCATGACAGAACCATATGTCCTCTGAGTTCCGAAATATAAATCACAGGAGAACCAAAAAAATTCTTTGGTTTGGAACCTATAATCAGAGAAAGGCTCCAACTGTCAAAACTGAAATAAACTGAGGAAAATGAGCCATAAAAAAGCATTTTGGATTTGTGAGTGCCTTTGCCTCAAAAGGATTTTTAATTGAAAGAAAATGGTTATTTTACTACTGCTCAATTAAAAACAATTAAGCTTTTTCACATTGCACTGAATATCAATATCATAAACCTCTTAAAATCCCAATTACTCCCTGTGGTATTCCAGATGAGATAGTGAAGGATAAACGGTGCACAATCTATGCATGACTGATGCCCAAAGTTCTCTTTGAAAAGTACACCCAATAAAACCTATTGAGAAGTGCAGCATTGTCCCATGAGCAGATCCCTACCAGCTGCAGGAAATCAGGGACTGTCATTGGTTGGGAGAGACACAGCTCTTGCAATATTACTGCTCATTGATGCTCCTCTGATCTGGCACACCAAGCACAAAACTGAAAGTTATTTAATCAGAATTAAAAATGGGTTTTGCACAGCAAAATGAAGGCTGATAAACTTTAATAAGAAGAAACCTGGATTATTTGAATATATCTGATGGTCTTGGTGAAAAAAAGGAAAAATGAGGTACATTTCCAACTGCCTAAAAAGTCCCACTTCTTATTACAATAGTCTTAACTGTAATTAGATAAGTCATTTTGCTGCCCATTTTCAGATAACCTAATACAAATATCAGGATAGAGGCACAATTATATTCATTGATTTCTATATACTCAAGACCTCTGAATAATTTTAAAACCAGTGGACTAGAAAATCACAATTTTGTGAACAAAATCTTTTCATTTCCCCAAAGAAACAAATGAAAAGTGAGCCCCTGAGGAACCATTATTTCTACTGCATCCCAAAGGTTTTCCACAACCAAGATGAACACCTTATGCAGGGCTCTAGTTAGTAACCCCTTTCTCCACTTTGCCTCTTGTGCACGATGCTTGGCAAAGTTTCCTCCAGTGTGTGGGGATGGAAGGGAGGTGCCTACATATGTTATAAAGCCTATTGCATTTATTTGGCACAGAAGAGGAAGTGCTTTCAGCCTGCAGCTGTGGGTCCACTCTCTGGGGCAGTCAGAAGCACTCATTTAGACACCTGGCAAACACAGTGGCCTCTTGTGGTTCACTGGCAGCCAATGTGCTGGCAGAGATTAAAGCAAGGCAATAGGGAGATGACAGCTTGGGGGATGCTCTCACATGTAGGCTTCTAAAAGTAGGAGAAGGTCCTTTTCCAAGCCATCTCTCCTGCCTTTAGCAATGGTTTACAGTGAGAAATTTAAAATGGAGCTGAGAACTCAACTTCAGAACAACAGAAAATAATTCCTGCTCTGGGATGCTGCAGCAGGAAAGGATAAAGCTTGATGAGGAATGCATGAAACATCACAAACTCAGCAACACAAAGACTCTGCCTTCTACTTGTGCTGTCTGCACCTCATATTATAAACCTTGGCCCCACCATATGTGCTGAGTCTTAATCACGACTGCAGGAACACAAAAGGTCCTATCCAGGACTCAAACTGGTCTGGCAGCCCTCTAAGTCAATTGATTGTCAGATCTGCCTCTCTGGCTTTCTTGTCCACCTGGTCACTCTGACCATGTCATCCATCTGGTACCATCCATCTGGTCCCTGCTACAGGCATGGACTTTTCCTGAATTCCCCAGATCCTGAGTACTTGATTTTGATCTCTTGTGTCACCAGCCAATCTACAGGTTGGCTAGAATTAAAAATTATGTTACTGGAACTCCTTCCCCAAATATATCATTATTGTTCAAAAATGTCTGAAGAAAAGTTTTGATTGAGTTAAGTGCTGAAGAAAATTTCCATCATGAAAGAGCCAAGCACTTGACAATCTATGAAATTCAGAAACAGCTTGTTTATCACATAGAAGACATTTCACTGATGTTTTTGCTGCTTATTGTGTCAAAAATCTTGTATTTTTTTCATTTTTCCAACTGCATATAATAGAGGATACTACCTCTCCAGAAAGCCCTGTTTTGCTTGTATCTTATATGACTACACCATGGCAATGCTCTGAAAAAGGTGAAAGCTTTCTGGGGGAAAAGGGCTGCCATTACTTTGGAGATGTAAAACTTCTGTATGCTGATGACAATGTTTGTAAATATGGTAATTTACACACCTTCTCAGGCTCGAGGTTCAGTATGTTCTTAAAGAATAAACCTGTATTTTCAAGACTCACATTACAAAACATCAACATCCATAATCATAGCAATATAAAACAGCACACAAAAGGAAAAAAAGCAGCTGTGGGTTACAATCTTAAAAGGTAATCCATAAAAATCTTTACAACAACCTTTCATCTTGCGTAAGTTTAGCATTTTTTATCAGCTGACCTCATATATATATATATTTTAAATAGTATTATAGAGACAGATCTAGAGTAAACCTAAATGGCAGGCTAATAGGTCTTAACAGAAAAAAAGAAAATTATCAGAATAAATTGTGTCACTCTGATCTTCCCCTCTCATTGTATGCTTGCATTACATCCCCTGGCTGTAAGATTTTATAGCTCTGACTAGACATCCCATTTAAAATTCTGAGTGAACCTCCCTGAATTCCAATTCATTATTAATAGCAAAATGGTGCTTATAGAAGAGGTGGATTATTTATCCATGGGAAATTTAAAAGCCAGCCAAACATCCAGGAACTACAAAGCAGAAATGTGAAAAGCATGCTTGTGACATTTCTCTTGAATTCATTTCAAGAGCTCTCTCTGAACTTTTCTGGAAAACAGGAAAGGGAATAGTAGCACATTGCAGGAAGATGTGCTATATAAGAAGTTTAGTCTTTCAAATCCAGCAAACAGTGTGATATGCAAATATTTTTTTTTCAATTTTTTTACATTGTTCTAGAATTTCAGATGTATTTCCTCTTGTAAGAATGAGGCATATTTAATACCTCATGAAATATAAGGCACAACAGCAAGAGTTGTAGCTTAAAAAAGAGGGATGTTGGCAGTAGTCAATTGGAAATTAGTCCTCCTTTGGGTCTGCAGAGCAGGTACCTCAGGCTCAACAGCTTTCCAATACATCCTGATCCTTCTGGGCTTCTAGGCCCTTCAGATGAAAGTAGTCCAGAGGACAACAAGCAGAGCAAACTTGGGTATCAACAATGGCTTTTATGGATGAACAGAATTATTATCCTAACCTCTTACAGTGAGACAACTCCCAACCAGAAATCACAAATTATTAATGGATAGACAGAGTTATCAAATATTTCCCAGCAAAAGCAGCTTATGAGACACTGAGATATGGGCACGCTTTTCTGAATAATCTATCCTTAGTCACAAAGAGTGAAGCACTTAAATCACATTTAATTTTTAGGAAGTATTTAGCATAGTACCTTATCCTTTCCTCTCTCTAGCCTGTGGAATACCATTGAACTGATATCCAAATACTTTTTTAAATTAGAGAAACACTTATAACTATGTGGGTTAAAAGCATTAAGGATCTCATCCTCAATATGCTCATATTCTGACAACTACAACATATGCAAAACAGACACTCATCATGTTAAAAATGCTGCTCCCAAGCATCCTGGAATGATATTTGCCCCTGATGCTCCTGGAAAATGGGTTGCTCCTCTGTACAACAGAGAGCTCACCAAGGCAGCTGTGTTGATGAGGTCTACAACCTTATTTCCACCTGGCTGCTCTTTTCAAACTCCCATTCACCTTGTTCCAGTTTCACCAATTTCCACTTGGATGTTCACCTCTGCCCAGCAAAGAGCACCTGCCTGAGTGTGCAGTCTCAGTGACATTCTAGTTTTGGGTGTTCAGGGTGTTTGGCCTTAACTTAGACTATTCCTTTGAGGAACTTCCACCTTTTCTGGATAAAATGTTAGCATCAAGCAGGTTTTTTCTTGGTTTCCAAGAGAATTTTCACTGACTTTGTGACAGACTAGCAATTAAAATATCATTGCTTCCACCATCAGGAAACTGTATCATCTTACACGAGACACAGCCCCTCCAGCATGCTACAGTCTTTGGTAAGAGCCTCTGATCAGTGATTTATGGAAAGATTAAGACATGGCTTGGGTTCACTGTTAACTTTCTGTGCAGACAGTGGATATCCTGATTAACCCTGGGAGAAACCAGGTCTGCAAATGGCCTGCCTGCCACTGGTCTAACATTAGAGCTGCAAAAGAATGAATGACAGGAAAAATACAAATAAAGTCCCTTTCCCCTCCCACAGTGCTCACTGTGTTCTCAGCACAATTATTCAAAAGTACCCAGAGCATCTGAGTGAAGACATCAAACAGAACCTCTCTGTATCCTGAACTGGATACAAACTGCAAAGAGAATTGTTCCATTAGGTAGCTGACAAAGGTGTCACGGGGTCTGTAGTCAGCTCAGACTGCAAGATATAAATATGCTCTTTCAATAGCAGCTGCAAATCCCTGTTGTCTCAGAAGCAGCAGGAGACAGGCCAGGGAGACAGCCAAAAATAACAATCAAACATCCCAAGAGACCAATTCCAGTCTCCTAACAGGCATGCACACCCAGAGTTGATCATTGACATAAAATACTAGACAAACATCTTAAAATTTGCATCTTTATTTCCTTAGGAGTTAGCAACAATCAAAATACAGAGTTCAGCTCAAGTGCAAGCCATACATAATAATGGGAAATATGGTATTCCCCTGGGCCTGTACTGTTCCACTGCTTACATATGGCCAAAGTATCATTCACAGCAAATGAAATAAACTATATTATTGGGATGAGCATTAAAACAACTAAACAGGGTGTTTCTCACTCGGAGAATATCTCATGCATTATAATTTCAACAAAAAGTTATTTCAATTTAGAAAACACACAAGAGCTCCTCTATTAACAAAGCAGAAGCACTCGTCAGGACCATATTGATTAGAATTTTTTCCATTTGCCCTTAGCACCGAACAAATGATTTGCCTAGTAGGTGCAAAAAGCAAATTGGAAGGCAAGCAAGAGAGCAGCTGTTAACATTTGGAACTATCAATATTAGTGGGAACCTTTCATTGTGCAATTGTTTTAATGCCCTGTATTGGGATCCAGAAGCAGTTTGACTACTGATCTCTCTTCTGAATCACATAATAATAAATAAATAAATAGTCTATAACACCTGATTTTTGGACTTCTCAAGGCTGAGTCTCATGGTAGCATATGGTGGGCTTTTAGCAGAGTATAGTTAACTAAGAGGTCATAGTAAGCTAAATTAAACATAATTCAATCAGTTGCATGGTAAAAAGGGGTTTTAGGAGCACTGGTTATCTTGAAATCACAGAACTACCAAATATGGGTCAAAAGTCTGCCTAAAGTGGGCCAACATAGAGGAGGTTACAGCAACACACAACATTTCGAGTAACTTCTTTTAATTCATTTAAGTAGAAGAAGTATAAAAAATCTGGGTGGGGGCTAGAGGTGGCACATGAGTCTGAAAGCCACCTACATTATAGCAAATAAATACAGCTGGGAACGGAAGATGATTTTTTTCAGTGGATGTCATTCAGAGATACTACTATATCAAGATGGCCAAAAAAAATAATACCTACGCAAAATGAAATTAAAACTTTAAGCAAAACAATAAATTCTGGTATTAGTTGTCAGATGGATCTTGTGATACTCTGATGTTAGCCCCTGGATTAAATGTTGTTCTGTACCTCATTGTGAAGCCTGTGAAGTCAGGCAGGTGCTCACAGAACACGCACAGAAAAACCCACACAGCCATTTCCGAGGACAGCCACATTTGTACCCCTCACAGAGGGTCCCAAGAGCCTCACTCAGAACCTGAAGACAGAAATTCAACCATCAGGTTTTTAAACCCATTTTCATTAGCTTGTTTATATTTAACTTGAGAATTTGAGAGGAGTTTAATCTTGATCATACCCTTCACAAAAACTCCAGGGAAACCAAGAAGTGATTCTCAATTAAAGAAGTAGAACAAAACTGCACGAACAAAGTGCAAGAAAATAAAGTATTATTAAGGTTTCCAGAAGGAATCATGGTTTTCTAATCCATGATCCATTTGTTTGATGGCTTAGATCTGTATCCCTGGCACATAGCTTTCAGGAATACTGCAACATTCCTTGCAACCTTGGGCTACTCACACGTGGGCTTGGCTACTGTATGTCTGGCTAGAGCTGATGTAGGTGAAGAAGTTACACATATTAACAGTAATGATAATTGCCTGAAAAATCTCAGAAATCTCAGAGATTTGGGTTTAATAAGAGCCCAGCATGGAAGTAATGAAGCAAAAAATATCTAGCTACTATCAAGATTATGTTTTGGAATCTTCTTCATTATTCTTCATTTAAATGTCTAATGTGATATTCAAGACCTCATTCTTATTCTCCATAGATTACAAATTATTTTAAAAAGGGATTTTTTTTGTCAATAGTCTGCAAAGTGATGTTCAGACCAAATAAATCAGTATTATGTAAGATACCATTAAAAGGGCACTAATACAAATGCTCTTATTTTGCTTGGACCTCAGGGCAGTAAACAAAATTTCATTCTGCAAAAGGAAAATTCTTTACTCCTAATTAGTTCAAGTAAAAGCACAAATGTAATTTCTACCTTAGGGTACAGCTATGTGGAAAATTTGCCATGCTGATGGCTACTGGTTCAAGTGAGATTATGAAGGGCAAAATTTATTCCTGACTACAGACAATATTAGAGATTTTTAGAAGCTGGTCTGCAAAACAACTAAATCTGAGCAAAATTTCATCCAAAGTGAGCTCAATAATTTCCTGTGCATTTTCTTCTTGAATTAGAAATAAATCTAATTTTCAGGAGCAGCTTATAAACTCTGGGTTAGCAAACCAAGGCCAGAGACGTAAGAGCCTGGGAAAGCAGGACACTTCTCACTCTCAGGCTTTCCTGCCATCAGCTGTCACATTGCAGCTCCTGCCAGTGGCTCTGCTGTCACTGGAGCAGGAAATCTGCTGGCTTTTAGGATATCTAACAGCCCTCCTCTTTTATCTGTGACCTAAATATGATTATTTCCTCACAGCAAACATTGAACACTTTGATGTATTAAATCTTTAAAACCCATCAAACCAAACGCCCAAGCTCATTTAAAATTAGGAAGCACCCTGCTTTTTGGAAATATATATGCACACACACATTTGTGTGTATGCGCACACACAGATCACACCTCTGATTTCTACTCAGAAATTAAAGCAATTCCCACAAGAAATACCTATCAATCTGTTCTGAGAGGTTATACCAACACATTGCAGTTTTATATAGGAATAAAATTTCTAGTTTCTTCCTACATGGCAACAAATACGTTATATTTTTAATAATCTACTCTGCCAAATAAGATCTCTTCTAAGAAAGAGGAAGGAATTTTTGAATAAATGATGGTCAATATCTCACTCCACAGAAGATTGAAAATACTTGTTTCCATATTCTTCTCAGAGTGTCATATTTACAAGAATAAGTGCATTGCACTCATATCTTTACACAAGTAGGTAATGTGGTTATCAAAAAGCTTTTGTTATCTCAGATCAGCTATTAATCTTATTTCTTCTTCCCATTTTGTTACCTGGTGAAGTTACATCATTGCCATTCTGCAACTCATCTCTGCTGTTAGGTGGAGACCCAATAACATTGGTCCCAAACTGCTTGATGACCTGAGTTCAGTTCTGCCAGATCAGCAGATCTGAAGGCATCTTTGTCAATCAGAGGAAGCAAAACTGGCTGTGGGTGGATTTGAGAAAATCAGTATACATTAGCATAATCCAGAAATGTCACATCTGAGCTGGCAGGCAACTAAATTAGACACAGAATGACAAATAAAAAGGAATCAAACATACATCTAAAATTAGAGGTGACTTCATGGGAAAAAAAAAATTGGTAAGATAAAAGAATTAAAAGTATTTGTCATACATCCCACAGTAGCTGAACAATTGACCTGGGTGAAAAGTAAGAAGGATTAAGTAAACAACATCTGAGAAATGAAAATTAGGCTCATACACTTTTTGCAAGCAAACAGTAGCTAGAAGAGTTACTTTTAGACAATTCTTTTCAAACTTTTCACCCTTTTTCTTTCTAAGGAAGAACAGCAAAAAGGAAATCTATCAGAAGTCTCTACCCTCCGTAATATATGAAGAGTTGTATAGCTTTGGAATGGAGAAGAGTTCCCTTTTATCTCCACCTCTGACTCTTTTTTATATCTTCCACGTCATTCAAATTTTCCTCTCAAAATGGCCTTGATTTAAAGCTACTGAAAACAAAGGAATTCCACTTAAAATCCGTGCCTATGTCTTGATTATCACAATGTGACTTTCCAAGAGGCAGCTAAAAAGAATAAACAGCTTACCAAATTTCATCTTGCCATGGAAATTGTTCTATTCAAGCATGGCTTAGGATCACAGACTAAGGCAGCAGCTAAGCAGAGGAAATAGGCTTATGCCATAGATTTTCTATTTGGTTCGCATGTATGGGCACACTTCTTTCAAAAACTCAAAATTTCCACTCTATTTCTACAGCATTTGCATGATTTATGTGTTTTCTGTCAGTCTGGAAGGAGTACACGTTGCACTATCTGTACCAGTCCCATTCTCTCTTTGAAACTCTAAACCATCTTCTGCCTCCAAACCAACCACTCATTTTCATGAAAGCTGAACTTAGCTAAACAATATTACAATCTACATCAGTTTTTCCCCATATAAACAAGAAAGATAATACCCTTCATTGTTCTGTCACTCAGTGGCAAAGAATGGAAACTCAGTTCTCATACAAAAATCAAGGTTCTTCAGCATTTTGCCAGAACACACTAGGAAAAGAAGAAAAGATGGCAGAGGTATGTTCCTAGGAAAGAATCACACATGGTTTACAAATTTTGGGCATCACAGACAGGAGAGAGGGAAGAAAACAAAGAGGAACATGAAAGAGAGAAGAGCTCAGCAGTGTATTAGGGTAAGGTGATGAGATTTACTAGTAGTAGTAAGGGGACACATTTCCAGACAGGATGAAAGAATTGAACTTGCTTGCAAGGCTGATTTTTTCCTTGCTTACACAGCTGCCAATGCACCATAGATTTGTAATTAGTGCACAATTTCTCCAAGGAATGCCTACAACATCCAGAGTCAGACTTGGGTTTTATTAAACCTTGTGGGCCCTGAGAAAGAAATCCTAGGGACATATACATGTGGAACAGCAGAGTAGATGCTACCTCTTAAACAGCACTCACTACCATTGCACTACCACTGACATGCACTGAATTGTCTTTCTTGGATAAAACCTCCTACTCTCTAACCTCTTCTTTGCTCCTACCAGAAATCCACCTGGATACCTGCAGGCAAACAGGCTGAGGTCCCAGGTCCCTGAGGAATTTACCTAGGGACAAACTTTATGATTTCAAGGCACCAAAACATACAGTGATGGCACTCTCCTTATGCATTTGCAAAGGTCTCTGCAGTGAGACACTTCTCACAGTAGCATTTAACTGCCTTCAGATTTAATGAGGTTGCTATTTTCCATTAAAATTTGTAGATTCCTGTGACATATTTTTGCAATAACTTAATCTTTCATTAGTCATGGAGATGAAAGTGTTCAATTAGCTGTTTTGACACTTTTGACTGTACTAAATAAAATCTCCAAGTATTTCCCAATGATAATGCCTCCTATCTAACAGATTTTCTGGAAAGATTACACTTAATGTAAGCAAAGGGGGACATAATCAATTATACAACCAGTTCAAAAAATGATAGGATAATGCCATAGGAGGAGCCTTGATGGAAAATTAACAGCTGTTTGTTGGTTTATGCTTAAAGTGCTGCAGAGTCAGTTCAGTGGAGATCTTTTCTAACATGAAAACCCCCACCAGACCTAGTGGAAAGAAAACCCTCAGAAATGCACCTGAGTATCTCAGCCCATTATAAAATACATTTTGAACACAAATGACACACAGCAGTGACACAAACAACAAACTTCCTTCCTTAGAGAAAGCTACGCTACAACACACAGCAATGGCTCCTCCCACCCTGGCTGCACTTACAGCTCAGGTAAGTCTGGTATCCTTCTGTCAGTAGCAGCATGTCTGAACTGGGCCAAATGAGGTACATAAGACCTCAGTGAAGATCCTTATGGGAGAAACATGGAAGCTGGTTCTTGAGTACATGAGCCAGATGCTCCAAGTACTCCAAGGCTAGAGGAGCCCAGTGACTCCATGATGAACACTGTTCAACCAAAAACTTCACACAGTTCAGCTGCTCTTCTTGGATCTTCAGAGCTTGATTTAATCAATTTTAGCATAATTACAATCTTCCATCACTGAGATGAGCTGGTAGCATCTCTTGTTGAGTGAGTCACCAAGATGAGCCTGGATTGTTTGTGTGTGTGGGGAAAGATTGTGCTTGACTCTGCTGCCATCCATGCACAGTCACTGTGGGATGAGTTCCAGGCTGTGCTGGCACCAGCTTCACTGCACACCAAAATAAGAAAGAGTGGCACAGGAACATGAGGGGTAATGTATTCACTGGGAGACAAACTGCCAGTGTCCTTAACTGGAATGGAAAATCCCTGAAAGAGGAAACTTTTTTTTTGTATAGGTATTCTAGTTCAGAGAAACCAATTCCAGATTTTTTACTTTCTATAAAATTAACCACGCTTTTCTGAGTGGGAGTTTGCCTTTTCTGATGACGGATTTAAAAAAAAAAAAAAATTTTTTTGTAAGTTGACCTTTTCTTTCTTTACACTCAAAGAATCTTTGGCCAACACTGATGCCTGCTAGACAGTAAAGACAAAATTGGGCACTACTAGTCAGGAAAGTTCTTCAGAAAGTCTTCAGAGTTGGCTTTGGTTGGGATTTTCTAAAACTGCAAAATACAGAATATTTCAAAATGTTAATCAAGAAACACTAGTCTATTTGTACATTATATTTTGGTTTGCTTTTCCTTTTGATGTCCACATTTCCTAAGATTCTTTGAATCAAAAACCATCCAGCAAAGCTGAAAATTGAAGAGATTTTTGGCTGAAGGAAAAAGATTAGAACTTAAAATATGAAACAAGTTCATTAGATTCTTCAAGGACCTAATCTTGCTGCTCATGCTGATCTTCTGAAATCAAGAGGACTCAAGGTAAGAACACATATTTATTTGCAGGATACACATGTCTAGGCAGTGCTAATTACTCCATGAAAAGACTTTTGCAGTACAGAGCAGAGGGCTTCTTGTTATAAGGACCACAGTGAAAAGATAGATTCTGAAGCAGATCCCCATGTTATCACTGGAGGTCAGTAAGATCTCCAATGACAATGAATATTTAAGGGTAAAAAGTGTGCTCTATCAAGATATCTACTGAATTGAAAATACTTCATCAGTTGAAGAAATCCTTGGGAATTTTGCACTCAACAGACTTTGGATAAAGACCAGACTGACCATAATGAAACAGTTCCTAAAAAAAATACTTTCCTGATCACTAACACCAGCTGTAGTTAAACATACTAATGAAATATTAATTCTGCCCTTTGAGAATATTTTATATGACTGATGCAAAAAAAGTATTTGATCAAAAATTAAATGCAAACATAAGAGCCACAAATTTAGCAACAATGTTGAATTTTGCATAAGGAACCACAAACAAGGTCTAGAGACTGAATAATACAGATAAATCAAAGAAATGAGTAAGCCTGTTTTTGAAAAGCAAAGTTATGTCAAACCTGAAATAGAAGACTGAGAAAAATGTGACTTTAAGTCTCATCTCCTTCCCAAGGCTCCCACACTGCCTATTATGTTATGGAAATGTGTCTTGTTTATCAGAGTGGGCTGATTCCAGAGGACATGCCTGTGTCTCTGGGCATTCATTTTCATGAATGCAACGGCATGTTAGCAGCCTAGAGTGGGAAACTCCTCAGTGTCTTGAAACAGGGTATCAATTCACAGAGAATGTTCAAGGGATGAAGACATTTACAGGTTTTTGTTTCTCTCTTGTCTGGTGAGCAGGCAAAAACGTGCAGTCTTCTTTACAATAATTCCAGGTTTTTCATTATTAGACAACAATATAATTGAAAACACAGGGAGGTTAGCCTACTAGGGTTATTATTTTACCAAATCTTCTCTCTCCCTAATGAACATGGACAAGTATGCTAACCCCCTGGGAGGCCAAATAAGAACAAGCAGAAAGGAGATGACTGCAAAGAGCATGGCAAATGCTAGGGCTGTCATCTCTGATCTGGGAAACCTGCAAGGCTCACAAGATAAAGGTGCAGTGAATGCTTCTTTAGATGAAGCACTTACAAAATCTTATAACTGCTTAGAGAGGCCTCCAGAAAGCACACCCTTAGGTACATTTACATTTTTTAACAAATCCATTGAGCAAACTAGTTAGGTGAAGGAGAGTGACCATTGAGGATGTATTTGGAAAAACCAACCTCTGTTTGTAAAATTACTATTGGATAAAGGACAAAAAGGATCAAGAATAGAAGTGAGGGGCAAGAGGCATATCCCACGTATAATACAGGAGACACAAACCACAGACTCAGACTGAGATCAGCAAGTATGACGTGGGGAGGGTGGCATACCTTTCAAGGCATGTGGTAAGTGCCAAGGAGTCCTTCTTCATCCAGTACATTTCTTATGATACATTATTGTTTAAATATTTTAATAAGGCAATACTTCTCCGAAAACTGAAAAAGAGATTGCAGAGACTGAAAGAATAGGGTCACATTGGCTGACAGTGGAAGGATGGCTATGAGGTAGAGGCAGCCTTGTGAGTCTGTACTTGAAGCAGCTCTTCCAATCATCTGTGTCACTGTTTTATCTGTAAGTTGTAGCAAAGCTACAAGTCTGCTTTTCAGTGGAAGAGCTGCTTCTGAGTTGTGCCACATAGAGTGCTGATGATAAGGAAATGTAGGCTGTTACTAAAATAAAAGCAGACTCCCTGAGAGGTATGTAGCAATCTCACACCTGACTGAGCAGGAACAGGAAGTACAAATGGCTGCATGCTCAAATTCAAAGCCAAATTATATCATCAGTGGAAATGCATATCAAAGCACACCTGTGCATGGCTCACCACAGGGTGTGCAGTCAGAGACGGACATTGTAATATAAAGGATCTGGCTACAGTCCTGACTGGGAAGCAGAGCTTTTCTGAGAAGCAATGCCTTAACATATGGACCTATGGGCCCAAGCCAGGACATTGACTGCATTACTGACTCCTGGTTATACAACTGAATTGTTAGAATATACAGTTAGACTTGTAGGAATATCTTCTTAGATGATGCTGCAGGAGCAAACCAGCCATAAATTACAAGCTTAACAACTCCATATACTTCCATGCTGTGCTATATATATATATATATATATATATATATATATATATATATATATGTAGATAGAAACACAGCATGGAAGTATATAAACAGAGTTTATGCAAGAAACCAGTGGTAGCAAAAGTCTATGATTGACCAATAGCATTTGAGTTACAAATATCAATCTAAACAACCTGCTTTGCAGCTTCAAATAGCCACATAACAAGAGGAAAATGTCCCTAAGTCATCCAGTGACAAAGGACATTCCAATTCCAGATGCATTGTCAAGGGCAGGATTCAGACTGCTGGAATGGCCAGTTTTGGGCCACCTTGGGAATATCTACAGAGACTGCAAACACATCCTTGAGTTAAAAAGCACAGACAGAGGTGTCAGTGTTTCCATCATGTTCCACCCTAATTGTATAAGAGAAATAATTGCACTGTCTGGGGCTGAATTAGGGTTCTAGTCTCCTTAGGTTCCCTGGATAATCAATGAAGAGGGAAAAGCTCATTCAGGTAAGAGTTTGGATCGAACCTACCTGAATTACCTGTGTTGGCTCCATTGGAGAAGGCACAAATGAAGCTGGAGAGCCAGGGGCATCAGCCTTGTCTGCAGCTTGGGTGCCCAGCACTGGGTACTCCTAACAAATAAATGTGCAAAGGATGCAAATACCTATCCCACCCTTGGGTTTCACGGACTCAGCACAGGTAAGGGGATATGCTGGCAGCAAATAACCACATGGATTTATAATAAACTCAACAGGAAAGCGTTCTTTATTCTTCTACGTGTTCATGGTGGATTTAGACAAGAAGTAACAAGAGAAAACCAAAAAATTACTTTATTTTACCATCTGAAGTTAACTGGATTCCTAAGAATAGGAAGTGCTGTGCAGGAACAGTTTTTAGGAAAGGTTACTTCTCAGAGAGAGCAAATTACTGGTGCAGCTCAGTAAGTGCATAGCTGAAGTTTGATAATCTCTAGGAACAGGAAAAAAACACCAAACTCAAACAGCTGATCTTAAAGCTTATTTACCCTAAAAGAATTGAAGATGGTGACAGAAAAGGCAGCATATTTTTAGAACCAGAAAATGTTGAGTAACTCTATTTGTATAGACATAACTTGTGTGGCTAACTGACCACCTCAGGGAAAACAAGTGCTTATCAGCTTTCTGGAACACAGAAGAAAAAACCTGGGCAACCCAAGTACTCTAAATACTTCAGTTAAACAGACAATTCACAGTTAACTCTCTTGACCTGAAACTCATAATAAAATTATAGAGCACAGTGAAAACCCTTGGATTCAAAACAACGTTTTTTGTGTGTGTGTGTTTGCAAAAATAACACTTTTCAAAGGCTTAAATAGCTACCTAATTTCCTTTAACCAATACCTGTGTTTCTATTTCATAAGTTTATGTTTGTGTATTCAAATACTGTTTTGATTTATCATATTTTCAACTTTAAAATCATATAAATCAGAATGTTATGATGGATAATACCAGTAAGAAACCAACATCTAGGGAAAGCCTCAGCCTTTAGGCAAGTGGCATGCAACAAGGATTTACATCCAAGAGTTAGCAGAGGGATGCTGGAAGAAAGAATACTTTTGAATAATTCCCTAGATTTGTCCATGGAATAATTTAAGAAATGTGTAGAGTCAATGTTGTTTAGGCATTATGTGTCTTTGGTGAGTGAAAGAATCAGGATTATCATGGATACTGAATAATGAAATGGCTATTTTAAGAAGTTTGCTGGTATTCCTGGAATGGAATTTTATGTGCACTGCAGATACACATAATGGTTCACCAAGGTGCTTTCAGGCATAAAATCTATGCTTTTAATGGTAATTGAATGCAACCCAGCTTTAATATCAGAATTAAAATCTTCCCATAGTTTTTCTATTTATGCGTTCCATCTACTCCTGTATGTTAGGAGTTTCATTCAAGGGGTTGCCAAGGATTTTATGGTCTTTGGAGAAGAGAAGCAGATGGTCCCAGAAAGACAAGCACTTCAAACATTGCAGTAGATTTGGGAAACAGACCTACAGCTGCCTGGGGATATACATGAGAATTTTAAAAGGTTATTAACTGAACTACCACAAGCTGGGAAAATAACTCAAAACCAGATGCAATCACTAATTGCTCACTTGAACTTTGCCTATGAAGTTATTTCAGCAGGAAGAATATTTTTATGCTGACTCTAAACAAAAGTTAGAAAAGGAGATAATTAATAAGATTAAGAAGGCAATTAGAGCTGGTGGTGCTCAAAATTCTCTGTGAATGCTGCACATTTGAATTCATTAGCTGACAATAACTGCACAGATTCATCATACGTGGAAGACCTTTGTCCTGGAATGGACATCAACAAACTCAACTGTTCATTTTTATTGTTTCACACAGTTAGGAGAAACCACAAATACCAAAATGTCTTTCAAATACTCCAAAGAGGCTGAATTTCAGTTCTCCCATTAAGCATAAAGAGTCCTCATCCTATCTGCTACACATGTAGCATAAAAACCGTTACCACCCCTGACAAGAGACTTTTTATCTAACCAAAGTATAGTAAAGCCTTTTGTCCATAGCTCCAAATTAAAACAGAATAATAAATCAAATCAAAACAGATTCATCATGGAGTTCTGACAGACAAACAAACTCAGTCTTCAGTCTTGAAGTATTTGCAGTGGGAAAGCGACCCAACAGAACAGGATGAAATGTAATTGATGCCAATGAAGAAAACACAAGAATGGCAAAAATGTTAGGAAATTCAGCTGCAATGTAAAATCCCACCAAACGGACTTCAGGGCTATTGTGTTGCAAGATTTAAAGGGAAAAAATGATGAAAAGTGAAGCTAAGAACTTTGGCCTTGTTACCACTACAGGAGCTGTAAGACTGCAAGAAATCTGTTACTGTGAGGCAACATCAGCACTCGCGGGGTATTACATATCCCTCTGAGCACATGC
Organism: Haemorhous mexicanus; assembly: GCF_027477595.1. NCBI lineage: Eukaryota > Metazoa > Chordata > Aves > Passeriformes > Fringillidae > Haemorhous > Haemorhous mexicanus. Next base: position 11,293,598 of record NC_082350.1, on the reverse strand, counting down.
ACAGGAGCTCGCAGAATAAAGATTCCTTAGGCTGCCAGCAGTGTTCAAATACTAAGAAGAAAAATGCCTCATTGCTGAAGCAAAACTGTGTGTTGGTTGTAAAGAGGAGTGTACACACTTGTCCCTTGCAGCCAACACACAGCTGCTCAGAAACACCAGCAATAGAATACTCTGAAGATGGGTTCATTGCTAAGTGGTTCAGAATTGTGCCACGATGCAGACATGAAGAGTAGCTCCATGGGATCAAAAGAGAACACAGTTCTGCTTTCATGTTTGAGGTCCTCTTTAGAGCAGCTATTGCATCAAGATAGGATTTCTTCAAAAGGAATACTGAGTGGAACAATAAAATGCCCACATTTCAGTAGGAATGCCATCACCATATCATTCTAAGTAGGAACGAACTATTACTGTCACATTTGCCACTTTCAGTTATCCACTGCTTAAAATTTTCACAAATCTCCCAGCTAGGGGCTATCAAGCAATACAAGTTACAATTGATATTACCCAAATGTGAATTGACAAAAATGTTCAAAAGTAATTTTTTGGATTTATGTGAATAGCAGAAAATTTATCCATAGAAAATCACAATTTCCCTTTTAAGAGATCTAGGAATAGAGACAAGTTAGAGAATCAATTCAAATGGAATCATTTAGCTGGCTGTCCTAGCCACAATACTGTGGTTCCAGTGTGGGCTATGAAGCTGTATCTCAGAGAATTTTTGCTATATTAGGGAAGTCCCAATCTTCTTTTTAACATACCCAAAAATGCATGCATGGAAAAGCTCCAGACCCACACTGCCCTTGCTTATATTTCTAAATATAATCAACAACCCGCAAGTTAAGACTGCTAATTTTAACACAGGGAGTTTTCTCCTCCATGAGTATTAAAGTGTGTGCCATTCCCACCACTCTCCTCTTAAGCCTGAGCTTAAACATATGTAGACAGTGTAGCCAGGTATTTTCCTACCCGTACCCATTTCCCTGCCCAGGACTTCCAGACTTTACTAAAGACTGTTTATTAAAAATCCAGCTTTTAAAAATTCTCCCATCAATAATGTCCATTTGCCTCTACATGGAATTACAGATGTATATTCATGTGGTCACATTACATCAACTATTTTTACTATGTAGCCCAATCTTCTAATCACCCCTGAGAGTTGTTCTTCCCCCATTTTACATATTAGAATGAATTATCTGGCTGTCAAGGAGAAAAACCAAAACTGTGCTCTCCATGAAAGTCAGCCTGATTGTTCCTGTGTATGCAGTGGCATATCTATACAAACATTACCATGTTAGTTTGTACTAGGGTTTTACAAAATAATATTTTAGAGTTTATTAAATCTTATTAATTCTGACATCATTTCAACTAGTTTTCTCTCTCCACACAAGTCACATACGCTGTCCCTTCAGTAAAAATATCAAATTATGTAGGCATGCAACCCAAAAGCAAAAAAGTGCCCCCATCAGTGTTTTCCCTTTCTGTAGCAGTCTCGTTGCTTCTGTCAATATGATACAAGGATCTTTATAAGACTTTTAACAGGAAAATCTACCAAAAGAAAGGGTCCACAGCATCTCCATCTTTGATAAGCAAGCCAAGAGCTGGCACAGATGTAACCCCTGGCTGAGCATTAAAAGTACATGAATCTTTAAGCAATTTTTCCTCCAGGGTCGGATGAGTCAACTGCTGCTTGGCCTGACAGGAGCTCAGGGTTGGCAGTTCCATAGAGAACTGAGCAAACACACTCTTCAGCATCATTTGTGTTCCAAATGGAGATGCAAATATGGCAGCAAACCCCAACTGTTTTTCTGTCCTTCAGGAAATCATTTTATCTTTGGTGATTTAAGATTATGCATAAAGATTGAGTGCCATATATTGAAGACTCTTACTCCCCCAAGAGATTTTAAAATGCATGATTTCATTGCCCAGTAACATGTCACTGGGTGTTTGCCAAAACAAGGTATTGTTTTATTAAACATGGAAAGGTAGTGCCTATTTAATATTTGCATTTATGTAAGCAAATGATAATTTATATTCTTAGAACAAAAGACCACTATATATCCTGTGTCTCTCTCTCTTCTGCTCTTCAATTTCACTTATTTAAAAAGAGGAAAAGAGAGAGAAACACCTGAAATCTTAAATGCTGCTGAGATATGGACTGGTTATGCTGTAAAAGAGAAGTGCTTCTTTTCTGCAGCTTTGGAGCCACTGTGGGTCCTTATTCTACACCTCCCAAAAAGCTCTCCCAAGTGCTGGGTTGCGCAGTGCTCATTGTGGCCAGCCACTAAAATTATTCTTCACTTTCCAAATCATTAGATCAAAATGAAGAGAGACAAACTTCATCCAAAAAAATTTAGATGATCCCCTGCAGTTTGAGGAGTTTGTAACCCTGCTCTTAGCACTTTTCTTTATCATCTTTATAATGCATACTTAAAGCTGTGGTTTAATCCTCGAGCACATCAAAGTCTGTTTTAACAAGTATACCAAAGATGTATTCTAAAAAGTTAAATCAGGTTAAGAAATGAATGACTTTTATTCAGAACTCGATACTTCAGATTAACTAAATGCTGCTCACTAGATTTTGTTTTAAAACACGTTGCAAAGCAAAACTATTCTTTACAGTAAAATCCATTAAATTAAACAGAGAAGGGGACAGGAAACCTGTGTGTCATCAAATCAATTCAAGGCTCATGCGGCTTCCTTTGAAAATATATTTTCAAAAACATGGTATTACTAGTAGTACAAAGATTTATGTACTATTTATGCTAAATCTATTCTCAGACTGAAGATTTGTTACCAGTGTTTTGGTCAAATACTTTACATTCCATCTTTAAATGTTCTTTTTACTAAGTAAATATACCAACTTGATATTAGTCCCTCCCTCCACCTCTGCAGGTATCATATTCTTCCAAATCTTACTTTTTGTTTGGATTAGACAGGTACAAGCAGCTGGAGCACAGGTCAGAACAGGCACAACTGTTCAATGAAAATAACAACATGGCTAAAAATTTTGACAATTGCCATCCTTCCATTTTCCAGTTATCAGCAGTGAGATGACAGCAATAGGTTTATCTATTATCCTATTAAAAATTTAGCACTGCCAACCATACTATGAAGTGATATTTTGTTTCCCATTTAAATGTCACGTTTTAGTATCTATATAAACAAGTGGCTGTTCTGAATCTATAACAATAAAATAAAGTTTTGTGCAGTATATTTTGATGTAAGCTTCACAAAACACAGAAAACTCATTTCTGAAATACTCAGGCACCTGTAATACCTAAGGAGCTGGGGCAATGGGGAAGAAAAGAGAAGCTTATATTTGCTTTGCTCCCAAAGCACATTTGGGGCAGAGATGGCAGCTCAAATTCTGGCCTCAAATTCTGCTTTTCTTTGTGAATAAGTTATCCAAATTAGGATACAGTAAATATAGATCACTGCATCTTCTCTGCAAGTTCAGTTGATGGAGTTTCGCAGGGATGAGTCACCAAACAGACCCTGTTCTGCTCCTCCCAAGCCTCCTGGACCAGCTGGGAGTAGCTGCTGTAGGAGGCAGGATACCATGTTAGAGGGACATCTGGCCTGATTTTCCAATGCCTTCTCACATCCTCAAAGCCAGAGGGATGGCACCATCCTGCCCACCCTCTGCGCCTGCCCCGTGCTGCAGAACCCTGCCCAGCTCCCAGGAGCCACAGCCCGTGGGTGGTACAGAGAGCTCAGTGAGACTGTGCTGGGGCAGCTGCAGCCAGCTCACTGCACTGCACAGACCACTTAGCTCAGGCTCAGCAGCATTATTAGTGCTCCTCATGGGTTGGCACTGCTCTGCACATCAGTTAATAAACACTTCTGACCCTCCTGCTCTTGTGCCTTACGAGTCTCAGGACTCCAACCACTGTTACTGGGCTAACAGACCCATCTAGAGCATTGAGAATATCCTTGTGCTCAGCCCCACCAGCACGGTGAAGGTATCTCAGCATATCTGCATCCATCAGCAGGGCTGATGAGCCATCCTCTGCACCATGACATGACTATGCTGCTGCTTCTAGAGCCCTGGCAGCTGCACTAATGTATCCAGTGTGCTGTATCTCAGGCATGAAAAACTTGTAATCTATCTTTTTAAAGACTGGCCTTGTAAAATCCAAATCTTGTTGTTCCTGATCCTTACAGCTTTCAAAGAGACCCTTTTACTGCATCTTTCCATGTTGTTCCCATTTTGATACCATTTACCACACATGAAAACACTGCTGACAGTCTAAATCATAGCAAATGTAGCTCTTTGACAAACATGATGAGACCAAAAAAAAAAAAAACCACACAAAAAACCAACTGTTAGAGAAGTAACAAGACCAAAGCTTGACTGTGACTTAATGCAGAGCCTCTGTGATCTGAGTGCTACCCACCCACTGGGGTGATTTCAGCATTTTCCTGCCACTTTTTCACAGTGACCCATGCACTAGGACTCTGAGAACTGAACTCACTGAACTCCTTCCTCAAAACACCCTTCACAAAGGCAGACTAGCACAGAGATGCTCTTTTCTTTTCACCCATGACCATTCTGTCATAAATAAAATTTACAGTTATAAGCAATTCATTTGGGAGGTGTTTTGTTCCAAGGCAAAACCTAAATGATTAAACAGCTTTTGCAAACACATGTTTAAATTCTGCGAGTTATTTTACTAGACTACATACAGTTGTTTGGTTTGTTGTGCTCTTGAAGTAAAAGCGACCAAGTAGGAGATGCCACATCTTTGAATTATTGTAGATGATGGACAACAGACTGTGGGACCAATTTAGTGTTAATGTCAGAAGCAAGCTGCCAACAGATAAATAATGATGCTCATGCAACAGCCAGACAGCTGAAACACGTCCACTCAATGCACTACAAAGATAGACTTTCTGTACTGTCCCATTCAATTATTCTCCTCTTGTTTCTTGTTTCCCAGCAGATAATTGGATTTTAAGAGAAGGTATCTTCAATTTCCAGGGCTTCATTTCTCTTCTGTTTTCCTTCTGATTTCACACAGACTCTTATCTCCATGTCTCATATAGAATCAGCCAAAGGCTTTCTAAACTTAAGCTACCCTTGAAGTCAAACAAAGTAAAAAAAAAAAAAAAAAAAAGTCTTCAAAGGTAAAGGTAAAGGACTTGATCCTACTAGGCAGGGAGGAGTGCTCCTAATGTGGTGAAGGCATCACTGTTACAACTGCTAAAGAATCTGTAGGAACATGGGTCTCCACAGAATAAGTATCTTAATAAGAATAAAATATGATTTAACTGAGAAAAAGGAACTTAGTAATTTAAGCACACATTCAAAATGAGAGTAAGGAAACAGTGACTATTTCTATCTTAATATTAAGACCATTACTCAGAATGTTCTCCTGTAGCAGCTTTCCTTCCATAACAAAGGAGGTATTATAACCCATTGTATGAAACAACATGTATTTTATTAAAATATGATTAAGAAATTTCTCTATTCTAGACTCATATAATGCATATAGCTTGCCAGTTTTCAGTGATTTTTGATTGCTTTTTGTTCAGGGTTTTTTTTCCTTAGCAGAAAGTAAATGCTTGTAACATCTTAGAGAAAGACCAGCCTTGACTACAATGCTGTACCTTCTTGGGTGGACATGAAGTATTCATTAAACTGCCTTCTGAAAGACTGAGTTACCAGTTGTATATTATTCAAATAAAAGTCTTGCTTTCAGCCCAGAAAGGCAATAAAACCCTTAAAACTCTCTGTGCAATTCTTTCTCAGCAAGTACTTCTCCGTAAACTGAAGGAACTGAGCACACCCGTCATTTATGAATCTGTGCTTTCCCTTCCCACAGCAAGCAAGGTTGTCATACTGCCTCCATTTGCTAATTCTGAGAGTGCCGTGGCTACAGATGGCCAGTGAGTCATGCTGGGAACAGCCATGAAGCAATGAGCACCAGCCCAGCAGCAGAGCACCCATGTGAAAGAAGACAGCACACCTGCAGGTATGACACTTCACAGCTTTAACATCCTAAGTCTATCCAAGCCACTCTTGAAAAGCAAAGTCTGCAGCTGCAGACTCCAGCAAACACTGCAGCTACACCAACTGCTCCAGCTAGCCTACTGGAGGGTACATGTTTGTGAGGTCTCTGAGAATGGTGTCAGAAAAAGCTCTGGAAAATTGGATCATAATCTATGCAAAAGATTTGACACCTTGAGAAATGAGTAGGCCCTTCCAGGAGTAACCCAGGGAAGGATCAGAATGGTTTTCATTCCATTCTTCCTCTCAAAAGTTCATCAAATCTCACTTTTCAGAAGCAGCCAGGGAGCTTCAGGCTGCTAAAGTAATTCCCAGGAGCTGCTTGGACCTGGCTCAAATATGAGGCAAGAAACCAAAACCAGCTGCCTGCCTGTGCAATTAATCTCTGCAAACTTCTTGCCCTCTGCCATACAGGCAAAGGAGCTCCAGTGTCTATTTTTACCAAAGATTTACATGGCATGCTTTGACACACTGTCCAGACAGAACACACAACTTCTGTCTTGTTATCATCTCTTTGCTCTTGTTATATTCTTCTATATATTCTTGTTATATCTCTTTATCACATTTTTATTATTTATCCCCTCTGTAAATCTATAAAGCACTACCTTTGTTAAAGCAGCACATAAGCATGTGCTACATAAAATCTCAAATATGGTCCATAATAGTTATATAACAGCTAAAATACTGCCTTGCTATAAAGCTTAAATAATGAGATAGGCCATAAGAAACCACAAGGGTATCTCACCTGGTGTACTTTTCCAAATGAAATGCCCCTTATCCCTTTTGACAGGTCCAAAGCCAGCCCAGGACACAGAGCCATCTGCGCACAGGACAGCAATAAATGTGACTTCTGTTTCTGCCTGAAGAAGGTGCCACCTTCAAGCTGGGAGTAAACATATGCAAGCCAAGGGACTCCAGAAGAATTCATATATTTTCAAATCACCCTTATTCCTCAGCCATCACTCTTTTTAGCTTTGGAAAGTGTCTTTTCAACTAAGCTATTCTTGTCGTCACTCTATTTTCTGTAAACCTGCTTAACTACTCTTCCTCTGTGCTTTTGTTTGACTATAAATGAACAAACAGCTTGTTTTCCACAAAGGTCACATTTTCCCTTGAAGAGCAATTTATACAAAGCTTATGGCAGAGCTCTTATTGTTGCCTTAAGGTATTTAATTCTGATTATGCCCTTTGCTAGCATTATGCAATTGCCATGATATAGGCTGTCCAAATCAAAAATACAAATTCATTATCATGTGCTCATGTAGTCAAGACTGATCTTTAATTATTTATCAAGCTTTCATAAGTCAGGACTGTGTAAAACAAGTATTGTTAACTAGGATTACTTATGGGACACATCTGTATCAGTTAATTATTACAACAGTTACCTATTACCTATCAGAAAACTATATCTTCCTCATTTAAAATCCACTCCTGTTTTATTAAACAGTATAATGTTATTATTGGTTTTTCAGAGAAGTAGAAGGGTTAACAATGAGATTGCTGTGCACTCAAAATGGAGCTGATGCAGACTGAAATCAACTTCTAGCTTGACTTCTACCCAGTTCAGGCACAAATGACATGGAAAAAAGAATCCCCATGGCAGGGAACAATGTACAAGTCTCTTCTGCAACAGCAAGCAGAAACTCTTAGGTAAAAAGTGGTTTTTTTGTCCCCACTGACAGGAAGCATAATTGGAAATGTTAATATCCTTGACACAGAAAAAGAATATAATCCTTTCAGAACATCAACATTGCTTCAAAGAGCTCCTAATGCATTGATTTTTTTTTTTTTTTTTTTTTTTTTTTTTTTACCCCTGACATTAAAATAAAAGCAAAAAGAATGCTAGTATAGACTCCCTGTGTAGTACACTGTCCTGCCAGAACTGAAATAGTGCCTGCAGGACAGAGATCAGTCGGGAAGCTTTACATTCATCTGGCCCCAGCTGAGATTACTTCAGAGCAGCGTTGTAAAACTCCTGTTCAGAAAGCAGCCTGGACACAATGCCCTTTAATTCCAGATTCAGAGGTAGCAAAGCACACAGAGCAATTCCATTCATCAACCACATGAATACCCTTAAACCCAACAAATTTACCTACCTAAACACTCTAGCTTACGCTATTAAAACTTAAGAGATAGATAAATTATCTCATGTCAATTCTCTTATCAAAGATATGAAAAAAAGGCCTGGGTTTAGGTGTGCTGAATTTCTCTCTTCATGGGTTTTCAGGGGGAATTTTAAAATGTTTTTCTTCAGTCTTTAGTCTGCTGAATGTTAAGAAAATTGGACAATTAGTTTCATCCATACCAAATAAGGGTTATCATATGCTAGTGGAGATAAGAAGAAATGACATTGCTACATCCCAGAGGAACTCCTTGAGAATGAACTAAATATAAAAGATCTAATTGTCTACTTATGTAAGTTTAAAAACATCAGCTTTTGCCAATGTTTTGAAGGGAAGTCAAGAGCTCTCATCAAGAGACAGATTCTCTACAGGCATTGGCACACCACAACACAGATTCCTGGCATAAGCAAGGAGATTGTGTGATTCTCAAGATGTAGCTGATTTTCCAGTTTTCCATCCATTCAGTTTTGCCCTGTAACAGCATCTGGAATGTTGCAGTCATGTAGGTCTATTTCCAGACCATTTATTCCCCCTCTCTGTGTTTGCTTGTCTCCTGTGCATGTTCAACCAATCTGTAAAGTTCTGAAAAGCACCAATTAGGCAGTGACACTGACACTCTAACACTGTGCCTGAGGACCTTTCCTGGAGTTTTCACCTTTACCCCTGAACTAATGATACGTAAATATCATCACTTCGACCTTCACAGCTTAAGAAAATCAAAGCATCCTGAGGGCAAACGTAGGTATAAAGGAAAGCCATTTATGTCTTCACTCAGTTGAACTCACATAATAAGACTATGCCTCAGGCATTTTATCTGTCATTTTAATGTGTCAAGTGAACAGGATATTGGCTTATTTCAGAGAGGGAACTGTCTCATTGGGAGGGGACATCTTGACTTATATGTAACCTGGCTTTCTCCCTGAATAGCCAGACTTTGATTCAAATGCAAAATATCTTCAGGGCAGCTTTCAACATGATCAGTGTGTAAAAGCCATCAATAAAAGGAACCAAAAAATGACTAAAAAATAATAAATGTCAAACATGTGAGATGTCCATTAGTTTCTTCCTGACCTAGATCCATAAAATAGAAAGCAAACAGCAGGTGCCTGGCAAATTGATCTTCAGGAGTGCTTAGAAAGCTTAACCTTCCTGTGCTTAGTCATTTACATCATTCCACTTTGTGTTCAGTCCATTGAACAGTTCCAGCTCTCTGTGCTTTTCACCTTTTTATTTATGGAAAAGAGCATCTAATTGACCAAACTCCACTCTATGGTTCTCATTACACCAGCTTTTTCAGGAGAGAGATGAACAAAAACGAACTAAGCAGAACTTTAATCTTCTGCAACACCCATGGAAATTTATGCAAAAGTTAGAACTAGTAGCAGAGAATTTTTCAGGCAAGTCCATACTAAAAAATTTTGAAAATGTATCTGTGGTATGAGGGAAGTTTCAGGTATGAATTGAAATCCTTGGCTTGTACCTTGTATGGAATATCCCAGAGTTACCAGGAACAGTGTGCAACAGCAGACATTCTATTCCTTAAAGATTTAAAAGTATTAAATATATTGCAGGGTGGACTGTACCTAAAGAGATACTGAATAGTGAGAAGCCTTCACTTTCCCGTTTTAGTGAAAGTATTAAAGCTCTATCAGCTTCCAATCCCTAAGTAAATCTGCACAGGCAGAGTAGAGTGAGTCCCATCTTCTTGCTGAGCTACTTTAGCAGGCACAGTTAGACATAGCAAGCCTAACTGCAGTGTATTTTCTATGACAGAGATAGCCATGTGAAGGCAGGAATGGAACCAGAAGGCAAACTCCTTAGACTGGAGACAGAGTGGCAAGTTCTGTTCTCAGCTAGGCAGAGGACTTCGGGGGAAGCTCTTCTCCTCCACTTACAGTGTTACTGTGAACAGAATCTGACCATTCCTTTCCAGGGTACTTGTCAAATAACATAAGCAAGAATGAGATAACCTAAATATTTTCTGGCTTTGCACTCTCCACTGCCAGATTTCTTCAGAAGAGACTTGCTGTTGTGTGTCTGCACTCCATAACAAATACTAATTTGTGTAAAAAAGCTGTTAAGCTGTATTCAGTCAGCTCTGGCATTTAAAAACTCTCCTTTGGATCTCAGTATCAAAAATTAACTTTTTTTGTAATGTTTGTCAAAAACCCTGGGACTTTTAAGTGGACTTCTTTGCAAAAGAGGTCCAGGAAGGTTTTTCTTATGCTTAAATGGAATTTCTTATATTTCAGTTTCAGCCCATTGGTTTTTTGTCCTTTCTTCAGATATCCCTAAAAAGAGTTTGGCCCCATTGCTTTTACACCCTTGTTAGACGCTTATACACATTGATAAGGCACTCCTCACAAAGCTTCTCTTCTCCAGACTAAACAAGGCTTAGTTCTCTCAGCCTTTCCATGTTGGAGAGATGAACCAAGCTCTCACTCATCCTCATGGTCCTTCAGGAGGCTTGCTTTTGTAGGTCTGTGTCTCAAACTGGAAAACCCAGAACTGAACCCAGATTTCCAGATGTGTCTCAGCACTGTTGAGTGGAAGGACAAGGATCACCCCTTAACTGTGGAAAAGCTCTTCCTAATGCAGCTCAGCAGGCTGTTATCCTTTGCTACCATAAGGACACATTGCTGGCTTGTGGTTAACCTGGTGCTCATCTACACCCTCAGAAACCTTTCTGATGTCTCCTTCCAGCCAGCAGCCACTGATGCCCTGTACATAATACAGGCATGTAAACAGATACAGGAAACAGCTCTAATCCCATGCCTTTTCAAGGATGTTAATTAATTGGACAAGAAAAAAAAAACAGTCACAGATATAATCCCAGGATAACAGCAAATGCATCCAGGTAACCTAAAGAAGTACCCAAAAAAAAAAAAAGGTAATCAAGAATCAAATTATCAAGTTGCCACAACAATGAACAGAGCTCGCTCTAGAAGGAAATACTAGATACAAAAGGGTTCTCTACTGCAGCACAAAGCATCACCACAAAAAGCAGTGCCTGCAATACAAACAAAGCAAACCCAGAAATTAGACACAAACTTTAAGCCACTGAGAGAAAGAAAACGATTTCTTTTATCTGTTGTTGGAGGCACAGACACCATGTCCTTGAAGATAAAAGGTACAGCAACCTTGTCACAGCTACTTTCTTCAATTCATTCCATGCCCTGATCCAGTCTGATCATGTACATTTTATGTATATTAGTCCGTGCTTAGAGCCTATTTTTAGGTTGGATGAACCAGTTTCCTTCCAGTGCTGTAGTTCATCCAGGGATAGTTTGTTCCAAGGACTATTCTGCATACAGAGTATGCAAAAGTTGCTGAAACGTTGAACACCATATGCTCTACACACTAGTCCATCAGCATCCCAGCAAGTCCTGCACCCTCAAACACCCCTTACCCTCCTACAGGCTGTGCTCCAGCCCCTTTGAGTCCCAAGCCCTTCTGCACAAGTTCTGAGGCCACACTGAAGGGGAAGGCAAAGACTTCTCTCTCCTGACAGGGACCAAACACGTTCCTGTAATGCTGGATGTCATTTCAACCAACACAGAGCATAAGCACATCTGCATGCCATCAGCAGAAAATAAAAACTACTGTGTGTGTGTAAAACCGAGGTAGAGAGGCTGAAGACAGTGAGGAGAAGAGAAGGGACACAGCCCTGCACTTTAACAGTGCACGCTACAAGACAGCACATTTCAACACTCAACACCACAGCCACTGACTCCACTTCACTGGAAGGGGATATCTATTTAAGAAGTATTTACACTTCACTGGCTACTGTCACAAGCTCTGTAAGAAAATTAAAAGATGTTAACTAACAAAACACATGGGTCTAATAAACACCTTAGAGACAGTTCCTTTAGGGGAAAGGGAAAGAGACGCTGGAGTTCTCCTTAGAATGATGGTGGAACAAATGTCAAGTGTAAATACAACTTAAATACATTTTAAAATACCTGCACTGAGATCTGCCTCTAAAGATCTTTTAAAAGAGCACTTCATTTCTAGCTTGGTTGACTAAACCTAAAAGGCAAACAAGACAGGGATGTAAACACATTATTTTTTGTCATGAACAGTGTAGCTCCCCTTCCTTATTTGTTTCCTACATTATACTGTGCAGAGTTCTCGCAAATAATCAGCTTTTGGGAATCTCTGCTGCCTCTAGAGTTAAGAGGTCACACATATGACTTAGGAGCACAGTAGCTGTGCTTCAGTAAGGCTATGCAATTAGCAGCCTAAAAGTAAGTAGTTCCTATAGTTCCTATATAAAAGTTATCAATAAAGATGAATAAGGCAAATATTCATAACTCTCTTTTTACTTTGCTGCAGGTAGAAATTGATAACCTTTGAGTAAGTATGAATATGCAAGGTACACCTGAAAGGAATGCACTGCAGTCTCATAGAATGCTCAATGAAACTTCCAATTATAAAGCAATGAATGAAAAATTCATGTAAATGCATATCGCCAAGGGCATTACAAATCTAAACATTATGATTAAGATCAAAGTTTATTTCCCTGGGAGAGTATTCATTGAAGCAATCAAGAAAATTTTGCATAAATCCCATTAACTTTCTATAGCAAAACCAAAACACCCAAATATAACTTCCTAACCAAATTATGATCTTGGCTCTTGAACAAATAAGCATTATCACTTAAAAAGAATGACAGGTTTATGACTGGAAAATAATGTTCAGAAAGCCGTATAAAGCAGCATCATTTTAAGCAGCCATCTCCCTTGATTTGAACCAAATGAATATTTTAAACTATCTTTCTTACAATACATTGATCAAACTTGCCTTCTGAACACAGCAAGGAAAAATTGTCTAAAAGTCAATATTCTTCTGACAGTATATCTGAGAGGCACATCCTTCAACATCACAACCTGTCCATCATCTGTGCAAAAGTCTGACTGACTCATGGTAGGTGAATAACATTATGTCTCATCTAGTACTACTGAAACATGTTTTTTTTAGCAGAAGGATGGCATTTCTACAATACTGAACTCTGAATTCCAAAGTTCATTTCTTACTGTTGAAGCAGAGGTTTAAGTTCATATGCTTGAACTGATGTTTGACAGCTCAGGCTGGTGGGAGTTGGCATCAGTCCTTTGGTATTCAGTTACTGGCTTTGAACAGGAAACTGCAGCTGACAAAGTCTATATATGAAACCTTACTGTTTGTTCCAGTCCTGTCAATACAACGCAGACAATGATAATCAAGAAATGGTTTTCTAAAATGCCTATATAATTTTTGTGGAAAAAAACCCCCACCAACTTTAAAGGAAACTCCTCCAAAAGTTGAAAACCTTCTTTGGAAGCTTTCCACACCTGATTCCCCCTCCTGTGAGATGAAGAAAAGAAATTTGCTTTCACTTAAAAAGGTGATGGCTATTTTTGATCTGCTACTTGCATGAGCACACTACTCCAAATGCCTCTTCTACAGATTACTTATGGCCTTGAGCATGCCATATATCCTTTAACTCTCTGCAAAACTGATTTTACAGAACAAAATGCTTACAGAAATACACTGAATTGGCTCAGTTACACACACATGCAGAGATATCTGACTGAAATAAACCATATCTTGGGGTGGGAGAACATCAGAAACGGTTTCATGCTGTTTACTGGTACACACAAGACTTTCCCCAGTAACTCCGCCAGAAGCCAGAGCCTGGGAGCAGAACATCAGTTTCATACTGTAGAAGTTAAAAACAAAAACTTTGTCAGTGACATTTTACTTCTCATCATGGCAATTCTGCAAACTACTTTCAAATTAAAGCAATCATGTGTGTTCATTACTCAGATTGTAATGAGCAAAATACAATTTCCTCTAGTAATACTGCATTCTGCCTTCACCAGGGGAGAGTTAACAAGAAAAAAAGACAACACATCCTTACTGTAAGGAAATATAGAAATAACTTGAACATTATCTTGTAGAAGAGGCTGGAGAGGTTTAAATAGGCAAGATCATTAGGTACAATTTATGTCCAGGATTTTGAAAGATTTAAGAAGATACTAAAAACTTATTTTCATTTCTACCTGAACTTCAAAGTACATGAAATGTAAGCCTTTAAAAATAATTAAAAACAAACCCCAAACCAAACAATTACCAAAAAAAACCCCCAAAAAATCAACCAACCTGAAAGAAGCAGCAGCTTACTGGGAAAATATCCACTCGTGAAAATATCTCAGCCCTTGCAAAAGGTCATTTTCACAGGGGAGAATGAATACATCAGCTTCTTCAGTTCTGTCTTCAAAGACTATTTGGAAAGACTTTCATGTATGTCTGATTAGAAAAAGTGGAATACAGTACCCAAGGAACTAGCAGGGATTTCTAGCTTGCTATTTCTTTAGAGGCTTTTTAAAATCAAAGCAGAAATTCAACTTGCTGTTTCATTTCTAGTATTTTGGACAGAGATTGAGAAAATCTGAGACCAACAAACTAAGAGAAGTTAAGCATTATTGTAGCACACTCTATTCAGTCTGGGATAGTCACTTTCTAAAAATGTCCCTGACACAATGACAAAACATAACTAGCTGCTCGTGCACATAGGACTTTAAAAGCTGCAGGGAGAGGAAGTAGGATGCACAATACAAGAAATGCCCAGAGGCTGGCATTCTTTGAACTGCCTCACTGCACTCTGCTCAATGCTCCCACAGCTCCAGCAGCTCTCAGGATGATCAGCCCTAACTGTAGGAGGAAAGAAATAGAAAGAGGAGCAAGAAAAACAAAACCAGTGAACTTTCCTGTTTTTCCTGTTCAACAGCTTCTTTTCTGGGCAGTTCAGCAAGTAAGTTTCTGGATAGCAGATTTCAAGTTAGAATCAAGTCCTTCTATTGAGACTTGATAAGGACCTATCGATATGACCCAATCTCTGTAACAGAACTGAAAAAAATAATTCTGGAACAGACAACACCCAGTTTTCTTGGTGAAATGAAATCATGAAAGTAGATGTGTTGCATTTCTCCTCAAGATATATCTGGACAGAACAATTACCATGTCCCAGCTGTATTATCTTGATAGATAAAAAACTCACTAGGGCTTTTTTCTACCTCTCAGAAGTGGATTTGCTGCTTGGATTAGAACTCAGCAAAATTATGATTTTCACATCTTAAGTTACCATCTAATATGAAAACCTATTGTCTACACAGTGATACTTGTAATATTAATTCTGAGAGTAGCTGAATTCTGAGTTACATGCCTCAAAAGTGCTGAAAGAACAGTACAGAATTGTTCCTGTAAACCAAGAGCTGTAGATAGTGAGAAACTTTTCACCAGTGCCAGACTTCAATAAACAGGAGTGAGTTCAGTGGAGAGCAAGCTGAGATGTTAGGGCTGGAACATTTTCCCTATGAGGAGAAGTTGAAGGAACCTGGCTTGTCAAACCTGAAGAAGATAAGGCTTCAAGCCTTAAGAGCATCCTTCCACATAACCTTATCAACAACACACAAGCAGGCTCTTCACAACAGTGCAGGATGGAAGCATAAGGCAGCCATAAATTGAAACAAGAGCATTTTGGATTAAATATAATGAGAGGGAAAACCTCAAGGGCAATCCAACAGTGGAACAGGTTGCCAAGGAAAGCTATGTGATCTCCAAGATTGTGGGTCTTTATGACCAGACTGAATAAATCCACGAGTAATATGATCTGATCTTTTAGCTGTCTCAGCAGGAGGTTGGATAAGAGATCTCCTATGGTCCCTTTCAACCTGAATTACCTAAAGATCCTACAATTTTTTAGGCAGGTTCATCGGTCAAAATTAATAGTATTTTGCAAAAAAAAAAAAAAAAAAAAAAATTAAAAATACATCACTACTTAGGCTGCAGTACATATAACAAATGAAATTTTATGTAACAGGGCAAAACTGAAAAAATAAAATTACAACCTTCTAGAGAGATTAGAAGAAGGTTTAATTTACATGCTAATTCCACCAACTAGCATCTTTATTTTCAAGAGCAGGGCTGTTCCCTCAGCTTATTAGTAGCATATTTGCATGAAAATGTGATCTATGCTTCTTCACCACTCACTCATCTGCTCTTCCTGATTATATCTCATTTGAAGCCACAGTCTGCAAATTACTGTTATGCTACAGAGAGATGATGTTGAGTTCAAGTAGAGAAAAGGTATAGGAGGAGAGAGAATACTTAGAAAGAAATATTTTTTTCCCCTGAATTTTTGTCCATAAATATTGAAAGAGTAAAGAAAAATAAAACCGGGGAAAAAAAAATCCTGCAGTCAAATAAGAACATTTCCATAAGGCAAAAGCACCTGAACCCATCATCTTCCAAAAGAGAATTTATCAGAAAGATTTTATGAAATCCTGTAGTGAAAAGGAACAAGGATTTGAAACTGGAAGAAGAATGATTTAGTTTGGATGTAGGGAAAAAATTTTTTTTACAATGAGGGTGGTGAGATATTACAACAGGTTACACACAGAAAACATGGATGCCTCAGCACTAGAAATGTTGAAAGTCAAGTTAGACAGGGTTCTGAGGAACCTGAAAAGTTATAGATGTCCCTGATCACAGCAGGGCGGCTCACAACAAGGTGATCCTTAAAGGTCTCTTTCAACCCAAATAAATGTAGGATCCAATTATGAAATGGGATCAGAATAAATCTTGCCTCCCCACAGAGAAACCTCTTTGCAAATGCTTTTGCATTGTGCCCATTGACATGGACACAACATGGGTTTGCCAAAAGCAAATACTTGCTAAAATGTTTGCTTGAATTAAAGAAAATTCTAAGCTCAAGGGAAAAAATATTCCTTCTTGGGAAGTATAGCCCAACGTTACATGGAACTGTGTAATTTGAATAAGAGCAAAACAGCTCTGATCCCTTCAAATCAGCAGGTAGAAATTAAGACTACTGAGCAAAACAGTCCCTCCTGATCTGCAAAACTTTTCAGAGCACTCAGAAAGTCTTAGGGTAAGCTTGGCTATCAGTTTTACAAAAGAGGCTTTTCCTTTTCTTACTGCTAAATAAAAATAAATAAATACAGTAAGATAAATAAACACAGTAAGAGGAGTACAAAAAAGTGAAAGATGAAGTTTTCTTGAATATTAGGAAATACAATGATTTTCTGCTCCTCACATGTCATCTACATGAACATTCAAATTTCTTTGAGAATCAGGTGTGTTTTTTCAATTGTTTTTCCACTTAATTTTTTTATAGAAGTAAATTCCTCTGGAAATATTTTTTCAAAATTTCTGGTGTAAAAAAAAAATGTTGGGAATTTACATTACAAAAAGTATTTATAATGGAGGCACATCACCACCACTACTTTCTAGTAATAACATATAAATCCTAAAAGCTTTCAGAAGTTTCTAATCTAAAAATAAAATTGATATTACCAGTGTGAAAAAAGGCAATGTCTTTATTGTCTTTCAGAACTACGTCTTCTAGTCTTTCAGCATATCCTTCTTTCCTTGCTTTGCCAAGCAAGCTGACCTAGATTTTGAAACAAACAAGATCTAAAAATAGACTATTTGCTAAAATAAGTGTTGCACAGAGACCTCTGCAGTCAGCAATACTCTAAATCTCATAAGAAGGACATTCTGCTGTAAAAATATGGCATTTTTTGTGCCAAACTTCAGCTTAATGCATATCCTTTTTGAAAAAGTGTTCTCTTTATTTCAGTGTGGTAAAGTGAATGAGGTCCTAAAACACACCAATAACGTTGTGACATTTGTATTAAAGACTTACCAGAATATACACAGTGAAATTCTTGGCTCCACTGATATTCACAGAAATGTTACCATCAACATTGAAAGAGCAAAGTTTTCATTCAAAAACTTAATTACCACAGGCAGCCTCTAGAAGCTGACCCTTTAAGCCAGAACCAACCTTCAGGTCCCATCTTTTCAAAAGTAGACTCCAATTTCTTCAGCCCCTCTTTTACTGACCACTATCTTGAAAATTTCTGAGTATGATTACTTTGTTTTTTTTCCTTTGCTTCAGCTTTGGCTCTTGGGCACAGTAGAATCCAGCACTTACCTCAAACTCCCTAACACTGAAGTCAACAAATCTCCTTCAGTTGGTTCTGTGTGATGGCGTTTTCAGAGCCATGGCCTACACTAGCAGAGTCCTTTGAAGAATCAACATCTTAACTCAGAAAAACACAGGAGAGTCGATTCTGTTTTCTCAGTAGACCTACTTCATTTGCAAGCCCTCCTCATTTATTGATCAGATAACCCTACTCACTGCAGAAATTGACATGACAAAATATTTAAAAGTTCACATCCCTCACTACCCACTGAAACAGTGGGCAACTCTAGCCTAGAGCTGAGCTACAGAACTTTGTTAGGTCTGTTTCTTTTCCAAGGTAGAAGAATGGCCTCATTTGGTGCTGTAGGCAGAATTCATTATCCCACTTTCCACTGGCCACTAAACTCTTTACTTTTCAGTGACTTGGTAGCTCATTCAAAAATGAAACTAATTGCACCAGAACTTTAGTTTGTACAAAATAATGTGGCTCCACTGAATTTACTGAAGGATCAACAAGACAGCCCAACAGAAAATTTGTCCTGGCTGTTTTAGATGTTGCATTTAGCTGGGTATTAATGCGATTATGGTTGATACTTGTTCTTGCTGTCTCTCAGATTCTGTTTCCTGCTGTGAGAATATCTGATGCACATTGGTGGTTGTAAATGAAAGTGCCCACAGTAATGATAAGTGAAATGAAGCCAATATCAGAGGTTGTCTGCTGATTCAACCAGAGAACATCTGAACCCTGCTGCCAAATTGGCTTTATATATATATTTTTTTTTTCATAACTACAGTGTCTGCTACATTCAGAGTGACCAAAAAATCACAACATAGCAACAGCGTTCACAATCTCTTTGCTGTATAAAACTAATTTTTCCCCCACATTAAGATAAAGCCTTCCCACAGGGACTTCAGCTGAGCCAGCTGTGTGGCCAGTTCTAGCTGGGGCAGGATCAGCTGGATTTAACCCAATATTGTTTCTAACAAACACAGGACACCAGAGCAGTAGGCTGAGCTACATCAAGCGAGAAAGTCGATCTATGTCAGGTCTTTTACCACCACCACAATTTCACTGTAATGTCTAATAGCTGAGTGATTTCATGCTAATCTAGTAATGATTTAAAACAGGAACTTCTTTCTACCAACCTATACTACCCTTCAGGAAAAAGAGTGGCCCAGACTGTGGCCTGGGGAAATCTATGCCAAATTCAAATTATCTTGTACTAGCTGGAGCTTTGACCGAAGAGCTAAATTTCACTTTCAGAAAATTTAGATTAAAATGTCACACAAAAAACCACAGAGCATCAAAAGGGTGCAGCGAAAGAATAAAATATCTGTTCATGCATTACTCCACGCACATGCTCATGCATGCACACAGACATTCTAAGCACAAATAGAGGCCTGTAAATGAAGTGAAATGCCAGTGGACAACCAAGGCTGGGATCAAGGTGGGATCCCACATAAGCCTACATATGCCTGCAGACTGTAGGAAACTTCCCTCACCAGCACAGAAAAACACAGGAGAAAAACAAAAACAATGTCACAGTAAGATAAAAAACTCAAACAAAAACCCAACACACAGAATTACTCCATGTTTCACAGTCAATCTTTCTAATGTGAACCTTCCTAATGTGAAAGAAAGCCCTACCTTTCCCAAGAGCACAGACATCCAGTTCTTTGCAACCCTTTCTGGTTTTCCCAGGTAGAATTACAGAGTGCTGCATGTTCAGATATGTGTGGATTAGCAATGATGCCAGGGATCTTGCCATCATCAACTCAGCTGCCTAGGAACTTTGTAAGCCTTGCAGAGAGGATATTCCAGGGCCTTCCATTCAAAAGGGAATATGATCCAGTAAGTTTGCAATGTGGGGAGGTAGCATTTTTAACCTTTTGCTCAAATGAAAAAGCTGTAACGATGAAAGGTTGAGCCTTAACTTCTGGGCGCTGAGATCCTGTTCAGTAGTTCTGGGAATGAACTTTTCTTGAATGTTGACCCTAGGCAACATATAGTTTGTCTATTTTTTTCAGATTTCCCACACATGTTTCAAGTCCTGACTAGAACTATTATGAACAGAGCAGTAAATGGTAGGTAGAGATAACAAATGGCTGAAGCCAACCCAGGAAATCTGGGGGCCCAGAGGGGTAAGAGGAAGAGAAGAGTGTCAAGGGGGAAAGGGGTCAGAAGAAGACCAAAGTTCCAAAAGAATGAGGAATAAGGCAAAAAAGAAAGCATAGATTTTTACTTGTGGAGAGGGGCCTCTTGGATACTTTTTGTGTCCCAGGCAATGGGACAATTTCTAGGGACCCAAGGGTCCGAGTCCAACCATTCAGTAGAAAGATTTCAATGAGTATCAGATCAGATGCTAACAGCAGGTAGAAATTCAGATTTCACTTATTTTAAGCATAAGTTAGATTTTAAATTATGTGTTCCCTGGGAGATAACAATTCCACATTCCATTTAAGGACATAATTGCATCAGCTGTAGTTTCAGAAAGCAGTATCTATTCTTTTTGGCAGTGTCTTCCCTGACAATCTATCATTTTAACCAATGCAATCAGGATGAGAGAAGATTGAGTATTTTCTAGGTTTAGCTTCAAAACAATTTCTAAGTAGGTCATGTGAATTATAGTGTCTGCCAAAAGGTCAAGTTAGTGTGATTTAATCAAAAGTGGCCAGTGGAGACAGTTTGCAGAAGTCCCGGACAAACACTTCACCATACGTCAGCACATCAATATGCTTACTCTAAAATATGCATCCTTTTTTTAGCCCATGAAAAGAAAAGAAACCCTTGAGAAAAATAACATGAATTTTAAAAGAATAAAAGATTGCCTGCTACGTAGTATTATTGGTCAAATACTAAAACACTAAATCCATCCCATACATCTACAAGAGCAAGCCAATCCGACAAATGGCCAGAACCGACAACAAATGAAGCAGCATTATAATAGATGTTATCAGATTTGACACATAGTTGTTTATTTTGAAAGAATCTGTTTTCTCTTATTAAATTATAAATACTATAAGTTCCTCCATGTATATAAAATCTGAGAGATAAAACAAATGAAGATTCAATATATACAAAGAATATCAAATATCATATTTCTCCCTCATGGATAGCAAAATTACTCCTTTGCACATATGCTAATTTAAAAGAACCATTTATGTGAATGTATTCACAAATTATACCTTAAATTATTTACAATATGATATACTGGCTGCTGTGCTCATTTATTTTCTATAGGGAAAATTCTCTAAGCACCATCAATATGCAGTATGCTTTTTAGTCACATGCAAGTTTTTCTTGCCACAATTAATTTGGCATTACAATTAAAATGAACATGTAGCTGCACGTACCAGCTCCCTACCTACTATTAAATTAGCTACTTACCCAAAACAAGCAAAACTGCTGATCCTGGCATTACAAGTAAGCAAATTTTAAACTCACCCTCCTGATGGCAATAACTGTCTCATTTATCTTTAGATAAAAAAATAAAAAAAATGAACTCCCAAATAAGCATCCCCTACTTTCAAGAAACCAACATAATACCCATGGTCCTAAGTTCACATTCAAAGCCGTTTTTTACACCAGTTAAGTTTAAAGAGAAGGAAAGCTGCCACATAACCTACCAAAAGCAATGCATTTCTTTCTCCTTCACCGTGTGGATTTCCTGCAGATATTCCATTAATCAATAGCTAAAACCTTAAAATGAAGGACTTTTTAATTTAGTGCAATCTAAGCAAAGAACTAATGAATACGCTGCAGATGGTAACCACAACATGCATAAATAAGTAGGAAGTGTAGTAAATGAGTGGATTATGATTCAGGATGTCCCAACATGACAAAGTCATTCTGACATGCCACAAGAATATTCCACTGCAGAAAGGCTGTTTCCTCTGAAGCAAGGCCAAGCACCATACTTTTCATGGAAGTTAATATATTTCAGTTCTAGGACTTGGACTTTAAACCAAGTGCCATCTCTGCATGTTTGCTAGGTTCCCTCTTGTCCTGAAACTCATGGCAACATGTCCCCATGTTGAGGTCAATACAGTCACACCACCATTGACTTTAAAATATGTGTGATTAATTCCCTCAGGCTTTTTTCATAACACATTCTTTACATCAGTGAAAGGATCAATGTGGGGAACACTAATTTAACAACTCTCAGTACAGCCAGTGCTTTTTTTTAATAATTAAGGAGCTCAGCATCCAATTCATTGCTGGTAGGAGGGCAATTGCTCTGAAAACTAGGTACACAATTTCTGCATCCAATTTCATGTATTCCTTCATCATGCATTTACATTTAAATTTACATTTAAATTTTCCTGCCAGCAGCTAGAGGACATGTTATATACATACAAATAGGTGAAATTGTAATTCATATCACATCTGGCAGAAAAACTAGACTTTTGAGGGTTTTCTGGCCTTGATATCAGCATGAGTTGGCAACTGAGAAAACATATTTAACATCTTTTTATTCACTAAACTGTATTGATTCAGAAATTCTGCAAAAGATCTGACATCTAATTATCATATTTAAACAATAAATTCAGTGTAGATATAATGAAGATATATATTTTATTCAACAGAGTAAAAACAGATTAAAAAACATTAAAAACAGAGAGCAGCAAACAAGTCTCCTAATGAGTCTCATCACATTGTGCAAACCTGTAACTGCCTATTGTGTATATCTGTGTTTCTGGCAGCTCCATTTCAGCTTTAGAGAGAACAGCTTACCAAAGTTTAGAAGGCTGTCAGAAGACACAAAGGAACCTCTCTGTATTGACTCTATCAAGAGAATATCAGCAGCAGCGGTTTATATGATCCTCATCATTACACAGCATTAAAAAGACCCCAGAAACATTTCACTGCCTATCCTTGCAGTAAACAAAACCAAATCCCTTGTACAATGTATATACTACTATCAGAAGAGGTATTTCAAGCTAGTGCAATAAAATATTCCCAGAAGCAAAGCAGGGATCAAAAAATACACAATGATCCTAAACACAGGGTTTTTTCACAACACTGACCCTCCTCCACCTTGCAGATGAGTGGAGCCCAATAGAAACACACAAAAGAGACTGGCTGCCCTTGTATTCCCTACACACACCTCTACCTGCACATTTCAGCAGGTTGTGATTTTCTGCCCTACAAACTACAAACATTGGACATTAGTTTTACTCCATCTTTGCCCCAGAGGGAGGGGCCGGGCAATAAACTTATGCATTAATCCTCCTTCTGCTGAAAAATGGAGTTTTGTCTCATTGATATCACTGGCTTTATGCTGTGCAGTTCACCAGTTTCTTCCTATCTGGGCATGTAGTACAAATTTCAAGGGGCAAATAGATTAGGCCCAGTTCAACAGGACAGACCAGATTTCAACACTAGTGCAGAGAAGTCTCAAGAAAGATGTAAAAGAATGATATGTAAGTAAGAGTTACTAGTACTTAAAAGTTTTACCAAGAGGCTAACGCTGATGTGTGTGAAGTCTTCCCTGCATAGCAATTTTCATTTGTCAGAACACCACTCAGGACAATTTTAGCAATAAAACAAAATCTCAAGAGGCATGTTGGTCCCCATCCCCCCCCCCCCCCCCCCCCCCCCGATAGGCAACATGATTTACATAAGCAGTAAACAGCATCCTTGACTGTTTTCAAGACTGTTCCCTGGATATTTGATCAGCTTGTAAGTAGTTCTGACTACAAGGGAAATCTCAGTTTTGGTTTTGGGATATTTAAGTTTTTTGTGTGTGTATATAAATATATATATTTCTATAAAGCAGCCTTGATTTTATAATTATTCTGGCTTGTACTTTATCTTAAAAACACAAATATTTGTGTGCAAGTCAGTGACATTTGTCATATGTTTATTACTCATTACAGCTGGCAATGGCTGCATGAGTAGAAAGTAAAATGGAACAACATTTTCATCCATTACACAGCAACAAACATAAAACCCACGGATGCTTCCTCAGAGCTTTCTTCAATGGGAAAATTCCAGCAGTTTCTTTGACCACTTGATGTACACAGATTACAGATATTTTTCAAGTGTAGAGACTTGGCCTTTGTGCTCCTTCTATTAATTTACATCATGTCTTGAGAGTGCCTATTTAACCTCAACAAGACAGAGCATTTTGGTAGTCAGGTCCTGTGAAGCTTCTGTCCTCAAGACTAGAGGACTGAAACCCACTCTTACACTGAAAAACTAAAAAACAGAACCAACATAAACACTCAATTTCACAAATGGAACTTTTCCTGAAAGTCTTCTGCATTGCTCACCTGGCATTATGCATTATTTCATTAGAGCTTTGAAATACCATCATGGGTGGAACTACACAAGTGAACAGCTACCAACACAGGCAACATAGAGCATTCTGTAGAGCCTGGCAAAATCAGGCTGTAACTTGCAATGCTGATAGCTGCAGTAATTAAACAAATGCACAGTTTCCTTAATACTGTGTACAAGTGTATTTGATTCTGTTCTCCACAGTTCTGCTGTACATTTGATCCAAGCCAATACGTCCAGACAAATAGGAAAGTTTGAAGCTAATTTTTTTCCAAACTTTCCTTATCTTAAAATTTTCCTAACTCACTATGATTCTACATTTATTTAGGGCTTTACACAGACTAGATAGAATTATTTTCATTTATTTCAGGAAGAAAATCTTCTCAAGAAGATCTCCCAAGAAGAAAATCTTGGTCCAAAGCACTACTTTCAAGTTAAGTTTGATATGAAGAGCATTGTAATTATCAGAGTCTGAGGTGAGCTTCTGAAATAACCAGGTTTTTGCATACCTAAATAAAGAATTTCTTTAGCAAAATCCACATCAGTCTGCCTTGCAGAATTATTGCATGATTTATATTATTAACTTTGTAGGTAATTGTTTCCCACTCAATTGATTATATCTTCGGGAGGGTTGACTGTTCCACTGATACAAAAAATTATTTCCTCTTCTTGCTTATCAGAGAGTGCTAGATGAAATAGACAGAAAACTACCAGTCAGTTATCTTGTTTGAATATTAAGAAAAGTGAAAATTAACTTGGGGATTTGGGTGATTTGTTTACTTCCTTGTTTGGTTTTCTTAATATCAAACACCTACAATGAAGTTTACATGTTACCTCTTTGAACAGAACCACTCCTGGAAATCTTTGAAAATTATTTTTGAAGAAAGAATGACAACAGTTTGTTATGTGGAAGGAACAAATGGCAAAAGCTAAGGAATATCTGTTTAGGCAACCCAAGAATTTATCAACTTTCAAGTGTATTTTACATCTTATTTTTCAAGTACATAAACAGCTTTCCACTAGCTTTTGGTCTGCAAAGCAGGTTGAGAGACATTTGACAGGATTTTCTTTTGACATCACAGATGTAATTAAAAACACAAAAATAGAAGCAATTTTTGCAAGCAAATTGCAGTTTCATATCAAAACCAAAACAAACAGAACTGCATTTGCAGAGTTCTATCATCCATCACACATAAGCAATGGAGGACGATAACAGTATAAATACCATAATTTTTATACAGAAGTATCCTACCATGAAAAACTGAAAACAAGAATGCCTTCAAAGTACAGTACGTCCTTTGTCAGCACAACAAATATGAACAGCAACAGCTTGATGCTAGATCTGGCAATGGAGTGGGATGGTGTGCTGTTTGTGTCAAAAAACTTGTAGCAGTCTCTGTTCAAGGCATATTATTAGGAACTCTTAGCTTTCAATAAGGCCAACAAAGAGCACCACAGTACAACTAATAATTGTTAGGCTCAAAAAAATACTCATAGAGTGAAATGCTTGTGAAGTTACTGAAGAATAACAGCACAACATTTTGATGTATTTTTTCTTACAGCTTCTCTGTAAGCACAGAAAGGCTATTATATCTGTTTCTAAGAAACTAGAAACTGAATGGGCAATGAGGTGGGTGACTAAGGGCCTGACATGCAAAAATGAAAAGGTATCTAAAGGCTACTAAACCATCAAAGCAATTCAGATACCTTTTAACCATTTAATTATAATAGTGAAGTATTTAGCAGATATGTATTTAAGTTGGTTTTTGCTTTTTTTAAAATGTAAATGGTTCTGCATTTTTCTTTTATATGACTGTAAGAGAAGTTTTAAAAGCCTCTGTTGTTGAGCTTTGTCTGCCTGGATGATCCAAAGTATCCATTTATTACTGATGAAATAATATTCTGTGATAGTCCTGAACTCTGACGTCTTCCAGATTGCAGGCAGAGTGTGATTCTGCTGGTAAAATAGATATTCAGAGGTTCTGTGTGACTGACATTTTCCAGGAGCACAGGACCTCTGCACATCTTGGTGCTCCTGTGGTGTAGCAGACAGGAGAAAGAGCAGGTGAGGAGTAAGGCATGCAAAAATGCTCCCTTTCCTAGAAATGTTCAGATGCAGCAGAGCACACGGAAGGAGCTGTTACTGCCACAGTGAGTGCAAAAGATGAACTCCTCTGCATTTAGAACAGGTTCCCTGACACTCAGCTCTGAAATCCTTCTCCCTGTCAAGCCAAGCTATTCAGGGCTGGCAGCAGAAAAGGCATTTAGCTGTCTGTGCTCCCTTTGCTTTTTCTGCAAGGGCTCTGGAGCCAAGCTCCCCACCACCATGGCACAGAGGAGATGAGCACCAGCACACAGATTGCAAATCAGATCATAAAATCACACAATATGCTGAGTTGGAAGGGACACACCAGGGTCATCAAGTCCAACTCCTGGCCCTAAGCAGGGCACCCTAAGAGCCATACCATGGGCCTGAGAACATTGTCTAAACACGTCCTGAACTCTGCCTTGCTGCTGTGAGCACCCTGGGGAACCTGTTCTGTGCCCAAACACCCTCTGGGTGAAAAACTGCTTTGGTACTTCATGTCCTCAACAGTAAACAAACTCCGTGGTTTGGCTTGGAGAATACAGCACACACTAAAGACAGGCAGGAAATTCAGGTAAGATCTGTGCAGGATTACAGGCACCAACTTACTGAAAATAGCTGCCTGACCATTCATGGGACACTCTGGGAAAGGCGGCAGTTCCCAAGGGAGATACAGGAAGGCAGTAAAGAGAGCCCGTCAGACAGGAGCAGCTGAATCATGGAATTCAGGACTTGGATTCAGCTGAACCATGGTATTTAAGATATCAGCACACCTACTGTCTCTCTAGATCTGAGTCCTAGATTTTGCAATGGGTGCAGAACCATGGATTGCAATGAGCTGTTCCATGAAAGTACAGCAGCCCATCCCATGTCTGCATGTAACTGATGGAGCAAACCTTCACTGGTTATCAATGTTAACAAACGAAACCTCCTAAATTTCAAAAAGAAAGATCTTTCTAAAGGAAAAGAGAAAAGCAAAAGGCCTGCTTGACCAAGAAGCACATCACCGTTCTGGCTAAATCTGCACTACTCAGATAAGGGAGTTGCACTTCAGTAGCCCCAAGTTTAAATAGAGTTGAGGATTTCCACAGTGGAAGGCATGTCAGTGCTAATAACTTGGCACAAGTCAGCATCTGTTATCAGAAAAAACAGCCCATTTACTTATCCATAAATTTCTGATTTCAATATGCCTCATCCAAATTACTTGCAAGACGAATTTGCACCAAAATTATACAAAAATGCCAGTATATACAGAGGGGTATTAATAGCACTGACAGACATAGTACCACAGAAATGAAATTAAAACATATCCATTGACTTAGGGATCCAAACCATTTCTATATGCATTCAAAGTTTTAGTTGCCCTTTTTCCCCATATGCATTGAAAAAATTCAGCATTAAAAGAACTGTCTATAAGCCCCTCCAACTATCCTTCCTAGCGGATTTTACTCAAAGGGATAAAAAAGATTTCTCAATTTCAAACACTTACTGCCTGAGCTGCTAGTCAGAATAACACCCCAAACTAATGAAAATCAGCACTCTGCTCTTTCAAGTGCTCACCTGAGAGACAGGATTCTAAACTCTAACCCTGACACTATCTTAATCCTTGGTCGTTATTAAGCAACTCAAATTCAGCACTCTATGGTGTGTATATATACATATATACATTTTATATACATTTGTGTGTGCATATATATATATTCATTAATCTCAAAGTCTGAAAACACCTTTCAAAAACACAATACTTGATTTTGATCTGCAACACACATTTCTCTCTTTACTCTAATTTCAGCCTACAGTTATAAAACAGGAGTACTAATCCCCTCTCAACTAGTTTCAGGGTTATGGAGGTTAATTTATTAATGCCCATGAGATTGTCTGAGGTAGCCAAATTGAAAGGCTGGATTAATGCAAACAAACTAGATCAGCAGGAATGCTTTAATTAACTACAGCCTCAATACATTACTCAGTAAAGCTAATCAAAACACTATAGCAGGAAACCAACACAATGGCCAACGAACACTTATAGAAGTTTTCCAGAAATAAATTGCATCAGCATTTACCTGTATTTACACAATAATAATTATTTTCTTAATTTTTCATTCATTTTGCTGAATTTCTTTGTTCCATTTTCAAGTCACTCCCTCCTAGCTAGGCCAACTTGAAATAACTGAGAACACAAAGTTTACTTCTCAGTATTCAGCAGAAAGTTTATTGTAATGTACAATGCAATTAAGGACTTTTTTTTAAGAAGAGCCAACTCTGATTTTGAGGGTATGATCAAGGTGTTCACAATAACAGAAAGGTTTTTGTAATACTTCTCTGCATCAAAGTATAAAAAAAAAAAACAGAGAAGATTTAGACTCATTTAACTTAATGATTGCCATGTAGCTAGATATATCACAATATCTCAAACACATGGCAGACGAAAAGTAAAAAAAGATAATTAGGAACGTTCTCGAATTGAATGCTCTTTGATTAAGCAGATACACCACAAAAACACAATAGGAAAACAGCTGCAGGTATAGAAATGATGCAGTGAAATACTCAAATTTCTTTTAAAATATTTTTCTTAAGGAGTTTATGTGGATAAGTCATGTTGAAAATATGAATTTAGTGTTAGCTCATTGTCACATATAAAGTCAGCTGTGTTGTGGACAGAATCAATTCCACCCTTCCCCTAACATGGTTTAAATGTGTTGATGTTTGACTTAGTTAAATACCAACCTGAGCCCTGCCCTTACACACACACAATGGGTTTTGAGAATGCTACCTGAGGCACAGAGACATGCTGTAGCTGATCTGGGAGCTCCAGGAGCCACAGGGACTGCTGAAGCCCCCAGCAGATGTGCAGTGACTGGGGAGCTCTGGTTGAGCATGGTGAGGCTGGAGCCGGTCCCAGAGGCAAAGCCTGGTGCTCAGCTTCCACCCAGCTGTGGGCCCAGGGTAGCAGTGGGCACAGCCAGCCCTGCATTGCTTCCAGTTCTCTGCAAGGGAGCTTCACTCTGCACTGGAGCCACTTCTTATTCCTATTTGTGTGTGGAAAAAATGTCCCCGTGGGACTGTCTCTAAAAAAAATGTTTACAGAACTAATTAAGTGGAAACTGCTACTGACCTTTTAATACTAATTATTTCTGACAGCGTTCTAGAATAATTAAAACAGGAAGAATAGAGCTCTTAAAGGAAACAGCTGCAATGTGCTGAAATGCTGTACCTGCCACAGCTGTCTCTCTGGCCCCACAAGGACTTTTTTAGCCACAAATACCTGTGCAAAGCAAAGTCACCACTGATCTCTATTCCTGCCTCCTCCTCAGTGCTCAGCCCAGGAAACAAACACAAAATGACCCTTTGTTCTGCTGACAGCTTTACTGACTGCAAGAAAAACTAAGTTTGGGCTGACTTGCACCAAGGACTAGCTGATCTCACAACATGGACATAAGAGAATTAGATTTACTGTCTACTGCAGAAAACAAGCTATCCCTGCAGCATCACAGCCCTACCAACCAAAGCATCCAGTCCACAGTATAGCCACATCAAGGAAACAAGCTCTAAAGCAGAGAAAATGAACAAAGCAGTAAGCCCTCATATTTTTAATTATGTACAGCAATTACACATGAACCAAAATTTCTTTATCCCTGTACATTGAGTAAAAGCCAAAAGGATCGCTTATTCATTACTACTTTGCAGTCATTTCATACTCTGTTGAACAACTTAAAAGCCTAGTGAGAACAAACAAGTGGCAATTTTGATTTGAAAGGTTAAGCCTGAAAAGGAATCAGTGGCTGAGGCAATAAATTTACTTTCTGAAAAATATACATTCTGTGGATTGTAGTTAGAGCTGTGGAAATAACTGTCTTGTCAGCCCATTGGCGAAAAGAAAAAAGGAGAAAATAATTCATTCTAGATCAGCAAAATTACCTCTCTGTACAATCACGACACAGCAGAAAATGTTTAAGAAAAGATACAAGAACTGTGGCCTTATATGAGCATTGTCAACAACTGTGAACTCTTATTGTGACTCCACCTTTATCCAAATAGCTGTTCCTGGAAATGTCCTTGAAACCCTACTTGAAAATACTACATTAAGGCTTCTAAAATATATGAATGAGCTTTGGTTTGCCCATGACAGGAACTTTCATTCTTCATTCCTCCACTTGGGCATGATAAAGATGTAACTATTCCTTTATACTTGCTTTTTGAATGAGAGAGGATGTTTTTCCAAAAAGACTTAATCTGATCAGCATTTGCACAGGATGAGAGAAGTGAAGAGCCATAAAAGCCTTAGAGAGAACTCTAGTCCCCAAACAAAGACCAAATTTGCTCAACTGCAGAATAAAAATGGTAAAAGTTTGATCTGTGGTGTACCACATGCAAAAAATTTTCATATAAAGATATTAATTTTGAAACTTGTAACATTGTTGTTCCTTCTCAAATTTCAACCTGTTCTGCTGCTGCTGGGTTTTTTTAATCCACAGCCTGTAAAGTCACATGTCAAGTCTATACAGTGCCATATCCTCTCAGACATCAGTGTTTCAGCCACCACCACTCCTAAGGTTATATGGTTTCCTCTGCAAAAAAAAAAAACTACAGCTCCTGAAAGCAGCTGCTTATTAGTAGAGAATGCGTCCCTTAGAAGAATCACTGTTGACTGAAAAGACAGCTGCTCAGAAAAGTTGGAGTTGTTTGACCCCATTATGGAGGCAATCATAAAGGAACAGAAGTTTCAAACATGCTTCACTATATGGTAAATAATCTATAGACATTTCATCCAGCTCTTCTAGAAAATACTGCACAGGATATACTTTTACTCCTATGATATAGAATACTGAACAGCATTCCATCAATTTTTCACACTGCTAACCTACAGAGTAATGCACGTGAAACACATACGTTTTATCCAAAATCCCTGATCTATGTTATCCTCAAAGGCTGAAGAGAAAAATCAAGAGTACCATGAAATATTTTCCTCAATGTCAAATATTCCCTTTATACACTAACAATTATTTGCTGACTAAGGTGAGAAAACATCAGTGATCTCCAAATAGCATTACATTTGTTCATAGATTACAAATTAAATAATAAATATGGTTTAACTGTCATTTGGTTTTCATAAACATAAGTACTTAGGAGTGAAAAGCTCTTGCACCTTTACTGCAATACAACACACTCTTGAGTGTGCCATTAAAAGAAGATCCAGCAATCAAACATTGTTGTTCCATGAATTGTAGGACTCCACTTTCTTTGCAATGGATATATTCCTATGACACATTTATTAAAATTTGTATGTGTGTTTATTTGTGTTTAAGTTTCTGTTCCAAAGTAGCTCAAATAAAATGGATGCCCAGGGGAGCAAGCTCCTTCAGCTTTGAAAAAAACCAGCAGAATAAGGAGTTTAGGATTCATTTGTACCAGCATTTGAGTACAGAGAATTTGTACATCCAAGTTAAGCCCTTAATCCCAGCAGGCATTTTGAGAACACACACTCTTGCAACATCTCATTTGATCTGATGAATTTCATTCTCTTCAGAAAAAAATTGCCACAAACCTGTGCCACACAAAAGCTGGAATGTGCTGCAGGGTAACCTCATAATAATAAGCAGCAATAAAACCCTGCGGACATCCTAAAAACTTCTAAATTTACCTAAACAGTAAAGGATGACAAAACACATAAGCTGCCATGCTGGAATGGCACAGCATCAGGTGCGAGTTGGTACGGACAAGACCAAAATACCAACGCAGCCACGAGGGCATCATGGCAGCCTAGTAAAGCAGCATGGGATACAGCCTGTACAGCTCCTTGATGTGATTCAGTAAGGACTGCATAAATTCCAAAAAAAGGATTCATTTTAAAATAATTAAACAAGGACAAGGTTCTTCAAAAATGAGAATTATACTTCGATGAGAAAAGTAATGTAAAAAGTAATTTTTCCTTTACCTTAAAAACCTTAAATTAAATAAGAAAAATCTTCTTAAGTTAATAAAAACTACACCAGGCACATTCAAAAGAAATCTCCTCCATTAAATTCAGCTTTTTCACCTTTATGACAAAGCTGAAAGCCACTATAACTTTCACTGTTCTTTTGTGCAGCAGAAGTAGAACTAAATTTTGAACGAGACGAAGATTTTTGAAGTTCAGATCTGTGATTCAAACCTATCTCCTATTACATGCTCACAAGCAAGTACTATCATAGGTAGAGGAAAACAGCAGGAATTCTAAAGCAGTGGGATTTCCTTCGGTAATCTTTGAGAGCACTGAAGCAAGAACAATTCCATCCTGCAGTGCCTCACACTATAATAATCCCCCAGATAAATTGTCTAAACTTTTGAGATTAGTGCTGGTTGCAATATCTTCCTGTTGATACTTTTCTGGATTTCTATGTATTTCTATCTATATTCATACTTACAGTGAAATTAATTAAAAGAGTTAAAAGTTTATTAAAAGTTTATATAACCAAATTAAAGACTATCAATTAATAAACTTTGCTACATCATTAGTCTGAGCTAGTTACATTTACAATATTATTTTAGTATATATTATTTTGGTAGATTCACTTCACTTTCAACAAAACCGATCACTGACAAGAAATTCCAGAAAAATTACTGAACAGAAAAACTAATGTGACAGCAATCATAATAAATGACTCTAGGGACTCTTATTAATTCAGTCTAGGGACAAAGTTTTAATTCACTTTAACAGGACAATAATCACAGCTGAAGCATATGTGTATATAAAAATTCTTAGCAGCAAGACCTTAGCTTGGTATTTTTACCTCAGTTTCTGCCTGGTAAATGGTGAAAGATAATTTTTACAAGTTGTTTACTATTGGAATAGTTAACAACCATTTTTCTTCTACTTTTATTTGCTGACATCCCATTTTAAGTACATAAAAAACATCAGTTTGCCTAAAACACTAATCTGAAAACATAGGCATAATTACTCGAGTCCTTGGGTATTTGAGAAGTGGTTTGTAAGCATATAGTTTAGCATTAAGGCAGACCTATAATGTTGCATAAAACCTAAACAGTGATGACTTACCTTATTTAGGCCTGAGTTTCACTTCTGCTCTGTCTTGACTGAAACACAGCACAAGGAACTTCAAGAGCACCTGCAACACCCATTTAATGGAATCAGCAAGCAGAGAATTAAGATGGACCTCGAATTTGCAAATTATTTGCTGAAATATGATTTGATTATTACATTATGCAGGAGTTCAAAATTACATACATATTATATATGGCACAAAAATCTGATTTTACCACAAGAGCCATATTGAACAACCTTTCTTACTCTCAGACATGAGTACATGCAGTATTTTGCTAGAAGCAGGAAGAATGGGAAACAAACACTTCTCTCTGGACATGAGCTGGGATGAAGGGGGACAGCAGGGCTTCCTTGAGCCCACTCAGAAGTTCTTTACTTGGCAGCAGAACTGGTTTCTCCTGCCTCAAGAATGCTCTGCAGAACAAGACCTCATGGGGAGCAGAGGGAGGCTTGGGAAGATGATCAGTGCTCCCGGGAGCAAATAATGCTTCTGGGATATAGGAGAGAGCAGCAGGGATAGGAAGCATCTCTTGCTTTCTTCCTTTCCCTTCCCACAGCTGACCTCTCTACAGCCAAAACTTTTGTTCCTCTTTTGAATGAATAAAACATCTACTACTACGTCCAAGGTCTGGTCCTATTTCTTTCCTTCCCATCTTCTGTACTTCCTTACATATGCCATTTCTCCTATATCTCTGTCTTCCTAATTGTATGAATTAGTGAACAGATTAGGGTCTAGAAGCAGTGAGGTTTGTACCAGACACCAGATCTGCTCTTCTTGCACCACTCTCTTAGATTTAAGGCAAAGGCTCTTGTC
Organism: Haemorhous mexicanus; assembly: GCF_027477595.1. NCBI lineage: Eukaryota > Metazoa > Chordata > Aves > Passeriformes > Fringillidae > Haemorhous > Haemorhous mexicanus. The sequence continues at coordinate 11,259,249 of NC_082350.1, read as the reverse complement.
TGCTGATCTGTGAACAGGAAAGGGGTGACAGTATCCAAGAAGCACACCAGCATACACAATGCTGATTAAATTGCATAAGTACCTCTCTCCAACTATTATACTCAAAAATAGTTCTGATTCTCCCTGGAGCTTGTCTTTAAAATATTTTTAGCAGCAGAGCTCTTCAAACAGACAAGTACTACACACTCTGGGGGCACGTGCCAAGAGATGAATGGAACAATGTTTCCTACCTACAGATGAATTTATAATTTTTGCTTCCAAAGCAAATAAAAAAAATTATAACAGACTCTCCCTCAAAGCACCTAAAAACAAATAGATTTCTAAAAGCTGTGCAAGTTTTTCTTTCACATAGAATGTCTTGGCCTACAAAAAGAATATCAGACCAAATACCTTTTCTGTAGCTACTCTTATATGAAGGTAAAACAGCCATAATTATTCCCTGCAACACTGGCAGGCTTTTATCTTTCTCCTATTCTACCATAATTGGTTGCTGTTTGGATGTTTGGTTTTTTTCAAGAAATGAAAAAGTAGATGCAAGTTGCAAAGCATATCCTCCCCTTCACCTCAGGGGCTACTCTGAATGTTGGTTAAGGGAGGGTTTACTGTGCATGCTCATTATTTTTATACAATGGTTATATTCTTCTGCTGAGGCTATCTGCAACTACAGGTGTTGTCATTTAGCTAATTAAACCTAAGTTGTCCAAAATCCTGCAAATCTCCTGCAAATGAGAGATTCAGGCAGCTGAATTGCCTGATTTGACTCTGCCATGATCATGTGAGAAAGTGGAGGTCTAATTAACAGCAGAATAATCAATTGGTTCTATCTATGTTCATTAACAGTCTCAGTCTGTTTGCTAGGGACATTAGGTAGCACGCTGTAAGACCCACAACATTCTTGTTCTCCATCAGGAAAAAAAGAAGTTAAAGCAAAATCCAAGAAAATCCACCCATGGAGGTTATTTTTTGTATTTTCCCAAATCAGCGAACACTGTCTTAGCTAAAAGGATGAATGTATCTGCCTAACAAACTCTGCTAACATTGCAGAGAAGCAAACTGAGTCTGAAAAAGTGGTACCAATTAACACCACTTTGTAGTCTTTTACAGCAGGTGTGGTACTAAATGCCAACACAGCCTGAACATCACACCTGCTCAGGTCTAATTAATACCATTAAGGGATTAGTGTTCAGCTCACACACACACACCCCCCCCCACACACACACCATGGATCCCTGTGACCTGCCTTAAATTTAGGACTTCAGGGAAAGTTTTCAATATCATTTTATGCACAATAAAGGCTACAAAGAATGTAGATGTGCTGGTTTCAGTACCTGAAACCTCTTTTCCTAGAAGAGATCACTTGACTTCCTGCCAGTTGCAGTGCTGCCATCAGTATGCTAAATGTACTGTGTGTCTTAAAATAGCAGCAGCCTCTGCAGCCCTGGCCCAGCAGGCAGCATCTCAGTTGTTCTGAACTGATTTATCTGATCAGGTGTCAGAAGCTGAATATCAGACCTAAGCTTCTTCCCCAGCTAACTGGGATGACAGCACTGCTCACTCCCTCAGCCATAACAATGAGCATCAGCAGAGGAACACGATTCAGGCCACCAGAACATACCAGGTCCAAAGCACAGAAATGATGTCTTTATAACTGGAGATGACCAAATCCTACTAAAGAACAGAACAATTCCCAGGAATTTTATTTTTTTGTCCCAGTATCAGAAAGAGCACCATGAATCTGGCTATGTAAGGACAACTTATAACCTGTTCCTTTCTCCTTTACCCCATGGCTGATTTATGAATCAGAATATGACAAAGCTAATGGCTAAAAAGAAATGAAAAAGCCATGCACAAGGATTCTGCCACAGCAATGTGGGAGCACAAGTCTTCTGTTTGAAATAAGGGATAGCCTCTCCACTGAAGAGTAGTACTCAGGAAAACTGCATTTCAGCTCCTGTAATTGACTTAGCAGCAGAGAGGCAAGACAAAAATACGGGGAAAGCAAAAAAAAAAAAAAAGCAAGGGAATCAATGGCATGTATTCTTTGACTACCTAAAATGACTAGTCTTTTGTGATTTAGAAAAATAATTAGGAATACACTGATGCTCTAACACACAATTGGTCTGAAGCTCTATCACTCTTTCTCCAGGGCTTTCAGCAATTGGCTGATTTACAGAGATACAGAGACTGTTTTAGGACTACAAGTACAAAAAACAGTGAGATAATTGTAATTCCTCATTGTTTATTGCTGTTGCTTTGAATGTGCCTTAATGTTACAATCAAGAGAAACTAGCCATTAAGGCCTGCATTGTTTGTTTTGTTGGGTTGGGGGTTTTTAAACTATATTTCTCTCCAAAGCCGGAGGAATCCATCAGTCACAGCGAAAGAGAGAATTGTAAACATCTTTCTGATAACTTTCAACAATCTGAGATAAAGAAACATGCAACAAAAATGTCTTGGAGAAGAAAGCAGAGAAACAGCCAAGCCTTTACCCAGCACAGCTCATTTGGGTATTGCTTCTCTTAGACTGGTAGCCAATATTAATGAGAGCATTAAATAGCAAGGGAAAACAGCAAGAAGAAATCAAGCCTCAGAAAAAGCCTCCAGAAAGAAGGGCATTGATAAAATGAGTATAATGACACATTAACTCTATTGTCCAAGGTCAGACTGAATGTGCCCCCTCATTGCAACGGGCAAACAGACACATTCCAACACTAAGCCCAGATAGTCAGCTTTCTCCATGGTAAATACACCGGCCAGCACAAAAATAACAGCCTGCTAGTCTTGTTCTTATTCTGAAACTCCCCATTTCTCACTGTCCACATCAGCAGGTAAAGGGTGCTTCAGCTGCATTATCTGCTGGCTTTGATGGTGTGTACAATTACAGGGTTTTGCCCATTTACTGATATACTCTGCCACCCTTTAGAAGTGATCTCTCTCTCCCACTATTGAAACAGCAGATCACAGACTCTGAAAAGACTATCAAAGAAAGGACTTTGACTTCTTACTCTGCTTATGCACATTTCCCTTTCCAGCTAGAGCTGGCAGCAGACAGGCTTAATTCAACTCTCCTTAATTGCCCTGGCAGCTCACTTAGATTCACTGACTTCAGCTGGAGCACAATTAAGAGAATAGTGGATAATTCAAAGCTTAGAATTCTTTTTCTCCTAAAATCTGTGCAATGAATCTCTTCAACCTAACCCACAGACATACCTTGGAATATATTGCTTTTTCTATCATGCATGCAAGAAAGCTGTTAATGTTGGTGTTTGACACCTTTTAGGATTTTCCTTCTAAAATATTTATCAGTATAACTCCATGGAGAGCTGCACATTATTGTGTAGGTTTAGGATCAATTTCTGTGAAATTATTTTGGGAAAATTATAACTAATTAATATGAATAGTGAATTTGCTCTCATGTTCAGTCAGCTGCAAAATTCTAATCTTCATACAACATGAACACACTCTGATGATGTTTCTGCCAGGGAGCAAATACAGGGCATTTCCCAAAGAGCTTTAATGGATGAGATGAAGGATGAATGTTTGAAACAGATAAAGGAAAAAAAAAGGGGGGGGGAAGGGGGAAAAGAAAGCAAAGGCTTGCTATTTTTCCCAAAATGCTGATGTTTGCAGCAAGATATTAAATTCTTCTAAGACACAAATTATGAGTAATTGAGACAATTCTCACGTCCTCCTTGTGCCTATATAGCACTTATGAAAAAAAGATATATTTTTGTGACAGAACACACTTCCTCTGTTTCACCAGAATGAGTAAGGGAGAAAACAAAACACACCAGTGCTCTGAGACCACGTCTCTCTTGTATGAACTCCACTTACCTAATCAGGTCATTTTAAGGCAAATGACTGCAGGTAGATATCCCACATGTGGAAAATGATTCCCAAGCATGGGAAATGCGCAATAGAAATTCAAAACTAGTAACTGGACATTCACTTTAATATTGCATAAATCAAATCTTTTTAGGATTAATAAGATTATCAATAATATTATTAGTAGCACTGTTTTAGTCAAACTAACTTTCCTATTCACTTTTCCAGATAAATCTGCATTGACTTTCATAAAAGGTTACTATGTGGAGAAACCCTCTGGGCTTCCTTTCTTCAGCTATCACATCTAGTTTTCAAATTAACACACATGCTTTTTAAAATTCATTTTATCACTGGTATATAAAGAAAACAAACATTTTGAGACAAGATCTACTGCTTCTCCCATGGAACAAATGCATTTCACAGCTCTGACTTTAGGTCTGTATTTGAAGTACAATGCACTGCACAATTATTTTGATCAACAAACAAAGCACACAGAGCAACAGAGGTACAACTGACACAGAATGCGCTTTTTCTAACTCGGGCAAACCCATACAGGGATGTTGCTGCCTAAATTGCAGAACAAGCAGTGCCAGCCTCATCTAGTACCCCAGAGCCCCAAGCTATCCTCTGCCAATCATTGGTGAGGAAACCCAAAGTACCGGGCTTTGGAATAGCTCAGGGAGGCCTTGAGCACATTTTCTCTTTGTACCTCCCATTTCAGAACAGCAGGGACCCCGTGCTGGAGATCTCCTGGAGCACCTGAACAGATCCACAGTGGAGCTGGCTGCAGCCTGTGGCTCCACAGGGCTGAAATGTGCTGTTTTGCTTAATCCTCACTGCACAAATGCATTCCAGCACCAACAGTGCTGCTGCAGATATCAAGAGTTTTGATAATCTAACTAGAAAATGCTCATTGTCAGCTGTGGTGACAGAACACGGGGGAATGAAGCAGAGGGAGAATAATTTAATTTAAAATGCTGACTCTTAACTTCACTTCTGGCTTGCCCCTCTCCTTTTCTTCTTTGTTTGCATTACCAAACCAAACAAAGATTTTTATGTGTGTTTTAGTTGTTTGCTCAACCATGTTTTTGGAAGAAAAAAAAAAACTGTTCTTCACCCAAAAATCCACTGGCTGATAAGAAGGATGCTAAGGGTCTCCTATGGCCTGTTGAGAAGATGAACAGCAGGATTCACTTCACCCCTACTAAAAGATTCTTCTCCTATTTTTTATTTTTTACCAACCAGTGACAAGCCCACATTTCTCTTTCTAGGCCAACTGGGATAGCTTAGGACCTTTGACTCAACTAAAAGTAGTTGAAAATCCCATTTGCTTTTCTCAAGCTTTCAGAAATTATATTAAAGTGTCTTTCTGGTTTTGTGCCTCTATAAATTTGTAGAGTCAGTGCTACGTCATTTTCCCCATTTCCAGTAAAGAGATAGGAATGCAGCTTTCTTCCTCTTTTGTGGACTTGACCCTTTGGAGAAAAGTTATTTACACCACAGTATTCTAAAATTATGAAAGTTTTGCTATCTCATGTCTCTTGTAGAGAATGTGAAGTTTTCTTATATAATACAAAAACAAAATCAGGAATTTGGGATTTCCATGTCTTAACAGGCTGGCAACAGGAAATTGTGATATTCATCTTGCACCAGACAAAATTATACTACGATTGTGGCAAATAAATGGGGTTTTTTTCTGTTTTGGGATTTTTTAGCAATGTAACCATGCCTGTATGTTGTTTTGAATTGAAAGGAACACATGAAGAGAAAAAATACTTTACAAATCCTGAAACCAGCAGCCTTTTTCAGTAGTCTTTTTGGAGTTATTAAAAAAAACCAAAACAAAAAAACAACCACATGCAAAAAAGCTAAAATAATACATTAGGACTTTGTTCTCCCTTTCACCTACATAATATGCACTGTCACTTTGCAATGAATAGATAATAAGGATTAAAACTGCATTTGTTTCCCCCACAGATTAAAAAGACTGCTGAAAGGCAAAGTAGAAGCTGGCTTCCCTACATGTCAGCTCTCATATAAAACATCCTGTAGCAACAGGACAACTGTGATGAAAGCTGAATGCCAACCTTCCAGCTGAAAACAAATCTTGCTGGGAAATTAGCTGTAAGGGACACCATAGCTACCATGATTGTCTTTGTTTATCACATGCCACACTATTAATTTGTTACACAATCATAACACTACTGTAGCATAATTTAAAAGTGTTTGTTTACTTGCAAAGACAAGAAATACACATATTAAAATCCTTTTGTTTTTGTAGATGTTTGATAGCTTGGAAGAAGGCATCCAACAGCACTTGGTATTTAAAGAAGAGCCTTTCAAATCATGGTGACATCTTACACGTATTATTTATCTTAGTATGTACAAGGCAAGGTCACCACAGACAGCAACACAGTGTTTCCAAATACCAGCCCATGTACAGGTTTCACAAAGTCACCCTAAATATCTACCAGAAACACACATCAATTAACCCCTCCAGCAGAATCAGACTGATGTCTGCTGAGCTGCATTTCTTTGGCATAAAATGTCACAGCTGGACATATTTACATCCTCTTTGGCACCAAGGCTGGGAGCTTTGTGAAGGAGCTGATGGTTTGCACCATCTCAGCATCAGCCCATGAGCCGCCTGAACATCACAAGTGCTTAGTGACAGTGAGAGTTCCAGAGGAACTACTGGCTTTTTCTTTGATGGCACCAACAAAATTCACCAGGGTGATATTTCAAATACAGTAAGATCCTTGTTCTGCAAACAATTTGTCTGATCCTTAACAGAATTTGCTAAGAAACTTCTCCAGTTTATCACAGAAATACTTTTAGTTCTGTAAACCAGGCAAGAGTGACCATGAGCTATGCCCTGAAGAGGATGATAACAGCACTTGATGCCAGGCATTCTTGTCTAGTCTTCTACTATTCCATTTCATGCTTTTTGAGCTTGATGCACAAGGTTTCTTTTTGTAAAACTTATTGCATTATTCTTTTGGAAACATTAAAAATATGCCAAAAACTGCAGCACAAATTACTAGAAAAAAGATATAGTAAAATGGTTTAGCATTTTATACATAAATGACAGGTAACTTTGGATTGAATCATGTGCTTGTTAAACAAATACAAAACATTGTCTTTATGATGTATTATCGAGCTTTTAATTTTGCTCGCAAATTGTTATTGTTAGCTATAAGAACATGCAGCAAATCTGGCTTTTTCCATTTTCAACTTAGACAACAGAAGAAATTTGGGGGCTTTAAATTAAATGGCTATTTTCTCCTTTTTTATAAGAGGAAAATATTCTAGATTTAGCTCTGACCATACACCATTTAATGTTAAATAAAGCCAAGAAAAGCCTACAAATTTAAATTACCACTAGGATTCACCAATTTTTCTTCTCTGAAAAATATTTACAGCTTGGTTTCACCTAAATTTGTGGGGACAGGGAGAATGGTTGGGTTGGGTTTTTTTGGCATCTTTTGCAGAAGCCAAAGTACCAGGCAGAGGGAGGTGGGTGGAGGCTGTAAAATAGTTCTTCCATAGGATGCCTCTGTATGACAGCCAAAAGCCACAGGGCTATTTTCTGGTTTCCATTATGGTCTCCACTCCTGCCTTTCACTTGTAAAGGTGACAGCACAAACGGGGCCACTCCATGCTGGACTTCTCACGAGTATTTGGGATACTAAAGAAGCATTTCTTTGAGTGTGCTGTGCCGTGACAGAGACCAAGGCTCTCTCTGAGCTCCATCTGACTCAGGGCCCTTTGGAATCTTTCAAAGCCACATCACCCCTCTTCCAGTGTAACCTACCACACACATAGAGGTTTTAGACAAAAAGCTAACAGCCCTGCCTCTTTCAGCTAACACATCAATTTAGGGGAAGCAGCTTCCATTACTGTTGTCAGGAAGCATCAAAAGGAATGAAGGCACCAGAATAGATCAAACATCCAGCTATGTCTTGCTGAGAGTTATATATACACTTCAGAGAGGGGTATGGCTGGTCAGAAGAGCAACAGAAGGCAACACAGGGTGGGTCAGGACACAAGCAAGGCTTTTTAACACGTGGTCTAAAGACTTCAGTGAGTACCTGAGCCTGAGTAGATCTCTGGCAGCCCTCAGAAAGAATCAGTTCCTCCTAACACTGTCAAAATAAGAAAATAATAAAACTGAATAAATGAATTGAAACTATTAGTAGTGCTTTAATTTTTTTTTATTTTGAGCCTGTATGAGGCATAAGCCAGGAGCTACAGCTTCTACCTCTCACACTGTTCTCGCTTCCCTCCCCAAACTACTTTTGAAAGCACAGCACAGATGCTTTCCCAGCAGTGTGTTGTTCTGCTGCCAATTCCTTTGTCTTGCTTGCACTGTCACCAACTGTACTCTTCTGGGGGTAGCCTTTTCTGGTTCTAACAAGATGTATTTCACAAATCACAAATTAAAGCACCGCAACAGGTCTCCCGACGTGAACAGAAAAATTGTGTTTGCTGGAGCATGAGCACAAAGGACGGAAAAGATTCATTGCCACCAGACATCTCTAACTGGAAACAGAACTACTGCTAAAAATTAATTTTAAAACCCAGTTATGAGGGAGTTCTAGAAGAAATGTCAGACAGATGACCTTAATATAGAAGTGAAGACAGTACAATGGTCATGGCACACATGCTACTTCATGTCTCTGCAAACCAGAGGAATCACTAATCTGGGCATGGAATGCCTCAGTATTTCGAGTCACATTGCTCTCAAAACATTTAGCCACATTTTATAAAAACATGGTGAAATATTTAAAACATACCAGACTCCTGGTAAATGGGAACTACTATATCTTGAGTGCTTAAGTTACTTCTACAACTGGGAAGTTTAATATCTTTAATATTAACAGAAAAATAATCTCTAGCTAAAATATCTTAAATCTACTCAATTATTGAATGTAAATCTAAATTAGCTGCTTAGTTCACATCAATTTGAGGAAAAGAATAATTTGTTACATGTGTTTTGGGATCTATGTTAACTCTCCAAAGCATATTGTGAAAGATATTCCAGATTCTTTATAAGCAAATTCAAATACAGCAGCATTACTTTTTCTGTGAAGATCCTTTTCCATCTGAATGTTCTATGATGCTACTTTTTATATTATAGGTTTCTCATTCATGTTTATAGATGTAGTATAAAAGAAAACACAAACATTCAATTAATTAAAATTCCTCATAGGTCATAATATGATTAAAAACAAAAGAACAAGAGAGAAGACAAACATTGCTAGCTCCACAACAGTGTTATTAGGTTAAGGACATGACAATTAACAATCCATTGTCTGATTTTATTTCTACAGTAGTTTGTTGTTGTTGAAGTAATGACAGAGCTTGGCTCATATGATTGCACACAGGTATGCAGTGCTATAGATGAACATTTGTTCACTGCCTGGGATAAGTCATCCTCAGTAAGTACACTCAGGGCTCCAGGAGCATTCTGGGGCACAGCCATGGACCAAAACCCACAAGCACTATGCACACACTAATTTCTTCAGGCCCCCTACAATTAGAGTCAATAATTGCCTCTTTACAGCACTAAGCCTCCTTGAATAAAATTTTGTGCAGATGACATCTGTTCCTTTTACATTCATCAATATATATTATTTTGTTCTCAATACATCTCAATGCTAAGAACTTTATACATATATTAGACTTCCTAGTGCAATGTCCTGGATATCATTGGTTGTGCTAAATCACAGATACGATTATTTCTAGAATGCTTATTTGGCTTAAATTATGAGACACAGCCATTCTTAAAGCTGGAATTCTTAAACCTCTCTCATGTCCCCCTAATCTTTGAAGCACAAATTTCCTGAGAGCTGCTGATGCTCTGACAGTCCCCATTTGAGTGTGAGCAGAAGCAAAGGTCTTGCTCCTGGGTGTGACCACAGCTTAGATGGTTCTGTTCCATTGCTGATACTCTACTGACAGCTGACATATGAGATGTCACCTCATTTTTACTCCTTAGTGTGCTGTATGCAACATACTGGCATTATTGATTTAATACAGGTACCCTGGCCTTTATAGGTAACATTTCATCAATTATATTATTAGGTAGCTTCATCTTTATAATAAAGACAGATTAAGTTATCCAGTCATTAGAAATTAAACAGCACTGTCTTCTCCACCTCTCTTCTAATTTGCTTTTCTACTTCATTTGTACATGTGCATATGACAGTGCATTATTTAATTATTTCAAAATTTAAGCATCCAGAAGGAAGAGGTCTGCTACATATATCTGAGTTAAATATAGCCCACTTCTTGCTAGACTCCTTCTTCCTTTAATATTATTTCAGACAAATCCAGTGACAGTATGTTTAATCTAACACCGAGGTGCCACACAAAGCTGAAACAGCGTAGACTTCTGGGGGTTTTGGGGATTTTTTTTTCAGTTTTTGTTGGCTTTCATTTGTTTGGTTATGGGGTTTTTTTCTTCTTTTAGGAAACTTTCACTTGCATTCTGATTATTTTACGTGTACACTGTCTCCAACTGCATTTTGAGTTTTCTTGATGACAGTGCAAGAGACACCAGAGGTACAACATAAATTTCTGTCACACTTAACTGAATGGTAGGAGTGAAGAGTACTCCCTAAAATTAGACTGACTGTTTCCATGGAAACAAGAGAGCACAAACAGAATTGTAATAACTTGACTTTATAAAATCAAACTAAAGGGCATCTTTATATATTTTGTTGACAAAAGGACAGAAGCCAGTAGTTTATTATTTATGGGATTTCACCTTTAGGCATATTGCTGATCCTTATTTTGTTCAGAAGAAATGAGTTGTTGCTTTTGAGGTCAGGGAGGCTCACCTTGGTATAAAAGATACAGGGTACCACTGTTAAAAAATATTATTGCTCTCCCAAATAACACAGATGAGAGCTTGAACATAGAAACAGTTTGAAGACATTAAGACTAATGTTCAAATGGAATTTACCACTCATCTTCAGAAAAACAAAAAACAAACAAACAAACAAACAAAAGCCCAAAAAAAAAACCAGAAAAGGGAGAAAGATACCTATTTCCAAATTGCTAGCAATGGAAATCAGACATTGTCACAGTGATACAATATCTTTTCTCTGTTAAAGAGAAAAACAAAAGGAAAATAAATACACCCCCCAACATGGTGGGTGGGGAGGGGACTGGAAATTAAGGAAAATGCTTAGGAGTTACTTGCTAAACTATAACAGCTGATTTTGTGAAATCACTCTAATTCTCTGCCCCAATTAGATGAACATTCCCTACTGATATCCTCCTGGAACCAACACCCCAGGGTTTAAAACTGTGCTCCAGAAAAAGAGACAATTGCTAATTGTGAAGGATTCCGTCTCTTCCTACTGGCCAGGCCCTTTGATCCTACAGCCAAGGATTAGTCCTTCACTGTAGCCTACTAAGGGTTTCAGATCTAGACATAAAACTTCCCATTGTCCTCTCACATTGTTTGATTGCTCAAATGTATATCATATGCAAGTTTTATTAGTCATTTTAGCAGTTCTAATAATTACTTTGAAAATAACAATGTCAAATGTCACAGCCTGCACAAACCAAAAAAAGCAGCTCCCTGACAGTGATTGCTACTTGCCAATTATCCGAGTTTTAATCCCTTCTCTATGTAATGGTGAGCTTTTTATCATTCTCATTTCATAGGCAAAATTCTGACCATCAGCAGCTCACATTTTCTGCAAAAATAGTTATATCAACAGTATTGCCTGCATAAGTTAAATTTGTAAAGCAGAGAGAAGAGACAGATGTTTTCAAAGTAATGATCTTCTGGTTGTTTAGCAATACACTTATTTCTTTCACTGTAACCTTCTTTTAATACTTTGTTATTGAATCTTTTGACAACTACTCAAAAACTATACAAGGAATCAATGACTGATTGTTCCTCTCTACCTTCAGCCATCACAAAAACAGCTTTAGCTTCCTTCACTTCCAGGCAATTCTTCCAGTGTTCTGAAATGAGCTAAACAGGTCAATAGTCAATAGCCTGCACAGCTCCTCAGGCAGCCCTCTCAAAACTTTTGTGAGTTTGTTAATGAACTCTAGCTCACTGTATGATGTGAATTCTGGTAGTTTTAGTATCTATACTGCTGACATGTCATCTCTTTTTAGCCCCAGATAAGGAAGGAGTGGGGGGGGGGGGGTGTGGAATCAATACATCTTTCTTTAGAACAGGCTGAAAGGAGAGGCAACCAAGGACAACAGGGGTTTTCCTGCTTCAGGTAACATGCTGTACCTTGTCAGAGGGACCAAGGAATAACTCCTGATAGGGTTCATCTCCTTTAGCCCTAGGACTGGACACCAGCATGGAAAGAGACTGATGGAAAGCACCAGCATCAAGAGCTTCTCATGGATTTGCTTTCAATTCCACTGTGTTTGGATTTGCCACCAAGGAAGTGAAAGGCACCCCTGATTGGGCAGCTATTCAATTTTACTTAAAAATTCCAGAGGAGCCCCAGACTGAAGACATTCGCTTTACTCTCATAAAGCAAAGTGGCATGAACTTGATTATAAGGATATAACAAAAGACAAAGCATAAAAAGAATAAAGCATAATCCCTATTTAAGATGGCCATAAAACTTGAAGCAAGTTGATTAAGTTAAATTTTGTTGATTTTTAGTTCAGTTTGTGAAAGGTTTTTTGAGGGTTGGTTTATTTTATTGTGAGATGTTTTGGTTTGGTTTTGGGTTTTTTTTAGTAAGATTCTTAGTCTGCTTAATGATTTATTTATTCTTAACCGAAGGGGATAAGTTACTTCATAAATTGATCCAAAATCATATTGACAGCTGGTAGGACTGATACAAGTATTTGTAAAGTAGCTTTTCCCTAAACGGTTCCATCTCCTGTAGCATCTTCATTTTAAGTTTGTCATTAAATACAACCTGTACTTTTAATTCCTTTATGTACTTACGTATTTACTTTCACACAGAATACCCAAATATACCAATAAAGTAACATCTTTTGAATGAGCACTAGTAAGGCATTTTTGTTAGAATTGGGCTTTTTTTTTTACTTTCCTACTGTAACTGGCTAGGTATTTTATAATTTTTCAATGCTATCTTCATTGGCAAGAATAATATTCTGCAACACAGATCAGGAAAGGAACCAAAAAGGAAAAAAATTTGTGAAACTGAACCTTTAAAAAGAGCATTTAGCACAGTACTAATGTAAGACTGAGAATACTGAAATGCAAAGAAGACACCTATTCATCTTCCACTGAAACTTGTAAGAGTAAGGAAAACAGTTTTAGAAGTGATTAACTGAGGTGATCTTCAAAAAAAGTCACAGGTGAAGATGCAAGATTTGACTTCATTTTCCAGATCTTTCACAATTCACAGGATATGGCCTTGAACATAGTTTACTTGTATGTTTATTAAAATCTAATTAAAATCACAGTGAAATTGCAATACTGCCTATAAAATTCCTTTCTATGCCTTCCTCTCAATATCTTCTCTCCGTTACTTTTCAAACAACACAGAGTCCCATGGGAGGTTAAACACTCCATGACCATCCTGTATGCTGCTACAAGACTAATAATACCCCAAAACTTTTTCTAAGCTCAAACCACACAAGCAGTGTAAGAAACATGACACAAACATACATACCTTTTAATAACAAATAAAAGAAAAATTCTAAAGAACGCAAAGTCTTCCTATCTGCTAGCTAACAGAATTTTTCATAGATAAAAACCACATTACAGAGGACTAATAAAATGAGAGTGTGACACTATATGAATACAACTAAAAGATGGGGATTGCAATTATCTGTAACAAATCATTAATAGGCTTTGAATTCAGAGTTAGACCATGAAATCTCAGATGCCCTAGCTTTTTCCTTGTCAGCCTGCTGGCCCAGCCTCTTACATCAAGGACTGTGCAGTACAGAGCTTCCAACCATCCCTCCCAATTCAGGGCACCAGGAGAGCAGGATCAAACACCTGGAATTAGAAATGATGCAGGGATGCTCTTTTACAAATGTAGATGTGAATTTGCCATTCCATTTTGTGGTCTGTAGTGAGGCATTGTAACTGAATGTGACAGAACACTGCAGGAGGGCAGTTCTGCTTCGCAGAATTGTAAGGGAAGAGAGTGGGTAACGCTGATTCTTTACAATTGTAGCATGTTTTTCCACAAATAAGCTCTATCCACAAACACACGTATACAGCCAGAAGTCAAAGGTTCTTCAGCTTAATTTCAGGGAGAGGGAAAGGCAGAAGAAAACACAGTTACAACAGAAATATTATCTTACAACCAACACTAATCGTGCCATTGATACACTCAATTACAGCAGATTTCTCCTAAAAACTCAGGTGTACCACATCTTACAGAGTATCAGGTCTTCCACCTACAGATTCTGACAATGTAATAAGATGAAAGGATGAGTGAGAGTCTCAAATTAGTACTAAAGTTTCTCCTGCAGCTGTCCTTACTAAAATTTCCTGTAAAACTGGACCTCTATTAAGCAAACTTTTGGCATTTTTTTTCATTTGTATCAAAACAAAAGGCTACTCCACAGCACTCAAACTTTAGCACTCAGACACAGTACAGAAAACGCTCTTGAATTCCAAGTACAAGGTAAAAAACTATAAATACAGAGCAATACAGAGATTGTTCAGGAATGGGGATAAGGGATGAATGGGTAGGAGTTACATGCTAGAATTCAAAAGATCCTTTTGACAGAAACTTCGCCAAAACAGACTCATCAACACTGAAAGATTTGTTTCTATGAACTTGTATTTACTTGGGGGAAAGTGTGAAAAATCCACAGAGCCATATCTGACCTGCAGAAACCCTCCAACACCACCTAAGTACCGCAAAGAAGGAGGAACAAAAAACCCAGGAAAATTTCTGTCTCCGCCTTTCTTACGTGCAAGAGAAACTGAATCATTTACCAGCTGCTTGTGCTGTTGTTTACAGCTTAGGCAATGCAACATAAGAAAATTAATTATACCAGCACCACAGATTCGTTCCCAGTGTTCATTTACTATGTACATTTTCCTTAACACTTCACAAGATGCCCAGGAAAAACTGAGAAACGATTGGTAAGAAAAGTCCAACAACCTCCCTACAGGTAAGAACGCAGAGCAATCAGCTACTTCCAAACTTCTTCCCTCCTCCTCTTATTGTTTGTTCTCCTACTGCGTGCCACAGTCACACAGTCGTGATCACTGCATGTGAGATCATGACTGCATTACCTTGACAAAGTTGAATCAGGTTTGAGGGCACTCGGCCATTTCCAAGTGCCCTCAAACCTGTCTCAACTCAGTCAAGGTGAAGCAGTCATGATCTCACATGCAGAAGCCCCCAGGCTCTCATTCCTCTGTATTTTACCCAAAACACCTTTGTGGTCTGGGCCTGCTTGCAGCACTGCTGTGACGTGCAGAATAACTTGCAGAAAAAACACTGGCTCTTCAGCTTGGCTTGTCCTAAGGGACTTGACCACAGTCAAGTCAAGTCTCTGCCATTGAATTATTCCCATCTCCTGACATAAGTCCCAATGAACTTGGAAGAAACAGAGGAAGACTAAAGATGTCAGCATGATATTTCCGCATGTTCAGGTTGAGCTACACCTCAGCTAAACTATTCACCTGTTGGAAGTGAAAAGATCTAAATATTTTCTTCAGCTAAAACATAGGTCCCCACTGCTTTACAAGCTTTAATCAACAAACAGATAAGCATATTCCAAATCCTCTAGAACAACAAAGTGCTGAAAATCTGCATTTTGCTGTTTATCATTTTAATACAAGAACAGAAACTTTCAAGTGCCAGTATAATTGTCTTAGAGGTGGAATTGCTTCATTTCCTCTTTTGCTAAATTTTAGAGCAGTTTGTGATACTGACTTTTTTTTCCCCTCAGCCACATCACAAAGCCTGTGTATCACTGTTGAACAACAGGACTCAAGTACTATTAAGAAAATAAGACAGTGCTGGCAGAGAACAAAGTCAGAATTTCTTCATTGGCATCCTTGAGTTCACCACAAGGGGCTGGGGCAGTACCCACCAGAAGGAACAGAGCTCTCTAAGTTACAAAAATTGTTTACATGGGATTTTATAGATACATATTTCAGAGATACTGGAGGTAAAATCTAAAATTATATTCCTAAATTAATAGTAGCCTAGCCATACCACTCATTTTGGTCAGTGTTGCCACACATTTTGATCAATGGCCTAACTTGACTGTTCATTCACAAACGGAATGAATTGAGAGAGGTACTGGGCAGAAAGACACCAAATTTTGCAGAGGTTCCCTTCAAACCTTTCCTCCCAGAGCAGACTTGTCTCTAGTATTGGAGAACTCTCTCTGCAGAAAAATTACCAAAGAAAGTAGTCAGATGATTTTATCATCTTACTGTAAAACTTCCATACCTTCTCAGTGAGTTCTCATGGGTAGCTCCTCACAGCACAGCCAACAAACTCCAACACCCTCCTCAACCAGTTCACCCACTCTTTTATAGCACTCATACTCATTGGACACAGCTGTGGCCAATTAAGGGCAGGCCTGTTCCTAATCTTTGGTAATTAGTACAGCTGCAACTCCTCAGGGGTGAGATTGCCTTCTACACTATCTCTATGCTCTTACATTCTATCCCCCCACAGAATGACAGAAAAAACAATCTATAATTTACAAACCATTTTCACATTTTTCTCTTCATACCTTCCAACCTTCATACATCTCCTAACATAAAATCTCTGGTTTAGCTCTGCCTTCACTTCCTATACATGGCTGATAGCCTCTTGCCTTGTGGAGACCTGTGTGGAGTTACTAATGACCCTATAAAAAAAGAGTTTAGTAATGTATCAATATATGCAACATCTTTAGAAACATGTTAGCTGTTATCCGATTTTTATTTTGTAGCCAATCTGCACTGTTATAAGGTATATTTTGCTTTGGGAACCTTTTAAAATAATTACAATTATTTTATGTAAATTTGAAAAGTTTCTTGCTAATATTTATTCATAAACCAACACTTAAACAGTTAATAAATTTGCAGAATAACTCCCATGAACTCCCTTATCAAAATGGCAAAGAAAACAGCAGTTAAGAAATAACCCATGCACAAAAAAACTTCTATATCTCCTTTCCCAATTATTTATGATTAGCCACAGATAAAGCATAAGCCCAGCTTGTTCAAAAACATAAAAAATATCCTGCAACTTCAACTTCCATTGAAAACCTAAGGAAGAAATGATTAAAAATTTTCAAAATGGAAAACTAAAAAATCAGAAGAGAAAAAAAAAAAATTCAAGCTTTTGAAAGGATGAAACTGAGAAGCAATTTTCTAGAACTGTCAGCTTGCAGAGGCTTCACTTCAATTACTTGGATGTGGAATTTGTTTTAATTTGCCCTCTTTCAGGACTTGTTGCTAATCCTACTACTGTCTCTACCAGCACCACTAATGAGGTCACTGCATAAAGGTTCAGAGCTGAACTGCACTCACAGCAAGAAGATGTCTTTTGCAGAAGCACATTTAATTATATTATCAAGTTTATGTTTATTGCCTCTTGATGAATTTCATATCACATTCTGTCCATTTACAACTGAAGTATTCTTCTCACAGCTACAGGAGAAGTAAAACAGAAGGCTTGAAGAATGAGTCCACTCTCCAAAATATAATCATCCAAATGAAAAACATGCAAACAAAACCAACCAAACTAACAAAAAGAATTTATTTTAAAAAACCTGCAGACGGTCTTGTGTATCAAAGCAACACACAGGCACACCTGCCCTGCTGGGACACGTGCTGCATATGAGCAGTGCGGGCTCAGTAGGATTCCCAACAAGAAATGCAGTTTTTTCTGCACCTCAAATAAACTCTGCCCACACAGACTCAACCTGCAGCACCCAGGGTACTAAAGAGTCCAATAGTAGGCAGGGAACAAAAGGAGTTCCCTTTTCAGGATAATAAAACTTTTAATGCTATTCAGTGCATTTCACATTCAAAGCACAATTTCCCAACAACCATATTTAATTTTTGTTTAAAAGCTAAACTGTCTGCAAACACCACACTGTGCTGCACAGAATCTGGTCTTCACCAGAGTGAAGTCTTAGCAGTATCACATTGTCCCTTCCAGTCCAGTCTGTGAGCAAAGTATGTGCTGTGGAAATTGGTTGTTAGAGGGAAATCAAATTATTAATAGATTTATGATTATATTAATATTAAGATAAATGAATAGATAATTAAATTGATCTTATATATTCTTTCCTCCTTCACTTGCAATATAACTTCATACACATATACTCAAGAACTCTGAAAAACTCTCATGATTTAAGACAATGTAGGAAGCTTCTCCATCATGTGTTACATTCTTTGAGATCTTAGAAATGTAAATACAAATACTTAAATCTCTTTTCGGTTGTTTGTGTTTTTCAACACTTCATTTCTTAACACTTTAGGCTGTAATGAGTGTTTCTAATGTTTTACCTCCTATTTAAATTTGCAGTGAAACAATTTTCAGTATGATTTTTGAGTATGATAGCAATAAACATAGTAAACTGTATTTTTTACTAACAGAGAAAGTTTACATGATTTCTGTGCTGCCTTCATCTCAGGTAAATGCTCTGAAAAGCTGAACAACAAATTTTCTCTAACATTTTGAAGTAAGTGAGAGGAAGATCCAGTTAGTCTTTCAAAGGCAGGAAGTCAAGCCTCCTGTCCTCCTCCTGCTGCACACAGATATCCCCACACATGTTGTGAGAGGATGTGAGCCCCAAGGCAGCCCATGTGCCAGCCTTGTCCTGGCCACAAATGTGTAATGAAGACCCCAGGAAAGAGAGGACACAGGTGGTTGCAAAACAAAGTGCATACAGAGAGGTCAGGTTAGGACACAAATACAGGTTCAGCACATTGGTGTTACTTTAACAGCTTCTGCTCAACTGTCTGAGTCCTCTCTGACAGACCTGGGGCTAAAAGTCTGTCTCCCTGCTCTTTGTTCCTGCCTATTCCAGATGGGCTGTAGAGCTCTGACGGGAAGAGGCAAGGGATAAAATACTAATAGCCGCAGCTATTCCAGTACAATAAAGAGAGCCAGACTGCAGCCAAACATCAGTGAAAAAATGATAAAAATTCTATTTTCCTCTCCTCATACTGGGGAAACCCAAATAGTTCCCTTGATGCCTATATCAAACCCAACCCAAGCAAATAAAAATGTTCTGCTTTTTTAGAAAAACTGTCTGAAATTAATATGCAGTGCTTAGCATAATTTTCCACAGCAGCCCTCCTACCTCCATGAGCAGGAGCAAGGAATAGGAGCTGAGACTTGCAGGATGCACTTCCCACTTTCCTCTTGCCCACCTTTAACTCTGTGCAGCAGTACCAACATCTGGCTGCTCCCTCTTGAAGCTGTGCTTAGCAGGGGAAGCCCATCCACACATTCACTAAAGTCAAATGGAAATTAACCACATGTGTATGAAGACAAAATTTGCATATATCAGATAGAAAAATGCAGAAATCCTTATTTTAGTCCTTGTTTTAGGACACAAACTGCACAGATAAATTTTTAGCACATACTTGGGACCATTTTGCAGAAGGCAAAACTCTGTGGCACCAGACTTCTTATGTGGATTACCCTTTCTCATGAACTCCAGTAGCACAATTAACAGTTGAAAATATTAACAAATACGACAAATGGGAAAAAATATAAAGAAAGGATTCTTTTTAAGAACTGTTGATAAACACGAGTTTTCTGTGATTTCAGATAGTTTATGTCTGGCCCCTGTGATAAGACTGGAAAAGGCTACCAAACGTATTTCTGGTTCCACCAGGGAGACTCTCCAATAGACTCTCACTGCAAACAGCTATTTGCACAAGTGCTTCATCCAATTAGGAATGAAACCCAAGAACCCAACATGATTTGTCTGGCAATCAGGTATTTGCAGTCAGGCTCTGGATTGTGCACACAGACACACAGAAGCACTTCACAAGTCATCAGTCTGGTAATCAAATACTGTTGTTATATAATAAATTTGACTAATGGGCACAGAGCACCTGCTGGTTTTGTTGCTGCTGCTATTACTAGCCAAATTTTATTAGCAAATAAAAGCTAATAGGCTGTTCTTCCATTTCAGTAACTTGTGATAATGGTGACATTAGGATCCCTGTTCTGAGCATATCATTTTTAAGCTCTGTCTACACTTTTATGAGCACAATCAGGCTTGTCAAATCTACTAGTCTAAGAATCTTCATCTTCTTTCTCAGCTGAATTATTTATGCAGCCAATATTAAGTAAAGAACACTTAACATATAAATGTTTTATATCAACTTAATTAAAAGTTCCCAGCTCTCAGTCACTCAGTAATGGCCCAGGTAATTTGCCTAATTTTTGTCTTCAGGGGGTTCTCTTGTGAGAAATCTAACCACACCAAACCAGTTAGGAATGAACAGTTTATTGAAGTGATATGTAATTTTTTTATTTTTTACCCTAATTGTATTTTGGTGACTGACTGAACTGTGAAAAAAGGCTCTTGCTGGAAAAGACAAAGAGTATTTCTTCCCTGAAAGGTGATTTAATAAGGTGTGGCAATAAAAGAGCTCTGCCAATGCCCCTTTTTCAACTGGAACTTCTCCCACTCAGCTCAGCTGATGTAAGCTCTCAGTCCTCATGGGGCAGCAGGGTAGCCCAGAATCACAGAAGGGTTTGGGTAGGAAGGGACTTCAAAGATCGTCCAGTTCCAACCCACCTGCCATGGCAGGGACACCTTCCACGGGACCAGACTGACACCTTGCCTTGCCTGGATGCTCCCAGGGATCCATGATTCTCAGCAACCTGTTGAGGGCCTCACACCCCTCACAATAAAGAATTTCTTCCTAATATCTAATCTAAACCTATCCTGTAAGTTTAAAGGGGTGATTCTTCGCTGAGCAGAGAGTTGAAATTCTTAAGAAAATAGAAGACACAACAAATTGGAAAAAAACCCCAAAACAGAACAAACCAAAACACCCTAGAGTTTATTGTTAAAGTATCAAGGCTAGGCAGAGATTTTAAAGAAAATAATTGCTAAAGACATAAAAGCCACGATGCATTCTGGATAGTGCTTGAAGGGCAGGCAAAACATTCAGTGAAACTGAAACCATGGGATAAAGCTCAATGATCTCTCTGTGCTGATGTTCACAGGGCAGGAAGGGCTGTGGGGACCTTCTCACCCCAGAGCATTCCTAAGAATCACCAGGTCACATCTAAGAATCCATTAAAATCTGCAGTGTCTGTAGAAGGCTTAATTATTAAAACCAAATTAATCAAGCCAAATCAGCACCTGAACAACATGCCTGATAATATTCAGCCAAGAGTTTAAAAGAATTTCTAATGAAATGTCTGTTTACTACCTGCTACTCTATAAAGCCCTGTCACTGAAACTGACTTCCATATGAGATAAATGAATGTTGGCAAGGTTGATCCAAGCAACTTCAAACCTTGAAAAAAACCTTTAACTTGGGTAGAGAGGTTGAAAGTAAAAGAAATAATAAATTTGCTGCGTACTTTCAAGAACATGACAGAATGGAAAGCAAATCAACTTTCCTCCTTTTTCAATAAAAGTAATATTTCAAATTTATTAAGTTTCTGAACTTGCAAAAACAAGCTAGCATAGTCCAGCCATGGAGGATCCAAGATCTTCTTAAAGAAATTAATTTAGAAAAGTCTCTCAATGACCTTTAAGGAAAATAAAACGTCATTGGGTAAGAAGGAACATCCCCTGGCAGACTGAATTTGCTAAAAGATAGAAGGCAAATTATAAGAATAAACAAGTCTCTTGTTGATGATAAATTAGTCATAGTAATAAAGACCATAACAAACACAGATGAATTCCAGAAAGACCTTACAATGCTGAATGAGTCATTAAAAGGCAAATGAAATTCATCATCAAAAAATGAAGAAATGTCCATCGGGAAAAAATAAGTACAAAATTACGTGCTTGATATTATCTTTTCCTACTCAAAAAGCAATGTAGTATCTCTGATATTGATCAAAAATAACAGCTACTTTGATAAAAATATCATTTCAGTGCCCAATAGTCTAAATGTAAATAAGAAGTTGTTAGGGAAACAACAGAGAACAAAACATGAAACATCATTATGTTTTTATGTAAATCCTTTAGGTTTTGAATCATGAGTGCAATTTTAGTAACCTCATAACACACATAGCAGAAAGGGGCAACAAAGGATGATTAGAGACAAAATAATTTTCTGAAATTAGAGACTGAATAGCAAAGGACTCTTCAGAGTGGAAACCTGACAATAAAGATGGAGTATGCTTATTTCATGCATCTCTATCAATGTGGAGAAGATGAACAGGAAGTGATTATCAACTGCTTCTCAGAACACCACAATTACTCAAGTCATGCTATTTAGTGCTACTCTTAAAAGCATAGAAGAATAAATATTTTTACATACTTCATTGATTATTTTGCCACAGAAGACTGGGGTGATCAGGAAAACAAGCAAGTTCAAAAAGGAACTAAACAATTTGTAGACAATAGATCCATTGATGGACACTAACACAATTCATGCAGTCTTCCACTTGGGTAGTGCTCTGACTGCAGATTTCCACAGCCTATGGAAGGGGATCACTCTACACTCATCCTGCTTTGACATCTGTTCAAAACTGCCATAGCTGAAAATTAAAAATGGCTAAACAGAATTTTGGTCTGACATGGTAAAATTACTCCTGGTTTTTGTTTTGTTTTGGTTTTTTTCTTTTTTTTTTTGTTTTGTTTTTGTTTTTGTTTTTGTTTTTGTTTTTGTTTTTGTTTCCTTGAGGTACTTTAACATTCTGGTAAACAAAATAATGCCTTCCAAGGGAAAGAAGGAAGATAAAAGTATTGATGTTCCAATGGGGGAAGTGTTTCTTGCTGGCAGTGGAGCCTTACAGGCAGTGGCTTTTTATTAGGCAACACAACAATTTAGGTCATGCACTATCCATTTTTAGAATCAGTCTGTTGGATGCCCCAACACACAAAGGGGTACTGTCAAATTTGCCCATGAGATGGGACTCACAACTTAGACTACACCGTGAGAGCTGATGCCACCCCTTTGTTTAGCTAATTCTTCAGCTCTGAAGAGCAACAGAGAATTGCAGTTATGTCATTCTTACTACCAAGCATGTGGCTGGAACATAATGTTCACATGCTTCCATTTGGTGGTGTGTCCTTCCCCATCAGCTCTAATTAGAATGCTGTTATTTGTATGGAAATACTGGATTTTATGTGGGACAAATGTAGATAAACTGGGGTTATTCCAAAAGTCTGGTCATTGATTTGAGTCACTTATTCTAGTTGCAGTCATATGTTTTAATGAATCTAAGTAAAGGTTTCAGAATTCTATCTCAAATTCTGCCTTTACATTTTACTTCTCACTACCTCCAGAGAGAGCACTCTTAAGAAAGATACAGCCCCACATGAGCTGCTTACTATGTTCATTGTCCTTTAGAGTGCAGTAGAAAAAAAAACCAGTAGTATACCCAGCAATGAAGTTGCTTGATTTATGCCTCCTTTCTGCTTTCTCAGAGTTTTTGGATTTGCATCCTCATCATTTTACATTTGTTCCTACTATTTCCCATTACATATTTACTTCCTTTATTGTTTGCAATATTGAACTATAGTGACTGAATTCCTCCCCCACTGCACAATTTCTCCAAGGTCCCATCTTTGTTATGACCAAACCTATCAATACATACTAGTTTTTAGCTCTAGGAAGTTAGTATTTTACAAACTTAAAAACAAATTTAAAAGTAAGGAAGACACTAAGACAGTCTGCAAGTTCTTTGGAAAATAGAAAAACACCAGTTACAGTTGCATTCATACACAATGGGGAAGCACAGAAGGTTTCAATTGCTTCTTTACACTTGTAAAGAATACAAGTGCCCTTATCCCCCCACATCTCTAACACACATTAGAAAGTTCCTAAGATGTTTTTGGAAGCCATCAGTGACTGCCTCCTCTGTATGGAGGGATACAGACATGGAAGAGATGCTACACTACTCTGCACCAGTCCAGGACCCTCTCATGCCCAGGAAATTTCTGCCATCATTACTCCAGGACAGCATAAACAGCCTACACCCAGGAGAGCCTTCAGAACTCCTTCAAAGTGACTTATTCATTTTAAATGCATGTTTCTTACAAGATGGCATCCAAGGTTATTGTGTCTAAACAGTGCCTCCTAGGAGAGACACTGTCATTGGGTCAGTGTCAAGAAAACTTTTAAAACAGGAAAGGAAGAAATATTGTGCAATAATTCAATATATCTCACTACTAACCAAACCATTTCATCTCCAAACCATTTTTTACCAGCCATTCAAGGCTGAGAAATCAAGGCTTTGTGACATATTCAATTTTCTAAAGTATGCCTGAGAAGACACAGCTCTCATTAACTTATCCTCTAAATCAAAACACCTGTCAATGTCCTGGGTACAGAACATGAAGGTACTTATAACAGACTTTGGTCACAAACATGTGACCAATATTAAAGACTTGCTGCCAGGTTTTACACCAAACCAACCCATTTTCTGGGCACTGCCACATCCTTTCCTCTCAGTCAGATGGGTATTGAGGAAGAGCTCTGCAGGGGCAGGGCCCTGCAGGACATGCACAGCTCCTCCCACCCCACTGCAAGCAGAGCAGCAGTGCCACCAGGACCTCTCACCGTGGGGACATCTGAACAGGCTGGATATACAGCAAGCACAGAGGGGAGGCAGCAAAAGGCACAGAGAACAAGTGAGTTCCCTTAAGGTTGCTTGGACTGCACAGAATCCAAACAACGACAGGTGGATCCTCAGACCTGTGTTAACAGCCTGTCTCTGGGATTTCCTGTTCCCATCTCCTTCACCAAAACTAAACCTTCTTTTTCACAAGTTCTTTCAATACTTCCCTCCACTGACACATTCTGGATCTGTTCCAATGTAAATAAGGCAAACTTTTACTTTACTCACAGTTAGGTGGGTGGGGGATTTTTTTTTTGTTTGATTTAGGTTTGGTTTGTTGGGTTTTTGGTGTTTTGTTTTGCTTTTCTTAGTTGTTTTTATTATTACTATTGAAGTTTATCACACTGCGCAAGTCATCTTGAAGTGGTTTCAAAGTCACACACAGACCAGAGAAAAGCCTGCTGAGAATAAACATGTTGTAAACCAAATTACACCTGAAAAGGCAACACACTCTTTCAAATGACATATGGTTGCTGTACAGAACAGTGTAGAACATTAAAAGGCTGGAAGCTGGGGAACTGACTCCATGCATGTAACAATACAGATTGCTTGGATTGCTCTATTTATTTGGGTGGCTTTTAAAAACAAAAATGACACAAGGTTGATACCACAGTTTTGCAAAAGTTTTACCACCAGCACAGATGAGCCATTTACAAAGTATGCAGGGAGAGATATTGCACTTTAACTTTAGACAACAGTATGTTTAAAAAACAGGAACATCTTTACTTGGTCAAGCTGCTATAGTTTACAGCAAGTGCAGAATCACATAAAGTGAATATCAAAATTCTCAGCAGAAGTTTTTCTTCTGAATTCAATCCAAACTAATAAATCTACTGTGGCTCTGCTTTCTCTGTTCACTTCAGCTCTTATCTAAATGACAAGTCTTGTCCGTGTGCCATGGATAAGTATAGCATCGTGTCAGGGAAATGACAGAAGCATCCTCAATTCTGCCAGACAAATCACAGTAGATGGGACATTATTTTTTCTTTTGCTATTTGACAGTGCCATCTGTAACTTCTGCCAATTTTCATGCATTACTCAAGGCAATTGCTTTCCTTTTGTTAAGAAGAAAAGAAGTTTGTGACAGAGCTAGCCATCAAAGCTAACACAGCACCCAGCTTTGTGCAACTTTTACAACACTCCTACCTGCAACATGGAAGAGAGGCAAAATGCCAACAAAATACATGAGGGAGTCAACAGACCGACAAAGACAAATGCAAATTTTAAAAAAAATGGTTTTTGCTCAGTGTTTTGTGATTCAAGGAAGCATTACAATTATGCATGACCTGCTTTGTCCTTAAGGGATAGGATGGGCACTTGATTGGAATATTACTGCAGGAAACACCAGGCTCATGTGGCTGGAGGCACATGATCTAGTAGGGAAGCAGCTTGTTGTGCTACATACTGAACATATTTCTACCTTTTTCGTAGAAAAATAACTCTCCAACTTCCTTCATGCCATCTGCCCTAAGAGTTCCTCAAATATTGCAGGAAAAGGAAAGAATCTTTTATAGGAATCTTCTGTAACATTGTCAATATATAAAAGACAGTCTTCTCTATTAATATTGCAAGTGCCAAATGGTGAGCTTGGTCTCAATTATTAAACACATTTATTAGGTTTATCTTGTATGTGCAAAGTCATTATTGGAGAGTTTGAAGCATTTAAGTATTTCAGATATACATGGTCTTGTGCAACATTTCTACCTGAGTTCTCCTGTGATTAATTCAAACAGCATTTTGTTGACAAGACTCTCCCACAGCTTGGCTTAGGTTCCTGCATGCTGGTGACTCTTGCAACTTTTATACCTTCCTCTGCTCATATAAGGACTTAGTCCTCATTAAAACATTTTGCAATTAAAGCAGAGCAGCAGTTCTCTTTGTCTCAGTGGTGGTAAGACATCACACAAGGAAGTCTTAAGTTTCTAGTTGGCTCAACAAGTAGTTTTCTGCATAAATTAAAATATATTTTGCAAACTGGATGCTGGAAAATGGCAGGTAAATGTCTAGAATCAGTATTATAACTATTAGCATATGGTTAACAACTCAAAAAAAAAAAGAAGGGAGTTTTCAGGACCTAAAAGCTGTTGAGTCTTATCTTCCAAAGACATCCACAGGGGACTATATAGTTTCTAAAAATAAAACCAAAGACCCACAGTCTAAATTTGAGTGCCTTTAGGTGCAAGCATGCATGTTTCAACCACTTAATTATTTTTTTTATTTTTGCAACCTCTTTTTTGGAATAGTCAAAGTAAAAAAGTTCAAATCTTTATCATGCAAGCTATGACAGATGGGATCCATTTGAATCTGCTGTTGAAAAATATTCAGAAGGAGTATCTGCAGTATTTGCTGCAGAAATTCCCAGCAGAAATCAGATGTCTTCATGGAAGAGGTGTCCTTTTTTAACATTCTTACAAATTAAAAATCACAAGTAAACAAGTAAGTTTCTAAGTGGTCTTACAGAGCATGTTAAAGTCCTTCTTGAGCTGGGAATAACAGATAAATAGTGCAGAAAATATAACCTGGCCCTTTCTGTCTTTATGCCAAAGATGTAATCACTCTTGTCAGAAACATTACTGTGTCATGCAGTAAAATTTGAGACTATTAAAATACCAGTGCAGAGATTTGATATTAAAAACATTTCTCATGAAATTTCTTGCTGCACATTGACAAAATATGGAAGCCCTGTGGGCTTGTTCCATTAAAATGATACATTTGATTCTGACAGAAAGAAATTTAAAGAAATTATGTACGGACTGATTTCCAAGCAATAGCAGAAACACAAGTCGTGCTCACAACCAAAAATCCAAGTACTATAGCCCTTGAGGGTTATATTGAACATGCTGATAAATGATGTGCAAGTGGGTGTATGAAAAAAATAAATACAGGGATTACAGAAGTCACAGCAAATTCTGCACAGGCAACTCTCTAGTGCATTAATATTTTCATTTAAATCAACTTGCATTATCTTCTTTCTTTGAAACTGTAACAAGAACCACATAAATTCTCCTGGAGTCATTAGGCATAGAGAGATACTGAAATGCACCTGTAAGTGCAGTTAAACCAAGTAGAAAATGTGTAAGTTAACTTAACTAAATTAGGAAAAAAAGTAGAACTTTCAATATGGAGAAGCAATTGGTACTTAATATGACTCCTCAGCAGTTATGGGCTAAACATATCACTTTCCTTTTGATGCAGTTCTTAAAACAACCCCCAGCAGGGTAACATAGGAAGCTGGGGCATGTTGAGCAGGTCACTTCCCTCTGCACTGCATTCTTAAAGTTAAAGGCTGGAATGGAAAAAACTGAGAGAAGTATCCTAAAACACAGGTCCTCCTCCTGGAGTCACACAAGCCTTTTCAGGAACTTAAACCTGATTCTGCAGGAGAGGCACTAAAGATATTTTCCTAGTTTCACCACCCAACCACTCCAAAACAAGAGAGGTACATTATGGAATTAATCTCCAAGCCTGCTTGTGAGATCCTTTCAAGCACTTCCTCCATTTGGTGTCAGAGTGCTCTTAAGGCACTTAGGGGCCTTCCTGACAAAGGACCAATTTGACCACATCTGAGAAAGGAAGTTAAAATACGGGATGCCTGACTACCATGAAGAATTCCACACCAGAATTCCTTCCCATCCTGCCTAGATGGCCCAAGACCTTAGCTTCAGCCTGTTGGTAAGAGATTTTTGCCCCAGTTCTCTGTTTCTGCTCATCTAATAGTATTTCCCTTTGAATATACAAAACTCTTTTTAGACCCATAAAACTACAGGTTTTTTTGATGCAGCTAAACTAATTTTAGTGCATGCCAAAATCCAATTCTTCCATGATGAAGCAATAAGATGTCCTTTGATCTCACTTGCATGCATTGCATAGAGCTAGGGAGCCTTATATTGAGGCTATTCCTTCCCTTATGTTAGAAATCACACATCCACATCACTGTCACTATTTCCTCGATCCATCAGTGTCCAACGTCTGAAGAAAAATGTTGGGTTTTTCTGGACAAACCCTGTATTCATTATATATTCTCACATTTTGTTTCATGGTTAGGGGTTCTGCTAAAGCAGTTTCTTGTTAAAGAGCATGAATAATCTTCATTGTGTCTGACCTCCTTCACTTGCCTGTTGAAGATCATCCTGCATACCCAGTAAATGCCTGATCAGAACTGAATATGCAAGTATGACAAACATTGCCTGAGATGCTGCCCCAAAATAAGCAACAAACTGGTATAAAAACATTTCTTTAATTGTGGAATATAGTTAGTTTAATGGCTTAGAATTTTAGCTTTTACATTTCTTACCTTTGTAATCCTGCAAATTTTTAGTGCATAACTCTAAACTCCATATACAGTGTTAGCTGCTGTTTTCCCATTTTGGTCAGGCAGAACAATTCCCCTCTAGGCCTGAAAATGAAGGACATTTTACTGTCTCAGGCCCTGAGAGATGTAAACAAAAGTGAGTTGGGGGGGGAGCAAACTTGGGATAAATGACTTCATTACCTGAAGCTGTAATTGGCAGATTAACCCCCAATATGCAAACGGAGCAAACTTATAAAAGCATGAAAACACATCATCCATTTTTTAGGTGTAGCCCCTGGGGGGGCTTTGTCTGCCCTAAATGTACCTGAAGGCCTTTCAGTAAAAAAGAACTGCTTTTTATTCCCTTAACTTTGTCTGGCTGCTGTTTTTAGGTAGTCCCAAAAAAGCATAAGTTTGCTTCATGAAAAATGGGGGCTGCAACAAAAAAAAGAAATTGTGTTTTCATCTAGGCAGTTTAAAGGGCAAGTATTCTTATAGCAGCTGGCTGGGATAATTTCAGCTGAAATATATTCTGAACACAGAGACAGGTCTATCATTTACAGTAATAAAAAGTCATAAATGTCTCTATTAAAGAGTGGCTTTCTGCATAATGAGGAATAAAGGACTGAGTGGTCTCACAGGTGAATGATGAATGTATGGGTAAGTTATTTTTTCATAAAGTCATTCCAGACACTGAACAAGAAGTCAAGTTTGAAATTCCAAACTGACATTGATTCAGATGCTAGCTTGAGGCCACGCTTTGGATAAGTGTAGTATTGCTCTCTGTGTGGAACACAACAGATTCGCCTATTGCCGCAACAGCAACAAGATTGCATTTAAAAAAATTAAAGTCTGCCTACTGAGCTCTTTTGAGGCTGTAAAATTGTGTAACTTTGTGCCAAAACCTGCCATTAAAAAAAAACAAACAAAGAAAACAACAACTATTTTGTTTTTAAGACTATTTCCTCTTATAAGACTCCAACACATTTAACAAAAAAAGTATTTTAGAGAACTTAAAATAAAAGCCATTCTACAGTGACACTTGCCACAGGCACCAAGGCTGGTGACTGCTGGGCCTTAGGGATGTCTTAGTATATGACCTGTATCAGGTAACTTCTGCCTCCAAATGAAAGACTTCCAGTAAATACACTTACTGATAAGGGGACCAATATGAGACAGAAAAATCTCCTTTAAGGGAATGGAGTCTACAATATTTTTAGGTTAAAGTTAACTTTTAGTCATCGGCTTAGCATTGACACCTGTCAGGAGATAACCTGAATCCCTGGGGTTTTCTGAAGTGGAAAAACAGAATTTTTACCTCATTGCAGTATTAGTCATCTGCCTTTCCACCCCTTGAAATCACCTGAGAGAAGTTTTGTACAAGCTGCAGTCCTTGGCAGGTGTTCTCCAGCCTGGATCCCATCCCTTAGCTCTGTGCCATGATGTTTTCCTGCTGGCTCTGCAGCCACAGCCGCTGCCCAGAGGCAGCTGCTCCCTTGCCAGGACACAACTGATTTTTTGCAAGCTTTATACAACAAAGGGGAAAGGCAAAGAAGAAATAGTTCCTTAATGAAAGGCATTTTATTGTCATTAAATTCAGCCATGTTTCCTTTAGTTGCAATAAAACCCCACAGATTTTAAGCCTTTGCTGATAATGTTACATTACATGGTTTTTCTCCTGTTGTTTTACAAGAGCCTAAATAATGCCTTTCACCCACACACTGAATTTGGTAGTTCAGGGAAAGCAGGCTTACCCACAGGTTTCCATGAAACTGGGTAGGCAATTCTAAGTTGGATTTTTAAAAGAAACATCATTTTGTTTCAAAGAAAGCAATCAGGGACTCATTTCTGGGGAAGAGAAAGGCTGATTTCCAGAAATAAACGTATCAATGGGGATGTATGAGGCACAACCTCCAGACCCACAGCAAGGGACAGAGCTCAGGCCCCACACAGCCCGTAGGAAGAACTGAGAGCTGAGGCCCCAGTTTGGTACCTTAATTTTGGTCATGAATTTACAACCAACCTCTGTGATGGCTTCTGAGGAAGGTGCCCTTTCCAGCACGGCCAGCCATTCAGTCTTTGCCCTCTGTCCCAGGGAGTTGGCAGTATGGAAGGTGGCACTGCCAGCCCCGGGCAGGCAGGGCTGAGGGTGGCGCAGGGCGGCTCTGGCCCCATGCAGGCCTGCGCTCATGCCACGGCGGTGCCACGGGGCCTGCACTCACACCACGGTGCCATGAGGCTCTGCTCTCACACCACGGTGCCATGAGGCTCTGCACTCACACCACGGTGCCATGAGGCTCTGCTCTCACACCACGGTGCCATGAGGCTCTGCTCTCACACCACGGCAGTGCCACACGGCTCTGCACTCACGCCACAGCGGTGCCACGAGGCTCTGCTGAGGGCGCAGCCATTGGCACGAGGGTGGTGGGCAAGGAGGGGAAGGCCATGCAAATAATTAAGTTTTATGGCCCAGTTCATGTGAACACTGTACCTTAAATTCATTTATTTTATACCATATTTAACGTTAACACACACCAGATCTATCATAGACTGCAAACCATCGTGTTTTCTCCATTTTATCCAAAAGCTTTTTCAGTATAGTCCAACTTTAGCACTACAGGGCTGCAGTAAGACGATGGTTCTGAAAAAAATAGTTTAATTAAGGCCCTTTTCAACCCGAATTTTTTAGTTCATCCACGTCAGGAAATGCTTTGTAGCAGGGCAGCCATCCGACTGCTGTGGGAGTAAGGAGCATATGTATGTTTCACATACATTAATGTTGAGGGTTAAGGGGCTAGGAGAGGTTAGGAGTACTTTCATTTGCCACATCCCAGCTCTAAGCCAGCCAGGGATGTAGTGAGGGGAGTTTAGCACAGCAGCAGAAATCCTGACTCTCTAGGTTACATAACCCCAGATGGATGCTGGGATCTTGATCACTCTGAAAAGCACCAAACAATGACAGTTAAGAGCTGAACACGTCTGGAGTAATTTTTAAATGTTTGATAACTCAGATGCCATGGTAACATTAAAAAAATTAAAACCTATGTGCTAGCACTGTCAGGGTCAAGTAGTTTCAGGAGTCCTCAGCAAACAAAACCTGCCATACAATTTCAATCATACTTCCTCTACTGCCCCATTGGTTGGGTGCCCCATCTTACTACAAATGAGACTCACTCAGCTCCCAGACTCATCATCTTAGATTTAAAGTCATATTATTCACTGTACTACTTTGCTTTGAAGAGATATGCAGCTATTTTTCTGGCTGCAGAAAAATAGGACCTCACTGTTGGCTGTAGCAGATGCTAGTTCTGATTCTGTAAGTTTACATACCCAAAAAGACTATGAAAATACTAGATCAAGAATTCAGAATAGGATCAGAGAAGAAATATCTAAATATGTAAAAGTGCCAAGTTAATTTATGACTGAGCACTGAGACCAGGTAATGGTGGAAGCAACAGAGACATGAAATATCTATCAGTTTCAGTGCTTCCTCTGGAAATGTTCCATAAAGCTGGAGGAGACTGGAGCTCAGTCTGACAGGATTTGGATGTCTGTAAAACCAACCTAAATAGCAGACTAAATGCTGTGTATGAGGGTATTCTGTGGAAGCAACCAGTTATCTAAACATAAAACTTTGAATTTTATTTGTCATTTGTTAGAACAGAATTCTGCACTTAGAGAGACAAGCCACGGCTGGAGGCAACACAGGGAAAACAACCTTTGCTAAAATGTCTTTTTTCCATCACAGCTGTTGTTGCAATCCTCAATTCACACTGCAGTCATTTAATACAAGCAAGATTTTTCTATTTCTATGCAAAGTAAACACAAATACAGCTGAACTGCTCAAAATTCCAGGTCTCAAACAATACCAGTAACTCAAGAGTGTAGAGCAAGCCTGGAAGCTTGATACTGATGGAGTTGTTTAATAAACATTTCTGTGCAATGTCAAGACAACATTGTTTATTCTCTATTGTGCTTCAAGTTTTGTGCTATTTAGTTTATTTCTGAAAGGGTCAAGTTCTGACATGAGGCATTAATTGTGAAGTTTATTTCCCATTAAAAACAAAAACCATTGTAATATTCATGACCGAGACAAAAAAGTAAATGTCAAAGACAAAGAAAATCTAGAAGTAAATCTAACAAAAAAAAAAAAAAAACAACAAAACAAACCAACCTTGTTTTTTCTTAACCTGCCATTGTTTACTGATGTGGGGGGTTTTAATCCTTGGAGTAACTAATACTGAAATTTTTACTTGGCAATTTTATTGCCAAGTAAATACAGATCAATCCACTGGTCAGTGCAGACAACCTTATTGCAGAAATTTAAGAGTTTTGTTATTTTGCACTGCTCTTTATGTTATGAATAAAGAATTCTCTAACAGTTACCCAAAGGAAGGTTTAGAGAGTAGTTTAAACTGCCAAAAACAACAGCTTGCCACTAAAAACAAACAAAACAAGACTCTACACCAATAACATATTGGCTATTTTTGTCTTGTTGGTCATGAGAATGTTAGCAAATAAACCTTGCTTTTTTTCAACAAATACATTGATACAGTCAGAGTAATCTATGTTCTTAAACACTTCAAAAGAGGCATAACCATAATCATATTCATTTTCCAATACCAAAATTCTTGATTATAAACAAGTCAGTAAATAGCAGTAAACAAATAGTTCCTAATAAGAACCTATTTAATTTATTCTAAGGCCTACTTGCAATACTGTAACACATTTTTTTCTCAAGCAATGGTCAGACCTATGCAACAAACTGCAGTGTCACAGAAATTTTCCCTAGTAGAGACAATTCAACAGGAAATAACAGGGCAGCCTGGGATTAGCAAGGTGAGACAGAGATTATTAATGCAAGTGAGAAACTTTGGGAAAGACCATGAGCTAAATCATAAGAGACACTTAGATTAAAATAATCAGAGGAAGCAATGTTGCCTACAGTGTCTACCATTATAATGCATAACTGTTATAATGGAAATATTTGTCAGTTTTAGAATTTTTTCATATTCCTAGAAATGGAACTGAAGATTTCACACATTATCTGTTCCATACTGGGTTTACTAGGTTGTTTTTTTGACATTGTCTCAGAAGCACTTCAGTTATTTGTAAAAAATTGCATTAGTAGAAACTTCTCCTTTTCTCCCGTTACCAATACCCACAACATTTTTTTTTAAACATCTTGCTATGTATGTGTGTTCCTTGTCACTAGGAATGTTGTCTTCAGTATTTCTATGAAAGATACTACTTAGCTGTTCCCATGCAGTTCACAAATGCTCAATCTCCTGGCACCAGCAGGAGAGCCCAGGCTGTTGAGGCAATAGGCAGAGAAACCCAAGCAGAAACACTCTCTCACTCCTGGGTTTCAATGCTTCTGTTCCTTTCACCCAGGTGATGTGGCAAGGAATGCAGACTGGCAGGTGGGACAAGAGCCAGGATGAGATTGGAAAAAAGCACAGCCAGAAACAAGAAAGCTGCAGGTGGAAGACCAAAAGCTCAAGGTAAATTTTTGGGTTTTTCTTCTGCTGTCTTTGACCGCTAAGTTTATAACCTTGCTGTGCCCCTACATAGCTTTTGTTTTATGAAGTCAAATGTTTTCCTAGATTTCTTTTCTTGGTCTATATTTGTCTGTGCATTGTTTGACTTAACAGACAAGTATCTGCATAATCATGTCTTCATCTGCAACTGTGAACATCACACATGTAGGAATCTGCAGCATTCTCTGTTTAAAAAAATCATGTTTCATGTTCTGGCTCAAGAGAACTTTTCACTATAAAGTAACAACATAAAAACAATGCTAGTTCAAGTATCCCTAACAGAACTTCTTTCTAGTTGTAACCATCTTCTGTGGTATAGCTGTGATGTTAGCAGATGTGAAATGGCTTCCTATTACTTGGGATAATACACAGGCATATGTAATACATGGGCATATGATGAATCAAGAATGAAATTGTACTTCTGCACTGAAATCCCTTTTAGATCTTGGCATCAACAACCCATTGGAAATGCATGTTCACCCAAGATTTCTAACTGACAAGACTGATGTTAACATATATGATGTTGAAGCAGCAGATTTTTAATATGAGCTATAACTAAACTCAGCCTACAATATAAAGCAGTTCTTCCTTCTCCTCATAGGAACAGCTTTGAAGCTATCTGTGTTTTGCCAAAGCTCCTTATTTCTCCCAAGACCAGTGAACCCTACAGAGCCACTCTTCACTACACCTCATTCACTGTAACTTCTATTTGCCACATAATATACCTTGATACTCTCCGTGCATTTGGAAAGGACACTCAGTGCATCAAAAACAGTGATTCAATGTAATTATATAAATATCTGGCTATGTAACACTTGATACCTAATCCCCTCACCCCCCAAAAAAATTAAGAAAAAAAGAAACCAAAATGACCAAATCAGACATACTTTGTTCTTGACCAGGATTAGTTATTGTTCATATAATTCATCCTTCCCTTTGGCTCTGTATTAGTCTAAATAAAAGGACAATGACATGGCTGTGGAAATCCAGCACCTACTTGCTGTTACACAGACAATACTCCAACAAATGCTCTGTATACTCAAAGTGTCTCACTGACATCTCTATTTACACTAGCAGCAGTAGCTCCTGCCTCCTCTGAGCCACATCATCACTGCAGGCACCAGACCAATTTTACACACCTGGGAACTGCTGCTCAGGACTTGCCTCTTGCATATCACCTGCTGCTTCTAGAAAGCAACCATTTTCATTAACCCTTGGCACTCCCATTTTCTAAATCACAGGATCAGGGCTCTTTTACAAGCATTTTTGCAGCTTGTATAGCCACTATAATCTAATAAATGACTGTTCAAATGCATCGACAGTAGCCTGGAAAGACAGTGAAGTACAATTGAGAGAGAAACCTGTAGTTATTTAATCACTTGGTTCTCAGCTCTGCACAAACACATTCACTCCAAATACTTGTTGTTCTGACTTCAATGAAGCTGGTTTTGACACAGGTAATTACCACCAAAATTTTCCTGATCAGAGCCTCTGCTACCTCACGAGGAAAAGTCTGATCAACAGAGCCATTAGAATGCTTGTAGCCATCTTATGCTAAAATTTGTCCTGTGGATACAATAGCTGCTGCCTGCTTTGTGCTGCAGCTGTGTTACAATTAGCAACATCAGCTACACATCTGTCAAGTATTACATATTTTTCACATAGACCCTCTGCAGGATGATCACTGGGTAAAATCCTTAGGGGGATGCTTGTTCAGATTAATCATGGCATAAAGCAAGATATGTGAGTGCAACAGAATGGTGAAGTCACTGTGCTCATTTCTCACGTCCCTCACCCAGAGATGTGAACAGGCAGCTTGTCTGCACAGAGCAACACCACACCCCTGCAAAGACAGGCTCTGCAGCTTGGTCCTCTCAGTCCTATGGACACTGCAGGCAGCTGACCATTCTAGGTCATCTCTGCTGAATGAAATGTTAATACATTTACAAAGCTGATTAGTTGAACTGACGCATCTTTTGGTCAGCTCTTCAGTTTGGCTTCAGAAATCCCATAATAGGATTTACTCTGCTGCTGCAGCTTGCATAGGAGCCCTGTAAATTCAGCCCAGAGGGCTTTTACTAAGGGAAAATGAGGTGGTGTATCATTTCACTGCAGTACACTTCAAATACATGTGCAAAAGCATGAAGACTAGCCAGGTTCAGAATTGATTTGCTTGAGGTCAGCATGGTTATTGTTCCTCTAAAAAGCACATGTGTTGTAGCAAATTCAAATTGCATTGCAGGAACATGAAAGAGGGAGAGCATGGAAACTGCCTCACTGGCTTCTTGACCCACTGAACAAAAAAGACAGCAGTCAAGAAGTTGGACAAAGTAAGCAGGAGACCTGCATTTGGCAACTCATCTCTACACACAGCTCCCTGTCAGAGCACTGAGCACAGCACCTCTGGTAGCACACTGCAGTGCAGAACCTCCATTCAGCTACACAGAAGTTTGTTAAACTCTGCATATGGCTGAAATTTTCCATTTTCTGTTTCAACCATTCTCAAGGCTTTTCCTAAGATGAAACACGTCTAATAGTTATTAAAATAAAACTATCTAGAGCAGGAACTTCAGATTTAGAGTAGCATGTTTGTCTATATGTCCTGTGCTGCTCCAAATCTGAACAAATACTGCAACTTTGAAAAAATGAACCCTGGGACATGTCAGCCAAGGTAAAAGTGTGAGGGAGCAGTGGGAAATCTTGTGAAAAGTTCTGGTCTCCTCTCAAAAAGTAGGGTCAGACAGAACTCAGAGAGGAAGCAAGGTTGTCTAAAAGCTAGGAGAATGCTTGTCATTAATGTCTAAGATTTGAAATCTAGAAAAGTAAACAGGCAAATGAAACAGATCTTCAAAATTGTGAATGTGCTAGAGATTGTAAGATTAGATGCCCATTCACCATCTCTTTCCATGCAAGTGAAGAAGCAAGGGGCCTCAAATGAGGCCACCAAAAACCAAACTCAAACAAAAAGGGTTGTTTTTTTCATAAAAAAATAGTAAAGCTGTGGATTCCCTTGCATATAACAGCAAAAGTTTACACTTTTTCTTTTTTTAAATTAAAGAGAAACTAGACAAATTTGTGGAAGAGATATATGCTGGCAGTTACTCTTTAAGTAATATTATTTGAACACGTTTCTGTATTAAAAATACTTGGGGCTATGGAAAGGATTAGAGGATGGTGGACATAAATATGTTTTTCCTGTTCTCATTCTCAATCCTAGATATTTTTTCCTGTTCTCATTCTCAGTCCTAGATATTTGCTTTTGATTTTTGTTGGAGGAAGGGCCTTGGGATATAGGGTTTTTATTAAAAAAATTTAAAACTTAAAACCAGCTATTTCCATGCTGTTATCTCTCAAGTAACTGTAAGGCACAAAGAACAAGTAATATGTCTGTTTGTGAAGTCCCAGAGATTTTAAAAAGACCTCAAGTAGATCCTAGAGAACATCTAATTGAGTTCCTCTTTGTATCATATTTTATTCTTCCCAAAGGCCAGCCTGTACTGACTTTCTCCTTGAATACCCACCCCAGTCCCAAGCACAAGGAAGAAGGGGAAGCACAGCAGGGAGTTTATCTCAGCTGACACCCAGAGGGGTCACATTAGTCACTGCCAACTTGCAACTGTTATATAAAGGAGGCAACTTGCCCAAGAAATACGGAAAAAGAGGCTTCAGTGGGCTCTCCCAGACAGTGATTCAGAGTTCTACACCTACTCAAAAATCCTCTGAAGGTGTTTCCATCTCTCCTAGGCAGACTAGAAGACAAGGCAGCAAACACAGACATCTGAGGAAAATGGCTAAATTTAGGCAGATAAATACTTCTTCTTGTGCAGATTGGAAATAAAGGCAGAGCCTAAAGAGATAACTATCAAATAAATTGCCAGTGATTGCTTTTGAACTGCCCAGGAATGATGGTATTTTATCTTGTCATCACATCTAATAAACAGAAAATGCAATTGAGTCACTCAGTAGGCAATTGGATTTGATTTTTCATTTCCCTTTGATGCTTATAATTCCATTTTATGTTAGCAGCAGAGAGGGCTGGGCTGTGACAGTGATAACAGATAATCTAGTAGTGCATATTTTTTCCTAGAACATCATGAAAGTAGCAAGTCATGATAACCTCTAGCAGCAACAAGGACTAAAGATGAGACCTTCACATAGAGGCTTTTGCAGCATTGCTGACATCATTACACTGCTGCTCTGGAGAAATCAGTTAGCATTTTTCAGCATAATAGAGCAACCTTCCTTCAGCAAAATGCTGGTCTTAGCTGAACTACTCTGGAAAGCCTGGAGGGGCTCATTTACACAGGGGTTAATGGTCTAAATTCTGCAACTCTGTTCCCGAAATCCAAGCCTCCATGCAGACATTCTCCAAGTTTTTGTATCATTCAGCAGACTTTGCCTTGTGTTCTTCTGATCAAATATAAATTGCATGGCTTAGCT
The DNA here is from genome assembly GCF_027477595.1 of Haemorhous mexicanus. Lineage (NCBI taxonomy): Eukaryota > Metazoa > Chordata > Aves > Passeriformes > Fringillidae > Haemorhous > Haemorhous mexicanus. Next base: position 11,220,430 of record NC_082350.1, on the reverse strand, counting down.
TTTTTTCACAGCTGTACAAACTACTTCAGCTAATGGTTACCTAACTTCCATAACAGCATTTGTATCACAACCCAGCAAATCCTCCAGACAATTCCACTCAATTCCTCTTCTAAAATCCTTGAATTTATGTAGGTTCATAATTATCCAAGTATATTCTTAATTGTTTTCAGATCAGTCCTCTTATTATGACTTTTTTTCAGTCTCTCTCAATTAGGCTCAGTTGAAGTGCTTCCAGCTGAAACATCCCAAGATAAATATTCTTGTGACTACCACGCCAACTGACAGTTCAAAGCACAGCATAAATGTAACAGAATTTATCTGTTTGGGAGCCCAAAAATGAGACAGTATCTTGAATCTGATAGTTAGATAAATGAAGTTGAGCCTATTTCTCTCTGGCTGTTTTAACTCAGTGAGTGCTCTGTGCTTGTGACCTGTAGTACAGGGGCACCTAACACTGCAATAATGCTGAGGCACAGGAATAGATTACCTACAGTGCTTATGGAAATGTCTAGCAGAGGGAATTTTTAAGAACATGTTGGACTAACTGCTTCTGACAGTTGCTTAAGTATAGTTGACATTACTTTCAGAAAAGGGATTATATGTCACGGGTTTTCCCAGACCTGTTTTGTAGAGTTTCATGGCATACCAGCATTAAAACCACGTTACAAATTAATAAAAAAGCAGTAGTCACATTTCTTGGAATGTGGCATGACTGGGTGGCCTTCTGAAGTTCCTTCCAGCCTAACTTATCCCAATTCCCTGGGTAGCTATGTAGATTGCCATAGATCCACTCTTCTCCTCTGTGCCCCACTGTGATTTTAGAAGTCAAAGCATCAAATATGGAAATTTATACACGAGGTTGGTGACATACATGCCTACATATGACCATGGTTCTTGTACTGCACATTTCTTACCCTTAATCTTTGTTTGTTCACACATATTGTGATATGTTGGTACTCCCCTTCTATTTCTCTCAGCTGCTCTCTTTTCCTCTGGAAAACAGCACATTCTGAAGATTTTGGTGGACACTTCTACATGTTTAGAATTTGTCTCAAGTGTTTTACCATTCTGAAAGATCTTCACATCTGACTGAACTGTAATTACAGATGAATCTACACAACAATTAAATAAAAACTTGTTCAAATTTTAATTTGCAGTAGAAGTAACAACTTGGCTGCTACAACAATAAACTTTTATGTAACTGACTTTGTGAGGAAGGGAACACTTTTCCCTATATACAATGGATTAGAAGTATGTAATACATTGAGTCAGCCCTAAGATCTCAACACAGAAATAAAGAAACAAGTCCCAAGACTTTATCACCTTAGAAAAGAAATCAAAGTTCTTGAGTTCAATCTTCAGTATAACTATCATCATTACCAGCTAGTATAAATGAGCTTTTGATCCATGGTGCAATTTACATGTATTTATAGTGTGTTATAAACCCACACAATAATTTTGTTTCTCTAGAATTTGCTTCTTAGCAAGTGTTTTCTGACAAGAAAACATCTTCATGGCTCCATAAGAACAAGAATATTTGAAGATTCTGGTGACATATAAAAACTAGCTATGTCCAAAACACTATTAAAGCTGTAAAGCTAGTATCTTTTCCCCCCCCCTTAAATTTAAGGACTACATAGCTGATATTCCAAAGCCATTTTTTTCCTCATTATTATTATTTCTGGCTTGCCTTTAGATTTCTTAAAAAAAAAAAAAAATAGAAATAAACCAAATCAAAATAAATTAAAACCAAACAAGTAAATAAATTATCCCCTCCCCTTCCCCTAAATAAGATAATTAAAAACATATAGATATAGATATAGATATAGATATAGATATAGATATAGATATATCAACAGTTCCTGATGCAGCATTGAGTACAGCCATTGGCTTACACCTAGGAGAACCTTTATTTTCTCCCCGTTGTCCTTTAGATGGGGAAAAAAAACCCCCAAACCCAAGCAAACACACTGTGAGCAATATCTCACCCTTTAACATCATATCAAAGGTGAAGATCAAGCCCTTGTCTGCATAAATATTTAGTGAGAGCCCCTCAACACAAGGGTTTTGAAACTTAAAAGGGTTTAGGCAACACACAAGACATTTTGATGTTCCACTGAGAAACAAGATCAATGAACTGCAACCAAGCTGAAATATTGGTTCCAAGAAGGATGATAAGGTCCTTGCATAAATACTGGATTTGAAGATAACTATAAAGGATATCAGATAGCATATATACTAGTTTATTTTCAAATATTTACATTTATCCAAAATCTTACACACATACTAATGTGTGACATTCAGTTTAAGTACTAGATATTAATGTGCAATCTTAATGGTGTTTGAAGGAAGGGGAATGACACCCATTACCCTAGTTGTCCACTCCCTCCTCACCCAGCACATGTTTAAATTCAGCCTATGGAGTATGAATAGCACAGCTATCCCAAACACATCATAAAGCAGTCCCATATATCCAAGCAGGTAATATTTACTTATAAGACTCAAACTGTGCTAGGGAAATGCAAGGGAGTTCTGCCATCATTGCTGTAGAGAGCAAGACTGGATATTAAAGTAGATTTAACAACAGAAAAATAATCCTAAAAAGTGCAGGGCCTGGTAGCATTATGCAGTGTTCAGATTTATGTGAGAGTAGGGGAATGGCTGAAGGGATTTCACCTTGGAAGACTGTCAGTGAAGAAATTTGAGCATGTACCGTGGAGCAGTGAGTGATTGCATACTCCTGAGTCCACTCCAAATATTTTATTTTATGCATACATAAAGCTCAACCAAAGTTATACCAATTCAGTATGGCGTAAAATAAGAAAGTAAGGCTTTCAGAGAAGCAAGTCACGACACAATTACCATCAGCTTTGCCTCTCCCTAAGGTTTAAGAACCTGTAATTGAGAGCTGTGAGAATTCCCCATCTAAGTAGGACTAATTTTGTCAGGCTTTACTTAAATTACTCAACTACAAACTCAGTTTGACAAAGCTGCTTTAATATGGCTCTACTGTTACGCTCTTTTAACTTTTATTACCAAAACCAAAATAGAAATACAGACCTTACATTCAGGAAATTATTTAAATATACTTCTGTTAGAATGGACTGCCCTTAATGAGGTCTGTACATGCAGTATAATATCTTGATGAAGGCTAATTAAATAGATGCTTAAAAATTAAAAAGGAAACAAAAGAGCCCTAAATCAGAAACTTGAAGCCCAAATACCAGTTTAAGCCTACTCTAACTTGGGCTCCACTGCTGCTTATAGAGGTCTGAGCTGCTTGGTGGGTGCTCAGCTTGTCTGAATTGCATCCAGGAATATGCTGAGCTGTTGACATGGAAGATGTCAGAGTTGCATGAGTGGTATCTCTGGTGTGTTTGGCAGTAAATTTAAACCTTAAAATCGGATATGACTTTTAGGAATCTGAAAGCAGGTAGTACACTGCAATTTGAAGAGGAACAGAAGAAACTGCCACTAACTTCAATGAGAAGAGAGGACATGCAGCCTGAGAGATCAGGGATCAGTAGAGATGCCCAGCCTAAATTCAGACCACTACTCACACTGCATTTCTTACAATCCTGTCCAGGCTTCCTGCAGTTCCCTCTCCAACCAGTGAATTGAAATTTGGGTTCCTGTAAAGGCACAGTGAGATAAGCCATTCATTTGTGAAGTACAAACATTTTGGCAAGCCAAAAAGTGCAAAAGTCAACTAGAAGGTCAGTCCTACTGTATATGGCAGCTCTTTCCAGGAGTTGTAAATGGCACTGAAGATTTGAAGAAAGGAACAGGCCCTGTATCAGTGCACTCTCCCTGCTCAGCCACCCCCAGCAACAGGTGCTTTTAGAACGACTAGAGATGCCTCAGAGACCTGAGGTGTTAGAGAAAAATTTTCTGCAATACCATCACAATTTAAACCTCAAAACTCATACACGATAATTAATGTCAAGAGCTATTAAGGAATTTGTACCTTGGCCAAAATATTCCCAGCAGATGACGTGGTCACTAAGCACAAAAAGCCCTAAATCAGCATTAGCACATCTATGTACACGCACACAAACCCAGACTGTGGCTGTTATGATGATGGGTTTAAAGTGCAATGAGAAGTCAATGAAAAAGGAGACTGGTTTTATCAGTTCTCTTTCCTAAGCACATCTCAAGAGCACTCAGGGAAGAAGATGTAGACTGCATTTGTTACATTGCTAATATATGTCTCCTTAAAAAATCCCCCAAAATTCCCAAACTCCTCTTTCCTGGGGAAATGCAGAGTGCAAAAGAATTTGCTAGCATGAGTGTAGCACACATAGGGAATAAATTCAAAATTTGGAAAAAGTTACATTTCTCATGCATGCACTGTTCTTTTGTAGAGATTCAGAGCACGTACACATACACAGAGAACTCATGGTGCTGGAGATTCAGTCAGATGAGAGAACAGGTACAATTTATGAAGAAGAAAAATGTTAATCCTGTGGAGAACCAAAATTAGGTCTGCTGTGCCTATGAAAAGGCTTGCACAGAATATAGCATTTTCCAGATTCCAAACTACTTGGCAATTCCAATCCTGAAGGTTATAATTAAAGACCAGCTTCACTATGCAAAAAGTAGTAGAGTTGGCACAATATTTTTCTTGCTTTTAGGTGATCAGGAGAGGGAATATGACAAAATGGCAAAGAAAAATCTATGAAGAAAGATGAAGCAGTTCTTAAGTTTACTGAATTATCAATTACTGACTGACAGTGGGACTCCTAAAAATCCCAGTGGTGCAGCATGACATTCAGTATGGATAGTGTGGATAACACCGACTGGTTTTGAAAAATACTGCCAGTGGAAAATGTAATGCAGGAAATGGAGGAAGTGTCATTAGGCATGTCAGTTAAAGCCAAAGGTGCAAGTAATAAATGCTCAGTGCAAAGTGTGAATGTGGGAGAATTCTATGGGTCTGCATAGGATCTTCACACAGCTCTTTTGAGACATTAAAATTTAACAAACTGGACTTTGCAGTGGTTTTTAAATTTTGTCATAACTTTCAAATTAATTAGGCAGTAACTTGCTACAAAACTCAGTAAGTAGCAACACTGTAATGTTCTACATTCCAACCAAAGATTAGCAAAACCTCTGCCCTATATTAAGAGACTTAAAATGAGATGTCCACAACAGATATTTTTTTACAAATTCATCCTATCATTTCTGCTCTTGACTTCTGTTAATTCTGCAACACTCTTTCATTTCAAGAACAAATACCTAGTAATTAAATGTTGTGGGGTTTTTTTTATACGATCTAAACTCTAATCCTTCCTGTTCCAAAATAAAATAAATAACTAGCCATTACTTATCTACTTGTAAGTAAATATGGCTCAACTTTGGAAAATTGAAAGGTTAGTAATACCATGAAATCTGAGCCATACAAGAAATCCCTATCAGCATAAAAAAACTTTCCATTTTGTCACACCCTTTGTCATATTATGTACTTTCATTGTCAGAATAGCAACATACAAAAAGAAAATTCTTAATAATGATTTTCACATGATCTGTAGGTCCTTAAACAGAGGCAGTCTCCATTTGTTTAGACTGAAAGGTTATCCTTATACACATCTTTATTGTCACTGAATTACTGTGGCCTGATTAAAGTTTAATGACATGGCTACTCTGCTGATGAGTCTCTAGAGACTACCACAAGCTGACAGATCTGTTTGTTTCAAAGAGAGCAGAAGTGCTAAAAGTACATAAAAGCAGTAGCTGTCCAGTTTCAGATTAGCACCTCCTTCTCTAATGACACACAGTGCAGCAAGCACAGTCTGAGCCTGTGATGTTACTCACATATTGCTCAGGAGGCTGCCCCACAGAGCTTAAAAAAAATGATGCCCAAACAAATTATAGATCTCTAGCCAGAATTTCTGAAGAGTGCTTCCAAGAGCTTCGTGTTTCAGAGTTGCATTTCTTCAGCCTTTCTCACACAAGCTATTCCTATTGCACTACAGAAATGTCCAAAGTGCAGTCAAACACCACAACATTTAGAAGGGTTTTCCTCAGTTGTGTGCCTTATCAGTTCATACTAGAGCAAACTAGTCTCTCCAAAACAGATGCCCTTCTGCAGCAACAGAAAACACTAACCAGGATCTGCCAATGCAGACTCACCAAGTTCTAACATTTGCATCAGGGAGGGTATTAGCATTAACAATGGTATTAGCATTAGTGTATTTTTAAAACACTAAAAAAAAATTGGATTTTTGAACATAAGTGAGAATTAGTCATCTTAATAAATAGTTTATGAATATGAGTTAAACCTTAGAAATTCGTTTTTCATTGGAAGTCATTGATGTTAAACTTAATGTTAATTTTCCAATATTTATTCATTCTATACTAACAATTAAAATTTATTCTGGACAACAACCAAAAAAGGATTAGGTCTTGAAAACTAAGTTTCATTTGTATTTTCTCACCTCTAAGCAACAGTAATTTTGTAAATTCTGTAATAGTTTCTTCATGGTTAGGAACAAAGATGGCACTTTGGAAATGCAGTGATGCAGAATCTAATCCAATGTATTTAAATAGCTTTAGAGAAACTTCCAAGGTCTAATAATTACTTTACATGGACTACCAATAACCAGCTACTGTAAGTCAGTGAAAAAATCAGTCACAATATCTTCAGCAATTAGAAAAGCTTCACCTATAGGAAAATGGACAAATTCTGCTATTTTTAACATTAACACTTCACTTCAAAAACAAAAATAAGGCTAAATATTGGCTGTAACTCTTGCAGTGGTCATCCCTGAAGTAGGAGGGCCTGCATTAATGTGTTCTCTCAGTAACCTGGGGGAACTGAGGGCTAGAAAAGGCTTATGGTGTTTCCAGCTGAAATTTCCTGATGCAGGCAGCAGAAATGCAACCCTTCCACTGAGCACCAGCATTCCTTGCATGTTCTGTGCACAGAGCCCAGGCACACTCTGTATCTAACACTGCCATGCATCAAACACATTCTGCATGGAGTAATCAACTGCACAGTGCAGTTTTTCAGTTCCCTTAATGTTTCCACACCCTGGGTGGTTCCCAGTGTGGGCACTGCAGGGAGACTTGGGGTTCCAGCCACGGGGAGGCTCAGTACAGCAGCTCTAGTTGGACTGACAAGTCCAATATACAGAGATATTGGACAAATGTTGAATCCACAGAGACAAAATTAACAGTCTGGGGAGAGTCAGAGACAAAAATCAATGCACGCACATCTAGAAGTGAGTCCTGACAATGTCCAGGGGAGCCAATCACCCATTAGACTGGATTCACTTTCCCCTGATCTATTAGGCACCTTTCACACTTTTCTGACAAAGGACTCAGAGAAAGTTGTGCACGGTTTCCTCCAAGTGAAAAGGTGGCTGATAACTCAGCTACACACCTAGTGGGTAAAGCTGATAAATGAGTGTGATCTTTGCATATATGATAGCCTGCTAATTAGAACACTAATACAGAAAATTAAAGACCAGGGTCTAATATTCTTCACTAGGCTCAGAGCCATAAAAGCAATCTGTCAAGCTGATGCTTTTGTTGCCCCAGACAGCCTCAGATGACAAACTCCATGTTCTAATCCTGAAGTTACTCTATTGTGTGAAAGATTTTGAGAATCAATGAGGTACAAAAATACCACAAAGGGAACAAAATTCACCTGAAAAAGTACAGCCTTCACTGCATTTCATACTCCCAAGCTAATAATGCATTTTATTCAAAGGATGTTTCTATTTATATATTGTATCTTTGAGCCTACAGTTATAAGTCTGTTAGGCTAAGTAATGAATTTTCAACTAAATTTTGTTCATCAAGATTTAAATTGAGTACTACACAAAATATGCACACAAACATATTCCAAATGTAAAACAGCTTGTAAATATTAGAGCTTTGCAGAGCAGTTTTCTGTATGAAACCATATAACTTGCAGATAAAATTTTACTACACCACAAAATATGAATTTTGGTTTACAATAGAAAAAAACACATTTATTTCCATCTCCTGATTTTCACATCAGAATATCATAATCAAAATAGTGTAAGAAATATATTTTTATAATTTAATAATTTACCAGATGAGATTATTTTGCTGGAATTAAAATTTAATAGCATTACTGACCTGGACCAATTTTTAACATAACACCTACACAGTAAGGGCCCAATCCTTCCTTCACATTAATTTACATTGTCAGAGTCAAACTCTTCATTTATAGCAGCATGAGAAGATAATCTCATGGGAGAGCTCACTGAAGTGTGATCTGTTTTTCTGCTAATATAGTTGGGTTTTGTTTGCTTTGGATTTGTTCATGTTTTTCTTCAAACAAACAAAATTAAGTCCCATTTTTTTCATGTTTCATACAGAAACTGATACTGGCAGGAACCTAGAGAAGTCAGCAAATCCATATTGTAATATCAGTGTAACTAACACACTCATTCAGTGTAGCTAAACTCAATCCCTACTGATGGCTTCCCAGCCACTCCCAAGAGCAATCTGTGATCCCACAGTCATTTTCAGTGACTGACTGTCTGTAAATCTCCAATTGCTGTCTAAACCAAATTTCTTAAGACTCTGAGAACCCCTGAGTACTGTGGTCTGCCAGGACAGCAGACTTCCATAATGCTTTAAATGTAACCACAAATAAAAAATACGAAAACATAAAATTAGACCTAGAAAACCTCTAGCCATCACCAAACTAGGACTCATTAAATATTTACTGCATGCTTGCCCATTCTGGGTATGCTTAACCATGCCAGAAATAGTCAGAATTTTGTCCTCCACAAATTCCCAACACATACCATGATCAAAATGTCTCTCAAACTATTACAACTTTTCTTCTAAAAGCCCTCCAAAAAGCTGGGGGGAGGGGATCATATGTTTCAAAATTCTTCATTAAAAGGAAAACGTTTTTATTTTACCCATTCCTCTTCTAATGATAAGCAATTCACCCAATTCAAGTGAAGTTGCACTGCACATCCACATGAAATACTCACTTATTTCTCAAATATACCATTCCCTAGATGAATCTTCAATTACCTTTTTAAATGAGGCATCTCTCTGACTCCAGCTAATTGTGCTTTTAGGAATTAGAGCTCAGACACATAGCAGAAGAACATGTAGCTTGCTTTATTTTTATTACTGTTTCTATATCAAACTGTAAATAACTGAAACACTGAAGTGCAAATTCAGTGACAGAAGTCAAAAAGCATATAGTGAAAAACAGAGATTTGTGGAATGAAATGCTTGCCTTCACATGCAGTTTTAGGATCTTAATTTTAATTTTTTTCTCATAAATCAGAAAATTATTTTAGGATGTCATCAAGATCTAAACACTCCCATCTTCTCCCTAAATCTAGATTAGCTCTTCTGTTCAGAACTATGAATGAAATTGCCTTTGCCTGAAACCTTCCCAAAGTGTGCCTTATTGCTAGTTATCTTTCTGCCTTATCCCTATGCTTCCCTACAAACAAAATTTCATTCAAAAGTGTTTCAGCCCTTACAAATTTAGGCTCTGATGCAATCCTTTCGTGAATGTATCAAAAATGTATCCTGTAACAAGCTTACTAAGAAAATATGGAGGATTACATGTGCAAGGGTCATGTTATTTAAATTTCCTCAGGACACAGTAGGTCTGAACATGATAAAAGGGCTGTGCAGAGGGGCTTTCATGCCTGTGTACCTGTTACAGTGGAAATACACATTTCAGTTTAACAAATGCCATTTATGATTCTAGAAACACCATTAGCTCCTATGGTGATGAAAATTGATTTCACAGTAATTTTGAAACTTTTAACTCCATAGGATTTGTATGTGACTGTAGGCATCTGTTTACAGTCTCCCCTCCTGGAGCTATTTAAACAACTGTACATGGTAATTTAGCAGCCTAAAGTATGAAAAACATGAAAGGTCAGGTTTTCACACTTATTTTAGTCCTTCTTGTTTGTAAAAAGCTTGCTAGCTTTTTGTTATTCTCTTGCAGGTTCAGCCAGAGATGTTTAAAATGAGATTGAAGGGCTGAAGATATTTTCATTTTGTTTTTACTGGTAGTAACTGTCCTGCTCTTTTCATACACCTGCATTTTATTGTCAGCATATCCTGTCATTTATTCAAATATATTGCATGAGCAATTTCTCACATTGCATCTCATGAATATATAATCCACACAGAAAATTAGCACACAGCAGTTGGTATACTCTTAGATGAAAAATCTACCAAAAAAAGTAAAGTTTTTTCTTCACATTTTAATTGTACATTCATACCACCTATGCAATTTTTATGCTTCAATAGCAATCGTACAAGGCACAGAACACTATAGCTGCAGACAACCCTATCAAATCAAACATTCTGCATTATCCGTTAGAAAATTTAAATACCAATGTTTTTCAGCCTATTTATTGACCTCTTTCATATTTTCTTGTTTTCTACCTGCCTATTGACATGAAGGAAAAATAGATAGTTGTTATTGATAGCTTCCCTGAGACCTGTTTAGTACATCTTTTGACTTCTTTTTCTAGGGACATACAAAATATACTACCTATTTAAAATCTAACTGCTCCCAGCACTTGAAAATTTCACCCAGGAGAACAGCCAAAAATATGAAGCCTGAGGGAAACACTACACTGGAGGATGGCAGCTAGAATTTAGACAAAATTTCCAAAAATAGTTTAGCAATGAAAAATGCTGGTGATTGTCAGGAAGACTCAGAATTCCAGCTCTTATTTTCATTAATTCTTCAGAATAATCTAAAAATTCTACACATATTCTGAAAACAGAGCTGACCCTTATCACAACAGCCTTCTATGCAAGCAGCAGCATTCTGGACATCCTCTGGAGTTGCAGGAAAGGGCAAGAGCAAGCACACAGCAGTTGTATACTATATTCTCACAGCTTATAGGACATTAGGTTCGGATGCTCAGAGAACAGGGGAAGCCAAAAGCATTTTTTTCATCTTTATCAAAAAACCCAGGGCAGCATAGATGAACTTAAAGAGTGTGTTTGGGAATGTGTCACCTTCTGTCTACTCTGCATGCATCATCACCTTCAGATGCCTAAAAGATTTCAGTTAATGCTACACATGATGGCTCATTGCCTACCAGCTGGTTATTTTTATCAGCTTCTAGCCCAGTTCTGAATAAAATGAGTGCATTACTTTTGACCTAAGAGGAACTGTATGGCTCAGCTTAAGCTTACTGCAAACACCAGCTCCTTTCCCTGTGGAATAATACAGTTGAAATCAGCTGGAACCCTCAGTCATAGGAGCTCTCTAGTTTACTGGAATGAGAGTGACAACAAACTATTCAGAATTTCAAAAATCCGGGACCAGCTTATTATTCTTGATTTATATTTCAGAATTTAAATGCAATCTCTTTGCCCTTTCTCTTCCCTCATCTTATCCAGGCATGCAGGTAGTCTGAAAATAGAGTGAAGGTTTGGGAGCTAGAGAAAGACAAGCAGACAGAGTAGGTTTAATATTTAAACTTGCCTATTAACTCAAAAAAAAAGAGGTTAGGTTAGAAAAAATTCTCTTTGTAGTTGCAGATACATAGATGAAAAATAAATCATCTCACACCCATACCCTATGGCAATGAGCTGCATTTATTAAACGGGGAGCCGTGTTACTAGTCTGGAGTGAAGCAACAAACAACTGTTCCTTTTTTTTGACTACATTCAACAACTATCTTGGCCAGACCAACTTTCTCTAAAGCTCCTGGCCATTGTCAGTAAGAATCTTATCAGCCAGATCTGTTCTGATATAAATTAAAGTAAGTCATGCTACTTATTTGTTGCAACATATTATGACACCTCTTCAGTTCTGGTTTGTTGACTGAGGGTGCTTCAGTCACAGCCCAAGTACCCACCTCAAAGGGAACAGAACTTTGACAGGCAGAACAAAACTTTGTCACTGTAAAAAAACTCCAAACCTAAATCAAATCAAAGCAACAAACAAAACAAACAAACAAGCTACTGGACAACAAACTTTGTCTGAAACATATTAACATACAAAAGGTAACAACCTAATCTTCAATGCAAACAGTTTAACCAAAGCAACTCTACAAGCAAAATACACATGTTTTTTTTGGGTAAAAGAGGTGTCCCTCAACTGTGTCAGCACTAAATCGATCTACTGAGCAACAACACAAACAGAATTATGCAACCTCATCAATAACCTGACTTGTGCACAGTAATCAAACATAGTAATACAGCCAGCTGTAATATCCATCTTGGTAAGCAAACATCTAGTAGACAAATATAAAGCCTGCTAGACAGCTTATATTTAAAAAACTTTTCAGTAAATACAGGACAACCATGTAGAACCCCTTTAAAATTCATTGGAAAAGGGAAATAGTCCTTTACAACTAAACTAGCTAAATATCCATCAAAACAGTTATCAGTGTGCACACCAACTGCACAGCAGACATGGGTGAGGAGGATAAAGAGAGGTTCATCCTAAAATACTTGTTGATTAGCACCAGTGTCCAAAGGCCCCTGTTAGGATTAGGTGCTGCTTGTCCTAACTGCATCAAAATTTTTTATTAAGAGAGATGGCCCCTGTACTTGGGATTTGATAATATTGTATTTATTCTGGAAATATTATGCCTATGTCCAGAAAATGCCAAAATGCTGACAGGTTTTTGATCCTGCTTTTGCAACATGCTAAGCTTTCCACCTCTGTGCTTTTAATTAGGAGAGTTTTGTACAAAGCAGCTAAAGGACAAGCAAAGAGAAGAGGAAAGAAAAATTCTGTTTCCTCCAGTTCCCTACAACATTGATCTATACCTGAAAATACCATCCAGTTACAGGGTCTGAGTTGTAGAGTTCCTGAGACAAACCAAGTCATGCATAAGCACAGTTTCTGGGGAAGAGTTTTTCACTGCAAGTGAACAAAACTTGAACTCTAATGAAGCACAGAATCATACAAAGCACAGAATCTTCTGGATTGAAAGAAATCTCTTGAGAGCACTTAGTCCAACGCCACAGCCCAGCAGGGTCACCTACAGCAGGTTGTGCAGGACCATGTCCAGATGGGGTATGCAATAGCTCAAAGAATGGCTTAAGTCTAATCCAAGTCCTAGTGTAAGTTTGGCTCCCTCTGATTTTCAGGAATGACTGACGTATTTTCTTAGGAGACAGCTCGGTTTGGTGCTATTGTTTCAGTTTCTGTCAGTTCAAACTAACAGCTCTGCAGCAGTTTCTTCTGCTTCTTTTCCCAACAGAAGGGCTGACTAATTATTCTTAAGCAGCCCTTTTTTATAAAAGCTGAAATCAGCAAAATCTTAACAACTGGAATAGTCTGTACCCTTAAAACATAAGAATATTGTATTTTCTGGCCATAACCTTCTGTCATCCAGTATGGGAACAGAGTCCTAGGCTGACACATAAAAGACAGCTAACTAAAATGCCACAGTATTCTCTTCCTGGTGCCAATTCATATCTAAAAGCTGAGAGAAAAATACACTCCTGGTGACAGCTTTGAAACAAGTCAATGTGTGACAGTAATCAGTTCTCTTCTGTCAAGTTGGATTCCAGAAAAAGAATAGTTCTTTTTAGGCTATGTGCCAACATTGTCAAGGAATAAGAACAAAGGCACAAAGCAGTACTTGGCTAAACCCCTCAGAAGTAGACTAGGGGCTTTCAGTGAAGAGGGGTGCTGGCACCTGAGAAAAGGATAATTCTGGTAAATTGCAGAGAAGTCAAGCTGTAATGGCTGGCTCAAAGAAGGGCTCTGAAATAGTGAGAAGGAGCAATAGAAGAGGACGTGTCTGTGCAACAGGTTTGTGGAATTTTTGCAGGATGACAGAAACAGAAAATAAAGATTTACTAATGCAAAGGAAAAAAAAAAAAGAGAAGAAATCAAATTACATAGGGAGAATCAGGGGGCTTCACATCATCTACAAGGATATGATAAAAATCAAACAAAACCAGTACGTTGGTAATGTCAGTGCTATCTGCTGCAGTGAGGGACTGATGAATGGCAGTGTTTATGATAGAAAAACGAGGGTTCAGAGCCTTATCACATCAGGGAACAAAAATCAAACAAAGGTGAGACTGAGCAACATATAGTCCCACCCCTAATGAGGGAAAAACCTCTCCTATCTTTTTCTGTCTCAGAGCTCTTCTCTTTTGTCAAATCACAAGAGCAAAAAATCTGAAATTAGAGAGTAGAAAACCTGTTATGAACTTCTGGAATGACAACATCACTGAGAGAAAATGGTAATTTCCTTTCTCAGTCCCTAACTGAAGGTCTGCCTGTCCTTCCTCTTCACAACAGAAGCAAAAGATCTTAATTCTGAAGAAGCTATTCAGCAAACCCGGGCATGCCAATGTGAAAACCACATCTGTAAATCAAAAAAGGCTTGACTGGCTTTAATCAGCAGCCTAAATGCAGCCTAAGAGACACCTAGGTAGCATCACAGAAATCAGGGAAGAGACCTCTGGACACCATCTAGTCCAACCCCCCTGCTAGGCTGCCATGTCTCTATTTCCTCAGCCACTCCACTTTACATTTAAACCCCAGTACTCCTCTTTGCTTTCACCTTTAACTTCAGTGACCATGACGTAGCTGTTAGCCTTTCTGTCTCTAATGTCACTTCACATGCTGACAGAAAGTGTAATCCATATCCTCAGCACAAAATCTTGAGATATTTAAAAATTAAGATGAAACTTCTTCCTCTTGGTTATGTGGAAGTCACCAATAACAAACCCTTCAGGTTTCAGGTAGCCTTTCTTAACATCAAAAAGTGTTGATTCAGTAGTTAAATGATACTGTGCCTCTAGCCAAAGTTGGTTAAGAAATTTCCAGACTGTAAATTGGAACAGAGAACAAAACCTGATTTAATATACAAATAATTTTCTCCACATGGCCCAGGCTCTTCCAAAACTCACTAAACTTCACGATAATGATGTGCCAACTAAAGGGAATAGCAAGGTGTAGAAAAGGCAAAGGACTGATGCATTTAAAGAAGAGAAACACAACCTTTACTGCAGAAAAAAAAAAAAAAAGTTGTCCAAACATGGATTTACTGCCCTTGCCCCCTGCCCTTCCTCTTTGTCTTTGAATTCACTCAACAAATCCCTGAACAGAGCACTGACTAAAGAGCAGGGCTCACCACACAGGAGTCAAGCTTTCAGCAGCATTTGTAGATTTGTGTAAGTTCTTGCCATGGTTTTAACTGCTGGATTCCTGTCGAGTGTTTGCTATGTAACTAACAGAAGCATAATGCTCATCAACTAACTGGACAGGGCATATCTTGCACTTTGACCTTAAGACTAAACTTATTGAAAACAAATCTCAGCAGAAGTGGAATCTTGCTAGGAACTACAAGGCGATACCAGTGGTCTCCAGCCCTCCAAATTTCACACCTGAGGCAACAGGACTCCTGCTGAACCCAGGAGTCTCTGGGTTCAAAACAATGTTTGCACCGTGCATCCATCTCTTGTGAGTCAAGTGCTTTTAATCCCTCCTTTCATGACTAGAGACCAATTCTAATCATTTGCCTTGCACAGATTTTCTGACATGGTTATGCAAACATGATAGAGCCGAACCTCAATGCATTCGGTATTTTCCTGAAAAGAAAATGCAAACAAACCAGGAAAAGTTTGCTGAAAGTAACCAAATAAAATAGTGTGAATGAGCTCAAAACAAGACGTAAGTTGTAGTTAAGTCTAGGCTCCTTCTCTAAATGCTTGAGTGTCACATCTGAGACAGCCAGAAAGAAATCCCCGTCATTTAAATCACATGGTTTACGGGGCTGGAGCTCCAGGAACATCATGACATTCGTAGCGAGGACTCAGCAAGGATCGCCCGTTTCTCTCTGGAGCCAACGAGCACCTCGCTGTCACATCCCCGTTCCCACACTGCAGCCAGAGCACAACGCCAGCAACTTCTGCAGCCGTCCTGAACTCCTGCAGCCGCCACCTCCACCGCTCCAGCGAACAGCTCCGACCGGCTGCCGCCTCCCGCATGTCCCGGCCGGGCACCGGCTGCCAGGCAGCGGTCCGCAGGTGCGAGGAGCGCCGGGCACGGCGCTGCCCTGCGGGGGGACGGCGCTCGCCGGGGCGCCCTGCGGTCCCCGCGGTGCCGCGCTCGGCCCCGCCGCAGCCCGCACCCCCGGGGAGCGCAGGGCCCCGCGGGGCCCGGCCGCGAGGGAGGGCCGGGGGAGGCGGCGGGGCGGGCGGGGGAGGAGTGAGGCGGAGGGCAGGGCCGGGAGGCGCCGCAGCGCCGGGGACGCGCCGTCGCTGCCCCGACACGGCCGGAGCGGAGGGTCCCGCCGCCTTCGCCGCCGCCATGGCCGGGCGCCCCCCGCCCGCCGCCCCCAGGTAGGGCCCGCGCCCCTCCCCGCGCGCCGCCGCCTGCGCGCTCCGGGCCGCGCCGCTCGGGGCCGCGCCGCGCGAGGGCGGCCGCGGAGCCGCCGGTGCCGCCGGGTGAGTATCGGCGCTGGGCGCCCGCGGGGCCCCGCGCGCTGCCGGGCACCCCGCCCGGGCTCTCCGCAGGACGGGCGGGGGTCCCCGGCCTGAGGACGGTCACGGAGGAGCCGCGCTTGGGCTCCGCGGGGGAGCGGAGCCGCTGCCGGGCGCGGAGGGGCTCCGGGAATTCGCGTACGGCTGCGGAAGTGCGGGCGACGCGGCGCACCTGCCGGGAGGTTCTCGGTCTCCCGCCGCGGCTTTGCCCTTACGCCTAAAGCAGGAACTAGAGGGCTTTTCTTACAGTAGAAAGGAAAAATAGCCATTGTCGTCTAAATTCGCTCTAACAGCTGGTTTTCATGCCGTAGCATCTCGAGAGAGTCGGTAAGTTAATTAGTGCTTAATGATACCTTTAGGATGTTGTGCTTAAATCACTTCGACGCGTGTCGGCTACCTAGTTAATCAGATTGTTTCACGATGAAAGAAAAACCTAAAAATCGCTGTAGTTCTGCTACTCTGGTTCCACCAAAAGCGCATTTATAGCGGTCATGAAGAACCGATTAGCGCAAAACTTCCTGCAAGACGGAAATGGATGTACGGGTAGCAGGAGCCTACCGGAGATGCAAGATGTGGTTAAGCATAATTTTCAACAATCACAAGTAAATTGCATTTTGATAGTAGCAGGCAGACAGAAGTATTGTAGAAATTGTACCATTTAAGACTATCGTAGATAAAAACCATATGTTGTCAATTATTACAATTCGTTTTGGTTTAGTTGCTCCCAGTGCAATGTCTAAATGAGTAGTAAAAAACCGATAGAAATAAAGTTTGGAGAATGCACAACCTAAAAAGAAAGATGATGAAAGGATGTGTACCTACCTAAACACACAAGAGGAACTACTTGGGGGAGGAAGGGACAATGACACCTGAGTGGGTGATAATTACTTTGAGGAGAAATTGCTTCTATTTACGTGGGGGAAACAAAAAGCTTTAAAGCAATCCCTTAGAGAGACTGTTTGAATAGTGTTTCATATCAATAAACATTTACTGACCAAACCTTAATAATGCTTTTACACTTCCATCTGAATTGCCTGAACTAGAAAGAATCCTTGCCAATTTTTCCCTTGGCATTTCAGGGTGAAATGAAAATTATTTAGCTTTGTATTTTTTGTTATTGATAATGGCATGTAATTTTTAATGCAGTTTTACACTATGAATAACAAAGAGATTATAGTAACTTTAGTATTTTATTAGAAGTCACTACCTGAAAGAGAGAGGGATGCAGACTTTTAAAGCAAGAGAGACTTTTAGGTTGTCTGACAAGACATCTTGTATTTCACACTCTACAAAAATTGGATAGAACGCGATCTTGACCCCAAGATAAACAGATATTCCAGCGAGACAGTCTTGAAGGTATCAAGAATTGGATAAGCTGCTGCTTTCCTTGCCTATGGTCTTGTTCTCACTGTTACAAATTTACCTCACAAGTCTACTGTCATCTTCCAACTCCACGATTGTTGCTAAGCTTTTCATCACTGTGTTTTAAAACTGAGGAAACCAGTCCTAGTCCATTCCAGAGCTCTGCCATCTGGTCATCCCTTCACCTCTGCTATAGGCCTATTAACCCAGATAAAATTGCCTATTTCTGTAGCAAGGCCAAGGCTAATCTTATTCATGTGAGCAAGGTCCCTCTTTCATCTTCCTGAAGAGTGATTCTCTTCCCAGAGCTTAAGCAGGTCAGACATCCCTACACCAAGAGCTACCATTCTCTCTTTTATCTCCTGAGGCTCACTGTTGACAGCTGCTTGTTATTTGTTAATCAAGGTAACCCTTTCCTTGCTGAAACTTTAGTTGTAAGCTTTCTGTCTGGGAGTAAGGATCCCAGGACTCCAGGAAGGGTGACCAGAACAGCAAGTAGTTTATTCAGGTCATTCCTGTCTTCGTCAGGAAGCCCTGAGGAAAAAAAATAAAAAAAGCACATCTGGGAAGCCATGGGACAGATAACTTGTCATCATACACCTGCAGCTCATTATGCCCACCATACAATATTTAGGCAACTTTAGATTGAGATGTAGTTACAACAGCTGTTGAGAAATACAAAGTTTGAATGTCAGCATTTAGGAGTTAGCTTTACTGACCTCACCAAAGAGTTTTCACTGTCAAACTGTTAGAAATCAAGGGTATTTTTCATTTTCCTTACAGAATCACTTCAGGTATTAACCTGTTTCTGTGACTGTTTACACCTTATCTCAGTCACCTACACACACCTTCCTCAGTGGAGGCCACAGCTCTGCCCACTTGCTGACTATCACTCACCACCATCACTCCCAGAGTTCAGCAAAAACTGGGGCTGCACATCAGTTCCTGCCCAGTACCTTCCCTTCCTTTGCCTTCCATAGCTGGAGGCAAAACCATGAGCCCTGGGTTGGGATGCCAGCAGTCACTGCAGAGCAGTGCAGGCAAGTGGCCTTCAGGCTTCTGGTAATTTAGCATTTCCAGCAGCAGCTTCTTGCAGGGAACACTTAGCCTGGGGGTCAGATGAGCAGCTGCAGAGAACTGCCCAGAACTGGTAGCTGCCGCTCTCCCTTCAAGCAGCATTTTTGATGCATGTTGCAGTTGGGGAGCTGGAAATGTGATCTATAAGGATTTATTTTTTGTTTTTTTTTTTTTTCTTTGTGGTGGCTGATTTGGTTTGTTGGGGTTTTTAATGGTGGAGGAAAAACACCCCCACACTAAAGAAATATACTAGCTTGAACTTTGCCTCATCAGGTGAGAGACAGAGAAATGCATGAACTTTTTACATATGAGGCAGGAACTTCCTTGTTTCTGGCCCCTGTGTTAGTGACTGTCTGGGATGCTGCTGCTGCTTAAGGACATACAACCATCTCCTTCAGTAAAACTGCAGTTTTTCTGCTCAGGCTTATGAAACCAAACCTATAAGCATATGCAGTTTTATGTATCTGAAAGAAATATTGGCAGCCAAATAAAAGTCTTCCAGCATGTCTTTTGGACTGGAACCTGTTTCCAACACACCTTTTGTGTAAATACTAAAAAGAAATGGAGGACTTAAAAGTGTTCTTTAATTCAGAATTGGAAATAGCAGTGAAGCTTAGAAGCAATATTAGACTGAATAGTAATTTGGAAAAATTAAAATGCCTGTATATTCAACAGAGATGAGAAGTAGCAGGTTTTACGTTTTAAAAAGTGAAAAGACAAGTCCAAGAACAGACAAGTTCTCTCTGAGAACTTGCTCTGCATGTAATAAAAAAAGTGTTGAATGACCAACACAAAATGATCTTTGCTACATCTCAGATCCTGGTAGAAACCAAGCACTGATTACATTTGATGAACGTGCTAGGGCTGACCACAGAGGTGAGTTAAGATGTTTAAAGCTGAAAAGAGATCCAAAAGCTGTGGCTGTATCAGAGCTTCCTTACAGGCAGCAGGCATGTGGCACACACTCAGTGCCTCTGGAACTTACACTGTAACACTGTCACAGACAGAGCTGACAGCTGCTCTTATGCTCCAGCAAAGCAGCCTGCATCTTGTGTAACAGAGAAAACAGATTTGGTGGCTTTGAACTAAGATGCTTTTAGGAATGAGTGAAATAAAACTTTGATCCTTTAAGGAGACAAGATTGCAGGCAAAGACTCCACAACAGCCACAGGAGTAAGCTACAGATAACAATTCATTGGAATAAATCATTAAAGAAAAGAGAATGCCAACAAAAATAAAATAAACAGAAAAGCAACGCATAAACAGAAATAAATACTAAACATTTATTCTGAAAAATTTCCAGTGATGAGTGAAATGATACAAATGAAGAAGAGCAATGGGTATTGTTTGGTGGGACTGACCACACAGACCACATCTTACAGGTCTGTTCTCCATATTTTTCCACCTCTATGAGTAAAGGAAAACCGAATGTATTACAAATCTTATTTAAATAAGAGAGAGCAAATAAATCCCCTGAACAAGTGAGTAATGTCAGAACTCCCATTATCAGGAAACTACATGTATTAGAGCAGCAGCTGGCATCACATATGAAGATGCAATTTATTTTTCTGCACTCATGCAGAAACAGTACTGCAGCCCAACCAGAGGAATCAGTTTAATACTTGCTGGGTATGCTTTTTATTTGCAAATTAGTAGATGAATGTGCCAGATATTATGAGTGTGGCAGCCAGAAAAAATATCTGATAAGTTTCAATTTTCACTAACTTCTTCCAATGTTAGTTTCAGTCTCAGTGGTGTTAATTCCTGAAATGACATGCTGTGCCCTGTTTTCATGGGCAATTACTTTAAGCAGCTCACTAACCTGGCTAACCTGTGTTAAACATAGACAAAATTCTCAGAGATACTTTCCTTCAGTGGGGTCAGGGGAGAAAAAAAATCAGCTAAAACCAGAAGGAGCCTAATTTGTCAAAAGTCATAAGTCTGTGCATGAGGGATCTGATCCCTTGTGGAATAGGACTGTGGGTAAAGAGAGAGGGAGAGACATAGGAGTAGTAAAGAAGTTAACTGTGGAATTTCCATGCTTTGTTTCACTAACCCACTTGTACACTATGGTGACCAAACCATGCTGTTTATGTCCAGGCTTGGCATCTCCATTTCTTCCTTATTTAATCAATCCCATCTGGTTTGAATTCTCTAATCCTGCCTACCCTAGCCTCCCACATGAATTTCTCACTGTTTTCCTGAAAATATCCATTAATCTCCTCTTTCAGCTCCAGCTCTGATCCCGTGCATCCCTTCTCTTCTTTGTGGCTACAGTAGTTGCAGTAGTGTCAGTCACTTTGTTCATACTCTGCCTATACACACCAACCCTTCTCCTCCTTCATTCAGTCCTCTCCTTCTCCAGACACACTTGAGAAGCACTAACAACTATCAGTGATAATTTGGAATAATAAGATTCTTTTGCTACGCTGCTCATTTTGTATATGATTTAGGTTATGGCCTCCTCCCAGTAATATTTGTAGGCACACTCACTAATTCATCAGGGTTTTGTCATCTCCTTCCTCAGCCCTACATTAATCACTTTACTCTTTCTTGTTACGTGTGGTTGGTTCAGCTGCTACCCGAGAAGGCACAGGGGGAGGGAAGCACAGACTCAGGGCAACCTTTATCTGCACTGTGGCTAATGAACCCCAGCCACTCCTCTTGCAGCTATCCTTCCCTAGAGTTAAGAGCACCCTCTGAAGAGCATGTATTAAAGCCATGTATTTTAAGCCATGATTGGCACCTGAGCAGCCTCAATGGCCTATGCAGACAGCAGTGAGGTGTGCTGGAGGTGCTGATGAGCAGGGGCAGGCTGAGAGAGCTCCCTCCTGTGAGGATACAGCCTGGGGTGGCAGGGTCCCAGCAGTGGTCCCTCCAGGCTCACTGCTCTGTATTGCACTCACTGCAGCTGCTCTAACACAAAGAATTGACTTATTTTAGTGGAGAAGCAGCTTCAACATGAAGGACCAGGAATAATGACACTAATAGCCATGTAGTTTTGAGCTTTAACTCAGAAGTGCAGCATGCAGCTTTAGTTTTTTCTCAGAAGAAGGAAAACTAATTAAACTTCTACATCAAAACAATAGTTTTAATTACCAGCTCACTGGATAAAATGCAGCAGCAGCTCCTCTTCTCCTGGTGTGTTGAACAGGCTCTTGCCTGTGCTGTCTAGAGAGAAGCAGAAAGGGGAAGCCTGCCTGGCACTCACGGGGATGAGGCACTTTGAAAGACTTCACATCTCTCACTATCTCAGTGCCAGAATTGTTTCCCAATTTTTTAACCTCCTCTTTGCTTATCAGTGGACTCAATAGGGCTTCAGACAGCATGTGCAGTACAGCTTCCCTTCCTCCTGCTTCACTGCAAGAGAGAAAAAAGCCATACTGCATATTTCTGGTTGTCTTTTAACCAGAACCACAAAGTTAGCATGTGCAGATTAATACTACAATATCGGGGATTAATTTGCTGCCCAGAATGAATTTTAAAACTTCTTTTTTCAGTCTTGTCAGCCTCTGGATTGTTGTCATTAATCTCTTTAGTTTCCCTCAATAATTTTCTTCACTTCAAGACTTGCCTGATTATTAAATATCTGACTACTGCCAGTGCCCACAACACACAGTGAGTAGTTATCAAAGTTATGTTTCCTCTTGGTTGTGGCATCACAATTTCTTTTGCATCTAATTATTCTTGACTGCTATGTAAGAAAGTGTAATTTGTAAGTCTTGATTAAATTTAATTTATCACTGAATAAGTTCTTTTCTAGAACTGCTAACAGAACTTGATGCTGGAGTACATATTTCTCTGCTAGTGAAATTCAGAACTGGTCAGCAAGTCATGTATAACCCTAGGCAGTGACTTCTAAGACTGAAACTTACCCTCTATGCACTGTCCTGAGCTGGCTCCATGTACTTGCAATAACTGTCTTCCAAGTATTATGGGAGCTTTTTTGTTTTCTGGAATAGTTTTGATCTATTACATGAACTGCTGGGAAATTTAAATACATTGAACAAGTACATTGTTGTGGTGTACTTAAAACTTTCTTAACAGAAAGATGAACAGAATTTCATAGGACTTACTTGTATTTTCTTTTAGCAGTGAAAAATATGTGTGGTCCTGGTGTAGTCTCTGTAGTCTCTGTGAGATTGCATAGTTATCAAAATTTCATGTACAGGCATTCCATCAGCCGTGGAGCTGTTCATTACATGCAGTGGCTCCTCAGAATATTAAAGGGAGAAAGAAGCAACTCTTGGTTTTCAGAACTGTGTTTAAATCAGGTCCCAATCCGTTTCCCCTAAGATGCATTTGTAACCATCTGTGCTATTTCAATTTGAAAAGAGGAGAAATGAAATCAGCAGGGTAATGTCTCAACAACATACTTATAGATTGTTCCTCTTCTATGTTGTCAGGGCAATGTCCTCCTTCTCAGTGAAAAATGTGTATTACCATTGTAGACATCTAATAAAAATGAACAGGTCATTTATTTTTAAAAGGAAAAGATTTCCGTGCTGTGGTGTTGAAATGAAAACCCGTTATCCTCACATAAACTCTGGAATAAGGCCTTCCCCTCAACTGGAATAAAACAAAATGCTTCTTGAATATTTAAAAATACAGAAGTAATAGCACAGCTCTAAGGGAGCTTAGTTGCAGATCACATTGTATCTGCCAAGACCATCAATCCAAAACACAACACATACCATAAATTCATTGAAATCCAACGGTCACTTTAGCCACATTCCCAAAGGTAGCATATGTGACCTGTGTCAGTGTTTGCATGGTGTAATTTAAAGTTAGTACCAACCACAGAGTTCTGGTACTTTTACAAATACACTTATACTTCTGAGATTTTGGAAATCTGTGCAGTATGGAACGGTGTATATGACTATAAGAGAGGGGTGTCTTTTGGTTCTAGCAACAGTAGCAGATTTTTACTTCATACTAGAAAAATTATTTCATAGTTAAATACGTATTTCTTGAGTGCAGTAGGTGATTTTTTCATTCAGAAGGCAAGGCTTTTAAGGCATCACAAATAAGCAAAATAATTGACTACTGAAAAAATAGCAACAGACCATAAACAAGTAATATAAATACAAATACTAGTCCAAGTCCAATAATGAAACAAACCAAGAGGCTGTAGGACTGGATTTACTTTGCATGAATTGCTTTTGCATACACAGAACCAGACCTCTGTGTTAGCTGTGTCTTTCTGTAATTGTTTGTGACCCCCACTCATGAAACAACAGGAAGGTGAAACCTGGATTTAAGTACATACTTCTTTTTTTGTTCCTCTGAATTCAAAGAGCTTAGTGTTCAGAGTAAAATTTAAACACACCCAAAGGCATGCAACAAGTGGCAGCCTCCACTCTTAATAAAGTTAATAGGAAGAGCTGGTTTATATTTTTTGTTTAATTAGTTGTAAGTATAGGAATACTCATTTGGCAGGTACTGACAGAGTCACACTGCAGGCAGGGATAAAGTTGTCTGAGGGCTTAACCTGAGCTCAGTCCGTGGTGCAGATGGTCCTGCTGGACCTTGTGCATCCCAGTGGGAACAAGTTAACCATGTCAAGCCCAGGTATCACAACAGTTTAATAATTAATCTGAAGTTCATTGCAAAGCAGTGCCAGTTTATCTGCATCATGCTACCAAGGAATTAATTAAATTGGTAAGACATTGACCTGATTCACTGTTAGACTCCCAGAGATAAGGTCCCATGTTCATTACAGAGTATGAAAGGCTGTAGATTTTAGAGAGTAGAAATAAGCGCTCATATTGCCAAAAAAGCTCAAGTTTCTTGGACTGAAATCTCATGCTTTTTTTGAAGCTGGTGTAAGTGAGGAAGAAGTTGTGAATGTTGCCTTCACCTACCACTCAATCCTGTTAATCATATTACAGTCCATGGAAAAAAAAGTTTCCCAAATTGAAGCAAGTTAAACCAAATATAATGTTTGCAGTATCTTGACAGAATGGCACACAAACATGTTTTATCGTATTAAAAGCCAGGTTGATTAGAGGCAGCTTCATTTTGTTCACATCTTTTAAAATGTTGTCATTCTTTTTTAAAAAAACGTTCTTTTAAGCTAATGAGTTTTGAGATTTTTTTTTTCTGTCTAATCACAGACTGTACTCATTGACATATTCACACAGCATCAAAATTGGTAAGATTTTTGTTTCTTTGGGATATTAGCAGCAAATCAGAATTGTTCAAGAATATTTCAGGCATGTAAAATATGTTAAAATAAAATCTGTTGTGAATAAGCCATGACAAAATGTATTCCTTGGCATTAAAATAAGCAGAATGTACCCTGACATTTTAACTAGTTTACAAATGTAACTGCAGGGGGTCACAGAAACAATACTGGATTAAAGAGAATAGGAAACTTCTGTGAATATTTCAGATGAAAACACTTATTTTTAGACTATTGTTTTATTTTTCTAATATCATTAGTAAAGGTAAAAACATATTGCTTTCTGAACTCTATTATAATCCTAGACAATGTTTTGGAAGGTTTAGCAGGAATCGAAACCAACTTGGCTTTCTTGCAAATTGGAAGGGCTGGGAAACATAAAAAAGTTGAAAAAATATATGCATTCATTAGAAATAATAAATTTGCTTGCTAAAGTACTTTTGAAAGTACTTTAGATACTGTTAAGGTAAAATATTTCCCATAATCAAATTGAGTTTAGTAGGGACCAATATCCCAACTATAAAGTGTCGTTTTGACCAGTTTTATTTTTAATGCATAGATAGGTTGGTATAGGTGCCAGACCAAAGGAACTAATTACAGTAGGCTACAAATTGCCTTCATTTTGCAGCTGTAGAAAGCATGTTACAATTGGGCAGTGATTGCTGAGAACAGAGGAAGAAGAGCAGACTCCTTAGAAGAGTATCAACAAAATCTCCTGGCCTTGCTCACAGCAGCAAAATCTTGGTTCTCTTGTGGTTGAATAGAAGGGATGAATTCAAGCATTTGGGTTCAAAACACCTGCTTATATCTGTTCTGCCAAACAGATCAAAATGTCTTTGGTGGCTCCCAAAATACCTGCAAGGCACCCTTGTGTTGAGGGTGAGGCTAATCTGCCTGTTTCACTTGAAGTACTCCCTCCTTCATGTCTGAGAGCATCCACCCAGGCTGACCTGGGTATTTATTTGCTGGTGGGAAGGATCACTCTGCAGTGTCACTGTCCCTGTGTGTGACACTGGTTCACCTAGTGCATGCCTAGGTGACAGATTCTCGATAATAGGAATTCCCGATCACCTCATCATATTTTTCTCCCTCTGCTCTGATTGACTTAGATCACAGAAATGCTTCTCTCCCCCCCCAAAAAACAGAGAAAAAATAAAAGAAAAAAATTGTCATGCTTTACTGACCAGTTGTGTGGCTTACTGGTGGCTGGGGAGTCTTCAGGCATTTGAAATAAATATTTTGTTATCATCTCCTATAGTATTCAGAGATATTAACTTCTCTAATATGAACAGGTGCATCTTTCCTACACTGAAGGCAATTCTCATGCTTTGTAATAAAGAACACTGGACATCATGATACTATAACCACTTGGCTTGTCATGTGTCTACTTTTTTTTGTTTCCAAGGCCCCAGGCTGTTCCATAATTCAAATTCTGTTATGAAAAATCTGGTTTTCCAGTATCAGTAGTCCATTTTTGCTACCAGTTTTGCCCTTTATGTTTTTAAAAGTAGCTGAAAGTGATGCTGCAACAGTGTGAAATTCCCAAGCTCCTATCTTATATATCTGTATTTAGGTACAGACAGGACCCCTTTCCTAATCTCATAATTCCAAAGCCAGATTTATTAGTTGTGTGGAGAGGTGGTACAAAGAATTTCAGAAAGTCTGCTGAATATTAGGAAAATGCCATTCAAAAGATGAAAGTGATGTTCACCTTCTGATCACGCACATAATCCTGACTACCTACCACATTTCAATTATGCTTGTACAGTCTGTTTGATTTGTAATCAATCTCAAAAGGAAAACACACGAACAGCTAGCAGGTTTTGATTAGCCACACACATTTTCTATTCAAATAAAATTGTGACATATGCATTTACTTCTAAATTATGAACATCTTCTTCACATTACTCTTCCCTTCAGAAATAGTCAATATCTGTCTTGAATATAATCACTGAAAAGCTTTTATAGTTTGAGATCTTTGGAGGATGGCCCTTAAAAAAATTTGTCAGATAGTGAAATACTTGTTTGCATGTGCTGTGCTTTGAGGCTTGTTTTGTCAGTATTTTACTCTGATGCTCCAAATGAGAATCACATTTGCTGATGACAAAAGCTGGTTGAGAAGCTTGTCTGTGATGTTTGGCTATATCATATAAATAGGATGCCAAAAATACTTTATGAATGAGTTAAGGTGAGATTTACATCCTCCACATAAAAACACTGCACTGCTTGTCCTGAGACACCCAGCTGACACTTTGTGCACAGCAAAAGGATGAGAGGAGCAGCCAGGGAGCACAAGTTATTTGTTAGATACAAGAAACATATAAAACAGGCTGTGAAAAATTACCCAGTGGTTTATGGCATGACAGCCTAATTTTCAATGTCTTTGATTTCATCCTGAAAATTGTTGTGAATTTCTATTTCTAGTTGAAATCTGTGGGAACTGCTTGCACATTTGTTTTGTATTTAAATTGGACCAAATTTCACCAGTTTCCAGCTGTGTCACAATGTTTTTTCCATTCTTTTTAGAGGATCAGATAACATCATACATTTGTGATACTACATTGTGCTGCACTAACAACACATCCTATATTAAGAATAGACATTGCCATCAAAAATACAGAAATAATATAAATTTCTTAATAAATACACAGTTGTGAACATTTTTTGCTGAAATGGAAAAACAGTTATCTCCTCTTTTGTTCTCCTTTCCACAGCACAAGGACCAGTAATATTGTGCACTAAACCTACATATGCTAGGTAAATAAGGGATTTTTCTGTGGGACATCTTTTTAAGAATATTTCAGATTTCATATTGGTTTTTGCTGACTTAGTAGGCTTAAATAGTAGCAATTCTATTGCTTTGCTGTAGAGGAAATGAAACTGCCTTATTCTGATGTTTCTGTGATACCTGTGCCTGTATCTCTCCAAAATCCTCTTCCCAATCAGCACTGCTCCCTTAAGTAATGTGTGTACAGACTAATTGCTCGAAGAATCCTTCCTTTAACAAGATTTCTTATCTTTCCTGCAGTCAAACCCTCAGCAGAGCCTTAGTTTCCCACTGGCTGGCACTCCAGACCTGAGTTCAAACTCCTTGCTTTTGGGGCAGAAAAGCAGTCTGAGTTGTCTTTCAGTCCATCTCCATAAGGTAAAGTCCTTTAGCCTTCCCTGCATTTAAGGGTCTGTCCTTAATCTTCTCCAAGTCAGTCCTTCTTCTTCAGCAGACCTTGCTGGTCCCTAGCTGTTGATCCAAGACATCTTTTTGTACCTTCTAAAACAACCTCCACCTCAGGAACTCAGCAGAAGTTCCAGTTACCTGTGAATTGCTGTGGGCATTTCCCACCAGAAGAGATCTCCCAGTTCCTCCTCTTCTTTCCTATAGTTTCCTCTGATTAAGGTCCAAGGCTGGAAATAAGGAAATAATAAGGAAAACTTTTGGAACTTCCTTCTGGAAGTTTTCCTTATTAAGTAGCCATTCTACCAACAAAGGTCTGTCTACAATTGGCTTAAAGGCATGTCTAATCCAGGGGTAGGTGGGGAAAAGGCAGCTGTGTGCAAAGGCCAGTTTTGTATTGGGCTGACTCTCTCTCACTAAATTATTGACCATCAAAAGCCACCAGCCCAATCATCTGTCATTCAGCTCCCGAGTGCCAACTCCTTGATTTGATTGTCAACTCTCTGAACTGAATATATCCTGCCATAGCTAATGAATGTGGAGAAGTTTGTCAGACTTGTTCATAAAGCCTTGTTATTTTAGCCTTAGTAATTCAATCAGTAAATGCAGGAAGGAAGGAATATTTCTAAGTAGATCATAAAAAAATGTAGTTAGTTTTGTCTACATTTGTTCTTCAGTAAAACTTTTCTATTATAATGTTTTAAAAATGGGATTTGAAAGAAGGCTGATGATTGCTACTGCTTACAGAGACTTACAGATTTATTTACTGGTTTAATTTGGAGGTCATTCAGGGCTCTTGGGCATTGTGAAGTGTACCCCAGCATGGATTATCTTTTTTCTGCATCTGTTTTTCATCAGCATGTAGCTAAAGACCTGGTCTTTTGGCAGCTGTATCACTGATAAAAATGAAATGTAAATCAAGAGTACCCAGTAGACACTATGAAATGAGAAATCAGAATATAAAACAGTTAAACTTCTAGTCTTTTTAGTGTGCTCATCTGTAAAACCCAATCCTGAACCTGTTAGAGTGCACAGACAGTGAAGGGAAGTATTCAGTATTTTTGTTTCCCATGAAGACAATAGCAGCCATGAGAGACTGAAAAAAGTCCATTAATACCTTACAATATGTGATCCTGATATTGCCAGTGATTATATTCTGTTCTTGAGTTCCAAATCCATAACAAAATCAGAAAGACATTTGTTTGAGGTATTTATAGAGCATCTGTTTGACTAACCATCTGTGCTCTGATTAAAGTATACACATTGTCCAGACTGGATAAAAACCATTTACATGGATTAGAACAGCAACTTTGAAACTGTTGCATCTAAAGATTTTGCTCTAGTGACTTTGCTGACCTGTTTACTTGCAAAGGTAAATTTTAAAACTGTAAAATTTGAAAGGTAGAATGAGGAAAAAGTATGACTATTCTGTCCACTTCAAAAGGCTTTGAAGTTAAGAGATGCTGTTTGAACACTGCACGCCTTTCAAAACTGCTTCTTGCTTAGGGTCTGGATTAAGCTGGCTGCCTTCCTCAGTTGCTTAGTAGCTTTCAGGTTTATTTGGGAGGGTAGAAGTAAGAAGATGCTAAGGTATTTTGCTCTGCTTTCACTTCTCTCATATTTATATTTCAAAATGAGATTCATCCCTTTTTTGTTGTTCATGATGTTCATTACAGATATTAGCAGAACAACAGAAATGTTGCTCACTATAGCTTGGCATTAATTGCACTGAGAAACCTCCCTGTGTTCATTCAGTTTGCTTCCTTCAAGATTGTTTTTTTCATGGTTCAGTATGTTTTCTATGTTCAAAATGCCAAGATTAGGAGTCATAATGAAAAAAAGGAAAAGCAGCAGGCTGTAATATGATTCAAAAAATATATATGTAATGGTCACTTACTATTTATTGAGATTGCTCCTTAGGAATGATGATTGAACAGTAAGTTTTAGGAAGCTGTTTATGCTTGTTCAAGATGGTAGGAAATTGAAGTTTCTGATACTGTTTCACAAGATTAATTTTCTTTAGTGATTACCTGGGGAATTCTTCAAATTACCTCATCTTAGTTGATGTAGCACCATCTGCCACATCTGCAAAGGAGATAATTATTTTTAGGAGCAGCTGTGGGTTTTTTGATTAAGTCTTGAGTCATTGAGGTCAGTATTTTTGAATTATTTAACATAGGAAAGATGAAGCAATTCGTTTGCATTTTGGACAGCAATACACCATGTGTTATTATTGCAGTCAGTGATATAAACGTCATAGCCATTCACTACAGACCTCTAATTTCCAGGAAATTTGTTGGTATTCTTTGTGAGTGCATATAGCTTGTAGGAAAAAAAGTTATCAGTTACAACTCATGAATCAGTAAGACAGCACCTGGTGGTAAATGAGTGTGGAGACTTCTCTGTTAATGTAAATACCAAAGTGAAAATGGTGCACTTAACACCAAGTCTTAGGTCCAGGTTCCCAACTTCAGTTTCAAAACCTGAATCATAGGTTAGGATCTTTCACACCATAAGAAAACTCTCAAAATGAGCCATTCCTTAACAGAGATTGATTGCTATGCCTATGGCTTTTTGTGGTACCTGCAAGCCAGATGAGCACATCTAACACAGATCAGCATTCTCCATCACATACTAAACAAGGGAGCCAAGAAAACTTGAGAACTGAGACCTAAAAACTCTAACAGCTTTCTTTATCTTGTAGTGAAAAGGCTCCAATCTGTGCCAGATGTCTTGAAAGTCCAGCACTTGGTTAAGCTCTTAATGTGAAGTAACGAGCATAGTATGTGAATGCAGAGCTATCACTTGATGATGAGCTGGCTACATCTCTGCAAGAGTTTCATTCTGCTTCCTGCTATTGAGGAACTAATGAGAGCAGAAGCTTCTAGCAGCCAGAATAGCTTTTCCCTGGAGAGTTAGTGAAAAATAGGTTTATATTACTGCCTTTGCTACAGAGCGAGGGTGGCAGAGCTGGATGGCCTGAGGAGGGTCTCTTGAGAAAATACCTGTTGAAAATGAAAGCTTAGAAAGGGTACCCGTGGGATAAAGAGAAGAGGAAACTTTGCCCTAGCTGAGAGTTGAGATAATTGAAAAAGAGATGTTGAAAAGCCAAATTCATGTTCAGCATTGGAAGAAAGACCTGTGCCCCTGAACGTTGTGTCTGTGCAGGACCTCATACATTGCACTTCCTGAGTTACAGAAGACTCACTTTTGTGGTGCTGAATTCCCAGCCTGCAGCAGTGCAGCTGGGTGCTCATTTTCCCATCAGTTGGCATGCACTGCTGCCAATCTCCTTTGTGTCACCTCTAGTCATGTACCTGCCTGACCAGCAAGAGTGGCTGGGGGGGGTTTCCCTGTGCTTCTTCTAGAAATTGTGTAGCCATAAACTCAATTAGGAAAAGGCTGTGGAGTCTAAAACTGAATGTTTCTCTCCTATTTTGACACTTTTGTTAAAAATTTTCTGCATTTCAGTGACTGAATCCTGACTGGTTGAAGTTGTTTGCAGGCGGTGGGAGCCCAGAGTTCCTGTCCTTGGCACAATTCAGGAGTTGAACTGCAGTGCAGCCTGAGAACAGGGGTTCTGCTCAGCAGTACAGAACAAGAGAGGTGAACCTAAAAAAGGAGCTCTCAAAGTGTTAGAGATACTTGAAAATGCATTGTCCCTTGTCCTGTGAAACAGTTGCTGATTTTTCCTGTGCTTCAGGTTATCATCTGGATGTGAAATACAACTCTGAGGACTGGGATAGGTGACAAGAGTATTTAGGTTTACCAAATTTTGGGAACACCAAAGGCAGTTGGATTTCCTGTCTGAACTTTAGTATGAGTGGGAGCCTAGTCTAATTTAAAATATTTAATGGCATTTTACATTTATTTCAATCATTATGTGCTTTTAACAGGGTTTTCTATATTTACAAATGAAAAGTGGGCTTAGTTTGAAAAGAACACAGATTTTAAAGGATTAAGAAGCTTTTACAGATCATTTCACTTTCCGCATGACTTGGAGGAGAGCTTTACCTTGTATGGGCCATGTTACGTGCCACCCCTTGCTGAAATACTGTCTAGAGATAGCACAGATTTGTTTATACTCCAAAATGTAACTCTTCAACTACAATTTTCAGCTATGCTTTAATGTGATATTCTATTTGTACTGTTTAATTAAGTTCCAAAGAAGGCCTTCAGGTAGTTGTCAAATTGTTATCTTTGTTGCTGTTAGACTCAACAGCACTTCAGGCACTGAAGTTCAATTCCCTGCACACAGTGGAACTGAGAGGAAATAGTCATTAGGAGCCCATCAGTTCCCTGTGGCAGGGCCCTCAGCCTTCCTCTCAGTGAAGAGCAGGAGAAAAGAGTACAGCAGGCCTTGTAGTTCAGCCTGGAGGTCAGCCTTGACCTGTAATTTTCTCTTAGATTGCAGAGGTGATGCATCTTAAAAAAGAGGCAGTGCACAGCTTCTGCTGGGAGGGGTGAGATGCTGGAGCCTCATCCAAAGGTTGCATCTCAATGTGGGCTTATCAAGGAGGATACTTTATTGTATAAGATCTGACCCTCTGAATATGAGGTTCCTACTTTAGATGGAGATAGAAAGCCAGAATTGACTTCATGTGTTTAATTTCCCTCATTCTGTTAAAGAACTCAGTATAAGGGCTATAAAATGCTATTTTGCTGTGTCAAATGCCAGAGGAATTACAGCCCAGAAATATTACTGTGTATCTGTATAATCTGAACAATGAAGCAAAGTTTTGTAAACAGGCAAAAGTCTTCTTTCTAAGTACAAATGATGCTGGTATCTTCCAGAGTATTTAGTGGTAACACACTTTCCAAGTGAAGTCAATTAACTCTCTGGTCTCTCTTGTGCTTCTGTTTTCAGTCTTCCCATGTGATTCATTAAACTTCCCCCCAGCTAGCAATTAACAAGTCCTAAATTAGATTTATATTTTTATTCACTCTTCTAATTCCAGCACATTTAGATACTTTTAAAAATTATTATGGAATAGCACCACACACGTCAGCAGAATTCTCATTGACAAAGTTTCTTACCAGTGGGAATGCATCTATTCATGGCTAGTCCTAAGCACAACAGAGACCCAGTCTGGGAAGCAGAACATGATCATGTAGGATAGTTTTCTCTTAGTGTGTTCCTGCATAAACAGTCCTATAGCACATGTGGCCTTTAACTGGGAGCATGTCACGAGCAGAAGGAGAAGCTTAATTAATCTTGGACCAATGTGATTATTAAATGATAATCAGGAAGGTCTTTGAAGACTGGCCTGAACTATTCCAAAAGAAAAGTATGAGGGTTGGTTCTTGCTGAGTGTGCAAATAATTTGGCTGGGGAAACTTGGTTTTATGGTTTTGTACTTCACATCTGCATAGTTCCAAAGTAAACATGTTAGTTGTGTACCACTGAATCACAAAACAGAATATGTGCATGAGTTAGCTTAGCCCCAAACCTGCAGTGTGCTGAGCTGCTCTATCTGGATTAGAGAATACTGCCTCTCCTGTTGTTTTTTACTTTGTAATCACCACCCCTTTTCTTCCATCCTGGCAGGTAAAAATGCAGCAAATATTTCTGTTGTTTACCAAGCTGAATTATTGCAGCAAGTATTTCATTTGCTGCTCCAAGCTGCCTGCTTGTGAAAACAAGATAGTGCCACTTTTTTACAGTGGCATTCAAGACAAGTCTGGTTGTAGGCAGTTTATGCTTTCCTCTAGTCTTCAAAAGACATCAGTGTGCTATTTTATATCCAAAGTGTGTAGCTCTGGATAGTCTTCCAAAAAGGGAAAATTTGCAATAAATAGACTAGTAACATCAGCTAGGAGAGTATAGACAGCATTAGTATTTTAAGTTACATCTCTTTACTGACCTGTGTTTTGGTATTACTTGAGTTATATATGTGGCTGAGTCACTGGAAAGGTTTTTGGGGGCTTGTTTCTTTTTTGTTCTTCAGCAACTTTGACTCTCCACTGATGCATGAAGTCCCAGAGCGCCAAGGCAGCAGCACAGACAGTTCTGCAAGCAGTTTGGGAAGCTCTGTCACAGCATGTAAGAAGGTAACTTTTAAGTTTATGTCATATTCGAAGTCCAGTATATATAGCTTTGTTTTTTAGCTTTCAGCTTTAGTGAGGAATACAAAATTTAAGTGATACTTAGAAAAGGTTTGATACAGAAAAATAACTTAGTGGTTCTGTTGTGGTATCTTGCAAATTTTGTCTGCCTGGTCTATACTTGTCTGGTCCCAAAATACATTATACATATATGGGAGGTAAACTCCCACTGAAAATTTCTAATTTACCTCATTATCTGACATTTCATTTTATGAAATAAAAGCCATGCATAGCATGAATACCTTCAGGACTGCTCCTCAATAAATGACAATTTTCTGGGACCCAGACAGAACTTTGCTTCCTCGGATCAATGCTATGGAGGGTCCTTCATGAAAAACTTTGGTGGGAATGGTTTCTACAACAAGAGGTGATACAGACTGCTATTATTGTTTCCTAAAACAAGGTTTATATGTTATTATTAATTTAATTTAGACCATGTTGGGGGGGAAAAAAGTGACACCTGTGTGTGTATGTATGTCATTAGGAGGAGTCAAATGTCTTTTTATGCATGTGGCTAATTTCAGTACAACTGATAATAAAAGGTGAAGACCTTTTATTCCTCTTTCCTAGGAACTTGTTATGGCAGTACAGTCTGAGGGAAGGGGACACTGCCAGAGACTGTTGAGGAGGACAGGCTGTCTTTCACCTCTCACTCTGCAATAAACCTCAGAGCTCTACTGTCTCCCAAAGGCATAATTCTAGAGCTGAAAAAAAAGATAGCATTCATTTTAAACTTTCACAGTTCATTCAGTCTTCTCGTAATTCTGTCTTATAATAATGCTTTCATTTTGGGCTTGGAGTTTTTTGTTTGTTTGTTTTCTGTAAGAGGAGTGAAGGATAAAACACGCAGATGCTAAAGATTTTTTTCCTATACTGAAAACCATTCACAGAAAATTTGTTAGATATAATGTCATTGATATAAAAAGAGAACTCAATAAGACAGATGTGTATGCTGGGACTGGGCTTTTCTTCCTCACCCCGACGTGGCTAAAAGATAAAATGTCAATATTTCATTTGATCAAAGGGTTCATTTGCAAAATAACACTTAGTTTTTAAAAATACTGCTGACTGTAATTGGAATCCTCATATGGACAGAAAATCTACTGTGTGGGAAAACATTTTAAATTTTCATTTAATCTCAGAGTTGTTTACTTTATATAAGAGTGAAGGACAGTGGCACAACACTGAGTGCCACCACTGCCTTTCCAAAAAGGGCTCCTGCTTGGTTACTTTCATAAGTACCACTCTCTTTTAAAGGGTAGCCTGTATCACATGGTTGAGAGTTGCTTCACCTTTCCAATCCCATATATTTGAGGTGTTCATTGTAAAACAAGTCAATTTTATGACTATCAGCACACTAAAAGAAAAGTTATTCACTTCTGACAATACATCTGATAAACAGCAGGATGTTTTTGGCTTCTTTACACTACTGTCAGAGAAAGTTTACCCTTTGTGTGTGTCTGTGTGTGTGAGGAAGAGGATAAGAATTCTCTTTCACCCTGTGTTAGGTGATTTTGAAATTAGATGTGCAGTTGATGGTGGAGTGAAATGCAGTGGGCTCCTGCTGCTAGGGAGCAGTTTAAACAGCTGACTTGCAGGTTTGTGTAGTTATATTTGGCATGCATGGCTCCTGTCAGGAACCGTATGAGATGCAGCCTGTTACTACACAGACCAACCTAAATGAATGCAGAAGATGTGCCCCTTGATATCTCATTTCATTCTGTATGTCCCTCTTTCCTATCTTTTTTGATGAGTAGTAATTAACCAAAGCAATTAAGATGTTCAGTCACGAAGACGCAGATGTTTCATTTGTGGAGCAGAGCCTTTTTAATGCTGTCTCGGTTATAGATATTTACTGTATTTTAATGTCTTGTGATCTAAATCAGGGAGCAGGAAGCTGTTACACTAAACTCATATGCAGTATTTTCCTCTGGGAAAGAGTGACTTTTCTAATCCACACTCTGCTAGAGGCTGATTTAGTTCATTGATTCACAACACACTGAGTAGTGCTGACGGCTGAGTCTCTAGATGAGAGTGGAAAACTTTTTTTTAGAACCATGAATTACTGCTGATTTCACATTTAGTGCATGATGCAGATTCGTCCTGAATTATTTTCTGAGTGTGATGATCCTGCTCCAAACCAGATATACAGCAGTATAGTGTGTGCAGCTGTCACATGAGTATGGTCAATGAATCAAATTCTGCTTTCAGTTTTCAGCTGATAGGAAAAATTCTAACAATGTGTCAGTGGGATTGGCCCTGCACTTGTCTTAATTAAATAAGAATGAAGATAAGTACAAGACAGGAGGATGAAATTTTGGCAAGTGATACTGTTTGCCTTAAAGAGCAGGACTGCAGACTGACAGCTGAAGGAGAAGAGGGTTCGTTTTCTTGTCGTTTGGTGCAGATCACCTCAGCATATTTTGAAAAATTGCTTAAATGCAAGAATGGCAGTGGTAGTATGCTGGTAGAGATACAAAGAGTACCAGGTCTCACATTGCTTTTGATAATTAACTACCTCTGTTAATTTAGATCAGCTCCTTCAAGCTTATACACTTTTGATCATTGCCTTTATAGTAAGTCCTTTACTATGAGGACTTCCGTATGTTCCTTTAAAAGCATGAATATCCCATCAAGTTTTCATGAATGTGCAAACTCCCACTTTGTCTAAACACATGAACTATTTAACAGGGAGATCTGCCTTACAATAGCAAGAGGCTGTAAGAAATATTCCATTTATTCTTACCATATGTGTGCCTTTGATCACAATTATACTGTCTGTTACCAAAGAAATGTGCCCAAAAGGTCACATGTGCAACCCTACCTGTTGTCATCATTGCAGGGTAGCCCAAATTATCTTTCCTCCACAGAAGTACTAAGGGGAAAGCTCTGAGCCATATCATGTCTATATGGTCCTAATGCAAGACTCTGTGTTTCATGAGATGGAGTTTAAACTGATCCAAAGTTTACCCTTCACTCCTGCCACCACTGGCTCAAGTGTCATCTCCATCTCCTGAGCGCTGCTCAGTTCTGTGTAGAACCAGACTATGTGCAAGGACACCTCTGGCTCATGTTCCTGCATTCCCCCATCCCCACAGCACTGTCTTTTTGGAGTAGTTTCTGGAGCCTTTCCAAATTACTTTGAGCCAACCTCTGTTCTTTAAATCTGACCAGTTGACCTCTGCCAACTTACCTACTTGAGGTTACTTAGAAATCACATGCTGTCCAAAACTTCCATGTAGTACTTTCTGCCCTTGACTTCAAAGTCTGTTATGAAAAGCTACATACAAAAATTAAATGCAGTATAAAGCCTTGGAACTCATAAACCGCCCTGGAATGACTCAAGCTTGGCAACCATGACCTGACCTGACCAAAACATTTGTCTTTACCAGCATTTGCTTCCTGATAAAAAAATCTCTGAAAGAAAATTAAAGCTACCAAGGGTCATTTAACATCCCACAGGAGACAAAGCAGGTGAAGTGTGGACTGCCCAGCTCATTTCATGGGTTTGTCATGTACCACATACATCTGCTATGACTGAGCTGTTCTGAAGTGCACACCAAGTCCTCCTGAGACAAAGATGAGCAGCACCAAGGATATCTGCAGCTTGTTTTGGCATGATAAATTTCTGCCTATCACAGTTTCTCAGAAACTCAGTTTTGGGAAGGAAAGATCTTAAGTGATTAAGGTTGAAGAAAAATTCACTGTGATCTTTAAGGAAATTAAACAAGATTGCTTGTTACAGCAAAAGCTGTTTGAGCTAAAAGTTTCCTGTGCATGCAAAATTTTGTTTTAACAGGCTATTAGAACTTCAGCCCTTGAGGATGAGAATGTCTAGAACATAATTAAATCTGAATTTTTATATATATATATATATATATATATACACATATATATATATATGTTTATGTGTGGTTTTGTATATGTTCAATTCTATGTTGTCTTCACAAAGCCTCGGAGAATGGTAATTTTTCAGAAAGAGGAAAAGAATGCTTAATTCTAGACTTTACCAACCAGTTCATAATGCTTCAAGATTTCCTAAAAAAAAAAAAACCAAAAAAACCAAAAAACACCAAAACCACAATAAACCAGAACCCAAACCCACACAACAGTTGATTACATTAACAGGAAATTGTTTCTTTGGGATATGAAGTGTATTATTTTCCCTGTCTAGTCTTGAGTTAGTTATGATGGCAGGAATCTTTGCTCTGAGATGGGAGATTATAAAATTTATTGAGTGCAGAGTTGTTGCACTGGTAAACAAGATTAGCTAGCAGCCCCCAAGAAGAGGCTGGTGAAGCATTCATGAGCCTTTGGCATTCTCAGAAGAAAGTCTTTGGGTACAATACTTCCCATGAGTATTTTGTGAACCTTAAATTTGTATTTTAAAGATCTTTGGAAGAAAACCTGTAGCAGGGCTGGTGTACTGAGAAACAACCACAAAGGTGGAAAGTCTCCATGGAGGGCACCAAAAAAGGGGAATGAAGCAGGCCAAGCCCAGGGCCTGTGGTGTTCCCCATTACCTACTCATCCCTCTCCTGCTGACTTTTATTCAGAAATCAATATAAGTATGATAAAGGGAGTGAAATATTAACTGTGCAACTGACTTTCTACCAGAAGGATAAAAATTAGAGTGGGAGTTAGTCTGTGGGTGGTAATAAGCTTACTTCTGGATGCCCCCAAGGATTAGAAAACTGTGTCAACTGGCCAGATGAGCTTTCCACAGTCATTCATCTTCCCTGAGAAATGAGAAGGACTCACAAGTTATTCTCACTTCTCTTCCCAAGGAAGGGGTCTAGGCTTAGAGATCGAATGTTCTTGAAGTGGGACAAATGTGTGTCAATTCAAAACATGCAGTCAGGTAAAGGAAAGTACTGTAGATAGATTTTCTTTCCCTAGGTATAGCAACAAATTTCTCTTTTAAAATATTATTATTAAAAGTCAAAAAATTGGAGTACAGGCTATTTCCATGTATTTCAAGAATTGCAAGAAGTACAAATAAAATATACATCTGTTTCACAAACATACCTTTTAACATTGCTGCCTAGGGAAGATGATAAGCTATGGGAAATGTTCTGTAAGTAGCCCCAATGGTACAGCAATATTTTTCCTGCCGTTCCCTAGCTGTTTTAAAGATACTAATGGTCCCTCTTTTTCATGGTAGAATATTAGTACAGAGGCAGAAAGTAAAGAATTCACTTTAATCTAAGCATCAGATTGCAATCTGGCTTTGCCTCTTTAAAGTCTGCAGATCTCTGTAGCCCCATTTTGGTTTTGTTTGAGTGGCACAAGCTGTAGGGCAGACTCAACACAGAGATTAAACACAAAGTTTTGGTCTCAGGGTGCTGGCTGACCTCAGGACTCATTACAAAAGGTCCAAAATACTTCAGCTTCTCAGAAAACAGGAAAACTTGTTTAAGAAGAAGGAGTTTGGAGCCTTGGAAGTCCCAGAAATGAGGCTGCTGGCAGAATGGGTAGTACTGATCTACTGTGGAGAGAGACACAGTCAGTCATAAAGGCTGCAAAATGGTGTGCTCTGGTGTAATTGAATAATTCGTTTTCCTTATATGTCTGTTTATCACTTTAATGCAGAACAAAACTAACAGCAATACTTTTCAATAAAACCACTGGGTTTGGGCATTTCCTTCAAGTGTCTGCCCCTAAGGACTCTCAGTTCTGGAAGAAAATAGGTTCACACTTCAGGGGATATATAAGTGATTTGACTAAAGGTGCAGGAACTGGACGGATCCAAACCAGGTCTGTCTTATCCATCTTTTCCCCCCCCCACCCACTTCCCCCAATTTTGTCAACAAAATTTCCATTGAGTTACAACAATAGGGTTCCAGCCCCCAAAGCACAATAGGGCTCAGAAAAATTTGTAATTATTTTAACTATTTTTAACTGTTTTAACAGATTCTCTGCAGTAACAGTCTGCTAGAATCAACAGACTACTGGCTGCAGAATCAGAGGACACCATGCCAAATTGGCTTTCTAGAAGACAAGTCAGAAAGCAACTGTGCCTCAGTAAGTACTCACTGCCATCTCCTCCTTGAGAGCTATTTGGATAGGCTGTGGAGCTGACAACAGTACGTGTTAAACCAAAAAAAGTCTGCAATTTCCAGCTTTCTTTTAAAAGCAAATATGCAAACTAAAAATACAGATTTCTATAAAGAGCACATTAATAAAGACTACTGCAGAGGTTTCCCCATATTTGGCTTTCAGACTTTGGTGGCGCTCTGTACTTTTTTATGTTCATAATCTGCAACTCGCAAGAGAGAAAAATAAGCCAAAGAGAAAAATATTCCAAACTATAACTTGTTAAGTGGCAGGTTGGAAAGAGCAGATGTTTAAAAGGCTGCTCAATGTTCCTGAAGGCAAAGAGACACAATTAAAGAGAAAAAGCTCTTTCCATGTTAGATAAAAGGAAGCTGCTGAAGAGCTCATACAGAATTATTTTGCACTTGAAATTAAATTTCAGTCTCATTATTGTGGGTTCTAATGCGATTAAATCAGCTTTTGTTTAACAATGTGCATGAAGAAATAGGAGTTATGTTGCTTTTCAATCTACATGAAACTGGATGGAAATACATGGCTATGTTTTTAATAGTTTTTACTTGATGGAGGTCTCAGAAGAGCAGACCTTTCCCCAGAATCCTATTTGAATGCTATTCCCTGGTCTCAGTGAGCAAAGAAGGGCTTTAGGAAGGATCAGCTTTATCTCAGGTAAAAGTTTCCAGCACTGCTTGTGCTGCACACAACCTAAAGACCAGCTGAGGGCTCTCATGGAGCCTGCTGGGATTCCCTCAAGGACTGGGAATTCAGCTCCAGCTGATGAGCCCAGGCTGCTGCTGCCAGGAAAATGAATCTCCATCCACGGAGCCTTTGTGTCCTGCCTGGGGTGACACAGAGAGCCTGAGAGCAGCAGGAGGGACACAGCAGTGGCACTGCAGCCCTGAAATTTAGGAATATGGCCAGAGGTTACTGGGCTTAATTCAGTCACACCCAGCACTGCTCTATCAGTTTCCACAAGACAGAGTGAGCAAAATACAGCACCTAGTCCCAGTGTGCAAGTGAGCAGTCTTACAAGGTGAGAACCTGAACATTCCTTAACCAGAGCAGGTTCCTCAGGCAGGTAGCCAGTGGTATCCTCATTTTTTCATATAGGAAGGGATTACTTTTATTGCAAAACATATTGACTACAGGCACTTAACTTTACTATTTAGTATTTAATATCCTAAAAATTAGGCTTATTTTCTCAGAGGAAATTACTGCCTCAAATAATAATATCAGAATTAATTCTGGCTTGCTTTTTTACCTGTTGAGCTTTGACTTTTTGCTTAATTTTTTGTAGAATCTTAGAGGAAATTATATTTATCTCTGATAGGTTGGGCATACCAAGCAAAGATAAGTTGTAGAAAGGTTATGCCCTGCCACCCTCCTTATTTCAGGCAACATTTTCTGATTTTGCTGTGCTGTCTGCTTGAAAAGGTTAAACTACTTTAAAGAGCTTTTTCCTCTACACTAATATTATAAGTGGTTTTTTTCTCTTTGGAGGATATTTGTCTAATATCATTAAACTTTCTTCAGTTAACAATGGTTACTGTTTAGCAGCAGTTTACCACTGAGAGTAGGATACATAGTTTCCTGTTAATATAATCAGGTAGTATTTTGAAAGTAGTTTAATTATGGATGTCTTGTTTTGTTTGTTTCTACTGAATGAGAATTTAATCAAAATGCACCTAATAGAATAAAAGACATGAATTTGTGAGACGTAATTGTGCATAAGATCCACACAGTGATTTAGAAGTGCAGTTAAAATTTCTGTAGTGTGACATTCTTCTTACCCCGTGGAGTGACCTCATAAAAGTAGTTTCACATAAAAATGGATATTTTTGCTAACTCCACTATTGCCAGCTTTCTTTCTCTGGACCTATAACAAATGTTTCCTGCTTTGGACATGCTTTGATGAAAACCTTATTGGAAAAGAGAAAACTAATAGATACTTTGTCCCTAATTTCTCTCCAAATATCTAAATCTAGATTAATTACCAGTGCTGAATATTTGTGGTTGGCTTATGTTAGTGCAAGTTAAGAAATCTAAATTCTTGCTTAATTAAATGACTTACAGTTCTCTTCTAGCATTGGACCCTCCTAAAGCACAGTCTCTTCATCTTGCACACAGAAATGTCAATTATGACTTTATCTTAGCAGTTGCTAAGATTTAACACTTTTCTTTGCAATGCTTTTACAGTGTCTCCATGTTTAAGGTGGTATTGCCACACTGCTAAAGATGTATCTTAATTTTCTTTTAGGAATTCTTCAGTAACATAGTCATTAAACTGTTATTTAGGAAAAGAGCAGGATACAAAACTAAATGAAGAAAAAAAAAAAATGGTGGTATAGTCCTGCAAGATATTTGGCATTCATTTGGTTCAAGATGCTTATAAGTGAATTTTCAAGATATTCTCTGGCCTTTCATGCTCCAGGCCAGCAAAAAGCCATTAGAAATTATATTTGCACTGAAAAAAAGAAAATTTCTCTCAAAATGGACCCGAGCTCCAATGATCTCCCCACAAAATCATCACACCCCACTGCTCTTTGCATCACCATCCTGTCCCAACACAGGCTGGGAGAAAGACATTCCCACTCCACACAGCCTAACAGAGAACTGTCCTTGAGAACCCCTGATGCAGGTAGGTGGAACCTCTCCTTCCCAAGCAGTGTGCCTTTGTGAGAGGGGCAGTGGATTTCCAGACTGGCAGAAATCCTGTGGCCTTCCTGGCAAATATCTTGGAGAAGCAGAAACTACACCCCTAAATGGCAGTATGGAAGGTGGAAAATACCTGCCTTTCAATTAAAACAAAGCACTTAAGAACAGTGCTCATTTCTTACTTCAGCATAACAAGATAACACTTTTTAAAGAGTCAGGATGTGACAAGGGCTCATTTTAAATTGGTTTATATCTCCTTAAAGCTGAGGAAAAAACTGAATTTGCAGGCAGATGGATGAGAGAACAGTTTCAATAAAGTGTTAAAGGTTTTGAAACATTCTTGAAATAGTCCAGCAGCTTTTCCATTTGCAAGTGCTCCTCCTCTGTAACTACAGAAATGCTCACTCCAGAATGCTCCACGCAGGGATGTAAGTGATGCAGGCTGTATGCACAGGCACAGGCTGTTGGATGTTGGTTAGATCCAGCCCACATGGTCAGAGCAGAGGGAAAGGACAGGGACAGCAGCCCAAACTTCAGTCAAATTCAGTCATGGTAAAACACCCTCTTATCTAATTGTTGGCTGCACTTCTGTGCCCCTGTGCCATTGGCACTTCTTGGGAAGAGGTCTGATGGTGATGGTGGAAGCACAAAGGAGAGTGGAGGACAGCATGACTGGAGGAGTGGGACAGTGGAGGCAGCAGCAGCCACTGAGTGGGCTAATGCCACATGGAGAAACCCTAATCCATCTGCAGCACAGAAGGAGAAGGAATTACAGTTTAGGGTTAGTTAAATTGGTTGGTTTAGGGCAGGAGGACATACCCAGCCTAGGAGACAAGCTTGAGCTTTGCAAGGAAGGGAAGCAATGCTTACCTTAGTGAGTGACAGGTGGGAGAGAAAGCAGATTGTTACCAAAGCAAACAGGTGATGTGATGATGGATGCCATGGCCTGTGGTGTCCCTATTGACTGACATAGTGAAGAATGTCCTTTTGCTATCAGAGTGGCTGGATTTTCAGAACTGGCTGCTTGCCTTGCAACCACATGGCTTTGCTCTCCTAAGCAGGTATTTCAGCATTATGGCTGAAACTTTCATTGCAGTTCAGCCATCAGGCTTTCAGAAAACTTCAGGAGGAGGTTAAGGATGCCCTTATGCTCTAATTTGAGCTGGTCAAATCAGGGCTTCTGTGGTCTCACCTCCTCCTCCAGGCTCCTGCTTCATCTCATTTACTGCCCTGGCATTTGTACAAATGTGCAGTAAATCAATTCAGAGAGAAGAGTAACTATGAAATTAAGAAATTAGTTTTTCTAGCCAAGTCTTCCTTGAATCATCTCACCATATTGTCAGATAAATGCCAGTGCTCACTCAAGGGATGGAACAAAAACATCCAGGAAACAGCTACCACAAATTAATTCAAACTGAA
Source organism: Haemorhous mexicanus (assembly GCF_027477595.1). Lineage (NCBI taxonomy): Eukaryota > Metazoa > Chordata > Aves > Passeriformes > Fringillidae > Haemorhous > Haemorhous mexicanus. The sequence goes on along the minus strand of NC_082350.1, from coordinate 11,175,956 downwards.
TGATAACATATGCAGAAAGGAAAAATCTTTGGCAAGGTGTATTTTGATGAAGTAAAGGACAGCAGCTTTCACTTGAAATAAAGTAAATTATGAGTGGTTTTCATTCTTTTCTTCACCCAAGTCTTTTTAAAGATATGGCACTACATCTCTTTGGAAGGTTAGGTAAAAATGCACAGTTTTTTTTTTGTTTGTTTTTTTTTTTTTTTTTTGCATCAGTCTTTGATGCTAGATTACTTGAGGTAACTTGCTACAAATAGTGCAGACACAGGGACATTTTCCATCCCTTAGTCAGGGCCCATTTATCCAATATTCTTCAGAGTGTCCAGAGAATGAGAGCATGCCCTCACTGAAGAGTGACAGTGTAGTCTTACAGGAGCTCAGAAAGAAGGATTATTCCCCAGGCTAGTAGTAGTCAACAAGGCTTTTTACACAGGCAAATATAGAAATACAATCTTGAGTCCCAAAGGAGATTTTTGTCTGTTGGCTTGTTTACAGCAAAGCCATGTGTGTTCCTGAATAGTGACCATGCACAGCTGAAACAGGTGCTTTGTTTTATTGTGTTTGAATGAAGTCTTACATTTGATAGCAAACATAGCAAAGCCCTATTTTTCTGCCTAAAACCACCAGACCTATGTACTGAGACCTTTTTTTCTCCCTCGTGAGATTGCTTGCACACCTCAGCACTGTGTCACAGACAGGGAATTACAAGGCTGTTTATTTTACCTTTCACTCCATAATTACTCAACCATCTTCAGGAACAGCATTGTCTCTTTCAGAAATCAAAATCTATCCGTTGCTTCCCAGATCTAAACCATAATTACTAGAGATATTTTTAGGTTTAAGTCTCATCTTCCTATTCAGCTTGACGATACCTTAATTACATCCTGACAAGGTGCAGGAACCAACAGTGGCAGGCTAAATCGTGGCATTGAGTTGTGGTCCTTTCTCAGGCATGTGTGGGTGTTCATGCTGCTGTGGTAAGGAACTGAACCTTCCAGAGAGCCCCTCCCTGGCTTGCCCAGGGAAACAAAACCCCTCCTTTTCACCAATTGCTCTCTGCCTTCTGGAGCACAGTGCAGGCAGGCTGAGCACTCGCTTCAAAGACCACTGAAAAGATTACTTGTATAATCTGTAAAATATGTTTCACTTTCTGCTCTTGTACATACTTGGCTCTGAAAAATGTATCTTCACATATGAGCTAATGTTAAGACAGAATTCAAATATGCTCTTAAAGGGCTGCATTTCCACATTTTCAGTACCACACGTATCATACAGCAGTCAAATTCGCAGCCTCGTGAATTTCAGAGTGTGCAAGATTGACAATAGATTTTCTTCTCTTTCCTGTGACTTCAGACTTGGAACACTCTTAATTCTTCTGTCTAGATCTGCCATCTTCTTTCCTGTCCCTCTCTGACAGTCTCACACTGCAGTGGTTTTCTGTCTGTCCTTAAGAGAAGCACATGCTTAACCTTACCCGACAAAGCTATAAATAAGCCCTGGGAGGATCAAGCATGGTTTTGCAGCTGTATCCTCTCCAGCATTCCACTCTGGCATATTCTCAGTGCCTCCATGACCTGCTTTATCAAGAAATGAGATTCTTGTGCTACCTCCAGAGTGGACATCTGTGACTGTGCTGCTGTTACAACCACAGGCTCCCTCTAACACGAATTGCAGGCTGAGGTTTGCAGAAATTTGTTAAACATTAAGTATACAGGGCACTGGAGAGAGTAGATGGTGCGTGTGGCATAAATATTTATTGGAATATTTTCTCTAAGTCTTAAGTGGCAATTAATTACATCAAACCCAAAGGAATAAGCTTTAATGGGAAGAAAATATTCACAGCTGCTTTTGAAGCAGTGGATTATGAAGAGATAACTCAGGAAGATTCATTAATGCAGTCCAGCCATTAAAGTAGGGATAGTCTCTAAAATATCAAGAACCATAAATCCACCAAGTCATTTGAGATAAGCACCTTCTGAAGAATAATTTGGACTAAATTTCAAATTCATTACTGCTAAAAATGCTGGAAGGAGAGCAGTATAACACATCCTTCTGACAACATACAAGGTGTACCAGAAAGAGAATTGTGGCTGGGCTGGGAGACAAGGGAGAGTCATGTCAGGACCTTCTTTAGGTGAATTTGAGTGACTCACAGGAGATGCACTGAGTTGTCTGCTTTTGGAAACATTCCATTAGGGCCTGCAAGGAGAGTGGTTGGAAACCTCATGTCATGTTAGATAGCAGGTGTGCAGCTCGCAGGAGAGATTTTTACATGGAAACTGAAGGGAGTATTGTCACCTTCCCCATGAAAATATAGGGCAAGAATGGGAAAAAGACTTTCTCCACTCACAGCTAGAGATGGAAATTGCCTCTCTCTAATCATGCCAAGGACCACAAAACAGAAGAAAGGCTCAGACATCATTTCAAGTTGATGTTTCCCCAGCCTGCCTTGCATCCTGCTGTAATTTCAGGCAGAGAAACTGTCAGGGGAGCACCATGGTCCTACTTTGACACAAATGAATTTTTTGATGGTAGCCTGATCTGACTTTGGTGAGATAAGGAAGGTACTGCTGTATCCCACTGAGGGATACCTTCCATGAGGCCTTTGGAGTTTATTTGTAGTACAGAAGATGGGCCTGAGCTGCTTCATACTCTGAGGTGATAACTGTGTGCTGGGCTGGAGGTAATTTTCTTCACAGTGGCTGGTGTGGGGCTATGTTCTGTATTTCTGCTGAACACAGGGAATGAACAGAGAGATGCTTTTGCTGTTCCTGAGCAGGGCTTGTGTACTGCCCCCACCAGTGAGTTCAGTGGGGTGCACAGCAGGCTGGGACAGCAGACCCCAGCCAGCCCAAGGGACGTTCCATAGATGTGACATGGTGCTCAGCACAGAAAGCAGGGGGCACAAGGAGAAAAGGGGGGACAGAAATTCTCCCACCTGTATAATACTGCTACCTCCCATTTTCATTCATGCAAATCCTTTTGCAAGTAGCTACAGGGCATATCTAGTACTTCCAAACTAATATTTTAATTTCTACATTTCACAGCTGGTTCCTCTGCCAGAATCATTTTGGCAAGCATGGAAATTAATGCAAGACAAGCATTGCATCCAAATGCTAATGGATGATTAGCTCTGTCTTCCAGAAACTTTTTTTTTTCAAATTCTGAGTCACTATCAGGCTATTTCAAACACCTCATATAAGACATATTCCAGCTCAAGATCCTCTTTAACCATTTAAATATACAAGGTCAAATTTTACTGTGCACGGAGGAGAGAGCTACATCTCTTTTCCCATACCCAGTCTCCTGTCTACTAAAACCGTGCACTCTGCATATTAGTGATAGCTGCTAATGACCCCAAAAAGAAGTGATGAGAGCCAATGGCAGTAAAAACAAGTCACCAGAATTTGTTCAGTGGAGGAAAGGAAACTGTAATCCAAAAACAAATACTCTCAACAGAAAAGCAACAACTGGTAATCTTTAGTTTCCTTATTTCTCAAAATATTGTAGATATTCACAAAAATATGTCAATGCATAAAGCATTTATACTATATACACTTTTTCAGTAGATACTTATCTGTATGCTCAGGAAAAGGAGACACTTTTCAGAAGTTACCCATTTGCATTTTTCCATCCCAAGACAGCACACCAATTTAATAGCAAGAAATGAAACAAAATCCTTCCTGCTTCCCAAAACTACTCTGAGGTGGAGTAATAGGAGGCAAAATGATAGTAATGATTAAAATAAAAAAAAAAAGTGGGAGAACACTCTGAAGGAACATTCTGATGAATATTACCTGAAACCCATAGGTAATATTCTTCACCTGTGGGTGAAGTGCTCATTTCACTCAGGAGGAGCTCTGCTCCATTAACAAACTACTAGCTGTAGTAGTTAGTAGTTTCTTAATGGTTGAGATCTCTCTTTCCCAGAAATTATAGGAAAGTGTCTTTTCCATTACATGCTTTATAATGGCAGTGTCACACGCCTCACTGCTCTGCATGAAGGCATTTTAAAGCCTCCTATAAAATCAGAAGGAAGATGAATGATGATGACACATTGGGCATTATGAAACCATATGCAAAAGAAAGCCACGTGCACATTCCTGCTTCAGATAATCCTCATTTCCTCTCCATTAGTGTCTGTGTGTGCCTGCACAGTTATGTATTTAAATAGCTGAGAAATGTGTGAGTGTGCCTGAGTGGGTGCAGGAGCTGTGTGCCCCCAGGCAGGGTGTCTGACTGCTCTGCTGCAGCTGAGGCTGCTGCTGGCTGTGGCAGCAGAGCTCCTCCTGAGTGAGATGAGCACTTGTTTATCACACAGAGGCCCCATGACAGTGTGAGAACTTGAAGAACAGACCAGGGTGGATGTTCTTCTGCACAGCTTTGTGCCCTTAGCATGAACCTCAACTTGCACTGTGGGTTGCACCTAACTGCAGCTGAGTGCTTTGCCAAAGGTGTTCTGCAAAGAGCTTCTGTCAGGACCTTGTGTAGACAAAGGGTGTGTCCATGTGCCCTGAAAGATGCACTGCAGCTGTCTGTACAACGTCTGCAAGTTCAAGAACAAACAGAAATCACCACACATTTCAGCGTCACTGAAATGACCACAAACTCCACTCCTTATAGCACTGCAGGAATCTAGCACAGGCTGAGATTTCCAGCTCCTTTTCCAAAAAGATCCAATTCAATCCTCACGTAGATGCCAAGACTTCTCATCTCTTTGGTCTTCTGCAAAGAGACTGGGAACTGCAGAAGTCCAGCCTTTAATCATCACTGTAGGAGTTCTCCTTTCTGTAGTGAGTCTAGACCTGCAGATTTAAGATCACCATGAAGAAGGCAGATGTTTTCCTGGTAGAAGCTTGCCTAGGGAAAGAAGTTCAGACCAGAGCACCTTTCTGATTCCCAGCTTTACTATTTCATATACAAGAAATTGAAAGCTAGAAGATTCTTCTTGTATTTCAGGGGTTTGCTCTAAACCCCTCAGAAATGTTATTCAGGTATTTTTTCTACATCTGTGTATGCAACTAAGTATATAGAACAAACAACTAATTTTTTTTTAATTGCAGAGCTTAAAATGGTAATGATAAAGTTAATAATCCAACTGACTCATGGAGAGATCTTTATTTCTGTCAGCTGCTATGTAGTTTGGTAGAACAACATCTATGATTCCAGCAGCTCCATGATCTGGCTCTGGGAATGCAGAGCTTGTGAGAATGGATGAGTGTGCAGAAGTGCAGGTACTTCTGTCTGACACACAGGGATTGGGGATGGATTCAATAATTCTGATGTTATGGACACTTCCTCCAGATTGCAGCAGATGTTTAATTGAGATATTCCATGTTCTTTTTAACTGATAGTATGCAGATGTGGGTAGTCATATTTTTAAAGTAATTTTTCTAGGTATATGGGAAGAATTAGTATCAAATCTACCAAAATTAATTTTCCCAGTTAAAATCACTTTATTTACTATGAGAGTTTAAAGAATTTCCCCATTTGCTTCTTGAAAAATGTGTTTGAGTAAGCAAAGTCCTTGCAAAGCTACACATCTACCCTGCACCCTTTTTGTTTTTCAGTTCCCTCAAAGTGCTTGAAGAACTCTGTGAGAGGAAATTATTTAGCTTTACTATTTCATACTGGATTCTGAAACTCAAAAAACCAGATCCCAACTGGGGAATCACCTAAAACTGTCAAAAAATACATGTGATTAGGCAAAACATTCTCCCAAAGCAGCTGTAGGTTTGTGTGAATAAAAATAATTTGACGGACTAGTTGAATTATATTTAAATTAGTTTGATTAAGTTTTTTTAAAGAATCAAGAGAACACCTAGGATTACAGCCTCAGTAAAAATGCATGAATAGAGTTTCTGGTTGCCTGTTAACCAACAGAAATAATTTCAGGCTCAAGTGAAATAGTCACTTTTGAGCTCACTGGATGATATCTGTCTAATTTGACAATAGGCCAGAGGTTCCAGAGCCAGAGTTCCTGCAGGTTTCATGAATACAGATGAAACTGAGAAATTGTAAGGGTGTGAACTCAAACCTTCCTTATACCCCAGAGAAACCAGACAGAGCTGCACTTTATTAAAGTCTACTGAGAGGAAAGTGGAAGAGCTTACATGTCAACATGCTGAAAAGTTAACCTTAAGATGCTAACACATAGATAAGCAGACTTTTCTAATCTCAGCAGTCAGACAGCCAGCTGTTTTCCAGACTGATTCATAGGCACAAGAACCTGTACCATTCCTTCTTTTTCAAGTAATCTTGCTGCCTCAGAGCTCTACCTATTTATAACCTGTCTAACAGCTGGGGCAGAGCTGCCCTGCAATTTGTAGAGCATGCATGAGCAGACAGATGCTGTGCATGTCTACTGCAGCAGAAACAGAGGTCAGTCCCAAAAGGTTTGGTTAAAAATGACAGAAACCATCACTGTCACCAAACTGTAATTTCCATCCAAAAGCTGTAATTTCTGTTGCTCTTAACAGTGATCAGCAGTAGCTGGATATTTCAAATGCTGAATGTAAATTCTCTTAATGGAAGGGTGAAACAATCCTTTTGAAGGGGAGAGAACATGAGGTTTTGGTTAAAAAATGTAATTTTATGAGGCAGGAAGCAAGAAGAAGGAATGAGGCCAGGATGGGCCTGGTGAAGAAAAGGAAGAGCCAAGGAAATTGTCCAGAGCCATTGGATTTTACAGTCCTAATTTCTTATGGTGCATATTTATCAAATAACTGAGCTCAATCAAAAGCTATCATCAGACCTGTATGCTTCCTTCCTTCTCACCCCATCCTCTGAAAAGCAGAGAACTTACAGAATGATCTGCTTTTAGTAAAGAATGTCTTAATCAGAGAAGACACAGGGCCTGTTTTTCATCTAGAGACAACAGTTTCTCATCTACTGGATACAGTCCTGAAATCCCTTCACAGAAAGCTTTGAGTAGAGCTTTATCAGGAAGAGTTTCATAAGGTGTGACAGCCATGGAGCTGCTGGTTTTCCCAGCTGCCCTGAAAAATGCCACCTCCCCATTCCTTCTTCCCCCAGTGTAGTCCAGAACAAAAGGCACCTAAGCCTGGGAGACTGCAAAATACAGCAGCCCTGCCCCACTGTCTGAGAAACAGAGCAAAAATGCCATCCATGGTCTGAGCTATGATGCATACTAACATTTTACTTAAAAAGATGGGGGAGAGCGTATTGTGTAGTAGAATGAAGTGACAAGTATCACTGGAGTAGTGGAGGCAAGAAAGAAGAACTAGCTCAGTTTAAAAACTCAGAACCAAATAGAGTGCTGCAGCCCCTGGTTTAGCTGCTGATCTGACAGCCTGTGTCTGGCTGTATAATGCACAATGGACTCCTTCTGTCTGCTGATAGCTGCACTTACACCTTGGTAACACCTGCTCATCCTGACACCCCAGAGACCCAGGGCAGGTGGAATGTGAGTCCAATCTCACAGTCACTGCTATGGAGTATTTTCACTTGACATCTTTGTTTAGCAAAATCATTTGCATTTTTTAATTAGGCTTAGCCACATTGACTTCCTCATCTTTCTCAAGTACTGAAAATCCTGTAGAGCACCACAGAAGGGATTGCTGTGCACAGATAAGCAGAATGGATTTAAGTACTTATAATGTTTTAATCTTGTTTTGTGCTTCCACATGTCATACAAATGTCTTTGAGAAAAAGAATTGATTTTTATAGTAGTTTAGAGCAATGCTGTACCAAATAAAAGTATCTAGGTGTGTTAAAGAAAACATTAAGCAAATACTCAACTGTCCCAGAAATCTGAGCTTTCATTTAGTAATGTACTATCAATGTTCTCTTTTCTGTAAATCAAACATCATCATAATTTCCTTTGCTTCAGTTGCTTATAGGATTAAAAAATTCATCTGTTTGGCTTTGGAGATGCAGGCAGTTGTATTTCTTGGCTTACCAAAACCAGCCTGGGCAGAGACTGCCAAGACAATCAGAGCTTGGGGCTAGAGGAGTCAGTCTTTCACCTTGGTTTCATTGTTAAATAGCTTGGTTTTAGAAACCATTGAATGTTTTATGTTCTTCGGTGCATTTGGGACAGTGTTCTTAGCCAGTGATGGTTTCAGTCGTTTTAAACAAAACCTTTTGGGACTGACCTCTGTTTCTGCTGAGCTATTTAGCAGAGTCTGGTCTATAATTAACCACAACAGTTAAAAATGTGTTGCATCATTGCATTTTGGCAATTTAAAGTTTCAACTGTTTCTATGAAATCTTTTCCCTGGGAGTGTCTAAAATTCAAAATTACTGCTTTATGAACTTTTGTCTTTTTCTTTCTGGAGCAGCCTGGTCACTGATGCATTGTTGCAGTCTGTGCCTGTACTTCAGTGACAGGCCCACCCTGCTGAGCAGGAGCTCAGAGGAGGCAGGAAAAGTGTAAAGGTGCAGGACTGGCTTCTGAGCAACCCCAAACTGATTTCAGGTTATCATTCTGCTCATGAACAAATTCTCCTTTTAAATACCACCTCCTGCAACAGTCTGATGGAACTATAATTTTTCCATACCAACAATTTTTAAGTACAGGTAATGGAAAAAGTCAAGATTAACTTGAACAAACCTAAATGATGGTATCAATGATGGTTTATTGGCTTATATTTATCATTTTTTTATTCGGACTGGCCTTCAAATCAGATCTGTTAGCTGTCACAGTTATATTATCTAGTCCTCTGAGATTCTATTTAACATTTAAATGGATACAGAAAGAAAGAAAATAAATAAGCATAATAAGACCTATGAAAAAAATAAGAAGATTAAGAAATGTACATTAACTCTTTAATCTTGCACAAGCAATAATACTTTCTATTCATTCTGCAGTAGAAACTCTATAAATAAAAGTGGTGACAGAAAAAAAAAATTACCTTTGTAAAGGTAATGAGAGAGAAGCAAAGGGCAGAAATATCAGGCTGGCTATTACTCCTGCCCTTGGTGGGTGCAAAGTCATTTCTGTGAAGGAAGATTTACACCCAGCATGTGCCTATTCATTGGGGCAGTCACAAAGTGGTTGATAACACGATTCCCATCAAATGCAGCAAATTTGCCCAAGATTCACTGGGCAAATGAATCTTTGCCCAGATTCATTTGGGCAATGAATCTTCAGACATTTGGGATGTCTGAAGATGCAATGTAGAGAGACTTCTACTCTCCAAAGCCTGAGTCACAGGGAAACCCTGACAGCAGCTTTTCAGCACATGAATCAGAACTATATTGTGGCATTTATACTGAGAGTTGGAGCCAGAGAGACCTCAAGTACCAGTTAGGAAAGTTTTCTTTTAGCAAATAATTGTGGTGAAGTGTCCAAAGCCACAAGCTTCCAAAAAGAGTTTGCAATCAGCCTCCTTTCACACAAGTCCTGCCAGACCTAGATGATAAAAAAATTCAAAACTATTTTTCTGTTTCCTTGTTAGCTAATGGGTGATCTTATGTGGCATTTTAGAATATTTATTTAGAAACCATCATTTCACAGCTATTTGGTTTTTTGTCTTTCTGAAAAAAAAATGGTACTTGAAACCCTATTGGGATTACAAGATTTAAGAAATTGCAGGTTTAAAGAACAGAGAGGTCAATGATTAGGAGACCTTACAGACAGTACACATATATATCTACACACAGGTTTATATCTGTATATCACAAGAAGTCCAGGAGGTTTTATTTAGCCATCACATTAGCATAAATAAGACAAGTGAAAATAAATGCAAAGTTCTATTTGGGAGCTTTACAGATCAGCATCAAAACAAATGCTCCTGTCACACAAACTGGCTGTATGGGTACAATCTGCTGGAAAAGGCATTTTATGCCATCCTAATAGAAGTCAGAAATATGTGAGTGATTCTGGTCATTTTCAAAGAGACAAAGCTCACAGCAAGTTTCTGGACAAAATCTGGCATGTTGCCACTCCTTTGATATTGTCTGTGGGTTACAGTTTACTTTGGCTCACAAGTACAGAGTAAAACAAAATTTTTTCCTCGGGCTTTCACTGACTTCAGCTCCTGAGGGAGCCCATCATGCAGCTGTAGGTTCTCTGAAATAGTCACCATTCCAGTGAGCAATGCCTTGGAGCAGCTCTATTCTGTTATTGTGCTGTGGGGAAATTACAGTGATCTAATCTGTCTAAAGCCAGGAGACTCAGACTTAGGTCTAATAGAAGTTTAGAGCAACTGCATTTTTTTTCTACTTTTCAGAGATGAAATTAGGATGAGAATAGGTTCAGAATTTCAAATCTGCCATCCTATCACAGAGTTATTGCTAAGACCAAAAATGACTGTGGTCAAGGATTCCATTAAATCCTTAAAACAACTGTCACAGCAATCACAGCTGATGTAAAAGTCAATCACCCTCTTTACAAACTGTACCTTCACAGTCCCTTTATTTAAAAAGGGATAAAGTATTTAGACAATAGTGCATAAGGAACAACACACACCCTGAGAATAAACAATACCTGCCCAAAATATGGAGGAGGAACCACATGGAAGTAAAATGCCAAGCCTTTAGTATTTCAAAGGATAATGCTAAATAATAATAATCAGAAATCACTGCACTGGTGGAAGGTGCATGTCACTCCAAAGCAGCAAGGCAAGATGGAAAGGAGCACAGCAGGGTGCATCGTAATTAAAAGTGACAGTGGAGAGCTGCATACGTGGTCACCCAAACCAGGACAGAGAGGACACAGCTGGCTGTCCTGATATACAGCTGCCTTCTGCTCCTGCCACTGCACTCTGCTCAGCAGCAGATGGGGACATTTGAAGGGAACAAAGTCATGGGGGAAGCTCTAAGTGCAAGGGGCAGTGCAGTCTGATCCTGCCTTTCCTGCTCTGGAGCTGCAGTTGCTGCTGCAGCTCTCTGCCATGAGGACTGCATTCCTACCAGCACTTGAACTGGTTTTTTCATAAACTACCTTCAGTCCTGGGCTCAGCAGTTGCTCACCTTCTCATGTCCCACAGTTGTGTCCTGCACATACTCGGATTTAGGCTTTTACACTGTTTATAACTGGCACCCAGGAACTGCCTGCTCAGATCCACTTTCTCCTGAGATCTCTCCTGGGGCTAATTACCTTTTTCACTTCTGTCTGTAGGAAATTAGACATGAGTTTTATGGGCAGATAACAGAGCAGTCCCAAACCAGTTGTTCTCTCTAAGTGTCTCATGGGGTGTCTGAATTGGCACCTGGCATGAGTTGACTCAGTGATGTCAGGAAGAGGATGGGAAAAGCAGAACAGCACAGACCTGAGAGATAAAAACTCTATTTTCAAGACAGCATTTACATCCTGAAATACCAGCCAGGACAGCAGAGAACATGGAGAGTTCTACACAGTTCTGGTGCAAATCCAAACATCTGCAGAGACGTTTAGTCTCTGCTGAGGTGTGTGGCACCAAACCCAGCCTGCTGGTGACACCTAGGCCAAAGCTGGGGATCAGATGGATGGGGGCAGTGGATGAAACAGTTTGTGTCACCTGCATACAGTTCTGCTACCACTTTGACAGTCTATTTAACTGTGTTGTCCTGATCCAGCCACTGATGGATTAGAAACTAAGAAACTGTGCTTAGGAGCATCCTTTAGGTTGCAAAGTCATAGGCTCAAATGTTAGAAAAAGGCAGATACACAGTGCTCTGATTCTGCATCATTTTCCCCCTTTTTGCAGGCTTGCTGTTCACTGAGTCAGGCAGCAACACTGCATTGCATAAATGTGGGCATATGAGGTAAAATTCAGGTTGCACAAGCCATCTGTATAGAGTTCTCATTTTCGAGTCTTGTCTCCTCAGTTCAACTTCCTTTCTTTTAAAATAGATGTTGAAATTTTTGGGAGGGTGGTATAATGCAGATTTATTTGATTTTATGGGGGGGGAAAAAGCCCACCTACTGCAGCCCTTCAAGCAAGTGTTGACCACAGTCCTTCACAGCACAGAACACAGGACTGTGGCTCACTTTGCTTACCAGGTTATCTATATCCTGAAGCCATTTGCCAGTGAGGAAAATATACTGTGTTTACATTACATCCTTATAAAAAATAATTTCTTAATATATAGTTCTTTTAAGAAGTGAGGTGTCTACATAATTTCTGCACCAACTCAAGATCAGATTTCAGGACTCCACTGATCCATAGAATTTACCCTGTGCTTCTCTTACCAGTCATACAAATTAACATGCAAAATACAGAAGAAAAAGAAAAAAAAACAGTTTCTCTATTTGCTTTTTATATGATTGTGGAAAGTAGACTTCTTCAAGAGCTCAGCAAGTCAGTGATGATAACCTGGCTGGAACAATCCTAGTAGAAGTGTTTGATGAGAGGCAGGTTGGGGGTCAGACCCAAATCTGTGCTGGTGATGTACAAGACTCTGCATAGTGCAGGAGCTGCTGTTCACAGTGTGCCAGTGCATTGAATGGTTTGGGGACATGTAGCATCCTGCTTTGTTCTACATTTCAGTGCAGTGGTACATGTTCACCAAAAGAACAGCTCTTTTCTCTCTTGAGCAAATGGGATTTCTAAACTTGGAAAAACTACTGAGCCAGAAGCAGATACTGGCACCTGCCTGGAAAGTTGTGGTTGACTCTCTCACTGTGTAGAGCCTGAATTTGGGTGGTGGGTTGTTTCCTTTTTGTATTATGCAACACCATGTAAATTTTGTTGTTTTCTCCCTCCAAAATAAGTATTTGCTAAGACAGGAAAAAAAAAAAAAAAAAAAAAAAAAAAAAAAAAAAAAAGCAGTATCTTGACGTTTCTGTATGGTTTCCAGACAGAAAATCAGTGTAAGTGGAAAGCAGACACACTTTGGAACTGAAAAGGTGTTTGTGGGAAGTTAAGGACATGAAGAAGTAAAGGAGTGGCTGGGAAAGGACTGGCATTTAAAGATACCATCATGAGGAGAAGGTTGGGTTGCAGCTAAACTAAGCTGCATCTGATACAAAGAAAAAAAAATCAGAATTAAATTGAGGTTAGCAAATCCTGACCTGACCCTGGCTCTTCCTTCATAATCTATGCAGTGTTTCCATCCTAAAGATTATTAATTGTTCTCTAGTGCTGTTTTGCCTTGTTTCAATGGAGGTGTCTGATAATTACTAGAAGTTAATCGAGCAAGGCAAGCTAATGAGAGCTTCAAACTTGTATTATGTAAGCAGAAAACTGGGAGAGATTTTTCATAATAGATAATTTTCTCTTTGAGCGCCACTGGTGAAATACCTCCAACAAAAATATCCTGACAGTGAACTTCCTAGAAGGAAGCAGTAGTGCAGAGCAGGCCAGGATGGAATTGTGGAGGTGATTTGTGGTTACAGTACCTCCCCAGCTAGTCCTGCCTCCTGCTCCCAGCAAATGGAAAAAGTAAATGAGTTCATCAGTGTCTTTCACCACTGTGAAACTGGCTTTTTTAAAATGTTGCCTGTAATTAAAACTGCAAATCCACAGAACAGGAAATGGTAAAAGACTTCTTTGGCAGTGTAATAAATCAATGCCAATTGAATTTGTCAGGGTATCTGGAAACTGGTTTCAGTACTGCCACAGGTTTTATAGTGCAAGTTCATTAGGTTCTGAAAATCAATTAAAAATAAAAAAATATAATGTGACTAAAAGCACCAGATATTCCTGCTTGTACTGAGGTTTCTTGTGCTGAGGCATTAGTGAGTTTTGTGCCATGCACACCTGAACCAGAGATGATGATTGTTTTGGCTGCTTGGGGAGGGCTTGGCCTTAGGATGGCAGTCAGTGCCACTGTTCATCACAGCAAAGCCATGAGCCATCATCCCATGGAGGCAGCAAAGGGCAAACCAAGGTTTATCAGAGACTCTGGTGTTTGGCTGAAGACACAACTGCTGCTGTGCAGCTTTTTCCCAGCACTCCTCAGTGACAGCCCTACCTTCAGCCTGGGGTGACCCTGCTGGGGAGGACGGGAGCTGGCCCCACACCTTCCCCCACTCCTCCCTGGCCAGACTGATGGCTCCCTAAGCAAACCCCTCCATGCACCTGCAGACTCACAGCTCATGTCTCATGCTGTCAGGGGCAGCTTGATGAGCAAATCAAGAGAGTAATTTTCTAATGCTTTTTGGTAACTGCCTCTTGTTGGTATGTGAAATGCCTACGTGTGAAAACCCAGTAGAAAGTAAGAGAAGTGTTTGTCTAATCAACTGTAGCATGTTTAGAACATTACATAACCACCATACTATGTTGCTAGAGGATATTTTTACTATTTTGTAGCTTAGAATTTTTTTTAACTATTTCTTAAAAGTTCAGCAGATGACAGTGGCATATCCTAATTGTTGTCATTATCAGACACAGAAATATTTTTGCTAAAAATTGTAAAAGGGCTGGAAAATATGTTTGTAAATTCATGTAGAGAGGACATAAAACTATTTAAAAGGGCAAAAAGCTTTCTTTTACACTGGGTTCTTTTTGGTTTTTGGGGTTCATAATGGGAGCACTGGCTGGATCTTTCCATCTGCTGTGCTGGCTGTTACTGCAGATGGTCATAATCTGTACATATGGCATGTGCATATATAAGCTGAAATCAGGGTTGTCTTGGTGTAAAAGCAGGCACACAACAGGAGCTTGGGTGCCTAACACAACAGTGTTGGTGAAGGGGATAATTTAGAGCAATTTCATTTTCTATGGGATATTTACATGGAATTAGGGAAAGTATTTCCTCTTCACTGAAAAAGAAGTGGAAAAAAAAAAAATCACTCGGCTCTTTTACGTTAAATTTTGGATCTGCAATTTATTTGGAATCAGGTGTTGGCTTCAGCTGTGCCTTGAATTTCTGTTTGGTTTTGGGTTAAATGAGGACAACACCAAACTCTCATAAACCTCACAGTCAGCCTGGTTTTGGAGTCCCTGCTTCTAACTCAGAGCTGGAGGAGGGATTTTCTTATTAGAAAATGGCCTTCCAGGAAGCATGTAATAAAATAGAAGTCTTCACAAATTAAATGGTCTTTAGATCTGAAGTTTGTGTTTAAGTCAATCTCACTACCATTAAATAGTCACTGAAACTCATAATAATCTAAGTGGTAAAAGCCCTTGTCATCAAAAGTAGAACTTTCTGGTGAAGCAGGTGCTCACCAGGCAGTTTAGCTTTTCTGCACCTTTGGTGCCCAGTTGGCAGTGCTGGAAACTTCCTGTGGAATATTGCCTCATGAACCAAGTTTAAAAAATTACTTCCATAAAGTGTTAAACTTCTCCTAGACATTCTGGAAAGTTAGGAAAAATACTCCAATATTTATGTGGTGTGCAGAAAACTCTGAAAGCAGCTCACAATTGCACTTACTTAAAAAACATTTAGCGACAAGTGCCTGAAAAGAAGTCATTGGAAAAACAAGACATGAAGAATTTATCAGATATGTGATCAAATGTATTTTTAACATTTCCTCTACCTTTACTGATATCCTCTGTATTACAGTTTATTTGCAACATTTGCTCATTCATGAGACAAGCCACTTGTCAGCACAGATAAAGTCATGACTGATATTCCTTTTTTCCCTCCTTTCTTGACATCTATTCTGCTGTTCTCTTTACTAACCTTTCTAGCACTAGGAAAAGGCTTCACAGGTTCAGCTACAAGGCTAGAAAAGGAAAATATAGTGACTTTAAAAGGGTTGCTGCCACTCTAATACAACTTTAAAAAGTGCTTTTTCCTTTTTCTTTCTCATTACAGGTTTGTTTTGTGAATTTGGATGCCAACAGAGATGATTGCAGCGATGAACAAGTGAAGCAGGTAACTGCCTAGGTCTCAAAAACATGCACAATGGATCTATGCAGGCCTACCAGGGCTCTCTAATAAAAATACAGATTAAAAATTCTATGAGCAAATCAAAGCCAACCCTAGATTTTTAAGTGTTACAGAGAACAATGCATAAGGAATCAGAAATCGTCTCCACATGGAGCTATGTTACATAGCATTTCTTATTCCCATCCCAAAGTTTGTAATGAATTCACAGCAGTTATGTGAGTAGATTTCTTGCTTTTATGAGAGAAGTGAACATGGACATGTTCACATGCATCCTTTTTCTTTTAATTTGGCATAATACTACATAAAAAGAGGTCCTGGTATCCAGCTCTGGCACCAGTTTGGGATTTCTTTCTCTGTCCTACAGCCAAAAAGTCCCTGAAAATCTTCCACTCATCGAGGTCTTGTTCAGCTGAGCTGTCTTACTCAGTCAAACTCCACATAGGTAGATTATGTGCTCTTGAAGAGGGGGTCTAGATAAAACAGAACTAAAGGTGTGTTTGATCTGTTTAACTGAAAGTTACAAGAGTAGGAAAAAATGAATTTTTAAAAAGCAGTAAAAAACCCTGGTTCTTTTACAAGCACTGAGACAAACTACATTATGATATGATATTTAAAACACAAACCATTCCAGGAAAAAAGCATTAAATATGCAGAAGTCACATTTTAAAGAAAGGGCCTGGTGTCACTTTTGTGCTTGTATCTTCCTTTATCAGTTCTTTTTATCATGCTGGCTCAGTGCCCATGTTTGGCACACCAATAGAGAAGCAATATGGAGTGAGTGAACACAGGTAGGGTGTCCTGACAGTACCCAGGGAGTTCCTTGGTTAAACCATTACAGTTCATTTGCTGGGAAATCTTCTAGCTCATAGAACAACCAGTACTGGCACCTTGATGCCTCCTGCAAGTCATTTGTTAGCAGGAACAGTTTTTCTATGCTGTGTTCTGCATCCTGGATCTGTGAAAGTTCAGTTGTCAAAAATAAGTATGGCATCTTGCAGCAAAAGGATTTTTCTATTGAATCAGCAGGTTAACTGTGCAGAACAGCTTGAGAGGTTTTACTTTGCAGAAGCCACAGAAGCACTGGTTGTTTTCTGAAATGTGGTGATTTTATTGCTGTTTACAGTGCTTGTTGAGGAACAAAAGCTATGAGAGGAAACAACAAAAGTTTCTCCCTCAATCTTAGAGCTAGACATCTGTTCTCAGTTTTCAGTGTAGGTAATAAAAATCCCAGGCTTGCACAGGTGCTATGCATTCTTTTCCAAGAGGAAACTCCCTCATCCCCATTTCTGTGTATAATCAGGTTTTGTAATAATCAGGTTTTGTAAATTAGCATTGAGTGGCATGGAATTTTATGCAATACACTGGTGTGGTGAAAGCATTTCTTAGAAGACTTTTGAAGATATTAGCACAGCTGCTGTACATATGAAATATATCACTATTTGCTAGCAGGTACTTGATTTACTAATAGGTACTGTTAGATTTTGTATCACTCACTGAACCTTGGAATGGGTTAAACTGGGGGGGGTTTGTGTAGAATAATTATGCTTCCAGGCTTCTTTTTTGTCTGAAAAGGTAAAGAAGTGAAGTAAAAGATATATAAAATGCCATAACTTCCTGCTTAAGAAATCTGATAAAATGTGGCAATTTAGGCAGAAAAACAGAGGTACTTCAGGAAGTGTTTGTGATTACAGAAAGGTTATAATTTTAAAGAAAAAAATAAATGATGAGAAGTTTTTATGCTACAGTGAAACATCAAACTGAAGCACTGAATTCAGTTATGTCACATAAAAATACTTGGTCTCATCTGAAGATAATTCCCCTGAAAAGCTAAATCAATATTGGGAAACAATTTACTTTTCTAAGCCAGAAAGTTTTATTATATCCAATTCAATCCAATGAGAAATAACAGTACTGGAAGCTTAATATTTTGAGGATGAAAAGGAAAAAAAAAAAAATGGAGTATTGTTGCCTTGGTTAGTAACTAAAGCAGATGGCTGGGTGCCCAAATCTGCACTCCCTGAAGGGCTTTGCCACATGTTCTGCTCTAACACAGGGCCATGGTGGTGCAGAAAATGGAGGCGGTGATTACTCTGCTCCTGCTCTAAGGGGTCAGCCTTGGTTCTCTGTTCACAGAACAAGGACACCAAGGTCCTTGGCAGAGAGAACTGCACTCTCAGAGCAGGTATTGCCTTTTTGGCCTGGCCTTCGTACACAAAGGAGCACAAATGTCCCCTGCACGTGCTGGGGGCAATACAGATCTCCTGTATAGCATCACTGATGCTGTGACTGTTACTGCTTTTGCCTCTAACAAATACATAACACATAGGGAGTGACTGTACCATTACACATGGAAGGTCATGCAGGTATGCAGTGTCACAGCAAAGGAAGGCACATTTCACATCTCTCCGATGTTTTTGCTGTTCCACGTTTAGCATTGCATTGATTTGGTTGGCAATTTCCAGGTAACTTCCTCTGGTTTCTTGCTAGTCATATGCCTGGAGGAGAACAGGAAGATTTGCCCTGTTCTCATTACCATACCTACTGAAACTTTTATGTTTCAGACCATGAGAGAGATGCTGTTTTCACAGTCTAATGAACTCAGATGTAACAGGAAGTATTTAGATGCACCAATCCAATCAAGCTGTTTAGAATGTGACAATGTGAGGGATGGCAGATTGTCCTGCTGGACACTCGAGCAAAAATTTATACTGTCCTCCTTGTCTTGTCTGGTGTCTCAAAAGAAAGAATGTGCATTTAATGCTGCCAGCTCTATTCTTAATCTACTTGAAACGATACTTCCAAGTGAGCTTTCTAAAATGATCCTATAAGTGGTATTTCATTTTAGTATTTATAACTGTGCAACTCAGACTTCATTACCTGAGAGCAGACTCTCTGTTTCATACCACAGAAGCTGATCAGCGTCTCACCCAACCTCCCCAAACTGATCAGTTCGATGAACGTGCAGCCACCGAAGGAAAATGAAATAGTCCTGCTCAGTGGATTGACAGCAGGAAACCTTCAGGCCGACTATGAGGTTCCCCAGGTAGGATCCAAACTCAGCTTTAAGAGCACATCATGCCTGTGAAGGGTGGAATTTGGAAAATGGGAAAAAGGAACCTGAAAGCAAAGACCTGAGATCAGTTTGAGATGAGTGGAAGTTTGTGAACACACCAACAGCAGCCGCTGTCAGACAGATTTGAGTGTGGTGCACAGCAGGGGGACACACACCAGGTACACAGCTGAGAGATCCTGCTGTTCCCCCTGGATCCTGCAGATCTGGGCTTCAGCTGGTAATGCTTTAAGCCACATTAGCACTTGATCCTTCAGGGGAGGCAGGCACTGCTGGCAGAGATGACTGATTTGTAAGGCTGGATTTCAAGAGCAGCAGAAGGGCAGCAGAGAGGGAAAGAGGTAACACTACTGTGCATAGAGCTGGGCCAGGGCACTGGCCTTTCCAGTGGTCTTGCCACTTCCCATTTTCATTCCCAATCCATCTTCACCTCTCAGCTTCATTAAAACTGCAGAGTTACCCTGGAGTACAAAACTCTCTCAAACCAGTTTAAAATGTGAACAGGTATTGCCAGGTTTGTCTGCCACAGGTAACAAAATAAGGAAACTTTCTTTCACTGAAATTACCCTTGGGTACAAAAGCCTTCCTGAAGCAGACCCTGTGACAGCTGTATTGCAAAGATCACTGAATTTTACACTTTGCCAATAAGCTGATCATTAAAGAGAGCAATTACCTGGTTATTGAGTTTTCTTGCCACTCATGACTAATGGCTGAGTTTAGAAATGTTCAACAAAAACAGGCACAAGGCTGTGGTGGGAGCAGTGGAGCTCCAAACCCCACATCCCAAGATGTTGCAATCCCCACAGGGGTGGTCTGAGACCCAAACAAGGTAACTGAAATACCCAAGTCACTCCTGTCTCCACAAGCCTAGAGACACTGAGACTGGCAGCCCTCTCACAGAGTGGAGTCAAGAGACAGACAGGAACTAAATAAATTTCTGTCGAGTAAAGCTTTGCATTGAGACTGGATGAAATTTATTGGCCAGATATGCCACAGTCATCCTGTTGTTTGGCTTTCAGAGAAATTCACTTGTAAGGTGACTGGCAGAGTTTTTGTAAAAGGATTTTTGTGCCGCTCCCCCTCAAGCCATTTTTACAAGAACAACCCCAGAAAATGTGGATTGGGGAAAAAAGCAGGGGAATGGTTGATCTAAAACTGCATCTCTTTTTCATAGCATTTTTCACAATA
The DNA here is from genome assembly GCF_027477595.1 of Haemorhous mexicanus. Taxonomy (NCBI): domain Eukaryota; kingdom Metazoa; phylum Chordata; class Aves; order Passeriformes; family Fringillidae; genus Haemorhous; species Haemorhous mexicanus. The sequence goes on along the minus strand of NC_082350.1, from coordinate 11,155,972 downwards.
CAGTACATGCTCAAGCCTGATTCAATTTCATAGCAGCTATCTAATTTATTTTTTCTGTTTTAACACACTAAGTTATCTGGTTTTCTTTTCAAACACATTTTTTAGTGGGAAGGAAGAGCAAGCTAAGAAACGTGTTAATCTAGCATAACACTCATCCCACTCTCTTTATTAGTAGATGATTGGTTTGCATTCACAGTCAAAGACAAAAAGTCCAGGATGGGGTCACCTTCCTGTGTTAGCTACTGTGCAAATGCCCCGGGGGTCCAGGGCATCTTTTGCACTGCCTAAAACTTCTGCTTCAATCCAATCCAAAGTTGGTGCCACTCAAGCTGGCTCTTTCCTGGGAGCCTGAGTTCAAAGCATCACAAGCTGCAAACCTTGGCTTTGGTTCAGGATACATCCATACAACAAGCATGGTGCCATGCAGAGACATGGACTCAGCTCTGTTGTGTAAATGTCCAACTGTTTTAATATCAGTAAAATGAGGATAACAAGAGTTCCTTCCTCTCAGTTTCTGTCCAGCATTCAACTTAATTGTACAGCTTCTCTAGAGAAGGCAGTTTTATATAAAGGCTGAGCACATTGTGCACTGGATCCCCATTTCCAGTGGGAGGTTGTATTGGCCTGAAATAACGGGGCTTTGGATAAAGGGGGAGAACAGCAAAGAAACAAAATAAAACACTATTTAAAAATGGTCTGTTGGAACATCTAAAGGTGACCTGCTCTTCACAGTCTTATCAGCCAGTACTTACAGGGCTGTCTTCAAACAAGCATTGCAACAGAAGTGACCCTGAAAAGGAATTCACGCCCACAAACAATTCCCTCCAGAGAGGTAATACCGGGTAGTGTGAGGCCATTAATAACTGCATGTCAGATGACTAACATCAAATAATTATCTGTCATTAAAATAACAAGTTGATGAAAAACAAACAATCCCCTGTGATACAGCTGGGTTCTCTACTAAAACACTTGTATAACAAAAGCTGTCAGTCCAAGAAATCTTATTTTGGCATACGTGTAACTGCACACTGTTACTACCATTGAAATGACAAATCGTATGGCATCTTTGCAACAGAACATTCCCGAGATATTTATAGAGAGGGAAGCTTAAAATAAGTGCTATTTTTTAATTGAATAACTGAGATTCTTTTCCCCTCTAGTGTCCTTGGCTGGCAGATGTCTGCTTGGTTCAGTGTGCGAGGGGGGACAGGAGGAACAGCGCAAGCTGCATCATTTTTGAAATAAACAAGTTTCTGATTGGACTTGAGCTCGTTCAGGAGAGGCAGCTGCAGATAGAAACTCGTGTCCTAAAGCCTGAGGATGACACAAACTGCTCCGTGTCCTCAATAGAAGAAGATTTCCTCACGGCCTCCGAGCACCTCGAGGATGACAACGAGGCTGATGAATATAAAGCTGGTAAAAGCAGGACGACTGAGCATAATTATGCTGTTGCTCATACTGCAAAACAGCTATAGCAATGCTCACAGAAATTGCACTTGATGTTAATTCATGCATATGTAATTTAGAAAATGGACAGCCATTCATATTTTTTTAAGTTTGGTTCAAAGACAAGGTACATGGCTGTGCAGTACTTTTACAGAGCAGTGAAGGACTACAAAGTTGTACAGCTCTTTTCTTTTAGAAGTCACAAGTTACTCGCCAAAAACTAATTTTTTATTTTTCTCAACAGGTCATGAAAAATTAAATGTTTCAGAAGCATCTTCAGATGTCAAAAAAAATAAAGGAAAGGGATTTGAAAACATTCACTATAGAAAAGCCAGGTTGCCGTTCATTCTTGAAGGGAACTGCATTAATAAAGATAATGCAGCTGCTCATGTCTCTGAAACTGTGAATGTTGTGGCTGAAGATGGCATCTCACAACCTGAAGATAAGTCAGGCCAGGAAATACCGTGGCAGAAGGAATTAGCTGAAAAAGGTACTTCATCATTTAGTACTACTAATTTGACTAGTGGGGTTGAAAACTCAGCACTCATGTTAGAAGATGTATCTGTAACCAAAATGGCTAAAGAGGAGCTGGAGCCTCGGGGTGACCCCACAGCAAAACACAGCAGCAAGGCAGACGGGGAAGATTGTGCAGGGATCAGGAAAACTGATCCTCCCTCCCAGAATGAGCAGGCGACCACAGGCCAGTATGCCACAAATTTAGCAGAATCTGTTCTGCAGGATGCATTCATTAGACTGTCACAGTCTCGACCCAGTTTCAGTGAGGAGGCTGCAGTCAGCATCTCTGTGGGAAGCTCCTGTAAGTCAGAAGATGCATCTGCTTCCCGATCATGGAATGAACTCCCAAAGATTGTCATAGTGCAAAGTCCAGACAGCTCTGAGAATGTACCTGACTGGCCAGGGTCTGCCTTCCCCAGCCTGAGCCACTGGGCTGAGGCAGAAAGCTCTGCTGAAGTTTCAGATTACTTTGAGGAAGAGCACTCAAATGGACACGACCAAAGTGCACTGGAAGTGGCTCTGGCTTGTGCAGCCACTGTCATTGGAACCATTTCCAGTCCCCAGGCTGCAGAAAAGTTCCGCCGGGAGCAGGAAGGCACAGACTCCCGAAGTGGAGTGGCTGCTGAGGAAGAGGTGCACACAGCACCCTCCCAGCTCCTTGACTGTGCTGGCTCGGAATACTCGTTCCCATCTGCACTCTGTGGCATGACTCAAGTGGCAAGTGCTGTAGCCATCTGTGGCCTGGGGGAGACAAAGGAGGAGAAGTATCCTGCAACTTCCAGTGGACTTCTGTCTGCTGCTCAGGCCTCTGCAGCCATTACTCTGCATTGCAGCTTAGCTGTGGGAAGCACCATGGAGAAGCTGAATGAGAGCATTGCAGAGGCGCTTCTCAAAGAGGCATCTGTAATTCTGACAAAGCCCAGCACATACAGAAATGTAGGGCATTTTATGGAATCCATAAACGGGAGAATTATTGAAACCGCAGCAAGACCACGTATTCCACGTGCTGATGGAGTGATCAGGGATGAACTTGCACAAAACTTATCCAATATTATTCTACGACATTCTATGGAAGAGGTTAGAAAGAAGAGACAGCTACAAGCCCATTTGGAGGATGGCTCAAGTACACAAGACATTTTCACAGAGACTGCAAACGAGTTGCTTTTTAATATAATATATTTCACTTGCAAGAAGATGAACGACATAAGGCAACTTGAAGAGTGTTCTCCTCTCTTTCCTGAAGGCACAAAAGCAGAGAAAGTAACAAGAGCAGAAGGATGGCCAGCCCTGGCAACAGCATGTGAAACTTCACGCAGCCCCCTTGATCACTCTGCTGCTAAGCCATTTGGTACATCCTACAGCACCAGTACTAGCAAAGATCTTGAAAAGGTCACAAGCACTTGCAAGAGTGATATCAAAGATGTAAATAGCAATGAGGTTTCCACACTGAATTCAGAACCAAGTGGAGATACAGGGCATAACACACTTGGTGCAAAAACATCTCCCAAGAAGAGATACCTTAAAAGAACTGCACGAGACTGTTACAAATCCCCAAATCAGAGTAACAATCATCATCAGAAGAAAGACTACAGATCATTTTCAGAGAGAGAAAATACTTTTGCAAACAGTGAATGCAGGCACGGTGTTCAAGAACAGCTGTCTTCCAGTGCCACCATAAATACAGAAAACCAAGCCAAGATTAAGTGTGATTCTGTGCTAAATAATGATGTTCAACTTAGCTTGTCTTTGTTAGGAAACCATGTGTTGCATCCTTCTCAGCCCGCGCTCCAGGTGAAAAATTCAAGGGACAAATATTGTATAACAGACTTTGCGGAAGAATTGGCAGAAACAGTTGTCTCTATGGCAACAGAAATAGCTGCCATTTGTCTAGAAAATTCAAATGGCAAACAACCCTGGTTCTGTGCGTGGAAGAGAGGCAATGAATATCTGGTGACCCAGAGTTTATCATGCAGAACCGTGAAAAGGAAGAAGGAAACCCATACCAATGGTTCTGTGGTTCGGAAGCACAGGGCACCTCGGCTTAGTGAGATCAAAAGAAAAACAGATGAGCATCCTGAGCTAAAGGAAAAATTGATGAATCGGGTAGTAGATGAATCTATAAACCTTGAGGACACACCAGATTCGGTCAATCTCTTTGCAAATGAAGTGGCTGCCAAGATCATGAACCTCACTGAACTCTCCATGGTTGATAGCATCTGGCAAGGTCCAAACCACCCCAGGAACAGACTGCACTGTGAAAGGTGGAGCCGAGCCAAGGCCTCAAGCTGTGAGAGCATACCAGAGGAGGACTCAGATTCCAAAGCCTCTTTCAATACCCTCGGCCTCATGAGCAGCTTTGGTCACTCTCTGAGCCAGACAAGTTCTGTCTCAAAGCAGTCTAGTTGTGAAAGCATTACAGATGAATTTTCAAGATTTATGGTGAACCAGATGGAAAACGAAGGAAGAGGTTTTGACTTATTACTGGATTATTATGCAGGAAAAAATGCGAACAATATCTTAACTTCTGCCTTGCAACAGGTAGCCAAGAAAAATGGCCATCTGAACGTAAGACCAAGTTGCCCATCCAAACAGTCCAGCACAGAAAGTATAACAGAAGAGTTTTATAGGTATATGCTAAGAGAAATCGAAAAGGAGAATAAAGATAATGCATCCTCCTCTCGGAATTCAAAGGACTGGTGGGGCAGTTTGCTGGCACCCTCTCTGCGGTCACCTTTCTGCTTTAGGCAGTCGTCGGTGCCCGACAGTCGGTCCTCAGGCTCCAGGCTTACAGTGAACGTCCCAATTAAAGCAAATTCCCTGGATGGGTTCGCCCAGCACCGCCAAGATTCCCTAAGTGTCCAGCCCGTCAGTACCGTGGCTTCCGCGGGGCTCTGCAAGTCTGACTCGTGCCTGTACCAGAGAGGCAAGACTGACCAGATCACAGACATGCTGATCCACGAGACCTGGGCCAGCTCCATCGAGTCCCTGATGCGCAAGAACAAAATCATTGCAGATGAGGCAGAGGCTACAGAGGCAGACCAGTTTTACAGTGATTCTCCACCGCACGTGGAACAATATGCAAAAAGACTGGCTGCAAATATTGTTGAAAGTGGTAAAAGTTTAATTGTTGTCCAGCAGGATTCCTTTGATTATACGAGCCGAGAACACGTGCTGGCAAGCAAACATCCCCAAAGCACAACCCAGATACAGCCCAAACCCAAAGTGGAGGAAGTAAATTTGGATGAGAAAAAAGAGCACGTGAAGAGCCCTGGAAGCCTCCCTGCAGGACAGCTGAGGGAAGTGCCTTTAATTCAGATAGAAACTGATCAACGAGATGAGCCAGATAAAGACTCAGAATCCTTGACTTCATGTGGCCCATCTGGAAAGGGGCATCAAAGCAAAGAAAAGCCTCCAGAAGCTTTGGATGGGAAACAGATGGTTTCCAGTTCCCCAGTAAGTAGGTAAGTGACAAAACAGCAAATCAGCACATTGCTTTGGTCTCTGGTTTATTTTCCCAGTAAAAGTTATTTCGATAAAGGAAGAAGATAAGAGTGGTACTTTTAAAAAAATAAGCAGGATAAGTTTTGGCTACAGGTTTCTTTTGGCAAAAAATCACCCAATCATGTGTCACAGTGATACTTTCTGGAGAAAACTTAGATTGAATATGACATTATGGTATTAAGATTTAAATCTAATACTGCACAGACAAGTTCTCTCTCTGCAGACATTTATGTCTCCCATAAGACAGGAAAGATGGACCAAGTTTAAACTTTTATTTAGCACAGGCTGATATCTGAACTAAAAAATAGATAAATAAAAATCAGTGCTAGTGTATGACAGACAATAGCAGGATTTGACCTGTAGTTCTCTGCTATGCTTGTTGCAAGTAACATTCTGTGTACCTGGAAACAAGACCAGACTTCTGAGAGCTTAAGGTTTAACTTTGTGTTTACAGCCTGGAGCTACAAATAGTAAAAATTCTTTAGTGAAGGAAAAATAAGAATAAAAGTTGCCCTCACTTCTTAGTTCAAGACTTCACTGGTAGAATTTAGATAAGGAAAAGTGCATTTTATTTTAATGTCATTTCATGGAGTTTACATCACAGCTTACAACTCTGTCCTTACAGCTGTACTCTTTTTGTAAAGAAATCTGCAGCTTGCTTTTGTTAAGGTAAAGTGTGAGCCAACATGAGAGTGCAGTGCAAATGCAGAGTATTGCTGTGGGCGCTCTGAGGTGAAGGGAATGCTCTCTCTCAAGGTGTTGTCTCTTTATCACAATACTTCATTGTATCTGTTACTTTAGTGGTCTCTAAACTGCCAGTCTTGGAGCGCTGCAGCACCTCATTATCTCAGAGTGGCAGAAAGAGTGCAGGTGCTGGTGTTAAAAACCAGTTTGTAGCTCATTTCATTCTAGGCAGTGCTGTGTTTCAGCATTTGACAAAGCTCTGCTTGAAGTGAGAAAGTAGATAGATTGTAAGCACTTCCCTGTGTATGGCAGCAGTTAGGTGGATAATTACCATGGTGTCACTAGTCTTTCATACTGAGTCTCCTGCACTAACCTTCCTCCTCCTTAAAATGCAACCTGCTTTGAGTAAGATAAAATTAGAAATCCACCTATTTGGAATCTTGACTGCTTGAAAATGAAGTTACTTTTGCAGTTTACGAGCCCTTTCATCTTTGCCATTGAAGCAGAGTTCCCAACATGGCTATGACATGGTTAAAGCAATAGGATTGGTAGGGCAGAATTGGTAAGCAGAGGCTACATCTGCCTGAGCATCTTGGCTCAGCAATGCTGTGCAGTTCTGGTGCAGCTTGCCTCCATTTCTGTCCATTGGCCTCATTTGCAGCATGAAATGCAGAGTTCTTCCAAAGCAATCCCAAACAGGAGCTGCCCAAGTGCTCTCCAGATGTTTTCCTATCCTTGCTGGGAAGGTAAAGCCTCCAGTGGTTCTTCACACAGATCTGAAGCATTTGTGGCATGGCTGTCTGGACTAAGTCTAGGCTGAAGTGAATACCTAAAAATATGTATAATGTAGCTATAAAAGCATCAGTATAAATTGCTCTGATCCACTCTTACTGCATGAAATTACTTGCTAGTTCAGATACAGGCACATAGGACTCCAGGCAAAATATCAAACAGACATAGAGTCAATTAAGGGGGAAAAAAAAAAATGAAGACTTTCAGCAATGAAAAAAATCTGTTTCTTGTATGTAGGCAGTGCAATAGAGCCACAGTTACACAGAAACTGTTCAGCTGTTCCAAGTGACTGTTCACAAGTGGGGAACTGTCAGTTCAAAGCATCACTGGTGTGAGATGTAATTGCATAATGAATCAAACAGAACCCAAAATGCCAAGAAACATCACCCACACAAATCTCTTGTGTTTTGGACCAGGTATCAGGAGCTGCCTGGCCTGTGCTAAGAAGCTGAGTATCACTCCTGCCCTGTGGCCTGGCTGCTCAGAGAGGGCAGGGGCAGTGTCCTGGGCCCAAGGGCTCGGCATGGCAGGCACAGGGGTTTGGCAGAGCTGACTGCCAGGGGGAGCAGAGCCCCAGGCAGGCAAGTCCCATTCTCCCTGCACAGGCTGCACCTCTGTCATCTAGAATTAATGCAGTAACCTCTGAGAGTGAGAGCTTGGCAAAAAGAGATATGCACAATGATATTGTCTCACTATATGCCTAGTCAAGGTGATTACTCAGGAGCAGTAGATTTCTGGTGTGATCTCCTGCTTTACCTGAAGGCAGATGCCTTAACCACAACTACAGATAAAGGTCTGAAGGCAAGAACTTCTCTAGAGAGATCCTGCAGAGGATTATCAGTTAACAGAACATAACCTAACATTGCTTTAATCCCTAAATTGCAAATGCAGACTATCCAGTGAATATAACAAAACTACAGTTTCACTTTACTTGTAATTCTGGCACTACAGTGAGATAATTATTGGAGGGATTGATTATTATTTTTCTTTGTATCAAAAGCCCAGCTTAGCTCTAAAAACTTAGCAAAAATATAGTTACTTTTTTTGTTTCTGTGTTTTTTGGGAGCACATGTACATATATATTGCATACACACATGTGTGACATATGTCAAGAGTGCAGAATTAAAGGATTTTTCCCTTAACCCTGTACTTACTAAACTCAGACTGGTCTTCATCTTCAGTCTGGTTTCTGACTGTTGCAATATTTTGTCCTTCCCCAGCCTAAGCAGTGAAGATCCTAAGGACATGGCAGACTAAGAGTCATTACTGATTCACAACCCACAATACTTTCCTACTTTCACTTCTTTCGGATTTAAAATTTTAACAAAGTCAAGAACTTTATTCACCCATTAGCAGGACAGGAATTTAGCAGCAATATATATTTCCAAGAAATTCTGTCATTCTGCAGTAACATATACCTCATATTTCAACCATTGATTGAAATGCATTAAGCAATAAACCTTCACAGTGATTAGGCTTTTTATACTTGTTAAATCTGTCTGTACAAGCTATGCATACTTAAATCTAGGGTTTGTGTTTGCTTATAGCAGTCATAAGAAAGTCCTTTTTTAAGAGCATCTCAGGCCAGATGTTCTGCTGGACTCTGTGTATAAATTATAAGCTTGCCCAATCTTTTGCATGTCTATAATTCTGCAGCTTGGTTGACTTTAATGAGCAGCATTGCCTGAAGATTGGTGGCACCAGTTTGTTTGCCTGTGTTACAATTTCAATGTGCCTTCCCTATCACCCTGCCAGCAGCAGTCCTCAGAGCAGATCGGATGCTGAAGTCATAGGAGAGAGCAAAACAGCTGAAGAATTCCCAGCCCACCTCAGCAGCAGTGAAGAGAGCACTGGCAGCTGGTCCCAGCTGGCCAACGATGAGGACAATCCTGATGACACCAGCAGCTACCTGCAGCTCAGCGAGCGCTCCCTGAGGTACCCACGTTGTCTCTTCCCCCTGCACTCTGTGGTCTGCCCACCAAGCCTACCCTGCATCAGCAGTGAGAGGCAGCAGCTCCAGATTTACTCAGAGTACTGTAAAGAATGTCTAATGGCAGACTTTATCTTTAGTTTTTAATAAGGGAAAAAAATTTACCCGCGTTCTGATTCTCAGCCAGGTTTTTTTACTATTGGTGAGTAGCTCGATTCAGACAAAGAAGAAACCTCTTGGCATCACTAAAGTGTTTCAGTCCTACAGCAAAAAGGCCATTGGACAAGTTAATTGCTATAGTCTTTCTTATGATTTATTTGCTGTTGTTTGCCTAATGCTTATTTTGGCACCTCCTTAGCCAAGATTGACAAGACTGCCATTCCCAGCAGAAATCCATGCACTGAGAACAAAGATTGAGCCCTGATCTGATTAGACTGGCACAGGGGTGCAAACTAATAGAGGATGACCAATTTTTCCCTGAGTAGACGTAAATTCAAGAGCTCCTACTACTATGACCTAATTTTGTTCCAGTTCAATCCAGGAAAAATGTTTGAAAATGTTTTTTAGTCCTTGGAGTTTATATAGAGTGGTGGTAGTTTGACTTCAGCCCTTTCATAGTATCAAATTGAGTAAGGTTTTTCCTTCACATGCTCTTAGACTTTGTTTTAAAATATTATCAAGTAATTACATCTTTCTCTTGAGTATTAAGATGACAAGGAGGGAAGACATTATGGTAATGAAGCAGGGAAAAGAAAGAGTCTCTGTCAGAGAGCACTGTTGGCTGGCTGAAATCACTGAACAAAACATGGCTGTCAGTGCAGCTGAACATTCATCCTGTCATTGCATATCAACCTTTAACAAAGTCCTTGGTCTGAGAGAGCTGAAGTATTGTGCCCTTTCAGCTCTGCACTGGAACAGAAATTGCTACAGCAAGTCTGAATGCATGGCATGCTGACAATGTCTCAGAAAACCCTGATTGGGAAGGATTATCTAATCAATCCCTCTAATGAAGAGGAAAATATTATTCGTTGGTTTTTCAGTAAAAATTAAGTTGTTCACCGTGACTTGCCACACAGAATTTGTTCATGGTAATTGACTTGCAGCCAGCAAATTCACAACCTGTCCATGAGACTATTACAGTATCTGCATAAACATTCACTGTCACATTTATAATGATGTTATAAAGTGAACCAGTAATATTTTTTCCAAATATCTTCAAGTGTGCTACTTCATCCTTGTGAAGAAGCCAAAGAGAATACTTCTGTGTATTTGTGGTCCCAATGAGCAAATTGGCTTTGATTAAAATCTCAGTCTTTCAGAGTAGTCAGAAACATGAGGGGCCATCTCTGTACCTGTGGGTTCCATCAGACCCCAAACAGTATTTGGGGTATGATGGAATACACTGAAACTGCTGCTGGTTATCAGTGTGGACTCACCCTACAGGTGAGTGTATGATGGGCAGCCAGTGCCTTGCCCCTGAACTCCCCATGGTCAGAGGGAGCTGGATCTTTGCAGGTTTCTTGCAGGACATCTCTGTACCTGCTAATCCTTCTTTTCAAGGACTCAGGCAGACTCAGTTTTTGTTTGAGGCCAAGTGTTCATTGCATAAGCCATTCACAAGAAGACAGTCCACTTTTTTTCCCTGCAATTTACAGCATCACTTGATGCACCTGATACATGCTTGATCTAGAACTATTTTAATAAAAGCCTCATTACTTTGAGCAGACTGGTGTGCTTTATTCAGGGAACCACTTGCTGAGCCCAATTGATTTTATGGAACAGAGCTCCTCCTACTTTGCTTTGTACAGAAATAAATTTTTAGAAGATGTATGGAGACATGTTCAGCACAGCTTGGCACTAATGCTTCGACTTTTGCTTTGTCAGCAATGGCAACAGCAGTACAACTAGCAGTCTTGGCATTATGGACCTGGAAATTTATCAGGAGAACGTGCCATCTTCTCCTATGATTAAGTAAGTAGTCACTGAAGTGAGACTTGATGTTTAGTCCAATTTTAACTGCAAATCATTTGCGCCACCGAAACCGTGCCAAGCCCTGCTTTGCACCTGCTGCTGTGCCTGCCCGTGGCTTCAGAAAAAAGCACCTGCAGGTGTCTGGGCAGAGTGAGGGCACCAGACAGTGAAAAATTATGGGAAAACCCAGTCAGGTGGATCTCTTGAGAACACAGATCCATCAACCACCCTGTCTAAAAGACAGTTCTCTGTGGTATCACTTTTCTGTCATCAAACCTTCTTCTCTGAATAACTTCAGATATTATCAAAACTCTCCTGTAATACCAAGGAAAGTCAAGCAAATAAGGATCAATTAAAAGCAATTTTAAAAAACCCAATAGCATTCTTTCCAATAATAATAATAACAATAATAATTTGGCCCACAGTAATTTTTACCTCTTGTTTCTGGGAGTGTTTCTACTGAACATGCAGTTCAGTTATCAAGAGATGTGTGAGTACATCCTGCCTAAAGATCCTGGTACAACCTGCCAGCTGGTGAATGTCATTATGCAGCCAGGGCACACCCACTGCACAAACATCACACACTGAGCTTCTGAAGTCAGTGACATCAGAAAATTGTCCCAGCAAAATACAGACATTGGAAATTCAGCATTTCCACCCAGGTTATGAGACTTGCTGTGTCTTACCATAATGTCGTTTGCTTGTCATTTTGTGAACTGTAAGCATGCACAGATCCTGGTGAAATGTAACACATGACATAACTAATACAATACTTCATCCTGCTACAGAAAAATGCTGCAATTCAGTTTTTCCCGATTCACAGATTAATAATGAAATATATTCAGCATTTTATTGTTTCATCCTATGTAACCTTTTTCTTGCAGTTTTCTAGGTCTTGCATTGAGGGAGAAGTTTATTCATCATGAAGCAATGTTGTAGACTGTTCCTAAGTATGACTAATAAGCTTTGTTGTTGTTTGTTTCTAAGTGAATTAGTAGAAGAAAAGGTTTTCCTTAAAGAACAGACAGAAAACACTGAGGGTAAGTTGAACTATATCAATTAAAACGTACAGTTTGAAGATAACACAAGCACTTGCACAGTAACTAGTGGGATTATTTTTCCAGAAAGTACTTCTGAGCTTTCAGTGGGAACAGCCAACTGCCAAAAGGACCTCCTGGTGATAAACTTTGATCTGGAGCCAGAGTGCCCTGACGTGGAGCTGCGAGCCACCCTGCAGTGGATTGCTGCTTCTGAACTTGGAATTCCAACTATCTATTTTAAGAAATCTCAGGAAAACAGAATTGAAAAGGTAATGTTTACAGAATTGGCCATACTATTAATGTCTACATAACTGTAACAGTTATGATTTATTGAAGTTATTGAGCTTAAAAGCAGATGCAAAAACATCTTCATTACAGCAAGATGGCAACACTACTGTTTATGAGAGAAAGAAATGAGAGGACAGGTGTGTCAGAACTTAAAGGGTGTGAAATATGTAGCAGATTGTCTGTGGCATAAGAAAATGTCACCGTGATACTTTGTCCAATGACCAGATTCATACTTTGATGAATCTGTTCCCTTTTTCATATCAGTGATACTTTAGGTACTAATGCCCAAGGCAGAGTTAATAGAGTACTTTATGTGGCTGCATTTGAAAGGCTGCACGTGGCTTACATGGAGTTTAAATGCAAAGGTTTAAAAAAATAAAAATAAAAACCATTTTTGTGTAGACATCACAAGTGCAATGTTCACCTACTTGGTCATTATAATGTGAAACATTGTTTGGACTCAAGATTTTCAGTCCTTATGCTGGTTCTGCCTGCCTGTAACACCAACTACAGCAGCCTCAGGTTGGTCTGGAGCTGTGCCTGGCTGCTCATAAACTGCTCCAGCTGAGAGTACAGCTTTTGAGAGCAAAAGTCTCTTTCCAGGGAGAGTGGACAGACAGATGACTGAGAAACCTCCTGAGGTGCGAGTCCAAGCCAGAGCCAGGAACAACACTGAAGTCCAAAACAGCCACAAGAAGGGCAAAGTCTTTCTATTTCTGAATGATCAGCTGGGGTTCCTTTGTAGACCCCACCAAATAGCAGCCACAGCAATTCAGGAAAGACCAAAAAAGAGACCCATTTCCAAGATCAGCAAGAGAGCTTAAGCTTTGAGACTTAAAAACATGTTAGTATTTAAGTCAATTAATGAAAAAAGTATTACAAATCAGTATTTTGGTCTCTTATGGGAAGATCATTTTGAGTAGCAGAGATATTGTTTGATTTTCTTGAGTACATGCATTTGGGAATCATAAACATAATTTAAAATGCTTTCAACAGCAACAGTCCAAATTGCATCTAATTAAAGAAGCAGCTGTCAGCTTTACCCATGTGCTTTGGCAAACAGTTAATTCAATTGCAAAAATACACTAGAGAATAATGAAGCACATCCTGCCTACAACAGCATTCTTGGAAATCACGTGCCTATTAAATATCATTAAAATACATATTAAAAGTTTAGGCTGCAGTATGTAAATAGCAAACAGCTACACTAACTAGAGACACAATCTTTTCTTTTGTGCTCTAAAACTAAAAACAGAAGAAGCAAACTAATATTGTGAAATTCAAAGAATTGAAAAGTTTTGATTTTCATTTATGTGCTTCAGAAGAAAAAGGGACCAGATGGATGACCCTGTGAAGCCCATTATTAAGTACCAAGTGGACAAAACTCAGGATTTTTTTTTTACAGCTGCTTAAGAACATATATTTAACCTCTGGTTTCTCGAGAAATTAAAAAAAAAGCTAAATATAAATACTGTCTATGTTTAAAACACACCTGTGATAAATGTCTTCATGTGACAAAATTTTACACAGAATTCCCTCTCACCAGTACTATTTGAATATTTAAAATACTATGGCATATACATATGGAAGTACAGAAAATTAAACATAAAGTAAAATATAGCTAGTGGTAATGCAAAGATATTTTTTCAAGATGGATAATCACACTTCCTTTATTTTGGCAATGATTTGTTGATAACATGGCAAATAGCAATCCTTTATCAAACTGACTTTGTCTGTTTTTACTTTCATTGCAATAAATAAATTGACAGAAGCAGTTAATTTAGAAAATGTCTTGAGAGCCCATCAGTCTTTGGGGAGCTATGGAACTAGAGAAATTAAGTTTTTATAAATAGGAAGAACACTGATGTTGCTGTGCACTGAATAGTGTCCACTCCCTCATACAGCTGTGCATTTACAAAGGGTGGGCTAACAAGAGTTTGTGTCTATGCATTCCACAGAACCTTAGGAAATGTTCACCAAATGCCAAGTGTATTTCATGGTGGTATTTTTGTTTAGTTTCTAGATGTGGTGCAGTTGGTGCAGCGGAAGTGCTGGAAGGTGGGGGATATCTTCCAAGCCGTGGTGCAGTACTGCAAGCTCAGCGAGGAGGGCAGAGAGATCACACCCAGCCTGTTTGACTGGCTGCTTGAGCTGGGCTAGCAAAGCTCCCTGGTTCAGCTCTCCTGTTTTATTCCAGTTTAAATAAGCAGTGGTTTGTGTAATGCTCTGATTTCTGAACATCACTGAATAAAATGTGCAAAATGTACAAACTCTACAAGAACAGCACAAGTCTGTGCCACAACTGACCCAGGAGGAAAGTGGATCTGAATTTATTGTGTCTTTCTGTGTCATGAGGGACTCTTGACATGTTGTGCTATAGGATGCACTGTACTATGAGGGGATGGATTTTTAGCCTCCTGAATTAATGAACTACACAGTCAAGGCTTAATTATCTAATCCATTCAATTTTCATCAATTTGATTAAATCAGTCAGGTGAAATGGGATAGTAGCCTGCCATTCAGTTTTAAAACAACACTGATATTTGTACAGTTAACTGTTAGAAGCAGAGTGTGTTTCAGAATGCCTGAAGGCACCCTTGTCCCTAGATAATATTTAAGGGTTTTTGAAATGCCCATAATCTGCTAAGGGGTAAAAGCTTTTGAACACTTAACACCTTTGCAGTTAGAAAACAAAATAAAAAGCTGCTGAAAACACATTTTAGTTTCTTCCTATGTGTTTATTTCTCTTCCATAGCTATTCCGGTTTCCTGCAACCTTCCCAAAGAAATAAAATCCAGTCTCCTAGCTACTATCCCTAAAAGACTGATTCCTTTTCCCTGGGAAGCAGTGCAGTTCAGTGTAGCTACACCTGGTAGATTCCTGCACACAGCTCTGTGAGCCAGGGCAGCAGTTCTCAAGCCCTGTCCTGCCCCAGCCCTGTGACCTTGGGCGAGTCATTTCACCTCTGTGCCTCAGTGTCCCTGCCTGGCAAAAGGGAATCATGACAGTACACTTGTTACCTAAAGTGCTTCTGTTGAAAGCACTATGTAACATTTTACATATCAATTAAAAGCAGTGAAAAAAGAACTATTTTAATTTAGTGTAATCAAATAAATTGTTAATGAGGTGAAGAAATGCATATCTTAGAAGAGCACCATCTTGTCCTAAAAATCTCAAGGTTAATTTTTGTAACTTAGAAAAAAGCAAAATGTTTGTTAAAATTTCAGCAGACATACGTGTTCATTTTGAAGATAACTGTTTGGACTGTGTGTGAGAGTTCACATTCCTATAACATTTCTATAATTGTTTGATAAGATATACTCTGCTATTGTCCTGTTGAGAAGATCTGTTGATATCATGCACTTAGTAATACATTCTCTCAACTCTGCCAAAGAGACTGGGTGTGAATTTAAAGGTAAAAATGACTTACAACATCACAGCTCTTTTGCAATTTGTTTTTTTGAAAATACTTTTCATCTCTCTTACTCAAATAGTGGAATAGAATACCTGCCTGCTTTTCCCAAAAAAATATTTAAGAGAAGTTTTATTTTCCATATAACAGTATATGCTTCTGTAATATTTCTTGAAAAAGAAAAACTTATCCTTTTGCACTAAATATTTTTGAAAATTTTGAAGTAGTTTTAAATAATTTATGAAAAAGAGCCATATTCTCAGTTTTATCTTTAAAACCATTACAAAACTTGCATGATTGCATCACTCATTTGTTACAAAATACAAATTGTTAGTGAATCAAACTCTAATGAGGAACATTAAATAATGTGAGTAATTCTCAATCTACTCTGCAGTATAAACAGAGCAGGAGAGATCACTTTGAAGTCAAAATAAAGGTGAATTTATTGCAAACTCTGAACATAACTGGAGTCACTGGGCCAGCCCCTAAGAACTGCTGAGCATCTGTAACTCCCACTGACATGGGTGGCAACTCAGAATGCTCAGCATTTCTGAGGCTGAGAGCTTATGAAAAGCACCGAGAATTATAAAGTGCTTTGTTTGAGTTAATAAATGGGAAAGTGTATTTATTTTTAAACCAAATACAGTTAGTTGTCAGTATACAATTTTTTTGTTGTGATAGAATAAATGTTTACAAAGCACAAATATCATGACAGAGTTGTAACAGTGTGATGCAGTTTCTCTGTACAGTAGTTCTTAATGTTGCAATTTATTCAGAAATAAATTTATGTTATAATGTGTGTCCTCTTTGCCTTCCTAAAATGTTCACAAATAAGCTATGGATTTTTTGACCTATTAAATATTTGCCTGCCATCCCTGGAGCTTCTCAAACTCTGCTTCTCAGTGACAAATATAATCCATGGCTCTGACCAAAACAAGCTAGGGCAAGGTCCAGTTCTTACCTCAGTGACAGAGCTACTTGGGTGCCACAAGTCATTCAAGAGATAAAAGACTAAACATAACATTCCTAGTATCACAATAAAATAGAGAAATTATACCCTGAGTGCCCAGAATAGCTTTCAATGTACAAGCCTCTATCAGTGCTGACTATGGCTGCTTTCAGTACCTGCACAAGTGAGCAGGAGGGTGGGGAGACAGAAGTTCAGGACTTTCCTCTCCTTGTGTAAGTTCACAGGGGCATTTACTGCAATATTGTCTAGATACCACAGGTATTTCTACTGCTACACAGAAAAAGGAAACCATCACTTCGCTGAATAAATCAGAAAAGCACTTGTCCACTCTTCATTCTTTTTCAGTTTTTAAAAGTGGGAATTAAATACACCCAAATGAGAACAACATACAGCCTTAGGTAAAAATCTCCCTCTACATGAGCATGATGCAGGTTTTTAATATCAGGGGTGGCTGCTCACTATCTTTCTAAAAACTAGGATACAACAAATTAAAATCATATGAGCCAGATTCAAAGCAAACAAAGAGAGATGAGAAGTTATCAAATGAGAGGATGCAAGGAACTGTAGACAGCTTCTAGGGGGAGCTGGAGCAGTTCTTGCAGGAGATGTCTCAAGGGATGCCCTGGCCATCAGAGGCCCCCATGGGAGCAGCAGCCACGGCTGCAGTGCTCCCCATCCTGGAGGTGGCTTCAGGGGAAGGTGCATTGCCACCCCAGGCTTAAAGAGCAGCATTTGGCCTGTAGATCTGCTACTCTTCAAAAAGCAATTCTACTGTATTTGAGTTAGATATTTAACAACTTCATTTTTTACATTTTTGTGTTTAGGGCTCTTTTAATGTTGAGGTTACTAGAAGCTGAAAAACTATAATCTACCTCAATTTTGTTCATACCTTGGAAGATTTTTATTGTCTTCAAGTAAATGAACCATTTATGGTCTGTGATAAAATAGTCTCCTGTTAAATTCAGTAGGTAACTTTTCTGAAGAGGCCAGTTTTACAGTTGCTCTTAGCCTGTTTCATGCAGAGCTGCATGACAGACAAGCACAGGAATGCCACTGTGAATCCTGAAGTCTACATTTGAAAATTAGAGAGGGAAAAAGCCCACCAGTCCATTGAAATAAAGAACCCACATGAGCTACTTAAATAAAACAAATTGCAGCTCAGAAGGAAAGCACATCCATACTAGCCAATTTAAGAATCTGAGTCAGAGCCATTCCTAAGCCTTTGCCATGTATAAGCAAACCTATAACACCACTACTTCAGTTTTCCCAACCCACTCTGAACCCAGTTATCACAAGGAACAGGCCCTCAGAAGGCAACTTGCAGCTGTGCAGCATGTAGACAGCTCTATTAGACAGCTGGACTATCAAACTAATTGAAACAATTTGCAGTGAAGACAGGGCTGGGTGATGGGTATACTGCATCCCCCTCCCAGCTTCAGCTGAGAATTAGACAGTAAAGTGCATTAAACTGAAAAATAGAAGCAGGATATATTTCCACATCCTTTTACTAACTGCCCAGGAAATGTGAGTGATCCCACTGAAAGAGACAAAAAAAAAAAAAAAAAAAATTCTCACAAAATGCCACTTTTACAACATGAGTGGGTGTGAGCATTAATGTCATCACCTGTTCAGAAAGAATTTGAATCTCAGACGTCACAAGTCCAAGAACACATCATGTGCTTACATGGAAATCCCCATCCTTGGGAAGAGTATGTTCTGTCCTAGAGCAGTCACATGACACAAACTTCTTTCCCAGAACAACAATTGCATATTCACAGAGTTCAGCCTGAAAACATTGCAAAGGTCTGAAGGACAGAAAGAATACAGCAAATATGATTGCTGCAGAGACAAGCCTAAGCACTTCAGGGCTCTCCTGAGGTAATCCTTTTCAATAAGGTCACAGGGAGCCAAGTTTGTCAGCATTTCAGGGTAATGTTGAAAGCTACATCTCCAACCACACAGTGATTAAAGTAGCACTTGGATAGTATAAGGTATGCAGATTTAAAAAGTGCCAGGTAATAGAGCTGAACATACACATTCACCATTTGGCTGAGGAACTAAAGTGGAATCAGAGAAAGGGATGGAGCTGCTGCCAGACCCACAGAATGGTTCCAGCCAGTTGCATTTATGCAATACATTCCTAATGCCTATATCCATAATTTACAAAATCCACATGTGGGTAAACCAAGGTGCAGAGAACCCAACATTGAAGCATTCACAGAGAGTATCCAGAGCACTACTGAAGCTCTTACAAGGTACCAAGCCAGCACCCTTCCCAGCAGTGCTGTGAGTCACATCAGATGGGACAATGCTTCACATATGAGCAGGAAACTTAGATAATTCAGCCTGAAAAGCAGTTCTACACACTCAAGAATCAAGGAAGAATAAGAAATAGAACCCAGAGAGCCTGCCAGTCTAATGCTTACTGTATAAAGCTCGACTCATAATTTCTTGCAGAAATAGAACAAGAGCTAGAAGCCAAAGTTATTACAGACATCTGATTCACTAGCATAGTATAAGAAAAAAAAAAACCTAAAGGAAGAGGCAACAAGAATGAAACCAAACTAAAAGATTAAGGGGGGGGTGGGGGGAGAATTTAGTTTCTAATCACAGTCCAAAGAATATTTTCTACTTCGTGATAGTTCACAGAAAGTAAAATTTCAGGTTTTAACTACATAGCAGTAATTGTATACATCTCACCACAGTAATTTTCCTCCAATTTTGTCAGCTGGAAATCTCCCAGGTCACAGGTGCCCATCAATCTAGGGACACTGAGCAATTCTAAACCAACACAGAACAGCACTGCCCTTCCTGGCTCTTTCCATTCCAACTTACTGAGATACATTTTTGACATCCAAAGGTTTTGCACAAAAACCCAGGAAGCACCACAGGCATTACAGAGACATTTGTGTCAGGCACTTGCCTACTGGTGAAAATTACATTTTAAATGATCTGCAGCTCTCTGCTCGCTTCTCCCACAGCACAGCACTACTTGAAATAACCAGGAAATCTGCCAAGTGATGACACTTTCATTTCTTCATTTACACACAAGGGTGCTGGCAAGCACTCAGAGGTAGTCCCAACACATCAGCTTTAGGAACTTCCTACTAAATTTAACAACAT
This sequence comes from Haemorhous mexicanus, assembly GCF_027477595.1. Classification (NCBI taxonomy): domain Eukaryota; kingdom Metazoa; phylum Chordata; class Aves; order Passeriformes; family Fringillidae; genus Haemorhous; species Haemorhous mexicanus. The sequence continues at coordinate 11,136,299 of NC_082350.1, read as the reverse complement.
TTAGAAGTCCACAATCACCCAGAGATACAGAATATAAACAAAACACCTCCAAGTTCATTCTCTGCTGTACGCTTCCTTTCTCCCTCTTGGCCTCTTCCTCCTTCTTTCAAGCCTCCTGGAGGAGACCAGTCAGTTCTGCTCCTTCACTATGCCTACAAGGAGCAAGGGCACTTCCAGGTGCTCTCAAGTGGAGCAAGCTCTGCACAGGTGAAACCAATTGGCAATTTCTGGGAGAAGAAAGCCTGGCTAAAAGCTCATTGCATGCTAGTAAAAGACTTGCAGGTGATTCTCATCCACTTCTCTGTTTATGTCAGTTTCCTTGGCTTCCAATCTTTGGCAAGCAGAGTTTCTTCATGCTGGACTTAATCACTGGGCCAGGATTCCAAGTTTAAGTCACCACTGATACTAATTTTTTTTACCTCAGTTCAAAATAGGAGAATGAGGACTGAGCAGAAAGGAACAGATTGACTGGAAAGAGGTGGGCAAGTATGAGAGGGGAGTTTAACTGCAGCATACATGCAATAGTTAATAGCAAGGCAGCTCATAAATGGCCCCTGGCTTTTGCCAGGAATATGAATGAGGCAGTGTATTACAAAAAACAAAACTGACATTTTAATTCAATACTTTATTACACACACAAAAAAAAAGTAATACAAAAGTCCTCAAAACAAATGCATACCAGCACTCCTTCCACAACTGAGATTACTATAATGCTCTAATTTTTTTTTATTAAAAAGGTTACAAGTTAAAAATCACATGCAAAGAAACTGAGCTATCCTATGTATTCATTCTCACTAATCATGACTTCTCTCTGGTGACTGAAATAACACACCAGATTCTGCTCAGTGAAGAGGCAACATGCACTAACTGAAATATAAGGAACTATTCCATTGAAACGTCAGAGGGAAAAAACCCTACTTTCTCCTTTACTATGCAAGTAATCAAACACTAAACAGGTTGTGTGGAGAAATGTGTGGTCTTCATCCTTGGAGATAGTCAAACCCACATCAGTCCTGGGCAGCCTGCTTGGATGACAGGGCTCTGAGCAGGGCAGGCTGTTGTGCTAGATGATCTCCAGTGGTGCCTTCCAGCCTCTGCAGTTCTGTGATGCCATATCTAAGTCAAACCTGTCAAATCTAGATAGCTGTTCTACTTCAACAGAAGGTGAACAAAGAGAATAAAACAAAACAGATCTGAAAGGCTGAGTTTATTGACTCTGAAACTCACAAAGGTAGGCAGGAATACATCAAACTGGATCCTTTTCTTCAGTCAGTGCCAGATTCTACAGGAGTTATCCTTGCTCCCTAGTAATGAACACACATTGTGAAGGATCACTTATGTGCACAGTCTATCCATTTTTGTTAATATCTACATCAACAATGTGCCCAGGAGACACATAAATATTTTTTTTTCTCAACAACTAGCAACAGGGAGCAGAATCTAGGGCAATACTTTTAGCTGAGATCATCCTGCATCCCATGACTGAAATGAAGGAAACCTGATCAGAGTTCAGTACCAAATACACCAAAGGTGTCCTCCTTTGTCTTTTGTTCATCCACACCTCCCTCATAGCAATGCATTGTGAGAAAATGGCTTAGTCACTGCTCTGGTGCTGGTATGTGCTCACTGGAAAGATGGGAGGGCATGCCCATGCCTTTGCACAAATTTGTTCATGGCCATATTCTCAAACCTCAGTTCTAAAGTGAAGTTCTAGATTTTCTTTACTATATTGTAAGTCACTGCCGGTACCTACATTTGGCCCCAGGTTTCAGACTATTTTTGCTTTGCTGTAGCAAGATTTCAGATGTCTTTTAAAAAAAAAGTAAAGAGAAATAGAATATACTAGTTACCTGTAATGATTGTATCACCTTTGTAGTTAAAAGCACAGGAGAAGATCTCATCAGCATGACCCTCTAATATCTGAAGGCAGTGCCCAGTAGCAGCATCCCAGAGCCGAGCTGTTTTATCAGAACTGGCTGTTAGTATGCAATTGCCTTTAGGGTTGAAACACACCTTTAAAAATACACAAATGAGTTAGGTTACTCAGCAAGTCAGTATGCCTAAGAAGCATATCAAAGTGATTGAAAGATGAAAATAGAAAGCAGCAATCTTACATTCAGTTTTTGAGCTAAAATCAAGGGTAGTATTCCACTACAGTCATGCTGGCAAAATTCTGTGGCTGAAACTTTGTGTATTTACAAAGGCCTTACATACCATGACTTTACTACAGGATCATAACTTCCAAATAGCAACTTTATCTAGGTGTTATCATTATTCCAATGTAAAATTCATACATATTTGATAGAGTTCTACATTAAATAACACACATCTCTGGAGTATTAGAATCTGCACTGGAAACAATTAATTCTATAGTAAGTCTGCATATTTGTTAATCATTCACTGCCATAACTGCATGAATGCCCAGATAATCAGGTACATTTTTTGAGCACTAACCAGACAATACCAGTTTATCATACAATTCAAAATTGCTTAATCACTGAGGGCAAAATGTCTGCTCCCCAGAAATCCAATTTCCAAGTAATAACATTCCTAAGTGGTCACATCTCCATAGAATATCTGCAGAAATACATGGCCTTTTCCCCATGCTCCCAGAGGAGCAGATTCTCTCCTCCAGCCATGAAATGATGCTGGTACAAAGGCCCTGATGAAAGCTGTCTCTGACCCACCCTCTCAGCAGCAGGGGTTCAGACTGTCCTTAGTGGGTCTACACTGAGTGTGAGATACTGCAGTGACTTTGGTAACTGAGGAAAGACCAATCCTTCTGAGCTTCCTATTCTCTCAGCAAAATGATTTATAGACAAATCAATAAAATGAAAGCATTCAAGTTTTGTTCATTAAGAACCATCCTAGATTCAAAATATTAATATTTCAACATCAAAACACATCCAAAAAAGCATTACAAACATAGCACACTAGCTTGGAAGCTAGGGAGATTATCTATTTGAAAGAAGAATGAAAAGCTGCAAGCAACAAATAACAAAGTTTGAGAAATATGTACTATGTTGGAAGCAACTAAATTTATTTGGAACAGACTCTTGGTGTTCAAAATTGAGCCAGATAAGCAAAGCACATGAGCACTCTCCTCATGACCAAGTGATTCTTGAAACAGACTTTGTATTTCCAAATCCCTTATTCACTTTTGAAAATAAGATTCTCCATTTATTTTTCCACAGGAATATGGTTTTTCTGTTCTATTCCATAAATCGGGTGTGCAGAGAAATGACAAAGAGTAAAGAGGAGCACATTTGGTAGAAGGAAGGAATAGGGGTGATGGTAAAAGCCTTAGAGGCAACAGCCTTAAGATGTCAACAAGAGATTAAAAACCTGGTGCTTATTCTGTCAGAGAATGTGGGACTCCAATGGCAGAACAACACAGGCAGAGTTTAGGACAGGTCAGACAGGAGCTCAGTTAACAATGATCACACTGAAAGAACACTTAGAGAGCATCTCCCTCTCTGCTCCCCCGTTCTTTACCAAGTGTGTGTGCAGACCCAACTGACCAACTGCTTCAGGAAAAGGAAAGAGAGAAGGAAAACCACTCCTTTCAATGGCAACAAAACCAGGTGTCCACCCCTTGGAGGGATGGACTTAAGCACCTGCCACCATTCTAAGGAATCAAATGGTAATGACATGACAATACAGAGAAGTGGCTCTGGGAACACCTAGGAGTAGCCCACCCAGTATTGTCTTAGCTCAGAAGTGTGAAATTGGTACACAATCATTGTCTAATAGCTTTTAGCCAAAAAGAATGTTCTTTTAGTAAAGATAACTTCCTAGCCGGACCTATCAATCTTAAATATTAAAGAATGTGGTGGTATAAGGATTAACAGTATTCCTGCATCATGAAATAACTGCTGGATTGGATGTCACACAAAGTCAAATTAAAAAAGGTGCAAACCACACACAACTTACCTTTGAAATTTCATCTTCATGCCCTTCCAGCTTTGCAATGCACTGTTTTGTTCCTGCATTATAGACTCTTGCTGACCCTGTTGCAGTAGGAGCCATATGTGATTGTTATGCTTAAGCACCCATTTCAGTAAGAACATTTGAATAAGGTCAGAAGGAACTCATCCTCAGGTTTAATTTTGGAAGAAATAGAAGGCAAATTAAACAGAGTTTCCTTCAGGGGTAAAGTATGTTAAAAAGGATCTGTAATCTAGGTGGAAAAGACTGACTTCCCTTTCCTGACCAGAAATGGATTCTCCTGGAAAATTTCTAACATATGAATACAAAGGTCACATAGAACACAGCTTACTGAAGCCTGTTATTTCAGAATGCATATACAATACATTTATAAAGCTTTCATTATATTGCATTATTTAATAATCTATTCATTATATTTAATAAGATATTTATTAAATATCAGGAAACTTTTTACATTGGCTTTTGTCTTAATATAGCAAGTACAGGAAAATAGATCCAAATAGATCCCCATCCAGTCTGGTATCCTGTTTCTGGAATTGTGTATCTAAAACTAATGCAGTATTGTCATTATGCAGTATAATTTAAATAACTGAGCAGGTGAAAACAGAAGACTCTTTATTGTGATTCCTAGACAAATAATAAACATGCAAAATTTCTGCATGCCAATAACAAAACAAAATTGCTTCTTTCACTACTACTTTATTGTGTATTCTTTTGCTGTGCATTAGAAAAGCCTGCTAGTAAATTCACCAGTAAAATTCTAACTACACTTTTCATTTAAACCTAAATCTGAGCCACCAAATCAACCCCCTCAAAAGCTATTTATGTTCACATTTAAAATGTATTTCCAGCCACAAGTGAAATATTTCCTTCCAAGTTTGAAGTTAAAGGGGAAAGACATGTTGAGTTGATTGAAGTAGGAAAATAAGAACTTTGTCACTGGAGAAAACTTCTGAAGTTTAATGCCCAATTTCTGTAATGCAACAAACATTGCTCAATTGATAGTTTTGAATCAAGCCCTCCTCTTCATCAAGCTACAATCAAAGCAGAGCCAAAGGCAAAGGACAGAGGGGTTTGGTGCTGCAGCTCCCCAGGGAGGCAGGCCCCTGACTGATGAAGGACAGAGGGGTTTGGTGCTGCAGCTCCCCAGCAGCTCTCCTCACTGATGAAGGACAGAGGGGTTTGGTGCTGCAGCTCCCCAGCAGCTCTCCTCACTGATGAAGGACAGAGGGGTTTGGTGCTGCAGCTCCCCAACAGCTGCCCTCACTGATGAAGGACAGAGGGGTTTGGTGCTGCAGCTCCCCAGCAGAGGCAGGCCCCTGACTGATGAAGGACAGAGGGGTTTGGTGCTGCAGCTCCCCAGCAGCTGCCCTCACTCACCATCAGCAGAGGCCGTTGCAATGCGCTGCCCGGCGTAGTCAAAGCACACGTCCAGCACCTCCTTGCTGTGCCCTGCCAGCGTCGCTATGTGTGTCCCTGTCACAGCATTCCACAGCTGCACATACAAACAGGGACACTGCATTGCTGCTTTGGAATTAATTAATTTACTTTATAGATATCTAGTTGATTGATAAAGCAACCTGTAGAGGTCCTTTCTGATGTTTAACATGTAATACCATGAAAGCTGAATGCAAATCAATAATGAAGCATTCTTTAGTCAGTATAATGAAGTTCTATACATTTTTCAGTTCAGTGTATTGATTAAACAAGACTTAACTAGACTTCACTGAAATGAGTAAGATTATAGGTTTTACATTTAGTTGTAAATTCTCTAATTCATTATATGTACTACTTTAAAATTATGCTCCTCAATTTAAAAAAAGGTACATTTTATATGTCAAGTAGCTGTATTCACTACCTACTCAACCAGCTTACCATGCACGTTTTGTCCATTGATCCAGTGACAATGAGAGAACAGTCCCAGCTGAACTGGGCACTGCTAATCTCTCCTCGGTGACCTATTAAAGTATGTAGTAACCTACCAAAAAAAAGTTTAAATTATCAAATTAAATTTATAAATTATTAAATTACATTTTTAGTGTATACACATATAAATTATAAGTTTAGAAAATGGTATAGTTAAGGCATCAAGTCTTCAGCATTAAAGCAATTAAATGGAGTGGTGCAGCTCATTCAGGATTCTAGTACTGCATTAATTCCATTTTCTACTTTTGGCAAAAAGAAGCAGTAAAGAATAAAATTGAAATTTCCTCCCTTCTCTTTCAAAAATATTTTAGTGAATGTATTTCCAGTGAAATGTGATGATTTTCAGTACCAGCAACAGATTCCTTGTATTCATTTACATGCTAAGCAAGTACAGCAAGTTTTTCCACATTACTCTCCCATCATCCTACTTCAATGAACTGTAAAAACAGTACATCTTTAAAACTCCATATAATCTAAACCTTTTATAAAATCCACTGAAGATCAAATGGAAGTTAATCAGGTACTTAATGTGAGCATGTTCCCAAATAACAGGCAAATGACAGCCTAACTGAAATATGATTTCTAATCCTTATTAATCCTCATCTTCTTGCTGCACAAGACTAGCAATACAAGTCCCATTAAATTCTTCAGCTTTATCTGAGTAGAGAGGTTACAATTAGCCAATACTGCTTCCTATTTAATGGCCTGTAAGGCAACAAAGCCTAAAAAAGATTAATTGAGATATATATCTATTAAAGGATTAGCAAATTGGGTTATTATCACAATGCTAGTATCACTGCATTATTAATAGAAGCACTGTAAATAACAGATAAACTAATGACTAGAAAAACAACTAAATTAGTTTAAGGGACTAAAATGTTTTTATTCATTGCACAAGATATATAAGAGTAGCTAAATTAATATATGTGCTAAATGAACAGTAAAGAAAATTTCCTGAGCATTTGAATTTGCTATTTGTTTTAAGTAACGAAAACTTGATTATGTTCTTAGCATTTTACAGAATTACTCCTTTTACTTTCTAATGCTGTGAGGTCTACACTGTTGTAATTGTGTAGATTTTTACAGTAAAACAAAAAATCAACAAGCAAATAACAGAGGAAAACTTAATTTTATAAGCATATTATTTGGTCATCAAGACTGCTGTTACTGTAATACCTAATGCCCAAAATACCTAGTAATGCCTAGAAAAAAATTTTAATTGAAAAGATGAAAACTTAAACTTCCAATTTTCAAAAAGGCAGTGAGGCCTTCAAGCTTTGACATAAAAATCTGATCAATAAACAGAATAAATAGCAATGTGAGAACATCTCACAGAAACCGTTTTCAGATACACAGAAAGAATGCAGAAGACAGACTTATGAAGTGCTATAAAAAATTGTATTTAAGTTCTTTATTAAAAGCAATCAGCTTTAGTCAAGGCAGTGTTTCCTTAGCCTTCAGTTTCCAAGTGAAATTTGATCTATGGATGCTCTAGTGTTTGACTATAATTGCAAAAGAGAAACTGCTTCTCTCTCACACGCTGGTGTCCAGCACCCCTGACCCAAGATACAGGACCAGGCTGTTGATTTGCCAAATGAAGCTCTGCAGACACCTGCAACTGAACTACAGTGGGCTGTATCTGCCATGGAAATACAGACCTGGATTACAGAAGTGGAATCCAATATGTTCCCCCTTCACCCTTTTTTTTTTAAATCATAGTATTTTATGAAGAGAATCTCAAACTTTGTTCAGATTTCCTGTCCCTACATCAGTTTCCCTCAGGGCAGTTCAGGGCACCTACCCAGAATAAAACTCAGGAACACATGTGCTCAGCAAAATCAGAAGAAACTCAAATTTGGAAAGCTGTACACCTCATGTGACTCACATGGTGAAAAACAAGCACACAAAACCTCACCTACAAGATTTTTACAAATCTACCTGATTTGCAACAGCAACTTATGATCTGCTCACAGTCTTTCTGACTGCAACTTTCCATTATTCCTAAATGTATTCATGCCCAGGTGCCATCTGAAAGGCTGACTGCTGGCCTTGGAACAACTCTATTGCCCACTAGCTAATCACCAGAGCTGCCCGTGAGAGTCTGCTCCTTCATATTGCTGGTAAGGGCCCTGATGTGAAGTGCATACTGATTTCACAGAAAAAAAATGCAACATGAAAATCCCCAGACTTTGATTTCACTGTAGGCTCAGACAATAAGCTGGAAAAAGTTGTTTTCACACAAAAATACTTGTAAGAACACCAGGTTGGAGGAAGCTGAATTCAAAGGTCAATTTGCTGAATGATTGTTGGTGTTGAATAAGCTCAAAGATTATAGGATCAAGCCTTAAATGATACACTATGTGTACACTACTAATAAATCACACACTTAGTCACACTTTTATATATATTGCCTGTTATTCCAAGATATCACTACACACACACTTTCCTTTTATATATAAATTTCAGAGATATTCCCCTTGCTCTCAAAAAAAAAAAAAAAAAAAAGGCACAGCCCTGTAAAAAATAGAATGAAAAAACAAGTGAATTTGTCAGTATTATGCAAGTTAATATTTACCTGTTGCATTATTATTTGTTGGCATCTTAATCAAGAGATTTTGTTCTCTACAGTCAAAGGAGAACACATTTTAAATTTATATTGACAAAGGATGGTGAGAAGAAAAAATACACCCTCTACAGTTTTTAAAGATAACATAACCAGAATAATTTTCTATAACATAAAACATACTTTCTATTTAAACAGTCTAGAAATCCTAGACACCTTGCAAGTCATGAGTTTCCATGTTGATAAAATATATTCCTCTTTGGAGAATCCACCAGGAGCAAGCACAGAATCAGTCCAGTCTTTCTGCCTCTTTAGTACTCATAAGATAGAAATTTAAAACAAAGAATACATACAAAAGCATTTCATGAGCAGCATTCCTTTTCAAAAGAACAAAGAGTAGTAACAAATTACAGGACCAAAGAACAAATACTCTAAATTAAAAACAAGCTCTGTAAAATGTAGCTCAACATTTTCTATTTATTTTTTCCTGAAATCATGCAAAAATTTTATTTATTAGTGCTTTATTACCTGCCAGTGCCAACATCCCATACTGCTACTGTATGGTCAAAGGACCCAGTGATGATCCTGTCTCCAGTGGTATTGAAAGACAGAGCAATAATTTCTGCTGAGTGCCCCTGAGAGAATTTTTTAAAAGGAGTGTGAGAATACAAATTATTACTTTTCCATTAATATAGTGTAATATGCAGTCTTTTTTCAGCAGCATAATCCTTCCATAACTCATCACTATTTTATTTACTGTCTTGTCCAGTATACCACAATTTTGACAGAAAGATCTGTCTGACTGTGGAATAGCCAATATCCCAGCAACTGCAAAAACTCAGGCACACCACTTAAGCAGGAAGCTTATTCCCTATATATGGCTTAGGATTTATGTGAGAGAAATGCACTGAAGCAGCAGAAGCCAATCTGACCCAGGGGAATGCCAGCAAGCCATGCAGAGCAAAGAGAGATGACAATCTAGAGGTAACTGGATGGCTGTCTTCTGCCCATGTTTACCTCCTCCATACAGAGGAGGCCACAACTCACAGTAGAGCAGCAGGTTTTAACAAGTAATGGGAGGGATTCTAATCTATACCAGTAATGTCACTGCAATGAGAAAATCTGTCTTTTGATAAATAGGACTCATAAAACACCACAGCTTTCTCATTCCCTTCAAATTTTCTTATTCTGTTTTGGAACTGTAGTCACTATGGGATCACCTGGTGAAAGAAACTGCAAGGTTTGAAACAGCTGGAATGGTTACACTGTTATTTATCTCAGCTGGAAAATGAAGCAAGGAACACCTCTGAAAACATTAGGAATGCAAACATACATTTAAAGTGGCTACTTCTTCTCCCTTCTCTAGATCCCATAATTTAGCAGTGGTATCCATGCTTCCAGTTGCCAACAGTGTGCTCTGAGGATTAAATGATAAACATACCTGTAGCGAGAAACATTGGATAGAAAAAGTTTAAAGGAGTCCATTTATATATATTTTCTAAATAAACTAAACAAGGGTAAGGATTAATATTTTTAAATAAGACAAAGGTCTGATAATATTTTATGACATACAGAAAACTTGCAGAATTCTTCCAACATCTGACTAGAACAGCAACAAATCCTTACCACATAATTCTGGATAAGTACTCAAACCAAGTGGACTCCTTGCAAGCACATGCTTTGTTTTCTCTATTTCAAAATTCTCTTTGAAATCCTCCAATTACTGTCCAGTCTGACAGTGCTACCTAGCACTACTGTTTGGTAGGTTTTCTCTGTTACTTGATGAGACTGGGGCAAAGATCATGCAAACAGTTCTGTGCACAGAAACACACTCTGTGCACTCTTACTCTATCAGGTGTCATTATCAATGTCATTTGCCAAGGGCGTTGCCACAACATCATATTTAAGAAAAAGCAAGAATAAAAGCTCAGCAACTACTTTAATTAATTTCTTACATTAAAAAAAATCATGCATTCATCCTCCAATTTTCTGTAATTATTCAGTGTGATTGCTCTGCAAATAAAGAATAGCAGGTGCCATGAAAAAAGGAAAGCAGCAGCTCAGTTTTTTCATCCTGAGTAACTATGGGCATGCCCTTGCCAGCAATGTATCAGATGCAATAATGGCTTTTCAGAAACAGGTCTGATTCAGAGAAACACATCATTTCCTGCTGGCAATTATCTCCTTCTAATTACTTGTCAGCAAAACTCATAACATTTCAGGTCTAATCTAACCCCTAAGAAGTCAGAAAAAAATGGAGAGACCTTTAAACATTTACCTGACTGATCTGTGGAAGTAAAACCACTGCAGCCTTTCTCAATAGGCTAACATGCTCTCCATTGTAAGGGGTAACACAGAGCATCCAGAAAATCAAAAACACACTGAAACAAACCCCAAATTCCAGTACAGTAAAACACCATTTTCTCACCTCTTTCTAGTTAAAGCCTCTCAATCTACAATTAAATTCAAATTGTTTTTTTCAGAAACAATTTTCAGCAATATTTCATTGAGTAGTGATTGTATAGCTATTAAAAAACAACAAACAAACAAAAAACCCATTCATCACTGAAATTCAGAGTTTTAGTGGTTTTGCCCTGATCTTTCAAACTGAAATTTGTGCACCAAGGCACTTGATGTTGCTGTTAGGGGTCCTAGTGCATGGGAGAGGAAACCAAGCATTTTAAAGCTTAAACTGTTTTAATTTCATAGATCTTTGACATTTCAGCATCCCACATATTCCCAGTTAACACGCTTTAAATTTCAGAAATTCGTTCCCCTACAGCTCCAATTGGTTCTGTACACGACGTACAGATCTCTGTGTGAAAGACAACAACCCAAGCAATGAGGTTCTTGTATATTTAGTTCTGCAAATATGAGAGGCAATGCAAGATAGCTAGAAAAACATGTGATATGTGATCAAACAAAAAGTATGCACAATAAACTGAAAATTCCAGTTGCTATGGTATTTTTCCATGTTTTAACATTTAGCAAACATGGGAAATCAGAATAAAGTAAAAATAACAATATCATTTCAAACTGTGTATGGGGGTTTATTCTATCTCAAGAACTGTCAGACTATCCTCCCTTGCAGTGCAGAAATGTTAACAAGACCTGGATGTATGAATAGATGTGCCACAATAACTGTGCCTCCAGTGGGAGCTCACAGGGAGTCAGAACTCACAGTCATCAATGATAGTGGGAGGAAACATAAAGGAATAAGAAACATCCATCACTACTCACTATTTCTGCACTATGTCCTCTGAAGGTATGGTAACATTTTCCTGTCTCTGTACTCCACACTTTGCAGGTTTTATCAAAAGATCCAGTGGCAATCTTGTCACTAAATTTAAAAAAAAAATCCTATAATTTTTATGTAGAAAAACCCTCTAACTACAGATACAGCAGAATCCAAAAAAACAGCACCCAGCCCTGGAAGCTCCCATGCACTTTGGTGCTTGCTGCCACACTACAAGATCCTACTGCAGGATTTCACAAACACGAGTTACAGCAAGGCAAAAAATTAGCAGACACAGGGAGTTTCTAAGAGAGCTACTGTGCCTATCAGCACAGGAGTGACCTGTGCTAATAGATAGGCACAGTAAATGATGACTGACCTACTTTAAGGATGATGTTGTGCTGTACTTACAGATTTATTAAGAAGTTATATCATTTCATCAGATAACATCTGTTTACCAACAACTATAAACGCAGTTCACCCAAATTTCAGAAGCTGAACTCTACTCCCACTGAAGTCAGTGGAAGTGTTGTGACCATCTGCAGTTAGAGCAAGACTAAAGTGAAGTCTCCAGAAAATGTACCAAGGAGCACAGTACCAAAACCTAAAGATTAGCAGAAAAAAAAGGGGGATTTTATCAAATTTTTACTACAAAAGTAGTTCAAAGTTCTCATCAGGTTTTGTCTCACTGTATGCTGCTTCTCCACTTTTATGTTACTGTCTAGTTATTGATCTTTGCACAGATTTTCATCATTAGTTTCACCAAGTCATACAAATGAACTTCATTAAATGGTTTTAAAAAGTAAAGAATAATATCAGAATATGAGACATTGACCCAAAAGGGTCTAAGTTTTCCTCTTCATATAGAAGAAAGAGATGAAGTTTCAAATAGTGTAAGAACAAATCTTTAAACATTTATTTCCTGATGGTAATTGTGTATTGTTCAACTGGTAAATAGGACATCCAACAGTAATGTGATTCAATGAAAAACAGGAATTAATTTATCTTACTTAACAGAAAAAAAGGTTTTCTCACACACGACAGCTTCCTCAGGAAGCAAATTACACTGAAACTTCAGTAGCTAACATGTAATTCCCTTCCCCTAACAGGTGGCAATTCCAACCTAGGGCAAAAAATTACCGAAGAAAACAAAAGGTGCAAAAATTAATATCTGATGTTCACACAGCAGCACCTTGTGGATTCTACAAAAATTACTCAAAAGCTGTGACATTTCTAAATCATGTCCTAAATAATATTGAATTTGTAATGGCAAAGGGAGAAATCCACTTCTTTCTCCTTAAATGAAGCAACACAGATTGTCCTAAGTACTTACATGTCACACCACATACAACTACATGGAGGCAGAAGAGAATGACTAACATTCAGGACACAATCTGGTCATGTAGATATTACTGAAATAAACTGTGTTTCAATACATTCAACTAACTCATATTTTTTTTCAAGACTGAATACCTAATTAATTTTTTTTTAGAATTTCTAAATTTAATTTTAAAAACTGATAGCAGAAAGCATGTTTGAATGGATCTCTTGTACAAAAAATGACAGTGTCATCCTACAGAGATTAGCTATAGCTGAACTCTATAAACTCAGAAGTTGAACTCTTTCAATTTAAAATATTCTATTCTTTGTTAGAGTATTTGTAAAATAACAGTATTAGCAATTATGAAGAATCTCAGAGGAAATTTATTTACCCATAGGGGTTATTGAAAGCTATTGCATAGACAACGTTTCTGTGTCCCTCCAGTGAATGCAGCTCTTCTCCTGATGCTGTATCCCACAGTTTGCAGGTTCTATCATAGCTTCCAGTGATAAAGCTAAAGCAAAGAGAAATTCATTTCTGAATACAGCATACATCTTATTGGTCCCAATGCACTGCCAAATTATTTATTTCCACATATTTTAGTTAGAATTGTCTCAGACCCTAAATCGGGATTCAAAAATACAGATTTATGACCACAGAGATTCCTTTTCTTTCTTTTTAACATCTTAGTCATAAAACCACATTTTTTCTAATCTTTAATGTATTTTAACTAGAAAGCATGCTGCTGCTTTTAAGACATGAAGGAAAAAATGATAAGACGTATGTCCACTGTGAAATCAATTAACACAAAAGTGAAACTTTCACTACAGTGAAACTCCCAAATGAGCTGATGTCAAAGACTCATTTAGCTTTTAGCAATATTTAGTTAATGGCCATAAAGGGGCTTCTTTCTGTAATATGGTAATTGTCAACAGACTATGACTGTGGAAGAAAAAAATTACATAAATTGAATCTCACCTGCTACTTTTTTGCATCTCCCATGGGTTTTCCACAGAGGCCTGAAATATAATCCCCAATTATGCCTGAAGCTGCTTATAAGCAGCAGAGCTGAATTCTTTCTGCAGCAAGATAAGAGCACTGAAGCTTCCTTACCATTTAATTTACAAGTAAAAACTTCAATTAATGATTAGGTACTTTGACTTTGAACACAACTTACCGGGAACCAGATTTGTTAAATGCGACATTAGTCAGAGGCAATATGTGTGTTCTAAGCACCTGAAACAGAAGTGGGGGCAGTGAGAGGAAAAACATTTGATGCTAAAAAAAACAAACAAAATTGCTCAAAATACTCAACAGATTAATTTTTTTCTCCTCCTCCTGTTAGAGGAGAATAAATCCCACATTAATCTTCAGGTTACCACTGAAGATGTTATATAGTATTGATTTCAATTTTATGCTTAATTTCAGTGAATTGGTTTTTTTACCATGTTTGCATTTTTTTCACCTTCTCCAAGACAAGAAAACAACCCTAGACCAGAGCTGAATGGGCAAAACAAAAGAGGAGACCATGATGACTGTAAGATCACTGATGAAAGAAATCCCAACTAATACAGTGAACCAAGAAATCCAGTTAAATTTGAGACTTTTAGGGTGTGGGATGCTCCCAGCTGGCACTTGACTTTGTTATACAAAACAGGAAGAAAAAATAAATACAAGCTACAGCTTATAAGAAATATAAGCTATAGCTCTGTCCTATGAGGTCATGAGAAGGTGTGCAAAACCATAGCAAAGATACTCAGCAGGACAAAATTCCAAGACAGAATTACAACTTTAATGTCTGCACAGACTGTGGAGGTTGTGGAGGTTGTTTTCTAACAGTGTTTTAATCAGACACACAGGATCATTCATGTGAATGAGCCCATAGCCATAGTAACACATATTAAGGTTTATTAAGCAGAGGTGAAAATAGTTTCAGATACTGCAAAGGAAGTCACCATGCCATGATACTTTAAAAAGAACCAAAAAAAATATAATCTGGTTGGTGTTTGAATAAACTGTCTGCTGTAATACATGGTTGCACTTGAATAATTTTCACCTATGAGTAGCTACCCACTCCTCAAGTCTAAACCATAACAAAATCATAAACTGGGAAATCACTGCAATTGCTGACAGTGAAGTAAAGGGACATTGAAAATACCCCAGGGGTTCACTAGGTCTTTTCTGTAGTGTAAGAATGAAGAAGAAACTGTTTATGAACAGTGAGATTTAATCACTGACATTTTACCAGAGCTTCAACTTTTTTTGCTTATCTCAAGTTTTCCAAGCTGCATGCTCCAAAAGGAAAATGAGAAATGCTTATAGATCTTCTACTCAGAAGAGTAGGGATTCATCAAAATGGAAATAACAGTTGATAAGTGAAGGACTGGGAGGGAGAGAGAAACAGAAAATACATTTTATGTTACAGAAACAGCAATTTCTGCTCTCTAGAGAAAGCAACACAACTTGTACTTTCAGCTACAGAAGTGGGAACGGGCACTCAAGATGTGGAAATGACAAAAATATTTTGTTTTTTAAAAAGAGCCACAATATCCGTCTGCATATGAGAATCAATAATTATGGAAATTTATGGAAATCTCAACCATAACATTTTTAGGACTACGTGCAGGCAGCTCTGAACAACAGAGGTATTTTGAAATTATGAAAAAAGGGAGGAAAATGAGATAGGTTTTTATGTAATTTCAGATTATGAGACTAATTCTGTTCTTCCAAAGCCCAGTGCTGCAATTGCTTCATCCACAGAACTCTGAGCCAGCAAGAACTGCCTGTGCAAATGATACAATAGTCAAACCCTAAGGCAATATTAGGAAAAATATACCTCAGTTCTGCAAAATCTGCTACAGCTGTACCTAAGATAAAAATCTGCAAATTACTATAGCATCCCATGACATGGAATAGTTTAAAACCTGAGAAATTGGTATAAAACCTCATTTCTCTGCAGGGTGCCTAACATACCACCATCACCACAATTACTGGAAATAACAAAAATATGAGTTTATACACTTGTTTCAGATTATACTCCAGTGCAACAGGAATAAAACCCATTCATTTCCAAACAATGCACACATGGAACATTTTTTTCAGGGAAAAGAAAAACAAATCTCACTCTGACCCATCTTTTATATTTTATTAGTATCTCAGAAGCACCTGGTACTCATATTTCATTTAGAAGCCTTAAATGAAACTGAACATCAAAAAAGTTTTCACACACTTCTAACCACTCTTGAGTGAAGGAAATAATCCAGCACTGATTGGATTTGCCTGCTTCTATTACTTCCAAATACAGAAGCTCAGACACAGCACTACACCCAACAATGAACAAATACATTATTTACACTCAAGTTTGAACAAGCATTTGAAGATTTGTCAGTCTCTGTGATGAACAAACAACTTCTAAAGCTTTTGAAAAGCAAGGCATTATCTCAGTTGAGAGCATAACTTGGAAGAAAAACTTTTTAAATTTAAGATGCCTTGCTACAAGGGAATCTGTTTTCAAGGGTAAATATATATTTCTTTGCAGAATTCACTCAGATGAGTATTGTTGGTCAAAAGAACCAAAGTTATACCTCAGAACATGTAAGGGCTTTTATAGCTGAACAAACCAACACAAAACTTCTTTTTCTCTTCTAATTTAAGCTAACAATAAAGGCCAAAGCACTGACCAACACTGTTTAACAGCTACACATTGCCATCTGCTGACACAAGAAAGATACAACGTTGAACTATGTCAGATTGTAGCATGAAGAAAGTTTCATTTCCACAATTTAATACAATTAAACCTATTCTCTTCTGACACACTCGATCCTGGATTTGAAGCTCTGAAAGGTCTCTGGAATCATTGTTCTTAAAATTCCTATTTGCTTGAAAAAATATTTCGAGTGTGGTCTGTAAGCTGAAAATCAATTTATCAATATTTAAAGATAATAGTAATGACAGAAAGCAATGAAAACCGGGATCTGTAATGACAACTGCATATAGCATAAAACCCTATAAAATAATAGCATAAATCCCACAATTTTCACAAAATGAAGAACAAGTAGACACATGTATGAAAATATTTCGGTCCAACAGCTAATTTACATGGGGTCGATTTACAGGTTTTGTTTAAATGTAACTATGGGTGTTGCTGGCCCACAAACTCTTACTCAACAAATAAAAGACTGATTTTTCTTCATCTAAAACACACCCTAGTGATTAAGCCTGGCTAAACAATATCTAGGAACAGTTATACATCTCAGCTTTATTAGGGGAATTCCTGGCAGGAAAAACCAGGCCAGACTCAGTTGCTCTAAAAGTGCAGAGAGGATTGAAAAGTGCCAAGGAACCAGTCATACAGCACAATACACAGCAGTAAAAACATACTCACAGTATCACAACCTAAACCCCCACAAATGCCCAAAGTTATTTTAAAGATGCCTCTGACCTTAAAAAGAGAGAATTTGTGATTCTGTTTTTCTCCTAGCTTCTCCTGCAATCTTTGCACTAGATGTATGATATGTTCCACGCAGGAAGCTGTGATGAGAGGTTCTCTTTCTTGGATTTCTTCTACTAAGGCTGTAACATCTGTTCTAATTATGAGAAAAGAACAAAAACAAACTCAAGAAATACCCCAAACCCACCACATTCCATCCTCTGGAAACAATTATGAATTTAAACCCAAGAATATTATTTACTTGCCAATAAACTGAAGTAAGCAATTAAAGAAATAAGAATAAATCTTTCTTGGTTTTTATATTTCCTTCCGTCTCTTACTGAAGTTGTGCATTAAAATTCAACTTTTAAAAATTGTAGCTTGGCAAGAAATGTATCTTTTCAAATGATTTCCATGGAGGAGCAGGCATAGGAGACATGTGTCCCAAACTGTCAGTTTAAATATCTGAATTATACTGGAATTTCATAAATTCCAAACAAATTGCCCATGAAGTAGTAACAAGATAAATTATGCATGCAAAGTCTTAAATTTATCTCTGTCTGTGGCTTCAGCAATCTATGGCTGTTCCTACAGCTCTTAGTTTTGACAGTAACTACCACGTGGTGCAGTGTAGTGATGTCCCTGGAGCCCCAGTGAGGGGGCCACAGCTGCTCTGTGGAACTGGATCCTCTTTCCCTTTCATCAGATAACCAATTTCTGGTTTTCTGTGAGAAACTAAGGGTTGACAATACCCAGCAGTCAAATCACAATACACTCTTAAAATCAGCTTAGCAAGAAAGCCAAGCATTTCTGTTAGTGTGGGAATTATTCAAGTCTAAGGGGATTTTCTGCATCACTCTTCTAAATGGGAGCCACTACATCATAAAAGAGTATCCTCTCAGTGTTTATACTCCTGTTCAGTAACACCAGACAACTTCTTTCTTTCACAAAGAGACTTGGTAGGTTTTACCCACAGCATTATACTGGACAGTCCTAAGTAGACAAAACTTAATACTTTTTAAATTGGGATTTTTTCATCCTGCATATCCAGCTTAAACAGTCTACTGACTGGGGCTTACATGCAAGGCCTCTTCCTTATCAATGCTGGTATTAAGACAATCATATTACTTCATGTCTTTCTGCCTAATAAACTCCATGGATTTCAGTAACTTTACTTAATGGTGGCACTTGGTTATTTTTCTGAAGCCCTGCCTACCAGAGCTGGCTGAGTAGAGCACATAGGCTCTCCATAATAGCTATTCTCAGTTATGTGTAACACAGTCATATAGAGTTGTACATGAACATGCTGTAAAAACATAGAGAGTGCTGTTTTCTGAAGTAATATCATACTTACTCAGGTGTAAGATCAAGCAGATCTATTGATCTGGTCTTTGACTCACCACCTTCTACATATTCCAAAATAATTCCTTTAAAAACAAGTGATAAACAGGTCATAATTAGACTTCTGGAGTTTTATAACATGTGCTGTAGACAGCAGCCCTTCCACTTTCATAGCTACACTGACTTCAGGAGATCCAATTCCAGTTCTTGGAGCTGGAAGGAGGTTAGCTGTTATTGCTGAGAGTAAGCATGGTGATGAACAACAACTCTGATGTGCTTATATGAAAAAAATACTATCATTTCTGAGCTATTTTCTATTCTAGAAATGAACAAGCTCTTTTTTCCAACAGCTTTTTGTATCATTTCATCAGCATTAATTTCAAAGAAGCTGTCCTGAAGATACTTGCTGTAGTTTGGTGTTCCAAGAAGTCTGGAAAACATTTTACAAAACTTGTCATATTTATTCTACTGTTTGCAAAGGCTTAAGTGCAGTAATGTATCAAAAATCATAAAAACACTTTGCTCTGGCACCTCTGCAACTTCCACTGAACTGGAGCACTAAAATGTTTAACCACATGGCTTCCAGTTTCGAAACAGCTGGTAAAGGGCTCAGCTGCTCCTTGACTTTCTGTGGGAAAAGATAATTTAGATGAACTTCTGTGTCATTCTGCATTTCACCAAGTTCATAGGAAAAGTCACACTTCTGTGACTACAATGTCATGAGCTTCTTCCATTCCTTTATGTGTTGGCACTGTAATAAGTAAACCATCAGTGTAATGTATGATTATTGCTTGTGGATGTTTCTGTCCAGCTGCAGACAAAGCCCATGCCACAAAACATTGGCAGATAGCGGGCGAGTTTTTGAATTTGAAAGGAATTTGAAAAGGAGATCCTTTTTTCCAATACACTTCCTGAGCTGGCCATCTCTGGCTGGTTTCACTTCTGAAATTTCACTGAGTCACCTGAGTACAGGACACACCATGCCAGTCTGGCAGCACTGCTTTTCGAAGCATGGCTCTGCTCAGAGAATTTATAAATGAAGAAAAAAAATAGGAATTAGTATCAGCTAGGCTGGAAAAGGCCTCTGAGATCATTAAGTCCAAGCCATCACCAAACACCACCTTGTCAACCTTTAACACCTCCACCACCTCCCTGGGCATCCCTTTCCAACGTCTGATCACTGTTTCTGCGAAGAATTTCTTCCTAATATCCAATTTAAACCTCCCTCAGCACAGCTAAAGACTCCTCTTATCCTCTCACAGCCTGCCTGGCAGAAGAGACCGACCCTCACCTGGCTCCAACCTCCTTTCAGGTAGCTGTAGAGAGCGGCAACTTTTTTTGCCAAACAGCCATTTAAAAACACAAATACTTTTTTGTTTTTCGTGCCATCTACGGTCACCGTTGACTTTTTAAACTCCTTACTGTGACGCGAGTAAGACTGCCTCGATTTTGCAGTAAGTCACTAATTACACCCCCGACGGGTGTTGAGCCGCTCCCCGCTCCCGGCCAGGCACCGGGACAATGGGCGGCAGCTCCGCTCCGCTCCGGCGGCTGCAGGCCCGCCACGGACCCGCCCGGCCGTGCCCAGCCCCTGCGGGCTCAGGGGCCCCGCCACGACGGGCGGTCCGCACTGCCCGCAGGGCTCCGCCGCACGCCCCACACCCGCAGGCCCCCGCCCCGGCACAGCCGCCGGCAGCACCCGCAGCCCCCCGACCCCGCTCCGCTCCGCACCCGGCGGGAAGTAGCGCAGCAGGAGCCGCCTCAGCGCCATCGCCGCCACCGCCACCCCGGCCCCGCGCGTCCGCCCGCAGCCATGGCAACGGCCCGGGGCGCATGCGCGGCTCGGCGCGGGGCTGAGGCGCCAGGCCCGCCATGGCGGTGTGGCCGGGTCCGTGGTACCGCCCCAGTGCTGGCACCGGGCCCTGCATCATCCGTACGGAGCTGCGAGGGCTTCGGGGCTGCGCCGCTGAGAGGAAAGGAGCGGATCTAGGAAGGAGTGCGCTAAAATACACATATAAAACTTCGGAGTGCCGAAGAGCCACTAGTAGCTGCGTAGCAAATGTGTGAAAGCTTTTTGGAAAGTGAATAGTTACTTACTAAGGAAAGAGAGCAAGGATTAATAAAAAAAAAACAAACAGCTAATCAGTTTAGTTTTTTTTAAAGAGATAGTGAGGACTGAAGCACAACTATGAAAATACAGTTTAGACTCACAGAATCATTAAGGCTGGAGAAGGCCTTGCAATAGAGACCAGCCATTGACCCAGCAGCACCATGTTCACCGCTAAACCATGTCTGCAAGGGCCACACGCCTGTAGAACGCCGCCAGGAATGGTGATTCCACCAATTCCATGAGCAGTTCTTAATATCCAATCTATACCATGCCCTGACACAACTTGAGGCCATTTCCTCTCATCCTGTCACTTGTTACCCCGGAGAAGAGACCCACCCCGCTCTCTACAGCCTGCCTTCAGGGGGCTGGGGAAGTGATCGTGTCCCCCCAGTCTCCTTCTCCCCAGCTGAACGCCCCAGCTCCCTCCGCTGCTCCTCACAGGCTGTGCTCCACACCCTGCCTCAGTTTCACTGCCTTTCTTTGCATGTGCATTTCATCAAAAAGAGAAGAAAAAATGTAACTGAAAAGAGATAACCAAAATGGAATCATGAGAAGATAATGCATTAATAGCATGAAAAATCTGAGTCAAGCCTTATGCTGAAATGGCTGTAGAGCATCAATAGGGGGAAGCACATTGTCATTTGGCCGATCTCATAGCCCACGTTGTTGACAATGGATCAATACAAGACAGTCCCACTCAGTGTTTAACAATACGTGACTTTGCCGAAAACACCCATATGGCTCCCTACAGCTTCACTTTGAAGACAGTCCTTTGGTTTTTTGAAAGCCAGGAAATAAAATACAATGGCCAATTCCCGACCAACTTCAGGACACAGCTTGGGGACAAAGTGGTCTCTGAGTTTTTCATTTCCATTTGTTTGTTTTAAGTCTTTTATCTTGTTTGTATATGGAAAGTCTTGAGGCAGATAAGAAATATTTTTTATTGAAAACAATCTGAACAGCTTTCCAACCGAGTTGACTTACTTGGACCAACCCTATTCAAAAATAACTTTCTGAACAACCCCAAATCTTGGTGGTCTCCAATTTCTTAACAACTTTTTGTATTTGTTTAGCATAATATTTATTCACCCAGATTATAAATTCAGAATAGTTTTTTTTTCTGTTCTTTTAACTTAAATGATGTCAACAAACAACTGTGGCAAGGACACTGCTTCTTACCTTAAAACACTATTTGTTCATCATAAACACAGATTCATGTAGCCTTTCTGGTGCCTTCAGTATTACTTAAAACCAGCTGGAAGTACTACATTTAATTGTTTTAGTCATATTCAAACAATACAGTCAAAACAGGGGAGGGAGGTGGAAGAACTGCAGAGCTCCATGATGTCAGTACCTGTTGATCAGTATGCTTTCCCCTCACTTTCTTGCTCCAAATTTTCATCTGAACACAGACACCTCACAGTTTGTCCTTACCTGTTATTAGGATGCAATAATGACACAAGATGATAAATCAGGACTCAGCTGTCACCTCTTTCCTTGCTTCTGTAAGCATAATATAAGGGAGCAGTGGAGTCATGGCAGAAATCAATCCCTCTGAGCCCTGTGCCTTCTCTCCAGGCCGACCCAGCGAGGCACAGATGTGATGGCCTTGTTAGCTCCACTCCTGTAGAGTCACTAGAAAACACTGCTGACCACCTGAGAGGGGACAAGGAGCTAACTGTGCTGAGACAAAGCTTTTCCCACAGTGCTACCCAGGAGAGGCCTGCGTGTAAAATACATGTACAATAACCACAGTGTGTCCTTCTGACAAAACAGAACCAGAGCTGTAGCACCCATACAATTACCTGAGGAGGCTTTAGGCAAAAAGGGGAAAACTGTGGGGAGGGAGTGAATGGAAGGACTTGTTATTTCATTTTTACTTGGAGACTAGGTAAGAGGGATTCTGATGATACAGCAGACTGAGCTCCTGTCCATACCACTAAACTTTGACTGTTATGGAGAAATGCAACTTTTCTTCAAGTTCATGGAAAAAAGCAACTAGTGCATACTTTTAGAAGGAATATTTTCAGACTGCTGGGGCAAAATTGTTGTCCTGCTACTAAAGAGTGCACACAACCTCTGAGTCATGAAAGGCTGACTTCAAAGAATGCACCATGTAGGGAGTTAAAAAATATCTACACTGGAAATAAAAATTAAATGCTGAGAAATACATCTTTTATATACAGAGATCAAAAGTATTGATGATATCAGCCTGGAAAGATAATTTAGATAGCATTTGCTCCCTGTGCATTTTTGCTTATGTCAGCAGCTTCCAGGGTAGGTAGAAAGTTGAGATAGTTTAAAACTCATAGGTCTGTATTCAAGAGGCTTTGAACAGCTTCAGTGTAGATTTATCTACAGTGCTGAAGGGAACTCTGTCAGACAATGTGAAACAAAATCAGTGCAGTTACAATGAAGAACTTCCTTTGGAGAACCTTGGGTTCTTTCTGACAACACAGGTTCTGAAAAATCCTCTCTTGAGCCAATGTACCATCTTAAGGATAAGATGAAAGAAGTGTTTCTGACTCAAGCACACTTGCTTGCAGAGAGGAGTGGGGCTTAGGTTTCCTGGTTTAAAGCTGCATCATGACCCACTTGTTCTGAAGTAGGTCAGCCTGTGGTATGCTGAACTGTGTCAGAAAGGCCAGCCCAAGAGTAGTCTGAGTAGAGGGAAAGATGTAGAAAGCCACTTCCTATTTCTGTTATTGCAGTAATGGGTGAAGTGAATTTTTACTAAGGGGAGTTTTTGTGTGCTGTCCTTTCTCATCATTTTCAGGTCTGTAGAATGCAGAAGAAAAGTTCTCTGATAGTTCCTGTTTCTGCTTGGTGAAATAAACAGATTTACTTTTTTTTTCCCCAAGGTTGTTTTATTCTGGCCTATTCTGCTTCCTCTTACCCAAACAGACTCAGTGCATTGCTAAGCTCCTTCTCACTTCTACTCTGTTATTTTCAATGCTAATCATGACACCATAGCCATGAAAAATGTTAAAACTATCACTTACATAAGAGCCTTTATGTTCTGGGAGTTTGCCCTTTGCTAGGTAAGAGTTGTTATAGGAGAAAGAAGTGATAGTGCATTGTAGAACAGTGTTATCTTTCCCAAGGATTGTTTTTCCTCTTTGCATGGCTGCTTTTGTTACTTTAAAAATCTAAAATTAAAAAAAAAAATTACTGGTTGCAATTTGCCAAGAAAGTGTGTCACCCACAAATTTCTGTTCACACAAATAGTTGCTTGTGATGTTCACCTTCAGTGAGTTAATAACAAGTAACAGAAAGGAACTGTAGTTCTCTTCCTTACTCTTCCATTTTCCATCTCTGACAATCTGCTGGCATATCCCATGCAGTCAGGGAATTCCATACATCCTTACTTGCTTCAGTTAAATTTTTACTTATCTGAAACAAATTTTTCTTTCCTGTCCACTTTTTATGACTTTCCTCTTAACCTTGCCAAGTTTATGAGTTGACCTGACAACTACAAAATCCTCAGTAGAAAAACCCCAATGAGATATATTTATCTTACCGCTTCTGAGAAGAACTCAGAGATGCTTTAATCTTTCTTTCCATGGCCCATGGAGCTTTAGGCTGAGCTCCACATCGTCCCATCAAGACGGCGAAGCTGACGGTGCTGGGTAATAACGCAAGTGTTCTGCGGTCGGTGAGTTCTCAGATGCACCCAGTGAGGAAAAGACAGGAGCTCTTCTACATGTACATAATGCACAATTGGGTCAAACCATGAGTCAGGAGGCAGAAAAAACTCCTGACAAATAACAAGATTTCTAGTAAGTCTACAATAGAACTGGAAAATATAAGTAGTTAAAGCCACTTTGTTTTAGAAAACACGACTTTGCTGAAGTAGAAGTGTGTTCATCTCACCATTGTTTGTAATAATTAAAAAAAAATAACCAAAATAAATAACTTGTGATTTCATATTTATTATCTATAATTCTGAGATTTATTAAGCATTTCACTTAAGCAGTTCTTTTTTCCATATCTGTTTCAAGGCCATGTTGATTGGGGTTGGATGGGTCCTTAAGCAACCTGGTCTAGTGGAAGGTGTCCCTGCCCATGACAAGGGGGTTGAAATTGGATGATATTTAAGGTCCCTTCTAACCCAAACCATTCTATGATTTTATATTCCTTCAAGTGTGGTAGTCCTACTACATTGTCTTCTCTTCTTTACCATCATTTTGATGTTCTTCATATGGATGTGCAAAACAAGGTGCATGTATATGAACCATTAATTGTAATTAGCAGTAATACAGCGCTAGCCACTTTCATAGTCATGAAATATTTTTGCCTACTCTTGTACCAATTTGGGAATTGCTATAGAGTGAGCAAGTCTTTGAGATTTGCAGATATCTCAGGTATCTGAGATTTACATCATCTCTGAAAGACATTTTGACTATTCCTAGTCGTAACAATATGAAACATTCAGATGCTCACAGGAACACACAATCATCTCTTTGAAACAGCTCTATTAAATGTACATTTGAAAATAAAGAAATCAGTGTAGTAGGATATATAACCAAAACATTATTATTTTTCAGATAGGCATGACAAACTTTTATGTGAGCATTTTGATTTGCATTCCCTAAACACAGCTGTATAACAATTTTATACATACATGAGATACAATTCATACGTGTGTGTCCTGTGTGTGTCCTCTCCTGCAGTGTGACAGAGACAGCTAATGATAGCCTGGGTGTGCTGAATTGTCTCTAATGGCCATTCCATCCCTCTCCAGCAGTAAAGACGTCAAGGAGAAAAAACCCTATAAACCAAACAGATGGAAAGAACATAGGCATCTTCAGCCTCAGCTAGAACAGCCATTTGCACTGAAAAAGGGGCTCAAGATCATAATTTCTGGTAGCTGGAAGTAGTGTTCACATGAAAGAAACATGGCAATGACCTTTCTGTTAAATTTCACTGCTATAGCTGCTACACAAAAACATGAGTTGGATGTTGAAACATCCTGCAACTAGCTTGGGTGCAATCAAATGTTGAGATGTTCTTCATAATTTGTTTTCCAATGGTTTGTCTGGGTTAATTTTGAGGGCTAGAAAAAATAATCATTATGAGGCTTAGATTTTAGGTAAATCAAGATACTTCAGGAAAAGAAGTATCATGAAAACCTGGTATGCTGAAATGCATTGGATACAAAAAAATTAATCAAGGGGTTGGGATTTTTAAATTTATATGTGTGGTAATTAATTATATATTTAATGAACTTCAGTTGGTTGCATCTCATTAATATTAAGAATTTGGAAGGAACCAAATTTAACAGAACCTGTGATACAACTTTTTATCTGTAGAACAGATTCCTATACAAAGTCATCTCCCACTTGCATCAGCCATCACTTTTGAGATTAAGGGTAGTAGTGCTTTCTCCTTGGATGCTCATATCTCTTTGCTGGCAGTATCAGTCTAGGAGGAAGTGCCATGTGCAATCTCTCTCTCCTCACTTCTGTACATCATCTGTGTGGCCACAATGGTGGATAAAATCCCTCTCGTATAGGGCATGCCTTGTAACATCCAGCAAATTCCTTATATGGATGCTATTTAGAGAATATCTATTTTTTATGGAGTTTCAACACAAATTATAAAATTTCTCCTCGGTACAAAGAGAGTGTAAAAAAATAAGAGCATTTTCAGTTTAAAGTTAGGGAGCAGGAAAATTTCAGGAACATGGAAATTTAAATGCAGGGGCTTACAAGTGAAATTATTACCTTATTTTGGGGGTAAAAATGAAGTAATGGAAGCAAAAGTATAGAAATGCTGTTGTGAATTTAAAAACAAAAATTAAATACAGTATTTTAGTTTCTACTTTTCTTGTGGCATATTTGCTTTTCACCCATGCAGTATTCTAAATTTCATCTGCTGCTTTTACATTTATTATGTATTTTGTATTGCATAATCTTTGAATAACACTAGAAATTCAAGAAAGCTAAAACACTATTAAAAGAGTGCCTGGGTTTATTTGCAGTGGTAGGTCTATGAACAATACTCTATGGCTAATGTACAATAGCAGCCACAGGACTGCGGCTATTGTATATCACATTGAAATGTGATTCTAACACCAGCAGCTCTAGGAAGGCTTTGGCTGGAAGCTGTCTGCACCTGACAGCACAGAAAGAATAAATACAGCAATTCAAAAGCTTTTACAGACTTAGGACTGCAACACTGCTCAGTTAAGGCTGACACCTCCCAGAACAGAGCAACCACAAGATCATGGGAACATAAATCACAGTTTTCAATTATGTAAGTCAGCTGTAATTGCTTAGTATACACAGCATGCACAATGCAGTGGGCTTGTTCTGAAGAGTAAAAGCTTCTTTTATGATTCATTTTTTGGCAAAGGATATTGCCTGTAGCCTGATATTTGGAGCAAGACTGCCAGGGTGTAGCACAGCTGAAGTCAGTGTACAGAAGGTCTGTTACAATTGATCCATTTCTATTGTTTTGATGTTTTTCCAGCTGGGTGGATGCACATTAGAATCAAGTGACAGTGTCATAAGCTTAAAGCCCTTTGCAGTTCTGGAGTTCCCCAATTCAATTCTCAACAAAATTGCAGCTGAGTAGTGCACTCCAGTTCATCAGGAGTGAAGTTAGGCTGCATCTGGGCTCATTGGTAATTGAAAATAACTGATCAATTATCCACATCCCTATGGAGGGATGGAAGTGTCACTGTCACTAAGCACACCCAGTGAAGCTGGGCTTTCAGATATACCTGAAAGCTGCTCACTGCAGGATGAGGCCATTCACTCATTTGTCTCGTGGATTTGAAGGGGCTTTACAGCCCCTCTTTGTGTTTTTCCCCTTTTGGTGGAAAAATCAGGAGACATCAGATTTGCTATTCCCTACAAAAATCCCTGACCATGCAATGCTAGTTGTTTTGTTGCTTTGTGCTGGAATGTAATTAAAAAAAATTAGAAATGAGTAAATCTAATTATGATTCCATATGTGGACAGAAATTTTTCTGTCAAAGATCCTGTCAAAGATCCTAACAACAAAAGGCTGCAATTCCTCATTTGGAAAGGTGTGAGATTGCTTCATGTTAAGAAAAAAAGGAATTTAAAAAGAAGCAAAAAAAATTTATTAAAAAAAGCCACATAAAGAATAGACACAAATAGGATTCAATAGCAATACTGCAACTAGCACAAGAATCACTGAGGACTAGTTTCAATACAGAGAAAGCAGGACACTTTGAAACGGAAGTAAAAAGTGCTCAGAGTTTGAAGGGAAAGCTCTCACATCTGCTTCCCAAATATCCAAGCTATAATAAAAAGCATTTTGCAAGAAAAAAAAATTTGGTTTGTTAAACATTATGCAAATGGAAGAGCAAAAATCTCCAAATGATCATTATTTAATTCTGCATCTCAAATTATTCAACAAAATTTCACAGGCTGAATTAGGAGCTGAAGGCCAAAGATAGAGAGGGAGACAGAAACTCACCTACTCACATGCAGAACAGTCCCACCAAAGTAATCAGGATTCAGGTTTTCCTAGAAAGGATCATGATTTACAGAGCTATCAGAATTTCTAACTGACCACTTAAGATTGCATACAAAAATGGGCCTCTGGTCTGATGATTTTGGAGTCCCAGCATTCAGTTTTAATGCCTGTTTGTATCCTCAGGAAGGCATGGAGGGACGTGCTATTTCTACACAGACTTTCCTACCAGTAACATAACAACCTTAGCAATTTCTGATATTGAGCATGGAAACCAATATTTTCAATATCTTTCCTCTTCCCAAGAGGCTGGTTCTAAAAAAATTCACCCAAAATAGGAGGAACTAAAAAGAAATCCCTCAAGTCATAGCTCTGTGGATGGAGAGTGTGGGGTTTTGTAGCAATGGTACCATGGACGAGCAGAGGAAGTGTGAGTTACAGAAACACTGCAAAACTTTAAAGAGGCCTGAGCTGGGAATTAAGAGCCACCCACAGAATTCCACACACTGGTCTTCACTTCCTTATTTTGCTCCCCTGCTTTAAATTTGACCCTTGGCCTCCAGGCTTTTCTGCACCAAGTTCTTTACAGCTCTGGTTCCTAACACCAATACCCACGGTAGGCTTGGGAAACTTCACCTTCCAGCACTTTTAACACAAGCCCATTCATCGTGTCTTTACCATTTTTTGGTACCTGATGAAGCCTATGAGCTCTTTGAGCCCAAACAGCCCATACCAGTACTAGCAGGTATGAGACAGAGCTCCACACTTCTGCCCAAAAGTTAGGGGAATGCCCAGGGAACAAGCTGGGTAATTACTTCTCCCTGGAGAATACCTTATGTTCTCAATATCAGGAATCCACCTAGAGGAAATTAAAGCTAATTAATTTTGCTCCTTTAGATACCTTGCTTCTTGAGAGCTTCACCCACAGGGAACTGACAAGTCCCAGATTTGTAGAGACAAGCAGATTTTTTAAGTTCTAGCAGGTGTTGAAAGCAGAAAATAACAGGCTTACACTCATGAACACCATTTTAAAAACCCAGTACTTCTCTCAGCTCCTCTCTCAAGGGCACCAAAAATACTTTGCCTTTAAGTTTAAAAATTAAATTAAAATTAGTGCTTGTATTTCTATGACTAAAAGGCAAGATATAAATTTATCCATAAGACTGGTGCTGACAGTGGGAGGACTTCACTGGCACACCCTGCATGGTCACATCTCTGAAGTCCACATGGGCCATGTAACAGAGGATAAAGAGCTGAGCAATCTCCCCCAGCCCACCTGCACCCAGCTCTTCCACGAGGTCTCATTATTTTATCAGGCATCCCTGACCTCCATCAAGAGCTCCTGCATCAGGAAAACCTCATTCTGCTGGAAGCCATGGGATACCATAGGCAGACATGAAGAGCAGAGGAAAGTGCTGCAAGTTTCTCTAGAGAAAGCCCTTCAGGTTGAGAGCAGTCTGTGGTACCACAATGAACCCTCCTCCGTGGATGAGCTAGAGAAGCCTGCCCAGTTAGCAACATGTAAGGCTCCTCCTGATTAAACAGAGAAACTGGCAAAAGGAGTTCTCTCATTAAGATGAAGCTAAGTCTTCATGGAAAACAAAACTTGATATATAGCAGCTGGCTAGGGGTGAGGAAGGAATTACATCCTGTGGAGGTCATAGCTACCCCTAGGGCAAGCAAAGTGAGTAAGGTGGAAAGTGGTTGTAACAGGTGTCAACACACCTGTGCAATTGTTTCAGCTGGAGGCTCTTAACAAAGGAATTAATTTGAAGGGCAAGTCATGTTTTTAATTAAAAAGAAATAAACACATCACAGAGAGTGCTGATTTTAACATTTATTTTTTTTAATCTCCAGTTACTATTTTTTTTCTACAAACAGACTTTGTTTAACAATAGTTCAAGAGGTATTATAATGCTAACTACAGCTTAAAGAAAACATTTTGGCACAAGACAATAACAAAATAAACAGAATAAATAACCTGTTTTACATATGCTGAAGAAAACAAAACCAACATGCAATAAACTTCATAAAATTCACACTCTGTACAACAGCTCAAGGTAGAGTTTACTAAACAGTACTCATGATCTATTAGTAACATAAATATATTAGCAAAAATAGAAATTTTAATATGCTTAACTCAAGCAAAACAGTGATGCAATATGAATCAACTCAAGAAGTTCATGGTTCCAAAGAAGCCAGAGTTGGAGGTGAGTGAGCCCACAGCAGTGTGTAAGCCACCTCAGCCAGGAGCCTCAGCCCAGTGCTTCTTCAGCCATGTCTGTGTTTAGCTCCGTGCTGGAAACTGTGTCAGGCTGACATCTTCCTCAGCCTGTGGCTGTTAAAAGGATGAGAGAACACACATAAATAATGACCTCAATTATAGTTTTCTCTTCTTCCCTGAGAGAATAGCTCAGGTGGAAGAAGGGGCATGTGATATGACTGTCTCTGAGAAGACTCCAGAAAGGAGTAGCTACATCTGACAGGAGACGGAAAGAGATGCATTCTTACCTCAGGAAAAGGAGATGTTTCTTCACCCAGCCTTCCTTAGGATTTACACAGGCATTCAGCCCACTGGCAGTGTGGAAACTGGAAAAGAAATAAAGAAATCAGAAATCCCTGCCAATAACTGCTGTGTGGAGTACAGTTACTCTATATAATGGCCAATAGAAACACTTTTGTAAACACCAGCTAGACATGGATGCTCCAAATCCCTCCAATATTATATGAAGAAAAAGAAAGTTAAATGTAATAGCTATTTCAGTCTCAGGGATCATTTTTTGCACCATAAAATGCTGTTCAATTTATTTGATCTGTTTAGACAAAGACCTTTGCTAGATTCCAGAAACAATTTGTAAAATTGAGAATAGCTGCTGTCAAGCTAAGGTGACAGATCAACATCTAGGCCAAAACCTTGTGAGAAAAACATCCGATCCCTGTGAATTAGAAGTCTTGTCACTTATGTATCTGTTCACAGGTTTTGGCAAGGGAGCACTCTGTGTTGGCCAGAATGGCCCTTAGCTGGAGACAAAACCTGTCCTTGTTTGCACAGCTGAGTCCTAAAGAGTCAGATTTATTATTTACATTGTATGACTGTCCCTTGGGTTAGCAGTCCCTATCAGCTAGAGGTTGTGTGTTTTGTCTACAGGTGTGATAAACAATTTCTTCAGTTAATTTAACTTTTTGAAAAAGCAGGAAAAATCACTCTTACAGCATTTAATTCCTTGGTTTAGCCCAAACTGACATCCCAAAGTCAGAAAAACCTGCAGGTTCAGAAAGTAACTTACATGATGGCAGGGATGTCGCAGACCTCACTGGGGAGCTGTTCAGTGTAACCCTTCAGGACCCACCGAGGCAGACGCACTTTGGTGTAGGACAGGCAGCAATCCTGGTTGCTTTGTGCTGGAATGAAGGACAACGACATAGTAAATAAACTCCATTTGTCTCTGTTCAACCCCAGCCACCCAGCTCACTCATGACAGAAGAGGGGGATGAGACAGGAGACAGCACGTTTTGCTGAAACCATTCCCTTCCAGCTCAGCCCCATCCTGCTGCCAGCTGTGAGCAGCAGCAGGAGCCCGTCCCGGAGCAGAACACCCGAGCTCACTCACCTTCCGAGGTGCCCCACAGGAGCAGCGCCAGGAGCCCCAGCAGGGAAACCAGGACCATGCTCTTGCTGCTGCAGCCAGTCATTCCCTCTCCACACACAGCTGTGCTCCAGTGAGCGCCTGGCTGTGCCTGCTGCTCCTGCCAGCCCTGCTGCACCTCCACCTCCTTATAAAGGGGTGGCAGGAGGCACCGGGAATTCACAACCGGGCGGGTTCTGCTGTCATCAGCGGGTTTCCCCACAGCGAATTCCATCTCGCCCGATTTGGCCCCGGCTCTCCTTCCGGGTACTACAAACGGAGATAACAGTGTGCTGGGGAATAGTCTAATTTTTTTTTTTTTAAAGTCGCTTAAAAGATTTGGTCTGAAAGAAAAGGAAATCAAAGGCCGTGAGGTAATGGTTCTGTGGGTGAAGCGTGTGTAGTTTTTGGGGTAGGAGTGTGGGTTGTGAAATGAGGAAAGTCAAATGTAGGTAACTTTAAATATTACCTACAGAAACTGTGTGTCTGCTGTGCTCTAGTTTAACAAACCCAGCCTGGGAGCAGAGGCAGGTGGGCTGAGCCAGCCAGATTCATTTCAGTGTGGCAAGCTCACAGGAGCTGGGTGACAAGCTGCACCAACACCAAAGTACTACATTAATATTTCCTGGTTGGCCAACACCGTAACATCGGACTTTCCAGATTACTGCTTCCTGAGCTCTGGACTGCAGTGCTGGCAGGGACACAGGAGCAACATTGAGTATTCATGCAAATGTGTTTATTTCATTTCCTTAACTGTATATTCCTTGCCATGACTTCCTGCCAGCTTGTTACATGTCTGAACTATTTCATCTGCAAGAATGAAACTTGAAATGGGGCCTATATTCTCCAAATCTAGAATGCATTAATGCGCTTCATAAACAAAAACTGTAGGTTGTTGCTCTCCCAAACTGTACCAGAGTATTGTTACTCCTGAACATTCAACAAAAATACACACAATCTTAAAATTGCCTCGCACAGCTCTAGAGAAACCACCAGGGAGAGGCTCTGTCACCACTCCAAGTACATTGTTTGAGCTGCTACTCAAGGATGGAACTTTCCCATGCTGTTTAGGGATCTGTGTGAAACTACTGTGATGGCTGCAGGCCATGTCCTGGCCAGCCAGTGCTCACAGGAGCTGCTGCCAGCTCCAGGTGCTTATAGAGTAACCTGAGCTTTAAGTGTTTAAGCTTTCTCTTAAGGTAGAGCTCATGGACAGTCATGGGCAGTGCATAATTAAATGCCTTCTATGCTTCACAGGGTGCCTGTACCTCTCTCAAAGGGTGATTTGTAGAAATGGAAACAGCTTGAACTCTAGAACAGACTGGTATTCAGAGAAATTAATTTCTCTATGTAATGGTGAGAATTGAGGGAATTTCATGTGGCTGAGGTGTACATGAGTAACCTTGCAGTGTGCATGGCAGCACATATACTGAACATGCTTCTCTGCAGAGCCACAACAACTGGCCAAAGAATGGGGAGGAGGCAACAAAGAACCCATGCCCTAATGAATGCAGCTTTTTGTAACTGGTTTATGGATGTGAAATGCCACAAAAGTCAAAAGAGATCAATGCTCTCAATATGCAGCTATCTTTGCACTGCTTTAAAGACTGTCAGCATTAGGCAATTTCATGCCTGAATTTCAGTGTTTCATGCCTGAAACTAGATGACTAGAATGGTAGTTTTTTCTTTTGCATACAGGTTTCATGGATCCCAAATCTCTTCTACCTATACCCAGCTTTGGCATTTCATATGCCATTTCCTAGGCCATGGTGTTTTCCAGATGGAGGTGGCCTTGCACCTCCTTGTGACTCTACAGCTCTATTTCTTCTCCAGTGAGTGCCTCTTGGACAGAATCTTCTCATCTGAGCTTTGACACTTCTACCTAAGCCCCAGCAGTTTGGATACCAGGGCAATGACACTCCTCAGGCAGACCCCGTAGTCCAGCCCTCAGGCAGTTCCATCACACCAGTGGTTCCCAGGACTGAGCAGTCCTGCCCTCAGGCAGTTCCATCACACCAGTGGTTCCCAGGACTGAGCAGTCCTGCCCTCAGGCAGTTCCATCACACCAGTGGTTCCCAGGACTGAGCAGTCCTGCCCTCAGGCAGTTCCATCACACCAGTGGTTCCCAGGACTGAGCAGTCCTGCCCTCAGGCAGTTCCATAACACCAGTGGTTCCCAGGACTGACCTGGCTGGCCATGTGCCTTGTCACAGCTGGACATGTGCTCATTTTAAAAGGTGTTCCTTTTATCTAATTTTTTGTTTGATTTAGGAAATTGGGTTAAGATTTAGATTTAGAACAACAGCCACAAGGAGGGTCCCATCTCCAGGAGCACTATCATTACTTGGTGTATACAAAGTACCTTCAGTTTATTTGCTCAAAGTAGTTAAAACAATCCAGAAAGGTTTAATGCAAACAGCTGAAGAAAGTTCTGCTGGTTGTGATATGACACATAACTGTATCTTATCAGTCTTTACCTTCACAAACCCCTAATAGAAACAGAAGGCAAAAAATATATAAAAACAAGGAGGCATTTGTATGTCCCAGGGAAGTGTTTTTCATTATTCCCTGGTAGTGAGGGGACAGTGACTGTTGTCCACCCTAACCCAACCAAACTTTCAACCTAGCTTCCTTTGGCACCTGTGTGACCAAGTGGGGCCACATGGGCTGGCCAGGGACTGCCACACAGCCAAGAGATGAGGCTGCCAGGCCCCAGGGTGGCCAGTGGCGCCTCCAAACCTGTTCCTGGCTCAGTTGCAGGTGCCATATAAATGTGTTTAGTGTCTTAACACTTCTGCAGTTCAAATGCTACACATTGAGGGGGGCACCAGGTCAAGGGATGCCATAATTTCTCTGCCCTGGGCCCTGTGTAGGGAGGGCTGTGTCCAGAGTCTCTTCAGAGGGTACAGCCAAAGTGTGACAGGTATCAGCCACAAGCTGTGAAAAGGCAAATTCCCATCAGACATAGAGAAGCCACCTCTCCACAGCAAGGGGGTGGCACAGGTTGCTCAGGATGGGAAAGCCTAGTTTGAATAGCCTTGCAGATACTCAGGCTGGATGTGGTCTTTCCCTGAACATGATCTCAAACTTGTGTTCCTTCCCAAGCCATGATCAACCCTAAATTGTTTTTTCTGGGTTTTTCACATTTAGGTGTTTGTTTCTTATTTTAGTTCCCTGACTTGTCTTCCTGACTTGACTTTGCTGTAAGCTTCTCAGCTTCCCTCCCTTCTGTTGTTCCTCCTCAGATCCCCTCACAATAACAGCAGACACAGTAAGGCACAGCAGCAAAACACAGACTGACAAAGCATTCATCCTCTCCTAAGCTTCCTCTCCTGTTGTTCCAGGGGCCAGAGAAAGCAGGCTCAAACCCCTCCTGTGTGTGTGACAGCAAAGACAGCCTAGGTGCCAGTGCTGCAGAGCCATCCAGTCAGACCTGTGGAAGAAATGCATTAGGGGAAACTGAGCCTTTTTCCAAGTAATACTGGGGAACTGACAGTTCTGAGCAGCTTGGGGATGTTAAAGAGGAGAGCTGGGGAGTCAAACTGCTCTCAAACACCATCTGCAAAGCTACAGCCAGAGGCAACTTCCTCTGGCCACCAAGCTGCTGCATCCAGATAATATGCTCCCTCTCTTATATCCCAAAGGACTTTTACTCACAGAAATACCTGCTGAAAGTCTGAAGTGCTCAAGAGGACTTAATAGTTCAACCTTGATAAACACCTCCACACAGGGCAAAAAATATGGGGGGGAGGGGATGGGCTTACCACATCATTCTCCCCATCACAGAAAAGCACAGGAGCAGTCTACCTGGTTTCCATGCAAGGGTTAAGATACTTCATAGGCTTTTGAAGAGAAAGACAGAGAAGGAATTTTATAATCATTAACCATTTGATTATTGTCACTTTATGGGCTTAGGTCTAACATTAAAGATGAAAGACTAAAAAAAAGAACTTGAATGTCAGCCACCGTTAGTATCTTTACCTGTGCCCTACAATAAGATGAGAAACACACTGCCAGTTGTTAATGAACTAGCAGATAACAAGTTTCCATGTTTTTCATCCTCACAAAGAGATACTGTTTTATTGCTTATTAGTACCTTTTCTGAATTGATGTAAATAAAACCATACAGCAATACTGCTGATCATCCAGGAAACACAGAACCAGATGGGGGAAATTCCCTCCTGTAATTTCCAGAGGTTTAGGACTCCTTTGATAAAGCAAAGTGCATGAGAAGGCAGTAGCCGGAAGGAACGTGGCCAAATACGGGGATTTAATCCTTGCATAATCTCTGATGAGTAAATGCATAATAAGTACTGAGCACAAAAGTTCCCGAGGTAACTTGCTCAATATCTCTGGAGCTGTAGAGGCTGTGATGCAATCCAGTGATTTCAGGCAATTCGCTACTTGCATGACTGACAAAAGCTGTTATCTGAGGAAGAAGCCAATTTTCACTAATTAGAGGTTGCACTTCATACGTTACAGATCTGGAAATACAATTCAATGACATCGCTTTGATGCAGTTATGGACAAGATATGTGCCTGTTGGGAGGAATTAACTTCCCATCTATCGAAAGTGCAGGTTACGAGGAAACCTGGTGCACCTGCCATGAACATCCCAGCACTGCTGGTTGCTTCCTGCTACCTACATGAAGCTAAATATCTAGTGTTCTGAAGGAAGATTTCTCTCTGCAAGGTTAACTCTACTCTGTCTAAAGTCCCTTGGGGTAGCCAACCACCTTTTCACAGAAATGGACCTCTCAAATGTGATGGCAAAGCCTATGACTGGAAAGAAGAATGAGAAAAAGTCTTCATTGGATTTGTGTGGCAGCGTTTTGGGAAGGACCTGGTGGTGGATTCTCTGCTAGAATCTTCTCCCATGTCTGGCAGAGCCAATGCCAGCTGGCTCCAAGGAAGGACTCAGTGGACAAAGCTGAGCCCATCACAGACAGCGATTATCCCATCTCTGGGATAATGTATTTAGGAAGGGGAAAAAGCCCTGTGCAACAGCAGCCAGAGAGAAGAAGGAGTATATGGAGGATGGATTTATGAAACCACTCTGCAGACCCCAAGTGCAGTGCAGAAGGAGGGGCAGAACCCCCTCCATGTGCCAGAGCAGAGATTCCCCTGCAGGCCAGAGTGCAGGCTGTGGTGAGGCAGCTGTGCCCATGCAGGAGCAGAGATCCATCTGCTGCCTCTGGAGGACCCTCGTCAGAGCAGGTGGATGCCCAAGGGAGGCTGTGACCCCTTGGGAAACCCACATTGCAGCAGGATCCTGGCAGGACCTGTGGCCCTATGGAGAGAGAAGCCCATGCTGGAGGAGGGAGATAGTGTGAGGAGTTGTCTCCCTGAGCAGGGGGGAGCAGCAGAGGTTACATGTGATGAAGTGACCAAAACCTCCATTTTCATACACCTGAACTGCTGGGGGAAGGAGGTACAGAAAATCAGGAGTAAAGTTAAGCCCAGGAAGAAGGGAGGTGTGGGGAGAAAATGTTTTAAGATTGATCTTACCTGTCATTATCCTACCTTGACTGATTGATTGATTGCTAAAAAATTTAATGAATTTCCTCACATCGAATCTGTTTTGCCTGTGTGGGCAGTTGGTGATTAATCTCTCCATGCCCTTGTTTTGGTATCTGAGCCTTTCCTTCTTTACCTCTCCTCTGCCCAGCTGAGCAGTGGAGTGATGGAGCAGCTTTAGTGGGCACTTGGCATCCAGGCAGGGTCAACACACCAGTCAAAAGAGGAAGCTTTAAAAAAAGTTAAAAGCTGTCTGCCAAGCTGGGCTCTAAGTTACATTATATTTGCTTTGTTATGCCCCTAGTTTTCTTCCAGTTTAAATTTGTTTTAATTATATTTTCTATTTTATGCCTTTAGGCACAACAGCAGAAACGTTTTGACTCATATGTTTCTGATCCTTAAAGTAGTCAGAAGTGTGGATATTCTGAATAACTTCTACAAAGTGGGAAGAAAGGAAGGAGTCACTCAAAAGGATTTTACACCATCTCCTGAAAGGGACTGAGACCACCAAGTGTCATTTGCAGACAAAAGAAACCTGATTACAAAAAATAGCAATGTGATTGATTAATTAAGTGATGTAATTAAATTAATGTAATGCAAGGATACTTCACACGTTAGACACAGATGTGTTTAACATCCCAAAATCTTCTCCAGGAAAAGCTATCAGCAACTTTTCAGTGAGAGAGTGATCATACAACCATGCTGAGACTGAGCCTGACCCTCACCACTTCTACACAAGTCAGTGCTTCTCCACTACTTCAGTTTGGCTGAGAATTTCCCCAAGATGCATAGATCCCAAAGAAGATTTGGGAAAGGAAAATTGCTGGAGCCAAAATCCACAGCTTGAACATGAAAATGCCTTCTAATACTGATAAAACAAGGGCTTGCACTTTAAAAATGCTTGATTCAGAAAGAAGAGAAAAAGATACTCTGGCTTGGCAATTATGAGAGAGAAATATGTGACATTTTCTGAATCTTGAAAGTAAAATACGAGAATAGAAGTAGGGAGGAAGAAAATCTGTGACTTAAAATTTCATTAAAATGCAGTTTTAAGTTGGCTGAAACTGTTCATTAATTCAATTAAAACATGGTTTTGTATAAAATTAGAAGAGAACTATTAAGAAAATGGGAAGCTTCTTTTTTTGTGTTCTGTTTGCTTCCTCAGGAAGACCTAAGACAAATAGTCCAAACCTTATAAAGAAAAGAGAATAAAGAACTAAAGAACATGAAGTGGTAAAGTTTTAAGTTGACCAAGAGAACTCATGAAGGTTTTACTGTGTCATACTTGCCATATAGAATATGTGATTACTTGCACTACTCAGTACATTGTTAACACAGCCAACGTTTTGTCATGCGTTACTGGAAGACCAGCTTAAAAATACCCAGTGATACCTGCTTATGTGGGATTACCAAACAAAAACCAATTGAGATTGCTTTGAGTAGCTGTTAGTTAACAGTGGAGTGGCTGTGTCATGAGGGCTGGCAGAGCAGCTGTGGACACAGGCCCTCTCAAGGCAAGTGCTGCAATCACTGCAGCTTCTCAGCACCACGCGGTTGCGTTAGAGGGACTTTCCTGAGAGGAGCTTTAAACCATTGTTGCCCAAACCAACTGCCTTGGACTTCCCTCTTTCCAAGAGGCTGCTCTTTTCCCAAGGAAACCACACCACCACATCCCTTCCATCCTGACTCTTGCAGGCTCTTTTGCATAACACAACTGAGATCATTGACTCTCTCACCCTCCTATACCCTTTTTCTGGACCTTGGTTATCACCCCTTGATTTCTGCAAAAGCCATTTGGAGGCCCCAGAAAGGGCAGCCTTGCCCTAGGTCCTGTGAAGGAAGTCATCTGCCAGGGTAATTTTTTCCTCTCTTTCTGCAGGGTTCTCTTGGCTACTTCATGCATTCTCTTGCTTGTGCCCATTTTCAGAGTCTTTCTTTCTTATTGCTAGTCCAGACAACTGCAGCCAGCCCCAAAAGTGCCCTGTTGGTTGGGCTCTTGGCTAGGGCTTTGAGGAGGGTGCTGTGTCCAACCACTCAATCCTGCTCACAATCATCCGGGCTCCTGTGAACAAGGCAAGAACCAGAGACAGAAAAACTGTTTTAAACCAGAAGAGATGTTTTGACAGAAATCTGCTATTCCAAAGTGACCTGTGCTTTACAAGAACATCTCCTCAAGTAAGTAGGCTCAGCCTTCCTCAGATCAAAGACTGGTCCTTTTGCTATTTTTGTTTGTACCCGACCTAGGACATCGAGGCTTGTGGCTACCAGGGCCAGAGCTCCAGGGTACAACATACACTGTAACTGCTTTGCCTTTGAAAGAACTCACAGGAAGGTGAAGGCACATGCAGAAAAACTTGGACTACATTAAAAAAAAAAAAAATTCTTCATGGAAGGGATAAACCTAACACACTGTTGATGAAAAAAAACCAAACAACAAACAAAAACAAAACCCCATAAAGACTTTAATAACTTTATGATCAAAACTCTTTGGAGCTGGCAAGAAATCAAGGTATTAGAAGAATTCAGGACATTTTAAGTGTAAGAATTCTTACATTTAAGCAAACACTAGCAGCATAATTGACTTATTTTAAGTCTATTTCAGTTGTCAGTAGAGGTTTAGCATTAGATGAAGCAGCCAGCTTGTTATGACCACTTATGAAAATGTGACAAGTGCTCTTCCAGCAGGACTTTACACTACTTGGGCTGCTGCAATGATTCAAAGTCTCCCATGGTGTCTGTAATGAGACGAACCTTGAGGATAAAAAAATTGTAGAGAGGATACGCTGAGCTGAAACTTCCTACACGCAGAGGTTGTGCAAACATGAATTTGCATCTCTGAAATGAGATATCCGTCTGTGACAGCAGGACAAGATCTGCCACTAGTGGGAGGCCTGTGGAATAAGTCTACAGGGGAACACGCCCTGGAAAGTGCTCTTTCAACATGGAAAGTGCCTCAGAAATCCCTTCAGGTTTTTCCTCTCATTTCTTTTTGGCAAACCACAGAGAGTGAGCATTAGCATTAGTCACTACAAGTATTAACCATTTCAAATGAGAATTCTTTGACATATATATCACTTCCCTTTTGTTAAATAACTGGAGATTTTAAAAGTATGCAATCCAAGAAAGACTAAAACACGGGTATTAAATTGGATTGTATGGCATTGTTACAAAAACTACAAATAAGATGTTAAAGTCACCAGGCCAAATCATCAAGTAGCAAACTTGGAGATAGGGGAGATTTTTTTGGTGCTGGGATAAGCATCCTACTAACTGTAGTTAGAAATTCTAAATGCGAAGCTTAATAGAGTCTTTCATATTCTTCCTCATCTCTTAAAAGCAATGCTTTTTTGCTCATTTTTTGTTACCATGTGTCACTTTTTTCTCACCAGAATCGTCTTTCCCCACTTCATTGAGAAATAAAAAGCTGCTGTTCTTCTTTTAAACCCTGATGGCTTCTATGCCATTAGAAGAGCTGACAGAGTGGAGGGGACAGAGGGACACCAGAGCCCAGGGCACTCAGCCACAGTCAGCACTAGCACAAAAGTCAGCTGCAAACCTACAGCAGTGACCTCATAATATTTTATTAGAAAAGGAAATCCTCAGAGAATTCCACTGACAAAGGAGTGGTTCCTGTCCTCCATTGATGATCCAGAAGAAAAATATAAGGAAAACTGAAGGACCTACTTAAGGTATAACCTGTTCTTCTGTAGGTCTTTCTGTTCTCCTGTCATTGAATGCAACAGGAAGGTTTTCTCCACCTTCCAACACCTCACTGCTTTGCATGCCTCAGTTGGGAGAGCAGAGTGTGCTTTGTGCCAGTAAGAGGGAGAAAGTAAAAGCTTCTTCAATCAACCCAGTCCTCAGAGAGTGGGAAACACCTTTATTTGGAAACCTTCCAAGATCTGTGGGAGATTTTTGCAAGAGGCACAGAGCAAATCACAGAGCTGCAATGCAGGGCACTGCCATGCAAATAATTGGCAATGCTTCCAAAGGGGCACCCACTGTAATCAGATGCTACATCAGTGATCTCTCACCTACAGTGAATTCAGCAACTAACCTGTAACCAAAAGGAGACAAACCAGCCAGTGACCTATATTGCAGAAAGGCAATGCAACCTAACTTTCCCTGGCCAATAAGAGGAGATTAAGGGGGTAAATCCCTTCAAACCAGCACTTGCTCAGACTTCATTGTTTACAAAAGGGACATAAAGCACGGCCAAAGTAGGTTCAACCAGCCTTTATAAACTCATCACAGGACTTCTATGTGATCCATACCATGTTGGTAGCATATTATAACAAGAGGTCCAGGTCTTGTTTGTGCCCAAGTGTGCCAACACAAAAATGCTGCCTGTAAGAGAAAAGAATTAAACCCCCTTAAAATACCTCAGGGTGATGATTAATGGCACAGCTGTTTGTTCCAGCTCCT
Organism: Haemorhous mexicanus; assembly: GCF_027477595.1. NCBI lineage: Eukaryota > Metazoa > Chordata > Aves > Passeriformes > Fringillidae > Haemorhous > Haemorhous mexicanus. The sequence goes on along the minus strand of NC_082350.1, from coordinate 11,094,410 downwards.
GTACTGCTACCAGCAGCCTCTACCCTGGCATGGTGCCAGTGGCAATGGGGGCACTCCAGTGACAAGAGTTAAGAAGACTGAATAGATAAAAAAGGTAGGCATTACCCTTAGGTAAGGTACAGCATAGTAAAAAATAGCCTTGCAGCATTAGTTTTTAGTAAGGAAGCAGCTGTAAGTGTAGATTTAAACCAAGTACCTGAAACGTATGTTTGGTTGAATGTATTTCCCAACCTATCCCTTGGAGTAATGCCCTTAGTACCTTCTATCTAAATATCCCAAAGTAAACTCTGCGTATTCATTTTTGTGTCTCAGATGAAAATCACCTGGGCCCAGGATGTGAAAGTCGTGCCACGTTAGGAACCTGAGGCAAGATTCATGTCATGGAAACACTCACCCACACACTGTGGGATTCAGGGCCAGACTGCAGGAAGCAGCTCGTTCCCAAAGTGAGCATGCAGTACATGAGAAAAGATAAAGATCAGCTGATCCATAAGTTAAAATGTGAACTTGCCCTGTGAATACTCCTGGGTCTGAGAAATCTGACAAGAATTCACTTCACTCTTTATAACTGCCATTAGAACCTTTCTGTGCATAGGGTGTATTTGGCCACAAATGGAGAAAAATCTTCAGCATTAGCCACAGAAAATTTTCTTTGCTATCACTTCCTTTAGAGAACAAAGTACACATTCTTCAAATAGAATAAGCCATTAGTTTGATTGAAGAAGCCTCTTTGTCTGAGTTGGGCAGGTGTCAAGAAGCAGATGTGATTTGTGAGCTGATGTTCAGTGCCCAACCAGACAGAGACACCTCACGCTGCCAGCATGAGCCTTTCAGCCTTGGTGCCATCCTGTGAAGCACCAGAGATGATATCAGGATTGAGTCCAAGGGGTAGCAGAGGCAGGAGGCAGTATCAGGATGACAGATGTTTGCAGTCTTGTTCTTTTACTGCCTTTCTTCCCCTCTCAGAATTTTCCTATCTCCTTGATTCATTAGAGACCATGTTAGATTAACTCTTCAGGATACACCACTACCATAAAACTCACCTTTCCTCCACTCTTACAGAAGCTTCCCTTTCCCAAGTGATCAGAATTGGGATGTCAGCTAGAAACAGATTGCCCAGCCCACCCTCCAAGCAGAACAACAATTCTGCATCAGACTGCACTTGGTGAAAAGAGTGTAGTTCCCTTCAAATCCAGCAGCTAAGCTCTGCTGCAGGCACCTTATGGCATAGGGCTCAAGTTGACCAAAAACTTGCATAAGCTCACAGTCTTCCACTTGGCATTCAGAAGTGAATCAGTGAAAAAGCATGAAATTTTAACTACAAACAAGATGGACTGAAGACTATGGGAAAGAAGAGATAATAAAGGATAAAAGAGAATCTGAAAGCAGAGAAACCAATCATCAATACCTGGAATTACTTAAATCATTCTTTCTAATTATTGCATTACAAGAAAAACAGAATTTTGCTTTTTTTCTCCGGGTCAAGAAATTTGAGTTGGATTCTTCAGTAAGTCAGTGCAAACCCCAAGTAACACTGTTTCTCTCAAGAGTTCTCTCCATTTTAGCAAGAGTTCATGAGAATGACACCAAATGCAGCTATTCTCAGTGTTCTCTCAGAGGGGCTGTCACCTCCTACAGCCACAGGGTCAATAGAACAGGAAGAACCAAGATAACTCTGGGATCAGTGTCAGCAGTGACTGATGGCTGGGAAAGAGCCCAAAGGAATTATGACATTCCTTCCATGCGTCAGTTTCACACACGTTACAGAGGCTGCCAGCGTGTGAGGAGTGTCTGATGATGCACCATGACTCACATGGTTCAGCTGGAGATAGTCCTGTGAGGAGCAGGGAGTGGAACATGATGATCCCTACGGCTCCCTCCCAGCTCTAGGTGTTTTATGACTCCAGATGTGCAGAGCACTGTCCCAGGCAGGAGGAGATGGTTTGATGGACAAATGCCAACAAACCAGTTATAAAGGCAAGAGGCAGGATGGTCCCTCTAACATCACTGATCCTCTAATATTGGATTGTTGAGGGGTAGAAGGCAAAGACTCCAAAATCTGGCCAAGAGTGAAGGCAAAGGTGGCTGAGCTGAGACACTTCTCTGACCCAGCAAGGAATATCATTCCTTTTTCATATTCATGTATGTGTCCATAAAATTACTGTTCCATTTTACTGTGTGTGAACCAAGATGTTGCCTTCCTCTGGTTGGATAATTCACTGTCATTTACAAATATTTAAACATTTTCCTACTGTATTGGTGATAATCCTAAATAATTATTCCATCACTCATTCCAGACCTACATGCTGTGAGGCTGGGTGGGAGTGGATCTAAATTTGTGTAAATACTTTTGGTGAAAGTCTGTACATTTCACAGAGTGTACTCTGCTGTTGTGAGTCCCACAGAATCCTCTGAAGCTGGCTATAGGGCAGCTATCCCCATCTTCAGCAGCACTGCAAGAACCTGTCAAAGCACAAAAATCTGATGAATTTGCCAGCAAATAAGTCAAGAGGAAGCAGAGCAGGGTGTTTTACTTTTTACCTTTTAAATTTTTAGAATAGTTTGAAACCCCATGTAAGTGGTGTGGATACCTTCCAATCTTACAGCAGTGGTATTTGCTCACCCTCAGCCCTGTGACTACCCACGCACAGCTACTGCTCCCTCTCTAATATAGGTCAGTTTGAGGCACAGATGGCTCCCAAGCCACATATCCTGTCAAATAGACCCAAAATTCTTTGGGAACAGGACTTCCTCTATTGATTTTGTGCCAGTCAGGCACTAAACTGCAGTTTGGGTCTTGATTCACTGCTGCCTTGGGGCAAAGTCAGGCCAGGATTATCTGGCTGTTCCTTTAAGGGTGCTGAAAGAAAGCCAGCTGGAGGCCTTTCCAAAGGAGGTGTCTCAGCAAGCTGTAACACTAGAAGAACAGGAAAAGCACAAACCCCAAACAGAGTCCAGTAGCTGCAATACACACAGGACAACCAGAAGCAAGACTGGGAATACTCAAAGGAGGCTTTTCCCTTGGAAGTAAGAAAGGAAGAGCTCCAGCACAGAAGGTATGATTATATATGAACTTTAGAAATATGAAATCCTGCAATGACAAGGGAAAGTGGGAGGGAAGAAGAGAGCAATCCAATGGGGAGCTGGAGGGCTGTGTGAGGCTATGTGTAGAAGAGCTGACAGCTCTGGCAGCAAGAATTGCTGAAGGAAAAAAGAAACAGAGGATTATTTTGTTGCAAAACATCACCAAGGCATCCTAAAATCTCTTCAAAAGTGAACAAAACCTAGATATATAAAAGACAAATTGACCACATGGGATGACGGAACCAGGAACAAGTTGGATCTTTCCCCCTCAAGCAGCAAGGCAGAGCTCTGGTTGTCAGAGGTTTGTGGTTAGGAATGCATAAAGGAGGGCTTGTACAGCAGCTTCAGAGATGGAGGGGGCTTCACCAAGGGCTGGGGTGTGAGTGGAACACAAACCCCAGGGCAGGTGAGGTGACACCCTCTCCCACTCCCCAAGGGCAGAGTGGGCTGCCCCTGAGAGCCCTCAGCCCTCTGCCCCTCCCAGCTCAGCACCAGTGACAGCTTTTTTTCTGATCAGCACCAGTGACAGGTTTTCTGCTCAGCACCAGTGACAGGTTTTCTGCTCAGCACCAGTGACAGGTTTTTTTCTGCTCAGCTCCTTGTATCAAGTGGGAAACCTCACTTCACCTACCCGCCTAACACTGGCAGCTCAAAGAGCAGAAGTGCAGATTAGAGGTACAGGTCTGACCCAAACCCCTTGACAGTGCACAGCTGGCTCTGTAGGGATGCAGTGACCAGGACACACCTGAAGTTCTTCTGTGTACAGCAGAAACCGTGAATTCCTGCACAGGATGGCGAAGCCCTGCCACCCATGGGCAGCATCCCGGGGGCAGCACAAGCACCCTGCAAGCCCTGCAGAGGCAGCAGCTGCCCACTCACCTCCCAAGGTGTGTGTGACATTCTGACAGGCTACATGAGACTTGCTGCCCTGGTGTCACACAGCCTGCTGGGGGGTGAGCAAACAGGGCAAGACCTGAAACAGACCAGAGCACAGAATCTAGGCTGGAAAGGGAAAAATATGCCCTGGCTACGTCCCAAAGCTGACTTGTCCAAAAGTTTCTCATTACAGTGTTAGAGATGGTCTCCACCCCACTCTTCTGGTGTGATTCTCTCGGAATCACACGAAGCATTCCCGTGGCACTGGGGTGCTGGATGGCTTTGATGATTACCACGTGGGAGGAGAGCCAGGGGATGTCATGGTGACTCAGTGAGCACGATCCTGGGCAGGGCCCAAACTGGTCCTGCCAAAGCCACGTTTGCAGCAGGCTGATCTTCCAACAGCTGGGGAGGAAGGAGGGGCAGAAATGCTTCCTTCCTAGAGCATTCAGTGTCTCAGTCCTCCCCAGCTCGTTTGCCTTGCTGGGGCCACCTTGCCATCTAGTGGCTCACACTGCAGAGCTGACACAGAGCTGGGTTCCTTTCTGCTGGAATCCTGTAATGCCCGTGCTTTTGGCCTTTATGCCCCAAAGGAAGCAATTCAAATTCCCTTGGATCTGCACCCATTTCTTAGTGTGTCAGGCTGTCAGTAAAACGTGCTGTCAGAGCATGAAGTTAGAAAAGAAGATGCATAATGCCTACTGCCTTGTACATATCACATCCTATAAAAAATGACCCTCTGCCCATCCAACCTGGAGTGAAATCAGGACATGACTGCTTTGGGCTGAATCGACCTTCCTTCAGCACGTACAAAAAAGTTTGCGAAAAAACACTAAATATTAAAGATTTTTATAAGATCCATGTTTTGCCCAAAAAAATAGTAATCAGGAGGGAAGTAGATAAAAGTCAAAAGCAGAGTGATAGAAATCCCACCTGCTGATATGCAAAGTCCAAAGGGCTCCAAAAAATAAACTGCAAACATTAAGGTTCTTGACATTGCCTATACTAACATGAATATGGATATTAACTTATGTCTATTTCCTTTGCATGTCCCCTTTACACCCATTTTGACTTTTGTTTGGGCTCTGTCCAGCAGAGTTGCAAATTTTCATTTATTCCATCACCTCACCTAGTGACAAGAACAAAAATACCTGCTTCATTTCATTTCAGCATGAGCTGTTAACCCTCTGTGACCACTTTTACAAATGGAAAATATGATGTCTGTATCCAAAATGGACTTCTTATGCAGATAATTCCAGATGAGAGTCTGACTTGATATCCTTTCTGTATTTCTTAGCAGCCCCATCTGCTAGGCTCCAGAGTTATCTTTGTCATTCAACAAAGTGCTTGGCTGTGATCAGTCATGGTGTCGAGGGAAATCTCAATGCTCAGCTGTCTTCAGCCACTTCAGTCTAGAAAGGCTTTTCCTGTGTTTATCTTGGTCAGTGCAGATAGAATGACAGGGTAGTTTGTCTCCCAGTTAAGGATCTTCCAGTTCATTTTTTATGCTTGTTCTGCAAAGAGAACAGCAGACAAATGTACAGGAATAGCTATTCACTTTAACATTATAAATAAGAATGATTTTGAACTGTCAGCCTCTAAAGAGCACTCCTTGGCATTAGAAACCACAAAACAAAAGTCAATTACAAGACCTCTTTGCACTTGGATGGGCAGTATCATTATTCTAACAAACTCAGCTTTGCTGCAGAGGCCATGGGCTGCTGGAAGCAAGAGAAAATTGGCACCTGGGCTTTTCCCACCCTGATCCTCTGCCTCTATGGATTCTTCTACATGATGAAACCATCAGAACCTTTCCTAACACCCTATTTGACAGGACCAGACAAAAACCTGACCACAGAAGAGGTATGGTTTTATTCTATGATTTCTTTTAACTGAAGTAGTGAAAATAGAAAGGGAAAACACTGTTTAAAGTTTTTAAAAATATGAAAAAAAAAAAAAAGCAAAATTTAACTAGCTCTGGCAGGTTACAATTTGCAGCAGACTGCATAAATAAAAGATCCATTTAACGGATCCAAGATCCATTTTCCTGCCCAACAGTCCCATGCTGATTCAATGTGGTTATATATTTTATGAATTCCTTCAGAGAAAAAACTTCCCTCTACAACACCATTTAAAATACATGAACTTCCTTTCCTCAGCAATGAGAACACTGACATTTTCTCTTCTGTTCTAGGTTACCAACCAGATTCTGCCAGTCTGGACATACTCGTACCTGGCTCTCCTTTTCCCAGTGTTCCTGCTCACAGACTACGTGCGCTACAAGCCCGTCCTCCTCCTGCAGGGCATCAGCCTCATCGTCACGTGGCTCCTGCTGCTCTTTGCACGCGGAGTGGTGGCCATGCAGCTGGTGGAATTCTTCTATGGCATGGTCACAGCCACCGAGGTGGCCTATTACGCCTACATCTACAGCGTGGTCAGCACCCAACACTACCAGAGGGTCACCAGCTACTGCAGGAGTGTCACTCTGGTGGCAGCCACCGTGGCCGCCGTGCTGGGACAGCTGCTGGTGTCCTTAGCAGATGTCTCCTACTTCTACCTCAACGCCATCAGCTTGGCTTCCGTGTCCCTGGCATTCCTGTGTGCCTTCTTCCTGCCCATGCCCCAGAGGAGCATGTTCTTCCATGGGAAAGATGCCCCTGAGGCTGTGCCAGGGCCTGGCAAGGGGCTGGCCGTGGGCGCTGCCCGCAGGGCCCCGAGCTGCCAAGAGGAAAGGAGCCCTGATCCTGCTGCCAGGGCCCCGAGCCCCCAGCCCCAGGCTGGCAGTGCCAGGCCCCACAGGCACGGGCTCAGCGTGCTGCTGCAGCTGGGCAGGGACCTGAGGGACTGCTACAGCTCCCTCAAGCTCCTCTGCTGGTCCCTGTGGTGGGCTCTGGCCACGGCCGGCTTTAACCAGGTGCTGAATTATGTCCAGGTGCTGTGGGACCTGCGAGCCCCCTCGCACAGCTCCGCAGTGTACAACGGAGCTGTCGAAGCAATAGCAACGTTTCTGAGTAAGTCAGTGTTTAAACATTGATCACAATGACAGCCTCTGAAGTTTCACTTTAGTAAACTTTCCAAGTGCCATTCCATTGCAGGCGCTCCAGGGAGCCAGTGCACACCCTGTGCATTCCAGACCTAGGTCTTTGATGTGCTGCAGTTCAAATGTGAGTTATGTTGGTTCTTCTTTAGTAGCAGACAAATAACTGTATTTTACTAGTGTGTATAAAGTGTGCAAGTCACACAGACATTGCATCTAGCTGGTAAATCCATTCAGAAGCACCCCTGTTTCTTTGGATGAGGCTATTGGATGTTGGGTTTTTTCCCCCAAAACAAATATTGCACCGTTCCCATAACAATGCTATCAGGGAGAAGTTTTCTGTAAAAATTTTACACAAAAAGAACATAATCGTCTCATTTAAATTTTTTTTTTTCTAGTGAAATACCTTTGTGCAACCAGACAAAAAGAAAAACTTTAGTCATTGCATGATACAAAGATTTTCAGGGGAAAAAAGACCCTGTGAATCCTTACAATACTCATGTGAACCTTTCCATTTTTGTACCAGGAGCAGATGCTTGCATCACACATGCAAAGTGAGGTTATCAAAAGGTAACATCAGAGGATACCACCCTGCCTTGGCTCACGTGATGCTGTTGTAAAGAACTTGCACAAGATGTGGGGATGTGTTTTATCAGGAAAAATAAACACATCTGCACCACACCTAGTCATTCAGGTCACCCTTACTGTCTTTAAGGAGAAACAGATACCACTCTTGCAGCAGGCGACTAAAGAGACCACGTGAATCATGAAGTTGAAGACCTCCTGTAGTATCTACTCCTTGATGAATTTCTCTCTCTTATGGACTTGCCTAGTTCTCAGTGTATAAGTATAGAAGTTTTTAAATATAATGTATAGAAGTTTTTAAAAGGGTCTGGGACCCCTAAGATGGGCAGTCAGGTGGCTTAACTTTGCAACAGATGCGTCTTCTAGGAGGCCCACAAAAAGCAAACCTATCCTTTCTCATTCCTTGGATATACTTCCTTGATGCCTCAAAAATCACTTTTTTGACAGTTTACCCCCTCTATGAGGTGCACAGAGCTCAGCTGTTCAATAGAAGGTTTACTAGCCTAACTAGGAGAAGGTGGAAGTATTTCCTTCTTGAACTCCAAACCATGTTCCTAATTCTCTCCCCAGAGAGCCATGCTGTGTACAGACACTTAAATAATGAATCCTCCTACATTACAGTAAATTTATCCTGTGAAGTGGAATAAAACACTAAGAACAGGATGGCAGAGACTTGATATATGCAGTTGTCTTAAAATGACTGGTCATCTGCACAGCTGCAGAAGTCATCAGAAATGCTTTCAAACTTCAGACTACTCTGCTTCATTATTTAGCATTGCCTTTTGGCATGTGAGTGTGGCAGGACTTGGTCATTTACACATATTTTTTCTCTTTTTCTAGGCTCAGTAACATCTTTCCTAGTACAATATGTGCAGATTAACTGGGACCATTTTGGAGAACTGGCTTTAGGGATCTTCTCTGCAATAGATGCTGGTTGTCTGTTTCTCATGCACTTCTCTACCAGCATCTGGGCATGTTATGCTGGATATCTCATTTTCAAGGCATGCTATGTGCTCCTCCTGACAATAGCAACGTAAGTACAGAACATCACCATGCTGCCATCATGCACAGAACACTGACCCTACTGTGAGTTTGCTTTGGGCATCCTTTTCCTCAGAGGTAGCTGACCTAATGCTTGACATAACTGTTTAGGTAAGGACAAGAACACTTAAATGTCTGGTTGTTTTCATTCTTCCAAACAACCAGGAAAGAAAAATTGTCAAAAGGACATTGAATATTTACCTAAGCAGAAATTTAACAAGGCACAAGGCACTTTTCCTGGCAAGAAAGACGCAAAGTGAACGATAGGGACAAGCATACCCTGACAGCCATCCTTTAGGATCACCATATGCCTAGACCCCCTACTGATGAACCTTTTAGCATGCCATGACCTGCATGAATGCAGGAAAAGACTCCACATAAAGTGTACCCCAACATAATTTTATACATATAATCATTAATGATATTAAGATGTAAAGAAGGAATAAAAGGGAACATAGGACATATAAACTCAGACAAGATCTTATAGGAGACCAAGCTGTTCTGTTGACAGAAATAGAAATGTAAAAATAATATTAACAACAAATATTTCATCCTGTGTAATAAATATGAAATGTTATTGCTCCAGTCATTTTCTTGCTTGGAATGTCTTTAGACATACCACACTATTTCATTAACAAAAATATCGGATGCATTTTGTGTCAAACTCCAAAATTAATCAGATACCATTTTAAAAAATTGCTAACATTATAATGCATGGCAAAGATTATGCCTATCTTGAAGGAAGTCAAGTGAGCTCTTGTCATTTTGGTAGATTGTTACTACATTATAGTTAATTACACCTGGACTATTTCAATATATTCTAAAAAAAACCCCAACAAAGTAAAATCTTGAAAAAAAACTCCCAAGCTAAAATCATTGAAAGTGAGTCCTGAAGGAATAACACCCTTTTGTTTGTATAGAAACTTTGCAGGTATATATTGCTAAGAAAGGCGTTTTGATTATTGCCATAAAAGATATTGCAAGTAAAAAACTACAGGCTCTTGACAGAAGTAAGCAGCATGTTACCTTCACTGTCAAATCACAAAGCAAAATGTGACTCATTACCATGGAAAGCTTGGTTAGAAGATACCCAGAGAGACCTCCCAGCCAGGGCAGAACTGCTTCCAGTGCCAGAGCAAGTCACTGCTTTGCCTGGCCAGGTCTCTGAAAGCTTCCAGCATGGACTCTCTACAGCCTGTCTGGCACAGTCTGTGCAGGCAGAGAAGGAGCAAAGGGGAAGGGTACAGAGAGCTGACATTCTACCTGATCATCTGAAAGGAGGGGTTAGAAAAGCAGCCCATGTAGTTAAAAAAAAACCATTAAAATACACTATGGTACCCCAGACTTTTTTTTTTTCTTTTTAGAGAAAGCAATGAAGCAAACAAACAAATGAAGCAGCATTTCCTGTGTCCTTGATGCACCATCTCCATGATTCACTTTCTCTTCATCAACTGCTAGACAGCAATAGCTTTCCCAGGGGAAGTGACTGACCTGCCAGTTTCCCGTTAGGTTCCAGATCGCCGTCAATCTGAGCATGGAGCGCTATGCCCTGATGTTTGGATTCAACAACTTCATTGCCCTGCTGATCCAGACCCTTCTCACAATAGTTGTTGTAGATTCAAGAGGCCTGGGACTGGACATAGAGGCTCAAGTAAGTGTAGTTACCTTACTTCCTATTTACTGCTCAGCCAAGTCATCTTCAAAATTCCTATGCCAAAGCACAACTTAATTATCTTTCTTCTATAGAAATCCAGACATCTTGTTCTTCCCTTGTCATTCTTTACCCCTATTTGTCATCATTCTTCCCTTTTGCCTTTTAATGCATTTAGGATTACAGATGCTGGTCTCTTACTTTCCAAAGGGAGATACACCAGAACATAACTAACCAGGCCCTGCTATCCAAAGGTTTTAGTAGTTAATGGGACACCATCCTCTCTTCCCAAAAGCTCAGACTGGTTTGGTCAGATGCAGAATGGGAGTTCAGGACTATGAGGCACAGTCTGGATTATTTGAGTTATTTCAGCGCAAGTAACTTCTGATTCCAGCTCAGGAGCAAACCTGGTCTTTATCTCAACATGTGCAATAGAGTCTTCTGCCCACAGCTTGGGCACTTCATTTGGGATGGGACATCCTGTCTCACAACAGTGTCCCTAGCTTCAAACCAATGTCACTCACGTTGAAGTCAACTGAAACCTACTGATTTTTGCATTTCCTCAGATGGGCTCTCAGCTGGGGCAGATTTCTACTCTAATAGGTCTGAAGAAGACTAAAGCTATTCACACTCTGCACAGAGAAGGCAAAAGTGACTTTCAAAGAGTAAAGATTGAATCAAACATTAAATCTTTCAAATTAAGGACAGGAATATGTGGGACTTCATAAAGTCCTACATATTCAGCCTTGCCACTGTTGCTGAAAATACTGATATAAAATCACAGTGTATTTACTGAAACCATTGTGGTGACAGTTACTGAAATGTGTAAAAGCAAGACAAGTATGACCTCAGGTTCTTCATGCAGATTATTCATGACCATGTGGGAAATGAAGGTACTTCTACATTTTGCACTAATAGAAAAAAATGTCCTGTTCTTATCCCTCTCCCTGTCTGACGTTTGTTAAGAGGATAAGGAATGGAAGAAAGGGGCATTTTTTCATTTCAGTTATCTCCTGTATACTTGAAAAGCTGAGGTTTTGCTTACTCACAAAGCAAAAACTCAAGTGTAGAGAAACTGCCAGAACACGAGAAAATCGGAGTGACTGTCATCTTCAGAAGAAGCAGCATTTCTCTGATGTGTTTTTCATTAATTGTTCTGCCTTTTTCTCCTCCTCTCCCAGTTTTTAATTTATGGCAGCTACTTCGCAGTCATACATGGGATTTTCATGATCAGAAGCATTTGTGTGCTGGTCTCATGCCAATGCCAAAGGAAAATAGTGAGATCTTGCACAGAGCAGCTGAACCAGGCTGAGCACGAGTCAAGAGAGCAGATTGTCACAAGCTACATGACACGGCTGTAGGAGGCAGGCAGGCTGGAGAAGGGCTTCTCCTGGGAGAAGGGCTCCCAGCAGGGAAGAAGAGCAGCATGCAGGGAACAGCAGTGCAAGAAGAACATTCAACTCAGCCCTGAAAAGCTACGCTGAATCATTCCAGCACTTCAGCGCAACATATGCCAGCAGAGAGCGCACCAGAATGGCACTGTGCCAAGAATAAAAGATAAGTTGCTTTAGATTCTTATTTATATGCATATAAATAGCTTAAGGGCAGTAAGTTTTACACAGAATCAGAACAACCACCTTTGCATCCCCCTGTGCACGATGGCAGAGAGCAGAGTTCAGCCTGCCTTGCTCATTGTAGCTCCTGAATGTGGTGCTGGCAAAGCTGCCTCTGTCACATTTGCTGATGCAGTGGCTGAGGGGGTGACTCCCCTTTGCACAGCACTTGTTCTGAACCAAGGAAGAAAAGATCATATTTGCATCCTTCTATTCTTTCATAGGCACTACAGGCAGATGGGGGACAAGGCTCCTCCTGTCACCTCCCACAGCTCAGTGCACGCAGGCTGCAAAAAGCTGGGCTTGCACAACCTGTCCTGGGAGCTTCACCGCAACACTGCTACGTCACAGTTGTTGCTTGGCCCACATTTGAGTGCTACAAACACTGTGCTGACTTCACAGCAACCTCTGCTGAGAAGGGAATAACTCCAGAGTCCAAGCAAATGGCAAGAGCACCACTCCTTTGCTTGTGCTTCCAGTAAAATTAAAATCAGGACTGACTAGCTTCCTTTCAGCACGAAACAAATAATATGAAAGGCCTCAAGTAGCACAAACTAAAACCAGAGAAGGACATTGTGGAGAAATTTAGCTGATTCCACAGAGGAAAATTCCAGATTGACAGGAATATCCAAGACTTATAACTGAAACAAACAGTGAGCATTGTGTGCTTTTGAGTGCCAAGTGAGGGAGGTCCACTGATCTTGGCCAAGAATTTGGCAGGATCAGCCAAACTCATGTCAAGAAGCTCCAAGCCCTACAGCTAATTTTGTCCAAAAGACAGTCCAGGAGAAGAAAAAAGACACTAGAAATGAGTTTGCATAGTGAATGTCTAATTTAATATGAACCATATCCATATGCTGAAGTTATTTCTGTACTGCTGTTTGCTTCTAGCTTCCAATATCTACATCTAATAAAAACCACTTAGCATTTACAGAATATTTTTCCTGTAGAGACACAAACTATCATTTGTACAGACATACCAGCTTTTCATACCACTGTCACACACTGCAACTAGACAAAGTGCCCAGAGGCAAGGGCAGGCAGGACAGAAACAATTTGTTTCAAGTCACAAGAAGAATCAGTAGGATCTGACAAAATGAACCTGGCTAATATTGTAGGCCTTTTGTTTACTACTGTGCATTGTGGGGACATTATCTGTTGTAAGCTGGCTCTAAGCACAACAGTTTAACCATTGCAGTCATAAAAATAGGAGATTCACTTAGTCTCCAGTGAGATTTCTTTTCTTACTGCAGAACTGGGGGCATGATGCTCCTGCCTGAAGAAACAGGGACAGAATCCAGAAGAGTAAGGACTATTTTTCTATGCTTCCTTGTGAGTAGCAATCTTATTTTGAGGCATTCAGTTTAGAATTAGATGTCAGTCCCAGACCAGAAGTTAACAAGAGTTTGTGTTTAAATTAAAAAGAGGAACTTCATATTTTCAGCTCCATTCTTATATTCTGGCTAGAGCTAACTGCTCTCTGTGTCTGTAAAAAGCCGCTGAGGAGCAAAGGAAGCGAGCAGACACAGTGTATTTGGCTTGCAGCTTTAGAGAAAACCATCTTCAGAAAACAAATAAGACTTTAAAGAAAAAAGAATCCATTCCTATTCTCTCTAATCTCCAAAATAATGATTCTGAGGTTGGAAGCTGGCAGGAAGCAATATGGGGTAAATAGGGGATGAACAAGGCAGCTCTTAGGAGTGTTAGGAGGAGAAAGACAAGGCCTTATGTTATCCTGGGTTTTCAGCTGCAAATCAGTACTCACCCAGCAGTCAGAGGTTTCTAAAAGAGTAAGATGTACACTTGCATCTGTGTGTTTGTGTACCTGCACACACACACTATGGAGAGGAGATAGTTGAGACTTGGCAGGTTACAAGGAAGGCTGGAACCACAGGCTGTCTAGTTCTGCGGGAAAAGGAAATTCTCAACATCCACCTCTCCTAGCAACTTTTAGTACTGCTTGTCTTTCTTCCAGAGTGTTAAAGGTTTCTATGCAAACATGGAACTCCAGAGATGGGCACATTCCTCCCCACAGCTGCAACCCCCTCTAAATACACCACTAATTACATCTGAAACTTCAGTGGGTTTGGGTACAAACCTTCCATGAAGATGCAGCCCAACAAGCTGGTAAGGCTAGTTTGAGCAAACAAGGAACAAATAGTGTGTTTGTATTCAAAACATGCAGGTACTGCCCAAGCACTGTGTGGGCTACCAGAGAAACACGAGCCAGCAGCCCTCTCAGCTCCTGCCCAAGGTCCTTTCCCTGCCTCAAAGCCTTTGGCCAGGGAGGAGGATGAAGGGCAGAGGCAGGCCCAGCTCCCCTGAGCACCTCCTGCCTGGTTGCACCACACACTCCAGCCCCGAGGGAACCTCCCACACCTGCAGGACCAGACCAGGAGGCTCTGTCAAGCTCCCAAAGAGCCCCTCCTGGCAGGGCCTCAGCTTCTGCTCCCAGGGTCAACACACGTCCCACCAACAGGCTTCAGGGTGAACTGCAGCCTCTGATCAACCCTGGAAGATGCAGGCAGTACAGTCTAAAAAAAAATGGGTAAAGGAAAGCAAAGCAGCAGCATTTCTCTGAAACAAGCCTGTTCATTTTTTAGCTAAGAACCTAGATTTAGCAATTGAATTTTGTCCCTTTGTCCTTTAATGACAGATCTGTCCTGATACAGAAGTAATTCCAGGCCAACTAATATTAGGAAGCATTTGCTGTCCTACCTCCCATGGCCCCAGCAGAGCCAGGACAGTCAGAGCAGCCCCACGAGCCCAGAGGCCTCTGTGCTACACATGGGACAAGGACAGTTAGTCCAAACTGTAAAACTGGTTATCTGTCTTCCCATAAACCAGAAACCAGAGCTTTTAATGGTATTTATTAACAGAAAGAATGCAATCATTGCTTTCTTGTCACAACAGGTTTTATTAATCATTAGCTACACTAAGTCATAGTTTTATCTTAAAAATAGAACTCAGTTTGCTGACCAAACCCATAAAGAACACTTTCCCTACAATCTTCATGGACAAGTTCTGCAAGAAAGAACAGCTATGACAAGTTGTTGTTATTATTATTTAAATTCTGATAACATTTTCAAGTTTAGAAATAACTTTTTGGGAAAAAGTTACAGAAATTTCTGACTATCACCAGCTCAGAAGGGTGGCTTCTCACTTCTCTGCAAGACAAAGTCATTCTAGGAAGAACTGCACCTGAATCCACAGGAAATTCTCCACAGCCAGAGCCTTGACAGGTAATTCATCACCATTGGAGTTATTTGGGAGTGTGCTGGCTACTCACTTGCTCAGTGCATTTGGAGGTGATGCAATATTTATGGAGATGCTACTGATCAGCCCAGGGCTTATATTTTTATCCCATTTCAAATAAGGTCTTGAGTTAAAGATACTAGAGACTATATTTTATTTACAATTATTTGTAAGAGCAAGATGACAGAGAACTTTTAAAAATCGAGTTACAAGGTTAGGGCTGCTTTTCTAACATTCCTCTCAGGTCACAGAAATATTGTCTTTATAACATATGATTTACACTAAGTTTTAATGTATATCATCTCACAGTGCAAGCAGAAGCACTTTTTCAAAAGAGCCTCCTACAGAATGGAATTCAGCAATTTAAGATACACAGCTTGTAGCAGCATGATTAGACATCAGCTAGTGCTTTGCTTTCATTTGTTTATGATTGTAAGCACTGTTTCACTTATTTCAGGAAGAGTGAAATTGACTTTTTAACACAAAAGAAGTAAAATAAACTTAAAAAACCAAATCTTTCTAGACTTCTATTTACTGCCAGCTACACTGAAGAAACAAGCCTCCTTTTCCTTTTGGTCATCACTTTCAAAAGTGAAGTCAATAGTTCTTTATTCTAAGTCTGAGCAGGTACCATGAGCAGATAGTTTCTGGATCTTTCTTTACCCTCTCCAATGACTGGAGTGCAAGAAACATGGTGAGTGTTAAAGCATTTTGAAGAAGCTGAGGTCACAACGGGTTGAGCTGCCTGATGGCTTTTACTGCCATCAAGAACATTTGCATGATCATTGTGTCAAATTAAAAAAGTCAACAAAAAAAATCAAACAGATTTGCAAATCAACAGAAAAGAACCTCTTTGAGCACACAGAATGAGCTTTGATCTCACACTTTGCCCACTCATTTATTCAAAAATGAAACTATAATGGAACTTTTTTCTTCTGCTACAGCACAGCCACTGAGCCCTAAGAACATCACTACAAACAACCTTTGACAGACAATACAGAGTTTACCAGGGCTGATTGTACCTTGATCCAGTTGCTCATTTCCAAACTGCAGCTGTTATTCCAGGCAGGTTCAGTGAGGGGAACATTGGCTTAGACATGTGGCACAGCGGGAGCCATGCACTTCACTCACAAGACAGAAGCAACAATGCCCTTTATCAATATCACAAAGTTCAGCAGTAAATGTGACAGTGGTTTAACAAGACTCAACAGGGAAGTGTACTCGACTTAGTGCAGAGATGGCAAGATCAGGTAAAACTGATCAGAGACCCTCCTGCTAAGTCACTGGGTTCTCAACTCCTCTCAGAGAAGAGCCTGGGTGCAGCTTAGACCCACTCCCAGTCCAAGATTTGGTCAACTGCTTCCATCTAAAGGATTATGCAGTATATGCAATAAATTCTTTATATGACTTAGCCAAGGTTTCAAGGCTGAGCACACTGTTAGTCACTTACCAAGAATGTGCTGTAGCACAGAATCTCAGCCTCAGGAGTAACTGCGAGAGGTGTCTCTGCCTAAGAGGAGATCCAGGAGTGCAGCTTGAGATCAGTGGTTTGGTTACATCTGCACACCAGCCAGACATCTGAGTCACCTCTGTGGGCAGCCTTTGGCTGTCATACTGCCACCTGTCCCTCTAAGTCCAGTTACAATGGATGCCACCACCACAGCCTTCACTGGTGGTCATGGCTTCAGGGGAGTGAGTGTAGGTTTAGCTAAAAAGTAAACTTGAAAATTAATTTTTACCAACTGTGAAGAGCATCTATTCTTCCTTTGCCACCTTTTTTTTTTTTTTGTTTAGGTAAATTATGGATTGCTGGAAGGGAGCTGTAAGCCACAGCTGGATTTATCCCACAGTGATCATCTGTGCAAATGGATTTTTCACCACAATGAGGCCATCAGAATCTTTTCTCACCCCCTATCTAACAGGACCAGACAAAAACCTAACAACTGAAGAGGTATGTAACTATTCTCTAAAGCAGTAACTAAAATGCTTAAAGCATTAGGCCGTACAGCAATAACTGAAGGGAAGATGAAGTATGAATATTTTATCTAAAGATCCATATTTAAGATTCTTCTGGAAGAGAGTCAGGAGTCACCTCTTTGGCAGGAGATCAAAACTAAAGTTCCTACATTCTCAGGACTTTGAAACCCCTTTGGTGGTTCATATATTTGGCAAAATCAGCTCAGCTGGTTCCTCTCTCCACCCCAGAGGAGACATTTATACTTAGCATGGAGTTGATTACACTGACAGAATTGATTTCAAAACATAAGAAAGCTACACAGCCTTCCTCTTATGAGTTGTAAGCTTATTTCCTATATTCCCTAAATTCATGCATTCATTAACCTGTGGAGGTTAAGTTCACATTCAGAAAAACTGGGGGTTTTTGACAATAACCTGCACTCCAAGTTTCCTTGCAATGTGCTGTGTTCAGCACTGGCTGCTTCAGGAGTACACCTCCCAACAAAAGGGACATGGTTAACACGTGGCTGAGTCATGGAGCTAACAGCATAATTAGAAAACACAGGCTTGCTACACCCACATACAGCTAATATGAAGAACAGTCATTCCTGATGTGCAGTAGCAAATGTTAAGGCAGAATCTACCAGCACACTGTGAACCCAAGGTTTCTGCTGAAAAAAAGGTATTTATGGTTTAGGTTGTCAGGGAGTTTTTTTCCTCCCTCCTTTTAAGTTTTTTTTAACCACGAGGGAAAGCATTATTTCTTATATAAATCACACAGATAGCATCATAGAACATCTTAATTCTGATTTCAGCAAGAATTCTTAACTCAAAATCAAGCACAGTACAGACACTGTCTCTTTCAGCCAAACTCACCTCCAGTGAGTTAATTCAATGAGGTAATTCTAAGTTCAGAGAAACAAAAGAAGTCACGCAGAAAGATACAGTGAACCTGCTGCTCACTATGCAAAATCATTCCAGTACCTGTTCAGAAGTAAAAAGCATTCCTCCAGCATTTGGTACAGCTCCTTTCTAGTCTAATTGCTTAAGTAGAGAACAAGAGATCAGGAATGGATACCTCAGCAGGCCCCACGACTACTGGGCCAAAAGACCTGCCCAAAACAGGCAACTTAGAGTCACAGAAGAAGGTTGCTTTGTAATGTGCATCTATAAAGATACCTGCCCCAGGTCTGCCCAAACTGCCCAGGAAAGCACTGAGCTTTAGTGGCAACCACAAGCACCACCTTCCAACCCAAAATCAGAAGTTTTAGAAAAAAAGAGAAAGAATTTCTTCTCAGGGTGTCTATGTATTGAAGACTAACTTAAACTTACTGAAAAACTTCTTTACTTCTTACACTTTAAATCAGAAAAAACCACAGAAGGTGCAGTACCCTAGCAGCAGCAACACACTGTGTACAGCTGCAGTTCCCCTCCCTAAGAGGCACATGATTTTTTTTATCTATCCCGAACAAGGGAAAGAAGTGACCAAAGGTATATAATGACTCACATTATGTTAAAACAAGCCTTCATTTTCAGATACTGGAGGGAATAGGATTTGAAACTAGAGAGACTTACATCAGATACAAAGTTAAAATTGCTTTAAACAGCTGCCTATCAAAACCTGCACTCTTCATAGGCCTTTACTGGAATTACTTTTTAAGAAAATCTGTTTCTTTAGTGGAGCATAGCATCACTGTCTTTAGTCCTTACACAGTGAAGTCACAGTCTTGTAATTAAAAGCAGTTTAAGTCTGCACTGTTCACACATTTCAATGTTTCATATCACCACAACTAGGCCGTTTCAGCAGTAACACCACCAAAAATCATCTGAAAGAGTATTTTAAACATATGGGGAGTTGGGGCTGTTTTAACATTTCCTCTTTCATTGTGTTCTAGGTTACCAACCAGATTCTGCCAGTCTGGACATACTCGTACCTGGCTCTCCTTTTCCCAGTGTTCCTGCTCACAGACTACGTGCGCTACAAGCCCGTCCTCCTCCTGCAGGGCATCAGCCTCATCGTCACGTGGCTCCTGCTGCTCTTTGCACGCGGAGTGGTGGCCATGCAGCTGGTGGAATTCTTCTATGGCATGGTCACAGCCACCGAGGTGGCCTATTACGCCTACATCTACAGCGTGGTCAGCACCCAACACTACCAGAGGGTCACCAGCTACTGCAGGAGTGTCACTCTGGTGGCAGCCACCGTGGCCGCCGTGCTGGGACAGCTGCTGGTGTCCTTAGCAGACGTCTCCTACTTCTACCTCAACGCCATCAGCTTGGCTTCCGTGTCCCTGGCATTCCTGTGTGCCTTCTTCTTGCCCATGCCCCAGAGGAGCATGTTCTTCCACGGGAAAGATGCCCCTGAGGCTGTGCCAGGGCCTGGCAAGGGGCTGGCCGTGGGCGCTGCCCGCAGGGCCCCAAGCTGCCAAGAGGAAAGGAGCCCTGATCCTGCCGCCAGGGCCCCGAGCCCCCAGCCCCAGGCTGGCAGTGCCAGGCCCCACAGGCACGGGCTCAGCGTGCTGCTGCAGCTGGGCAGGGACCTGAGGGACTGCTACAGCTCCCTCAAGCTCCTCTGCTGGTCCCTGTGGTGGGCTCTGGCCACGGCCGGCTTTAACCAGGTGCTGAATTATGTCCAGGTGCTGTGGGACCTGCGAGCCCCCTCGCACAGCTCCGCAGTGTACAACGGAGCTGTCGAAGCAATAGCAACGTTTTTGGGTAAGCAATCATTAGCAGGTACTTGTAACCATCCTGTGCTGAGGGACTCTTCAGCAATGTGTTTGGTGGTTTTCCATCTCCTATGAGGACTAAGTAAACAGACTGAGAGATAAACAGTGTGCAAAGCATGATTTTACTATAAACTTTTATAGTGGGCTCTTCAAAATTAATCTTAAAAAACATATATAAATAAGCTTTTCCTTCTCTAAGGAGACTCATTCTGCCAAAATGTTTTAAGAGTTTTAAGTTTACTGCTCTTTTTAGACCATGTCTTTAATCTCAAGTAAGCACATCAAAACTGTGCAATGATATCCTCCATATTCCTCCTTCAAATACACCTTAAGCTGGCTGGTTTAAGAATTAAAAGAACATGTTAGCAGATACACTACTCTAAATACTACTCTGAGCATACTGTGAAAATGTGAAGAGTGATTTTAAACAGGAACAGGTTGGCCAGAGATGTGGACTCTCCATCCTAGAGTCAAAGCCTAGGCACCATCCTGAGCAGCTTCTTTAGCTGACTCAGCTTTTAGCAGGGTCATGTGACCTCCATCTCTCTTCCAACCTCAGACATTCTGCTTCTCATTAGTCTCCTGGCCCACCCAAATTCCATTTCTCTTTAGCCACAGAAGGATATGGGTAAAGTGAAACTTCATTTATTTAGCTGTGCAGCACAAATACAGCCTCCTTTGGGAGCTCCCATTTACACAGCTGTCTCCCCCCACATTCCAGGAGCTGTATCCCACACTGCTACAGGGAACTGTAAGGTTACTTTTCCTCCCTGCAATCAGCATGAAAATCCATTTTACTGAAGCTACTCCAGAACTTCTGACTGCTGCTTTGAGTAGTGTTTCCAAAGTCTTTCTTGCACTTACACCCTCTGGCACTTGACACAGAGTACAGAAGGCACTCACAGCACTGGGAACCACTGCTCATGGCAGGGATGGACCAAAGGGGTTGGTTTGCCCCAATTTTTGGAATTCTGATGAAGAACACATACAACCAGCAAACAAAGTCCAGTTTTTGTGCTAGCCCACATGAGAACATGGGGTTTGCTACACTGTAAGAGACTCAAGTAAGGGTTTTAACACATGTGATGGCCAATAAGACACTGACAAATGCAGTTTCATAAGGCTTTTCACCAGAAACTGAAAATACACTTCCAGTAAAAAAAAAAGGCATAAAGTGCTAAGATTTTTTTTCCATAAAGAACTTCACAGGAAGTAACTAAACTCATTATACATATTTTGGCAGAAAATGCTTGGTGGGATTGTTCTCCTCCTTGTTCATAGTTGTCTAAAAACGGAGCAACAATATAAAGTGCACTGCTGCCTCCAGCCTTAGGCATGAGGCACTTTCCCAGAGCACTTCAGGCAGTGAAGCAAGGGGCTTCAAGGCTAAGCAAGGAAGAAAACATCCAAACTAACAGAAGACTCCCACACCCCAAAAAAGAAGTATGATCCATACCATTACCAAAGTCCACTTTGAGCAAGACTGAAGAGCTCCTGGCATAATCCAATGACAGTTATGCAATGGCTCTCAATGATAATGTTTTGAAGATTTAATTACTACTTTTCAATTTTTAGGTTCAGCAACATCCATGGCAGTTGGATATGTCAAAATAAACTGGGATCTCTCTGGAGAACTGGCTTTGGGAATTTTTTCTGCACTGGATGCTGGTTCTCTGCTTCTTATGCACTTCACTGATAACATCTGGGCATGTTATGCTGGTTACCTTGTATTTAAAGCTTGCTATATGCTCCTTATAACAATAGCAACGTAAGTACAACACACAACTGTTCTAACTAAATTGATTTAAATCACTGTCAAATTTCTATATTTATCAAAATTTTACTGGACATTTCCCTAGTTATAAATACAAAAAAGATATAACAGCAGAATATATTGTTTCTAGCCTGTATAAAACTGGGTAAAATTATATGACCTAACCATTACCATAGTACACTCCAAGTCAGAACAAGGCAGCTTCTGCACTTGGCTGTTCAATGACCAATGCATGAGTATTCTCAAAATGATCCAATGAATATAGACAGGTATTTAGCAAAAATATTCACTCAAGGGTAAATGAAGAAGCACAAAAGTCACAAAGCCAGAAAAAACAAAAAAAATTTCTGTTAAAATGAAGCTGATAAAGTTAAATAGCCAAGACTGAAGAGATCTGGTCCTTTGAAGAGTGCATTGTGCCCATTAAACTGTTCCCATAAGTGCATCCACCCGTCCTTGCTCTCCACAGTTTTGTGAACCTGTGCATTCATTGTCAGGTTTCAGATTGCTGTCAACCTCAGCATGGAACGTTATGCTTTGATGTTTGGCTTCAACAACTTTGTTGCACTGGTGATTCAGACAATTTTAACTGTTGTTGTAGTAGATTCAAGAGGTCTGGGACTGGATATCAGCACTCAGGTAAGCCACTGAGTTCCACTGCTTAGTTCCCCTACTCTCCTTCAAAACCAGGTTCTACTCCAAGATTAGCCTGTGGTAATGTGCAAGCTCAGGACAGTTACTCAGCTGGAAAAAGACTCATTTAAAATGAACTGGCTTGAACTACTACAACCTGCTTGTCCTCTAAGCCTCCCAGTACTGGGATGACTGGAAAATATTCTATGTCCAGAAAACGGAGGGCAAAGGTAACCACCTATTACTCTGGGTATTCTTTAAATTAAAGGCTTACTATTCACAAGTTTATAGCCAAAATACCCTAACCAGAAGCAGGAAGCCAGCTGAAAGACAATCAATGGGTCTATTACTAGGGTAATTCTAAGTTACATAGTTCCAGTGGACACACACCTTTAAAGTTACTGTAATTCTGAAAATTAACTCATTGCAAATCCCCGTTAAATTTCTAAAATTAGTTTAAACTAAGACACTGAATGAGTCTAAGACTCTAGGTTTCATGTTTCCAGAAAAGAGACAAAGTGCAGGAGAGCTGTCCTTGCTTATTGAGGTGGGGAAGGACATATCAGAACATTGTCTCCCCCTTTTACAATCACAGAATTTCTATAGTGGAAAATCAAGCAGTCCAGACTTCTTGAATCCTCTCAAGATGGGGCCATTCTGGGCACAGCTGATAGGGAAAAGAAGGCAGCAATGGAGAGACACCCTTTAGAGTCAAAAACTGTTTTTCCTGTTACATAACTACTTTTCTCCTTCCCCACCTCCATTTCCCAGTTTCTCATTTATGGCAGCTACTTCACAGTCATAACAGGAATTTTCCTGATCAGAAGCATGTACACCATAATTTCCACCAAATGCAGAAATACAAGTGTGGCTGCTGAAAGCACTGCCCCTTAACAACCGAGACAAAAGCAAAGGTTACAAGCAACAATGCAGAAGGCTCCATCATCTGGACAAGAAATCAAGAGAAATATAATGTTCAATCAAACAAAACTGGTCCAGGTTGAAGCAAGCTGTTTATGAGCCTACTGCAAAGAGAGCTTTGTCAACAGGATGATGCATTTGCTCCATTTTCTTCACCAGCAGTTTAATACAAACATTCCTCAAACAGTCTTCTAATTCAAGGTTAGTGATCTGACATACAAACTTCTATCAAGGCTCAGTGAGCACAAGGACATACAAATGCCTGAACCTCACACCAGAGGAACTCACAGAACAACCTCGGACTTTTCCTTCTACTGAGTATTTCAATTTAAGGCAATTTATTTACTGACAGAAGACCATCAGACATGCCCAGGGAATCGAAAGCAGTTGAACCATACAATGACTTGCCAGAAAATTTGTCACAGAGGTCTTTGGAAAACTTAAAGACTTTTTCAACCGGACATCACAACTGCCTTACAGAGCTCAGGATGGTCCTGCAAGTGTAGCATCTTACACTTGTAACAGCTGATGTTTAGGACTGAAGTCTAATCTAGGAGGTCTCCAAATTAATTTCTGTATAAAGGGCCTAAAGTTATCAAGTGAAGTGCTTAAAAATACAGCTTTTAGGCAACTATGCTATTTGCATGAAAAATTGAGGGAATAACTGCAGAGATCTCCATGATAAAAACATTTCAAATCAGGGGTGAAAAATTCATTTTGTAAATAAAGCTATTTTAAAACCTAATCAATGAAACACTAATGGTGTCAGTTTATGCTCAATATACAGAAGGCTCAAAACAATAAAAGATCTTTAGCTTATCTGGAATTTGACAAATCTAAAATCCGTGAACACAGTCTAAAGAGGTGTGTTTGTATCCAGTTAAAAGTTGCAAACCTTTCATCTGTTATAATTCATTATGAAAAATAAAGTATTTCACTACTTCTACAGCATATTCTACACTACATGCCTTGAATACTTCAATCAGTTTCAGTATCTCAGCAGTAATATTTGGATTAGGACAATCTCTATAGATGCTGATCTCATTAGCCCGTGCCCAAAGCCTAATTTACACCACTGTAAGTGAAGAGGGCACAGAATTGTTGCTCTTTCCTAACACTTTTTATCTCATTGACAAGACATCTCTATGATTTGGTCCAGTTCTCTGCATTAAGCATTTTCAAGTATTCCACAAGCCCTGCTGAACCCTTGCAGTTCCCCACTCTCTACTGCATTTACCTTTTACTATCCAAAACAGCCAAGGCTGGGGAACAGGGAGAATTACAACTATTTACAATGTGCTAAAACACAGTAGTGAGAGTAAGGGTGTTACTAATACCCTGCAAGCCTCCAGTTGCTGGGGATTTCTTCAGTGAATTCCTCAGAGAATGTTGGGAACTGAACTGAACACCACACTCTGTTGAGCAGTCTCCATCAGAAACAAAAGAGAGCCTTCAAGCCTGTTTTAAATATACCAACAGGACAAAACCAGACATTTAAGTACAGAAAACTTGCAGCACGTTTTATGAGCTGCCTGTCTCCTGCTTGCTATCTCCAAAGTTTAAAAACCAAAAACAAACAAAAAGAAATTACAACCCCCATAGGCAGGCAACAAAAGTTAAAAGCATTAGCACAAATACTTTTACAAGGAGAGGTCAAACCTTTCAGATGCCCTAGAAAAACCTAGCTGACATTCAGGCAGTCAATTACAAGTGAAATGTCTTACCTTGAAGAATTTTCGTGTTTATCTCAAATGGACTCGCATGTCCTTTTTAAAAAAAAGTCCATCTCACCTTATTTATCTCTGATATCCTGAAAGCTGTTAGAATTTTATTCTCCAGCTGGTCAGAAACCTTTAAGCTTGTAGTTTATGTATTCACAATATACTTACATTATTTGCTTAGTTTCAGAATTACACTTGCAGCCAAATTATCTGTTTAAAACAGCAATTACTTTGATAGAGTTATATTTTTCTTGAACCTTATCACTGTTACAGAGGAAGACAAGCCAGACATTTTTCCCTCTACAAACTTCACTGCAGTATGGCAGGAAATGTTTCTGTAAATTAAAAAAAAAAAAAAAAGTAATATTCCACAGGAGCTCTTACTGATATGCATCAGTTTTTAATAAAGAGAGGGCTATTACATCTGTGGTCCCTCGGCCTGCTGTTACACACTCTGTTCAGACCACTAAGGCTTGTTCAGAGCCTGTCATTAGCTACCCATAATAAAGTGTCTTTTGCTGCAAACCTTCTCTCCAATAACCACCCTACACAGTGCTTCCAGTGTCCTTCATGACATTCTCTATCCAAACAATCCAAACCTCACCTAGCATTCTCCTGTGTGGCAGGTCACTTGAGCTAGAACAGCTTCATCATAAGGACAAAAGTGAGGCATGTGAAAATTTTAAGCTTAGCTCACCTTTAAACACACTGCTTTGGACACCTCATCTGTGTACAAGACACAGTGTGCACATTTTCATCCAGTAAATGTTACTGCACAGAAATAATGCTACACAGGTTTTTTTTTCTAATATTTATTTTTTCACCTGCAAACTGTAGCAAAACATGATCAGCTTTATTATGCAGACAGGTATCCCTCTAACATTAGAGATTTAGGCATGTATAAATAGAAGAGCTCTTAGGAAAGGAAAACATTTTGAGAAATGAACAAACCTTCAATTTAACTTCGTGACTTCCAATACCAATGGTTAAAATGATGCAGCTCATTCATTCCAAGAGATACAACAGCACCTTAAAGTGGCTGATCTATTCCCCAGTAACATTTTTCACATAACAATGTGTTAAAGTTACAAATACTGATATGCACAAATAGCTATTTTCTAAGAAAAATATGTACAGTACTGCAGCATAATGAGTGTGGTATCTGCAATAACTTATTAGCCAATTTTAATACACATGATACCGCTACTTTGTACCTGCCACTTCACAGGTTCAAGGATGTTACCACAGCCCTCTGTTTTGCACGTTATTACCTGGTGGGGGGTTGGTTTTCTTGTTTTTTTGTGTCGGGTGGTTTGTTTTTTTTTTTCCTGTTTGAAACTTTTTAAAGGTACACAATGCAGGCTTTTATTTTTACTTCTTAAAGACTTCTTTTGTGTTTAAAGCTAATATCAGTGAAACAAGACAACAGTGCAAGAGGCGCAGAGATGTTATGTGACCACATAAGAGTTCTTTTGGGTAAAGTGTCTATAAGGCTATAAGAAAGGATTGGTTGATGAGCTTCCTGTTGGAAATTGTCCTGTTGGTGCACCAGCCTGGGGGAAAAGGAACAAAGAAAAATAAGGAACAAAGAAAAATATTTTGAGATTTTTTTTTTCTATATTGTAAAAAATAAATGCAGAATATATTTTTAAAAAATAACCTGTTAGGGAATTCTTCTGTTTTATATTGCAATCTGCTTTTTGCTGCTTCTCTGGAATTACACTACTCTGGAAACATGTATGAAAGTACCTCTGCTTTGATCTGAACATTGTTACAAATGGCATATAATCCAAATAATGAGCTGCAGTTAGGAGAGTCACATGCTTCCTTCCATTATTAAAATCAAGAAAACCCCCTAATCTTTGTGTATCTCTAAATTAAGTGTTACAGACTATTCTTCTTTGGACATACAGAAGTCATTGACATGCAACAACTCACCATAAAAGGGTTACTAGATACTCCAACAGCTGCAACTTGTCCAAAAGGAGTTACTACAGGCTTTGCTTGCCCAAATGTAGCAAAACCTGCTCCTTGGAAAGAAAAGGAAAAGAATATTATTACTAGTAAACAATGTTCAAAGAGTTCTTTGCTGCAGCTTCCAGCCAAAATTAAGTTTGAACTGCAGAACCAGCAGGATGCTGGAATGATCAGCATCGTGATCAGGAATGTAAGTGTAAAACACTGTGGTTGAGCTTTTTGTTTGTTTTCAACTGTTCACAACTTATCAATCTCCAATTTCTACATATGCACTTCTTTCGATGTTATATCATATAAATTCAGGGAGAAAATACTTTCCAATTTTCACTTGCCTGTGTTCTATGAAGTTAGAGAAAGTGTAATAGTGTGTTGCAGACATTCCCAAACAGCCCCTCTTGCCTAAAACCCCTTTAAGCCTGTGAATACTTGCCATTTTAGTATGAGATTTTG
This sequence comes from Haemorhous mexicanus, assembly GCF_027477595.1. Taxonomy (NCBI): domain Eukaryota; kingdom Metazoa; phylum Chordata; class Aves; order Passeriformes; family Fringillidae; genus Haemorhous; species Haemorhous mexicanus. The sequence goes on along the minus strand of NC_082350.1, from coordinate 11,067,113 downwards.
GTAAAATTTCAGTTTGGTAATTAGGCAATTGCACACAGCCAAGTCAGAAGGTTCATCTACAAAGCCAGAACAGTGTGGGAGCCCTTCATCAACATTACTATCAAGTTCATATAGAAATAAATATCCACTTGTTATTGCCAACTTATAGATAGAGCATTTTCTCCATGTTTCTGATTTAGACAAGGTTATCTAAAACATGCAGACCTACCATTTGGCTGCTGAGCAAAAGCAGTCTGTTGAGGGAAAGCTGCCTGGGTTGGGAACGTGGGCTGCTGGAAGTTGCCACTATAACTAGTAGGAAGACTGTAGGAGGCAGGAGTTCCAAATCCTGCCGGCATGCTCATGGATGCAGTACCAAATGTTGCTGCTGGTAGGCAAAAAATAACATGCAATTATTTGTAAGAAATCATTTTTTTCATGAAACAAATTACTGTAAGGCCAAGTTAAAAGTCTTCTAATACCCTCTATGACTGGATCAAAGTTTGATTCAACTTCCACAGCCACTGAAGTGATTTGTTCCCTTCCATCACCACCAACTGGGTGCATGATTTGCCTTTACACTTTAAAAATGAATGGCATTATTTAAAATTTAGTAGATTCAGCACATTCAGATATACTTTCTGAAGAGCAAATTATTTTTTGTTCTCAGTGTTATTATATATTTCTCCCACAGTTTTTTCTGGTAGAAGTCTGTAAACATAAGAAGCAAGCAGGTTCAGGCAGCCTAAGCCCCTCTGTTATTCTCCTTCTGAGAAAAGCACAAAAGGATTTTCCTACTTCAAGCTGCACTACAGGAGGTTATAAATTAAAAAAACAAAACAAAACAAAAAAACAAAGGGATACATGCATCCCCTTTTATCATCCCATCTTTAATGTCTTTAAGGAGATTCTCACCATGCACATTATTTGCACACAAAGTTCCTGTTGCAAACCCTCTTACTGTTGAGGTGGAACTTAAAACAAAAAGAGCCCAAAACTTTTCATCTGATTCTCTGCTGAATATTTCAAGTAAAGAACACACAGCTCATAAGCATTTCCCCATGCCTTCAGCAAATAAACAGGAGCACATGAGGTGCAAAAGTATAGTAACAAAACCATTATTCAGTCTTTTGGGAGTTATTCTTGAAAAGAGAAGTACATAGGAAGATTTTTGGTACACACACCAGGTATTCAAAAGTTCTCTTTTGAAATGTTACAAGCTACATTTTATGCAAGCTCAACTGTTTAAAAAAGCTAATAAAATTAATTGAATGAATATAGCTTAGTTATCAGTTGAAGTATTTACCCCAAAAGTGTTCAAGGGCAAGACATCGTACAGACAAAGTGTAGACAAGTGCACGCCAAACTAATGTACTAACACTGTTCTCACATTACAGTGAGCAGAGCAGCTACTCCACAGCAAACTCGGCTAAAACAGCAAAAAGAAGCACAACAAAATCAGCAGGGGACTTGGGATATCCCAAAAGGCATCAAACTACTGTTGGCAAACTTCAACAGTCATTCATAAGCACTACATGGTGACCATGGATGATACCAATAATGGTTTTGTTTTGGTTGCTCGACAGGATGTCTATGAATGCTCTTCTCTCCCTCTGCCCAGCTGCCAAATACCCACACCCACTCCATTTTTAAGAAGTCTTCCACAATTCTTTGTGCAGAGAACCAGATAGCTGTCAATAAGCTTTTACAAGCAAGAACAATTAGCCACAAGAAACTTGATACCAAATGTGGCCACCTACCAAAATGAGCCTGAGGAAATATGTGAGAGTGCATTGCTCCCGAGAGGCCTTATGGAAGCCACAAAGAGACCAGACAATGTCAAATCATTTATACACTCTTGAACAGTCATTTCTTAGTTTTACATATATATATAGAGAGAGAGAGAAATAGATACACATATATGTACCAAACAGTTCATCAACAGCATGACCAGCAATAGATTAGTATTAGAAAACCATCAGAAATAAGCTCTACAAAATAGATCTCCCATGTACTAAATAGCAGAGTTCATGCAGGAAGAACACATAAAAGGACAAGCCATAAGTTTACACCTTACACTGAAAGGAGCTGAACATTATCTCTGTCACCTACTGTGGAACATCAGGATGCTGCCAAAGGCTTGGAACCTCAGCAAGCCAGAGACAGCTGCACAGAAGGTGGAAGGAGGGAGGTGCCATACTCAAAGAAATTTATCTAAAGAGGCTACAAATTCTTAATGATGATCCAAACTAGCCCATTTAGGAATGGGATTAAAATAAAGAAAAAGGGTATTTTGGGCATTAGATATCTGAACAAATTTAGCAGCATAATATCTCAAAAGGGACTGAAAACAGAAATAATTTCAGCAGAGGACAAAAATTTATCAAATCAGTGTTTAACTCTGCCTACCTAAATCATTGAGCAAACCACATCTCAAATGTCAAAATGCACACATCAGCAGACTTCTGTTGAAGTCCAGCTAACAGATAAAAGTGTCAAAATTTAGCAGTTGCTCTGGAGAGGAAAATCAGCATAACCTAGCAGCCATCTAATCCAAGTTTACAGTTTTAAAGAAGTAGAAGTTTGCTTTCTTAAAAAGTGATTTGCCCATAGAATTATGATTCTACAGAATCATCCCACAGAAAATTAATATAAAAAAATCAGTGTAAAGATTGCTTGATGAGTGTAAACATATACTTTAAAAAAGAGACACTAATGTACTAATTAACTGCTGAGGAGATAGCATCCCAAGAGCCTTGGGATGGTTCTGGCTCCAGCTCTTTGGTTTTGAGAGCTTTCAACACTTCAAAATAAAGAAAGAAATTAAAAAGAAGGGCTTCTAAGATCCCTGATTTCAGGGCTACCTTCTATAAAGCATGCTCTAAAGCCAAGGTTATAGTCTTGGAAGGAAGCCAGCTGGTGATACATACACCACAAACAGGTAGAGCTCAAACAGATCATTTCGACATTTTCATCACCACCATCTGAAATCCTAGAATTGCACCTCAACACTGAGCAAACACACAACATGTCAAACACACCAGGGACAGATAATACAGAAAATCTTTAAGAAACATATTACACAGATACAGGAAAAAAGAATCAATGCAATTCTTTAAAGAAAGTTTCTCAAACACTCAGTGTATTTTTTCCTAACCTGTTGCTCCTCGGCTATTGGTCTGGAATGGATTTGTTGAAGGTGCCACTGGGGCAACAGGGGCAGCTACAAATGGATTTGTGGAAGGTGTTGCTGAAAGATTAAAGACATTTTACTAAGTAAGCATTTCTCTAACAGCAAATCTCACTCACATGAAGTCTATACAGCCTTTATACAAAGACACATAAATACTTAAAATTAGGCCAAAAATCAGGAATATATAAGATACATTAAAAATAGAGTTATTTTGACAGAAGTACTTTTTTGTTAATAGTACCTTTATTAGCTCCAGTAGTAGTGGTATCAAAGCAGAGCATTATCAAGTAAAAAATTAGCAGACTGCTTGCTTACAGTCCCCAAAGGGTGTTAGTAACACTTCCATACCTCCAAATGGAGCAGGCACACTTGAAGATGCAGGCTGTGTCTGTGCTGTAGCAGCTACAGGTACTGTTCCAAAAGCATTGCTGGAAATAATTTATACAATTCATTCATTGAAGTCAGAATTGCTCGTTTAATAATTAAATACAATTTACAGTTACTGCTGGCATGTAAAAGAAAGGGGATGAACATTTATGGGCAGTTTGCAGACTACAATGTACCACCCTGATGTCAGGGTCAGATACTCTCACTGGTGCTGAGCAATGGAAAGTCATCTCCAGCAACAGCAGGAGAAGGAAAGTAGAGCTAAGGCTGACAGCATAAAGGTTGCAAAGAAAAAGCCTTAGGGGCACTTGCAATGCCATGCCCCTAACAGGCATTTGGTATTTGTTACTTCAGTGATCCAGAAAAGAAATGGGCAGCACTGTTTACATTAAAAATATCTGAATTCTTTTTTCAGGGTTGATCGTCTGATTTTTGAATATGCAAGCAAGTGCTCTACAGAGCAAAGTGCTACCATCTAACAGGATTAGCATGTCATGACTAGAAAGGTGCAGAGAACATTCCTCTGACAGTATTCCTAGAGTATGCTATCCCTCAGTCCTGCCATTATTGAAAACAAGAGACGCAGGTTCAACACTACCTTAAACTCATTCAAAGCTTCCCCGTTTAGACAAGAACAACCAGATTTGAGCAATGACTTCCAGCTGTTCAGTGCTGCTGCAGGCAGGGTGAGCAGTGAGCAGCGTACCTGCTGACATTACTGGTGGCGGTGTAGGCGTTGCTGGAGGTGGCCGTGGAGCTGAACACGCTGTCCAGCTCCGCCAGCGCCGCGTACTTGTCCGAAGATGCACTTGACTGGTTGGGGGCTGACAAGGCAGGGCCTGCTGAGGACACTGCTGTGCTGAAGCCACTTCCCTGCTCACTCCCACCTAGAAAGAAAGCAAGCAGATTAAGCATACTGGAGATGGTTTCACTTTCTGCCCTGCTGACATTGAGAACTAAATGAAAGCTCACAGACGGCTGCAGACTTAAAAATTAAATATGCACTAGGGCACAGAGGAAAAAGTATTTAACAAGCCATTAGCTGTTAGCAAAATGTCCTGCCTCTAAAGGTACTCTGCAGCCCCAAAGAGCTTTTGTTTCCCTAGAAAAATAATCCATTCACCTTCAACTAGAAAATTAACACCTAACCTCAAATAATCCGTTTCAGAACAAACCTCTGGAGTACAAATGAACATAAGTTTTAACACACCCTTCAAGAAGAACTACATTTGAGTAACAGAATAACTAGCTTTTTCTCCTCAATTTATTATCAACTAAATCCAAATATCACTGCTACTATTTCATTAAAAACTAAAGCAAATTGTTTTTGTGGCAGAGAGGTAAGAAAGCTGCTCTGATAGCTCTTTGCAACAGCTGCAGCTCTCCATTCCAGAGCATCCACTACAGGTTGTAGTACAAATATAAAATACGTATTTGTATTTTTGAATGTTTTCATTATTGAAGTAATGATTATTTAGCTATTTTAATTTTGAATTATTCATCTCAATGGGAAATATGTTCCCAAAAAGCAGTCTTCCAATGACATCCTTTTGGAATGATGTCTTAAAACTCTTATCTTGCATATTTAAGGGTACATTAACACAAAATTCTGCTGATCACTTTGAAAAGGGAAATTTTGAAATACTGTTACAGTACTTTGACAAGCACAGCCATCCTTGGGGTAACTATACACATACAGAATAACCATAGCAAACAATAAAATTTAATACCTTGCCCTGCACTGAAGATATTATCTAAATTAGCAAGAGCTGCATATTTGTCAGCTGACTGAAGATTCAGTTTATTCACTGCAGCTTTACTGGCTGCAGTTGCTGTGGCGTTGCTCTGAGAAGCATTGAAGGATCCAAAATCAGCACTGGAGGATTTGGGGAAGTTATCAAAGTGAGCAAAATTAGCATTCACTGATCCAGCACTTCCACCTGTAACAAATTAAGTTAAACATGATCAATGCTCCAAAGTTAGAAAGTCTCTCCAAGTGTAACTGATGGCACAATAACCCTCCCTTTGTGGTTAAGTGAGGCAATGTGTTTGCCTGCCCCATCCTACCCATTTAAGGCTCTTTCCCATTTCCTTCAAAGTTCAGTGGGCCATCAGAAAAAAATTATAATATAGTATTTTGACTGCATATCAGGGATAAACACCCCAAACTTCAACACTTTAAATCACAGTCATAATTTGATCCTGAAAACTATATGCTATTTTTAGCTGTTAAAAATCATTTCAATAATAAAAGCTTCCTGGAAAAAGATTTATTTGTCTTAATCTTTAATACTCAAAATAAGAGAAGCTTCATTTCCCTACCACATGTGGCTAACAAATAACTACTAATTACATTTACTTAGTGGTTCAATGTTTAGTCATTTCAGGTGTCAGCTATAATCCTAAGCAAAAAAAAAAGTGCCTGGAAGTCCCAAAGTTATATGATTTCATGCCCAGGTTTAAAGAGTTTTGTTCTCTGTTCTCAAGAGTTTTAGACTGCATCCAATCAGGAAAGAGGTCAGGGGGAAGACACAACTCAGCTCTTTTATAACAATCTCCACTGAAGTCAGATATACATAAATCAATTTCATAAATCTGATATGAGTGCATATAACTGAACTTCAGATCAAGTATGACACCACGAGCTTCCATCTCTTCATTGTCCAGACAATTTAATCTAGGCAGGTCATACACTTAAATTTAAATGAGTTGTTCCATTAAGTGCATCACATTTTATAACAGTTGGTTGATGATTCCACTCATACTACAGAACTTTGTAAAACAGAAACACAACTTCCTAAAAGCATAAGCAACAAGTTGAAACATATGCAACAGTAGGAATGGAAGTGCTATACTACAATGGCATAAAATGAAGCAAGCTGAGTTTTCCACTGCGTGGAACTTACTGTGTACAGCCTGGAGAGGAAAAGCTGAAGTAAATTCACCAAAACTGCAGCTAGATGAAAGCGTTCTGAACGCTGGACAGCCAGAAATTGTGTGTGGGTTAAAGTTAACATAAGAAGGGAGAAAGAAAATTTGAAAAAAAAGTTTAAAACAACACCACACTCAAAAGAAAAAAAAAAAGGAAAAGAAAGTCAGTCAGCCAAAGATCTAGACAAACAGCAAGTGTAAACTCAAGCAGAAGTTGTAAAGCATGATCAAATTAAAGGAAAGCAAAATAAATCTTAGCAATAGGCTCTACACATGAAGTCAAACATACTGAAGTGTGTGCATACACTATACATATGCATAGACACACACTTGTTTGGTACAGTGACATCCTTTTGGATCTACTGAAGTGCTTCTCTTAGAAGACAGAGTCAATTCAATACTTATTAAAAGCAGTAGAGTTTATTCTTTTCATAGTTATTTCAGGTGTAGAGCTAACAAACACAGTGCCATAAATCAGACTTCTGAGTAGCATTAGGGGAAAAAAAAAATCAACACCAAACACAAGGAATTCATTTTGAGTTTCCCCAGAGCTTCAGATGGCTTGATCACATTAAAGCAGGCAGATGCAAGAAAAACTCAACTTCGGTACCTTTCAACATAAAGGTAAGGATTATTTCAATTAAGGATTAATCAAAAGTGCTAGGACTTCTACCTGTATTTTGGGGCTGAAAAGGAGACTGACTTGCTGTGGGGAAACCTCCAAAATTACTCGAGCCACTAGACTGTCCAAATGCATCAAAGTTTGCAAAACCTGCATTGGCAGAGTTCTGCGCTGTAAATCGCAAAGGAACAAAACATGTTAATGGATATGGGAAATAAACACAAAAACAGATGTATTAACTGAATCATGGTCATGACAGCCTTCAAGGGTTATGTCCTACCAGGTGCTGCTTTTGACATGAAGAAAACTACATGTTATTCTACAACTGAAAGTTGTCTTTTAACAAGCTCTCACAAATCACCTTCACAAAGCTGTATCAGTTAATGCTACTTCTGTCCTTCCCACACAAGCTGCTGCTCACAACTGCATGACCCAATGGAATCCACTCCAGCTTAACCCTAAGTGCTTGCAGTGCTGGCTGCTCAGGAAAAAACAGCCCATAAAGTACAGAATACCTAGTTTCCAAAACTAGAACTTGTGGGCTAACTGAACATTTCTTTGTGCATAAAAATCAGGAGGTATTCTTGTAACATATTGGCAATTCAAATTCCTCATACACCAAGTGCTTCTTCCTCAGGTGAATTTTGGTTGGCACAGCTTGAATAGTTTTGGCTAGGTTTATAAATTCATTTAACTGGAAAATTCAGTCTTTAAAAAAACTAAATCAGAGTACAGAAATATGGAAAATCAATGCCAGTGGCAAGAAGATAGCATTCATAGTATATCCACAAAATTAAATCCAAGGAAATTTCAAATAAAATTTCAGCTTTTGCCTTCCTTCCATGCCATACTATAGGAGAAAATAGAAGTTAACACTAATCTTAATTTTGATCAGTTGGACATTCAAGCATCTATAGACTCAAGAGGAATTGCACACCTAACTGGTAAGCTCCACAGAAGCCCTTAAACTCTATTATGAGCAAGAAAGGAAAAAATTATTTTAATCAAATGCAAAGCAAACCTTTTTACAAAGATAACTTGAATTACTATCTAAAGAAAGCTCACACAACACCTTCTGGAATAACAGATGGCAATACATTATATTTTTAGGTTAGAATTTGTTTATTCTGGAGAGATTTTGCAGATTAAGTATATACAAAGAGAATAAATTATGCTGATTGCTGAAGTACTGTAACTTAATAATCTCATAGTGCTAATTAAAAGTTCTATTATTTCAATTAATTTCTATTCAAAAACATCTGTACTACAGACTTATAAACTGAAAGGACATTTTAATACAAACTACTGTACTCCACAATGATGCCAATATAAATTAGTAGGAAAGTGCCTGCACTTTCCTTCCCAGAGTACCCTGGGAAAGAGTGAGGTTTGGCTGGACTCGATACCACATTTAATAAACCATGTGCATAAGCATTAGGTTAGAGCATGGTTTTGGCAGCAGGGAGCAGCCAGGGTGGTCCCTGTGAGGAGTGAACAGAAGCTGCCCCCATTGCTGCATAGCTGCTGCAGCTCCAAGACTGCCTCCCCACTGCCCAAAGCTAAGGCTACCAGCAGTGCTGGCTGGGGCACTGTGTTTAAAAAGGTTAAAAACCAGTGTGCAGCAGCTGTGCCAGAGAGGAGTGAGGAAAACGCAAGAGAAAACACTGCAGATACCAAGGTCAGCCAAGAGGGAGGGAAGGACATGCCCCAGGCCCATGGAGAAGACCATGGTATGAATGGCTGTCCCACTGCAGCCCATGAAGGACCATGGGGTAACACATTCACACTGCAACCTTGGAGGAGCCATGCCAGAGCAGGTAGGGAGGGCATGAGGAGCCTGGAGCTCATGGAGAGCTGCTGCTGGAGCAGTTTTCTGGAAGGAGCTGTGACCCTGCCTGAAGGACAGGACCATGGAAAGGACCCATGCTGGAGCAGTTCTAGAAGAACTGACACCCATGGCAAGGGCTCACATTCCAAGAAGTTTAAGAAGGACCATATCCCACTGCAGGGGAGGGACCCCACACTGGAGCAGGGGAACAGCACGAGTTAACTGCAATGCCCATTCCCCAGACCCCTCATGGGGAAGAGCTAAAATGGTCAGGAGTGAAATTACACCTCACAAAAAGGGTTGAAGGTGGGTTTGGTTTTATTTTTTTACTATCCTACTCTATTATTAAAGTGTCAACAAACTAAGTCAAGCCTGGTTTGCCCAGTTACTTTCTCTTGACTCATAAGCTTTTTCGTGTCACACAGCCCCATGGGTACCCGGAACCCACCACAGCATGAGAGTCAGCAAGGAGAAAAAAAAATACCAAAGTGAAAGCAAGATGGTGGGAAAATTATTTCCATATCTGCCGTGTGGAAAAAGCTGGCACAAACAGACAAAAATTACTTCTATTATATGCTCTGTACTGGTTCAAACAGCATTTACAGACTCCAAACCCCAAAGTTTGAGCTGTTCTGGTTTTTAAACCAGTAGTTTTTTCATAGGAATAGATTAGGAATTTACTTTAAAAATGAAAGTGAAACTTTCATCCTAATGCATCAGTTGGACAGGCAAGAGACTGATGTTTAGTTGACCAAAGAGGATTAAGTACATAAATGTCACTTCTAGAATAAGGGCAAGATTATTCATTTTAACCACTCACACAAACAGAAAACTATGTCAAGAATCTTAAAAGAATCTTAAATGAAACATCTTTTGGGTCCAAATTAAAAACTGGAGTGTATTATATTACAAAACACTTCATTTTACTGTATCAGCTGACACAGAAAGGATGACCTTCAAGTGAGCCCATGTTCAAGCAGTATTGCTGTAAAGCCTCTTCAGCAGAGTATACTGACAATAATGTTGTTTTATTTTATGCAGTAAAATTTCAACCTTTGTGAATGTGACACAAAAATAAAGACCAGGTAAGACTTGTACTCTGCTACACCTGGACAATATGTAAATTGCAAATTCCAAAATTCAGTTCTCCACACAAAAACCCAAGAACAAACCTAAGTAAGCTCAGGAACTGCAGGGGGTTGCAGACTGCCATGGATTTACAGCTGCTCTTGACACTGCAGACCAACAAGGCAGTACAAAGGCCAGTAGGCTACAGCCAGGAATGACAGCACAAGTCACAGCAATGCCAGCTGCTCCTACAATCTCTGCAGTTTCTTCTGTGAGGCTTGTACTACCTCATATGTCATTAAGGCACAAAACACTTCAAAACAGAAAAAAACTAAAATAAAATCTACATATACCTAAAGTGAAAAAAAAAAAAAAACCTCTACAAAATAACTCTTAGATAAAGCCTCTTCTTCCATGTCATCTGTAATAGAGGTGTGCTGTGTCACTACATCTTAGTAAAATCTTTTGTGCAGGTCATCTATTCCATCAGTTTTTAAGACATTTACATGCCAAAAATTTTGATCCTTGTTGCAACTACCAGTCTATAAACTACAGACACATCAGTCATGTACCAACTGAAAAATCTCAATTTTGCAGAAATTAGAGAACATTGTAAATTAAATACCAACAGTAAACATAAGGTCAGTATGTTTCCCCTTCAATAAGCAACAATATCCTGAGCCAGCTTAATACATCAGAGAACTTGGAAAGCAGAAACATATCACCAATTGCAGTTCCTGCATAATTTTCAAGATTTACACCTACACTTCACAGATTACAGAACAAGTTTGTTAATATTTTCCTATCAGCTGCCACACTCAGTAACTTATACTGAAGGATCTTAAGTATGCTGGTCTATTCAGTGATTTAGTTGGTATTGTGTATAGGAAGGGAAAAAACTCCATCCTTTATACACACAGCTAAAACCAAGCCCTAAAACAAGAAGACCAGACCGTAAACTTTGAGAAAGTAGCGCTGGACTAAGTGCAAATTCTCCCATCCTCCTTAGCAGTGTGTAATTGCTAACAAAAATTACATGTTTATACAGCTCCTTAATGAGCATTTCAAACTTATTTTTGCCAAAGCTGGCAGACTGATCAACCCTCCTTGCGTTCCAAAGGAAGGGTCTGTAACATTTTGTTATTCATTTCACTAACACTGCCCTGTACTTACTGCACACAAGACATGCCTTACAAGCACTTTACTACAGCAAGTCAGAAAACACCCTCAGGTAACAAGTCTGCAATACATGTTCAGCTATCACACACTAAGATTCAGGTCTCTGCCTTTTAGAAACTGATTTACTAGCCCTGATACTGCTTGGGGCTCTAAAACTTATGGTAAGAAGTCATGGGAATGACCACAATAGTTAGTCTGTGACCAGAAATTAACAGATTTTATTTATTCTGGAGTGTTCCTATAGCTTTCTATCCTTCTAAAAATTACCCAGCAGAGACGCAATGGAATTTTACCTAGATTTGGAACACAGTAATGAAATACTGCTTTAATGGAATTTTCATCTCCTAAAAAGCACTAAGAATAATAAAGGGTATATAAATAAAAGAATCATTCAGCAACAAGCTTGGAAAGAAATGATTAGAAAGAATTAACCATCTGCAGCCTTTTCAGTAACACTATGCAGCAGTGACTAGCACAAGTTCTCCCAGTTAAATACACCCCAAAAATTATGATTAACATGAAATCTAATTTTAAGGATTTTACAGGACACACAGAATATAACAATTGCTGTTGCAGTGTTACTGAATTCAGACATTTATTTCACCTTAATTTGGATAAAATTTGGTATTTTGCTCAGTTCCTCAGGTGTGAACCTTAAGTCCAACCTATGATACTTTATCTTGGCTGTTAACAGTTTCAGGACTGATTTGCAAGAAATCTCTCTTATTCTATGTGGCTTAGCAGCACCAGTTTCTCTCAGAACAACTAGATGAAAAGCCCATTCAGACCAGGCAGGCAAAGGTACTTTCCCACAACTACAAGGCAAGCTAGAAACAACAAACTTCAGTGACCACTGAACTGACTTTGTCTTTAGGATACACTTCTATGGCTCTTAGGCTTTGGCTGGGAAAAAAAAAAAAAACCCTGAGGGCTGAATATATTTTATTGAAGTCATCTTCTAAGAATTCAAGGCCTATCCTCTTTCCTCAGTCAATATATATACTCAAGGCTTGTTTATCCTTCCTGAAACTACAGAATACTGCTCACATGGGCAGTACTCAGCTTTCAAACAGACACACACACAAAAGATGAGATCACTCTTTAAACTGGGCAAGCCTTGGTTTTTCCTTTGAAAAATTGGCATTTATTATCAATGCATCTGAACTCCTTTAAAGTCTCTGTATCTGCTTGCTTTTCATGAATGCTCTTCCTAATAATTTTCAGAAAGAAAACTGAAGGTCTAATATCAGCTTTTCCCAACATTTTATTACTCATCCTCTCACTCTCTCCCCTAAAGAACCTAAAGTTTAGTAGTAGGCAGAAACAGTGTAATCACACATATCCTAGAGAATAGCTATAGCAACCCCCACTTCCAAAAGCATAATTGTCAGTCTTTATGTCTTCAACCTTTCATTACAAAGACCTGAAAGAAACTTTCAACAATACAACATTGCTAAGGCAGAGAGATTACATACATCTCATGAAGTTTAGTCAAAAGCCATCAAAATTAAAACTACATTTTATACAATTAAAAGAGTCCAAAAAGTGCTCCAAATACTACCTGTATGACTGTTGAAGTGTGCAAAATTAGCAAAATTCGCTGTAGCAGTTGACTGAGGAGGGGCAGCAGCAAAGATATCTGAGCCAAGGTCACTGAGGAGGTCAAATTGTTTCTTTTCTTGTTGCTGCTGTCCTTGAGATCGAACTACAACAGGAGACTACAAACAAGATTTCAATTAGCTAGTACAAAAAGGTGATATTTTACCAAACTGACATTTACAAAATATTAGAAGGCTAGACTAAGCTTATTTCTTTAACAAGACATTTATTCCTGAAGTTTAGGATGCTGTATGTAGTACACACCCTCCTCCTGTAGTATGAGGAATACTATTTATGCTACTACGCTGGCTCTTAAAGGAACTCTGTTGCAGATTTACATGGTTTAATAGAGCCAGAAGACTAAAGTAGCAATATATTATTAGCAACTTCAGATTTGGTATTTGAACTAAATACTGTACAAATACAAGCAATAAAACTTGATTTTACAAGACAGAATATAGTTATTCACTAAATTAAAAAAAAATCATTAGAATTCAGTATAAGTAGAGAAAAATTGAAGAATTTAATAGCAAGGCTTGAAGTTGCAATTTTCCACAGTTTGAGTTAAAAGAGGTCCATTTAAGAGCTGCCTGATGGCAGTTTTCAAACAAACTGTCTTCCCTCCAAAAATCGAAGTACACAGTGTTGCTTGACTTTACATAACAGCATAAGACAGTTTCAGAATGCATAGGAAGCCATAATAAATATGACATGCTTTCATCCACATATTCACTACTAATCTCAGTTAATAACATCAGTAGTTTTCTTATTTTCAGAGAGAAAATGCAAAAATGAAAATATAACACAGTAGGTCTAAACTTTAGAGGTATTTATGCAAAAGACAATTAATTCATCCTATCGCAATGGAGAGCTCTATTTACTGAAAATAACCACTAAAAATCAATTTGGTCAATAGAAACAAACTTCATTTAGTACGTGATCTGAAAACACGTGTATACTTCAGTAAAATACACGACATACAGTGATCACATTAGTTCCTACAGATCACAGCAGCTGTTACTGCAATAATTTTTGTGCCATTGAAAGAGCAACAAGGACTGCAGAACAGTTCTGTGCCCCTCAGCAATCATTACTCACTTGGCTAGGTGTGCCCTTGTTTAAGTGCAGTGCGGGTGCAGCTTCTCCCAAGAGAGATTTGAGCGGCTTCACCTCAGGTGTGCTGCTTGTACTACTGGCAGAAGAGCCCGAGATGGATGCATGGACTGATGCCACCACCTTTGCTTGCTCTGGAGGAACATACCTACATGCAAGAAGAGCAATGGTTTTTACAAGTTTCACATGACAATTTCTTGAGTTTGAAGTTGAGAACTGGCAGATCTCAGTTTTGCTACTGAAACCTCGATCCTGCAATAGACTCTATCAAATAGTTTGCAAAGTACCCATTCTTTAAATATGATATTTATTTTTTTAATGGACTAGAATTTAAAGTCATCAATATTTTTAGCACTTACTCAATATAAAACATGTCTTTCCCATACTAATAAATCAGATGGGAAATAACAGTTTGCAAAACTGTTACTTTACACTGTTGTTGACATCCTCTTAAGCCATTTCTGTTCCATCAATATGAACACTGAGAAACTTGTTTAGTTTGTCTTCTCTGCTTCCTACAGGAGCTCTACATAAAGTTCAGAAATCATTTCACTTTACAGAACTGTGTAATCTAGTCTGAAGAGCAGATCCAAAGAAGGAAAGAACATTCAAAATGAGAGCAAACAGTCCATCTTCACTTCTCATCACAAACTTTATAATAGTAAATCTTTAATAGGCAATCTTTATAATAGTAAAGGTATCTTACCATCTTTTCTTTTCATATTTTTCCTGTAGAAATTCCTTTACTTTCTGTGGATCCCTGAAGTCTGGAATTGCTGATGATCTATCATCAAATAGGCCTAGCCAAATCTGTTTGCACACCTTAATAAAAAACCACAACAACACAGATTATTCAGAGAAAATACCTTAATTCAAAACTTTTTAAAGTTTACTATTGTTAAAACATTAAACCATCAAAGTGTGTGGCTACATAATTTATATTCCATTCTGAGCTGCTGTAACAACTGACTGCTGCACCATGTACTGGTCTAAATACCTAAAGTTGCCTGTCACAGCAGGGCAAGCAGATCCCAGCATCCAATTTCACCATTCAACACTCCTTTTATGAAGTATTTGTAGAATGTGCCCATGAAATGCAAAGCACCTGATTTCTACTTGCAATCTTTAAGATTCTTCTCCTTCACCGAATTTTATACATTCCCTTACTGTACTTAAGGGCTTAAAACTGTTTCAATAGATTCCATATGCCTTAAGCCTCAAAGGTAGATTTTAAAGAATCCAAAGTTCAGTATTTATACTTTTAATTACTATTTGAGTACAAGAACTGTTTTTCCAAAGGCCTTTGTTACCATGATGCAGTTTCTACAATACCATATACATTTGAGTGATGGTACGAGATAAGGAGTAAAAATACTCTTGTTCCAATTTCATTTTCTAATTGTAGTTGAGAGTGAGCAAAAGTTTAACCACTTGCAAAATTCTCAGTATGTTCAAGCTTTAATTCCTGAGCAAAACAAGAGGAAAGGTGTTCTCAAAACTAAAGAAGATGTAGGAGTTTCAACTTGAAATGTTTTAAGCCTTTCAGACTATTCTGCAAGTAACCTGAATATGCACCCAAACAATAACACCAAACATTAGCTGCCCTCAAAAATCACAGTGCCCTTTTAGAACTGGTTTCTTCCAGAGAAGCAGAGTCAAAAAGGCTTTGTTTTTGTGATGCATACCTTTTCTTCCCGCACCCTTTCTGAAATAGCCCTGACCATGCCTCCTACCTGACTACTACAAACATGTCCTCTATCCCTGCAAGTGTCAGGTTTTCAATATTGTTCCCAGTGACCTTCAGGCTCTAACAACCAAGAGCTGCAAAACTGATTGCTCTGAAAGCTGGCAAATCAAGGTAAAAGCTGTGATACTTCCACTTCAGCATCTTCCCCAAACTACTTGGCAAACCTGATAAATCTTATAGGTCATTTCAAAGATTAGAGAGATTAGGCAGACATCCTAACTATGTATTTCATATTTGATGTTTCAGCTTTAAATAGTCCAATTGCATATTCAACACCTAACAGTCCTTATTACCAACATTATCATCATCTGCTGGATAGAGACAAACAACAACAGGAAACAGATCCAATGATCAAAAGATATTTTTAAAAGAGTATTTATATAGCTAATTTAGAGCAAAGATCAGTAGTTACTACCTCAAACTCAGCAACTCTGCATTCATTCTGCAACTGCACTCCACAATAGGGTCAAGTTCAACACATTGATTTGAGTTCTCAAAATTAAACAGTCACAGTATAGCAATAGATAAAATGAAGCTTAATATATTTGTTTAATACATCTTCAAACAAAATTAGAAGACAAACTTAGTCAAAAAAGTCACAAGTCTGTTCTAAAGTAAAGGCTAATATGAAGAATTACTGTTTTAGTAGTATCAATCTTTCACTACTTTTTGGTGACAAAACATATAAAGTCAGAATATTTATGTGTGTATCTTTAAACTTGCAGTGAATAGCCTGAAGTGAGCCAGCAGTAGTATTTCCATACTTAGATTTGAGAGTATAACTATACAAGCAGCAGTCATATGATTGCTAGGAGGAAGAGAAGTCCTGCCTGTGTCTATTTACAGAATCTCTAGCAGCAGGAGTTGGTGGTGTTCAAATCTACACAGTCCCTCCCCTAGCTCAACTTCAATATTGGAAAGAACATCAGGAAATACTGAAGAAAAGAAAAAATTGTGCTTAATTTCAGACAAGCAGAAAGACAAATGTTGTAACAGCCCCTACTTGATTCTGCACCCAGCACTGTAACACCTGGGGTTCCACCATGATAATCAGTTTGCATCCAGCCTGAGACATGCTGGCAAATGACAGAGGAGGGCCTCTTCTCCACCCATACCAGACCATCCAATTATTTCTCCTTCTCCTGCCATCCAAAACAAGTCAGATCAAAGAAACTCATCATAATTACCAAGTCACTGCTACCGTTGAAACCTGGAGGAGATCAACTCACAGCAACTAACCACAACCCAGTTTTTCATGTTTCTCCCCTCCCAGTTTTTTGCTTCATCTTCCCCTTGAAGTGCCTAAGCATTTGGAGTAAGGGGGAAAGAAAACCAAACAAAAAACTCTCAAAACAAACAAAGAGAAACCCCCAACAACAAACAATCCAAACCAAAAAATCACCACAGCTCCGTGTCAATGTCTCAGGCCATCATGACCACTACACGCAATTTCTGTGAGGACTCAGAAAACAAGGTGCTGAGTGACTTCAGATCATTACCAGCTACAGAGCCCTAGTAGATACAGTTCTATGAATATGCAAACAGGAACGGAGGAGGACTGTGCTGAACAAACACCTGTTCGTTTAAAATGATGCAAGCTTCTTAAAGGCATCGGCTCTTGCCATTGCACTGCAATTTCTGCAAACCTTCAGAAAACAGCCTTCCAAAAGTGTTTCCTGGAGCAACTAATTCCTTCTAAATACCTAACCACAAAAGGAAGTAACAAGTGAAATATGCCTTAAGTCATTACTGTAATTAATTTAAACAAACTGCCAGGCATTCTGTGTTCTTCTGCTGCTGGTAGCACAGAGAACAGTTTTACTAAATGGGCAACCAATTTTACTACCAGTTTTACTAATGGACATCCACTAAGCCAAAGAACCTACTTAGTCACACACACTTCAGCAAGACATTCTCACTGTTCCAGAATCTGACTGCAGGAGCTGTACAAACAGTGTAAAACATTTACACAGCAAATGCAAATTAAATTTCACCTAGGTTTCTTTACCTGAAGAGTTATCAGAGGAAGTACAATTTCTTAAAAGTTCTTAAAATGGACAAGTCTTAAACCAAAACCAGACACCCACAATAGGTAAGAGTAGTTTGGGTTAGTGGGAATGATGGAAAGAAACCGTAAGATTTTAAGTGGGTGTACAACATGACTGGAATATGAAGGGTAAATCACATCCTCATAAGGGCATTTCAGACCATGCTTATGCCAAAAAAAGGCTGTTTTGTCTTCCTACTGCAGTTGGGCTTGATGATCTTAAAGGTTTTTTCCAACCTACACAATTCTGACTTAAGTCCTTTAGAAAGCCGTATTTTATGAAGTTTTAGAACCACACCAGAAACCATGCAAAGGCACATATTTCTGTCTGAAGCAGCACACAATGCTTTGAACATCAGCAGCCATTCCAAGCAGGCATTCAGAGCCCAATAAAAGGCTCGTTGTCTTCCCTTGTTTGCTGGTGACCTGTGTGCTCTGTCTAGCTATACTTCTGCTACCATCATCTGACTTGACAGGGATCCACAACACTGCATCGATTATGCTTCAAGTGAACCACAAAACAATTTTCGGCCATCTAAAAAAGCACAAATGGCAGAGAGCTGTGCAATACCACAGGATGAAATGAAAATTGAAAAATAAAATTTAAAGAACACTGTTGTCAGAGACAGAACTCACATCATGTAATTGTGTTATCTTGAAGTAGTTGTCTGTCCATAGTCATTTTAAAGTAAGTCACCAACAGTCCTGAAACTTGTGCAAAGAAAGAAGTTTGCTGTGAGAAATTTTTATTTTTGCTTTATTTTTATTGATCAGGTCATCACATTTTTTGCTTCAAAGCTATTCAGAAGTTACTCTTGTGATAAATATCAGGGAAACTTATGCCATACAACTTGTTTATGGTGGGGGAAGATTACTCAGCATTTATACCTTTGGTACCCTGATTACTCCCCACTAATTCACCATCTGAATTGGACAGATACCAAAAGATTCATTACAACAACAACAAAAAAAAGCCAGTACAACTATAGAAAGATCAGACTGGCAACTTTAGTTGCCAACACCTCATCATAAGCTTCAGTGCTATGTTCTGTCTGGCCCAACAGCTGCCCAGGCAGGACACCTGAACAGCACAGTTACTCCCACAGTTACTCAGCACAGCTATCCACAGCATGTGCTGACTCTTGCAGGGCATTACTCGCAGGACATGGGAGCAAGGAGAAACTGCAAAAAGGCATTAAAGGAAATGTAAACCTGCACAAACCCAAGCCTTAAGCAAGCTGTTACTCTACTAAACATAGTTTTCTTCTTATTTAATACAAATTCACTATCTGAAAAAAAAAAATCCATGGAAGTAATTGTTCTCAATTTTAGGTAATTTTGAGAACGTATGTTTTGAGAAATTTGAATTTGATATCCCAAGGAGCATGTATTTCAAACCACCCCTCTAACAGCTCCATATATAAATCACACTTGCAGAGCTCATTCAGAAAGTGCTGCTGCTGAAGTTGTATGACACATCTTCAGCCTCATTTTAACAGAATTACTCATTCCTTTGCTTTTACAGATAATATATGAACCATCATCCCAACTCACCACACAATTACACAACACTACTATTAAGGTATTGGGCCTAAAAATTCTATGGCTTTCTGAAATCCTTCTACATTGCACCATCTCCTTGGGAATACTCTGGTTCAGCCATTTAATATTAATATTGTTCTTTCTGCAACAGCAGCACCAATAGGCCTGAGCTCGAAAGCTCTGTTTATTCGCTGAAAGCTTTGCTATACTCTTCCTCTGGATAACCACAGCTCTATCAAACAAAATGCTCTGCTTAGAGAAGAGCCTGACAAGCTGGAGCCAAGAGTAAACACTCAAGTTATGTGGAAGCCCCTAGAAACAGTGGAACATATCCAACAATCCATAATCATTGTCCACTGTCCCTGAAAAGTGTAATTAGTCCATGTCCCACTGGTTCACCAACAGAGCAGGGGAAAAAAAAAAGGAGAGCACTGAAGTCACAATGACTAAGCATATGCAGCATTTGAAGGTCCACTTTTGTTGAAGGCTTTACTTTGAAGTTTTGCACCTACTACACTCTGGGGGCTGCAAAAATCAAGACAAAGCAAAGTTTTACCTTGTCAGGTAACAACAGGTAGATACCAGTTGTCTTCATGGAATGAAAAAGTTCATGAGAATCCCTTTACAACTGCTTTGGGAAGGATAGTACCTGTCCTCTGCCAACAAGCTCCAGTAGTGCAAGGGATGTCATCAGACACTTGGCAACCAGATACTGGGACGTTCAGAATTAGATCAGCAAGTACAGCATGAAGTAAAGAGGGAAAGAAAATCACAACCAGCATCAACCTACTCACCCTGACCTAGATAAAAACCCAGGAGGTAGCAAGGCAGAAACTGTGAGTTTCCGTAACTTAAATATATCATTGAAAGGAGAAATTAGGCCAAGTGCATATTGTATGTTATAATAAAGCCTTTACCTTTATTTCTCTTCATACCATTGGTTTCCCTGAATCTGCACTCCACAGCTATTCCATCTGAGAGAGAGCTTTTTTCCCCAGAGTAATTATATTTACCATACATTTGGTTTTCCATACATTATTTACATTTGTAGTCCTACACTTTGAGAAATTACCTTTGTTTTCAGCTTTGACAGAACACAACAAGAACACATCCCATTTAGTGCACATCTGGCCCACCACGAAGTTAATCAGAAAGGTTTCTGGTTAAAACCTGGCCTCCACTAACTTTTCATGCTTTCAGGAGTTCCAAGGAGGGGTCAAAGACTGAAAGGAAAATACGTGTACCTGTTTTTCCACAAAAGTTTAGCTTTTGTTTTGCTTTATATTTGTTCGCATGTTATGGGGTTTTTGCCTGTGTGCTTTTAGAGCTGGGCAAATAGGAAAGAACAGGCCGACTAAAAAACTGTTAATTAAGAAAAGAATCAGCACTATCCACTAAATTTTGCAGAAACACTGAGAATTTAAGACTTCAGTTATTTTTATTCCAGTGCTTTGTATTTCAACTACCAAATAAAGCTTTGCCATGTCATAACCATTTCACTGATAGAGATCTCCAGTGTGTGGGGAAAGGCGGATATAGGAGAGACAAAGGCCTTCTGCTTAGACAACACAATGAGCCACCACACTTCAGAAACTCCTGTTAGCACAGTTGTGCTAGTCAGGAAGAATAAAAATTCAGTCAGGCCAGCAAAGTTACATTCTTGCTCATTAAGCCTCCTGCTCCTGTATGTGGTGAAGGCAGCAAGGCAAGGAAAAGCTCTCAGAGGACACATCCTTGTGTTGACAGAAGCTGTACTTCAACCTAGGAAAAAGCACACTACTTGACCTACAACACTTCTGGAGACCCAGACATACCGCTGCATAGGAAGATTACACATGTCAGTCTAGTTTAAAAAGCTCTAACAAGATAATACCTTTCAGGAGGCTGGTAAATGCCAAATTAGATTTCTTCTTCTCCCCACCCCTGCCAATAAAATATCCTCAGTCATGCACCAAATATAATGCTGGCAGTGCAAAGAACTGCACATTACCACACAACAAAACTAAGTTCCAAAACATAACACCCTACAGGAAGAAAGATTTGGAAACAGTTTCTTTATGTAAGCAAGTTATAGCTTTGTTTAGTAATCCTGCACTTCTGATGTCAATATTATTCATTAATCTCTGTAAGTTAAAAGAATTTCATACTGCCAGAGTACTGATTTCAAAGGCAGTTTGGGTCCAGAAGTTATAGTGGTTTGATAAGCAGAGTGAAGCCAGTAAATCCAGCTAACAAAGACATTGTTCTACACACAATCAGCTCATGTATCTCTGTATTGTATTAGCAGAACCAGCAATGTACTCCAGGGACACCTGACTGCCCAGCTCGTGCTGTCAGCACTCATCAGCTCCAGCTTAGGACTGCTCCTTTCACTCCAGGGTTTCCAGGCCACATTCCACAGTAAAGGAGATTCAAGGGAAGCATTCTTGCCTGGCCTAACACCAGCTCTGAACCAGGTTCAGACTGCTGCCAGTTCTGCAAGAGTGCAAGAAACAGGGACTTGCACAGGTGCTACTGAGAGTCAGGAAAATTGGCACCGAAATTCAGCACTATTAAAATAACTCCAAGCAGCTGAGCATACCTTTGTGTATTCTACTCATTAGCTCAGGTAAACATGGCATTTGCCCCAGAGTAACAGAGATTTTATAAATCCAAGACCATCAAGATCTTTTTCTTCAACCACTTGCAAATTAGAATGGGTTATTTGGAAAGGTTATAAAATACCTGTCATCTTTCAAAAGGGTAGGAGAAAAATTAACTCTGCAACTGGTTTGCCTCATAATACTATTCTTCATCTTAGGAGAAAAGCTTCTGAATAAATATTCACAGTTATAATGGCAACAGGAGATTAGCACCACCTCCACTTTCTTCAAGCAGCAAGTTCACTTCCTACTACCACTGCACAACTGAATCAGAGGCCAAATCAGCACTAGCATCATTTGAGGATGAGTATTCAAGCAGACACATCTCCATATCACTCTCTCCTCATTATTCCTAACAAGAAAATGTGCAAATACCTCACACTGCTCTTCATGAAGACAGCAAGGAGACGAAAAACCCTACCCAGTGAGTCAGAACTGCCTTTATCCTTCAAAAGGATTTCAGAAGGCACTTGAGGAATGACAGCTGGAAGATGCCTCCATTCTTGCTACAGTGACCTAATCCCAACATAAGCAAAACTGGAGACTGGTCAGCTGTTTATACCTCCAGATGAGTAAGCAACACCAAAATATAGGTGTCTTCTAATACAGTATAAGGATTTAAAACTTTGTTTGACGCAGTAAAAACTCATTTAAAATAATTTTCAAGCTACCTGTGCCAGAAATTTCTTAGAATGTGTATAGATGGGGAAGAAGATGGTGTCTCACCTAAGGAAGAGCTGCTCTGAATAATCTCTCCCTGAAGCAGCTGCTTTGCAGAAGCCTTTCAGTAACTGAATGTTTCACCCATGTGTGCCACAAAGAGGGTCATTTACAACAACTGGGGAAAAGTTGGTATTTTAAATATTATGAAACATTTTAGGGTTTTTTCTTTGTTTGGTTTGGGTGGTTGGGTTTTTTTAGAGGACTTCAACCTCATACAATATACTGACCTTATAAATACCCTTTGAATGAGAGTGGAAAATGACTTCATTTAAGAACAACTCAGCACCTTAACTACTTTATCTCATGGAAGTTTTCTTGCTATTTTACTTTGTATTCAGAACAAGATCCCTATTGTACAACCACGACCTACTCTTCTGGAAGCAAGAAAGGTTATCACAGAGGCCTTGGCCATGATGGAGAAAGACTCGAGCAAGAAAGTTGGAATGAAAGTATTTTAGAAGTTACAGAAAAATATAAGTTAAACATGATAGATTGCCAAAAATGTTGAGCTTTTTATATGTATCACTTTAAAATTGTTATAACCGTTGATATTAAAACATTGGACAATTCCATGTTTGAAAAGTCTTATTTTAGGCAATTTCCTTTCTTCCAATAGATACAAGAGCCTCCTATGCTGAACAGTAAGCTAAAGAAAAAAAAAAAAAAAAAAGGGGGTTTCTTTTGTCAGATGAATTTCCTCTGTCCAATACATTATCTTATCTGCAGATAAGTATTCCAAAGTTCAATACTAACAAGGGAAAGCAAAATGCCTATTTAATTACTGCAATATGAAGTACAAAACCATGTTTAACTAGGTTTTAAACTTCTAACAGTCTTTAAAACAATAATAATTTCTATTCAATATTTGAGCACTCCTTAAATGTGCCATCAGCACCTACAAGTGTCTATTCAGTTCTACTTAAGAATTAATGCAATAATCAACAACCTAAAACTAAACTCAGAAAGACATCTTCATTTAGGGGGCAGCTCATTTAAATCATTGCAATCCTCTGATTAGAGTACTACAAGTGCAAAGACCTATCCTTTTGAAATAGAGCAGCACTGCAGAGGTCTGTGATTTTTTTTTTTTATGTCAATAATAAACTATGTAACAACTGAATCATAACGATTAGCAGACTAGTCATGGCTATGAGAAGGACAACCACACCAATCAGTTGAGAAGGGATCACTTAAGGTTCCAGATCAGTGAAAACAAACGCATCACATTCTCTAGACATAGCAAGTTTAGTAAATGAAATTAAAACAAATACAGGGAGAGAGCTACAAACACATGTTTTCCTTCACACTTTGTGAAGCTTAAAGCAAAGCTGAAGTTTACAATCTAATCTTACGGAAAGAGCCTCCAACACGCTCTTATGTGAATCCAGAGATGATTCTTTATTAAATTTCCCTATGCAAAAAGTCAGTAATACTGACTTATATATGCTCTATACATATACACACACATGCAATGTTCTATAGTTTTAAAAAGCCCAACCAACCTAAGCCATCAAGAGTATTTTATAAAGTCTCGGAGAGTTCAGGCCTTGTTCTAGCTCTGTCTAGAGGAATCAGTCACTAACAGTCATTTCAACAAATAACACATGTTTACCAGGGCAGAAAAAGAAATTACTACTTCTGTTTTCATTCTTCAACCTGACAGTTATGAATGGACCAACTTTAAGAAAGTTAAGTATCAGCATTTTACTGAATGATGGGATTTATCCTCACAAAGCTTCACAAAAGCACACTAATAAAACACACTCTAGCCTACAATCAATAGTTCTACTAAACAGGGTACAGATGCAATCAATGTGAAGCAGAACCTTATCTAGTTTGAACAGAGGCAAAATCTGCCTCTAAAATCCTCAAGGCTACAGCATGTTATTAAAACACAAACTTCACCTTCAAACTTAAGTCAGCAATAGCCACATCCAGGGCCTAACAGCTCCATGTATTCCCACAGAGGCAATCCAACATTTACCTCAGATTTTTTTTTCTTCTATTAAAAGGAACAAAAAGTCAGTATGCTAGAACTCTTCAAAGCTGCCACGAGGTAACAATTTCTCCCTTTCCTTCCTCTGTCCAAGAACATTCAATATGGATATACTTTAACACACATATGTAAGTATATGGATATGCTTTTATCAAGTATTTAAAATACTTATTATTAATTATAAATTAATTATTCATTATTATTTTATTAATAATTAAAACTAGTAGAAGACTTTCTGACACCAAGTGTGAAGAAATACAGCTACAAGCTGTACTTTTGTATTTATTTTGACGCAGTACACTCTTTCAGGAAATACTGCTGTGGTCAGTTTCAAGTTCTGAGCTTACAGGAATAAAAAAAGGTGGCTGCATATTGCCTTATGCAAAATCAAAAGAAAACCCAATACAGAAATACTGATTATGTGAATCTTGTTTGTCTGGGTTGGGCAATAACATTATGATGATCAGCTACCCAATGAAACAAGCTCTTCAGAAGCCTCATTTCAAATGATGTTGGCTTCAAAAGACTTCTGTCTAGCTTTTGCCAAAAAAAAAAAAAAAAACCAAACAAAAAACGCTTAGTTTTCTTGAAGTAGTGTTTTCAACTTTAATACTAAAGTGCCAAACCCACTTTATTTTCCAAATAATACTTACTTCATTTCCATGTTTCTGCAGAAACTCTATTTCCTGTTGTGTGAACGTAGTCATTGAAATCGACTTCACTCTGTGGGGTGGATTCAAGCCCCGCCTGAAAGAAGAAAGAGGTGTTCAGCATTTGGGAAATTTGTCATCATACAATCACATTTAACACTACAGCTAGACATTTTAAAATCAGGAGCCATCTCTGTAAAGCACACTCATTCTTGGTACTGCCATACAACTTAAGGCTATGTAAGCTCAAGTAACACTCAGTATACAAAGCTGAATAACAACTTCAGGGGAGACCAATATTCACAACTGCCCACGCAAAGTCACTCAGGCACCTTCTATGCAAATTTAGGAAAACAAAATTAGACCTTTTTTAAAAATCATAATCTGCTTCACCCTTGCCTCTACCTTTTGTCTCTCACTCTTGGGTTTCTTGGTAGTAGTTTCCTTTTCCTCCAACTCTTTCCATACTTTGATCTCTTATCACAACTTCTACACAGTAACTAGATTTCTTCAACTTAAACTGTCCAGCTCAGTATTTTTCTCTTGCTTTAACCTACATTTCCTGTTTCCTCACAGCATCTTTTTACAGTTTACTTTTTGCCCCTGAACTCACAGGGGCTTACTCCTCTTCCTGAACACTACGGAACTAACCACAACAAAAGCAAAAAGACACTGGTTTTAGCATGCTCTCACATGAGAGATACCATTGCTAATGCCACAGCTCCAAACATGAGCAGCTCTGCCTGAAGCCCAGACTGGCACCACTCTCACATCCATGCCAGGCTCCCGCAGCAGAGCCAGCACAACACCAGGCATTTGTGCTGCTACAGCCTGACACTGTCAAACCCAGTTCAGTCACAGCCTGCAAGCACAGAGAGAAAACATGCTGAGCAACAGCATCAGGGTAAGAAAAAGCTGGCTTTCTTTTCCAACTCCTCCTTTAAATACATGCTAGCTACTGCTTTTGCCCACAACTGCTTCCCATCAAACCCAAGCTGTGCTTTGCCTAGTGGATGCAAGAACATCCCATCCCACATGTGCCAAGCACTGGAGACACTCACCCAGGCAATACCAGGGGGCAGTTTACACTCAGGTTAATTAGGCCTGGATTTCTGAAATACCATCTTAAAAACCAATTCACATACATTGACCATGAGATACCAAAGCACACAAACAGCTTTCCAGGGATGCAATACGGGCCTAACAAATGGCTAAGAAAATCAACCGTATTGCTTGTATTTTTCCGTACACTTAATTCTAAATTTGGTTCAGATTGCTTTAAGAAAAAAGAAAAAAAAAAACCAAAAACAAAACAACACTGACATCTAATTTAGAACAGCCAGTAGATTTCTTTAAACTCTGTGATTATCCCAAGAACATTAGCTATAAATTAAATTGTTATCCATCAGAACAGCCTATGAAAAAAATCTGACATTCCAAATATTAACATTAAATTCAACTTTGGCAGAAAAACTTTAGCACTTCAAGTTCTCCAAGTAAGTCTAATGGGAAAAATACTGTGCTTTTAGCTTGGAAATTCACCTTCACACCTAAATTCAAGTGTACCTGTAAGACAATTCTGATCCTGTGTTAAAGAACTCCACATTTTTAATCAGAAGTTGAATATGGGTTAGAACACTAAGCAGTAACATTTTAGCCTAAGTTTCATGAGAAAAAAAATTTGAGATAATCACAGTTTGAAACACTTGGATAAACAATTAATTGTATTTTGCTAAGAAATGCAGTCATTTTGAATACCTTCAAAGAGAAGTCATTTACAGGCATATGAAAATTTGTTTTACAGAATACCATTTGCTTCAGGAAACTTTTGAAATCAGAGCAACTGACATTAGACTCCACAGTTCAGCACCTTGACATGGTAGAACTTCCACTGAAGTTGGTGAGAGAGGTTTTACGATACTTGATTAAACTATCTTCTCTCAAAATATTTAAATTTCTTGGTAAATTAAAGTTACTAATTTAACATCTTTCATCTAGCTGTATCATCTACAACACAAATAAATTACATTTATCAAAATCCTATAATATTATCTGAGTTATTTTTAAATTAAATGCTCATTTTAAGATGATGTAATTAATTTATAAGAAACCTGTAGGAGTTCTATGCAGTTAAAATTCATTGTTTCAGAGCTGGTGCTAGGATTAGGTTTTGCTTATTTCTGGCTTTTAAAAGAAACACCTCAGTCTGTGCATGCAAGTAATTACATTTCACTAAATGGCACTTGTAGCATCACATATTGAGTGACAGCATAGAAACAAAGTTGGCATCCACTTGGCACTTCACACAGATCTATCTGCTCCATCAAATGTTATATGACAATTACTGTCCCTTGCTTTTACAGTAAGTATAAAAGCAGTTCTGTCTGCCTTAGTCTGTTCAATTTACTCTCCTCCTAGTAATTAGAATAGCAGCACAGTTAGGTAGTTGTAAACTATTTAATAGCTATTTAAAAGCCAGAGCTATTCACTAACACATTGACATGTTTCTCAGCACAGGCAGTATATCTCAACTTTCCCACTAGCTCCTGCTGGAAATTCCTTTTTGCAGTACGTACAGTTGAAGTGCTCTGTTGTACCTGTGTTAGCAATTTCAAGGCACTGCAGAAGTTCTCTAAGACTTACCTACTCTACAGTGATCTACCAGGGCTCTTTAGAGCGTTTACAGCAGCAAACACTGACATCTTCAGTATCTTCAGCTCTATTAAGCAGCAATATTAAATGTGGTTGAGGCCTAGATAAGATTTTGTATCATCTCACCAGAGACTTCCTCCATGCTTCTCTCTCCAGTGAAAAGTTCAGACATATAAGGTTTCATGGTATACACACTATATCCACATGGGATAAGAGGAATTCACATTTCCTCTTATACCATCCTGCTAAAAGAAGGAAGACATCCCCCCTAAAGGTCAGATCACCACACAGAGGTGTCAGATGTCTGGCAGGATGAAAGACAGCATGGAACCACGTCAGTGGTCCAGGTAATATTGGAAATTCTGAACAAAACTTTAACAGCCATAATCTAAAGTAAACTATAAAGCTGCAATACTGTACATTCAAGTATTTATGTCCATTGAATACGGCAAAGGATGCAGGCAATCTATGTAAAGCTTCCTCTTATGCTAAAGCAGCCTAAGAAGTCGGCCCAAAAGAAGGAATTCAAGACAAGAAGCTGCACACAAACACAGCCCAAGCATTATCTTCCTTAGATAAATTACTTTGATTCTACCATTAGAACAACAAACTATTTTTTTATGATTTCTAACATCCATTAATGGCCTGGAATTTCCCTAAAACAGAGCAGTTGTGCAATTTTTGAAACAGGATTCAGGGACCAACCCTTCCTTACCTTACAGAGACTATTTAATGACCCAAATGATTCACAAACACCTCATCTACATATGGGGGAAGCTTATTGGTAGACAGCCAAGTACAATTATCCCTTATGAGGAATTAACAAATCTCCTTTTTCATAGGTAAAATGTTTCTTTCCCTGTATTTGACAAGTGTTTCACACAATTCTAATGCTTTACAGTACTCCCTATTTAACAGGGACAAACAGATTACAGTCCCTTAGTGCAAATTATCCATGCCTAAATTTAAATTGACCCTGAACTAGTATTTGCAATCTGCCCCTGTGCAGCAGTACCAGTTACTCCCTTCCCTACAACAGAGCTCCTGGGGAAGGCAGCAACCAAACGCCACCTCAGCACTTAAACCAGACTGCAGCTCTCTCCTCCCAAGAGGCCCTGGGGAAGGATGACAGAGTAAGACAATTCTGCCATCTGCACTTATCCAGCACACCAGAGCTAGAACATCCCACACAGAGATCCCACTCATCACTGCCAACTTCTTCACGCTCAGCAACGATTATTTCTGTGGAAGAGCACTATGACCAGAGATTCCAGCCCAGAGTCTCCTCCACTGACCCTCACTGAGTCACAGCTCAGCGTAGGGGCAGCTTCAGAGAACATGAGACCTCTGTTCTCCAGAGGGCATTGTTAAACTGGTGCTCTCACAAACAAAGGAAGCTTTAAGGCCACTGACACAGGATTCTGCAGTCTGGCAGTTGAAACATTAAACATTCAAAACACAGTCAACAAGCAGTGGATATTTGTTTCTAACATAATTTAGCGGCAAATTATAGTTGAACTTGTGATTGTTGGCAGAGCAGCCGACTGCAAAGGCTAGGGCTGGGAGGGGAGAAAAATGTGAAGAGTGAGCTCTGGCAGAACAGAGGGTCCCTTTCGTGGGAGGAATGGTGGGCAGACGGCTGCTCAACACTGCTCATGTCCCCTGGATCAGATTTTAACACCAACTCGAATCTAAGCCAGCAAAATCTGATCCCCTAAAACGCAGGAAGGTGAGGCAAGTCAAATACCGAGCCATCACAAAGCACCCCACACACCCAGATGTCCAGAAAACAAGCACCAGAAAACCCAGTGTGACAGCATTCATAATTATTTCTGTGCTACTCTAATTAGCAAAAAGGAATATAAGCAGCACTGGCCATTCCTGATACTTGCAGACCTCCCTGGAGACCCTCCACCATCTCACAAGCTCATTTATTTTTAATAGCAGACAACTCATATACACATTTTGAAGCAGCGTTAAGATTAATTTAGGTTTTTCCTTAAAAAATAACCAAACATTCTTTCTGAACTGCACAGTGTTCAGTGTGGTATAGACACATTTCCTTTGCTCTCCTGCCTTGCAACTGAAAACAAGAAATATAGTAACACAGAAAATATCCTTAAAAAATATATATACACATACACAGAGACCCAGAACACATGGAGTCATTTTCCAAACATGCTACAAAGGAAAAAAAGGACTGATAAGTCATGCTAACTCAATCACCTTCATTCTAGAACTGTTTATTTAGACTTTTAAAATTTCTGCTAAACTTATTCTAGGGAAAGAACAATAACTTATCACCACTGCACAGAGACGTTATCGTTTGCTACTATTCTATCAGCCAAATACTTCTATCTGCTGATACAGAAGTCCCCTATCCATGAAAATTTTAAATTTAAAATTTCAACTAGGAGCATCACAAGTAGCCAGAAGGAGGCCAACAGTTGTAAAAATCTAGCATAAAAGGGCTTAGCATTTCTCAAAGTACCTATTATGCTGTAAACATTCCTTGTTGCTGAACAAGAGACTTCCAAAATAAGTTGGGAGGGAGTTAAGAGGCCAGTGAGAAAAAGGATAGGAGTACCTTAATTATCACATCAGCAGATACAAAAAAGAGTCAAGATTAAATAAAAAAATTATGTAATACAAAACATGTGCAAGCAGACTGCTAAACAGGGATATTTTCCGTTGGTGAACTGAAAACATGTTCTTTTTATCAAAGTTGGGAGCGGGCTGACTGTGAGTGCTACAGAAGTACTTGAAAGCAGAGATGCACACACAGCTGAGATACAAGGCAGAGAGGCATTTGATAAGACAAAGGGAAGGATGTCACTGTCAGCAAGCCACATGGGAGCATCCAGGAAAACAATAGTCATAGCTACCAACACAATCCTTTGAATCAAAGGACTTCTGTCAAACCAAAATAATCTCCCTGCCAACATTTCCCAAGATACAGGTTTGCTGTAATAAAGAGAAATCTTCCCGTGGTGTATGACTGTAATCTTGACCTGAGCACACTGCTCCTCCAGAGCACCTCCTCCCGCTCTCAGGGCAGAAATTGTGTATAATTCCAGATATCCTAGATTCTTGTACAACACCAAAAACTTGAGTTACCTTGTGTGATGCTAGCACACTTTTTTTGCCCACATGAAGAATTTAAACACAGGGGACAAGTGGAACTATTTTAAGAGGAAGCAAATTCACACTACTGAGCATGAACCTTCTCCTACATGCACCATTTTGCACAGCAAAACTTCTGCTCTGGTAAGCCTGATCTGACCCAATCACTTAAACCCCAGGTACTATGGAAAAAACCTCCTGTCATCCACACTTCTGACTTGACAAGCTTCACCTTCAACATTAAGTCAGAAAGAGATCTTTTTAGCAAAGCCACTAGTTCTGTCACTGTTTTTAGCAGCATATGAAAAAGCTAGACATACTATTTTGGGAAACCGTAGAGGGAATAGTAGGTTTTTAAAGCTAAATCTAGTAATACATTAGCATCACTCTTTTGATACTCATGAAATACTTTAAGGAAATTCAGGATGGATCCAGAATTAAGATTTTGGATGTGACTAGATAGCCCTTGCCAGGACAATGAACAAACACTTCAGAAAACTAGTAAAAAAAGTTATACTACAGTTTTAAAGAGCTTAGAGTTAACTGTATCTAGAATAACATGGTTATTTTAAGATGATACTGATGTTAGCAATCACTTTTAGTTGAGAAACCTTTCTGAAGGAGACTTTTTAATCTACTAGTACTTTAATCTTGCACTGAGCACTTCATACTTGAAAAAACTGGTCTACTTGACTTCAAGAATACTTCCTGTACCGGATTAGAAAAAAAATAATTAAAACAAGAAGCAATGCAAGTAATACACACAGCATATAAACAAGATAAAGTACTAAGATTATTAAAACCTTACAGTAAAGCAAGTACTATGAGGCAGAACACAAACAGCCATTAAGAACTACAAAAGCAGCAGTACTTTTATAATTGCCATTATGCTGTTTGTTCCCAAGTCGTTTCCCTACACCGTGAAATTCTACAGTGAAAAGCATTTAGAAATAAACAAGTTGTCTGAAGAACTGTTCTGATGAAAGTGTTAAAAATAAGTTTCTAGTTCTGAAACAGACATGACCTACACCAAGTCTCATCACTAACAAATAAACATGCCACTGGCTAGGTCATAAGGTGTTAACCAATGCATATGATCCTGCACACACAACTTACAGAGGTTCTTCCAAGTTGACATGAAAGAATGAGTCCAAATTTATTTTAGAGGGAAACTAAGTCCTCTTAATAGTCATGTACTCCAGCTGTAAGTGTAGGTGTTACTAGCTGTAAGAGCCAAACACGTAGTTTGTAGCTGCTTTTTTGCAGTAAGACAAAAACACTGCATATTTAGAATGAAAAAACCATTTGTGTTTCAATGGAATACCAATACATTAACCATGTTTTTGCAGATCATCTTCCTCCTTTAAGCATGGTATCATCCAAATGATGGCCAACACCAAGTGGCAGCTGTCCCCTGCTTACGAGTTGTTTCACTGCCTGTACATGCTTTTGGTGGCTGTAAACTGGACTATGTTAGTAGTCCCTACCTCCCAGTCAACAGATAAAAGGAACAGACTCTTCTGAACCCACGCTAAGCATCTCAGCAGCATTCACAATATACTTGTCTATTAAGGTTAAGAAGCCTGAAAAATAAAGACAAACACTCTCATGGTGCAGCTTTACCACACTTTCAGTTTAACCCAGTAAGAACATGTGCAACCATTAAATAAGCTCAGTGCAGTAGCTTAAAATAGTTTCACATGCCAGCACAAATAACAGTTTGCTAAGAGAGCAAACAATAGCCAGAGCTGGCTGATTGAGTGGCATGTTTGTGTGAAAACCCAGAGTCTCTTTTCAATTTCACAACCTAAATGTATTTTCTGTTTTTGCATCAAGTCTGTTCAGAAGCCTACATAAAGTAGAAGAACTCCAAGTCAAATTAGCTGTCTATTAGTATAAAAGGCAGTTTGTTCCATGTAAATTCAGCAAAGAAGTAATATATTTACTTTGCATTTAAACATAATTACCAACTTTGTTCTAAAACACAAGACCCTACTTGGAAGGGATGTTTGGGGTAGTAAGGGGACAGAAATTAGTTCAAGCTCCTAAATGCCTTTTAGAAACACCAATCCATATCCTCTGACATACTATTTATTACTTCTTTTGTTACTCTGGTTCTGCTCCATTCCATTAGCACAATGCTACAGAATCATATAAAACCAAACAGATATAGCTAAGGAAACAGCAGCACTAAAGACAGTGGGGTCTTTCTCCCAAATTATGAATATGTGACTGAAATTCACAACTGACTGACCTCAACTCTTCGTTTCATACACACTACCTCTGGGAAGGACGGGTGGAAAAGGGAGGAGTAGTAGGAAGGCCCATACAGGAATGAGGAACAGGAAAAATGCAATCACTTTATCAGAGCCAATCCCTTTCCCAGGTTTATACATATAGTTTGTAGAAAATAGTCGATGTAAAATCAAAAAATCCCAAACAGCTTCTACTTTTCTTATAAAATCTCTTAAACCATTGGGCCTGGAGTTTATAGACTGAGACAGAGCTTAAAGGTTTGTCTTACAAACTACCACCAAGCAGAACTCGTTGCGCATAAAGCCATGCTGGTGGTTTAACTTAACGTTTAAGTAATATCTGCAAACGCATTCACGACAGGGTTAGTATCCCCGCATCTTCAAGGCTATCATGACAGTGAACTGCTAAGCCACATGCCCCTTCCCTTTCCACAAGTATTGCCGCACACTTGCTTAATTAACCACCCCTCGACACTTCCGTGCGGTGGTGGTGCTCCGGCTGCCCGTGCGCGCTCCCCCTACGCGCCGGAGAAGCCTCCCCAGGATCATCTCCGGGCCGCGGGGCTGCCGTGCGCCCCAGCGCCGCACACCCTGCCAGCGGCGGCCACCTCCGCACCGGGGGCTCCGACGGGGATTTCCAGCGAACGCGCCCGAGAAAGCCTCCCGACGGCCTCCCTCCCTTACCCGGGAGAGCCCCCTGCCCGCTGCCCTCCGACGTGGCCAAGCCGGGAACAGGAAGGGCGAGCGCAGGGGGAGCGGCGGCGCCGCGAGACCCGCGGCGGGGCTGCACCGCCCGGCCGCCGCCGCCCTGCGGACGCGTGCCCCGGCGGCCGGGGGCGGAGGTCACCGCTGCCGGGGGGATGGAGCCGGCGGTCCCCTCCCGCACTCACTCACAGGATGCCGGAGCAGGAGGTGCACACGAAGCTGCCCACGGTCATGTCGGTGTAGGTGGGGCCCCGCTGGTCGCAGTCGAAGCACTTGCGGTTGGGCGGGAGGCTGCTCATCTCCCGCAGCAGCTTCAGGTGCTTCTCCTCCTGCTTCCGCTTGGCGCTCGCGGCCATGGCCCCGCCGGCGAGGGACGGCCCGGCACGGCGCCGGGCCCCGCTCACACCCCGGCGGCGGCGGCGCTCCGGGGCTCGGCCGGCGGGAGAGGGGCCGGGCGGGCGGGGGGGTGAGGGGAAGACAGGGGAGGAAGGGGCGGGGAGGGCACAACCGGCGCCTGCCGGCGGGCCGGTGCGGGAGGGGGGTGGCCGCTGACGCGGACCGGCAGCCCCACGAGGGAGGCAGCGGGCGGGGGCCGCGGCTCAAGGGAAGCAGCGGCGGCGGCAGCAGCGGCACCGGGCCCGGGGCGGCGGAATGACGAGCCCGGGCGGACCCTGCGCGACACCTTTATGAGCTCAGCGAGGAGATGGCGGCGGCGGCGGAGCCCCGCGCGCCCGCCGGCTGCAGCTCCCCCTGTCGCTTGGGAGGGCGCACTACACTCCGTCCCCTCACGCCGCGGCCCCGGCCCGGGGCGGCGCCTACAGCGGGGCCGAGTCACCCCGCGTGACCCGGCAGGGCGGGGGTAGGGCCGGGAGTCTGTCTTGTGGAGAATCCCGATGGAAAAATATCAGTAAAAAGTGAGTGCAGTTAGACTTTCCTCGGGGACGAGGAGATCGCCTCCCCGCTCAGCGGGGTGCTCGGTGCGGGCTGTTCCCTTCACACCGCGGGGTGAGCGCCAGGCAGTCCCCGCCGCCCGTCAGCCCCTCGTGGGCAGTGGGCTCAGGCCGGCTGGGGAGAGCGGGAGGTGCTCCGTGAACGAATGACCACGTGCCCCGTCCCCACCCCAGCGCTGCCGGTGTCCCTCTGTGTACCAAAAGTCTGGAAATTCAGTCACGGGGCGTGGCGAGAGCGGAGGCGCTCCCGGTCCCAGCTTGCGTGCCCGCGGGTCCTGGCGGCGGGGATGGACCGGGGGACGGGCTGGTGGCCCAGGTTCCGTGAGGATCGTCAGGGCGGATTGCAGCAGGCAGCGAATTTGTGGGGAGAACACCCCCAGCGGGTCTGGCTTTCCTTGGGACGGAGGTGAGAAAGGCACAGTTTTCCTTTGGGAATTCGGTGCCCGGCTGGCCGTTCCCCCGGCAGGGAGAGAGCAGAGCCAGCAGTCACGTACTTCTGGTACCCGAGAGGAAAGCCCAGTCAGCCCCTGATCCACAAAATACGTGTTTGTTCCGCACAAAGGTGCCTAACAGTGTGCGAAATCAATGTTAGAAAAATAAGTCAATGCACTTTATATTTCAGTGATTTCATTTACAAAACATCCTAGCAACGCTATGTATGATTAAATCTTTTAAGGTTTAATGACCCAGTGCAATGTATTTAGGGTCAAGTTTTGTGCCCCTGACGTCAGTACATATAGGAGCAAAATCTGATCCACTGTATTTTCCTCATAGTTTAAGTTAAAAGAAATCTAGGACTAGGTGTTCAGCATCAGTAATCTGTCCTTCCTCTTCTGATTCCTCTGGATTTGCTATGTGCTAATTTACATGAGCTGATCAACCAGTTCTAAGTTTTAAGCACAGAAGGCAATGCTCTAATTTTTTTCCTAGTATGGATGGCAGGAGCTGTTCAAAGTGAAAAATAAACATCACTAAATAATCAGCAATGTTTAAACAGCATTCTTAAGAGTAAACAGGAAATATTTCCAGACTTGACCAAATTCTCACTGCTTCCTTTAATTTTTCACTTCTCTATCAAATGTTGATATTCTTTTTATTCAGAAGGTTTCATTTATTTTGCCTTTTATGAAACATGCTAACGTCGTACCTTTTCCAACGACCTAAATGACCTAAAGCAGATGACCTAAATTTAGAAAAAAAAATTTGAAGGTTAAAAAACAAGTTGTTGTTTTTTCCTGGAAAATCCTTCCGAGAGCAGTGATTGGCCACATGCCTGCTGCAGCAGAGAGTTGCTGCATGCAGGCAGGTTTAGTTTCAACCAGAGTCAAAGGTGGTTTGTAACTGAAGTGGGAGCAAGCAGCTTCCACTGCTCGTGTCACGTCTGAACTCACGTGAATGTCACACAGGAACAGCTGCTAATCAAAACGACATCACTGCCATTGACATTGTCATTGTCAGTAAAATGTGGAACTGAGCTCCCAGGGAAAATCCTAGCACTGTTTAAGTCAATCGGAAAGTTCAGTAGGAATCCTGTGGCTCCAGTTTGCTTTGTGAAGAAACAGTCCTGCCATTATTCTGGTGTTTGATAAGCCTAATGAGCCAAGATAGGCTTACACTAGTGGATGAATTACCTATGTTAACATTAATGTGGTTTAGAAACCACTTTTTGTAAATACCAAGATTCTCCATTCTATATCTTATAAAGCAGATTTACCCCAGGAAACTACAGAATGAGACTTCTGGGGTGTGTGAGGATACACTGTGTTACAAATGAGATCTGTGGGACTTGTTTCTTCCAGAGCCTCTGGGCACACCTGGGGTTCCTACAATCAAGTATCTGAATCTTACCCTCCTGTTTCCCGGAGGAACCAAAGGAATACAAGGCCCTAAGTATAACTGTGTGTAACACTGTTGACACATGCAGAGCTAAAAACTGGCTACGGTAACTTCCAGCTCCATTTCACCTCCCCACAAGCAACAGCGTTACTTGTGCTCCTCTTCCACTCCCGCTTTTTCTATTTTTTGCTGCTCACAGCTAGCATTAATTCCCTCAAAGCAGCTGTCTGTGTTTTCTCTAAACCACTAAAGGAAAATATCCACAAATAATACACATGAATAAAACCACTTCTCTTCAGTTTTGCTCCTGGATTTTCTTTTTCATTACATATTTTTCTGTTTCTCTATGCTAGAACCTGAATTTCCTTTCCTGCAGCTTCCCTGTCCAAATTTGTTCTTCATTCTCTCCTTCTAATGACCAGACTTCTGCAGTTGGAAATATACTGTCCAGCTGTTTATTCCAAAAGTGCTTAATCCCTGCTGCACCTGCTACAGCTTTTGGCATCAAAATTAATTTCTTAACAAGAGGTAAAACAATTATTTTTTTATGCTTACAACATTTCTCTTTACATAAGAAACAGAATTTAATATTCCAGTCGTGGGTAATAATATCTGAAAGATGTTGCTTCGGTAAGCTCTTAAATATGGGCCAATAGGGTATAAATTATAATATACAAACACATAATCTAGTGGATTTATTGTCAGGACCAAAAGAAACAAGACTCTAAGAATGTACATTTGGGAGATGAATAAGACATTCTCTGTTTGCCACTAGGATTGAGGTCAATAATATCCACTTTAAAGCAATTAACCCAGCAGGATAAGTGACGTGAAAATTATCATGCTGAAAGGCTAATGGGCTATTAAATCCATCTTGCTTCACCACTGATGGGCATACAGAATTAATCCTGGGATTAGGTATATCGGATCAGGGTAAACTGCTACCTCACTTCAGATTTGTATATGAAGGGTTTCCTGAAAATGCTTGGAAAGAACACAGCCAGAACATTCACTGAGATGCTCTATTCAAGGTTCAGTCCACTGAGCATAAATTAGTGTGTCTGTGCCTGGCCTTATTCAAGCAGTAGCTTTTTGTTAATGAATAGATACATTCTGGTATGAGATCAGAACAAGAGAAAGTCATAGTAATGGTTATATATAATCATACTGCCTGTTGACAGTTATTTAAATCTGGACAATTCAATGCAATAAAATGGTCAGACAAATATGATTGAATTACAACATTATCTTTACTTGCAATGCCATTTCCCTTGGACATTTCCCACCCACTGCTATGACATTAACATAGTAAGAAAAGGTAAATGATGGAAAGCCCTGCCTTTACCCTTAACAGCTGTGAATAAGAAACTGGCCTCACAATAAAGACAAAGGCACAGTCTCATCAGCTTGGGATTTTTGTAATGAACAAGTTAGTGGTCTGTATTTTTTTGATGTCATCTTTTATTTGTGTGAAATACACCTAATTCATTTGGAGTAATATGTGGTAGGAGATGGTTTTCAGTCACCATATGATTCTCTTCCTGCTTTCTAGATTGGCCAGTGATGTTGAAAGGCTATCAATATTTCAGCCTTGCCCCTTTATTTGACACAGTTCTTGAATTTCCATCGTGCCTTAAGTGCACAAGATCCTATTCCAGTTTGTAATCACAGACTAGGCAGTGGAAAGAACATACCTATATACAGTTGCAGTGAAGTCAAAATATCTGTCATAGGAATGCATATCTTGCATGCAAGACAAATGCATTTCATTTTGGAGTTCATCTTTGCAGTACATTTATTTTTAGAGAATGTGCCAATGTTTCTATTACTGTTTTTTGTTTTGTATTGGTTTATCATTAATCTATAAAACCCTGTAGTTGAATGATGCTTTATAAGCTGTCACAGAAGTTTTGGTAAAGTGATTGTTTCATGCATCCTTTCAGAGGAACATGCCAGAGGAGAGTGGAACCCTTTCAACCACAGAGTATATTCATACTTATTCTGTTACAGCAATAGAAATACAATGGTAAGTCATATAATATTTTACATTTGCTGGAACATCCCACAGGAATGTTGGCAATGCACAAGGCAGCCCAGAAACTATGGGCAGAAGAAAGAAGTTGTGGGACTGATATGAACAAAACAACAAGGATGCAAAAACCCCCATCTTTAGGACACAAATGTGAAAGACAGAACTTAGTGGTGGTAAGATAGTTCAACTCTTTAACTCTTTTGGTTCTAAGTTAAAAGAGGGAGACGGAATTTAAACAGACATCTAAACCCCCACAGCTTCTGTAGTATTTGGCTACATGAAGTACTGAACCAGGAAATGCTCTCCCAGCTCTCTGAGCAAGAACAACTCAATTTTCACATTAAAGTTTAAAGACTTAAGTTATTTCTTGACTTATAAATGAGATTTGTATTTAAAGCCTCAATGTATTTTGAAGTTCAGTTCTTCAGTACCTTTTCCACTTGATGATGAGCATTTCCTGCCTGTTTTCTGTAAAACTCCCATGGGAGTGAAGAGAGGCCTTTGTTGCTTTCCACTAATGAATCTAAATTATTGATTAGTCAGCCTAATTTGTGGAAACTGCTATTGGTTAGTGCTGTCTTAAAAGTGCCTTAGATTGGGCAAAAAGAAAGACAGGTAATTTCACACAGATCTTCAGTGAGGGAAAGGCTATTAAAATAGATAGGATAAACAGCATATTCAGCCAGTGTTCTTTTATTTGCCCACACTTAACAAAACTCACATATTCTCTTTCATACTTCCCTAGAATTGCATTTATTTTAATAAACATTACTTGAGGGCTGATTTGGGGAACACTAGAGTAGAATTAACTGTTCTGAGCAGACATCTTTCAGTGCTCATGGTAACCCTGAAGCAGAGTCTAAAACTGAAATCTAGAAAACAGGCCCATAACTTTCTAATTCTCTAAGCAACCTGATTATATAAAGAATGAAAAAGGATGAAAAGAAAGAAAAAGGTGCAGAGTCACAGTTCCCAAGACAAGTCACGAAATACCTGTCATGCACTGCATGATCTGAAACACTGAGATTGTAAACCAGTGACTCCAATGGAGTAATGTTTGAGTCTTGCCTGGTAAACAGAGTTTTGTACACTCCACTGCACAAAGCAATGAATATAACAAGTGTCAGAATAGCTAAACATCAGGGAAACATCCATTTGGACTCAAAATTGGATGAAAAAGAGCAGTATCTTTGAATAAAAAATGGAGATGGACATAACAAAAGAGGGAAATAGAGGAAACACAGCTTTTTGATGTCAGACATTCAACTAGAAGAACACAGAACATAATCTATGCCATGTGAATATGGGAAAATTAAGTTTTTCAGTCACCCCATTTCTGAAAGAAAATATTTTAGAGGACAACTACAAAAAGAAAACCAATTCTATGAACTTTATTGTAATGTTTCTCACTGCTGTAATTTTAAAATCTGAAATGCTCTCACCAAGGTTTGTTTCCATTAATCTTGAGAATTTGTCTCATTCAAACTGCAGAGAGAAGGGCTTTATGACTGGTAGCAATAACAGATAAAAGTAAAAGCACTAACAAGATGCACAACAGACAAAAAGATCCCCCAGAGAATGTAGCACAGGCTCCTGCAGCTGCACTGAGTGGATATGGATAATCCCTGGTAGCTGCAAATACACTTAGGGGAGGTTTTCTGCAGGAGAAGCTTAATCTCAATCCATATATAGGAAAAATAATACTAAACCTAGTAATGGCTTAGCACTTTCTCTCCATGTCATTTTCTTCAGAAGTACAAAAACAAACCCTCAAATTGTTTTTTAGAATAATTGGTTTAACAAGAAAAATCAATCCCCTGACACTCAGGCCTCCTGTACCTTCTCCTGTACAGCAAGAGCACCTGCAGTGTCTTGCCTTGAACTGTGTTTAACACTGTAAGCCATACTTGTAGTTACAAACAGCTGTGAAAAAATTAAGATTTCTTTCAAAAATGCATTCTCTGCTGAAGTGGCAATGACAGACATGTCTCTTGGAAACAATGTGTGGGAATTTCAACTGAGAAGGTTGGTTTTGAAAGTATTTGTCAATTAGAAAAACTCTCTTTTAACCAGGAGATAAGAAAGAAAAATGCTTATCTTCATGTGACTTAACCAAAATGTCTTGACATGAAAAAGAAGCATTTTTCATTACATGACAAGAATATTTAATATTTACTAGGTACAAGTTTAAATAAATTCTAAAAAATCTGAAAAACAATGGAACAAAACCCCAACAACAAAACAACCACCAGAAACAAATGAATAGTCAATGGCATGTTGTGCAGGGTAACATTCAATGTACTGGGTTTCAGAAATGGGAAAAGAG
Organism: Haemorhous mexicanus; assembly: GCF_027477595.1. Taxonomy (NCBI): domain Eukaryota; kingdom Metazoa; phylum Chordata; class Aves; order Passeriformes; family Fringillidae; genus Haemorhous; species Haemorhous mexicanus. The sequence goes on along the minus strand of NC_082350.1, from coordinate 11,025,988 downwards.
GAAGTGTTCAGAACATTATCACAGCCTGAACAGAACAAAACCTTGGTTTGATTTGTGGGCAGCAAGAGAATTAATAAATACTCTGAAACAGCACAGTGAATGGAAAATTTGGGATAACAGCAGAAAAAAATAGCAGTGTCTTACTGACATAAACAGTCATTTGAGAAATACACCCCTGATGTCCAAGAGATTTGATACAAGTGGAAAAAAACCCTACCAGCAAGGTCCTCTGGGCTACCACGGATGAGGAAAATTTGTGGGGAGAAGGAACCTGACAGTTAATAAATCATCACAAATATGGAAACAAAAATATTACAGAAGCTGTTAGGGAAGCATAATATTTCTTACAAAGTAGAACTTTTAATCAAGTCTCTTGTAATTGTTAGAGTTTCTTACCCTATTAGTATAACTTTTTAGATCTCTCTTCTCAGTTTACCCTGACTTTTCTAAATTATCAAAATCCACTTTATGAATACATAGAGGTTTTACATTCAGCTCCTTTTTGCATGTGGTTATTTCAGACCTCAGTGCTTTACTAATAAACGTCCAGCTTTGCAATTGTTCCAGTTTGATGTATTCTTAGCCAGCTTATAAATACTGCTCTGAAACCTTCAGGTCCATGTCCCCCCCACACGTGCCTCTGTGCCACAGATATCTGCCCAGCTGCCAGGGGGACACGTGCAGGCAGGAGATAGAGGGGATGGAGGAGCTTTGTGCATTGCTGCACTACAACTTTGCTGATTAGGAGTGTAAACACTCAAAACAGAACCAATTTAAGCAAAGCAACAATTCACAGAGAAAGGTTTCACAGTAATTATTGAAAAGTTTTCATTCACACTGACCTAGGCATTTGCCAAAGTAAATTCATTTTACACTCCTGGACAGAGATCACTGTTCAAACCCACCTGCCAAAAGGCTTAGCACTTTCTGTATTTTCTCATTATAAACAGTCAGTGAATGTTCATAGTACGTTCTGAGTACTTGTGTTTTGTTTCTTTGCTGCAGCCCCTCAGCATTGCCAGGCAATGCCCACAATTGCCCTTGGTGCTCTAGACAAGTAGTGTCATCCCCTCATATAATGAAATCCAAATAATCATTTGTCACAACTCCTTGAAATAACATCTTCATGTTAAATGATGTATTGTTATGCTTCAAAACTGGAAATTATCTTGAAGCATAAAATTATTCCTTACAGGTTTCAAAAATTTGCTAGTAAGAGTCAGATAGCTTAGCAGTGTGTACTGTCACTAGCAACAAATCCTTTCTGCAACAGGGGGAGTTTTTCTCTAAAGTAAAATTTGGAAGCTTATTCCCAATTTTACCAAACTTTATTATTTTTGTTGTTATCATTTAATCCCTGATGGTTTTGATTACTAAGAAATGATGAGTATAGTACTCCAATCAAGCAAAAAAATGTTCAAACTTATTTTTAAATAGTCTGTTTTTACATATGAGATCAACCAAATTCAACTTGATCCATGATAATCTCCTAAACATTTGATCTTACAGCTGAGCTTGCAGTGGGCAGTTGAAATAACCAATTAGGAACTAACTGGTTTGAAAGGAAACTTTCAAAGAAATAAGCTATGAAATTGCCTAATTCTGAAACCTGGGAATAATCAGCAGTTTGCTTCTGGTCTAGATTTCCATGAACTTCAGCGGTCTGCCTGCTGGTCATGCAGCACAGAGCCTGAATCAAAGAAACCCTCACAAAGCTCACTTGGACATTGTGCCTGCAGTCACAGGTCGCTGTCAGAGCAGATTCCCAGCAGCTGGGGAAAAAAAAGTGCAATGCTGTGGGTCTGAAGTGAAACTGGGTGGGCGTGGGCATCTAAGTTCCTTCTAAAGTAATCAGAGCAGCAGTAGAAGCAATAATGAATTGCCATAGGGGGATCTGCTAAGTGTCAATATGAATGTCATCCTTTTTTCTTCTTCTCCAATTGTTGTCTCATTGCCTGATAGCCACAGGTTGTTGAAAACTGCCTGACTGAAAACATGCTGAAATAGCATCACATGATATTTGAGGTAGGAATTAAATATTTAACATATATTTTTACTGCAAAAGAAACATGAAAGAAAACTGAACTGTGCTCTGATATTATAAACAGAAAATGACAGGGGAATAATTCAAATCTAAGCCCATCACCTCCCTAGTAATCAAATTATAAAAGTAGCTCTCCCAAGCTCACTGCCACAGTTGTTGCTCAATCAGAAGGTCTGAGTAATAGAATAGGAAACCTTCAGACATGCTTTTAGATTAGGCAGCTGTGTTTTTCCTGATGGACCATTATAAACATTTCCACTTCCCATCACCTGAAATTAAAGAGAATAATTTCCATGAACTTTCAAATAGCTCAACTATTGAAGCCATTTTCTCTCTGGACTCTTCTCTGATGTTGGACTGATTTTCTCAAATTGTTTTGTTCTGTTGTCATCCTAAATACTCACCTTTTTGCCAGTAACTTGGAGGATAAAGCTGTGCCTACTAGTGCTACTGAAATAACCACTAAAGTAACTGGATTTCTTTTTTTAACTACCAGAACTTTTAGACAAATCTTTGCCCTCTGGTGGTGGGAATGCTTCCCCTGGTTAATCCTCTTCTAACCTGACTAATTCTGTGACACTTCCTTAATTTCAACAGCATTTTCTTAATTTTGCAGAACTGCCTCTGTGGAGGAGATACTCCACAAGAACAGCTTTCAGAATGCTATCTTTGAACTGCAGCTACTCTGAATTTTCTCTCATAGGTTTAGGTCTAGTGTAGGCAGTGGTGCTCCACCTCTGTGTTTCCTTCAGCCTTCAGGCACACTGATTTTTCATTCCACTTGGCTTCATTGTTTGACCTGGCAATATCCCCTACATTACCTAAGAGATATTCATCCCAAATCTGGATACATCCCCACAAATCTGCTCAACATGGCAGTGGGTCTCCTCAGTGGCTACCTGCTATGTGGCACCATTCTCTAGAAATGGTCAAATAAGTGAGAGCAGAACATTTTTAAACTTCCAAACTTTGTGACTTCAGAAAGTGATATCCTGCATCAGTCATTTAATTTCTCCCTTCTCTAAGGTTGAAAAATTGCCAGGGGCACTTTTCCTCCCCACCCAAGTGCACAGTACAGCCTACAAAAAGCCACATGCACACTGGCATTGAAGATTTGATTCAACATTTGGCTAAATATGTGGGAATCATGAAACTATGGAACCTCTTGTTAGGAGCAAAGGACTACAGTTCACCATCGTCTCCCGAAACAACTTGCATTAAACAGTGTTAAGTTTTTTTGAAGGCAGATATCAAAACATTCTTTCAGAACTTTTTTTTTTGCAAGTTGCATATTTTTAGTATTCAGAAATGCTACATAAACATTGGCCAGGTAATTTAAATTACTATTGAAAATAACATTTTTAATAGAAATGCCTACTTAATGATGCAATTCATTTTGGTTTCCTTCCTAGATAAAGTAGTAACAAAATCAGGTGCTTTAAACCAAAATGGTGCCTTCAGGACAAAGAGTACTAAACTAAAAAAGTCAGGTAACAACTTATCTAAAAATGTTACTCGAGTCAGAAATACAAATATTGCTCTGATTTATATAAGCATCCCAGACAAAGGGAAAACATAGGACTGCAAAACTATTGAGATGCCCCTTAAAGGGGAGCCCTGAAGCATGCTCAAAACTCAATGAAATTTTAATTTCATTGCAATTAAATGCAGAATTCCTCCAACATCAATGAAATCAAGATTTCTTCTGATAAAGAACATTGGTACAAGAATAAGTGAGCACAACTGGCAATGAACAGTTCTGGAGGTAAAGAATAAATTTTAATTTCCATATCAGAAAAGTGAGGCTCTGTAATTGTTCCCAGTTGGTGCAACAGGAGGAAAAGATTTAATGTGTCCAAAATTAACATGTTAGATTAAAAACCTGTAAGTTCAAGAGCACAGTCCCCAGCACAGCTGCCACGACTGCCAGAAACATTACACTTATTACACAGAAATAGACAGGAATGATGATGTTTACCTTCTCCCTAGAGCTACCCTTTTCTCAAAGAAGAGCAGCCCAGTTTTTATGTGCACCACAAAGAGCTGCATTGCAGTGTGCCTGTGATTTAGGAATCACCAAGTGCCTTCAATAATGCTCTGATTCTGTCACACAGAGCAGCTGTTCCCATTCTGCAGCCTCAAACTCCAGCAGGGGCTATTTACTGACCAACTGGTGAGCACTGGATCTTTAGTTTCTTAGGCAAGCTGAAAAGAGGAAAAAGCAAAACTAGTGCCATTACATCTGGGGAATTGATTTAGAAAGAAAAAACCAGTCTGTCCTTGATGAGAAGTGTTTCTCAACACTAAATGCATGTCTCAATATTAAACTTCAAAGCTCTGATGTAACAGAACCCAAATAGTTCAGAGCCTCTTTAAAGTTACCACAGCACTCAGCAAAGTTAAGGACAAGGAAAAGTAGAGCTCTTCTTACGTCCCTGTGCTGCATCATCCCCTCCCTCTGCCCTGCAAAACACAATGACAACACATCTTTTGATGTTTTGAATTCTTCATGGCTTTGTATAGCAGCATAACACCAGAGCACCTCATTTAAATTTTTGATTTATCATAAAACCCAAGAGATTGTTATAAGAAGTAAAAAATAAATGTCATAAACCAGTAAAAGCTTTAACTTTTCACCAGCAACTTCAAACTCTGAATTAACACAGAGATTATTGTGAAACGATTGTATTTTCATTTCCTGCCTTTAAGTCACAGCAACAATTCACACAATAATTATTCCTGGACTTTTTTTTTTTTTTTTTTTTTTTGTTAAGAGAAAATTGAAGCAAAACATCTGGTTATTGTAACCAGAAGCTCCAGTTGAAAGCAAGGAGCTAGAACTGAGTGCTCAGTCACATCACTGAACTGCTGAGACACAGGAGCAAAGGCGCAGAGAAGCAACAGAGCAGCTTCTGTTGCTGAGATCAGAAGCAACTCAACAACAGTGCATGAAAGCATATTAAGCAATTTTTTTCCAATTACTTAGCTGCTACCAATAGAATTTCTCTTACCTTTCTCAAAATAAAATTACTTTTACAGCACTTAAAAAATAAGACAAAGGATGTAGATGACAGAAACAGAGTAATCCAAGACCACTCACACACTGCATTAACCTAATATTTGGAGAAAAAGCAAGTCTAGGTTACTAGTGTTTCCTACTGTTTAGTGAGTTTACAAATGTAATTTTTGTAACAATAATCCAGTTCTTCAATGGGTTGCAAGAATAAAATATCCTGATTCCTTTCTGTCAGTCATTATAGACAGTCTGCTCAATCTATTGTCTCTCTGAAAGATTAATAAAATGTGAGTGTGAAAGGAACAACCACGGGGAGACATAAATGCACTTGTACTCGCCACCAATGCAAGCAGCTCACAAAGCACTTTTCAGACAAAACTGCCATGGGATTTCATGAACAATGTTTCTGAGCTGCCATTTTTACCACACTTTATAGCTAATGATTTCTGTAGGTCTGACAAATCTTTTAACAATGCTGTGGTTACTGGCTACTGATTCAAAAAACAAGGAAAAAGGTTAGTAACTTGAAGTATATAAATGATCCCACTAGCACAGCTGTAGATCCTGAAATATATGTTGAGTGTCAGAAATTAAGGCACAGATACCACATTAAATGCTTTTCTGACCTTTAGAAACTTGAAAATGGGACACATTTTCTTATAAAAACTCCTGTTTCAGTCAACACCTCTATAAAAACCCAGTCCTTTCTTTCGATGTCCCCAAATTGTCTTTTCATTTGGTCTTAATACATTCCATTCATGTGCCACACAGTTAACTGATTTATCTTGCATCACTCATCTTTTACCAGCACAGTATTCCACTTCTCCTAGGACTTATGCCCACATTCCAAACTATAATGCCAAAGGAAAGAGATTTTAATTGTTTTTAAAGGTAAACTGACTGAAATTTTCTTCTCCATCTCAAAATACATAAATATGTATATAAAAGCAGTAGATAACTTGGGCTGTAAAAAAATCCTCCTTCACTATTGTCCTTTTAAAATAGGTAAAGAGCAATAACCTCATCTGGAAACTAAAAATAGGATGAGTAATTTTACCATCTTTTCACATTTTGCTCTTATTCCCCTGGAATATAGTGACCTTATTGGCTTTGCTTATGTAACTGGTAATAGGTTGCCTAGCTGGAATTTTTCCTTTAACACAAGCAATTTTGTGCATATTTTCTGTTGGGCCAATCTTTCTGCCCTCCTTTTTGCATTCCAGCCCTCACTCATGTGCCCTCTCAGCCAGGGGCAGCAGGAAGCTCTCGCTGCTCTGCAGCCACAGCCGCGTTCGACACCGGGCGGGATGCAAGGCACCGAGCGCTGGAGACACTCAGGGCCACACACAGACTCCTCCTGCCTCAGAACACCAATAAATCTGTTTCCACTGGGTTGATACAACCAGCACTCACTGTCACAGCACAGACCTGCCCAGTAGCTGCAGCCAGGACCTTTGGCTGCCAAGTGTCCTTCCCTAAATCCATCTTGTGGGCCAAAGGCAAAGGATGTGTTGCAATGGACAACATTATCAAACATGGATCAATGGCCATCAGCCTGATTCTCCCCCTCCTCTTAGTGAAGGCACATTCATTTACCTGGTGTCTTCCTATACAATCAGTGCTCATAATGGAATAAAGCAGGAAACACTTTTGAACATCCAGCTTCTTAGTCCTACATCCAGCTTCTTCCTTGCAGGGCTCAGACAAGTTTGTAATAGATGCTCACTCCTTTTTTAAGAAAATTATTCTGAAATAGCTGCAATTCTCACACATCTGTTGCCCTCTGGTAGACATGCTGAGTTTCTATGACATTTAACAGAAATATCATGCAGGTAACCTGAATTATTCCTAAGTGTCTTTCCATTCATTTGGAGCTAAAACAGCTACAGATGTTGCAAACAAGACAAACACTGATTTCACTGAATCCAATACTTCAGTCATGGGACTGCTTAAATGAAAGAACATGGACTAAACAGGAAAAGTACCAAAGAGAAAAAAAAGAGAAAAAAAAGAAAAAGCTTATCTCATAGCCTGTCATGAAATCATGTTCTCCAGTTTCTTTTGGTTCAGGCCTTCATGATCCTAATTTTCACCTATTTCTCATTTTGCAGCAGAGGCATTTTTACAAGTTTTAAAAATCTTTCAGAGTGTGCTCCAACAATAGAAACCAATGTGCATGGCAAATAAAACTTGGATGAAAGCAGTGAGACCTCAGAGTTTGAATCCCCAGCAGTGTCAGGATCATCATCAAACCTGATGTTTTCACAAGGTGAAGGACAAATTGATCCAGATGCAATCCAAAGGCTGACGTAACATATGGTAATTCAACTCAGCTTATTAACAATCCTCTCCAAACAATCTCCGAGGAAGCATTCATGAAAGCTGTTTCTGAACAGTGAGACTTTGTCACAGGTTATTAAACATCACTAAAGATGGTCTCCTGTGATGCACAGAAAAACTTCTGAGCCAAAAGGCAAAAATTCAGATTAAGGGCACTTTTATATTTAGGAAAATGAGCAAACATTAAACATTGCGCAAAATGAAAATACTTTATTTAATACCAAATATGATTCAGAAGTTTCAAGCACTGAAGACCAGAAAAACAAACTGGTTTTTGCCTTTCCAAATACACCTATATTCAGCATGGAAGCCACTGATTTTTAAGATACACCTGAAATGTCTTTTAGCATCTAGTTACTGCTGATTGCCTTTTCAGCTGCCAATTCTTGTTTGGGTTTCGAGTAATCCCAAGGTCTTCTGTTCTCTGTGTACCCATAGAGCTTCCGCAGTGCCACTCGTGCAGCCTCCTCCTCTGCAGCCAGCAGTGTTTCACCAGGGCCTTCAGCTAACATCTTCTTATCACTTGGGGAAAAACAACCAAAATTACAACCATGAAAAACCAAAGTTTCCAGCATAAAACCCTGAGCACTGCTGTGTACTGTCAATAAAACAGACTGGTTTTTCTCCAGTGTCTGTGAACACTGACTTTTATATACACACAATGGAAACATTTCTGTTGGTCTTTCCTGCAAAGGCAAGTAACTGTATATTCAGTAATGGAAACTCAGATCAGAAATCTGTCCATTTCCTGGGAGAACACCACTCTGTTCATTTAGGTTCCTAACACAGCACTGACTCTTAACAGCATTCAATTTGTCAGCCCTGATAAAAAAATCTGCAAATTTGTTACTCTGGTTAGGTTAAACAGGAACTGAAGTGCTTTTGTCTTTTCTCCTTCCCTGGTAAAGACGCATTTCAAAGTGCTTCAAAAGGACTGAGAAGCTCTCTCTGTTATGAATTATGTGCTCACATCTGTTTAACAAACACCTATGGGCACACACTAAATAGGAGCAGTTCATAAAGGGACACCAGGGATTCCTGAAGAGAAACAATCAAAGTTCCTTTCTCTTTTATAAGATACAATTTAATTTGGTACAGAAACCAAAGCAGGGTAAAGCAGAACAACTTAAGGCATGTGTTCATCTGCAGCTCCTTCAGGAGAGCAGCAGTGATGTGGATTCTGTTCTGCCCCACAGGAGCACTGTCACTGCTGGGCACTGACCACACCTGACACAAATGCACCAGGGACAACTGGCACTTCCTAAGTCGTGCCTGGACACAGATACTCCTATGGCCCAGTTTACAGTGCTGCTGATTTTCAAACTTAAAAACTTCTCTGGAACTTAAAATTAGTCTCTCTTCCATCTCACTCCCTTGATGTCTCTTTATGCTTGCTTAAGCCCTGGATACAGCTGTGGTCCTTCCAAAGCCGTGCAGTTATGCTGTTCCCAAAGTTCCTGTGTCAGGTCACTCAGAACACACCCAGGCTCTTTGGTGCACCCCATTTAGCCTCTGGAGCCCTTAGTCAGAGACTGTTTATGTATCACCACAGCAAGCTATGGCTAATGCTTAAATGGCTCATTTTATATGGAACTTACTATCACGTTTCTTTTCTGGAACAACTTGACCAAAAAGCGTGAGTAGAAAAGTAAAAGACCATCTTCCCTCCTTCCCACTCCTCCAATTAAAGCCATTTAACTTTAGATTAATATTGCACTAACCAGTACAACCCAACAAAGTAGACTGGCAGAACTGTGCTGACTCCCAGCTGCCTGGTAATTCTTGGTTCTGGAGCAGAGATATTCCTCTTGGTCAGTTCTTCCAGCAGTAAACCCATAGGATTTACAACTTCCCAGATCTCAAACAGGTCTTTTCCAATCAGCTGGGGAATAAAAAAGTCCTAAACAAGAAAATGTAGAAGTTATTATTAATGGCTTGAGAGTCTGGTGTCTCCTAATGAAAAAACAGTATGAAGAGACAAAAACTGACAATGAATTGCTGAAATGAATGATAAAGCTGCCTCAGTGCCCCATCGCAGTGCTCGGAGTCTCTGACTGTGGTGTAGCCATTGACAGACTTGTGCCGGGGGCAAAGTCAGCCCCAGACCCAGAGAAGGGACAGCTCCAGCCTAAGGGACAAGCTGTGGCAGCAGAGGAGCTGGGGCAATACATGGGAATGTGCAAAACCACGGGTCGTTCACCTGCTGGGATCACTCTCTTTGGCACACTGAATTTCAATCAAACATTTTTGTATGAAATATCTTCAGGGGCTTGCACTCCTACACGCAAAACCTATGAACTCATCCCTGTTTATATAGAATGGAGCTTTTTTAAACTGAAGATAGATGAAATCTAACATGGAATAATTTCATTATCTGATAATATAGTGCATATAATGCTTTCCCTTAGCAACTTTCAGCAAATATTAATATCACCATCACAATCCAGAAGGATATGATTTCATATACTTGATCAGCCTTCTTAATCAAAAAGCCCCCAACAAAATCCCCAACCCACAAAACCCCAGCTGACCACCACCACCACATCAGATCTCATTGTTAAATTGTCTTGTTACAGGTATTGTCAAACTTCTGCCAACCTCCCTGGATCTTTCCCCATCCAGGTACAAAGCAGCCTTCATTGAACCTACCCTGACAAAGATCCCGGTTCTCTCGGGCCCGCTGCTTTCCAGCAGGGCTCCTATCACAGCGAGGAACGTCCTCTGCAGCACGTCTGGTGGGGCAGGAAAATCCCTGCAAAGCGCCAGGTCCTGTATGGACAGGTTTTGAGCCACATAAGAGACAAGTTCCTGACTGCTCAGAAAATTAACCAGTGCTTCTATGCCCTTTGCAGGTAACTCTGGGTAGGCGCCTTCAAAGCACTGCCCCAGGTAAGCGCGGGCGAAGCGCAGCCCTCGCTCCGCAAGGCCGGTGTTGTCCTGGAGCTGAAGAGCGACCGCGTCCTTGTCCAGCCCCAGCTGCCGGCGCCTCGCCTCTTCGCTTTCGATGTAGCAGGGGTTAACAAACGCAGTCTTGAGAAGATCCAGGGCGAAGTTTTCCTGCACCCGGTGGCTGAAGGCTTGGATCTCCGCGTGGTAATCCCAGTTGGGCTTCTCGGACCTGCGGGCGCGGAAAGGGAACCAGCTCAGGAATGGAACGCGTTGCCCGTCCCGCGCCTTTTGAACGGGCACGAGAAATGAAATTGAGCTTGAATACCAAACCCAGTATTAAAATCCCTGGGGTCAGACACTGTCGGTTCCGCATCCCCGTCTGCCTGCTCCGTTCAACCCAGACTATGCCAACCTGCGGAGCTCAACCCATTCTGCTCCAAAGCGTGAGCAGACGGCGCCTAAACGTTCTAATTTTTCCCCTTTTAGGGGCCGTCGCACCCCTTCTCCGAGCCCTGCCCGCCTCTCCCGCCGCTCACCGCCGCTGCGGAGGCGCCTGCAGCCGCTGCAGCTCCAGGTACGCCCGAAGCCACCGCTTCTTTTCGGGGGGCGGCGCGGTGCTGAACGCGGTACCGAGCCCGGTGCCCCGCCCGGCCCCGGCCAGGAGCGGCCGCACGGCCCGCAGGAGCAGCCGCGCGGCCATGGCGGTGCGGGCAGGAGCGGCTCCGCCCCGCGGCTTCCGGGCGGAAGCGCTCCCGGCCCGGGCGGCGGAACCGGGCCCGGGCTCTGCAGCCTGCACCGGACACCCCCGCCCCGGGGACACGGGCAAGGGCAGGAGCAGGGCAGCTTCAGCGCCGGGGCTCCGGCATGGGCCGCCGGGATGTTTCAGCTGAGACCCTCAGGCTGGGCGCCCCTCAGCCCTCAGGCCGCGGCCGCCCCGCGGTGTGACCGGGGAGCTCGCAGCGGTCCCGGGCAGTCCCGCGGTGTGACCGGGGAGCTCGCAGCGGGTCCCGGGCAGTCCCGCGGTGTGACCCATGGGGAGCTCGCAGCGGTCCCGGGATAGTCCCGCGGTGTGACCGGGGAGCTCGCAGCGGGTCCCGGGGCTGCGGCGCTCGCCGAACGCGCCCCACGCGCGGCCCCTTAGGTGGCGGCGTTTTAAAATATTTTTATGAGTTCCATTCCTACGTGCAAGACAAAGTCCGGTTTTGTGCACTTAAAAGAAGCTTTATTTTTGACTATTGCCTATACAGTTCTTTGTACATCTCTCAGCCCTCATTTGCACCATCAGAGTTCATACAGTACACCTTCAGTGCAAAGGTCATGGTATAAAACTCATGAAAATGCAGAAAATGTGCAAAGCAGGCCTGGCCCTTTTTATCGTCTTTACTAAAAGACAAAGGCACACGCTTCAACATTCACGGTAAGAAAATATGCACAGCAAAAGCCCCGATATAGTCACGGAACACAGTAAACAAAGCTCAGAAAGAACATAGACCACAGACAGCCCTGTGGGAAGCCAAGGAAGCAGGTACAGCAGCCTGTACAGCAGTGCAACAGCCACACACTGAGCCCACTCTGACTCCAGAGCACAAGAAACGGATGAGAGCAGCATTCCTGCAGGCATTTGCAGCACTTGTAGCAAAACCCCCTGACGGTCTCATGCTGCTGCTCCCGGGATGCCCGGTCCTTACCCGGGCACCGCCCCCGGGCCCGTGTGCAGCCGCAGCGCCGCCCTGGGTCCCGCTGTGCAGGGGCAGCCCTGGCACTGGACTGGGGCCTCTGCGCTGCGCGGGGAGCGGGGATAGCGCTGGAACAGACCCCGGCTCCTTCTCCTCTGCAGCCGCCGCGCATCACCATCTCTTCACCCCTCTAGAGCCCGAAAAGGGTCCTGCACAGGGCTCTGTGTCCAGCTGTGCTGAGGGAGGTTCCCTCTGAAGCAGCTCTGTGGTGTCACTGCCGGTCTCCGGCACAGGGGTACGGTGAGTTATTCTGTACTCCCCGCGAAAGGAGCTGCGGCTGCTGCAGCCGTGCCAGGGCCATGGAGCCACCAGCCTGCAGGGAGCTCCCTCAGCACCCCTGTGGCCGAGGCTGAGCAGGGGATGTTTAAACTGACCCCGGGATCAGGGCACCCCAGGCTGGGCCCCCATCCCCACAAGACACAGGGGGTGGCTACCGGCTGCTTTGGAGCCAACTACTTACATCACAGACTAACAGTTTACATAAATTCTCTTCAAATGATATTAAACAATGGTTTGGGGTTGGGCTTTTTTTGAGAGTTTTATTAAAGATACTACACCAAAATCTTGTACTCCATAATATTTTGATCACTCACAAACTAACTTGCTTAAAAATGTAATTTATAGAAAAACATCTGCAAAATTAAACCAAAAAAAAAAAAACATATTACACACTTCTGGACAATCTGCATGTTAGCAAAGAATTTGTTTTATTATTCAACCTGAACATATACTTAAACAAAGAACATACTCATGAAACAGGACACACTCCTTGATTATGGCACACCTCAAACTACTTGGACTAAAGGAAAACTAGTGCAATTGTTTAATTGCATCTAAAAACAGAACAATAAAAATGACTCTGTATTCCTTTGTTTTTTGTTCTTTTTTTTCCAAACCCATTCCACTTGTTCTCTTCTCTACACAACAAACCCTCCAGTGGTTAGTCCTGGAGACCACTCACATTGCATGAAGCAGACTCCCCATGGGCTGGTCCATGTTACACAGAAGCATGCAAAGGAGGACACTGCAGCATTTGCAATGCAAATCTATTAAATACGTTATAAATGAACAAGGTGTCCCTTTAACACTGCAATTCTAGAGCCTTTATCTGTGGTGGAAGTTTCCAGTGTATTTGTTATAAAACAGCATACAATCAGAAACAAACAAGGAATTTTGCAAATTGTTTGTGTTTTCAGCTTGTAAATCTTTCTGAGAGCTGTGTCTAGCGCCGAAACCAAAGCCAGCTATTGAGTAGCCAGAAAGCTACAGTAATGGAATACATGATCATTTCCCTCTTAGCACGCTCTTTGTTCTCTTCTTCCAGGAGCTGGAGACGGCGATTAAGTTTGATTATCTAAAAACAAATAAAGGCTTTTAATATTTCATTACAAGTTGCCACACTTTCTAGAAGCTTCCGAATAACCATGTAATTAGTATCTCAAACAGATGGATGTTAAACAGTTGATAATTTGACCTCTCTTCAATCAGTAGTGATCAGATCCTGCACTCCCTTATTATTTAGGAACAGAAACTGAGTCAGATTCCACAGACTCCCAGAACAGGACATGGTGTATGAGGGCAGTCCAGCAGGGGCACTGAGATGAGACCTTGCCTGGCCTGTTGCTGGTACCTCTGTAGTCATAGGCTTTGTCCTAATGTTGTCACCTACTGTGTTTTACATACCTGTCTTCTTAAGGAGGCAGCATCTACGACTGTCATGTCATCTGGTGTTCCCTCGAGCGTCGTTTCGAAGCTGGAGAGACTGTATCTAGCAAATGAAGGAGAGGGCTCAGCTGTGTCAGCCATGCAGATCAGCAAGTACCATATTTTATCAACATTCTAGCAGATGTATATTTTGGTGGTGATAGAGACAAGAATTTTTTTTTTTTTTGCAGCTGCTACAGAGTTGCATTTCAATAGGATCCTAACTAAGTAAAGCACAAACAGATATGAAGAGGGTAAGTGCTTGACTAAATTCAGGTTGATCGCTCTCCACACTTAAAATTCTCCACACAGACAACCTTCCTTCTGACACACAGTTCCTCAAAAGACCATTTCCAGTTAACTGATTCATGAAACCTGAACATTGCCTGCCCTAAAGTGCCAAAGTTGCAAGAGACCTGGCCAGAGTAGAAATAACCAGAGACTTGCAAAGTGTCTTATGCTCAGTACCTACTTCAGTATCCAAAGGGGACACTTACTGAGATTAAGAACCTCAGTCACATCAATCTCTGTATTTTAGGCAGACAATCTGGCAAACAAAGCCCCGTGCAGTCACTCACTGCTTGCTGAACTTGGTGTGCATTATTAAGTTTGTACCCAGAGCACTCTCAGTTTTCTGAATGCAGCAATTCAGAAAGAGCATTATTCCAACTCCAGGACAAGTTAAATAAATAAAGAACATTTATTATCAGTTCAAAAGTGGCAGAAAGTCTTTACAGGTTTATATTTTGATCATCCAAGTGCTAGCTCTTAACGAGATTCATTTCCAACAAGTAAACAGGTAAAGCTGTTCCTGAACCTCCACCTACTTCTGAGTTTCTCACTTTGTGTTTTTAAACCTCTGCTTCCAATATCAGCTTCCCCTGACTTCCATTCTCATGAGGACCTGTGAACAACTGCTGCAGACAGCTGAAATGGAGCAAAATAATGTCAAGGCCACTGAATTCCCAACAAATACACCTAAAAGAATTAATGACAGTAATTTCAAACTAACAAGAATATGAGTAGAATTCCTGGAGTTTGCAGAAGGCCCGTAAGTGCAGAAACTACTTTTGCACTGCAGGTTCTCCCATCACTTTCCTGAAACTTCTCTAGAATGCCCTCTGAAAACCAAAGAGATTTCTGATAAGGGTCTTTTTGTAGCTATTTTTTTTGTTAGTAGTACATGGTAAAAAAATTAGAAAATTCCACCAGATCTACAGCAGAGCTGTCCCTCATTCTCTCCTGGGAAAGGCAGGGAGGGTCAGCATTTCAATGAGATGCACACATCTCCCTCGCAGCTCATATAACAATGTATCACTGCTGCTCCATGATTTCCAAACCATTCCAAGTATTAAATCAAGAGCAAAAACCCCCTAGAGATACCTCTTTAGACCATTTCAGAAACTGAATTCCGGAGTTAGAGAAGAATCATCTGTTTCAATGCTGTTTCTACTTAAACACAAATCTAACCTCCATTTCCATGAAAACACTAAAGTCTAAAAGGCAAGTGGGAAAAATGGATGTGAAAGGACTGTTTTTTCCCCCTCAGCCTGACCATTGGATTATGTGTCAGTCTCTTACCCAGTACCACTGAAATGATATCAATCTGCCAAGACAACGGCAGTGAAAAGGCCTCCAGCTACACCCAACAATCACAGGCTGAGAGCACCTCCAAATTAGGTGAGGTAAGGCCAAATTTTCTAGTAAGCTCCCTATTAAATAGCAAATACTTGAACTATTCAGCTCATGTAATGTAAGAGCCTCCCCTCAAGCATTAATCTGAGGCAGAGTTCTGCAGCACATTGTATCTACCAGACAACTGAGATCTTGCAGGCGACTTGGATGGAGAAAGAATAAAGGCCTGAAATACCTCAAGAGTTGAGAGGCAGCATAAAAATGAGCACTGTGCTTTAAAATAACATTGCTGGGAAGAGGGAAATAGAAATCTGAATTTTAGAATTAGTGGATCATGACTAACAAAAAAATGCTCTTTACCTGGTGTTGTCATGATGAGGATTAGAGGAAGTGGTAGCAGCTGACCCACCACGTAACATTGGCCTACAGCAGGATTTTGTAGATTGAAAGCACAAGACAGAAACAGGAAATGACAAACAAGAGAGAAGATGTAAAACACCAAGATCAAAGGAACATCAAAATACTTCCAGATATGCTCTATGTTTCAATATAACTTCTATCATTTATTTTGTTGTAAATTGCACTTTCATATTTCTCTCATTCAAATTTAATCAACACTGAATGTTTTTGCAGCTAAGACGCGTAAGCAAATTTTTGATGAAGCAGATTTGGAGAAGCTTCATTTACAGCAGAAGACAAACAGGTGGAATAGAAATTTAGCCTTAAAAAATAAATATGGGGAACTTCAGGTTCAAAAAAAAAAAAATTACCCCCCCAAAGCCTCACCCAACAATAACAGGAAATCAATAAATGTACTACACATACTTATAAAGGGCCTTTTAATCACCCTCTGCTCCCTGCAGGGAAAGGGGAGATTTGTCTTTCCTGTATTCATCTATGCTAGATGTAATTCAGAAAATCTGGGCTGGCAGCCTAAGGGCCATGTATAACCTGAAGAGAGGGAAATCTCTGCAGGAAGTGACTACAGGCTTCAAGCACATCTCTTGAACATCCTTACACGTGTTGCTCTTCTCTCTTTTCTTTCTGGGCAGGGAGGAAGTTGCAGGAACTGCTGCAGCTTTCTAATATACATGAAGTTTGCAAGGAGAAGGTGGTGTATTGCAGCTCACCAGCAGTACCCTCTGACAAGCTGGCACTACATGTTTCCAGTGCCTCTGGTAACGAGGCATTAGGGTTCCACATCACAGGTGTGCAACAAACTCTGCAGGAGCCTGAAATGTCTTCTCAATCTCCTTCATTTTCCCAAAGCCAACTGCAGATTCTTGTACCATGCATTTAACCCATGTATACTGCAGGCTAGAAAACTGAAGACAATCTAGGTATGAAAATCTTTACAGCAGGTCCATATAGGAGGCAGAGCTTTGGTGCCAAGGTGGCTGGGAGAACACTGTGGCCTGAGACCAGCCAGAACCATGCAAAAATATCACAGCCACCAGCTTCACTTCAAAAGATCAGGATCTAGGAGCCTTGGCAAACTCTGCTACCTGGTAACCATTTACTGGGACCAGGTCCTAGTCTAGTTAGCACCAGAAGAGCACACCACAACGTTCTCCTTTCTAGCAGTTAGGCCAGCATGATTTATTTTACAAAACAGAAAGCCCTGTTTCTGACACATGCAATATATGAATGTTCTTACCTAAATGTACAAGGTCTTGCAGAAAGTTATCCAAAAAAACCTGTTCCTAACCAGAGAAATAATTCAGCTGGTCTAAAATCTTCTCTGACAGATGCCACAACTAAATGCTTTGAGACAGTGTAAGAAATTGAGCAAACAGCAGCTATGGAGAAGGCCACAGAATTTTTCTGAGAGCTTCAGTCACCTGTAACCAACTGGCAGATATGTGAATGCCAGTGCCAGTACCCAGAGGGCACTGCCCACACCATCTGACACTGGACATTTGGATTCTGTGTAATGAGAACAACAGTCTCAAGTGCCCTCTAAATTCAGCTTCTGCACTATCTTTTGGCAAACACAGTTTTACAGCTCTTGTAGAATTTATCAATCCTAATTCACAACTGCCCTTCCAAAGGAAAGCCAGAGGCTTGGAGACAGCTGAGGGCTACAGCAAGGCACAAACCCAGAACACTGAGATCTGTGCAAGGCAGGAGCTCAAACTCAAGTCTTTGATCCTACTTCCCAACACAGCCAGGCTGTTAAGATGCTGCAGGTGACTTCTTCCTTTTCTTTACAGTTCACTTTATTTCATTACATATGGACCCAAAAGGAATACCACAATATTGCCCCATCTCTTCTACTTGCTTGGTTTTTTTATATCAACAGAGAACTGATTACCTTGATCACAGTGGCCTCATAATTGAGAACCTTACTCCAAAATTAGCAGTAAGTTTTTTGGCAAATCCAGAATGTACAAGTTTAATATAGGCAAGACATTAAATGCATGGCCTTCTTTAAAAAAAAGTGTACATTAGAACTTGGAATTTTCTGGCTACTTCTGTCAATTCCATCCTAAACATTAGTGCATGATCAGAAGAACCCATAACAGCAAGGTCATGTGTACTCCCTGCAAACACAGCAGCAACCTCAACCTTGAAGGGAATGCTCAGGAATACAATCTAATACCAGTGGGAAAACAGGCAGTAAGGCAAGGAGCAACTGAACCTGGTCTCCTGCTGCTTCCACAATGAGGATGCAACCCTAAACACATGGTCTGGGAGGAAAACAACAAGGGGTGGACAATTCAAGGACCTGGGTCCAGTTTCCATCATTCCTGTGCCTGTGAACAGGAGGCTGTGGCCAGCACACACTCCTTGTTTAGCAGAGGCAGAAGCTGTGTTCAGCTCTGGCTGTCCTTTAAAAAAACCTCTGCAAGTATCAGCAAGGCCCTAAGAATGGGCAGTAGGATAAAGGGCTGTGCTCCAGACAGGAGCTGGGGGAGCTCCTGAGGTACAAACAGAACTGGCTGGCTCCAGCTGCTCCCCGTGCCTGTCTCAGTGCTGCTGGCAGTTCCTCCAGCACAGCAAAGCTGCTGCCTTTCCCAGCCTCCCTCACACCTGCACACCCATCTATTTCCTTCTGAACCATCATTACCCCAGACCAGAGTCAAGTTTAGCCCTCTTTGATGGTCTTAACTCACTTCCCATTTTATTTCTGCAATGAAAAATATCATTAACTTTCTCAATATAAAAAATGATCTTATAAAATCTCAGGATATGACTACGTGGGGGAAGTTTGGCATTTTAAAAGGACAGTGTTTTTTTTTTTTAAAGAGGGCTATCCTAAAGAAGAGAAATTATAAATTGCCTTACTTTTTCCTCCTAAATAAAATGTACTGACTCAAGAGATGAGTCAGTTTAGATAAAGTACAGATTTCAAAACAAGTCTATGCAGATATGAAATTGTCTCTTTTTCCTGCATTTAAGACATCACTAAGATCTCATTAAATGCATGGAGTTTTTGGGGGGCTTGTTTGTTTGGCTGGTTTGTTTTCAGATTTTCTTCTGCTGCCTAGAGCATAAAAGATCAATCTTTAAAGGACACTAGAGGTAGGTCCTATAGTCATTCCACAGAAATTGAAACAGAAAAATGGTTAGAACTAGAAACCAAAACTGACCTATTGTCCTTGTCCAAGCTGAAGGAAATGCAAGAGTAAACAGTGATCATTAAATTGTTGCTCATTTAAATAATCCTTTATGTGAGCAGTGCTGGCTGAGCTAGGCATAATTAATTACCTGCAGCAGTACCATCAGCACCTACCGTTAGCAGTTTTAGTAGATTGGAAAATGTGTGGGGGAAAAAAAAAAAAGACAAGCTATAAAACAAGTTACAAATATTTCCAGTAACACACAGCCAGAACTTGTTAGTTTTAAAAGATCTCTTCAAGTATTTAGCATAAAATGTTAAAAGAGGTAAGGCTTTGAGAAAGAAAACACATTACACAGAGCAAAAGAACAGAGTGCAGGTTTAGAGCAATTTAAAATGAATAATATTTTGCAACCATGCAAGTGGATCATCCAAATTTCACATTCCCACGCCAGCTGTAATGGTGGGTGTCCAAACACCCAGCCACAAAGAATACACTTTCATCTTATTGAAAATTCATTATTTTAGCACCTATTTATTCATAGGTGACTAGAAACAGGTTTCCCATTCCTTCTAGGAAGGTTAGTAAGAACACCTCGAAAATTAACTCAAACCAGGTTGAGTAATGCAGCTTTTGAAGTATTCAGAATCCTAGAATTTTTCTGATAATTGAACTAAGTTGAAAGTGTATGTATATGGATTTGTTTTCCAGAATCCAAGAAAACATAGGCAAGAGCATGCATAAGAGAAGCCAGGAATAAAACCTGTTAGCTTCACAGCAGACTGGGAAAAGGGCTACAGTTCCAATCTATATTTTAACAAGGACTCTTGGCACAAGATCCTTAAGTGCTACTGTTCACAGACAGTACAATTTCTTCTTATCTGGGAGCTTTAAATTGGAAAAACAAATTTTTAATTGTATAATTTTAATATTGATAAGGTAAAAAAAAGTATTGATGCCCAACTGTTGATAGATAGGCATCAAAATTTTAACAGCTACAGCCTGGCATTTCACAGGATTAAATAATTCATTAGTTAAGAACCCAACCCACAGTATTTCAAGAGACTCTATGCAGCTGATTTTGTTTGTTTTTCTGAGTCCCAGTTTAAGAACACAAAGGCCAAAAATACTGGAATTCTTTACAATTCAGGAATGTTACTATAGGCATTTATATATTGTCAGGTCAGCAAACATGGTGAGCTAAAGGAGGTGCCAGTTTGGAAAGTGACTGCAAACACACAGACATTCACAGTAAGATTGGCTTGATAGTCACATTTCATTACCAAAACAACTAGAAAGCAAATAATTCAAACTTCACACTACACATAGTAAGTGTGCTAAGATAAGATAGCAGAGGCACATGGCAAATTTCAAAGAACTTGCTAGCACAGGCCACACTGAAGGGCTGCAGGAGAAATGAGCAGTTCCTCCCAAGTGTTCTTACCCATTATTTCCACTAGTTCAACCTCCTGGCAAGCCCCGGGGGTCTGAGCTAGCCCTGCACTGGAGACTTGTGCAATTGTTACCTGAACTTCTGTGCTGGCACACAACTAACCTGGAAATTGCTTTTAGTAAATGAATATTGCCATTGTTAGTCTTTAGGAATGTTTCTATAGTAATAAACATGCTGCTCTTGGAACCCTTCCAAATCCCAAATCCAGACAGTCTAAGGATACACCAAGTGAGCAAAACTCCACTGAAGAGAAATAACTACGCAGGGATTGCCATGAGGCTTGTTGTGGCTCATTACTCTCCAAGTGTCAGGTTATCCACAGAATCAGAGACAGCAATAATCAGAGGAGCAACCAGCTCCCCAGTGTCCCCTGCCTTTCCTGCTCTCAGCATCCACGGCGGCCACCATTAGTCACATGGCCACCAGAGAGAATTAATCCCAAAATAAACCATGAGTTTTAAGTCCTGACACATTATCAAAGTAGTCTACAACGCCTTTTAATATTCTACCCTGTTTCTGCACATTTTTTAATGCTTCATGACATCATCAACCCAATCTTATTGATTTGCACCACTGCTCACCAACAGAAAAGCAGAAGACAAGGCTTGTAAATTTGCAGGCTCAGGGTCAAGTATTAATTGCAGAATACACTGATAATCTCGGACAGCAAAACCCCTTGCAGCCACAGGCTAACCCTTCCTATAAAGATTTTTATTTGGAAGGAAACCAAAACAATGCTATATTTGAAACAGAAGCATTTTGAAATGTGAATTTTGGACATTTAAATTGCTTATGAATAGTGAAAGCAAAGGAAAGCAAAAGCAAATAATTTCATCTCATTGTTGTGTAAACAGAAACCAAAGTCCACTAAAAAGGAGAAAAGAAAAACAAAGCAGCAGAAGCTGGCAGAACCAGGGACAACCAATCACCTGCGGTTTTCATCCAGCACATCCAAGACCTGCTGGTAAGCCCTACGAGTGGAAGACTGGATAAACGACAAAATGCCACGAGCAGAGTAAAGATTAATTCCATCTTCAGGTAACATATTGGGAGGACAGACACGAGCCTGTTGCAGTGATGGGGTCACACTGTTTGTACAAGCATAGTAAATGAAGAGAGAAACACTAGAGTCAGATTTTAAATGAAAAAAAGCCTTTCAGATAGACCCCATTCCAAAATGCTTATTGCTTGATTTTGGTTTACCCTTCTCCCACCACTGTAAAGGTAACACTCCCAAATTCCAGTAGCGTGGGGATTATGAGCTGCATTTGCATATGTCCATCAGAAACACACACAGGTAGTAATAAGGACACAGTTTTGATCTGTTACACAAGTTAGTCCTAGAAAGTGCTTGTACAGCTAAATCTATACCTGTTGAAGTCAGCGTTCAAGTCCTCACTTGACATCAATGAGAGGAGTGTTTTTACAAGCACTGGCATTTTAAGAAAATCCTACACATCATCTCTTTTCAAAACACAAGCCTTTTTCCATAAGGAGAATCTCACACAGAACCTCTTTAACAAAATTTTTGGAAGCTATGATCAAGACTGTATTTTGATTTGCACATGACCAAGTTTGAAAGCAAAATGCAACAAATTCAAAAAATAGTACGAAATTCACATCCCAGTGACAATGAATTACATGATCTAACATGTTGACTATGATGCAAAAAATATTATTTAAAATATGCAGGACTGGACTTCAAACATGGCCATTTGGATTATACCAAACTTGTCTATCAGAGAGAAAATAGCTTTGATAAGCTGCCTACGATTTGCTTACGTTTCTTTACATTCAAAGTGACTTTATTTACTTTTCCTGCACACAGCAAGACTTTTATTTTTTTTAATCTGGAAACTTTATTAGAGGTAAGATGCTTTTTTAGTAGAAATTAATTAGTGTTAATGTAAATATTAACACACATGCAAACCAAGTTCCAGCCACTGTACCCTTTAAATCTTGGGTTAGTTTTTATTCTGAGATTAGTACCCATAATTCAACACATTTCCTTGCCACTTGTGCTTTGCTACAACAGTTTGGATTTAAAATGTCAATCTTTTTGACCGTGGCATTTTAATAAAACATTAATGCTGAGTACTTGGAAGTTGGTTTGATATTTGGCTAATCTCTAGCAGGGTCAGAATTCTGTGGCTACTCTTACTTTGAACAGAGCTGCTCTGCACGTGGCTGGCAGCAAGATCACAAAACTGAGTAGGACAGAAAGTTCAGCTGAACAGACTGAATCAAACAATGTTACACAAATGTCACCTCTCCCACAGCAGAGCTCAGCCACCATGGGCTTCAAGGAACACCCACAGACTGCAGCAACTGGGGCTTGGCAGATACTGGTCATTGTTACCTCAAGGGCAGGTATCTTTTCAGGCTGCCACAGACTACATTGCAGTAAATATCTGGTTGCTTCCTTCCAGCTTTTCTTGCTCATCCACACTTGCAGAATTCACCTTTCTTCTATATTTATGATGACTTCTATTTTGTAATCAATAGTAGTGGTCACACATTTTACTATGGAATTGCACTAGAAATGCCAATATTCAACAGAAAAATATCAAGCAGCAGGGGCAAGTTCAAAATATTGCCATTAAAATGAATTTATCAGAATTGTTACTCCTTGTGGATTTGCTGGATTGAGGCAAATGAAGGCAGAGTTAAGGCTTGAAATTACAGTATATTTTACATTAAAACTAATTTCATCTGTGCATCACTTCAGAGACATGCAGAACAGGGTAAAAGACAACTCAAAAAAAAAAGTAGCAAATAATATTTAAAACATATTGCAAAACAGAAAAAAATTGTGGAATTCCTGTTGTCCAAAATGGTATTAGTATAAATACTACAGTAATGATTTTTGCATACAAAGATTTCTGTATACTAAAAAGATTCTAAAAAATTAAAAAGCAGGAAAAAGCCCCCCAGTTTAAACTAAAACTGTACAGAATTCTCTAGAATTAAGTCACATGTGCTGATTAAAGTCAAAGTTATACAATAAGGAAAAATATCAAAAACCAAGAATAATTCTGTGAAGGACACAAAGGCCATGACTGTCGGGTGGAGAGAGAAGCAAAATTTTTCTTCTATTTTCCTTTTCCAGGATTTGAAATTGCTGTCCTGTAAGCATCTGGCAGTCCTTTGGACTATGTCAGAGACCATGGAGAAGAAATATTATGAAGCAATTACCTGAGACACAAATCAGCCCAGGTAACATAAGATAAAAAAATTTCTGCCATAAGGCAATTCTGCAATATGTAGTATGAGCACTTTTCATTAGACATTGTGGCTATCCCCCCTTCCCCCCTCCATTTCCAGTGAAATGGTCCTACTTGTAGTTATAATTTTGTTTCTCATCTCTGAAAAGAATTCTTATATACAGCTCCAGCAACTGTAACCTCCCTGGTTACAGACACCAGTCAATTCCAGAGCTTGGAACCAAAACAGACAGGATGAAATTACAGACATTACTATGAAAGAGTACAGTAGCATTTTGCTACATGCAGTTTTTAGCTTAGCAGCAATCTCCCCTAAACCTTCTCAAAGCATTTGTTGCGTACACAGGCTTTATTTCAGGTATTTCTCTGACTTGCAGTTCTGGTAGTATTAAATGAGAGGTAAACAGATTTAACTAATTAAGGTTACTTTGAATTCAAGCACATAGACAGACATGCACACCATCACCTTTTCCTCCATGACTTGCAAGAACAGAATTTCTCAAACTGTGAAATTGAACTCTCTAGAAAGATGTGTTATTTTGTGGAGCAAAAAGAAATTTAAGTGCTGCCCACTTTTCCATGCACTCCTGGTGGTTTGGTGATCTCCAGCAGAGAAGTGGAATACTTGCATTCAGCATTGGCTGGCAATGACCAATAAAAAGCTTTGTTTCTCCAGCTATACAAAACTAGCTAAAGAACAGAGTGTCAAACAAATTAAAGCAATTTTGAAATTTAATTTCCCTTTCATTGGCTGTCAGGTGTTTTTCCCTGTGCTCTTTACAGAGGGAAACAATTTGACCAAGTCTGAGAAACCCTGAAGCAAAATTAGAAACAACACATTCAGTGTAGCTGTTTCAAATTTTATATTCTAAGCTAGAGGTACTTAGTTAGAATATTAGTATTGCAGAGAGCTACAGAATTATACACACTCTTGCTTTTCATATACCAGGGAAGGTTCAGGCTTACGTGCAATCCTTAGTCGAAAGAGGTGACTGGAACCGTGGCATTTTATTTCTTGGGACAGTATCTGATCTGTGCCACCTTGAATAATAATTGTAATCTCTTAAGTGAGCATCCTTAGAAAAAGAGGGATTGTAATTTAGAGTTGTCATTATTGCTACACAGTTATTGTACCAGCAGGTACTTGTTAGTCCCAGGATTTCTAAGAGCATGAGAGAATTACTGACTTTAATGAAGCCCAGCTGACAAAAAAATCCTCAGAACTGTCTCTGCATGCAACTGGATGACAAGAAGAGAAAGACAATGGAAGAGAAACCACTATTTGTGTATGTCAAGAACACTGTGATAAGGAGCCCAGCCAACTCTCACTTGCACCATCTATTCCAGAATGTTTGATTTTGTCACTTTCTAAGTCAAGCCCTGGAATTTCACACAGTACATCTGATTATTTTGTCCAAGGAGCACAATAGTGTCCTAGACTAAAACTTGAGAACTGTAATCATATTTTGAAAACAAAGGTTTTAAAAGGCAGTGCTCCAAGCACCTCTTCAAACCTCATCACAGTTCTGAGCAGCCCATGTGGACTTCCTTTTCTATCTGAAGATGTGAACCAAACAAAGCACAAAAACAAAGAGCTGATTTTTGTCAAGGTAGAGCACCACAGCATTTGTTAGTGCAGAAGAAAACTATTTTTTCAGCCAACAACACTGGATGTAAGAACTTTAGCAGCAGCTAGTTTCTTATACTCTTGTAATTAACTGGAAAACTAGTATTTCCAGATGGTAAAGGAATTCCAAGGAAATATAAATGAGGCAACAGTTGCACAATAACATTTTCTGTAGTGCAAAGAATTGATTTACATGAAACTTGCAATATTTTTGCAGTTTACACTGTATGTCCTGAGGGCTTAAACTGTGAGGAAACAAGAGCCAAGAGGTTTCTTTTCCAACAAGTACAGAAGGCCTGGCCTTCCTGCATTTTGGGAGCTGCACAGGTTCCACTGTGACCGTGGTGTTTTTACAATCTGAATTCCTAGAACATTCTCCTGAGAGGTAGCCAGGTACAAAGTCACATTCTCCACTTGGAGAGTGACAAAACCTGGATGAGGGAGAAATGTCAGACTCAGCATCAGAGTGACAGAGCATGTTCAAAGTGATTTCTTTCTTTGGATTGCATTGAATCAGAAGAAGCAATTATGGCAGAGAAAGAAGCCATTTCTAGGAACCTCCATGATTTCAAAGCAGATGATCTAACACTAGACACAGCATAACTTCTGTCATAAGAAAACAAGCACCTGGGAGGACAAGAGAAAAATGAAGTTCTGCTAAAATACATTATCTGCAGGTCAGAAGTGCAGAATACTGCAATGAAGGATATCTTCCACATGGGCAGTAGAGAATACAGATTTGAAGGCTCAATATCATCTAGCTGTTATTTATCTTACAAGCAAGAGAAGAGATCCTGGATCAATCAAAAAGATACAATAGAGGGTGCTTGGCATTGGAATTATGATTTATTTGACAGACCTTATCAAGCAGTGGCATGGGTATCAAAAGAGGAAAACTAATCTCCAGGTGTGTAATAATTTCCTGGCTTTTGTAAAACTGATAAACTGAGTCATGCCAGCTGTCAGTCATATGTTCCTTCATCACAGGCTTTTTAAATTTACAGGATTCCAGGTGCTTATTGTATTGCTAAGCCTCTGAAGAATTGATAAAAGATTAAAATACTGTGACAGCAAATAACATTCAGACCACGTAAACCCAGTAATTCTATATATAACTACTGAGTGACAGAAAAACACACAGGTGAATTTTACAGATTTAGGATTTTCAGATTCAAGAAGTCCATACATGTGAGAACTCTGACAGCAACTACAGGCAGAGCTGATCTTACTGTTTTCTAGGATGGGCATTTTCTCATGGGCATGGCCCATGACTTTTGAAAGACTAAACTAACATGGGATAAAGTAAAGCAATTTCAAGAAATTGCAAGAATTTCTTTACCAATTGGTTTTTCCTTTTAAGTGCAATACATCAAAGACTGGCAAAGCAGAGCTGGCAGCATCAAAGGGAGAAATATTTCCACAGGAAGCTCCCATCACATGAAGATCATGGTACTCCAGCATGTACAATATCCAAACTGCCAGATGGGCAAGAGAAAGCCACTCTGAAGTGACATTATAGTGTGTCCAGTCCAACAGGACATTATTGGGTAAGTGACACCACAGGGAACTTGGACACTGAGGAGGCTGACAGAACACCCAGAGACTGAGCTGGTCAGGCACTTAAAGATGGGAATCTGAGTTTTGCCAGCTCAGTAAATGTGTGTGACTCTGCAGACCTGAGCACCTAGACATGAGCAATCTATAAACCTGTATGAACCCAAAGTCTGATCAAATAAGAAGAGGAAGATATGAAGCAATATTTCTATAAATATCTGGAAGAGAAGCGTAACATGTCTGGAACACGCATCAGAGTACATTTCATTTTAGCCAAATTAATAGGTGGACAGATATGTGGTACACACAGTACCTCCTAGTGCCCCTGATGTCAATAGAAGGAAACAGGCATTTCTAGGGCATGCTTCACTTGATCTACTTTAGACTAAAAATAGGTAGACCTTAAGTAGGCTATGCACTTATTTCCCGCTAGTTACTGAAAATTAAGTTTGATGGTGATCTAGCAATATTGTCATACAGTCTACATTGGGACAGATGAATCCTATCTTTCAAATCTTAAATTTAAAGCCTTTTCTAAGGCAAGTATTCCTTGTGGCAGCTGTATTAAAATTCATACATAAAAGACTTCTAAGTGTTATATTGCAAAACCAGTTATTTCCAGGTGGAAAGATGCTGTCACTCAGAATAAACCATGATTAATCCAAGACTATCATATCTAACAAAAATTTACAGACATGTATGTCTTCAGAAGGCGCCCTAAGAACTGCAACCTTGGATGGTAACAACAGATGAAGTTTCCAATTCTAAGTGCTCCTTGCCATTTTGGTCAGAAAATATTAAGATGTATATACTCACAGATTCCAATACATGTAGTACAGTGACGCCACAGAAAAATTACTTATTCTAATATTTATGAGGAAATAAAAATATTTCTTCTCCAATGAATGAAAATCATTATATTACAGTGAGAGAATTTGGAACATTTTGATGCACAAAGAATGCCATTTCCTGAAAATTAAGGGGGAAAAAATACTGTACCAACTTAGAAATGGAAAAATCTCCTGAAATAACAATTCCTGGTAACTGGTGAAACAAACTGTGAGCCCACAAACACTTCAAACCCATCCCCTGCAAGAAGTCACCTGCCTAATCGAAACCCACAGAAAAGAAGAAAAAGGCTGGTGTTATAATAGTTAAAATGATGTTCTTGCCACAAGATACAAAACATTAGCTGGGAAAAGCAAATAAGGAGGAGGTAAGGAAGGAAGGAAAGGTGTCCCAAAGGTGCAGCAGTGGCCCTGCAGGGGGCTGCACTCACATGGAATCGTTGCGGGCCAGCTGCCCGTTCTGCCGCGTGGCGTTCTCGCTCATGGAGCGCTCTCTCTTCAGCCTTCCCACCGCGCGCACCTGCAGCACGGGAGCAAAGGAGACATAAAAGCCAGAGAGTTCCAGGACACAGCTCTGTGCTTTGCAGGACTGTCACTCAGATCTGCCCTCAGATACAAAGGCACATTTCCAGGGGTTTCACAGTGATTAGGAGGAAAACCACTGATGACAGATGTGATGCTGGTACATGTAAAACCAAGCTCCGAACTTACTGCAACCCTGTTGTTACCTATCCGTGTGACCCGATGTCAAAATTAGAACCAACAGAATTTTCTATATTCTCTGGAGATACTCAAAGCCCACTGGACACAATCCTGAGTAACATGCTCCAGGATGACCCTCCTGAGGGAGGTTGGACTAGATCAACTCCAGTGGTCCCTCCCAATCTTACCTGGGATTGCTTCCTATCACCAAAGATAAATATATTTCTATTGTATTTTATAAGCCTATAGAATATGCAGCTTCATAAATAATTTTCCATTTTTAAAGTGTCAGTTGCCATTATTCACCTGGATGCCAATGTTATACCATTATTTGAAGTTGTTTTTTTCAGAGCTTTGTTAAAACTCATTAATTCTGTGTGGTGTTATATCACCTGGCTATGAAGTCCATAAATTAACCACATATATTACAATGTATAACTATATACAACACAAGAATCTTATATTTTTCTGGTAATCTGTAAATAAAAACAAACTTGCAGCTTTCTCTTCATCACAAGGACTTTTTTGTTAGAAATATTTTGAGTAGTTCTAATTATGACTTTATTTTTGTAAGTAGTGAGTAAGCTTGCTGAGGCCATCTGCCACTTCGAAGTCTAACTACTATAGTACTAATAAAAATATTTTTATATTTTCCCAACATATGTCAGCACCAGGTTGATCTGCACCACAGTAGAGAAATCAGTGGTCATTTCACTTTCTTTAGCAGAATGCTTTTCATCTAAGGAAAAAGCAAAATAAGTACTGGCCTCTTCACTTTGAGGTGTCTGCTGTGGAGGTTTTTCTAGGTCCAAAAAATCTAGCGGTCGATCACTAAGAGAAATAACACGGGGAGGAGTTTTCAATGCCAGTGGTTTGAATGGAGTAGACTGAAGAATGTCAAGGTCTGCTGGTCTGGAAAATGGAATGTCTTCACTATTACCTGCAAGAACATCAATTGTCAATAGAAAGCAAATAGTTCTGAGGCCTGAAGGCCAGTGCTTAAAAGTTCAAAAGGACATCACAGCAGTTACTTCTCCTGGCTATGCCAAATGATGAAGTATAACCTTCTTTAACCTTCTTGTATGTTAAAAACTACTGTTGAAGTACTCATCAAGACCACATTGACACTTATTTGAGCAGTTTCTCTGAGGACAATGATCCTGAGTAACCCTGAACCACATAAACTATTATGCAAGTGAGAGCACTCAAGACACAGTCCTATCAGTGTCTTTGACTGGGGACATCAAAGCATAAAATATATGCATGTCACACATTTTGCAAACTTGTTAGACTTTCAGCAGTTCTGGATATGTCACTGTAAAGTCCATGACCACAAATACTAAACTTATATTGACAGAGTCCACTCATAATAGACAGATTATCAACAAAATTAACACTCTAATTAAAATCAAACATGTTTTGCATGACAAATATAAAGTCCATCCCCAACATTTGTTACAGTTACTTTAGCTTACAGTTAATTACTAAAAATCAGGTGTAAATCAATAAACAGTAATTTTTTTCTCCAAAAATACCATAGTAGGATGAAACATCAGCGATTTAACCTTCTGTTCATAATTAATTCATCAGCTGTCTCCATTATAAGCTACACCAAAACTATTCATGAAATATTTTCAGACCTTAAAAAACTTCCCAAGTTGAAGAGCTTTAACTATTTAAACACCAGAAAGCATTTTACAGGTTATTATTTCAAAAATGACATATCAGTATATATTTTTTCCATCCAGAAATCTGGGGAATTAATTTAAGTTTTCACCTGCACTGCGATGCAGACATACCTGCCACTACAATCCGCTCTGGAACCTGCATAGTTACACTGGCATTTGGAAATCCTTCCTGCTGGCTGCTCTTGTCCAGGTCAGCGTTTTGAGGAGCCACCTTGAGCTTCTCGGGGACCCTCATGCGCTGGCTGATGCCCTCGGTGTATTCCATCTCGTACTGCAGCCGGTTCATCTCGGCCATCTCGGCAGCCGGCGACGGGAACGCCGCCCCGCCCATCCTGCCAAGGCAACCCAACACTCAGACAGGGACCCAGCAGAAGGAGGGACAGGAGATGCTTTGCTCAGATCACCAGGGAAGTGGGAGATAATAACTGAAGAGTCTTATTTAAAGGAGCAAACTGCACAGTAAAATTCACAGGAAGTGTAGTCACAAAGTGCTGAGAGGTGCAGGGCAATGAAAGAAGAACAAAGTGATACTGTAGACAATGCTCAAATTGAGGGTTCTCAAACTGAGCCACGACAAGTTAAAAAAAACCAAAACAAACCAACCTGGAAATTCTGCAGGCAAGGTACTATTCCTGCACTGGCTGACAGAAATAGAAACACAAACACATCAAAGAATTGGTAGCATTGGTGGGAAATCTATTCAGGATTGGTGAGAAATCAAATTACTGATTTGCACTTACAGAAATCCAGTATACTTGTGGTTGAGAAAATGGCTGAAGTCTCACAAAACTGCGTGTTGAGGCACAGGAAGACAGAAAAGACTCAGCCTGGGCAGGAGCCTCCTGCTCACTGTCAGTCAGATCTTACAAGGACAAAGTTCCTTATCAACAGCCTGTCAAATCAACTTGAAAACTGAGAATATTCATAACCCTTCCCAAGTGCAGCAATTCTTTAAACTTCCCACTTCTATATTTTTCTGTAAATTAACATCTTACTTTTGTGGAACTGATACAAAATGAGGAGGACAGAGAACAAGACTTCATTTAAACTTAAAAGCATTTGCCAATACTTTATATATATATTTTCCTAGAAAAGCAGTGGAATTTCAAATGAAGCAGTGGACGAGTTCTCTAGAAACTGGGCCGTGAGAAACTTACTAATGCAATTGCTGGGAGTTGTGTCAAAGACCAAGGTAACTGGGACTCTGAAGTTAGATTTAGGGTCGAGAGAAAAAGAAATCCTAGAGCTGTGCCTGGGGGTGGCTGGAAAGGGATCTCAGACAGCTGGGAGGAGCTGATTACCTGGGCAGTGGCCAGTGCACCTTGCTGATGGCTCAGACCCAGATAATGGCTATGGGCTCGGTTACGAGACACCCTGAAGGTGCCTTTGGAGGGGGCTGGAAAGGGGCTCCCAGAGGAAACACTGAGCTGCAAGAACTGGTTGTGGGAAACTTTTCATCCAGGCAAAGGCTGGGGGACTTGTCAACAGCTCACACTGCAATGATGGTTTTTTAGGGTTAGAATAGGAAAACAAAGTTTCTAGACATATATACACATACACAACATGTAAATATAACTTACATTGGCAAACCTGCCTATGCAAAGCATGGCTTAGTCTAGCACAAAATCTATGACTGGTGTTGCTTAAGTAGGTCCCTAAATGTAGTAACCCATCCTGGCAAAAAGGCAGGGTTTGCCACTAAAATTGCAACTACATTCCTTTACTATTTTTGGCAGCAAGGCCACGTCTGTCGCTGCATGTGCACTCTGCTGAGCTGAACGTGCAGAACGCAGAGAGGCCTTGGTGCAGAGCAGCACAAGGCAGGTGAGGCAGCCCAAACCCTCCCTCCCACCATCCCACACAAGCAGTACTTCCACATTTACCAGTAAAACCTTGAACAACCCTCAGGCAAAGGACAGAAGTACAGAGAAGGATGTGGATTGTGTAACACACGACTGCACACACACTGAGTGTGACCACCTGGCAGTCCATCCTGTGAGCGTCGGTGTTATTTGCAAGGCTCCCTATCACCACAGATCAAATAAAGCATCTCAGTAATCTCCAAGTGTCACTGTAGCACAGTAGGAGAACAGGTGATCAGGGAGCAGGCTAAAAGGTCACTGTGTAACCTTAAAAAAGGCCTATGTAAACTTAAAAAAAAATAGTTTTAAAGGAAATACTTGAAGTGCTGCACATTTAATCCACCTGTATTAATTATCACTGTATCAAGTGAAAGAAAGTGAAGCAACCCACTGAATTAGGAATAAAAGCTTTATAGGAGTTCAAGAGGTGCTTAAGCATCTGTCACTTCAAAAATGTTAACGTTTTCACATGGAGTTTTTTCATCCCTGCCCTTTGATTTTACAGACTAGATTTGCCCCTTTTGCAAGACATTGGCTTGATCAGCCAGTGACATGAACAAAATACACAGCCATTTGAGATTTCTACATTCCAAAAGGTGCCTTTCATTTCAAACATCGTCTGTGATCAGTAAAGCATTTCCCAATCTCATAAAAATCATGTCAACAGGGAGACCAAATTTTAAGAACTTACAGTACCCAGAGTATCGACTGGCAGCAGCTTTAAGCACACTTCTTGCTCACATGTGACAAAAGGTGTTTCCCTGCTTCACTCATTTAGAAACACCTGGCTGGCTCCAAGTTTAGTGATCAAGTATCCCTGCCCTGCAGCAGTGTTTCCACCACAGCTTGGTGAGGCTTTTGGACACAAGAAGTTGGTTGCACAACAACTGCTTTCCAGCTGCAAGGCAAAACCTACACAAAGCCAGACAGCAGTAGAAAGTATTTATAAACTAAATAGCACTGTGTGGGTTTAGCAGTGCTTGCCAAGGCCCTACAGATGCAAAACCTCCTATCTTCCTACTCTTGTCTACTTTGTGTCACCGAGAACTGGATTTGCTGTCAAAGTGATTTCAAATTTCATTTCTTTTTACAATAGAACAGCAAAACAAGAAACAGTGAGATCTCAGCAACAGATAAAACATTTTAATGAAGCTTCTGAACAAAACAAAGTTATGTTTTCTGCAATGTCCTTGTTATACAAAGCATTTTACAGAAAGCATTAATAATAAATCAGGTGATTGGGGATTTTAAAATTGATATTTACAGAACTAAATACCTCTTAAAAAGGCATGATAATAGAAGTCTGAGAATGATAAGACAATAAAAATCCAATCACATATATAGGATAAACAGAAAATGACTGAAGTGCAAATGAGCATCAACAGCATTTAACGAAAGAAAGAAATAAAGGAGAAATCCAGAGGATGATAAGGCAAGAGAGAAAAAAGAAATGTTATAAAGTGAATTACATGTTCAGAAAGACACAGGAGTACCTCTCTCTCCTAAACAAGAACAGAAGAGATGAGGATGAAGCAATGCATAGAAATGTGAGGGATGAATGTTTGGCAGCATTTTGGCCATAATCACACATTGGCCATATCTGTGCAGCAACCGGCAATGTTCTGCACAGCGTGGAGCTCAGATACAAGAAGATGAGCTCTGGTAACAGTATAGCTCTGTCAGCACTGAGCTCAGAGAGGTTTTACAACCCACACCAAACTGTAGCTTCTCGAGCTCCATTGCTGTTTGTTCCTGATGTGGCTACTTCGCAGTTCCTCTGTTCACGTGCACACAAGCTACAAAGTGTTCCCTTGGCAAGCATCCAGTTATCCTTGGACAAGGAAAATGGGGAAGAGGAAGACTCAGAGCTAAATTGAGGATGCGAATTAAGGAACCAGAAGACCTTATTCTGGGCCCCTGTAACTGAATACAGATCAGAGAGATTGTGACCTAACACAGCAGGAAGGGAACGGTCTGAGGGAGAGGAGCACCAGGGGCAGGCTAAACGCTGAAAGCTGCTCTGCAGAGCAGTTACAGGGGCTGAACTTAAACAATGCACTAGCCCCTCTCCTTAGCACTGGCATGACATCAACTAAATGCACCTATGACGCACGAGCAAGGCTATATGACCACAAACCACTAAAGACTGTGTTCTTTCAAGTTTGTTTTACTCCAGCAAAATGCTTTAACACAAAATACTTTTAATTTTTTTTTTTTTGTAATAAAAAAAAATGCTGGAGAACGTTAGAAGAAAACCATCACTCTGACAACCATTTTTCTGGAGCACCCAACCATTCACTGCGCTGTGGCGGCATTAAAAGCATTCGGAAAAGAGGGGGTGTAAGTGCTTCCTTCCCTTTGTGGGGGGTGGTCGCGGCGGCTCAGCCGATAACGTCCGGGAGAAATGGGGAGCTCGCGGTCTCGGCGCGTCGCCCCCGGGTGTCCCGGGCGGGCGGAGCCCCCGGCACAAGCTCCTGTCCCGCTACCGAACGCTCCCACGCGACCCGGCCGCGACCCCGGCACCGGGCCGGGCCGCGGGGCACAGCCCGAGGGGCCGGGCCGGGGGCAGTGCTGGCAGCCCGGAGCCGGTGCTGGCAGGCGGGACGGGCCCTGAGGGAGCCGGGGCTGAGCGACACGCGGCCACGGGGAGCGGGGGACACACGGGCTAAAGGGGCTCCGGCTGCGAACGCGGCGAAGGGCCGGCTGCGGCCCCGCGGGCAGGCCGAGCCCTCCGAGTGGAACTGGGGCCGCTGCCGCCAGGCTCCGGCGGTCCGTACTCACCCGTGCGGCGGAAGGAGGCCGGGGAGCGCTGCCAGCCCGGCCCGGCCGGGAGCGCGTCAGGCACCGCGGCACCGCACCGCGCTCCGCGCGTCAGCCGCCAAACGCGGCTTGCGTGTCCTCATCGGGTGTCCGTAAGGGCCGTACGTCACGTGACTAGGGGCGGGCGGAAGCGGCTCTCGCCGGCGCCTCACGTGTGAGGGTCGCGGGAGCAGCCATCTTTACTGAGGGCAGGCCTGCGCCGCGCAGCCGCTTTGGGGTGCCCGGCAAGGTGACCCGCGGCGCGAGCCCGACGGGCGGGGATGGCGCAGCCCTGCCGTGCCGTGTCCGGGGCTGAGCCGCTCGCGGTGCCCACACGGAGCGGTGCCGTGTGCCCAGTGCCTGGCCCCTGTGTTCGGGTGTGCGCTGAGCTGTGGCACGGGCAGGAGCCAGAGCAGTGCAGGCCGCCGGGCCCTGAGCGCTGCTCCAGGGCAGCCCCGCCGCTCGCCCAGCCCTGCCTGCGGCCAGCTCTGAGCTCCTGGGGCCCTGCCCGGCCACAGCCATCGCCGCCCCGTTACCGCCACGGAGCTGTTGTCGCCAAACGCGGGTGACAGCCGTACCTTTTGTGCCCCGCTGACACTCAGCAGAGCTCAAACCTTCCAAGGGCACCATTAGCTGACCCTTCCTGGAACTGATTATCGGAGAACCAGGAGCAGCTGCTGCTTCATGGCGTGAATCAAATTTTCAACTCCACACAGGAGAATATAATGAAAGATGCTGTTATGTCTATGAGGTACTTTTGAAAAAGAAGCAGGCTCAGAACTTTCCCTATCTTTGGATTTATGATTACAATGTTTTGGAGGTCAGAAAGTGTAGCAGTTCCACCACAGAAGCATGTACTGATCAAGGGCTTGCAACTTGCTAATTCAGCTCTTCACAAATATCAACAGCACTGCTTTACATAGGCAAGTGGTCAGAAATACGATCTCCTACTAAATCGAAGTTGTCTAACATTGAGAATGATACAGTAGTTGCCTTAAGATCTTACATTTGCTCTTATATTTAGCTGCCTTGAAACATGAGCTGTCCCAAGCACATCTTACCAGGCAAGCCTCATCATTCTGTATGCAGAGTCCTTAATTTTACCTATTCTTTAACATTTTATAAATTATCAAAAGGATTTAGTCCTTAAAATAAAAACAAACAATAAATCCCCAAAGCAATTACTGTCTAAAAACTTGTTCTTCAAGCACACTAGAAATTTGGCTCCTCTCCTGTGATTCCCCATATGTAACTGTATGTTGAGATCAGTTTTGTGACTGTTTTTGTTCACTGAATATATGACTGTTAATAAATTCAGTGGTCACAGACAAGCCACTTGACAACTGCCCTGCCTCGTCTTCTGTCCCAACTCAAAAAGAATTGTATCAGGCTCTATCCCATCCCCTCTCAGGTTGTTCTTTCCATATTTTGCATTGTGTACAGGTGCTTGCACAATTAACTTTCTTTGACAGTTTGAAGATTTCGCTGCAGATATCCTTGATTTTCAGAGCAGTGATTTAAAAGGCCATCCTTAAGCATGTTGCATACAACACAGTTCTGCTGGTTTGTCTTCTTTATTTTCATGCTGAACTCTTGATAATAATTTTAGTTGTGCCTTTTTCTTTCTGCACACTCTGATTGTACCAAGCACCACAGAACCACTCACTCCCCACATCCCACCTCACCATGGAACGGGAGGAGAATCAAGAAAATAAAATAGAACTCATGTTGAGGTAATAATAGTTTTACAATTGAAACAAAATAGTAATAAAAATGATACTACTACTACTAAATGTGATAAAAAGGAGGAGAGAAGGAGATAAAACCCAGGTAAGACAAGTGATGACAACACAATTGCTGCCCAATGCCAAGCTGGTTCCTGATCCACCATCGGCCTCCTCTTTGCAGGTAATTTCCCCAGTCCATATACTGTCATGATGTTCTATGGCATGGAATTGCCACTTCAGGGCACCTGTCCCAGCCATGCTTCCTCCCACATTTCTGTGCCTCTCCTCACTGGCAGACCACGGGACACTGAAAAGTCCTTGACTTAGAGTAAACACTACTGAGCAACAACCTAACCATCAGTGTGTTGGCAATATAAATTATCAGTTAGCAATGTAAATTCTTCTACTGAATCCACAACAGCCCTGAACCAGCTGATAAGAAGAAAAAACCCAGCTTATCACAGCATCCTATGTAGGAAGAAAGCTGGTATGCACAGACCCAGCTTGGGTATTTACACTCAAGTCCTAAACTTGTGTGGTCCAGGTCAGAGGGAGCAAGTGTCTTTCTTAAGACAAACTCTACCCTCTGTTTTAATCGGATAACCCTTTTTTTTTTGTATGCCCAGGTAGTGGACAAGAGCATTAGTACTGGAAAGGGGAAAAAAGCCAACATGCAAATGGGTCTTTTATTTAGTCAAAATATCTTTATTTGGCTGTATTTAGCAGAATACAGCCCCCATTATTTGCTCGTTATTCCCAATTTCTCATGCATCCATTCTTTCAGTACAATATATTAACAGCTTGCACCTCATCAGCACTTTCCAGTTAAGGCTCCCAAAGCATTTACAGACAGCAGTTAACTAATCCTCACAACAACCATTAGCAGTAGGGAAGGAAAATGATCTGCAGCTGCCGTGAGAAGTCAACATCAACTTTTCCCAAGTTTTTCTTTGATTTCCAGTGTCTAGCTTGTATTATGCCAGGCTTGACAAACATGTGTCCCTGCAGTTGTATTTCATGCTTTTGAAAGAAAGACTCATTTTGAGCACTCAAAATCTAGATCTATTTACCAGCATCCTTCTTTAGTAACTTTTGAAGGCCACAAAAAAAGTGAGCAGCAGAATCCAAAACTAGGAACAAGGCATAACTTCCAGTTATATGCTATACTATGAGACATAATTCTCTGTAACTTACCTTTGGACTTCAAAGCCACAATCCATTTCCTTCTCCTTACACATTATTCTCTACTGGACACATTTCCAGCAGACTTCAGCCTCAGGTACTCACATGTGCATTTTACTAGCTAGTTTTATATGGAAGTCTCCACAGTCATCAGTTCTATCTTTGGATGACTGCAATGAGCATTAATGGGAAAAAAAAAAAAAAAACAACCAAACTCCAGCACCCCAACAACCTATCAAGCAACAGGTGTGGTCTTTGAGTACTTAAAGCAAACTTCAGAGTTTATGGAAAAGTCTAGTATGTGATGGTTTTAAGGAAGATAGTCTCAATCCCAGGCTTGATTCAAATGAAAGACTAAATATTAACGACATTAATACCTTCTTACCAGTAGTGCATCTGCAAAGAGATTCTTCATTAAACCCTGTAAATTCACAATTATACTTTGCAAACAGAATTACAATGACTGTTCAAGCAAACAATAATTTTAAAGTATCCATTCAGTTCATATAAATGGTATCTTCATGTTAGGTCCATCATAAGAAACTGGCATGGAACACAGACAAAACCATTTCTTAGTTAGGTTAACACTGAAAATTCAAACAGTCTGACAAACATGATGCAAGTATTTTAACAGAAACAATATAAAATTTCACTGGCTTAAAAAAAAACCATCTAAATGAGAAATCCTGGTTATTTCACTGAATTGCTAGACCCTACATTTAAAATGGTGCATTTACAGAACTATTCAGATGAATTAGGCTTCTTCACTAAATACTGAAATTCTGATAAATTGTGCAAGTATTAAAAAATATTAACATTTTAAATGTCAACATTACAATTTTAAATAGCCTTGCAAGTGCAATGTTATAAATATTAAAAAAAAAACTCAGAGCTACAATTTAATATAATTTATATGAGCAAATGAAAGTGCTTTTCAAGTATTTATGTTCATTTACAGTTGGATTCTCTTGTATATAATCAGTGCTTAGATGGTACAATTTAAATATCAGTGTTTTTAAAAATTCTGGATGCATACATTTATCTGGATGGAATAATGGTTTCATTTGCAGATATGTGTGCTAAATATTTAAATACAGAATACAATTTGTGATAAACATTTAAATATGAAATACTGTAAAATGGAAGTATTATAGATTTTGTTGGGAATCACATCCTGATGGGTTTGTGATAACCTGATAATGCCATGGGAGCCCTTGAGCCATACAGTAATTGTTAATTCTAACAAAATCCCAAATTACTTGGTAAATAGTATTTTCTTCAGGAGAGACATGTGATTCTTCAGAGAGCATGTGATCATAATAGAGGCCCAATCCTGCCAAATTTGAAGAACTCAAAGATCACATGATCAATGTCAAAAGCCATGGAATCTAAAGAAAACTTCCCAACACTTTCTTCAGTCAGCCCTTAGCCACAGTCACTCTGGAGCACACAGCCAGTGCTGTCACCACCGTCCTGCCTGCCCAGTGCCTGCTGTTGCTCCCTCTCTGGCCAGTCAAGCACCATTATCATCACAGTGATACAAAAACCTTTGTATTCCTGTTTGCCAGCCAGAGGAAGGGTGAGGTACATGGGGAGATACTTGTTTATTAGACAAGAAAACCAAACCAAAACAACTCTTAATGAATCATTATATAGCTGAAAGTGCACTGAAAATATTTCCTATTGAACCCTACCTCTCTTAAATGCCAGACTGTCACCGTAAATGATATCTGCTTAAAACACTGAACATAGGTAAGCTGATACAGGAGCGTTTAGTTTGTCTTGCTGTTTGAAAAGCACATGACACAAGGCAGCATTGACATCTTTCATTAAACATCTGGTGATGCTGTAGTTTTATGGTGAAGATGCAGCTCAGAAATGACAAGGTTCAGCAGATGCCCCTGCAGATGCCATTATAAGATTCCTCCAACAAAGTGCTTTCTCATTTGCCATAGACAAAAGTCAAACTCTTGCCCTACCTCACCACAGTGCTGCCCTGGCAATTTATAATTTTCTTTCCAGATGCAGCAGGATTTCAATAAATTATAGCTCTTCAGAGTTAGGCAATTCTTTGTAATAAATCAGTTTCATGTTCTGTGAAGAGTGGCCACCAGTTAGATTGGTCTCTTCATGCAGACCTGACAACGACTGATGATATTCTCTAGTTGTCCTGCTTTCAAAGTCTGTGGCACAGGTCTCCTAGAAGAAAAAACCCAAACATTCAATTTTTTTCTTTAATAAACAGGGAGAGATAATGAGACTTTGGATATGGAATTACTGACAACAACCTTTAAATTCTTGGCTCAAACATCTATGTGCTACAAAATGACTCTGCACCTAACAAACAGGGGTGCCTAACCTGAAGGGAATTACAAAGGAAACCCCCACAGGTTTTGCGAGCATTTGTGTCCTCGGGCACTGGGATGCAGGGAAGTACGGTTTACCTGAACATTCTTCTTGGATTTAATGATGCCAACCAGAAACTGTAGGAATTTGTGTAGTAGTTGCATGTCCCCCTGCCATGGCACTCTATGAATGGGACGGCCCGAAATTCTTCCAGACAAGATCCAGGAGATGCCAATGCTTGGCCAGAAGCTTCTGAGCCAGCACTTGTGTACTGCAACCACCAAAGCATTTTGATGAGAACTTGCCCATCAGCTTTTAGTAAACTACAAGCAAAAAAAAACCCCTCTTTCTAAAACATATCATATGCTCTGTGGTATATCTTAGACAAAATAAACTGAATGCAGATTCATTTGATAAAATTTACAAAGAAGCACAGAAGCCTTCTGAAAATCCAAGCAGTTATGGCATTTCTTAAGTCCCTGCAAAGGCCTTTTTCAGGTCAATGAAATGCATGAAACTAACCAGTTCAAAGCCTAGAAAGCTGGCTTCTGTCCAGTTGAGTACAACAGTAACTACATTACAAATAAACCAAATTGGTGGGGGTGTGTTTTCATATCTTTTGTTGCACTGATCACTTCTCCAAACACAAAAAGCAGAAAAGGCATTTTCCTTCTCTGATGTTGGTAAATGCTTGTCAAAGTAGCTCTATAATAATTTACAATAGTTTAAAATTGGCTAGAAAATACCATCTAATTTTGCTGATGTTGGAAACAAGTAAATTGTTTTAACAAAATGCTAAAAAATTCTCTCATTCTTTTCCAAGTTTATTATTATTACTACATGGGGCCAAATTGCAAGAGAAATGAAAACTTCACCCTAGAGCTAAAAGGACTTTACATTATGCAAAAGAGAGGGATTTTAAATTCTTCTACCTTAATTTTTCAATCCCTACGACATCCCACAAACCTGGGTGACAAAGATGAAATGCTGCATCCCCTATTATAAATTCACTGTTAGTCCCATAAGCAGTTCTCAGTTTGCACTTCCATTATGAACTTTCTTCACCCATATCTAATTATGGTGTCCAAATTGCTGAGGCAGTCTTCTGTCAGTGTTCTGCATTTATTTTGATTTTAGCTTTCTGTGCACTTCAACCCCAAATCTCATTTTTAAAAGAACTTCCTGGTGTAGAAGTTGGTCACTTATTTCTACGTTTTTCTGTTCAGGACCAGTTTAACCACACCACTCCCCAAACCTGTTTCCTAGATCTTAGCATAACACATGAAAGTGAATGCATGCAGTTATTTTTGTCAGACTAAAATCCTTTAGTACTTATCTTTTCTGCTTTTCCTCCTGCCACTATTTTTGTGAACAGATCAAAATAGCTGTTTCTATGCTTTTGGAATTGAATAAGAATTAATAGAATTATTTTCTACTTCTTGGCAGAGGCAAAAAAATTAAAAGGATTTAACAGTTATTAAGAAACAAATGAGTTATGAACAGCTGAAAGCACCAATGAAAATTAGAGGACATAAAATTACTAATTCAAGTTGTTATATCCTTACCATGACAAAAGAAAAGCCCTTCCAGAGAGACATCCAGCCATCTGGACATGCAGGAACTACAGTTGTTTGGCTGTGAACTGCTATTACCATTGCAGCTCCTTCACAGACAACACACCTGGGAAGGAAAGTACATACATTCAGTGCAAACAAGAGGGAAAACATGAGAGCAGAGCAAACTTGTGCCTTCTAGGATGGTAGCTACCTCATGGCATAGCATACCTTGCTGTAAATGCTACCACTCACACAGGTTTGTCTGTTTAATGAGGAGTAAGCAAATTGAAGGAAACCCATATACCTTACCTTGCAATTGCTTTGCAATCTCTACTAATAACACCAGACTAAAACTGTTCTAAGATGGGAAGCAATTGCAGAACATTTGAACTTCTTAATTTTGCCTTTAACAAAGTAACTATCAGTATGTTACCTTTTTCACATGCTCACTATTTTGTGTTGTTCTGGTTTAGTTCAAAATTCTGTACTTCTGTACCCTTATTTGCTGATTAGAAAAAGAAATATTTATTTCCTAAATGAGGAAACTGAAGCTGAGCTACTGGATTACAACAACGGAGTAGGGCAGGACAGATAAGCGTGCAATGCCTGCCTTCCCACCTTGGATTTTGCTGCTCTAGGTCTTTCATTCTTTTAAAACTTTTCTCTTACATTGTTCTCCATCCTTCCTAGCTATTCCAAGCAACTAGAAAGGGCCATTCTTGCAGAACAGTGTTTCATAGCTGAGAACCTTCAGCTCAGTTTACAATGTTCTTCACCAACAACAGTAAATACATCATCCAGAATTGAAAGCAGAACTTTATTTGTGCTATAATTCTAAAGAACAAAGCTGTCTTTATTTAATTTTAGTCTGTCTCTAATATCCATAATGATAAGGTCTAAAGAAAACAATCCCTGCAATCAGTAGGACAGTGTGCCATTTTCTTATGCTGGCTTTGCAGCAGTAGGGCCTGTGGTGGGACCCTAGCTTTATTCCAGCTTTTCTTGAAAGTTTCACTGAGTCTTTGAGTGAAGACTTAGGTGAGTAATCAAAAACCAGGCTGATGAAGTCACTGCTTGTACTGGCTGAGACGGGCAGGTCTAGCCTAAGATTTGCCACTTAAAACAATTTGTGATGCCTCTGTGGTTCCGGGGCAGAAGAGCTAAAATTCTTATCCTTTTACCTGCTTATCTGGGGCTCTAGTGCCCTGCCAGAAATGGGTGCCATGTCTGGTGGCATCACCACTGCAGTGGACAGCCAGTAGGAGTAGTCATTGCGAGAAGCAAAGCTACAAACATCATTGGTGCTGCAGAACAAGAATGGCATGGTGCTGAACCTCTGCAAGCAGCTACCAGCTGTTCCTGGGAGACAAAAGAGGAGAGGTTTGTGGCAGTAGGAGATTTAGTGCAGTGACCAGAAGAGACACACGATGGCATCCAATCCACTATAGGAAGAATTAATACAGTTAAGTATAAGAAGAGTCTGTTCAGTAAAACGATCTTAAAGCAAAATGCTTCTGGCTTATACAAAAATATCTATATAATAAACAAGGGCTAAGAACAAAATCTGTTAAAATAATACAATCTTCTTGAATGGTATCAGCCCTTTACACAGTAGCAGGGATTTGTCTGCTTAAACAAAAGTTTCTGCTGACATTATTCACACACTAAAGTATCCCACTTCGGCTCCAAAACCCACAAGATTCTCCTTCACATCCTGTGGTGCTACTGTCAGCCCTGTGTCAGCCCAAATGTTGTGAAGGTTTATACTAGACATCTATCCATAAGTAACTGAATTCCTCCTCAAAAAACTCTAGGGATATCAACAAGGGAATATAGGAGTGCAGGAAAGAAAGGTGACTTCTAAACCACGATTCCTGAATTGACTCCAGGCCACTCTGGAGACAGATGGTTGAAACCAATGTTTATCTCAGACACTTACTGTAAATTTGGCTTCAGTACAACTTAGCATTACTGGACTCTAAGAAAACAATCTGAATTTTTTTACCAATACAGTACCAAGATCTTGTCCATGTGCTCGTTCGTTTCCTTGTACAAAAAGCAGTGAATAGCCGACATAGATCTGGGATGTCCCATGTGGGCACAAAGGAATCTTTGTTGTCTGACTATGCCGGGTAAAGATAAATCCTTTTCTTGTTGGACCAGCAGTGGTAGTACCGGGTGATCCAGGTAACCCCTGCAGACCTGGAAAGCCAATCAATCCAGGTTGTCCTGTGGATGAGAAATAAATATGTCGGGAAGTATTATAATTTTGTTTG
The DNA here is from genome assembly GCF_027477595.1 of Haemorhous mexicanus. NCBI lineage: Eukaryota > Metazoa > Chordata > Aves > Passeriformes > Fringillidae > Haemorhous > Haemorhous mexicanus. Next base: position 10,982,217 of record NC_082350.1, on the reverse strand, counting down.
AATTTTCATTTTTTTTAAATTCATGAAACTGCTTGAAACTAACCGAAAAAATACCAATAACAAGATACAACTTAAAAACTTGTAATATATGTTCCAGATGTAGGAATTCCTTCAGACTTAGCTCAGGCAGCTTTACACTGCATAGCTTTATGGCATAGTGAGGTATTTTAAAGAACCATGGCCATTTTAACCAAAAAAAGGTTAAAATAAAACTATTTTGTGATGCCTAAATAAAAATATTTCATTCTATTTTGATGTAATATAGGCACCCTGGTACCTACAGATTTCAAGTGACTAAACAGAAGTGATTAATAACAGAAGAGCATAGCCAAGGCATATTTCTGTAAATTATTATTTCAGTTGTGAACATGCACCTGTTAAAAGCTAAGAATGTGTTTACATATGTCCCTAAAGTTACTGTAAATATTCTGTAAATTACAGAATCTCAATACATGTAAGAGGAAGGATTTAAAGAAATCAGCAGTATAATTTATCTGTAAATTCACTTAGTACCAGTCAAACAGAGATTCTGCTTTCCTGTACCTCTTTGTCCTGGAAATCCCCTATCTCCTTTTGGACCAGGCAATCCTGGATGCCCTGGACGACCAAAACGTCCTGGTAGTCCTTTTACTCCTTTGGGTCCTAAATTGTAATCAAGAAAAAATACTCCAGAGGCATATGGCAGTAGTTATTCTAGATTTTAATAACTGGTAAAGAATAAAGTTAAAATCCCCGCATAAGCCTAGCTGTGGTAGAATAAAACATGAACTTACTAAGTTTTCACACTATCTATAGTGCAAGTGTCATCATCTTTCCTATCAGGAAGATTACAAGGAAATATTGAATGTCTGCAGAAAAATGCCTTCAGCAGAGGCCTGCCCCCTTGAAGAGCTCCCTGCCTGGGGTGCAAAGCAGTGGTATTGGGAAGGGTGGCCAGATACCCATGGCATATCCACATCACCCGACCTTTTCCTTCCTTCCCCCTTCCTCACAGCTGTGACAGGCTTCACTTCTGGTGCCAATGAGAAGCCTGTCCTTTCCTTCCCACCCCCAGACTAGGACAGACAAAAAAAATCACACTGGAGCACATCTAGAATACTTTTAGCATAGGTGGTAATTCCCTCCTCCCCACAAACGACAAAAATCCTGAGCATGGTTCTGATTGTATGAAAATGGGGAATGTTTTCATCTGTTATATTCCTTAGACTTACATTGAGGAATGTACTCACTGACTCACTGCAAGGGTGGAGGACAGAGGGAATGCGACGGCTTATAAATATTAAGGTCTTAACACAATTAAGGTACAAAGAGCTATTTTTAAATATGGTGGAGATTTTAAAGACATGTCAAATTTCTGTGCAGAAGTTTTTCCACCAAACCAAAATGTTCTCCTAAGCAGCACACACAGACATGCATAGAGATAAAAATATAATTCACCTTGTAGTCCAGGAATCCCTTGAATTCCTTGATCACCTGGTGTTCCTGGGATTCCTGGCAGTCCTGCAGGACCCTTGCTTCCTGGGATGGAGAACATTTTTCCAGGGAATCCAGGTGGGCCTAGCAGCAAAAATATAATGAAGATCTATTGCTTTACAATAAGAGAAAGCAAACAAACCACATAAATCAACCTAAGTCAGCTGGTATTGGAAGGAGAAGGGTTGCTTACCTTGCTGGCCCTTTGGTCCCCTTGGCCCTTCTGCACCTTGTGGTCCTGGGGGTCCTTGATTACCCTTTTCTCCTAAAAGAGAAGATTGAAGATATATCTGTCTGGTTTAAAATGTCAAAACACATGACAGTGTACATAATATATGAATACCTTTTACACCTGGGAATCCAAGAAATCCAGGGTGCCCTCTAGCACCAGGATAGCCCGATCGACCTTCTATTCCCTGCAAAACAGAGAACATCAGTAATAAACAGGAGCAGCATCTTCACACAATGTAATATATTTCATTTTTGTTCAGAATATCAAGGCATTATGTTCACAGAATATGCTGTAACTAGAACTATCTGCTCTTCTGTTAAGCATGTTAGAAATTGTCATATGATTGTTCAGATTATCCTGTAATACAGACCAGCCAAGGAAATGACACACCAGGAATTAGAAAAACAATTCTTATTGATCCACCTAAGTCCATAAACTTGCTTCTCACATCCATTTTGTTATTTCCTCTATTACAAGGTGTTTTTGTGAAAATGGGTGGGAGGGGATGCTTGTTTGGGTTTGTTGTTTGTTTAGAAATTTTGGAGGGTTTTTTAATGGGTATTATCTTTTCATGGTAAGAGCAGACTATCAATGCAGCAAGAAAGAAGCACTATTCCTTTCACTGACTTTGGGACCAGGAGGGCCAATGTCACCAGCTGGGCCCCTTGGCCCTGGAATTCCATCCGCCCCTCGGACACCTTTGCTTCCTTTCACGCTGAGAGTGGAAAGACCAGGAAGGCCTGGAAAACCAGGAGCACCTACACAGAGACATCAGAGTAAGGGAAAACTGCTGCCAACAGCTTTTCACTTAGATTGCACACAACACAGTGCAACATTCAATAGTTCCATAACGATACCCATGTTTATCACCTCAGTGATCTCCAAGGAAATATGCACACTTTTTTAAAAAAATCAAATGTTTCCTAACCTACTAATTTAATCTAAGATCAGAACTTACAGTACTCTTTAACACTACAGGCTTTTGAATATCCTCCAGTTGTAGTTAAGTCAGGAATCACAGAATCATTTACATTGGAAAAGACCTTTAAGGTCATCAAGTCCAACACTGCCATGTTGTCGCTAAACCATGTCCCTAAGTGCCACTCATGTTATCTCACTTTGTTAAAGTTGAATCTCAGCTGCCCCATGGACTACATGGGAGGAAGGCAAGATAGTGTAATCGGGTGGACTCAAAAGCTTGGAGTTATTTTAATTTAAATGCCACTGCATAGATCATGTTGTTTACAATGGTAATATTGCATTAGTTGCTAAAGGGACCTTTTTAGTTATGAAACTCTCTTGGGGAAATACCCCTTTCAGTCTTGAATTCTGGATAGGCTGACTTCTACTTTAAATTATCAGTATATCTTTTCAGGCAAATAAGGACTTGCAAAAACAAACCTGGTCTTCCACGTGCACCAGGAATACCTCTGTTCCCTTTCTGGCCAGTGATTGCCACGCCTGTGGCACCTTGAAATCCAGGTAACCCCACTAAGCCAGGAGGTCCAATGGGTCCTTGATCTCCCTGATGACCTTTCACACCTGGAGGCCCAGGAAAACCAGGCAGTCCCATGTCCCCTTTGATTCCTGCAAAGTGTGGATATCACATGTGGAGAAGGCTGTTAAGACAAGTGAGGTGATGTGACAACTCCAAAAATGCATTTCCTCTATGGCAAAGGTGGAATTCAGCCCTTGTCTTTAGTACAGAGAAGTCCCCAAAGCCAGCTTGCTACCCTAAACCAAACTAGAGAAGACAGGACTCACAAGGTACACACCCCTTCTTTTAAATTGAAAATCCCCACAAATAAAAAAAACCCACTCCATTTCAGAGATTGCTCATCTCAAGGAATCAACTTGAGAGGAGGATAAACAGCCCAGAGAAGGCAATATTTATTGATGAATAAGTAGAAGAAATGCTTCTTTGTTCATCAGAACTAACAAATCCTTTTAAACTCGATCCCAGCTGGAAGCATCAATATGAATGCAACAAAATAAGAGACTATTCCACAAGCAAATTGCTCTGAAGTCAATCTTAGAGTGCTTTAATTTTACTTTTTTGAAGTAAAGCAAATCAATGGATTTCTACCAGCACTAGAAATACAATGTAAAAGCTAAAAAATGGGAAGAGTCCCTCTTCTGTTTATCAATATCAAAGGAAAAACGAACAAAATTAAAATGCAACCACTGCAGCTTTCTCAAAGTGTGCTTGTTATTCAGAAAGATCTTATTTTGATAAGAACCTACTCTGTAATCAAATTATGTATCACAATAACATTTCAAAAGCTCTAGAATGTGTGTATCACCTTCACAAGACCACAGAAGTCAGCTTCTTTATTTGCCTTTTACAACAATCTAAACTTCACAAGCAACAACTCTTGACATTTAATATATAGGACCAAACCATTGACCAAAACCACAGAATCACTCTTGATTTCCTCTGACACTGTTAGTGCCATTGCAAGCACCTGAAAGCAGGAGGGGACTTGATGATGGTTCTGGGATTTAAAAATTAAGCTGTTGCTTTTCAAAAAGGCAACTCACCTCTACGCCCAGGAATACCTGGAAAACCAGGGATCCCTCTCCCTGATGGTCCTGTAAAATATTAGGTCACATTACACTCAAAGTCTGAAATAATTTTTTGAAAACATCAGAGTTTTCTAATATTTCATAGATTTTTTCAGCGATCATGGAATCAAAAGGTAGAGTGTAGTTGTATGCAAAGTAAAATGTATTATATTCATTTCTTCTATACAAAACCACAAATTAAATTTTTAAGTTTTTATTTATAGGAAGAACACCTATTGGTCAGTCTTATATGAGGTACGTTCTACAAGAAGAAGCTATTTCTTTCTTATCAGAGAAAAACACAGAAAAAAATCTGCACTTAGTTATTAAGAGAAATAGAAAAATAAACGTAAACACCTACAAAAGAAAATATGTTAACAGCAATTACTTCAAACAGTGATTACTTCAATATGAGAATACTTTCTAAATACTATGGATGCCTTCTAAGTATCTTCTTGACACTAGCATGCAAAGAAAAATTTTTCAGTGTAAAATTCTGTCAGAATTCAGTGTAGGACTAAATCTATCTGAACACTGATAACTTTAGAAGTGACTTTTAAATGAGAGGTTTCACAACCCAAGGTGTAGGTCATGGAAGCTTTCACTATTCATGCAGGAAAACACTGTGATTCCTTTTATTTTATATTCATGTAAGACAGAAGACTCTGAAAGGATTTTGGTTCATTTAAACTCTTTGAGATAAAACCCATAAGAGCTGTTACCAGCAGTACTTTCACTCTGGCAGACATGAACATTTTTAGGTGACATTACAGCACATGTAGAATAGAGCATTTGTAATGCACTTGGGTTGTTGACAGCATGTACAAAAATTACATAGAAAACCACTTATAACCTACTACTTATAAACTTAACTTTGGCTTCACAGAAGCTCCTTAGTAATCCTTCCCAAATCATCCTTGTCACTATAATTACAGAAAAAAGCCCAATTGTAAAATAGAATAAAAATATTTCACTGCTGTTACCTGGTTCTCCCTTTACTCCTGGGGGACCAGGCATACCATCCTGACCTTGAGTACCCCTTTCACCAACAAGTCCAGGTTTTCCAGGGACTCCAACAGCACCTGTGAATTACAATGGACCACAATATAAATTTTACTTCTGTAATTTTGCAGTGAGAAGATTTGACTCCCCTTTATTAAAATTTAATTAGCTCTGCTACTTCAGAGATAGGGGTAGCTGTGTTGGTCTAGAGCAGCATGTAGCTTGTATGGAGCTCACTGGACTTCAGTGGATTTAACAGCCCCACTATTTTCACAGACATAATAAAGCCTTCAATGCATGCCTCTCTGTTGCTACATATACACACTGCCCCTGAGGTACATTTTTAATTCTGTTTTAGTTCTGTTGCTTTAGCAGACAGCTACAACTCTTTGTTACTCTAGTTAGTTCTCTTCATCTACCTATATCTTAGTTTATTATTGTCTTTTAGGAGGTAGAACCTAAAGAACTTAAGCCTTTCCTATAATTGTGTGGATATCACATCTTGAGACCCTTGGATATGTACTTATAATAAGAAAGAGCAAAAAGCTTTCCAGTAGTGAAGCAAAATTAAAACTTTTTGCCTCAGCTGAACTGATAACATTGAAAATGGGCTGTTAAAAGGAGGCAAATACAGCCTCACACTGAAATGAAATCCCAAATGCAGGTCAGTGATTTAGGAGAGAAGCTATATACCATACCAGGAGGGCCTGGGACTCCCTGCTGTCCTGGGTGGCCCTGGCACCCTTTAACACCAGGATCTCCAGGGGGTCCACACTGCCCTGTAAGAAGAAAGAGTGTGGCAGAGGGGAAGTGGCATCACCTCTAGATCCAGACTCAGTTTAGAGCTTTGCTGTTTCTGCTTTGGCTAGCTGCAAAAGCTCTCCAGGTGACACAAGCTGGCCTGGCTGCTGTGACCACAAAGCTGTAGAGGTTTGCAGCAGTCAGTGTAAGTCAGCGTGCCACCCCCAGGCACCCCGTGCAGTTGGAGGAATTATCTTCTACAAGCATGTTGCCAGCTCACCAGCCCTCCAAAAGTATCCCATACCTGGGATTCCTGCACCTCCAGTTTCCCCTCGGATCCCATGTGGTCCTGGCACTCCCGTAAGCCCTGGAGGGCCCTCGGAGCCCTTCTCTCCTTTGCGGCCAAAAACTCCTGGGGGGCCTGGATCTCCCTGAGAAACAGTTGCACACACACAGGTAAAGAATCACAGTGCAGAATAGAAAAATCACATGAAATTTTAAGGGTTAAGTACATGTAATCACATTTCACTAGGATTTTCAGACAAAGCCCAAAGCAGACTAAATACAAGGTCTCATAACAGCGCTGATCTTTTAGATATAGTTAAAGATCTATTTTTAACCTTTATAAACCAAGTTGTTTTTAGATTTTTCCCTGGAAGAGATTCCCCTTCAGTTTTATTCTACCAGCTCTTCTTTTGATCCAAACGTTCATTCCTTAGGTAGCATGTAGATACACAAAATACTGAATTGCATTTTTTTTCCCTTGAATTTCTATTGACTTTTTTCACAGTAATCTCATTGAGGCTACCCAGCTGATACTGAAAATAAACAAATAATTTAGACAGATTACAGGATTTATAAAGGAATTTATAGCCTCAGCCACAAATTTCAGATAATCTCATAGGTAAAAAGACTTCCAGTTATTCAACAATCGAACATGTGGAGTTAAACTATGCAACTGATCCAACTTAAAAATACTGGTTTGTTCTCAGCAATGTATATATGACCAAACATAGTATATACTGGATGTAATACACATTACTAAGGAAAAAAAAATCTTGTGCAAGGATATTACCAGACTATCAAAACCAAACAGTACAAGTTTAGATTATAAGACTTTTGCATTTGCTAAGATGAGTTTTTTATGTACTTTTTAACATCATTGCTCTTAATGAATTAGGAACTTTTACAGAAAGCAAATTACTTCAAGATATTTCATCTTTATAAATAAGAAATTTTTGCACAATTGAAGCGAAATATAATGAAATAAACTTCTCCTGAGTAATGATACAATAGAATTTTCATATTTCTTACCACTAATAAATCAACAATTTCTGCAAATTCTGCATCTCTTGCTTACATGTTCTGTTTCTATAGTGAAAGGCTCTGCCTAACAGGAAAATTTTTCCACTGCCTTTATACCTTTGGACCAGGTTCTCCTGGAGGCCCAGCAGATGGGAACCCAGGATCTCCTTTGTCACCTGGAAAGCCACTATAGCCTGGTGGACCAGGGTCACCTGATGGTCCTGGAAAGCCTGGAGATCCTTTCTGGCCTTTTGGACCTGGAAAAAGACCAATACTGATACCATTCTTAAAAGGATCATAATTGCATTTCACACTCCATGTTTTGTGAGCTATTGCTTATATATACAGATATTAATTGTTCATTAAAGTAATTTAAACTGTGATTTTATTTCTAAAAAGAGGTTCTTACATGTAACAATATATAAATTAAAGAATTTGGATAGAGAGGGAGAATTGCATTCTGCAAGTCAAGCAAATGCTGGGGTGAAGATAAGTCCATGGATACTACAGGATAAATCCCAGTCCAAGAATTGTGTGGTGTGCTGACAGTAACAGCTCAGACCTGTGCAAATGCTTCTAGAGCTTTATGAATTTGTAATATGCCTTGAAAGAAAATGACCTGGAATTCCCATGTCCCCTTTGTCTCCAAGTCCACCTGGGAATCCTTGTCCTCCAGGAATCCCTGGGAGACCCATAAATCCCTTGGCTCCTGCAAGATGAAGAAATAAATTTCACGTTAGGACTGTTATGGATACAAAATCCTCTACCACACACCTTCTTTTAGTGTATTATATTTTACAGATAATCAACATGAAGCCTTTTGCCCCAAACACAGATATAATTATTATTATTATTGTTTTCAGAAAGCCAAGGAAATAACAAATACCTTATGTATCAATGTTAAAATTAAGGTTTGCGACCACAGCACTTAGGGGCAGCCACTGCAATATATTTTATCAAGATCATAAATTTGTATTTATGCACTGAACTCTCCTTTCATTGCTTGCACTCCAGTTCAGTTTAGTTTGTCTATGGAACAACCACATTATTACTTACTCATGACAGATTTCTCATGACTAGGATATAGTAAAAAGCTGAGTGCGACCTAAGCAATTTTCCCTTCACTCACTTATCTTGAGATTCATTTAGCTAAATTAGCACTCAGTTTAATGATTAAAAGATCCAGATACATCTAGAATGTTCTGTGAACATTCTTTCTAAATGCCAGTGTGCCAAAGCCTGACATTCTTAAAGCTACTTTTCATTGGAAATCTGCTAACTTTTGAAATACAAGTCAAATATGTCAGTTTTGAAAAGGGAAATATAATTCATCTGAAATTAAAATAAAAATCCTAAAATATTTTTTGTGCAAAACTGTAGTACTTTAGAATTAATTTTTAAATAATATTGCAAATTCAAACTTCTTTTTGCTTTTTAGAAATATTAATTTTTATTCATTGGTTTCATCAACTTTTAGATTTATTGTTATTCAGGATTTAATATTATTTTCTATTTGTCATCCTGAACAATGGTCTATATTTGAAAGAAAACAAAGAATCGTTTGGTGATAGCTGCTATGACTTTCAAACTGCAGCTTTTGAAATTGCCCCGTTTCAGAATTCTCAGGAAAGCTTGAGAGTTAACAGAGAGAATGTAGTGCTGCTTCTGGAGCCAAGTTGGTGTGCACTGGAGCAGCAGTACCTCCCTGCCCACATGGCCAGGGATTTTCAGTATGCACATTCCATACCTGGTAGACCAGGCATTCCTTCAGACCCATCAACACCTGGTGGACCTTGCACACCAACATCTCCTTTTTCTCCCCTTACACCCATTTGGCCTTGAACTCCTAAAATGAAGATTCATTTAAAAGATATTACAAAACAACATCTTAGAATATAACTTCTGTACAAAGTTCAACATTCTGTAACTCTTTAAGCTAATGAAACAGAAGTAGAGCATGGGATTTTCACTCTGAACACACATAAGCAAAACACAAACTCAAATCCAACACCTTTTTCATGTGGAGGCAATAGGAAGTTCCAGAAAGCTTCCATAGGAAAATACCAATAGAAAAAGCCAGACAGCATTAGTTAAGCATCTACAGCTCATATAGAGAGTCCATATTCATATTGCAAACAAAGGAGTTTTTCTGGCAGTCAGTACTTCTGAGCAGATTTAATGTCTTTGCAATCCAGCATCTGGTTGGTAAGAGCAGCCATTTCTGTGCTCACAGCATAATAAAAATGTAAAAACATAAATGTATAGCATAAATGTACAGAAGCCTCCTGGTACTACTGACATATTATTTAACATTAAAATAAGAGCTTTTTAAAGGAATTAGGACTTACTAAAATTGAACTGAATATTCAATGTAATATCCAACTATTCCATAATAAGAAGGCAGTTCTAGTGTTTAGCAATAATTATTTCAAAACAATGTGACTCTACTCTCAGCAGTAGAGTCAGTTTATTCCATATTTTAGAGTCCACTGGAACTGCAAAACAGATGACAACCCTGGCTAGTTTTAATGACAGAACAATGAATGTGTACCTTTAAAACCTTGTTCTCCTTTGTCCCCAATACCAACCAAGGTCTCAGATGGTCCAGGAAAACCTTTATCACCTGATTCACCTTTTTCTCCAAGAAATCCTTTTCTTCCTTTTATTCCTGGGAAGCCAGGAGAACCTGCAAGAAAATAGAGTGACATTTTTGAAGAGACCTGACTAGATGATATAATAAAGCAAACCAGATAGTGCCCATCTTCAAGAGCAATTGTAATCTACATATGTCAATATACATTGCAAAACAACCTAGACTAGCTTCTTAACTGCTCCAATCATCAATAAAACACCTACAAGTACAGATTACTTGTAGCAAGTAATGCTTGATTTTCCAGCAAGACATGGAAGTTATTTCTTATAGTGAATAAACATACAATCTTGCGTCTGTTAAATAAATATAATAATGGTATCTACACAGGGGGGAAAAAACAGCAAAAAGCCTTTCTGCTCCTTATCGAGCAAATCACCAGCCACTTCAAAAAATGAAAAAGGTGGCAAGTCAAAACTGCTAAAAAATATGACATGACCATTCAGTCTGCAGACTGCACATATAAAGAAAACAGATTTACCAAAACTCAAAGAAATTCTAGTACAACATCTATACTCAGGAGTGATAATAGACACAAAAATGGATCACAAGACTAACTTGAGCATTGAAATTCCTGTACTCTAAGTGATAAGGAAGGCAGATAAAGTGGTCACTTGCCTTGGATACCGGGGCTGCCTGGTCTTCCAACCATGCCAGGGGGTCCAGGAATTCCTAACCGTCCCATTACACCTGGATCTCCCCTTGCACCTGTGGAGTTGAAGCAATAGGAATATATTTGTTAGTATTAAATCACTTAAATAAGACATTACTTCAGAAAACTACACATACACCTGTCATTTCAGTGTTTAATTGCTTATTTTATTTTTTCTCCATTTCTGTAACTGTCCAAACCAGTTTTCCCATCTTTAACCACAGGATCATGACTTATAACCCCCAAGTTACCTAAATTAGTTGCTGCAACAGCTCCTACCAATGAATTAAATAACTAACAGTAAGGATAATTCATCTGAGATACCCACACAGGAATGAGAGATCAGCCATGAGATGCGTGGGAATGACATTCCTTTCAGGCTCAGGAGTCAAAGACCACCTAGGAAATAACAACTCCCTCAAATGCCACCAGAAGTCTATGTTTGCATAACTGAGTCAAGTCCTACATGTTTATCCAAAAGCTTTACAGATTCTCAATATAAAAAGGCATGTGCCATCTCCTTCCCATAGTGTAATGATTTGATATTAAAGAAAAATCTTTGTTAGAAATAAGAAACATTATATGACTGATATATTTTATTCTTCAAAACAAATTTCAACTTATTTCTGAAAGAAAAAAACAAACAAATCAACCCTACAGGGACCACTTAGCTTACTTAAAGTTAGCTCTGGTTAGTGACAGCTTGATCTGACTCAACTCTGTCAGACTCCAGATCTGAGCTCATAAGAAAAAGATGCTGGCATTACAAACTATTTGAAAAGGGATGATGAGTAGGAACTAAACACTTTGCAATTCCATTGTGCTGGGGGAGTTGCTTTGATTATTAACTATTTCATGTCCTACTGCAAGGACCTTCCTGAACAAAAACTACATAAAATGCTGTTCTCAGAAGACTATTATAGAAAATTCCACACTGTGTCAAGAGAGCTTCAAGATATGCTCATCCTTTAAGGAAGAATGATTTATTAGTTTTTCATAAAAATCTCAAAGACAAACTAAAGGTGTTGATGAAAAAATATTTCAGCATCTTCAGTCTGGAAAAACATGACCTTTTTGCCAAACACCTTTCTGCAAAGACTCAATTGCTACATCAAAACAAATACTTGGGAAAACCTTACCTGGCAAACCAGAGATTCCTGGCCTTCCAGATTGTCCCTTGGGACCAGGTAATCCCGTATTTCCCTGAAGACCTATCAATCCAGGTTCCCCTGGCTTTCCGTAGGTTCCTGGGATACTCAGACCAGGAGCACCTGGATTTCCTTTTGAGCCTTGTAAACCTCTTCCTCCTAAGAAAAGTGCAGGACAGTGTAGTATGGTAGATCTGTCTGAAAAACAAACCTTCATCTCTATCATTACATCATAAGCATGAAACTCTTCTCGAACTCTGCCTGTTTGAGGCTAAACATGAGATCTGTAAGGCAACAAATACATTCAGAAAATCTTAGAAGGGCTGTAAGTTGGGATTTTTGAAAAGAAGGAAAAAAAAGTGAGAGTAGACAAATCTGTTCTTTTCCAGAAAAAGAAAAACCCAAATATGAAACCCCCAACAATTTTGCATTAATTTCTTATAAATTTTTTATTTTTAAAATCCTTTTGAGATCATGTATAGGAGAAGGAATGTGCTGTATATCTGAGTGTGTGTTTTTGAAAAGAAAATCATATGCAGTAGAGGCAGGTACTTTTGGCACCCTAAATTCTTCTCCTACCTAGATGAGCTCCTCCTTTCACTTATTTCTTTATCAATCCCATTCACCACAGGATCTCAGTTGAGTCCCACAAGGGAGATATGTCTGAAACATCCATCCCTTTTCCTGGGAATTTGGTCAGTTTGTGATTACTCTTTATACTGGCCAATGGAATCTGAATCTTAATCCCTCTTCATCAGTGCATGTGCTTCCTCCCATCTATAGAAAGAGCATCTTTTAAATGGACTGATATTTTCTTGCATACTATTCCATAACCAATATCCAGAAACAATTTCAGCTCCTTCGGGCCATTGGAAGGCAGAAACAAAACCCAGACTCACCCTGTCAAATGGCATTTTTGGGTCAGAAAGTCCTACCTGGTGGGCCTGTAGCTCCCTGGCCACCTGGCAAACCTGGCAGGCCAATAAGACATTCAGCAGGTTTCCCTGGAAATCCTGGGTCTCCAGGAGCTCCAGGTGAGCCACGATCTCCTAAAAGACATGAGAGTGGATTCACAGCTAAATTAAGTTTTAAGCTTTCAGTGAACCTTGTTTGACTTGATTTTCTTTAAAATAACGTGCTGGGCTCCCTGAGCTTCTCTGGCAACATTACCTCTTAGGCCATCATCACCATCATGCCCAGGATGCCCCGGCAGGCCTGGGAGTCCTGGAAGTCCACCTTCACCTTTTGAGCCAGGACTGCCGAGACCTCCTGGTGAACCCATTCTTCCTGGCTCTCCAGGAATAATCATGCCTGGCTCACCCTGCAACACAGAGAGAAATATAAACAATCCTTTCTGCTTTGCAAAGCTGCCAAAATATTTTCTCCACTGGAGTAATAATGACCTTATTTTATTAGGGTAATTCTCTTCATTCCCTTTGGATCTTTCACACTGTAATTTCTAATGGTTTCAATTCAGCAAACCACTGGATGTTCCTTATTAGCTAGCTGAGTAATTAATCTAGACAGCTTTTAAACTTTGTCTCCTAGTGCTAAGAAGTTGCTACTCAGCAGTGCAAGACACTTCCCTCCATTTGGTCTTTACAGCATTGAGATGCCTTCTGCAGCTGTGAATGGCTTTGAATATCTATCTGAAAGTGGGGGTTAAGTTTGTGCAAATATAACTTTTCCTTTATTTTTATAAAATAAAAATTATATATATATGAAATATTTATTTGAATGATCAAGATCAGCACCCAGATATGCCTCAGGATACTCAGTCAGTTGTTGGGTTTTTTTTAGATCATTTTTCTGAACATTGTTGTCCATGAAGACTTTTTTTTATCACAAATGTCCCAAGTGCATTCCCTGACAGGAAACTTTGAGTTAGTAGGTTTTTCTTAGTTGATTGAACTGGTGGTTGTTTTGAGTACCAGCAAATCAATATGTTCATAAAGCAGATCAGTAGACCTGAGCTTATATCAGTCACTAATTATATACTTGGACCACAAAGGCCACTTCACATCCAGATGTTCTGTTGCATCAAGTATAGATTAAAAAAATAAAAGTCACAACCTCAACTGCCTTCCTTTGTCATGTCAAAAAAACACACAAAAGAATGCCATATGGGGACAAACAGACAAAGAAATGCCATATGTTCAAATAATTTAGGTGTTAATATCTTTTTCAAAAATTGAATCCTAATTATAGACTAGTCAAGAATCAGTAGATTAGCTTCTGTTAATCAGCAAGAGTGGGTGAAGTATTACCTCCAATCTTCTTTCTTCATGCTTCAATTTAACAGAGCACTTGCTTAAATGAAATAAATACTTGCTTGTCAATTACGTCTCTCAAATATATGCTTAATTGGATTTCTGAACAGGCATCATTTCAGCAGCTGTGGCCCTAATTTTTTTGCTTTAAGCAATGCAGTATCCTCCTTGTGGTCTGAAAGCTGAAGTAGGAAAATATCCCAAACACTTGGAATTCTGAAATCTTGTATTTGGATCAAAAACTTTGGCTTGAGCCCCTTTTTACAGAAAGAATTTAATTTCATAGTTTGTGCATGATTAGTCAAGAAATGAAGGAATTCCCATATTCCTTACAATTTCTAATTTATTTGCTCAGTATAAAATTGAATGAATGGGGCCTATGGAAAAGCTGGTGCTCTATTTCTAACCAAACCTTTTGTCCTGGTTGTCCTAGGTTTCCAGCTCGGCCTGGATCTCCAATCTTTCCTTCACAACCTGGCGGCCCTCTGCCTCCTGCAAGTCCTTTATCTCCTGCAAAAGGAATTAAATGGCAGTCAGATGCTTGATTTCACAAAAGGGTCCTTGCATGTGTGCAGTTATGAGCCTCTGACACTAATGCAGCTTACATGAGCTGAAGGGAAGATCTTGATTTCAGAGCTTATGTGACACACAGCATCTTGTTCCTTACATATTCACTCAAAATTGACTGAAACACTGCTTGTTAATTACCTGACTTGAAGCATGTCACCATTTTCTTTCCAAGTGAAGTCATTCTGATGTTAGTTCCCTGCTGTTCTCTTTAGCAAGCAGCTTGGTACAAGTTTCAGTATCTGAGCTTTTTTTTTTATAACTCATGTCCTTACAGGATTATGAGAATTTCCCAGTATTTCTAGGGTTCAAGGGGAGTTATAACTTTGCATGAGGAATGGCTAAATTTAAAGTATTAAAAATGCTTTCTATTACCTGCATATTAGGGCAGATATTGCATCGTACATAACCAAAATAGATTAAAAATAAAGTGCTTTGACACTTCTACAGCTCTGTCTCTGTAACACATATCCAGGTAAAGAGAACCCAACTGAATTAAGTATAGCACTCAGATGAGATAGCTGCACCTGTTTGGGCAGTATTCCAGCAAGAATCAATGTCTTTAAAAGTATTTCCTTACTGTCAGCTTTGATATTTCATACTCTGAAATACCTCAAAATATTTCAAACTTGCCATTTCTAAGACTTAAGGCAGTAAATTACAAGACTGCTAAAAACACATATCTGTTTGTTCATTGATTTTCTTTTTTTAACTTGCTAATTATTTTAAGATGTACTTAATTATTTTTTTTTTTAATATTTGGTTTTGGTTTTTTTGAAGATGAAAAAGAGTATTTTACCTTTTGGACCTGGGTTCCCAGGAAACCCAAGCCCTGGAAAGCCTGTGTCACCTGTTGGTCCTGAATGTCCCGGATCACCTGGCTGACCTCTTGCTCCAACCCTACCTGCCCAAAGAAAATAAATAAACTGTGAATTATCTTACCACAGAACATCAATTTTTAAGATTATGTGTGTTATAAGTGATCATTTTTAATAAACACACAGCTGTAGATTATATTAGAATTTAGACACTATTTCTCCACTGCAGGTTTTCACAGTTAAAGTGCTAACTGCATTCACAGTGTCAAAGCATTTATGAGTCTGTGAGTTAAGTTTTTATGCAATCTGGCCAAATTCCAGACTCCTAGAGACAGCTACATGCAGACATGAATGTTGCAATTCTTGGAAGGTTCCAAACACACTTTATAGGTGTGAGGCTTGAAACAGAAGCAACTACAAAAACAAACCACCATAAAACTGTAAAAAAACTTCCTGTGCTGTTCAGGACAGTTCCTGTGCTGTTCAGGACTACTGTTCTACAAAACCGAAGCAAAGATGCCTTACAGTTAACCAGTCTCTGATTTTAACTGTTTCACTGATTTAGTGCTGCACTCACCAGGCACTCCTGGAGGTCCGGGTAAACCATGTGGTCCCTGAGGTCCTGGCAATGCAGGTAATGGAGTTGCCCTACTGGTCTCTCCTTTCAGACCTTCATCAAATACATTATAAACTATTACAAAGGCATATAGTTTGGTAATCCCAAGCATTTAAAAATATGAGTGATCCATCTACTTGGCTAAAAATGTAGTCGTCTACAGTTGCCATATTTCTGAAACTCCAACAGATTTTTGAAAAGCCTTCACATCTTGACTTCATTAAGTAAAATCAGTTTATTGACACCTGCAGTCTTCCTCTCAGCCCTCCTGCAGTCTAGGGGAGACGCAGAAAAAGAAGCACAAAGCCACCAGGAAAATGATACAACTGACAAGTGCTTAAATCTTCAACTCTATGTCATAAAGGCTCAATGGGCATTGTCTTTAAGCAAACTCAGCCACTTAGCTGAGTTCTTCCAGCACTCAAAAACTATTATGCCCTTTACATTTAACCTGCTGACTTAGATTACACTAATGGTGATGACTGGCTGGATACTTCATTAGATATTATTTCCACAGAGAGGTCAGTCAAGCACTAGAACACATTGCCTAGAGATAATGTGCTGTCTCTGTCCTTTGAGGTTTTCAAGGACCAACTGGATAATGCCTTCAGAAAAGTGGTCTGATCTCAGAGCTGTCCCTGTGCTGAGATGAAGTTCAGACTACACAAAGTCCTTCAAACCTAAATTATCTTATCATCTGAAGACTTTTCTACGCTATCCGGGGGTACCCAAAGTGGGGACGATGTTCTGGAAGTCCCACTGCAAGGAGTGGTTTCCCACAATTCACATTCAAAGCAGCCTTGGGCTATAAAGCTGGTTCCAAGGAAGAAGCTGTTGAGGAAGCCATGTCTTGGCAGTTTTGTGTTCCCCTTGGGATGCCTTTCACAGCTGCAGTGTGCCTGGAGCTGTGGGCTTTATGGTTTTCAGAACGCTAATCCTAGGTGTAACACTAATCCTAGGCATAAGCCTCACCCTGGGTAAGGGAGGAAAAGCTGTATGGGGGTGAGGCTGGTGACAATTTGAAATATGGGGAGGGAGGCATGGTGTGGCAGGTCTTTGCTCCCCTTGGCATGTCTTTTTTACCTGCTGTGTCTGGAGCTCTGGGTTTTTGCAGCTGTGTTCCCAAATTAGTACATTATTTCTTTGATTTCAATGTGTCTATCTCTCCAGTTTTAATCATGCTCTCCTTACCATTGGTAAAATGCAGTAAAATAGGTGTGCTGGCATGCCTTTCGTGTTCCAAAATTAGTAAATTACATCTTTGATTTCAATCTATCTCTGCCATTTTAATCTAGTACTCCTTAACATTGGTGTAATGCAATAAAACAGCAAAGTTTCTAACCTGCTTCTCCAGGTAATCCAGGTGGTCCAGGAATTCCTTTAGAGCCTTTAAAACCTCTTACTCCTTGTGGTCCATAACCTGCCAGTCCAGGAAGCCCCATTTCTCCAGGCAGCCCAAGTCTACCAGGTAATCCAGGTAGTCCTCTATCTCCTTTTGATCCAGCCAATCCCTAATTAGACAGGTATACCTGTCTAATTAGGGATTGACAGGTATACCAAGAATTACTTGCTTTCCACACCAGCTTTCTTAACAAAATTACCATTTCTCTGACTATAATTTTGTTTTATTTTACTAACAGTGTAACTGATAATTTCAGAAAAAATTTTTCCTCTGATTTACTTGTGATAAAATGAATATAAATTTGAATATCAATGGTTACAAAGAGATGGCTATTAAAAGTGAAATACTACAAATAAATAAATTGCCTTTTTTCCAATCACTGTGTTGTTGCACTGTACACTTTTCTTCTGTTTTAAAACACATTTAGCAAAAAATCAAACCCACATCAGCTCTGACTCTCCTTGAATTCTGTGGATTCACATTTAGAGGCATTTATATCTGAATCATGTTAACAGTTTCTCAGCCAACATAACACAACGATAATTATTAGTTTTTGTTTCTGCCAAGCTCTTTCCTAACAATTCTAGTTTTATGGTCAGTTCTCACTGAAGATTAACCCATAAAGACTGAACAGGAAGTACTTGAATTATTAAGCATTATAAGTAGTCAGGAAAATGCTTTCTAAAAAGATTTATCCATCATTGAAATCCAACAAAGTGCTCAAGTATCAATATTCAAACTAAAATCTCACTAGACTGCTGAGGTTTTTCAGCAATTTGTACCTATACTGGTCTCATCTCTCTCTGGTATTACATCAGAATATTTTCTCTCCTTCTTTCATGCATATTGGTTGTTGAGGACAGTACCCTCAGTCAGGTAGGAGATACTCAGCTGGATATCTGCTTAGATTAAACAGGTTGTTGTACAAGATAAAATACAGAATTAGGTTTCCGTGACTTCCATATTAATTGCAAAAAGTGCATACCCACCTCTTCACCTTTAGAACCTTTGGATCCTTTAGAGCCAGGTCTTCCCAGAAATCCACTTGAACCTCTTCTTCCTTTTTCTCCCCTGGCTCCTGGATCACCTTGCTCACCTTTTGGCCCTTCTGGATGTACATATCTTGGTTCACCTTTTGATCCTTTACGTCCTTGATCTCCTCTAAAACCTGGAGGTCCCTAGGATAGAGTTATCAAAAGGATTTCAGTGCTAGATATATGACATCTGTTTTCAAGTTTTCTTTTTTTTCTTTAAATACCTCAGAGAGGTTCTCTCAACTCTAATTTTTATTCTCTGTAATAGCATACTTCAATGAATAGGGTTTGGGGTATTTTTGTATTTTCTTTTTCTCCTGCTTTTACTTCTTTTGACAAGACTACCATTTCATTTATGCTACTACAAACAGGAATAATGTAGCATAATTTAATGAGTAAAACCATGGCACAAAAAGGACTTTAAGACCTAGATAGAGATTTCTCTTCCACATTGGAATATTTCCCCAGGGACACTCTAATTGCCATAGCTGGCTCTGCTCATAGTCAACTTCCCTCTTCCTTCTCTCCCCCAGAGGTTACAAAGTGGGTACACTATCCCAGCTGGAAGCACACTGGGCTCTAGTGATCTTGGGCTCACAAACTCTGAGAGGGTTCCTGGCAAAGTCTGTTAGCAGCCTCATTCTGCACCTGTACAGTAACCACCACAACGAATACTTGTGCATGATTTTTTTATTGGACAGCACTGGCTGTACTTTCCCATAAATAATTACTACTACAGGCACAAGTTAGCACAACCAAATGACATGTGTGTGGCAGCAAGTGGCAGACTTCCCTCTTCATAACATTTTCCTGAAGGGAGTGTCCTTTGCACCCCTGAAGAGGCTGTGATGCAAAGCAAGTTCCTCTGCACTGCTTGGGCTTTAGCAACTCCTGAGTATGCAGGAAACAAGAGAAGAAGTCTGACAAAGATCACAGCACACAAAAATCCATATATGCTTTATAGCCACTGCCATGATTACTGAATTAGATAAAGGAATAGGAGGTAACTATAGACTACCCATACCAGACAGAGCAAGCAGCCTCAGCACTATGAAATGCAGCACAGGTTAATCACACAGGTATTTATTTACCTGCCTCACTGCCTGGGCTAACTTGCTGCACTGAGCAACCAGGCTCATGTAAAGCTGTGTGAGCCATGCATCACATTCTCGGCCTTGCCTCCCATGCTGACACATCCATTACTACAGGAAAAAAACCTGCTAAGATCACCCCGTATGACACTGCACATAGCACTAGCCATGAGGTTTCTCTGAAATAATTCTTGTGGGATCTGAATGTTCATCTGAAAAACCAGTCTTACTTGAGCCCCTGGAAGCCCTGGTGTTCCTGGAGAACCCGGAGAACCTTTTGGACCTGTTGTTCCATCTCTACCTGCAAAAGAATCAGTATATTTTGTAAAGAAAAATGAAAATAAGGACATGGATTTTGACAAGCTCCAATAACTGCACCCAGTATTCAATGTTCCTGTTGTTACATTGACTACTGATCATAGACTGAGCTGGCTTCAGGCTGCACCTAAAGCCTATCAGCACTCTGAGTTCCAATCTTTTAGGGCTTGTGCCCATGTCAGCAGAGCGAGCGGCCCCAGGCTCTCACACTCGCCACCACCTCAGGGCTAGTCAAGGACTGCAGGCTGCAGACATGCCCACACCTGATTCTCATGCTGAAACCAAAATCATTTGCACTCCTACTATCCTGTTAGGAACAAGATAATTTACCAGGCATGCCGTCCTGACCACGAGGCCCAGGAGAACCAGGAAGACCAGGCATTCCCGGAATGTAGCTACAATCAGTACACACACGAGCATCATCACCTAGAATGAAAATAAATCATTAGATGCTCCACAGCAAGTCATTTTCAAGGTTAACTAATGTGCTACTCACTTTGTTATAGCTAACACTTTTTGGCCAGGAGTGGTAGAATCATGGCCTTAATTTTGTTGGAAGATGACTTCTAACACGGTTCTAAATTGCCTGTGGTCAGAAAGTCAATCAGAACTGACTGCAATTAATTGAAGAGACAGAAACATTTGGTTTAAATTTCTTAATTTTTTCAAGTCAAGTTTTAGCAAGCAATTTGGATACAGTCACTTTACCGATAAGCCAGATTCTAAGAGTATGTAAGGGACATATGCTTCCAAGTAACAGAGCTCTGCAACACTCAGAGTCATTCTAATGACAAGCAAAGGGCAAAGAGATTCAGCAGCTCCTGTGGGTGGAAGTTGCAGTGTCTTTTAGAGATGAAATGCCAGCAAGAACATAACCAACAGAGTACAAAGCTCTACCAGTCTGTAGTAACTGCTTGTTCCAGTGAAGACAGTTCTGTACAACTGGCAGCACTGGCACATCACTGCTCTTCCAGTTGATGAAAGGGGAGGAAGACGTCTCACTATCCCTAATGAATGTTCTTAAAACTCTGAACTCAGCAAATGATTTAAAAGGTAAATTAAATTTTAAAAAATCTAACGAGGATCCATGATGATTACTAGATTGTACCTACTTCTACTTCTGAGTGACAGTTATCTGAGACTGACCTCTCATGCCAGTATCTCCTGGAGGTCCTGGAGGTCCTGTACACCCTGGCTCTCCAGGAAGTCCTGGCAGGCCAGTTCCAAATGTTACTCTACCTGTTAATGAAATGAGCATGGCACCATTACATTCAGACATTTCTCTACTTGCTAAGCAAGAAAAAAGTTGCAGGGATGAGCTGGAAACAATATTCTGATCCCTATGGGTCCCTTCCAACTTGAGATATTCAACAATTCATTTAAAAGAGAGAGCTACCTGGAAAAATCCAAAACACCTGCTACTAGAAGTACCTGGTTCTCCTGGAGGACCTGGCAATCCAACAGAACCAGGCCTGCCAGTAACACCAGGCAGTCCTGGAGGGCCTACTATACACAAGCCACTTTGTCCTCTCTCTCCTTTTGTTCCTTTTGGCCCAGGAAATCCTGGGGGACCTCTCATACCAGGTCTTGACACCCCTAAACAAAGGGGAAAAAATAAAAAAACAGAGTTAAAGAAGAAAAGGCATTTTAAAGCTAAGTAGTCTATAGAATGAGTGAAAGACAAACACACCAAGTTCATCTCACAAATATTTTTTATCTTGAAATATATTAATGAAAGTGAGAATCTACAGACATTTAAAAATGATCTTTACCTGAGTACTTGACCCACCAAAGCTCCTGAGTGACAATGTTTTAGCACTGAGAGATATTTTTAAAGTCACCTGAAATTAATATTTGACGAAGCTGATTCAGTGTAACAGACAGGAAGAACAATGTATTTTGTTATTGCAAATACCTGGTCTGCCAGCAGCTCCAGGAGGACCCTGTGGCCCTGCAAAAGCAAGGTATTAAAAACTTGAGTTAAACCACTTTATACTCTATGAAGTCACTGTTCAATAGCATTGAATACAACCTTTAATCTTTTGCATTTTAAACTTAAAATTTAAAATAAGAATCTGGTTTTGCCTGAGTAGGCATCTACCACTCATGCAACTATTGCATACTGGCAATTATTTTTAAGGGTAAATAATGCTAAAAATCAGTCTCAGGATACATTTCAAGTCAGCAATTACATGTGAGTCTAGGAAATATTATTGTAAAGGCAGAAGGTTGCTGAAAATGTACTTTGCAATAAGCTCTTTGAGTGGACTGTTTTTACTACAGGATTGTAATTCTGATATCCCACTCACCAGGCATGCCACGTTGACCTTTTGGTCCTGGAGGTCCGGGGGGTCCTTCATCCCCTTTTTCACCAACCACATAATCGTAATACTCCGTCTCAAGAGAAAGGTGGTAAGAAAAGAAAGAGTTGCAAGAATTAAAAGAGAAGCACAGTACCTCACACTGAACACTTGATTAAAGCAATGTTTTGATCTCATTCATAATTTTGATGTTCTGACACCACAAGATCTTACTAATTACAAGCAACCAGAAACAAAATCAAAATTGTTATTAGCAGCAGTGTTTTTTTAGTACTCTGTCAAACACTTCAGCTTTTTAAAAGGCTATTTCTTCTGAAGAATTTAGGCAGAAGGTTTCTGTTAGGTGCATATGGGTCCTTTATGAAAGCTAGTAGGGAGACAGTATGACTAGACAGGGAAACAGTACTCATACCAACTTGCTTTTTTTAAAAAGTGTTCTTAGGATTTTAAAATTAAGGCCACCCATTCTGGAAGTGATTAGAAATTGATTTAAATATTAACTCCTGTGAATTTTTGTAGCTGTTCTTTGACAGTCCAATCTCCTGACCAAATTTCTGGATCCAGGGGAGGTCTAGCAAGGCACAGATACTGTATGCAACTCCATAAGAAAGATCTCATCTGTGTGAGAGTCACAGCAATATCAGTACTTTGAGAAAGCCATGCCTGATTAGAGCATCACAGGACATCCATTATTGCCTCATGCAAACAATTTGGATTTTTCTTATTATAAGGGTTTAGAAAAATGATATGAAGGAAATTTATACTTACTCGACCACAAGCTCCAGGTGGACCAGGGTTTCCTTTCATCCCCTTCATCAGAGAACAGAGATAGGTTTTTTTCATTAAAAACAATATATGGAATTACATTTACCCACTGTTACTTCAGTTCATCACTCAAAACTTTAAAGAAAAACAACTGCTCCTGACCAGTCCGTCACCACCCTGTCTCTGTTCCTTACAAAACTATTCAGCTGCATACACCAAAACCTACAGGACTCATCAGCAGACAGATGGACACCAGTTCAAACACATGGTTTGTTACAGCTGATCCATTCCCTATTCCATTATACCCTTACTCGTTATCTCTTAGGCCAAGTGAGACATATTATATACACAATGATAAATAATAACCTCCAAACATACCTTAACCTCGTCCTCAAAAGCAATAACAAAACAATTGGACAATACCTTGGCTCCTTGCCTTCCAGCCACTCCTGGCTTGCCCTGTTCACCCTTTTGTCCCTGCAGGTGACAGTACACAATTTTTTAAGGATATAATCTAATAATTTTATAATCTTTTAGCACTGACAACAGTAAGATCTGAAATGTAAAGCTTTAATCTTTCATGGTGATGGCAAAGTGAATGCAATTTGCTGAGGAGAAGAAACTGCAGTGAAAGACCCAGTTTGAGGTACAGCTCCATGTCTGTAGCAAAAGCTGCAAGTGTCCCATCCAAAACTGCATTTATTACAGCACACTAACAGTCCCAAGGGAAGCTGCTCTGCATGGCACAAGTGTAGGAGTCTCTGATCTGTTCTCCCTCTGCAAATTATTTCTGAAGGGGAGAAACTGAACACAATGCAAGACTCTCCCATTCAACACCCTCCCCCAGAACTCGCTCAGTCTGCGCAATGCTGCTGATCTCAAGAGGTGTCAGCAGCACCAGGAGGGAAAACAGTGCAGACTAAGCCTTTCTGCAAGGGAATACAGGCAAGGGAGAGGGACTCCTTGGAGACTCCTGCAGTTGAATAAAATACTAGTGAGTAAAGCTGAAATGGGAACAGAGCAATGACACAAACTTTTCTTTTTGTTAGCTGAGGCAGTAGAGCTTTGTGGTCTGTCATCCAGTGTGCCTTGTCAGACTGGAATGTGTTTAGACTGCCTGTGAAGGTCATTTTAGCATGACAAAGATGATGTTATAGTAAGATACATGTGCAATAGGCTATTCTGGCAGTAAGAATTTTGGTAAGATATTTATAAGGTCACTGCAAATCTAATGATGTTGTGAAAGTAGAGCTGAAGTAAAAAGAACTGATACTTAACCAATTGAACACAGTATTTCAGACACATTTGAACAACTCCAACTTTTAAATTAGTACACAAATTAGACTATTTTGCTTCTAAAATGGCATACTTTAAGAACTATATGTTGACAAAATTACAGTCTAATAGCTATCAGGCATCCTGTTCCAGGCCAAGACAGCCATGACCCTGACAATAAGTTTTCTTTGTAAAACAATGTCTTTGATCCTAGTGATTAAAAACTATTCATTTTTCTTCTCAATTTATGTTAAAGGGAAGGTATAACTCTTTTTCAAAAATTTCAATGTGACTAACCAGAAAAAACTGAGAGTTTTTCTTAACTTGGAGTGTGTCTCAAACTCATTAGACAGTCAGCAGCAAGCAACAGGTCTTTTCATTTGACAGAGAAGCAATGACATCCATGAACGGAGCCTCTTTCTCCTGCACATAAATCTGTGAGAACATGGTGTGTTCCAAGGCCAGCTGCATGTGTATGTAAATCAACATTTTGAAATACATTCCACAGTGAGAGAGCTGTGACAGGAAGACAAAATTGTCCTAAACAGATGACTATCACTTAGAAAACATTTAGAAAACTTCCTTCATTACCGGTAAGCCAGGTGGACCTGGGGCACCTTCTTTTCCAGGCTTCCCCTACAAAGGAAAAATGTAAAATAAACAATTTAAAGTGAGGATATTACATTCAAAGAGCATAGCAAATTGATGCTGTGCACATAACTGTAAACTGCAAACTGTAAAAAGCCATTAAGGTTATTTTAAAGCATTCATTGATCATAACTGAAGTTCACAAAACTCTACAAAACAGGTAGTCAGAGATTCCACTGACATTTCTTCTCCTGTGGAGGATTATTTGTGTCAGACTCCAGTAGTACAAAGTTCCAGGCAAGTGCAGAAAGCTTGGTGCAAAATCAGGTTCTTGCAGAAACAAGGCAAACAATAAAACAATGGAGCAGCAAGCAGCCGTTCCCTTGGTGATCTTGGAAGGACACTGAAGGAAAACTCTCTGAACCCCATTTCCTGTATGGGACAACTTGAGGTGAAATTACTTAATGGAAAGGAATAGGGAGTGCACTTCAAAGGTATCTGAAGCAAGGCAGAATATGGAAAAGTGAAAACAGAAGGAGGCAGCATGTCAGAGGTATCTGCTGCTTTCCACAGCCCATTTGGCAGTGTCTGCTGGGATCCTGTATCTTACGTGGCAACAAGAAACAATTGTTTGAGCAATTCATAACAAAATAAGGAGACAAAGGGAAGAGAGGCAAAAAATACTGCATGACAGGACAAGGCTTTTGCAAGCAGAAGAATGTGAAAAACACAGAAGATGGAGGATTAATAACACACTTTGAATAGCAAGAACTTCTAAAATGTTACACTAGTAACTCGCATTGAAATTTTCATTATGTGTAGAATCATAAAAATAACAATCAAGTTTCTCTCTAACATCATCATTTTTATAGCACCATACAACTGAGGAAAGAGCAATCATCAGGTTGTACCAGGGTCTTGTCTTGCTATCTTTCCTTGTGGAAAAAATGTAACCACAAAAAGTAGGAGAAAAGTTTCAAAAATATATACATTTGGATTGAATGAAATATTTCATTTGAAAATTATTTTTTCTTAGCATTGCTTTCATAATGTATTCAAAATCTGTATTCAGAAAAAGTTGCAAAACATTGATCTTTTTTACTAATTTAGGGTTCTCCTCTGTTTATTTATCATTAAGTTGTTATGAATTAGTAGTTTTAGTTACTAAGACCCTGTCTCTGTCATTGATTAGTTTTCATCTGAAAGTTTGAAAGGCATTTGAATGAAAGTAATAGCTTTCCATTAATTATCTTCCAAAAAACATATATATAATCAGGAAAATTGTATTTAATATTAATGCTTTTTTAATAAATATTTTTTCATACACTATGCTGTTAAGGAAGTAACTCTTAGGCAACTTACTTCCTATCTCCACACAGCTCCTGGTTGAACATACTAATTTAAGTCTGCTGCCTTAAGTAAACATGGTGTTTTCTCTTCTACTTATACCTTTGCATTACAAAGCCAGTACATGTCTAGCAGAGCACTCTTTTACTAAGTTTTAACAGCAGAACCTTTATAGCAAAAAAAAAAAAAAAGCATCCTCACAATTAACTGACCTTCACTCCAAGTACTCATGTAAGTACAGTCACTTGACTTCCAGCTCTTGTCTAGTTTACTGCAGGAAAGAACTTTTGAATCTTAGCAAATTTGCTCTGAGTAGCAGCAAGACAAAAACTGGACAGCAACAGTATTTCAAAACTGTTTTTCAGAAAGGACTAACACATGTGTTCAATGTTTGCACACACCTGTGCTCCTGGTTCTCCTCGGTCACCCTTTTCACTTTGGGAATCACCAACTGGCCCCTGGAACAAAACCACACTGAGGATACTCATGTTCTGAAATTCACATTTTTTAAGTTAAATATGTATTTTATAATTTTTTTATCTTTAAAAAAATACAGTTGGAATGCTATTAATAGGTATTTTATTCTATTCATTAGTTCTATTCTTGTTACTAAAAGTTGAAATAATTAGTGTAAATACTGGGCTGTAAAGAGTAGCATTAACTGGGTGATGCTGTCTGAACATCTGAATTTAAGGGATTTACTTTTGTTCACTTACTGTAAACCCCATTGGCCCTGGGAGTCCTCTTGATCCTTTTTCTCCTTTTTCTCCTTTCAAGTCCTATTACACAGAAAAGAAGATCTCACTGTGGTGTCGGATTTTTCCATGCTTACCATTTCAGTCTGGTTCTACAGAGAGGAAATCCTTCTGTCACCAGCAAGATTCTTGAGCAGAGATGGTTCTACTCATACGATTAAGAAGCAGAAACTTTGTATCAGTGTAAGTCTGATGTTTGAAAAAGAAACGGTTTCTACACATTTCAGAATAGAGCTAGATCAAAACAACCTACCTGTGACTGCGTGCAAAAGAACTGCAGTAAATATCCCCACAAATGGCAGCAAGAAACAAACCCAAATAAACCTTTGTTGCTTCACTGGAACTAGAGTTACTTCCAAACATAATTGTAGTGGCTACCTACAGTGTCCTTGTCTCTATGGGTGCAAGATTAGATTACGCTATAGTGTAGCACCACTGGGCCACATCCTAAAGTCACTGTAAGGCCAAATTTCATTGTCTATTTATTACCTGGTTAGACTCATGTGCCAAAGTATTTATGGAAGGAGTTTTGAGAAGTTTCTAAACAATAATGCCCCATGTTCCTGAAAAATTGCCATTATTTCATGATATGCCACCACAGCTGTGACTGGAAAGTGCTCCAGGTGCTCTGTATTTGATCTAAACAGGGAGAGCTGGTGCGCCTAAAAGCTGCACCTTGCTTCTGCAATCTCTCTTCCCTCCTCAATTCAGTCTTGATGTAAAACTCACTTTTATTTCAGCACATAAGGGAGAGGAGCTTTGGCTGACTCCATAGATTAGATGCTAATTCCATAAGAAAAATGGAATCAAGAACACACAGAAGACTTGTCCTGTTAATATGCAAATACTAATAATTCTGTCAGCTACTGCTGTTTAATTTCTATATAAGGATACAATGCAAGAATTTTAATTCACAAAGCAATACTTAAAGCTGAATCAGACAATTTCCTTCCATATTTATTGTCTCTCCAAAACTGTCCATTATTACTCAGGTTTCAGTAAAAGTAATGAGAAAACAAACTACAAAATGTACATGAACATGTTGTAAGCTTTTGTGAAACACTGGTAGCTCAGAGTCTGACATTCTCAATGCCAAGAACCAGAGGTCAACACAGCTGTGGCTTTGATAGCCATTCAGAACATCCATGTGGATTTGGTGAGGCAGAAGTGATTTACTCTTCATGTACTCAGAGATCCCCAGCATGGGGTACTGGTAAGCAAGAAGCATTTCACTGGCACGTGCAGATGTGCACGTGAGCACACAGGCTCAGCCAAGCTGGCTCCACACAGACACTCTTAGAGAGCTTAGAATCTAATTAAACAAGTCTGAGAAACATTAGGATGGGTAAAAGGAAATGTTATCAGAGCAGTGAAGATGAAAATGTCCTCTCCAAGTAGAACCTAGTCAGATGGCTTATCTGAATGTGATGTTTAACAATTTCACTACCGTCATGTTGTCTGGTCCAGTTAACGTCACAATGACAGTTCCTGGGGGTCCAGGGGGTCCAGTTAACCCAGTGTCACCCTTGGAAGAAAACAAAAACACACTGCTTGTAATTTGCTCTATTTTTCTTTATTTCAAATTACTACTACTATACTTTTGATATCATGAAAATTCTTCTGTCATTACACTCAGCCAATTATTCAGCTAACACTTACCTTTGTTTGCCATTTAAATTCCAGTAAAAAAGACATATGGAAGATTTAACCTTTCCCTAGCTGATTATTACAAAAATTAATATGCTGATATCTGTTAAAGTTTCTGGAAACAACCTAAATTTTTAATCCTGTCTATTTGATATAAAACTATTTTGAATCAAGCAAAAATAGCTCCTTGACTACAATATTTATCTCTATTTAATTATGTCAATCAGTAAATTACATGAACTGTCATTGGTGACATCCCCCAAACTGCAGTCTAGGTATTCCAGGGAGATCACAGAATCATGGTGCTAACAGACAAAACAAGCTTTCATGTGTCCTTCACTGACAACCTAAGTAGTGAAGTGCACCTTTTCATTATCTTTGAGAACTGGGAAAGTCCTCAGTGTGATCTTTCCTGTGGACCTCATCAAAACAATATCCACAATTTTCAGTGATTTTAAGCCAGGAATGCTTTTGCATGAATTTGCAGCAGAACAGCAAAGAATGTGTCACTCCTTCATAAGGAAGCAAGATGCTCCATGGTCACCTGAGCTACTGCTAATGAATAACCAGGTTTATAGGCTGGTTTTTTGTTTTTTTTTCCCAGGAAACTCCTAGCACATTCCTGATGGTGATTACAATGTTAAAACTGAATCTCTGCAGGTCAGTTAGCATAATTGTGAGATGTCCTAATCTCTTGCAAGAATATTCAGATTAACTGCAACAGTCTTGCAACTGCAGGCTGGGTGCTGAGAGACAATGTGGGCATTTGTAGTAATTCCTGGCTTAATGTCAATTACATGGAATACAAAGTAAGTACATGAAAGACAAGTTATCCCATTTTTATTCAAAACCTGGGAGTTTTTTGTATCACAAGGGCTGACACTGAAAATACATTGGACAGAAGTTGTGAGACTACAAATGCTACATATTTACCACTGTTTATTTGCTTAGAGAAGCATTTAGGAACACTACACAAAGTACATATATTAATTTAATGCTATTTGCTAATAAATATTAATTACTGGCTTCTCTTCAGTGTCTAATCTTCTGTCTGGACGTTTATCTCATTGGCTCTTATGCAAAAACATTTTGACCTTAGAGAACATTGCCATGTTTCCATTTTTCAACAAAAGACTCCCACGTATATACTGAAAATTTGCATTTTACAGGACTTCCCCAAACATTCCACCATAGCAAATCAGAAAATGCAGAAAACAGAAACAAAACTTATAAAATGTTTAAAGCTTCTTATTAAATTACCTTCCTTCCTTTGGCTCCTATTACTTTCAATCCCATAAGACCCTGAAAAATAACCCCAAATGTTATTTTTTTTAAATTGTACAAACACTTAAACATGGGTTGATTCATGTTACACAACAGTGGTTTTCATTTTTTTACCCATCTGAGACTACCTTAGGTCCAGGAGGTCCTGGTTTCCCTGGCATGCCCTACAAAACAGGAAAACAAAAACGTCAGCTAGAAACTTACAATCTTGTTCTCTGATACAAGTGTTCTGAAGTACCCAACTTCCACAGAACATATAGCCCATTTTTACTCTTTCCCTCACCTTTACAACTGCAAGCTGTTGTCAGTGGGTGACAGATTGTTCACTCAGTATAGTTGCAAACATATGCATCTCTCAATGTTATGCATATTAGTATTTGACGTGAATTAATAGATAGCTATTTGAAATTAAAATTTATGCCTACATGGACAAGGCATGCTTCTAAAAATATAGAAATTATCATGCATAAAAATAATCAACAGCAAAACATCAGATGTGTGCAGAAAAACATAGTTTTTACATACACATGTGTCTAGACCTCAAATAAGTTTGAGAGAGTCAAGTACTTGTATCTGTGTAATCCCATAGGGTTTAGGGGAAATCAAAGGTCAAAGTAACAAGTGAAACAAATTCATACTAAAGGTCCTGGAGGGCCCTGTGGTCCAAGTTCCCCAGGATATCCTTGAGCACCCTGGGCACCCTGCATATTAAAAAAGAAACAGGAATAAACCTCCTGGCAAGATTATGAGCAAAATACAACACTAAAGTCAATGAACTGAATGAGAAACAGAGGAGCAGCTCTGCTTCTGGATTTCCTTTTCCTGTCTCAGGGAAACACAGAAGTATAATTCTTCCGCACTGCTTCATTATTTGGCATATGTTTTGAAACACGAGAAAACATCTGTTCTAAAAGTAAACTACTCAAGTGAGTAAGGATGTAAGTAAGTCTTCTGAGAAATGTGGACTCAATCCATATGGTCCTATTAATGCCTCTAATAATCCTTCAATGCTTCAAATATTCCATGCAATAAATCCTATACTTTAAAGCTTTTTTCAAAGAAATGGAAAATGAAACATTTTTGTTTTCTTTTTAATTTAATGCTCTCTGTTGATTCCAATAGTCAGAAGAAATGTCAGCCCTGCCTTCCTGTATAAATGTTCATTCTTGAAATATGGACCATTCTTTCCTTTGTTAGTACTCTAGAAGTTGAGCTGGTCTGTCCTGTTCAGTCTTAACTTTGATGGGAATTTTAGCAGTTGGACTGCAGATGGCCATTATAGGTCCCTTCCAGTTGAACTATTCTATTCTGTATGTGTAGGGGAAAACTCATAGATCTGTGACCAGTTTCTCTCCCTACCTGAAGTACTGTTTTTCTGCAATCTGACTGGCCTGCAAACTGACTGGTTTTGGTTTAGAAATCAGTGACACAATTTCAAAAAACCACTGTATCAATATTAAGTAAATAATACACTTAAGTAATGTAAAATACCAAACATTTTTAATTCACACTTGTGTTATATAGAATGTGTTTATACTTATAACTGTATATTTTTATACATATCTATCTCAGCACCCCTCATTTTGAGTTACCTGGAGACCAGGCATTCCTGGTAATCCAGGATCACCTTTTGCACCATACTCTTGGCTATATCCCTCTGCAGGGTACCCCTGGACAATTAGATAAAAAGAAACATAAAAAGTTATGCTGTAGAACTCTGTAGTGCAACAAATCTTCTAATACAGTTTGTAGGGAAATAAGCAACATCAGAATTGCATAATGATGGAAACTGTCTACTATGGATAGTCTACCTTTAAAAAAGATTTTATGAAACCAAATATATCTTTTGTAAGCCTTTCAGTTCTGTTAGGAGCAGTCTTTTCAGATATACCTACACTACTCATGCACAATCCTTGTTTTCAATTTATTTTTGTTACTCTTTATTGCTATAAAACACTCTCCAGTGCATCTGCAGATTTCCATATGAATTCATAAACTGTTTGGGGGAGGAGCTTAGTTTTATGTGTGCTTGAAAGTGTTAAATTAATTACATGCAGTAACAGTAGTTTGAGGGGGAAAAAATTATTGACCATTTTGCAACCTGAGGTGAATGCTACTAGGACAAAGGAAGCACCAAACTTCGTGGTTTCTTCTTCTGGAAGATAAACCTTTTGTTTCCCATGAATGGAGTTGTAAAGAGCAACAAACATACACACAAATTGTTGATAACCAATAAATATTTCATGTAATATCTTGCAAAAAACTGACCTTCTCTCCTTTGATACCAGCAACTCCCTAGGAAGAAGAACAATCATATTGAAACAGAAAAATAAGAGTGCTGAAATAACACACATTAAACAGTGTCTAAGATTGGTGCTCTTTGGGTGATTTATTTTCATGAAGAAGGTGCAGAGCCAGGTTCATGTTTACTGGGCCAGGCTTCAATTTAAGAAGAAAGGGCATATTGTTTAAAAATAGTTAATCTCACAGGTACAACTCTACAATTGAAGGCAGAACAGCTTTGAAACCTGATCTTAATAAATGAATAAACAAAATCAGCAAAGCTGGTAAAATAAAGATCATATTCATAAGTTATTAGATTTGAAGCCACTGGAACTTAAAAGACAGCATTCCTTTTCCATTCATTTAAAAGAATCTCTTTCGAACACATTTCTACAGTAAAAAAAAACCCAAATCCTGCGATCAAAGCAGTGTACCCAGAGTGAGAAGTTCTAGGTTTAATTCCTGGTTCTTAATGACTTAATTAAGCCATTATTTCCTCAAATATACTTAGGCATGAACTGGAACTGCAATCTCTTAAATATATCTTGGACACTTTTGGGAAAAATTTTCATGAGTATCCCATGAGAGCTAATTCCACTCAATGAATTTCATGCAGTCACTAGCTAAGAAGTTGAGGCCCAACATGTAGACAATAAAGCATTACTTTTAACTTTGGTCTCTTTATGACACAGTTTTTATGCTAATAAAATGGGGATACCTATATATTTCTCCTGTTGTCAGTGTGAGCTAGCATGAGGCTTTACTCTCCTTCAGGGACTGGCTTTGTGTGGTAGGAATGCACACAATCATGAATTTCACACTTACTGGAAGGCCTGGAGCACCTCTTCGACCTGGAGGACCTGGAAATCCTTGGTCACCCTGAAAGTAGTATCAGTGATAATACATTTTATGGTTTATTATTTGGCCTGATTTTGTCAAATGATCACAGAAGTTTTCTATCCTATCACACTAAGTGCACTGTGAGTTCATGATCACCGTATTTTGCTAGAAGAGGATTTTTCTTGCATTTTATGCAGCTTAACTTCTATCCTAGACTGTTCAGATTAGTTCACAGTTTCAGTAGAAATCAATGATTTTCTGTAGTAGGGATTATTCTGACTTCTTTCAGAATGCTCATAGAGGAAAGAAAACCTGGCAAATCTGCTACTTAACATTGAGCCTTTTCACTTAATTACTTTCAGGATTTATGAATTGCCAACTGCAAGCTAGATACTGGCAAAATAAAATGGATTAACTATCTTCTTTATAACCCATTGCAACAAAAGGAGAGTTGGACAAGACTGATTAGGTCTCCTGGATTTAATGAAAAAAGTATTATCTGTCAAAATATCAAATGTTATTCTTTTCTTGTAGCCCAGGCCACTAGAATGTATTATTTAAGAATTTATTTTGCACAAAAAAGTAGCACTTTTCCTCTCTCTGGTCCCATGACACAAGTTTTTCTAGCTGATAAAGTCACAAAGCAAAACAAATCAAAGCTGTAGATTGGGGGAAATTTAGATCACTTTTTGTCCATTCCCATGCACAGCCAAAAGCAATCTCCAGAACACTCAGCTTGGTTTGTACCTTTGTGCCATTGCATCCTGGAACACCTGGTAGCCCAGGAGGACCAACAGTTCCTGGTTCACCCTAAAAGAAGCATGAAATTGACACAAGCTTTATTTTTGTACATTCATATTGCCTTACAGAAACACTGAAAGAGTTTATGTTGGAGCAATGTTTCACAAGACTTGACAGATTACAATGTATTCTTAAATCATTACAATGAACAAGAATTGCTGATGCCAAGATTTTTATCTCTAGGCCAATTGACAGAGACAATGCTGATGCTGAGACTAGAGTGAGCACATTGAGCTGAGGATAATTGTGCACTAAAGACTGAAGTAAGAGAGAAATGGTTAAATCAGTTTCATTTTTACTTACAGGAAGGCCTGGAGGACCTGAAAATCCAGGTATTCCTGGGACTCCCTAATGATATTAAACCAGATAAATAATATTATGAATATAAAACAAAAGCTCATTAGGCAATTTTTATTTGATTACAGTCATATTAAGAATGAATGCAAGTACGATTCTATTAAAAGATCATTACTTCCTTAATTCTTCTGACTGTGAACCAAGCATTATAGTTATACACAGGTAACACACACTGGTTTTGCCCACAGGGAAAAAACCCAAACAACTCTTTGTGGTATTCTAGTCTGACTTTTTCACTGAATACCCAAATATTAAATACATACAGCAACAACCTTGGATGTAAGGTGCAGCAAAAGGGCAAAAGTTCTAAAAATAAATAATACTAGTACATACACTGTGTCATAAATTTTAACCATACTTTGAAATCAGACATAATGTTTTGCTTTTATTTTCACAAATTATTGAACCAAGTTGGCAATTAGCATGACATTTAATACATGTAAGTTTGTTTAAAATGCAAACACTTACTCGGATACCTTTGGGTCCAACTAAGCCTGTAAGCCCTGGAGAACCCTAGAGCAAAAATGGAAAGTGACATTTTTTGGTACATTTCAATTGAGAAAGAGCTCATAAATGTCAACAGGACACGCAATATTTTCAATATCAATAGCAATATGTGCACACAAAACCACCTATAAAAAAAAAAATTTATTGGCCTATTACAGTCAATAAAGGAAACAAGAATTCCGTACAACTTGCATAAATTGTGGTGTCGTTCCTTCCCTTTCAGTGTTTCCAGGGGATGTATCACAGAATGCTTCAAGTTGGAAGGGACCTTATGTAGTTCCAACCCCCTGACATGGGCAGGGACCCCTTTGACTAGAAGGAATTGCTCAAAGCCTCATCCAACTTGGCCTTGAACTCCCAGGGGTGGGGAAACTGTGTCAGTGTCTTACCACCCTCCTACCCTCATAGTGAAAAAATATCTATATTTCATCATAGGGCCAGACAAATAACCATTTATATTGAGAAAGCAGGTGCTATGGATTTGGTCAAACTGAGTCCTGGAAGTGCTTCCCTGTGAGGGAGAAGCTGGGAGGTTCCCAGATAGGGGTGATGTCCACCAGATCAGATAGATGTATGTACTCTCACCTGCACTGCTGAGCATGGAAAGGAAGCCCAGGAGCAAGCTGAAAGGGGGCTAAGCAGGATGGGAGAGCAAGGCTGAAGGAAGCC
Source organism: Haemorhous mexicanus (assembly GCF_027477595.1). Taxonomy (NCBI): domain Eukaryota; kingdom Metazoa; phylum Chordata; class Aves; order Passeriformes; family Fringillidae; genus Haemorhous; species Haemorhous mexicanus. The sequence goes on along the minus strand of NC_082350.1, from coordinate 10,946,894 downwards.
AGCAAAGAATGCCACAGTGACACTGCACCATCTGCACAGAACCTGCTGGAATTCTTTCAAGATGCTTAGAGCTTTAGTATTAGCAAAAAATTTTACCATTCCCAGAAAGGAAATGGAAAATGTGAAGAACATCATAGCTTCTAAAATCCTGGGCCACATTCCATTTCAGACAATGTAGAGGCATTGGACACAAGAGGCTTACTGGCACACACTACAACAAGTGGCAATTCAGGCTAATAGAGGTCTTCTTGCTAGATAAACTAGCCTTACTTTTTGCCATTCTTATAGAATTATTATCACTTACTAGAAGGGAAATGCTGTACCAAACACGTCAATGAGTTCAGATAAAGGTCTCATCAACACGTATCAAATCTACATGAGTATCACTTCCAGAAAGTATTGTAAAAATAAGATAGGACAGAATAATGCAACAGTACTTAAAAAAATGAAAATTATAAAACCCATTTGGTTAAATGGGTTTATAGTAAAGTGCTGTAGCCACATTAGTGCAGGTCTTAGACATGATCTGGTTGTGGCAGCACCTTCCTGATTCACTGAGTTCACACCATATTTACACAAAAAGTAAGTTATTCACCAGAGCAAATTTATTGATAACAGCAAGATTATGCATAAAATGCTTTTAATGCACAATTTTTGGTTTTTCTACTCATGCAGGAGTTATTGAAAATTCATATTCAGCCTCAGTTTAGGCATACAGGAAAGAAAGAAAGCTCAAGCCACTGAAGCCACTCCATATTGCAGGCAACCAGGTATTTCCTAAACAGGCCAAGATTTATCTTAAAAAGCATGTTTCCCTTCAAATATTCTTCAATCTATTTTTCATATTTGTCTCATTAGTAGCTTGTTTACTTTCTTTTCTGCAACAAATGTCAAGATGTTAATTGATACTAAGACAAAAACTGAGGTATGCTGCAAAAATCTGTCTAGACCCTTGTTCATTGTCTGGCAGTTTAGTCCAGCTGCTTTAGCACTGGCCAATGGACAACTGACAACAAAAGTCCATGGTTTTTTCAGCTCTACTCTGATGCAGTAAAAATGACCTTTGCAGCTGATGACCAAATAACATCCCTACCAAATGGGAAGCTCTGAGACAGGTTTTGGTTTGGTTTTGTAAAACAGAATTGTCTACACAGCCATAGCTAACTTTCACTATCATGCACAGTAATTTCTCTGTGTGTATCTCTCTGTCTCACTTACATACCTACCTTTGGTCCCTGTGGCCCTGGAGGCCCTTCTGGACCAGGAAAGCCTCTTTGACCAGGTGGACCAGGAACACCAGGAAAGCCTTTTTCACCCTGAAAACATTAAAATAATTAAACTCTTCAAATATCTATGAATTCTCCTTTTGATAGCTTATTTCTGAGGCATTCATTACTTTCAGTACCCCTTGGCTTCCTGCTGTTGTGGCAGATCCACTGTCCTTAGCAACACTGACCTGTTTTTGTGGTCCATCTCTGGGCTGCCTCAGCCCCACGGCACCACCTGCTTGTAAGTATGGCTGAATTATCAGAGCACAAGATAGTGCTCAGGATTTTGTAGAGTATGGAAGTTAGCTGACAGCATGAAAAGTTTAAGAAAGGAGATGATATGTATTCCTTATTAATATTTCTGTATTGTGTTTAGTGACACAAATTGAGAGACTTAATAGCTGCTTGTCACAGCACATGCCACAGCACATGTAGCAGTTGAGACAGCCACAATACACAGAGTATCATCACACAACTGCAGAAAGCTTCAACCCAGACAGAGCAACACCTCACCACTTCAGAAAGCTCCAAGCCTCTGCCCCTCTTGTTGTTCAGCCCAGCCTTTCATCCCCTCCTGTTGCTGCACTGCCCCTGTGTGCCCTCTGCTCCCTTTGGTGGTTGGTCAGTGCCCCTGGGCACTCCATGGCTCATTGCTGTCAGTGCTGCTCACCTGCTGCTCACAGCTGTGCCCACTGGGGATGAGGCTGGGCCAGCCCCACTCCCAATCACCACAAACCGTGTGCCTACAGCTTCTGCTGTACAGCAAGGTCACTTCCAAACCATCAATTTCTCTTCATGAAAACCAAGGAAGAAAACAGTGGGAGTCAAATGCAACAAAACCATTCAGACAGACTAAAACCCCTTGCTTTACATGACAAATATCTTAATTTTTTTCTGAATCTCAGAGATTAAGACACCAAATTACTTTTTCACGTGTTTTATTTTAAGATCAAATTCAAATAAATAATTAAAAGAAACAAAATTGAAGGTATGGAAACAGAATACAGAAGGCTAAGCTAGAGTGAAAGGGGCATTTTCAGTTTTTTATTTAAATGTAGAAGATGCAAGTCTTAACTTGGTTTAAATGAAATGTTTCAAGCCTGGAAGCTCACGGAAAAGGTGTTTCAGCCCTTCAGACAGCAGCAATTTTACATGCAAAAATGTAAAATTGCTGCTGTCTGAAGGGCTGAAACACCTTTTTTTAGAGCATGCTCATTTTTACATCAGTGAAGAGCTGCTGGTTCAAGACCTTTTACATCACAGCATGATATGGGAGAGAGAGAACAGGATTATCAATTCTCTCAGTGCCAATTTTCTTTTTGCCTTATAGAAAGTTATGCAAAGAAAGCATGTGAACTTCTGCTGTGGCAAAGTTTGAGCGTCCTATTCGATGTACAAGACAGGAGCCAAGAGATGTCTCTGGGAAGCCAAAATATTCTGGCTTTTCCCTGCACCAATTCTTCCTTCTCAAAATCCCACAAACTCACCAGATTTTAAATAGCTTCTGAATGAAATAAAAAATTTAAAAATAGTAATTATATATATTTGTATCTCTCAAGATAGAATGTAATCCCATAATACTTTGACACATATAAAATAGGAATTGTATTATTAAGCGTGTGTGAGAGCTATATAATAAATCGGCATAGCTTTATATAAAAAATAATTTATTTCCACTGTATGTTCTGTAGCAGCATCCCAAGGTAGGAGGACGAGTGCTATCCCAGGATGAGCCGCTGGAGGGGGTTCGGTACCAGCTCCCAGGAAAACCAAACTCCCTCCGCCTGCCCGTGCCGAGAGCCACGCGGTGCTGCCTGAATCCAGAGCAGCACTGCGCTCTCCTGACAGCTTCACGGCCCCCTCTAGAGAAAAGGCAACTTTAGCTACACTTTCTTCTTGGCAGATCAACAAGATCTGAGGATTTTCAGGTTGGAAAATTCTAAACACTGAATCATGACCAAAACATGTTGATTAATGTCATTATTCTAATTTTCTGCATGTAAAACTTCATCAGTCTAAACAATTATTTACTCTTAGCCACAAATTGCTCTGTTATTTTCCATGGAACTGATAAAGACAAATTGTAGGTGTCCATTCTTATTAATATTTCTCTTTTAGTGGTCAGCTTATTTTTTTCTAGGTTTTCAACTGGTTTCAATTTCACTGTTTAGGACAAAGTCAGGTTAGATCAACTAGTAATATGAAAAATAAATAGGGAGATTTTACTAAAAATATTAGTATTTTCCTTTCCCACTTATTAATAGATATTTTAATAATGAGCATATTTACTTCCAAATAAATTTTCTCCAGCTTCATAAAAGCAGATAGGACCAATCAGTGGGACTAATCATAATCCTAGATCTTTATAGATGTCTGAAATCTGTTGATAAGGTTTAGTATGTCAACTTCTGTGTTCATGGCTCACCTAAATTGCAACCATGACTTCTTCAATAATGCCCCTTTCATTTGTGAATCAACTGTTCTTCCAACTGCGAGCAGGAGTTCCAAAGAATTTTTGGCATTTGTGTAATTTAGGTTTGTCTAAAAGCCACTCAGAGCCTCTGCCAAGCTGCTATTGGCAACAGGCAGAGCTGTGGATCTGTTACTGCTGATGGATTTGCTGCTTCTTCAGTGCTGGCAAGGTGTTTGTGATTAGGACCCAGAAACTCTTGCCCTGCTTCATCTGCAAGAAGTTTATCTGTTTGATGCCAGTGTCTGCAACTTTTCTTCAGGAACTGGCAAAGGGGGGCAGGCAGGAAAGAGGTGGAAAGAGGGAAGCACTGAACATGAGACTCCTGATGGCATGATGAAATTTATAACAGGAGAGCAGCTGCCAAGGTAATGGCATTTGTTAGGGGTTAGTGAAAGAGACCTGGTGTTTCTGGGCAGTTGTTCTGCTGGTGTCCAAACATCATACAATGGTGTAAACATAATAATGCAGGAAAAAAATTCAGTTGAAAAGGCTTAGTTAAACAGTTTCCCCAAAGTTAAAAGAAATTTGTAAGATAATAATTCTCTGTAGACTCTGTTGGCAAAATACCATCATGCACTAAATTCACTCACTGTATCAACTGAAGTAATCTACCAACAATTCCAAGTACATAAGCTAATATTCAAAAGGGAAAATGTATCTCTTCTTACCTTACTACCTTTTGTGCTATCACAAAAGCAGGGACTTTTACCTTTGCATACACAGTTCTGAAAAACAAAAATACAAACATTATAATACAATTCTTTTTCTCATTGAATTGTTTGGAGAGAGGCAAATATGATCTCAGTGGTTTGAGTAAGTAATTATTTCACAAATAATACAACTTTTAAATAAAATGTTTGTGAAGAGGCAATTCACAACAGTGGCAAAGATCTCATTATTCCTCTGTATTTTCTGTTGAGAGAAATAAGGGCATTAGTGAGATCTTGCAGACAGAACTTCCCCCTACAGTTTCTCACACTACAACAGTCAGTGTTTCAAATTTGTAACTTTTTTCTCTCTTTTATGATGGAGGAAAGATGCTGCAAGTAGCTGCCGCTCTCTATGGACTTGAAAATTCCTGAAAGTTGCTGCTTCTCTTTTAGGTGGCTGAACTTAGGTGAGATGATGCCATCTATCAATTTAAAAACAGCTGCAGGGAGCATTCCTCCACTGAACAGATATTTAAACATTTATTTACAAAATAAAGCAGAAATTTAAATCAGTTGGCTATGAAAGGCAAATCCTCAAGAAATTATTGTGTTTGCCTCTGATTCATAGACAGATCAATAAGTGGCTACTTGATATTTCAAGCTAGATTTCTAAAGAAATGCAAACATTAGTTAATTCTTTGTCATATTTAAAGAAGACTCACTCTTACTGTGATCTGGCAGCTAAAATTCAAGTAGTACTGCATCAGAAATTTGGAAAACAAAGGTATTATGTGAAACAGAAACCATCTAACTATGCTACCTTTACTATTATAGTAATCAATATGATTATATCACCAGGGATACAAGAATTAACAACAAACAGTATCCTGATTTCTCATTGGTGAGACCAATCAGTCTGGTACTGGATAATCTAAATTCATCAAGTCAGTTATATGACACATATTTTAAGCCTTTAAGCATCAATACAAGAGGATAAAGTGATGTACATCTCAAAATAAATTTGGGATAGTTTATAGGACAACTGATTTTCTTGTTCCTTATTCAATGACAGTACCTTGCATCCCAAAGCATTTTCTTCAAAACTGATTATCATACAGAGGTCTGCTAAGCAATATAGAAAGGGCAGTTGCTCAAGATAAGATGTATACACAGATATATACCATTATAATTCTACAGACCTTCATGGAGTTGTACCTTATTCCTGCCTGTGAAAGCAAACTAGAAGCAGATCTTTCCAGCATCTGTATGCAAAGCACAGTTTTCAGGACATGTAGAAAAATCCAAAAATGAAATTACTCTCCCATAACAGGTATAATCTGCAGAAGATTTGATGTGTGCAGATACAGAACAAACCCTTTTATCTTAAAATCAAAGATGATCCAATGTGAAGAGGAATGCATGAACATGTAGAAAATTATGACACTATACAATTAATCTAAGTTAATAAACTATTGAAAGAAAGAAAGCCTTTGCTCTTCAAGAAGTCAGAATGCTTAGAATGTGTTTAATTTGCCATTAGTAAGCTTTCAGATCTGTTTAGGTCTTTTTGTGTACACATATCACTCTAAACTAAACTGAAAAGACCAATGATTTAACATTACACAGTCAGTTAGCTGGATAATACTAAATGTTTTGGCATATGATTTTTTATGTAAGATTAGATTACACCTTCTGAACAGGAGCTTTGAACCAAAAAATCATTGCTCACTTATACTGCAGGATACTTTCACATCCTTCCAAGATGCCTGCAGCTCCTTTATCAAAGGGTCATAAAAACCCAATATGATGTTTCCAGGTTTTAAGATAAGGAAAGAGAATATTAGGTATTAACAGTTTATTCAAAATTCTCACAATAACATCTACATAAGCAAGTGTATTAACCAAAGCCACAGTTTTACTGCATGTTTTTTGGTTTTGTGATTTTCATAGTAATAATTTACTTTTCTTTCAAATATTTAGATGAAGAATATTTTTGATCTAAAATCTAGGTCAAAGGATACAGCCAGATCATTATATGATTACCAAATCAAATCAATTTACCAATGAACCAAAATTAAAGCCCCACAGCACTCGGAGTAATTTACAGAGAAGCTCTTCTCCAAAGTGTTTTTAGTGACAGTTACAGTGTTATATTAAACAGATACATCATTCCAGTAGTCCATGTTGAGGCACTTTTACTGCACTGGTTAATTTTTGTTCAGTGGGTGCATCCTTATCTATAACACTGAATTGCCTTTCCTACACTATGGGGTTGGATTCTGAATTGCCCTTCCTACACTATGGAGTTGGGCTCTGACCTCTTCCTGCTCCTGATTCAGAGAGTAACTTAAAGTATTCCAGTCCTCTCCTTCACATAATCCCTCAAAGAAATGACACAGAAAGTAGAAAAAAATAACATACTACAGACTGTAGTGTCACCTGTACAAAGGTTAATGTAGATTGAGCATGGCACTGCTACTCCAGCCACTGCAGTGGTGGCAACTTAATTTGGAGAGAATCTTACAGATTGAGATGAAAGCTGAGATGAAATTAATTGTAATGTGAAGGAATATAGTAATGTGGCTGAAGTGGGGCTTAAGTTTGTGCTTTTGGCCTGACTGCTCTTTAATTTCATGGGTGAACTCCACTGATGCCCAAAGTAAATCCTGGTTAACATAAATCAAAGATGACTGTGCAACATGAGGTATTTTAAAATGAATTAAAAGCAGTGCAGGTGATATCCATTAATTACTCTGGACAGTAAAAATAGCCCAGGTGTCTTTCAAGCGGGTGATGAAGCTCTCCTTCACTGGTTGCTCTAACTGCTGATCAGACTTCTTTTTAAAAATGCATAACTAATTTTTTCATTTAAACTTGATATTTTTTAGCATCTCACCTATTCTGCCATTATATGTCTTTATCTCCTAACTTAAAGAATCACTGAATTAGAACTCTATCACTATGTGGAACAAGACTTACTGGAAAATATCTATTTTTCTGTGATGTCACTTTTTTATTCTTTTCCATCTTTCTGCTCGTTTATGATATTCTGAGCAGCCTGAAAATATGCACATCATCACAGTGGTCCTAAGTGGAAGGTAATTTCAAGTTTTCTGTAATTTCTATTAAATGCCAATACTTATTAAAAAATATGTATCAGTGAGCCAGCTCCTTTAAGCCTTGATTATGAATTTTCAAGCGCTGCTGACACATGGAGATTTTTGAATTCTTCCTGGGCTGCCTCAGTGCAGAGCAATCACTTTACACATCCCAGCTGTGTCTATAAATCACAACTGAGCTCATAGAATAACCCTGCTCCAACAGTTGATGTTAATATAGTGCTTAAAGCTTCAAAAGGCCCATTTCACTCATTCTCTACTACCTGTTTTCTATTGCATCTAATAAAGGTGGGAGTAATACATTGTGATTATGAGAAGTGGAAAGTTTGCTCTACCATGTATTCACTCTGCAGATTTGTGTCGGGGTAGGTATGCCGCACATAGGTTAAATGTTGGACTTTCTGAAGAATGTGATGGTGGTAGCTAGAGTTTTGAGGTTGGATACAGTTACAGTTTTGAAAATTTATCCTAACCTGCACAAGAGGATCTGAGAGCAGAGCTTTACAGAAAAAAGGTTCCCACTGTGAGAAAAGCTGTATAAAGAAAATCTTTTTCTTCTGATGCACCTGTATTAAGACATTTCTCTAGATTAGCACAGTCAGGAATTCTAGCTAGACAAGGTGGATACGTGACCCTGGCAGCATATTCCTTATGTTGCACAACTGCAAATCACCACGGAGTGTGCAAGGTCCTGGAGAATGAGCTCCCCTCACTCCAAAACATTGCTATCAAAACAAAATACCAGTCCCACAATTAGAATCTGTATACTAAAAGTTTTTCATGCATTCTAAGCATCAAACATGAATTCATTAAAATTATCAAAGACCACGAAGAACTTTATGTTTTTTTAGTGATTGCTGGACCAGTACAACAAAACCAAATTATTAAGCCTTCAATAAGTATAGACAACATAGAGCAGAAATAGGAGATGATGAGATGAAGGAAAATATGTCAGTTCCCAAACCCTGAAACATTGTGTAGTCACTTGTGAACTGGAAGGCAGCCAGACATTCCTACCTTAGAAGACTCCTGTTAACAGCCATGTATGCTATCACAATTCACAGCATTTTGCTTACCAGTTGAATACCTAGCACAGGACAAAAATTATCTCATTCAGACTTTCCATTATAAAGAAATACACCTGTAACTTATCTAATAGCACCCAACACAGAGAGCCTGGATCTAAAAGGCACAGCAGGAGACAACTGTTATGCTGCAGGCAGTGCAGCTGTTGAATAAGCTCTAATAAACACCTGTAATGGAAACCCTGCTCAGGGAATAGCTATTGAATCAAAATGCCTTCTGGGGACACAGGCCTTGTGTTACTGGTTATGTGCTGCTTTCAGTGTGAGGTGCAGGAGAGAAGTTCTGAACATTTGTGGTCATAACACTTCACAGAAGCAGGACTTTGTGTTTAGTTTACAGATAAATGAGTCATGATCACATGATGTTAGCACACATTTTCATCTGAACCTGGTAAGAATCTCCTTACTTTAAATCCTTAATTTTAAACTGGTATGAGCTCTTTTAGGAGGGATTTGCTCATTCATGTAATATAAACATATATTTATAATGGTATTTCAAACCAGCTAAGCTAAATGACATGTAGAGAAATGGAAGAAGCTTCTGTATGAGAACATTTAAACAGCTTTCTATTATGCCAAAGGGAACAGGGCTTTTTTCACTTCAGAGATTGAAAGCACTTTGAAAAAAATCTCTTACTCTTTACAGCAAAACCCTGTTGGTTAAGAACTTTGCATAACAAGAGTTTTGTAGTGTTAGACAAATCTCTCATAAGTATCCACACTTATCACAATAAAAAAGCAGTAACGTAAACCTTAGGTTAAACAGTATAAGTCAGATGAAAACAAAATTCTCAGAGAATTTCTAGTATCTCTTGCTTCTTTTCTTGTTGATATATTTACTGTACAGCATATCTTTTTTTTTCTTTTTTTTTTCCTGTGAATAAGCCTGTTTGTACAAAAGTTCCAAGAAACCACTGTAACATAGCTGCTCATACAGGGAAACACACCACTGTGTCATTGGGAGTGTGTTAAACATGCAACTCCCATGGTGCCAACCATACTCTTCTTCAAGCAGATACAGCACAATTAATTCTACTGAGCTTCTCCCTTCTCTCCAGCTCATTATCAGTGTGGAAGTGTGAGAAGAGTAGGGCTTAGCAATTTTCAGTTTGCCCATGTCTTCATCATTGCCTTAGGATAAAACAGATAAAATATTTTAATGCAGAACAAACCAAACACACTGAGTTTTCACAAACTCAAATGATTTGTGAGCTCTGTAGCAATGGCCACTAAGGCCTATTTTGTAGACATTGCATAAAATTACTCAGTATCTATACAAGTAGAGCTGGTATTTTGTGTGCAGTTTTGAAAAGCTGAATGTTGAGGCTCTCAAATCTCCTCTTTTGGGGAGGGGGTGTGTGTGTGTAAATTACTTTAGGTCTATAAAGAGAAGATACAGACTTTTTCTCTCTTTAGACAAAGAGAATGATGCTTTTCCTTCTAAACACAGAATATATTTACATTTATGTTTATAATGACCAACACCTTACTCTACAAATAATCTCACTAGGGTTGAAGTTGCTGTGATAAGGACTATAAGAAATGGAACCAAACTGTTCCTGATATATTCAGATGCGTAAAATCTACAAAGATGGAGCCATAAACTCCATCTCTGGGGTTAGTTTCTTCTCCTGACCTTGAAGAGGACATGGGGGCAACAGAAATAAATATTTTCTTTTCTCCAAGGAAAAAAAGACTAAGCAATTCAGGCCACACAATTTTGTTTTGTGTAGCAAACTCTTAAGGGTGTTTAATCAGCTTATTCATCCGTGTTCTTCCTTCCTAACAATCACCTTAAAAGAGCAATCTAATAACAAAGAATACACACCATTTAACTACTGAATTTTTGCTTACCTACCACAATACAGTTATCATTAACTCAAACACTTTGTATTTCTTCCCAGCTGTTGAGTGTGGGATTGATATTCACTAAAATTTTCAACTCCTCAGGCCTGTATATTTGTATATTCATAAAATTCCTGGTGTGCATCTTCTGTTTAGTGGTGCAAGTAGCAATGAAAGCAACAGTAGCTTGTTCAGAGAAGGCTTATTGCACATGCTTTGGTTTTTCCTTATTTGAAAGGCTCTGTGATTTCACAGATTAAAAAACATTAAAGGTCACTTCCTCCTGCAGCTTCCTCCAAAATAGCCTGTGGAAAAATGCAGCACAAAGCCCAAGCTAAAAGGTCCTCACTAAGCCAGGCAAAATTGAAAACCCGTAAACCTGTGAGACTTGTACCCTATCACAAAATGGGAAAGACAAATAATGAAAATGGAACTAAAACTATATTAGGTGTGACAAAATAGAACTTTTTCAGTGTGACTCTGAGAGACTGGGGCTGCAAACAGTTAAGGAAAAGTCTTTTTTGCACTTCACCTTCCTCCTAGGCTCCTGTAATCCACGCCAACATACTTCTAGTATTACTTTGTTAGGCAGTAAGGTGAGAATGTGACAGTAAAACAGATGACCGGACATCCCATACTAGTCGCACTTAATAGCAAAGTATTCTGTTTCAGAGATCTGTTATATCAAGTCAGCTCTAGGTATTGCAGAAGAGACTGCTAACACAGATCATAAATAAAATGGTTTTATCTCTATGAAATGCAAAGCAGCGAAGAAAGAACCTGCCTACTCTAAGAATTTAATGACATTATTCAGCCAGCAAAACAACTTGAATTGTAGATTTTTCTTAAATGTGTATTTGTCTTGTAGGTTTTCTAGAAAAGGCATGAAGTGTCAACAGTTCCATTTTTACAGGTGTTTACTTAGGTCATCTAAGCAGGTTCATCTTTCAGTTGTAAGATGCAGCACACACATAGGCACACTTCACATTTCTTGGCCATCAGAGCAATGTGCTGCAAACCAGCAGAAATCCATCAATTTTGATGCACAAACATTAGGGTAACTCTGCTAATTTATGCTGCCTCTCTTGGCCCAGTAGAAAAAGCCTTGCTCTGCAGGGCTGGGACATTGGGCTGTTTCTCTGTGGAGGTGATGCCTGAATTACAAAAAAAGTAGAGGCAATCAGGAGCAGAAAAGTCTAGCAGAAGTTGGACCCAATTCTCAGAGTAACACCCTCCTTGACTTTGGAGCTGGGATCACATTAACCAAATCAAAGAGGGCACTTCACAAAGGACTTGTTTTTCTAACATGCTCTGTGAACTCTCTTGTATATTCAGGTGCACATTTCCCTTCTCAGCTGCTTGTGCAACAAAGAACCTGGGTGCTTCCAAAGGCTGTCAGACAAGGAACATTCTCACCAGGACACGGTGCTTCCAACACTTTGATTCCTGGTCAAAAAAAGCCTGCATGCCATTCCTACCAGCCTTGGAGAGACCATGGGCTGAAGCAGAACATCATTTTTCCCTTCCAAGAGCCATGTATTAAGATCTACTTGTGACAGCAATATAGGTTACATATAATTAGGAAAAAAAACAACCTGCTATTAAGAAGCAACAAAGATTCACTTCAAGTACTTGCATGCAAATGCTAAGATTTTCAAGAAATGAAATTAATTGTGAAATATGAACACTTGCATTAGTCACAGACAATATGAGTGAGGAAGAGGATGCAAAACAGATCTTCCCAAGTCTTACAGTCACCATGGTTGTTATGTCCCCTCCTTTGCCACCAGCGCATGTTGAAAAAAATGAAATGTCATGACGGAGGCAAAAACATAACAACATAACCTAATTGAATCCTGTGAGCTAACAAACACTGCAACAGTATTTACAATACAAATTAAAAAGTGGTAGTAAGATCAGGTGCAGCTAACTTGCAAGCAAGTAATCTTGCTGAAGTAGAAACTCTCTTTATCCTGTTCTGAAAAAATACTAACATGATGGCATCATAAAAATGATCAATGCCACAATATTGATTGAGTAATAATGTACTTGACCAAGGTATTTTTCCCATTAGGAAAAACTGAAACAACATGTCATTTGAAACAACAAATTTCAGGGAATATTTTTAGATTAGTACATAAATGGTATGAAAAGACAGGACACTCTTAAGCGAATTAATTGAATTGTACATTTACACCAAGACATATCATTCCAGGTGCTGTTAGACAAAATGAAGCAATGAAAAACCAAATCCATTTTTTTCTGAAAGAAAAAAAAGATGAAGAATAGGAAGAATCTTGTGCCCTGTGAAAACATATTATGATGATGATTCTAAAATATAAAAATGAACAGCAGAAAAATCTGAATAATTATAACACCACTTTTTGAAGTCAAGGAAGAAGAAAGAGGCTGATCAAAGAAGCTGAAAGGCCTTTGACATGGGAAGATGCTACTTCTGCTGAGTTTTCAGAAGATGTGATTAGAGCATGCCAGTGGCCAAGAATGCAGACAATAATACTCCCTAGCAGGTGCCAGAAAGTTCAGCCTCCTAAGGGCAGAGAAGTCTGGACTCTGTGAAGAGCTACAAAGACTAAAATTTGCTGTATAAAGAGCAGCAGTCACAAATGACTAATTTTCTTTCCTGTCTTCAGGAATAAACTACACCTAAAATTTTCTATGTTGAAACATTTTTAAATTGATGCAAACAGCAGAAGTATTGCTTGCTGGTCAAACATCAATTTATTTTCATATGAAAGTGTAGCATGATTTTAGAACATTAACTATACTAACTTACTATTTCTTTGCAATGAACAGTTTAGCCAAGATGCAATGATTTATTTGTCAATTACCTCATGTCAATTACAGTAGCCACTAATATTTAATTAGGAGTTTAGATAAAACTGCCAGACCAGACGCTTAGAAAAAGTGTGTGTGTGTTGTGGGAAGGGGGGGGTCACTCCTGGAACACAGCCTGTGCTTGCTATAAGCCATCCAGAAGCCCACATGATGATATCCACCTCCTCAGAGCAACAAGGTCAATGGATGGCAGGTATCAGCAGAGGAAGAGGAGAAAGGAACAAAAACTAGCAAACTGGGCAGAAGAGAGAGACAGGTCTTGAGCTGTTAATTTTCCACATCTTCCACATCCAGATCTGGATGGAGCCTGAAACAACTCTGCAGAAAACACATACTTTGCAAATAGATCTGGTACCTCTGTTCTACATAAGAACTAAGAGGTATTTTAATTCCATTACAAATAAAACAATTAGATCTTTGTTAAATGACTGAACTTGACTGCCAGTGGAGTTAGAGTGCCATGAAAAAACCCAACATATTGGGTGAGGCACTTAAGCTGTTTCCAGACACTCTACCCAGAAAGAGGGGGCTGAAAAAGCTGCAAGAGTTTAAAGGAAAATTATTACTAATTAGACTGCTTCAGATAATTGTAGCAGAATGTGGCGCTGATTTAGCAACAGTAAAGTACAAGATCACATTTCTTCCTTCTAAAGGTGAACTTCAAAATGTTTTGAGAGTCAGTAAAGACTTTCATGTATGGTGTTAGAGCTTTACTCATATCTACTCATACAAGGAAAAATTAAGATTGTTGACTATAATGGGAGAAAGAACTTGAAATTTACTAAAACTGTCAGTTTTGTGTGCTTTGGGTTTATCAGAAAATTTAAAACTGTCAGTTTCATGTGTTTGATGTCCACTAGAAATTCACCAAAACCAGCAGTTTTCTGTTTGGTAACTGCCAGAATATTGAGAGCTACACCGACCCGCGTACCCTCACAGCTGCCTGCTCTTCTCCCAGCTGGGAATGTACAATCCAAATGTTATAAGCAGACACTGGAGAAAAGCACAGAAAAGACTACAATATGATCTAGGAGAATTTACTGACCAAACGGTGATGGACACTTGCCATTAAGCACGAAAGACAAGTCTGTTAAATGATTTTGTCATGAAGGTGGCACAGGTGGTCCAGACAGTAAGTGCCGATCCGGAGGTGTCTGCCTCAGGGCCATCCACTCCCTCACGGCATCCCCCGTGCCCGCAGGCCGGGCCTCCGCAGCCGCTTCCCGGGCTGGTGACGGGACGGAGCCTCCATCCCACCCCGCGCCGAACCCTCAGCTGGAAGGGCGGAAAGCTCCTGAGGCCAGCGGGGACGCGGTGCCCCGTGCAGGGCCGTCTCTCCCGTCCTTCTCCCCGCCCGGCAGAGGTGTCCAGGTAGCGGTGTCCCGCAGCTGGGCGAGATGCACCTCACCTCGCCTCACCTCGCCTCCCCTCGCCCTGCCCGGCCGTGCATACTACGCGCATCACTTGAAACACAGGCATTCACCTTTCCTTCCCCACCAGTGGCCAACGCAGCGCGGTGGCAGCGAGGAACGCGGGGCCGAGCCCGCTCTGCCCCAGGGCCCGCCGCAGCCTCCGCGGGACCCGGCGCCACCGCCCCGTCCCGGCGCTCACTCACCTCCGCCGCGGCGCGACCCGGCCAGAGCAGGGCGAGCAGCAGCACCGGCGCCAGGCGGCCGGGGCAGCCCCCGCCGGCCATCCCCCCCTGGGCGCTGCCTGCGCGGCGTCCCGGGGCGCTTCGACTCTGCCCCCCTCCCACCCTCCCGTGGGTTTTGGCCTGAGGGTTCCTCCGCACCCGCCTCGGCGCTCCGGGTCGCGGCCCCGCCCCGGCCACCCCTCTCGTCCACCCCCTCATCTCCCCCCGCGTGCCTTGGGCAGCGCTGGCAGCCGCCGCCCGCCCGTCCGTCCGTCCGTCCTCAGCGGGCATGGAGTGAGCGAGGTGTCGGGGGCTTTCCCACCTGAGAGCTGAGGTGAGCGCCGCGGACGGCCAGCCCCGGCGGGGGCACCTGGTTCTCCTCCAGACGGGGCTGGGCAGCGCGCCGAAGGGCAGCCCCGTCCCGGGACAGCGGGAGGTGTCCCGGGTTGCCGGCTGGCTCCGTCCCCCGCCCGCGCCGCCGTGAGGGCGCAGGTGGCGGAACCCCCGAACCGCGGGGCTCGCGGCGGGAGCGGGGCCGGGGCCAGCCCCGGGCGCCGCCCGAAGGAGGCATGGGCTGCGCTCCCACGGAGCGGGGTCGGCTCTGGGTCCTTCGGGGAGGAGGGCACGGTGAGAGCGGCCGAGAGCGAGGCGGTACCGGGAAAGCGGCAGCAGCCGGGGCTCCCAGCGCCATCCCGCCGCTGCCGGAGCGCTCCCGGGCACGGACCGGAGTTCCTTCAGCAACCCTTTCCGCTCCCTCGAGTGTTTTCTTTATGAGACAGAGGAAACTCCCAGAGGGGACAAAAAGCTGCCCCACCGCATACATGGAAAGCAGCGAGAAATGGTTCTCCCCAAGGTTTCCACGTAATATGATAAAAAGCTTTTGCGAACGGAATTGTGATTTGTAAAGTGTCGGCAATGTGTAATGTTTGTCACATTTATGTTATTGACAGAAGTGCTGCATGCTCAAGGTAACCTTTCACCAAATAGAGTGCTGTTTTGAGAAGGTGCAAACTTAGAAAGCATGCTGGCGGTGCCAGCCACAGCAGCCTTATCTTGTCTATAGTGTTCATGGATGCTATACAGGAAATCCCTTGTTACAGGGTTTATTTGCACTAAAAGTGATAGCAAAAGCAACTATATAATAAATGTATATAAATTTAGGAGTATTAATGAAATACAAAGCTAAAGGCTTTTGTGAGCAGAAAGCTAGCCACAGAGCTTTGTAAAACAGCTTCTCTGACAGGCACAAGAGTAGAGCTGAATCTCTGCTCAGTAGACCATACTCAACCTCTTATGAAAACTGCTGTGAAAGCTGGTTAGCAGAAGCGACTTTTCCAAAAATTTTGGTAGTGCCAGTAAGAACATGCTTCAGGAGGAGGTGAGCATTATCTTCAATACCAAAGATCTTGTACATAGGAATATGGTAAAACAACTTGACTCTGAAATATCCAATATCTGTGAGAGCATGCTGGCGTTGACAGCAAGGTATGGAGAGAAAAGGAAAGAATTCCCCTGGTTTCAGGCCAGATTGATGGTGACCATGAAGAAGAAATAGTATCCACTGCTGGAATTTAACATAAGTAGTACTGGTGTTAGAGAGAAGGTAGTAGACACTTATTTATACAAAAGTGAAAACAAAAGGTGCATAAGCTGTCTATGAGACAATGAGGTCAGAGCAAGTGAGACTACAGTGGAAGAGAGTGATCAGTCCTCTGAAATGATGACAATTTCAATGCAAAATGGCCCAACATGGCTCTGACTGTAAAGAAGACTACTCAAAAGAGCTGTTGAATACTGTGCCAATGAGTGATTGGAAGAAACAGATGAAAGCAGGCAGACCACTGTTAGGGGCAATGAAGGATCTCATGCAGAATACTGAGTGAATGAAACACTGCTATAATAAAGAGGTACTGAGTCAATTTTCAAATTATGAAAACCCTGTGTGGAAATTAAAAAAAAAAAGCAAGCTCAAAGCAAAAATGTGAGAGTGCTAACAAGGGAGATGTATCAATAAGGCAAAATATTTAAAAAGAATCCTCTTCACTTGCAGAACCACCTCCTTCACTGACCTTGAGCAGCTGGCTGCTAAGTGGCTCAGCTGAATGGGAGTTTTGTGTGTTTATAGTTAAGAAACAGCAAGTAATGTTGCACTCTGAGATTGTCACATAGAAGCATACATGCCTTCATGTGAGTCTCTAGGACAGATCCAAAGGAGCTGCTACAAAGGTAAGATCAGCCACTGATGTTCTCCTCCCTGCTCACCACTGCCATCATTGGCAGTGTCCATCCGCAGAAAGCCTGTGTAACCTTGATGCACACTCTGTTGATGCTACTGCTGTAAGCCATGATATTATCTGAGAGCTACAAACTCAGACAATCTTGTATGTCTAAACAGCTGTCCAGCTGTAGAGCATCAGTTGTGCCAAAATGTATACCTGCAGGTGCCTGTAGAGCTACTTCACAAAAATCCAACAAAAGCACCAGTACATGAACACAGGAGATCAACCTTAAATTCTAGAAAGCAATTGAAAGATGCAGCTAATTAAAGCTTGTCTTTTTCTACAGTAACTGATACTTAATTACTTTAACTTTGGTTTTGTTTCCTTGGTTCTCTCTGGTAAAGAAAGGATAATACTATTTTCAGGAATATTTTTGTGGGAAACATTAAAGTTGTACGAATTTAGTATAAAGTGCACAGTTTTATAGAACACTGTAAATGAAAAAAACAGGACTTATTGGAAAGGACGGAGGGAGTACTGAATACATCCATCACAAATGAGGAAGAAGTCGTATGGAAAACAGCATATATGTTCACAGACTTCAAATGTCTGTCCTAATTATATGCATAAAAGAACCACATTAAAACTGAGCACACAACCCCTTTTTTATTTCACAGCTTCTGAATCCTTGACTTTGTAACTTGTGTGGTATTGTTCCATGTGATATTTCTTCATTTGAATGTAATGAAAATACAGTTAGGACTGTTCTAATTCTTTTTACCTCAATAACTGTAGCTCTGTGTCTGCCTCAAACTATGGCTCGTGTCCCCTGTTCTTTAGCAGAGTTACTGAGAATGAAATTGTCTTGCTTCTTGATTCTTGTCAAGAGAGAAAACATCTAGATTATGTTATACTGCCAGCTTTTCCCCTTCTCTTTTCTGAGGTGAGGTTTGGTGGTCTCAGGTGAAACCTATTCCTTTGGTGGCAGTGAGTGTGCTATCCTGGGGATATTTTATTGAGGTAACTGTTGTGATTGCTTCAAAAACATAAGAAATGAGATCAATTTGACACATCAATCTAAACAAAACCTTGTATTCTTTCTGTTATTGTATTAGCTACTGAACAATTCAACTTGTTCGGAAAATGATGGGGTTTAGATAGCCATGACAAAATAACAAGCAGAGGGTTGCAAGTCTTCCACTCATGCATTAAGTATTACTTCAAACTGTGTCAATGGGTTGGATCAAAATGGATTTTAATTTGAAAATAAAAGTTTCACTGCTAATACAAAGCAAATGTACCAAATATAATTTTCTTTTTTATTTTCTTCTTAATTTTCAGAAGCTGTTTGGATAATTAAATAATGAGATGGATAGTGGGCAAAAGGAACACATTTCTGCAAAGTCTCAGCACTTTATACGTGGATTTTCCATTTGAGGGAATCAGTCCCTGCAAAATTTTATTGCCTCTCAATTTTGCTTATATTGTTTATATTGCTAATATAAAAAAAAGTAAAAAATCAGTGAGGTAGGAATGCGGTTGGAATATTATTTTTTTTTATTAGGGATGTTGTTATTTTTTTCTTTTCTTACAGATGAGGAACTGGGGCACAGCAAGACTGTAAGAATTTCACAGATGAATGGAGTACTGTACAATACATGTAAAGAGTGATCTTGCAGCTTGGACTGGCTGCCTTTAGGCTATTTATTCATCAGTCAGGGCACAGCAGCTTCCAAAGTCTTCCCTCAGTACTGTAGGATTTGGATATACTGTGCATGCACACAGGAATCAATATTATTTATAGATTAGTTCTGGTTAGAAAGATGCCACACTATCAAATAATTGAAAGCAAAACAGTAATGTTTCAGGAACTGTACCCTCATGTGTTTAACAAACACATGGCTGCTGCCTGAACAGCTATCAGAGAGCTGCCAGTTTGCTGCACTTCACATCCTTACTCCTGGCTGATGAACTGAGTGTCTTTGCCTACTCAGGAAACATCTCCAAAGGAAGCAAACCCCTGTCAATTCCCTCTAGTCAATGTTCAGTTTCCTCAAAATTATTGCCCACATTTGGAACACTAGAGTGCTAAAAAGCAGAAGCCTGTGATAATCTGTGCTAACCTGGGAGAAGCCCAGCCCTTAAACCCTCAGTTTGAAATAACCCTCAGTGTGACTCATTTGCCAGACATGCCTTATTAAAAAGGATTGCAGCTTCTTTTTTATTTGGAGCATAAGGGAGTTTGCACATGACCTGGCCCTGTCTCTCAATTTGTGAAGCTCGAGTTTCCAAAAAGGTTGGAGCAGCAAATAAAACTGTTGGACCTAAGTCATAGGTCAGGGATGCACTATGAATACAAATTATGTATTATGTATGCAATTTATGTATGCAAAATTTGACTGTGTGGGACTGTGGAGGCCCCTGGTCAGTCCTACACACAGAGCTCCCAGCTTCCTAAATCCTGGCAAAAACTGTAGAAAAAATGTTCTAAAAATAAAGCTGAAAAACTCTAGGTGATGTCCAATGATTGTCATCCATCCATGCATATGGGTAAAACCCTTAGCTGCAATGCATATGTTTTATTCTGCATTCAGAGTGGTCTTCCTTTGCTCAGATGCTGGCACAGACTGGTCCAGCCCAGTTTGCAAAAGATGCTGCTGCTCAGTCAGGTCTTAAAACTATAACAAATACTTTCTTGAGGTTTTTTTAAAGTTCATTAGGTTTTTTTTTCACTATACATGGGTATAGCATCTCTTAGTGCCTTTAACTGAAATGGTGGCAACGAAAACTTAAGAAATAGTGATGCAAGATTCTCTTTGTTCATTATTTTAAACACAGAATGAGGACTATCTTTACCAGGCTGAAATCTTGTACCCCCTTTTATGTGAATCTGCAGTTTCATCATAGTCCCCTTGAAATAATTGGATTGCTGATAAAATAAAATGTGGCCTGAATAGGAAGAATATAATGTAGTGCCAACACAAAGCTGTGCAGTGTAACACATACAAATGGTTAAGACTTATTTTTGGTTTTCTAGTAATTATTCATGTGTACATTGGATGTATATTTTAATAGAAACAGGTTCAGAGGGGAAAACAACACCAGTATGGAACAGTGTTTATAGACCATCCACAAACAGAAGGAAAGAGAAGACCTGCCATTTAAAGAAAAAAGAAGTGCTGCATATACAAATCCTCAATCAACAGGAATGGCATTAACAAAGGATTCATTTGAACGGATTAAGTGGCTTATCACAGCTGCCTGGTGAGTTTTACAGATCACTACATTTTTTAACCAGATTCACTAAGATATATTCTTAGCTATTAATTTAACAGTAATAAGAAATACCTAGATATTTGCAAAGTTGAAGTAATTTTGAAATAGGCTTCATTGTGTCCTGTAGAATAGTACATAGCAGTCTGTATGCTATGGCTGTACCTAATTTATCTTTTCATATTACTAGTAGACACCTTAGTTCTTAGTAAAAATAATATCAACATTAATAATAATTTAAAAGAATGCTTATTTTCTGTATTGCTGCAGAAATTTTGGGCTAACTTTTTTTTTTCTTTTTTTTTTTTCTTTTTTTTTTTCTTTTTTTTGTAAACTTTACAAGCCATCACCAGCAATGGTTGGCATGGAGCTGGGCTTCCCTAGCAGCTGCTCTAGAATCATGTGGCTATTCTGAATGTGGCTTTCCTCTCTACTTTCTCTTGCCCTCTTTCTCTGAGCAGAAGAAAACAGCACCAGCTAACTGATTTCAGGGTAGATGCAGATCATTCCTGTCTCTACTCAGTCTTCACCTCATGGTGTCCATGGAGAAATCTGTCTGGAATAGGTCCCCTCTGGTCCTTCATAATTGTGAGATTGGAAATAGGTTACAAGGGGGAGTTAAAATGACTTTTACATAGTCTTGTTCATGCCTATCTGTTTGTCCTCAGTCTCACAAATCCAAAAACCCAAATATTTACAGCATGAGAGGCCATTTCTTGATGGTGTGCATCCCTTAATAAGAACACTATGTAGTCACCCCAAACAGGATTGAATCCTATGTACACTTGATCACTTCTCACTTTCTACAGGCTAAATTTTTGAAAAGGTTTGATGTTGTGAGTGTAGTTTTAATTCAGTTTTCTTCTTTTAAATCAGGTGGCTGCTGATAGTTTTTTCAACTCAAGGAATTGATGGGGTAAGTGACATTGATATTTACTTTAGGCAGGTGAGGGATAGAACGGTAGAGTTTAAACAAGTAGCACCACATGCACCAAAATGACCAATAGTTCTGTGGGAAAACTGTAATGTTCCTTTCTGTATTTCTGCAGTTCTGACTTTCCTTTCTGCTACTCAGCTAATTTGCAATTTTATGCTCTGGATTTTCCTAGATTCTAATTCTGGCTTCTTGAGGTGCATTTGGAAAGCTGGATGTAGAAAACCCTCCCTTGTTCACTGAGTCTATCTCCTTCCTCATAAAGTGTCTTTAATGGTTCTGCATTAGGGCACATGTCAATTCTAGCTTTCCATTCTGCTCTGTATGTTAACCTAGATCTTAAACTGGCTTCTGTGGACAGTCCCATCTCTCTGAAGCCAAATTTTCATACATAATATAGTTTCAGTATCTATTTTATTATCCTGTCTGTGCTGGCCTTCATATTACCCTTATGTTTGCAATGCCCTTGCCTTCTTTCAAGTCCATCCTCTTTGTATTCTTTCAGATATTTACGAGCTCTTTTTTTGTAGAGTTCATTTTTTTTATCCCCAAACTCATCCCTTTTTATTTGAGCTGTTGAAGATGGTAATATTTTTTAAAAATAACTATTCAATCAGAAGAAAGGATAATAGTTCTGTTATTGGAAGCTTGGATTCTATTGACATTCCAGGAGAGGTAAGAGTCTAACAACTATGTGAGAGACTAGTGCAGAGTAGATTACTAATTTCATGGGAAATGCAGTGTGTGAAAGACAAGTAGTGTGTGAGAGAGATCATCATACCCTCCTGTTCTGAGGTTTGGGAATTCTAGATATTCTAAAAATGGTACAGATAGAAAGAACAGAATTTTTCCTCATCTAATATTTGTCAGAGTTTTCTCCTTGAAAGACTGAAGTATGAACCTATAGTGTTCTGCTGGGTATTAAAACCAGTAACAAAACAATCTTAACCTTGATAATAATGAAAACCCACACTGAGGAAATATTTGTTTTATCACCATTTACTTGTTTATCTACATTATTCTTAAATATTTTACCTCCTTGTTAAAATTATTTTTAAAATATCTTTGATAATTTACACAGTTTTACTCAAAAAAATGCTATGTAGTAGACATTCCAACTCAGTTTATTAAGTGCATATGATGTACTTTTATCATTACATTTGGAGAAATGTAAAAGAACAGTGAAATCATGTTCATTTACCACACACAACATCTACTGAATTTACATTTTGTTGTGTTTTCTTGAATAATATTTTTTTCTCATTGCAATTTGATGAAAAAAGCAGTAATTTGTTTGCTATTAAAAGGACAACAACAGAATTTTTAAATACAAGAAGTAAATTAACAGTAGGCAATGCATAATTACACCATGCATATACTTAGCTTCATTTAATGGACAAGAATTAAATTCAAGGTTTTATCTCTGAGTGAATGTCTTGCTCCTTCACCTTGTTTTGCCTTTTATGATTTCATTGTAGTTGAACAATCTCCTAAAATAATGTGATGGATTACAAATTTTACATTATTGCAAATTAAATTCTGGTTCTGTTAAAATCTATTTCAGGTGCAGCTGGTTTCCTAAGTTATATTTGGCTGTAATATTTAGTATTATGTAACATAACTTGTAGTTAAGGTCTTCCACCTTTTACAGCAACAAGTAATAAGCTTTTACTTATTGCTTCGACCTTGCCAGCATGTTTATGAGTTGATGAGAGATCTTTTGCCTTCTAATTAGCTAATATGTCCAGCTGACAATATTTGATGATGTAATTGTTGTCTGTTGTGCATTGATAAATCCATAACCCTTCAATTTTTAGGGAGGATATGCATATATTGATCCATGTGGGGGACAGGATTGTTCAGTTTGTCGGTGCTTTCCAGAAAAAGGATCAAGGGTAAGTTGTGATTAGAGATAATACTGTTTACTTTGTGCACGTTACTGTTCCTGAAAATCAACATGGTTGATAAATCAATAAATCAATATTCAGACATAAACACATCTGACAAACTGTATAATTCTGTCACTGGTATTGAGTGCAGCTGTCACTGAAGAAACCTAAGATTGTAAAGAATTCTGTTTCTAATTGGGTTTGTACTAATCATGATACCTTTCTTGTATTAAGGATTCTTTGAAATCAGTCTAGGAATTAGACAGATGTAATTCCTAATACAAGTTAAGTATAGAAATCTATACTCGTCTTCTACTAACTGGCTGGATGAAAGAGAATGTCCATGCCATTCTCTAGTTTTATGAGAACTTATTTATTTCTTATTTTGGTTGGGTGACTCCAAAAATGTTTGCAGACTTTTAATCTTACTCACTTAAGATACTAAATTTAAAAAAACCTTGAATTTTCTTTGTCTTATGAATAATTATAAAACAGCTCTAAGGCATTTTCACATTACATGCTAAAATTAGTAACTGTACATGTTGCTAATTGCTAACTGAAATATGTCCAGTGATGATTAATTTATCTTGGCTGCTCTTTCTCAGAATACATGTCTATATAGAGATAGCTAATAATTTAAACATTTTGAGGAAAAAACTTATATATATACAAAATTTGTATATATATGTACTGATTGGTGGTCAACTAAAAAATTGTCAGTGATGAAAACTGTTTTCTACCAAAGCACTATGTTTAAGTTTAAGTTTAGGAAGGTTGAATATGGTGGATCAATTTTGGAAGAGCAGCACGCCCATTTCTTTGTGTACAACCTGAGTTGCCAGAACAGCAAGACACATCTTTTTCTTCCTGTGCTTCTGCAGTTAGCTGCATGCTTTGCTGTGTCATGATCACTGCCCTGGTGTCCTTGGATCCTATCCTAATCCTCCAGGATTATGTCTATGTGAAAGTCCCCCATGCTGTAGGATTTTCATAATAGAGGCCTAGGATGCATATATCTCTGTAACACTGTGCTAACAAAAGGGCATCCCAGGAAAAGTATTTTGACTGGTACCTCTGCAGTGTCTCTCAGTGCTACTGAACAGACTGTTTTGGATACCAAAAACCTGATCTGAAGTGCCATTTGAAAACAACTAACTCTCAAACCAGGGGGAATTTCCCTGATTTGGGTTCTCACTCAGTTGCCTGGAAGTTCTGAATTACATTCTCATAGTCAGTCAATAAATACCTCCTGCAGTTGTTCTAGTTCTTTCCTAGGCTGTCCTCGTCACATGTAAACTGTACTATTATTCATGCATTTGCAGTTAGTTTTCTAAATAATTCCAAGGAACTGGACCTAAGTGCTAAATAGAAGTGAAATAAACATTTCAAAGTTAATTGAATGTTGTTATGCAACTGTAAGTCTCAGAATTGTACTATTTTCTGAAAAAGCTCTGAAATGCGGATGTACATGTTCCCTGATGGATAATGGGTAAAGTATCTCCAATGTAATACTAATCTATATTTCATGCAGTCATTTATATTAATCAACATACCAGAAACAGAAGTACTCTTCAGACCCTACAGGAAACATGGCTTTACTAAACACTGCCTCACATGGATTACTGTGCATATTTTCTGTACTAATGAATGGTGATGAATAATTTTCTATAGGTTTATTTAATCTTTTCTTTCAGACTACAATTCTTCTGGTTTTTAAACTTTGCTATATTCTGCTTTTACACTCTGACACACTAACTTTGCTCTCCAAGCTTTTGTGGAGACTACCCATTACAAAATAAAAGACTGGTTTATCTTATTGTTAGCTGTCTAGAATGCAAAACATCTGCATTATCTGCTTTTCTGTCTGAATCCTGCTCTGGGGCTGGTTCCTCAGAGTTTTGCATCTTCCTCAATCCTGTCTTGAAATCATCAAAAATAAATGGTTATTAAAAGCCTCTGGCATTGTACAGTAGACAAGCCTAAATATTCCGAACTTTTGGTAGTAAGACTTTGCCTTCTATTTGCCCATTTGAAAATATTTTAAATTTCAACATCAAAAGCCTTCTTTATTATAAGTGGACAAGATAATGATAATTAAGGTTTAGCTAGAGAAAAGCTGACCGTGAGAAAGAAAAGAAAATAAAACTGTCATGGACATACTTGAATGTATTGATAGTGGGCAAGTTGAAACAAAAGTAGAAGCAAATAGCTGAACTTTCATTTAATATTTAAATAAAACCATCATAGCTATGGATCAGTTGCTCTATTGAGTTTTAGAAGAGCTTGTGTACTTGTCATTTTTAATTCTCTCAACCATATATAACTTTGTGCAAGAAATAGATTTGCACTCCTATTCATTAGAAGAAATCACTGAAAAAACATTTAAATCACTACTGCTAGTAGTATATCATTGCAATTGTTCACATCACAATGAAATTTTGACTTCTGTTCACTTGGGACTGCAGTCTTGTTGGTGTTAGTCCCTCATGATGCTGTTTATCTTTTAATCTTATGTCACAACTCAAAACGACAACTCTCTCTTCCATAGGACACCATTAAAATGTGCTGCTAAGTCTCTTTGTCCATACTGTGTGCTATTATACCTAGACATTTCAGAACTGTGGAACAGCTAAATGAGGCAAAACATATTTGTGAAAGTATACATGGCAGTAAGTGTTCCATCTGACCTCTTAGATTCTTTTTCCCCTCTTCCTTTTTGGTAAAAGGAATCACATGAAGTCTGTGATTTCAATTTTCATAAAAGACATAGTAAAACCTTTCCACCATTTTATCCTCTTTTTTTACGTTGGAAAGTTGTTTCCTGGAAAACTCCTGCAGTGTTGTATCACCAGCTTCCAATAATGCTGGCTGCTCTAATAGAATTTAGATAGCTCAAAAAATGTTTGCAGTTCGCACTGACCGATTGTAAACCTGTCCTGTGCTGACCTCGGAGTTTGATCCTATTCAATTCCATTGGCTTTGTTTTTAGTTAAGTAGATTTGGGAAGCAAGCATCTATTCATGAGCCAACCTGATCTGGCTTCTATGGGGTCATGTGAAATGCCTGGATCAAAGTGAATAATAAATATAACTCAGCAGGACCAATGTTCGTTCTTTTGCAGATGAAGCAAGAGGTTTATTTTTATCCTAGTGTAGGGGAGAATGCAGCAAACAGAAATCTAAGAGGAGGGTTTTACACTTTCTGACACTTCAGATGTAAGGAGTAAGCATTCACAAGAGATGCTGAGTCACTTGGGTGTCACAGGTAAGTTAGGAAGTCAGCTGGTATCAGTCACTGCAGGGCAAGAATGCACTGCCTTGGGGTAAGAATGAGCAAAGTTACCTGCGAGTAAGTCAATATTCTGGCACTGCTTCTCTTGTAACATCTCAGTTGATCTTGTGAGCTGCCAAATTTCCTTAGTGGGTTCCATGGGTTATTTGAGTTCAATTTACAGCACAGTGTAAATATATTTAAAATGCACTAACTCTGCAAATTGTGCAAATTCTGTCTGTTTTGTGAAGTAAGAGGCGTTTATTAAAACACACTTTTTTTGCATGTTGGCATGCATGTTGGTATGCATGTCTGTCATTCACATGGAATATCCAGTACTTGTATTTGAATTTTCAAGTTGCAACTCAGGAAATAAATATGTAAAATCCTTCTGCTTGGTCTCAAATGCACTATCAGAGGTGTATGTGCACTAGCATCTGAGGAAATCTAGATTTCTTCCATTATTTGCCACCTACTTGTTGATCATTTTTTCCCAGTACATTAGCTGTAATTTTTAAAGCAGTTTTAAAGCAGAAGATTGCTGAGACCAGTTACACATTTCATTTACATTCACTGAAAACATATTATGTTTTTCTATAAAACAGACCCAGAGAAATTAGACCCCTAAATCTATATCTGAAGCAGACCTCACTTTTTTTTTTTTCTTCTGCCTGCAGAAGTTAGGATTCAAACTGGTAGGGAGTGGATCCTGCTTACCAGAATGTGGAATAGGAACAGAACCACTCCAGTCCGTAAGGAGAATCACACCAATCACTGCAAGGTCTCTTTGAGGTGGTTTGTCATACATGATGCCCAGCTACAGCATCTGTAAATTAGCATTTTTCATATTAGACATTTTTCAAATTTTCAGAAGTGTTGACCTTATTAATTATACCTCCTTTTGTTCTTGAGCATCTTTCTTTCTTAATACTTTTGGTTCCCCTATCCTACTATACTGAAAATGGTATTTTTTCTCAGTTGCTGCAGATTGCCAAGCTTTTCTACATCAAGCAAGATAAAACTCTACAAAAAGCATTCTTTTTTACTGGTTTGAATCAACCAAAAATTGTCATCAGTGACTTCAATAAAATAGTACAGAGCAAAACTCAATTTTATTAGCTAAGCTGATGCTAATTATTTGTGGTCTATAAGATCTATGCTCTATTTGTAGCTCTCTATTTGTACCTTTCAGCCATTAGTAGTTAAGAGTTTCAGTACTAAATTATGATTTGTTGAGTTTGTTTAACACAATAGTGACACCCACTGGCTTATTGGATAATTTTTCTTTTCATAGTCCCACAGGGTTAAAACACAAACCTAAGTATACATTGTGAATGATGTCTTCAGCATTCACTGTGATTTCTCATGCTTCTGTGAAGTATCTCTGTGAATACTAAACTGCATCATCAGGGGTTTTGTTCTTATAGTATATTATATAATTGAAAAATATAATAAAGTTGCCAAATATGATAAGTTGCCAAATTTTCCAGTAGTTTAGAGCATGGTTCAGATCTTCTTTACAAGAAAGATAGAGTATTTACAAGGGCCTGTAGTAACAGAACAAAGGGTAGTGGCTTCAAGCTGAAAGACAATTTAGATTGGATATGAGGAAGAAATTCTTCACTGTGAGGGTGGTGAGGCCCTAACACAGGCTGCCCAGGGAAATTGTGGATGGCTCATCCTTGAAGTGTTCAAGGCCAGGTTTTGAATGACCTGGTCTAGTGGAAGGTCATCCCAACCATAACAGGGGGTTTGGAACTACTTGATCTTTAAGATCCCTTCTATCTCAAACCATTCTATGAAAGTCTATGATTCTCAAGCTCTAAGTATTATTATTGCATTTACTTGGCTAAAAATCTGTGAAAAAAAATTTATTCATTTAACCTATTAAGAACAAGAGACTGGATTTAATGCCAAATTGTGTGATTTCTCAGATTTATCTCATTTTAATCAGGTTTATATTTAGAAGAGGGTTTGTTCTGGGTTTTTTTGAACCTTGACTTACAGTAAAAATTAGTTTGGTTCTGGTCTTACACAGTGAGGAGTAGAATTTTCCCAGAATGGACACCCCTCCAAACCCTGGAAGCTGTGGCTTTGCTGTGTAATTGACCAGCTCTTCCAAAAGGGGAGAGGACATGGGTGGAGCTTAGAGCAGTAGCAGATGCCCCCACCTCACTAAGCAAACTACAAAATGAAACATCTCTCCAAATGCCTTTGTGAGCACTCCTCTCTTGCCCACAGACTGCTTTCCTTTTCTTCTTGCTCTGTCCTGCTCCTAGTGAAATGAGAAAGACTGGTTACAAGCCAGAGTCCAGTGCACAGAGGAAAGGGCTGCTGTATTATTTGCCTACAATCTGTATGGAATTGCTGGGCATTTTCACTTTTGTTCTCATGAACAGAAGGTAAGTGCATTTCACAAATCACTGGTACATCTCCATGGCCTGTAACACAGGGTACTGTCCTCACTGAAGGTGATAACTGGGCTTCTTTTGACTTTTTTGATAACGAGAAGCAAGACAATTCACTTGAGTAGCATGACTTTTTGTATTTCCAATTATGACTCCTTTAAAACATTGTGTTTGAGACAGCTAAGTGCTCAAGGCATTCTCAAAATCAGATACTTTTCAGTCTCATGCATTAAAAAAAAAAAAAATCCAGTTAACCTTGGCCATTGCCTTTTCCAAACAGCATTAGATGTTTTGTTGCATGATTCTGAAGTGCTTGCAGTCTTAGTCTTAGGAAGCATAGTTAATTAAAAAAAAATATAGCCTTGTTTTTCTTAAAGTCAATTTCTTACTGCAGGTCAAGCCCAGGATATGCTAAAATAACAGACCATAGTCTTGGCATGGTAGCTCCTGACCTAGACAATTAACAAGGCACTGAAAACCTAGAGGAATTTATTGGCATCAGATGGCAGAGTGGGCATAATATTCTGTTCATTTTATCTGAGCTAATTTGTCATTTCCACATGAGCATGACTACCTTCATCCTCTTTATTTTTACAGCTGTCCTGAGACTGTAATGCTGTGGTAGTCACATTGGATGGGCACAAATAATAGATGTGATAATAGATGTTATGGCACGGTATCAGTTTGGTCTTAACAAAGCTCCAGTCATTATCAGTCTTTGAGCTGAAAGAAAGAGAGAGAATCCATCAGCTTCACATGGCATGCTAAAGTTGTATCAGCTGCCAAACCCATTGTGAATTTTGAATTCAGTGACTCTGTTCTATGACTTCACTACCTTCTACTGAGGACCATGAAGTCAATTAAATTCACAGTGTAGCAGCGAATGAAGACATTTTACCAGCCTAAAGGACTACATGTCCTGGAAGTGTTAATTTTTTAATTATAATGACTACCACAGAATGCCTACAGTGTCTCGGCTTTTTTTTTTTCTGAGTGCAATAAAAATCATGTTTCTTAACTGTCCAAAGGATATAACCTGTTTTGAAAATTTTCTCTTTCAACTCTTGAGTGCAGAGCATATACACTATTTATTAAAAATACTGAAGTTGCTGCAGAAACCTGTTGTCAACAAAATGCACTAAAATACAAATGCATTAAAAACTTAGTGCAAAACATCTTATGCTTTTCTTTTCCTGTTGATGAATGATGCATTTTGCAAGGTAATAGATAGTTTAGAGAACTAAAAAGCCATACCACTTCCAGTAAATTTAATGGTTCAAAGAGTTGTATTTTATAATATTAATCTGATTAATTTCACTTATACTCAAAATGATGCTTTAATTAAAATGGTTGTCCAATTATTTTTTCAATCAAGTATTTAAAGGGCATAATAGCTACCTTAGAAGTACTTCAATTAATAAATTCATTCTAACATAGAATGAGTAAGTCTCTGTGAGTAGACAGGTTGCAACTGCTCATGCAAGCAAACACTCAACACCCAGAATCCCAACTGTCCATTCACTGTTAACAAGGATGCAGAATCATCAGCTTTTAATACCAGTAGCACTTAATTTGCACAATATTTTACACTGCTGAAATTCTGGTATCACAAAAATTGTAACTATTAGAGAAGACAGCATGCTAAGTCTACCCTGGAATTTTTGTCAGTGATTTCTCTGGAAGCAGGATCAAGGCTGAAGTGTGAGGAGCAAGTAAATGGAATATGACTCATATGAGGATTCTTTTTTTCAGGTGGTCCTTATTTCTAAGTGTAGGACTTCTTTTCCCAGCCTCTGGACTAAGTTCTTGTTCATAGTTTAAGGGCCACTGGTCATCCAGCCCTACTTCCACTGTGGAAGGAACCTATACTATGTTCTTGTTCAAACATGTATTAAATTAACTTCTCTGTTGTTTTGTTGATTTGATTGAATGATGCATACCATACATTTTTTCACTTCTTTTCACTATCAAATCACACTGATTTTAAAAAGACAATGAGAAAATAAATAAAAAGTAAAAGAAGTTTGAGTCCTTGGTTGTAATTAACAAGATTTTATCCAGACAGGCTGCTGAAATGTTTACACTGAGAAGCATTCAGTTCTTTTGGTTCCTGAAGTTACATATCTTTCAATCATCTTTCATTTCCATCCTTTTTTTTCTTCCTTCAACCCATTCATAAAAGTAAAGATATAGTCTCTTATTTCTGTGAATACTGAAATATCTTTTACTGCCCTCAAGTGGTCCTAATGCCATATGGTTTTGTCAGGAATGTGTGAGGTTTCCTTTTGCTCTCTTTTAAAATACAGGATTATAATTAATTATAATAATTAATTCTATACTATAATGAAATATTGATTGATTATACATACTGTGTAACTAATATAATTAATTATAGTTATAATAATTTAGTATAATTAATGGATGAAGTCTTGAAAGCAAAACAGTCTTCAGTTTGGAAACAGAACAAGTTATAGGTAAACAAGGATAATGATAGAAAATGAAAAATATATGTAAGCAAAATAAAGACCTGCAAATACATAGATTTTTGTAGGGTGGAAGTGTAGACAGCTCACATGTGAAGCCTGATTAGAAAGCTTGCTTCATTCAGCACTTTGAATCTCTGATTGCATAGCTGTTGAGCAGCACAGAACAAAAACTGCAACACATCTGAAACAACTGCACACCAGTGTTATAGACTGAAAAGTCCAGTTGGCATGGGGAGCAATTTTGCTTTAGGAGAATGTCTATTACCTTGGAAAAGTTAATAGAAATCTGTGGAGATTGTATGGTAATGAAGGTACAAATACTCAATTTAGAGCCATATAGATAAATTACATTCTTCAACCTCGCAAACCATTTTAACACAATCTATTAAAATTGATACTTTCTGTAAATATGTTAGCTATTATATAGCTATATGTAAACTATTATTTTTTTTCTCCAGGAACTTCACAAGTTTTATATGAGGCACTAAGATATGAGAGTGATTATGAAAAATGTGAGCTAGAAAAACTTAACTGGCGTATTATGACTTGAAAGAGAGAACTTGCTAGATTGTTCTAATTGTGTACAAAGTCCCTTTGTCTAAAAGGGCTCCTCATGTTTCTGGTGGGAAAACACAATGCTCATTGAAGTCCTAGGCTTGCAAAAGGTGATACTTAAATTGCAGGAGCCAGGAAGACTTGGAGGTTATCCCAAGCATCTCAGAGAGGTGGTCTTGGAGACCTGATGAAGGTGAAAAGAAATGATCACCTTCAGCAAGTTGTTAAATTTGAAGGTCCTACGGCACCTAATTCGTGAGACAGTTTTGCAGGCTGTCCAGCAGCTGTTTTGAATCATGAATATTTATACACTGTAAGCCTTCTTTTATGCACAGGGTCATCTCTGAATTGCTGTGGGGGCTACAGCAGTAGTCATTCACTTCTTTGGACTCTTTTCAGGGTCAGCCTGGTGAGCTGGGAGCTCAAGGTCCGATTGGGTCCTTGGGATCTACAGGACCAGCTGGTCTGCCAGGGGAGAAAGGACAGAGAGGTGAGAATGGGAAGCCTGGGCCAGCTGGAGAAAAAGGTGATAAGGTAGGAAACACCACAGACAGCTCTTTTAATTATATAGAGTGTGTAATGTTAAATGTTGATAAGTGAAACAGAACCTGAATGATCAAAAAGCATTTGCCAAACTATACTCTTGCTCACACAAAATTCTCACAGAAGTTAATTACAGATATTTCTTGAAAAAATATTTCAGGAGGTTGTTTTGCTGTAGATTGCAGAATTAGAATCGTCAGAAGATGTGAAATATGGTGAACAGACAGACTCTGATTGTCACATATCACGTCATCCTCCTTAATCTCAAAGAATGTGTAGAAATGTCGAGCTGGAGGGAGGAGTATGGTGCTTTTAAAAATGCTGCACTAAACAGAATTTTTTTACCACTTAGAGAGTATAAATTGCAGTTCAGATTCATATCTTTCATATCTGTACAATCCCTGGTCCTTGGTACCTCATATTAGTTTTAATAGTCTAATTTAACTGATCTCAGAGTGAAATCACTAATGTCAGTATCTAGCACGCCAGAAATGTAAATGCTGTAACAAAAATTTTATCAAAACAGGAGTAAGATCGTGAAATTATGTACAGAAATATTTTATAAGTTACAGGTAACTTCCTGTTCTGTCATTTTATAATCTTTGGAGTATGAATAGCTATTGAGTATTAGGTGTTAGCACCACCTGTTACACAGGTAACTGTTGGCACTAGTCTTCTGCTAGACCCGTAGAAGTTTTTTTCAGATACTTAATTTCTGAAAATTATGGCTTTTGATTCGTATTTTAAACAAGACTGGATTTTTGTTTCTTGCTATATAGTAGCACATATTCTTGTTTTTCATTCTTTTTAAGAAATGACCTCATAAACTTTGTTTTTTCATATCACCTGTTTTTAGGGCCCAACTGGAGTCCCAGGATTTCCTGGTTTAGATGGTGTTCCTGTACGTATTAAACAAATATTTCTTTATAAAAAATTACAGGTCCCATAAATTCATAGCAAGTCCTCTAACATTTCTCTCAGAGAGTTACACATTTTGAAAAATGTAAAATAACTAGGTTAACTTCAACTGTGTTTCCTGTTGATAACAAACACCATCAAATCCGAAAGAGGTAGGTACAGAATTTTCATGCAGGAGTGGGGCAGTGAAGGCAGAGAATACCACTAGGCTTAAAAGCAGAGTATTTCTTTTCTCAGGTTCTATATTACACTGTAGTTTGCTTGGTTCATTTTTAACATCTCTGAAAATATGTCAAACAATGCACTGGTTTTTGTTCAGACATTCTGATTTTTGCTTGTAGTCCTTTTGCAGGAAGAAACCCAACCACTGAATCCAGTAATTTTAACCTGAATAGGGACTGAATAAACAAAGTGGGTCCTAAATATGTCTTTATAAGCATATGATAATGTTTTTGTATTAATGTCTTCTTCAATTGTGAAAATTGGTGAAATAGTATCTTAGATAATGCATTTTTCAAAATACCCTGCTAGAACTGAATTCCTGTGATGCTACCAGTTTCATGTGGATCAAACAAAGTTAAAATGTTGAATTTTGAAAGTAAAAACAGAACCAAAAGCTGAGTGGGTGTTGTAGCATCTGCTTGTCAGCTGTCCACATTTGACAGTGGGACTGTTGCCAAAATGTCTGGATAGTGCAGAGGTCACAAGCCCAGAATCTGGCACAAAAAAAAGGAAGCGTTCCCGAGAAATGTATATTCTTTTTGCAAAGAATGTTAATTTAAAAACAGTGTCCACAAATTAGACTGAAGTATTTACAGACAAGAAGAAGGTACAACTGACAAAAGTGTTTCAGGTAAATCATCAGGATACTCTCTTGATGATTTTTCAGACTTATCCCCCACCCCCAAAAAAGAATTTGTGTCAAAATTAATATTTTGTCATTACAAAAATCTTTAATTCTGTGAAAAATAGGTTTTCTCCTCCAACAGGAAGATCATTCCAAAAAAAATCTCATTGTTTCATTGCCCAATTCCTAACTTTCAGTAGAACTAATCCTTATCTGGACACTGGTTAGTTATTACTAGGTTAGAAAAACTACAATCTCTATAATTACTGTGTGCCTGGGTCAAGCTATGTCCTCTTTTTACTTGTTTTATCCTAAAAATTAAAAAGCATGAGGCTGCTTGAAATTATTATTTTTTTTATTTTTTGGGTTTTTTGGTGTTTTTTTTCAGCTTTATAGCTGTAGTGGGTCTAGTGCTGGCCATATCACCAGTGCACCCAAGTACAATTATTTACTCATTTTCTGCTGTGAGATATGGATTAGGAGGAGGGCAAAACAGGAGGGCAAAAATTTTAAGGGTATAAAGAAAACTTTAGTAACAGAATTAAAAGAAAAATAAACAAAAGACTTACCTCATTTGTTCTACCCCACAAAAAATCTATTCAGAATAGAAGACATTTCTAATGCAAAAAGAATTTGAAACCAGCACCACTGTGAGAGGTCATCTCATTCACATCTGAGATATATTTGTTTCTGAACTGTTCTGTTAATTTAAAAAGCAATTTCCCATTAATCATGGTGTATTTCTCATCAATATTAAACTGTCTTTCAGGGCCTCCCAGGAAGGGAAGGACCCAGAGGCAAGCATGGTTTGGATGGCTGCAATGGCTCGAGGGGAGACCCAGGATTCCCAGGAGAAAACGGTTACATGGGACCAAGAGGTCCTTATGTATGTGAAAGGCATCCCCACTGTGCATGTGCATTTCCCCTCCTAACAGCTCTTTAAATGACTCTTAGACAGACTGTGGCATCAGCTTTACAGTGCTGCACAAGGAATTCCCAGGAATACTTACTCAGGTTAATGGGAGTAAAACACTGCCTTAACAGATTAAGCTTGAAAGTGAAATAAGCTTCTATATCCTTGAAGTACATATGGCTGCCTTGAAAGTTAAATTCTGTCTTGTTTCCCCAGAATTGCCACTCCAGCTGAAAAGGAGTAGCTTGAAACCCCCTTACCATTCATTAGTACTTGAAATTTCTTAAAGGCATGACTAGCAAGGACATACATGAGATGACTTAGAAATAAGTGGAAGGTTCAACAAGGCTAAGTCCTGTTTCACTCTAAGATTTGGTACCACTTTTTTACACATATGTGCTCTGTGCACTCCTAGTCTTGCCTAGACATGTATCTGTATTTGCAGAGATCGTTCCACAGGTAAAATGTTTGAAATTAGCACTTTAATATTTGTTTACTTTTTCTGGTAAAATGGAAGGCACTTTAAAATTGTTTAAGTAGCTGTGTTAGCAGTACTCAACTACTGAAGATAAAAAGATTCTTGTCATTAAGGGAAAGAAATTACTGTAGCTACAAAGAAATTTTGCTGAACAATTCTAGTCACCAGTCTTTGATTTATTGCGGAAACAAGTTTTAGTTCTGAATGAATAAGAGCTGATTAGTTGGTCTAACAGCTTCCCTGAAATCTTTTAAGTAACACAATAAAAACAACTGCACTTTGCATGAAAAATCAAATGTGTTTAGTGAGAGCTAAATAAAATGCTGAATTCAGCCATTAGAAAAACGTGGAGAGGGTGCAAGAGTGTAATGATGTTATAAAAGATAATAACAATTAGAATAAAATACAGTTTCATGCTATGAAAGACACAACATTATAAATTTACTAATAACCTAATTTGTAATACCTCTGCAAGTAAAGTGAAGATTGTAGAATATTGAAGGACAAAAGTGCTAAGGAGCACCTTAACAAAGCAGGAGTCCAGAAGCTATGGGAACCTGGTTTGCTCAACTGTACTGAAAGTTTTGTTAGATAAAATGATAGTTCATGACCCTAGTGGATTCCTTGTGATATAGGGGCACCAGAAAGTCACAGCCTGAGAAGTTATACATTCTCCATGGAAATGTAGGATATCAGTAAGCGGATCATGTTTTAAAAGACTCTTTTTCTTTAAAGGGAATTCCAGGGCAAAAAGGAGAAAAAGGAAATTCAGTGTATATTTTACATTTTGGAAAAGGACTTCCGGTAAGTATCTGATTGTGAAAAAAATCATCTATTTGTAGGAAAACATGTATGGTAAATGTCATTGTTCCATTACACCTCACTAGCTATAAAACTTAGTGGAAAAAAATTTAAAAACACATATACAACTCTAACAGCTACTTTATGATCTTAGAATCTGTAAAGTTAAAAAATACCCCCAAGAAAGTTTGAACTGGTTCATTTGCCAATGACTGTCATTACAGGGAGAGAGAGGTGATCCTGGACCCCCTGGCATGCCTGTAAGTACAGTCAGTGGGTTTTGTAACTGCTTTTTGTCTTCAAGGTCTTCCATTTTTTCTCCTTTCTATGGTAAGAAATATTGGGGTTTCTCTCTGCCTGCCTTAAATAGCAAAATTCCAGAATAAAGTCTCAGAAACATCAAGTCTGTATAGTCTGTTCCCATGGCTAGTTCATGTTGGCTTAAAGGGAGTAGAAACAGACCCCCCTCACCTGCATTAGCTGTGTGTAGAGCAGCTGTTGCCCTGGTATTCACAGAGTATTTTCTCTGTGAAATTCAAGATGTGAAAACTTCTTCTGCAGTATCTGATGGGTCTCCCAAGAATAAGTAGCACTATATGATATTTCAGCCATAAGAACATGAAAGAAGAAGAGAGAGTTTAATTTTGTTGCTGAATCACATTCTTGATGCCTTTGGGTTCCTCTTGTTATACCCTTCAAAAAGGCATTCACTGATGAATTGTAACAAGTCCCTGCAGTACAGCACAACTGCTGATAAAGTTAACTCTCAGTGCATTAACAGCTTAGAACTGTGCCTTGTCCAGCATTACCCAGAAGCTGGTGCTGGGCTGCTCTAATCACAGGGAGATTGCAGGCATGGTGTAAGCTTTGGGCTGTGGGTGGAATCCAGTGGCCAGTAGGCTGAGTCCAAGGTGCTTTAGAGGGGCTGTGTTTGTGTGGAAAAGGGCAAGTTCTTTCTGTGTTCACAAAAAGACCTTTTTCAATCTTTTCCAGGGACCTAGGGGGTCAAGAGGTACAACGGGCCCATCTGGATACCCAGGCCATCCAGGCTTGCCTGTAAGATCCCCTCAGTTATACAGCCTTGTATTAGCATACGCATTCGTTCTTGTCTACCCATTTTAGAACTTGTCTTAATGTGAATCAAAACCTAAAAGTAACTTTTCA
Organism: Haemorhous mexicanus; assembly: GCF_027477595.1. Lineage (NCBI taxonomy): Eukaryota > Metazoa > Chordata > Aves > Passeriformes > Fringillidae > Haemorhous > Haemorhous mexicanus. The sequence continues at coordinate 10,909,267 of NC_082350.1, read as the reverse complement.
GGCAGGTAATAAGATAGATTTTTGCTTTACCTTATGAGTTTGGAAGTTGAGGAATATGTTGTTCCTTCCCATGTCTGCATGAACATATTTCATCCTGGCAGTCTGTGGTCATGGAGAAATGCTCCTAGTGCTCTCTCCTTAACCCCTTTTCCCAAGACCACCTGTGGGAGACAGGAAAGGGGGAAACCAGAGGTCAGCGCTCCTGAAAGCAGTGACCAAGTGAAGTAAATTGCACTTTGGAATAGGTACACCCCAAGAAAAAATGCTGCCTCTAGGTCCTAAGAGCAAGAGGAAATAATTTTCAAAACCGGTCTCTAAATCAGACATATTGACTTGTCTTCATTCTCTTTTAAAGGGTGTTCCAGGGTACCCTGGTTTGCCAGGTGAACAGGTAGGTAATAACTTCTGAAGCTGTTAGTGAAATAATAATTTATACAAGTATTTGAAATGTTCCTTTTGTTTATTTGTTATCAAGTTTTTCAAAAGAGTTACTTGATTAAACTCTAATGTTAATATTTTCTGATCATGCTGAAACTGTTTACATTCTTTATTAATTAGGGAAATCCAGGGATTGGAGTGGATGGACAAAAGGGGGAGCCGGTAAGAAAACAAATAATATTAAATATATTATTGCTGTAGAGTTAGAAGAATAATAGAGTCTTGTTGAGTTCCCTGGAACCCATTCATTTGTGGCTTTGTGTCCTGCTAATCAAGTTAGAACAGAAGTTATCAACCCAATTAATTCTGAGCAGAAGGAATTCCTTCAGTGAGCTGCATTCAGGAATTTGTGCTCAAAGGCTTTGGTCTAGAACATGAGAGACTGTATGTACATATAAGAGATTTGACAGTCCTGTAACTGCTATCTCCACAGCAGATTTGGAGCAGGAGTCAGGCATTCTCATTTATTTCCTTAGCTGTAATATCATTTTTAATGAGTCAGGAGAATAGGAGATTAGATTGCCAGCCTTACTCATCTGGGCAGATGGTAAAGAGGCTTACAGATCTCAGTGCAAACCTTTATCTGCAGGTAATTAGTACATTTTCAGTGAGTACAGAAATATGTAGTGCTATGGTACAACACGAAAACAGCCTGAGTGTCACTGAAATACTGCATGGAACATCTCTGCTGTTGCTTTGGCTTTCACAGGGGGACATTGGACTGCCTGGGCCACCTGGGTCACCACTGTTAGTTGGACCTCCTGGAGCGCAGCTGTTCAAAGGACAAAAGGTGTTAATTTTTCATCATATTTAACAGTGCTCAACCTGGCCAGTACAATCCTGTGATGTGATTTTGGCAAGGATGTCATAAGATATACCTATCTTTCTGTAAGAAACGACCAGCTGCAGCAGAATGCTGTGTTCAGCACCCTTCCTACAAGCTTTCAGGAGAGGATACCCCATGTGTACTTTAGCTCATGTCCTGGAGGGAAAACTGTCCTGATGCAGAAAGGAGATACTGCCCTTGCTTTGGTTTTCTTCAGTTTTTGTCATTAGCAAACCATATTTCAGGCATCTTGGCAAATTTGATTACTGTGATATTGAATCCCTTTGTGGCTCTTCACTAATACTTTACTTATTTAATACAATATAAATTTTGCATGTCACTGGCAACTGTACTCCAGTCTACAGTTTTGAACTAACCCTAACCCTTCTAGGGTGCTCTTTTTAATATAAAAATCAAGTGTGATTTTGTTGTCAGTTTTTATTGCAAGTTTTGTCACAGAATTATAGAATGGTTTGGGTTGGAAGAGTCCTTAAAGATCAGCTAGTCCCAACCCCCTGCCATAGGCAGGGACACCTTCCACTAGACCAGATTGCTCAAAGCCTCATCCAAACTGGCCTTTAACATTTCCAAGAATGGGGCATCCACAACTTTCCTGAACAACTTATACTTCTTCAAGATCACACCTACCATAGCTACAGCTGAGTGGCTTGGAACATTAGAATGTTTGTAAGCCACGTTTTTTTTAAACAAAAGCTGTGTTACAGAGCCCTATATTGTTAAAGAGTCCTCTGCATCCTCAAGTCTGATTTCCTCAAATACACAAGTGAAAAGGTGATGTTGGCATTGCCAGCTCCTTGCAGCCTCAACTCAGGGAACCAGTAGATTTCACATGTTAGACCTAGGGCTTTGATCATGCAAACAGCTGCTGTACAGGTATAGGAAGAGAGGGAAAGGACCAAAAGAACCTCCATAAACTCCTCACGTTCCTGGGAAGTGGGACATTTGCTGCTCCACAACATGACACAATCATGGCCATACAAGCAGCCATTCAGAGTAGGGCTGTGCTCCAAAGTGTAGATTTATGCTTGTGAGTACTTGCATCAAACCAAGAAGAGCAGCAAATTAAAAAAAACTAATGTCGTGCATGTTTGTAGGAACAAAGCCCTGACTTGCAGATCCTTGGAAGTGAAAAGATACATAAATCTCCCTCCACAGTCATTATGCTAGTTTGACAGCATTAACAGAAATAAAGATAAGTACATAAAAGTTTTTCTTGCTTTTCTTGTGTCTAGGACACTAAAGAAGTACACCCAGTGCTTAAAAACATACCATTTAACACTTCTAATTCAGAGTAGGACTTGAAAAAAGTTAAGCAGCACATAGGCCAATCCTGCATATTAATATGCACAAAACCTTTCCTTTCACATGTAGGGCCAAAAAGGATTACCTGGGGTAACAGGATACAGAGGGCCACGTGGACCCAAAGTAAGTAATGGGACTTTTTTTTCCTATGGTGCTGGCAAAGTCCTTGTGTGGTTATTATGTTAAACTTCTAAAGCACAGCATTTTTTGCTGTGAAATTTAATCACTGCCTAAATCAGTGTGAAAGCAAAAATATTTAAAACCCTTTGGAAAAATCTTTCTGAGTCTGTTTTATACATACCTATTGAGTGTTGCCTGGTAGCAGAAAGTGTTGTTGCCAGTTGGGCTGTTGACATAATGGATTGGAACTGTGAAGAAAAGACAAGTACAGATTATTTTTCCTCAGGAAGAGAAACAGAGAAGATCTGAATGTGTTCTTAGTGGGGCATGATGTATATTTACCACAGAAGGTTGAGGGAAGACTTGACATTGCGGATATCCCCAAGGGTAGAGAAGGCAGAGTCACCTCTTTGGAGAGAAGGTTACTTTTTACTGTCTATTCTACATTTTCTTTCTGTCAGTAAGATAAATTTAAACATTGAGGTGCCAGAAGAGGAAAATCCATAGGCAGGAAGCTGCCAGATCTCAGAAAAAAAGAGGAAATTGGAGACAAAAGATTTATGCTAAAAACTTATGTAGCTTTGTAGTAGAAGAGAAGAAACAAAAAGCATGAACATCACATTTCGGAGTTGGAAGTCTGGCACTTTTTCAGAAGTTCATTTTCCATCATAAAAAGACCACTGTTACTTGGCACTGGAAAAGAAAACAAAGCTAATCTTTTTCTATCATATTTACATTGAAAAAGATGGGCTTTGTATGCATGCTCCAGTACTAGTTGTCTATGTAGATGACAATACACGCACTTGTTAGTCATAAGCAGGAACAGAGAAATCCACTGAAGCAGCTCAACAATGCCCAAAACTTTAAGAAAAATAGATATAAATTCAACTGCTGAAATAATATGAAGCTTAGAGAAGACACTAGAGCAGTTTTCTCAAATAACTGAAACTACTTAGGCACTGCTGGTGATGCTGTGTGAAGTCAGCCCCAGTGACTAAGCCTCACAAGTGAAACAAGATCCATCTATGTAATGTATACATCATTTAGTAAACACGCAAAAAAATTAAAATGTATGGCACACTTCACTGAGCATCTTGGTTAAAAAACCTATTTTGACTCCTCTAGGGCATACTTGGGAGAGGAGAAAAAGGTGAAAAAGGCCTTCCTGGATTCCCTGGATTGCGGGTAAGAAATACCCAAATGCACAATAAATTATATCACAAATACACTATAATTATCCAGATTTCAAGAAAGACTTTAAGGATTTTTTAAACTGATCTGTCATGCTTCCTGTATAGAATATTTAGGAGACTTGCCCTGAGATTTACCCTGTCTCAGACTTAAACATAAACTCATACAGACTTTCCTTGGAAAAAAAGTAAATCTGTAGGGTTATCCCCTAAATATTTGGACCAGCACAAAGCTGCTCTGGAACAGCACAGTACTAACACAGTAATTTTAATGTTCTCCATACATGTTGATGCCAATTTTTTACAGCAACTTTACTTGTGCTGGATTTGCCTAACAGTGCTGAAGTGAGCAGTATTCCACTACTGTGCTTGATGCAATATGGTAAAAAAATTAAGTGAAAACTTGACTGGCTTGCTTTGGTCTACAGTTCTAATTCTTGTACATTTCTCACAGAAACTATTTGCAAAAGCTTTTCAAAGTTTTTGGAAGATATCCCAAGTAATATTTATCTATGTAACATTAACTATCAGTAGTTCTGAATAGTTTAATTTTAAAGAAGTTTTTACTGTTTTAGCTTACAGTCTACTTGCTTTTATTAGGGCCATCCTGGTTCTTATGGACCTGCAGGTTTTCCTGGAATGAAGGTAAGAAGGCAGAAAATATAAGCAGCTCTCTGAATAGTGGGATTAATGAGATTTTGTTTTCTGTGGATTTATGCAGATTTGAAATTTCCACATACTTCACAGCTCAGATTGCATTCCTTCTTTTCTGTTCTGCTACCTGTTGCCACAGAAGCTGCATGAACACTGTGTCTTTGAATTTCTGCCACTCTGAAATTTGGCTGAAATTTGCTAAGGGGATCTGAAGCTGCAAGGAGGAGGAAAAGTCAGTGGGACACACATACAGCATAATAGAAAAGTTATGCAGCATGTTAACTTTGTTTTTAATGGTGACATTGTATGTGCAATTTTGTGGTGCATGCATGTTTTGTTCATGTTTCGGGCTTGAGAAATTCCAGTGATGCTAAGTCTGCTAAATTTTATTATGAACTTTGAACATCTTACTGGAATAAAGAACAATAGATGTATGCATATGGATCTGTATCTTGCCCAACTCTAGTTAAGATGGTGATCATGCTGTTCATAAATCCCATTAAGGTATAAATATCTGCCTCTAGAGTTATGTTCCAGGTGACTGTTTTATCTGCAAAAATACTTTTCACTCTGTTTTTCACTCTAGCCTACCTAAAGAGTTTGAGTACTGGCTGGATGAGTATATTAGAAAATCGTAAAAAGAAAAGAGAGGTGATGTGCAGCTGCTTTCCATGCAGTAGTTTAAGAGAATCATTCAGCAAGCAGCAAACCAATTTCAGCTGTATTAAGCAGACAGTCTATCAGAGTCTGCTGGTATGTATTCCAGCTAATTCTGTGCCCCAGCTTCACTGAATCTGCTGAGCACTGTCTGAATAACCTGGCAATACATGCTGTGAATTTTCCAACACAAGAGAGTCTGTGAAACACCACCTCCTGTACAAACCCAGTGAATTCTCTGGACACAATTATAACATGACAGTACTGTATAACTGCCTTACTGCGTTTTACTCAATTAATTATGTCTTAACAGATTAATCAAATTGTATTTATGTGATCCTTTCCAGGGTGAAACAGGATTTGCTGGTTTTCCTGGACAACCTGGCTATCCAGGCATTCAGGTAAAAAATGTGACACATTCACACCCCAATCCCCTCTGTGCCAATATTTTCTCACAAATGTACCCACTTATCAGGCCATTTCCCTTTATACAGTCATAATTTCTGTAAATGCTTACTGTTTTCATGATAGTTATAATTATTCATCACCATGGTAGTAAATAGCAATGTAAGAAAACATTCCTAGCTGGTGCAGGTGAGAATGGAAATTCTATTTTACATACTATAGGAATTGTTAATCCCAATAGTTACCTGTAAGTATACCAGCATAGCTACCTAATCCATGAAATGTAGTACTCTGCAAGGTATTCACTGTTGAGCTGCATTCCCCAGGGAGGTAGGGGAGGTAAAGGAAGCTGCTATTTAATTAATAGCATGATCCTGTAAACGAGGATGAAAACTGGCCCCAAATGAGGTGGCAAAATTCCATTCAGATGGGCCTCTTTGCATGATTTACCAAAATCTCAATCTGTTCACTCAAGTAATTGTTCCAAGATGTTTACCAGAATGGTAAGGAAGTGGACTCCTTCACACCAGCTGTGTTTAAACATTTCCTACTTTGGCTCACTTAGATGACACTGACTCTCTTTTATTTTACAGTACCTGCTGCTTTCCACTAGGGATTAGAAGTGTAGGTGCCAAAGTCCAGGGCTAAACAGTAAAACAGAAAGATATTTAAAGTGTGGAAGAGATGCTTAAAACAATTTCAGAAGACCCAGGTGTCAGTCTAGTGACATTTCAGGACACAAATATATTTTTTCATTCTGCAAGATACAGTCAAAGGAAACAGGCCAGAGATCGAGGGCAGCAGTCAGTGACAGAACTGTCTAACTACTGTAGAGATACTATTTAAAAAAAAAAAAAAAAAAAAAGCTAAAAAAGCTAAGAAAGAGGCATAGAGGCCTTGTTTTCACTTGTGTAAGAATGGGTAGCCAGTTGTCCTTGTCTGTGTCCTAAAAGGCCCTGGAGTCCAGTCTGGGAATGCAGCCTCACTACGCAGTTCCCACATTGACACTCTTGTTTTCTTACTTCCCAGTTGCTGAAAAAGGAGAGCAGATTTCTAATCTACAAAGCAAAAGGTCTAATACAATTTGCCACATAAAAGACTTCCCAAAATCCACTTCACTTGCAATTCTAAGTAGCAAAATCCAAGTTAATTTAGAAAACCTCCAAGCAGAAGTGATTTTCCTCACCATTAGTGAACACTTTCATGTTTCCCTAATGCAGATGTTTTAAACTTCTTGTAAGAGCTTTGAGTATCTCTTACCAATGACAATAGCTGTTAGACAGTGAAACTTTCTTTATGCTTATCTGTCATAGAAGTAATTTCCTAATCCTGATATAGAATTTCTGTAAGTTTTAATTACAGATTTGTTGTTAAATCAAAATTTCTCAATTAAACGGATACTGATTTACTGTTGTTGAGTCATATTTACAATAAATGAATGAAATCAAATACAGCAGTCACATGTTCTGAAGAGTCAAATAGATATGTGTGATGGCTATATTACTGTTTAGCCACTTGTATCCTGAAAGATAATGACTATTTTAAATCTTTTTGCTTGGTTTTAAATGCTGCAAAGTGTCAAAAGCAAGTTTCCTGGGCGGTGTGTGTCACATCCTTATATATCTCCCCACTGTTGAAATATTTAGTTACATTCTAGTACACCATATATTTGTATATAAAAAAAAATTATTGTTGGACTCTTACAGGGGGATCCAGGAGAAAAAGGGCCCCCAGGTCCTCCTGGAGCTGTTGCAACTCCACTTCTTCCTATAAAAGGTTATATCTATTTTTGACTAGTCTTTGTGCTGTATAAAGTGCAGGACCTGTTTTGCTAAGATGTGTGAAAGTGGTCACTAGGGGTGCAGGGGGCAGAACCCTAAAATACTCCCAGTGGTCACAGGCCACCCCCCTGTTTGTGGGTTCAGCCACATTTTGTGTTTGTCTGTCTTGCTGATCTTCCTGGAGCTATGTTAAACGTACAAGTGTCACATTAAATGTTTGTGTGAAAGATCTTTGTGCATACAGTCACAACTAGATCTGAAGGACTCTCTTGTTCTTGGACCTAAGCATAGCTACAAAAAATCAATGAAAAATAAGCCCATGCTGGTTAATGGACAGCAAATAAGAACACCTGCCTTCCCATTGTCATTTAGGATTCCTGTTTTCAGTATTGCCACAACACACAGATTTTAGACTACAAGCTTGCAGGGGGAAAATTATATATATATATATATATAATGGGGGCCTTATATATATATAAGGCCCCCATTATATAGGGGCCTTATCCTAAAATAAATTAATTTTTTTCCACAGATTACCACGGTTTCCAGCCCATACAACAAACAACCCAATGTTTAATATCTCAAGTAACATTCAGTCATGTACATGGTGTGTGAGTGGATACAATCTTCAGAGAAAGAGGCCTTTAGAACGATAGAGAACAGAACTACTGCCAACATTTTATTTTTCTAATTTAATGAAGCTATTTGCATCTGATTCAGATTTTCTTTATCAGTATGAAATTGCAGTTTTAAATTTTATTATTTGTAGCAATTTTGAAAATATACTTTTAAAAATCTGAATAATTTCAACTAAGGTGATCCTGAAATTGCCTCCCTGTGTGTAATGCCAAAGCACATAACATGAAATCCATATTTATTTTAAATGCTACACATGTTTATTTTAGCCAAACATTTCTCTCAGCATTTTGTAATACATAGCACAAAGATACTCCTACAAAGTGATGAAGAGTTAAAAATGTGCTTGTGAAATGGGCTGGAATCCATGGAAAAGTAACCAAATCCTCCCACCTTAAAATTAAATTGTTACACATTTTAAAATGCTTCATAAGTTATTTTACTCTTGTGCAGTTTCCAAATTATAATTTTGGTTGCAGCTTAATTTAGATTTAAGCTGTCAATTCCATAAGGTGTTCAACTCACAGGTTTCTGTAATTCTCTGTAGGTCCACGAGGAGATCCTGGATTTCCAGGTCCTGTTGGTGAAATGGGATCAGTTGGACCAATAGGTCCTTCAGGCCTTCTAGGAAGACCAGGATATGATGGAACAAGTAAGAGAAGTAGAGGATAAATACGAACTATACACCGGAAGGAAAGAAAGCAGCTGAAAGAAAACTGTTCTTTGGTCTTGCTTGGTGCAAGTCACCAACTGTAAAGACTGTTCAGTAAAAATATTAACTCAGCACTTAATAACCAGAAAAAGAAACAAAATTATCCCAGCAGAACATTAGGAATGACTATAAAAGGAACAGAAGACAAAGGAGAATACTACCATGGTAAATCCATGGTATAACTGTGTCAGGAGTGGTGTGCTTAAATGCCCTCCATCTCAAAAAGATACAAAGGGATGTGCTGAGGATGGCTTTGCTCTGTATGAGGAGCTGGAGTAACTGGGATGTCTGCAAAAGAGATAATGGAGGGAAGGAGGAAAAGAAGCATTTGAAGGTCTACAGCAAGAGCCTCTTTTCTTGTGGATCCTGAAAAACCTAAGGATTTGGATTCAGGCATTAGTTATATGGAAACTATTCTTCAGAGCAGTCCTGAATGGTCTGGAGTTTCCTCCTTGATATCTCACATTAATGCTGTGTGGGCTGTTTACCTTTCTTTTTTTTTCAGGTCTTCCTGGCCTGCCAGGAGTAAGTGGGGCACCAGGACCTCAAGGCTTTCAAGGGGACCCTGGTTTGCCTGGAACAGGTGAATTAATCCCAGGAAGACCGGGATTTCCCGGACCACCAGGCCTACCAGGGCAGCCAGGAAGACAAGGCTTACCTGGACTACCCAGTAGGTTCAATAGCAATTCATATAACAAGAATAGAATCCTGCAGATTAATATATCCATTGCTTTTGTTGGTGCTACAAATACAGAGAATTGAAAAGTGCATTTTGACAGCTATTTCAAAGTTTTCATGGGATGTTGAAACCATATTTTTCCTATTAGCTTTTGATCAGCAAGATTTCAAGATTTTCATCTTTTTCTGGGTGATTTAAACCCGCAAAAGTAACACACATATAAAAATTAAACTTTAAAAGTGCTTTGGTCTAATAGACTATTTTTTAACTGTTCAAGTTAAAAATACTGAGGAGGGAACTCAAATCTGCATCCTTTAGAAAAGAAAAAAAGTAAAGTTTTCAGTAGAAAAAAATAACAGTGGCAATGACAAGCAGTGTGTCAACATCAACTCTAGCCATACTGTCTGTTTCAGTATAATCTATAAGCAACAACTTGTAAAGCATTAATTATTATCACTAACTTTTCATGTGAGAGTAACAAAGGAGAGGAGGACACATGACCTAAGCTGGGGAAACAGTAAACCTGACTTATACTGGCTGGAAAATTTGCTTTTTCAAAGGTGTAATCTGTACTGACAGAGGGATCCCTGGAGAACCTGGACCAAAAGGTCAGATTGGCCTTCCAGGAAGAAAAGGGGCAAAAGGAGAGAAGGGTAAGTTGGCCTGGATAACAACAATTTGAGTATGAAACCTTTGCCAGGAGTGTCAAATCTAAATGTGCAAGAGGTTCATGGTAACTTGGAGGTGTAGGCCCATCAAAATACAGAGTTAATGTTGGCACTGGGGCTTCTGAGTCAGCAGAGTCCTGTTAGTGCAGAGTTATTCAGCACTGTAAAGGGAGACTGATAATCCTCTCCAGGTGAGATAACGTGAGATAAAATAGTCTAAATATGGTGCACTACTCACACAGAAAAGAAAAAGGACAGCATTATATTTTGTGTATTAATTTTTGAGCTGTTTCAATGTAATATTGACACTTTCATGTAGGAAGTCAAGGCCTCTGCTCATGTGGTGCTGGTCCTCCTGGTCCCCGTGGTGTGCAAGGACCTCCAGGCACTCCAGGAAGGAAAGGACAAATGGGATACCCTGGAAGACACGGAGAAAAGGGCGACCCAGGCTTATCTGGTGCAGTGGGATCACCAGGGCTCCCTGTGAGTGCTTTTCATGAGCTTCAGTAAACAACATCAAGCTACCTCTCAACTCAGGAGGAATTTAAGAAGAATGGTAGAGAAAGTGCCCTGGAAAATTATCTGGAACTTTTATCTACTTTAGCTTAAAACAGTCTAGTGAAACAAGCTTTTACTTTTGGGAGTAGACTTATTTTCTTTAATGTGCTTCATATAGTTTATCTTAGTCCCCAGAGTGAGCAGTAATTCAAAACACCACTTAATTTAACTGCTTTAGGAATACAGTATATGATAATTTATTGGTCTTGCTGTGATTTTGATTTACTTCTTCTGGTCTGACATATGAAATGTACATCCAGCATGCTGCATGCCAAAATAATGCCAAATAGAAGGTATTTTAAATACACTTTCTTGTGTGTGAGAGGTTTTTCTTTGAAAATATAGGTAGATATGCCCTGCTTTATAACCATTGCATTATGGTTAGGTTTTTGGGTTGTTTTGAGGGGCATGTTTAGAGGGAGTTTTGTGCCTTTTTTTTTTTTTTTTTTTTTTGTTCTTGGTTGGTTTTTGTTTTATATTTTTGAGATTTGGGTTTGTTTTAATAGCAGAACTGTTTGTTCACATAAGGAATTACTTAAAAGTTTCCAGAACATGTTCTTTCAAAAGGAAAAAAAGCAAACAAATCCATTGTGAGTCTGAGAGAAGGAGGTGGAAGGGCTCTCATTCAAGTTCCCATAGTTTCATTAGAAGATTTACATTTACTCTCTTTTTTTTCTTAAAACCTTATAACCTGAGTGGTGTATGTGAGATTCTGATATTTTTGTTATTTTGAGAGTATGTTTTAGCCCTTGTGGCTCTGAAGTAAGGCTTGAAGCCTTGTCCTGAATTTTGCTGTTCTTAGGCTACTTAATTGAGAAACAAGGACAAAGTAATCACTTCAGAAGGAAATCATTCACTTGAGTACAGAAGTGCTTTGGTCTAATGGACCATTTTTTGCCATTTTTCTACTCTCTTCCAAATATTTCATTTTCTTTTCAGACACTAATAACTCATCACTGCCTACTTTAAGATCTAGACATTTTAACAAATAATCACTTCTAGTTTCAGATACACATTTTTCAGAAGTCTGCTGCCTGATTTAAAATTGTCAATCACATTACAGACTGGTTTTGCTCCATCCATTTTGAAGGGAAAGATTTTCAGTAACAGAGGAAGCTGCCTAAATAATACCCCAGTTTTTGTACCTTAGTGGTCTGTTACTTCTGTGAAATTTCTCATGGTTGCCTTGATCCACATATACTATTGCAAGATCAGACCTTGACCAAAGATGATATGAATAGTACACCCTGCTTGGACTGCTGAAAACAAAAATCAGCATAAAAAAATAGAAAAGTATTTATTTTGCCCTCTAAGCCTCTCAAGCCATGTATTCATCTAAGAATGTACCTAACTAGATTACATTTTTTATTGGTGGCTTTGTGAGTTTTCATTCAGAAAAAAAAGCATCACTTACTTCCTTCTGTGTTCACTTCTGGGAGGACAGCCTCATCCAGCAGTCGCCACTCTCCAGAGATTCCCTTCCTAAGTGGGTTGTGGGTTGAAGTCTGCAGTGGAAAGAGTTAATGAATCATTTGTCTCTTGATATTCTTACATTTGCAGTCCCACATCTGTGCAGCTGTGGGCCCAGTGCTCTGGCATTACAATTTCTTTCAGTTGTTGTAGTGGTTTTGGTTTGCCAATTTGAGATTTCCCAGGGTTTGTTCATTTTTAACATGTGTGTTCACAAGGGCATGTTCAGCTTTCTAGTGGTTTAGCAAAGTGTCAATATTCAAAATGAGTCAGTGATTGGTGTTATTAGGCGTGGAGGAAGCTCTCAGCAGCTCCTCTCAGAAAAATAATTTCTGTGAGTGGCTTCTTCCCTCCTCAACTAATGCATATCAGCACAGTTGTGTATTTGTGCACATGGCAGAGTCAGCCTTAAAAGACCACATGCCCTTCACTCCACTCCATTCACTCCTCTTTTTGACCATCAAAAGAGACCACTGCGACCTTTTGGTTACTTTAATTGGTCTTTTTTGAAGGAACCATGCAAGAGATAGATATTTAATTTTCCCTTCAATTCCCACTTTGATTCCTTGCTGGAGATAAATGACAACTCTTTTCTTTGTCAATTAGGGGACTCCTGGTTCTGCTGGACAGCATGGGGAAAAAGGAGAGAAGGGTGATCCAGGAAGAGTTAGAATAAAAGGTAAACACACATTTTACTGTTAATCTTTTTGTTTTCCTATACAATGTCTAGGCAATAGTGTGAGAAAAACATTAATTTACTCTTTACTAAATCCATTAGCTCAGTAAGTTACTGAAACCTAGAGGGCATTTATATCCAAACTGCTCTCTTGGTACCATCTCTTCTTGCTAAACACAAGATCAACACAGTGTTTTATGTCTTTTTCTCTATAGTTGAGCCATAAAACAGTTTTAACAGCATGTTATTAATGCAAACAAATGACTTTTCGTGTCATGCATTTGATAATTGGGCTCTTCCAGATGTCTGTACAGCAAAGACTAAGCAGAATACAAATACTGTGAAATGATGAAGAAATATTATTGAACAGAAGCCACCTCCTGAACTATCATATACCAATATCATAGCTGTTATCTCATATTAGGCCACCAACATTCTTCTTGGGAAAACCAGTCTCAATGACTATTCAGATTCCTCTCCTATTTCTAAAAATTACTCTTGACCAGGCATTGAAGAGAAACAATAGGCCACCAGTTGCACAACTGGAATTCTTGTAATTAAATAGATCAAAACCTCTCCACAGTTATGGTTATAATTTGCAAAAGCAAAAGAAAAAGAGAACAATAAACTACAGCAATCGGATGGCAAAGCCTAGTCAGAAAGGCTAAAATAGTTATTCACAGAAGATTGTCCTTCTTATTGTTTATAAAAAGTTAGCTTAGCTTTGGATGCCTGTGGGTTTTTTTACAGATGTTGGAACAGGGGAAAACATTTGCTTTTATTTGCAAAGGATTTCTTGACACAGCAGAATGAATCTTTGTGTTAGAATAGTTTTACTGTCCTTGATGCAAAAGTTACCTTCTCATAAATATTGGTGCAAGAAAATCCATGGGGGGAAAAAACCAAAAACTTTTGGGGAATATTGATGCAAATATTCTGTATCATATAGCACTGCTATAACCTGACTTCACTGAAATCAAGAATAAATCTGTGATGTGTTTCAATAGTGAAATATTTTAACTCCATGTATAGCACAGACAAAAGCCACATTCCTGTGGTGCCTGTGAATATCTCTCTTACAGAGAGACCAAGTTGTTTCATCAGGCATCCTACTACAAACTGCCTTCCTAAGCCTAAAATGCCTCGTTAAGGAATGTGAATTCAAGGACTGGGAATTATCATGGAGATAGGATCAACGGTTACCCAGAATGTCTTTAAGCAGAAATACTTCCTCCCCCTAAAATTACAGCAAATATTAATTTTTTCCCAAAAAAATATTTTAAGGATTAAAAGGTGAAAGAGGACCTACTGGGCTTCCAGGATTTCCAGGCCAAAGAGGTCCTGATGGCAGAGATGGGGAACTAGGATTGCCAGGGGAAAAAGGAGCTGAGGTATGTTTGACTTCCCCAGACTTTTTCCATTTCAACTAGGTTATTATCTTATGAAAGATTATGAAAGCTTTTATGCATTAAAAAATTAGTTTCTTGTAAGTATTACTGTTTATTTTGGTACTCCTGATGATAATCTCTGCAATTCTGTGTGCCAATATTACAGGGTCTGGAAACAAAAAATACACAAACCCCTTGTTCCTATTGCCTTTGAATATTTAAAAATACTAATGTCATCCACGTAGTCTTTCCATTGTGAGAGTGTTTCTCCAGATAATTCTCTAACCTGCTTTTTCATAATCAAAGAAAGGAGAGAAATTAGCTCTTGTTACTTACTGAGAATTTATATTTCAGGGCGATTCTGGAGTAGCAATTCCGGGTGATAAAGGATTCCCTGGGCTCCCAGGACCTCCTGGGGTAAAAGGCCAGATGGGATTGCCTGGTCTGGGGCTTCCTGGGTCTCCAGGAGCCAGAGGCAGCCCTGGAGACTTTGGTGATATGGGTAATGTTGGGCCACCTGGTCCAAAAGGCCAGAAAGGTAATTTTGAATGTTTACGTTAAGAATGAAATAGCATAATACACGTTTGGGTGTTTGGTGGCATCCATCATGGTTTAATATGTATTATATTGCATATTAATGTATTATTCTATATGCATATCTATATGTATACATATAGTGCTATTCACTTAGAGTTAAAATAATTTATAGGAAAACACAATTTATACTTAAATCTTGGCCTGGTTTTTGGTTATAAAAAATGCTTAGCAAAATAAGTCAGTGATAGCTGTTGATAGAATTGAAATGAAAATATTATTTCTTTCTTGCAATAGAGAGCATTGTAAAACAAATTGCCATGACAATTAAAAAAACCTTTGTATTTAAAAGATAAAACTGCATTACAAAGATTTGAAAAATTACCAATGTACCATAGAAAGTATAAAGAGAAATATATTTTAAGATTCCCCATCAAAACTTCAGTAATATGGAAATAACAATGTGCAAAAACAGTCACTGCACATTTGCACGTGGTTGGGTAGTTCCCCAGAAATATTACAGTAAGTGCTCAGACTCCAGTTAATCTAAAGTCAATAGGCCAGTTTCTTCTCCCTCTTGCTTCAGGTGAGACTGTCTGCATTACATCACCATATCCTGGAAATCCAGGTCCCCCGGGTTTTAAAGGTGTTCAAGGTATGTTTATGCATTGAATAATTTTTGATTTATACTGAAATGGAGTTTTAAGTTGCTAATTAAAGAAAAGAGGCTATCCTAAAAAGCTACACTAGTCTACTTTTTCAACAAAATACATAGGAAAATACATAGGAAATAAAACTGCAAATACATAGCAATGTAGTCTCCAATAGAATCTTGGCCAGACAGCTGCCACTTGCAGATGTGCAGGCAGCCTCCACAGAAATAATTAAATCAAGGTAGCTTCAAACTCCCTGCCTCAATGAAAATGCATGAGAGAGTCTGTAAAATATGGCTGGACTTGGGTAAGGCCTAGAGTATGTACATCTCCATACCCGGAGAAAGAGATGTGCAAGGCAAAGATATGCCCCAAGTCTGTAATTTCTAAAACTGTATTGCTCATGGCAACTTGCAATTGAGCCCTAAAATCTCAATACTTATCATCATTACTTCAACTTATTTAATTTAAATTCAAAGAACTCACCCAGGAACTAGCAAAGTGATCGCCTCCAAGACATTTGAAATATTCAAGCAAATTAAAAGAAATGGAGAGAGTGGATTTTCAAGCTGTGTAATATGGTGTTACACAGCTCCCTGACATCAGTGTTGTGGGTAGGAACAAAAATTTATACAGACATGAGTGTGCTGAGCTCATCTGCACCATTCCAGAAGCAGGACATAGCACAGAACAGTAAAAGAACTTGACACCTGTCATTCACTAGGTTAATACTGTTCATGGCCTGTAACATGAAAATGTTGTAGGAAATACTTTTTTCCTAATTGACACTGGTGATTTGCAGTCTGCTGTTAATGGAATAGGGAACATGTTCATTTAGAAAAACAGCAACCATGCATTTGTTTATGACTTGGGCAGTAGCTCTTGCCCAAAGTGTTAGAAGCAGATGAAATCAGCTTGTTTTCAAGGTATATGAATTTGCATGGAATAAAGATAAAATCCTTATATCACACATTTTAGTGCTCTGACAGCCATTTATGTATTTCATTTTGATTTTTAGGACAAAAGGGTTTAAAAGGACTCCCTGGGCATCCTGGACCAAATGGCTTTGATGGGCAAAAAGGCCATCGAGGAAGGCCAGGGGCAGGAATCCCTGGGCCAGAAGGTGAATTCTGCTTTCCCTAATTTGGGAGAGCTGCTGGGCAAGTTGTAATGCAGGGAAAGGTAGGGCAGGGTAAAGCAGAATTGAATTGAAATGAATAGCTCAGTGTCCAGAGAGCACTGAACCAGACAAGCATGACAGTACTCAAGACAGATGCTGCTGCAAACAAAACCCTTGTCACTTCCCACAGGAATTACCTCCTTCAATCCTCTTGTATCATTAGCTATAAATAAGAAACATGACATTTAATTTATGATGTTATTTTTCTTTGCAATGTGATAACTTAAATCTGACTAAATTTGGACTACAGTATTCCACATTTGGGATGAGTGGGGAAACAAAACAAAAACCCCTGAACAACTCTTGAATTAAGCTCTATTTGAATTTAAAAATCATATCAACAGGCTTTCGAGGCACAGCTGGTGATCCTGGTGATGAAGGTGAAAGAGGATCTACAATTGATGGCAAAAATGGCCTTCCAGGTCCACCTGGCACAGATGGTCAGAAAGGTCTTCCAGGTGACACCACTTATGGCCCTCCAGGAATCCCAGGCAACAGGGGACTGCCAGGACCCCCTGGTGCACAGGGAGCAAGGGGCAATCCAGGCATTCCTGGACTTCAAGGTATGAGCCAGCTTCTGTGAAACACTTCTACATGTTCAAAGGACAAAATCTGAGCAAAGGTGCTCCTGGTTCAGAGAAAACTTCCTGTCACTCAGATCCATAATGGTGACTGTTAAAAGTACTCCCTGTTTTTACATATACATTTTGCTGTTTGCTGCAGTGATTGTTTCCACACCACCATGTCCTTCCCACTCCATAGAGGGTATTTGCTGTTTCCTTTTACAGGTGTTCCTTCTGCCTGGCCCTAAGCAGTTACACCCATCCTTCGGTGCAGGGAACACCTGTAGAACTGAGCCAGTGCTGTGCACCTGGTGCAGGCCAGTGAGCTACCCCATTCTGCTCCTACACATCAGAAACTCTCTTCTGTACACATAGATGAGGGTTGAATTTGTATTTGTTCCTTAAAGAAAGAAATTCTCCACAACAGCCAATTCTAAATTGCAGAAAAGCATCACTTTTCACAAACTATGAAAAAACTAGAGGATAAATAAGATACTATAGTAACCTCACATGTACATTTCAAAATTAAAACTAGGAATTTTGAGGGACAGTGAGTAATGGAATTAACAATTTTTTTTTTCCAGGACAACCTGGTACCCCAGGATTTCCAGGTCCCAAAGGTTTTAGAGGCCCAGAAGGTGATGTAGGAGCACCAGGCTGTCCGGGCTTCCCTGGCTTACCATGTGTCCCAGGCTTACCAGGACCACCTGGACTCAGAGGTGTCATGGGCCTGCCAGGACCTCAAGGTACACAAGAGCCATCAGGTTGCCTCACAGCCCTAAGCTTTGCACATATTTTCTGCCAGATTTCATCACATGACTTTTGTGGCTGGCATGACAAATGTTGCCATGGGGGCTGCTCATTAATGGAGGTGTACATTATGTTTTGCACAGTTCCTTAAACTCAGGGAATGTAGACTGTGCATCTCAGGTGTATCCCACCTTCCCTTCTCACGCTGTTCCTTAACTGGCCAAATCATAGTGAGTTCACTATAAGTAATAAACAAAGAGTTGTCTTGTCTTTGTTGTCCTGAGTAACTTAGCTGAGCTCCTGTCACTGCTGTGCTGCTTTTATCTTCCTTATTCTACAATGGAAGTGTTATTTAGGAAGAGCTAGGAGACACATCCATCAAAAGTATTTACAGGGATTTTTCACAGTGCTCTTCTATTGTCTGTCACTAAAGAAATACAAGAAAACAAACATCCCAATTGAAAATCTAGGCAGGGTGAGACCTCCAACATAGTAAAAAAAAGGTTTCAGCTTATTTTGCCATGTTTGATGATCTTCAAATTTATACCAAATCTATCACTCTCTACTTTTTATATGCAATTATGTAACTTTTGCCTGCCTTTACATACATAGATTAAAGTTGTCTTTCTCAGGCTTACCAGGCTTTAAAGGTGAGAGGGGAGACAGGGGCCTGGCTGGGCCCCCTGGAATCAAAGGTCTCAAAGGCTCTCTGGGCTCACGAGGTCTCCCAGGTCCTCCAGGCTCACGAGGTCCCCCAGGACTTCCAGGAAATAAAGGAGCTGTTGGCTTCCCAGGAGAAACAGGTATGTTGAATAACCTGCAGACCACCTCACCTGTAAGTTCTCTTGCCGAGGGAGCCCTTGAAGCCATGCTCCAACTAATGGTTCTCTAGTTCTGCTGATTTCCTAAGAAGTCTTTCTAAACACCCTGGTTTTGCTTTATACTATTCCTCAGAATATGACAGCAGCAGTATAAGCAGACTTAACATGTAAATAAATAATTTCATATTACCAGGAAGCAAAGGCATTCAAGGACCCCAGGGATTCCCAGGACTCCCAGGAATACAAGGCCCAATGGGAATCTTTGGTGTAAAAGGTGAAGAAGGAAAAATGGGTCTACCTGGGCCTAGTGGAGAATGTGGAGATATGGGAATAAAAGGTTTGTAAAAATCCACTTCACTCTGTAGTTATATTGTTGCTATGTTTAGTTTTGTTACTACTGTGTTTAAAATCTATGTAATTTTTTGTAGGAAAGAGAGTAATCATCTGCAAGCTGCAATTACAGGCAGCTCAAAATTTCTGTCTTTCATAATTTCACAATCTTTCCTAATTCTTCAGATTTAATAACACCTGGATTATGACTGAATAAACAAAAAATCAAGGACTGCAAATTCTGTCAGCAGTGAGCCTGCTGAGAAAACTGAGAACCACATTAGTATTTTAAGACTTTCTCTATTAGGAAAGTCACCACTCAAACTGATTTTCAGGACACGTCACTTGTGGGGATGTATTTACATTGCATATGTTACTTCCAAGGTGAGAGGGGGCCTCCAGGAGACAGCGGCGGCGTTAACCTCCGTCTTGAGAAGGGCCAGAAGGGGGACCCAGGGTTTCCTGGGGAGCATGGACTGAGAGGTGAAAGAGGTAAGTTCCTGAAAGCCCTGCATACACACACATTCCTCTGACATAAATCACTGCTGGTTTTCACAGTGTGGACTTAGGGCTGCAGTAACATCCAGCCACCATTCTGTGTTTACAAGTTCCTAAACTGGCTGTATATTTTCTTTGGGTTTTCACTAAGGCAATACACCATGAGTGGAAGCATTGCCATATTGAAAATCAGTGTCAAACACTGGGGCTTGACTTGATTGGTCATTATCTTGTTCTGCGATCAACTTCAGGTGAAAAAGGCAATACTGGTTTCAGAGGCACACGAGGATTTCCAGGAAAGAATGGTGTTCCAGGACCACCAGGTGACCAAGGTGACACTGGAGTGATGGGCTTTCCAGGATCACGGGGATTGCCTGGACCAAAGGGCCTGCAAGGAATGACAGGTTTTCAAGGAGAACCAGGTGACCAGGTAAACAGAGTGGTAGTGAAGTACCCTGGACTTTGCAGTTACCTCCTGCCTCTAAGAAATATGATGAAGGTGCTTGTACTGTACTCACCCATTAGATGTTCCCTCTGAGAAGAGACAGCCAGTGTAGTAGGAGCTGTAAATTCCCTAATGAAACACCTCTGTGCCGTGGTTACATTTTAACAGGAACTGTGGTGGGAGTTAGGAAAGGACCTCTCCTAGCTGCCTGTTCTGATGTAGTGCTTTGCCACGTGGTTGAAGTCCAGGCTCCACTACACTAAATAGAGGGGCAAAAAACAGATGCACAATCAAGTCTTTAACATTATTCTTAAGAACAGACTGACAAACCACTTACCACAGAGATCATAACACAGCAGAAGCACAATTATGCAGTTAATATGGAGCTGCTTCTTCATATCCTGCTGTGTGAAGTGACCAAGGCAACAGAAAAGACAAAGCAAGTCATCTTTGCCCCAAGCAGATCCCAGGCAAGCAGTGTTGCTCAAGAACAAATACACAAAACCACACAAACATTTCATGCAAGGTATAAATTTCACTTCTTGTATGCTGGGTAGGTAGACAGTGAGATTACATAAAGGAAAAGGCACTGTTATTTTCTTGGTAAAGAGACATACTTTTGCTTAGCTTGTTTAATTCAATTTCTTTGTTGATTAAAGTTCATTATTCAAAAAGAAAAATAGGAAAATCCACATTTTTATTGTGACATCACAATATTTCTGGTTGATGTTTATAGTAAATTTAGGGTAACAATATTTGATATATATTTTATGGTATCTTTTAAATCAAATTATTCAAGCCTTCTATGGGGAAATTAGGCTGTTTGAGCCAAGAATGAGAAAAAACTATAAAAGCACAAATTCAAAATTATTAGCAAGTCTAACCTACAGTTTCTTGTTATTGGCCAGTGTTAGACACGTAACAAAGACAAGATTGTTTTTGTTGAGCTTAAGATATAGTTTTGCTAAGAGAACCAAATGCTCCTGCAGATCATTCCTGCTACACATATCCTACGTCAAACTTTTTTTTTTTTTTTTTTTTTTTTTAATTAGGGTGATGTTGGCTTACCAGGAAACCCTGGATATCCAGGACTGACTGGCTCCAAAGGATGTAAAGGTAATGAGTTTATATAGACATGCTGTGAATAGAGCAATATTGTTAGGATATATGAGGAATAGATTGTGAAGACTCACTAGAAAATTATTTTCACTTCTGTCCTGTTTTCTTATAAAACATGGGTGTAATTAGAAACAAGTCTTACTTACCTGAAGGCAAAACTTGCACTTTAATATATTCTTTAACAGCTTGTTCCTTTAAAATAGGTATTGCTAATTTAGAAGATAAATTCCTGTCAAATTTCATAGAACTTAAAAATTCCATCAAAACATGTAAAAATCCATTCTTATGGATATGGAAAATTTGTCAAATCAAATAAGAGAAAATGCAAACAAAGTGAACTGTCATAATTTGCATGTGCCAAAGCAATTGTCATTTTGGGTTCTCTTAGCCCCTCCTGTAGCTGTTTATATCTATTAATGACTTTCCTGATCTTACAAAAGTGTTCAGCTTTGGTTTTATGGACGGAAAGGATGCTTGTATAAAATGGAATTCATTGTACCTCAACAGGCAAGAGAGGTGACCCAACTCCTCTGCTTGGTACACACGGCCAAAAAGGGCCTCTGGGAGATCCAGGATTGCCAGGTACCTCTGTTTGACTGAAGACAAAATAGGACTTAAAAATTAATTTTCTCTAAGTTTTGTTAGAGGGAGCTCTGCTCCCTGTGCATTTTGAGCCATTCTGTAGCAATTGTTTTTTTTTGTTTTTTTTTTTCTTTAAGGACTTCGTGGATTTCCAGGGGAGAAGGGTTTACCAGGTATCCAAGGACAGCCTGGAAGACCAGGCTCCAAGGGTGACCCAGGATATCCAGGGCCACCTGGATTACCAGGTAATGCCAAAGTTTAAAAAATAGTGCCATGGAATAACTTAAAAGATGTATGGAACAGGAGAAGGCACTTGAGGAGGCACGTGAGGAGGCTGGAGAAATCAGAGATCATAGAAAGGGGGGCATGGAAAGTTATTTCTGTACCTAGAGCAGCAATTGTCTGCTCCATCTCAGAGAGCAAGACCCATCAATTCTTCCTGCATCCCCAAACACGTGCAGGTACTGCTGTTAACACAGCTGTGTGCTGCATAGCATGGGGGGAAAAAAAAAATCAACAGTTTAACAGAATTACATATTCACTGGGGTTTCTTTCACTCTCAGGAGCTACAGGTCCTCAAGGATTGCCAGGAGAACCTGGAGAAAAAGGGAAACCTGGAATTTTGGGACATCCAGGATTGCAAGGGTTACCTGGATCCCAAGGCAGAAAAGGTAAGAATATAAGAATAAAAGAAAAGGTAAGCAGAATATACAGTGCCATTCTAGTGGTAATGTGACAGTACCAGACATAAATACCCTTTCAGTAGGGAAAATGGAAAAGGCCTAACTGTGACTGTGATTTGGATTCTGTGGTCTCTTAAACTGCTTAGACTTAGGCCAGTTCCCATTACCTTTGATAAGTAACAGAAATGCTACTTTGGAAAACTGGGCTACAATCTAAAATGAGTAAGGAGGAAGGTAGAAACAGAGTCTGGCTTAGCTGATGTAACCAAGAGCAGAACTTTAGGAAAGAAAAAGGAGTTTGTAGTAATTCAGTTGTTTCACTTTCACTTCAGTTATACTGTGTTCTACATTTTCACCATGGAGTGCCACTGTTACTCTGTAAACCCAGCAGGCTACTATGACAGCTTTGTTTTTCAAATTTGTTTTAACAAATTGTGATGACTTGAGTTGCATTTTATTGTTGGTTTTCTTGTTGCTTGTCTGATTTTGGAGTATTTAGCATAGAAGTGTTTCCTCCAAATCCTAATTTACACTTCTTGCAATGATTGTTGTGTTTATATTGAATGTCAGTTCATCTATACAATTGTTTTTGTTGGGGAACATTATTAACTTTTTGTTGGGGAACATTATTAACTTTTACTATGCTTAGAATTGAAATTGTAAGTTGAAATTGTAAGTTATTAATACTCCATAGAGAAATTTATCAGCTCTATATCCTGTGTCTGTTAGTGTGCCTCATAACCAGTTCCCAAACAGGAAGAAGATTAGTGACCCATATACAGAAACCACAGTAAAGTAACACTTGGGGCTATAGAAAATGGTTAGAGAGGACAATAGATCCACTTTTTCAAATTCAGCTTAAGAACAAATTGAGAATATTTCTTACAAATTACTGAAAATCCAAATGAAAAATGGAAACAATTTATGATTGCTTGCAGTAAATAAGCAGTGCTGATTTAAACTGTCATGACAGATTCCCTGCTGGTACATAATGTGCAAGAGAACATTTCAGTGTTGCAAGCAATATTTGCTGTAACAAAGGCAGAGATCTGCAGTGGCAGGGATGTCTGAAAGGGATCAAAAAAGAAAAAAAAAAGCATTCTTCTGCTGCAAACTTCTTCATAATTGATGGGCTCTTTCCTTCTTGCCATAAGACACTTCTTTACTATATTGTGCAGAAGTTATGCTAAGTCCTGCACAGGAACATGACATTAACACATGTCCTGCAGAGGGAAAAGTGCAGTCCCAAGTGACAATTCATTAGAGAGCGAGTTGCTTGCTAAGCTGCCGATTCTGTGTATTGCCAGCATAGCTGAAAAGAAGGTTAACACCTTTGAAACTATACCCACTAATGAAAACTAACTGGTATTTGTATTCTAATTCAACTGGATATATAGATCTTGGTGCTGGTTTTCAACAAGTGCTGGTGCAAGCATTAGAAATGAAATGAAGAATTCATAGCTAAGTACATGGCCTCGTTAGTCTCATTGGTTCTCAGTTACCTTAAGGGTCTTGTGCCTGAACTTTTAGATTTTAAAGAACTTCTAGATTTAAAAAAATAATAAGTTAAACATCATCTATTAAAGCATAGCCCCATTTTGTTTATTACAGTTGTTTTACTAGTTAAGGGCTTAGCCTGGCAAGCCTTACTTGTGTGAGTAATCCTTGATGGAGCAAGTAATACTCAGACCATCACCAGGAAGACTTGTGTGAGAAGGAGCTGAATTGGGCCGTACAACACAGAAACTGTGGTTCATTCTCAGGTCAGCCAATTCAGCTGTACCTAGAAATATGGGACCATAGCAATCCAAAAATCTAGAAGTGTTGATATTATAATGGATTGTTGGCAAATGTGTCAGAAATTCCCTGGAAAGCAAGTAAAACCAAGCCATCAATCTTGCCAGAATGAGCCAAAGATCAAAAAGTTTTAAATGGTGACCTGGGGGCCAAAATTAGTTAGGAGTTCTTAATAATTTTAAAATACCACTGTTAAATTCCCCAAAAGCAACTCTTACATAAATTTTAAAATGGGAACATGTCCAAAGCACAGGAAGGCTACAGAAAGCAGGAATGAAAGTTAGAATGTCATGAAAAGTTAAACAGTTAATTAAGGTCACAGAAGATATTACAGGTTGGATTACTAGTATCCCATGTTATAAAGTGGATTACACAGAGAGCATATAATCAATGTTTTGCAGGTTTTCAAAAAATTTTCTGGATTTAAAATTTTTTCAGACTAGTGTTTGCTACACACTGGATTTATTTTTTACAATTCATCCTTTGTTAAATTTTAACTAAAATAATTCTACAGTTTCTCAGAACAAAGCTATATGATTATAATTTTTGGTATGCCTGCTAGAGAACTCTAGGGCTTTTTTATTTTTCATTCTCAGATGACCCATCTTTGAACTAGGAAAACTAAATTTTGCAGGTGAAGCAGTTGATGAAGGATATTTGTGTTGCTGCTCCTACAGCAATTTGTCCTTGCCAAATTTGACCAGTTTATAAACTTTAAAAAATATAGCCATTCTTATGTGCTTAAGTAGAGCAATAAATTGTCCCAAGATGCCTGCTCTGGATTCATGGCAGATTGGTGAGCTGCAGGACATGCTGGGATGAGCACAGGCACCCAACAGAGAACCTACATCTTCTGTGCCAGGAAGGAGCCAGAGGAAAGGAGACACACACAAATAATTCAGACTTGTGGGAGAAACCCACTGCAAGTGGAGTGGGAATCCTGCAGAGCAGAGAGAGGAATTGATGGGGAAGGAAAGGAGGCAGAGATGAGCAGCAGAAGTGGCACAGGGACAGGAACAGGCACTGACAGTATTATTCAGCTCCTTGATGATCAGTGTCCCTCTCTGGAGCAAGAGGCATCCCAAGTCTGTTCCTGTCTCTGAAATCTCTTTGAAACCTGCCACAAATGACCCATCAGTTCTGCCAGACCTGTTGCTATCACCAGGAGACAGACTGTTGTCTGCACTGAGGAAGTGTTCTCACATTTGATAGTTTATCTATACAACCAAGGAACTAAAAAGCACTGATGACATGGAGATTTTTTTTTAACCTCAACTGCAAACAACAAACACAACCTTAGATTAGTTCAACTTTCTTAAAAATGGATTAAAAATTTCCATCTTTTGTTTTATTTATTGTGTTTTAGCAATTTTCAAAAAAGCACAAGTAATAAAGCAAAAGTTATGTTTGACTACCACACTCAGCCAGTGCTAGTAGTGAACATCACTAGTGACAGAGCTGCTCTATATACTACTACCATGTGTCACCAGAAGTTTCAATTATAGATTTGTTGTCCTCAAAGATTTTGTGCTGTTCAGATCAAAGAGCTTTTGTAACAGAGTGATGCAAAAAAACCATAGTTTTCTGTGTGAAATCTGCAGGACCAGAGAAAAGAAGCCAAGTAGAAAGCCTCTTTTTGCTGCAGCTGGGTAAATTGCACTTCTATTTGAATAGAAGCTGTAAAGAAGTTCCAACTTTACAGCTATCTTAGGTAGTGTCTGCATCCCCATCAGTGGCCATGAAGTGGTAGCACAGTGAACTTTGGTGTAGCAGCCACATGTAGCAGTAGCAGTCCAGCCACAGACACAAGGTTCTTTGTAGATTAGCCCATAAGCTGCTAGCTGCAGGATGGAAGTACCTAAAGGATTAAAAGTTGTGCTTTTTGATTGCTTTGATGTGAAACTGTATTATGACTGCAATTTTTAAACTTTTCACATTTGCCTTTCCAAAAAGACTGCACTGCAATGTGATCTCATTTGCAGTTGCCAGCAATCAAATTCAGCAAATAACCCAGCTTGATGCTGTCAGATAAAAAAAGGCTTGGTTTTTAATTGTGACTGTAAAGGACTGTTGGTCAGTCATACCTGTGTAACACCTCTCAGGTCTTCCCGGACTGCCTGGATTGGATGGCTTGGATGGACTTAAAGGACAAAAGGGTTCTGTAGGAGCTCCAGGTAAAGATGAGAAATAACTGGAACAGAAAATCTTCTACATGACTGAATGTGCAAGGAAAGGTGCATATTATTTTGATGTTTGCCTTGCCCAGAAGATACCATTAAGGCTCAGACCAAACTTTCAAACAGAATCTAAAGTATGCTTAATGGCACACCTGCAGTTACTTGTGGGGAAAATGTTCAAACTTCTATTACTCACATAATTTTGTTGGAATGTTTCAGGGCTGTTCATAAAATTAAAAAATTCAGTGCAGATGATTCAAAGGAGAGCCAAGTCTTTTTTTTTTTTAAATGCAAAAGATAAAACTAACAAATTAAAAGGAGACTTGTGAAATCCCAGCTCCATTTAAAGTCCATGGGAGGTGGGCCTCAAACCTAAGAGGAACATGGATTCCACTCATGCTGATCTATTCACAACTTTCAAAAGGTGTTTTTGAAGCACTGTTAAAAAACAATGCTTATAATCTATCTAAAGATTGCACATATATGCTGATAGAAAATTAAATTTCAAACCATGCAATCAATTTACATTTCAAGTTACAATAATGACACCATATATAATAACCCCTGAAGAACAGCATTCAAGCAAAAAGATTACTGTCTTTGAAAGTGATGAATTAGGGCCAGATTCAACAAAACTCTATCCAGCTTCCAAGAGAGAACCAGAAAAACAGCACTAGGCAACCCTTGCAAGGAGGAACATCTGCAACTGGTATTTCTGTTCTGCACATCTGTATTTGTACTCGCTGTGAGCTTTATGTACATATTTGTTTTCTTATAAAGGTCAGAGTGAGACAGGGCCCCCAGGATACTCAGGAGAAATTGGGCCAAAAGGAGACAGAGGTGAACCTGGATGGCCTGGTATTGCTATTCCAGGCCGCCCTGGAGAAAGGGGATTCCCAGGATTTCCAGGTAAGAAAAGGTTTTCTCCAAAGTGCTGCTCTGCAGTGTTGAAATTAAGCTCATATTTAATTTCTTTTTCTAAAGGCTCCTACTCTGGTTAAAATGAACATTACTCAGAAGATTCTTTCCTTAAAACCACTTCTGTTGTAACATGCTGATGTTTCCTGGGTATAGATACAGAGACTGCAGAATTTCTGGCTTATGTTATAGGAAAGACTGAAAATAGAAAATTATAGACTTGAATATATTTAGGAACTGCTAGGTAGGGTTGCCACTTGGGAAGAAATTCCTGAAGAAAAAGAGTGCAGAAGATCTGACAATCTCAGAACTATAGTGAATCTGTCAACTGTTCTGATGTAATTGCAAGATAGAACTGCTTCACAAGATTGCAGTGGTTATTTTAGAGCTTTGTGATATAGGAACTGCACAGAAATGGGAAAAAGCAAGTGCTTGAGGAGGGTCACTGAGAAAGTGAAGAGACTGCAGAGAGAGGGAGAGGGGGAATTGCTTTGGCTCCAGAACAGAAGGTGCAGGGGGAATTTACTAATGTGTGTAAATACCTGATGGGAAGGACCTGAAGACAGTTCCTTCATAGTGATATCCAGTGAGAGGACCAGAGGGAATGGGCACAAATTGACATACAGGACATTCTACATAAATATAAGGAAAAGTTTTATTTTCCCTTTGAAGGGAATTGACCATAGGAACAAGTTACCTGGAGAAATTATGAAGTGTCTGTCATTGGAGATATTCAAACCCCAGCTGGACAGAGCCTGAGGCAACCTGCTCTAGCTGATCCTGCTTTGAGGGCAGGGCTGGTCTAGGAAGTCTCCAGAGGCCCACTCAAGCCTCAGCAATTCTGTGATTAGAAGTGACATCAGCTTTATGCTGCCAGACCTTGCCACAGTCACATAACACATGGAAGAAAAATAGCAGGAGGTGAAATCTGGTGAGGTGAATTATTCTAAGATGAAGACACAACCATTTTTCTTAGTTTGGTTACTAGTTTGTGAACTGGAGGAGTCAACAAAACTGTGCTGTTGAGGAAAAAAGAGAAGGTTTAATTCCGAGATGTATTAACACTGTCTGACATAGGATAGACGAGGTCTCCAATAGTTGTGACCAGCTTTGACAAATAAGAGAAAACTCATCAGAAAGTAAATGGAAGGATGGGGTTAAAAGAAGACTGAAGAAACTAGATTTGTTTTTTTGTAGAAAAGAGAAGGCAACAGAATGCAACCCACATGTTAACAAGCTGCAACTGTTCAAAAGTGTTGTGCAGAGAACTCTGCCTGTCACAAGTAAGGGCATAAATGTTTTATTGTGGAAAAATCCAGATTAAAGATTAGGGAAAAAATGCATTTAAGGCTAGTAAATTCATCTTGTTCACTGAGGTTTCTAGGAATAAGTGCAATTCCCTTTTGCTAGGAACAATCTATGAATATTTATCCTGCCCCAGGCAGAATTTCTCAGTCCCCACTCACCTTACATTGTAACCATTTCTCCCCTTGCTGGAATTCAGGAAAACATGGCTCTCCGTGGCAATGTGCCAACATGGGATGATGTATTCTTCAGGTTACATAGATTTTATGGGAAGAATTAAAAATTTAAAAAGATAATTAATATTTTCACTTTGACAAGATGGCCTCCTTAGCCTAGGGACTGGTATGTTTGGTATACAAGTGTGACCATCCATTACCTCCATGACTTCTCATGTCAGCATTCTTTTATTTACTAACTTCTGTCTGTAATCTAAAAAGAAGAACCTCAGATTTTATATTTTTTTAAATGTGATCCCTTAGGTAGAAGAGGACCTGTTGGACCCACTGGACCCATGGGAAGATCTCCTGATAGTGCCTCCCCTGGTCCTCTGGGTGATCAAGGATTACCTGGTTTAGATGGCATCAGAGGTATTAAAACTAAAAATACCAACTTTTATAATGTAAAAAACCCCTGTGACTACTAGGAATAACAGGCTGACTGTCTGTGAAACAATGTATAGAAGTGCATAGGGAATAAAGAAACCCATCACTACCTCAGTGAACACACAGAGAAGTGAACACTAGGTAGATAACCAACCAAGGACAAAATGCAGATCTCAAGATTAAGCAACACAGTAATATAGCTACAAGATATAAATGTAGAGAAACAGTATTTCAATGAATGCACCAGTAACTTGCTGCCTCTTGTGCTTGCACAGAAGTTATTTAACTTTGGGAACTATTCCTGTCATTGTCTTCCTTGGATGAAGGCTAACACTAGTATTTCCAGAAATATGCAAGGAGTGTCCTATATCCTAGACAAAAAAAAAAACAAACAACAAACAAACACCAAAAACAAACAAAAACAAAACACTCAAGAGTAAAATAAAAAAACCCCACCAGCAGAAGGTGGCTATTTTTAGATGTTTCTACTTTGTGCACACATTACGAATGAAGTTCTTTTCCATAGGTGATCCTGGGAATCCTGGTCCTCCTGGAGAGACCATCTTTGTGCGAGGAGATCCAGGTGATAGCGGTGTTCAAGGGGCACCAGGTAATCCTGGGCCACGAGGACAACAGGGAGCCCGAGGCCCTCCAGGGAGCCAAGGAAGAGAAGGCCCAAAGGGTATGGTCAGAGATGTTCTTAAGTTCTGTGTGCACTTATTCCCAGCCCCTGTGACTGAGCCTTGTGCCCGGGGTGGCCACTGGAGATTGAGCTGGGCATAAGGGAGGGAGGCTGGACATTCCACAGCTCTTCCTGGTTACCTACAAACACAATGGGGTTGGGGTAAAAGGTGAGAGTAGAGACAGATTCACATGCACTGCTTCACAACAGCTTGTTGGAAGACACTTCTGCCTCTCTGAGAATAAGGCAGTAAAACATTTGAGTTTGCCAGATAAGCAAACTGTGGCTCCCTCTTCAGTGGTCTTGAGAAACTATAGAAAATGCAGATGGGTTTGAACTAACAGAGTCTCACATGTGCCCCGTATCAATAACTTGGAGCTTTCAACAGATTCTTTAGTTTGAAAACAGAAATCTACACTATGACCTCTTAGTTAGATACTCTGCTTCTTTCACATACTGTAGAGAAATCCCGTCTACACCAATCACTTCCAATCTCTACAAAAAGAAGTCGTAAGACCAGAGAAAGAAGAAATATGTATTTTTTTTCTGTGGCACAACAGAGTTGAGGATTCCCAAGCATCCAGACTACATTTTATTTTTGTTTGGTTTTATTTCCAGGTCCTATGGGGGTCCATGGCCCACAGGGTCCACCTGGTGCTTTAGGTCAACCAGGAGACCAAGGTTTTCCAGGAAGACCTGGTCCCAGAGGTCCCACAGGTACTTATGAACCTGTTGCTTAGTGTCATTCACCTGTAACTGTGATGCTTCAATTCATGTATAATCATACTAATGTTAACTTGCATGCAAATAATTTAAACAATCTCAAAAAAAAGACCCCTGCAGTTGCCAACTTAAATGATTTCTTATTTGATTAAAAATTTCTGAACTATTTGTTTCTAATGTCACCTCATGTAAATGATTTCAGTTCTCATTCCATTCTTTACTCTAATTTACATGCCTGAAACTTGCTTCCACCTGCACCTCAATGGCCACAATCTGCTTTCCATTTTTCAAATTCTTCAGGTTTCATAGGTAAGTTCATGACTTTTGATTACTGTTCTTTTCATGGGGCTCCCTCATATATAGAAACATTCAGCTCTTATTAGAAGATATCCTTGATGTGGTTTCTAGGAATAGTAGGTACTGCTAGCTGGACATAGCTCTAATACATATTTCACATAAACAGAACCAATGCCATGAGAATGCTCTGCTGAGAACTCTCATGCTAGGATGTCAATTAGACTTGTGAAAAATTTGTTTCTAGTTCTTATTTGGGTTTGGTTTTTTTTTTTTTTGGTTTTCACACAAGATGCTTTCTAACCAAAATTGTAGCAAAAGCTTGAATCCTAACACTGGATTACTACAAACACTGAACTTTCCATCTGACTAAATGTTGATACAAAATGCAAACAGGCAAAAGCTGCCAGTAACTTTCAATATATAAAATGTGGCTATAATAATAATAATAATAATAATTATTATTATTATTATTATTATTATTATTATTATTATTACTTCTTCAAATGGCTGTTATGGGCTAGCCTTTTTGGCCTGCCTATTGATGATTTTGCAGAAACAAAATAGGCAAAATACTGCAAAATTTTCCATGCGCTAAGGTGTTTGCACTGAAGCTTGAGTAGGTAGACTTTAGGCTTTAATTCAAATCAGTTTGGGGCACATTAAGACTGAAGCTGTATACAAACTATGTGAAATGTAGAGTCATTGAATTAAGTTGGAAAAAACCTCCAGCATATCGAATCCCACCATTAACCCAGCATTGCCAAGGCCACCCCTACACCATGTCCCCAAGTGCCACATCTATATGTCTTTTCAATGCCTCCAGGGTTGGTGACACCACCACTTCCCTGGGCAGCCTGTTCCAGGGCTTGACAGCCCTTCCCATGAAGACATATTTCCTAATATCCAGTATAAGTCTCCCTTGATGAAACTTAAGCCATTTCCTCTTATTTCTTCGGAGTAGAGACTCTTTACAAGCTCCTTTCAAGTAACTGTGATAGAGCAGTAAGGTCTCTCCTAACCCTCCTGCAAACTAAATACCCTCAATTCCCTCAGCTGCTCCTCACCAGATTTGTGCTCCAGACCCTTCCCAGCTCCACTGCCTCTCTCTGAATACACTCCAGCACCTCAATGTTTTTCTTGTAGTGAGAAGCCCAAAGCTGAATACAGGATTCAAGGTGCAGCCCCACCAGTGCCGAGCACAGGGGAACGGTCACTGCCTGGTCCTGCTGGCCACAGGCCAGGATGCCACTGACCTTCTTGCCCACCTGGGCAATGATCACAGACCAGCTAACATATACTTGCTAACACTGGCTTGCTACACTGTTAATACTGTGCTAAAAGACTAAGAGTAAAATTAAAACAGTAGGACTCAGTTATGCAAGACTTTTAAATACTTAAAGAACACTCTTGAAAACCCAAATCAGCTAACATTTATGATGACTTTTTGCATGGGAACTATTAGCCAGTCTTGCAATTCACTTTCCCATTACACATTCCAGGTGACCCTGGTGAACCAGGGAAAGTGGATGATTCATGCCCTACAATCCCAGGGCCTCCTGGGGAAGCAGGGCAAAGAGGAGAGGATGGCTCTGCAGGATTACCAGGGCCAATAGGCCACCCTGGACCCCAAGGTAAGCTCATGTTTTGAAAGCTTGGATGTTCTTCTCAGCCATTTAGACAACAAGTTGAAAAGGGTCAGAATGTCAGAGTTACTTCTCTGTATTTTACCCTCTCTCTTCTCCTTAAACATTTAGTAACAGTCTCCAGACACACATAGTGGGCTGGTTAATGCTGAGGATGATGGATAAATGTAGCTGAACCAGGCTGTTTGAGCCTGCCTGAACTACTTTCCCATTTCCTAGGCTAGGCAGGGCAAAAGCATAAGTCACTGTTGAGAAAAAAGTTCTTTAAGTAGTATTTTTCCTTTTTCCCCACCA
Organism: Haemorhous mexicanus; assembly: GCF_027477595.1. Taxonomy (NCBI): domain Eukaryota; kingdom Metazoa; phylum Chordata; class Aves; order Passeriformes; family Fringillidae; genus Haemorhous; species Haemorhous mexicanus. The sequence goes on along the minus strand of NC_082350.1, from coordinate 10,876,490 downwards.
AGTTATAAAGCAATGCCTCAAACCAGCCCTGTGGTTTAGACCTATTTGGAGGATGTTTAAAATGTACATGCTTTAAAACCTAGCAATAATGAATCCCAAAGCTCTGCCAACCAAAGTCCTAAGAGGACACAGAAGTTAGAGAAGTGGCTACAACAGAGGTCTTTATCTGCTAGAACATTAAAAAGTTACCACCAAAGGAAACTGACCAAAGAGATCTTAAAAAGAAGTGATGAAAGACTAAAATGTTCTTCTGACAGATGAGAAGAAAACAAGGGTGATGCTGGTACTGGTGATCCCAAAAGAGAAGCCAGCTTCACAGAAACACAGCATAGGCTGTATTGCAGTGTCTTCAGTTTAGATGGTAGAATCCCTTGTGTGGGTTTAGGTATTTCCTACTTGGGAAACCAAAGTTTGTTGTGTTGGCTGTTCTGGGTCCAGAGAAAAAACCCCATGATTGTCTCCCAGGAGAGTCCCTGCAGCAGTCATTCCCATCGTGAAAGAAAACAATGCAGTTTTCAGTTAACTCTCTAGTTTTAGCTATCTTAGTTGATTTGCCAGCTAAAAGGTGTTTCTGGGGTTACACAGCTGAGTTTCCATTATATACATCATTAAGGGTTTTTGTAAAACCAGGTGATGCAGTGATACACATATTTGCACTGTTTTTATGAAAGAAATAAAGAAATAGTAAAGCTTTTTCCTTCATTAAGATGGGAGAATCCAGTTTTTTTCCTGGCTTGGAAGGCAAATTGTAAGTTTTACTGGCAAAAGCAATGAATTTTATGAAAATCCCTCAATGTGCTCAAGCTTTGGAAGAATAACTCTGCAACCAACATAGAAAAGCTGTTAATTTTTTTTTTTTTTTTTTTTTGACTGGTTCAGACTTTCTTAGTAAAAAGTAATAAGGGGAAGTTTGAATGCTATGAGACAACCTTGAATTACTCAGTCTGCCGGTTAAATAGCAAAGTCTGCAAGGAATTAAACACCATTACTGAGAAACAACTGGAGTGGCTGCTAGAGAAACGCCCTCATCTGAAAACTGGTTTTTATCAAAATGGGAAAACCACTTCTGAGTGCAACAATACCTGATAAGTGTTACTTTGTTCAATTCAGATTGTTTTAGGTAGCCAGTGAACAGGCCCATCATTATCTGCACACTACATGAGATGTATCTTTTACTGTCACAGCCACACCTTCCTCCCTTTAATGTATAAAGTGCATGGACATGTGAGAAATACAAAAAAGCGAGGCCATCAGGAGCCTAAAAATGTCCAGTTCTGCAGTCCCTCTCTGTTCTCTAAGTACTCCAATACCTCCATTACTTCAAAGGGAGTTCACTATGTGTTCTAAGACTTTGCTAAATGGGGTTCTCAAAGCTGACAGCTTGGCTTGCCTCAGGAGGAGTTACTGCTCATTCCATGGTGCAGATCCTCATGGCAGTTCTGCATGAGACTTGCATGATAATGTTTGTTGGGAAGTGCTTGGATTTCAACTGTAAATCACTCCAGATCTCTGGAGAGTATGGAAAACTATCAGGAGCTGCTGTTCATAAGTCATACGTCTGAGCTACTGCTGTGGTCACAGGCTGAATAAGTGGTGAAGAGAATTCCCAGCAGAAGCAGTTCTGCACTTCCCTGTCCTGGTGTCTATTTTGCTGACTGGCCCTTTGTGTTTGGACACTGCAGAACCTTAAAGGCAGCCCTATGAAGGAAAAGCACATACTTTGTATTTTTCTAGGCATAAAAGGTGAAGAAGGATCATATGGCCTGCCAGGTCAAGATGGGTTACCTGGGGCACCTGGACCACCAGGCGACCAAGGGAGCCGAGGAGAGCAAGGGTATGCTGGGCCACAAGGTAAGAATGGAGCATGACTTCAGGGGGGAGATATGTGAGATGATGCATGGACTCAGTTTTCTCTCTGCTCCCCCAGTTCCCACATGGATACATCCACCTCTAGCCTGAGATTTCATGATACCTCCTGCCCCTTCTCAGTTCAAGCACTGACAGTGACATTTGTGAATGATTTCATGGCAAGACCCATTGGAAGAAAATTTATCTCGGCATCCATTATTAAGCAGAAAGGCAATTAAGCACCCATGCTCAGACAGAATATATCAATAGACATGCACCTCTGAGCCAGGGCTAATGGGGCAACCGTCTGGGAGTAATTAAAGTTGTATTTTACCTGTGACTGCTCTCTAATAAATTAAGGGTTTAATACGTACGCAAGTAAGGGGCATTGACTGTTACTGCAAGGATTCTAATTCAGTCCAAATATTCTGTTCATCCTAGTCAGTAATTCCAGGAAATCATTGCCCACTTCAGTTCATTTCCTAATCTATACAGCACAAGACAGAGTCACAATAGAAAAGCCAAGTGCCAAGCATTCAGTGGCAATCTACTTAATTTCTCTCCCAGAAGAAGGATTACAGAAGTCTGCTTGTATCTTTATTGCCCATGACAGCCTTGAAGTTGTATTATATTCACTTGGGAACTTCTTACTGAACATTTACACACAGCAGGTGTGAACTTTGTATTTTATACAAGTAAATTTCTTTTACCTTTCTCCAAGGTCCACCTGGCCAGACTGGTGTCCCAGGACAACCAGGCCCCCAAATTAGATCTGCAAGTGGATTCTTGCTCGTCCTTCACAGTCAGTCAGACAGAGAACCACTCTGCCCACAGGGGATGCCAAAGTTATGGACTGGCTATAGTCTGCTGTACCTGGAGGGACAAGAAAAAGCCCATAATCAAGATCTTGGTATGTATTGCACATAATTGCTTTCCAGCTAAGGGATCATATGGTGTTATCTACACAAGGAAAGACAAGTCACATGGAACAAGCTATAAAACTGTCAGCTACTTATTTTCTACACTAATTTACACTGATGATAATGAATTTGGTTATCCTTCCCTATTGTCACCCATTTAAAATGGCTTTCTGCTGCTCTGCAATTGAATGCAAAAGTATTTCTAAGTAATTTTGACTTGAAGTTGGAGAGATGAGGGATTTATTTCACTTACCCCAGATCATTTTAGGCTGTCTTTGAAGTCACTGGAGAGATTTTCCTAGGTCAGAAATCTTATTGGGCCACTCTGAAATAACTCCCTGGAGGATCTGCTCCCTTTTTACTGTAGACACAGCTTGGGAAAGAGCTGGTTAAGTTGGGTAAGTACAGTTGGGCAGTATAAGTAAGGTTTACAAGTAAATTATGCATCATGTGTACAGCAGAATCCTGTGCTTTTCAGAGTCAGAAGCTAATATTTTTTTGAAAAGCCAAAGCCATATTCCTTCCAGAGACAGCTCCTTTTGGTGCCTTGGGTCACTTCTTCCCTGTCTTATACAATTCTGACTAAAATTAGATGTCTAAATAAGCTGCCTGACTTGCAGCCTGAGGAACTGATTGGTGGCAATTTGCATAGAAAAAGTTTCCTAAATTCTTGTTGACTTGTTATACAAGAGTCAGAGAAGTCTCTGAGGAGGAAAGATCAAGGACCTAATAAGCTGAACAAAAAAGAAGTGTTTAAAAGAGCAATAAAAAGAGCTATTTTTAGAATAGCAGTGATGCTTTAGAATGTTTTCACTATTGTGTGTTTGGCATTTCCCAGGAGAGCCAGTTGCTAACAGAATGCCTCATAACAGCAGTGAAAATAAGATTCAAAGAAAATCCTGTGTGATTTTGCAGCCATTTTTCCTACTAAGGCTGCTCCAGATCCTTCATTAGTACTGGAATGGAATATTATCAGTGATAAAAAATACTGGCTTCTGTACAGAAATGTCACATGTCTTTAATGAAGGTGTTTGGGTTTGGAGGCATTACAGAAATAACACTTCACACACCAAGTTCTAGGCAGAACTTTGTGCAGTGATTATTTCTAACTCAATAAGCCATCAGGAAACTGTTCTAAATTCAGTTCTGGAAGAAATTCACCACAGAAGTATGCACTGGTCACTTCTTGGTTCCCACTGATGTCTGCCTGATGAAAATTTTGCAGGACTGGCTCTGCAAAATCCGCCAATCCTTTTATTTCACTTTGGGAGTCAGTGAAACCTTTCTGGATAGCAGGATAGCTGCTGGGATTTCAGCTTAATGGACTGCTAGCAATGGCTTGTCATACTTCACAAAAATGTTTCTATTTCTCAGCATTGTCACTTGGTTTCTCACTGCTCCTAATGAGTTTGTAAATAGTTGATCTCCTTTTAAACCAGCCATCACCTCTTGCCTAATTTATTTTTCAGTGTTGGCACAGCTAAGAAATTTGTTATCATAACTGTTTCTCATGGTGACAAACGACATCATGTTTAAATATCAGATTGACACAATTAAATATTACTGATCAAAGGAAGATACTTACTGGTAATAGGTCTCTGTTTTTCACATAGACATTTTGGTAAAGGGCTTGGGAGGTTTAACATCTGTGCATTACCTAAGTCCTGCTAAAATACCTAGTTTTGCAGCAACACTGGCCAGAATACAATTTTCAACTGACCTAGGAAGTGAAATAATTGGCATCCCTTGCTGTCATTTCCAGGTCTGGCAGGGTCCTGCCTGCCTGTGTTTAGTACCATGCCATTTGCCTACTGCAACATCAACCAGGTGTGTTACTATGCCAGCCGCAATGACAAGTCCTACTGGCTGTCCAGCGCTGCCCCGCTGCCCATGGCGCCGCTGTCCGAGGAGGAGATCCAGCCCTACATCAGCAGATGCGCCGTGTGCGAGGCCCCTGCACAGGCCGTGGCACTGCACAGCCAGGACCAGTCCATTCCCCCCTGCCCACCCAACTGGAGGAGCCTTTGGATAGGATACTCTTTTTTGATGGTAAGAAAGTGGGTGCATGATTATATAGATATGTTTCTTTCATCCAGCTGTTGTATTCTAAAGGTTCAAAGATTTTTAGCTCTGAAAAATTATTCAATGTCCAGCAAACATTAAAGAGAAAAAATTCACAAGAAAAAGACAAAGGTCAGTTCCAAATTGCAGAACCTAGCTGTAGCTACATATACTGTACTCTAGAGACTTAAGATACACATTTCTTAAAATAACAAAGGTTTTGCCTCCTTGTCTATAATAAACAGTGGGATTTTCATGTACAAAGACACAATTTTCAGAATCAGAGCTCCAGTCTTTTTAATGCCATCCTCAAGTTACATTTGCAGCAGTTTGGATAATGGCATCATTCTGAATCAACCCAGACTACTCCTTCCTTCAGTTTGACAAATACCTGAAAGTTAAGTGAGCTGGCTCTAGACTTTTAGATTAATTTATTAGAGAGCAAATTAAAATTTTCTCCAGCAAGAGAATCTTACTCCAATATAAGATTACAAAAAACAGCACAGTTAAAAGCAAGTAGGGAAAAAGACAGATGAACATCATTTACCTATTTTTCATGCACAGTTACCAAGTTGTCTCTTTGTTCTTTCCAGCACACTGGATCTGGTGACCAGGGTGGTGGACAGTCCCTTATGTCACCCGGAAGCTGCCTGGAAGACTTCAGATCAGCACCATTCATCGAGTGCCAGGGCCAGCGGGGAACGTGTCAGTTCTTCGCTAATGAATACAGTTTCTGGCTGACCACCGTGATGCCTGAGCTGCAGTTTGCATCAGCCCCCCTGTCAGGGACTCTTAAAGAAGGACAAGAGCAGAGGAAAAAAATCAGTAGATGCCAGGTATGCCTGAAGCATGGCTAAGAAGCAAAGCAAAAGCAGGCAGCTACAGAGAAGGGCTTAGGGGACGATGAGCAACGTGCTAAAGGTTTAAACAGCAGCTCGTGTTTCAATCTGTGTCAAAGTGTGCAGCACTGTTCTTTGTTGGAATGGAAAAATGAGACACAGATGAGGGATGTGCTGAGCCTCATCCACCCATGTACACAGATCCACAGGCAGTAAAATCTCTTGTAAAATAATTAAGAAAAGACAAAACTCTGTCCCATTGGAGTCCACTGCTGTAAAGTACAGGGAACAAAGTGAGCTTGGAGGATTAAGTCAAGCTAGGAAGACCAAGGACACCATACCTGTTGTGCAAGAGAATGGATTTCCTGTCAGAAATGGCATTTACAGCAGGAAGAGTATGTGCATTTACATGGCATATTATAAATATTTATCCATACCGATAGAAATGAGCGAAGATATAAATGTCAAAGCCCTGTAGCTGAATTTCCCAAGCTAAAGAAACTTTGCACTTGCTGTTTCTGAGGGAAAGTAAAAATGTAATTGTTAAAAAATAATCTAATAATAAAAACAATGAAGATCAAAGTCTTTTACCACTGCAGTACTGATCCAGACTGAAAGAACTGTTAATTGGGCTTTCATAAGCAACAAAAAGCTGCAATCCATTTAACAGGAGATTATGTAAGAAAATAAAATTAGCTGTGATAACAAATCCTTAAAAACCCGTATTTATATTTACAATTAATTTCTAAGAGCAGTTACATTAAATTATTAAACTCTAATCCAAGTTTCCAAAGAAACAAAGCAATTTCTAATATTAATTGAAAAGAAACAGTGACATGGTGATAAAATGGGCGAACTTATCGGAGTGATGAATATAAGAAGTGTTAGGACAATAAACTGCATTCATTCTTTGCTTCTTTGTTTGTAAATACACCGTGAAAAAAAAAAGAACCATCACCATTAAGATCCTTATGGAATGACAGCTCTGAAGATCCTTTTTATTTTTTAAAGCACTGATTGTAAAAATGTTCATGTCCTAAAGCACTAATCACCTTTTGAAAAAATGAAAACACATTTGTACCTCCTTCATTCATCTGTAAAATCAGAACTATTCAATGGTTCTATATCATGGGGAAACATCTGAAAACACAGATTGCAAGTAGAGAATCCATCATGTGCAGAAGGGCCACAAATGCCCCTTTTACCATTTAAATAAGCTACATTTTACCAGAATGGAATCAAATGCTTTTTCCAGCACTTTTAATTTCCATTTGTGTTCACTGAGGTGCTCCCAGCAAAAAGATTTTCAAGGAAACTGAATCCTCATCCAAGGGTCCTAATTCAAACTCCCTCTGAAGCCATCACGAGTACAACAGGCTGATCAGCCAATTTAAAAGCTGGATACACAAACTCAAAGAGCAGGAAAGACAGACATTCCAGGCTCAGCCAGAGGAAAATAAAACAGTTAGAGGATAAGTCCAGTCAAGTGTAAATACATCTGACTGTGCAACTTCCTCCTGACACAACCAACCAAATGTGCTCTCCAATGTGCTGTGCTTACATGGTGGTCAACTGACTCTGCCCTTTCACCTGGGCAAGGTCCAGAAGCCCTCCTGGGGCATGTGCCATTCCCACCTGTACCAGGGAATATTTCTCTCTGCTCCTGTGCCCGCTGGGACAGGGCATGCCTCGGGTCACTCCCAGGTGATTCTGACTGCACCTGGCAGATCTGACACTGGAGCAGGGGCCAATCCCTGACACTGACCTGTATGCAGGAATTCCATCCCCTCCTGATTCAGGCAGCATCCTACAAGCAGGACAGAGCAGCTCTCCAGTCTGACATAAACCCCAAAGTCTTGGCTCTGCGAGGTGCTGAGCAGCTCAGGAGCTTCCTGCAGGAAGAAAGCAGAGGAGAGGAGCACCAGTGCTTAGGCCACCTGTTCTCCAAGGTGTGCAAGCTGTGCTTCCAGAAAGACCTCAGCTAAAGCCCCACAGGGCAGGGAGCTGCTGCTGCTGCTCACAGTCACAGGAACAAACAGCCAGTGGCTCAGGTGATGGCCCCATTTCCTGAGTGGATTCAGCTGATTCCACACTGAGGTCTTGTTTATGAGCCTCACCTGACAGTGCTCACCAGCTCCTGTCACTCATCTGCAGCCTCTTTTCTGGTGAGAAACTGCAGAGAGGGGCTGGGGCTTTCCTGGAAAACAAAGTGGGACTTTTGGTATAAACTGCACTGAAGTAAGCAACAATCAAAACCTTATGCACTGTGTTACTGCAAACTGGGTCATAGGGACAAGGTGAAAACAGGAATAAAAAGGGTTTTTAGAATTGCATCTGTGTTCACCTAACTTGAACAAATGCACCAAAAAATCTTTAAAACATCAGCAAAAAGCCTTACCAGTAATTTAAATAGGCTATTTCACAGCACTTTACCATGTTGCTCTTTTGCTTGCTTTAAAAACATCATACAAACCCCCTCCATATTTGTGTATCATTTTTATGCAGAGTTTTTGCAACTGTGCCAGTTCCATTTTACTATGATCTGTAAGAACATATATAGGAAATGTATTTTAAGCTACTACTGATAGGTCAGATATTTCACAAGTGTGCAAATTCCTGTTCCATGCTCAGCTAACTCCGTAAGGCATTTGTCAGAAATATTGTGCTAATTCAAAATTAAATTGCAGATAAATTGCTTAATATTACACAGCAAGTAAAACAGATCAAAGTATAAAGCAGCAGATGCTTTAACTCTACAATCATTTGTCCCATGACTAAAAGCTGAAAAATAATTGCTAAATTATTCATAGGGATCCTATTTATGAAATTAAGTGTGAAAAGGCATAGCTGAAACTGTTAAGAGTAAAAACACTCCAAAAAGCAATGGCCTTGTGCTGGCCCTTGAAGTCCAAATTACCCTCACTGTAGCATTTCAGAGTTTGGATCTTGTGCAGGCCCAGTCAAGAAGTGAATTTTATCCTCAACAGCAGGCAGGATATTAAGAGCAACACAGAAAATGATGCTGGCTGCACTTGGAGGTCACTGAAATTGGAGCCATTTGGGGTAAACTGCCCTGGAATTAAATTCAGATCCAGTGATTTCTAATGAAATTTGCTTGCCTATCACCCTGGCAAACCATGGCCAGAACATAGGGAAGGTCCTGGTTCTAACTCAAGGCAAATCCTCAGGGCAGGTGGCAGATTCTTGTCCCTCACATCGCTGTGCATCAGGATTTCTAGAGGATAACAAATGGAAGGAAAACACTGCATGGCCTGAAACCTGACCTTCTCACAAGAAATGTGGCCATTTTTGCTTCATTTGATGTTTTTCATTACAAGGAAGGAGATGCACAAGCCAATACTGAAAAAATCTCTTGAATGCCATCTTTTGGTGTATACAGAGCATGTCAAAAGGGAGAGACTAAAGCAAAACTTTAGTTTAGAGTCCACAATCCACATGCATGGACCAGGTATCAGAATGAGAGGACAGCAGACAGCTGCAGACAGCTCCAGACAGAGGAGGTGCTTGGCTGGGGCCTGTGAGCTGACACAGCCTCCTACAGAAGCAGTGCAGGGGCCATGGCCAGGCCTTGCTGCCCCAGGTCCCTGCTTGTCATGTGCTGTGAGCTGTCAGGGTGGGGAGCTGGCCCTGGCTGGCAGCCACACACCTGCCCAGCTGCTTCACCCCCCAACAGGAGGACAAAGAGCAAGCAAACTCATAGGTTGGCATATAGATGGGGAAATCACTTACCAAGTACTGTTGGGGGCTAAATAGACTCAGCTCAGGGAATTCAATTTATTATTTTGGGGAAAAAGTTCACAAAACTTAACACACCTCTCCTCCAAGTTTCCCACGGCCAACTCACTCCAGGCCCTGCTCTGCTCCCTTGTTACCACAGCAAGTGCCATCAAACCCTTCAGTGAGGCAGGGGGCAGCCAGAAGCTTCTTGGGACAGGAGTTGGTCCAGGTACAAAGTACAGGCTTAGTACAGGCTTCTCTGTGCTGCACCTTCCTTCTCACTCTCTCCCCGTGCTCTGACATTGTTCCTCTGTAGGCTGCAGCCCTTTTGTGGCAGTACCTGCACTGGCATGGGTCATTCCCAGAATCACATTATTATGTGCAACAAGTTTAAGCAAAACTGGTCCAGGGATTCTTTCAGGGTAAACTCTTAACCAAAAAAACCTCTTTCCTAGTTTGGCTGGTTCATGAGCACCAGAGGAAAACAAAAGTAGTATCACAACAGTCAAACCCCAGAATTCCTACAGTCCATACATTTTTTGCCTGTATTTAAGGCAAATTAAGCAAACCTTTTATCCATTAACCATTTAAGCAAAGCATTTATCCATTAACCCAGGCAGCTCACTTGTTTGGAAAGGATCCCCCTAAAGCTTTAAAGCATGCTCTGGAGCAGACTGAATGTGCTCTGCACCACACCTGCTCTGGGCACACAACACCAGCCTGCAGGGCCTGTGCCAGCCCTCCAGCACAGCATGTGGGACCACACCAGCAGCCCTCAGCAATGCTCTGACCTGTACCTTCATCCAGATTCAGGACACAAAACACAGCCATCTGGGAGTTTGTTTCTGTTATTCCACATGGCCACCTCTCACTGACATCCCAGACTGACTCCCAGCCCTTCCAAGCAATCCTTAAGTAACTTGTAACTCCACTCAGTGGCCATCCCCAGGCAAATGCTGCACAAATGAGGACTTCTGGTCTAAGGCTTGACTTGCATTAGAACTGTCTGAGCAAGACAGAAAACAACCATCCAAGGCCATGGGGAGGAGCTATAGTGGGGAACAACTGTTTGCAAGAAAACGATCTCTGCAAAGCCAGCTCTGAGAAGGAGCAGTCAAGCAAGGACAGAGCCCATCAGTCTTCAAAACAATAAAAAAAATTCAGTCAGCTCTGGTAAGAACTTTCCAGCAGGTGAAGCAATTGCTTCATCAAACTGAGGATCTATTTCATGACTGGATCTGATTTCAGAAATCAGCATTTTAAACTGACCAAACAACAAAAACAGCTGCTGAAATTCTGCCCACCTGAACCATCTGGAAAACTAGCCAGGTGGAGAAAAAAATCCCCATCAGCACTCCAACAGATGCTGCTCCATATTCATATTTAACAGCTTTCCCCTTTCCTAGTCACTTCATCCAGATGTTCCAGAAGGTACTGGAAGTTCAATTAGAGGTGACATTTTATAAGTGCAAAGTAAAAACAACTCCATATTTATCATTCTGGAGTGAACCTGTCCAACAAAGACAGTTTCTCCATGTAAGGCAGCTCACACACCTCACAGCACAACTCACCTTGTGTTTGACCACTGCCCTACTGCTTCACAAAAGAAGACAGGTTTGAGCCTTGTGGGCTTTTTGTATATGTGTATATGTATATTTTGAATATGTGGGAAATTCCACATATTTAAATGTTTTCCACAGATTCGCTGAATTAGAAGTGCAGAACATGTGAGACAAAATCCCAAACAAGTCCTAATGGAAGACCCACAGTAAGGTACCACCCTACAGACTCTCTGCTGTGTCCCTGTGTGTTACTCCTGATTGGTTTCTAGCAAGATTTGGAATGAAGTACTCAAGTCCCAAACTGACATCAGGTTCAGCTTGGCAAAACAAAGTTTCAGTACCCAGGAAAACAAGAACTTTTCCAGAATTTAGTCTTCCATGCACATGGCAAACACCACTACAAAGGGGTATTTTCATTGAAGTGGAGATTAAACTTTCTCATGGGCAGAAATCAATTAAATTCTGATGGGAAGGAAAAAAAAATTTAAATGGCTACTATGAGGCAGTTGTAGCTGTAGTCTGCTTGACTCTGCACATCTGCATTTTAAAAACTACAAAACAAATTAGTATTTTAGAATGCTGTGATTCTATTGTGCTTAAATGTTTAAGATGTATGTAAGAAAGTGAAATAGATGCAATAAACGGTACCAGATGTTACAGAAGTTTTGGCTACAGACAGGTTGTATCTCTGCATAAATGATGTCACAACAGCCTTCTCAGCTGCAGAACTTCATATGTAAATACTTTATAATTAAGTCAGCAAAGAGGTCATTCCACACTCACTAATATTGGATGAATTTGGGGGCTATTCTTTCAATTGTTCCATGCATAAAGAAGGAAAACAGGCATTCACAGAATCCAATGGCTGCACACCAATCTCTCTTAAATGATCCCTGGAAAGAATGGTTTGGTGAAGGACCAAACCTAAACCAACATTCTGCATCATGCAAGCTCATTTACTGCTGACCTGCCCAACAACCCTGAAGGGGTACCTGTTGAACCTGCTTCAAAGAGACAGAAGGAAATTCTGGAATCTCTAGCTTTTTTGTAAAGTTCACTACATGTTTAGAAATATTTTGCTTGCACTCCTTTTGCTGCAAATTAGGCCAATTTCTGCTGGTAAATAGAAAGAGAGCTGAGCTTACTGCTGTTCTCATGTAGCAGAAGAATGCTGTCATACATACCCCTGATACGCTCTTTCACTAACCCAATTGCTTTACCCATCCCAGCTGATCATATAAACAAAAATGCCCAAACCATATTAGAGTTTTGTGAAAAACTGTCTGAATTTCTCCAGTTTTCCCAGCTCCTGAAAGAGTAAATGGGTATCAGAATTGACTGTAAGACTTTTTAGAAAGCTTGACACTCCTTCAGAAGCAGCTCCTACGACTGAAAGCTCAGAAGTGTTAGTATTTTCTTGCCTTCTGAAATCTGGTAACAAGTAAGAAATAACAATTTTTTTTTATATAGGGAACAATGAGAAGTTTATTATAAACCCATGCAATGATTCTGTCCTTCATGTCTGCACACTCCAGAAGCCACAGCACAAACACCAGGATCTGCACACCAGCTGTTGTGTGAAAGCATGATCCACATTCCCTCAGTGCTGAACCAAAAGGGGCACAATTCCCCAGCCATGGAATCGGAGGGGAAAATGAGAGCAATCCCCATTCCCATCCCCTCCCAGCAGCAGGGAGGGCAGCTGGATCCAAACTGTTCCAAACTGTTCACTCCTCCATGCTGGGCCATCTCCACCCTCACACCTCTGGAGAGAAGCAGCAGCTTCAAAGGTTCAGCAGCTCTGTTATTGTATAACAGCATATATACACTTGGCACACAGGGGTATCATAATTAAACAGAGCAAGGGATGGCCAGAGAAAGTTACTTTAGTCCTGCAGGCAAAAAAAAAAAGGCAAAATTGCTGGCCTAAGATGGCCAGTCCCTTCACTATCTCCTACTACACTCTATATGCCTATATAAATACTGTTTTCTTGGTATTTTAAGGGGCATTTTTTTTCCCTTTAGGAGAAGTAGTGCTGCCAGGGAAATCAGCACACTGACACAAAACCACAGCATTTGCCTGTGCTTAAAGACAAGATGGAAGAGGGAAAAGAATTTTAAAAGCTAAACACAGTTCTTTCATTACATCTTAATTCTGGGCTGTGAGAAACCCTTACTTATTAACAGTAATACGTTAGGCCATTCAACCATTACATTTCAAGAATGTGCCCATTAACAAGTCTGCTGATTAGGATTAATTAGGGAGCGGAATTTCTTACATGGTACCTGATCACAGAGTTTAGAAGAAGTACAAACAACTCACAAGAAATCACAGCTCCTACAACAAAGGAATCAAACTGCAGATGCTGAAATATTTTATACAAAGCTGCATTTGCTCCAAGAGCCCTTGAGACAGTCAGGCAGAGACCAGGGCCAGAGAAGAAGCAAGGTCCAACACTTACCTGGGTAACTGCCCTTAATTTTTGTCCCTGAAGAGACCAAGTGCAACAGAGCACACTGGGGATTCATCTGCCACATCTGCCCTCAGCACTGCTCTGAATACTGATTGATGGGGCTATCATGGCAAAAGTCCTGCTAAAGACTCACAGAATAGTTTGGGTTGGATGGGGCCTCTAAAGGCTATCCAGTCCAACCCACCTGCAATGTGCAGGTGTTAATAAACCTTCCAAATACTGTACATACCAGAACTTTTCAGTAATCTAACTCCAAAGCTTTCCCTAAATTAAAAAGAAACAAAGTTAGTCCCAACACAATCAATCTACCCCCTTGGTATCACAAGTCTTCATTTCTAACAACATAGAAGCAGTTCTGTCATTTAAAACATACACATTATTAATTACTATAATTAAAACCAAACAGATTTAAATGTTAAAAAATATTTATTTCAATTCTGTATACAAAAAAAAAAAGTCAAAACAACTGAACATTTATTAGGACTGAAATTTTTTGTGAATATTTAATGGCATGTATGTCTAAGCTCACTTTACAAAACCAAGTGCTTATAGAATTGTAATCGGGTTTTTGATTTTCCTTAAGTATATTTTTTACCTGACTAGCAGCACATCCTGTGCTTTTAAATAAGAAAAATATCAGAGTTTAGCACACACAGTATGTAACACGACAACTTTTGACCAGAGCATTAAAGGATTTCTGAGGAACCAATGCTACCTCCTTCTCATTTACATCCGATTATTACCTGCTGAGAAAAGTATACAGGTTTTTGAGACTTATTTTCAAAACATAAAAAAGTTGGCCTTCTATAAGTGTCTGCTGTTTTATTCTATGGCTATTGCATATATACAAAATCAGCCAAGCCCAAGAACACACCAGAAATCAGCATTCTGTCTGTACCTGTTGTGTCACAACAGTGCCTGTTGTGTCTCAAAATCCCAAGCCCCAAGTCTTCATCCTGATATTGTGCTTTTCCCAGCAAGCAAGAGCTTCCCTTACATACATTAGCTACAAACAGAAAGGGCAGGTACTATTTATTTAAACACAGTAAAAAATTTCCTTTCAGGATATTTTTCTGTATGAAATATACAGCACTGTTTTTTATATTCAAAAAATAACCTCACAGAAAAGTAGACTTCATAAAGCACAGGTTGGTGAAACCCTTAAACTGCTTGTCCTAATCCTCCACTCCATCAGTGCTGATGAGGAGAATCCAACAGGTCTGTGTCAAAAGCCAACAACTAAATTATTCTTCTGCAATCACACCTCTGCAATAGTTTTAGAGGAACATCCCCAAGTTCTTTCATTCTGAGGATAAAACGCCTGGACAAGGAGCGATTTTCAGGGCAATACTGGAACGAAAGCCCTCGAGGTTCATCAGTTAACATTAAGAGGCAGCAGTGCCATAGGCAGGACAGACTTGTGTGGGGGTGTGCCCAGTGGGACAACTGAGCTCTCAGGTCTCCTGCCAACTCCGCTGGGTGGGTAAGGAAATTCTCAAAAATGAAGGATTCAAGGTAGCCTGTGTTTAGGTATGATCTCCACAAGTCTACAAACTCTCAGCTCTGAGACTGGTCTTCAAACAAGATAAATATTAAGAAATAGTGGAATTTTTAAAGCTGCATGAACAGCATATACAAAAGAAAATTTCCAAGCCTTCTTAGAAAGGGAAACAGACACTTTAAAAAAGTATATTAGTTAATAAATATATGCTTTGTATGTCATAGCCACCTACCTTTACATAAAATTCCTAACAAATTATTTCAGCTCTGAAAAGGGCAGCAGTTTGTGATTTAAAACATAAATATTAAGAAAGGCTTTAGGAAAACATAAGTAGTAACAACTCAGTTTTACCTCATCCAAGCTCTAGATAATATGGTGGGAGGAAGACTGCAACACTGAAGTTTGCATTAAATAATTCCTTGGTAAGGACAGCAGGGGAAGGATAGCTGCAACTATTTTTCGGCTCAAGAGCTTAAGCCTAGATTCACATAACCCAGCTACTGTTATCAAACCAATCTTTTCAAGTGTCACTTCACATGGTAATCCCAAAAAATGAGCTGGTCATCACAGAAAACTGAGAAAGGTTTGTAAGGAAAAATTGCATAGTTTAAAAGTTACATAGAAAATGTAACATTTCAGTTGCAAAGGATGAAGAAAACCTGTTCTCTGAGAACATCAGCAGTCAAGAAGCCAAGGAATTCTTAATGCTATACAAAATAATTTAAGGAAAAAAAGACAGTTTGGAAAAACCATCAATCTTCTTCCATTTAAGGTGCATTAAGATGGAGATGGCCAAAGATCACATATTTATTCTTATCTCACATTTTTTTATTTAAGTTCCAACTTTGAGTCTGAACTCACAAAATCCTATGCAGTTTTGCAACAAGTAGTAAAAATAATGGAAAAATATTATAAATTATTCTGTAAATTACAGATTACAATAAATCTGTAAATATTTTGGTAAGTCTGAATAGCACTTTACATCAACACCTGCCAACTTCATCATCTGTCAAACCTACGAAGCCTTCGCCTTCTCATGTCCTCTTCTGAGTTCTCAGGTGGGAACCAAAACCCATAAGGTCGTTGCCCATAATTGTGTGTTCCTCCACCAAAATCTACAAGACACAATGAAAAACAACTGCTATTATGGTCTGTAATAGGAGAAAAATGCACATATATCCTGTAAGCCAAAGCGTCGCAACACAAAGGAGACAGGGAATTGAATGTTTTCAATTCTGATGGTTTCAGGGCAATTACAACGTCCAGAAACTGCTCTGAAAGACAGTCAAATAAAAAGAAAAACCAAAACCAGAAAACTCCCCCAAACAATAAAGCTACCACCACCCAAAAAACCACCCCAACCCAACAACAAAACCAAACCAAACAATGAACCACAACAAAAAGAACATCAAACAAGTATTAACCCATTAAGAATAACAAGTATTAACAAGTATTCACATTTTTCACGATCCCTGCTTTATACAGTAAACTCCAGAATGTTAAACTATTTCAGTGTCCTCAGCAGTTGCTTCTGGTAAAAGCAGCTTTTGTGTTTGCTTTTAGTACCGAGTCCAACATGTGCAGACCCACAGCAGATGCGCACACAGCTCCCACCCCCAGCTGGCAGCAGTTTCACAAGGGAAGGACACATGGCAGCCCTACCATTCCAAGGGCAAGCAAAATAATCTGAGCAGCAAGAGCACACCCAGCCCCTCTGGGCCCTGGCACCCCGAGGAGCCAGGACTGGCCCTTCCAGCAGCTCTCCAGAATTCACATTGAGGCACATGGCAAAGGAACAACGCAAGGCTTGGTAACACACAGCAGCTCAGCTGAGGGGTTCTGGGAAACAAAATCAGAGTCTGCTTTCTGAGCAGAATTACAGTGTTAAGGACAAGCAAATTTGCTTTAAAGGTAATAAAACCTTTGTAACATTCAGCATTTCTTAAGCTTTCACCTGGCCACATAGGGTTAAAACTGCATCGTAATGCTGTAGTTTAATAACTCATTTTTAAATCAGCATAATTAAACTACTTGCATTTTTTAAAAAATTCTTTCCAGTAGTGAAATTGTTAACTAAATAGCAAAATTTCTTATAAAAACCTTTATTTTTCTATACAGCATCCCAGATTAATTTTTATTTAAGAAAACAGATACCCCTCACCAGTTAAGACAATTCTTTGCATAGTCCCCATAAAATATGCTCAACACTTCAAATATACACGTGCTTTAATAATCACTAGTAATAGAATGAGGTGTTATAAAAAAGATGAAAAATGCTTTTATATATTGACCCAAAAATAGAAGGCTAGACAATATATTTTGACAAGCTTTAGGCTGAAGAAAAGATCTTTTTTTACATCAAACAATATGGTGAACAGCAAAGTCTGGATGTTTTAAATAAATGTATTTGTATCTGCATGTAGATATTTAAATTATGCTGCTACCTAAAATAGTTCCCTGACACCTTTTTTCTTTTAATTACTGCAGAAATATTAATGAAATAACACCTTCATCTTATCAAAATATTTATAAGCCACAGTGTTCAGAAATGGTAATTAGGCCACTGCTACTACTGAAACACCACCTGACATCTGTGCAAGAAACCAACACAGGCTTTTCAACACATCAGCAAAAACAAATTAAAGACTAATGGAATCTAAGACTGCATTCAAAGGACACAAAAAACTGCAACAACACTGGGTGATAGACAAAACCAAAGGATATAGTACAATAAACTTAGAACAAAACATTAATCCTCCCATGGCATATTTTATAAATTTATTGTGAACTAGAACAGCATTCTGTGAATACAGAAGACTGAGACCCCCATCCCTATCCTGTCACTCTGAGTAGGAGCTTCTTTTGTTCCTTAAGTTCACAATTAAAGCACTATGGAGCAGAAGAAAATCACTGTAATAGCAACAGATGTAACTACATCTGTATTAATGCAATGCCACAGAAGTGTTACATCAAACATTCTCACTTGATTTTTTTCTCTTCTCTGAAGTTATGACCTTATTTTTAGGTTAGATAATAGAATTTGCAAGACAGTCTCTGTAAGACTGAGGAGGAATAGATCAAGCTACCAAACTCTTAAAATCTCACTAGTAGAAATATGTAATTAGGTCTGGTAAGAGGAGTGTAGAAAATAAATAGCAGAGATATCACAAAGCAGTATGTCTGTATTTCTTTTTCATGCCAACTTTAGTTGTGGTAAAGAACAATCTCGAACATTTCAGTTGAACAGCTTACCATTTTCAGTATCACCATCTGTCCTGGCACTACTGAACATGGTATCCATACAAGAACCAAACCATACCAACACTTGAATACCCATACAAAGAACAGACACTTTGCATTTCTACAAAAACTCTAACTTCTGGAGAGGCTTTGCTGTAGAAGATAATCACAGACAGCAGTAATCTCTTCTGAACCCAGCAAGGACCACACAGCTAACCAGACAGCTCTGATCTGGATATTTGATCAAATGTCATAACAACTTCTAACACTTCCTTGGCTTTCATTTATACCAGTTTTATATAAATAATCTCTTCCATAAATAGTATAGCCCTGCTAACTATGTTATAACCACAGAATATAATTAAAGTTTACTAACCAGGTCCTGGGTGTGCTACAGATCACATAGAGTGTAATATATTGAACACCTGACTTGCCTTGCTTTTTAATGCAAAAATACCAGTGTTTAAAGCATTCTATTTAAGAATATGGGAGTTATCTTAATTTATAAAAATCCTTTTTTTTTTTTTTCCACAGATACAACGAGGTTGGAAGAGACCTTTGAGATCATGGAGTCCAACCTATGATCCAACACCCCTTGTCAGGCAGACTCTGGCACTGAATGCCACATCCAGCCTTTTCTTAAACACCTCCAGGGACAGTGACTCTACAACCTCCCTGCACAGCTCATTCCAAGGTAGTTTTGATGCATTTGGAGGTAGAAGCAGCAAACTGGAGGACAGCAAGAAGCCAGAGTAAAAAGCCCAGTATTGCTTTACTCACTTCATCTCTTCCAGCCAATGAATAGTCAAGTCTTTAGGTCTAATCAATTATTATTATGATTTACTGAGTTGTACAGAGAATTTTAAGGAAAGGCAGTGCAGGCATATTTCCTCCTTTCATACTTTAGCAGGACTAGGAGGCTTCCAGAAAGAGCTGGGACACACAAAACATAGCAACCTTTCCACTGTTTTGTTTCACTAGAAGTCAGACAGAAACTACAACTGAATAAAAAAACATAAAATGTCAAAACTGTTTTTATTCTTTCCTGTCCTTCCCTCTGCAAAATGCAAGCATGCTGTACAGTCTGAGAGCTTTGGCTTTTAGTACTTATCACTGCCCCATTTTTTCCTGCTCAGCTCCAAGTAGACCACATTCATTAGTCTTTGCTATTGTTTATAACACAGCCCTTTCAGTTTCTGTCAACGTATGAAAAGAATTTTGTCAAGCTATGAAGCAAACTATTCTTCCTGGTGCTGAGGTCAGTATGTCTCATCTACAGACTTGAACATAAACTGGTGAAGAAGACTGATGGAATTAACTACTGTTTCTGTGCTATGCTTTGGAACAGCTGACAAATGAAAAATCAAATTAGCAGGGAAGAAGCTGAGGGAAATGAGTTTCGAAGGAAAGTAACATACAATGAATCCAGACATAGCTGGATTGTTACAAGAGCAAGCCAGAACAATCTTGAACAGTCTCTGTCTCTCTCTTGTTTTTAAAAGGAGATGGTAAAATTGAGAAATACACAAAACCATTCTCTCCCCAAAAGTCTGATAATTTGTTTTGGTTAGGAGAGGAGATGGCTAAAGACTTAATCTTTAATCCCTTCATACTTAAGGATTTTTACATTTATTTTCATCATGCTTCAAAATCTCATCTTTCAGTATCAGTATCACCAAAATAAACTCTTTTTGAAGTAACAATTTGTTAAAAGCACACTGGTAACATTTTTAGAAAGCATCAATCACTGCCGTATAAGCCAAAATCTTACTGCACACTCAGATCATCCATTTACTACAAATAATCAATGCTACCATGCAGAAGTAAGAGGATAGAGACCAATGCTGGACTTGATGCTCTTCTGCAAAGAATTAACGAAATTAGTTTTACAGCTACCATTTAGCTGGATACTGAAATATCTAGCTGGATACTCCAGGAAAGATGGCATAAAATAATCTCACTGCATTTCCCAACCATTTAATAATTCTCCAGATGTTAATTCACCTAAAACAAGGCCAAACTCATTATTAACTGAAAATGGTTGATAGATTAAATTCATTATGTCTTTCTTTCCCAAGTACTGAAAGGAATTTACTAACTAACTCAAAAAACCCTACATAAACATGTCAGCCCCTAGGCTAAGACAGACTGACAGCTATTCCTCTCCTGAGTAGTAAGAAAGCTATGAATAACTTCTGTTAGAAGAATAATTTCAGGTGGGCTGTATATTTATCATAATGTAGTAGAAGTATTTTGTTCAGCTGCAAATAGCAAGGTATGCTTTTCCTTAGAAAATGATTAATTTATTCAGTCAGGCATAAAAAAAAAAAAAAAAAAAAGAGTTCATTTCAGAACATAATTTTTTTAATGGTCCCAATGAAAAAAAGTAAGCTATATACATAATCTATAGAATGAATCCACTGATAAACTAAAGTTAAAATAGTAAATTATAGGTAAATCTAAAATTAGGACTATTCACTGACCTTAGTTTACCAGTAAAAATTCCCAGACTAAGTTTGTTAACATTTGCAAGAATCTTACAACATGAAAAACCACTTTGCTTTCCCGTTACTGCATTTCTGCTTGCGTAACAAAGACCCACAGCAACAAAGGAACTCTGAACAATATCCCTTTGCCAGTGCCAAGCCTGAGACACCCAGATGGATGGAGGGAGATACCAATACATACCACTGGAGCCACTCCCCAGCAGCTCCCACTTTCTCCAAGGGTAAGGGATGCTTTTGTGCAGCCCACACACAGCTCCTGCTAATGATGCCCACAGCTGGGAAGCAGAAGTGCTGTTCTCCAGCAAGGTGACGCTGCCAAACCCACTGTGAAAGGAATAACTTTTGTTCCTTTATGAACAAGTTACTGAGGGAAATAAATATTTCCAGAAATGACTGAAATCAGATAAAAGATTCCCATTTGTATCACTGGGTCTTGGATCAAAACACCAAAAGGTCTCCACCTCCATATGCAAACCATGCTTTTAAAATGGGTGTAATGTGAATATGAATGCAAACCATCTTTAGCAACATCCAAGATTGAACATTTTTTAGCATTTTCGTCCTATTTTAATTGTCTTCAGCAGTTGCAAGAAGCAATTGCAAGAAGGAAAAATCCAAATGAATTGGGAGTACTTGCAAGTGTAGTTGCATACTTAGGAACTCCCAGGAAAAAACACTCAACATTCTGTATCCATTTCAGCAAGAAAATCTGAATAAATTCTTATCGCAAAATCCATTATAGCAATAGTAAGATCCTATGTCACTTATTGCCTAAAAAGCCAAGAAAGCCAACCCTTTAGGCAGTATTTCCAAAAATCCCTCCTTTGCAGAGCTGGTCTTTACCCCACAGTATTTCAGAGGTGCTAACTGGTTCTGCTACTGGTTTGAAAGAGAAATTCATGGTGAAAGGTTCAGGGGGTTAATTTAACTCTTATGGTGAACTTTGATCACCGTTGTAAAGAGAATCAAGAGTTTTTTTTTTTTAATTTTCAGCAAACCTCTTATCCTCCATCAACCACTGTATGTATGAAGAGACAGATGGAAGAAAATTCATTAAATATTTCTAAAATCATTCTGACTATGCTTCTTGTTGTAAGTGGTCTGCTTCTTACACGGGTACTGAAACCTTCTGTGTGGAAATAAGAATTCATTGATTCATTTTCCCAGAAATTTGCTAAAGAAAGTGCTGCTGATTAGATGGTAGAGCACAGCTACAGTTTTAGAAAGGTATTTAGAACATGAAGTCTGCTCAATGGGTTTTCCAAGAGGCGTATTGGGTACCACAAAAAAAAAGAAAAAACCAAAAGGAAATCCATCACAAAAGTTGCATCTAATTCTCAAAGCCTAAATCCTAGCATATGATTTCATGAAATATATTTTAATCTGAAACAATGCACTGCATATTTAAGCACATAATCTGTTTTAAGGTATTTCTACAGAAAACCACCATATTCAAGTGCAATGACTGGCATTTCTATAATTGCTGAAAGAACAGATAACACTGGAAATAAAATACACAGCGTTTCTCCAGTTTCCTCTGGAGAAATATTCTTATATTACAGCCTTCCATGGGCTGGCAAATTTCAAAGACTCCAGTAAAACATCCTGTCTCAGTAGCAACAAACACATGAGGGAACCCTTCCAGGGAACAGGTAAGCCAGATGCCCAGGTATTTCCTAACTGCTCCAAATGACTGACTAACCAATACATGGCCATCTAAAAGCTTTTGAGTGGAGAGGTATTTATTGGTTTAGTTTTAAATCAAAAGCAATGAAATGCAGAGACAGTTCATGATAAAATGTAAGAGGAATGTCTATACCTGATACTTGTAGGTATTTCTCTTCAATCACAAACTATGAAGATTATCACCTCCATGTTTAAAAAGCTTAGTCTTTTGTGGAGAAACACCAGCTTGCAAAGGATTCTTAACATTATTGACATTGAAAGTCAGACACTTAGAAGTTCAACTCACAAAAAACCCCAACACCCACCACAACAAAAATCCAAATGCACATCCCACACTGATCAAGATATTTCTTCTGAGCAGAACAACAAACACACAATAGATCAGAGACCTGGTTATACTGGGGTTACATTAAGGGTGGCTGGTAAACCAGTATTCAACAAAAATGTCAGCCATATAGTTGAACTTCATAGTAAAAGGAGAGTAAATATCAAAGGGTATGACTTTTTTAAATCCAAAATTATTTTTTTAAGTAAAGGAAGAGTTATTGAAATTTAAAACAAATATAAAATTATGAGACTAACAATAAAATTTCAAAAAACAATCCCAAAACAAACAAAACCAACAAACTCTGGAGAGAAAATGAATTAATGCTGTTTAAATGGTTTCTTGTTTGAGGCAACAACAGAACTACAACTGAGAACAGAACAAACATAAGTGGCAACTCCTTTCAGCAAAGGGACCTAAATCACTAAACTAGTTTGGCAGTCTTAAACTGATGCCTCCACAGATCTCAAAGAAGCCTAGCAATTTCTTTTCTTGCAGTAGACTCTAATTACTATTATTATAGCAATTTCCAGGATGTTGCATAAAAATAGATCTGCAGTTCAGGAATGCCTGAATGTGGAACAAACAGAAATGCTGTATGTTTAGGGTGGGTTTAGATAACCCATATATGAGTTTAGTGAACAGCATCTACTGAGCTCAACTTCAATGCATGGCTTAATAAAAATTAGTTTTCAGTTGTGGACAACAGCTGATATCAGAAAATTCTGTGTTATGTCATTAATTCTTTTATTAGCTCAGCAAGATACTATCACATCAATTTATAGGGGTGGATCAACATTCTATATCCATAATAGCATATTTTGTGGCCTAGAAGTCATAATAAATGTACTTGTCCAAATAAGGATGAAAAAGATATTATTAATCAATTGAAATTATTGGAGTACTTTGTTGTCCAAGTTACAGAGCAGCTGTGATGCTTTAAATGTCATAGTTGGGGAAAAAAATTAATAAAAGAGCCCGAAATTGATTGTGGTACCTGCTATTACAACCTATTTCAAATTATTTTATGTAATTTTTTGTCATGTTAAGTACCTGTTTCATCATCCATGTAATTGCAAGAATCTCTGAATGTTCATGCTTTAGGGAAAATGCATAGTGTTCAAAGGATAGTGCTCATTCTAGCTAATTATTTTTCAAACTGACAGGGAAGAATATCCTAATTGCCCATTAGCACAGTAAATTTCATAGTAAATTTCATCTCTTCCTTTGTGTCCCTGAAACAGGTGTGATCAGTGACATGCTCTGTATCATGTTCTTTCTGAAACAAGACATCTGCCTATAGGCAAACTGAACCATTATACAGCTTGTTTAAGGAAGCATTTTAAGAGCTCAAATCTTAGGTCTCACTTGTCCAAACTAAAGTGTTCCAGCAGGCAGGAGAAAGAGGTGCAAAATAAAGCAAGATCCCTACATATGTGATCACACCAAATTCTACTGGAAACAATATATGACAATACCTTTACCTGCTTCACTCGCCTGTGAGGCTTAAAAACTGTAACCAGCACTGAAACCTGGCACTACCAGAGTGTTAAGAAATGCTGCTTTTGGCAGGGAGGTTCAAACTGAATTTTGGTTTGCCACAGCAATCTACTAGTAAGGTACTAGTGAAATTCATTCTTGTCTTTCATCAAAGGACATTCTCCAAAGAAACACATTCCCTCTTAGAGCACAAAACTTACCTTTGTTCAAAAACACAAGCAGATAAAAAATACATCTTACCTGAAGTGTTGGAGATTATTTAAGGCTACAAATGAAAGTTGCAGATGTTTCACGGTGATATATGTAAGTTTTTAAAGTGCATACTGTCTACTTATTTATATTATAATCTTATCACTTTTCATATTCTGTTTTCTTGATAGTTTCAAAAAACTAAACAAAAATGGCTCATTCTTTCAAGTAACATTTCCAAATGCTTAATATTAAAAGCTTTGAAGGATTTTTTTCTCAAACTCAATGTTAAAACTTATGCAAAATATCATCCTAAAAAGACAGTAAAATAGACAATACCCCTTACAACAAAGCATATTTTATATCAGTTCCTTCCCAAAATTACAAGATACGTCCAAAAAAAAGTCATGAGGAATACATCTTATTTCCCTCCTAAGTCCCTTTCAGTATGAATCATAACTTAAGAGATAAAAATGCAATAAAATTCCTACCTCTTTCATTAAGACTGTTTAGCACTGCCCTTTCAAGCTGTTCTTCTTCAGTGAGCCCACCTGTATAGTCAAAGTAGCTCCTTGGAGTTCTGTATTGATAATCTGGATAATAGCCATAATACTCTGTAAAATGAATCAAAAAATAAAATAAATTGCTGCTACTCAGCAAGTGTGAAATCAGATATTATTTTCTTGCTATCTTTCTTCCACAAATTGTTTTAATTTAGGAAAGAAAAAAATTATTAGGGTTCAATTACTTATACAATATATGCCATGAATTAACTTCTAATTTACAAAGCCACAGCACAGTAACAGGAGGGGAAAAAAAAAAAAAGAGAAAAAAGATGGACCAAACATCTCAATTTTTTCTAACTGTTAAAAGTAAGTGTCATAGAATTGCTATTACAAAGAAGTTTCACACAAAAATTGAAAGACAGTTTCTTTCATCTCCTTTTAACATTTAGTTGTCAATATCTGGAGACCTTACTGCTATTACCAGAACACAAACCAGGTACTGTTCAGGCTTTTTCTCCCCACCTCTCTTCCCCTTTCCCCCAGGGCCCATAAAACAATGTCATCATAAATTCCAGTCATCTTTGGACCTAGAAGAAGTCACAGGAAAAGATTCCTACAAATTCCTGCAGTGCTGTACTGAGCTCATGTTGTGCTCTGGCACAGCTAAACCTGCCCTGCAAAAAGCCAGCACAGCACAGATCTCATCAGTGTCCCACTTGCTGCTGCTGCTGCACTGCTGACAAACCTCTCTGGCCTTTGCACAGCTGGCCAAAACCAAGAACAGGCCATCACCCACCCAAACACATGGGATTCAAAAGGAAAAAATTACTTGGCTAGAAAATTGAGCAACACTCTCTTCCTGCTAACAACACAATCTGATCTTGACTGAGCACAGAAAACCTAAGCTAAGAAAAATTATGGAAAAAAGTCACACTTTTCAACTGAGGAAAACTATGCAGAAAAGTTCAATTTTTCTATTCCATTTCTGTATTTTCAAAATACAAAGCTTTTGTGATGTGTTCATTTCCAGAGAGCTGAACAAGGGATTTTGAAGAACCAAAGTAAAGAAAGGTTGCCAGTTTCTTCCATCTGAGAGAAAATTATACAAAGTTTTTTCAAAATGAGAAAAGTGGAAATATTTTTGTATTAAACAAGTACGGCAGGCCTTTTTCTTCAGATCATTAGCATCAATGATAGTCTTGTGTTCTCTCATTGGTTTTATCAATTCCAGGTGAAACTTGTGAAGTTTCTGTTGTTAATAACAAATAGAGATGACTAAGTGAGGACAAATAAATACTTTCTATTTAAAAATTATCTTGCTAAAGAAAAATATCCTAAGCTCTAGAATCTTAAGTCAAATAAAACCAGCAATATTCTGTCTTGAAAGTTATACAGAAAAAGCAGGAAAAACTCAACAGAGTGACTGCACAATGTTCTACATAGAATTATATATATTCCTCTGTATTTGCAAATATCCAAACATTGACTTTATATATACATGTAAACATACACAGTGCACACACACATTCTGTCTTTTTCCAGTTCTTTCTTGTCTTGGAACACAACTGACATTGGAAGATTTTTCCTACACCTGCAGTGAAATCTGACTGAGGGACAGCATTTAGCTGTTATGTCTGTACACTCCCCTCATTCTCCTCTGCTTTATGTTAATCTGAATAAACATTTTCTCAGCTATAAATTTATTTTCTGGAGGCTTCAAAACTACATGCATGAAGAGTGTAAAAATCCTCCTACTAAAAGCATGAAATTATCTGATAAAAGCAAAAGGATGCTGTATTTTAGGTTTGTTCTATTGCTGTAGTTTTTTCTATGTTTTATGTTTCACACTGCCAGCAAGTTCTAAGTGCTCAAAAAGCCATAATATTTTATTTTAAGATGAGACACAGTTTGGTAACACTGACATGTTCAAGGTGTTCCTATTAATCAAAATAAATGTCCTAATACTTTATTCATGAACTGCACTTAGAGAAAACCTAATTCAGCTACTAAATACTAAATGTGCTAAAATTACACTTAAAACCTTTTTTCTTTCAAAGCTGTTTCCTTGTGCTCTGACCATAGGCTCATCTATTTTTCTACTTAAATTGGTATTTAAAGGCACATAGTAATAAATCAGCAATGCCAGAAAGTGAAAAACTAATCAAGATATGCATCATTAGCCTATGACACTAGAGACAGTTTTCTTCATTCACAGATGGCCAAATTTATTCCATACATCATACACCAAGCAAAAGGTTAAATCTTCCATTAAGAGTTCTGCAAATAGGATGAAAGACAATTACAAAGTATATGAACAGGGAATGAATGTAACAAATATATATTTTCTTAACTGCAGTTGTAAGTCATTTTATACAAATGAATTTAGTACAAAGAAAAAATTAAATGGTTATATCTAAAGGCAAATTTGGAAGACAGGATAATTCAGGTTAACTCTCTCCATCTCCCCTCTGCCCAAAAGAACTCAAAGTAACAGCATTTGAGGACTGCTAAAAAAAAAAAAAACCCACAAAAAAAAATCCCAGACTTCCTTGCTGTCAGCATACCACAGCATTTTTTCCCCTCCCCATCATGGCAGATCTACTACATGAAATCTCTTCCATTTTCCCTACTTGAAAAGAGCTGGAAAAGCAAACAGAAAGGGGTGTTGAGAATCTCTGCTGCTCCCTCCACAAGGGTGGTCTCATACACCCACCCAAGCTCCCAGCAGCTGGTGTTTGTACAGGAGCTGTAATAGATCAGAGAGTTTAAATGTCAAGTACAAATTCTTATCTTCATTAGCTATTAAAGGACTTTTTCCAAAATAAATCTTTTGAGTTTCCATCCACCCTGCTGTTCTGAGATACTGGAGGAAGGTTCAGTGTCTGTGAGCTGCTGGGCTGGGCAGCACGTGTACCTGGATGAGCACCTGCCCCTGGGCTGGGACTGCCAGAATGGGAACAGGTCACTTGTGCTTGCTGCACATGCTGCCTTCACCTCTCATTTCACTTCACAGTACTAATTGTTTTATTTCTTTAGAAATAAACAATTCTGGCCTTTAGATCAAATGTTTTGTGACCTGAGAGTAAATGAGAGTAATGAAAATCCTGGGTAAATATACTTTTAAGTTGGAACAATCCCTGTTGCTGAAGAAAACAAGCTAAGATCTTTTGTTTAGGAATTACAAAACAGATGTTTCAAAAATACTTAAGGGCCCAGAATCCTGCTTGTGGGGACTATTTAATGTAATAATAAAATTGGAGATAGATCATGGAAGGCAAAGTCCATCAGGGAGAATAAAAGTAGCTATAAACTTGGCTCAAAGTAAGCACATCTCAATTATAAAAGACTACACAAAATAAAAAACCCTGCCTGACAAAACATCAGAGAACAGTAAGAATGATCAAACGTATGAAATAGTTTCCTTATAAGCAACCAGAAAGACTCCAACTTTCTCAGTGGAAGGAAAAGACAGCCATTGTGAGTACAGGACTGAAGTCTAAAAAAGCACTAAGGAAAGAAGTACATAAAGAATGAAGGTTTAGTCTCCCTCCCCAAATAAGAATTAATATGCATAAAATGAAATTAGCTGTTACCAGGTTTAAGCCAAACCAAAAAATGACAGATTCTAAAGCAGGAAACAAACTGTGAGTCTTTTCTGATGATGTAGGTGTTGAAAGTGTTCATGTCGATTCAAAGAGCTTTTGACAAATTGATGGAAGAAGGATCTACCACAGGCTATTAAAGACAAAATCCTCCTATAAAACTTTCTGCTGAGAACATCTTTAAGCCACAAGCCACTGCACACTGGCAGATATCTGAGAGAGTTATCACTATGCATTTATCCTGTTCTTCCAGCAGATGCCTAGGAAAGAGCATAAATCACTGCAGGAGGTAAGAGATGCCAGGATATGCATCCCTTAGCTCAAATCCAACACCCAGAGCCCTTCTCCCAGCCTCTCCCGGCCCTCACAGACAAGGACTCCACCTATTATCTCTGTACACTCCACAGGCAATGATTCAATGCTCTGCAGGAGAGGTGAATCAAATGAGCTCCCCTCGTGTGCCAGCATTCCAACCATCCATCTATAAACTGAAGATGGCCTAAATTCAGTCTGCTGAGGAGGGGCCTTCTGCACATAAATTACTTCATTTACAGAGAGGGTTCAAAGGAAGAAGATCCTTGTTAGAAGGGAAAAACCACCCTAGAATGGAACAGATAAATTTGCCAGACAAGGGCATATTTACCAAGGTCCAAAAGGCTGCTTTCAGTAGACACAATTTCCCCACTGCTACACCTTGTGCAAGAGGGATGATATTTCCCTGAGGTAGCATTTTAGGAAGTCACGACCTTAATTTGAGGCTTAAGCCTCTTGTACAAAATCCATCCACACACTTTCCTGAAGAGGAAAGGTGAGACATGCCCAGAGAAGTAATATAAGTTTAGCAAGTATACGTGTGCAGAATATTTTGTATACTCTGTATGTTTCCATTTACATTGCTCTCCTATAGGTTCTCTCATCATTAGCAGAAACTGTTTTTAAAGCTGGAATAAGTTTTTGATTAAGTGGACAAGAGTACTTACCTGAATAGTAGTCCCTTGGTCTGTCAGGCTCAGTGAAGAAAGAAATGCCCGCTAAATAAAAGAATAATGCATATACTGTTAGAATAATCATATTTTCTTTATAGAATACAAAATTCAAATTTAAAGTACCCTTTCTTTAAGAGGAAATCAGTCATGGGTAGCTGTGGATTGTTTTGGCATCAGTGAGAGAATATACTATTGCAAGCTTGTATGTTATTCCAGATTTTATAGTAGAGTGCCATGCTCAAGCAACAGATTCATGTAGACTAGAAAATAAGCAAACCAACCTATGATGCTCTTCCAGAACACATAATGAACAATTTTTCTACTGAGAGTATTCATTAGTAACAATGTTTAATGCACAAGAAACTGAGGACTGGAGCAACACTGCGTTATTCCTGCTTTGCTACACAGGAGAAAAAGAACGCTTGTGAACTGAATGCTTCCTGCAGCTGTCAGTCACACAGAACCTGCACAGCAGCCAGAGCAGGTTTCACTAACAGTACTGTGGGGTTATCACTGAATCCCAGACAAAGTCATTGGAAGGGACCTCAGAAGATCCCCAGTTCAATTCCTAACCCTAACCAGAGCAGGGTTAGGGAGGAGATCAGGGCAGGTTACCCAGGCAGGGCTGCATCTTGCCAAGTCCAGGGCTGGATGCCCGCCTGTTCCATAGGGATCAGGTAGCTCCCCCGTGGCACAGCATCATGCAAGGTTAACCTTTAACTAACGGGACACCTGACGTCTGTTCCTCCAGCAAGGCAGGAAAGCTGATGCTCTGGTGTCCTTCTTTTCCTTCCAGCTGCTGAACATACATGACCTATAGACTATCCCCAAACTGTGATCAAAGCCCCAGTGAGAGCACACACCTTTGAACAATTAATTCCCCACTGTACAAACACCATATCCATGTTCAATTTGATGGAACAGTCATGAATAAAGTAATCAACCTATCAAGTAGTCAGACAAAAAAAGTCAAACATTCTGCCAACCAACCCCAGCACAGCTGCTGTGTTGGGGCTTAGACTTCCAGTTAAAACACTGACATTTATGGGATTGTAAATTTAAAGGTTTGAGGGGCTGTATTCAAAACAATTGTTAAGACTAAAGATGTCTAAAGCTATAATCTTTTTTAGAAAATAATTATTACTGCAATACGAAAAGCTGTAATAATACATCATTGGACAGCTCGAGAAATCCAGCAATCATTTCTAAAGCATCCCACCACCTTTTTCAAACCAGAGACTTCCATTAGAATCAACTTAACAGTAGAAATCAAGATGGAAACGTTTGGTTCTGACATATGTTTATGGCTTCACCACACTTGACTTGAAGTGACATTTTCATTGAAAGATTATACTCTAAATAAATAAATACTTAAAAAGAAGAGTAAAAGTTTTTCTCTAAGCAAAAATATCTGAAAGTCACATTTATTCTTAATTGTTCTTATCCATATTTAAGAAAAAAATTGAATTTTTTCTTCTGCACCCACTTGAATAAAATAAGCACATCTTTAATTGTCTAAAAACTTGCTGGAATGGGCTGAGTTTCTATATGCAAGGCTTAACGAATTTTAATACTAAAAATGTTCCTTATGCATATTTTGTAAATTCAACAAAATTATATACCTGCACAGGCTCGCATGATCTTCTTCAGAGGTCCCATAGTGTACATCAATCCAACAAGAATCCCTGACAGATGCCCAGCGAAAGAAGTCCTAGAAAATAAAAAAATCTTGTGAGTAGTGGAAAGGGAGACTTTTTTTGGTAGGGATACAAAATGGAGAGTGTAGAACTAGTTGTAAAGATAAAGTCTCTGAGACTCCCCAGAGAAAGTCCCCGAGTGAGACCAAGCACAGAGACATTACCTGCCTGCAAGGTTATAAGAACAAGTTTTCTTTCTTTGTAACTACCTTAAAATTGGGAGTTACGAAGTTACAGAAAAGTATTTAACAAATATCCTGAGAAGCTAATTGGAGAGATCATTTAAGTTGTCACAGAATATCATTACCTAAAAGCATTTAAAGACTTACTAACCGAGTAAACTTGTTTTAAGCTTTAGAAAAGTTACATTGTAATGTCTGGGTAGATCTTACCAAAACCATGTACATTTCTGAGTGAAAGCACAAACACAATACTTTCTACTGCACTATCCATGCAATCCTACAATTAGTCTGAAAGAAGCATGAATGCAGATCCACTGCAATCTTTGTAATACACTTTCTTCAAAATTAAAGGAACAATTGAAATGCTGAGATCCAAATTCTTTTCTATGCATACCAACAATTTCTTTAAAAAATATCATTACCATTTGTATACAGAAGGAAAAGGCTCTGGAGTCTTTTGAGAAATCAAACCAGAAGCACATGTTTACAGTGAATCAGGAGATTTGCTCCAGTTATTGACATGACTATGGGGTACTCTATAAATTCAAAAATAAATTTTCAGCATTCAAGTTAAGAGTTAAACTCTTGTGTTTAAACATAGATTAAGAAAAAATTTGCTGAATTCAATCAAGTGTAAACACTAGATGCAAATTTTTCACCTCTATTACCAAGTTACAGGAGCCAATACACTCAACATTAAAATTTCCTCGTATGTGCAATTAGAAATAACTCATTTATACCGATTGTCAAAAAAATTAAATAATACAAGCTAAAATGAGCTTTTTTTTCCTTTATAAAGTAGAAATTAAACCTCTGCTTAATGTACCAAGTGTAATGTTTGCATCAATTTTTACATTCAGGTCAGTGATCTACAGGATCACAGATGATGGCACAAGCGCTCAAGCCAAGACACCTTCCAGGCATCAGTGATGAAAGGAGACAGAAAAATGCACGTGTCACTAGAGGGAGGTAAAGATCAAGTCTAAATTCACTCTTTTGCCACCTACTTAACCTGAAGCTTGTATCCTACCATGGAGAGCCGCAGTTCTCTCTTGCTGATAATCAACAACTCTCTAGAGAGTAACACATAAATGCTGATG
Source organism: Haemorhous mexicanus (assembly GCF_027477595.1). Classification (NCBI taxonomy): domain Eukaryota; kingdom Metazoa; phylum Chordata; class Aves; order Passeriformes; family Fringillidae; genus Haemorhous; species Haemorhous mexicanus. The sequence continues at coordinate 10,844,027 of NC_082350.1, read as the reverse complement.
TGAAAATTTATAGATAAAAGGTAGTTACCAAAACAAAGTATCTATAAGGAACTAATTTTCCAAACAGATTTTCTGGAACAGATTTTCCAAATTTATGAAAAATGCATGCCTGACTTGGAAAATGTCTGACCTCAGAAAATCAAAAATACTTAAAAATCACCTACTCTAGAAATCACCAACATGATATTGGTTCACCTAAGACTTAAGATATCTGCTCAATTCTGGAAGAGGCACAAATTAAACAGAAAGTAACTTTTCACATGTCTGTTCTTCCATTAAACAAATAATCCCAAAGATCACTAAGCAAAGCCTGCATCTCAATATTCTTTATGGAAGATGAAGATTAGAAGGATACAGAATGCACTTGAAAACTTTTCCAAACCAAAAACATTAATGAGAACAAAAATAATAAGATGTCAGTAAACTCCTAAATCCTCTCCCAGCACACAAAGGCAGGTCCAAATTTATTGTATAAGCTTTCTAACTGGGCAGAATTCTGCCCCAATTACTGACCTCTTATCTATTCAAAATTAAATATGCAATTTGGTTTACAAAAGGAACCAGTTAAACATAGACTTCAAATATTATAACCTGCCCTGAGCACACAGACGAGCATGTAAGAGCAATGCTGTGAGAGAGAGAATTGCTATGGGTCATTGCAAGGCAGTTGGCAGTTACTAATTAAACATGTGTTCTAGGATATGAATTTCTGGAGATCACTACTTGTTTTCTGAAGCCCTCATTATCATTTAAGTGCTGTGAAATTGCTCTCTGTAGAGGTCACTGTAGAAGTTTAGATGAGGCAGCAATCTAAACTTCCATGAAATTACAAAATATTTTTTTTATATTATTTCTGGACTTGCTATCCACTCTCTACCCAAAGACATTTCTACAGTAAAGCAACTGAAAAAGAACAGCACACAATGTCTGAAATCATGTTTTTCCTCTCCCATAAACAGTAGGATATGGTTTTACTTCATACATAACGCCCTTCCACTATTCTTTAATTTAAAACACTATTGTTAAATATATCACCAAATAAAACCTATGTTCAGCTAAAACAACAGTTTATGTTTTTCAGAGAAAATGTTTTTAATGTACCAAAAGCTTTACTTTTATATTTGTAGCAATGCCATGCAGCTCACAAACAAAACTGCTTTTGGGCAGAGCACTCTTCTGTCTTTAATCCTCACTGCAGTTAATTGAGCAGCCAGGCATAAAGCTATAAAACCAGTGCTTAACCTAAGCAATATCTGAATTCTCCTTCTGCACTAGGAAATGTTCTATCAGTTATATAATAGTATCAGACAAGGAATATCTCAGTATTGCTGAACTCTTTATTTTAAATCTTTCTGAAAAAGAGAAACTGTACATAAACTGTGATTTGATAGTTCATAGGTTTTGTGTATGTACTTTGCATATATTCAGCAATGTGATTCACAGTTACAAAATATTACATAGGGAAATTACCCATTTGCAAACAGGACTACAACAATCAACTGCCAAAGAAGAGCAAGGTTCTCCCAGAGGTGGGGGCAGATGAACTGTGCTGGCACAGAGCACCCAGGGAAACTGAGGGAGACGACCATCAGCACTGCAGGACACTGACAAAACTGGCAGAATACTGTATGATAGTCTGATCATAAATCAGAGGAGTAACTAAGCCAGAGTGGTCTAGGACAGAAATGGCAAGCAAACAGTGCAATGCTGCTCAGCTAATGAAGCCATTGGCACTATGGTGGAGTAGTTTAGCTACCTCGTTGAAAAGGCACAGCCCTTTTCCTTGTCCATCAACTTTTGTTATCCTCTCTCAAATACTCAATTACACCTGCTGGGAACAGTATTTCAGGTTTTTGATTTGAGATGTACTTAAAACAGAGGGTTTTAAGGAAAAAGCAGACTGCAGGCCCAACACTGCACTGGGATACCAGCTAACACTACTCACACTTCAAGAGACATTTCAAACTACTCCAGATAGCCCAGATCCCTTCTCCTTTCCTTGATATATTAAATGTACTTACCCTGGGGAGATTAAATGAATAGCCACCAGCTCCACCCAACAAGCATATTTACTGGATATGGGCAATCCAAAGACACTGCTCACTCTTCCTGGGTTGTAATAGTTGTTCAGAACTTTCAAAGCAAACAAGACTCCTGCAAACAAGAAGAAATCACATGAAGAGAGAAATACTTGTGCACAAATAATAAAGAAACGCAAACAATTGAAGTACCATGGAGTTTCAAAGCACCATGAAGCACATTGCTGCATGCCAGAACAGTTCTGTTCTTTCAGTGATACTTTTCAGTGACTTAAAAAAAAAAGATACAAAAACTGCATATTTGTATAACAGCCAAATCTAAGCTGCTTTTTATTGTGCCTGCTCACTGTAGCTATTCAGGTGTTCAAAACAATACAAACATCATTTTAAATGGGAGTTCTAGTTGAAATAATTAACAAAATTAGTGAACTCAAAAAAATGTTCTGTGACTTGAGAAAAGCCTCTACTGAGAACAAGACAAACAAATATGTGTAAAGCTCAACAGTAGGTTCAAATTCTGAATTAATGGAAAATCATCTTACACATACTCCAGAATCACTTGTTTCTGAAAAAAAAAAAGTAGATAAATCACTTCTAATCACAGTAAATAGTATTAATTTCTAACTGACTGCAATTGTTTTATCATGCAACTGCCAGCCAATACAATGGAATGAATTCAGAGAACTTATTGGAAGTGTTTATGAAAAAGTCCCTCTCAAGAGAAAGCTCAAAATGGTCTAAGCAACTTTCTTAAAGGCTGACAAAGAAGGCTTGCCTTCTAAGGTTAGGTCCCAAGGACAGCAAGGAAATCCCCTACTTATCTAGAAATGCAGGGCTATTTTTCTACTTGACTGCAGATTTTTTAAGAGGAGTTTACTGACTTGAAAATGATCTGCTAAAGGAGGAGACAAGACCATTACTGGAAGGGAGATGACCAAAATCAGGTGTTTGTATGTTGCCAGCAGATGGAAATATAGGAGAGTCCCTCCAAAGACAGGCAAGAGTAATTTTAAACTGACAGGCTTTTCGAGAAGCCACCTAAGGATCATCATTGAAATGCTTACACAACATCTGAAAACCAAAGAGTTCAGACTTCAATTAACCAGCAATATTAAACAGAAAACACAGTTCTACCAGGATGATATTTTCATGTTCCAGGTAAAGTCCCTGCTGGTCATAAGAACATGACCAGAATTACTTTATGTTCATGCCCATAGGACATGCTTTAAATTTAAAAATAGGATAAGCACACTGATGTACTGATGTGACACTCATACATATACACAGATGTACACCTATGCTCTTTCTGCAATTAACATTTATTGTTAACAATAACAGTTATTGTTACATAGCAAATATACAGACTAATTTTACACATGTAAATTGGACCAACACTGTGTCTTACCTGAAAAACCTACACCACAATTCATTTCATAAGAAGGATCATCCAGAATTATCACAAGCAGGACTTCCAGCACCATGTAAACTACTCCAATCAGTACTGAAAATACTGCAATTATGTAGGCAAACCATATGCTCTTCAGCTTTCTTTCCAGCATTATGCCTTTCCAAAGCATGGAAATCATGTTATAATACAAATGCCAATCATCTGCATGGTGGAAAGGAGCAAGCAGCAAACGCTGCCAGTTCTTTCTCTGGACAGCTTCATTGACACTGAGACAAACTTCAGACAGTGGTCTCAAAGGATTCAGAAAGAGAAAAATATTCAGTACAAGTACCCCAAGGGTAACAGAAGGAATGTTCTGGAGTCCAACTTGAGAAATTTGATAAAGCAGCAAAAGCAGTCCAGCACTGACTCCTCTTTGCCTTCGTTCCATAGTTACTTCTTATTCAAAGAAATGTGAAGATTATTTCAATTTCCAGTCTTTTGTTCAATTTCGAAACCATACAAGTTTTGGAAATTCTAAAAGAAAAAAGAAAACTTGTTATGCACATATTGCAGTGTTTTGAAGCTCGTCACTGTTTTTTTGAGTTTTTAAACACAAAAAAAATCATTAAGGTAATCAACTGAGACCTTTTATATATCAGAACAAAAATTCAAGTGAGGAAAAAAAAATCAGAATTTGTAAACCAATACAAAACACAAATAAAAGAGATTTATACAGGTAATCCAGACAAGCATTGAGAGAAAAAGCAGTCTGCAACTTCTGTTTCACATCCTTCAACAGGGTGTACTTAATCCATTACTTAGGTATTCTGGACATGTTTTCATTAATTCTGATTCAGTCATAATAATTTGGATTTCAGGGAAGAAAACAGTTCAAAATTCTTTTCTAGAGTGTCAGTTTCCAGGATTCCTATCTTTGCTACATATTCAATTTTTTTTAATGACCCTTTTTCCAACTTTTACAAATATTCAAAACAAGCTAAGCTTGAAAACTAAGAGTTACAATTTTTACAAAAGGAACAGAGATACAGCTAAGTACTCCTAGATGCAATTTGAAAATTCTCACTGCTTTCCTAAGGATGAGAATAAAGAGTTTAGTTTAGAAGTAAGCGATGGAGAAAAGAAAACTATGGGGGAAATCATATACAAAACCAGCATAAAAAAATTTAAGAGTTGTAACAAAATTTTCATCTTTGCCTTATTTATGCCAGAGAACCCCAGGAGATTAAAGAGGGCTACAGAAACAGATCTGGCTAGAAACAGATTTGCTCTGACAGGAACTGACCAGAGAGGAAGCTGCACGGGATAACCCAGCACAGGGGCTGTGAGCGTGGAACCACCGGCAGAAGACAGGAAGATTCCCAGGATTTCAAGCTGGTTTCGAGGGCTACCCCAGCTTGGCCAATCCTGCTTCACCTCTGAAAACTCTGCAAGGTGGCCCAACCACAGCACAGCCTCTCCTCCCCTCCAGGGTGTCCCTTTGCAGAGCCACTGAAGACACACAACACATTATTCCACACAGAAGTATCAGTTATGTAGAACCAGCAAAATACAATTCCTCTTCAAAACTCTGCCACCAGGTTTCAAATGAAACCACCTGAAATAATGAGATATATACAAAAGTCTCATTTCAACACCCCATTAACCTTCTTTTTAGTATACATAAAGTTAATATACTAATTTTTTATTTAAATGCCTTTCCAATTAATACAAAATTATTCATCTTCAACATTTTCATTAGATAAACAAGCAACAATCTAATTCTTCTAGAGGACAGGAAGAAAAATGGCACATTTATAAAGGACAGCTCAAGTTGCAAAATTTAACCTTCCCCATTATGTCTGTTAGGATTCACTAATTTCGCATTTTTACAGACCATTCTCATGCCTGCAAACACTTCACTAAATATGTTTATTCAGGTATTCAGAGTATTCTTAATAATTTGATTGGGTAGCATTCCACAAAGTGAGTGAGCAGATGGAAAGGAAAAGCACCTCTGGATGATGTTATCCTGTAACAGCAAAAGGAGCTGGGAGACCTGCACAGGGTGGAACCTCAAGGACAACCAGCGAGGGGCCAGGCTACCTTCTCTGCTTATCCTGAAGTGAGGGAAGCACACAGTTCCATGCTAGTTCACACACAGAATTAATTAGTGCCACTTCTTATAATTATTTTTTTAGTCTCTGTATTTCTGTTTAAATCACATTTATATATATTACAGCAATTTAAGAGAAGAAAAACCAAATTGGTTGTGGTTTTTTATCCCTAAAATGACTGCAGTAAACCAGAATGCATGTAAAATGTATTTGCTACATTACAATGAAACTGACTACATTTTCCCCAGGTTATTATCTTGGAAATGCTACATGATGGCTGAGCCTAGCCCAAAACAGAGTGAAAACAACAGAAACATGCTTTATACCATGCCTCTTGAACATGTAGCTTCCTACTCTGGTGCCTTCTAAAACAAGTGTCTCCTGATCACAATTTAACTGCCACAGCTGTAAAGAGAGACCACAGCTGTAGCCCTAACAAAGCTCAAATGAACAAACTTGTTAAACTGCAAATTGGTCATTGCAGGTAATTATATTATCAGTCTTTGACTTTAAAGTCAACATTACCAAAAAAATAGTTAATCCAAAGTTTAATCAATGTCATTCTCTTTTTCCACACTAGCTCTGATATCAGGTACCCCAACACCTCCCAATATACTTATAATCTTCTGCCCAGACCTCTGGCTTTTCTTGTACCACATGCACAGTTAATCTTTTTCATCACAAAACAGCAGACACAAAACCTGTTAGAATTTGAAAGTGAACATCCTTTAAATGCAAGTTATGAGGAAACATCAAAATCTTGCCATACCATGTTGTTCAAATTGTCAGTCTTGTGTTTTAAAGTTCCCATCTCTGCTTCTGATACCCTTAAATTCCCACTTTAAGTACTTTCAACACCCGTGCACCTAAGAAAAGAAAGCCTCATGCAGCACATAGCCAGATAATAATCATGGAACAGGATTAGGAATGTTTTCCATCATGATTTCAGCAGCACTGGTTATCATAAACCATTCCCATTACTAGGAGCAACCAAAAATGTCAGCCAAAAGACATTTGTGTTTGAGTTAAAGGAAAAAAGATCCCAGACAGAGAACAGCAGTTATTTGAGAGCCTCCTTAATGCAACTCCCTTAAAACATATAGAGCTTTCAACTGTTTGAACATTCCTCCTCCTCCTCTGTTCATTAAAAGTCTAATGAGGTTTGAAACAATGAAATACTTTTTTTCCTTTTTCTTTTTTTTTTTTTTGAAAACATGCCACCTACCTCAGAATGTACAAATTTCCAGAACAGACTAGAAAGAGACATTTGTCTTGCATCCAGGCTGCCACGTGTCTGCATTTTTGTCGCCTACTCAAGATAAATGTCTGAACTAAATATTCTTGGAATTTGTTTGTTTGTTTCATACTAAGCAAGTCAAAGCATTTTACTGTGACAAACCCCCTCACTCACTTGGCAACCATAAAATATTATGACTTCACATTACAAAAAAAATAATGTAATAAAGTAAATATTTTAGTAAATATCAGTTAAAATGAAATGTTCTACTGTCTTTTCCTATAGCTGTAATTTGAATTTAGAGGAAAAGAAACTCCCTGTGCCCTTGCTCCTCCTAAGACAGACATAACTACCCTGAAATTTTGATTTATGTCTATGCAAAACCAAATACACTGGAAAAAAATGTGTGCATTCAGCCTACGTGTTCAGATTAGTGCTAGACCAATGTCAAAACCTCTTGAAACATGAAGGGTGAGTATCAGATCCCAAGCACAAAGCATTCCACAATAAAGATTAAGCCTCAACAAGCCCACACCACTTGTCTGTGAAGATACAGTCTCAGGACACAAAGGCTTCTCCAGGTAAAGCAGAAACAGTGCTTTTAGGGCAAAAGAGAAGGGCAAAGGAAGCAGGAACCAACTGTAAACACTTCGACTGTGGCCCTCAAACTTTGGAAAGAGGTGGGGAAAATGCCTAACAGAAAAAACAACCAATGCAAGGAAAAATAAACTAAAAATTTGAAACATAATGAATCATCCTGTTTATATTTAATAAGTATGCAAGGAGAAGGTCAGCCACAAGCTGTCAGCTACAATAAGCTTTGAAATGTCCAGTCAACTACATAGTTCATAGCATAGACAAGGTTCTGACTTCATTATAAAATTAATTACTTCATAAAGAACAACTTCTGGATTCATCAGATGTGCCTTTAAATGGATTTCCTTCACAAAGGAATACTGAATGGCGAACTCAAAAGACATAGCATTTCAGAATTTGGTGACAGAAGTCACACATCTGCAATAAAAATGTTTTAAAGCAATTTAAACTCCCTTACTGAGACAATTCAAAGTTAAATATTAACGTTCAATGACTTCCTAAATGGCTACATCAATGTCTTTTTTTATTATGCAACATTTTAAATTTCATTCAAAGTTTTCTGTGAGAATAAAGAAGTTCTTTTGCCTCTTATATCTGCTTCAGCATGAAAACTGAAAATCTTTTATAGATTTTTAATCCTCTTAGGTACCACTAAAGGAGGAAGTCCTTAACAAAATAAGCTTTTAAACTAAAAACTTCACCTTAAAACTGAAATTGTGTTCTGAAGGGTGTAACCATTACTGTTCACAAGAAAATATACACATGTTAAACAATTCATGCCAAGAATCATTTTAACCACCTTATCCTAAAATAAACGAGACAGCTTTCACAGGAAAGAACCCAAGGGACTAGGTCATATCTCTCTCATAACAGACAGCAATTAGTAACTGCCTTTCAAAACACCAGGATACATCTACACTAATTGAAGTTGGAGAAGTGAAATAGTCATAAATATTTAATATCACTGTACTTATAAAGGAAAGAGGATGTCACAGCTTAAAATAAAAATACATCAAAACAACAGTGAACTTCAGATTAGGCCACAGCTGAGTTTTAACTTCACAGATATTTAACTCAGGGTCAGGGATTTGGGGTTTGTTGTTTGTTTTTTTTCCCCACTCAATTGCAATTGTTACAAGAGTACAATGTTATAACTGGGTAATCATACTAAAAGAGCATCCTCCTTTATCTGAAGAACTTTTTAATATTACGAAAAATTAAACCATCAAAGACTGCCTGACAACACTTCAGAAATGTGAAGCACAACAGCTCTCACAATTTTGGCATTCCTTGATAGCTTTGAGGGAAAATTTGTCTGCAGTGCGTAAGAGAAAGGAAGAACAGGAAACACACTTTCTGAAGAAATCCATTTTAAATAGTACTGGTTAAATAAACAATTCAGAAACACATGCTTCCTGTTACTACCGTTATACTACTGTTGTCAACACCTCCAGTCTATGTCAATAAAAACCAGTTCCAGGAGAACATCACTGTGCTATTTCAGGAAATCAAACCAGCTCAGGTATTGTTAATTACATTTTACAGACACCTGAATTACTCAAACTCGGTGTTTAACAACTGTAAGAAAGCTTACCAAACGCAGACAAGATATACCTGCCTTTGCTTCTTCTTCGATACAGCTGCAAGTTATATGCAGTTTTTGGGGGTAGGTTTTTTTGTTTTGTAGTATCAACAAAGAAAGGGATAAAGTTGTGGCGAGTTATTGATTTTTTTAAGAAGCTGTTTCTAGTTTAGAAAAGTTCTAGTTTATAATTTATAAAAAAACACCACTGTAGAAAATGGGGAGAACGAAAGCAGTAAGCCCAAAGTGGGGCGGCCGTGAGGAGCACGGCTCATGTGCACCTGTGGCTGCGGATAAGCCCCGCGGGCTCCCGACACCCGGCTCCTCCTGCGCACCACAGCGCGCCCGGGAACCGAGTCCACAGGCACGACGCTGGGTGTGTGTATAAAGATAATGGCTGTGAAACAGCGAAATATCGGCGATTCGACTTCTCAGGCCGAAGCCGAACTTCTTCACCTCCATAATTCCCACCACTCCTTGCAGCGGCGAGAAGGAACGAAGCGCGGCGGAGGGAAACCTCCTACAAAGCGCAGCTTGGGGCCAGCTTACAGAGCCCAGGCCCCGCTTGTCGGGGCTCGCACTCTCTGCAGGGCGGGGCTCCCCGGGTGTGGGCCGCGCCCCTCACGGCCGGGGGGCCGCTCTCCGCCGGGAGGCGGCGGCAAAGGCAAGACAGGAGGAGGGCAGGAGAGCAGAATAGGAGAGCACAGCAGGAGGAGCCGCGCAGGGACGAGGAGGAGGTGGCGACGGCGGCTCCAGCATCCCCCCGCCCCTGCACTCACGTTCTCCGGCGGCGGCAGCACCCGGAACCTTGCGCCGCCCCGCGTGACCCGCGGCCGCCACTCCGCGGCGAGGGGCGCGGCCCCGGCCCCGCCCGGGGAACGCGCCGCGCATGCGCTGGGGCCGCCCCGCCCCAGGGGCGCTGTGCGCGGGCGGGCTGAGGGCGGAGGGCGGAGGCGGGAAAGCTGAGGCGGCGGCTCGGGGCGGGTATTGGCCGCTGGCACTGCCCACTATTAAAATACATAATCAGGTTTTCTTTGAGAGCATTTTCCTGCACATGCAAAACAGTAACTGGTTCTGTAAGTTTAGTAGTTCGAGGACCTTTTCCCAAGCGTTAAAAGCAATTAGATGAAGACATTGCAGAATCACAGAATCAACAAGGTTGGAAAAGACCGCTGAGATCATTAAATTCAACCTAGGACTAAATACTACCGTGTTAAACGGACCATGGCACTCAGTGCCACGTCCAGTCTTTTTTTAAACACCTCCAGGGGTGATGACTCCACCTGGGCAGCCCATTTCACTGTCTAATCACCCTTTCTGTGAAGAATTCCATCCTAATGTCTAAACTAAACCTCCCCTGGTGCAGCTAAAGACTGCATTAGTTTCACTTTTGTAGAGTACTAGTCACTGGTGTCACTGTATTATTCCCCAGGTTTGACACAGATATCCAGACTATGAGCTTTTTTATTAATATTCAGTAGGGAATACACTGGGCAAATTATAAGTGCCTGAAATAACAGGTTCTCATATAAATGTTGGCGAGCTGATGGTGCTCGATATGTGACTAGAAATGAATCATACGAACCCCATAGCCAAAGCTACATGTAAGCCGCCTGATTTTGCTGTCGTTTATGTGGCACTCAGGTTTCATAGAACATTTTGGCAACTCGTACAAGTATGTCATACAATTTATAAGAAAATTGCATTCTGCCCTTCCAAAAACAGCACACAGCTCAGCAGACTGGCAGGCATGAAAGGGGCTGAATTCCTAGAAACAGGGTGGAGATCAAGTTAAAGGAGCAGGCTTTGCCAAAACAAGCAACTTCAGCATAGTCCTCGCTTCCAAGAACGAACAGAAGCCAAAAGAGGCGGGCAAGGCTCAGTGTGTGCCACCATTTAGACACATTACCTTAAGCTCCTTACTTTTGGCACATTTAGATCTGTTACCTCAATTAATGCTAATCATAATAATTCATCGAAATCACACGATGTGGGAGTTAAAAGTGCCTGAACTGATAGATTTTTTTTTTACCATACACTAGGTTTTCTACAACTGGCACCATTTCCTGTAACAGCATACTCCATTTTCAGGCAACAATAACTTCAGTCCATAATTCTTAAAGATACCATATTTCTTGCCTCAATACAGGCCCAGATCTTATTACTGGATGTACAAGTCCTGAGGCTGTGACTCCTTTCTGGGACCTAGAAGATTGTAGTTCCCTTCGTGGGTCAATCTGAGCAATTGTATATTACTGTTCTCTCTTTTCAGTTCCTTAATGATATAGCAGGGATAAAAAAAGTCACAGAAAACAATGGGAGGCTAAGGAAGTGAATAATGTGTTCTAATGCTCTAATTAATGGGCCACATATGTCGCTAGATTTTAAAAAAACCTCACCATTGTTCTTATACTCTTTACCCAAGTGTGGGACTTTATACCCATTAAGATCTTAAAAGTTGGCATTTTTTTCCTTGTTCTACACAAATTTTACTAATATCTTGCCAAATCTTCTCGGTTAGTTTATACTTATATAAATAGCTGGTTAGAAGAAAAAAACCACCTTCTGCTCTCTTTCTTTAATCTCACACCACCATTCACCTCATGGATTTAATTTTTGGCTGAATGTTAATTTTTCTTACCAGTAAAATTGAATGAAATAAGAAACACCGTTCACATATTACAACTTTTTTTTTTTTTACAAATTCTACATTTGATATACTTGTGCCATACAAGCTATAACTCAGTTTTCCTCAACATGAATAATGTTATTGAGTAAGAATAACTGAAGTGCTTATGCATAAAAGGTTGGTTGAATTAATTTAAGACAATATCCCTTTCCATTTAAGCAACTATTAACAGTATAGGTTCTGTTTCCTGGTTATCTCTGGCCTGATTAGGAAGAGAATTCAGCTCTGGGAAGGAAAATAAAGAAGAAAAAACCAAAAGCATCATTTTCCTAACGCGTGTGCTCCTGGTACAGGAGTGACGCATACGGTCAGCACTGCTTACGCCTTACTGCTAACTATATAATCCATGTAAATATTTATCATACAGCTATTATCAGTGTAAACATACAGCTTAGTCATATGTTGACCCCTAAGGAAAAAGTGACATTGAGATCTTTGCTTAATAGCAGAAAGTTTAAACATGTTTTAGAAGCAATAGAGCAGATCTCAGAATACTCACTTTTTCGGAGGGTTATACGGAGGCTTTTCAACATGTAACAATTGCAAAGAAACATCCTGCTATGAATGCATGGATGCAAATTAAATCCATATCTGAAGGTTATTTTTCTAATTAATGCTGGGAATCTGATAGCAGCACATTTGAAACACTGTTTATGTTAATCTTGAAGGAACTAGTTAGGACTAGCTTGCAAATATAAGAAGAATGCCGGAGTGTAGTTATGGTGAAGGAGCTGTGGCTTTCCCAGACTGTCAGTACGTGACAGTGTTTACAAAAAGCAGAAGAAGAGAAAAGCGGTAACCCAGAATTTGATACACCGAATATTATGAGTCTGTCAGAAAATTAACAAAATACAGATGATCAAAGGATCAGTTTAAACATGTTATTAGTTTATATACACTGCTACTATTCTCGTTTTGAAAACAACATAATGCCTTGGAAACTGTGGAGACAAGCCCTTCTGAGAGACAGATGGAAATAAGATCTGATAGTGAATGTTTTGTATGAACTCAGGGCTTACTCTTTCAGTCTTTGATCTAACATTAATTCTGCTTTTACTACTTTACTAACTTCTTCCTTGCTGGCAGGTTACTTTCTCCAGTTCAGCTGCCAGCATCGCTACACAGTAACTTTATAATACAATATGGACAAATGGAGGGAAAAATAGAAATGCTTTCTCTCCAGCTTACAGAGATAGAATATATCCTGGAGGTTCTTCATTTGTTCATATAGACTCCCAGAAGACATAGATGAAACAATAGCTGGAAACTAAAGGAGTATCTTGCTCTTAATGTGGGCTAGAAGAAAGGTTTCCCAACACTTACAGCCAAAGGCATCTGATCAGATGATCAGTCATCTCCTGCTTATCTGGATGCTTCCATGCTGCAGTGAGACACTTCAGTTAAGCTAAAGCATTTTGAAAAAGCTCAAAAGCCTGAGCTGCTGTATGAAAGCAGACAAGAAGGGAGTAGACCAAAGGGTAGTGTTAAGGAAATGAATTTGTGAACTATGCCAAGAAGATGGTACCAGGCAATCCTTCTGTGCAACTGAAGAGCTTTCTAAAAAAGGTGTCAAAAGCAAAGAGAATAGGATGTGACATCACTGATGACAACAAACTATAATGTAAAAAGTTTTTTGGTATGAAGTAACAAAAGAGTAACCTGCTGTCATCTAAAACCAACTTTAAAAGCTGCATATGCAAACATTTATCTCCCTTTTGCTTGACCTCAGGAATAATAGTCAAGAAGTTGTTACTTGTAATAATCCCTTAGGCAGAAAATATTCTGTTGAATACAGTTGTTCAGGTTTTTTTCAGTGGCAGCACAATTTACATCTTATCATTCACAGTTTATAGAAATCATAAAGTATATTCTGCTGCTGGCAGGGAATTTTTCTTAATACTCTAGCTGTGAAAATTTTGTGATTATTTCCCATTTCTATAAAGCATTCATGTAATGTTTTCTGTTACGGAAACATGGGGCATGATCCAATTTTTTATGAAATTTGAACTATATTATAACAAGGATGTGTCAGTATTCTGGTGACATTTGTGTGCTTCACTGGCCTGCAAGATGCCAGGACAGTGGAAGAAATGGCCTTCCCAAGGGAGATGAAATGTCGATTTGCTGTTCTCCCAGGTTCCCAGCTCTCAAAGTTGGGCTAATCCAAAGGCAATACCAGAGGGCTTTATCTGGCACACCTTGTAAAGAAGGATTTGTCAAAGATAGCACAGTAATTTCACCAGAAATTACATTTAAGCCCCTTCTTGGAAGGCTTTTCTTGCTCTGTATTTTGTTCTGGATATATGAGTAGAATTCATGCACTGCATGTTTTTTTGTCTTGTATGCTAACCTTGGTCCTACATTGTATATGCTCACTAGCCTGACTTCAGTTCCCTGCAGAGAGGCTGAGAGGCAGAGGCAGGGGTGAGGAAGCATTTGGAAGAGGGGCTGATACAGGCAGTAGAACACTTCAAAAATTTTACTTCACAATTTGGTCCTTTTATTTCTGTTTTCATTCAAAGAGGAAAGCTTTATTTCCCTTGGAAGTTTGAATCCTGGAAGTTTTAAGGAGACATAGTATGCCATAATATTCATAATATCCATAATATTGAAATGGACATTATTATTTGTTTGGGGGTTTTGTTTGTTTGTTTTGTTGGTTTCAACTTCCTAAAGCTGTCTTTAACATATTTTTATTTAACAAAACTAAGCCTAATGAAGGCATCTGTCACAGCTCAGAGTGCATTGGTCTGCCTTAATTAGGCCTTAATAGTGGCTGACCAGCCTCATCTGGGTCCCCTAGCCACACTCCCTGCTCGTGGGCTCAGAGCCCTATTTAAGGTCAGCCTGAGGCTCTGACTCCTTCTCTAAGCAGGCCTGGACTAGGGTTGGTCTCTAGCTGCCACCAACCTTGCCCTGGCCCTTGGCTGAGGTTCTGTCTCCAAACAGCTTGGACCAGGGGTAACACCTGCTTTTGACTTCCTGCCCTTGTTTTTGCCCTGCCTCGGCCTCGTGGGCTGCCTTGTGGTTTGGATCCTTGGCTGAACCAGCTGCTATCCCTGGACCTTTCCTGCCCCTTGCTCAGGTGCCTTGCAGCTGGGTCCCCTTCATAGAGGTTGTTCTAGCGTAAGGAAGTGAATTCAAGGCAGTGAATCTGAAATTGACAATTCAAAGCTGGTAAGCTCTTTAGAAGCATTATTTTCACCTTTTTCATTATTGTTTTTTACAATATTCAGCAGAAATTATGAGACTGCTGTAGAAAGCAGTAAAGTAAATGAAGACCATATTGGGATTTTGAAGCACCTAAGTATTTTTTAGCATAGAAAGTAATGCTTGAGTTGTAATCAAACTACATAAAACTATTGACTATCACCAAACCTGAGAGCTTATATTTTGTACCTGAGTGTTATTCGGGTTCAGCTCCAGAGAAATTGCACTCTAACCTGATAAACTAGAATTTTCTGGCAAATGCAATATATTGTATTGGGTTTGCTAGTATAGATGGGAAAAGCAGACAAGCTTTCAGGAGCACAATGCTTTATTCAGATCTGAAATAGAAGCAATGGTCTTCAAAGCTCAATAAAAATTGATGTGTATTTTTTTTAAACTGCCTTTAGTGCACTGGAGACCACTGATAGCAGCTGGTGGAAATAACTGGTGAGCCTGCTGGGGATGATGCTTTTTGCAGTGTATGTAGAGCAAATAAGCCTCAGTCTTTACCTTGGTTTCAAATAGCAGCTTTCACACTCATTTTTGTGGTAGTGCTGCTGTGGCCACAGTGATTGCCTAAGGACAAAGACAGATGTGCCGTTTCTTGTCAGACCAAGAAAAGCAGGTGGAAGCCTTCCTTCAGACCTGGAGCAGCAGCAGGAGGTGGCTCCATGCTGTCCTCCCGTGACTGCTTGTCGTGACATGCAGCAGAGCAATGCTCTGATGTGGTGCACTTGCTGAGCAAACAGCTACAACAGGTTGCTGTCTTAGTACTCCTGTTGATTTTTCACTCTGCTGAAGATGATTGCCTGTCAGTCCTCTGCTGATAGTGCTCTCTAATCTTCTTTAAAAAAAATCAACGAGGTGCCTGGGATCAGCTTGAGGCTGTATCCAGGGCTTGGGTGGGGCTGGAGCAGGCCAGATTCACATCGTGCTCTGCATGTGCTGAGAGCCAGCACAGCTCCCAGCTAGAACAAGTAACAGCCCCGGGCTGTCCTGTCCCACAAGCCATCTCCAGTGCAGGAATCACCCACTTCAAAGGCTACCCCTGGAAACAGAGCAGAGGTCAGGGCAGAGGGCTTTTGATTGGCAAGGAATGAGCACCGGCAAGGGCATAAAGACAGTGCTCAGCCATCTGCAGGGGTGTTTATGCAAACTTTCTAGGACTTGTTCAGGTTTCTGGGGATCTTCCAGCTTTCTAGGTAGAAGGGCAAGTTTTTCAACCATTAGTTAGATGAACCCTCCCTCTTCCCAGAGTCAAAGAATTCCCATGGGGATTGCCCTGGGGACCTCTTCCTCCTCTTCTAAAAACTTATGAGAGTCTATTTGAAGCTTTTTCTTTCAGCAGCTCACTAATGTGTATTTCTGCTACCTGTCACATTTATTTCGATTACTCGTTCTGTGTTTGAATTTGGTCCATGTCCAATGAGCTTGAGAAGTATATTTTTTAATTACTTTCCTTGTTCTCTTTACTGGCTTTCCATCTGTAATATAATGGTCCCTGGCAGCTTTCTGGCTTTTGGCACTGCAGAGTACCTAGATCAGTTACAACAAGGTAACTTGGCGTTCTGTGCAGCCGCCTGTGAGGATTTCAGCCAGGCCTTTGCTTGATTAATGAGCACTGGCCTATTCTTGAGATAAATTCAAGCTGGATTTTGCCCAAGGGCTACAGAGTGGGCACTCCAGGGAGTTTAGTGGAAGAAATCTGTACTTGAAATGACTTCTCATTGAGATCTGTTTACTTAATGATTGCTTGCATGAAGGTAATACCACTGATAAAGAGGAAAAGGCAGTCAAAATTGTCAAGAGAAGTACATCCATTAGATTTTTTTTTTTTCCTCCTACTTGTGTATTACAGCCAGTTCCCTCTTGCAGGAAAGATTATATGGCACACCCTATGCTGGGCCAAGTCCCTGAGGTAGGTGGGAGTTCACAGGGTGTTCACTTGCATCTGCATGGTGCCTGTCAGCAATGCCATTTGTACATCAGGGGCTTGGCACTGAGCAGTAATCCCCCTCCTGCCCCTCCCAGAGCTACTTTCCTTCATGATGACTGGCATGTCCCTGTTGATATCAATCACCAATCAGGTGTATTAGCATGTTTTAGTTCATTTCCTAAAAATCAACATGTGACAATTTTACCTGCACGCTGCTCTCCCATAACTTTGGAATCAACTGACCAGTTTCAGTCTCCTCTGCCAGAGGTATGTGTTGCTGGTGGGCTGCACCCCACACCTCCTGCAGCTGCCATGCATGGTCACCCTGCCTGGTGAGGGGAGCTGCTCTTCGACACTGATGGGAATGGCCAGGGTGTGCTTGCCAGTCTCAGGGTTGAGCCCCAGTTTGGGAGACATAGCAGGATACCAATTTGTTCTAAAGGGCCTGGCCAGCACTGCTCATCTGTAGCTGTGCCCCTTCCTCAGCTGGGCCTGTGCAGTGGGTTTGTGAGGAAACTCATGAGCTTTACCTGCCCCTACCCTGTGCTGGTTCTTTTCTAAACAGCAGATCAAATGGGGCTGGGTGGGAGACTTCAGGGAGACTTGAAACCCTTGGGTGGAAAGTGGGAAGCAGGGAACCTGAGGGGTAAACAAGCAGTGTATAGGGAATGTGCCAGGCAGCTGACAGTTCTGTGATTAAACTTGACATTCAGACCAGGCAATCAGGGTTAATTTTTCTGCTATTCATGACTTCTACATCTATAAGGAGTTGGACAACTGTTTTGATGGACCATTGGGGGATGGGTGTTGAAATACTTAGCAAAAAAATCTACCAAGAGTATAAACTATGCAGTATTTGAGTGCTTCTGTTGCTGTATCAAAGTGTTTCTCTGAAGGAATCATATGTGATTCTGCAAATCCCAGGTTCATTTAAAGAAGGAGAAGAAATAAATGGATATGTGCACAAAAAGTCAATGCACTGAAATGAAAAAGCAACAGAAGGCAAAACACAATATGTGTGTTTTTAGAGTATCTGTCAATCTAAAATAATAAATAAGTAAACAGAACCTTTTTAATTTGTTCAAGTGAATCCCTTTCAGGGCTGAATTAACTAAAGCATATCCCTATGAAATAACCCTCATTATATAAATCAGTGTGCCGATGGATTACTGATTTTGCAGCCAAAAAAACTCACCACTATAGGTGTGAAGATTCCTGATCATCTAATAAATTGATAACTTTGAAGCCTAGTTGTGACAATTTAAATGTCATCACTATTAAACAAGTTGCCAAAATGCAAACAACCATCCTAAGTCATTAAAATGTAATTATAAAGGACAGCTGGGTCTACTATCAATCTGGGCTGTGGGGACTCATAATGGGGAAAAATATGAAACTTTCACACAAACAGAATGAGATTGCTGCATGTGCCAGCCCCAGCCTGCTCGGGAAGCAGGGGAAACATGTATTCAGTGCATGCACAGTTACTGGTGCTCATGGAAGGCTTGCATTGCCAAGATGGACACAGGAGTCAGAGGCAACGTGACATCCATCAGATGTCTTCCATGTCTCTTTGCATATATGAGGAGTCCTTTTGCTTATTACTACGTCTGCCTTGCTAATGAGAGGCAGATAGACTGGGTGGCAGCTACAGCCTAGCAGAAATGCCAGTGAAGTGGGACTAAATTTGCTCTAGAGTGGAATGGCAGTGCAGGTGGTGTAATTGCTGTTTGGAAAACCAGGTGGGCTCTAAGTGATAATGAAGGTTTGCTTTTTGGCTGAGAGGAATAAAGGAAAAAGTTACTATTAGGCTTTGCAGGCCTAGACCCGATATGTTTATGAAACCTGTGTTTAGTTAAACTGATAACGAAGTTATTGAACTTTATTTTTTGTGTTTATTATTTTCTTGATACTTTGTTACGGCCGTGATGTGGGCAATGAGCCCAGTCCCTGTTATGTGTGGTGTAGCTTTAAATTCCCATTGGTTTCAGCTCCATCCCAGTAGGTTCTATCTTTAATTCAGCGATGCAGCATGCAGTCGATGAGATTTACTGCTGATATGCACCCTGGAAAGGGTGGAACAAGCTAGAACTGTGATACTGCTTCATTAAAATAGTAACCCCAAAAGGAGGCCCTGCAGTCTTTTGGTGTTTTATTTATATGCATTATGGAGCTACAACAGCTGCTGGCTTCCATAATTAAGCCCCATTTTCCCTAAATGTGGTGGAAAGGGTAAAATAAGTGAGAAATGCTGATCACTGGTAAAATTCTAAAAGAAATCTTTCATATGTCTTGATGCATGCAACAACTCAAGTATTGGATAGCTTCTTTTTTTGAAGCTTTTATAAACCTGAATAGATTAAAAAATATGCATGAATGCTTGTGTATCATTTGAAATAGTGGAATTCTTTTTTTCTAAATGCCAGCCTATGGCACATTCTTCTCAAAATGAAGTTGCAAATAATTGCAGGGTGTGTTCTTACTCACTGGTGTTCCTAAAATATTTAGGTATCAAATTAATGTATCTTTTTTACACCCATGAAGTAAATTCTTGTGGTGCCTTGGGGCATTCATTGTACTGAAAAACTTCTCCTTTATTTTCACTGAGAAATGTCTGCTATTGCATATGGGTGTTCACAAACCATTCATTTCCTTCCTTTTGTGTACTTGGAAATGATCTAATAACTGAGTGTTCTGCTGTAATTATCTACCTTTCACTTTTGTAAATTGTAATTTTTGTTTGTTTTGAAATGAGAATCAGTTGGTATGGAGCTTAGAAAAACATTTAAGATTATGAACTGGTTCTAATGAACAGATTGTTTTCTGATGCAAATGGAAAGCCAAGTTGAGAGAGGTTTCTCTTTTTTATGCAGAAGGATGCAGCCTCTCAACAGGCTTTGTCCTTATTTTTTGGCAGAATTGGACTGCCCTACTCAAAAGTATAAACAAGCCACAGGCTATCAAAACAGAAATGGGACACCAACCTGCCAAATATAGGGGAATGAATAAATGGAAGAACAATAAAAGTCAGTAAAGTAGGAAATCTCATGTGGTGTGAATGATTTCCTATATAGCGTAAGCAAGTTTTTTCTGCTGTTGGTTTCACACAGCTACACTAAGCATGAATAAATTTTTGTCACTAATGCTGTTATGAAAAGCATGCAAATTTGAGAGATCACACTGGCTAATGGGCAGAATGGTTATTTTGGAAGGAAAAATAAGCTTGCCTACAATTTTCATTCACTGTCTCCCAATGTGAGATACCATTTACTGCAGGTTTAGGAAATTAAATGTTAGTTTTCCATGTGTACTGAAGAGGTTTGGAAATTAACTTAGCAAAGGTGAAGATACATGGTATTTCTCAGTGCACAGTGAGAGTTGGCAAGATGACATTGTAAAAAATCCTTAGTAATCGGCAGTTAGAAAGTCTGCAGGGGATGAGGTCAAAGAAGGGTTAGCAGCTGACATCAAATCAGAAGGCAAATGTGCTGACCCTTAATCATAGGCTTTTGCAGGCTTTTTTTGTACTGCAATTCAGCATAACATTATTGAATTCACCTTTAGATTAAGCTGGTCTGCTTTGACATATACAAGCCCACACGCAAGTTAATGGCTGTGTCATCCACTTCATTATGCAAGCTTTGATAACAGACCAGCGAGGTGACCTCTGCAAGGAGCGCCACTTCTCAAGGTCCTTTACCATTTGCATTTTTGGTGAACAGAAAGTGGCACTCCCCATTTAGGTCATGCTGGATGATTAGTTTTGCATATACAAATTAAAACTGGGAATAGTAATCTGTCACATCTTTTTTTTCTTAGTGCAAAATTACTTAAAACTATTTAATTCAGCACTCTTATGAAAGTTCCCTGCTTCTGTACCAGTGCAAAATTTTTGGCTGTGCAAAGGATGAATTCTTAAGAGACAGTAGTTCCTGCAAAGGCATAGGTGTTAGTAGACTAAAACAAAACACAGTCAGAAATTTTTAAAGAACTAACAAATAAAATGAAGGTCTGGAAAAAAACAGGTTAAAAATGTGCATGCAAACCCTAAGTGTTCCATGTTGCTTTTATAAGGTTCTGCAGTCTTAGCTGGTGAGATTATTCTGCAGGTTATTTCTGCATTAGAACTGGAGTGAAAGGGGGCTTCCTGTGGCACAGTTCCTGCTAGTTTAACAATTACTTTCGGGTTGCTAATATAAGCTTAAAATAACACAATATTGATGTAATGTTATTTTTATTCAGAGGCTGTGCTTCTGACTTGCTCAGTTACACAGTGCTTACTCAACAAACCACACAGTAATCGGTAGTATTAAGGTCAATGGCAACAGATCTGTCTCTCACACTGTGCACTAGAGACAACATTTACTGAATATTGCACCAGTAAACTCATTGCTGATTCCCCTGAAGCTACTTACCTTTCATGCAGCTGTGGGAAAGGATTTAGCCAGGAGCTGGCCAGTGGGCTTATGACCTTCGTAGTCCTCAATGTGCAACTCACATCCTGAATCAGGCAAGTATGCAAGAGAGGGCTTGTTTCTTACATTGAATAATATCTGACCTTCCAGTGAGGTGTCTCCAGTGGGAATTGTGTGTTCCTTCAGTGGATGACCCTGATGGCATCCTTAATGACCTGGAAATCCACATAAAATGCTATCATCACAGCTATTAGCATAATACCCCAGTTCTCAGATACTGAAACTGCAGAACTCAATGACCTGATGTCTCCTGTTCACAAGGCAAGGGGAGGCACAAGTATGGGCCAGACTTTTCCCATGCCTGTTTTTAGGCTGCTTCTGAATTTCTTAGCTCCTATTTCACTCTTATTTTTGTATTCTATCATTTATTCCTGTTAACTGTTGCTGTGGTAAAGCACAGTTCAATTACTTTAGCACTTATACCTGAATTTGTGATCCTTATTTCCAGTGTATGAGGAGTTTCAAGCCAGTAGGGTAGGCTGATTTTTGTCTTCTCACAGGAGTTTAACCCATGAGTTTGGCCACTTCATTTCTGAGGAATGCAGCTGTTGAGGAAATTTGTCATCACAGATTAAAAGAAAATGGCTCTTAATGCTGCTTTCACAGAGACAACTTCTAATTGCCTGAGAAGCCTCTACTTTCTGCCTCTAAACAGATATATTTCACTTGCAAGTCTTAGGTCTTCAACGTATAAACTTACTGTGCTTTCTCTTTGAGGCTTGATTTGCAAAGGTCATGGATATAAAATATAGGATTTAGAAACCATGGGAAAGTCATCTGTGTTGTGCCACTACTCTGCTGGGGCAAGAAGCACTGCATGAATCTCCAGCTGCACAGAAGGGGGAGACATTGCAATCTATCAGCTGTAATCCTCATGAAAAAGACACCAAAAAAGTAACTGCTGGTTTATTCTTTCTGAAGTGACTGCTGCCAGGATCAGTCAGCAGGCTCAGCTGAGAAGGAGGGCCTGATGTACCTTTTCACACCTTGGTTTTAAAGTCCTTCTGCCACTAAAAGAAAGGCAGGGAGGGGAATTCCTGCCAAACCCAGAGTATGACTGTGCTGGTTGGTTATGCAGTGCTCTGCTGTAGGACACACCTGCAGGACCTTAGTGAGTGTGTGTTTAGGATGTTAATGCCATTTTGCAAACTGGATCCAGATTTTAAACCAAATTTGCTACAGAACTCTAATGCACCAGAAGAAACTGGGTATTCTACAGTCACTTAATTAATGTTAAGACATTTGAAGTTAGTTAAATATGAAACTGTTTCATAATAAGAATGAATTCCTCTGAGATACTATTTTTTATTAGTTTTTCTACTTTATGGCCAGCTTTGGACTGGAGGTTAAGAACAAAAGCTGGATGCTTCTGCTGGAATTCTCCATCCAATAATTACTCAGGGCAATGCTGTAACTTATCTTTCCATTCCAGACGTGACAACCCTTTCAGGTGATTAGGGGGAAGCAGACCTCTCAATTAAATTTTTTCAGGTTGTTCTGCAGACTCAGGAAGACATTTATACTCTCTTCATGTATTTAAGTTGATCTTTGTCATTCTGTGGCCTGAAACATCTGTTTTAAACAACAAAAGCGGGGATTATTAATCACTTTCCTATAGGAAGGATTTAATTCAGTAACAAACTGCATAGCTATAGAATCCTTCAATAACTGGAGCCTTGCTGATAGCATGGATAAATAGAGATTTTCATTGTATTGAGATGTCAGTCTTGCATCTGTCATCACTGCTAAATAATTTCTAAAGGCTTAAAAAGCCCAAGAGGTATCCTGTCCCTGGATGAAATACCAAATTCATTTGTTCCCATCTCCTGGGTGCTATTTTTGGAAATAGCAGAAAAACCAGACAAATCATTCTAGTAACTATATTCATATTTATAGTTTAATCCTATGAAAGGGGGATAAGTAAGGCACTTGTAGCAATCTTTAGGAACCAGAATATGCTTAGTAGCATGTTCACATTTTCTTTTTGGTGAAAATATTAAAATTGGAAAGTTGTGTGATCCTTAAAGATTTCTCTCTGAGAGGCAGTGGAACTCTAAATGGGCACAGAAGGGTGTCTGGAAGCAGTCCCTGTATGCTGACAGAAACAACATGGAAATGAGAGTGCAAAACATACCAAATAAAGCAAAATTTTTTACTTCATGGTATTTACACTAGTTTTGTACTTGTGACATGAAGCAATAAATACATAAGTGATCCAAACAGCTGGATAAATCTAACTGCTGCAAACCTGGGGAGATCTTGGGTGTGAAAATAAGCTTTGTGTTCTGCAGCTTGGCCCTTGAGTTTTGGGCCTTTAGCTCTGGATTTCTGCAGGTACAGGATGGGAAGTCAAGAGTGTGACCCTGCCAGTGTGTGCAGTGGGCTGAGCAACACATCTCCTAATCACACTGGGGTCACATGAAGGGAAACCCTGAAACTCAAACATAAGTGATCTATTTTACCACTTTCTCTCTCCCCTTTAATAATCATCCTGATTTTCCCAGATTTTACAGTTGGGCTTTACTGGCTCTTTTCAGTCTACCTAAATCCACCAATTGATAAATGTTTTCTTCCTGTCTATAGCAGAAAAACAAATGCATGTGTTACCCATTGTGAGATCCTCCTCTGCACAGCTGGGCTCATGTCTTGGGTAAAAACAGCTGCCTGCTGTACTTTGAGTGTGAACACCAGCATGTCAGCCTGTACAGGGAGACCATGGAAACAGGCTGGTTGTCAACTCTGTTTTTCTGGACTGTATGGCAAGGACATACTGAACCTGCTGGCTGCAAATAATCCCCAGTAGTGCTTTGTAAAAAATAATCTAATGCATGTAGGAGGAGAGGATGTATTTATGTAAATCAACTAAAGCATCCTTAAGAATTAATGTGCTAAAGTGGTTAGGAAAGCCAGCAGTGAATAATAGGTGTGGAGACCTCCTGTTTGTCAGCAGAGACTGGGAAATGGCTGAAGCTGATGTAGCTCTGTGCATGCCAAGTAGATACAAAATAATTGTCAGCACTAGAAAAACCCTTGATAGCAGTAACTCAAGTAATATGTTGCATTTAATTCAAAAGTATGAATATCATTAATACTTGTGTGTGCTGGCATGTAAGTACATAGCAAAATGAATTATTTCATTAATGAATATTAGCATTTCCATGGGCAATCTTTCTGGAAACAAACTTTCTTTTCTGTGAAGTTGAAGAAAATTAGATATCTGTAGTTCTTTCAAAGTCTGGCTTTTGATCTCCAAAATTGACAAAAAAATGCTATTTTAAGACAATGAAATTGTGGTAGATCATTTTTTAAATTTCAATTTATTGGAGGAGTCTGAAAGAGGTAGAAATCCTTATTTGTTTCTATTACCTATGTCATGCTGTGTGCAGTATTGGAGCAGCAAATAGTTTTTCTAATATTAGCATACACATGAAGGAGACCAGATGTCATGTAGTTTCCATAATTTGGCTTAATTTTAGAGAGAAGTGGCTACAGTACAGTTGACAATGCTAACAGCTAGTTAGATTTTTTTTATTATTATTATTTGTAGCTGTAGGGTGTGTAAAGATGCAGGTCTTGGGGTGGGTACAGATCCTGGCTGAGGAGCAGAAGAGCCTGAGGACTCCCCCACACAGAGCAGAGCCCTTGACCTGTGTGATGTAACTTCAGAGGCTCTGTCAATTAGACATGACATGGTCCCTGTCTTCTAAAGGAGCTATCAGAATTGAAAAAATTAAACTCCTGAATGAATGTTTCATTTGTAATGTTTATTCTCAGTTCGTGGCTTTGGTCTCATTCTGCTTAATGAGATTTTCCTTAATTCAACTAAAGCAGCTTTTCTATAGAAACATATGTGCATACATTAGTATTTCCTTTTCTTTCTTTATATTATCTTTTCTTTCTGGTGGATATTTTTACTGTAAACAGGAATAGTTTACCTTGGCCCTGGAATTAACAGTAACTTGGACCTCCTCAGTTCACTAATGAAACAGAGTTTTAACTGATATTATATAAAAAACCCTTTAAAACTAGCGCAATAACTGTTTTGTGGCCAGATCAACATTGTACTGGAATCACAGACTGTTTCCTATCTCCTTATTTTTTATATAAAGAAAGGACATATTTCTCTACTAAGTTCACAAAAATCTCAACAGCCAACTTTTGGAATGAAGGTCCAGTATCTGTTAAATAGCATTTTTTTCAAAGTACTCACTAGAAACAAATTATCTAACAGCCCTGTGACAGATTTATTTAGGGATAAACACACATACTGGCTTGGTAAACAGCTTTTAGTTGCTTACATTCAAGTTCTTTGCTTTGCTCCTAAAAGAAAAAATTGGACCTTTTTATGGCAGTCCTAAAGTAATTTCTAATCCAAACCACATCAGATGGAAGAAAGAAGATGAAAACCAAACCCCATTATTTTTATCTCAGTATTTTTTTGAGCCTGGCACATGTTAGACATAAATAAGACACCAAACTCTGAGTATTTCTGTAATTTAATCTATGTAAAATTTGACACTAATTGAAGAAAAAAAAAAAAAAAACCAAACTAACAAACCCCATAACCAAATTGTTTCTTACAGGGCAAAACCACTGGCTTTCTGGGACCAGAGTCTTGCTCAATTCTAAGCTATCTAACATATTAAAAATAGACAAATAATGTTTTAAGAAGGCAAAAAAATCTTAAGATTTCTTCCATGTGGTGTTTTCTTCCTTGTTGCTTTTTGAAGTTGCCATTACCATTACTAAATCCTCCACTGAAAAGAGCAGATCCCCATTGGTTTCAGCCCCACTGATGCATATGTTTATGGAAATGTAATCCACATTGTTTGGCCTTCCTGATCTTCAAAACCTTAAACCCCATTGCTTAATACAGAATCAGTGATTCTGTTCCTTGAATCAAGTTAGTATTTCTAATCTGAGAAATCAGTGTTTTCTAACCAGCTCTTTGGAGTGACCAAGACATTCCAATGTTATGGGGCAGGTGGGCATTTCTAGGTGGCTACTGCCCTTTGAGGTGCCCACACACCTGAAGGGTTTGCACAGGACTGGTGGGAAGCATCCCCAGTCCCTGCAGGACCTCCCTCCTTCTGCTGGTTTGCACCTTCAACTGAATCTATAAAATATTTGCAGGAACCAGGATCAGGCATTTTAAAGAATATTCTTGCTCATGACTTACTAATTAAATGTCACTTTATTTAAGCAATAATAGTAATGATGTTCCAGGTAAGTAGCAGTTATTAACTTCCATTAGGCTGAAAACAATTTCTTCAGCAATGTCCCTAAAATGACTGTTCTAATTTGGCATGTATTGTTTGAGTAGTAATTACTGTGGTAGCATTTTAAATGCATAGGGTGCCTTTCATTTTGAATAGCAAACCTTCAGTAAGTAGAGGTAGAAGTTGAGAGAAATTAATGGATTTTGACTAGACTATTCAGAACAGGCTAGAAAAGGAAAAATTTGAATCGTGTTAAAAAAAGAAATGTAGTTTGGGTTGCTCTTTCATGCAGACAGAACTCAAAACAATTGATAGGATTTTGTCTAAGATTTGCTAAATTTGCTTTTTGTCTGACATCAGTCAAGAAAATGTTGAGTCCTGAAAGTATGAAGAAAATTGAATAATATGAAAATGGGGTTTAAATTCTTTTAGTGCCTTCCTTTGCATGTCCAAATGCATGAACTTGCAGGCATACTTACCCATCAGTGGGCATATATGAAAATAAATATTTTTAGTATTTTATACACACTGCCCTGCCATCCACCCTGCAAATCCTCCCCAAATACAGATAAAATCTCCTGGCAACTGAGGAGGACTAAAACATAAAGCACAGTAATTAACATGCATATGTGTGCTTATGCCCTATTTTTGTATTTAAAATTCAAGGGAAGGCTTGCTGAAAACCTCCATGTGATGACCTGCACTTGAATCAGCTGCAGGTTCATCTAGAAATCAAGGGAAAACAGGTTTTGGCTAAAACCTGCCCTTCAGTACTTTAGCATACACCTTCATCCCTGATGTAAGGCCTTCTCATGGGGGTAGTGTTTAAAAATGTTCAGCAGAAATCTGCAAAATGGAAGTGATGACAGAGGAAGACTGGTAACAACTGCTTCCAGTTCAGGTGATTTGAAGATGAGTTCAGTTTAGACCATCTTCTTGCTATGCAAGATGTCCCAATTACCTTTCCTGGGAGATTTATGCCAATATGCAAAGGCATTTTGTGGGGAAGGTGTAATGAAAGCCAGTGTATAAATAGTGAAATTGCTACCCAGTGCTGCTTGCATCACACGAGCATATGGATATTCTCTGGGTCTTGTCCCAGAAAGTGTTGAGATATTATTGTTTAGGAGAGGTGTGGGATTCTAAGCAAGTCATTGAATCATTCTCTGTCCAATAGCCTCTTTTAAAAAAAGATCATTGAAATTCTTCCTGCAGTAACTAAATAGGATATTTGGCAGGTGCCTCAATGTTCCTGTTTAAATAATGCAGAATTAACATCACTATTTTGGAAACCCTGAGTGTTTCTTAAATAGAATAGCCAGGCTATGGATTCCAACACAAAGAGTGAACAGTTATCAAAGAACTCTTACATGACCAAGTGAAATTATTCTTAAAAGCATAAGCATGTGTGCTGCATCATACTAACGTCCATCTAGGTGCTCCTTGGTGACAGACATGTACAGGAGTAAGATCCATTAACAGTGGCTCTTCCCTAAGCATTCTCCCAGCTTCTGTATCTCCTGCAGTCCTGGAGCTGCCTGTCGTGTCTTTGTATCGCATGGACAGACTTTCCCAAGTACCTATCCACTGATTTTTCAAGTCACAGCGTTGTGTGGCAATGATTTCACAGGTTCATTCACACTAAAGAAGTAACTTTGTTTTGAACCTCCTAGTTTTAGTCCATGTTCTTTATCTTTTGTATTGGAACAATCAATCCTTTTCCCTTCTCCATACCAGGAATGATATTTCTAGGTATCTGTCACATCTCTTCGCAGACATTCTTTATCCAGTCTGAAAAATCTCAGTCTACTAGCTCAGTTTTCACTATCTTTAATCATGTGCTGTTAGTTTTTCCCAAATCTTTATTATTGTTTTCAAGTCCAGAAAGTAGAATTTTTCCACAGTAGGCAAGGGCAAGAGGTACAACAGTTAGCGCATGTTAAAAAAAAAAAAAGTTTCTAGTCTGTTTTCTCTCTTTACATGATAATTTCTAATCTTCTATTTGCTTTTTGACTGCAAAAGTGTTGAGCTGATGTTTTTAAAGAGCTATCTCTTACAATTCCAAGGCCATCTTCAAAAGTAGCTGTAACTAACTTGGAGTATGTCACTAAATATGTAAAGTCAGAATGGCTTTTTCCTGCATGCGTTTAAGCTCACTGTTTTATTGCCCAGCATCCCATTGTGCAAGAGGCTTTTCTGCAGCTCTTTGAACCTTCAGTAATTCTTTGAAAGAGCAGAGACCAAGGAACTATGTTCCATTTACAATCAGCAGGTCATGATTAAGCTTGATCATATCACACAAGGGAAAGCTCAAGGAATTTTGAATCACAGCTGGAGCCTGCAAAATGAGTCCATGTCTTCTCAGGTTGATAAAAATCAATAAATTTTGCCCACTATCACTGGACATAAGTCAGGTCTTTAGATAAGCTCAACTGTTAAACTCCTTGAAGAAAACCAGAGTAAATCTCCTTTTTCTCTAGGAACCATTGCTGAGTCTTTTGCTCTGTTATCCCATTTTTCAGTCTCCCCATTCCTGACAAACACGACTGAGGAATCATTCATGTTCAAACACCCGCAGCACATCCTGCTTAGAAGTAACCAGCCCTGAGGCCAGGCTGAGTGCAAGGCCAGCAGCAAAGGCAGCTGGTGACAGCAGTGTCCTGGTGGCCAGGGCAGGGCTCTGGCTGCAGGCCACGGGAGTCCTGAGCCCAGCTAACCCACCTCGATGGCCTGGGCTGGAGTAGGGGCTCAGCACAACCCCACCCCTTCACTCCTGTCCAGCAAAACAAGGTTCTTGGTTCTTGCCTCAGAAGGATCTGCCCTGTAGGATGCTGCAGGGATGAATATGTTTTCTACTTTTCCTCTGTAGCTGTTAAATGGCACTGTGGGCAGCAGCAGGCACATTAGCTTCTGCTTTATCTAGCATTCGGGGTTAAACACTGACACCTCAAAGATGAAATAAAGCTGACTGAGCAAGACTGAGACTGCTGCTGTCACCAAGTAAGCATGGAAAAAGCCTTCTATTTGGCTTTAATTTTCATACCTCTGTGGACTTGGCCACAGTGGTAAAAAAACCCAAACCAAGCCCCTGTGGACCTATAAAACTCCCTTGTTCAGTCAAAAACTGCTTGAGACCATTGCTTTAAGCTATGCACAGACAAAACTTTAAGCTATGCACAGACAAAACTTATTATAAATTAGATAAAAGATTCTGTAACTTGCCCTTTGAAATTCATGCTCCAGGCAATTTTGTCTGTGGTGAAGGAGACAGAATTAAAGCACAAAAAAAAAAGTAAAATCTGTGAAGCATCACTACAGTTTTTGAACTTATTACAGCAAGGAAATGTAAAGATAATAGATGCAGAGCTGAAGGTTGATCAGAGTAGCCTGGGAATTATCCAAAAGTCTTACTGAGCTTGCTGATAGTTTAGTGATCCTTCAGTTGGGATATCCATATTCCCAATGGAAAGCCTAGGAATGATGTTTTATCTTTTCTGGCTTCTTTAAACAAGGACACATAAAGCTATATAGGGAGGTACTAATGTACAAAAAAATATAATCTGTATTAATTAATTTTGATCGCTACAGCATAAATATTTCATATCAATAATATGCTCTAAATGCTGTTAGGAGTAACAGTGTTTTACACATGAACTGGAGAATATATGATAGAAAAATTCCTAATAAGTGAAGTATAGAAAAGATGCCTTGAACTTTTCTTGTTATTGTGATGCAGTGGGATACAGCTGGCAGCATAACAATTTAGATTCTTGAAGATTCTTGAAAGACACTTGAAGATTCTAATTAGTCATTCCATGTGTGTTCTTGATTTGCTTCAAAGAGATGATGGTAGAAGTCAGTGATACAAAATATATAATCATGGTATTACTGCCATTCCTTTAACAGAGAAATTAAACATCTTGTTTACTTAAGTAATGATTTAACTAGTTTAGAGATGGCCACACTATTTTTGAAGGAGTTATGCAAATTTCGTCCTTCCTGTTGATTTGAGAAAAGTAAATACTACAAATGAACTTAAAAATAAAATATGCAATCAACTGAACCCTGGGATGTGGCCCAGAGCATACCTGTGTTGGTGTGATGGACACAGAGCTGGGCTTTTCTCTGTACTGCCCAGTGTCAGGGTGAAAGGCAAAGGCCACAAACTGAAACATAGGAAATTCTATTTATATGTAAGAGAAATTTTACATCAGAAAAAGCACCAGGGGTTCCCTGCTCATGTTATTTGGGTACAATAGGAATGGGCTGCAGCTAGGGAGGTCACTGCCCCTGACCTGGCTCCCCTTCCCTGGCCGAGCAGCTTCCTGCTCCTGGACAACTTGATTCCAACTCATTAGGAAATTAAAGAAAATAATGTTCAGAAAGGTTTGATTTCCTGGGTTGTTTTTGTTTGTTTTTTTTTCCCCCATGAAATTCTGCCTAGAAATAGTTTTGTTTTAACTGAAGAGCTGGATGTGGAAAATGAGATCAAGCGTTTTAGGAGTAACTGGGAGTTGGGGTTAGAGGGAGCAACTTGTAGGTCAGTTGTGTCTGCAAGGTGAATGGAGGAAGGTGGTGAACAAGGGTAATTCTGTTTTTCTTAGGGACTTGCAGTGATGTAACTTCACCTTTGGGGAATTTTTTATTTGGGTTTGCATCCTTGTGAGAGAGTTTTTTGTTGTGGACCCAAAAATTCTAAAAGACTGTAATAACAAGTCTAACACCCTTTTAACAGAACAGTCAGATACATAGGAAAGTGAACAAAGCACATAGAGATGTGTCTGAGGAGAGAAAGATTGGGGAAAAGAGCCATAAAAGCAGTTGATGGCAGAGGCAAAAAAAAAAAAAAACCACAAAAAAAACCCCACAAAAAACCCAACAAAAAACCAAGAGCCTATGACAATCACCTGAAAAGATAAATGAGTAGTGTTTTTTTTTCCTTACTGCATTAAGGGTGCATGTTGAGTCTTAACTTCTGCTTTTACTCATTTTTGCAGCTAGCTGAGAATCTTTCTGTAAACAGGTAAAGGCTTCAAGAGAAACCAGTCTTCACTGTAATTTAGAGCAGCACTACCTCTTCAGTTACTTTTGGATCTTTGCAATTGCTTTCCTGGGATGCCATTTCACCAAGAGAGCATTACCAAAGCACAAGTTTTGATATCTCCCAGTCCTTACTGATCTGCTCTGCTAGGTTCAGGAGAGACACTGTGAGAACTAAGTGTCTCAAACACTTTACATCTCCTGAGATTACCCTATGCTAAATTAATCTTTCAACCACTTACTTGGGCAGATAAAAATTGGGAATTTTGATCCTTATCTGTTCTATTATACTCCTTCCCCTTCTCTATATCAAATAATGATGTTGTCTCCAAGAGAATGAATATGGAGATATACACACACACACACACATATTTTTTTATATATATATATATATATTCTGAGGTGTATGATCAGAATAGGGGAATGGTCAAAGGGTACTGCAGAAATGAAATTTAGGAGTTGGACACGGGTGCTAAAAAAGCAACCTCAATTTTATTCTTGTTTATTGAAGCTGAATTTCTTGTATAAAGAAACAGTGGTGTAGTGTGATAGCTATAGGTATTTATACGGAGAATTAAATGTCTTGGTTTGAACCCCTTTGCAATTAGTTACAAAGTCTGAATTCTCAGTCAAGGCAGGGGTAGTGTTTAAATAGAAACAGTAAGGGTATATTCTTCTCTTTGGTGTTTGGTGTGCACACTTACGTACCTCACAGAGAAGCACAGTACTTCAGAGTTTTGGAACTCAAAGAGCAAGAAAACAATTCCAAGATGTGGTCTGGCATGATGCAAACTAACTTTAAAAAATAGTTTTCAGAATATTCTGGAAGTATGTTATTGCCTGTTATTTCTGCTGGGCAAAGGACACGAATCTATAAATAAAGTTTGAAAACACTTCTGGGACGTTTACTGAATCCCTTTGATAACCAGATAAGAACTACCAGATTTTATTTTATCTGCAAAACCAGCTATTATTGAAGAGAATGTTCCCAGGATGAATGGAGCACATTTAAATATACTGTCTGCCCACAAGCTGTGGCTAGGACATGGTATGAACTGAATGAAACTGTCAGGGGAAGTTGATTGGACATTAGGAAAAGGTTCTTCACTGACAGGGTCGTCAGTCACTGGAACATGATCCCCAGGGAAGTGGTCAGAACACCAAGTCTGTCAGAGTTCAAGGAGAGTCTGGACAATGGCCTTTGTCAGATGGGTTAGTTTTGGCCCCATGAGGAGCAGGGCCTTGGCCTTGGTCATCTGTATGAATATCTTCCAACTCAAGAAATTCTATGATTATAGGACTGTCTCCTGCTTTTACTCTCAAATCCATTTTCCCTGGTGTGACACAATACAAGTCAGCTGGTAGTTTTTCTCCATCAAGAGATCATTCCACTTACATGTGTACATGAGTGGAACACCTGCCAAGAGAAAGAATCGGGCAGAGCAAATAATAGTTATTATATAATATTAATAACCTTACCTACTATGTGAAAATTGTTTAATTTAAAAAGTAGCCCATATATTCTGTGCACAAACATGCATTGCCATGCTTGTGAAGGGACAGGGAGAGGAGGTTTAGGTGCTATCCTCCTGCCACAGGAGCTTTTAGCCGTGGATGTATGGGGATGGTGCCCTCTTCTCACAAACATACCTTGTCATTAATGACAGCCACAATAGCTGATCTTAATATGCCTTGGGCTGCAATTCTATCCCACAGCTCCATGGTGTGGGCTGGGGGAGCAATTTCCTGTCCTACTTGTTGGATAGAAATACACTTGGTTTGTACTAATCTTTATCTCCGGGTATGTGTAACAGATTTATTTTCAGTACAGATATCTGGGTTTGTCATGATGAGCAATGGTGTGGAGGAAAGAATGAGGTGATGATATAGGTGATTGTTACAGCATGGATTGTCTTTTTTTCTCTCTCCTTACCAGCTAGACTCTGCTCTTGCATTAGAAATTGTCATGTTGTGTTTGGCAAACACCCTTAAACAGTTCTGTGCTTTATGGTGTTTTCTACAGGATATACAAAGGTGGTTTGTGCTGCTGCCTGTTGTCCTTTCTGGGTTCTCCATGTGTTTTAGCTGTTTCAGGGGGATTTTTCACCTTTTGACCAAGCAACTGCTCCTCTCAAATAATTGTATGGCCACGATCGGTGCAGCCGCAAACTTTGTAGTGCAGATGCATTAGAAAAGCCTCCAACTTATTTATCCCGTATTTGGAACTACACAAATCCAAACGAGAGTATACTTTTGTATTTAATTTTAACCTGAAGAATAGATAAAAGCATTGCCGTGGTGCTTTCACCGCTGACCAGCTGCAGTCAGTCTGCTCGGGTAAGCAGTGCCAGCTCAGGACGATTAGAGACCCGCTTCCCTCCCAGGCTGTCCAGGGTGACCCATCCTAAGTGGCACCAGGGAACGCCAAAAGCACCCCAAACCCCCAGCCCGGCCCCGGAAGGCACAGCCCGCAACCCGCCCGGGCGCTGTCCCGCAGAGGGCAGCATTGAGCAGCGGATGCGGCCGCAGCGCTCCCGCACTTGTTCCCGGGGCCCGGGGCAGAGTTGCGGGCGCGGCACGTCCAGCCCCGGCAGGGCCGCTCCCGCTGCACGCTCGGTTTAATCTAGCACGGAGCGACGCGGGGAGACAAGGGACCCACTGCACAGCCGGTGGCAGCAGTGCTGCTGGGGCCCGGCCTCGCCCGCCATGGAGGCAGCGCCGTGCCGAGTCCTCCCTCCCGCCAGGCCCTGCTGGGGACCGGCTGCGCTGGCAGCGCCGGGGCCGCGTCTGAGCCCGAGGAGCGGAACGAGCCCCGGGCGGGGCGGGCGCGGCCCCACGGCCGCAGCCACAGCGACTCCGCTCCCCTCCCCTCCCTCCGAGGCCGGCGGCAAGGGCTGCGGGCGGGCGGGAGCATCTCCCCTCCCGGCCGGGCCCAGGAGCCGCCACACTGCAGAGGCCGCCGGCGGCTGGTATAAAAAACACGGCGCTGAATGGCGTCTACGCCTCTTTACTACGCGCCGCGCCCCAGCCTGGCCGGGCGCCGCCGCAGCCGTGACGGACGGGCGGCGGCACCAATGGGGGCGCGGCGGCGGCGGCCCCGCGGCCGCGCTGAATGAGGGCAGGGCGGAGGGCGGAGCGGCGGCGCTGGCCGGGAGCCCGGCGGCGGCTCCGGGGATGGTCCACGCACTGGCGCCGTCACGTGTTGTTCTCCTTGGAGTGAGCCTGAGCCGCGGCGGCGGGCGGAGGGGGCTGGACTGCCGAGCGCGGCCCCCGCCGCCTGTTTTGGTGCGGGGCGCCGGGAAACTCCGAGGAGAAGCCGGCGGAGAAGGAGCCGCCGCGGCGGTGCCCGCTCCCCCGGCGGGCTGGGGCACGGGAGGGGGCCGCGTTGCCGGCCGCTGAGGCGCTGCCGCCTGGAATGAAGAGGAGGAGGAAGAGAGGATGTTCCTTCGGCACTCGGGCTTGCCTCCCCTCCCGCCGCTGCCGGGCTGCGCCGCGTGTGGAAATGGCACTTTCTCTGCCTAACGAGATGGGACTGAATGGGGTCGCCAGCCTCCTCCGCACGCACGAGCGGGAGCAGCAGCCTCGGCGCTGATATTTGGGGAAGGGGGGGTTGTATTGTGGGCGGCATTTTTTTTTTTTTAAATTTTCTCTTTTTTGCGAGGAGAGGAGAGAGGGGAGAGCAGCGTGTATTTTTGGGTGCAGACCCCGGACTTTGCAAAACAATCTCCGCCCCCGAGAGGATATTTAATCTGCAACAGAGATCGCTGCTCGCGGAGGCAAACTTGAGCCGGGGAAGGGGTGCAGGGAGCGGAGGAAAGGGACCCGCACCCCGCTACCGGCCCCGCCGGAGCCCGACCCCTGCAAGAGATGATGCGTTTTTCATTCCCGGCTGCTCATTTTGGGACGAGACTTTCGTCTGGACTGATCGGGACTGGACTTTTTAAGGACGAGCTTACGCGTCTAAGCGCGATTTGGGCATAAACAGCAACACAAACTCTGATTTGGTGCTGGAAGCTGCCTCTGCCACTGAACAGCTGCTCTCACCCTGCTTCTGTCCCTCCCCCGTCCCGTTCTCAAAAGAGGATCCTGAGCTGTTTTGCCTTTTTTCTTTTTTTATTTCCTTTTTTTTTAAATTGTTGTTGCATGAATTTTATTTTAGGTGGTTGCCTTTCCTGGCTGACTTGGTTGTTTTGGGGTCTTGCAGACTGCAAGCTGCAGTAACAACTCCACCACCTCTCATCATGGCCAGCCCCACGGATAATAACGAGGGCTTCTTCTCAGATGTCAGAAAGGTGGGTTACTTGCGCAAACCCAAGAGCATGCATAAACGATTTTTCGTGCTGAGGGCAGCCAGTGAGTCTGGACCCGCCCGGCTGGAGTATTATGAGAATGAAAAGAAATGGAGACACAAGTCAGGGGCCCCCAAGCGCTCCATCCCACTAGAAAGCTGCTTCAACATCAACAAACGGGCTGACTCCAAGAACAAGCACCTGGTGGCCCTCTACACCAAGGACGAGCACTTTGCCATTGCAGCTGACAGTGAACCTGAGCAGGAGAGCTGGTACCAA
The DNA here is from genome assembly GCF_027477595.1 of Haemorhous mexicanus. Classification (NCBI taxonomy): domain Eukaryota; kingdom Metazoa; phylum Chordata; class Aves; order Passeriformes; family Fringillidae; genus Haemorhous; species Haemorhous mexicanus. The sequence continues at coordinate 10,807,931 of NC_082350.1, read as the reverse complement.
GCACTGCTGCAGTTGCACAACAGGGCCAAGGGCCATCATCACCTCCATCACCATCACCACCACCATCACAGTGATGTCACTTTTGGAGGCAGCAGCACAGGACTGGGGGAAGCAGGTGAGGACAGCTATGGTGAGGTAGCCCCCGGTCCAGCTTTTAAGGAAGTTTGGCAAGTAATTCTGAAGCCTAAGGGCCTAGGCCAGACAAAGAACCTGATTGGCATCTACCGCCTGTGCCTGACTAACAAGACCATCAGCTTTGTAAAGCTGAATTCAGATGCGGCTGCTGTGGTGCTGCAGCTGCTCAATATCCGCCGCTGTGGTCACTCTGAGAACTTCTTCTTCATTGAGGTGGGACGCTCAGCTGTCACTGGACCTGGTGAGTTCTGGATGCAAGTGGATGACTCAGTGGTGGCACAGAACATGCATGAAACTATCCTGGAGGCCATGCGAGCCATGAGTGAGGAATTCCGGCCCCGTAGCAAGAGCCAGTCCTCCTCAAACTGTTCCAACCCGATCTCTGTGCCCCTTCGCAGGCACCATGTCAACAACCCTCCACCGAGCCAAGTGGGGCTCAGTCGGCGGTCCAGGACTGAGAGTGTCATGGCCACTTCTCCTGCCGGTGGTGGAGGTACAGGTGGCAAACCCAGCTCTTTCCGGGTTCGAGCATCGAGTGATGGGGAAGGCACTATGTCAAGACCTGCCTCTGTGGATGGTAGCCCAGTTAGTCCCAGTGCTAACCGGACTCATTCACACAGACACCGTGGTAACTCCAGGCTCCATCCTCCACTCAACCACAGCCGGTCCATCCCAATGCCTTCCTCGCGCTGCTCTCCTTCAGCCACCAGTCCAGTCAGCCTGTCATCCAGCAGCACTAGTGGCCACGGCTCCACCTCAGACTGCCTGTTCCCACGAAGGTCTAGTGCTTCAGTTTCTGGCTCTCCTAGTGATGGTGGATTTATTTCTTCTGATGAGTATGGTTCAAGCCCGTGTGACTTTCGCAGCTCTTTTCGCAGTGTAACCCCTGATTCGTTGGGACACACCCCCCCTGCCCGGGGTGATGAAGACCTCAACTACATCTGCATGGGAGGGAAGGCCACCTCTTCTTGCTGCAGCCTGGCAGCACCCAATGGCCATTTCATCCCACGCACCTGCCACCCTCAGCAGCAGCCCCGCTATCCTAGTACACCCTGCTGTCCTCGAAGTGGTAGTGAGGAGGTTGCCGACTTGGAGAAGGCATTCAGAAAGCGGACTCACTCTGCAGGCACTTCGCCCACCATCTCCCACCAGAAAACACCCTCACAGTCTTCAGTGGCCTCCATTGAGGAGTACACGGAGATGCTGCCTTCTTACCCCTGTGGCAGCAACAGGCTGCCCTCCTACCGCCACTCAGCCTTTGTGCCCACTCACTCCTACCCAGAGGAGTGCCTGGAGATGCACCACATGGACAGTGGCCATCATCGGACCAACTCTGCCCCGCACACAGATGATGGCTACATGCCCATGTCGCCTGGTGTAGCCCCTGTGCCCAGTGGTGGGGGGCCCTCCAAGGGTGGTGACTATATGCCCATGAGTCCCAAGAGTGTGTCGGCCCCGCAGCAGATCATCAATCCTGGCAGGGGTGGCCGCCACCCTCCAGCCACAGTGGACTCTAATGGCTACATGATGATGTCCCCCAGTGGCAGCTACTCCCCCGACAGCAGCTCTGCGGGCTACGGCAAGATCTGGACAAATGGTGCCGGCCACCACCCAAAACTCTCAGTGGAGAGCAACGAAGGGAAGCTCCCCTGCGGCGGCAGCGACTATATCAACATGTCCCCAGCCAGCGGCTCCACCACCAGCACTCCGCCCGACTGCTACTTCGGGGCTGCGGGGCAGCCGGGGGTCGAGGAGGCGGCCACCGCAGCGCACCACAAACCCATCTATTCCTACTTCTCGCTGCCACGCTCCTTCAAGCACGTGCACCGGCGGGGCGGCAGCAGGCCGGCGGGGACAGCCGAGGAGGGCAGCCCTCAGCCCCGCATCGCTCTCGGCTCCAGCCGCCTCCTTTACGCGGCCGAGGACTCGTCCTCCTCCACCAGCAGCGACAGCCTGGGTGGCGGCGGCGGCCCCGAGGGCGGCCCTCCGCCTCAAGCGCAGCCCCCGCGCAAGGTGGACACGGCCGTGCAGACCAAGGGCCGCCTGGCGCGACCCACGCGGCTGTCGCTGGGGGGCCCTAAGGCCAGCACCCTGCCGCGGGCCCGGGAGCAGCTCCCGGTGCTGCTGCCCCCGGAGCCCAAGAGCCCCGGCGAGTACGTGAACATAGAGTTCATCGCCGGCGAGAAGCCGCCCTTCCCCTCGGCTGCCCTGAGCATGGCCCTGCCGCCGCCGGGCAGCGAGGCCGCCGAGGAATACATGAACATGGAGCCGGGGCCGCCACGGGCGCCCTGCCCGCCCGGCTTCCCCACCGCGCGGGCGGCCCGGCTCGGTCGGGACTACGTGGCGATGCAGCGGGGGGGCGCTGCGGCCGGCGGGGGCTCCTGCTCGGAGTACGCGGAGAGCCCGTCCCCCGGCTCGCCCGCCCGCCTGGTCAGCTACGCCGAGGTGCGGGGGGGCCGCGCCGGCCCCGAAAAGCCCCCGCCGGCGGCCGCCACCGCTGCGTCCCCGGAGCTGCCGCGGCCGCCGGCCGAGCTGTCGGCGGCGCCGCCGCGTTCCTCCTCCCTGCTGGGGGGCCTGGGCGCAGGCAGCGCCTTCACCCGCGTCAGCCTCAGCCCCGGCCGCAACCAGAGCGCCAAGGTGATCCGCGCCGACCCGCAGGGCGGCCGGCGGCGGCACAGCTCCGAGACTTTCTCATCCACGCCGAGCGCGGCCCGCGGAGCGGCGGGCGGGCTCGGGGCACCCTTCCCTTGCGGCGGCGCGGGGGGCGCCGAGGAGGTGAAGCGGCACAGCTCGGCCTCCTTCGAGAACGTGTGGCTGCGGCCCGGCGCGGGGGAGGCGGCCGCCCGCCGGGACCCGGGGGTCGCGCCCGCCCTGGAGAACGGGCTCAACTACATCGACCTGGACTTGGTGAGGGACTGCGGCCACCGCCGCCACCACCACCCACACGCCTCCGCCGAGGCAAAGCAGCCGCTGCCGCCGAAGCCCCCGGGCCAGCAGCGCGGGAGTGGCCACTGTGGCGAGGATCTGAGCGCGTACGCCAGCATCAGCTTCCAGAAGCGGGAGGAGATGTAGGAGCCGGGCGCCCGCCGGGGAAGGTGAGCCGGGGCGGGGCGGAGCGGGGGTGGGGCGCGGCTCCGCTCGGGGACTGGAACGACAGCGGGGAGGGGGCTGGGGCTGGGGCGGGGGTCGAGGCTGCTCGTGGCTGCTCGTGGCGGTGCCGTCCCCAGGGCTGGGGGCGGGCGGCATCGTCCCCCGGGTCAGCCACGGGTTGGGTTGGTTTCGTTGAGCCTTTTGGTCTCATTGCAGCATGTTTTAGTGGCAGAAGCGTCCAGGAGTGCAGCATCCCTGCGGGTGTCCCGCCGCTGGCCCGCATCTGTACGGGCTGGGGAGTGCTTCCAAAGCAGCTTTGGACGCTCCTCTTCAGCCGGGGATACAATACTCTGCTTACCGTGTTGCCACGTTTTTTTACTTTTCGTAATTAGCAGTGCTTCAGAAGTGTGTGGGAGAGGGGTGTGAAAGCGAGTCGCTTCTAGTGTTGGGCTGGAAGCAGGAAACTCCCAGTGTAGTCCTGGTTTGGTCAGTGATTGTGACCAAGAGTAGAGCAGTGAACTCTGCTAACTCGTGCATGGCTAAGGGCATCTACCTCGCAGGGCTGTGACCAGTGTTAATTCAGTTTTGTTGGAAGGAGCTGTGAGTTTGGAAACAGACTTCAAAGCCTTTAGAACATTGTATCTATCACTTGTGTTCGGGTTGGTGTCTGTGTGGCTGTCCCTCACCTGCCAGTGTTACAAACAGCACAAGAAGTGAGCCCTATGAACTGTGTTTTTAGCACTGACTAATGTGTTCTGCTTCTTCCTGAAGCTTTTAATTTTTAATTCGGAAAAACTTCTGTCAGGCTGTTGCACGTTGATTACAGACATGTAAGATGAGCAGGAGCCTTGTTGGAAGCAGTGTGATGTTTCTGTTGAGTGGGAACTTCATGCAGCACAGAACAACATCTCTTGTTAAGAGCTCATAAAGTACAGCACACCTGTGTCCTTTCATGAAAGGTGAAGAGTGCTTTGTTTTGGTGCAGGAGAGTACTGGCAGATAGTTATCAAGTAAATTTTGTCATTCAATTTTAACAGTTTTCTACATACCTGAGCAGCAGCAATCACAGTAGTTAAAGCAGTTACTCTGAATATATGGGGGACATTAGGGGGTGAATCTCACACCACTGTTTACATCATCTCAGTATTTGTGTCCCTATGCTGAAGGGAACATTGAGGGCTGGTGTTGGTGTGATGCCTGGGATCACATGTTTTTCATTTCTAGGTGTTTTGCATCCTTATAACCTGAAAAAAAGCAAAACGGTCTCGTCACATTTGCTGCTTGGCATTGCTGCTGTTGCCCATTAGAACAAAGCAATTAAGTCTTGGTCTTACATGACCTATGAATATTAGGATAATTTGAAAGTTTGAGGTGGGACTTAGGATTAGTGCAAATATTGCCAGTCTGGTTCGAGTGGTAACTGGTAGGAAATGATAACTTTTGTGCTGACAGGACTGTGCTGAGTGTCACCCTACATTATTTGTGACTAAATGTACACAAATTTACACAGCCACACCTTTTCTCAGTTCTGGCATGTGCTTGCAAGAGTCCTCTTTTTGAAGATTGCTCTTGTTACCCTGGGAATCCATATCTGCTTAGGACAGCATTGGTGTTGTGAATTCTTCAGGAGGGGACTTTTGCCAGAGGATGCCACATGTTCTGTAGTTAAATCACTTTGCTGGGAGCATCACTGTTCCCTCCCACCTGTGCAGTGTTGAGACTGGAGAGTAAGTGTGAGAGAAGATCCTTGGTCAGTGTGTGGATAAATAAAGAATATATGAAGGGTATGAGAAGGCAGGTCTGGCACTGCTTACACAGTTTTTTTCCAAATGCACTGCTTTCCTTTTGCTGTGGATAACTTATTTAATTGAACTATGTGTCATCTTTAACATACAAGCTGTGGCAATGCTCTCCATGGTGGTGTTAGGTAGATACCTGCTGTGGTTATGCTGTTCAGTGAAAGATTACGATGTGGAAGACCTGATATAAGAACTCACTGAAAAATACTATGCAGATGCTTTTAATGGCAGCATGGTGTAAAATAGAGTGTTACAGAGTAATTGTTATTTGAAGATAGTTCTTATTTCCCAAAATTTGGATTGGATTGAGGAGGCACAGCTTCTGGGAGGCAAGGGAAGAATCAAGTTGTAATTCTATGGGGAGTTTGAGCTGTTCCTTCTCCCTTCCCACTGTAAAGCTCTGTTGGTTGCTTGTAGCCTTCTCAGACATTAACTGTTAGGACTCTTGTTTCCCAGGTTAGATTTCCTGCTGTCAACTGAAACTGCTCTTGTAAAATTCAGCCTGACTAGCTCATCTCTTGAGTGTGCTAAGGAAAGAAACACAACATTTTGTTCTTACTAAACCATTTTTATAGTTATTTTTTGACATGTGCTTGTACCTTTTTTTGCTTTGGAGGCAAAACTTAGGTTTGGCAGGAGACTTGTTCTGTGTAGGTTGTACCTTATGCCATTCCTAAGAAAACCTGCCTGGAGCTGAATGATTTATGGGACTGCTTGCACATGCCTGAAAAAGTTGTTGAGCGCCTTCAGCCAAACCATTCACCTGAAAACTCCACAGTTCCCCAGAGCTTTGCCTGCCTTTCCCAGCGAGCAGCAGAGCAGGCTCTGCCTCCTTGGCCAGCTTCTCCTGTGCTCCTTGTGGCAGCTGAGGCTGTTCAGGCTGCAGCTGAGAGCAGGAAGGTTGTGGTTGAGGTTTCTCCTGTTGGTGTCTGAGCAAGTGAAAGATGAAGGAAAAGCTACTTGGTGTGTTTGCAGATACAGCAGAGAGGAGAAAACATCTAGAGCTGGGAAGGGAAAGGTGAAGCTGCAGGCTTCAGAGCAAGGGCTGGGGAAGGCTGCGCTAAGTACTCTTAGTTACTCTTTCTCTTTACTCTCCCTCTCTTTCATGGGTTATTATTCACACTTTAAATCTCAGAAGTGGCAAAGGGACTGTACATCTTGGTTTTCTTTTTCCCTCAATAGAACAATCTTCTACCCCATCCCAAAGGCCAAAACTATCTGGATAGCGCTTGTTTTATCCGTTCTGGAATTTTCTCTTGTTGCCATCTACAAGACAATGACCCCAAATGTTTCCTATTTGTCTCCTAAAAGTAAAATGACTGTTGCTGCTTTGATGCAAACTACCTGACTCCTGTAGTTTTCCCTGCTCCCCTGTCTTTCTCTGCTAGCTGCCTCCAAGTTGTTCAGGCATGAGATTCTGAAGTGTTTTTAGTCTCTTTCAAGTGTAATTATTTCTCCTGACATTAAGGATCCTGGCTGAAATAATCATGTTGTTTCCCAAATTTCATTGAAAAACATTTCTTTCTCACCCACAGAATTCCTCTGCACTCTCCAATCCCATTGCCTTCCCTGTCATATATTCTTGGCAGTTTCCCAACAGCTGGCCCTGCCCTAGCTGTCTTTTTTTTTCCTGTTAGGAGTGCTGTAGTTTCAGTGCAGTTCTGTATGCTCTCCTGCCCAAACCTTTACCTCTGCTTTAGACAACTGTGTACTGTTGTGTGTGTCTAGCCTAGCTGGTGAATCTTGGATTCTCTGATGAGTGGCCTTTTATGCTGTAGCTGGAAGGCTTCGTTGCTGCAATTGCCAAGTTCTGCTGGGAAACACCAGCCCATGACATGGAAAAATTGAGGGGAGAGAGCAGTGTAGCCCAAAGGCGTTTTCCTCCTGCTTAGAGTTTTGCATGCACAGATGTGGTGGGCTGGTCCTGGCTAGACACCAAGTGTCCACCAGAGCCACTCTATCACTCTACTCCTCAGCTGGACAGGGGAGAAAAAGATGCAGCAAAAGGCTCATAAGGTAAGGGCAGGGAGAGATCACTCATCAGTTACTGTCGTGGGCAAAACAGGCTCCACTTGGGCAAATTAGTTTCATTTATTACCAATCAAATCAGAGCAGGATAATAGGAAATAAAAACTAAATCTTAAAACACTTGTTCCCCACCTCTTCCTAGCTGGAGGGAGCTTTACTCCCCATTTCTCTACCTCTTCCTCACAGCAGCACAGGGGTATGAGAATGGGGATTTCGGCTAGTTCACTGCATGTTGTCTTTGCTGTTACTTCCTCTGCAGAGCAGTTTCCTGTATCCACAGTGGTCTCAGATGTCCTCACTCCTCTCTCTGGCTGCAGTTGTGAAGTTTTTTCCTGTTCCTAAATACATAATCCCAGAGGTACTACCACTGTCAGTGGCACTGCTTGGTCTTGGCCAGCAGCAGGTGCATCTTGGAGCTGACTGGCAATGGCTCTGTCACACACGGGGGCAGCTTCCTGCATCTTCTTGGAGGAACCACCCCTGTAGCCCCCCACTGTCAAAACCCTGCGCACAAACCCAAGACAACAGGTCAGCAGAGATTGTGGATATGCTGTGGATCCTGCTTTTGGGGTTGCTGTGAGAAGGCTCCTCATATGAGCAGGGGTTTTGAAGATGAACTGCTGATAACTTGTGTTCTGAGTATATAGTCAAAAAATATTCCAAAAAGGAAACCATTAGATGTTGGCTCTGGAGAAACAGGAAATGCAGTAGCAGGACAGTAGAATGAATTCAGGTATCTTGCTTTGATCTCCAAAGCTTCAAAGCTTCATTTCCATTTTGTTGATGACTCTGAGAACTCCTGAATGTAAGTGCTAATAACACAGAACAGAATATGTGTAGTGTAAGCAAGTGGTAACTTGGCTCACTCTAGCTTTGATGCTGACTTTTTCACCCACTGCATGGGTGGTTTGGGGTTTTTTGGTGATGTAAGAAAATGGAAAAGAGTACAATGGGAATTCAGCACAAGGACATCTATAGGGTTGTTAGACCTTTTGCCGGTATCCAGTTAAAGCAAAACACTTCTAAGGGTAGAACGAAACTTTTGTGTGGTTCTCCTGAAAATACACATGATGGTAAATAGAAAATTACTCATGTCATTCTTGTACTATATACTGGGTTTTATTTTTTTTTTTTTTTCTGGGAGACTACTTGTTTTTTAAATTTATTTCCTTCATAGTTTTCAATAGTTGTGTTCTTTTTCTCAAGTTAAAAACTTAAGGTGGAACAACAGCAATTCATAAAATCATAGGATATCCTGGGTTGGAAGAGACCCACAAGGGTGCCAAAACAAGACTTGTACAGTTGAATTAAGTTTCTAGGGGCGCGTTGTTTCCTGAACTGAAGAACAGAAATTTCTGTAGTTTTGGGTCAGCACCAAGGTAAATACCAGCATGTTATGGAAGTTTTTCATGCTTTGTGGGTATTACTGTAGACAAAACAGTGCATTTCTTAGTGTATGCACACACCAGTTTTTCCCCACACCTAATTATTTGCCAAAATTGAGTCTGTGTCTCAACATACTTGCATATTTGCAGTTCTCCTGTTTAACAAGACCACAAGCTTATAATTAACGGCTTTAGGTGTTTCTCTTTTGTTTTCCTGGCTTAAAAACTGAAACAGAATGATTTATAAACAAATTCATATGATTACGAGGTACTACCTGGACTTCTTTAGCACATGGTTTTCACATTTAGTTAATGTTTAGGCTGGTTTTTGAATGGGGTTTAAGTTTGAAAATGAAACAGGACATTGCAGGATGAGGATGATGCTGCTGACTTTCTAAATACATGAGTGCAAGTACTGAAAGTAAATTTACTTGAATATTCTTTTGAACAAGTAAGTGTATAATACCTTGTTTGTAAAGAAAGTGTGGGGGTTTTTTTCCAGTTTGTCAAAGCTCTGAAAATTATTCTGTTCAGTACTGATTATTACATGAGTAAAGTCACATAAGCTTTAAAAATAATTTTGGTGTCCAGTGATATGGAAGAGAAATATGTGTTATTTTCCACTAATTTGACTTTAGGTTTAACTTCTGTGCCAAGTTTCAATGAAAACTAATTATTGTGTTTGATTGACAGACTTATAGAATAATCTTAAGAGACGAGAGGAGAAAGGAGGGGAAAGCTGTTCATGGGACCTGTGCTGTGACCAGGAGAGACTGGGCGTTGCTGGCATAATATAATGGGGAGCTTGAGGTGAAGGCTGGGAGCACTTACAGAAACTGGTGGAAATGAGAGAGGAATTACTTGGGGGACACACAAACTATGGCAGGATGATGTAGACAGAGCGAATTGCAAGGTGTTTGTGATCTGAGGGGAACTGGGATGGTGATACTTGAACGTTTGAGGATGAGTATAGAGAAATCTGGACAGCCTGGATATACACAAAGACTTTGTTTTAGAGGTGCTCATTTTGCATGGTACTGCAGTTTTCTGAAGGTGTTTTTCCTTCTGTATTTTTTTTTGAGCTTTATTACAGGGATGAACACTCTGCTTAGGAAGTACATGTAGTCCTTATTTGTTATTGGATTTTATTATTTTTTTTTTTTAGTATTTGGATAATCTGCTGTCCTTAACAGGATGATTTGCTTAGAAAGGCAATCAGAATTTACCTCCAGCTCTCCTTTTCTGAATTCTTTGTCTTGCAATATCCCTGTCACAACCACAGCAGTAAACCACAGATACAAATCTGAATTACGTACAAGATAAATAAGAATGAGTGAATTTTAACATTAAAACTCTTTGATTTTATAAAATACATACAGTAGAAGGAGGACTATATTCACACAGGTTTTTTTAACTGCAGCATATTCTTCTTTACACTCTACTACTTGGACAGTTATAAATTTGGTTGGGGTTCATTAGTTTAATAATTTGTCTTATGGATTAGTAAGTATAGATTCTCTGACTTTTTAAAATTTAAATAATATATTGTAAAAGAAAACTTCAAATGACAAAGCTATTGTGGCTGTTGCAGAAGATGTGATTTTCATTTTGTGGTAAGAGCTGCAACACAAATATATTAATACTGACAAATGTGTCTGAACTCCCAGATTGTCAGAATGGTAAAAGCTGGCTTTTGGTCATCTGTACATGATCTGATGTGTTACAGTCCCTGTTCATAAAAGTGAGTAGCATTATTCTATTTTTACATAATTCTGGGGCTTTGATAAGTGCTGATTATTATTTTGACTACATGAAATAGAGATAGTGAAGGAGAGACATTGGTAACTTGAAAAAAAAAAAGATTCACAAGTTTAACAGCTTTACTCTCCGCTTACAGAAATGATGTGAAATTTAACAAAAGCCAAGGTGTGAACAGATAAAGGAGATTTAAATAAGCCTGGCACTCTTAACTAACTAAAGGATGTCTTGATATATGTCTCTCTGATCATGCTTGACATATCTAGGTCATGTTCTCTGAAGACTATTATTAGAGATTTAACCTTGGGTAATTGTGAAGTGTATTTTCTTCAGAGTAATTTTTGATCAGGTAGATGAGACAGTGGAAGTTTGTGTGTGTTCAAGTGCTTGTAAGAATTTGGGAGTCTAGTTGGAAGACCTGGTTTCAGCCACCTGATCCAGAAGGTGAAATGTACTGTTCTGTGTTCTATGACAGAAGATTTACCTGTGTACATTTTGTCAACTGTTGTAAAATTCTATTTTTTTGGAAGCTGTGAATGTGGAAGAGATGACCTGTTAAATTTTCAAATAGGATATGCTTTGGGAGGATGTTGTGCACCTTACAGCTAGTAGAGCTGTTGAAGTGTACTTGCACATTTGAACTCTCTGATGATATGTGTTATATAAGGAAGGAATGTAGAGTCTGGGAACATCTACGGCTTTAATTGACTGTATTTCTTCTTCTTCTGCCTCAGCCTATCCCCTCCAGCCTGTGTAGGATTTGGACATTTTTAACCACTAGGGCACCTAAGGATTGCACATGCTTTCTTTGAAATACAGAATCTGTGTGAATAGGAAAAATGGGAATTAACTAGCAGCCTTGGTTCCTGTCTAGTTTCAGCGGTCTGGCTTTCAGTGTGGTGCACAAATATTTGTTAAGACATAACTATAGGGTAGGAACTCCATAAGCTGGATTTGCCAGTCAATAAAATATTTAACTAGTTTGTGCACAGGAGCCTTCCTTCAGTGGCACAGTTCCCTGAAAGAATAAAGAGCTTGGAGCTGGAGTGGAGGGGACTAAGCCAGTCTGATTGTATGGGTTCCGTCTGCCCTTACTTCACTGAACTATGGGATTAAAACCAAGCCAAAACAAACTCTCCCATCATCCTCCTAACCAGATCCTGCATGTCTGTACATCACCAATAACATTCATGTAAATGCTGTGCTGAGAGTTGTCTGTCTTCACTGAGACAGTAAAAGAACCTGAAGAACTGTAAATGAGAGGTAGAAGAATGAGTTTATTTCTCTTCTTACAGCACATCTCAGCTGGGCTCTTCTGTTTATCAGTTTATAAGTGACTGCAGAGGAATGGAAGAGAGGTGGGGAGCTTGAAACATCATGGCTGGAGCTGTGACTTGTTTCAGGTCTGACCTGAACTTCCTATGCCCTGTGCTATGTGAGAGATGCAAAGACACCTCAAGTGACAGCTGATGTGTGCCAGTGAGGGAATCTTTCAGATTAAAACACTGGATGATAATTAATCTTCAGCCAGCTGGTCTTCATTTTGAAGAGAAGATTGCTGTGTTAGAAAGGAGAATTTTAACCCCTAGAGAGCAGGAAATAAGTGACAGGGGAGATGTTTTGGCTTTAGAGACAGACTTGGAGCTTGGAATCCTCCTGTATGTGCTGCAGGGGAGTGCTGGTGTCCCAGTAAGTGATGCTTAGGCACTTTGCTGAAATACCTTGGAAACTGCTAGAGCAAGGAGACTGGTCTTTCAGTAATTCCCAGATTGGTTTGAGGGCTCCTGTGCAAGTGATTGACAAAGTGTTTGGGAGTCACTGTCGGCTGTGATGCTGGAGCCTTCACATCGATATTAACATAGGAGAAATACAGATGCTCTTTTCTTTCCCGGAGAAGGCACAGATGTAACAGAATGTCCCTCTGCTGTGCCTGCTGTGTGATAGGGCTGGTAAAGTTTGCAGTCTTCCCTGCATGGTACAATGTGCTTTTTCATGGTACTTGGTCTCTGTGGTGATACCCAGAGGAATAAAGGTTGGGTACTTTTCTGAAATGATGGCGGCTGTTCCATTTCTGACTCATGCAGGTGCTGTAGGTAAGTGATGGTGATGTTGGCTGAGTGGTCTCTGAAAAATGGGATTAATTTTCGTTTCCTCAGAAGAGTTTGTGCTGTGGGAATTAGCGATTCCTCTCCTGCAATGATCACAATTTCTGAATTACTTGTTACTTCAAAGTAGCAAACGGTGCATTTATGGAGAAGAACGTTATATAATAATGAAGACATAAACTAACAAGCTGTTTACTTAGTTGAGGCTAAGACAATGTTATCTTACTTTTTCCCCATTTTGGAATTTATCCACAAAGATTTTCCTTTCAGAGTACACTTGTATTTCCTGGAAATGACCAACAGTAGGTAGCTCAGCTTGAAAGTGTAGCCCTTGAAAGAGGTAGGGCAGCTCAGCTTGCCACAGGATTCAGAATGGCTCTTAGATGTCAGTAAGGTAATGTATTCCTTGTTTTGATGGGAATGAAGATCTGTACTATGGCTACATGAAGGGAAAAATGAGCAATACTTGGCTTTTTGTAGTGATGGTAGATTCAAACGGAACCATTTTCATTTGGGGAAAGTGAAAGTGACTAATTGAAATCTTTAGGAGGACAAAAATATAATGTAGGTGGAAACAGCATTGTTAAAATTGAAAAAATTGCCTCTCTTTAACCTGTTACATTTACCCTGTTTCTCTTTAAGACTTCTTTGCTTGCAAAGCATAGGCACACTGTACCATCCCTTCATGCTTTGCTGTGTTACAGTATTTCTAGCATTTGGTCCACTTTTCTGTGTTACAGATCACAGTTGATTTTTTTTTTCTCAATAGTGTCAACTAAACTACAAAATTTTAAAAAATTTTGTTTCACTTTAAAAGAAAGGGGAATTCAGGAGTACTAAATAACTAATTGCTTGATTGCAGATAAAAAATGAAATGCAGGTAAGGAAACCTTAGTTTAGATGTACTGAAAATTATTGCAAACAAAGGAAACTTTATCTCCTGTGTGTGGTTCAGGAATCCCAAAAAGCAGGCTGGCTGGCACATCTGGGGCAGGGTCCTGCAGGAGCTTTGGGCAGATCTAAGCAGCTTGCCTTCCTGCAGAGGAGGGGGGTCTCACCTGGGCTGCCTTCACTCCCATCTGCCTGCTCCACTGTTTCTGTGGGCTGGTTCCATTCCATGAAATGGTAACTGCAGTTTGGCTAGCCTATTCTGTAGTCATTGTTTATATTTCCTCATTTTACACATAATGGCATTCAGATTTCTGAGAAACAGCAAAATAAAGTGTGTAAAGAGGAATTCAGTCTGTTTAGGAAGCTGTATGTTGAAAACTGTAAACATTTTTTTCTTGTTGAAAGTTAATATTTGTTCTAGTGTCAGTATTTTGGAAATAATCTTGTATTTTGTTGCCTTTATCATCATCTTGTGAACATGATGCATAATGTTCTTGAATGCCTTGGATGTCTTAATATGGGTGGATAGCCATGTCTGATTTACATCTATCTTACCAGTTTGAGATCAAAACAGAGGCAGATGAAGCTAAATAGAAGAGCAGTGATGGAAGCCAAACAGCTCCAGATCATTCCTTGTCCTTTTCCAGCTGCTGTGCACACTCCCTCCTCCCAACAGTTGCTTCTTGGAAACAGGAGTTAAAGAGCAGTGCACTGTGCATGAACATGGGACTTTAAACATGTAAATGGTGCACTGTACTCTTCAGTGGATTAACACAGCTGATCAATTCATATGCAAGGCAGTTTTGAATCCTTTAAACAATTTAAGAGTTCTTAAAAGTGAAACAAAACTCAAATGTATTTAATTCTTTTCTGTATGAAACTTCTTTATCTAGCAAGCTCTGCTAGAAGGGGAAAGCCCTGCTGAAGGTGTGCAGGCATGTAGCTAGGGCATGTTTTTTCAGGCCTTTGAACTAGGTTAGGAATGTGTCTCAAAATGGAAGAATGAATAGTTACTTGGTGCTTTTAGCCTCCGGGCTTGAAACTCGCAAGAGGAATGTTATTGTGTCTTCAAAGCCTGTTTCACACAAGCCTTTGTTGAGCGGGAACTTGGAGAGTCTTTGTATTATCATGCACACAACAAAAAGAGCCAGCCACCCAATTTGATCTAATTGGGCGGCAGTGGTGAGATGTTTCTTCAGTAGGAAGGCTCTCGAAAACGGGGTGCATATTTTTAATTAGGAAATACCCTTTAGAGTGAAGGGATTGCCTACACGGACGTTTACCAGCTTGCTAAAACTCTCTAATTACACTGATGCAATTCCCCATATGCACATCCCCTCTTTTTCACCTCTTCCCTATGTAGTGCTTTCCCAGGAAGAAAGCAAATATTTACATTTCTTTTAGATTCTGTTTTGACCCTGAGGTGGTGGTAGCACATCCCTGGAGAAGGCAAGCTGAGGTTGAGAAAGTGGGGTGGTTCAGGTTGAAGTAATTTTTGTCTTGCTTTCTCAAAACAAATCTGTATTCGGGACTAAATATGCTCTAATATATTAATACTACCTAAATTAAGACAGAACTTTCACTCAGTGCTACTACCAAATGTTTAGAGGAAATAAACCCATTGCTCTTGTGAACATGAGTGGGGTTTGAAGTGCTAAAACCTCATTACCTCATTTCTGAGAACAGCAGCTGCTTCAGTAGATACCCAGAGAAATTTATTTTCATTTTAGTGTGAGTAGCCTAATGTTTATTCAAAACTGAATGAGATCAGCAGAAAAGATGGGAAAATAGCTTAATTTTCTTAAGTTTTTTAGTAAAAAAGCCGAAAGAACTCTACAAAATCAGAAATTTTGAATTCTACAGTAGCCAGGTTCACTCAATTTCACCTACTAAAGAGATGAGGCTTAAAAATAAGAAAAAAAATGTGTTTAAATGCAACATTTTTGTCAAGTAACTTCATTAGTTGTTCAGGGATTTTGTTAGTTTTCATCCTGTTTTTCATTCAAACAGAGTTTGAAAAGTCATCATATAAAATTTAAACGGCTGCTAAATAGTGACCTGAGTTGGTCATTAATTTCATGTCAAGAATCTGCATAAGTGTACACTAATAGTATTGTCTAACTAGGGACTATATTAAATGCTAAATTAAAAGGTTATATTGCAGATCATCATGATTTAGTGGTTATCGGTGTTTGAGAATGACCATTAAGGACATTAAAAAAATAAGTTTTCTCATTTGCTCATCTAAATTTGATTATTTTAATCACATTAATTTGAATTAATCCACCGTGAAGCTAAGTGTCAGTATGTACATGATAATTAAATGTATTTGAACTGATATAATCATGCAGAAATGAAGGGTAGGCGCAGAAAGGATCTGGATACAGGATGTTGCCTGATGCAGAGGAGCAGGAGCAGACAATCCATGAAATGATAGGAAGCTGAGTGGGGGAGAGGTGAGGGCAAAATCACAAGTACAGAAAAGTGGTGGTTAAATGTATTGAAGGGTAAGAGTGACAGGCATGCTGTGTAAATTGGCCAGCTCCTGGGTCTTCTGTAAGAGAAATTTCACAAGGTTAGAGAAGGGAAGGTTGTGTAGGAAGGGGCACAGGGGCTGAGTGAGCAGAAAGAGAAATTGGAATAATGCCGGGAAGCTCAGATTTCAGTTGATGTAATTGGACTTTAATGGCTTGAATGATTCATAATCTCTTAGCTTGATAGGCTGTTAATAAAATTTTAAACATAGGTATGAATGAAGCCTTGTACTGATAACATTGTGGGATTGCAGCAGTGGAAAGTGTTGATGTGCCAAGAATTGTTAGAGGAAGAAAATTCCTCTAACATACATTGTGTTCGTAAGTTTTGTGTAGGCATATTTTTGAGGAGGGTTTGAATGATCCTTCTGCATGAATGGGCTATGAATTGTTTTTCACCTAGGTGTGGAAGGAGAGGCATCTCCAATTGATGTAAATTGCTGTACCTGCTTGAGGTTCGTGGGACTAGGGCAGCATGCCTCAATTTAGAATGTGTCCCTTTAACAGTTTTTCTTTCTTTTTCTGGAAGGTGTTACTACACTGTTCTGCTTGAATTAATAGTGAGTCCCTATTAATTTTAATAAGCTATAGTAATGAGTTAGCTCTAAAGGGCTACGAAATGATTTGTAATTCAATGTCTAGTTTATCTTCTACCTTGGTTATTTCATGTTTTCCAAAACTACTTCTCCTGAAGATTGGTGAGATGTTTGATCTGTTTTGATTCAAGCTTGTTTACTTCTGTGTTTCTTAGAGTAGCTCGTCAGCTTTTATTCCTTTATCAAATAACTCCTGTGAAGTTAATCATAGATTTGGGTCACATTTCAGCATTTGCATTTGGGTTGAAAGAACAGGTAAAAGCACAAGATTATTAGCAGGATTGCTTTATATATCGAAAAAAAAGAGGACTACAGAACATGTAATGGTAGCCTTTACAGGACTCCTGTTATTTGTAGGACTTTCCTACAAATAAAAGCATCTGTTTGTGCTTTTGACTGATGAACTCTTGTAGTAGCATCTTACTGTTCTTCACTGTAACTTTTTGAAAGGTTTTGCTTTGGTTTTATGAAGTCAAGAGTGATATAAGTCACTATCTGGAATCTGTTTCCCTGGCTTTATCTGCATATCCGCGGCTGATTCTTGCAGCTTTTACCATCGTGCTGTTCTGATTCCTTAGGCCCAGTTCATGCAGGTACATCTGAACTAAGGCCAGGGAGAGCTGCAGTAAGTGCAGGCAATCACTGCACTTCAGAAGCAGAATGCAGGAGACAGGTTTACTGTCAGCCTAAAGAAGTGGAAGGCCACTCTGTCATTTCTGTCTCGAACTCTGGAGAGTTTTTTGGCATCCCCTGGAGAGCACTTGGGAATGTATTTAGGAGGAAATCCGGAACCATTTCCAAGACATCATCTAGCTCCTAGTTTGGTTAAAACCAACTGTGAAACCCCATCTGCTATATTCTTTCAGGCAGCAAATCTTCAAGTAAATACCTGATGTGATTAGTGCCTTACACTGCCCTTGAAACCACACTTGTCTTGGCATACACTGCTGCTGCTTCTGCCTCTGCAGAAGCTGTCTGAGATTGTCTGCAGGGTTGCTGTGAAGCCGTGCCATTTGTGAATTGTGATCCTGACCAGCTGCAGCACCAGCCCCTCAGCCCAGGGAGTCTTTGCAGGTGTGCTAAGTGAGAATCTGAGAGGGTTTATCAAAGTGAGTTTACTTCTTCACTCACCCTGGAGGTGCTACTTCAAGGTAGGAATGCAGTGTAAGTGTATTTATGCTGTTAGAAAAAAACCCCACTTCTCAATTATGGCTTGTTTTGGTTTAGGTGGTCTGTATCTGAGAGAAGACTCTTTTACTGCCAAACTTGTGCTTGCTGCTTTAGTATTCATGCTAGTTTAGCTGTCTGTGTTAGTCATCTTCTCAACCAAATATTTGCTGCCTGTCATATTAGCCTTTCTACTTTAGATAAGGTCATATATATATGTGGAAAATATTTTCAGGTGAAAATGAAAATATATATGTAATGGCTTCAGACAGCTGTCTTCTGGTACAGTTACTCAAGATGTCATATGAGAAACAGGCAGGGTTCCCACCTTTCTGCCCCCAGTTCTCCATCAAATTTAGTGATTATAGGAGAATTCAGTTAGAAACTGACTCCAGTATTCAGTAAGTAACTGGCTGTGATAGAAGGAAACATCAGTTTCCCTAAAACAGTTCTTACTGGTCTCACAGCAATTCAGATGAGTCTGTGGAAGAAAACTTTTGTTCTTTTATTTAAAAATCTCTTGCATGTTTGTCCCCAGTGGTGTATTACAAAACTGGAATACTGTTGTCTGGCACATGTGTGATTGTACAAACAAAACTTTCTTTTAACTATTTGTTGAACTTCTGACATTATGGTCTACATTAAGAAGTAACCTCTTAAAGACAACTCTGCCTTTCTGCTGCTCTGTGCAATGTTTCCAGATATATTTGGGTACAGTTAGAACATTAAAGTACTCCAAGAGTTATTACAGTTGTCTGTAGCCTGGCTTTAGTTTTTCCCTTTGCTTCAGTTTTCTAACGCTTTCTGTTTTAAGCCTTATTTATTAATAAGTGTTACTGCATTCTGCTTATTTTTTTAAACTAGTGTGTCATTTATTTGGCAGGAGAGGAGGAAGGTTAAAGTTCTCCTTACCTCCTCCCCTTCTCTCCAGTGAAATTTTTGATTGTTCTGTTTAATGAGTCATTTTCTCTACAGCTGAAGTTAATTTAGTGGCTAATGCAAGCAGTGAGTATTTTCTGAGTGAGGAAGTGAGAGAACTTTAATTCTTTCCCCTCTTTTCGAGTACAAAGGTATATCTTGGGTGTTTCAAAAAAAAAAAAAAAACAACATGGAAGAGAGCAGCGCCTGTTGGAGGTATTTTATCATTTAACAATAGGTAATAAAACATCCATTGACTTCACTGGAGTGAAGTCACTTCTACAGGGGGTGTAGGTAGGGTTTGCAGTGGTGTACAGCTGCTGTATGTGCAGAAATGCTCTTTTTCATGGGTTCTTTATCTGTATGTAAAAGCTGATAGTGAATGCTATTGGACTCTTAGTTGCTCTAATTCTTTCTTTCCTGCCAAAGTGTATGTGTGCATTAGAGGGAGTTGTGTGCTCTGGGCTGTTGAAGGCAATCTGGTCAAGAGCACTGTTTTCCAGAGAAAAAGGATAATCAAAAATTTGAAATTAAAATCACTTGTGAAATACTTCTGATGTGTATGTCATAGATTTGTAAAATCTGTTTCATATACTTCTGTTTGCTGAACATAGGGTGTTCTGATTTGGCTGAATAGTACCAAGTTACTGTGTGGCAATGTCCTCACACACAAGGCTTTGATTAAACATGAAAAAAATATTAAAGGCTGGCCTACATACAAGCTTACAGAGAGAAACAAAAAGTGTGAATTAAGGAAGATAGCATTTTTATACAAGTGGTTCAATACCATGCATAGTAGTGGCTTGTCTGGGCCAATGAAAGGGACAGCATAGAGTGAAAGATTCATTTAGACCTTTGGGGAAGACACAGAGACATTTCATACCAGATCCATTTCATACCAGATCAGGGTTATTTGAGTTTTGTTGTTTTTTGTTGTTTTTACAACTAGGTATAATTTTAACCAGAGTAAGTTCAGTGACTTTGCTCATGTGGACCACAGGTATGCATGGCTATTCAAGGTTCAGTCATCAGCTCAACTTCCAATTGACTAAAGCAGATTTCCCCCCTTGCCCTGAGCCCCTCGTGCCTTTGGTTGCTGTGTGTGACAGTGTCTCCCTGTGTTCAGTCAGGTTGCTGAGCTGAAGGTGCTGTCTGATTTGGGCCTGCCCTTCCCAGGAAGAAGAAGGGGGGGTTACTGGGGCAGGTGTGGTTAGAGCCGTGTCTCTGGACAAGGGAGAGTTTGTGCTCAGTCAGTTCAGAGCATGAATGGGACTTGTACAGGAGGAGCTGCACGAGG
This sequence comes from Haemorhous mexicanus, assembly GCF_027477595.1. NCBI lineage: Eukaryota > Metazoa > Chordata > Aves > Passeriformes > Fringillidae > Haemorhous > Haemorhous mexicanus. The sequence continues at coordinate 10,788,228 of NC_082350.1, read as the reverse complement.
GAAGCTTTGGGCATGCTTTCACTGCTGCTTTTTACACTGTCATTTTGGAGAAGGATTCTTACCTCAGCTCCCATGCTGCCACCTCTTTTGCCTCAATATATGCATTCCTGTAGCTGAGCCAGGTGGCTACCTCAGGGACTAATCCAGGCTAAAAGTAACCTGGCTTAGGGAGGGCAGAAATCAGAAATCAGATTCATTTCATTGCATTCCTAGTGCCACAAACCCTAGTGCCAGGGCAAAGGAGGGGATGCTGTGTGTGGTGGGAACATTTACAGCAACAACAAGACAGGCTTGTACAGGCTTCAGGTAGACATGAAACAGTGATCATCATCTCCTTGCAACATTTTCATTCATCTTCCAAAGTGCTTATTTCATTGGGCCAGGGCAGTAATAATGGTGTGAAGCAGAAGGGGCTTGTTTTTTTCCTGCATTAGGATCATCAAAACTTTCTAACTCTAATGGCTGGAAGTGAGCCTTATGCACAAAGGTTCTTTTGTTTTGTTTTTGTATAAACCCATTTGACATTAAGCAGCCAAATCTCATCCTTTATGGTTGGTCTAATGCGTTTTTTAGAAGCTACTGTGCTTCTTGTTTAGCTTTCAGCCCCAGCTCCAGAGGGCTGCATCTCCTTACATGGTCTTGTCTCTTACCTGCTAAGTCAGGGATACCAAACCAGCACTAAACACCTCTGGTTAGAAGTCTGAATTGCTTCTTAGGAGTGATAATTACTACAATAATTTTTCTGTCCTTCAGCTATAGAGAGTTTTCTAGGTTTTTTAAAAGAAGATTTCAATTTCTTAATAGAAATGGGAGTGATTGTGCTGAATTGTGTAGTAAGGTGAGGGGTTTGTTGTTGTTTTGGTTTGTTTACTCTTGAATAACTTTCCTGAAAGGCTTTCTGTCTGGTCTCTCTGTGCTTATGGGACCATACAAGCTCTTGCTCTTTGGGAAATGTGTCACTGTGAGCTCTCTGTAGCAGATAGGCAAGAGAAAAACCCCAGTGGCTGAGGCTCATAGTGTAAGCTTGTCAGAGTACCAAGAGCAGGTGAACTGATAGTTTACCTTACCCACTATTTGATTTGGATGTGCAGGGCAGAGATCAGTAGTTTACTGAGCTGTTAGGTGCTAGAAGGGGATGCACTTTGTGCCATAAGGTAGATTCTAGGTTTTGTTCCTCAGATCTGAAAGCAAGTATTTTGATTTGAAATCTTTGCCATCTTACTGTGTATTTGAAAATTAGGAACAGATGCAGGCTTAATTTTTTTTTTTTTTTTTTTTTTGCAACAAGATTAAATGATTAAAGCTTAAGACATTCTTCCAAAGAAGGAGAAATAAAGATTTCCCCCCCCCCCCCCCTCATATTTTAGGACTAGAAAGATAAGGGAGAGGGAAAATAATGAACTTCAAAGAAAAACTCTCTGGATCTTTTAATGAAATGCCAAATTAAAAGCAGAACCCAAAGACCAAAATTAGTTAATGAAATTTTTACTTAAAAAGAAGGAACCTAAAAATTCTTGCATGGAATACCTGATGGGTGACCTTTTCTGTGGGCTCAGTGGGCTGAGTTTGGAAACAATAAACTTGTAATCTGAGGCCTCTGACCATGAAGGAATTGATAGAAGCCACAGCACAGTAGCCTGCTGCTCATCTTCTCACCATCCAAATGGTAATGCAGTGTGTCATAATAGTGAGGATGTATTTCTAAAGCTTGAGATGAACAGCAGGAATGAAAATATCCAAGCATAACTCTGAACACTCTCTCTTTAATGCTGAGTGTCCTGCACTGCTAAAGGTAAGAAGTCTTACCCTTTGGCTGGAAGTTCTCAGATGTGGGCATTGGAAGGATGTTGAATAGTTGTGCAATTGCAGCCATATGTTCATTAATTAATGAGAAGTGGCCTGTCTGTGGCCTTTGGTGAGTTGTACATGAGTCTCACAACATGTTGAGAAACACTCTAATGTCACTTCCCTGTGCTCTGATGTATCTGCTGGTCTTTTTTCCCTCCCTGTAAGTGTGCTGGGGCAGGGACTGTCATTTTCCTGTGTTTGTGCAGCAGCCAGGCCTTGAGCTGTCACAGGGCACACGATGCCTGTGATCATTATCACTGGTTAGCACTCCTTGTCACTCCTTATCCCTGCACTTCTCTACAGCACTGGCTGAGCCCTGGCTGAATGTGTGACGTGCCGACATTCAAAGTCTCCATAAACCCCAAATCAATAACCCTCACCTTGTTCAAAAAACTTGAGTTGTTAAGCTTTCTCCCCTTCCTCCATCCTGGTAGCTGTTTCTGCCAAAACTTGTCCAGAAGCGCAGCAGGATGTTTTTCAAGCCTGCCTCATTAAAGTTGTAACCTTAATGGTTACAACCTTATTGAATTTGGTGTGTACACCAGCTTCCTTTCCTCTGTTTTTACCATTGAGTCTTGTGTGTGATTGCTTTCTTTGCACTGTAATCTGTCTTGCTGTTTCTACTTGCTGATTGGTTTTTAGGAATAATGGCAATCTTAAAAGGCACATCTTGTGTGATGTAATAAGAATTGGATCCTTTTTTTTTTTTTTTTTTTTAACATCAAGTGATACTTTGTTACAAAACAGATGACAGGTGATCTGTCTTTTTTCCTGCCCACGGTTGTTGGGCAGCTTGTGAGGAAGGCTCTGTGTACCTGGAGTGAGCTGCAGTGCAGCAGAGGTGAGACCAACAGGTTCATTCCCTGTGAAACAGCTTGGAACTGGAGCACTTTGGAGAGGAGAGAAACAGCTTCTAATTCTTTAATTTTATGACCACAGTCATCTAAATTTAAATCTTCTGTGATTTCAGGGATGATGAAACCAGATAGCTTAGGAGGATCCTCCTTTGGGGCACATGAGAGAGGGCACCAGCCAGACAACCAGTACAGACAGGCAAGAGGCATTGAAACACACAGTGATCACTTGAGCTGTGCAGGAGGGAGAGCTGTATTTACCAGATACAAGTGCTAATAATGAGACTTCAAAGAGAGCACACCCTTTTATTCCCCAGCTGTGCTCTGCCATGCAGAAGAGATAGGGTAGTTTTCCAGTGGAAGTTTGCCGTGTGTCTTTGCCTTGGGGAAGAAGTTCAGAGAGTAGAATTAGCATAGAATTTCAGAAAGGAATTGATCTACCAGCAAAACCATTATCAATTACCTAAGAGATACTCCCAAAGGATTGACAGAATGGTGGAGTTTGGTCTTGCTAAAAATTCTTGAATGAAACTCTTTTTAAGTTTGCTCCTCTGTACTGTGTCCATTACGTTGTAGTCAAGCATGACCAATTCAAAGAGGATGCAAGATAACAGATAATCATTGTAAGATGCACTAACCTGTCATCATCATGTGCTTCATCTTCCTCAACTGGATATCTTATTAGATGAAAGTCCCAGTCCAAGGAACCTCAATAATAACTGGTTAAAGGGAATAGAGCACATATGAAAGTGAAAACACATAAATACTCCTAGTCAGCTGAGGGTACATAAACCTTCCATTCTCATGTTTGGTCTGTGATTTGAAACTAGTCTGACTAGACACACATTAAGGGGGAAGACAGTGCAAGTAGATCTCAAATACATTGAATTAATTTGCACTCTGAAATCTGGGAGTTATTATGGTTCTTTTTTGGGGGGCAGTGAGTTACAGCATTTTTTCAATAAGTATGATATGCTAATCATTACTTGCAATGTATAAGCATCTTTACAGATGAAAAATATCAAATGAATGTGACATTTATATTTGTTCAGAAGCAGTCTGTGTCCACAAACCTGCAACAAAGTCCCAGATCTGGTAGGTATGTCTAAAAGAATTAGCTTTCTGTTGTAAAGTTACTCTCTAGACAACAGAATCTAATAAAACTAATACTTAAAATTGGGGATTTTTTTGTCTGAAATTATTTGATGCTTAAGAGAACAGAATTCGCTGATTCCTTTGACTGACAAAAAGGGGAATGAAGCTTTGATAGTTAATTTAAATTAACTGTTGAGTTTAAAAAAAGGTATTGTGCATTTCTTTTTTTCCTTTTCTTTCACAGAGGAAACTCCAATCATATCCAAAAATGGAAATCATCAGGTTTTTTTAAACATTAGAACCAATACTTTACCACATGAAGTTTCTGTAGTACATTTTAGGGGATAGCCCATGGCAATTCTGCACATGATAAATCATGATTTCTGTGGGGGTTTAACAGTGATCAGGATGCAGCAGAGAGCCAAAATTATTATTTTCTTAAGATCTTACATTAATCAGAAAAGTTGTTAAGGCATTTGTTTACAATTGCTGGTTAATTTTCTTGTGTGATAAGCTGCTGTAGCCTTCTAATTTGGTTAAGTTTTTGTAAAATTTCTGTTGGTGCTGTGGTGATTCAGCCTGCCTAAAACCAGAATGCTTTAGCAGAAGAATTTTTCTTCAGTCTTCAGTATGTTTTTTAATTAGATTTTTTTTCCTCCAACACTTAAAAAGTAGTTTTGAAGATTCTTCTTGACAGTCATTTTTCATTGTAAGGTAAAAGTGAGGACTGATAGCTGACAGATACAAAATGACATTAGGAAGCCTGATGTCTGTCTGTCATGCTAGAGTATCACCAGAGTTACTGTTATGAGATCTAATTTCCTCCACAGTGGTGTTCAAGTAGCTCCATCCATGGATAGTCTACAATTCCATGGACAATCCATTGCGGGTTTTGTTTGCTGTCATCAGCTGTGGAGGTGTGATGTGTGGGTTTGGGGTTTTTTTCAGTTTTGTTGTTTTGCACCCAATTTCTGTCCTGTTTAATAAATCTCCTGTATCTGGTAATTGTCCCACAATGATAAAACTAGCTCTGGTGGTCTTGATTGATCTCACTTGCCTTCCCTGTGGCTCCTAGACATCACTCAAACCAACAGCTCGATTTGTTTCATTGCACCAGGCCCAGAATAATTCCAGTTTTGATGAAAAATAGTAGTACTGTTACTTTTGGGTAGCTAGATGCTGTCTAAGTGCAGAGGAATTCCAGAAGACCATCACATAACTTCAGTGGGCAAGAATGTGGTAGACTAATGTCAGCATAGGTAAACATAGGTTTTTAAACAGATTTTTTTTTCCAGTTAGGAAAAAATTATTCTAAGCCTTTCATTGCTGAACTCAGAACTGATGTTGCAACTTGGAAAAGAGGCTTTGTGGTTGTCATTGACAGTTTTCCAGGACTATTGTCAGCAATGTACAGTAGCAACAGCCAAAAAAATTGAGAAAAACCTGGGCTGTGTGTGCCTCTTGCATCATCAGGAAAAGGTACTGAGGACAGGAAAATACCTTTTTTTGGTACTTAAAACTCTGGTGTGCTCACCACATTTTGAGCACGGGGTTGTTGTGCTCACATCTAAAGAAAATGGAGTTAGTGCCTTTAGCTTAGGGAAGGTACAGAGAAGGGCAGCCCTCAGTCCAGGGGGGTGGTATTGCTGCCTTGTGTGGAGTTGCATCATTTAAAAGGTTTGATTTGGAAGGTGGGCCACTGAGAAGGGCAGCAGGTTCAAGGTTTACAAAATCATGAGCTGGTGGAAGGGTGAACTCCAAGCTCTTGTTGACAGAAACCCTGCAGCACCAGGACACTTGGTGAAACTGGTTGGGAATCAGTTTAAGACAGATGAAAGAAGAAAATGTTTGTTTACATAGCAGGTACTGAATTTATGCAACTTGCAGCCAGAGGATGTTTTGAAAACAGGCTGAGTAGGCAGGTTCAAAACATGGTTAGGAGAGTTCATGGTCAGCAGGGAGAGGGTGAGGGGAGTGGACCACAGGACACGGGCTATTGGTTCTCTCTAAATAGCACCTTTTCTGCCTTGTTGGAGATGAATTCTGGACTAGATGAACCATCAGTCTGACCCAGCTGGGTGTTTCTTACATTCCTGAGCTCTCAGGCTTAGTGGCATCTTTTTGTCATTCACTTAAAATTATGTTCTTGTTTATGGCAGGGTTAGATGGGAGGCATGAAGCCTCTCTTTTCTTTTTTTGTATGTTCAGTAAGCTGCACCTCCAAGGGAGACTCTTGGCTCTAATTATTAAATTCATCAGTGCTGCAAGCTGATATGGCTATTACTTCTTAATAAGCTGGAAAAAGTTTCCTTCTTTCTAGCCAGGAAAAAGTACTGGGAAGTCCATCTGGGAATGTGATTCATCCAGGTCACAGTCATAATTTTCCTCTCAGATTCCAAGGAGAGGTTTGGGATAGTGCTCAGATACTAGTGATAAGATTTTATTTAGATGTAGCTTTCAGTTGTAGTGGTGAGCAGCTATACTGTTGTTTATGCAACAAGATTCCAAACACACTTTTTATTACTTCATCAGTGGGACACACTCCCTGGTATTTGGTTATGTCCCAGTGAGCTCAGAGAATTCAAAGTTATTCAGCCCCTGCCTTGTCTGACAGTTACCAATGCTCAGGAGCAAGAGTAAAACCCACAGCTAGAAGTTATTGAATCTGGAGGATGTGAGTAATTCTTTTGCTAGAGAGTAGGATAGAGTATTGCAATATTTTCAAGCAATATTTTTTTAATCCTCCTTAACAAAGTTAACTTCAGTATAGCAGTGCCTTGTAGGGTGGTAACCATTGGTAACTGGAAAGACAGTGAGCCTAGGCTTGCTATCCATATTTTTAGATTTAATTGGGGTAGACTTAACATAAAAGAGGTTAATAAAGAGAATTTGGAAGTTTTTGCATAATGTTAAGACAGGAGAGACTGCAAAGCTGAAAAATAGCGAGGGCATTCCTTTCAAAGGTGGTGACATTTTGTTTTACTTTTACCATCAGTGTCTTACAACAGGGAAATTAATGCCCCATTTTTAATGTAATGTTCTACAATTATTTTTATCCTGGAGGAAAACTTAATGGAAAAGGCTAGGTTATGTCTAATCTGGACACTGTTGAGCTTTATCATAGCCTAATGTCGAGCTGCTGTAGAATCCCTCCCTATGAAGGCTGAGCTAGCAGGAGTTATTATTCATGTGGATATATGCATCTGACTTTTCCTTGCTGGGGCACAGTTGTCTTGGAAGAGGACTGAGTATGAGCCCTTTGAGAGCTTGTTCTGCTTTCTTCCTCCTTTCTTCTTTGTCCCTGCTTTGTCTTTCCACAACTGCAGTAAAATTTGATAGCTCAAAGTGTAAGTTAATCCTAAACTATAGAAGTCCTCCCTTGAAAGAGACTGTAAATCTCAGCAATACACTTTGTAGAATACAGAGAAGGAGCCTCTGTTTATGGAAAGAAGGGGACTTATTTATATTTTTTTAAAATACTGAATAGAAGTGTATAAAGTAAAGCTTCCTCAGAACCAACCAACCAAAAATCTCCCCCCTTTTCTTCTTTGACCAAGAGAATGCTTTCTCACTGTTATGAAATATATCAAAAGTGTCAATATTTACTATTGTGTGAGCAGTCCTAAATATTTACTATTTGAAGCAGCTCTGTACCTTTTTCAGTTTTGAGAGTGCCTAGTGTTTCTAGTCAATACACTGAAAATATTAAATGTTAACATTGTAGTTAGTTATCAAAATAATCTTCTAATTTGCATTAAATGAGTTTGGTGAGGTGATATAAAAGGCATTCTTGGTGGGTGGAAAAAAAGCACTAGACAAATAGGGAAAGAGTGGTTGTTTACATGATGAGCACTGACACTTCAGACCTGAGCTTAGAAGCATTAGGATCTTGGTTGGTTTGGTTCCAGTCACATTGTGCAACAGAGGAAAACAAATGGAGAAAATCTCCTTTGCTTTTTGTCCCTTTTGAGGTTGTACCTGCCTGAGTGACTGTATGTCAGTCAAAGTACTCACAAACATGGAAAAATGAATCATATTAAACAATGGAACCTCTTGCTGTTCTGAAGAGATGGCAGGTTCAGAAAGCCCTTTTCATTGGTGTGTAGCTTGGCTCATTCAATCTTTTATCAGTCTCTCATCAGTCTCTCCTGTGCTGGAAATGCCACAGCCCAGGCCCCAACTGGCCACATCTGTGAGCTCCTGGTGTTTTTCTGGGTTTTCATTCCAGATCAGGGCCAATCAGCTCCAAGAAAAATAAAAGCCACTGTCTGGACAACTTCTCTGCCTCAGCTAGCTAAAAAAACTACTGGAAGCAAAGGAGAGCTTTCTCCTGCTGTCTATCCGTGCTGCAGACAGCACAGTGTGTGAGAAGGATACGGGGGAGCAAGTGCAGGTTCTGATAACAAATTGTGCACTTCTTCTTCCCCCCCTTTGCTCTTGGAACCAGTCTTAAAGGTGCAAAACTTAATATCCAGCATGAACAGAACAGAAAATTTGGGATACAAGCATCATAAATTCACCCTAGGACACTGTAGAAATTGTTCTTCCCACTTCGTAACCATCTTAGTGCTCTAATGGTAGGGGAGAAGGAGGAAGATGGTGACTTCTTTTGCTTCCTATAAATCATCAGCTGTAAAGAGTGAAGGAAGTGGTAGATAAGGATGTCTGCCTCAAACCTGTTTGGCTGTTTCATGCAAAAGTCACCGTGTAAAAAGCTCCCTTTGCTGATCCATTGGTAGTCCTCCACTCCTTGAAATATTAAATTGCTGCAACTTGGTCCATGCAGGGATGAGGTAGTGGTGCCAGCTGGCCAAACTCTGAGGGACACATGGAGCCACCTCTAGCACAGGGAAGTGTGCAGGGGCCACCTGATGCACTACTTTGTGTACAAGTACTCAGGGATGAGCATCAACATCTCTTTTGATAAGTGTGCCTGAGTCTGCTGAGAGAGCATTTAACAAATGCCACATAAGAGGAGCTGTGAGATGCTGAGGTTCCCTCTGTGGCTGAGTAAGCTGTGAGCTGCATACCAGCAGTGGCAAATTTGATGCTCTCAGTGTCCATTTAAGTGGCCTTGCTCCTTAAAGTATGCATAGTTCTGTTCTGCAGATGGATGAGCAGGGATAACATCACAGCCTGATGGCTACTGAAGGAAGAGAGCTGCAGCACAGCCTAGAGAACTGTCACAGCTTTGTTCAGTTTCTCTGTTTCTATGGAAGTTGTTTTTTTCCACAACTATACTTGTAGAGCAGAAGCTGAAATTCAATCCAACTTCCTAATATATATGTATTTCTTTTGGCAGCTGTATTTGAAGCTTTCCTTGGCTATTTAGCTTTAAGAGGTTGACAAAGGCTGTCTGAAATACTCTTCTCTGATGATGAGGTAACTGACCATATCACAGTATGTGGGGAAAGCTTCCTGAGCAGCTAGAGATGGAGGAGAGGCAGTGGAAAACACTCAGGTCCAAATCAGCTGGAAAGAGGGGACAGCTGCACTGTGTTACTGTGAACAGAAAAGATGCAGTTTGGTTGTATCAAATGGAGGGGCAGCCTCCTGAAGAAGGGAGAAGACATATGATAAGCTGTCAAATACGCCAGGTCCTGACTTCTGGCTAGTGCAGGGATGGCCTACCTGTGCATTGGAGGTGAGAATGGAGGAATTATTTTAATAAAAAGATGAAGTTCTGAAGGTTACAGGTCCTTGTACAGGCTGGATCCCAGTTTTCTCCCTGTTGCAGAATGTCAAATATCGTGGTATTCCCGTGACAGCCTCACTAATCTAGCTGCTGCTGTTGGGAGTGACTGTAGCCTGATCACATGTGGAGATTACTGTAGCTGCAAACTAAAGTATGGCCATTGATATTTTGCACAGTCAAGTTCTCATCTCTGGAGCTCTGTGAGCAGAAAAATTCCATCTGTTACTCTTGGAGAAATATGCAAAGTATCCACATAATCTCTTCAGCCTCTCTGTTCCCACAAATCACGGGGTGCTCTGACGGACGTGGTTGCCATGTTCGTTATGAGAAGGCTGAAGTCTTGTTGCATAGTTTCAAAGTTAACTTTAACACCTTCTTGGATGTTATCTCAAACTGTGAAGTTTGTGGGTTTTTATATTTAGCTCAAATTGTCTGCTATAATTGGCTTTGAGGCTGCTTATAGAAGGGTAGCTGACTGCTCAGGAAGCATGCCTGCATTTCATGTTACTTAAAAACATTTGTCTGTCTTTTTGTCATCTCAGAATCTGCTTTGCAGAGTAAGATTTGTTGGCATAACTCTTCAATTTACTTCCTTTATTTCCTTATTTCTGTGAGAGTGGTAGGAAGCTGCTTCTTCTGCATCTTCTCACTTGGCCACAGACTTGTCTTGACACCCCAGCCCACCCTCGATGGTGCTCAGCTTGGCTCTAACTTTAGTTTCACACAGCCAGGCAGCAGTGAAACCTGGAGGTGGTGGCTCTCCTGGGAGCTCTGCTGAGAGGGACTCACACAGCTGTGCTGAAGAGCACACCCATTCCTGTGCTGTGGCCACAGCCTGCCTTGGGGTCATCTACTCCCCATATATTGTACCTTCTCATTATAGAAGAAAGCAGTGTAATGACATAGTTGCTTGCCTTGGACTTTTAGAGTAAAATTAAAATATATCTGTATGGCTGTGATGTTTTATACTGATAGTTGTTCTTAGTGCCTTGCTAGAACCCTTGGGTGATAAAGAAATAAAAGTGAAATTGAATTGCTTCAAAACATTCTGTGAATGGTGTGGAATCAAAATATTATGCAAGTCAGAATTTTCTGTCTTTTTTTACCCCCAAACAAATGTTTTTTATTAATTTGCAGTTCAGTTGCATTCTCTCAAGGTTAGTTGTAGTCATTCCAAAATTACAAAAGTAAATCCATCCAGATTGATTGTTCCCAACTGATGTGCAGGGGCATGCAGAAGAGCCAGCAGGCTGTTAGATATGCTTTGAAATCTGAAGTAATTATAGCATTCTCTCTGAAGTGTTGCATTCAGGTTATAAGCACACTTATGCAAGGATTTTGGCACATGCAGGTATGTCATGGAACAGTTAATGGATGCAGAAGGATTCTGGGAAGAAGGGCTCCTCAGGAGAGTTAAGATACTTGGGCATCAGATACTTACCTGGTGTGGATCTTACTTGATGCTTTGTTTCATAGTGATGTGAATGTTTCTTCTTAGTGGAACTCAGACCTCTTACTGCACTTCATGCAAATGTTTGCATATTTGTGGTAACCAGAAAATTGCAGCATAGTGATTATATTAGAGACATGTATGATACTCTTGCTTGTTCTCATTACATGTGGGTACTATGAATATTTCACTGTACATGAAACAGAATGAACACCATCTTTTCACTTTTAAAAGAACCTACCTGCATTTCATCATGTCACACTGTATTAGAAACCCCAGTGCTATGGATTTCTGGTATTGATGTAATTCTTCCTTTGGAAAAGCTGTCTGGCTTAGCTGCACTCCCTTACATGATGCTTGTTCAGTTGGAGTGTAGAAATACTTGTTAGTGCATAGCAAAGCATGCAGGAGGTGCAGCAAGGTTTGGGAATTGGCTGTGCTGCAGCTGCTGTGCAAGGGTTGGAGTGTCTGGCTGTTTCCCAGCTGCTGGAATTTGTGCCAGGCACACCCACCCCCTTCAACTTGGTATTGTAGCCTGGGGCTTGAACCTGAGGATCTGCTTTTGCCAAAAGAAAGGTATGTATGAAATGACAGAAAAAAAACGGTGAGATACAGGGCCTGTTAGAGATGCTCTGTACTGTGAATAGAAAGTGCTTAGTAATGGCTTTTCAAAATTATAGTATTTTCCATAAATGATAATATAACTCAAAATTAAACAATCTATTCCTATGCTTTTGCCTTCCTGCCATCCAGCTGATAGGTTCCAAAATGAAGTATCAACTGCAGAAGGAGCTGCTTGTTGTGGGGAAAGACATACAGTTGGTTTCCTGAACTGAAAAGGGGCCAAATCCACAGGTGAAGAGGGGCTTGGGGAGGCCCCTCTGATGTAACTTAATCTGAAGAACAGATAAATTATTTTCTATGTCAAAGCAAGTAAAGAGTTCCCTCTTGGTGAACCAGTGATATACAGATTTATAAATGACTGCTGTTTTCATGTTGTTTTTATAGCCTGTAAGATGGAGGGGGTTAAAGCTTTGGGGGGTATTTAGGTGTGTAGACACAAGATTAATTTGTATTTTATTTTATGTGGGCATATATGTGTGCTAATATTTTATTTGATTTTCACAGAAACAACCACCACCAAGTGCAGAGAGTGGTTTAAAACAATAGGGAGGCTAAATATTGCTTGTTAGCGTAGTTTGATTTCTGTATTGTGTATATCAGAGCCTCTTGTACACTTTTTTCTGATAAATGTTCAAATCACTGAAAAGTCAAGGTATATTCTCACAAGACACCTGAGCCTCTCTGTAAGCCGTTTCCCCTCTTAGCTCCTTGTCTAGCCTAGCTTCTTTTGGCTGTGGCTGTAATGCAGGTTTCAAAGGTAGTTGAACTGCTTTGTTGCAGGTGAAGGCAAAAAGCAGTGCTTTAAAATACTTCCAGCTCAAAGCACTGAAATGCTGTTGCTCACCCAAAGGCTGTCCCTCAAGTGTTGAGTGACTCCAGTGTCCCTCTTTTACCTCTCAAAAGCTGAACCTGCAGGCAGCTTCAGGATAAAGAATGATGTGACCTTTGCAAGCTTCTGGGTCATGTTTTGAGCTCATAGTTTTCTAACAATTGATAAATCTGCACATAATTTTTACCTGGAGCTGGACCATAGCAGATACTGTAGACATTTGAAGGAAATGCTGAAATAGATTTTGCTTTATGCTTGCCTGTATCAAGAAACGAAGGGTGCCTGAATGTGCTGTGTGTATATATGCATATACTTGTGTGTAGCAGTCTGTGTGTACCTGTGTGTGTGTGAAGGGAGGGGAGATAAAACCAGTTTGTGGCAAATGGAGGCAAAAAGTGGGATAGGTCACATGAAAACACATCTGAATGATGGCAGTGTCAAGGCTGGTGGAAGGGGTGGTCTGCAGTAAAGTAAAATGTCCCTTTTTTGTCCCAGCTACCTGGCAGCAGAAGCTCTGTAGTTGCTGCACCCTTTGGAGTACGCTGGGTACTTGGGCTTCAGTTTGCAAAATATCTCAGGGAATGTAGTGTTTTAAAGCTACTGTTGTTTTGTCCTTCATTAAGGCGCAACATGTTTTGATTTGTATGGAGAATATCTTAAAGACTGGATGCTTTGGCAATGTAAACAATTGAAAAAGGAAAATGCATCTGTTCTCTATTACAATCTAATATTATGCTCATCTGTGGCTTTTAAGTAATGGGCACTTGTTTACATATTACAGAATATAGTTTATAATTTTATAAACATAGTTTATAGTTGCATATTGGTTTCCTAAATAAAAGAAAGAAAAGCAATCGTGGCTTATGGTAATGCTTGCACTGAGACAGTCCTGGAAGTCCAAAGAAGCAGCTGGTATCCAAGGGTGGGAATGAAAAGCCTCTGCTTTCTGCACTGCCTTTCCCATAGCTCAAATACTGCCTCTCTTTATGCTCAAATCTGTTCGGTACTACTAATGACTTCTGCTTACTAAATTCAGGATTTGTTGTAAATGAAGATTATAGCATTGTTTTCCTGTAACTAAATCTGATTTGTAAACCCTTAAGTGGAAGAGAAAGTTGTCTTCTTTAAGTGTTTTAAAGCAAAATGTCAGTAGACATCTGTGTACTTCCCTGGTTTAATCCCTACATCTAAATTGCAGCTGTAGGATATTTCCAAACCCCTGTTTTCCTTTCTTACATTTCCATTAATTTTCAATGAAGCAGGGCTTTGTTGAATGAATTGGGTTATTATTTTCTGAATCTCAAATACATCACGTAACTGTAGTGGCCAGTCCAACATTTAGAATCCACAGCTTTGAAATCTTACACATCTGAATGTATCATTACTGTTTGTTGATTTAAGATTGCTCTGACTGAAAGAACAATGTAGAAAAATTTGGTTATTTAGTTCTCTCTTGAATGCCTAAGCTTACAGTACACTTCAAGCAGCAGTAAAGGAGTCATCTGTGCACAGAAGAGAAAATAAAGAGTATGGAATCGTGTGTAGATCCATGCCTAAGCCTAGAAGAGGAAACATGACGCATAAAAAAGTAGAAAAAGATGAGAGGTTCCTGGGTCTTTTTATTAAAAATCTGTGATTACGATTATGCAAGAATCTGAAGGTCTAAGATGAGTTAAATTTAAAATAATTGTTTCATTTGCCCTATAAGGAAGTTCAGGGTATTTTAGCTACGTTTCTAATTCTTTTGAAAATGTATATTACAAGAAGATTTTTCACTTAAAAAGTCATATGAATGTCTGTATTGTCTATATTTTGCATGGTAAAATAGCAGAACATCTAATTTGCTCCTATTTTTGACAACTTTCAGTGCTTAAGGCAGAAATTTCCCATGCTTGTTACTAGTCTCCCTCCAGCTGACATTCACTGGAAAGCTTTAGCTGAAAGAATTTAACCATCTTCAGTGAGATGAGAACACCATTCCTTTTTCTCATCCCTTCCAAGCACAGCTTCAGACAGTGCTGGTGTTTTGCAGGTTTTGAAGTGACCTTGAAGTTTGGAAGGAAGCAATTGCTCCATTTCAGGGGGTGTGTTTGCCTGAAAGCCACACTTTGTTATGTCAATACTCTGAGTAACTGAGAAATGCCAAGTTGCATTTACAGTAGAACCTGCTACACCTTCAGGTATTATTTGAAAAAGCTGTGGCTCTCACTGTGTGAGCTTCCACAGACCCTTGTGGCACTTTTCTCTTAGCAACCAGGACTGCAAGCTGGGAGAGAATCATAGACAAAAATGAAAGTTTGAGAGGCAGTTTTTCCTTGCTGAAATACCAGGACTTTGAAAGAAAAAGTTCCTGTGTTTGTATTTCATCTTATTGTCTCTGTAGAACAAAATGCCTACAGATGCTATAGAACTCCTGGCTTCTAGTTGTCATGATTCTTGATTCAAATTAAACATTGCATTAAACGTTATGCATAGTTGGTAAGTGGAGAGAGATGAATATTTAATTATTGAGACTGGAAAACATATAATAGAAAAACAGTAATTACTAGTATAGGATGTATTTATCTGTAGAAAATAACTGTAGCTAGTTTTCCCCTTCTCCTTCTATGGTAACTCTTATTTCTAACAGTCCTCAAAATTTGAACTGGGAATCATAAATTTTGTCTGACAATATGGAGGTTTGGGGGGGGAGGGTGTTTGTTTTGGAGAGCATTTTCGAACAGCAATGCAGTTGAACTACTTTTTCATGCTGCTATAGCCTATCTTAGATCCTTTTTATATATACACACACTTACAGGCAGTGGTGTTACACTCTTACCTTTTGTACATGTGATAAGTATAAAATGCATGTTACAGAACAATGTGTTGGCTATATACCTTCTGATAAATTCTAAACTGCAAAATATATATTTTTGTATGATAACATATTTGCAGAGTTTTCTTTTGTTCCTTAAGTGATTTGAAATGATGAAACATATCTTCAGAAAAGCTTTAATAATATGAAAAATCTGCTGTTGCTGGAAAACAGATGTACAAATTAACATTGACTGAGATCTCTTTAGTTGCTGTACTGTTTACTATTTTACCCCAAAAGACCATGAAAATTGAAGTTTTATAACAAAAATACTAGCTTTATCTTAATTAAAACCTTCATTTAAGTGAACTGGACTTTAAATTAGAATATTTTTGGGTCTGGCATGAAGATACAGATTGAAAGTAGAAATTGGGATACTCTGCCATTCTTCATATGTCCTCTTTACTATAACTTGGCCATTCAGAGTACTGAAGGTAGAGGGAGTTTCCAAATGAATACAAAACTTAAGAAAACAGTGCAATATTCTGTTGGATAAGGGGGGAGCAGAGGAAGAATTTATAGATAGCTTCTGAAAGCAGAAATTGTTTTAAAAGGGACTTAGCGGTAAAACCTCTTGAAAACTGCACTGCTGCTTGTCACAACCACTGATTATTTTTAAAATTATATTTAAAATTTTATTTTATAATTTCCCTCTATGTTCAGGCTGCCTTCTTCCATCTCAAGCATATCTTTGATCTGCACTTGCTCCTTGAAGAATAATGCAAGCTTCTGTTTTTTAAGTTACATCTATAAGGCTGAATGGAACATTACCCTTCTTGTTTGACCTCCCACATGCGATACACAATCCATTAAATCTCATGTAATATTTAAGAATTTAATACATTCTTTGCATAACATTACAGTAATAATACTGACAAAACACTGCTCCAAGCAAAACTGCTTATACAAACAGCTGATCTGTGAGCAGTGGAACTAATGAAGCTGTGTTTCCTATAGATTTCTCTCATATGTTAACTGGCCCCTTCCCCTCTGCAGCTTCTCTGGAGTATGCGACCAGCAGTGCTGGGCTGGTGAGGGAATGGATGCAGGGGTTGAGCATGGGTGCTGACCACCCTGCTCTCCACTTCAGTTTCCAATGTATCATCAGGTACTTTTGTAATCACTGAGACTATCAGCAGGCCAAGCTAGGCACAGATTCTTCTCTTGGTTGAGATGACTGGGTGGCCAGTGGTACAAGTTTGTGTAGTAGGTTATGAGAACAGAGAGCTTTCCATTTTATGAGGTTATAAAGTGCAGTGATACAGCATGATAAGGCTGGATTTTCATATATTTTGTCAAGGTTAATGTCTAGAGGATGTTTTCAGTCACTGATTAACCAAGACATCTTAATAATATGTGATATTGTGTGCAGACCCTGTAGTGTGTATGCTAAGCCTTTAATCTGTGCTGCTATATGCTTTTAATTTTCAATTGACTTATATTAATAGCTTCTAAAGGGTTATCCTTATTGCTGGATTTGACAACTCATGGAAGATTTATGTGTGACAATAAGTGTCTATTATCATCTAGTGAGATTCTTAGTGATACTCTTATGAACAACTTTCATTATATGGAAAGAATTTCATGTGGCATGTGTTTTTTAAAAGTTTAAAATATCTGACTGAAAATTCTGAGATGAGAAAAACTTTCACCTAGTTTGACTTTTGCTTATGTAATTACAGAGTTTCACAATGCTAGATTGGTGTTGCAATTAAATAGCTAATGTGACTGTTGATTAGTTTCCCATTTGAAATCATGGCAACTGAACAAGTGAAGGTTAGTCCATTTAGGCTGTTAGTAACTTTAGAATATAATAC
Organism: Haemorhous mexicanus; assembly: GCF_027477595.1. Classification (NCBI taxonomy): domain Eukaryota; kingdom Metazoa; phylum Chordata; class Aves; order Passeriformes; family Fringillidae; genus Haemorhous; species Haemorhous mexicanus. Next base: position 10,771,162 of record NC_082350.1, on the reverse strand, counting down.
TGGCAGTCATTCAGGCTTTTAAGATTTTGCTGAATGAAACTCAAAAGAAACAGTATTGAAATACTTGATTTGTCTAATTGGTCTTTATCATTTGGATTTAATTCACAGCTGTATCCAAATAGGCTCCCCCTTCCCCAAGTGCCTGCCAGGTGCTGCCTCCTCTGCTCTTCAAACTTGAGATAGCTTCATTGTTTTGAATGAGATTGTATTTCCTTTGTGCCCTGTATTTACTATTTTCTTGTTACTATGGTTTCTGGAAATAAATTAGATGACAGTTGTTTTGAAAACCTAATCTATATACAAACAAATTTTTCAGTGTTTGAATAGAGCAATGAAGAGTTTAGCATGGACTGTCTCAGAACTTATTAAAGTGCTCAGTGTTGTTATTGAGGTTAATCCCATAGCAGTCCGGGGTACTTTGATTGCTAATTCAGTAGGAGGAGAAGGGTAGAGCTCTTGCTTTACCAGTGAAGGCTTATTTTCTGATGTTGTAATTTTGTTGTCTTGTTTGGGTTTTTTTCTCCAGCTAAAAATTCTATTGCATGTAGAGTTGACTTAATTTTATAAATCTGTCTTAATGTGGAATAATGCTTGGCTGTATGTAGTCACACTCAAATGTTATTTATTTTTGTAAGCATTGATAACCCTTGTGCATATGGGTTGTTGTAGTTTCAGGCCATGGAGCACAAAACGTACATTTCCCACATGGAATATATTCTTCAGTCTGTAGGAGTGATCCAGCAATGAGGCATTTTTTCAGTTCTTTTTATTCTCAGCAGTGTGTGGCTGCCCAGTGTTTTATTTATAGCACCTTGTCCAGATGCTGCCCTGCGTCTGTCTCCATGTGGGCACTGTCAAGACATTACCACCCTGCTGTGTGCCCCTGGCACTGTCTGAACTCTGCTGGCAGGTAGCAGTTCTCAGCTCACGGGCAAGGCACTGAGACACAGGAAGATTAGGGCAGAAAAATTATGCCCTAGATATTATAGTGACTGTGCAAGTTTGAGACTTCACAACTTCCTCCTCCTTGCTTTAAAATTTCATGTAGAAAATAGATGGGTTTTTATCTTTTCCTTGAGATTAAGACAAAGTAACTTGAGTAAAACTACAGAGCAAATCAAGCCAAGGGCAGAATGAGATTTCAGGTCTTTCTGCACATGGCTGTGCGCTTGTCCAACTGGCTGTAGGTTGTATACTGTTGGCCTCTTTGGAGTATGGCTGATGCTTTGAATTTCAGTTATCAGCTTAAGTGTCAAAGGAGTCTGAACACCAGGTTTGAAATGCTGGGTAGAGGAAGATGCCATGTGAGTCTTAGAGAGTCTTTGCAATTTACGGCAGAAGGGGAAGGTAAAAAGGTCAGGTCAAATGAGTGCAAATTACTAAGAAATAAATTGTGAATGTCTGTGGATATACATGAAAATTCATTCATACAGAAACAAATGATGTTGTATGTCAGTAGTTTTCTAGGATTTCTTATCTTGGTCTACAAAGCAGAAAACAATCTGTCAAAGCAGTTAATGTCATTAATTTCATGTCAGACTGATGGTGGTATCTCGGTGAAAAACTAAATCTGTGGTTAAACTATTGTTTTCTAGTCCAGCTTCAAGATGTAACAAGCTTGGCTGTTACTTTTTCCTTTATACCAAAGGCCTTCTCCTTTCTCTTTATTAAAGCATAACCTCTAATTTGTTTCCAGCTGTTTCTGCTTTATGGTAGTTTTTATACTATGGAGTAGCAGAAGGTTTCAAAATAAAGGATTCTTTCCTTCTACCTTGGCTTTCCAAACTTCTTGGTACAATTTTGTCAACTTTATGACATTTCATTTGTTCTTATCCCTTCCCTGCTTTGTTTTCTTGGCATGCTTTTCACAATGTGTTTTCCAGTACGTCCTTATTAACCTTTTTTGATACTTAATGCGCTGTTATTTTGAATTGAGGAAGTGTTTCATCCAAAATCACTGCAGAACTTCCTTCCCACGCTGCTGCCCAGACGTGCTGCAGACAAGCTGCTTAATTTGCACTGGCAAAATTTCAAAGTGAAGGTCGGCTGGCCAGGTTATCGCCCCGGGGGGCTTCTGTATCCCTTCCTAAATGCCATTTTTCTTCTGGTTGTTCTGTGTTTCCCCCTTTATTTGTCCATTGGGAGGAAAATGGCTCTAGAAAAGTTGAATGGTGTGACTCTGTCCTTGCTTTAAGCTGTAACTCTCACAATTTAGCATGTATCACAGAAACAGTTTCAAGGCGGTTCAGACTATTTATTTAGGGTTTTTGACATCTTGTCAGAGAGAAGTAAATCTGTCAGAAAATGAGCATTATAAAGTTGGGTCAGAAAAACACAAGAGAAAGGTTTGGCTTCTGGAATGGGGAACCAGCCCAGAGTGCCAGAAAGGCATATGAAATACAGATTCACAGAAAGATAAGTATATTCAGCAGCTGAAATATATTCAGATTATGTGGTAGCTACACTGGGTGTTATGTGTTGCTAAGCTCCACTGCTGATGTAATTTACTTGATATAATATGAGCACAGCTTCAGTGCACTCAATTTTGATTAAAATTAATTGTGTATATTTAAATTGCTGACAAGCTGAGGGGGTGTGAGTGCATCTAAAGGCACCCAGGTCATCTGCTTCCCTATAGTCAGAGCAGTTGTAATGATTACCAGCATTGGTGAGTTTGTTGAATTCAAAACTACCATTAAAGTAATTTAACTTGGAAAATAAAGCTCCTAAGAAAGTTCCTTTGAAGAACAAATTGCATAATGATGTTGTTTCTGGGTTTCCCTTATTAATATTGTCAATATTTGGTTATATGTTTATTAAAGGTAGAAACTGAGCAGTGTTTTCTCTTGAAGGATACAGCCATACAAAGTGTACTTCACCAGTGCTTTCTTGAACTGGGTGTGGATTATTGGGTCATCATGAGAGGTGTGAATGCCACAAATTCTTCAGAGTTAGACTCTGCAGACTTGGTGAGCTGAACAGTACAAATTCCAAAATAATGAATGATCCCAGTTGTAGAATTTGCAATTCTATTTGAATCTTAAGGACAAAAGCAGTGTTGCTCTGTGAGGACTAAAGCTATTAATGAGGTGGTGCACATTTAGGGTTTGATATTGCTCTCATTATTGCAGTCTGGGGAGGAGAGAAGACCTTGGGCCAGCAGTGGGTTTATCTGAAGGATATCAAACACAAACAGCACTGCCAAGTGTATTAGAGGAGCATTATGAGAAGATTTGGGATGAACTTGGAGTATTGATCTCATGAGATCCCTGGCTTCATAGTAACATCATTATTTTCAGTCCTGAAACAAAGGGATTTTCTCTCTGTTGTAAGCAAGATTCAGTCTTTAGCTGATTACTCAAATAGAGTATTAGTAAAGGAAGGGAAAGATCCAGACCTTAAGTCCTTACAAAGTTGTAAGATACAAACATGAGAATCCCATTTATAGCACTACACCTTTTAAAGAGAAAGACTCTGCTCATATTTTTCGTTTCATAGGAACCAACCAACCACACACCTACAGGCTGCATCTTGGATTTTTGTTACTTGCAACTGCTGGACACTTGTTTTGTTTTATGGCTTGCTTAGCTGTGCTGCCACAAGAAAAGTTGTAGAATTTCTTTATAAAACATGCTATTGAATTTAAGCTCTTTCTTTCTAAACTTTATTGTATTTTATTTCTTTTAGTCTCCCAAAACCCCAAAAATTTGGTAACTTCTTTTTCCAAAATTGAAAAGATGAAATATTTAATCAAAAATTCAGTATTTGGGTCATTAGTCTTGTTCAAACCCCTAACTACTACTGATTTTGTGTAATAGAGCAGGATATCCCTTTAGTATTTTTTCTGTATAGAAACTTTGTGATTTCCTTTTCCCAGTACGTTTTATGCCAGTGCAGAGAGCTGGCTGGTGTCCTCTTTTTGGTGAAACTAGGCAAATCTAACCTCTAGCAGCTTCACTCTCTCTCGTGGCAGGTGCTAGGGGCAGGCAGCCCTTGGCTTTCTGTCTGTGGCAGCAGCCTTTCTTGCTGACCTTAGTGATGGGTTGAGTTTTCTCTTGAATGAGTTTAAATCAGGTTGACATGCTGTAAAGCTGAAATCAAACATACGAATTCTTTGCTGGGCAGAAGCTCATCCAAAGAATGTGTGCGGTTTAGTTTGTGCTTTCCCACTGTAGTTACATCTCAGGAAATGGGTTCAGAAATGTAAAAACGTGGTTCTGCACATCATTTTATTTTTAAAGTCTCATAGTTGTTGTTTTTTCCCACCTTCTCTTTCTGGGAAAAAGAGGAAAATTTTCTGCAGTGAGGATGGCTTTGTTTTTTTTTTCCAGGGCTGTGCATGAACTTTGTCTGAACCAATAGCAGAAAGGTGGTATCATCTGTAAGTGGTCTTTGGGTTCCTTGTTCCAGCAGTGAATGACCACTATAAAAGACAAAACCGGGTGGCAACACCAGATTCAGTTATTCTGCCTTATAGGAATGGACTCGGTGAACCCCAATCTTCAGTAATTCCCCATTTAAGACGTTCACGGGAAAGCTGAAATAGGCATTTTGGGTACCAGGAAGAAAAGCTTATCTATTAAATGTAGATTACAGCCTGACGAGTTAAATAGCAATGTTGTAATTACTTTGTTTGGTTCTGTTTGGAATTGCTTTTGTTAGACCCGGGCTGCAATTAACGCACTGGAGCAGCCATTGTTCCTGCCTGCATTCCTTGGCTCGTCGCTGGGAGTGGGGAAGCGCTGCAGCTTATTTGCATTTCTTTGAAAAGGAGTTACTTGAGCTAGCTTAAATTTTGGTCGATGTTTTTAATTTATCCGAAGGAGATGCTTCCCGTGCCTGTGTGCACGTTAGTAATGCCGGGAAAAATGTAAACAGGCACTGCTTGTGCTCATCCGTGTGGGGAGCGCGGCTACGGGGCTCCATGCGCTTTGTGGGTAGGTGCGCACCGTTTGCTTATAATTAGTGATGACTCGCACAGATGTCACCAAGACGAGCTGTAGAAGAGTTCTTCAAGACTTCTTAAGGTGTTTACTTTGTATCGGATCTCTAAAGACACCCCGTTATACCTGTCCAGGCAAAGGGTGTGGCAGGCTGCACAGAGAGCTCGGCTGGTGGAATCCTACGTGAGTCCTCCCGAGGGTGTTCGCAATGGCTCTCCTTTTGTTCATGAGCTTTATATTTGTTATGAACTGGATTTGTTCATTATGTGGGAAGCCGCCACACGCAGAATAAGGTGATCTATGTGATCCTAAAGTAAACAGCAAATGCACTTCTAAAACCTTTTGTTTATAATTCGAACTGTGACAAGGAGTCTTCAGCTAGTCCTTGCCCGTGGTTTCAAATGAGGTGTTGATGTGATAGGTACAGTTCTGGAAAATGTGTTTGGATTAACAAGGTTAATGGCAGAGCTGCAAAATATCCTCATTTGGTAGACTGAGAAAAAAAAAAAAAAAAAATCTACATTTTCTTCAGTGAAGAACTATCTTTTCATTGACCTGGTTCTGTCACCTGTGGAGTTGTTTCCTAAACAGATGTCAGCTGACCCTGGGAAGGTGTCACAGTGTGCTGAGCAGGTCTGATGTTTGGGAGCTGTGTTTTGCCCTGCTGTGTTAATCAGTGACAAAGTAGTTGCCTTTATTTGCTGACATGATGGTGGAACTTCAACAGCAACTTCATGTTATTGGACTGTTTCGAAATTAAATGACTCTTTGGAAGGGCATTTCTATTGGGGTTTTAGGGACAAGACACATTATTGGCTCTTAATAGCAAATGGAAGTTTAAGTTGGCTACTGGAAAGCCTTTTGCTGGAACATTGCTTGAGTTTTCACTTTTGTTTGCTTAGTTTTAATTTTTCCTCCTTGGTTACTTTCAAAGAGAATGGAGTGTAAGGAAGGAGGAGTAAGGATTACACTTTAAGTGTAGTTTAGCAACACATGTATATTACGCATGAAAATTTTGTTTAACTTCAGAAAAGATATATTAAACTGTCTAGACACTCTGCTCTTAGTTCAAAATTTAAGTACTCTTCTTCTCCAGCTTCCCAATAATGGAAATAAAATGAAATATCACCTTATTTTTAGTTACTGGATTTAAGAATGGGATTTCAGCTGTAATAGGATCTGCAGCTAGCTGTGCTGTATCCATCCTGGACTCAGAGATTTGAGAAGGAAGCTTTGCCAGCTGGAACGTGCCTCAGTGTTATCTGCATGTGTGTTGTAACAGATGTTGAGCAGAGACTACTTGTCAGAGGTACCTTGTAGGAACTTTTAAAGATGCTTGTTTGTTTCAGTACATTTTTCTTGCATCACTAACTTTTTCCATAAAGTCAACCACAAACTGCATTATTGGGGACTCCAGCTGAAACTTGTGGTGAATAGGAAATAGATTAAACACAGGTTTTCCCTTTTCTCTGGTTGCCAGCAGTGATGTCAGTAGTTTTAATGATCCTTACCTCAGCCCACTGCTGTCCTCACACTCTCTATTAAAACACTTGTCTTCTGCACTGTTTTGTGTGTTGTTAAGGAAATGCTGATGGCTGGAGGTATCCAGCCCATTACTTCATTTCCAAATAAGGTTCTTTCACCTTAAAGCACACTGCAATAGCTCACTGAGGAGAGAGGAGATTCAGATTGTTTTGTCAAAAAATCAGGAAATACTCTTTTGAAGTCCAGCAGAGAACATTTGTATGCTAAAACTGAGGACAGTGCTTTTGGCAGTGCATAAGGCACAAGTAATGGATCCAAGGTTTACAGGATGTGTATTTCCAGTGACCTCAGAGGAGCAGCTTTGCTCTCAGATTGTCTGTTTCCTACACATCTTTGTGCATTCAGGCAGAACAAGCACCACTGGACTGTAGCAGTAGTGTGGGTTGTCATTCTCAGTTACTCAATTCATGGTTTGTTGAAAGAGATTGGTCAGAGGAGTTAGGTGTGAAAGCCAGTAATTGCAATCAATAGTTTCAGATGGTCCTTAGCAAAGATCCTAGTTGATTTTTTTCTTTCCTTCCCAAAATTAAAAGAAAACAAAAGCTACCAATACATTTTTAGGATAGAGTGACAGATTTGCATGTTGTGCTGCTGAAGATCTGGAGGTGTAAGTACAAGCTTGAAACTGCTCCATGCCCCTGTGTCCTGTCATGCCTGCAGCTGAGGTTTGTTATGAAATTCAGCCTGTACCAGGTCATGTCCTGCATGATTCTGGCTCTTCATTCTGTCCCCAACTCTTGGATATTTCAGGCTTCTGTGATTTTTCACTCTTTTTACACATGTGCAGGACTATAATGTACAAGCGTTTGTAACTGTGGGTTTCTTCAGTTTTCTTTTCTTAGTGAATTCCTCTAGGAAGTGTTTTGTTTTTCCAATAGACTTGTTACCCTCTTTCTTCCTCTGCTCTTCTGACTTCGGAATGCAGGAATAAATGCCCTCCAGTAGTGGTTGAGATGACTTCTTGGCTGTATTGATGGAATTGGGGAGGAATTGGATGGGACAGGCCATTTTGTTCAATACATGATGTATATGAGTTTAGATGACCTCGTTTAGATGAATACTGGTGAAAAGGCATAGAACTTGGCCCTGATGCTGCAAATCATGTATTATTTATGTTCTTAGAATCTCTTAGCAGAATCAAGTCTGGCCATGCAGGAAAGCTGTTTCTTGCTGTCCTTCCACTTGCCCTGTTGTTACAGGGCAGGTTGGACCTTTGGTCCTTGCTGGGGACACCCAGCAGTTCCTCTGGCCCTGCTGGATAGGAGCTGGATGTGGAACACCCACCTTGGATATGCAGCACACAACATCACGCACACTTTGCCCCTCCATTTAAACAAGCCATTTCTCTTTTGTTGCTTGTCTTTATTAATAAAGTATGGCATTACTGGCTAATTTTAGGTCAAATGTAGTTGAAAGCTGACAGCTATGTGAAGCTGTGTATAGATATTTGGGTAGGAACATTCCAGTAGATCGCAATGTGAGTGCAGAGGAAAGCTGAAAGTAAATAAGAGATCTGTGAGATAATTCTCCAGGGAGTTTTCACAGCATACCACACATCATTTGCAGGGATAGGCTTTCCTTTCACTTGAAGGACCACACAAAGTAAATTTTGTTTCTTGTGCAATTAAAGAATATAGGACAGGAGGTCTTTTCAGTTTTTTCAGTTCAACGTGTCTATGGGAAGCCTTTATTTGTACTGAGGAAAATGCAGTGTTTACCTGTCTTTTCAGGAACACAGTTAATAATGAACAAAGAAATAGACACACTTTTATGTAAAATATGAGTCTTGCTTCAGCAGATTTTAGCAAAACTATTGAAATGTAAATGCTGATAGTCCTCTAACCCCAGTAAAAGACGAGTTGTATTCATTTCACTGCTGCATGGTTCCGTTCCCAGTGGGTCTGGCTTGCGTGTCACTGGTGTGCAGAGAGGAACTGGGACTGTGGTGTGGGAGGCCCAGGGGTGCTGGGCAGTGGGGGACACCAGGGCTGTGTGTATGGCCAGCCAGTGCCACAGGGCCTCAGGAGCAGTGGGAGGCAGCCCTGGTGCCCCAGCATGTGACCTCAGCTCTGTGTCCCCCAGCAGGGACCGTGCTCTCCACAGAGGCTGGAGCAGCTGCCAACAGGACACGAGGCCACCCAGCCCCGAGTGCATCCTGCTGGGCACTGCCTTGCTCCTCATCAGGGCTGGGACTGACAGCCTGCCTGGGGAGAACCAGCAGAAAGGCAGAGTCCAGAGGACTTGCTGATCCAGATTGGTGCACAGTGCAGTGGGTCAGGGGCGCTGCAGCAGATGAGGAGAACTGGGGGGACAGGGTCAGAGGCAGCTTCTGGCACTCATTCCCCTGTAAACCTGTGCTGTGCATTATCAGGGCTGCAGGACCTTGTTATTCACCTAGCCCCCTCTCAGAGGGAGACAGAATGTAGATAATTTTTGGCTTTACCAGGATTTTCTACGTACAATTTTTTTTTTAGAACTTGTATATCAAATGGGAGTGGTAATGCGGCACCCTGAATGCTCCATTCCTTGGTCATCCTTCCCAGGCTAGCCTGGTGTTTGCAGGTGGCCAGGAAGGCCTCTGGTAGGGCCTGACATGCAGTGAATCTTTCCTGTAGCTGGTAAGAATGCCAACAGCAGGTTGGTGTTTGGAGCTTTCCTTTCTCTTGTTACAGGAGCTTGTCAGAGTTAATCAGTATGGACACTTAAATTGTTTCTGCTTAGGTGAATCTCTTGCAAGTTTTAAATGTGTTTCTGACTGCTTTGAATTTTATTGCCAACATCTGTTTTAAATGCTTTTGGGATTCACATGCTTGAGTACAGTTCAACTGTGTATGCCATAATTTTTCAAGGTGCTAACACTTTCAGTTTGAATGATAACTCTTTTAAAGACAAGAAAAAAAAAGGAGGGGCAGGGAAATAATTGCAGAAAAGTTTTAAAGTGCTCGTGATGCTAATTTTCTTTCTCTTTCAATTTCAGAATGATGACCTACACAACCTCAACAAATCCTTCTTTTAAACTCATGGGTATCAAGACTATAAATGTTTCATGCTATCACAACTAGGACCTCACCTCCTCCTCCTCTTCCTCTGTAAATGGGTACGATGCATCCAGTTCAGTTTGTTTACTTTACACAAACCTCAGGAGTTGTTGACTGAGCTGCACATCCTGTGTTGTGCCAAGCAGAAGCACTGTGACACCTGGACAACGAGTCTCTCTTACTTCATCCTCTACCATAAGGACTTAGCTGGCCACATGAACTGATGTGCCCACCACTACATCATGGTGAGAATGGGTATTTTACTAGCACATTTACACAACTTCATTTGCTGCTGAAAACCTGTACGACAAATCATCATTGTAAATTATTACATACAAGACATAATGTTGGTTGAAGAGTATTAAATATTTAACATAGGTTTTGATTTCTACATGTACTTTTTTAATTAAAATGTAACTTTTCCTACAGCACATCTTTTTTGATGTGGAACTGAGGTATACTATATTCTGTTGTAAACAGAGTGGGGAACCTGCTTAAAACAAGGCTTCTAAGAATAGAGTAGGGTACTATTCTTGTTTTAAGATTGTAATTCAGAAAATAATATAATACGAGTCATTGGTCCATGGGCCTTGATTGTACAGTCATATTTACTGATACTATCAGTTGTAAGATAACCCTGATGTTGAGCTGAATTCTTTCCAAAAGAAAAATAATTTTGTACTCCTTGTAAAATAATAGTCTGTATTAACTGCAATGAAGACAAACATTACTGTACATGGGTATTTACAAGTGTCAACTTGAATTCATCAATTGCACAGTAACTGACAAAAAATCAGAAAAAAGAAATCAAAGTCTTCCATTGTATATATTGTAAAGAAGAAAAACAAACAAACAGAAAACCCCCAACCAACAGGAAACCACAAAGCAAAATGGAAACAAAAAAGGGTGAACTTTTTAAATTGACTCTTTCCCTGGAATGAAAATGTGGGTGTTTGTAAATTCTGGAAATCTCTTTCTATATGTAATAAACTAGATACTGTTTTATCTGCTGTAGTGGGTTTTGGGTCTTTTTTATTTTCTTGGTAAGCTGTCTCAAATATCTGAAATTGTCCCACCAGGTTTCTGTGATGTTGCCATGGTTTGTCACTGAGAATGGCTGTGGACCACTGTAGCTTAAGAATGAAGTGTAATTAGGTGGAGTAGGGAGTATGCTTCCTTGCATTATTTCACTAAAGCCCTTGTTTCACTTTTCTGGAGATACAGCTCTCCTTCCACTGAATTCAGGGGAAGGGTTCACAGAATGTAAAATTGCTTGGAAGCCATAGCAAGACTTCAGCATAAAATTAAAAAGCACAAATCAGATGATTGTCTGGAAATCAGTGCAAGAGGCATGACGAGGAAGAATTCTTCTGTGACTCTCCTCTGCTTTACACTGATTCTATGCAGATGAAAATTCTTCTGTGCATAGCACTTGCAGAGTCTTAATTCTTTTGGGGACTGGAAAAATACTGACATCATGGATTTTCAAGTAAAATGTTGTTGAAGTGATAATTTAATTTGAAGCCATGTCAGGTCCCCGTTGGTCCCTCATGCTTCCATGAAGCAACTCCATGGGCTAGTGCACATTCAAAAGAATTCTTATCAGGAAAAAGCAGGCAGGCGCAGCAGCAGCTCTACCTGCAGGTAGGCTGTCAGCCCTCAAAGAAGGAGTTTCTTTCCCTTGAGATGTTTATGATGTCTGGGATTAGGCTGTGGTTAGTGCAGTGTCCACTTCTGACTGCAGTATAGATGAAGGGGCCATTGCACAGCTGCTCTTCACCTCTCCTTTTGCTGGAGGCTTACCAGTCCCTTTGCTCTGCTGGTATTACTGCACATATAAAACCACTTTGACCCTGTCAAGTCAGAATATTCACTTAAGAAAGAACTTGCAGCTTAAGAATGCTTAAATCATTCCAGATTCACTGGGAAGAACTGCAGCAGTGGTGATGCTGGCAGAGGGAGGGTGCTGCTGTGTGGGGAGGCTGCAGCCTGAGAGGCACCTGTGCTTGCCCAGGTGCTGCCTTGGAAATCTTGGCCTTTGCTGACAGAGCAGTCTCCTCCCAAAGGTTCTGATACCAAGCAGTAGTAGACAAGAGGCTTTACTGCTTTCTTATGTAGAAAGTGGCAAATGGATCTGGAGTAGCTCACCTTTTAGCCTTGATAAGCAGTGATGTGGATTTTTCCAAAGAACGATTAATACCTAAAAAGGCAGCACTTGCTTCAAAAAGAAAGCCACGTGCATCAGACCAGTGTTTAAATTTCCAAGTTACCTATTTTCATTTATCTTAAACCTTGTTTTTTTGTTCTTTTTTTTAAAGTGGGGTTTATTTGCAGTGAAAGCTTGCATATATTCTGAAGTAAAAACATAAGAACAACTCACCCTCAAGTCCTTTGCCCAATCTTCTCCATCGTAGTGAATTAAATTAAATGTTGATTTGGTTGCTAAATGTTAGCCTGTGTTGATGTTTAAGTGCCTTGCATAGAAAAGTATTTAATGTCCATTGTGCTTTGTATTGTTCCAGGAAATTTGCAGAATCTGGCAATTACTAAAGTCACAAGTTTGGAGGTGCTGGAAGCTACTGTTAAGGCTTAAAAGGCACCAGTGAGTTCATTTAATGTTGGTAGGAGTACTTCACAGCTGTACCTCTGTGAGGAAATTTTGTTCATAAAACAAAATGAATTCTGCAAAAGTGTAGGAATTGACAGTGGTCATTAGGGATGGCAGGGGGGATGGTGCTGATCTGGTGGGTTTCCATTCATCTTAACAATGGTACATGGGCAGAGAAGGAGCTTGTTAAAGATGTTAATGTGCATAGGACTAATGTTAATCATTATTTTTTCCTAAGTTCAAGATGCCTGTTCAGGAGATGTTTTGAAAAGACTTTTGCAACAAAGTGCATTCATAACCAAACCTAAAACTCTTGATTATTGCATAGATTTTTATTCTTCTGTATTACAAACTTTAATAAATAGATGATTATGAACTAAACCCTTTTAAATTAAAGTATAAATACCTCAAAAACACAGTGCTATACTATCTTTTATGAATTCTTTTGCACTGTCTGCCACAGAACAGATTGTCATTTCTCTAAGTTTGAAAATGAGCACATGGGATCAGTCCTAGATCAGCTGGTAAAACTCACATGCTCGGGAGTTTATTTTGCTTTTAATTTTTTTCAAGTGGAAGTTTCTGGTTATTATTTGAGTTTATTTTTGGCTCCCTTACTGGCACAGCTTCAGTGTTCAAAAACTGTGTATTGAATGCATTTTATTAGTGCTATTGGTTGAAAATGAGAGAGGTTGGAAAAACCATTTGAAGCAGTCTCCAGGAGCACAAGGAGCATTTACATGCTTGGGTTTTGGCAAAGATTGCTGTGTTCAAGCTCAGTTTGATTGAGTTGATGTGTATGTTGTGGAACTATAAATAAATTTTTGTCCTTCTAGTATTTGATACTAACCTCTTTACTTAGTATTTAAAATATGTCTTCCATAGTGTTGGTGTGGGTTTTTTTCAGTAAAAGTACAAATTCAGGAAGCAAAAAGAGAACTCAGGCCATGTTTATACACATGTCCTGGTGCTGTAGCCTGGTGCATATTTAAGAACCAAGCACTGTGTCTGTCTTGCTCCCAGCTGACTTTCAGCTGGAGCTGTTTGGTGCCCTGTGTTTCACTGCAGGGCTGGGTGATGAGCAGGGTGTGAGCAGCCCCCAGCCGTGCTGCTTGCAGCTGTGTGACCAGCAGAGCAGAGCAGCCTCACAGGGCTCCTGCAAGGCTGAGCTCACCCTCGTGCTTGGGAGCAGCTGGAGTACAGCATTCAATGCCCGTTGAATCCATCTGAGGACATGCTGCAGCTCTTCTTCTGCAGCTTCATTCAAACTAATTCAGTTTAAAGAAACAATACTGAAAATAAAGAAGTTATGGCAAATTTTTGCCTATTTCCTGTGTGGCCTCCAAGCCATCTTTGGGTGCAGATGATTTTGGGACTTTTTTGGGGTTGGTTTTTTGTTTGTCTGATTTTTTCAGCCTGCAAACTTAGAGACTAGTTCAGTGGTGACAGGGAAGTGTAAATACTGTAAAGTGACAGTATTCACCCTTGTCCATTTCACCCTTGTCCATTTCACCTTGTATCTGCCTATCAGTATTTTCACTGAGATGTGACTTTGAAGATACTATAAGTAACTTGTTTGTGAAATTAGCAGATCCCCATAAAAAAAAAAAAAGTGAAAATGGAAAAAAGTTCAGGACTTTCAGTTTAGAGAAAAACTTTTATTATGTCTTTGCATCTTGAAGGTGATACTGTTCTCAAAAAAGATTAAATGAGGAATCTGTGATTTCCAGATGTTTACTGAAAGAACATTTACACGTCATAGAAGAAGGTGGAGGCCAGTCAAGGACTACTTGAGGAAGCAGGTGTTATGATGACTTCTGTATTTAAATATTTTCAGATTGGAAGCTTTTGTTCTACATTTGGAATAGCATTAACAGGATAATTGAATATTAATGTGTGCCTGCAGTGGCTGGGCTTGGATGTCACAGAAAACAGCCCAAGAACTCTACACGTCTGCTGTAAGACAGAGTAGGGCTGGGTGCGAGGCCTCAAGAGGGAAGGGTGGAGGGAGAACTCAAACACTCAGTGCCTTTTGAAGCTTGCTGGGGACAGGTTTTTTGGTAAAAGGTTCTGTGCCATTCTGGATTCCTGATCTGAATTAGTGGATGGTTTGGAAACTGGAACTTTATGTTACTGAAGGGGCATGGAAAAGAAACTGCTGGGAAGTCCCCCTAACACTCCACAACCTATGGAAAGGATCTGCTTGGTTGGACCCCAAAACTCCTGTTTCTGCTGTATTGGGACACTTGACAATTGTATTTGGAGAAGGACTGAAATAAAATAAAATAAAACAAAACCAGTCTGCCTTCTGTAGATGTTGAATACCTCTCAGAGAAATCAGTGACTGCAGGCAGATAAACTGCATGAATCAGAACGGCAGGAAGTGGAGCTGTGCTGTGTCATGGCTTTGTCAAATGGTTCTGCTTTTTCAACCAGTCTTGGACCCTGCTTCTGTCTACAGAAATTGAAGTGCTGGTTAATTTGAGGAAAATGCCCTGACTGGAGAACTCGCCTACAGTGTTTGTGGAGGACAGCGCCTTGCAAAGAAAAACCATTAGAACAGCAATGCTGCTACAGAATTGATAAAAAATTAAAACAACCAGGTAATGTCTTTGATACTTTTACCAGTAATTTTTGAAAAGACTTACAGCTCTGCTCTCCTGTCTGTCCATCCAAAGGCTTATGGGTGGCATTGTGTATGGCTGTCACATTCTCTGCCTTTCTTTTTTACTTTTATTTTTTTTAACTTCAAAATCAGTCTGGCACCATTTGGCTGTTGGATGTCATGGCTGAACCCTCCTGGAACATCAGCAGTGAGAAAGTCCCTCCTGCTGCACATGGCTCTGCTCATGGGCCTTTTCCCAGAGTCCATCTCTCAGACTGAGAAGTGAGAAGTCTTTCTCCTCTTGTTTGCTTGTGTTTGGTTTTTTTAATTGTAATAACCAGTGATTAATTGGATTGAATAAAACGCCCGTTTTGTTGTGAATTATTTGCTGTCAATAAAGTACAATAAAGTTGAAATGTCAGGGGCTTTCTCCTCAGGTTATTGTCAATGTGGCTACTGTCCTGCTCAGTTTCATCAGTGCAGTGGTAGTGCTTTGTTTTTACACCTTTTTGAAGATGGACTTAATGAAGAAATTATAATTTTAACTATCAATTTACTGTTTCACCTTCAGCTTGTGAACTTAAAACAGCAGTTCATTTTTCTTTAGCCACTTTAGAAATTTGATTAAGGCAGATTTAGGAAAAAGAATTTCAGCTTTTTGGTTTTTTCAAGGCAGGAGTTTGAGAGCTAAACAAACCCCATATTTCTGGCACATCCTGATTCTGCAGTCAGCTGAGCTGGGTGCAAGGCAAACGTGTCCCTGTTTCTTCCTCAGGCTGTATCTTTTGAAGTCAAGGCCAGGTTGGCTTTTGTTTTTAAAAGGTTGATGAAAATAAGGTGAGCTCCAGTTCCTGTGGTTGTGGTCTCAGTCCAAAACATTCATTTGAGCCCATGCAGGGCCAAAAAGTCATTATTTGTCCTTTAAATGACTAACTTCAGAGAAAAACTGTTGTGTTCTTACCCGACAGTGGAGTCTTCAGACAGCCCCGTGGTTTCAGTAGGTTTGGGTATGGTTCCTCAGGGCCCCAAGGCCTCTGCACCGCCCCTGGGTGCTTGGCCTCCTCTTCCTCAGCACTCACCCCCTGCCCAGCCACCCTTTTCCCACAAGCTCTGGCTTTCCTCAGCCACCTGGCAGAGATGTGGCTCCTCCTGACAGCCTGCCCTTATCAGGAGCATGTTTTGCATTAATTTCAGCCTCTTCACGGCGTGCCTGCCGCTGTGGGAACGCGGCCTGCTGCTGGAGAGCGTCCGTCTCCTTCAGCCACACGTCGGTGCCGCCTCAGCGGGAGCAGGGAAAGGTAAGCTGAAATTCTTTTCCCTAAATCTGCCAGGAGGCAATTTGCCTGGATTTCTTCCCTGTTAGGCTGTGTGAAGTGGCCTGGTAATCTGTTGGCTCATCACGAGTCTCCAGTCATGTGGGTAATCCTGAGGGTTGTCATCTGAGGTGAAAGATAAGGCGAAGGGCCTGAACGTGACACATGGATGTGAAAGATCAAGAGACTTCTGCCTGCTGGGTTATTTTTAAAATTAGAGCTAACAATGAGACACAAGTGAGCTGTTTAGTTTTGTCTCTTTCAAAGCATTACATGACCGTGAATGAATAATTTGGTATTGCATTAGTTTTGTGTATGCAAAGCAAAACTGATTTTTACCTTCACTGAGGTGTTAGGAGGATGAAGTAATGAGTAAGAAGTACATAACTGCTGCAGTGTTTAGTAACAAAGAAATGCTGGTAAGGAAGCTATGTAAACTGTGTCCTTGCAGAACAGTACTACTGTCCTGCCCTTTTTCTCCCTCCAGATTTCAGTGTCCCCTTCAGATCTGTTTAATGCCATCTCACTCAAAAGACTCCGTTGCTGGAAAGTTTCCGTGTTTACTCCTTTCCACTCCCGAGTTTTGTTCTAACTGTTGCACAGCCAAGGTGCTCTCACCAGAAGATGTGCAGTTCAAACCCAGTCTGCAGTTCTCAACCCCCTTCTTTGTAATCTCTTAGTGGAAGTCACACTTTTCCCTGACTTAGGAGGCTGCTGCTATTCAGGAAGACAAGTTCAATGTCCACTAAAGGTTCATCAAAGTGATCTCTACGAAACAAAGCCTGTAAACTATACACAGAAGCTTAAAGCAAGTGTATCCTTAAATTAAGAATGGCTCTACAGGCATATAAGTTCTTTGGGGAGCCTGTGTTTGTTATTCCAGCAGTCTCATTGTGAAAGCTGGAACTCTATGAAATGCAGACCTTCAAAGCTTCCTTGAAGATATGATGCCTGTGATTCTCCCTGTCAAAACAGAAGTCTCTTTTAAGGTCACAGCAAGTTTTCTTCCTCCTAATACCTCTTCCCTTGGATGCTTCAAGAAGGGAACTTCTTATTGTTGAGCTCCTCACCTCTTCACCTTACCAGTGAGCTCCTGGTGCCTTTCTGAACTCTTCCTTTGCTTTCTTCTTTTCTGTGAAGCACTTTTAGCACACAAATGTTCTTTGACTGCCATATGCTGACTCTGGGGACAGTGCTGCCTTAGTGAAACAACAAGCCAACAGAACTTTCTGGAGAAATCCTGTGAGCAGCACTGGCTTGGACTTAAATGACCCAAGAACAGGGGAAAGTGTGAAATCCTTAACTTGAAATTGCCATAGTAGGCAGTGGGTCCTGAAATCACAGGCTCTTCAGTTTTACTGTGAGTAAATGGGCTTATAGCATAAATATGGGGGGGAGGGATAAAGGAGGGGGAAATAAGATTGTTTTTCCACATTACAGAATTATTTTGATTTTAAAATCTCTGATATCTTCAGAAATGGTCTGATGGAATACTGGGAGGGTTTTACCTGCTTGAGTAATTTTGTTCCTGACTAGATATGTGGAATAACTTCACTTGAAATAAAAAGTAAACTCACTGTTTGTTTGGGGTTTTTTTTAAACATCATTAAATAAACACAATTTAGAACATGGTTACACAGGTAATAACATTACTCAAAAGGCAGAACTTTCCAGTATGAGATAGCATCCTATTAAATTTATCCTGGCTTTAGAATAAAAGAAACAAGAAACCAGAAGACCAGCAGCTCAGAGAACATGTGACTTTCTTTTTGATGGGATCCCAAATGAACTTGGTGTGCAGATTGGAGTCTCTTTCCCGCAGTATGTGTTGTACACCTTGCTGTCTGGCAGTGCAGTGGAAGTGTTTCCTAATGAAACTTCCATCACTGTAAAATAATCACATCTACTTGCTAAGCAAATAATGTCGTAACTGTGATGTGGGTTTGTCAGTCCATTTGCTTAACAGCCTAGTTATTTAAGCAGGATGTTGGGCATATATAACAGTAATATAAATTGATGTTGAATAGGTGAGATTTTTTGAGAAGAGTTGTGCTAAAACCTATAAGAATTTAATGGCTTTTTGAGGTATTTTTTTCTTTGTTTTCTTGAGGTTTTTTTACTGCTAGGTTTGTGTGTGTGCAGAGTAGAAGTGACTTTCAGTAGCTTGCCAGTGAAAAATCAATGACTGATTGTGTTGTAACAGACATTTGGATAGGTGCTCTCTGATAAATTTATATTTGATCTTTGTGTAGACATTGCAAGTGTCACTTTCTAGCAGGCAGCAGCTCTTCTTGCTCCAGTGATCACCAACTGTTATTTTGGGAAGTTACAGGAAGTACATGCTTAGTCTGAAAATAGTTAAGGCCAATTCTCAAAAAGAGGAGTTAAGCCATCTATGACTTACAATTGCCACAGATAACTGTCATTATATTATAATTATTCCCTAAAAATATTTCAGGAGCTATAATTAGAAGGAAACAAGAAATGAAACTCAAAGGAAACAAGTCCAATGTGCCTAAATTCTCCCTTTGTCATCTTTGCATATTTTGTTGTTTTCAGTATTTCCATATATTTATTCAAAGCAAACCTTGCCCAGGAAACAAGTCAGATTGCTCATCCCTAACATTTGCATTCCACGGTTTGTTCTCTGTTGTTCTTGAATGTTGACAAAGATAAATTTATATTGACTTTGCTTGGTTGAATAGCCTTGGTGTTTTAGCCTAATTCCACCTGTAGTGTAGCTGTTTGGTGTCATTGCAGTACTGTGGTCTCTCTAGGTATAATATTGAATGCATTTTCATTTATTATGAGGGAAAATAATTCAAAACCAAACTTATGAGAACTCCTAAGGTAGTGCCTGCAGAAACAGGTTTTACTTCCTGTGCTCCTTCACAGGAAATGAAAGGTCAGGAGAGTTAAACAGGAGTGCTGATTTTGCTGCAGGAAAATGCAATGCCTCTGTATGATCATGATTTTAAATTACTCTCCAGCTTTGTCACTGCCAGAATTAATCAGGGTAATGTATGGCAGAGTGAACTGAAATACATAAACACAATAAGGTACCCTGACTTCCCAAGACAAGGAAAAAAAGCATTAATTTCTGAGAGATGGCTGAATTAATAACATAATTCTTTACCATACGAAGCAGTCCATAAGATATTAGTGTATTGTTTGGTGCAGTGTTTTGTTTTAATGGTGAGACTTAAAATGAGGCTGCTTAAAGGAAGTTCATTATAGTAAGGATTCTTTGGGGGTGAGGGGAAAAATTTTGTGATTTCCTGCCAGGTTTTTTGTCTGAAAATGGGGTTGGTGTAGGAGTATGCTGTGCACAGGCTTCCTTAAACCAATGTCCTGAGGCACACAGCAAATAAACACATTGGAGGTTGTAATTATTTAGTTGATGCCCTGTTTTAGATCCAGTTCAGAGAGCAGAGAATAGATGTCACCCTTCCTCCCACCAGCAGAATTTGAAGGAGGTGGGAGCTGGGTGCTAGGTTCAAGCTTGAACACGTGTTTACGGAGGGATGCAGTGGGGTAAAAACAGACAACAAGGATTAGGAAAAGCCTAACAAAGTCCACAACTGTGATCTTTGCCCAGAGAAATGGGATGATCCAAGTGGAGCTTGGATACTGAATTTAACTTCGCTCATGTGGTTCTGGCCTTGCCTGGTGTCTGCTAAGCAGACGTGACCGCAGAGGAGGGCTCAGCCAGGGGTCAGTGCTGTCCTGCCCCTGCCCATGGCCCTGCCCCTGGAGCAGGAGTGTTTGCAAGGGCGATGCCACAGCTCTGCCCGGCCCAGGCAGTGGCTGCACCCAGCCCAGCTTGGTGGGAAATCCCAGTGCTGATGATCACTTATCCCTGACATGCCGAGTTCAGAGCCACTGCTCAGGTCCACGGTGGTTATGGACCTCAACAAAAAAAGTGGGAATTAGGCTGGCCACAGAGCAGTCAGAACATGTCATGATGAAGTAATTTCCTGCAGTCCACACAGTCAAAGTGGTCCTCCTTCACTTTTATAATTTATGAATATGTTCCTAGGAATAAACACAGGACTTGTGTGCTTGAGGCAATTTTTTAAAGCTCTGTCTTGCTCTTGTTTCACTACCTAACAAAATCCTCATCGAAGATGTAGTAGTCAGACCAGAGACAAAGCTTATAATGAACTGATGTTAATTTGTTTTTTCCTAACACGTACCGTTAGATTTTTGTAAACATTTCTCTGTTAGTAACTTCTTGTGTACAGAGTATCTCCACCTGCGTGGAAAGTCTGCCACTGCTTTGAGAATGACTTGACCTAGATTTTAAAACAAAAACTGAACCCAGGAGGTTTTCAGCTGTAGGCTTACATTTTCACTGGAACTGAACTTTCCCAAAAGTACATTGGCCTTGATCAAGGTCTGGAACGGGTGGGCTGAGAAGGGAATTCTTGCAACTCAACCCTGACTTTCTGATCCAGCCAGCATAATTATAGTTTAGTTACCGGCCAGTAGCCCTGCTCTGGATAGCATCAAAGCATTCTTGTGAAGCGTTTTGAACTACTCCCAATGACCACTTTTGTGGTCGCTGTGCGGCAGCTTCTGAGCACACCCTGAGCCGCTCCGTGCCCAGGGAGCTGCAGCTCCTGCACACAGAGCCCAGCTCGGGGCGGTGTGGATGGCTCATCTACCAAAGGCTCCTTGGAAAGGCCGATAATTTGCCTGCTCGGACATTGTGGCATCCATTGCATAACTGCACTTCAAACGCTGTCTGGAGTCCGTGGCATCTTCCCAAGCAGGATCTATCGCATCGGATAATGCATCCGGAATGGGCTCTATCAAAAGCTTTAGCAAATCAATGCCTACAGAAATGTAATTTGTCTTTAATCAATTGCATTGTTAAGAGTAGAAGAGGAAATAGTAGATAAAAGCTTTAGGAATACAGAAAGGAAAAATTTAATTTGAAGGAAGCTAATTAATTTGTTTTTAAGATGTGTTTTTCCAGTCATTTGCTGGAGTGCAGCTTGTTGAAGGAAACTGATGTGCTGGAAGGAAAAGACAATGTCCATAGCAGTGTGTTTGTCTGTGTAGAAAGTAGTGCAAATTATTTGTGTTTTTTCTTCTTTCTTGAAGGACTTAAAATACACTATTGTATAGATGTGCTCTAATTCGAGAGAAAAAGAAGGAAAAAGGCAATTAGGTGAAACTGTAGAAGATGAGGAAAAAGGAAATGGGGAAAGCATCAGAATGACTGTCTGAGAAGGTCTGTGTGTATGAAGGTATATGTGTAAAACCAGTAAATGTTCCAACAGCACCAACTGCAGCTTAACCAAAGGTCACTAGTTGCCCTTGAAAACTCAGTTCTATTTTTATCCCACAACAGCATTAACATCTGTATTTCCTAGGTATTTATTCATTACATAACATGATGGGTTTTGTGTGGGCTTTAAGTTATGGTTTCATTTCTGTTAAGATGCATATGTCCTATGGGATGTGCTTAAAGCTGGATATTCACACATTGGAGGAAATGTTGAACTCCTTGTGTTTTCAGAGGATGTTGAATATTCCCAAGTCTCAGTAGCCCACACCTGTGAGGTGGGCTACAGTTCAACAGTTTCTGTTGGACCAAGGTAACTTTGGAGTTGCTTTCCTGCAGGTGAAAGCTCAACTGGACCTCTGTCCATGTGAAAGAGGCTGTGCATGGTTCTTGCTTCTGTAGCAGGCTGCTCAGGAAATGAGATAATCCTCTTCTATTGCTGTTTAATTTGAGGGATGCCTTCTGGGAAAGACAAATACATATAAATCTGCCTACCTGTTAAGATGATATCTGAAGAATCTGTGAAATTTAGAGGCCATGTATTTACATTTAACTGTAGTCATTGTGTAATACTTCCTGTTCCATGTGCAGTGAAAGAAATTAAATAATGACATTTCCTATAGATGTATCTATGATTAGCTGTCAGTCAGCCTGTCCTGATAATGCTGTGAATCCAAGCATTAATTTTCAAATGCTCTCCTTTTCCCACTTTTCTATCAGCTTGCTGCTGCTATTCTTAACTCCTGAGCAGTCAGCATTTGGGCTGGGGGAATATGGAAAGTTGGGATTTCGTGTCTGTGTTTCTTATTGAGGACAGCTTAAAGCTGGAGAGGTGAATCTGAACATTTGTGGGGAAGAGCTGTGAGAATAGAAATAGGAGCTAAGCACTATGATTTTTTTATATTTATTGTTTTAAAAGCAAGTGATATTTTTATAAAGTTATTGGAAATTACTTTAATTATTAAGGACAGACACAGGAAGTAGCTTTATTTACAGCTTTTGGACTTGCCCTGATTTCCACAAGTGCAAGGCAGTGACAGATGCTGTCTTTTACATTGGGCTCTGAGGTTATGGCACATTTCTGAGAACCAAACCATTCTTCAGGTATTCAGGTCTATAAAAAGGGATTTATATAATTTGCAAATATTGTCAATTATTTGAAAAAAAAGAGTTGTATTGGAAAGAAAAGCATTGCAATTGTTACAGCACTAAGGAGCAGCAAACCTATCAAGAACACTGCAAGGAAAGCCTGTTTGCATGAACTATCATGCATTATTTCAGGACTTAAATATCTTCTTTTTGTTTTATTGCCATTTGCAGTGTTTCTTCTGTTTTGTTCTGTTGAAATGAGATAGTGCTGATAAAGAAACAAATCTCTCCTCCTCCTGCTTGGTGTGAACTCTCACCTTTGCATTAATCCACAGATGTAAAAGTGTGTGTCTGTGCACATACATGTGCATGCACATAAATAACAATTTACACAGAGTGAGTGGTGGAATGCTGTGACAACTGCCTCAGTAACTTCATGAAGTTAAGTGCTGACTGCTTTTCAGAGTTATGATCCTTCTGTTCTAGGGTGAGCATTGCTGGAGAGTCATATTACTATTCTGTGTGCTGTATATATTTCCTTGACTTCTTGCAATAAAAAGAACCCCTGCTTTTTCTGTAAGTATTTCCAATTTGTAACAACAACCCAGCAACCCAGTGTTGTTTCTTTGGCAGGGTGAGGCCAACAAGACCTGTCCTTTTTATGGGTCTTTCCAGGTGATTTACTAGCTATGACTTTCCCTTCATATCACACTTGAAGTTTCATCAAAATAATTTGGAATGTACTGGGATTAAATAAATGGCATAGGCTAAAGCATCTGTTTGCCAAGATAACCACACTACAACTTGCCAAACCAAACATTATTGTTAGAAACATGGCTTGACCATAATGCCTATCTCTGAACTGGAGTGGGAATGGTTTCATGGGAAAAAGTTTACTCAACAATATATGGGCTCATAGAGCCTGTGTTGGAAAAGAGACAGCATACTTTAGTTTAAATAAGTTGAAACTGCAGCCAGTACTATGGCTTGTGGCTGATCTTTATTATGTGCTATGTTTTCAAATTCTACTTTTTTTGTTTTTAAAATGTTATCTCAAAATAATTCTTTTTTTTAACCTTGCTTCCCCCATTGCTGTTTCTGAGGACTCATTAGAGAAATCAAACTGTATCCTCAAAGATTCTTCTTTCATTTTGCTTTTGAATTTTATGACTGTTCTGCCACAAGGAACACACAGCTGATTCTTGACTTTACAGCATTTGGGTGCTTTGGCTTGAAACATTATTGCAGCATTGGAAGTTAGAAAAACATAAAGGTTTCATGATGAGATTATTGGAACGGAAGTGGAAGGAGATGTACTGGATGTTGGATTTACCATCTTTGTGTCCAGTACTGGTGAGAGATTCCCAAACTTAGCAGCATCACCTAAAAATGGCTCATTCCTGACATGGCTCTGACAGGACTGAGGCTCTGAAAGGCAATTTCAACATTTCATAACCGATCTGAAGTCATGCAGTTATGTCAGTTGTGGATGGGAACAACAAAGGAGGATAGATTCCTCAGCACCCAAACCTTGCCAGCCCCACAGAGAAAAAGCAGCACACATTGACGGAGCCAGCTGCAAATTTAGTTGAAAAGACTTTTCCCTTGATTTTTGTGCATGGCTCACTCATGTGAGGCAGTGCTATGAGGACAGTGCAGCAGCAAAGTCATGTGAACTGTTCCTCACCCAGGGGCTGGACTGAACTAGTGCAGAGGCAGAGCACCAGATTAACAGGATGAAAGGGTAAGTTCTTTTTCCTGGAAAACTTGGAAACTTGGCTGTTGATTCTCCTTGCTCTTTAGCAAGGAGACCCATGGCTGAGCAGCAATGCTGAGATTGTTTCTTGCCTGTACAGAGTTTGTTTCAGTAGATTCTGAAGAGGGAGAGGGGATGATGGGCACTTGACTGCTATGCTTTCAGCTGGCCTTTCCCTTTCCCTTTCCCTTTCCCTTTCCCTTTCCCTTTCCCTTTCCCTTTCCCTTTCCCTTTCCCTTTCCCTTTCCCTTTCCCTTTCCCTTTCCCTTTTTCTTTCCATTTCCCTTAGAAAGCTTTTCTATTGAGGATCATCCAAATATGTGCCACCTTGCCCCATGAATGTGTCTAGTGTTTCAGTTTGACCTTGGTTCAAATTCTCAAGTGGTTTGAGTTTTGTTTTTTCCAAGCACCAATGCAGCTCATGTTTTGTTCTTCCCATATTTTCCATCACTCTTTGACAAATTTCGACTAATCCTTTCAGCAGCTTTATTGTCACTTGTCTTTGTGTTACTGTTTCTCAGCTTGTCATTTAATAACTGAAATACTAGGACATATAAGAACATGGGAAATGCCATAGATCACCCAGTTGTCATGTCTGGAATTGCAGCAGCTCTGTTGCACATGATACAGTTATAAATTAAAATTTTCCATTGACCTGGAGCTTAGAAGGATATTTTCAGTGCAGTATTTGCTTAGTTTTGCTGATCTTGATATATTTATATCCATTTATCTTTTATGTATCTATTTGTATTTCTTCTTATGTTCCTATTTCTTATTTCATTTTGCTATTCCTAGTAAAAATCCATTTCTCTGGCATGCCCTTGTCTCTGTTGAGGTGATGTCTGTAACCATTCCTGAGATGGAGTGAAAGTTTTCGATTGTAAATGGATTGGCAAAAATATACAAAATCCTGCATATTCTATGTATGCAGGGAACTAGGGAAAGTTGAGTTTTCTTAATATCAAAGGAGAAAGGAGAAAATGATGTCTTTCAAAAATGGCTATCTCTGAAATAATTCAGAATAGGAAGGTTTTATGAGACCTGTCTTTATAAATTCTGGAATTGATCCATTTGTCTCTTTAAAATTTAACTGCAGTCAAGAGAAAAATTAAAGATTGTGCCGTTTTGATAATGTAGTACAAAGCTATTTTTGGTAACTAAAAGAGCTTGTCAAAAGCACTTGCTTTCCACCAGGACTAGCACGTTGAAGCCAACATGGGACTTGAATCCAACCCATTTTTGAATCATGACAGGCCCAAGACATCTTTAAAATGTTGAGATTGCAAATGCTGTCTGGTTTGAGACTTTACAGGTAAGTTCTGCCTTGGCACAAGGTTGTCAAGTTCCCGATATGTTGGTGGTACTTTGCAGGAGCTGGGGCTGTGTCACAGCCGGCTCTGGGAGGGAAGGCTGTTGCAGGTCCCTGCACAGAGGCCATTGTCTCCTCAGGATAAAGTGAGAGGTATTTCAGAAGTGCTTTGAAGCCGTGCCAGCCTGCTCACAGGGCTGTGAAACCTGATACCTCCGCTTTTGAGCGGTTGGGGAAAGTACAAACTGTAGTACTTGTGGAATTCATTCACTGACTTCCAACTTCGAGTCTGGCCTGGGAATGGAAGAAAGAGTTTAAGAAGAAGGTGGAAAAAAAGACTTCAGTAGTATGTGGCAGTTAACTGTCAACTTTGGCATCGTTTCAGATTTGCAGCTTCATGCTTTCTAGAGATAAACTGTGACTTTTGCTGAGGACTGGAGGATTTCATTTTCCTTCCCACTGAAGCTGCTAGGATTGTATGACTGTAGGAGCTATGTGAAGTGCAGAACTACCAGCAAGATGCCTGCCATGCTCTTTGGTAGTCAATTTCAGGTTATAGAATATTTCTTGCAGCTCGTTCCTATTTACATTAGCTTCTCAGTATTTTCCACTTGTAAAGCAGATCAATAGGGTCCTTCTGGCTGTATTACCATGCCTTGTTGTGTTTCATCTGAGTTTCTCTGAAACCTTTTGTCTCAATAAGAGGTGGATTGAAGATTTTATGTGGGCTCAGAAGAAGCACATTCCTGTGCACCCTGTGTGACAAAGGAGCTTGTGTAAAAGCAGGGAAGGAGCAACCAAATCTTCAAAGAGTCAAACTTTGTTACTCTTTTTGTTCTCAGTGGAGCTCAAATGCGAGCGGGCAGCGAGGCCGCTGTTTCTGCTGTGTCTCCTGTTGCTTTTGTTTCATTTTGGCAGAGTCGAAGAGAAGCATTCGCTTACGTCTCTCCCGGTGCTCTCTGGGCTGCCCTGGCCATGCAGGACCCGTGAGGTGTCGGTTCTGCTCGGTTCCCCCGCTGTCCCCCCTGTCAGCTGGGGCCGGTGCTGCTTGCCCCGGAGCGAGCGGTCAGGCCGGCGCGCTGAGGCCGGCGCGGTTTGCCAGCTGCCAGCGCGGGCTCCGCGCAGTAACACAACCCCCGGGTGCCAAGCCAGGGCACAGCTGCTCTCGGCTAGCAGTCCCAGAGAGGGGACAGCCTGACACACGAGCGTGCCTTATTGCACTGAGCGGGGCAGGCTAAGATGGCAAAAGCGTGCTTCTCCTCTGGGGACTGCTATGACCGATTTCAGAGACATGTAAGGGAGAGTGGGAAAGCTCGGGCTAAAACTGAACTGGAACTGCTGAAGAAGGAAGAATAGCAAGAAAATATTTAAGTAACAAAAGTAGAAGTTTACTGCTTAATATGGAAATGAGCAAATAATAGGTCATCTCTTTGATGCCTTTCTCCTTTCAACCACCACAGAAAAGGTGAATTATGATCAGATGCTTAAATCAGTTAATTTTAATAAAAACAGGACTAAAAAGGAAAAGGTTAGGTGTACTTGATAGATAAGAATGATTATGCAAGTCAGCAGGACTTGATACAATATCCTATAATATGAAAAATTTGCAAATGCTTACTTATCTGTCATTCTCTGTAAGAAATGTGGAGTCTCCTGATGATGTCAAGAAGACAAATGCATGACGTGTGTTTGAAAATGCAAGGGCAGCTGAGAGGGAGGAAGGTGTGGAGAATTTAGAGAACCTTAATGTTTATTTAGTATTAAAAATTAATAATGGCATAAAGCATTAGATGATACCTTAAAAATCTTTCTTGTCCTTACAAATGTGATAAATAATTATCATGATGCCACTCTGTACTTGTGCATAGTAGATTTGGCAGAACCTTCTTGCAAAGACAAGCTAGGACACCATCCCACGCGACATTCCTGTGGACAAACTGTGCTGAGTTTATGTGGTAAGGTAGGCACACAACTGACTGAGGCAGTTGTGGGTAAATGGGTATTTGGGATTTAGATTTTTTTCCTGTGGAGATGGCCCAGGGAGGTCATGATGACTTTGCTGCTGGAGTAGTTCAAAAAGACTGTAGATATTTTGTACTTGATGGTGCCTCAGAGGTGGGATATGGATGAGATGATTTCCTGTGATTCCCTTCACTTCTCTGTCCCTGGGACTCTGACATGAGGCTGACTGGGGAGGTATTAACTCAAGTGCAAATAACTCAAGTTAACTGTGCACTGAAGACACAACCCTCAGCTTAATAGATGTCATTTTAAAACCTGGCTGGGAAAACGTGGTTTCATATGTGGTAATAATGTCCCAAGAGGACATCCCAAGGTGATTGGTAGATTTGAGAATGATGTGGGCTGATTGGAGAGGTTCCAAAGTGGGAATGATGAAACAAATAGGAAACAAACCTAGAAGGCAGCCTGAAACAATTTGGATTGTGTAGGGAATCAAAGACCCGAAGAAAAATTACGAAAGTCTTCAAATACAGAAAAGGCTGCTGTAAAGAAGAGCAGAAGATGGAACAGGAATTAGTGAACTAAATTGTGGCAAAAAATATCAAAAGAATGCATTAAAGTAAAGGGAGAAAAAACCAAAACAACAACTATCCAAATCAGGGATAGCAAGTACTCGAAAAGATTGCTTGGGTGATTATGACATATGATGATGTTAAAGGGCAGGGGTGAGTGAAATACCTCTCAGAAAGGACATGAAGATGGTTGTTCTTACTTTGGGACCTTTCAATGTCCCTATCTGATTTCTTCAAAGATTTTTTTTCTCCTGAGAAGGAATGCTTTCCCTTGATAGTTGAGGATTAAATTTATTCATTTACTGCTCAAAATAGAATTGTTAGTCTCTGTTCCTACCAAAACTGTCTGCCTAGCAAGCAGGGCAAATGGCCAGCCCTGCATCTGAGGTTTTCACCGTTCTGTTCCCTTTTGCCTATGACAGGGAATCTGTGGGACCTAACATTTACCCCACTGCAGCTTGTGGATGGGGACACTGAGATGCTGTTTCTTTGCAGGAGATGCTAGGGCTCTTCGCAGAGAGGCCACACTGAATATCCAAACATGCCAGTGAAACTGCTGGATGCAGTTCTGAATGCAGCTTCCTAATTAGTGTTTGCCATGGTCCTTCAAATAGCACTTACACCTGCGTTCATTGCACATATTTGAATTTTGTTTCAAGTAAAATCGTCACACTAGAGTTTATGTCTAAATTGTCTTTATCTTTTGAGTATTAAGGTGGAGAATGTGCTGTAAGTTAAAAACAACCCTGGATGCAAAAGGCAGCTCCTATCTAGGCAGTGTCAGATAAGTTTTCTGAGACTAGATCTGTTAAAAAACTACAAATGGATCTGTCATTTCTGGTTAGAAGTTCAGAAGGAGGCAGACAGTTTGGATCAGGCAACAGTCTGCAGTGATGTGTCCAAAACAAGAGCTTTTGTTCCAAGCGGGGCTGATGCAGGCCACCAAATATGCCAAGAATGCGGGGCCGTTTGTGGTGCTGCACAGATACCATCACCGGCGAGCTAAGCACCCACATTCCTGCTCGAATAACAGCTCTTGGGATGGAGGCAGCTGAACCAAGGGAAACCCAGAGCAGAAGGTTGCCACTGCCTACTCGTACACTAATGTCAGAGATAAAACGATCCCTGTTTTTCTTTGAAATCCGTTTTCAGACCCCTCCCTCAAAGAGGCAATTACCTGTTAAACCTCTCAGGGTCAAACGGTCAAGGTTAGTTACAAGAAGGGGGTTAAGAATTTTTGAATCAGCTTCTGTGATTTCAGTGAAAAATCTATGAATTATTTCAGTGAAAAATCTATGAAGTCTGAGCCCTTTACATCAGGAAATGATGTTTCTCCAGTTGATATTATTGCCAAAATCAAGTAAATATGTGAAAGCTCTGTGTGTAAACATGTATGAATTGGAGGAGTTGTTGCACTCCCTGGTTTATGAAAAGGCTCTACAAATTGCTCTGAGCAATTTTCATACCCATTTCAGTGGTGTTTTTATAATGCCATGACAATTAACTGCTAAGATTGTATTCATACTTTTAAAGTGGGGCTTATTTCTTGTTATTAGATATGAAAATACTAGTTGAAATAACAAAAATAAACAGTGTGCTTAGGGAAAGGTTTCTTTTTCTGTAATGGAAATGTACTATATCCTTTGGTAATACAAAGAAGTTTAAAGAAGTGGTCTTTGAATTTTACAAGTTCTGTGTAACATTTGAACTATCAGGACATCATAGTGGTTGAAGCTTTAGTGAGGCATTGATTGCAATCCACTCCAATAGCTTGTCTATCTTGAAAATAAATTAAGTTAACCATGACACCTTGTTAATAGTGGCTAAGGAAGCTAAAGAATTAAAAAACCCCAAACCCATAGTGCTCCAAATCTGCCATATGGCACATCTGAACTCTGACATTGCCATTTTGGAATTAGCTCCTTTGAGCACCTGGCAGAGTTCATCTTTACTAAAGCAAATATTTTGCAGAAGCAAGTTTACTTTCACCCCAGGATGTGGGGTGCAGCCAGGAACTGTGCATTGCAGGACCATGACTCTAAGAGGTTGCTCTGTGTCAGGTTCACCATCTCCTGATGTGTGGTGTGCTGCAGGGGAGGGATTTTCATCCTCCACAGGGGTGAGCTGAAGTAAATCTGCCTGCTGTGGGTAACCCTTAATCAGCCCAGCTAAGCACATCTGGAGAACAGGCGTTCAAAGCCATGAAACACCATGGCCTCAGCTGGTTAAAAGCTCTCCTCCTGCTGCAGGGAGGCTGGAGGGGCCCTTGGCCTCACCAAAGCTGGCTCTTCTGATGCTGGAAATCAGTGTTAGGAGTCTGCGTGCCTGGAGGTTACCTGGGTGGGTGTAGCAGAAAAAATGACTTGGAAAATATGGATTAATAAGTAAAACCAGGCTGCTACTGCAGCTGACACCAGTGGTGAAATGGGAAGCAAAGCAGAATAAATTCCCTCTGGAAAGATCAGTTGGTGAAGGCAATGATTTGGATCCCAACCTGCCCATTAACCCATCTAGAGGAGTCACTGTGAAGGATTCCCCCAACCAATGTTTTGATGAAGTAGTTGAGTGGTAAAAAATCACAAATCCAACACAACTGGTATTTTACTCTCTTTCATTACAACAATTTTTCTATTATGTTTCTTTTAATTAAGCTCATAATGAAGACTAATAGATTTCCCTGCCATTTTAAAGGAAAACTGTGTGGTGGTATTAAGTAAAAAATTTAGGGAAGAGGGACAACTGATTTTCAGTATCTTTATCATCTGTCAATAACAAGATGGATAATCAAATCTTCTCTGTCTTTGCAGAGTGGAGTTTATGTTTAAATGGGTGGGTCTAGTCAAAGCTAAAAGGAAATATCACAATATATTTTTTGTAGAGAAGACTCCCAATGCTAATGAGCAGCCAAATCTGTCTCAGGGAAACAGTTTGTTACTAAAAATAAAGTGCAGCCAAACTGTAACTAAAATCAGATTGCAGAAACCAAGCTACTCTGATTCCTGATTTCTGCTACAGAAGGAGATGAAACTATTGCAAACAGCTCTTATTATTATATATTTTTAAATGTGCCAACTGAGCCCTGTTTTGAAATTAATCCACTTGTGAGCTTCTATCAAATGCTTACAGCATTCTCCAGAGATTTTTCTTCAGACTCTGCAAAGCCAGTGAGGAACCAGTTCATAGTTATGAGGCCAAAAGGAAAAACAGTGCACATGAGCTATTTATAGAATATGAAGCAAAACAGTGTGATAAAGGGCAAATGAAAGCTTTCAACGAGAGGCTTTTTGTATCCAGTCACATGGTCTTTACATGCAATTTCTTTTTAACTATACAATTTAGCCGGGAAATTAAATCACTTGACAGCAGCCTTTTTCTGCTCAGAAAAGAACTGTTCTGTGCTCCTTTACCATTTATAATATGTTCACTTGTGGCTGTTACTGTTTGAGAGGGTTTGTTTGCAGAAGTTTCTGCAGGGCCAATACTTTCCTGGCAGGTGGAAGCAGAAATGGTGGCCAGAGGTTGCCCTGGGAAGATTTCAGTGTGGAGCACGGAAAACCACCCTGCTGCCGAGCACAACATGCAGAGTTCTTAATCATGAGTCCCAGACATGTGGGAAAACAGGACAAGGATTCCCCTCCTCTGAAACTCTGAAAATTATAGGAGTAGAAGCAAGCAAAGGTAAATCCAACCTTTCTAACTGCTTTTGTGTCCCATCACCCCCTGTATATAAATGTCCTTGTAGTGTTCATGCCTTTTTGTTCTTGTTGCAAAGAGCAAAGGACATTTCTGTCCTGGGAGTTTATCAACCACCTCATTAATTTTGAATATATTTCTTTCAGATTAGTTTGTTCAAGTCAAGTATCTGTGCTCCATCTCTGGGGGCTGTCTTTAAGCAATTCTGATCTTGAAAAAACCCCAACTTGACCTGGGTGCCAGATTGTGACTTAGCCTAACACCGTATTTGACTCTTTCAGAAACATAGGAGTTGCCAATTTTTTGACAATTACTAAAATTAGATATTTTACTGCCTAAGTGTGATGATTCCAAGAAGGGGAATGGGGCAGAAAAGAAATTGCATGAACTCTATCCTAGAGGTCCAGGCTGATAAAAATAAATGGCTTCTCAGATAGATTTCTTTTTGTTTTCTTTCATTTTCTTTGTGTCTGTGATAAAGTTTGAGGGAGGCTAAAGAAACTGGATAGTTTATCTCTCAAATATAGAGGCTGATGCTGTCATTTCAGAATATTTTCACTGAGAAGGTGATTTATGGCAGCAGCCTCTTCTCCTTGGTCATGAGCAGCATGTTTGCAGGTTCGCAGTTTGTTCGCTCCCTGAGCTTCTCACCATGCAGGCCATCATCCAGACTGTCTTGTCTCATCTGTGCCAGATTCCTCCTTAGTCCTGGGAGCTCCTGTGTTATACTAATACTTCACAGACTCATTCTGCATTGTGACAGGTGAATGAGTGGATGAAATGCTGAGGCTTTAGCAGCAGTGGTGCTGTATGGGAGCTGAGTGCTGCAGCTAGGGAGCTGGGGAGCAAGGACCAATGAATGTAGTACATGTATCTGTAGTCAGCCAGTCCCTCAGACAATTTTACAGATTTGCTATTGGGAACAAAGCTTTTTAGTGAAGCTTCTCCAGGCCCTTACAAAGACATGAATGTACTCCAGAACCCTGATGAATGATGAGCAGAAACACTGAAAGACAAATTTCCATTGCTGCTTCTCAGACACATGAACTCCTTCAGAAGTCAGGAGTTACTCTGAATTTAAAGAAATCAATGTTGGCTTCATCCCAGGATGTAAACTCTTTTTAAGAGTTCTGTTTTATGTGTCTGTGTGTATGTGTGTATATACATATATAATGTTGTTTTCAAATACACAGTGGAAATTTAATGGAGTTGCAGGAACAGCAAGATGGAGGAGAACTAAGTCTATATCCAGCACATAACCCAAACAGTGCTGCTGAATTGATCCCCAAGAGGAAGGCAGGGCAGTAGTGCAAAGCTAGAGTTGAGAGGTTTGGGGCCGCTCAGTCCCATTGAACAGCAAGAAAAATCCCCACCTTTTCTGCTCCTCTAGTGTTCCTGCTGGACACTAAGACCAGGCTAAAAATAAAACCAAGCAAAACTGAAAGAAAAAAAAAAAAGATATTGGAAAGAGTGGAAGGAAAAAAGAGTTATTTTCAGCAATGTATTCTGTGCAAGATTTACTTTGCTGGGAGACAATTAAAATGGCAATTTTGAGCCATGATGGCTCATTGTAATTGTTCAGAAATGTGGTGCTCCCATTTCTCTCTACACCTGGAACTTGTTGGTCAGACTGGCAGTGTCTCTGGGGACACTGCCTTCCCAACAACTGCACAGGGGTGAGGCAGAGGAGTGAGGAGGTGCTGTCACCCTGCCGTGTGAGCTGGAGGGTGTCCCCTCTCTGTCACACCCTGTGCAGAAGCAGTAGGGCCCAGGCAGTGCAGCTGCAAGGGGAGGTGACAGGAGTGTGGAGAGCAGGGCTTTGGAGCTGCCTGAGCCTGGCTTTGCTTCCCTCAGGTGTTTCTGGGCGCATGATAAGGCCTCAGCTCATCAGTTCCTGTCTATTATGGCATCACTGATATTTATTCACTTGGAGTCACTTGTGTGTGAAGCCAGCACAGGCTCTCTTAGACTGTGACCAGAACTACAGTCAGTAGATTTAGGCTGGAAACCAAGACAAACCTCACATGCAAGTCCTCTTACCAATGACCTGGAGCAAGGGTGAGTCTGAGAGAAGGGCCTTAAAGCCATGGTGATGTTGGAGCACAACTGGACACAAATCCTCCTCTCTGCACTGCCTGTCCCAGCCTGAGGCTCAGTTCCTGCAAGTGAGAAACAGGCTGATCCCATTCATTACTGTCACCTTCAAATATAAACCTGCTGGAAAAGAGAGCTCTTCTCAAAGCCATCCCATACTCTTTGTGCTAACAAATGAGATCATGCTTGAAAGAAGAGCACACCATGAAGTGGCATAGTGTTCTTTTTTAATTTTTTTTTTTTTTTAAAGCTGATCAAGAGGAACAAGAGACACAGGAGAGTGGCTTGAGGGTATTCAGATCACAAGACTTTCTGATGAAGAGAACATGCAGCTGGCTGCATATGCTATTCCAGAAAAATAAACACCACTTGTAAATATCCAGCCCTCTTGCCATCTCTGAAGAATTTCTGCCAGCTGATGTAAGTAGCTGAGGAAGAGGTTGGAAAGCTGTCACCCTTGTGCGTTGGCAGGGTGAAACAAGCAGCCTGCAAAATCTGGGGCAGGCAAAGATAAGCAGAAGGGACTGTCCAACCCCTGGTTTTGCTGGATTGGGTGTTGTGAGCCTGGCATTCTGCTGAAGCACACACGAGAAGAGTATGCTTTGCAATTTACACTGAAGGCTCAAAGGGCAAACCTTGCTGGGCACAGGCCTGTTTTAAGGAGTTGCTGAAATGGTCTCCTACAGTATGGGACTACACCACATGCTCTTGTGTGCTCTCAGCTGTCTAAAGCTGGCTTTTATCCTGCCACTCCAGATGCAGGGAAGTCCTTTGGCTCAGATGGGATCCTCTGGCATTGCTGAGGGGGCTGAGTAGGGGCTTGGCTGGAAAGGCACCCAGCCACAGAAACTGAGCTGAGCTTTCAGCCCTAGGAACTTTGCACGGGCTATGAAGTGAAGCAGCCCTTACTCAGAGAGACTTTTCTGGCACAAAGGCAGTACTGAAGCAAGATCTCCCATGTTTTGAAGGAAGCATTGATTTGTAAAGTATCATGTAAAGTGATAGGTCTCCTTCCTGGAGAGTGGCTGAGGCTTCAGAAAAAAAAATTGTGCCTTTTATATATTTCTCTTTTCTTTGCTGTTAAAGTTTGCCTCTACACCGTTATAGAGACTACTACAGGAAGTTTTAATTTTGGTATAAGAATTCATCTCCTTCTGCCCCTCTTTCCTCATATGAAGTCAGTGAAGTGAAAGTTCAGGTACTATCTGGGTGTGCTCACTCAATTTCAACAGTTAAAGTATCCAAAATTTGGACTCCAGCCCACAGACACATGCAATTTTAATACAACATGTCTGATTCCCTGCATTGTTACCTCCTCTTTCAGCATTTTACTTACACTGCAATAGAATTAAATTAACTTTATTATGAGTCATACACGAGCATACATGCAGGTCTGTATGTACATAGAAACAGGGAGAAGAGAAATACACTAGGATATTTAGAGTGCTTAGTATCCATATATTTGCATAACAAAATCCAGCCTATTCTGTTTCCATTTTTACACAGACTTGTCTGATTACTTAATCCAAAGCCACATCCTCCACTCCATGCCAAAGTGAGCCACAGGCAAGAGGTGAGCTGAGTTGTCATTGGTCAGTCTCCATGCAAGTTGTTCTTTTATTTTTTCCTCTCCTGCTCTGTGGTTTGCTTGCTCTTCTTTTCTTGCTTGGTTCCCCCCCCCCCCCCCCCCCCCCCCCCCCGATTTTTGGTTTGTTTTGAGGGTTTTTTTGTCGTCATTTTATGTATGATCCTCTTGGTTTGGGATGTTTTTTACCTATGTGTTTACATTTCACCTTATCATTTTGGGCTGTGATCTCAAATTTGGGTCTATGTGCTACTGTGTGCTAAGCAATTATGTCTCGTTGCTTTGCTATGCAGTCAGGTTGGAATCTGCAACTCTACTCTGCAACAAGACTGCTTTCTAAATTTTTGCCTGACTGTGTGTAGTACAAATACCCCTGGCACAGCAAAATAATGAACAGCAGCAGCAAAGCAAAAAATTCAGCTGTGCCAATGGTGAAAGCATTTTCTTGCAGGAGTGAAATTGTGCTCTAAGTGCTTGTTGGTTTGTCAGAAATCTTGGGATGTGTAAATATAACTGATCCCATCTAGGTTATCATTAAGGGAGTTTATTGGCGAGTCTGAGGTTAAAAAGCCCCTAAAGCTCAAAGAATAAGGGAAACAGGTGCTTTCCCAGAGCCTTGGAAGTTATGCTACAATCAGTTTTTTCCTTCCCTTTGGGCTTAATAATATACTAAAGTTGATATGTTATAGCTATGGTAACATTTATAATAAGAAAATATGCAAATACAGCAGCAACATAATTTTTCCAGACTGCTTAGCAAGTAAATGGTTGTGTACAGAATAGCCTTCAATCCTGTGAGCATCTTTCTGTCAGAGGCAGCTCCTGTTATTTATGATAGCAATAAAACTACTGATTATTATTGGACAAATTTCTCAGACATGAAAAAAAACTTCAGACATTTTACTTCCAAATCTTTCAGTATGTAACAAAAGGTTTGAGGTTTCAGAAGTTTAGTCCCTGAGGATAAACAAATAAAGTTGTAAAGAGCACACCTTGCTAATATGATTGTTCCTTATTAGCATAATAGTTTTCAAATAAACGACCTGCTAATGTCTCTAATAAGCAATTACTCTATGATGAGAACTGCAAATGGAGCCCACTGGTGGGTAACAGATAATAGTAAAATCTGTCAATAAAACAAATACTGTTCTGCCTGAACAGCTCTCTTCTTCACTCCAAGAGAAGAACAGACCTGCCTGGGTATTTTTATAGGCTGATACTTGACAGCCAGATATGTTACAACATTGCTCCTCTGATGCTTTGTTGTGATATTACCTGGAGTCTTTACTCTTTACAGTGTTAGTGTTACAACAAAATCAGGCAGAGATCTTTACTTATTTGGAGCTACCTACTCTTGAGTCCAATAAAACCACAGTAGGGTGAATGCTTGCCCAGAAACAGGGATTTGACAGATTAATAGAGTTTGCTTCCTTTCATCGAAGGAAAATGATAATTGAAAATTTGGAGTCCATCCTATCTCTGAAACATGCAAATGAATGGAAGTAGCATCTCAGCACTCTTTTCTTCTTGCTATTCTAAATCATTTGCAGTGGCAAAAGGTGTTAAATGCATGCAACAATCTCACTTTTCCAAACATTTAAAAGTGTGAAAAAAAAGTCATAATTTTTCAAGCATGGTTGACAAACCATTTTCAAAACATTTGCAGTGTAATTGACACACTTGCCTAGTTGCTCTACCATTGATTACAAAGCTGTGTTGTGCTTGCTTTGGTCCCCGTACTTCTGCACTCATTTTTCCAAAATAATTTTGTATTTAGTTTTCAAGAAATAAGGGGATGGAGTATGAGAAAATCACAAATCCCCAAGCCTGGTCCTTTCCAAATTCCATGGTGAGTATGAGGGTTTTATTTTATATATAGCTTTGTAGAAATGGGATCATTTGAAGGAAAATCTTGAGCAATTCTTATCTTTGTTCCATTCTGGACTGACATCATGGTACAAAAACGCAAGGAATGTACAGTAAAGCCTGGTGTGGGAAGAAGATCTTGACAGAAGGATGATTAATGGTGTCTGAAAGAGGGAAAACAGTTATGTAAGAAATACAGCCCATGAGGTTGAAACTGAAGAAACCATCACAGGTGCAGACCGTAAACAAGCCCCAGAGGGAAGAATATTGGTCTTTTAAAGGTGGACTCTGTAAACAAACAGACGAGGCATAGGAAATATCCTTCCATATAAATTTTTATGGTACAAATAAGTACATGGAGCACATAAGCACTGTAAGTGTTTATAAACTCAAAGAACATCCATACTGCAGTAAAGCTGCACAAATAGTACCACAGTGTAAATTTATATAGCGTGAGGCAGATGTGTGGTCTGATGGCTTAGTTTGTTTTTCTGACTTTAGCAAATGACATGATTTCTGTGTCTCTGGTTTTGTTTTGTTCCATTTAGCTGCCCTCAGCTACATAATTGTTCTTTCAGCTTGTAAATATTATGGTCAACCTCCAGCAAAGTTTAGATGAGGCCAATCAAATGTAAACAAGTGTGTCTGCACCAATGATGTGAGTAAGCAAAGTCATCTCTTGTGATGTTTCCTCCCCCTTTTCTTGCTCCTCTGGGACTGCAAGAGCATTGTGGAGCCTGCTGTGGTACTGCACAGCCGGGGGTTCAGTTTAACTGCCTGTCTGGGATTGTTTTTTCTTTTTTTTCCTTGCTATTTGGTGTTGAATTTATCCAGTGAAATGAGAATGGACCAGGATCACCTGTGGGGAGCATCTCACATCTGTCCTTGCTTCTGTCCCTGCTCTAGGGGTGGCTGCCTGCAATCTCAGCACAAAGTTAATACAGATGTGAGGTGCAGTGCAGGGGCCCAGAAGGGCTGAGGGTGAGCAAAGCCTCCTGGGGAGCTGCAGTCTGATGCAGGGCTGTGACACAGAGGGGTGGCAGTGCTGCTGGCAGACCCTCTGTGCAGTTCCCAGCAGGGCTCATCCCATGGACTGCTGTGCCCTGCAGCAGGGGCTGCCAGCAGCACAGGGCTCTGGCCTGGTGGCTCTGGCAGAGCTCTTTCTGTGCCAGGGCCCCAGGTGCTGCAGTCACCAAACCCTCTGGGTGAAAGCCTTTGCATTAAAAGGGTGCACATGGACCAATTTTTATCTTTGAATGTGATCTTTAGGGTTTCACTCCACGTTGCTCTACTGTCACTGTGCAGCCCCAAACCTGCAGGACATACTGGCAACACAGTGAATGCATCCCATGGGCTTTCTGCTGCAAACACAAGAAAGCAGGTGGGTTTTCCCTGTATGCAACCTCCTCCCCCTGCTTTGGAGCCTCTCACTGTTGTGCACTGAACACAGGCCCTGCCTGCTCCCCTGCATCCAATTTTTACCTGTCTCCCAGCTCAGTTTTTTCTCTCCAAGTGCCCGAATCCTGTTGTAGCTTTTTGCAGCTGTAGCAGTTCAATACTACTGGCAGCCTGACATTCCACACCTCATGCTCCCATAAGCAGTGAACTTTTGGGTCACAGTTTTTGGTTAGATATGAATTAACCTTTAAGGAAAAAACCCACCAAAGTAATGACTGCAATGCTATTGATCTCCTGGGAATGGAGCCTGGGAGGTGTCTGACATTTTACATTGTTATCTATGGGAGAGGAAGGAGCTGGCTGTTTTTTCCCACAAGAAATGTATCTATTTTTGAGAGCAAAGTACTTTCTTTGCCATGGGACCCAAACCAGATTTCATTCACTGACTCACAGTCTCTGGAGGCCTTTTCCCTGAGCTTAGGAGGCAAATGCTTAGTGGTTTGCAGATGGAAAAGTGACAGCCCAATTAGCTAAAACTGTTAATTTAAAGGTAAAGAAGTTGCCTGTTTACAGCTGTCTTGGCTTTGAGAACCAAACAGTCTCCATCAGCCTCATTCCTCTGTTTTTACATACAGAGTTGCTGTAGGTTTGGTCATAATAACTATTGGGTGAGAATCTGAAAGCAGTATATGAACAGCATATGATTTATTCTGTGGTTCTTGTGCAGAAAGCCAGACTATGATTTCATGCTTTCCTGTTTCTCTTTTTGTCTTCTTATGGTATGAAAATCATTATTAGTTATTTGCTATTAAATTTGTCCAACAGCCTATTTGCTTAATTATGGATTAATGTTTATTGATGAATTTTTCCTTCCCAAGAGACAATCTCATTAAGAACCAGGCAGAAACAACAGGAAATGTATTTGGACAACGTTCACCTTGAATCTGTTCTTGTGGTGTATGGCAGAGCCAGTGTGGGTCCACTTGGCTGCTCTTGGCCTCAGACTGAGCCACAGGATGCTTCCATGTGTGGTGCTATTTATTCTTTGAATGATGAGGAATGTCTGTAATAGTATTCATGGTCCAAGCAGCTGAAAACTCTCTGCTGCATCTCTGCAGGGTCTGAGGGTGGATCCCCATCTGGCTTGTCCACATGGAGGGACAGGACTTGGTGGCAAATCTACTCTGTGAGCTGCCAGTGTCCACACAAGGCTGGAAGTTTTGGCAGGCATGGGACACTGGCAGCTGGGACCAGACATCTAAACATGCTTTTCTCTTTCATTCAGAGATTGCATAGGGACTGTTTAACCTTTAGACAAAGCCTTTCCAAATAAAATGCTTTACCAAAGGAACAAAATATAAAGGAAAGAGGTATAACAATATTTAGAATTCTTCCACATTGCAAAATCTGTGTGAGGAACTTCAGAAGACCTACTACCAAACATGCCCAGTAGCATTTCTTAATATTTGTAGTTGTTCTTAAATGTATATACCTAATCAGCTCTTTAACCTGTGCTCCAGGCATAGTGAAGTTAAAAAAAAAAATTAAAATATTGCCTGAAGGGATGAAGTCTCTTGGTATTTATGGTAAATGCACTGCTTTGCTCTTGTTAGGAGCTTTCATCAGTTTGAATGGTCTGCTTAATGCAGCTTGTAAATTACTGACAGTAAAGGAGATTCCAAAATGGCATGTGTTACCATGGAATGCATTTACTGTTAATATATAATAAAGAGGTAACACTTATATATCCTGAAGTCAAAAAGGAACTTTGGGTTTCTTATTTAGAAGATGATATCTTAATTGAGCTCATCTGAGAGATCACTGGGTAATGTTCATGTGATGTGTCTGTCAGGTGCAGTTGGTTGTTTTGAAAAACACAGCAAAGAATTTCAGGGCAGTGAAACATCTGTGCACCACAGGTCATATTTTCTGTTGGCTTTCTGGGGCCTGGTGTGACTGAGGCTGTGGCCCAGTAGTGCAGAGGGTCTGTGAGCTTCCATATCTCAAGGCACAGAGGCAGCAGAGCTACAGAACAACACTCTGGAGAGGGATCCTGGCTGGGTTGTAACCTACCTTATCTGACAACTGAGAGCTCCTTGCACTACATTTTTGATGCTGGTGGGCAGGCTATGGACATGTGATGTGCTGAAGGTGTGGACAGGACTGGCAGTCAGTACCTTGTGTCTTTGGGGAAGGATTCCAGTCTGTAAAGGACCTGCTGCAGCTGATTTTGTGCTTTTTCCTCCTATTCTTTTGAATCAGCCTCGTGTACAGAATGTCTGCTCAAAATCCTTCTTACTGATGTTTCATGGTCTCTTATTTCCATTATTTGACAATTACTAAAAGGAGATCTTGTAACTGATGCAGCATTAAGAGCAGATCTTATAAAAATCAGTACTTTAAGCAGCTCTTTCTATTCTCCCTGCTTTTGTGGCTTATTATAAAAGTGTCAATCTCTCACTGCTATCTAACAAACAAACTTCTGCCCTGGATCCATTTCCTCTTGGGCAGTTTGCCAGGAATAACAAATTAAACTCCAGCTCTCAGTTTAAGAAGTTTCACTTCACTGAGTAGAGTTCAAGTACAGTCTATTATCCTGACTAAGTGATAGAGGAGTCCTTTGATGTTTGCTTCTTGAGTGGTTTATACAAGCCAGGGCTTCCTGTAGGAAAAAGAGCTGCAGCTGAAGGAAATACTTGATTGATCAGGTAACCTCCTCCACTCACTCTTTCTTGAAAGTGTCTGAGTGCCCAATAACAGAATCATGCAGAAATACAAAGAGAGACCCAGTATAGTCTCCACCAGAAGTCACACAGTTTGATGATATTTCTCAATTTTTCAGGTGACAGGGACCAATCCTGCTCCTTCCACCTTTCTGATCCCCACTGTTTTCCCCACAGCACCTCTGGTGGTCCACCATGACTTGTTCAGCCTACTTAATTTGTAAGACTTCACAAACAAAATTAAGTGTTAAGGGGACAGGGGACAGAGGAATAGCATTATGTCAGAACAGGAGTCCTCCCTCTGCACCTGCCAGCCAGCAGGTCAGCCTGACTGTGTCACTGAGCCATACACTCAGGGCTTCTCCAGAACCCTCTGACCTTCAGCTAGGTCCCACTCTGAACTCTTTCTGGAAGATGCTGGTTTTCTCCTCTGAGCACCAGGGTCTGTGTTCATTTCATCACATAAAATGGTTCCGTGCTGTGGTTTTTCTCTCTATAAGAAGGTACACTGATGCTCCCCTCCCAGTAATTCTGGCCTGGAAGTTTGAGGGAAAAGCAGAAGCTGGCTAAAGTACATTGAGGAAAAACAGGGAGTGTGCAGTGCAATCTGGTCAGAGCATAGGGCTCAGCTAAGAACAAAAAGGAAAGGAAAGAGCTACCAGCAAACCTTACATTGTCTGAGTTGCTTCAAGATATCCACTGTTCTGTGGTCAGTGGTAGTGAACTGCTGTGCTTGGTTTCTGAATCTGAGTATTTAAAAACTCCGTGTTAGCTTGTCACTCACAGATTATTGGGGTATTTTCTTCTGTGCCAATAAATGTTCATGAATACTTTGCTTCTCCCTGATTCTTTAGAAGTGTGGCCACAACATGTGGTGGGTGCAGCATTGATTTCCTGTCCACCTTGGAGCACCTGGGCACAGAAGTGACTCGCAGAACTCTTGCCTCTAACCAAGGGGACAGCTGAACAGCTCGTGAGCAGCCCTGCAGTGCCAGAAGCAGCTGTGCTAATACTTCGGTGTTATAGGGGAGATCTCGCTCCCCTTCTTAACTCCTGGCCTTGCAATTCTGCTGCTTTCCTTGACTTGAGTGTTGGATGCCTGTCAGATGACTACTGAGCTGATTCAACTCACTAAGTCAAAAGAAAATCATCTCCATGTAACATTGTCACCGTTGGCTGGAAGGAGAGCATGAGGAGATTTGGAGGCAAACAGCCTTTATTTTGCAATTAGATGTTGCAATACCTGTGGATATTGCATGCTCCGCAGTGTTGCAAGAGTCCCTTGAACAAAATTCATTGAATTTTGTTTGTAAAAACTTGTCTAAAGTATGGGTATTGGAAGTTGTGAAATTACCTGTTATTCAGTGCATGCAAAGCAATCCTATATTATTTTATTACAACTTATTTTGGATTGTGTAGAAGCAGATTTTCCTTCAGCTATACCTTTCCTTTCAGCTATATCCATGTCTGAAGCCCTTTCAATCCCAAACACCCAGACTCTCCTGACCTCCTTTGTTATATAGAAAAGCATTTTAGTAAGGTCTGATTAGTGTAGAAATGCACACGTTGGAGACCTCAGTGTTTCCTTGCTTTGGAGCCTGATGTAACAGGCGGTTTCAGAGTACCCTCTGAATGCCTGAATAAACCTGGGAGTTGTCTTTTTCCCACAAGTTATTTGCTGTTGCTATCCACTTTTCAAGATCTGGACTCCCATCCCAGAGAACTTTGGAAACCTTTTTGCAGGGAGCCCCAGGAGTTTGTCCCATGTAATGGACACTGATGTTTTCCAATCAGCAATGTTATTTTTAAGCTCTGCCATGTCACGTTATCTTATTGCTTCACAGACCCCGTGACTGCTTGTGCCTGCAGACAAATCTAGCACAGGCCAGGGGGAGGGTAATTCTTTCTATTTGGTCTGCCCCCTCCCCTCTTACATCCCAGAGGTCTATTTCTGTCTGGGAGTGGAGGCTGGGAGGCCAGTTGTCCATTTGTGACTTTATGTGACAGTGCCTCTGTGAATCCAGGCAGCCTGGCTGCCTTCTCTGAACCTCTCCTGTAACCCACAGTGCTTCTTCTTCTCCCAGTGAGACTTTTGCCTGTAAACAGCTGTAAGTTTTCTTGGAAATAATTTCTAAAGCAGTTATAATTTTCCTGTTGTACACCAAAATGTGTACACCTTTTCAAAGAAACCCAAATGTTTCTTTGAAACCCTCCTCTTCCTGCCTTCCCATAGAAATGCTGCTCATCAGCGAGTTCAGCATTTGTGCATTCATTTTCTTTCCTAAAGCTCAATGTTACTCCTTTCTCAGTCTGAGGATGGATAAAGGATGGTTCCTCACTAAATGGAAGCATACTTTTCCTCTCAAGAGATTTGCTTTTATCCAAGTTGATTCTTGAAGAAAGACAAAAATGCCAGAAAGAGAAATGTGAGCTGAAGCAATTTGTTTGTCTGCCTGCAGGCTCACCCTTACATCAAAGTCCTGTGGAGCTGTGTGGTCAGATTGTCAGGTGTGTGTCCTGAGTGTGAGGAAATGAAGTTTACAATAACTACAAAGGGATAAGCTTTTAGAAAAGTTGAATTGGCAAGTCTCAGTCACCCTTCTTTTGCTTCCACTCATTAAAAGACATGTTCTTAT
This sequence comes from Haemorhous mexicanus, assembly GCF_027477595.1. Lineage (NCBI taxonomy): Eukaryota > Metazoa > Chordata > Aves > Passeriformes > Fringillidae > Haemorhous > Haemorhous mexicanus. The sequence goes on along the minus strand of NC_082350.1, from coordinate 10,727,134 downwards.
TTTCTCATGGACTCACTTCTGGATGGAGCATTAGAATGAGTTCCATTATGCTCATCCCATGCAGGTAGTATATCCTCTGGAAAAAGCAAGTGATAAAATTCTGCTGTCTTTGCCAAGATTCTCATTTTTGCACTCAATGAAACACATTCCAAGATGGATGTAAAACAGAGTTCCTCAGTTGTAGATAATTTTATTTTTGGTGATTTTTAATTTGGTTTTGAATTTCAATTTTTAGGATCATCAGCTTTGAAGTGGTAATCCAGGCTGGATCCAGATTCTGACTTGCAGAAGGTTTGGAACAAGGTGTTTCAAATAAATAGCAATTTCTTTTGATAAATTCTGATTATTTGAAATGCCTAATACTTCATACTGCTGGTCAATTTGATTTGTTGTGCAGAAGAACCAGACTCTGTCCTAGTTGCTGAAACCCCTCAGATTGTCCCTGGATGTGCTCATGGAGACACAAGAGCAGGCACCTCGGCATCCCCCCTTTGAAAGTCTCCTCCATGGAGGGTGTGGTATCTCCCCATGCAGCTGCAAGGCTAGAACTGCAGCTTCTGTGGCTGACTGCAGCTCTGATGGTAAACATAAACCAGAAATACACTCTTTGCACTGAGAGACAAAGCAGCCCTATGGCAATAGGACTCCTGACTGCCAGCATTTCTTGCCTGCCAATTTACTTCTCTAGTAACTGGGATAAGGCCTTAGGGGGAAAAAAACCATGACAACGAACATGGCAAAATATGAAGTTCCTTTTCTTTAGTAGCAACTGCTCTCTTCCCAAAGCTGGCAGTGAGGGAGAAGACATGAAGAGAGCCTGAAGCTCCTTTTTACCCAGCGTGTATCTTTGTTATTCATTTCTACCACTAGCAAAGGACACGTAAGAAATTCCTGCCCCAACAGATTGTTCCTGTCACAGGGTTTTGAGCTGGCATGTCACAGAGCCAGGACACACTGCCCTACAAGCAGCTGCACCTGTGTCCCTGGCATGGTGAGCTGCTGTGGAGTAGCCACAAGCATAAAGCCACACTCCCAGCACACCTTGGGCAGCCAGTGCAGCCCAAGGGTAGGGACCCTTCCCACCTGCTGGGCAAGCAGCAGCACGTGCTCTGTTGCTCTTGTTCATTGTTTTTGCAGGTGATTGCAGTCGGAATGCTGAAGAGTTGGATGCTTCTCTTTATTGAAAGGAAGGAAGACTGTGACATAATCATTTGATTGAAAAATATGCAAGGAGGGACAGAGGGAAGAGAAGCAAAGCCTTGACATCTCTCCAGCAAGAATGGAAGAGGAAGGTGATGATAGGTCCTTTTTAGGAAAGCTTTGCTGCTTCCTTACGAGGACCTTGTGTTGTCTCTTGCCCAGCATGGGAATAGCCAGAGCATCTCCCACAGAAATTTTAGGAGTCATAAGCTAATGTCCAGTGAGTTCAGCTTGGGGAACTTCAAGTTTGTTGTGCCAGAGGCTCAGTGTGCCTCTCTCTGTATGTGCTGCTGGTAAAGACATTCATTGCAAATTGGTTTTCAGGCTTTTTGGCTTTCACTTTTGTGGTAAAACACCCCTCCTCAAATTTTGGGGATAGGATGGGAGAAAAGGAAAACTGCATGCAACTGACATTTTTATACTACTATTGAACTATTCTGATGAGAGAGAATCCTGGAAGTTTTTTAGTGATTTGAAACATTTCCATTTCTTTGGAAAAGTCTTTGCAAGCAGATTCTGGGATTTTGGCTGGCATTTCCCAGCAGCTGTTGCCAGCTTTCCTACAGGTCTGCTACAAAGTGCATAGACTCTGGTGTGCTGTGAGACTGTGTGTTCGTGGATGTTTTGTCTCTGTGACAGTCCCCAGTCCTCATTTCAAATTTTAGAAGTCTGCACAATGATAAAGGCTTGAGCATCACACTTTGCAAGTGCAAATGGAAACTGCCTTTGCTTGACCCCCTAAGGCACAACATCTTTGCTAATAAAGATTCACTGTGTAACTCCCCATTAAAAGTGGCAATTGGAGGCCAGGAAAAAATCAGTTATCCAGTGTTTGAAATATCCGTTTAGCTGCTGGGAGCCACCATTTGATCTTAAGCAGGATACTTAGATGTGTTCATTTTTAAGTGTCAGGTAGTTCAATGACTTCACTCAGCATTTGCATTTTATGGGGGTACATGTAACCTGAGGAACGAAAGGAAAGTTTGCTATTTCCTGTAAACATTTTTATATAAAAGTGTCACATGAAAGGCTGTTGGATGAAAAAAATTACTGTATTGTGGAGTGCCTGGAAAAAATCACTTAGGCATTATTTTAATCCTTGGCAGTAACTATTCCAATGTATATTGTGTGTTTAAGAAACCTAGAACACTGTTCCTAAAATGACTTTCTTACGACTCTGGGTACAGAGCCAAGTGCGGGGAATCTGTGTTTGGGTGAGCAGATAGAGGCTGTCCACTTTGGGACAGTCGGACCATGTAAGGATACAGAAGGATTCTGACTGTTTTACCTGGAATTTAATTCAGACCACATTGGCTTAGCAGTGGCATAAGCCTGTAACCAAAGCAAGTAAGCCTAAAGGTTGGCAGTCATTAGGTGATTTTCCTTATACTGCAACAAAAGCATTGATAATGAGTCCTCTCTCTTTGTCTTCTCAGGCTCTTTTGATTGGTTGAAAGGTGTTAAACATGCCACTCTTTGAGGGCTTTCATCTTTATGGCAACAGTGTTAAGTTGCTCTCCTTGCATAATTACAGGATAAAAAAGAACAGGAACCAGGAAAAGCCTGAAGGTACCTAAATGAGACAAGCAGAAAACACATTTTGTGACCATGAGGTGTAAATCAAAGACCTTATATATTCAATAGGAAATTTTGTCCTTTCAAGTGGCCAAAGTATATTGGTGATTAATTTTATGTTTAATCTTGTATCCTACCACAGAAATCTAAGTTTAAAGAGTTATCTAGTGACTGACAACAGAAATAGATCAAGAATTTCAAGCCTTGATAGGTCTCCAGCAGAAAAGAAGTGCCAGTAAGAAACAAAACCATCCTTTTAATAGAGAAATTGGTGGCACAGGCCACCACCTACTTTGACAAGTCCTTTTCTCTTGTGTCATTTGTTGGTTTTGCTGTTATCTGTAGGAATGATCAAGGAGACTGATGTGTCATTGGAGAGCAGGAGAGAGGTCACACATGAAACTTGTCTCCTGTACTGTCTTTAATTGAACTTCCCCTGCTGTTTCTCCAGACTGGTGGCTTTTCTGCACAGATTTAGCTGGAAGCAGTGCCTTCAGAGAAGCCAGGTTAATGTGACAGCTTGGCCAGAGCAAAAGTCTTGAAAGATTGCAGGAAAACTGCAAACATTGATGGAGGAAGAATTTTTGGTAATGGTAGATGGCAAACAGATGCATACAAATAGAGGAAGGCAACTGTAAAATGTCAGGAAAATGCAAATGGAGGAGGACAGGACACAGAGTTTCAATGTTTAAAGGACCTTTACACATGTGGCAGTTCTGGACACATGAGCTGGTCTCATGCAGTCAGATACTTTTCCCAGGAAATCTTGAAGTAATTTCAGTGATTCATATTTACTTTTTGGTGCTTAGGCAGCGTGTGAGTGATGGTATTGAGGAAATACAAAGTGTTTGACAAAACTGCTAAACAGCAAACTGTATTGTATTTATCAGGACCTAACCTGTCCAGCTCTAGTTTTAATTTAATAATATTTAGTTACCAGTTGCTATAGTGAAGACACACATATCTCAGGAGGAATCAGCCCCTTTCCTACCTGCTGGTGTCATTGTCCCTGAGGGAGGAGGGAGAGAATACAGAGGTCCTAATTTCAAACATCCCTCTTCTAGGGGAGTCTTCTCCAAGAATATTAAAGTCCCAATCATTCTGTGCTTTTTACTCTACCTGAATGGAGGTTTCTCTAGGAAGTGTTTAGAGGCTGTTTGTCTGTCATACCAGAGGAGCTGGGGAAAGAGCTTCCTCACCCCTTCTCTACTGCTCATCAGAAGCAGCCACTTGATATTTTGCAAATTGTGGTCTCTTTGGAGGCAGGTCAGGTACAGGCTGTCCTCATAAATTTGCAGATAAAAGTGGCGCTGAAAAAGGTGAACATGTTTAGGAGGTGAATTGGCCCCCAGGAGATACTTCCTCACTTCCTCTATTGTACTTTCCTTAAATGCTGTAAATAAAATGCCATGGGACGCTTATTTAATATATGGGAAAGGTTATATGACTTGAAGTTTTATGCTCTTGAATTGAATTTAAAGACTTTTCTTTTTGCTCTCTGTGTATTTCCAGCATGTTTGGTTGGGGTTTTTTTTTTTTTTTAATTTTTTTTTTTTTTTTTAATCCCAGAGGATGTCTTCTGTTTTTTCCAGGCTTGCTTCTTTGCTTTCCTGGTTTGTCCCTGAGCCCTCAGGAGGGATAAGAAGCAGTTCTTCTTCAGATCTTTATTGATAAAAGTACCAAACCAAAAGTGGTCATAACTATGCAGAACAAAACCATTCCTATGTTTGATATTTAATTTTAGGTAACCAGGACAAGAAAAAGCTTGTCTGGGTAAAACTCATGGAGAAGATAAATATAAAATGGTACTGAAATAAGATAAATGGCTGGGTTGTCAGAGACTACAAAGTATACATATTTATTATATACACAGTTACAGAATATGGGACAGGTGCTTTTTGAAAAGTAAGTTTTAAACTTGTTTAAACCTTACTAACTTGCTCAATGGAAGCTTGAGCCCTGTTCTGGCCCCATGCCCTGCTGCAGTGTAACTTGCAGTACTTCCTTCTGAATTGCAGAGCTGCCCTTCTCATTCCCTTGTCAGAGAAGGGAAAGGAGGAACCCTTAGTGCCAGCCATAGGAAAAGCCACAGAGGTTTCAGGCCAGGTTATTTATTCTCCTGGTGTTGCATTTTGTGCTGTACTACTCAGGACAGAGCCAAAGTCATGGAGGCAGGTAGGTGAAAAGCAGTTCTAGGCTTTTCCCTGTTGTAGCAACTTGTCAGGGAATCTCCAATAGCTGTTTTCATTCTTGCATTGGTTGAGTCAGAGCCATTTGATTCAAAACTTCTGCCCTGAGATTTGAACCTTTCAGGCAGACTGTTCTGGCAGAACCTTATTTTTCTGTTGGAAAAGGAGGGGGAAAAAAATCATTGACATATAATTAATGGAGCCACATAAAATCTGAAATCTGAATGACACCCATTACTGAATAATGAGATATAAATTCTTTGTTATAAATCACTGTAACATCACAATGGCATGGGAGGATTCAGAGGAGATGGTGACTTGTTTTGTTTAAGCACTGATCTTGTACACATAGAAATGTTCATGAGAGTTGTTCTGTTGAAGACAAATCTTTACAGGGCAAACAGAATCATGGACCAAAATGGCAAAATGGAGCATGTAGGAAAGGTGGAAAGAAAGGCGGGAGATCAAGATCTTACTTGGCACTTTTCAACCTGATGAGTCCCTATCTAATTTTAAGAATCAAGACTGTAGAGTTTTAGAGAGGTGAACTCTGTCTTACATCTACTTTTCTGAGGTATCCATCCACAAATGTTTTTCTGTCTGTATAACTGTTGTCTCCCAGAATGCAAAATATTACTAATGCATAGCTTCTAATTGATTACTAAGCTATAATTAATGTTCTTTTTAACTAAGAGGGAGACTCAATGCTTTAAGATCTCCTAATTTTGAAAGTGATTAATTGCAGATTAAATTAGAAGCCACTTGTTAGGCTTAACAAAACCAAATTAACATTTGAAAAAAATGGCTTTATGCTGTAAGGAGTAAGTGTTACATAGAGCAAATGGTTATAATTATAATTTGAATTATCTTTTTATCAGTCCCAAAGTATAAATTATCTGTACTACATGCATGAAACTTAGATAAGTTTTGGAGGCATATTATATAGTACTGTGGGATTCTGCAGATTCAGGTAGAGGTGTCAGACTGACACTGGATAGAAGCAAATGTAGGTTAGCTGAAATTCTAGGGCACCTCAGAGATGCTTTAAGAAAGTGTGATTCTACTGTGTTTTTAAGAAGACAAGAGAGAAAAAAACAAACAAATGTTTACCTGTTTTAATAATATAGTCTGCAAAGATTTTGACATCTGTCTTTAGTGGTAACTGAAAGCTGAGAGATTTGGGGAAATTGAGCTGTCTGTGTGGGTAGAATCAGAGAAATGTTCTTTAATGCCACATCCCAGGATGTGAGCTGACAAAGCTGCTTTCTATGTAAAATGCATAAGACACAAGCTTTTTTCTGCCACATGTAAAAGATAACTGAACCACTGGCAAATGTTCCAAAAGTTCAACATTTGCTCCCTGCAATTAGGCCATTTAGGCTCCCTGCAATTCAGAAAACTATTGAAATTTTTCTTTGTTGTCTCTGGACAAATCCTCGTGCCTGAATTCAGGCCTGCCCCATGCTCTCTTGCCTCATTTCTGATCTGAATCAGCTCCACTCAAGCTCTGTAGTGCTTGGAGGATCTCTGTCTGTCTGGCCTGGCAGGCTGCTGCCATGGATCAGGCACTCATGGACTTTCATCAGGAATAGAAAGGTGCAAAATCTGTTAATGCCTCTCCCTGTGAGGAAGTCCATCAGCAAGCAAGATTTGGACACAACCCAGGTAAGCATTATTGAGTCTGCTGAGATACAACTGCATGTTCCACAAAACATCAGCAAAGGGATCCCTCACACCTTTTGGAAAAGAAACAGCTGGGTGATTTTTTGCTGTTATATATCCAAGAGGACCTGGCTCTGGAAAACGTTGATTTGGTTTATGCTGTTGAGAAAAGTCAGGTTCCAAGACAGCTTTATCAGTGCAAAGAGCAGAGGGGTGATGCTCTTTATCAGTAAAGAGCATCACCCCTGGCATAATCTACCTACTCTTCTTCTTAGATCTTGTTTTTACAGTTACATTGGAGCCTAACTCAACAAAGTAGGACATAGCACAATGCACTGAGCTAGTGCCACAGAATATGTGAGTATCCCACATGTCCTGGGGACAGATCAACACCAAGCTAGTTGGAGAAGCCCTTGCGTGCCTCAACTGGTGCAGTAGGTGTCAACTCAGGTGAGAGGCAAAGGAAAGCAGCTACAATGTACAAGTTAACTTGCTGGAACCATTTCTGGAAGAGTCAAACAGTAAGAACTTCTAATAAAGTCTTGCTTCAATATCTGACAAATTAAAAATGCTCCTTCTTTTACATATGCTTTTTATATGTGTGTACTTTCCAACTGAAATGTTTTTATATCTGATGCATGGGAATAGGGTTTTTTCTAAAACAAGACAAGGCAAAAATGTCTAAAATAGTGCCTTTATTAATGTTTTGTCACTTAATTAGTGCTTAAAACATTGACCAGTAGCTCCATATACTTCTTGCAACTCAAATGGTGTGCCCATCCTAATACTGCAAATGTTTTGGGTAGTACAGATTAAGAAGTGTGTCACCAATGAAATGTACATTAGACAGTTGTTTTGTGTTGTGTTGTGACATTAGACCACTTCAGTTTAATTCTGTTATCTGGTCAGTTGTAGTATTCTGATGGAACTGGGGAAGATAAGGTTACAGGAAGAGGCTGATATGAGAAAACCTCATCTGCTGCATTAGATTGAGTGGGTCAAATGCATGGCATTGTATATAGATAAAGAAGTCTGTTCTTGTTGGTTAGCAGCTTCTATTATGGAGCAGAGGAAAAGATAGTGCTGTTTCATCCCTGTTTCAATCCAGTAGGAGTCCATTCCTCATCTAAGCTTTAGTGATTGTGACATGATGTCTTTGGGAAGAGTGACATAAAAGAGAGGAAATGACGTTTAGAGCGGAAAATTCCACTTGACCTCAGAGGCTTGTCCACCCTTAAGTTTTTCTTAACCCCCACTTTTCTGTTTTGTCACTAGATCCTTTAATCCCTTCTCTCTCCATAAAAGTGCCAAAATGTCTCCAAGCCACTTAGACTGCAGTGTTTCCATGTTCTTAGTTGGCAACTAATTCCATGAGTTCATTATTCTGACCCTGAGTGAAATAGTTTGAATTTCCGGTATACACAATTATTTTAGGTTATGACTTCTGACTTTTGAACCCCTCACCAGAATGCACCATTTAAATCTCTTCATCAGCTCTGAGTGCTGTCACTGGGTCAACTCAGTGTCAATATTCCTCTAACAGCATTATGCTACTCAGAATTTCTTCCTATTTCTTCTCTTGGAACAAGTTCAGCAAAATCTGCAAGCTTCTGTTCAGAAGGCGTGATTATTTCACTATTATTCATGTTCTCCAGGAGTCATGGGATGGTTTACAGCATGTGGGACAGTTAGGTGCTTTTTGAAAAATAAACTGGAGTCAGTAACTGATAGTCCTTGCTGTGCATTTCATGCTCTTTGCAGCTGTGCTGGGCTGCATTCTGGTCTCATCTGCAGCAATACAGGCAGTAAGCAGCACAAGCAATTTTAGTACATGATCTGAGTGCAAAAAGAGGTATAACTTCACAAAGCTGATCTGCTGACATTCCTCTGTGTAGTAAATATATTCTACATGCATTTTGTTTTCAGTTTAAAACATCTTCATTTTCAAAAATATAATTAAAAATCAGCAGATATTAAATACCCAGTCACTGCACATGGAAAAAGATCATCTGATTTATCACACTGTTTCTTTCACATATTTTGCTCTGTAGCTGCAGGAAGTAATATGATATTAAAGAGTAATTTTCCATCCAGTTGCTTCATCCATTTATTGTATTGATACTGTCAAGTGCTCCTGTAAAATAAACTAGCAGCCCAGACTCACTTAATTCAGCCAAATACTAATCTACCAAGATAATCTTTAGTGAAGCCTGATTTGGTGGAAGGGAGTTCAATTGAGGGTGCAAAATGGACATACAGATGGATTCCCAGATGGAACTGTTTTGAAGTTTGTGTAAAAGCAGATAATAATCTCCTGAAATGCACTCTCAGCCAAAAAAGAGCATAAAAGGACTTACACCACTGAAGTGGTATTTACTATTTTTTATTTCCTTCCTTAGCTTGCTATCAGCCATGGGAATTTACAAGCTTTCCAACAAGACTGAAGAAATCCAGGAAACCACAATGACAGATCCACTTGAAACAACCATTTCATGTGAGTGAGTTGAAGAAATACAAAATATTTTTTATCAGTGTCTGAAGATGTCTATTGGGAATATCACTAATACTACAAAGTTCAGTGTAATTAGGAGTGTTTCTCATGCACAGCTGGCAGAGATTTGTTGGCATCAGTATTTTTTTTTAAGTGAAGGCCACTGTAAGAAATGAGGGTAAGATTAAAAGTTTTGGGCACTTTCTTTAAATAAGGGACTTGTTTTTCCCTTTAATTTGTAAACAAGAGATCTGCTAAGAAAATCAGACCTCGCTTCCACAGGACATACACCTTCCTTTTTCAATAATCCAGTATCCCATCTTTGTATTGTAAATTTGCTGAAACTCAAGATGGTGACATTTCCACTACTTATTAATTCTATAGGAAGTATTCAGAGCCTGGCTTTGAGAAACAGTGGGGTATTCACTACTTCTCCATTACAAAATTCTGGGTGGAGAACCTGTCAGTGCCTTTATTTGTCCCACAAACTGTGGATTGAAATGGAGAAAGCAGTTTGTCAGTGCGAATCTCAGATCCCAAGCTGAGCTTCCAAAGCAAGCAAAATAAAATAAATTGAGCACAACTTATGTTTAAATCAGTAAGATACAAGCAGTGTGGAATCTCAAATGTAATACTGGTGGGAATAGGCAAACTACCGTAGCTAGTGAGGTACTACTGTATATCTGAGCATGTGGGTTTAAGATTGCTTTTGGAAAATACTCTTTGTCTCTTTGTCAGCTGAGCTATCCTCTTTTTTTTTTTTTTTTTTTTTTTTTCATGCTTTGTTGAGTCTTCTGCTTAGTCTACTTTAGGTCTCATGAGTGGAAGGTTCCTTGACTGCAGTCTGCAGGTGATAACAGTATCACACAACACACAAAGCTGACACATTTATGTCCATCCCAAGTATGTTTTTTGGGGTAGAGCTTCATTTAGAACAAGTTTTTGGTGCAAACAAAGGCATGTAGGCTCACACTGTCTGGCTTTTCCAAGAGGCTTTTTTGCTGGTTTCCACACCATGGTTTGAATATGCTCACCACCAAGAGCTATTAATTCAATAGGACTGAGATTGTTTCCCACAACACAGTGCTCCATTGCTGCCTTGTTAAAAATGATCATGTGGGTTTTTTGTAGGTTACAAGCAGTCCCTGGAATTTTGTAATTTCATTGGAAGATGCCTACAATTACCAATTAACTTCAGGCTTAATTGGCTTATTAACTTGTCTTGTAACTCTGCCTTCCCTTTAAATTTTCAGCTTTTTCCCCAAATGTTGCTCAGCAGAGTGTCATTTTGTACTTATTTCAATTTTGTGGATGCTTGGTGAAAAATTCTGCTTGGTTTGAATCTAGTTTAAATAATTATGCCTATATAGAACCTAGTTTGCCCTGTATAAAATTTTGTACTGGCACCAATGTAAACAGAGCTGAAATGGCTAGCAGGCCACAGGATAATAAATCAGAATGATTAGTCAGCCTCCTGGGACACAGATGAGTCAGCTCAGGTCAAGACACTTCTGGGAAAACTAGATAGCTGGTAAATGTATTACCAGCTGACTATCAAAGTCCCTGTGCCATACCAGGAAATATCCCTGCCTTGGGCAATTCTTCCTCTCCTGCAATGTCAGAAGCAAACAGTTGTTAAGAATGCCCTCCTTCTTTCTATTCCTTGCTACCTACACTGGCAAGTCAAACAAATTGTTTCTCCGTGCTGTCCTCTGTATTTGTGGACTAACAACACAGCCTGTTATTAGATGCAGTACTATCTGCAGTGTAGCACGCAGCCTTTTTATCTTCTAGTAGACAAGAGGTAGAGTTACCTCACGATCTCTTAGAATTTGTCTATTTAATGCTCTTTTCCTCTTATATCAAATGGGGTCCAGGCTGTTATTTCAGAATAATGCAGGAATATCCTCTTTTACTGCATCACATTCTGCTGTACATGTACATCTGTGATGTACAGAATTAAAGGCTGTGCTCCCACCTGAGTAAGGATTATATAGTTTGCTTCATAATAGGACGTAAAACTAGCCCCCATCTGTTCTCATCATTATCTCTTCCTTTTCATATTGGTGATTAAAGGGCACTTCAATGCCCTGTTGGGGCTAAACATTGATGCCTCGAGGTAAAGATGTTTCTTAAACTCATCTGGAAACACCCACAGCTCCTTTTTAATTTGACAGGCAGAGCTGATCAGCAGATCTACAAGACCCTTTGCCTGTTTATTTTGTTTTTATAAGTAACTACCTCTCCAAATAAAATATAAACTTTCTATCTTAGCCTTTTCCATATAATCTTATTTTAGATATCTCTAGATATGCCACAAACAGGGAGGGCCTTGGTGATTTCTCCATGACCTCACCAGGGGTGAATTTACTAAGGAGTCTGTTGCTACCTCTGCTTCTTCCCTTTGCATTTGCCTGTTATCATTTCCCAGCAGAACCTGTCAGCCAGGACCTGTTGAACATCATAGGTGGATCCAAGTCTGATCTAATCATCAGCACCCATTTTTTATTCCCCTGAAGCTTTGGATAGTAACCTCATTCCAACATGCTCTCTTTATCTTGTGTGTACCTGTGCAGCACCATCCAGAGATTTGGGACAAATGGAGCTGATGGGAGTGGAACTGTCTGCAAATGTTCCAGTGATGCCAAGGTCTGCAAACACAGATCTGTTGAGGCAGAAATATTTGGAATTACATGCATTTTTGCTGAATTATTGAAGCCTTGCTAGAGAATATAATCTTGCATCTGGCATATGGCTGCCTTGGGAACATGATCCCAATGCCTCTTGGAGTCTCAGATCTCAGGCTGACCGATAGTGGCCTGCCCTGGATCAGGAGACTTTGAGAACTCCACAGAGGAGCAGCCCACCCAGGCAATGTGTTCTGGAAAGGGTTCCTTGTGTTTGGTGCCCTTTCCAGCTTTGGAGACAGATATCTCAGAGTCCAGATAATCAGCCTCATGTGTGACTATATTCTTTGTCGGAGTCCTAAACAAGGAACTGAACATGTTTCTATGCGTACAGGGTGTTACCTTCTTTGTGTGTGCTTCTTCAGATTCCACCAGGACAGACATTTATATAAAGAGTAATTGTGACCTGGAATTTTACCAGTGAATTTCAGAATTTGTGTTCTCTGAACCATATGAGTTGTAATGTTTGCTTTTGAATGAATGAAAGGCTTGTTTAACTTACCAACCCAATGTGAGTGTACCTATTGTCTCACAGTGAAGAAGTTGCCACTGAAGATATATATGTGATAATAATTTTGACTTTTTGCTGTTTGAGATGTAGGCCTATAAGGTCTTTCATGACACATCTGAGAACTTTGCAATGTGTGGACAATGGCAAACACAGGAAAAAAAGGTTAGATTATTTGGTTAGAGCCAACTTGTACATGCCAGTGATGTTCAGCTAATAAATAGTGCAAATAGATAAAATTATCTACAAAGCAATATATTTGTATATTTAGCCCCTCATTGCTGTTTTGGTCCTTATCTGCCTTGGCCAGAACCACTTTCTAAACCTATGAAAAACTTGAATTTGTTTCAGAAGAGAAAAAAAGGTTTTATTACAAGAGAGTTTGTTTATTTCACTCTGGTAGACATCATAAAGGATTTGATATTGCTGGATCAGATAAGTGTGATTCTTAGGTTTTTCTGACTAATCTTTTTTGAAGCTTAATATTCAGAGAACTTGGCAGTGGGTATTTGGCAAACCTTAAGGTAAGAGAAATGTCCGGTGGCCTGCCCAAGGTTCTGTTTCTTAGGCTGGATGGGATTCTAAACCTTCAGACAGATAAATCATGTATATGGCTCCTGGGAGATTCAGATGTTAAATGGATCCTCTCCTGATGATAAAGCTCAGTTAAGTATCCCCTAAAGATTTTTAAATGGAGGCCTCAGTCCTACAGGATAAGGCACATCAATTCACTGGCTTCTGCTAAGGATTTACTTGAAAACAGGTGTCCTAGAGTGTGTAAACAGGGCAGGATTAAAACAGATTCCACCTTATTTTGGTTTCTGGGAAGCTTTTACCAGAGAGTATGGAAAACTGGTGTTACAGCCATATGGACACTGTTCTTAATGGCATAAAATCCCAGTGGTGTACAGAAATGGAACCTGACTGGTACTTTTGTGTACCTGAACAGACCTAGTTATCACCTACCATTATTGTTTTTTTTTCTGTTGCTGCAGTTGTGAATGGGATTTAAAAATACAGGCAATAATGTCAAATGTCACAGAGTATATGCTTGAAATTGAAATGGTCTCTTGGTCCTGTGGATTTTAATTTGTAACCTGGATCTTAACGCTATTAAAATCCAGGTAGAAGTACCCTTCTGGCTTCACACATCTCTTTTGGACTTATTTCTTGCAAACAGAACTGCTCTATTAGAAGTCACTTCCATAGAAAACTCTTTGTAGGATTAGGACTGTAAGCAAGCTGTGACAGAAATGCCAGCTGTGACATAGGATTGTGTGTCAGTGCTGTGGGAAGATTGCAGAAGAGCCTAGTTCCTGTGCAGCACTTCTCATTCAGAGATTCTTTGAGTGTCATTTTACAGTAATATCCCAAGGTCACTCATCAGAAAAGTGACACAGCTGGAAATGAAGTCCAGGTGTCCTGAGCCCTAGACCACTGCTCCATCCATCCCACTTCCAAAGAAGCAATGTTTGCAAAGAGCTGTAGGAAATGCCCCATTTGCCTTGTGTTTCACATTGGCAAAGGAATGTTAGGTCAGCAGTATTTATTTTATTATCTTGATCTCACTAATTTTTACTTTTTAAAGAGCTCTCTCGGTAAAGGAACTTCTTGCAAACTCAAAACATTGTTGGTAGAGCTTGAAAAATTTCTTGCAAGTTATTGATGCTTGTAAAATGGTGATTCCCAAATGTTGGAAAATGGTAGTGGGAGGAAGTGATCTCCTGGCACCATGTAAGCTGTGGTCCCACATGCTGTTCTGATTCCACAGATGACTGGATTTGAGAGTAAAGCATGGCTGGTCCTGTCTCTGCCCTGTGCTGGATTTCACCCCTCTGCTCTGAAGGGAATGGGGTTAGAGGTACGAACTCGCTGTCTGTTTCTTGGTCTGGAGCTGAACAGATTGCCGGACCTAAAAGCCCCACCACCCATTGCTACAAATCTATTAAACATCTCCAGTTAACCATACAGCCTCCTGCTTCAGCAGCTGAGCATGTAAATTCCTGTGACCAAATAACTGCACAGTGAACTGCTTTCACATGTGCTCCCAACGTGCCCATCTCAAAAGGTGAAATCCTAGCCGGGCTTTGCCCCATGGGCAGCTGGACGGTGACCAGGACACGGCTCTTTGGGAGGCTGGATGGGGCACCCTGCAGCCTTACAGCTGCCTGTGCATGGCACAGGCGTGTGGGCAAGGGCAGCCTGGTGACAGCGGCACCTCTGGCTGTCCCTCATCCTCCTCTCCCCCACTCTCTAAGAGCCAGTGGCTGCTGTGGGAAGCTTTCCCAGGATCTGATCCTGATGGAGCTGGGCAGTAGGGCTCGTGGTGGCTCCCCTGGCGTGGCCCGGTGTATTCTGGGGTGCTCCCTACACAGCCCCACCACATCTATGCGAGAGGAAACCGCTTTTATTTTTCTACTCCGAGGCTGCGGGCAGGTTTTGTTCCAAGAGGAACAACGCTCTGAGGGGCGAGGAGCTCCGCGCGGCTGGCCCTGCCCGGGCTGGCAGGCAGGGGCCGTGAGGAGCCGGCCGCGCTCGGCACGGCAGGGCCGCGTCCGCCCGGGCCGGGACCCCGCGGCTGCGGCGGCGCAGGCGGAGCGTGTTCGCCTCGGCCGCCGCCGCCAGTGGGCCGCTGGCCGCCGGCCAACTGCTGATGTTTCCTCTCGCCCTTGTTCGCAGAGGGATTCAGGAAAACAATCGGCAGCGATAAGGGCTTTCCCGTTCCGGCGGCGCCGGCCAGCGCAGCCCGGCCCGAAGGCCTGCCACCAGCTACCTCGGCGCTGGGGCTGCGGGACGGGCGGTGTTCAGGGGATTACTTTGAGATAAAAAGCCCTGGTGCGATGGGTATAAAGTCTGTGCGTGAAGCAGGCCGCAGGCTGCCCAAGATGTCAGTTGTACCGAGGAAATCCTATAGAACACAAACTAAGAAGGATAGAAATGCTCAAATTACCTGCCCTTTCCATTACTTGGGGCACGGCAGCAATAAACGTGAACATAAGGAAACTTGGCAAGTCCCTCCTTGTACAGATACAACCACACCAATTGTAATGGAGCCAGCCAGGTGCTGGGAATGCCCCTTCCCAGCTCTGGGACTGCCTGAGACCTTGCAGGGTCCTGATTTCCCTTGCAGATCTGAACCTGCGGGCCGAGCCGGGCACAAACAGGCAGTGACATGTTCCTGATGCCGGGGTAATTCCGTGTGAGCAGGACAGACTCCAGAGCTCACCAGGCACAGAGGGAGAGGTGCACACCTTGAGTCACTACAGCCCAGGGAAGCTGGGCAGCTGAGAAAGAAGCAGCTGCCAGGGCTGGTATATAATGGGAAAAACAAAGTCAGAAACGGCTGCAGAGTGTTTGCTGGCCTCTTGCTACTTCCCCACATCACAGCTTGTACCTGCTCTGCTCCTGTCAGGAAAGAGCTGCTTGTTGGGTGAAGCCTTTCGTGTGCAGATGAGGCGCTTTCAATACTGCAGCTTGAGTTCTTAAGTTTTGGGGTCAAATTTAAAGGTGTTTCCTTGTTCAGGAGGCAGGAATGCTAAAACTAATGTTGAATCTTTAAGTGATGTGTCTCATCAGAAGCCTGTACACAAACGACCATTGTTACTAGAATAAGCTTTTTCTTTTCAAGTAATGATACCCTGACATCTAACTACAGGAACCTGTTTTGGAAGAACTATAGCCTTAAGGGCAGGTGCACTGGTTATACAGGAGCACATCCATTTTTCCACTGCAGATGTGAAAGCCTTTGACATATTACAGCCTAAACAATTTTTTATTTTAATGACATTTGAGAAGCACCTGAATTGTTTTTAAATGGGTTTCTTTCTAAAACAATCTCAAGAGCACAAGCTGCAATTTTCAGCTTCACTCTTCTTCCTCTGCATCAGAAGGGAGTTGCAGGTAGAAGCTACCTTGAGCTAAAACATTGCACAGTTCTTGTTGCTGTTCAGCTGTAGAGGGATGCACTGCATGTTTCTCTTTAGGGCTGAACAGTTGTATCTCACATCCAGTAATACCAACAGGGAGTTTTAAAAAGCAGTCTACCCTGAGTGTCATGCCTTTTCATGCTTGAAGAAACACTAGGAGCTCTGTCTCAGTTCCAGTGAGTTTGTAAGATTCCTTTATCTATGTGAAATCTTACATTTTTCTAGAAATTGTGGCAGCCCATGAAATGGACTTTATTTTGGAATTATAAACTCTGAATTCAAATTTTATCACTTCTTGGAGCTTAACAGAGCACTAGGTTTGTGATTTTATTCACAAAGCTATGGATCATTGCAAATTGCTTCCTACTATTTGACAGCTTCCTTTTCAGAAATTTCAACACTCCAGCTATCTGCCTTCAGCAGAGTATGATTCTAATCACTGATATGATTTCATAATCCTTTAATTCAGCAAACATTCCAGATTATCAACATATGCAATTTGTATTTTGGGAGAGCACAGTGCACAAAAATTTTCCTGTTGTCAGGCTTTGGGCTTTGTAGCTGAAGTGTACACATTGTCAACCAGGGGTAATTTCTTAGATGGAGTTTATAAATATGTGTAACTATTTTGGGTTGTAGAGATGACATTCCCTTCAATGAATGTAAGACATAAAGCTGCAGAGTTAAAAGCCAAATTCAGCAGGAAGAAAGAAAATTACTTCCATATATCTTCTGTATGTCATTAAATGGAAAATGAGATAATTCTCCTGTACATCTGAAAACTAAATAAAACAGTCTATTCTCTTCAGTTTCTGTGGATAACTTCAGCTAATTTTTGTGGCAGTTATGCACATTGATGGGAGAAAAGATGCCTCAAGTAGGATGATACGGTACACATATATTACTAAATGAAATACTCATTTTACTTAGGATAATCCTTCTTTGTTCCAGATATATGTAGGCATTCTTCTTAAAGCAAGTGTTTCAGTTGTCAGGATGACTTGATACATTTGTTCTTTGATGTCAAATTCAGTTGCATCACTGTGGAATGGTTGCTACAGAAACCCCAGCACAGTTTTTAAATGTACTGAGTTCACTCCTTATTAGAAAAGCTGGATTTGATTTCTTTCCTGTAAAAAAGTTCATAATAAAATGGGTGAAACCTCTAAAACTGAAGCAATAAGCGTGGAAAAAGTACCCAGATAGTAAGATCAGAGACAATAGGGAAAAAAAGCAATTTAGAGTCCCACAATCAAAATCTATCTCTTGATAAAATGCTCCCTGTTGTAATTGAAACCAGAGCTAAATTAGATCAATACCAAAATATTAAAGTGTGCCAAACCTGTTTTCTGTGGGCCTTGCTATAATTGGATTCTGATGCAAAAGATAGCTTAAGTTGGCAAAGTCTGTTGACTCAAAACCATGATTATCCGTAGAAAAAGAGCTTCCAACTAAGGTACATTTATCCGGTGTTTTGTGAAGAATTAATACACTTTTATCCCACCCTTCCATGCTGCTGCATTTGAAGTCTGGCTCTTGCCTACAGTAAATCTCTGTCTTGCTTAACAAGAAACTATTTCACTGTATAAGCGAGGCATATTGACAACAGATTTAACCCAGACAACTCAGCTTTATTCAATCAGAAGAATGCTGGCCTGGTTTCAGGTTTCTGGGATACAGGCACAAATGGACATGCCCCAAGTAGAATCCATTTGTTTTCCCATGAATGCACCTAGTAGGAGGTCAAATAAAAATAAATATTTTGGCTCTTCAGAGCAAGATAGATTTCTGGAGTATTTGTGATTCAGACTGGAAATGTGATTACAACAGGCAGAGGTAGCATCTGATATACGTTCAGTTGAGAGTAAAAAAAGCAATGTTTTCTCTTTCTCTCTCTCTCTCTGTTTTAAGCAGTGGTTATGCCTTGTCTTCATTAATCAGGTTTATGAGAATAACAACATATATCTTTATGTTGCTCAGCTCTTTGTAGAAGCTCAGGAGTTAAGGAAAAATAGCCATTTTTGTAGTCTTTTAGGATTTTTTTTTTAATGTCGGTATAACTTAAGCAAAGGAGTAGTTTATTGACTTCCCCTGTGATAGTAAGAATAAATCAATTTAGATCCAGTATACTAGGGGCCTCAGATTCTCTGTGGAGTTCCACCAAACAATGGAATAAATTGTGCAAGGGCAATTTGTCCCTAATGTTTTTGGCTATTTGATTTTGTTGAGGTTTTGCCGGTATTATTTAGATATTCACTGTAATTTATACTGCCGTGTAAAAAAACCCTGCATATTTGCCTGCAGGGGAGTGAGTACTCTCTGAAACAGTCCTTTGAACATAATAAAAGTGAAATCCCCAGGTAATAAAAAAAATCCCTGGCTTTTATGAATAATGCATTTGTGGAACGGGGGGGAGAGGAAGTGCTTTTTAGATTTATTCCCCCTCTCTGCTCCCCACTCAACCTGTTGGCAGAAATAAAGTCTAGGTTGGGAGTGGGTTCCTACATTGTGCATGTGCTCTCAGGCACTTTTTAAAGTCCTGGCCTAAATGCTGCAACACAAACAGACACTAAATACTGGTAATTCTGATTTATTTGCTTGTTTGTTTTTCAAAGTCTGTGGGTGTCTTCCCCAGTGTATTGACCATCTGGTTGTGGGTTAGGCTGTTTGGGATATGCCTGGCATGCTGAAAAGCAACACAAAATTGCAAAGTGATTGGAAGCCCATTGAGGATGGTTTGTTTGGGGTCCTCAGTGAGCTTTGACAGAGAGCAGGTGTTGTGATGATAAATTCAGAATGGGGTTGAGGATTTTTCTCTTCAGCTGGTAAGTGTGTGGGAAATGCTGGAGGCGCGCTGTAAAAATAAATTATTCTTATTCAGGAGATACTGAAATGGAAACACTTTTGTGTCACAATCCCACTGGGAAAGCTGTTGGAGGATTTTAATGGATTTCACCCCATAGCAGGGGTTTGGATTCAGCACAGGAGAGTCCAAACTCAGAGCTGAATTATGGGTGTTGAGCCTAAATGAGACTTAAAGAATATTAGTAGGGTTCCCATGAACAAGTGTCCCAGCCATGAACATTGCCACAATATCTATTGCTGTATCTTTGGTTTTTGAAATAAAGTTGGCAGTTTCCAAAAAAAATATATTGGAGGAAATTTTCATAAGGTGTGAGGGGTGTACACCAGGCAATAGAGAATCAGCTCTCTCTGGTTTCTGAGTGTTTCAGTGTATGTGATGCTCTTACAGCCTGTTAAACTTTGAATAATCTTTTCAGGAATAAAATATATTTTCTGTGACTGTGATTGTGCCAAATCATTTTAACTTGCCAAAAAGCTGCTTTGGAAGGACTTGAGGAAACCACAGCTGGGAATTGTGTCACAGATATAAAATGAGATTTATTTACTCTTCTACATCCAACACTGAAATAATAAGGAAGTCAGAAACAGATGAAAGAAACACTTGCTTTTTGGAGATTTTTTTTTTAAATTTGATTTACTTTTTATAGAGTTTCTGTAGCAAATCTGCATTTTCAACAGGGACTTAACGCTCTTCTCAATGAGGTCATTGGCCAAATGAATACTAAGAATGAGTCTGTTTTGGGGGTAGGGAGTAGAGTGCATGTGCTTCATGCCTCAGCAGCATCTTGAGGATTTCAAAACACCATGCTTAGCGTGCAGAGCCTGTTCCCAGACTCATGTTCACTGATGCTCTTCTCTGCATGCTTGTTTCACCAGTGGACCCTGCTTATCTTACTGCTCAACATCCATGGAATCCAAGTGGTACCCATGGACTGACTTATACTTCCACAAATAAAGCATTTTATCACTATGATTTTTAAATGCTATAAAATGCTTCTGCATTTTGTGGGTTGCAAGGATCCTTGCTTGTTCTAGGAACATTTGTGAACTGCTTCTGTTTCAACATTTTCTCTTGGACAGTGTGTGGGAACTATAGCCATATAGAAAACTTGCAGGACATATATATACAAATATAGACTGACCCCTGCAGATCTGTCTTCATGAACCCTATTTTTTTTTTTTTCAACCTAAATTAAAAAAGAGGCCTGACGATGATAATTCTCTTGAAGTCTTTACTTTTTGGTGTTACTTGTATTTGCATAACTGATCAAGTTACAGAGTGAGGGGTAAATGTTATGCTCTCTTCTGCTTTTCCTTATCTAATCTACTGAGAGATGCATTAGCAAGAAATCTGTCTTCTACCCTGGTACAGACAGGAACTTTCATGTATCAGAGATGATAAGGACTATTGTAATAATGGGAATCTGAAAAGACAATACAGCAGAGTACATGTGTGTGTATGGACAACTTACTTCATTGTATTTGAGCTTCTAAAAGTATTAGGCCAGTAAATTTTGTGTTCTGTTGATATGAATTATTTATTAAAATGCTCTTGCTTTGCATCAAATGAAACATGTTAGCATGCAATGATTTTTCCCCCTCAAATGAATGCCCATTAAAAAAATAGCACTTAATTGGTTTTGAGTAACTGTTTTAATCATTGGACAGGTATCTGCTTTATAAGCAGCAACTGGCAGGGGGGTAAAGAATGAGCAGAGAGAAACAGAAGCTGCTAATTGTTGCAGGTTCCACACCATTGGCAGAGGAGTGGAGAGAGCAGTTTTCTACCAGAATGTAGAGGGAGCAGTAGCATGGTAAAGAAGCTGGGATTTGAGGAAAGGTATTTTAAACAATGAAAACATTTTTAAGGATTCCTTAAGAATCAGTAGAATTCTTGAAGCATATAGCATGGAGTCCTTAGTAGGGTCAAGCCCTTAGGATTGTACAATTTGAAATACTGAGATTTGGATTTGAAGAACATACTTCTTACCAAAAAGGTCTGTTTGTATTCTACAGGTATTAAAAATGCCTAAACTTGACAAATTGTAGAGAAAGGAGGAAAATTAAGCAGAGGAAGATTGGCATGATTGAAATGAAATTATCTAGTTCAACCCATTCAAATTTTTATGGTAGGATTTGTGTGAGCAAATGTATAAACCCTGAGGCACAATGTGCTGTCAGAGCTGTGTAAGATGCACTTGCCACCATTGCATTTAAGTTCCATCTGCTTCTGCTTGGGGTGATTTTGTACTATTTTATGGACAGCTATTCCAGCAGTTCTGAATGAGCTTTTTGGGGATGTAGGTGGTGTTATCAAAATTTTTATTGAACATTTTAAAGAAAAAAAAAATAAACTCACTGACAGGAGAGCACTTTTTTCATGTTACTGTGCTGCAGGCTCACATGTTTTCAA
Organism: Haemorhous mexicanus; assembly: GCF_027477595.1. Lineage (NCBI taxonomy): Eukaryota > Metazoa > Chordata > Aves > Passeriformes > Fringillidae > Haemorhous > Haemorhous mexicanus. The sequence continues at coordinate 10,705,618 of NC_082350.1, read as the reverse complement.
GGCTCAACTGTCCAGTCCATCTTGGACTGGACTGAAATGCTGCATCTTTATTCCAGTTCAGCAGATCCTCTCACATGGGAAAGGTGTGTGTGTAACCTCAACTTTAGAAAAGCAAATAAATCTATGGTTTTAATTCATACTGCATGTACAGCACCTTTAGGAACTGCAGAATTTGAGACTCTCACTGAGCATTTCTACTGAGTGTAATTAGTTCAACTTCTCCTTAGTTTTGCACAACTTCGAATGTAACTGAGTGCTTCAGTATTATTGGGAGGTGGATGAAGTACTTTCTATCAAAGTTGTTTTTTCAACCAAATATCTGTTCTTAAAATATTTACTGGGTTTTTTTAGCACCTGATCCTCATGGATGGTCTTGCTTTAGCTTTGGGAAACAGAACTTTGGAAAACTAGAGACTAAATTATGATGATGATCTTCTGGGAAAAAGAGCCAGTGTTTCCTAAGAAGGTTGACTATAAGGCCAGATTTTTTGTTTGCAATCCCTGCCTTATGCCCACTGAAACTGTTACAAAATGCCTTGTATTTTCTCAGAGAGAAATGAAGGTTAAAGGAGAAATACCTGTCTGCCATGCAACATATTCAGAAGGGCTTTGGATAGTTTCTTATCCCATTGAAGATTCAGCCTTACTCAGGCCCAAAACAGGTCAGTGTCCCAAAAGATAACATTGTCCAGGAATGAGCAACAGTGCTTGTGATGATGTGAAGAGAAACTGTCTTGGAGAGTGGAAAAACTGGCAGAAAAATTATGATTTTTAAGCTCGGGAAGCCTGATTATTGTAGAGTTGCTTGCAAAGGAAATGCTGTAATTTAAAACAAAGAAATCCCAATGAAGCTTAATTTGAAATTTTGTAAATCAGCTGTACAAGTGGTTTTATGCTATGTATTTATTCAAGTATACAAACTATGGAATACTCTGATATGTTGTTATTTTTTTAGGGTGAGATTTCATGGCTAGCAGTTTTCAGGGTTTTCCTCTATGGCCATGGAGTCTGTTTGCTTAAAGGGTAGGAAAATGTGTAGAATACACTGCAAATATCTTCAAAAAACACCTAATCAAACTTGTTCTTAAGGGTCTTTTCCAACCTAAATGGTTCTGTGATTCTGTGATTCACTACCAGAACAGAAGCTGCACTCTGCTCTTCCTGAGGCCCTTCTGTGCTATTATCTGTGGAGGTGCCATCCTCAGTTTGCAGTAGCAGCTTTAGCCAAGGTCTCTGTTGGTGTGCAGTTCTCAGTGGCCTGAGATGCTTTCCACCCCACTTGCTGGCACACAGCTGCTCTGAGACTGCAGTGAGGTAGCCAGCAAAACAGTGAAAGGTCACAAAGGGTGGGATGTGTCAGTTCTGAAAAACTGCAGCTTACAGCACAAATTCATGGAGGAAGTATGCCAGAGGTGTGGAGGCCTTTGTCCTGGGGGGATGCTGTTCCCCACCTCTGTAGTGCTGACATCAGGAGCTTTTCTCACTGTTCTCAAGCTGCAACAACATTGTGCCTTTTCACTGGAAACTGTGCCAAAGTGTTGGTGATTTTTTTAGGCTTTTTTTGCCAAACTTAAGTGATTTGCATAATTTTAACAGACGTAAAATCCTGGTTATAAATGGCCACTATGACCTGAGGAGGCCTCTTAACTGAGAGGACCATTAGGGCAGAATCAAAGTTAGCAAAGGCTCTCTCTCTCTAGTGTCCTAAATCTGACCCAATCTGCCTCTCTGGCTTTCAGGGAAAGTGAGCCTGAAAGCTTGTCAGTGATATGACAGCCCAGTGAGAGGTTAGGCAGTGTCCCAAGTGAACAAAGTTGTGCCCAGACTAACACAGGGCTGTTCTATATAGAAATGTGAATGGAGAAATGTTCTCTTTCATATGGTAGCAAAAGTCAAAAGGTACATAGTCTGAAAGGGGAATTCCTCTGTGTGGTGTATTTAGAGGGACAGGGAAACTCAGAGCTTGGGTACTCTGGAATACAACAGGAGCAATGCTGTGTTCCAGGGAGGAGGGATACTTCCGGATGGAGGGGCAGAGAGAGACAGAAGCTGGGGTGGGGGTTAAGGAAGGTGCAAGTTGGTAAGCGAGGGATTCTGGAAGTATCCAGTGTGGGAGGGCTTAGGAGAGGCATATAAATGGATGGAGAAGGAAATCACAATAGAATGAGGAAGAGGTGCATGCACAACGGATTGTGTTGATTACAACTTCAGCACATATTTTCAATGTTTCAGCTTTGTTTCTCTGAATTAAAAACTGTTTGTGGTCTGATTTCTGGCCTGTTCTGCAAATTTTTTCTTGCAAGCAAGGGGAGAAATTACAGATGTGACTGCAGAATGCTATGGAACTGCTTGAGCTTCCTAAATGCTAGCTTACTCAAGTCCTGGAAACAATCTTTCCACAGGAGTTTGAAAATCAATCCAGTTCAATTTATTTAGCAGGCAGGTCGTTAGTGTTTTGCAGCCTTGGTGTAAGTGCTGCTGTGGGCAGCCAACCAAACTGGGTGGTTGGCTTTAACTGCCTAACAGTAGTGGCTTTGCAGAAGTGTCTTGAGTGGAGTATCTTGTGCAGAGCCAGATTTTATGCAAGGGAATGAGGACCTGCTTTGGCAGTAAGGCTGAAGAAGTTGGGGAACAGAGGGGTAAGATTTCCAAAAATATCTATGGAGTTAAACAGATTTCAAGGAATCTTCTTGGCCAACATTAATATATTATAGCAACCCTGAGTCCTAAGCAGGGACATCCTCGTTCTGGATTTTGGTACAATGTCTAGCATCAAGAGCTTTGTATTTCATTGAGCATTTGCATCAGTTTAAGAAAATCATGATGATTTGTAGCTTAATATTCAGGCTGACTTTCAAGACTACCAGCTGCTGCTTGTTGAATAACTGTGGTAGGTGGTTGATACATGCTCTGTTTGGGCAGCAGGAGAAGGTGAAATACTCCCTTCCCCTGCTACCTCTGAGAAAGCTCAAGTACAGAAAGAATCTTTGCGAAACTCTGGAGTGGCAGTAGGGAATTACAAACTGGCAGAAAATTATGTCATGCTGGGGAATACTTGTGCTGCCATCATCTGTGGTTCCCTGGCACGCCTGGTGCAGGTCAGCACCCTGGCCAGCCCTCCTCTGCCGTGGCCCCACCTGCCAGGGCTCTGCTGGAGAGGAGGCCCTGGTCCCAGCAAGGGGCTAGGATGCCCTGTTCTGTCTGGAACAGGTGTGTGAGTGTGCAGAATGTGGTGGGAAGGTGGAGATGGGAGGTGCTGATCTCAGTAATCCCTCTTCCTTATGTGAGTGCAGAGCCTGTTAATTCTTACACCTGATAAAACTCTGCAGGGATGAGATCAGCTGATTGTAGTTGCAAACGTGTGGAATTTACAGTAAGTACTGAGCTTACTTAACCAAGCAGGAAACAACTGGCTCATAAGGGTGCACAGTACACTGGTTATAGAAGAGCTGGAAAATCTTGGTTGTGGAAAACCTGCATAATTCTAAATAAATAGTGAGACTGGTGAATTCCTGTGCTCCTGCAGAACCTAGGCTCTAAGGAAAATTTGTACCTGAGGTTTCCCGTTTACTTCTGCATCTGATTGACCTATATGATCTTGCTTTCTCTCCTCCCATTGTGCAGCTGTTAATGTGGCTCCCAGCTCCCAAAAGAGTGCACAAAGGGCACTTCTCTTTTTGTGCACTCAGCTTTCTCGACTCATGCTTTACAACATGAACACCTGTGTATATCGAGGTGCTGTCTTCCCTCTCCTGCAAGCACAGATGTCATGCTTAGAAAGTGCACTTGCTGACTTTGTGCTGCAGAGCAGCATGGAACCAAATGAAGGCAGCTTTTGAGAAGCTTGATGCAAGATTATCTCCCTGCAGCTTGACATGCCTTGCAAAGTGGATGGAGTTCTTCACTTTATTGCTGAGAACCCATTGTGCCCAACATGATGATATCATGGGCAGTTTTTTGCTGACCTTACCAGACTGGATGTCTTTCTTGCTCCCATCCCTCACTTTGGTCTTCCTGTAACTGAGGGGAGATAGCCAAGATCCTGTGTGTGATGTCATGTGAGTGCCTGTTGCAGCTTCTGTTTATGCCAACATTGTGTCCACCCATCAGAATTCTGTGAAACAGATAACACAAAACTGCTCCCACATTTCCAGAACATGTGGAAGTGCAAAGTAAGGCCCTGTTCTTCAGAAGATGTATCTTGTCTCCATGTTAGAAATAGGAGGTTATTTTTCAGACCTCTGCTTTTCTGGCAAAGTTGGTTAAAATTGGCCAATAGCTTCAGAAGTTATTGGAGGAGAGGGAATTTATAATCAGACACAGACAAGCTGGCTTTATGTGACTGTGTGAGCCTCATTTTTTAGAAAACCATGGTAAAATATGTGGATAAAGTTGCAGTAATATTAAGGTTAGAGTTCATGCTGGCCTGTATTTCTCTCTCAATTTTTCTAGCATGACGGTGTTAGTCAGCCTGAGCTTTTGGAAACTTTTTATTCCATAAGCTGAAAGTTTTTGAACTTAGATTCTCTATCTTCCCTCATTTTTCCTTGCTGAGTTTAATCATTAGGTGGGAAAGTGACCTCTTTAAAAATAGAGGAGCCAGTGTAGAAATGTTGCTGGCTAGATTTATTTGTTGTCTTTTGTAAAAAACTCAATGTTGGCAGAACATTTTGATTCATTATGGTGCTAAACCAGCATTAAAGCCTTCTGGCTAGATAGATTCCCTTGTGGCCTGCCAGGAGTCCCAATCACCAGGATGATCTTACTTGCGAAAGAAAACATGCTCTACATCTGGGAGTGGGGCTGTGTCCTGTTAAGCATGGTCAGGGAGAGTGTTAACTGTGTTCTCTCAGTCTTATTTCAATTAAACCAAATCTGTTGAATTATAAGGTGACTATAAGATCTATAAAGACTAAAGCATAAGAGAGAGACATGGAAGTATTTAAAGGTGGAACATTGTCTGAGATAAATGGATTTTCTTCGAAAGGCTGGAAAAGGCAGAACTGCCCACATAGGAATCAACTCCCAGCTTTTTGCTTGCCACAGCATATCAGATAAGAAGAGAAGAGATGAATGGAGAGGTACCTATCTGGTCATGATTTTCTCATCAGGTTCAGGGTGTGTGGGAAAAGGCAATCCTGTTGTGTGAAGTGTAACCTTTAGCAGCCTACTGAATAAGGGGATGATAGCAGATGTGGCAGGAGACATTCAGGCTTATTTGCTCCTACAAATGAAACAGCTCTAGCAGGGAATAAAAAAACCCTTAAGAGAATTAGCTAAAACAAATGTGTCAGACAAAATTGTGCTTTGAATGCATTATAAGCGCTTACTCTCTTGCAGTGAGAAAAGACAGTCAGGTGTTGATAGCATGTAGGAGGCAAGAGCTGTTATTAGTGAGTGGGAAGAAACACATTGAGTGTGGTGTGGGAGTAGGGCAGATGGGAATGAATCTAGAGGCTCTTTTGGAATCACTCATTCTGAATCATTTTACTCTCAAAGCCTCCAGTGCAGAACACCATCATCCTCCAAGGTCCCATGGTACCACTGCTGAGTGTGAAATTGAGAGTGATGTTGAGTCAGCTCTGTGTGCAGTTGTAGTAGGAGATGTTCAGTGAGGAGTTTAGGTAACTACTTCAGCCAAGTAGTTTGTGACTACAATACAGAGGAGGGATGCCTATTCATTTATTCAAGCCCTCTGTGAGAAGAAAAACTGGTAGTATATTGTTATTGAGGTATTGTATTGAGGTGTGTCTGTGCAGCTCTTTTAATGAAACAGTTTCCATGCTCATTCACTTGTGAATTCAAGGGCTTTGTTGCCAAGAGCGTGGCTCTGCAGGATACTTGGTGGGAACCATAAGAGTGTGTCCAAATGGCCTAAGAGGAGCCTGAAAATGTCTAACGAGAGAGCTCTTCCTTGGACTTGACATCCATGCTATGTGCTCTGACAGGAGACATATGGTGATGGTGCTAGAAATCTGGTCCTGGCCCTGCAGACCATGGTGTTGCCTACACAGTATTTTGAGAGGCACTGCAAGCTGTCTGTCCAGGCTCCAAACAGCCACAAAATGAAGGAGGCAACAACAGATGGACTCAGTCCAGCAAGTTTGGTACTGGAGGTGTGGACATCCCCACAGTGACACAAATGGGAGCTTACCGCAATCTGGAAGTGAGTGCCCTGTGAAAAGTGGCAGAGCTGTGACACAAAGGCTTCTGCCTCCAACCATTTGGTGACAATTTCATGGTTCAGCAGCTTGGAAAAAGCAGGAGCAGTAGGACTTCCCCAGGACTCTCTAACCTTCAGGCCTGTGCTGGGTGTTTGTACATCTGGAGTCTGTCAGTGAGGCACAGGGTCCTGTGACCTGAGGACCTCTTGGATTGCTGCTCTGGCAGTACCTTTTACCAGCTGCCACCTTAACGTGCCCACCCCCCCAACAGGGAGGTTGCAGAAGGAGACTTATTTAGACACAGGTCTGTAGAGCAAGTTTATGACTTTCACCAATTACACTGTGCTTTGTATGCTCAGCTGTGTCTTAGGACATGCCTTGCAATGAGGAGAAAACAGTAAAAGCTGTGAGGAGGGGTTTCTTTTCTCTTTTCCTGGCCTCTTAAGAAGAGCTCTAAGAGTGGTGGGGTTAGTGCCTGACTTCTGTCTCTGCACTGGGGCTGCACTGGGCTAGCTAGAGTCTCCCTCTGGATATCGAAGGTAGGCACATTCTTGGAGAATAGAAAATACCAGCAGAAGCAGATTGATAGAGACCTTAACACAATGAACCTGTTCTCTGGGATTGTCACAAATCCATTAACTTATTCCCTAATGGATTTTAATTCTGAACTTGTTTCTTATATTTGAAAAAAAACCCAAAACCCCCAGTGTAATTTTACCTGACTGTTGCTTGCAACATGCATGCACTTTCCTGTTTGTTGCCTTTACTTGTTGCTGAATGTGCTTGTAGCTGTATTTTTTCTTCTCCTGCTTTTGTCTGCTAATCTAGTTTACTCCCAAAGGACAAAAGATTTATTTTACAAATTTACACTTGCACTTCCTAGCACTAAGTGGTGGTTTTGCTCTCAGGTTTCAGGAGTGGTGATGAAAGGTATTTCCCACAACACTTGTGAAATTTAAATGAAAATGAGTCCCTACATTAAATTTTTATTATACTTCAAATGTATTGTTACAATAATTGGATACTCTTTCTGAGGCTTATTATGGTGGGATTGTGTGGTATTTCTTGACCTTTGTAATTAATTTTGCCTCAGATTCATACATTTATTTAATGTTTATCTGTATACATGGATGGGTAGCTAGCTAGCTAATTATTAATATATTTATAGTTTGTTTCTGGACAATTGTTGTCCTATCTGAATAGTAGTCGTGGGAAAAAAAAAATAGAAAGAAAGATAACAGGAAAATATATTTTCAATTCCAAGCTATCATGTGGGTGAAAAGTGGGGACAGGAGACAGGAGGCAGAAAGGAAGGAAGGAAGGAATCAGTGAATAGTCATAACAGAGAGGTGAAAACACACATATTAAAAAAATGAGTAAAAGCTGTAGATTCCTTCTGTGTTTTTCTGAGGCCTTGAAACAATTTAAAATATGAAAAACTTAGACTAACTGAGAACATTGTATTGATTGGCCCTGATTTCCTTTCTTTCTTTGTTTTCAATCCAGCCTCTCTCATTATAGCCTCTTAAAATAAATAAATAAAAACTCTTTCTATAAATATCTGAAAGAGTCATTCTTATATAATAGCCCTTTCTTGCAGCAAAATTTATCATTATAACAATACTGTAGTAGTTTTGCTGGCAGAATCACAGCCAATCAAAGCTATTACAATAATGGAACATTTCATGGTTTGGAAAATTAAATGTGTAACCATGGAACTGAAATGTCTCTTAAATCATATTTGGAGATGTATTTTTCACCAAGTGATTTGCACATTATCTCATTCCATCTGAATTTTATTTTCATCAATATTTCACCATTGACTTTTTTCCTTTTTTGTTTCTGCAGTAATTTTGCAATAGAACTTCCCATCTGCTTTCACTTTTTGCAAGCTTGATCATATTTGCTCAGGAAGCAAATCTAAACCTTCTTTTATCACAAGGCATAATTTAACAGCTGACTAATGGTCAAGCTGTAAATTGTGCTGTAAATAACTAGCATGCTCAGTTTCAGGAGTGAGTAATACTGTTCTCAAAATTAGTAGCTCTTTTTGTTTCCATACATAAGAAAGTGGCTGATGCAGTCATTGTTCCAAGACCTGAAATCAGCTCAGGGTACATGAATCCTCAGAAATTTAACCTGTTGGAGAATCATGGGAGCCAGGCAATTTTGAGTAATTAAGGTAGAAATCTGCAAGTGTTTGTTCTCTATACATACACCAAATGTTTCCTGAGGTGTTCGTATACACCTGGAGCCATTTTTGGAACTGAGCTAACATGCAGTCTCCTCTTTCCTAGGGACAGTGTCTGTCTCCTGTGCACAGGAACTTCTAAGGTTTGTTAGTAGAACTCCCTAGACAACTGGAAGGAAACATAAAATAAAAATTGAAAAACATAGAGAAATTAAAAATATGCAGAGAACATAAAAACATATCTGTGGCATGGCCACGGACTACATTTTAACTTGTACAGCTCAGATGGAACATCTTTCCACTGGAGAACAGAGAATTAGTACAATCAGTGACTGCAAAGCATTCACATGAATATATGGGTTTGAAAAAAATGTTGAATGAGGAAATGAAGTAAAACCTCATCTTGGTTTTATTTTTCAGTCATGAGAAAATGTTTTCTTCAGCTTTATAATTTTTGTTTGTATGGAATTGAATGATTTTTTTGTGGATAAGGGAATATATGAATATAATTTGCATTTTAGTTACATCTCAAAATGAAGTGACAAAATTTGAACAAAACTGTTAGTGAGATTAAGATGTGTGGATTTTTCTGGACCTACAGATTACCCATGACAATGGCAGTGGCTTGAGTGTGATTTGGGTACAGACGCACTCAAGGTAGTTCCTCCTGGAAGGTGCAGAGACACTAGACAGGGTTGGTGAGAGTCTTTTTTGTGAAAGTGATCCAGCTACATCAGAAGAGCAGGTGGGGTTATTAATTTGGGTGCAGAATGAAGCTCTCTGGGCTGGTGCATGCACAGACTGCTGTGTGAGGTCAGGTGGGCTCACTGTCCAGGGTCACTGTCAGCCTGGGATTCCCGCACCTTTGGTGCAGGGATTGCAGTGCTATTCCAGGGCACTGGCCTAGTGACAGGGCTGTTGGCTGCTCTTGGGACGTGATTTCTCTGATCAGAAATGCCATCTTGTACCCAAGAAAATGTTCCAGACAAACTTAGTGTGTATATTCCTGCCAAAAGCTTTGGTTTCAAGTAATTGACATTTTCTTTTGAAAAACAACTTAGAAAATGACCAACAAGCTCTGGTTTCACACCCTCTGATCTGACCTGCTTAATGAAATCAGGGCTCCAGTAGTTCTTGCTGCTGGGCTTTTAAAAGTCTTTTAAGCTGCCTTCTGCTTTCGTCTACATTTCTCTCTTACTCGACTCATCTGCAGCTATTTTCCTCTCCTTAGGGAGAACCCTGATTTTAGTCTCTCTTTCAAAGACTGCCTGCTGGTTTGCTGGCTTTTCCCTATGCCCTTTTCTTCCCCAGAAGTGTCCATAACTAAAATGTAATGGGAAAAGAATCATCCCAACCTATTTGCAAACTTGAATTAGGATAATGCTGATATTTGGCAAAGGTTCAGATCATGTTTTCAAGTGAGATGTGGATATGAGTCCTAAATCCTGCATCCTCTGTCTGGTTGGTTCTTGCAGTACTGTACTCACAAGCAGTTCTGGCAAGCAAGCCATTCATTAATGTGATTCATCATAGGCGAAGATTTTGTACCTTGTGATTCTTACTGCTCTTTATTTTCAAGTAAAGAAACTAACTTATCTTGGTTTTAAACTTAATAAAAAAATTAGTAACTTTTGCCCTGGTTTTCACAGCATCCTATTCCCACAAATTACCAGAATGTATTCGAGACTTTGGTGTTAGTAACTGCTAAAGGTAATTTCTTTATACAGTATTTCATGTTGAAAAGGAATAACACCACATGACGTGGGAGGGAAGTACAGGGGTAGTTCTGGATGTGTTGTGCTTCAGTGAACAAAAGCATTTGCAAATCTCCTTGCTGTGATATAGTAGATTGCAGGAACGCTTTACACATATCTTTCTCAATGTGCCCATAAGTCACACAGGGTAAAAAAACCTCCTCTAACTAAAACTGGCAAGTGTTCAGAAACCACAACTATTCAGTGTATTGCCTGGCCATTTTTAAAATGTATTTTGCACTTTTGGTAGATGTTGTAATGCATTCAGCACAGTGTGAAGTCTTGGCATAGATGCTGGATTCTAAAATAAGATGAGCTCTGCCTTTTAAAAAAGAAAACTTTGCCTGTAAAATACCTTTGCTATTAAGGGTTTTTGGGAAGGGGCATAGGAAATTATTATGATGCTGTTACTACTGAGAAAATAGATTTCTTTTGAATTTTGATAAATAATCAAAGCAATGGACAAAGCCCTTTTCAGTGAACACTGGGTGGGCAGAATTTTATTGTCTTTATATGTTAGTTTCCTTCCCCAAAAAACTCTTAGTCAAATGTGCTCTTGTATTGTGCACGTGAAGGTGGCATGTGATTTGGTAGAGTGGGCCGAGGTCTGTCCCACAACTCACTGTTTCTGAGATTGTTTCCTCCTCTGCAAATTGCACATCAGCAGCTCTGTTCATGGGGCCTGGTTTGGGGCTGGCTGGGGACAGCCTTCAGAAATGCTGATGGGTTGGCTGAGTCTATCAGACTCCTTTCAGTGAGCACAGACCTAGATAAAGGTGCAGAGTGTGATAATCTATGGCTGACATCAGTGGGATTTGCTCACCTTCAGCAGGGCTGCAGCCTTGGAGTGGTGTAGGAATGTGGGCACTGTGGTTGTTGTGTGTGTGACACCCCGAGAGGTGCAGTGCAGTGTGCTGGGCTCCTGTCCTTAGTGTCTGCACGGAACATAAAGGCTATGCAGATGCTAAACTTTTGTTAAAGGTGGGAAGGTTTTTAGGAGTAGAAAGAAAAGAGGAGGATTAAGTATGCCCATGCAAAACCTGTAATGAGCTCCATATAGGTGAAATTCCTGCTGTGGCATTATGAAGAAAATATGTGAATACAACTGAAGAGGACTGAGCAATTTTCCATACAGATGGAAACTTTCCAACTTGTGTCAAGCTGGAGATCTATTGCTCCCTTGCAGGTTCTCCTGTGATGTGTTTTGTACTTTAGGTTTAGTTGTTTTTGAAAGTTCCTATGGAACATCCCCATCCTCTCTAGAGGAATGAACAGTGGAACAGTGTTTTTATGAAAACCCTGGGGTGGCTTCCCTCCAGGCTCCGTCAATGATGCAGTGCAGGAGGAACTGGTGGGCATTTTATAGCTGTGGTGTGAGGTGCTGGATCCTGCTGGTACACACTGCAGTGATTGCTACAGGACTTCTTCTCCCAAGGAAAAGTGTATGCTAGCTTTGCTCTGCTTTAGATGCAAAATATCATGTTCCTGAAGTATTCCCATGAGAAAGAGAAAGGATCCGGAGAGTAGCCTCTTCTGCAAGAGAGACTAGTTGGACCAAGTAACTTGGCCTCAGCTGCTTTACAATGCTGAGAATAATGTGGTTAATGCAATTGGTGTTAAAATGAGGGCAGAGGTACAGGGTGTCCTTATTCTCTCACTGTCAGCATTGACTCTGAGATTCTCTTCTAGGCTTAAAGTAGTATCTCTGTTATGTGCCATGAAAACAAAGTAAAATGAGAAAATACAATCAATGACATAAAATACTGTAGCCGTTTCTACCTTTACCTTTATTTTTCTCCACATTTTGTTTCTTTCTAAGTGAGGTTGGAGCTGATTGCTGTAAGAAATATTTCTCCTCCTGAGAGCTGATCACATTTGTTCTTTGACCAGAGTGCTTCTGGTGGTCCTGAAGGGCCTCAGGAGGCAGCGGGGCTCGCTGCAGCAGGTGCTGGCGCTGGCTGGCTCTGCCTGAGGAGCAGGTGTGTCACCCTGCAGTGCCATGGGGAGGAAGTGGCTCTGGGCAGTGCCATGTTCTGTGTGCCCCTGCCAAGGGCAGGCCTTGTTGCTGTGCCGCAGGGTGGTCTCCTCGTTAACATGGTTTCACCCTGTTACCCGTGTTGTTCGCTTCCATATATGATCCCTCACTTGTGCTCCATCATGATTACGAGCGCAGGGCTGGCTCTGGGAGCCAGGGAGCTTTGCAGAGCACCTTTGTCACTGCAGCCAAGCTGTGGTGAGAGGGGGGTGTCCCCCTGCGCCGAGCCCCTTTGGCTGCTGTCAGCCCTGCAGTGTGCTGCCGCTTCTGCAGCTGCGCCGTGGAGCAGAATAAACCTAAATTGGTTTGTTTATGAGGGCTCCAGGGAGCCGTTTTGCAGCCCTGGAAGCTCGTCTCGTGTGTTTCCCTTGCAAGTGCCGTCCCTGTCTCGCAGGGTATGCCTCTGAAGTGCTTCCAGCTGCTGGCTGCACCTCTGAAGTGTCCTGCTGGGAACCTGCAGCCCATCCCTGGGCGGCACGGCGGGCAGCAGCCGCTGCTGCTTCGGGAGCCCAGGTTATTGTCCTCGCTTGGCACAGCCCGTCTGGCGCTGCCGCGGCTCGCTGTCTGTGCCTGGAGGCAGGACTGGCTCTGGAGATGTAGCCGGGTAGCGGCTGCCTGCAGCATGCGGGGATGGGAGCACTCCGGGGGGATGGACGGCGGCCCTTGGGTGGGCTAAGCGCTGCAGGGCGGGTGGAGGTGCCCTGCGGCAGCGCCGTGCCATAGAGCGACATTGGCCCCCGCTGCCGTCCCCCGGGCGAGGGAGAGTGAACAGGAGCCCCTGGCGCGGCTGGGAGCTGCTGCCCGGGCTGCCAGAGCTCCAGGCACTCCCCTGGGCACTGCGCTGAGGCTGGCCCCTGCCCAGGTGTGGTGGGGAGGGGAAGAGAGTTCCATCTGGCCTCCTCTTTGTCTTGTGCACCTCTGGGAAAGGAAAGCATGATTTAGCTCCCAAGCATTAAACAAAAAACCTCTGAAAGGCTCTCCCTCCAGAATTGTCTGACCCTTTATGGCTTAATATAAGCATGCCTGAGGATTGATGAGGAAAGGATGTTGCTCGTGTTGGTAATTACAAGTTTGCTCCTTTCAGTGTTTTTTTTTTATTCTTATTGTTCCATTTCAGCATTTAGCCTTTATCGTAGGTGTGTGCAAATGCATTCTGCTGTGTCAGGAGCTTTACTTAGCTATTCATGTGCTCATACCCTTGGTAAGATACTTATCCTTTCAGGCAGATCAAAGACATATGTTTGGTCGTTTGGAATAGGTAAGCAGGAAGAAAGAAATCTCTTAAGAGTGATGACATGGTATAACTGCTAAGTAACAAATACAGTTACATACATATATGTGCACATCCCTCTAATCATTACTGTTGCCCACGATACAGAAATACATTGCAGTTGAAATCTTTTAGCTAATTGCAATGTCTGTCAGTCAGCCTGTCTTACCAATGATGATTTTTTCTATTTCAATGATCTTCTCTTCTAGTCAAGAGACGGGCTTCTGCCAACAGAGAGAGAAAATGTAAGTTTTGCTTTAAGAAGCAATGTTTAGACCTGGGTGATGAGACTAAAATGCAGAATTCTTCCCTCTCCACGCAAAACTAAAGGCAAAAGAGCTAACAGATGATTACTGGGATTCATTTAAAACTCCATGTTTCAGTCACAATATAAGCACGTGATGTAGTCAGTGTTGAATAGGAAATGTGGTGAGATGCAGGTGCTCTGTTTATTTGTAGATTGCAATGTGTGGATAGATAAATAAATTTCAGATTAGGAACAGACACTTTTGCATACTGGAGTGTTTAGAATTCAGACAGCCATGGCACTCAGACAGCAGTGGGTCTGCAGGAGCAGGCCTGTGATGTGTGGAACAGATAACATTCAGCAGTGCAGAGACAAGTGAGCTCTGTGCAGTGAGGGGCTGCCTGAGCTGCAGAGGAGCTCGTTCTGGATCAAAGCAGTATAATGCAGAGCTTGCCTGAGCTCATTAGCCTGGGCGTAATGCCATGCTAATATATCTATACTGCTCCCAGGACCCAGGCTAATGGCTCAGCATGGTGCTATGCTGGGTACTCCCACCAGCTGGTGCAGGGATTTCTGCATTGTATAGTGTAGACATACCATAAGGTTTTCACACCAGCTCTGTAAGCGAAGCGAAATGGATTAAGGGAAAGATATAGCCCAAGACTTTAAAGAGCAGACATGTTTAAATTTGGGTTCTTGAATCCTTGTTCATGAGGAATCCAGTGTAAATGTTATGGAAGTCAAGGGCAGTCTTTGGATGGATCAAACTCAAGAACTCCAAAGTCCGAAGTACCTAGTAATTCCTGCTGATGTGATTTTTCAACACCATTTAATTGTATCTCTGGAAAACAGGCTTGTTGAGCTAGTCAGTCAGATGCTGTGCTGCCTTTTGAATTTATCAGGATTGAATAGTGACTGAAAGCTTTCACTCCTGTTCAGGGAACATTTATATGAAATGTAAAAATAATACCCTGTTGTCTCTCCCTCAAAAACAAGTAGTACACAAACAAGAAGTGGTTAGACTAGCTGATATTAGTTAATAATGGTCTAACTGCCCATCTCTGGCTGAAGATTTTTTTTTTACAGAAAGTAAAAAAAAAAGCACTAATGTTTGAGTTATATTTTTATTGATATTTTCAGTGATTTGATTATCTGCACCAAACCTGTACTTACGAAGGCTGTAACTCTAGGCATTAAAGAACCCCCCCCCCCCAAAACAAACTCAAACTAGAAAAGAGATCGTTCATTATATAATTGTGGCCCAGATACACTTAGGAAGTATAGAAAATTGCAGAACTGAACCTGCTGTCATACCCAGTCGAGCCTTAGATTGCTCAGTGAAGGGTTTAGGCCCAGCAGACCCAGTGCACTATTAATTCCCAACATGGGAGCTGGTATCAATCAACTGATGTACATAGGAAATGCAAAGTCTTCCAGTGGGAGTTCTGCCCAGGAAACTACAAGTTCTGGCCTCAAAAGAGCAGGAGGTAGACAGTTTATGTCTGAAAAGAAGTTTTATATTATTTTAGAAAATGCCATACAGACACTAGAACTCCAGCACAAGAGATTATTGTCACCCAGTGACAATAATAAAATGTTTACAATGTCCACTTGAAATATAAACTATTCTAAAATGTAATCTGGCATGATTTCAGTGAATGAGTAAGGAGACAGAAGTGTGAGGGTCAGAACTGGGTAGAGTTATGTGTCATGGAGAGAGGAATGAAATAGTTTTTCTTTGCTAAGGCTCATGACATTTCCCTTTTTTTAGCATTACTGAACACATTCTGGAGCTAGATAAGAAATCAAATACCTATTTTGCCAACTTCACAGCTGAGGAAACTGAGGGAGAGAGGTAAAATGTTGGATTTTCCATGTAAGTAACCTGTGTCCCACAGAAAGTCTAACCTGGGGCTGTTTTTTCTGTAGTAATGCCCCAGAATTGCTCTTCTCTGTCATCAGGGTCATTGATACTGCAGTGATAAAAATGCCACTAAAAATCAAGGCTGATGTGTTCCTGATTCCCACTCTTCTCACTCCAGCAGTAGTATACTTGACTTTAATACCTGCTTTTTTGATTCCTTGGGTGCTTTTCTCTTCCTTGAAGATTATTGCATATGCTTGTGCTTTGAACTAAATGAAAACATATAGTACTATAATAACTATAACTGACATCTTAAATACACTGATTTAAAATTGACAGTTACATCTTCCAGTAGCATTTCTATGATTTTGTAAACATCACAGGGTAAATTTCTCTTAGAAAAGTCAGTTCTGTAACACTGTTCACGACTGAAGCAGGATGTGTGGAAATAGTACCTGCTGCAGAATGTCACGAGGTCCTGAGGTCAAGTCCCTCTTGGGAAATGGTAATAAATGGTAGCTCAGCTGCTGTGTTCTGAAAATATTTGTCAGATAAAACTGTTACCTATCCAAGAAAGATTAGAATCTTCTGTGGCACAGATGGGAGCATGCAACTGTCTGATCAAACATGTGATTAAGTATGTGCCAGTACCCAGAAAGCTGTAGCCTTAAAATGCAGCTATTTGCAGTCTAAACAGGGAGCTATAAAGTGGTAACAGTGGTAAATGCTTGTG
Source organism: Haemorhous mexicanus (assembly GCF_027477595.1). Lineage (NCBI taxonomy): Eukaryota > Metazoa > Chordata > Aves > Passeriformes > Fringillidae > Haemorhous > Haemorhous mexicanus. The sequence goes on along the minus strand of NC_082350.1, from coordinate 10,689,360 downwards.
CTCTAGTGTGCCCCAGAGGTTGTCAGGATGCATGCTAGGGGACTGTAAAAAGGATTAGCGAACATGGAAAGATGTTTTCATCAAAACAGGATTCATAATAAATATTAATCTTCCATGTTATTTTAAACTGCATTTCTGGTGGAATCTTGATGATGGCTCTCTGGTGCTTTGGAGCTCACAAGAAGTATTTATTGAGAGTGATATTTTTTAAAAGTCCCTGGCTTCTTGGAAAACTTCTTTGTATTCCTACCAGGTCACCTGTCTTTGTTTCCACCCTCTGTAGGGCTCCTTTTTGTGTTTGAGTGTTTGACTTTGGGTTGAGTGTGTTTGAGTTTGTCCAGGAGCTCTTTTTCATCCACACTGACCTAGCATTTTAACCTCACTTTTTCTTTGTCGGGATAACTTCCTCTTTGTTGCAATACTTCCCTCCTGAGTTTGGAAGAGGTGATTCTTGAATATTAACCAACTTTCTTGGGCATCTCTTCCCTTCAGAGCTTTTTTCCATGGCACTCTTCAGATCTCTGAAGAGTTTGAAGCAAAGTTTGCTGTCCTGAAGTGCAGGACAGGGAGCTTGTTGTGTGCCCTCCTCACTTCCCCAGGGATCTTGAATTCCACCACTTAAGGTCACTTCAATTTTTTTTTAAATTTAGGCTTTTCATTATAATTTAATTTTCTTAATGCTTTATTTAGTTTTCCACTTGCTAGAATTTGTGGTGTGACTTGTGGGGGAAGTCAACTCCTGCATCAATTTTCTTTCACAGGTTTGAAAGTCATTTAATGTTGTTTCTCATGGGGCAACAAAGCTCTGGAGTCATGTGTTTAAAATCAGCCTCTTTTTGCCAGTGAGCAGGCCTGTTAGAAGGTGTGAGGGCAGAGCAAAGCTGTTTGTTGGCTTCTTTGGAAAAAGCAGTTTAAGGAATGAATTTGCAACTTTTCCAGTTTCAGCACACAGTCTTGAAATGTCATTTTCCTCAAATTTCCTGTATTTTTTGTGTATTAACTGATGACTCTGTGCTTTCTGACAGCAAGCATGGGTTCTAGAGTTCATTGTGTGCTCAGGCAGTCTACCCACTCTAAAGCTCTTTTGTACCACAAAATGACACTTTGTAAAGCCAAAAAAATGAGAGGGTGCTGCTGCTGCCCTTCTGAGTGGCACCATTGCCTCATTGCTCCCAGAGTCTGAGGGGTTGTGAGCAGCAGGCTGAGATGGCCAAAGGGTTGTGTTGTTCAAGTGCTTCAGGCAAAGCTGAGTCCCATTAGTCAGTTCTGGCACCGTGGACAGACTCCTTTGGGGCAGAACAGTCCTTCAGTGTCCTGGAAAGTCATATGCAGTGACCTCCTTTCATCTGCCATACAGCAGAGACCTGTGGGCTTGGCTAACAAAGGGCAGGAAGAGCAGGATCTCTTTCTGGGAAAGGGGGAATGGCTTCTTTTTGCCTCATGCTTCTACCTCTTTGCTGAGAGCTATGTATGCTGCTCTTCAGTAACTTTGTTTAATATTTAAGAGCATTGTTTACTGCTAACAGAAGGTGTCCTTTGGAAGGGACACATGCCTCCTTCTCCTTTGTTTGATTCTAAACAACATGGAGAAAAAAGAGGTTTTGTACCACGTTTTGCTGACTCAGTGTGTTCACGCTCACAGAATTAGCGTCACTGCTGTTTCTGCTTGTGAAAAATTTGCTGAGGTTTGGGAGAAGGTAAGCAGGGGAATGGTGAGAACAGGGGATGCAAATATTTATCTTCCTTTCTATCATGGCTTTTCATTTAAGAATTACAAAGCAGCAAGTAGTTTGGCATTTCCTTTATTTTGCTTCCTAGCACATGAGTCTCAACAGTCATGGACCAATCCTGTGAGATCTCTCATAAGTATCTGGGATGAGCTATACTTCATGATGTACTCCAAAGAGCAATGGGTCTTAGAGGCAATGGCTTTTGTCTGCTGTTTAGGTAACCAGCTTAGAAATAATAACTTAAAAAAGACTGTATCTGAATCATTTTGACTCCAGAATGACTGATTTCAGAATGGCTTTAGAAGCATAATAAGAGTGGTAAAAAAGGGATCCCCTTGGATGGCCCATCTAAAAAGCAGCAGTAAAGGGATGAGATGCAGAAGAAAAAAACAAAAGCTGTTGGTATTGTGAGGCATGCCAGCAAATTAGCCTGTGGCAGATGTATGTGGGATTTTCACAGAGTGAGAGCAGTGTAGTCTTCCCCTAAGTATTAGGCAATTTCTGAACTGCATCTTTCCTCTGCTAGCAGGACATCATGTAAACCAAGCCTTGGTAATTCCTGTGCTCTTAGCTAGTGTACCTTGTACCCCTGGCAACAAAAAGAATTAACTTAATGAGCAACACTGTAAAAACACACCACTTAAAAAAAATTAGTAGTTCATTTTTCTTCTAAAAGACAAGAAATTCCTTAAATAGATAAAGCTTGATACTGATATCAGTGCAGTGATTTTCCTGGCACTGAAAAAAGAGTTTTCGGGGTCATATCACCAGAAGCAATGCTCACGGTTTGGAGATGATGGCACTGGTTAATGTTTTTCCTTAGCCATGGGGAACTGTTACTTTAGGGGAAGCTGGCAACTATATTTTGTTTCCTATCCATTCTGCTGGATCACATCTATTCAACCTCAGCTGTATTTGTGTAAATATGTATATATACATTTGCATACATTTGAATCTCATTATCTCACATGCTATTCTTGGATGTCTGAATGAATTAAAGAGAAAGAACTAATACAGAATTAAGAAGGAGTTTTAAGATTGTTTTCTATGTATGTATTTAAATCATGAAGAATTTCTTACTTAGACATATCCAGTTCTAAGGTGTGCAGGGATTATTGTAAGCTATGGATGTGTCTCTGCTGGTATAACCATATAGATGAGGTAACACATGTGATGAGGAGCATTAAAAGAATTTATAGCACAAGTAGCATTATAAAATATTCTTTGAAGATCTAAAGATCTTAAATGAGGAAAAAAGGATCTGGTTTTCATACTTTAAACTTCCTAACTTCCTTGCTGATAGTTTTAGTGTCTGATTTTTTTTAAGTTTAACATATTTGAAGATGTTATGAATGTGATCTCTGTTCCTACCTAGTGTTGTCATGTGTTCAAAATAAATTTTTTTTATGCCCACAACAAATTAGTAACAGAATCTGGAGACTTAAGTTCCTGTTTCGTAGTGCTCAGTGAGAAAGAACGGGCAATGGTAATTTGAGGTAATTTGGAAAAAAAAAAAGAGTCAAGTATTTTTAGTTTGGGTGCTTGGAAAATCATTAGCATTGTTGCAGTACTTAAGGATTATATACTGGCTGAACTTTCACTGAAATTTCCTTTACATGTCCAAAATACTTACAATTAATGTGTCTGCATATGACAGTTAACCCCAAAATGTTTCTATTTTGGCATTTTTGCAGATGGAGTTTGGAGATTTCCACATTTTCTACCCCTTACAAGAATATTTCAGCTACATTCCCTTGAACTGCAAAGACTTTAGTTCTATGCACCTCAGATAAAGGCACCCTTTGTCTTAACAGTTTTCTTCTCACTTCCTTAAATGCCATAATGAGAAATTTTTATACCTACCTGTAGATCTGCTAAGATCCTGTATGAATATGAGAAATCAAATCCTCAAAGGCAGAGACTTGCACAAATTCTGGACCTTCACTTTTCTCTCAGCAGGGCCCTGCTGCTATAGCAGGATCTGCTGTTAGTAAAAGAAAAGACAAGTGGATGTGGTTTGTGCTCAGCTCACTAAAGGAAGGATCTGGAGCTGGAAATAAAATATGAGTTTTTTTCTGAGCTCGAAGTTTCGGGTTATTTGGATTCAAAGGGCTTGGAATGGCTGCTTCCAGGCTTTATAAACAATATTAGCATCTCTGTTTGGTTGCTTCCCCAGAGGCTGCTGATAGCCTCAAAAGGAGAATTAGCAGAGGCAGCAATTGCTATTTTGGCAGTAGTTAGTGGTCAACAGGTTACTTTACCTGTGCTCAAAATGTAAAGTTTATGTTGGGGATTTTGGAGGGGTCTAAATGAGTTAGGCAATAAATGAAATTTGGTGAGAACTTTGTGCCAATGGTCCTTATGCTTCCTTGAAAGTTCTAGATTAGTTTACATCATTCTGGCCTCCTGGGCCAGCACAGTGATGAATCACTGTGAGAAACCAGACAGAGTTGCTGATAGGATTGCCACAGAAACCCATGTTGAGGAAATATATGCATAGTTTCATTGGCCAGCCCTCTCTGTGGCTATGTTGCCCACTTTTTAGGAAGAAAAAAATCTGGGGTACATTTCTCCTTTATAGTGAACATATGCTGGCAGGGTTGGAGATGTTTTTATATCTATGATGCTAAATAAAGATGCTCACTTGAGCATTTTGTTTTGGCTGAGTCTGCCCTTTCAGGATTCATGTGCAACCTCTTTGTGAATTACTGAAATAAAGGAATTGCCTAATGCAAAAGAGAAATTCCACAAATATGAAACCCTTGGAATGTTTTATACATCAGCCATTTCCTTTTTCACTTGTGCAATGTGTATGGATTGTCAGCATGATGTGGTGTGTGGTAACCAATGTGTGCAGGAGGCTATTAATCTTCTTCTTACAGTCCTGTGTTCATGTGAGATTTGGGAGAGAAGTGGAATTCTGTTCAAACACTCTCAGCTTGTACTTATCTGCCCATATGGATCCTTTGCATGCTCTCACAAATGTGAATCTCCTTTCTGTATGTATCAGCATGTTCATCCTTCCCTTACACTCTGGGTAATCAGTCAGCTCATGGATCTTGATAGGATTTATTGATCTATTCCCTTTGTGGGGAAGGGGATTCATATTGTCCTGAGTGTGCTCAGGGTAAAGAGTGTGGTGGAAACAATTAGGTCTGACCTGCCACCTATGGGATTTAAATGCCTGAGGCCATGTGCTGTACTTTCAGATATGTAGATTTTGAGTTAATTTATAGATCAAGATTTCATTCTCTAACAACTTGCCAGACAGTGAAGCTTCCAGATTTGTTATACTGCAGTTGAAGTTTAAATAAGAGCTTAGCTGAAAAGGAGAGAACTCTTAAAGGCAAAAACATTGGAGGAAAAGTGATTTATTAATTTTTTTATTTCCACTGTCTTTGCAATTATAAACTATCATATTGTGTAGAGTTTTCTTCCCTACAATGCTAATACTCCCTCTGGTATATGTAGGGTATTTTTTTTTCTATGTTGTTTAAAGTGTGAGGCTTTTAGCAGTTTAATCCAAACCAAAGCATCTATATCATGGGACTTGCCTTTAATTCTCTCTTAGATGCTTTTTTCCTGTATGCAAAATTAGATATCATTCTGAAGGCATTCTTAATTAACATTTTTTTAATCAATGGCTGGATTCTCTGGAGGATTTTTTTTTTCTATGCATCATTATTTTTCTCTTTCCACAGCAACTTCACAAGCAAATTAAGTAAACAGAAAGAAACACTTTGTGGATTTTTCTTGTGACAGCCTGTAAACCTGTGAACTTTTTTTTTTTATTTTTAAGTTGAAGCTGCTAATTGTAGAACTGTATAATTAATGCATTATCCACGACAACAAGGTTACACGGTTTGTGTTTAGCGAACATGCTTTTTCTGGAGGGTGGAAAAATACATAGTGAAAACTTATGGAAACACTAGGCTGTTTTTTACCACTTTGCATGACAGCCAGTCTCTCAGCCATCATTAGAGCTGTGTGCCTAATCAGACTCTGAAAAGATACCCTGAAAAGTGGCTGGAGCCCTGGTATCACTGTCTGAGTCCATGGCTCCAACCTGGTGTTTTCACCTTCCAAGATAGGCCATTGCAGGCAGATATTCTCAGAACTGGAATGTTTGCTCTGCTAATTGGCACATTCCTACTTAGATTTGGTAGGACATGCTGATTTGTAATATGACTCAAGAATTTACTTCTTAGTGGATAATTGCCTCATATTTCCTTAATCTTTCTGTTTACCAGCCTCTTTTCTATATTGTGCCTGTCTACTGCTTTCAGCATTTGTAATCTTCTTTATTAGCTAAACATCCTTCTGATTATTTCACATGTTTTTCACTGGTTTGAGAATTTCTTTGCTCCCTGGCCTTTTCATAAATCAACTATGCATTGGTGTGTGCTGGAAGTGATGGAAGGATTTCCTTAAAGCTTGCAGCAAGTGATGTTGTATCAATGCTGACTTTGTTACTGCAGCTGTAGAAACATTTTAAACAAATTGGATGATGTTCTGTATTCAGAATTCAAATGCAGTGTGTTGAGGGACTTCTCTGTGAACTGAATGTTTGAGAGCCCCAGAAACACCATGACCTCTTCCACTATGAAAATTAGAAGCTTACTCGTGACTTACACAAGTCTTAATGCATTCCCCAGTTCAAAAAATTAGTGTAAATACCATAGATTTCACTGATTTGGTCTTTTTGGCAATTTCTGTTCATGTAATTTTCCCCCCTTTACTCCAGATCATTTTAATTCTCCTGATTTTAAGATTGTAGTGAAAACCATATTGAAGTTCTTGGATGAGTTTTGTGATTATTGCCATTGTCCTTACATGGCTATTGATGCCTGAGGGTTTCTTGGTGAAGCACTTCTATCACTATTCCAGATTGAAATACCTGCAGGAAAACACTTCTGCTCTCAAACAAAGCTTACACTGGGTTTGCTCTTTCCATGCCTCTGCGAAAGACCTGAAAGTTCTACAGGTGGCTTTGAGAGAGATTTTTTTCTTGTCCTGACAATTTTCAAATACTAAATTTGGCTGGCTTTTCCCAGGATGACTTACCCGGTGTGTCTATGTTCATCAGCACTCAGAGTGTGTGCAGGGAGCCACTGAGCAGAACTGTGGGAGAAAGGAAAGCTTGCTCTGTTCCCTGCATAAGATTGTGTCTGTAATTCATTGCCTTTGAAAACTGTCTTATCACAGCATCGAGTCCTTAGCACTTTAATACAGGATAAGCTTATTAGAGATAATCTGTTTACTGAATGTCCTTAGCACAAAGCAATCTAGTTAACAGCATCTTTTGAAGCTTTGTCTTCTGGATATATCTTTTAAACTCATCCCTGATTATTTATCTATATCTGTGTCTTTAGGTAATTTTCTTTAGACTTGTATTTGCTTTGGCATGAAATTACAGTGTCTGGTGAATACACTGATAAACTTATTACTCTTGTGGGGAAATAAGGCAAAACAACACCAAAATGAGCTACTCAGGGCAAGTAATTAAATCTGTTCATGTTTCTTTAGGCTTCAAAATAATTTTTCTTCTCTAAAGATCTACACTGCTACTAGACATTGCCACAATCTCCACAGTGCTCCTCACACAGCAGTTTGTATGTCCAGATGATTCCCACCCGACATGCTGTCCTTCTTAAAGGCTGGACCACTGTTTAAGATGTACAAAAGAGGAAAGGAAACCTGGCAATTCATCCTCAAATGACTAGGTATTTTTGGAAGATACTCACAAGTCATTGTATAAAAAAAGACAAGATGAGGAAAGAGCATTACAAAAGAAGTGCTGGAGAATGAAAGGTGAGAAATGTAATATAGTGAGCCCATTTTACCTTTGGATCTTCCTGACCATTGGAAACTGCTCAATAAAATTGTGCCTTGATAGTTCAAAATATTTTACATTTCTCTCCTGACACAAGAGCAACTGCACTAGTTACTGATGAAGGCAATGTTAATGTGAATAGTGCATATCTCTCTGTTCTCCCTCTTTTCTCATGAAGTTTAGCTGTGTTAAACAGAATTACAAATGATCAAGCAGCCTTTTCCCTTCATAGGAAAGAGAATCACAAACTTACCAATAAAAACAGTGTCTGAGCATCTTAAGAAATTGTTTTCTCCAAAAGGCCCAAGTTTGAGACTTAAAGATAACAGATGGAAGTTTTCCTGTGATGAATTTTTAAAGTGAAGTGACTGTTTAAAAACCTGTATTATGTACTCTGTCCCTCTTGCTTAACTGATCCTTTAATTGCTGAGGAGGCCTGGATGCCAAGGATGTAACCAACCTGTCTGAAACCTCCTGAGGCAATCACAGATTTTTATGCAGCACTCAGGCTAATTTTGCTTTGGCGATTACTGTATCTGGTCAGGCCATAGCATGTGATAAGCAATAAAAGTGCTACAGTTGGGGGGAATTGCATCTCAGGTGCAAAGCATACTAGGTAATGCAAACTTGATTAGTGTCTTGTAGGTAAAAATTTTAGAGTGTCTTGACAAGGCAAAACAAACACCTTGTCATAGAGAGTTTTTATTTTGGATCTTCCTTAATCTTTCTTTTTTCTTGGCATTATTAGGTACATGCACAAAAGCAGGTGCAAGAGAGATTAGGTTGGAGTTGATACTTGTGTACCAAGATGTATTGTTTTAGATAGTGTTCAAAATCTGAACAGTAAAAGCTTTCAGTAGGAGTGACTTGGTAACATCACAGGCAAATTCTACAGAGTTCATTCTTTGTAGTGAAAAATACAATCATTGCAAGGGTGCAAAAACTTTTGTGTACTTCAAGAGGAAAAGGGGAATAAAGAACGCTTTCTTGCAAATGTTTTTAAAAATGTAATACCCATTCTTGCTGGTGTGGACTGAACATTGCCACTCCACTTAGAATACAGTTGCTACATGCTGCAGGAAAGTGGGTAAGTGTTTCCTTGCAAGCACTTTAAAGCTATCGTTGAATTTCTGTAAGTCCAGAGAAATCTAGTACCTCCAGCCTGTAAAACAAGCTTCTCTGTTTGGCCTCATTAATGTTTAGTCTGTTTTTTCTTGGCAAAATTACTTCAGTGACAGTCTCCACCAGATTGACACTAAAGTGTTTTCTTTACTTGCCATCTGTCTGGACTGATTGGAAAAAGTAAAGTGGGGCTTGTTTAGAAAAATATATAAGCAGTTCATTTGGCACCAAGTTTGTTATAGATGTATGAAAAGCAGCTGGGTCCAGCTCAGGAGGTTAAAAAAAATGTTTTATTGCAGAGGGATGACATTTTATGTACAAGTTTATGCACTAGATGTGTTCTTTCGTTTAGCTTGCAAGAAGTGACTAAATAAATTAGATATGGCATTTAATTAGTTCTGTTTGTGTTTTACCAGGTGACTTGTAATATTATGGGTGAATAGGGATCTGATGTTTCAAATGCCAGTCAGTTGCAAGTACAACATTTCAAAGTAGCAGAATAAAGATGAAAGCTTCATAAACACTTTTTTCTGTCTTAATTCTGCAAAGGACTCAAATACATCAAAGTTAGCTCTTTTACTGAATTGATTCTGTTTTCTTACAGGTTACTCTGACAGATTTGCAGCTTCTTGGATTTTTTTTTTTTTTAAACATTGAGAAAATTTGGCTATAGATGGCTTAGAACAGTAATGAGATCCTGTTCAAATGAATGCTTTCTCTACAGATGTTGGGATGTGTGCCTGTAAGTACCTGTATGTGGAGAGAGCATAAGCATAGTCACATGCTGCTGTTTTCTCCAGCTATGTGCATTGATTAGCTTCCCCCTTATTAGTATTCAAAATCCATTATGGTTAGAGGTCAGAAGCAGTCTTTAAACCAGCCATGTTTGGCCCAGCCTTTTTTCCCTCTCCTCCTTTGAGCCATCCATAGCTGTCTTTTGCTGTGTTCTTACTCTGAGACTTGCTCTCTACATTTATTGGCTGAGCCTCTGCCATGGTGAATGTAAAGCTGAGTAAAAGCCATTTTTCTGTGGTTTCTGAACAAGAGAGAAAGAATTTTTTTATTTCCTAGTTTTTCTCCTATTAGAATTCAGCCTTTCTGCTTTCTGAGGAACATTAATTCCTGGTGGGAATTGTCTACTATGTATATTCTGCTTCTGCTTGATCACAACTCTCTCATTATTATTTCTTGTAAAAATTAATCAGTTTTAGGAAGGAAATTATTTTTCAGGCTCTCAGGTAGGAGGGGTCAGACCTCAGTCTTCTGTATTTCTGTTTGTGGGGACTTTGTTGTTTGTAGTTTAGGGTACATAATCATTACAGCAGAATTGTCAAAATGAGAATTTATTTCCCTCAGGTTTAAATTCTAGTGCTGCGCCAGTGCTAAATGGTAGTCCAGTTTCTGGTTCCAGAAACAAAAGAAACTGAGTTAGCCCTGCTGAACTACAATTGTGTTTTCTCATAGACAACACATCTGAATGTGTTTTTAAATTTCAGGCCCTCTGAAATGTCATATTTATATATGCACTTGTTAACATTTTTAACTGAACTGGGAATATTTTGCACTGTTCTAATGCTTTTCTCTTCTGAGATTCCATTTTTGGAGGCATTACTCATGTTGAGTTGTAATTCCTGACTTAAATACGTACTACTCAGGCCTCATGGATTAGGTCTCATCTATTACTGGACAAGAATTTTCCCTTGGTTGTGCATGTTTAACATTGCTAACCTCTTCTAACACATGAAGATTGAAGACTGACTGTGGTCTAGGCAGCTAACTTTGGTTTTCTTAACTTGGAAGTATAGAGTGGTAAGGTGAGGTTCATCAGTCCCCTTCTGATGCAAAGAGTGGCAGAAATTATGTACCTGGAAATTATTTACGAATAGGTGAATATTTTCATTCATGAATTCAGATACTCAACTATGTTGGACACTATCAGCCAGCAAGGTAGAGATATCTGTACAGGAATTATTTGTATAGGTTGTACCTGCATCTCCTCCGTGGCTGGATTGGCAGGTGGGGTTTTTGCAAGTTCTGTTGTTCAAAGCCAGATGCAGCTGTTTTGATGCTTGCCAATATATTGATTTTTTTTTTTCTCTTGAGACTTTGATTAACATATAATTATTTTTGCCATTTTGCTAGTTTTGCAGCATCTGTTCTACATGACATGTTTACTTTGTCTCGTCTTGGTCTCTGTGGCATGTTCCCACTCAGTATTTTTCAAATATTTTCTGTTGGGTTGGATGATTCATGTTTTTGCTGGACTTTATTGGCTCAATTTACTGCTTTTACTACTGTTTGTTTTCAGTTCTAATGTAAAGGCTTATTCCTCCTTTCTTCATTAAAATTATTACTTTGGGTACATAATGTCTTCATGGATGAGTCAGTTATCTTGTCTAGATGGAGAGGCTAATTTTCTTTGAAATCTCATGTGTCCATATGGCACTTGATTTGTCTTTGTTATGCTTGTTTTCTGCTGTCGTAGTTCTACTAATGGCAGTAGAAATATATTTATATAAAATTTATATAGTAGTCCTTTAGTACTGATGGCACATATTACAGCATCTTTTATGCATATAGTAGGACAGGGTATAAGTATATATACTTACACACCTATTTATATATATATATATATATATATATATAAAATTTAAGTATGTGTATATATGTATATATATAAGTATATATATATACTTAAAGTATATAGAAAAATTATGGCCTGTTCTGTGTACCAAGAATCCCCCAAACTATGGTGGATTAATTGGAATAATTTCAGCAAACTCTCTGACTTACCAGTTCAGAAGATCTAACCACTGTAGTTTCATGTTTGTAAACCTAGCTACTTTCATGGAGGAATTAGTAGAAATCTGCACCTTTTTTACTCAGTGTTACTGGTCACTGAGCAGTAATAACATTCCTGCCTCTTTACACAAGCTATTGATTGTTTTGTGTGTTGATGAACTGGTTTTGACTATACATAGGAGCCTGAATTCTTTATAATAAAAAGAATATCATGCAAACACAAATCACACCAAACTAGCTAAACACAAGAAGCATGATTGATTAGATTGGTAATCATGTGTGCTTTCATTTTAGAGCAGAGACAAATGAGTTTCTTCCTACACATAACTTTGAAGAACGAACCCAGTTTCCTGTTGTAAATCTACCAAAAAGTTGAGGGATACTCTGTGGTTTTCCTCCTTTTTGCATAAATAATTGGGTATAAACATAAACGTATGGGGTAATAATATTCTTGACAGATATAGTGTGGGCAGAAGTGGTACAATTGTTCTTCATAGTGGGCTGCTATTGAGTTTCAGGCTGGTCAGGCAATGTTGAATTAAACTTGAAAGTCCTTTTGGTAGAGAAGGCAATTTTTGCTAAGTTTTTACATGATAGTTTATGAACTGAACAGACAAAGGCTTGAGATTTTTGTTTAGTTCAGTTGTGCACTCCTGCAAAATTAAGTCTAGTCTCTTACAGGAAGCAGTAAAAAAGGTAGTAAGGAAAAGGAGTCACTGTTGTGTGTTTCAGGAGACTGTATTGAGCACACGTTTCCAACTTAGCTCTCATTGTATGGCATTAGATGGTTGAGTAGTGATAGGAGATACTCTTAAGAGGAACTCAGATTATGTACAATCTACTGTTTTAACTCACACAAAGACTGTCAGTAAGGACATCAGGTATGGATTTGCCAGGTTTCCTGCTCTAATCAAACAAGGATGGGCTTCGGAAAGATTGTCTGAACCAAAACTATTTGGGAGCTGAGGCAGTCTAGGAAAAATTCTCTTTTCTGAAATACTTTCTCCAGCAAGGACCATCTCCTTTGAGTGGTAAATTTGCCTTACTCAGTTCTGGCACAGAGTTCTCGGTTCCTGAAAACCATTTTGGCACCTATGTTCAGCTGTCAACAACCAGGAGCAGGAACTCAAGTAGCAGACTGGAGGCAGTGGATGGTATGGCCCTGTGCCTTTATCTCATAAGTTTCATTTTGGTCAACTAGTTTCTATTCTAGCTTTTTAGCCATGGAAAATAGAGAGTGGAGCAATCTCCCTCTGGCCTACAGAAAGTTGTTCTGGTTTTCTTCACATGTAGCTTTGAAAATCCAGCTGCAGTTTCTTGCAGTTCATCCAGATCTCACTGTGTAATTCGTGTCAGGGCAAAAACCCTGCAGCTGGTTTTGTGCACTGATGCCGACTGAGGTGGTTGGTAGAGACCCTGTCTGTAGTGAGGGATGAGTGAGTAGGGATGGGTGCTGCAAACTCAGTCCAAAATTTACCCTCCAGGTTTTTTTTCTAGTGAGGGTTGTGGTCGCTGGAGATGTTTAGTCATCAGGGAAACTAAATGCTGGTTCTCATCTCCTCTAAACCAGTCTGTTGATGTCATACCAGCCTAGCACAGTGATGCTGAAATTTGCACCAAGAGTGATTCCAAATGAGGTACCCCACTCACAGCCCAGCTGCCACTTACATCAGTGCTTGTGTGCTGGATGGAGAGAAAGGTAACAGTCCACTATATCATTTGCCAGGTTTTAATTCTCATATTTAATTCCCATTATAGCACTTCCCTACAGACTTCAGAGAGACTTTCTTCTGTGAGTTTGGGAAGTGTTTTGCTTCTTCCTCATCAAGTGAGAATTTTGGACTTTCTGGTATCCTTTTACCCATGGTTGAAATCTGAAACTCCTAAGAAAGACTGAGAGGGAGAAAAATAAGGCAAATTCCCATAAATAGATTTGATAGATAGGGAAACAAAGGCACTGGAGACCACACAGTAGTTTCATGTCCAAGCCAGGAGAAGCTTCAGATGATCCAACTCGTGATTTAGTTATGAGAAAACACTGTCTTCCTCCCCAATTCCTTAGGTGGTTAAAGCTCCCTCTCTGTCCTTTAGTGAGATTTCCACGTACAGAGCTTCTGAGAATCACCACTCTGGGGATTGCTGTTAACTCCAAAATGTGTTATTTGCACATTAAAGCACTTAACTAAGGAGCTTTTCTTTTTCCAGTTGCAGTCACTGGAGGCTTCATGGTAATAGAGCTGTCTTCTGCTCTCTGCCAAGTTTATTTTCCAAAAGAAATATCTGAAGGAGGAAACAATGACTAAAGAGGATATGTGAACTGTCTAGTATACTCCCAAGGTCCACATATTAAGAGAGAGGACTTTTGGGTGGCAGAAGGATGCATTATTATGACTAAATTAATTTTTGTGAAGTTGAGGAAAAAAAAAAAAAGAAGAAAATAAGAAATTGGCTATCAGGAAACACTTTGAGAAGGGATTTGGTGAAAGTCTCATGACCTGAATGGTTCCAAAGAACAGAAAATCTTGGGAGCAACTCTCCATTGATGTGGGGTGCACTTTATAACCAAAGGGGTATTTTTCATCTTCCCACTTTTTTTTAAGTGATTCTGTGTTTGGCATCAAATTCATGTGTTAGTGTCAGGCTTAAAACAATGCCTACAAAAATTGGGCATAATTACAAGGTTGTTGGAAAAAAGAGGGAAAAAGTGTTTTAAAACTGGCGGTGGTTGGAAGCTCTGAGGGGAAGGCTGAAGGTGAGGCTCAGCCCATGTTTCACACCTGTGTTCTCAAGTCCCACTAACAGTTTGCAAAAGGTAGGACCTGAGAGCCTTGATTGCCCTGATGAGTCCCACCTGGGGCTCAACCTGTTTAAACCAGAGCCTTGATTGCCCTGATGAGCCCCACCTGGGGCTCAACCTGTTTAAACCAGAGCCTTGATTGCCCTGATGAGCCCCACCTGGGGCTCCCCCTATTTAAACCCAATGCAGAGCCCTCTTTCTCTCCCCACAGTACCTCTGCAGTGCCTTGCCTGCTCCATTCCTGGGCTGGTTTCTGTTGCTGGGGCAGGAAACAACTTTTTTGTCAGGAGGACATTAGTGGTGAGTCAGCTTTAGTACTGTTTTCATATCATGCTTTTAATTTGAAAGTGTTTTGGTTTTTTTTTTTTTTTTGTTTCTGTAATTTATCTTGTCAAAACAGTTTATGTCTATAGAGCAGAAGTGATCTTTAGGCCAAATTGTCTGAATGCTCAGGACGAAAATGGGATACCTCACAGAGGGGAAAAAAGAAACTTGTGTTATCTGCCAAGATAGTTTCAGGCTCAGATGGGAATTAAGATGTCAGCCAACTGGGCCAAACCACAGCCTGTGATAAACTGTGGCCTTCCATGGAGGTTGCTCTGTTTTGCTTAGTTTGGTATGAAATCACCTTGCAGTAGCTTGGAGTTAAGCTCTTATATCTTCTCCTTTTCCTCTGTGCAATGCTTACTACACCTTGAGACTTGGAAGTTTTTGTTTTAATTGAACAATATGCAGAGTGAAAAATAGCCTTCTAAAGTGAATGTCCTTCCTTGTTCCTTCAAAATCCTTTCCCCAGTCCTTAGTACTTTTAACAGCCATCTCTGGGACCAGTGGTACTGTTTGAAACCCACACAAGTTGTAAGGTTTGAAATAGTTCTACTATAGTGTCTTAAGCTCCACCTGTGTAGTAATTTGGGGATTGAAAGCAGCTGTGAGAGCTGGTCAGGTGTGCTGCAACCAGGGGGGCTGGAAGAGCTTGAATCTGAGACCTGCTGTGGAAAAGAGCTGCTTTCAAAACTCTGCTGGAGCTTGGGCATTGCTTTACAAGGTAGCAGATTTTCCCGTGTCAAATTACACTAAACACACATTGTATTGTAGGTGACTGTACTGTACATAAATACACACTTTTCTAACAGTGTTCGTAGAGGTGCTGAACCATTTGTTACGATTTTGGTTTGTTATTCACGCATATCATTGGTTAATTTAATAGCCTTTACAAGTTTTCAAAGTCAGTTTGAAGATTCTCATGTTCCCTTGAGATTTTTCTGTCATTAAAGGTACCAGAACCTGGTCCTTGGCCAATATTTTACGAGGATTAGAACAGTAAAAATGAAAGGAATCCTGTTAATCTGCCTAAACATTTACTGCAGACATTTGAGTTGTGGGGAATAGAGGTGGATTTATTTGTTGTTTGTGAGAGAGAAATAGTTGAAAACAGGCAGTTTTGTATTCTATGCAGCTTGTTGCAAGTCTTGATTATATAACAATCCTGCACTAAACCAATAACAAAATGTTGTTAGAATATACTTACAATTTCCAGTGGAGAATTTCACTGGCCACAGGAAGGTAAGAATGATTATTATAACACATAAGAGGAAGATTGAGAAATGGAATAAATTAGTGAAAATATGGCCTTGTAATGTTTTTGGGAGAGGCAGTGCCATAAATGCATCATGCAAAAGGAGCCACATGCAACTACAAGCCCCAGGAAATTAATGGAGTCTTACCAGGTCAAGACCCACCTTGTACAAATGCATTTGAAGTCTTTGAACACACAAGGTTTTTTTCTGCCATCTTAACTATTTCTTCTATTAGTATCAGCATAACTGGAATTCCTCATAGTACTTGTTCAGTGCTCATTTCATCCTTTAATAAAAGGATCTGTCTTTCTAAAGATAAGCTTATTTTTCCACCCCAAAGAGAAAAGCAAGAATGCTTGACAGCTCCTTTCTTTCTTTCCTCTACTCACTATGCAGCAAATAATCAATCTTGGCTGAATGACATTTTAGAGAAATTACAGTCGTAAATGTGTCAGTACTTAAGAAAAGTGTAAAATGCCCCTTGCATTTGCATGGGTGGGAAATCAGAATTTAGCTAAATATACATGTGTCTGAAGAAAGCTTAGAAATAAAAAGGATCTTGTAACAAGAAAATTACAAGGCAGCTTTTTGAAGAAAATTGCATGAATGGTCACCACTGTGAAGATTTAAATGGGTGGCTCCCAAATAAATCCTTGAAGAGTGAGGGTGCCTAATTCTGGTGGTGCTGAGTGCCCTTGGCATCAGACCCCTTCTTAGAAAAGCTTCTTCTTGTGCTCTCTTTGTTACTTCAAGATGAGACATCACATACCAAATGTAATTCCTCTTTTGTGGGCTGGTCTGCAACTGTTTGTCTCTTCATTTCTCCCAGGTTTTTGGTACAATGTATTTACCATTATTTCAATAATAACATGCATTGATCCTTTAAACACATACAGTTTAAAGCTTTTTCCCAGTGGCACCTCAGCAGGCTTTGCAAACAGTGATCAATCAATAACCTTCACAAAGCCCTCTGCATCCCTCTCTTAGTTACACAGTTAGGGAACTGAAGGATAGGGGTGTTGAAAGTCTTGGCCAAGGTCACACAAGGAGTTGGTAGCTGACTTTTTAAATCTCAGACTCCTATTTCAGACTTCAGACCACACGTCCTGCACATAAGCATGTTTATATTTTGGGCAGGGTATAGGGAACAGTCTTGCCAGAGTGACTTTCCAGGTCAGTGACTATTCCTCTACAAATTCTAAGCTTTCCAAAGCCAAATGTCTGAAAAGGAAAAATATGAGGGATGCTTCAAGAGTGAGAAAGCTGATGTTGTGAGGATGTAGATTTCTCACTAAGGGAAACCACTGAAGTGTTCCAACATAATTTGGTTTGCCACCAACCAACAGGCTGGTGATGGTGACACTGTCTTGCAGTCAGCCTGTGCGAGGTGTTGGTTAATGTTGCTACAACAGATACTCATTATAACCTACAGTTACCCACAGTTTACTCTGTTTATGCAACCATTTAGTGGTTATTCATTAAAAATAAAATTTATGTATGGTTATTGGATGTGTATTTTGGCAGGGAAATGACCTTGGCAGAAACCTGTCTGGATCAACACTCAGCTAGCAGTCACTCTTTATGTTGTCATATAAAACCTTGTTAAATAATATTTTGTTTCTATCTTCAATTGCTTTTATATAAGACCAGTAATGAAAGTCTCCCAAAGGGTTGGTAAATGGAGTGAGTTTTTCTGTACATTTTCTCTATAAAATAAAGAGCTAAGCCAATGAGTGTCAACATTATTGCCTAGTTGAAGTGCTTGCTATAAACTCTGATAGTAAATTGTTTACTTTTAGATTTTTTCAGGTTTAAAAATTCTCTACATTTAAATACAATTTGAATGGCTTTTGGAGAACTAAGGATAATTCACATTCAGAAAGCATTTAACTTTCATTTCAGTGAGACTACTCACATGCTTAGAGTTAAGTGGTTGGTTGAATTGTTTAATGCTCAGAAAAGACACTAAAAATAAAGCCAGGGAGAATCTGTGGCTTCCAGTGCCAAAAGTGATTGTAGCTGTGCTATTTTAAAATAAGACACCTTAATGTCAATGTACAATGTCATTGTGTTTTACTAATTTTCATTTACTTGATGTCATTTCAATACAGCTTCAATTTCGCAATGTTTTACCCTGGCTTTTGTGATTTATTTTTGACCCTTTAAAACAAAACCTTTGCATGAAAATCAGTGGATGGAAAGCTGCTATAAAGCTAAGAAGGAATGTTGATTCCTGCATGGATTATATTTAAATATATTGGTACAAGTTATTGGCAGCTTGAGGATAGAGGAAGTCTAATTGTGATGTCGGTTCATCTTCATCAACATTATCCAGAGTAGCTAGGACCAAGGTCTGAGGGGTGCATTTGTGCTTCTAGAGGCAGTGACATGTTACATGGACAGAAATAAATGGTTTGTCAGCTTATGGACTGCTGAAAGTAGGGGTGGTGCAGAGACCTCCTGTTCTTTGTTGGCTGTGATCACAGGACAGGGGCAGGAGAGCTGCAGCCGTGTGGCTGCAAGGACTCTGGGGAGCACCTAGAAAGCTTCCTCTTGTACCTCAGGGTTTGGATAGTTGAAAAGGTGAGGAACAGACAAGAAGGGGTCCCTACCACTGCTAGCTACTCTGACAAATGAGGGTAAATTCTATTCTCAAGTGTTTCCCAAACCAGGGGATATCTCCTTCTGGGGCACACCTGAGGTTCTCTCTTCACTGAGATAAGCAGTTTGTTTCTTGAGTCAGGAAAATCTGCCATAGAGCTTTGGTTGGCAGGAGAATGGAAAATGAACCTGCCCTTGGCTTCCAGAACAAAAGAAGTGGAGACCCCAGTTGTCAGGGGAGAACAAATAAATCAAGAGAAAGCTCAGGTTCTTGCTTTGGGGTAAAATCAGACCAAGAAGTGTCTTTGCTCTGGGCTGCCTGTGGTAGACGCCTTTTGGAAAAGTTAAATTTCACCTACACTTACTACATGGCAAGAAATATTTTCCCTATGTCCAGAGGGATATCTGCCTGTCAGGTGGGAAGTGGCTACATGGTGACTTCTGAATTGTGACCAGCACTGCTGTGTGTGCCTCAGCCCAGCATTGGCTATGGCCCTTTCTGATTGATTGGTGTTAGGAGGCCAGGGCAAATTCAGTTTCTCCCTCCTTGGGGTGGGGGGTGGGGGGGCAAAAATAGAAAAGGAGGAATGCAGGACTGTTTTAATGATGCTTCTTTTGAACATCAAAGAGGTTATGACTGGCTTTTGCAGGACACTCTGAATTTTTTAGATTATAGACCTCACCTACCTGAGTGGGCTAGTAACACCAATTTCCATGATTAATTTGCTCAATCCCCTGACTTTGAGCTGAGATCTTCTTTCTCACTCTTAAATTGTGCCCATATGGTGAACAGAGCAGTTTATGTAGTCCTAACAGAAATTCAAAAATGACTTTTGCCTCCTGGCCCCTCAGCACTCCCCAGGATGTTCTGCCTTGGAGTCCTTGCTCAGGGCTCTCCCTGGCACTGCTGGTGTGGGCACTGTGGCAGGAGGGTCAGGCTGCCTGGCCTCAAACTGTTGTAGCACCGGGCTGTGTGTGTGGCATTTAATCTTCCCACAGTGGCAGCACATCTACCCCTACCCCATCTTTTCTATTTGCAAGGGAGAAGCTTCTTTGTCCCTCAGAACAACTGTACTGGGAGGTGTTTCTGAGTGGCTCAGTGTGTGAGAAGGACTCCAGATCACTTCTGTTGCTTTCCCTATCACAGCATTTTTGTAAGAATCCATCATATTTCCAGTGGCTCTGTAAGAATGTCTTGGGAAAATCTTGCAGCATTGTAATGCAAAGGAATCATCAATACAGGTGAAGGATATAATGCAGTGAAGAGAGAGTCTTTAGTTTGATAACTTTGAGAGCTGGAATTTGAAGCCTTTCAGGAAGCTCTTACAAAATTGCTATTGCTTTTGTATTTATAGCTGGTTTTTTTGTGATGTGTTTTCTCTGTACCTCATGTAATATTGTATAGGATGTTTCTTATGTCTAAGGAGAGGACTATATGCCATGCTAGGGATAGAGTGGTAAATGGCCTTTATGCACATGGCCATCAGGAGCCATTGAGTGAGCACTGCTCTTCACAGCAAAACAAGGCATGCAGTTAGGAGATTGAGAAGTGCGGCTCTGGACTCTTTGTTCAGCTTCTAGGGATCCTAAAGATCCCTTGAATATGAGAAAAGAATATATCAAACTAAATAATAGGGGGAAAAAAAATGGATAATGATAAAGGGGTCATTTCATATGGCTAGATACATCGTTTCTCCTGCACAAACATGGCTCTGTTTTTGTATCTGTGTGTTTATATCTCTACCAGAGCCTATACATGCACTTCTCCCACCCTTTCACTTTTTTTTTTCTCTACTGTAGAACAACTTAGGAGCTGAGTAAGCTGTATCCTGGAAAAACACATTGCAGGAAATGGTGTTTACCCTTTCATCTTTAGATCCTTCCTCTGCTGTGATATACAGAAACTTGTTTTGTCTTTACTCAGGGAACAGGCTTTCTCTATTTAGATTTATGGCAATGGCTCATTGCAGTTAGAGGAGGCTTTACTGCCTTTCATAAAATAAGGGAAGAAAGGCCATGTTTTCCACTTACTTTACAACTTTCCATACTGTCTGGAGACCAAGGAATTTTGAATTATATATTTGTTTGATTGCAAGATATTCATTGCACTGGATTGGCTGCTACTGTTCTGACTTTGAAGTGTCACTCCATGCACAGCCCCACTGAACTCAAAAGAAGCCTTTGTAGAGTGACTTGGCTAAATCAAAGTAAGGGTTTGCAGCACTTATTCCAGAATAGAGTATTTATATACCCAGTTAAATGCTTGGAGAGCAATGTAGTATGTATGAGGCTGCATATTCACCTCCAGGTGAATATGAATTCTGAATATTGAATTCTTTGTATTGACATAGCCAGGGATGCTATTCAGTCTCAGCAAGGGAATCAGAATCTGGACTGCATATATTATTGCATGATGATAAAGGGGAAAAGCTGAAACCAGTGTGGGGAGTTGATACATGCCCCTAGCACTTGCTTGAAGCCTTTCTATTTAACTGTAAGAGAGGACCACTTCCCATTTCTCTTTCTACATTTCACTGAATCCTTCTGGGATGCTGCCAGGATAGGATTTGCTTTCTATGCCTTTGCTCTGTGTTTCTTTAACTCCACCTGCCTTTTGTTATGTTGGAGGCTTGTACTGATTGAGTTACAACCTCAGTCTCCTCCTGGCAGGCTACAAATTCTATTCCAAACTGCCTCAGTTGCCTTGGAAATGCCAGATCAGTAGGCTGAGGTACTTGATTGTAGGCAGTGGCCTTATGGACACCAAAGCTGTCTCTCTCTAATGTCTATCTGATGGGTTAGTGCTCAAAACACCTCCCAGCACTGTGAGCACCTCCTAGGTACTCCAGGGACAAGGACCTTCAACAGTAAAGTGGGAATTGGCAGGCCAGGCATAATTTGCTTTCAGCCCTTACTAACAACTTTAAATTAACAGAAAAATGAAATTCCAGGATGTAAAATTGCAGAAGGAGAAATAAAAAAAATTGAATGAAGTTTGTGGAAAAGTTCTATAACTTCCATTTGCATACAGTTATAACCCTTTGTATTTGCTATATTTAAGGACTTTTAGACACTTTTACCATGGTAGTGTTTTTGGAATATTAAGGATATAATAATGAAGGGAACACTGACAAGATGCAGAGGTAGTTTTTTTTTTTTCCCCCCCCCAAACTGACTGTTATAAAAGCTGTAGTCAAGCATATGTTTGAGAATTTCCTACTGGTTTACTATTTTATAATGCTACTTAAAAATACAATGGATAAAATTTTATTTCTGATCCAGAATTACATTCATATGTAAAGATAACTGTTGTACAAAAGAAACAAGTAACAAATCAGTAAAAATGTCTCTTTACATAAATTTTCCATGTTTTGATTGCTTTATGTGCTAGCCCTGATGATCTTTAATCTCCAAGATCTACAGTCATGCAACTGCTTTCTTTTTTAATAACTTACACTTGAATTTTTCTAAGAAAAAAATGTTCTTTATACAGCTGTATGCTTTCATGAGGAATTAATGACTTGATAAACATTAGACTGCTATTGTTTATTCAAATGCAGTCAGCTCCCTGAAAAGAAGGCCAGGTCACATAGTGTGTACACGATTTAGTGCAAGAAAGAGAAAATATGTTTTTTGTAGCAAAACAAAGAGTAGGATCCACAGCATAAACACCAGTAATTTCATATATGGAAAAATTCTCCTCTCTTAGAGAACTCCCTGCTCCTCAATCGCAGTTCTCTTTTCTCTAGGCAAAAAATGGCAAAGGACCAAGTCCAAGTATTTGAGTCAAGCTTTCTGTAGTTCTTCATGGGTCTCTAATCAATGAACAAACTATGTCTATTAAAAGATACTGAAATAACAGTAAAGGCTAATAGAAATGCCTTGGCTACTGAAGTTATTTTTTTTAAAGATTATGCTTGACAGTCACCATTTATTTTGTGAGGGGATCTTGAGAAGGCCGGGAAGAAGAGTTTTAGCCATGAGGCAGTAAAGCACTTAATGTGTAACAATTTTGTTGATTGCCTGTGGAAGGACTGATAATAGAGCCCTTTTTTTCCCCCTAAGAGTTCAGGAGATGATTCTGAAATTCACATTTTCAGGAATGTCTTTATGAGGAGTCATGATAGAAACAAAATGACAGCTGAGGATTGCAAATATATTCCTTGAGGTTGTTTGTGAAAGCCTCCACCAGGGCCCCAGTTTTTGGTATAGGTTTTATTTATGTGGGCTGCTATCTGGGGACATGGTGTGCAGTATTCTGTGCCCTACAAATTGCTACTTCTTTCCAAGTTTCAAATGTTTAGCTCTAAATGCCTATGCCTTTGGGTAACACATGTGTGCATGTTAACATTTTGCACCCAGTAGTTAGCATGCACCTGGCCAAGGGCTGACTCCAGGCTGCTGGAGGTTGCATGGGGTGTATTGCCCCAAGAATGCAATTTTGTCTAAGGGTCAAAACCTGTCAGTTCTGTGTGACCCAGTGGAACTAGGGAAGAGCTGCTGTCTGGAGGACAATGGGAACATAGGGGTAGGGGGAATATGGAGCCTTTGGGATCCCTCAGCCTGCTTTACTGCTGCAAAATCTCCCAGGGCAGCGGCAGGAGGATGGAGATGGAAGCAGGCACAGAGCAAAAACATCAGCAGCCTCTTTGCTTCTTATCACACAGGGATGTTTTCTGTTGTTATTGCAACTTTGCCAGCCCCAGGAAGCCACTGTCTGCTTTGTGGCTACAGCTGGCCATAGCTGGTGTCAGGAGATGCTGCCATGTCAGTCTAGGATTTACAGTTTTTAGAGAGCCAGAACTGGGATTATCCCAGAATGGGATGAGTTGGAAGGGACCATAGCAGGTCACCTGGTCCTGCTCAAGCAGGGCTATCCTTGAGCCCATGGTGCAGGATTTCATCCAGACAGTTCTGGAACATGTCCAGTGAGTGAGACTCTATACCCTGTTCCAGTCCTTGGGCCTCTGTTCCTCTTTATGCAAGCCTTGCAATAGTAATTATCCTAGAATGAGCTGAGTTACTAAATGAGTCTAGCATCAGTTATTGTAGTAATTAATGGGTCTAACTGGAGTGGATAATTCTGTTGTGTATTATGGAAATGGAATAGGTTCGTCTGCAGTCTTGTAACAGCAGAAGTATTTTAACTTTGATCTAGAACACGTTGTCAGGAGTTGACTCTAAAATGTAACACCAAGCTCACACCAACTGCAAGTTTGCTGATGACTTCAGTGGTCAGTGGGTCTTGCCAAAGAGATCCATATCATCTTCTTTCACTGGTGCCAATGACAGAGTTTCCATTGCGTGGGAGAAAGCCAGAGTGGTCCTCCAGCATGAATAATGCTTTAGCAACAGGGACATTAATTTAGTCATGCTTTTTTTTTTGGCTGTGTGAGAGTAAGACTTCTTTTCAGACAATTCCATTTATTGTTGTCATCTTCTGCTTTGAAAATAAGCAACATATGAAACACCTTGAAGTGTCAAATAGACATAGAAATTGTTTCCCAAGAAAGCAGCCTGAAGTTTTGATTATGGGTGTAACTGAGGAGCAGTATGGTTGAAAAGTCAAACTTCTAATTTTGAGAGGGGAGGGGTCCCAGGGCATGTGATTTATTTTTTTTTTAATCATAGTCCTGGTTGGCAGTGTTGATAATTGACATAGATCCATGTTCTTTTATGGAATTTATTATTTTGGAGTGCAGGGTCAAGCACCATACAATTATGCAGAATGTTAAACTTTTGACTAATTTGAATACTAATAAATATGTTAATAGGTAGGAAGTGATGTAAGGAATATACAGTTTTATATGTGGCCATGGCCATTTTGATTTAAAAGATCACGGAGTAGAGCAGCTTGCACTAGACAGTTACAGGGCAATTGTTGAGTGTTTTCTGCTTGTCATATTGAATTACACGTAGTGTTTTATGGAGTAGTCCCTGTTTAGGCCTCCTAACCCAGAATAATATTTTACTGAAATTGAATATTCTGTGGTAGATGTATGTCTAACAATAAATAATCACTGACAGACTGAAGTATTTACTGAGGTATAGCTGTGAAATGTCAACAAGATGTTGTAAGTGCACTTGCCAGAAATTATGCATGAGAAGTGTCTTAAATCCTCGCTTTGAAGATGGGATCTAAATTTTAAAAAAGGCACAAGCAAAAAAGCCCTACCTTTCATGTCTTTTGTTTTCTATGAGCTTTTTACATTTTCTTGCATACGCTCCATAAATAATATGCAGTTTGAGGCTGTGCTTCCATTGCATCAAAGCTGGACACCTAAAATGCTTCCTACTGACCCATGTTTCTTAAACTCACCATATTTATGGCTGGATTCCACCAGTTTTAGCTGAGGTGCCAGAAAATGTCCAGTCACTGTAGGACTGAGTTTATCACTGGCAAATTTTCCTGGCCTCCTGGCCACTCATTAATTTCCTCTGGGCATGAACTCTGTGCTAAAGCTCACGCTGATGAATTTCTGCAGCTCTCCTTGATCATGCACAGTAAAATACTGCTATGATAGTCTGCACTACAATGATGCCATTGTAAGGACATAAACATCAGAATAGTTATACAATTTCAGACTAAAGGTTCACCTTGCCTACTTATTGTCTGCAGCAGTGACCAGAAGTGGATGGCTAAAGAATTTACAAATAGGGCAGATACATGGCAGGTACACTTTGCCCAAACACTCTTGGTAGCTTTTCAATAGCTTACAACTCAGAGACCATCAAAGAGAGATGGCTCCTACTATTTAATTACCTTTTGGGGTAATTAAACTTTCATTAAATTGTACAGTCTCTCCTCAAACTTACATAAACTTAGGTATCTGCAGCATCCTTTGTCAGAGTACTCACATTTTGGGTCCTTGTGAGTCTAACACATGACTAATGTTTCTTTAGAGGGAAAAAAACTAGGTATGGAGTCAATTTATGCTTAGTATTGCTTTGTACATTTTTGGTCTCATCAACTATGATTTCTTTGCATATTAATTATAGCTGTGATCAATTAATGATGTTCAAATACATTTGATACATTCATAAACGTGGTTTTTTCTTCCTGTTCAACTGCATCCTATTGGCCATTGGCAGCACTGGAAAGCAATGAAAATAAATAGAAGACAAATGCAGTTTAATTTGCCTAGTTGTTTAGTCTCTTGATACATGGTGGTAAGAGTATTTTCACTTTTCTGTTTAGGAGGGAAATTATGGCTAATATTTTAAATGACAATTCAAAAAAAATGAAAGATTTGTAATGGCTGAATGGAAGTATCTCAAGTTCTGTCTGGTAGTTGGAGTGATGTAATGGGAGAGAGGAGAGTTTGTGCCTAAGCAGAGCTCAAATAAGCTTGAGCAAGCTGATTTCCCCCCCCCAACATCTGAAAGTGAGTGAGACTGTTATTCTGGTTGTAAATCATGGGAGAAAGCCAAGAAACCTATTGCTGCTGTCAAAACCAATTGTGTGTGTTATTGTGGCCACTGTATTGGCAAAATAAATATGTTTACACATATAATGGAGATTATGATTGTGAGTCAGCATCAGGACAACTATGTCAAGAATTTCTCAGCACAACTTTATTCAGTGCTTTTTTGTTGGTATTTGTGGCAGTTTCTCATTAGTCTGACTCCACTTTATTTTTTGCAAGCCTGCCATTATGATTCTAGCTGTAATCAGTGTGAAAAGTATTCAATAATCAAGTACCAGTTCTGTGCTTCTGATGAAAAAGGTTGTGATCAAAATGTTCACAAGCCAGTTTCTTTTTTGCATTCACAGGGTTTATTCCTGACTATATTCTTCAAAGCTGTTGAGGAATGAGAGCACAGAATTCCACCTGCACACAAGAAACTGTCCTGAAGAGTAATGACTTTTATAACTTTGCAGATATGATGAAAGGAGCTGGGTTGTGTCCCACATCAATCTCTTTTTCATTTTTAATTCCAGAATGAATGTGTAAATGTAAAAACAATTAAAATAGAAGAATGTTCCCTAGGTTTTATGTTGCAACAATTAGTTCATACGTGGCTAAGCATTGGAGCATGGAATCACAGAATGGTTTGTGTTGGAAGGAGCCTTAAAGACCACATGGCTTCAGTCCCCCTGCCATGGGACATTTCACAAGGACAGGTTGCTCAAAGTCCCATCCAACCCAGCATTGGCTGTGTATCAATAGGGAGGTGATATTAAAGGATTTCTGGAATCTATTTAAATTTCTCTCTCCAGATATGTGTTCTATGAGCAATTCATCCATAACTATTTTGAGATTCTTCTAGAACTCTAAGAATATTTCTAGATTAGCTGAAAATTACTGTTCTGATTACTGTTACTACTGGTCTGGGTTGTTTTTCTGCTACTGGATGCCTTTTTTATCCCATTTCCAGATGAGTTGCTTCATGTTGAGCTGTGTAGAAGAGTTGCAGCAAATTTTGGGATGCAAAGTGTAGTGAAATGGAAGATACTTTTGCAGTGACTCCATTATGTGTTTGTGTGCCCAGAGCTTGGCTGGCTCTGTGGGCTTGAGCTATCAACTCCATGAGAAATGAAAGCTGGGGAAGAAAAAAAAATCATAAAAAATATTTTATGTTGGGTGAAGAACAACAGGTAACTGGCTTATCTGTCATATCACAGCACTGAATATTTTGAATGTCATCTGAATTAGTCATGTGGAGTACTGAGCATTATGAAATCTGAAGGTATTTTCTTCTGGGATATCAGAAGTACAAAGGTCATCTTGAGTGCACATCACCTTGAATGTGTAGAGAGTGGCATAATGTGAGCCAAGCACTTACATATGCAAATTGCTAAGATGAGCTCAGTTTGATGTGCTGTTTTCCAGGTGCAGTTCAGGTTGACAGGATGTCTCCTTGGGTGGGCGTGGGATCATGGTTGAAATTTTCCACTTTATTCCCTTTAGGCTTGGGAAAGGGCAAGGGACATCAATAAAGGGGCCACAGACACCTAAAGTCTGATTAGGGAAGGATTTTTCTAGTGCCAGCAGTGTGAAATGCCTGTTTAAACATTCATAGGACAGCTTCTTAGCAGACATTGGAGCATTCACCTGAAAGATGTAGATTCAAATCTATTCAGGCAGTAGAGGTTGTTCCACAGATGGGTTCAAGACTCTGACTAATGTGCAACCTCATGAGAAACATGGGGGAAGTAACAATATCGTGGCAATATGGCTGGTGTTCCAAAAACTTGCTGAAAAAAAAAATTCTCAAAAGTCTGTCCCTATACATATAGATGGTGTCTCTAAGACTAATTTCTATTTTACTTGAGTATTGAATTTAGTTTGCAACACTTAAATAGCCTATTAAGTAATGTATAGAAATAAAATCTTAAAAAAAATATTAAATTCAAATTCCCACCATTCTTTCCTCTGCTATGTGACAAAGAAGGTCTCTGTTTGAAAGGTGAATACCAATCAGGGAGAAGAACAAATATTAGCTTCCTTTGCTTTGTTTTTACATGCTGGAAGGAAATGCCTTACAAACTGCAGCATATAAACATGGTAGAGATGATTGTTCCTCAGGGATTCAATATAATACAGAATATATATAACCAGGCAATACATAACACACTGTACATGGGCTGGTTTTGCACTTGTGGACTTCAGGCTTTGCTAAATGATGGAAGGTGCCAAGAGTGCTCAGACTGCTGTGGTATTCCCACAAGGTGCTTTTCCAAATTGGCTGCTTCACTAGACTGGTATACAGAGACTAACAAGGATTTTTTTTAATCTAGTAAGAACATCTATAATTGAAACTTCTCTCCCATCCCTATACAGCCACTATGTCATAGTAGCCTCCATGTAAGTCATTAAAAAAAGAAATTGTATATTCAAATGTTTTTTAGTAAAATCTTTGTTGCCTCAAAGACAGGATGGCAAAACAGTTGCTGCAGATGTGTTAGGTGACTGAAGCTGTAGTTCATTTGCAGTATTATGTCCCTTCACTTCTCTGTGTGGCCTTGGAAATGAGCCCACTCCATTTCAAGGGGTGCCCTTGGTAAATACTTCACTTATTCTGTTTCTACATATTCCCTCAGATCTATTATGAGAGGGAATTGAAAGTAATGTAGACATTTAAGAGATGAAACATAACATGGAATTTACTGATTAGGCCCCTGTAATTACAGTTTATGCAGGAAGAAGCACTCCCAGGAGATTCCTGCAGATAAGCAGCAGGAATGATGGTGCCTTTCTACTGCGTTGCTGAAATTTGGCTTTCCCCAGATGCTTCTAGGTTTCAGGTTAAGAACCTGGAAACTGCTTGTACCACCTGCACTGGCTGCTGCAGGGCAGCTCCAAGGGACTCCCATCATCTCTCCTGTCTGTTAGCAACTCTTTCCTTTGCTGCAGTTCCCAAAGCTCTGTTCCTTAGGCAGGGCCCCTCCTCTCATGGTGGGCAGCAGTTTGGCATTTCCCAAGGGCCTGTTTGGTCCTATGACTTTGTGTGGTTGGTCTTGGTTTTTAGCACTTGGACATAGAATGACTCAGGTGAATTTAAAACAGGTGAATCAGTGCCCATGTGCAGACCAGCTAATATACAAGTTGACAGAAAATTACTGAGCTCATTACTCTGAAGTGTGGTGTGCCAATCTCAGCTGGGGAAAATGTCTTTAGTCAGTTTTCTGTCTTTGTTACTAACCCTGAAATCTGTAAAATTGAAGGGGTGAAATGAAATCAGAGAAATCAGAAATGAAATCCTGTTTCTTTGTGTTAATTTTTCCAGTAGTCCATCAGTTGTGAAACCAATGGGGACTTGCTCTGTAACAGTGACCTGCCTGCCATTGAGTAGGGGCTTCTCTTCTTAACCTCCTCACAGGGAGGAAGAGAGAGGGACAATGGAAAATCCCAAGTCATTATACCTTCACATAGGTCTTGATTAATTTTAAAAATGTCCATAATGAATTTTTCGCTTAGGTTATCTGTTGTTGTGATAAATAATTTTGCCGCTTACTCTGGGCTGAGGGTGCTAAAGATCCAAAAGTGGAAAATGCAAGAGTATTCCAGAATCTTTTTTGCCTGTGCTTAATCTCTAGGTTTGATCTTCCTGACAAAATTGTGACATTTGAGATATAAAAAGAGTAATTTTGTTTGGGGGTGTTATCAGATTCCTGTTCATCTTTCTCTGTATAATAATGCTCTCCAAGGATCCTTTCCCCCATCATTTTTTGAGACTTTAATTTGACAGAGACAGGCAACTCTAGTGCCACCCTGTCCATATTACAGCTGCTAGCTAAATCTTCCCTTCCCCCCTTACTTAATGAACATTTTTTGTGTTCTGCCATCACAAAATCAATTATACTTTGCCGTTGCTTTGCAAGAAAAGATTTAATTTGTGAACTGATATTCCACTGAACCAAAGGGAAAACAGCTGGGCTTATTTAATTTGGAATGACCTGCATATTGAGGGTAGTGGGCTGTAGCTTTTCACCTGTAAGTGCTGTTTGGCTTGCAGAAGCTGGAAGCCTTGTCCAAAATCAGTGCTCATGCAGCAGTAAGTAGACCATCCAGCTGTTCTGTAGCTATGATTTTTTTCCCCTTCTTCCAGGAAATTGAAAATTTTTGTTGTAAAGTCTTGGGTCTTTAACTGAAGTGGTTGATGTATATT
Source organism: Haemorhous mexicanus (assembly GCF_027477595.1). Classification (NCBI taxonomy): domain Eukaryota; kingdom Metazoa; phylum Chordata; class Aves; order Passeriformes; family Fringillidae; genus Haemorhous; species Haemorhous mexicanus. The sequence continues at coordinate 10,659,282 of NC_082350.1, read as the reverse complement.
TAGTTACTGGTATGATCAGTGCAGTGTTTTGTTCTAATTTTTGCCTATTATAGACACTCAGTTTACTTAGCTGGGTGTTTGTGTTAGGCCTCGAAGCTGGAGTAGGACTTCAATAACAGTGTTAGTTCCTTTGTTCCTGATGTTCCCAGCAGCTTTTCTGATGAGGAAGAAAAGTATTGGAATACAGAGCCTTTGTGCTGCTGCTAATGCCTGTCTCTGCCTTGGTGTTATTTGTGGAAAGCAGGAATAAAACCCCTTCTGGGAATGACTAGCATGTTCAGCCTCTTTTAAGAATGAGTTTTCAGTTATCTGAAAGGAAAGATGAATTAGGTTTTAAAGGAAGTTTTCAGTGATGTAGATGTTAAATATAATCTCTATCTTTATGAACATCTTCATCTGTCCATTGAATTAAGCTAGATCCATTCCTGTGAACAGCCTGGTTGTGAGGAGCTTGGCAGATGAAGCAAAGCTGCTGGGACAGGTGCCTGAGGTGTAATGTGTGAGGAAGCATATGCTGCTTCTGATGTGGATCTGTTCTCACCTTCTCACCTGTTTGGGTTCCCTGGGTGTGCTAATGGGAGTGGAGTTAATGAAAGTTTCATTGTTTGTGCCTTCCCCGTTGTAAGTCCCCATTGGTTTGAGAAGTGGAGGTTTGTTTCTACAGTTGATGAGGGAACCTTGCTTGCAACACTGCTTCACTGGAATTGAGGGTTTTCTTTGTGAGGAATGCACTCTTCTGGAATCAGACAAATGGAAAGGAAACTCTGGCTGTTCACAGCTTATTTTAATTGAACTTTACTGCATAACCATGAAGTGAACAAAAATAGAAATTGTGAACTAATTTTGAACTTCAATTTTTTTTTTCTTGAGGAATATATATAGACTTGAGGGTTGTCATTCAGTGCATAGGTACGTAGCATTTCAGCTGTAGTGCAGTCCTGTCTAGATCCAGATGCTCTTTTCTGTTCTGGGAAGATTCTGGTTTTCTTTTTTTGTGTGGTTTTATGCCAGGTATTTCTCTTCTAATATTTCTATGGGATATCAGTCTGGTCCAGCCTACCCTGGTTCTATTCTGTGTTTTTAAGCACAATAATTTGCCCTTGAAAAATGCAATTTTTAAACATCTCGTGTTCAAACAGCATTCTGCCTAAGATGATTGCTGAAAAGTAACATCAGTCTGCTGCATTTCCACTACTGCTGTGTTTGGGACACCAGCAGGCTGTGTACAGCTTCAGACCACTGTACATTTTGGGTTAATTTAAGAGCCTCAGTGTGTTTGTGTTTCTGTAAGGAGAGGATAAAAATGCCTCTGAATTGCCTTTGAGTCACTCAGGCTCTGTCACTAGAAAAGGATTTCACTCCTGTGTTTATTGTCATTGACTGCTGCCTTGGGAGCCTTAGCTCAGTGTACAGCACCTCTCTAGAGACCTTCAGAGGTGGTAAAATGTGGAGCTGTGGTGAGTGTGGGTCATTGACCAGAGCAGACTGAATTGGAAAGCCTATCTAAGGAGCATTGAGAGGCAGTGTGGTGTCTGTGCTAGGAAACCTGTTAGGATTAGAAAAAAGGGATTTTTCTGCTGGGAAATGCAACATTTGCTGGGTATTTTAAAGATATTTGTAGTGGATGAGCAACTAGAATTCAGATGCTAGATCCCATAGGGAAAGGTTTTTTAACTTTAGTCTTGGAGTAACAAACTATAAGCTATTTGCTACCAATTATAATTAAGGAAAAAAAAATTGTGTTTAGGATTATTTTGCTTTTGTAAAAAGCAGGTTTGGTTAACTGTGCCTCCCAGGGACCCCTTAGTCAGGGGACTGGAATTTGTCTGCACTGTTCCCTTCTGTCTTACACTCCAGCCAGGGATAGAAGATATTTAATTATACATGGTATTTTAAAAAATCTGGCACTGAATGGCTTTGAAATGTTGCCAATAATGATGTTCCTAAATAATCTTACTGTTTCAGTGGAGTGCCAGCAGGTACCTTTTCATTTCTCTGTGACTGGCAGAAGCTATTATAAATAGGTGGAATGTAGTCAGAAATCAGTGTGCTGCATCTAAAATGCTTTTTTGACCTGAATACCATTCTGTTGGTAAACAACAAAACATTGTGTCTGGAATTGCCTGTGGTACTTCAAGTAGCCACAATCTGCTTCTGTTGGTATTTGTTTTGCATCCCTGGGGTCATGGAGTGCTCTTTGGGGGTGGTGATACAGTAGTACTGGTGTACTATTCCTTTTAGTGAGCAGCTCTCCAGGCACAGAGGAGCAGGTGCAAGCAGGATTTTGGTACCTGCTACAGAGGGAAGGTGTCTTGTGTGAGCAAGTTCTTGAATGCTCCCCTGTTCAGTTGCACCCTCATGGCTGGTATGGTCTATTCTATCCTAAAAACTCTTATCCATAGAAGAAATCCTCTGTTATTCCCCTAATGCTGCTTCTGAAGTTGTGCCCATCAGTTTTATAGAATTACAGCTTTAGTTTCATCACTAAGATGATCCCCCCCACCCCAGCACCCTTTAATGTATTTACTAAAAAAATCAATGTTGGTTCACATGAAATTATCCTTAGCCTGTTCTAATCCAGGAAGTGGTTGCAGTTGAAGAAAAACAAGTCAGGACTGAAGTTCTGATTAGACAGCCTGCTTGGATGGTGTGAGATGATGCTAATGCATCCTTCCATCCTTAGGAATTGTAGACTCCTGGATGCAATACTGGAATATGATATAGGATACTTGGGCTCAGATTGTTCTGTGCTTGCTTGAGCTTGGGAATGTGAACTTGGATTTCCTGTGACAACTGTGATGGTTCCAACCAGTGGCAAATTGTTTTTTTTGTAGAATTTAGTTCCTTAGCTTTTATTTAAAATTCCCTGACTCCTGTAACTTCCATCATCTGTCCCTTCCTCCAATCCAACAAAAACCCCTAATCCCAAACCAAACAACTTTTTATGTAGGAAAAGGAGTAGGGGCACTTGAGCTGAAACAAATGTTTTCATCTTGCTTGACATTTAGGATAAATGAAGTTTTGGGACTGATGTGAAATACTTCTGGTTCTTCATCCGGTGAGCCATGACATCAATTATTCACACAGGGGTTTTTAATTTCTGCTGTGTTAGAAGGCAGGCATTTTATGGGAAGTTTTATGTTAACTTTTGGCTTCTGAGGACTGTGGACAAGAATGGAGTCTCCCTGACCTCTGTGGCAGAGACAAGGCATAATTCATACACAGTAAAAAAGCCATAGGAGAGGTAAGTGCCTCCCCTTCCCAACGTGTCTCTGCTGTGCCTGCCTGCCTGCCTGTAGATGTTGGTATGGATTGACTGAGGTTTGAGTGGGGAAGGGGGTCTGTCTTTTATGTTTGTGCACAAGAGAGCAGAGGACAGCCCTGTACAGAGCAGGTGCTTTAGAAGATGTGGTTGGCCCCTAGGAATGGTAGCTTTGCATCCATCAGGTTCCCGGGGTGAAAGTAGGGAAGGAGCAGGAAACACTTGAAAATCTTGGCAGTTGCAGCAGTCAGAGGGCAGCTGAGCCTTATTCCTTGAAGTGTATTTAAGTTGTATCCAGAAAGCCCTTCCCTCACCCTGGTAGCCTTATCTGGAGGAAAAGATGCTCATGGTTTAAAAAACTTCAGAGTCCCTTTTATGTCCTTAGAAAGCTGATGTATGGTTTCAGAGCAACTAAAAAAAAATTAATATTTTCTTTAATATGTGTGTGTGGGATTAATTACGTGAATTTCAGGTTTTTCTCCAGGTCTGAATAAACCAGTTTTCCAGATCTCAGTGTTGTCAGGTGGCAAGTCCTACTGCTCATGCAGTTTTCCTTGCTGAATCCCATCATGCTGAATCCCTATGTCCTATCATATGTACAGAACAGGCAGGACCTCTGCCTCTGTGTTTTATAAACCTTTCTTCTTCAACTCTTCAGGCTGGCTAACAAAGTGCCTGTTAATACAGTGATGTGATTCCCATGCCTCCTTACCTCAGTACATTTCCAGCAGCTCTGCAGCAAGCAGGAAACTTCAGCTGTGTACAGCCTTCCTGTCAAGGGGCCACCGAGGGGGGATGCCAAAGACATTTGCTCTGCTTTCCATGTGAATGCAGGGTCTCTTACCGAATTCCACAGCAGTCCTGTGTGTTATTCTCCATGAAATTGCTGAATTACAGGTCTGACAAAACAGACTTCCATCTGTGACTGTGTGTTGAGAAGCTGGATGACGTACTGGATACTGTAACATAGGAAACACCATATAAATGGGCTTACTGATAGGGTGAGAACATACCAAACGCTGCTCTTTTTTTATGTTTGACACTTAACTTTGCCATTCTATTTGCAGTTTTTTATCTAATCCACAGAAGTTTGCTGGAAGACATTTAAGTTGAATATTTGTGATAGGTTTCTCAGTGATCAGCCCTCCTGAATTTTCCATGATAAATATGGATTTTTATGCAATTCCCATTAATAATTTTCAAGTTAGCATGTATTTTTGTTGTGTCTATCTATGTGTTTGGAAAGTTATGCATAATTTATATTTGTTATACTAAGAGAAATAAGCTTAGTAGGCTTTGAAAAAGGGTTAAGCATTTATAAGTGTAATAAGATAACCTAGAGTTAAGTTAGAAAGGATTAAAACCTTGAGATATAAATCCCTATGCCTCAGGGTATAATTGATGGAGTTTAAAGAAGAATTTCCCTGATGGGTAAATTAGTCTATAATTGCCCCCATAGGGACTCCCTCCTTAAACATCTGATACTGGTGTCAGTCAATACCATGCTTGATGGACCTTCAAACTAATTCAGGATGGCAACTCTCATAGTAACTAACAGTACTGTGGTGTATATCATGTTCCTTCCTGGCAGTGTAAACCAATATTAACTGTTTAGCAGTAGTGTGTTTTACTAATATGTTACATCTTGTGTGACATATTACAGTATGTAATAAATAGTAAATGTAGTTGCTGGTACTATGCATTGGCTCTTTGATTTGAGCTTTACAAGAAGTGATGTCTCTCCCCTACAGTGGAATTAAGCGGCGTATTTCAGAATAAAACTTTCTATTTCAGAGTTTTAAGCAGTAGTAAGGGGGCTCTGTGTCCTAACCACTTGTGGAGACCATAAAAAGACAAACTAAGGACAGCATTCCTCTTGTTCCCACTCTGACTCACATGAAGCTTCTGTGGGTTTTGTGACAGAAAGGCCCTCAGGCAAAAAAGCAAGACAAATATGTAGGCAGGGACTGAACACCTCACTCACCTCTGAGGCATTTTGCGTGTGTTGGAGAAGGGGGATCATAGGTCTGAGGCTCCATGGATTAGACCCAAGCCACTTCTCAGGAGACTTGTGTAACTCCAGAAGAGTGACAGTGGCAGCTGAGTAAAATATTTAGACAACCAAAGAGGTTTTTTTTCCTTTGTATTCAGTGATCTAAGAAGTCATCTGCTAGATACTTCTCTGGCCGCTCTTGAGAAATGACTGTCAGTGTGGAAAAACTGTTGCCCTTTGAATATGGGGTGTTCTTAGTGAGAGTTATGGTACTGCACATGAGCTACTCATAAGTAATAAATCTTCAGATTTGAAGTGCATTAATGATAAACCAACACTACCACTAAAAAACCACATACCAACCAACCACACAGACCAACAGCAATAACAAAAAAATCATTCTAACTTTCCCTGCCTACAGATTCAGTTCCCCATACTGTACATGGAGTCATTTTATTGCTGGAGTTTTGACTAATTCTCATGCTAATTATGTATTGCTCATTTGGGAGTCAAATTCTTTCTGAGGGCTGAGATCTGTTAAATGTGAACCTGCAGGAGCTGTGTGTGAGGCCCCTGCTGTGTCCTGGCAATAGAGACCATGCTTTAGAACATTTTCCCTCTTTTGTAAATGATGTCAAGTCCATACCTTGAGAATTTTCTACTTTTAATTTAGCTACATCTAATATTCTTAAGAAGTGGACTTAGTTAATTCCCATGTATGCAATCACTGTAGGCATGACAGTCAGCTAGAACTGTGCTCTGTGACCTTTAATTACAGGCTAGATGGAGTTTTGGGCTGCTGGACTAAATATTCATGCCCAGATTCAACAATGATGTAAAAAAATGAGTGGAACACTTGCCCTAGTGAAAGTCTGGATTGAGGCAGGTAAGTACAAACACTCTTCCTAAAAAGGTTCTGATTTCACACTAACTAGTTCTCTTTGCTCTGAGGGAGTAATTCCAGAGACCTTTGGATTCATTCCTCAGAACAGATTAATTATATTTAAAAAAGCATTATAGTGGAATGAAAAAGTACTTCAGGACCAGCACTAGCCATTGTTTGAACCATGGCAGTGTGTGGTGACAGGACACACACTTCTATTGCCCTGCTGAGCAGATACCACGTGGGGCAAGTAGGAGACTGTCACTGCCTTGGATGATGGAGCCCCAGCCAGGTGGTGAAAAAAGCTTGAAGGTAAAAGGAGACAAAGGGAATGAGGAAATAGGCATGTGGGGACAGGTGAGGAGCTTGAAAGAACCTTGGAGAGAGGGATAGCTCAGAACATAATCAGAACAAAACATGCATGTTCCCTAAAAACAGTGGCTTTTGTATCCTTTTATTTTCAGTGTTCGTGGTTCCTGTTTAATTTAATTTTTACATAATAATGTTTGCTTTTGCATTCACTTAATAAAGGGCTGTCCTATGGGAATTTTGTACATGATTTTTCTCTTTCCAATTAACAAACAGCACAATGGATTTGCTCAAGTTTTTAGATGAAAATATGATAGAATGATCTCTGAAAGTTCTCACAAGTGCATTTTCTCATTCACACATGAATTTATGGAAGTGTGAAATGTGTGCTACTGAGTTTTTGCTACAGACATGAGAAACAAAAGCCAAGTTTGAGTGGCCTTCAAGGGTTCAGGACATTTTTTTTATACAGTGAGTTGCCATTGTCAGCCAACAGCCTGCACAGGAACAGCAATCAAGTCAGGTATTGGTGAATGCTGGCTGTACCTGGCTCAGAACACAAGCTCTACTCAGGGCCACAGGGAAACTCAGTGGTGGTGTCAGGTGAGTTTTGTTTCTGGACATGAATTCTAATGAATATAGAATTATGAGCAGCAGAAAAAGCAGTCTTGTTTTTACTTAAAGTTATGGATCTGACAGCTGGAAGACAATGCAGAGCTGGTTATAATGCAGAGATTGGGTGTATCTACAGCTGGTCTGGCACCTTCTGCTTTTTCTGTTTCCTCCATTTCACTGCTTCCATCAATCACGACCTGTTTTATGTAAGAGAGATAATTTGTTGAAGATGAACTTCAAAATTAATACACCTAGACTGGTCCTACTAATGGGCATTTAGTATTAGACAAGGAAGAACATGAAGCTGCACAACAAACTGGGTTTCTACATCTCCCCTAAAAAGCCACAGTCATCTGGTAGCAATGCCAGAGTTATGGGCTGTAACCATCTCTAGGTTCCACTTTCTGCCTAGAACTGACATCGCCCGAGCAAAACTATAGAATTGATGTAGCATGTAAAATTTGGGTAATAGTGGTGAAAGAAGAGTTTTTTGGAGAGTGTCCTTGATTATCTTGTCCTTGAATATCTGCCAGATCGTTGCAATATGGGAAAAGAACAGAGCCCCATCTCAAATGCTCATGGCCCATCTTGCCACGCCTGCTGGTCCAGCAAATGAGATCAGGCCTCTACACAGCAAATCTTGCCACAGTAAATAATTCAATGTATTAGAATGCAATAAGGATATAAACATCTGCTGACAGATAGAAGGAAAATTGCTCTCTGTAGGGAAAGCCAAGAAACTTGGAGCAACTGTGTCTAGGCAAACTTTCTTGAAAAAAAAGTTTGTGTTACCCTTCCCCTTTGCCCCCATACATTAAAAAATCATAAAATATGAAAGGTGTTAAGGGTTATTGAGCATTCTAGGTTTTAGTCATTTACCATAGGTGTTGCTGTAATTGTGATGCATGGGGTGAAGCCTGACTCTTCAGTGACCATCAGGCTCTGGCTTTGTGGAGTGAGGGTCTTGTGCTACTGCTCTGGGTAACAACATAAATCATATTGGTTGACTTAAGTTGTGTTTTTCTCTTATATTGCTCTGGGCTCACTTTTGGTTTTGACTGTACTTGCATCTTCCCAGTTTTCATTTTTAGAGACTTATTTTCGTGCTGGGCAGTGACTGTATGTTGCAGTTCAGAAACCACGGGGAGCTTTGGCACAATTTGTCACTGCCTATGAGGACTGGAGCACCTACAGGTGTCAGTGGCTTGGGAGGAGCGAGGGTGGGGGGAAGGATGTGTGGGCTTGTGGATTCTGTCTGCCATGGGATGTATGGATTCTGTTGATTAAGACTGGAAGAATTGTCCTGTGTTATAGTTGAGTGGTGCTGGTTTCTCAGGCTACTCTGCTCATCAGCTTGTCAGCCTGACAAACTGTGTCTGCCACGTTCACTTCTGAATTCTCCTGGACTTGCTGTTCTCTCCAAACTTCTGTACCTAGGCAAGACCCCTTTGATTGGTCTAGTTCTCTTGAAATGAGAAAAATTTCCCACTGATTCCATTGGTAAAACAGAACCAAACTTTATTTTTGTAACTCTTGGCTGAAGGGTTAATTAAGTCTTTAAGAAGTAAATATAAGCAGCTCCACTGGCATGTCTGGGGCAAGAAAAAGTTGAAAATAAGCTCAATTATTTAGTGTCTGGTAGCTTTCACATCTGGCACATAAACAGCTCCTTTGGCTCCAGTCACGTTTTTACTAGATACAAAAGCTGTCTCTGACGTAGTCAGTGATTTTGAGCAGATTATTTAGGGTTTGACATGGTAACAGTGGTGTCAGGCAGACTTTAATCTTATTTCTGATACAAAAATCCCCCAGTGGCCTCTCTAGTAAGCACCAATGAAAAGGCTATCATTTTCTTCTGCTTCAGTGTTATCTTAAATACTTTCACTGTGATCATATGATGACCTTGCCAAGTATTTGAGAATTCCTACTTACAATATTTCACTAGAGAAAAAAAAACCTTCTACCAAAACAAAATCAGCTTCCATTAGTTGATATGCTTTTAGAATGTAACTTCTCAATGCTGTGTGTTCCTCAGTGTAGCATGTTAGCCTGTGGGTTGTTTTCTACAGGTCAGAATGTCTTTTGAGAGATCTTTTTTACTTCTAAGTTATGATTGGTAATTCCTCTACCCACTTGGTTTTAATCCTTTTTAAAAATCTTTGTTGCGGGTTATTTATTCTGAATCCTATATTGTTCTATGATAGAAAAGCAGGAGCTTGATCTTTCTAATTGGTGTAGGAATACCTGTGAGTTCTCTGTAGGGACACCAGTTTAAGTACTATAGTAGAAGCCCAGAATAAATTAATAATTCATGCCACCTGTAGCCTCTAGAGATTGGTTGGCCATTTACCAATTTATTTTTCCCTCTGATTTCCTTACAACCTTCACTACTTTTTAGGCCATTTTTTAAAAATTTGATGAGTGTTTTATAGGATAAGTGTATCTTTGATAGTACAGTGTTGGATGTGTGTAGAAATGTACACTGCTTGTTGAGTGAGATTCACTTTTGTGCCCTGACACTCCCACAACTCTCCATGTGTTTGAATGCTTCTCTCTCCTCCAATATTAATGAAATACTCTTGGTGACATGAAGGTTTCCTGAAATAGTGGCCAGATAATTCTCTGCTTCCATTTCACCCTTTCATGGCTTGCTTTATAACTTTTAGGTTCACCACCTCATAGAATTTTTTATTTACTAAGAAAATTGTGTTTTCTCTATTCTAGCTTGTGGGTTTTTTTTTTTTTTTTTTTTTTTTTTTTTTGCCTACAAGTTTAGTGGTTATTTTTTTTAAGCCAAACTTGTTGCGTGTCCTTTTTTTGCATCTTTAATTTTCCATAGTTGCTTATCCCCTTTGTCATCCAGCATGCATAATTCCAGAGCCCACAGGGAACAGCCTTCTCCAGGCCTGTGCATTCCCCTTGTCTGGGACATTACATGAGCACAAGTGAAGGGTGAATTTGGCACCTGATGTGGGTGAGTTGTACTTGACTCACTAAGTATCTGGGTGGGAGTTTATGCAACATCAAACCAGATGTGCTCTTGATTAAGTAAATCAAAGAGTTTTCTAGTTAGGACAGTCTGGTCTAGAGCCTTATAAAGAAAGATGTGATAAGGTTCAAGTATTTTCTTTTTACAGGGTAAATTAGTATTTTTTAAAGTAGGATACTTTACCAATATAATGAAGGAAACTCAAACACAGACTGCTAGGTCTTGATGAGAATGTAAATTGACTTGTTCTGCTTGGTGGAAAAGCCCCCTGACCCAAAACATGTCATTCCATCTGTCAGTATGTAGACACCAGAGGAAAAGAAAAATGAATGCTGTGGTTTTAGAGGAGTTACTTTTGGAATTGTTTATGTAGCACCTAATCTGTACCCTGGTTTAAAAGATAAACAGTTTTTTGCTTTACATCAGAGGCAAATAATTTCTTAAGTCAAAGGTAGGTAAATAAAATGTTATGGAAACTGTGCCTTGATTCTATTTTTACTTCTGTTAATCATCAAAGAAAGGCAGAATAACAAAATGGTATTACACTTTGGTTCATCATACTCCATTGTCTTGCTTGCCTTACGTCTTTGAATGGAACTGATGTGGAGCAGCTTTATGCTGCTCTTTCCTGTGTCTTGCTGATGGTGTTCAGTGTTGATTGTTTACCTGATGCATCCTACCTTTTGTTCAAGACTTTTCACTTCCTTTTAAATAAAGGCATGAAACAAATTAAAAAAAAAGGCCATTTAGGAAATACTTCAAATATATTCTACTGCACTTAGCAAAAACATTGAACAAACACTTGGATAAAATATTGCCTCTATCGTGAAGAATTTGTTTTTACAGAAATTATATCATTTAAATTTATTATTTCTAAAAGGTATAAATAACATTTTTCTTGCTTTTTTGTGACAAACTTCCACAAAAGAGAGAGAAATGTGTTCAGTTCTGGTGCAGTTTCTCAAAACAGCTGAATCTCAATGTGCATGATTTCCTTTATTAATTCCTGTTATTACACAAAAAATATAATCCAAAATGGTTTTACTTAACCACTTTGTACAAACATTTATCATGGTGAGATTTTGTCCTGCAGGTTATGTAATATTACAGGCATTCATGGCTGTTTACAGGACAACCATGCTGTCATTCTATCCTTGGAAGCTAAACCCCAATATTTACATGAACTGTGCTGGAATAATGGTCAAAGGTATAGCTCGTTTTTGAGGAGAATAGCATACCAGTCATGGCCTTGAGATTTACAGCTTAATCCTGCCATCTTCTTACAGTTGAACTCCAGCTTAAAACAAAGTTTATCTTCTAAGTGGTTGTTTGGAAGGAGATTCAGGCTTGAATTATCAAGCTACAAGCTTTAAACTGTTAGTGAGTAGATTGTGGAGTTTATCTTAGCATGTGTTCAGCACTAGACTAAAATATACTCAAACAGTCATTTTGCAGCCTTGGCAGAGCTTTTGTTTGGCCTGCAGCTACCTAGAACTCTGTGAAGTTTTATCTTACAAGACCTACAGGATGCATCTTCAGATATACTTCAGGATAGCACTTCAGCATGGAGGTTTTGTTAAAAAACTTCATTGGATTTTGGCAGTTGTTTAGTGGCTTCCAATAGAAGCATTGGTGCTTCCTTGCACTTTTCTTAACTCAGTATGACAATTTTAGCCTCACCTTGCAGAGAAATATTACAAAAATAGAGTTCAAGGGAAGAAGCATAACTGCTGATTTAACAGGTGGTTCTAAGTGGAAAAAACATATAACTCTGTGTTCCTATCCTATAAGCTGTGCAGCAAGGACATGTTAGTGGAGTTGGATGGATGGATTTTACTGTTGTCTCTAAAGGGATCTGAACAAAACTTTTATTCCAGAGCTTTTTAAGCAGTTATAGGAGGTTCTCTTACTTATGCCTCTTTCAAAGACTTCACTCATCTCATCTTACTCCAAGGGATAATAGACCCATTCACCAACAACCCTTTAAAAAAAGTTAACCAGATATTTGTGGAAAATATTATAGTGTAGAGGGCTTCGTGGTCAGTTCTAATATTCCTTTAGTTCTTCTTTTAAGGCATCAAGCTTGCAGCATTTCTGAAATACAATCACCTGCTTTTCTGAAGAACTGATTCTAGTACCTGATTGCATTTAAGTATGTCCATATGAATGTATGAGCATTCATTGAAAACCTTTTACCCTCATATTGCTAAGACTCCTTTCCTCCAATAAATTAACTTCAGAATTTTCCTGGATAACTTCACAGGTTATATTCAGGGAACTTTGATTTAAAATCTTAGACTAAGCCAGGAATTTGAAAGTAATCTGTGCAGTAGCAATGCTTCTCTTGCTGCATGCTTACATTTACTTTTTCAATCACTTGTGCAGGTCTTTGCTATTCAGTGAAGCATGTTGAGCATGCTAAAGGTTAACCCCAGGAATAAATGTGTTGCTGAATAAGGGAGATGATCTGAACTCCTGCCAGAACTTTGTAATTTGCAAATCCACCCTTTACCTGTGGTACTGATTTTATCACAGGATAGAACTAAAAATATCTCTCTCAGAAGGGAATATCCACTCTTTCATCTGCTCTAATGTAATTGCTTCAAGAACAAGTACTACTTTCTGCAAGTTGATGACCATCCTGTAGGTAATGAATTGATAGTGACTTCAATCCCTACTGGACACCTAAGGCTTCCACACAAGTACCACAGAATATTCTAATGGACACCCAGAGGGCACTACTCACTGGGGACTAAAAAGAAACTCTGAAATGGTTTGATCCTTTCTCTCCATGTTTTTAGGCAGCTTGAGGTGATTGTGCTCCTTTTGTGGGCAAGTAGCATTTCTTGTCATTGAAGTTTGGAGTTTAAAACTGTTATTAAAAGGATGGGAAAGAAAACATGACTTCTAAGGCCATAGTTGTTCCCTGTCCATCACAGCAAACTAATTAGTGTATTTCCATCCCCTTTGGAATGTGCTGTTCAGGTGATTTTTCCTTTTTTGCCTTGTAAAATAATTGCTTTCATGAATATGCAAGGTTTGGTCTTTAGCTGCTGAGGCCCCATTACAAAGTTCAGATACTTTTTCACTCTAAATATCCATTTTGCTTATCAACATCTTGTATGCAGTTTGTCAGTTCATATTATTCATCAACCAAATTTGCATATGATATTAGTTTAAAAAGCCCACAACAAGAAGTCCCCTAGGATACTCACATGAACGTTAAAGCAAATGTAATGCATCTGAGAGCATGCATTTTGAAGTGGTAAAGTCTAATTTTAATTACAGTGAGAGTGTATCCTGATATTTTTCCCCACTTGGACTTGATATGTATTTATAAAATGTGAAATAAAAGATTTAAATTAGGCATATAACTTTCCACCTTCACAAAATAAGGTTAAATGTAGTTATTCTGTGTGTGGACACTCCTATTTTCTTCCTTGTGCTCTGAAGCTGTCCTAAATGATTTCTGATATGTGCTGGGAAATCTTCTCTGAAGATAGAGCAAAACCAGATCTGCCTTGGTGACCCAGCAACGTTTTAAGCAAGACAATGGAAAGAGCCTATCCTAGACTCCCTACAGGCAGCAGCCTGGTTCTTGAAGATGTTTTCTCTGTGAGTAATGAGATCAAAGATTATTTGTGACCTTCCACAGAGACCAGAAAGCAGTCTGGGTCTGGGTCTGGCAACATCAGTGTCCAACAGGCTCAAATTGAAGTTCAAAAGCTAAGGTGGAGTTCTGCATGCATTTTTTTTCTGGTTTAGGTAGAAGAGGAAGAAGCTGAAAAATTGTGCTTCTCTTGCTTCCTGTGTAGGAAACCTGGGGTGCAACTCAGTGAGGAGTTTTCCTTTGTCACAATTAGCAGAAAGAAAGGGCTAAATATCTTTCTAACTTCTGCAGTCAGTGAGCTCAAGATTTATTTTTTGTGGTTGTCAGAGGTTCATGGTGAATTCTGTTCTGTCCATGCCAGGTATATCTTTCTACAGCTGTCTTTGTGATACTGGGTTTTGTTTGGTCTAGGATCCTTACTAACAAAGGAATAATGTAACAAATACTTGGAATTTTTGTCCCTGCTGTTTACTAGATTAATTTTTTTATTGAGTCTCCAGACACATCTGTCTAGCTCTGCTAAAGTGCAGTGTTTATAGTATGGCTGCAATTCTCATATTTTTGTGGCTTCTGTTTTGCAAATAGGGTGACACTGGTAGCTCATATGCAGTTTTCAAGTAATAATTTTACTCTGTGTGCATTCCAGCAAGTCTGGCCAACTGTATTTCCTCTGTGAGATCACAGACTACTGTGCAGAGCCTTCACTTCCTCCTTCAACTTGCTTTTATTTCTGCCTTTGTCTCTTCTGTTTTTAAAAAAACTGCTTTGTGAACTGTATTTAGTTTCTTAATTACTGATGATCACCACGTTTTTTAATGTATGTACTGTCCTTGTATTTTCTGCTGCAGACAAAACTAAATTTCAATTGCTGCAGATGTTGCTTCCTTCTGGAATGACTTTGAGTAGTGGCTGTCTCTTTACTGCCCTAGATGTATGGGTCAAAATCTGACAGTTATGAAAATGCCTTTTTTTTTTTTTTGATAAAAGTATTCTACCTGTAGCAAATTGAAAAGCAAAAGTGTTTGATCAACATGGTTTTGTTGATCAATGAAATTTCCATAATATCCTAGTTCTTGTGGTTTTGGACCAAAACATTTGACTTTTGACAGCCAGATACTTTTACTTTCTTGTTTATTTCACATAAGTGGTGTATGTTGGGAGGGAAACCATGACATATTGTCATTATTCAGGTAAATTCATAATATGTTCTGCTTTCAATTTTGCAAAAATAATTTTCATTTTGCATCTTTTTCTCTGAAAGTCCATTTGTTCTATGTATGAGAACAATGTGAAGTGTCCTTGTTGTGTGTAGTTAACAAAGGAATTATTTTCACTAACATTGAAAAATACCATGGTTTATGCAAGATCTTAAGTGTATGATCTAGTGTTTAAGAACTGGCTGAAGATTTGAGATAAGGTGGATCAATTTACCACTTGAGTGTGGATTTGCTGTTTGGATGAGGGCTGCTTCTGCTTCATTTCCTTACTGCAGTATGTTTACAGTGACACAGGGTGCTGTGATTAATGTTTGCCAGGTGCTCTAGAACTGCTGTGAAGGGAGACATCTAAATATTAACAGTACCCCACAGAGTGCTAGTGTATTGGAGAAGCAGAGAATCTGATTGTAGAAATGCTCACTGAGTCTGAGCATGAGTGTATGGCAATGTGCCTGCAGAAGAAGCATCTTCACATTTGATAAACCCCTCAAAAATGAGATTTCATAATATTTAAAAGGATAATGTGCTTATCTACATCATCTCTCTGTCTTGATAATGCCCAATAATCTCTTGGTCTGAGGGTCCTCCAGGTTAATCTGCATGTGGCAAAAAAAGATGCACCTCAATCTAGGTGAACACTGGCCATGAGACTTGAGCAAAAGGAACCTATATCCTTCACTCATATTTATGCCCCTCTCACATCTTCTGCTCCTTTGTGTAGTCACACCAGATCAAGTCCCCAGCTGTACGTAGGGCCTGGTGATATTGGCCCTGGGTAAGTGATGAAAGTCAAGGTCATTCACCTGGTCCTGTCTGAGTCCTCTGTGTACAGATACTTGTAGACCCTTTTTCCAAACTAGACCATGTCATTGCTCTGGAACACAGGTTTGCTTAGGTTTGTTATATGTTGTAGAAATTATCAGAGTGCATTTCTAATAGAAGAATACAATTTTTTCTATATAAAGTCCATGGTCTGGACCAGGAAATCATTAAAACTTTGAGGAAGTAAAATGGGCTCTTAGTATGTGTTTAAAAAAAAACCCAAAAGATAGATTGATAGCTCTGGCAATACCTCTGTCTCAGTAATTAGCTGAGAAATATTCCTGTGAATATTAGCTGTAGCAGAGACTTGCTAGATTAAATCTGAATTGTTAAATGTCCTTGAAAACCGAGGGGGGAAAAGTCTGTTGTCTTAACAAGCCCTTGGATGTATTTAACAGCTTTACTGTTGTGAATTGCTTCTAGAAGGCCAAATGACATGCCCAGGTATTTCCTTAAGAGCTTTTTCAGTTTCCTGAGTCTGGCATTTTGCAGTAGCATTGCTCCAAGCATTTAATTGGTCTCCCTTTTGTATATCTGGCAATTCTCTCCATTAGTTCAAACTTTGTGTTTGCATTACCTCCCACTCTCAGTAACAGGAGATGTATATCTGCAAATACTTTTATTTTTTAATTTTATTTTTGTTTTTACTCCATTCTTGCATGTTAAACCACTTGTGAGACTCCAGAGCCAGTCAGGCCATTTCTACACCCTAGTGCTAGCTAATCTTGTGCTCTTTGGCTGTGAAAATTTCATATTTGGGCAGAATAACTTGGCAGAATTATCAAGCATGTTGACTGTGCTCATATTCAGCTGTGGAAGTAATCTCACACAGAGAGGCATGGTTTCATGGCTGCTCTGGGACCTGGAACTATCAGCACCTGTTTATACCTATGGAAAAACTTGTGAAAGTCTGCACCGTTCTTCATGGGCTCAGTATTAAATCCTGTGGTGGCAATGCCCAAAGCTGCAACTTTGAACACAACCTTCTCTCTGAAAATGCTTCTCAGATTTGTTCTTAATTAATGTCTTCAAAGTTGAAGTTTGCCACTTTCTCAGTGAGCTCATTTTGCTTAGGTGTCTGCCACTTAGCTCAGTAACATTAAACGCTGCTGTCAAAAGCTGATTGATTGCTGCTTTCCATGAAGTTGGACACAGGCCACCCACTGGGTGATACTTGTGCATTTGGTGCACTTTTCCATGTTGTTCTATTTCTGGCTCCTTGATGATAATTTCTTGCTTTCTTGTCTGCTTCTCTAGATCTGTGCAGAGCTACTGGAGCTACACAGATTAAACCCTCATTAGACTGCCTCCCTTATATATTCCTCACCTCTGGATCCTTCTGAACTTTTTTGTATGCTGCATTCCTAAAGGTTTTTTTCCTCCTTTTTATTTTAGCCACAATATTTTGCAAAACTGTACAACAGAAAACAAATATGCTGCCAAGTGGAATGCAATGCTCTGTGAATGGCACAGAGAGCATGGGACCTGGGGAGTCTTGTGTGCCTTTCTGCAAAACAGCAATGGCAGCAATCAGGGATGTCCTGCAGCATCTTCCAGCTTCTCTGGGGATGGTCTATGAGCTTTCCATCTCAAAGGCTTTTTTCAAGGTTTCTACATTTTCTGTTACAATTTTCTCTTAAAGAATATGCCTGTATGATAAAAATGGAGGATAAGTTGCCTTTATCTCTCATGGAGCTGTTTATAGAGGAACAACTTTGCCTTTAGGGGAAAAGTTCCATCTGGACAGTGGGTGCAGTTAGAGATTGTTCACTTGCATGCTGGAAATTGGTTTCACTGGCTTTTTTACTGTCCCCTTTATATTCCAGCAAGAGTAGGAGATTGATAAAGGTCCTGTCTCTCATTGTGTGAACAAGCTGGATGCCACATGGATGTTGCTTTAAAAATATCTGCAAAGACTTCAAACGAAAACTTAGATTCTTTACCCTGAGCTCCAAAGGCCATGTCTTTTATCAGGAAGAGGCTCCTCTCACTAGAGGCAGTAAGTTTAAAAAATTTATTCAGATGTTCATAGGAAAAAAACAGCACCAGAAAGCTATAAGTTCATGAGTTTGCTAAAACTCACTACAATGAGGGTGGAAGTGATCACGGTAAACTACATCTGAATGCAGTGTTCTGTTTCTACTCCTTTAAATTGACTTGGCAAAGATATGTGATAGTCACTATTAGGATAAAATTATGTGAAGCAGCTGCACTGACTGAAGATTAATTATCCTTTACACTGCTGACATTAACCCTACCTGTCATCAGGGCAACGAGAGGAGTTGCCTGCTCATCATGTCATTTTGTGAACACATTTACTACCACTATGTTATTTTAAATTATCGTAAAACATGAGTGAAAATGGAGACTGTCACTTGTGGTTTTCTATCAACACTTTATGATGATCAAAAATCTTAGGTTTTTAAAACAGAGGGAAAATGCTAGTAGTCATCAGTTAAACTTTGGGGTTCCCACAGGGCATGTGCACCTTTGATACCCTGTAAGTGACTTACTGAGGTGAATCTGAGATTGTGTCATAAAAAATCCCCAAGACCAGAAAGCTAATTCTGCTTTCTATAGAAATAGAAAGAAATAACTGGTGTGCCTTGAAGAGACTAGGATGTCTTGCTAGTTTCATTGAAAGGCTGCTTTAGTTTCATTTTTCTATTTATCTGTTCCAATAATAATCATGAGGTAAATACTTACCCTCAGGGCTGGACTGCCCTAACAGAAACCAGGACTTGGCCCAAGGTGAGGCACAGAGCTGCCCTGTGGGTCTGCTGTCATGCACTCAGGTGAGATGAGTGTCTGTCACTCTCTGGCTGTGCTGTCTGGCTCCAGACCTCTGAGAAAGATGTGTGGGTTGTGGGAGCTCTGCTAGTGAAAGGTGTCATGCTGGCAGCCTGGGGGTGGAGAGTCCTGGGCCTCTGCCAGCCTGCTGACATAATATATTGAGGAATGTTACGCTGATTCTTCCTGTGCTGTGGGGAGAGTATCCAGGGCATATCTCCAGATAAAGGGAGGGGGGAGGCCAAAAAGGGCTCTCTAGGCTTTGAGACCTCCATTGCAGGACATGGTGTCTTTGCTTCTAAAACTTGACCACCGTTTTCTAGAGGTTAACACACTGGACGGGTGGGATTCCATCCAGAGGGACTTAGGCTTGAGTGGTGGATCTGGAAAAAACCTCCTGAAGCTCAACAAGGCCCAGGGCAAGGTCTGGCATCTGGGTGGAGGCAGTCCCAAGTACAAACAGAGGCAGGGTAGAGCATGGATTGAGAGCAGCCCTGAGGGAAGAACTTGAGAGTGTTGATTGATGAGAAAGTCAGGATGACCTGGCAATGTGCCCTTGCAGCCCAGAAAGCCAACAGCATCCTGGGCCTCATCAAAATCTGTGTCACCTGCTGATCAAGGGAGGGGATTCTGCTGCTGTTATCTTGGGAGCTCCAACCTGGAGTTCTGCATCTAGCTCTGGCAGGGAGAAGATGGGTAAGAAGGATGGGGATCTGTTAGAGTGGGTCTAGGGGAGGACCAAGAAAGATGCTCAGAGGGCTGGAGCACCTCTTCTATGTAGGCAGGCTGGGGGAGTTGAAATTGCTCAGCCTGGAGAAGATGAGGCTCTGGGGAGAACTTAGAGAACCTTTGCAGTATGTAAAGAGGGTTCCAAGAGAGCTGGGGAGGGACTTTTCATGTGGCCATGTAGTGGCAGGACAAAAGGTCTAATGGGCCTAGGCTGACAGAGGGTAGATTTCACTTAGATATTAGCTAGAAATCCTTTACTGTGAAGATAGAGACACTGGCAAAAGTTACCCAGAGAAGCTGTGGGTGCCCCATCCCTGGAACTGTTCAAGGTCAGGTTGGGTGGGGCTTTGAACAGCTTCCTCTAGTGCAAGGTGTCCCTTCCATTAGCAAGGAGTTTGGAACTAGCTGGTCTTTGAGGCCCCTTCCAATCCAAACCATTCTATGAATGTTTTATAATCCCATAGAATTCCCAGTAGGAAGTGGGAAAGTGGCAGTGTTAATATGAAATGAACACATAAGCTCTCTCTATAAAAGTAATGCTAAATTTTCATCTCCTCTGTCAATTTTAACATGATTTTGGGGCGTTTTTCACTGTTAAATTCCCATATGGGATGTTAGAAATGTCATGGGCTTTGAAATTTGCTCACTAAAACTTCTCCCTGTAAAGAGAAGAAAAACATTTGTTTGTAGAAAAATAGCATTTTTAACTTCTGACAGGCTGGAGTAGCCCATTCCCTAGTTTGCAACAGTGAGCTAATTAGAATATGGAAACCATGAAGAAATATCAAGTGTTAACTTGATTAAATTGGAAATGGGGCTGCCCACCTGTTCATCTAAATATAAGTGACTCTGCAACATGACCCGACAGTCGTCAGAGGTGGTAAAGCCAGCAGAAACTTCCACTGAGCCCTGGCTTGGGCTGGACTCTCGGTCCATGAATGAGAGCAAGCCAAGGAAGGGAGAAGCCTGCAAGAATGTCTTGGCACTGCTTCCTGGCTCCCACGGTGACCTTAGATACATATCACTTTATGTAATATTTTTTTCAAATGTGTATAGTCAGCTCTAACAGCTTGTTGATCCCAGCTAAGCTCTTTGGCTTGGCTCTGCTGTCAAATGTTCTTGTTTGCCTGGGTCTAGTAAGCTGTGTGGCTTGAAGCTAGGGGAGCTTCCTAAATATTATGGAAATAAACTCAAAAGCTCCACTGTGATTACTTGTTGAAACAGCTCTTGGTGCACCAGGATTCCCTGATGCTGAGGAACTAAATGGCTTTGACTTGGTGCAGAACCTTGGCAAGCAAATCTGCCTCCAGATCTTATCTAGTGCTAGAGGTGTCTGACAGAAGTTCCTTTAAACAACTTCACACCATCCTTCTCAATAGAATTGAATCTGTGTAATCCATGTGAAATCTTTTGACTCGGACATTGAATCTCAATTCTTCTCTCTTAGTGGGTGACAGTCACCATCCTAGTACTACTAATTAGCTATTTGAGTCCTGACACAACTTCTGTGGATGGCATATATGCCTATTGCATCTCAAAGCAAAGCTTTGAAGTGCTCTTGTTAATTCCACACATTCCTCTCAGCCACATCTACTGTGTTGCTGTCCTGCAGCTATCTTCCTCTGTTCTGCGGCTTGTTCCCTGAAAGACAGGCTTATTTCTTCTTGTGCCTAACATATGCATTTTTTGTAGGGCTACCAAGTGTTAAATATCTGCTTTGGTGCAGTAATGCTATGTTCTTGCTGTAACTCTGCCTCACTGCAGTGATCCTCCCTTGCTTGATCTTGAGCCTGTTAGGGTGCACTGGCCAGCAGCTTCTTTTTGAATATGCGTTATTTCCTTTCCCAGGAGTCCTAATTTGAAGAAGCAGCCCACCTTCTAATGATAATATAGAGCTTGACTGTTGCTTGCAATTAATGGTGTGTTGACATTGAAAATCTGTCTTCACTCCAATTTTATACATTTTATTTATATACATCATATATTGCATTTGTTGCTGAATTAAAAACAATGTTCCTAATGACTTCCATGGCAATTTTGAAATAGCTGTCTATATTGCATAAATAACAAGCTTTTCAGCTCAGAAATGATTTACATCTTCCTAAGTTGCATGATTTCTTTGTTAGGCTTATTAAAAATTCTCAAAGGGCACTTTATTTTTACCTCCCTTCCCTTTCCCTGCCATTGTATCTGTAATTCAGTGCTCTCAGAAGCCACAGGGGAATGGCAACCCTTCACAAGCAGCCAGGCTGACAATAAGTAGTGCTGGCTCCAAGTCCTACCCCTTTGCCTTTGCTACAATTACACCTTGCCTCTGCTCTGCAGTATCCTGCTTTGTTCCTGGACCTCTTCTAAACAGGAATTAAGGACGTAAAAATGAATTGTGCAAGAACTCTCCTTTATAGTGATTTTATGCTGTGGGGAATTCTGTTAGAGATTAGCTTTTTGGGCCATAAAACTTCTTTCAAATCTCTTTTAAGCTGCATGTGAATTCCAGTTTCCTGAGGTAAATAAATACAAATTTCCAATCCTGTTCCATCCACCTGCCAAAACTGGCTCTATAAGGGCAGCCAAATTCTATTATTGGTTTACACTGGTGTGGATCTTCTGACGTTAAAGGTTGAATCTGTGTAACTGAGAGTGGAATTTGGCTTGTGGCCTTGGTATCTTACATGGCATGGGTGAAAGCATACAGTTGAGACCAGAGATAATAAGGTGGGGGCTGGTGGGGGAAGTGATGGGAAAAAAGGGTTCTAAAAAGGGCTGTATACAGGCATGTGAGCATAGGAGTTTGTGTAAATGCTCTGATTGCTTATTTCTTCTTTGCTTATTAATAAGCCTGCATAAACTCCTTATATTAAATAAAATATATTTGTATTTTTCGGTTTTGAGTTATCACTTCCTTCCAGCAGGATAACTATGTTTTTTTGGAAGTCTTTGACAGTATGTGCATGAAAGCCAGTATGTTAATGTTTTTCTGTAACATGGTGAATGTTTGGGTGTCAACTTTGCCAGTTTGTGCAGTGTGAATCCCCACTTGGTAGTGGTTAGAACTGAGGTTCTATTATAATAGAGAATTGTGAGAAGTAACTGCTGCTTTTCTCTTTCTTGCTGACTTTCTGTTCCTATGTTCCCTTTTTTGTTTTTTACATCTTTAGATGATCTCATCATCTTTTCAGCAGAATGTTTCTCTGTTCCACCAAGAAACCCCAGTAGCTTTTTTCTTAAGGTTATTTTAGATAATGTTAGGTGCTATGAGTTTGAAAAACTCAATTAAAAAAAAATTAATAATGGTTTCTTAGAGAAAAAATATTTTGGCTATGGAAAGAAGACTTGTGTATAGAAACAATTTAAAGAAATAGCACTGCTTTATTCTGGAGAAAATAGAGAATAGTAGGAATGGCCACCTAATGATAATTTTAGGGCGGTAAATTCAGTTTTCACTTGCACTGTTTTAAGTATGAAGCAACTCCATTGAACCAAAAGGAACTGATATTTATGTGCTGATAGTCTCTTTGCTGTTGACTTTCTTTACACGTTTACTGGTGATT
The DNA here is from genome assembly GCF_027477595.1 of Haemorhous mexicanus. Lineage (NCBI taxonomy): Eukaryota > Metazoa > Chordata > Aves > Passeriformes > Fringillidae > Haemorhous > Haemorhous mexicanus. The sequence continues at coordinate 10,636,512 of NC_082350.1, read as the reverse complement.
TTGTCACAAAGCTCAGCAATTTTGAACAATGTCCGTGGGAAGAGAGGGTTGTTCTAAACTATAATGTAAGGGGACATCCAGGGCCAAAGTGGTTATCTGTGTGTTGAGTACTGTTTGTCAGAGCACCAAAGTTCTTTGATAGGCAGGAGAGTGATACCTAATATAGTAACTGGAGCAGGTTCTTGGCCCAGTGGAGGAAGGGCTGCATTGTCCATGTGGAAGTCACTTGAAATCTATGGAGTCTTTCACAAGTGGACTGAACACCATTTCTCTTACCCTCTTTGTCCAGCATTGAAGATTAGAGTCAGTCCCAAGGTTTTAAAAATATGAATTGTGATTTCACATGGTGTCTTGGTGAGCTTAAATCTCAGTGGATCAACTCCTGCTTTTGTTTTGGCCTCGAATTTTTGTCGTTTGGTATTTGAAAAGTAATTGCTTTCATTAGGGCTTTTTTTCTGAGTCTTGTGCTGGTACAAAAATCTGTCTTTAAGTCTGAAATTAATTTCCTCAAAAATGTTATTAGGGTGTTTCTGGATTTGTGGGTGTTTAGATCAGATTGTTAATAAATTTGCCTTAGAGGCTGTTTTAGATTCCTTTGGGACATCAGAATTTGGGATTGTTATTAGATGTTTCCTGTCTGATTCTGAAAGAGGGGAGGAAACTGAAAACAGAAGGGAATACTTGAGGGAACAGCTGTCCTAATAGTCCCACATGATTTCCTCTGAAAACCTGGCTGTCCAGACTCTGAGATGGATGAACATCTTCTGTTTTCTGAGCCTGCCTAACAAAAATGGTGAATTGTGTTGGGAAACAGCAAAAGCTGGATAATTCTGCTAGGAATGAGGAAGAAAAAGGCCGGGTCAGAGCACCAAAGCAGGCTTCAGCTCTGCTTTTCAATGGCTACTGTACAGAGATTTTCTAAAGTTCTGCCTCCAGTCCCTGGTGTGTTACAGGAGATGTGCAAGAAGAGTGGCTTTTTCTGTTGGTTTGGGTTTTTTTGTTCTTGTTTGTTTTTTTTTTTTCTTGATCTTCTCTGCAAATTTTATGCAGTGCTGTAATCCTGTGCTTTTTGAGGAAAAAGTTCACATTTCAATGGACACAGAGTTACTGGGTGGGCAAAGGTCTGACTACATTAAAGATTAAACTATTGGGACCTTGATTTTATTTCTTGATAGACATAAAATATTTAAACAACACAAGAGTGACTTCTGCATGAATTATTCCTCTCCTTATCTGTGAAGCAGATGTCAAGACCTAACCATTCTGTAGTGTTACATAGCACACTTGGGCTTTTTTCCTTCTATTTTTTCATCAGCATGAGCTTTGTTTTAGGTCAGTAGTGAGGGTATGAAATCAGGAGATAAGCAGGAATGATGTGCATTTGATCAGTACCTGGCAAGTAACAAAATTCTGGCTTATGCTATCGAGCAGGGTGACAAAATGGCCCTCACTGGCATGAGAAATCCTGTCCTGGGGAAGGCTGATGTCTCTGCAGCTCAAGGCTCCAGCCCAGGGAAGGTGCAGGGCAGTGGCCAGTGGAGTAAGAAGGGGATGTGGGAAGGTGCTGGTCCCCAGGCTGTCCTGGGGCTGGCGGCGCACAGCAGTAACTTGATCTTTGGGGAGTGGGGCTTGTTTGAGAGCTGACACTATTGAAAGGTTACACACTGCCTCAGCTGGAAAAATATGACATTGAGAAAATCATAGCAATGATTACTAGAAAAACTGTACATTCCCCCTCTTACTAGTTTCTGCAGAAAATTTGGTGTTCAGACAAAAAAAAGTTTCTGGAGAGGTGATTAGATTTAAAAGGCAAGAGAGGACATGGGAGATCTTGTTTCAGTATCTACTGAATAATCATCACCTTATAACTTATTGTGGGAGTTTTAAAGCCTATGTTTATGGAGGAGATGAAGAGTAGCAGAGGTAGTGTGAAGTGTTATGATGTTTTGAATTGTCTATCTAGTATAGATTTTTAGTTTTATATTTTTAACTGATGGTTTCTTTGGTATTAAGGCTCAATTTAAATATGGTGTAGTGTCTAAGTCTTTTAAGAAAATCTGTAGATTTATATAACTTCTTAGTGCAAAACAATGGTTTCTCCTGTATAAACTATGACTGAAGATACTGGTGTGTATTAAATGATGAGCAGGACAACATGGGAATCAGGAGAATGAATGTGATCTTAATGGAAAAACTGTGGGGCATGTGCAACACTACTCACAGGTTTCCTTTGTTAAGCTTTGTATTGTAATGGATACCTGGTGCCAAGGAAACGGGTTGCTGCTGCCTCCACAGGATCAACTCACAACTAATAAGTGAGCCCCTTCATTTTCCTTCTGTGGGGCTTTATTTTTTTTTTTCTTCCAGCTCTCTGTTCTCTCCTTGTATATTCTTTTTTTTCTTTAGCTGTTGAGATAAATGAGAGCATGAACTATGCAGACAAAGTATATCAAGCAGACTTAAAACTTCTGGAATAACTGTTTACAGTGTCAGGCTCTGCTTTCATGTATAACTCATACTCAGGTGTGAAATGCTAAATGGCTTTGTGTAAGAATCCTACTATTGTTAAAACCAGGGAAAGCTTTGCTATGTCCTCTTTTGTTATAAAATTGTCTTGTCTTTCTTCTCAACTTTCTGGTGACTTCAGTAAAGTGTTCACCAGGTAACACAGCTGCAGGGAAAGCTTTCCTAAGCTTGTGAAGTTGATAATTTGTCTTGTAGAAAAGTATTATGACAAATGATAAGGTAAGCTCCATGTCACTGCTTGCAAAATTTGAATTGCTGCAAGCAAAGCATCCAGCAGAGCTGCTGAATAGGATGGTGTAAGGCTTGGCACTGCTGATTTTTGCAAGTTTTGCCAGGCTCTTTCGTGACTTTTCTTCCTATGTTATGAATTTTGTCTTTTGCAACTCTCTTAGAAATAAATGGGAAATTAAGTAGTGAGCAGTGTTGTTTTAGCTGCCTTTAGGCTGCTGAGCTGCTAAGCAACAAAAAGACCTTTTGAAGTAACTCCTTTAAAATCTCAAATATTTAAACTTTTTTGTCTTGTTTTAGATTTAGGGATAAGGCAAGGAGGAAGAGAGAATCTAAGCCTCTTCTCACAACCATATAATCTGCATTCATCTGTTACTTTCTTTTAGAGTAAGGGGACTATGGCACAACCTTGGACAAAATGTCTCAGTAGCTGGGTGGCTAAGGATTTGGTGAGAATAATATTTCATTTGATTCATTGTATAGAAACAGTTACTGTGTGCAAAGAATCATAACCCACGAGGGTAGTTCTAGTATTAGGCTTAAATCTCTTTTGCCAAAACTGTCATCTTTTGAACAGGTATTTTTTCCTGTATATTGGCATGACATAATTAAGCAATAAATCATAAACATTTTTAATTGAGTTGAAAAGTTTACTGTTGAAAAAAGGGATAAGAATTTTTTCTAATGGAAAAAGCTTTTTGGATCTATTTTGCAGTTGAGATTGAGTTTGTTAATTGAGATTAAAAACTTTTAGTGGCAAATTTAAGTATCCAGGAGTTTAAAATAATACATGAATTATTCTTAAAGAGATATACTTTAATTTTTCATAAACTTTTAATCATGAATGCAAATGCACATAGATGAATTTGTACATTCTGTACAACTTGTCATTCAGTATAAAAGATTATGCTGCTGGCAAGGTAACTTTTCCCTGCAGCTGGAATACAATAAGGGTTTTATTTGTTTGTGACATGAATTTTGACTGATTCCAGGGACCCAGTTTAATGACTGAATTCTGAATCTCTTGGTACTGTAAAGAGTCTAATCTATAACAAGCCCCTATGAAACAAAACCAAGGTTCAAAATAGGAAGCTTTCTAACTTAGGTCAGTATCCTAAACATCTAGTTGGCTCAGGGAGTTGTTAATATAGTTGCTTTCATCTGTAAGTGACTAGTGTGACTATTACTAGGCTTGATAACATCTAAAAACTGTTGGCATGTGTGGAGTAAGTTTGGAAATCTCAGCTTTTCGTGCACAGGTACGCATGGTGCAGGAGCTGTTTTCACAACTGGCAGTTCTGTTGCCATTTGTGTTGCACTGAGTGGATGAAAATAAGCACCCTGCTGGCCTCTGGATGTCATTCCTTGAGTCAGGCCTTAAAGGCTTCAGTGAGGGAGTAGTGTGAGCTCCCTCTGTTTTGTACCCATTTGGGAATCTCCACCTCTAAGGCTCTGGTTAGGCATATGTCACATGATACCTAAGCCAGGGATTCCCTTTCCCTGATGGAGTATTCCAGCAAGGGAATCACATGGATTCAGGAGGTCAAATACTTAAAGCAAATGCCAGAGCTTTTGGCAGATTAGGCTTTTTGCAAAGGCAGCTGGTTTTGTTTCCTTCCTGGTACTCATGGTTGGCTGGCACCCCTCTTCCCTGGGAGCACCAGTAACACGAAGTAGACACTCCTGTGATTTTAGATCCAGTCTCTATCAAAGTTGGTAGCACTGGCAATTTAAGGCCCTTGGTTTCTCAGCCTGCTAGTATTTTTAGGAAGCTGATGGAATTTGGCTTGTCATCTAATGTGTTGATCCTTTGCCAAATGTCAGGTCCCCTGACCAGCCGCCCAAGTCCCTCTACCAACTGTCACCCTGCCCTGCAGAAAGTGCAATGCCATGGAGTCAGCTACTCAGTGAAGGATTAACAGCCTCTGCCAGCATGCTCTAATTAAACAGCTATATACACAACAGCTGGGAAAAATTCATCAATCACACAATGTTTATTATTGGAATTAAAACACCTTATAACTAATGCATAGATTTGCATTGATTAGCATATCCTGGAAGGAACAAGTGGTGCCAGCTCCATGTGTCTGGGCATTTTGAATGTTTGTATCACTTGTACTGTCACCCATCTGCCTCTGGTTTGTTAACCATAGTTACAGGTTGATCAGCTTTGCAGCTAGTCAAGGTCAACATCTGTAGAACTGTGATGCTGAACACTACAAGGAATTCTAAATTTGCCTTGTCACGTGGTCTGTGCTACATTTGTGTTTGTCAGGCACGTGAACAGGACTCTTGGTTTAGTCACACTTGAGCAAATCAGTAGCAATGCAGCAAATACTAGATTAGTTGCAAAGACTTATAACCATGGTTAGTTTATAAACAAGCTCAGTTTTTCTCTGAGCATTATGCTTTTTAATTGCCAGTGGTGCAGTGGTGTGTGTCCTTTTGTAATATGGGATGGCTATGTGGCAGTTAAACCACTGGAAAACTTAATATATGAAACACTTTCTAAGCCTTTGAAGATGGTCATATAAAAATATGCTCATGTGCACTCACATTTGTATGTATTCAGTGGCTTTTTTTAATAAGAGAAACATCTTTGCCTGATTCAGAAGCAAATTTTTCTATTCAGCTTATTTTTCTAAGTCAGCTTCTAGGTTCTGAACCCCATGGTCTTCAGTGGTCGTGAAATGGTACTTAGAGAATCATGTGCTTGGTAAGCTGGTAGTAATTGCTTTTCCTTATCTAAAAAAAAAGAGCTTGAAAATACTGACTGGCACTGATAGAGTTTGAAAAATGTCCTGTAGGTATGCTGACAAAAATCAGGTTACTTGTGAATGAGAAAAAATGTATTGCTTTAATTAAATTAAAGAAAATGGTATCTAGTCCTGGAATATTTTTGACACAGTAAGCAGTGGCATTTGTATTTGTCTGTGGTAGGTTCTTATTCTGCCTTTATCACAGCAGAAATATGGTCATTGTGGAGGAAGTCTACTGGATCTCTTTTAAATCATAAAATTAAAACTCAGTATTAAGTGCAGGGATCTGCATCTAAATATCTGACTCCAGAAAGATAAGATTACCAGCCAACACTTCATGGCTGGAGTAGAAACTGTTTTTGTTGGTATTTTAAATTAACTTTCAGGTTAAACCTTGGATGTTGCCCACAGTGTGCAGACATTTGATGAGGCATTATAACAAATTCTTACTACTATATGGTTAAGAAAAATAACAGTTTTAATTAATAAGTCTGACTTCTCATTCAAGATGTGAAGACAATAAGTGTGTCTAGAGAAGAGCCAAGCAGAATTTTTTCTTTTTCTCACCTCATGACTTGGCATTCATGACTGCTGGTGTTCATGAGGGAATTCAGGAAGTTGAGGAACCCTTCCTCAAAGGGGTGTGGGGACTGAGTTCATTCAGCACTGTTGTTCTCTTTCTTTTGACAGGTCCTTTGCTACCCTTTGAGCACAGCCCAGAGTTTTGAGAATACCAAGATGAAGACAAAGAATAATTCCAATGAGTATTTCAGAGATTCTGCTGTCAGATGTTTTTCTGCTTTCACACAGGCTCAATCCTGACATGACTGTTGACTTCAGTAAAGGTAAGATGATATACTTGTTTTGTTGTTTTTTCTCATGAACAGACTGGATATGTCTTTAGATTTGCCACAAAGTACTACTGGGATTGGCAGCAGCAAGACAAAAAAATCCACAAAACAGCAAACTGTTTATTGATGCACAATGTGCACAATGTAAATGCTTTGTGTCCGTTGTGACAGCTGATGGAGATTGAAATGACAGCCAAGCAGAATCTCCACTTCCATGGACAGATATACTGGCACAACGTGCCCTGGTATTTAGGTATATTCACTTCCCTGCCCTGAACCAGGAGGCACTTGCTTGACTATGGGTGAGGCAGATTTACTAATAGCTGCACTTAGATTTTGTGCTCAAACTATGGTAATTTATTTCTGACATTTCCTCCTGAAACTGCTCCACCACACATTCATGTGTAGTGCAGGGTGTCAGTCCTGAACCTGGTGCATTCAGCTCCAAAGGCTCCATGTGTGTTAGAGGATGAGAGAGGGGGGTTTTAAAATGTCAGCCTTTACTGCACTGAAGGGTTTGACTTTAATGCCATTCTTGCAATATTTCTTCTAATTAAGAAGAGTGAGGAATACTACTAATTCAGCAGTAAAGTTAATTAGCACAGACTATAAATGTTTATTTGTTTTTTAATAGCAACAAATGCATTATAAATTACTTCTGTGTTCATCTATTGTAAAATCCTGCTGTTAGAGTAATTTGTAACATAGCTTTTTCTTACAATAGTTGTGGGCATTGCAAAAGCATGAATATGATTTTGGTGTTGATTGTGGAATAACCACGTTAAGTCTTAAACCTGCTAAATTCTTAACTAGCTCTGCAAAAAAGATTAAAATAAATTTCATGTGTATTGATGGATATTGAACTGCTTAATGTAATCTTTATTTACAACCAGAAACCTGTCTTTGCAGGCATTTCAAATCTGAAATAGATATGTTTCTCCTAAACACAGATTTATTACATCTAAACTCTAAGAACTTTATGATATTTCTTGGCTTTTGAAATAAGTGTGAAAGTAGAACTTTAGTTTTATCTGTTAGATTGACTGGAATGTCACAGATGCTTATGGAAACTTGATAGCAAACTTTAATCTTTATTTATTGGCTTTTACCATATTTTTTGGTAGCAAGTACTGTTTTTATAGCATTGTAGGTGTTACCTAATAGTTTCAAAGTGAATATTGGTGAACATTTGAAGTAAAATATTGAAATCTTTTTACTGACCCCTAATGCCATTCTGCAGTTCTTACTTTTTGAGGTAGCACAAACCTGGAATGAAAAGATGCCTTGTAGTCCTGTTTCATTCAGGACAAACACTTTGTACTGCACTTAAGCTCCCATCATTTCAGATGGGATTAAGAGATTCAGGTTTAAGACAAATGTAATGAAGAGGGAAAATAACATGCAATTTCTGCTGAGAGGTGATTTCCTTAGAGGGGTGTCTTTTAGAGGAAGATAGAGAACTGAGAGCCAGTTTGGATTTCTAGAGTGGGAACCTTCAGCAGATGTGGAAGACAGAGTATTTTGAAAATTACTAAAAGAGGGCTGGTTTGGGGGAATGGAGGCATTAGGTGCAGACAGAAAAATTATACATACCTAACTCACCTAACACTAGAAAAATGAGAAATTGCCATCTCATACTGTCTTTTTTTTTTTTTTCCTTTTGTTTTAAGTCAACTTTGTCCCTTGGGTGTTATGAGAGAGAAATCTTGACTCTTAATACTGTAATCAATGCTATCATCTTTTCTGCAATTCCAGTATTTTATAGTCTTTTCAGTCTTGATGCTGGTCAAACTTTATTGAGCCACCTAAATTGATTAAGGTTTTTCCAATTTTGCAACATCATCTCTAATACAATGAATCTGGTGACATAACCATCTTCTCAGTGTTATTTCTGACTCAAGAAGAAAATTGGGAAGATTATCCAGCTGTTGATAGGGTGGCTTCTGTATTGGCGATATTCCCATGGAGAAAAAAAATAGTGTATGGAAAGCCATGAACTCTTTCTTTTTTGGGAACAAGAGGAACAAAAGCCTTATATGCACACTCAGATATACTGTTGGAGACACTGAAATGTCACCACAAAGGCTGGATATGATTTACTTGCATAGCAAAAGGTCTTCTGGGGAGTTGTGACTTTGGTATGAAAATCAGAGAATCTACTGCACATTTTTCAGGCTATTCTCTGCATAAAGCATGTGTTTTCTGAGCATTTCTGAGTAAATATGTTTTTTCTTTAATAAGTGTGTTTCTAACACATATGATTATTTTTGAACTTCAATCTTGGCTTCTGAATGCACTATGTATAACTTTGGTTTCTGCAGTAGTTCCCAGAAAGGAGTTACTTGGTTGCTGCAGAAGTTGTGTCTTAGTGAGGTTCTCTTTTATTAGTCATTGTCTGCTTTATACTTTTCACAAAGGTATTTGCAAATGTCTCATTAAAACAACAGTTACAAAAGAGTGGAAAGGTGGTGTCTGATCTAACCCTCAGTGAAGAATCCTGGACTGCAGACTCATAATGAATTAATTCCAAGTGGTGTAAAATAACCTGTAAAGCTATGGGTTATGTTTTCTTAGATTTAGAAGACTAGATGCAGCTCTGACAGAGGCAAAGTTGCTTCACATTTTCTTGGATGGTAAAAAAAAAATCCCTGGAGTTTGAGCTGCATTTAGTTTGAATATTGACATTGGACTGGTGAAGGGGATTAGGGGAAGAGGACCAGAACACAGTGATAGGCAATTTTCAGACCCCTACCAAAGGCTGATTTCCTTTTCTCCAGCCTTAAGTGAATATCTGGGTCCTTAGAAAAGGGTTTAATTTCATGAAGAAGAAAAAGTACTCACTGATCTTAAAAGTTGGTGTGTGTTACTGAGGAAAGCTTGGGGCAGTAGGTAGGTTTGAGGTAGACTTTTAAAAATCAGTGTGCTATGAGCCTGCTTTGCTCTTCATGTAGTTATCTCTGCATTTTTGCAATCAAGAGCTTTTACTAATCAATGTGTTGATGGCAAAGTCAGTTGAATTTCTATGTCCTGGACTGTTTGTGTTGCTGGGCCCTAAAACAACTCATGCAGGAATGTTGTTGGTCTTTGTCTTTCATGTAGAATGCTTGGCTCACCATTCACAGAGTTAGAATGGTGGCTAATAATCATCATATGATACCTTGGGTATAAAATGTGTGTATCTAGATATTTCTGACCTCCAGGCTCTGTTAGATCCTGTTGCTTTTAGATGTGGTTCCCTTGAAACAAATTGGTCATTGAAACTTATCCAATCTATTGTAAATTTTCTTAAATTCTAAATTTGCATTCTAAAAAATCAGTTCTATAAATTGAAAAGGTTGAATTATTTGCTACACAAATTGGAAAGACTCTGTTTTAAATAATAGTATAATGTCATTACCTAGTGTGTTATTACCTGCCTTTAAGCTTAGAAAAACAGATACTTGGCACAGGAGAGAATAATTTATAGTGCCTTAATACATTTTCAGAGGGGATTTCCCATTCATGTGTAGGTGTGGTTGTACCTTTCAAAGTTTGATAAAGTCAGCATTGAGACCTGAAGTATTTTTATCACTCTTATAAAGGGGAATATATTAGAAAAACTTTGAGTGCATGTGTCTATTGCTTTTTCAGGCTCACACATCTCACTCAGAGCCTCAGTGCAGCTGGTCTAAATATTCATTCTTTGGCTGTATTTAAGGTCAGCATTGCTGTGAGTTAAAATGAAGGAATAACACACTGCTCAAGCTGCAAACTCCAGACTGGAGATTTTCACCTATGGAAATGTTTATATTTTATTTCTGCTGTAATTCTAAATGAAAAAATCTTAAATAGGTTCAAAAAATTCAACCAAATTAGTGAAGCCCTGCTGAGCAGGTACTGCTTGAACCCCTGGATGGCAGATGAAAGGCAAAGTACTATCTGCCTTTAGTGGTAAAAACTTTTGTCTCCTGTTTGAGAACTCTATAGACACATCCATCAAGTGGTCTGACAGGGAAATAAATTGGGTTACAGCACTGCAAGAAGTCCAGATTATGTTCCTGCTGAGCAGTAACAAATTGTGGTGAAATTTATAAAAAGTTTCTTTCTGTTTTTCACAAAATAATGCAGTATAGAGGCAGTCAGTGGTCACAAAAGACAATGGAGAAACCTCAGGAAAAGTTTGCTCTTCTTTAATAAGCAAAAGATGTGAAATTATAGTTGTGATTTTCTTTTTCTATAGAACCACTTGTGTTCTCTGCTCCTCTATAAGCACACTAAATCTACCTAAGGTGAAATTTGCTTTATTTGCTGCAAAATGAAAAAATTAAACGAGTCTACTGACCATGAGATAATGTACTTGGGTCCCAGTTGTGATGGGTCACCCTTAACTTCCACTGAACATGGTAAGAGATACAATTAATTTTGCTGGGGCTCACTAGGGAACCCTAATTTTCCTCCAATAATAAAATAGAGTATTTTCATTCCACTCAACTCATGTATGCATTTCAACAAGATTGAGAGTTCAGTAGGCTTTCTTATCTTTGATTTATTTATAAAGGAGCTCTTATACACAGCTGGGATCCAAGTGCTTTTGAATGCAGCTATATTCAAATTTAGAACCTCAATGTGTTGCTGGCCTTCTCTTATCATTCCATCCTGGATCTGAATATCCTTCAACTTGAAGAAACTTCAGACTCATCTCTAATGCCAGTGGGAAACAATGAATGTTTGAGAACAGGTCCAGAGTTGTTTCAAGCTTTGTGAACTTCAACCAGCCATTCCATTACATTGTCATTTTCTTCAACTAAATCTGAAAGAGAGAAAGGTTTCTGGTGTCAGGTTTCTTTGCATTCTTCTGAAAAATCTTTGCATTCATATGGAAAATCAACATCCTTTGTATTTTTGCATGTATCTAGGTATGCACAAATTAAACCTTTAACATGTGTGAGATCCTGGATGTTTTAACAAACAAGAATTAATTTCTTCTACTAATTCTTTGGTGTCTCTTTGACACCAGTTGTGTTTAACTATACAGCCTGAACTATTTTTGAGTAACATCCATGCATTCTTAGACTCAAAAGAAAAATATAAAAGGGAGATATTTCCTTTCAGTTGGATGTTCCTCTTACAGCGCAAGCATTAAGAGCTGTTGGTCACCTAATATCTTGTTTATATGGAAGCTAAGCTACCTTTTAAAAATAGATACAAGTGAATGCAATGGAAAAATAAAGGGAAAAGTTTATTAGACAAGGAAGGGTGATGTTGTTTAATGAAGTGTGGCATTCTGATCTGTTTCTAAAAGCCTTGTTCTCCTTCTTGGTAAGCAATAGGGGTAAAATGTTTCTCTTATGGAATTCTGCTTTACGCACTGCATGCTTGCCTTGAGGGATTCGAAACCCAAATAGACCTTAACTCACAAAAGATGGAAGTATGAGAAATCTCATCCTTTTTCTGGAATGGCTTGGGGGCTGATTGTTTATTTAACAAGCTGGTGCCCTGATTTTGCCACTGACACGCTTCAACAAAAATCCCCTCACAGGCATTTAAAGTTGCAAAAGGGAAGAGAATTGAAAAGAAAGTTGTGAGTCAATGCACAAAGCTACAAAGGTCTTCTGACCTAGGTGTTTTCAATATTTACTAATTATATCAAAGTTGCAGCACCAGAATAGTCTCAGAGACAGAAGTCTGATGTTCTGATATAATCAAACCAAATGAGATCTTCCTCAGAGTTGTTGGTTGCTTGAGTTATGTGCAGGAGCTCACTCAGGAAGAAAGAAATCACACCTGTGGAAAGACCCAGACGAGTCCTTGCAAAAATCCTAACAGACTCAAGTGAAATTTAACTGGTGCATGGGCTTTGTGCCAGCTCATAAAAGGTGAATGTGTTTTATCCTTAGATGTCAAGATTGTTGAGTGGCTGAATTTGGGAATTGGCTTTTGTTCTCTTCACTGAAGCAGCTGGGAGTTGCTGCAAAAGGCAGGTGCAGATGTAAGCATAGCATCCCTACAATTAGCACCTCCCAGAAGAGTGTGACATGCCAAACCCAAGGATGAAAGCCAGGGCAAAACTTGCTGTTTAGTTAATGGATTGGATTTTGGTGGGGCTTTTTGTTTTTTGGGTTTTTTTTGGTTGTTGTTGTTGGGTTTTTTTTGGTGTTATTTTTAAATTTTGTTTTGTTTGTTGTTGGTTTTTTGTATGTGTGTAGTTTTTTTTTTTTTGGGTAGGAAAAATACTTTTGAATATTCTGAAACACTGATACAAAACTATTTTCATAGCTGCAAGATTCCCTTCCCACCGACTGGATTTTTTTTTATACAAAACTTCATTCCCTTTTAAAAACTTTTGCTAACTAAGGTGCATTGGCTAGTCATCAGGGAAGAGGGTTTCTTTACTTGTCTAGTTCCTTTCTCTTTCTTATTTCCACATTCTTCTTGCATCCAAGATACAAGAAGAAGGGGGTATGATATGAGCTGAGGAATGGGGAAATGGGTGGAAAAACCCCTATGTATATCATTTGGAACCAAATAGGGAAAAATGAAAATAGTGGTTTTCCCACTAATTTAAATTACTGTACAGTTGGATGGAAAGGGCAAAAAAGAAGGTAAAGGCTTCCTTTCATGTTGTGGACCTTCTAATTTTTATGAGTTTCTTGAGCTGTTTCTACAGGACTAAACTATCACATTTCCCCAGATGAGATTTCCTATTCTTGCTTCATTTCAAGTCACAACAGGCTCTTCAGCAATCACTTCTTGAGTTCCTGTTTTTGATATTGTAAAAGTTGGATTCTGCTATAATTATTATATTAAAATGCAAAACAAAAAAGTGGCATACAAGTATATCCTAAGTTGCAATAAAACCCAGCATCTCAAATGCTCTTCAATGAAAAATCTTATATGTCCTTAATTTACACGTGGAGAAAAATGGACTTGTAGAAGAAACTTGATTAAGAACAATTTGACTTTTTAATATTTTTTTTTAACAAATAATAGTATCTTTTCCATTCAAGTAGTTTGGACTGGAAAATAAAGCAGCTTTTATAATTTCAAATGATATAATTTTCCTTAAATAGCTTTTTATGAACAGCTTTTTCTCTTTTTCTAATTTGCTGAGGGAGCTGGGAGGGAGTCAAGAAGGAGAGCAGGGCAGGCACCTATTTTAATGAAAGCTATCCAACCAATTCTGCTCTGTATGTACTCTTTTCTAGACTTGATTTTTTTCCCTCACTGAATAAAGGATTCTCCCTTATTATCTACATTTGTAATTTTATTGTGTTTGGCCTATTAAATACTGCATCCAGCAAATCTGTAATTTTCAATACTAGGTGGCTGAAGATGAAAAAGGGTCTCGTAGAGTAACTGCAAAATGAGCTTTAAATTCTAATTAATAATTATCTTATCAACACTACATTTCACACTGTATAGTTATGGGTCTGATATTTTTGAATTGGTTATGCCAGATTACTTTATAGTACATTGTGATTGAGAGGGAGCATGACTTTTTTGAACAATTTCTTTTGCACAGCAGGGTGGCTTAAATTAGTGTGACTGACATCCTCCTAATATGCTTACAAGTCTTTGGAACAATTGATTTGAAACTTGAGCACTTTTGTTTTGAGTGGAAAACAATACAGGAAAAGAAGTTGGATATGCAAGCAAATCACAGAGCTGTTTCTCTTAAATCCCAGTCCAAGGTCTATCTAAGCATACACGAAAACTTAGCTTATGAATATTGCTAAAGCAAGTGGAAAAACTCAGGCCCAGAAGAAATGGTCACACCTCTAAGGAACAAAAATGAAGCCAGGACTTTACCAATGAGTAAATTTACAAAATGCAGGTGCTTAAATGTTTGAGAGAAATACATAAAAGTAGTGAGGAGAAAAATATTGCCTTACTTGAAATTCTCCCAGATGAAGGATCTAGCATATGTAAAAATCCCAATTAATGTCAAAGATGCTTTTTCTTGACTGAAACCTGAAAATTTGCCTGGTCTGATCTCTTAAAAACTATTTTCCTTAGCCATGTTGCTGTTAATACAACATTAATACATTGTTTACTTGAGCAGGGATTCCTTTTTATGGAATACCAGTGTTGTCCCCTTCCCCAGTGTCAGGCATTAATGAACTTTATTAATGTATTTGGTGTAAATTTTTTTTCTGAAAGATCTCTTATCACCTGTCCTTTATATCTGGCCAATAGGGTAGTGCTATCATTAAAAAAGAGAATTTGGAAAATAGTAGCCAGTGTTCAAAGCATCAGTACAACAAATGAGTTGATGATCCTTGTAAAGAGCCGTGTCCTTCCTGCTGCTGAGTGTGCACCTACGCTGAGAGCCAGTTCACCTCACAGTGTGGTGAAGGATGTCTGTGGGGTTAGGACTGCAGAACAAGCTGTCCAGAGCTGTTAAACACAGGTAAATGAGCATGTCCTGAGCTCCAGAAACTGGAACTATCTGCAAACTGCACAGCAATTTATACAGTATCTTGATTTTTAAAGATACTGTCAAAGATAATAAGAACAAATTTTGTGTGGAAACATCTACATGCATCCTATGAAATAGCTGTGTGACTAGTGGTGTGGTCAGACTCAAATGAAGTTCCCAAGCTTTGTATTTATCTGTCTGGGAGGTGAGCGTAGTGCTAATAACACCCAGGTCCCAGGCTCAATCCCTCTATGGGCCATTCACTTAAAAGCTGGGCTGATGATACTTGGGGGTCCCTTCCAACTTAGAATATTCTGTGATTCTCTGATTCTGCTCTCACAGTTAATTGTTGATGTAGTGTAATTTATTCTAGACAGTTATTAGACTTCCTCAACAGCATTCTTTTAAGATCTTGCATTACTCTCTGAGTGTACTTGTTTTGTCTTAGAGATCTTAGAGCTTTCTAATTTAGAAATAGATCATCTCTATGAAGAGGCAGCTTTTCCTAGTTACTCAGAAAGTACCATTGTGTATGGAATATTTGAAGTAAGATGCACTATTGTAGCTGAAGTACTTTCTAGTGACAGCATGAGTTTTCTCTGAAGAAGTAATACTGAGTCTTGCACCTGATTTATCAGATTAGGAATACTTCTGCATTGACTCTCATGATGTCAATATGGCAGTGCTCAAGAAAGGTACAGTCCTTTCCCCTTAATCTACTGGTCTTGCCTTTTTCTCCTGTGACACAAATGCTGTCTAGCTGGAACTAATGTGGATTGAAGGGGAAGGCATGTTAGCAAAGGTTTGTGAGTTGACTGAGCATGTGCCTGTCCTTTGGTACCCCCCAGTCTGTTGTGGGGTTGTTTGGTCAGCTGGGAACAGAGGTCTGGAGTTCAGTTGGCATTTAGCACAAATGACGTCATCACCCCACAGGGGGCACAAGGTGCACTTCCAGGGCAGAGCTCAAGAGCTGCTGTTGATCACATATTGATGTGTAGTTTGTTATGCCATGTGTTAAGCTTGTGCATTGTTGCTGGTAGGCTTGCTAACGATGCAGTTTGCATCAGTAACTATACTGCATCTTGGTTGGAGATGTTTACAGATGTGTAAGGTTGTGAGTTCCCAAAAGACCTAGAGATGGGTGTATGAATGCAGTTCTTGTGACATCTTCTCTGAGATTCTCACCTGCTAATTCTCCATTTGTACAAAACTAGAGGAAAACTCCTCATGTAGCTGGATGGTGCTGCCTGTGTTCCTCTAAGTGCTGCCAAGTTGGGCTGGAAGGTGCAATAACTGCTATTCCACAAGGACAGTCAGTAGTGATATCAACAGCCCTATCACATCGTACCCACTCACACTGAGGCATTAAACCAGAGCAGCCAAAGACCCTCTCTTGCAACAAGCATGTTCACAGGGCTCCAAGCAGTAGCTCAGCTGCTTTGCTTTTTCCTTCAGTTGCTCTGTTTATGGCCTCTTTCATTTTTCATATGCTCACAGAACAACAATAAGCAGAAGGTAAAGTAGGTCTGCCAAACCCAAGTTTCTAGAAAGCATGGGACACAAAGGTCTGACCCAGCCCTGGAATGCAAGGAGGGTAAAAATTGCAGTGCATGGGTTTAGACTGGAAGGAGTTGAAAAGCATCCCCCAATGCTACCTTGGAGTCTATTACCACTTTAAAGGTCACAAATGTGCCATCTAAAAACTGGATCCAGAAACAGCTACAAACCTGCAGTTCCTCTGAACCTGAGCCTGTGGGACTGTGGCATGTTTGTGGTATCTAGGCATCCCTGGCAGTGGCTAGAGAGTTGGGTGTGCACCTGTTTTCTAGGTGTTGGAGGTTTGTTTCTTCTTGGTCTGCATATCATTAGGAGCTGTGTCTTTTCCCCCAGTACTCCTCAGTTACTGGGGATCAACCTTTTGAGATTTAAGGGGTAAAAAATCCTGGTTTTTTAGGGTTATTGCAGAGAGTGGGTCTTTTGGGCTGGTTCCTATATAGAACCTGTACTGCCAGGTTTGACATGTCAATCCACCATACTGACCCTTGAAGTGCAGCTCAGTTTTCATCTAATCCTAGAGCTATTGCTTTTCATACCACCTACACATTATGTACTTGCATGGTGTGAGGCCTGAGGAGTGCATTGTTTCTTTCAGCAGGTGTTTCTGCAGCACACCTTGTGCCTAATGGTTCTGTCTTACCAAACAGCTGGGGTTTAGTGCATGTTCATACTATGTTAGATATCTTATTTCACAAAAGCCAGAGCAGTCTAACTGACCACTAAAGGAAAACCACTCCATCCTTTCCAGTTTTACAAAAAAAAATCTCTTGAAGTATGAAAAATCTGACATCTAATAAAATAATGCTGAATCATGTGAATATGTTGCAGTCTGTGAAGGATTGGAACTGGGATGCTGACAGCTCTGAGGCTTATTTTAAAAGTTGGTAACAGTTCAAATCTCATCAGCTTCTGAGATTTCAACTGTTTCTTTGGGAGGGTGGGATAAATGTCTCTGGACATGATGCCAAGATTGAATCTTTTGGAGGAAGACTTGGATGAAAACTCCTTTCTTCTTCTGACCTGATCTCTTCTCACCCATTGTGATACTATACAAATTGAATTTCAGGGCTAGTGAGCTAAGGATTCTGCAGAGGTCGGCAGAAGTGTCTTTCCATCTGATTACCCTTGAGGTCAGAAGCATGTAATATATTCAGGGGGGTTTCTAATCGAACGAAACTCAGAATATGTGAGGGTTGTAGACAGCAGCTGGCCCCAGCAGAGACTAACAGATTTGCTGAGAACCTGCAAAGATCTTGGCAGGATGTCAACAAAGATACTGCAGGGTTGCTAGATGCCAGGAAAAAGAGATCTTTGGTTTGCAGCAAGGAAAATGGTATTTAGGGAGGATGGGATGTAATAAATTACGATAATAGCACTGCAAACAAGTCTCATCCAAAAGTATCAGAGACTGACTCTAGTGGTGTACTTGTATTCATTGGTGAAGAAGCTGAAGTGGATGCAGGTGAAAAGATTTGCTTTCTTATAGGGGCACAATATTATTATTATTATTATTAGAGCCAGGGAAAGTAGTAGCTGGATTCTATTTTGGAATCTGTTTTTAAATTTAGTGAAGGATAACAGGAACAAAAGCAGTGATGGAGAAAGGGATGTAACTGATTTAAAACAATGGGAAATAGAAGAATGGAGTCTGGATGGATAACGTAGAGACATTTGTAAAGAAGATCATAAAAGATTTGTAAGGACCTTTCTCTCTTTCTGGGATGATTCTGGGTTGAATCTCTACAGCACCAGGAGTTCCTAGTTTGCAGTATCCAACTGTAAATTCAAGTTTACTCTGCATTTGCCTAGTGAATTGTTCTGGCAAAATATGTAGGTATTTCTTTCTTTCTGAAAGCTTTGGGAGCTGTAGGTGTTGGCTGGCCATTTTCCTGATTGAGTGTAACAGTGCAAACCACCCCCACACCTGACCCTTAGATGCTTTCAGAAGACTTTTAGGTGAGTCTGCAGGAATTTTTTTTATCTGTTGTGCTAAGGTCTTCTCTCTGCTTTCTTCAGGAGAATTTTAGTGGAAAAGGTGTTCTCTAAAAAGCCTGTCCAGGATAAGTATTTTACTTGAAGCAAAATTCTGACTTTTGAAAAGGCAGCTTCACAAGGAGAGAAAAGAAAACAGGTTCTCATCTGATTGGCACATTGAACATGGCACAGAGAATAGCAGCTCTAGTCAGGACTGCCTACCTGAAAAATTTCTGCCCTACAAGACAGGCTTTTTTCAGACTTTCAGAACTTTTATTTATATTATTTCAGGAGGATTTCCTATTCATTTACTCAATAAAGCAATCCCTGTTCCTTATCATTGCTCTTAGGACTTGATTTGGTGATTACCTCATCAGGTTAAAGTCTGTTAGTGACAATCTGTCTTAACTAGATGGCTTTGTTTTCCTGGCAGGATGCCAGCAGAGAGGGGGAAAAGCAGCTGTTCCTTGAGATGGGAATAATAAAAAAATGCCAACTGGTAAAATCTTCCTGACTTTTGCTGAACTGAAAAATGCCATTAACAGCTCTTGGAATTCCTTGGTTTCTTGCATCCAAGAGAAATAATGTGGCAGGCAGGATACCATTGAGAAAGTAGTGCAAGTGGTACTGGACTGAAATGTGTACACTGAAAATAGCGGGTGGTGGGGGCTCAGGAGAAATGCAAACTGCAAGCTATTAGTAAAATACAAGGATCACAATTAATTCTTTACCTGTATATGGGTAGATTTCAAAGTAGGAGACAATGTGGTCTGTATTAAAAACTGCTGAATGGACCAAATCCAACTTCCTACCATGCTATCAGCCTGCTCAGAAAATAGTGGCTTCAAATAGCAGTATAAAACTCTTTAGTTTTGTGATAGCTCTCCAGGCCCTACAGAAACTTTTGAACTACTTGTGCATTCTTCCTTTAGCACAAGTGTTAAGCAGGTAATAGAGCAGAGGACATGTTTCTGTTGACAGTCTCCATGTGAGCAGTCTGATGTAGAAAAGAGAAACCCTGAAAATCTGTGACCCCTTGGGAAAAACTCCTGTTTTTCAAGATCCTGTTGGAGCAGGGAGGCCATGGCAGCAGTGGCCAGTGTGGCTTTGAAAGCCATGGGGAGCTTTCAGCAGCAGCTGCTGTGTGTCACAAGTCTATCAATTGACTTCCTGCCACAGGGGGCCTCCAGCAAGTTCATCTGCAGAGTTACTGGGGGAAATCCTTGCCTTTCATTTTACCACCAGAGCAAATCTACCCAGGGCTGGGAAGGGATCTGAGCTGGTACAATCCTTGTGCCAGCCAGCATGGTATTGATGAATAAAACTGCTGTGGGTGGGGAGATCAGTGTTTTTTTTGAGCGAGAGAAGGCCCTCTCCTTTGAGTAGTATATATACACATCCATATCCATCATGTCCTTTGTTTTTAAAAACTCTCAGAGGAGGACACACTTCTTTCATCATGTCTCAGATAACATCCAACAATATATTTTTTTCCCCCACCTCTTTCTTTGTTTTCAAGGCAGTTATGTGCTATCCCTTCTCTTCAGGGTGGATGCATGTTCCCTTTCAAGTGTTCAATTCCCTTTACAATAATCCTTATCTAACAGTTTTGGAATGGTCCTTCTCCAAAAGGATTTGATTTCCTTTAAAAATTGCACTCTCACTGAATCAATAATCCAACAAGAATCTCTGCCAAAGGATGGGTTTTGGTGTGGTAGGTGTCTCAAGAGTTAGTAGCTAATATCATCTTTGTTGGACCTCATTGTTTAATTGAAGTTTAACTCCTGAGCTGCTGAGTTCAAGCTTCTTGCATTTGTTTTCTGTCCCTGAGGAAGCTGACTATTTTCTGCCAAACAGAGGTGTATAATCTCAAAAATATACTATATATTCTTCTATATTGCTAAAGATTTTCTTTACTCATTCAGCATATTAGATAGGTTTGAACTCATTAAGGTTAAAACCTGAACATGCTGTTTCATACCAAGAAGAGTCATTCTTTTGCATATCTGT
This sequence comes from Haemorhous mexicanus, assembly GCF_027477595.1. Classification (NCBI taxonomy): domain Eukaryota; kingdom Metazoa; phylum Chordata; class Aves; order Passeriformes; family Fringillidae; genus Haemorhous; species Haemorhous mexicanus. The sequence continues at coordinate 10,616,209 of NC_082350.1, read as the reverse complement.
GGTTTTCAAATACAGTCATGAATACTGAAATGAGGAGGAAAAATCCACAATGAGATATTTTGAGAGTTTATCCTGGCCTATATCCATCCTTGATTCCTTTGGTGTGCAGGACAAAGGCTATGTTTATAGCAAAATGTGAAATACATAGAAAGCTAAAGGTTCAAAAGCATGGACATGTGTTGAACCTTGTGGAAGTTGGTCAAGTGGAGTAAGTGTAATTTGATTTAGAAAAGCAAAGTGCAATGCCTGAATTCTCAGAACTGTGTTAGGCTTAGGTTGTTTTGGCATAATGGATTCTGGAAATTGCATTTAAATGCAATTTAGAAAACCTATTCAATAAAGCTTTCTGACCTTGTTGACTTTTGGGCTTGGAAGGGTGAGGCATAAATAATAGTGGGGGAGGTGGGGGGGAAGGAAGCCAGGACTTGTAGGAATTCTTAAGCCATGCTTATTAGTATTGTGATCAGTTTTGGTTACTGCAATATGAGAAAGATATGAAGCTCTTAGACAGCATCCTGAGGGGGGAAATGAGGATGGGAAGGGCCTTGAGAGAAAGCCACTTGAGGAGCAGCTGAGGGCATTTGGTCTGTTAAGCCTGGAGAAGAAGAAGGAGTCACATCTCCCTTGTGAGGGAAAGAGGAGGGTTAAGCACTGATCTCCTCTCTGTGGTGACCAGTGCCTGGCCTGAAGTTGTGTCAGGGGAGGTTTAGGCTGGATATTAAAAAAGGTTCTTCACTCAGAGGGTTTTTGGGCTCTGACCAGGCTTCCCAGGGAAGTGGTCACAGCACCAAGCCTGGCAGAGTTCAAGAAGCACTTAGCCAATGCTTTCAGATACATGGTGTGATTCTTGGGGTGTCATGTGCAGTGCTGGGAGTTGAACTTGACCTTTGTGGGTCCCTTCCAAGTGAGCATATTCTGTAATCCTGTAATTTTGGCACCCCTGAGTTTAGCTGCTTACTGGAACACTCTTTAAAGCACTGAAAACAGCTTTCCCACTGAGTTAAAATCACAAATATATACATATGTGTGTGTATATATATATATGTGTGTGTGTGTGTGTGAATATATTTGTTCAAATACCCCAAGTCATAGATACCAGATATGAATAGTACAGATTTCTGTCCTGTCTCAATGTTCTACCATGTGTGGATGTGTGGGTAATGAGAATTCTTGCACAGGGCTCCACTCTGCAAAGGCAATTCACATATCCAGGTATGGGGTTTGTTCTGCCCTTTTCTGCTTAAGGCAGTGGGGTCTGAACACAGTCTGCCTCACTTGTCAGCAAATCAGCCAGCAGTCAAATAACACTACTAAGGAAAAAACTGCTGTGAAATTCTATCCCCTTTCAATTAATTTCATTTTAGAGTAAGGTAGAAGTTGGGCAGATCTAAATTACAAAACTCCTGTGACATGCTGTGGCAATTTGCTCTGGTGAACTTAATTGTCTGTCTGTGCACGCATATTTTGGAGGGATAATATTGGGGAAGGGCCCTGAACCCATCAGGTAAACAGTCTGGGCTTCATACACAAGCTCTCTTAGAACTCCCTTGTGCCTCTCTGTACAATTACCTGATACATGCATTGGAGTGGTTTGTGCATACAGAAATACAGAACACTCCTAGGAAGTGTATGTATATCATTGAGAAAGCACTGTTGAATTTTTGGCTTATGCAGGCACATTCTGTGGCCTGACAAGATCACTCCCATTGGAGTAATAACTAGAAGTTTTGCTTATTTAGGGCCTGTTCCTACTCCCTTTGAAGCCAATGGCATAATTCCCAGTAATGTTTAATGGTGCTGGGTCAAGTCTTTAAGGATGACAGAGTTTGATGTTGGAGGCCTCAGCCAGTGCTTACTGGAGTACACAGGGGTTTCCTCAGTTATTTCAGTGAGCAAATTGCCATTATTTAATAAAAATAATTATTTTAAAAACAACATATGCAGAAAGGGTGTTAAACTTCAAAAAGAAGAAAGTAAATTAAGAGACTTTATTCTGGCCGATACCACAGACTTTTTATAGCACTAAAACATTCAGTTCAAGTAAGTTCCCAGAAGCTGGAACAGCTGTATCCAAAAGCAATGAACTTGTTAAATGGAAAAGGACACGTTGTGTGGCTGCCACATCTCTTGTGACTTATGAATGCATTTTACTACTCCTGTTGCAAGAACAGCCGTTCTCATGGTATCTCAGCCTTCCTGCCTCTGGTCTCAGCTGCTCTGACACCATATCATCCGTGGGGAAAGGGAGATGATGAAGAGAAATGTTGCAGCTGCTTGAAAAGAATGCTGGCTCTTGCTAATTAAAAAGGCCAGTACCATTGCAGGTATTGAAAAAAATAAAATTCCTTCTTTCCATGTGTTTTAAATATATAGACTTTGGTATTTCAGGCTTGTTAAGCTAGATCTTTAAAGGGATGAAGCAAACATACAGCAGACTGAGGAGCAGCACAGAAAGCTGCTAGAGGGTGTTGGCATTTTCTTTCTTTGGTTCAACAAATTTTTTGACTTAGAGGGTGTGCAGGAGGTTCCATCTGTTTTCCCACAGGTCTAAAAGGAAAACAGAGAAGAACATGGACTTTACTGTGTGTATTAATATTTGGATACTGCTGATCTACTGGATTGCTTTAACTGAAGGACAGAAAACACTTTTCCTGTCTTGTTTTCTTCTGTTTAGATCTGTTCCCCTGCAGTTGCAGTGGACCTAAGTACATGGAGCAGTCTCTAGCCAGGCTGCCACAGTGCTTGGCTGGATTCTGTTGGGCCTTCTTAATGTACATGTCATCTCCTCTGTGTGATTTAAGCTTCTTTAGGTCTGTGTATCTGCAGCACTTTTTATCACCTGGAATATTGGCTGACCTTTCACAGAAGTCAGGCCCAATGATCCAGATGTCCTTGCCCTTTCAATGACAGCATCAATGCTTCAGAGCTTCTTATGTTTTAAAGGCACATCCCAGAGCCCCAGCATTTGGTGTGGCCACCCTGTGTAGAGGAGGCATAAGATTCCACTTTAGATAATATGAAAAACACTGAGCTCTTGAAGTTAATGATCCAAGTAAATGTTTCCCTATCTCTCTTTCATTACTGCCCTGAAGAGTCCTCTAGGCTTAGGACTGTAGGGTGGCTACCTTCTGGGTAATCCAGCATGTCAAAAAAACCACAGCATCGTGAAACTGATGTGGTTTTTAAGCCTTGTCACTGGAAATGGAGATTCTGGCTGTTAATGTTACACTAAGGACCTGTGTTTATGATTTATGATACTTTCTGCTCTTTTCCTTGTGTTTAGTCTTTCATGCAATTGCAAATTTTAGAGCTGTTTGAGTGATTGTCTTGTCTACTGCAGAAGATGGCCATAAATTTTAATGAGTAACTCTGCTCCAATTCAACAAGACCCAGGTGAATGCCTTTTTATACAATGCTTGCTGGAGTCCAGCTCAACAAGCTTTTTGGTTGTGGTGTTCACAGGCAGTATGTGTGAGCACCAGGGAGCTCTAGGTAATCTGAATGCTTGCCTTTGGAAAGAGGTGAACCAGGGAGAGTTGTTGAGATGATCAGTATTGCTGGTTGTTCTGTTCACACTGAACTGTGTGTCCAACCCACCACCACCAGCAGTGAGCTGATGGATCTTCTGGGAAATCTGCAAACCACTCCTGCATCTCCTCAGCTTCTTATCTCTGAGGCACTGCTGTCTGTGTGTGGCTTTGAGCCGTGGGGTTCACAGAGCTGGGAAGGCTGGTTGCTGTTTCAGACTCTGCTTAGAAAATGATTAATTCCATTTTTGCATATGTATTTGATCATAATATGTGTGTTAATAGTGCAAGTATGTATATCCATAACCAGTGAGCATTAGTATTTAACTCTGTAGCAGAATCCCCATTATGAAGTGGAGGAAATAGAGTACAGACTTTATTATTGCAAGAATGACTACAAAAAAATGCATGGTGTGGGTGTGTATTTATAAAAATAAGTTCTTTGTCCAGATGTCCCCCTGCACTCCTTAGGGAATGTTCCTGATTTCTCACTGAAATCTATATTGCTTCAAATGAAATATATGATACAACCCTCCCCCCCCCCAGGGCCAGGAAAATTAGCAAAGGCACTTAAAGTGTACAACAGCATCACTTAACTGCTCTTGTTGAATTATATTATAAATGAGCCATCACAGAAGCCTCTTGGGATCTTCTGGTTGAACACTTCAATGTGAGAGAAAGCTGCTTTTCTTGGTGTTGTTTTAAAATTTATTTTTATATTTGCACCAAAGATGAGAGGAAGCAAAAACCTAGTGTCACAGTATTAGTCCCAGAAATCTGCCCCTGTAACACAGTAATACCTTTATCTGCACCAATGATGGATGTTGAATTTCAGTATAATTCTGAAAGTTCACAGTGTTCATCAAAACTAATGGGGCTGATTTTCTCTGTGGTTTTTTTTTTTTTTACTTGGTTTTTGCCACCCTATACCTGTAAAATATTCCCAAGGAGTGTAAGTTCTAATTTGTCAAGGCTTTTTACTCCCACTTTGCACAGGAATGAATACCTGTAAAGGGAAAGAAATAAAGCCAAACTGAAACATGAAGAGTTCCACATTTCCTAGGCATCAGACAAAAAAGGCAAAATATTTTAAAACAATATTGTAACCTAAATTTCAACCTGAATGAGTTTCTCTGCTACCGATGTGTGTTGATGGTCAGATTTGCGGGCAGGAACAAATCAGAGATTTGTTTTTACCTCCCTCTGACCTAGGGCTGCCCAAAGACATTGTGTGCAGGAGATGCCCTTGAGTTGTTAACTCAGGGTGGCTTGCAGGAAACAGTTCCCTGAGATCAAATAGTAGTGGCTCTTTTATAACTTCATAAAATTTACATATTGTTCTTTGGAACCCCTTGGAAACACACTGCCTGTCATACAGCAAAATAGAAGTGGTATCAGTAAATTTAAAAACTTTTAAAGTACTGTCTAATACAACATCATAAGATCACTTCATATAGTTTCATTCCTTATGTAATTACAAAATGTGGAAAAAAATTAATGAGTCCTATACAGCACAGACATAGAAGTTGAGTGGATCAAAAAAGTTCATTTTTGATTTTAGGTTAATCTTACAATTGGTCTCTTCATGGCAGTGTTCAATTTAGACATTGCTGGCACCAAGTTTGAGTTTTAGGACAGACCCAACAGATGTGGAAGAGTATCTCCTTGGTGCAAAATTTTCCTTCAACAGGAGTGAAAAACCAGGAAGGATGGAAGTTTGAAATAGTCATCTCATGACAGTTATTAGTAGTTCAGTGGGCAAAAATGCACAGGAGATTCTTCAAGGAATAAGTGAAATTCAGATTTGCTGGTTCTTGAAAATTGCTCTTGTTTGCACTGCTGTGGTGTCTCTCATACTGATGCCTCTGTTTTCAAGTGACCTGGCTTCAGCAGCTTTTCACAGGTGCACATTTTAGTTTTTATTTGGTGGATACTGAGTTTCCTACTTCCTTCCCTTTATTAATGAAAAATGTCATCTCTCTTTCTCTATCTGTTCCCAAAGAGAACAGAAGTGAAACTGTTAAACAGAAGTTAAACAGAAGAACAGCCTCAAACTTCCTGTCAGAGAGCTGTAACAGCAACCATGCTTCAGTGAGACTGTGTGTAAGGATTTAGAACATTTTTCCATAGGATAGCATTACAGTGACTATAGTTTTTCTTTTTCTCAAAATATAAGCTAATGTTATTGTCTTGAATACAGAATTGCATCAATTAGAGATAAAGACTGATTTATTATCGTACTCTACTATAAAATTTTATAGACCAAAAAATGAATTACACCAAGTAACCAATGGGAAGCTGATCCAATCTAAGCAAAAGGGAAAAATCAACTTCATGAAAACAACCCACCACATTTTTCATTGATTAATGTAATTCATAGCCTTTGACAGTTGCCCAGGAAATGCTGCAGAAATTTGCATCAGGCAAGTACTAATTTAAAAGGAAAGATCTCAAGCATCTACTTGGTATGGATAGTAAAATCTCCACTATTTTCTCCATTCCTGCTACTGACTGGGAATCCAAGGTTAATTCAGAAGGAACTGTGGCCTGAGAACCTTGCTGTTACTTAGAGTTGTATCTGTCTTCTAAAACTTACATATAGCTTGTTTTCTTTGTTTGTATATATATCTTCTAGTAGCAAAATACAGATGCAGGCACACTCACAAATTTATACACAGGAGTTCTTGCCTTTCCAAAGATAACTGTAATGGGAATTTTTCAAGTTTTTCAAAATACTGTTATTAAGTTTTGTGAATGATGCATATGAATCTTATAGGCATACTACAGAGTTGGTAGCCAGCTTTAAGCTGTAAAGAAAATAGTTAAAGCTTAATCAATTTACATTGGTTACAAAAGTTTGTTGCCTTTGTGTTGTAATTAATGCTACATTTTACTTATTCCACGGTGTTTATTAACATGTATATTCTCAGGGAGATGGAAAACACTGTTAATCAAAAAGGAACACTGTCACATTTATGAAATCAGCCTGTTGCAGTGGTTCTCCAGATGTGCCTGGACACTGCACAAGTCAGATGAATAGGCATCAGTATGCCTACTCATCTCTCATTTGCATACAATTCATATTTATAAGCAGTAATATGATTATAAAAGTCTGTTGGAAAAAGTAATTTACTTTTTTCCATATGATTTCTCTGTCTAAGGCTGAAGAACACCCCTGGGGAGTGTAAATTTACTCATCTAACAATTTTTTTCCCCCCAAGCACTCTTCTCCCATATTAACATTGATTCTAATAACTGTGGCAGTTCACAAGACCACAGTAGTGTATTTTCCTTGCTATTGGGAGTAGTAGAAAAACCCAGCAAACCTCAGGTTTTGGCTCCCTTTTGAACACAATAGGCACAAATCAGTTGCAGACAGGATTGAGAAACCTCTATGGTGACATTGTTTCAGTGGCTTCTTATGTGAGCAGAATTCAGAAATTTAATTGACTGTGCAACCTATTACTGCAGCACTTCACATTGAGTGGCACTAAATAATTACAGTGTAACTGCTGCACAACTGTTGTAATTTTTCATGCAGCTCTGTTACATGATAACACGATAAGGCTGATGCTAATGCTAGCGTTGGGTTAGGCAGCTAAAGAGGGGATTACAACCCAGAAGTGCTAATAGCATGTTGTTAGGAAACAGGATGCCAAGGAGTCATTATAAATGAGAGTAAAAGAATAAAATGAAAACTACAGTGGGAAGTCAGAAAAGATTTATTTAAGGCAAACTGCAGGCTGAGGGTGTTGTGCTGTTTTTAGTGTCTTTAAATCCTTGTTAAAGGGTATAGACTAAGAGGTCAAAAAATCATGATGATGTGAAAAGCAGTGGGAAGTGATGGGCTTTAGAGCAGTCACCTCATTTAATGACTGCAAGGTGTCTTGACATAATGTGTCTGCTGGGTTTGTGGAGTGTTTCTTTGGCATACTTCCATAGATATTTTTCTGAAAAAGAGTAAATTGATATTCCTAAAAATACCAGAGGGTCTCCTGAGTAACATGAAAAGAAGAAAAGGGGCTCCAGATGGTGATGACAGGGATGAGATAGCAGACTCCTGCAGTTTTGTAACATCTGAGGCAAAGAAGGTCAAAAAGTGGTGTAGTTCTGCATGGACAAAGGGCCTCTGTACCCAGAGCACTGTGACCTCTCCTTGGTAATTAAATTGGCTTCCTTGAAATGTTACACATCCAAATGGCAGCATGCAGAGATTGGGATTTTCACAAGTACACTCCGAATGTGATAGGTTTCCTGCCACACTATCATCACAGTGACATACACACAAGTGTCAGCAAGCTTGCTTTATTCTGCACCCATATGTGGCAATGGGACTGGCACAGGGATCCAAGGGGAGAGGACAGGCAGAGGGCTGGGAGGCAGCAGGGCCTGCTCCCTGCAGAGCTCCTGGGCTGAGCCAGAGGCACCCAGGGCAGAAAAGGGCAGGGGAGCCTTAAGGGGCTGGGACACTTAGAGAGCAAGGAGCCCCTTGGAGAGCAGTGCTTGTGCACGCGGCTGTTTGTGGCCAGAGATATTGCAGGGGAAGGATGAAGCCATACTTCAGTCTAGCTCCTTTCTTGTACACTGTTGACTGAACTACTGCTGCTTTTGCATGTCTTCCCTCCCTTCAGAATGCAAAACATTTCTATATGAAATTAACTGTTACACCAATAGCATTTGCTGACTTTGTTGTACCAACCACTTGCCTATATTTGAGGACTGAAGATGAGGATTTTAGAGTTAGATACACCTGCAAAGGAGTTTGTGCACACCAGTATATGGATATTAGACAGCCTGATCCTTTCTAGGTTAAACTATAAGAAATAATAAATCAGCTTCTCAGTCCAAATTTCTGCTTATGGGCAGAAAAATCTAAAAGAAACAAGCCATTTTAAAAACTAAGCATTTGAGAAGTTTTTCCCCCACAAATTATGATATGTGGGTGGGAGGCAGGGGGCTCAAGTAAATTTTTGGACTAATTATTGCACAGTAAATAGTAGGTGTTTCAAATTCAGAGGCATGAATAGCTTACTTATGAACAAGCAAAACAAAAAGTCTCTGATTAGAAAATCATTTTTCAAACACAATAGTGTACTCAATTTTTAGTTATTTTTCCTCCTGGAAGGAGGAAAATAACATCTGGTTTTCATTCATTTTGTCTGAAAAGCATCAGGAATCTTAAACCTGCTCTTTGCTAGTGAGGGTGTATGTAACATGACTATTATGATTTCTTACCCTCAGCTAAATCTTTAATGAGTGTTTTCTCTCTGAAATACCAATTAATTGTTTTAAATGAGTTCAATGTTAATATTAATGTGTCTGATTTCTTCTCAGCTTTTTTTTCATGGTCAGGCCTCGAGGATTTTCACCTTTCTGCTAATTCTTACAGGTCTCTCTGCTCTTTCAATACCAAACATTTGGGCACAACCTCTCTATCTCCAGGAAACCCTCAGCCATTTGTCAGACATAAAGAGGCAATGGACAAACCCAGTGGTTTCCTTTTGATCCTGACCCTTTCCAAGCAGTGAGGCAGTCATGACCCTTAAATACTTAATGTTGAATTCCAGAGTGAAGAATTATTTATTTGGCCTAAGGCCAAAAAAACCCCATTCAGGTTTGTTCCTATCTTGATCTGTGTGCCTGCATTTTTACATACTGCTCAAAAAGCACTGATGATCTTATGTAATATCTGTTTCCATGCTTTCTTGCATTTGCAGCTTTCTTTTGTGCATCTTTTCATCAGACCTGATGGCAAGAGTGCTATTTGAGATGGTTAAACATTATCACAACTCTCTCTTACAAGTAGATTATTAAATTATTAGGGTAAAAATTTTCATGCTGCATGTTTGCTGTACATTGAACATTGGGGGAAAAATAAAAGGGCATCAAGTCTGATTTCTAGGCAAAACCATTCAGGAAAGTACCTCCTGTATTTCTTTATTTCAGGGCATGGGGAGCTTGGGGAATCTTGGACTAACTTATGAAGTTGTTCTTAAAGTGGATTCTCTGAGAGAAAAATCTCTCAATTCTGACATATGTGTATTCTTTACAAGCTAATAATGTGTGTTTCTGTCTTGTATTTCAGCTGAATACCTTCCTAATATTACTCATTCAGGTAAAAGGAATTTTCCCACTTTCTCTTCTACTGTTATGCTTTTGTGTTTCCAGGAGAACTTCAAGTCAGAGGTGGTTCTGGGATCAGGGTTGCTTTTGCTGTTTTTTCAAGACATTGACCTAGGGTGTATTTGATCAAAGCCGAATATCAAAACGTTTTGGTTCAGATTTGCTCCATAGAAGCAGATGACTCCACCTCAGGTTGAGTGGTGCTCTGAGCATCCCCCCAGGGCATCCAGGTGCTCTGCATGTTCTCCTTGTGGCCACCTCTGCTGGCTGTGCAGATGTGGGGCAAATCACATAGCAAATATCTATTTTCTGGTGCAGAGATGATAAGAAAGGAGGAGAACTTAGGACAAGGGTGGGACAACAAGGTTTTAAGGGTTGTGCAAGGCAGGAGAAAACTAAGACTGGCTCACAAGGCAAGTTTTCTTCTGATGAAGTGAGGCTGAGACTGCAAATGGGAGCAAGTGAGTGTGGGGGGTAAACTGGAAGAAAAGGACATGGTCAGTAAGACTGTGAATGAGGGATAAGTGAGAACAGGCAAGGAGCTAGAGAGCTGGGGTAGAAGTTTATAAGCGGAAAACAGTGGAGTGAGACAAAACTTTGGATTAATGGAGGGGTACCTGGGTAAAGAAGAAAGCAGGAACCATGACAAGGTACTGGGAGCCATCATAGAAAAGTCATGTCTTGCAAGGTGACATCCATTGTTTGTGCAAGTTAAATTTGTTCTTGTAACAAAAATGTTGAGATCCATTGTCAAAGCACTTGATGTCTTCCCTCCAGTGGCTGGTGAATAAAAAAGACAGCCAATGTACTGTTTCTGTGGCCATGCTCTCCCTGCACTGGGCTCAGTTTTATGCTCCTGTGCTTTCATCCCCTGTCCTTTGAAACTGTTCCTGTTGTTTCTTCCATGTGAACTTGCTTCCTGGGGAAACACATTTCAGGCATTTTCTGTCTTTTGGTAGATTGAATTTGCAGATGTGACAAGTTTAACATATCTGCAATAACTACTAGGTTGATCCACTCTTCTGTAGCACTCAGTGATGACATTAGTTTAGCACTAGACAGTAGTGCTTCAGACTTTCTCCTGAAGTTTTATTTTGAACTGTCACTATTTGCTAGGACTACTCTGTGCAACAAAAAGGGAGCTCATGCCTCTAAGAGTTGAGGACTCAATTAAGTCTAAATTTAGACTCAAAATTAATTGCTGAAAATGAGCCTGAGCTGACTCCTTTTGCATGAATGTGGAAGCAGAGTGGTTCAAGTTCTGGGTCAGGCTGTGCTGCATTCCAGCAGCAAAGGGCTCTAACTCTGGGCATTGCTGAGGTTGCTGGGTTAGGCTAGTCCCAACTGGATTGGGTTGGACCAGTGCTGTTAAGTCTTCCTGACGTGACAGATTGTGTTGTGTGGTGTGGGTTCACTAGTGGGAGTCTGTGCAATTTCAGACAGCTTGGCACTGCACTCTCTCTCTGTGTATTAACATATATTTAAGTATGCAGCCCAAATCCTGCTTTTAATGTCAGCACAACTTAGAGCAAGTTAACTGAGTAAATAAGAGTAGCTTTTTTTGTAACTGTCTTAGAATTTGGCTTCATAATGCTAACACTGTTTTCCTCCAAAGTACTTATTATATTAGAAAACACTTTAAGTATGTCAGCCAGCCCAAAGGCTGCAGCTGCAGTCTGATAATAAATACAAGCTAATGAACAGAATATCTATCTGTAGCACATCTCTTTATTCCAATAGAACATAAACACATATCAAATAGGGCATAGGATCTCATTTTCTACACCAAATGCTCCAATTTATTGGCTTCCTGAGGAGCTAATAAAAATGTTCCAAGACCACAGGGAACTTCTGCTTTGGAAGCATCTTAGAAAACACTAATGTGAGTAGTAGAATACCACAAAAAAATTGATAAAATTGCTGTATAAGTGAATAAGTAGCACCATAACATCCTTTAGGAGAAGAGGTTTTAGTGTTTAACAATGAAGGACTGTTAATGGTCTTTGAGGGGTTCTCCTCAATGGAGAATGAGCATTTCACTTCTCATAACAGGACACTTCTGAAAACAAAAGCACCTTTAGTGTATTTGAAAGTCAGTTGTCAGAAACAGAAAGTAAATAAATGTAGTTGCCTAGAGCCAGGCTTGGTGACCTTTAATGTTCCAGGTTGTAGAATAATTAGGTTTATAATAATTGTTTGGTCTTGGCTAATATTATTACATGGTTCAAAAATACTTGCACAACATGTTAACAGACAATTCTTTTGGCAATAAATATTACAGTGAAGTTATTAAAACTGTCAAACTTGCTGAATAATATAATTAAAAATAGCATATGGTGTTCCACCAGGTCTGGTTGTCACCTGAATTTTGAGTTTGCAGTTTCACATTGTGTGCCATTTTTGCTGCTGCAACTGTTTGCCTGGCTTGATAACACAGTGACAATCCAAGGCTTAAACTGTACATTCCCAAAGGACTCGAGCTGCTCTTATATGTGTAAAATACTAAGGAGCAAAAATACTTTCTACACAACATTCCACTCTTGGGAAAGTCTTCATGAAAGTTTTGCTATCCTCCCCCTTCAAGCAAAACCTTTGATGTGACACTGACACTGTGTTTGAGGGTGTCTTTCAAACAGGGATAAGTGCTTATGTGTTGCCAAAAATGAGCTGCAGCTGAGCCCAAAGCTGTTCTGACTGTGGCTCTGGGATGGACTCGTTGATTTGTGATAAGTAATCCTCTGAGGCTTCTGTGGTGCAGACAGCCATGTGTATTCCTCTGTAGAATGCTAGAAAATTTGCTTGTGTTTCCTATGGGATGTTGGAGGCTCAGCTGCAGTTGAACTTGTGACACTCTGACCTCAGCTTCACTGGCTGCGCTGATGCTTGCCAGGATCCCTGGAGAAGGAGCCTGTGCTGACTCAGTGGGGCCATGGCTGTGCTCTGTTTCTCCTTGTGCCAGACAGGTGAGCACAGAGTGGGCCAAAGAGCCTCTCAGCTTGCTACTGTGTCTCTGTCCCTGCTAAACTCTGGAGCTAGTAGCCTGCAATGCATCTGAATCAGCTGAAAAGCTACAGTTGGAAAGATACCAAAGATCAACAGAAACATCCTATTTCTGCTTCCCCTTCTTTATCCACAAAGACTTTCCAGGTGTTTTTTGAAGCAGAGGAGCTCATGAGCTCATTGTCTCAATTGCCTGCTCTTTGCCTCCTGCAGGTTGACTCTCTTACAATTTCCCAGTGCAAGGGGATCCCTGCAGTTTCCTCCCCTGAATACGGTGTGTGTGAATGTTAAAGAATGGCAAACAGGCATTATAGCTAATGGCTCTTGTATTTTACAGGGCATAGTCCCAAAAGATGTGAGGCCAAGAATGCATAACTATTCAAGAAGTGGATATTAGTGAAGTGGAGCAGAGTGCCCAGAAATATCATGGTCATATTCCTCTCAGGATGTCACTCCTGGGTGATGCTCACATGGAGGATACTGCACCTTACCAGGCTTCTGTTCTCCCCTTAGTCTGTGTGACCCAATTTCCCAGAAAACAAATAGCAGCTCTAAGTTCATTGCTAAAGAAATACTGTAGAGAGAACCACTCAGAACAGCTCATAGGAAAAGAAAGTATGGCCACCACATTCCTTAACCATGTCTCTGGTCTTAACGAAATCTTGGCTGCTGCTGCATACCAAAAAGAATTTGAGTCTCATTCATCACTTCCTATTTGTCTTACAGTGAATGCTGTAGATGGGATCGGATTACCATGGCACAAAACCCTTTTGTGTTACTTTGCAGTGACACAGTTTTGCACCAAGATGTTATGGATCCTGTTTTCCCAGGAGCAGCCTGGGGCAGCTGGGATTTCAAAAGCTTTAGGATGCTTTCCAGCACAAATGGCATGTTCCTCAGCAGTTCTGCAGCTCCCACAAGCCAGGCAGCAGTGGTGGACCAGAGGCAGCTGTGGAAAAGCCCCTCCTCAGCTGAGGCAGCAGGGCATGCCCTGGTAGTGGGAAGAGGTGGCACAGCTAATTCCTTTGTGCTCATGCTCTTTTTACCAAGGTGGCTGAAGAAATGTCAGTAGTGTGTTTAGAAGATAGCTTTCACTATTTTTCTGTACATCCAACTCTTTCTGTAACTTCGTTCTTTAACTGTTTACAGTTCAATCTGGAAATAAATTCCCAGATTGTTGCTTACATTGGTTTCATTGTGTGTGGGGTATAGTTGGTCAAAGAAATCACAGGCTGTTATTTGCTCGATAGACTTGTTTTACAAGAAGAATAATGATAGACTGGTTTGGGTTGGAAGAGACCTTAAAGATCATCTCATTCCAACACACCTGCTATGGCAAAGACAGCTCCCACTAGACCAGGTTACACAGTGCCCCATCCAGCCTGGCCCTGAACACTTCCAGAGTTGGGGCATCCACAGTTCCTGTGGGCAGCCTGTGCCAAGGTGTTACCACCCTCACAATAAAGAATTTAATCTAAACCTACCATTTTTCAGTTTATGGCCATTATCCCCTATTCTCTCCTTGTGAAAAGTCACACTCCAACATTTTTGTAGGTTCCCTTTATGTACTTTAAGATGTCCTCAGAGCCACATCTTCTCCAGCCTGAGCAACCCCAACTCTCCCACCCTGTCTTCATAGGAGAGGAGCTTCAGCCCTCTGAGCATTTTCATGGCCTCCTCTGGACTTGCTTCAGCAGATCCACATCCCCCTTATGCTGGGGACCTCAGGGTTGGGTGCAATACTCAAGGTGGGGTCACACTGTGGGTGTGATTGCTCAGCCAATTCCTTACCCACCACCAAATCTGTGTTTCCAGTTTAGAGACAAGGGTGCTGTGCAGAACAATGTCAAATGCTCTGCACGTGTCTAGGCAGACCATGCCAGTTGCTCTTCCCTCACCAACACCTAAATGAACACCAAATAACAATGAATAGCCATAAATGCTCTTATTTATGCATGAATTGTCTTTCCAGCATTCTAATATTAGCATTTGTATGAAGGAGAGTAATTCCCACAATATTGTGAAACAAAACTTTTGAACAGATATTTGTGTGTTGAATATGATGAGAATATTTAAACATCTGGTATTTGACTGAATATAAAGTAGAAGCACGCATTTGCTTTTATGATTTCATCAGAGAGAGCTCAGGGGGTGATTTTCAAAGGCACTGAAGACAGAAGAACTAGCTGAGACTCAGAAGTTTTATGATGGAGAGCTGTGCTTGAGGAGACATGAATTCCAGTATGTTTTTGTACTGAATTGGAACAAAAAGCAACATTTCAAAATTTTCCACTCAAAGGAAAATGGGAAAACGTGGTTTAAGTTTTCCTAAATGAAAGAGGTGTCATAACATGACTCCTGGCTCTGCCCTGCTTCCTTGGAGCACTCTGGGAAGCTCCCAACCTGTTGGAAGCAGCTGGGGATGCTCCCTGAAGTGCCAAGGGTTGCTCAGGTTGGAGCCATGGTGGCTGTCAGGCTCCAAAATCAGTGGCAGGAAATCAGGAAGCCCTGAATATGTCAGCTCTGATTGTAGGGTTTCCAAGCATTATCCTGCTGGTTTGCTCTGGCAGCCATTGTGGCAGGGTGTTGTCCAGGGCAGCATCTGGGAAGGTGGGTTTGCAGCTGTGAATCAGGCTAAGAACAGTTGTGCTTCCAACAGGAATCTGCTTGTCTTGGGAAGATGTCACACCCTTTCTGAGAGATATTCATACATCACTGTCCCCCCATAATCTGTTTCACCAAGAAATTCACCAGGCTGGAACTCACCTGTTGGAAAGACAATGAGGTTTGGCTATCAAATTGTTAGAGTGTTTTGGAGAATTTCACTTGAAGTTGAAAATGACTGCATTAAAAATCATTTTGGTAAGCAGTCTTCCCTTCCCTGCCCCATTGCCTGACAGGGAAATGAGCAATTTGCCTTGATTTGGTTTGTGGTTTTGCTTTGTAGAATATCTATTCCCACTCTCACTTAATATATCCATAAGCTTTAAGATATTATAGCTTGTGCTTGCAAAAACATTTGGAAAATGATTTTTAAAAAGCTATGCCAGTTTGCACCTATTTGGGGTCTGTTTACTCATTTTTTAGGGGATAAATACAGCCTTGTGAAGCGTTGGCAGTGTTAAGGGGCAGCTAAAGCAAGCATGATGATCAACATTAGACAACCTGTAATCTAATTTCTTTTTTTAAATGAATAGGGAAAATTATTTTATTCCATTGGGTGACATTGGGAACCAACTTGTCTATTGGTCAATGGTGTAAAAAGTAGCAATCCAGACTCCTGTATTGGAACAGGGAAAAGGAAAAGGTATCCATTACAGAAAAATAACAAGGGCATGTGAGGGTTAAGCTGAAGAATGTACCAGCACAGTTCAGTAGAAAAAGGAAGGCATGCAGGGAAAGCTACTGCTGACATTTATGTGTTTCTTTCAAGTATTTTACCTTGAAAACTGGAGTTCTCATTTTTATTTTCTCATAAAATAGGCCAAACATTCAATGGAGAAGGAGAGTTGGTGGACTTGTTGTTTCAATAATGAACATATGCCTGCATGTGTGTGATTTCTTTTTTATGCTTTATAATTGGCAGAAACTCCTCATGTGACAAGTCTTCAACTTTAACTACTGAACTTGTGCAGACATCAAAAGTCATTGTGGAATTTCAGACCTTTGATGTTTGTTTTAACAGCAGAGCTGATGGCTGCTAAGGAGTAGCTACCAGGAACAAACAGATTTTCTAGGTCTCGTCACACACAACTTATTTTCTCCCTATTTCTGACATTTTTCAAAGTGGCACAAATGTTCATGGTGCCTAGTTGTATGTACTTGTGTTGTTTCTGATGTTCTTAATGAGAATTTGGCCTAGAAACAAAAAATTCTGATATTAAAACCAACCAGTCCTGCCCTCCACCCCCAAGATTTCACAATGTTGTGTAGTGACTTTTTTATAGACATTTAGTCTTAGTCTTGCATGTCCTATTTTGCCTCAGTTGTATCTTCCTAACTCTGTAAGTTCTCATGGATGTGTATTCACTTGCTTTCACTAATATTAAACCCAACCCCTCCCTGCAAAAAAGAACCCCAATCCAAAATCCAAACCTAACAAACAAAACCATATTTATTATCTGAAGTCTTGCAGACAGGTTTGGTCTCACTTTTTTCCTCCCATTATAACTCAGTAATCCTGATTGCTCTTTTAGTGCAAGTACAAGCAGATTCTATCGCCTAAGAGCCTCCAGTTCATGTGGCACTAACTACAGACAGCTCTGTAGTGTGCATGAACTATTCTTGAGTAGCATTGTTAGGGAAAAGGAGTTACAGATGGCAGTGGAGGTGAAATTGCAAAAAGGAGGAAAAAAAAATAACAGGCAAAGTATAAGGGTGAAAGAAAAAAGGAGAACAAAAGAGGCAAGAAAACAAAAAGAATGGGAGAGAAGGAACCAGAGGATAGAACTGTGTTTTTGTCCTTGCCTAGGCTGCTGTTTAAGTTGCTCTGGGTGGATCCAGCTGCTTTGTGTAGCAGAGACTGCAAACAGAAATTCTGCTGGGTTCAGACAATCCTTTGGAGAAACAAAACAAAAGAAAGCTTCCTGTTAGTTTAGAATCTACTTCATAGGATCATCTCCTTCCACACTGTGGCTCTTGAGTTGGTTTGCTGGGAAGGGCCAGCCTAGCACTGCACACGAGACCCCAGTACCCCAGGGATCTGCAATCTGGGCTGTGTGAGAGCCTCCTGAGGCATGGCCAGCCCTCCTGTCAGGAGCAGGCAGGATGCCTGTGACCCTGTGCTGATCTGCTCTGTGCCTGCAGTCTGCTGACCCAGGCCATGAACTTTCCCTGCTCAGGGCTGCAGGCATGTCTGCTCAGTTCCCTTTCCCTTACCTTTGCACAGGCATGGATTGTTTCTGTCAAATACAGCTAAGCACCTTAGGAGATTTCTGTGCTTGTGCGTATTTAAGTAAGAGGATTAAAAACAATAGTTCAGTGTCTGGGACACTCCCAAAACAGTGTCCTTATTTGGCTTCTTGCTGAGGTGTGAATACTTTTTTGATGATGGAAAGTAATTTTCATCTGTGTTTCTAAGAGGTTTTCAGGCTGAGACATGATTGTCAGACTTTTCTGAGTAAGGAATATGAGGACATGTTCCTGCAGCCTCATATATGAGCACCATGCACACACTGGTTCATTTCTGTTCCATCACTGCACAGCATCTTGAAGGCTTTTTTTTTCCAAGGAGCATCTGCAATCTGCTGGACTCAGCTGACTGCTGGTATTTGTGTTTGGCTTTAACAGATAAGTGCATGAACTGTCCTGTGTGTCCAGCAGCAACTGCTGATCATCTGCAGAGACTATGAGCAGCACTTAATTGAGCTGATGGGAATTTTCAGTTAGATAGAGCCCTGACTTCATAGCTGTTACAGTGATGTGTCTGTATCAGCAGTGTGATGGTATGAACAGATTCCCCTGCAACTAGCCCATGTCATTTCATGAAGAATTAACAAATGCAGATATGTAATTCTTCATGAGTGACACAGAAACATGTGAACAGCATTCACTTCACCAATTTCAGATAAAAAGGTTTATTCTTTGCTTATCTCAGCTCATCCCCTGAGTATCATAGACCCATGGAGCCTACTGTCTGAATCCAAGTTATTCTCTGGAACAACAGGCAGTATTTTCAATTGACTGTGCAATAAACTCAGCAATACAGATGTTTCAGACAAAATGTAGCTCCCTAAGGACAAAACTGCACAGAAGGATTAAAAAAGGTCTGTAACCACCATGCAGGGGTGAAGAGCAGCTGCAAGTGGGGTTTTTCAGAGTTCAAAGAACCACCCTAGAACACGTGGCTCATCCTGGCTAGCACAACCCAGAGCAATGATATGTGGTCACCTGTAATAATCAGGTATCAACTGGGATTTGTCTTTCAGGTGAGCAAACCTTTAGCAGAGCTTTTGGGACCACAGCAAGGTACTTTGCCTCTCTGTCACAGAGCATGATGTGTCCAATTTAGTCTGAGTGGTGGGTAGAAATGCTTACACAACAGTTTCAGGAAAAGGAGGTGGAAGAGACACAACCAATAGTTATAGCCTGATGGTAAAGATGCCTGCCAGGACAAATGTATGGGTGTGAAATCTTTTTGGCATAAGATGCAAATTGGCTCAGGTGGAACAAGTGCAATATAGTGGCTACTTCTGCTTTGTTTGGTACTATTTCACAAAGTCAGGGCCGAAGCTTCCACTAGCTTGAAGGGGAGACATCCTTTGAACACCAGTTTAAGTTGTTAAACCACAAAATGCATTTCTCCAAACTCCATGCTAGTTCCAGTGCATCAGGGAGGTGCATAACTCTGTTTTCTCTCTGATGTTCAGAAGCATCTCTGACACTCACTGTTCTATGCCACCACAATCAAGCTCTGCTGCTTCCAGGTACCAGAAATTTGCCTGGTGCTTGTACTTTGACAGAAGTGAAACATCTGCTGATGTGCAAGAGCCCAGCTCACCTGCCTGCTGAAAATTTAGCAAACTGAAGGCTCTGCACAAACCACAGTGGATTTGCAAATCCTGCTCTGCAAAGAGCTACCCCTGTAATTGCAATGGAAAAGATGCATCCTCAGTGACACATGTGAGGGGAAACAAACTGCACAGCTGCTGCAAGCTCCAGGGGCAAGAGAGCAAAGTGGCAATAAGGAGATCACCTGTTCAGTTTTCCGTGTAAATCTGTCCTGGATGGAGCCCTTGCCCTGTGTTTCAAACTGAAATTGGATCCCAGGAGGGTTCAAAGTGTGTTGGCTCAGCTGCTCTGTCCAGCAGACTTGAACCTATTTTGGTACAGGGAGGTTGAGGATCAGCAGTTTCTTTCCTCCCCTCTTTTCAGAACTCTCCTGCTTCATACTCCTTAGGTCAGAGAGAAAGAATTACTCTTACTCTACTTCAGATATTTCATGTACTATATAGGAAGTAGGAGATTTGTTGCTCCAAAATCAATTTGAGCATTTCTGCACAAAAATACAGAAAATTATTTGCAGAATACAAAAAATACCATTTAAACCATGAACTGAAATGTGGGAATTCCACCAAACCAGAGGCTGCTTACTCTAGTGTGCTCCTTCCCTCTCTTGAGCCACAGACAGACTCTGATATAGTCCTGGCTTCCTTGTCCAGGGATAATATGGTTTTGTGATCATCCACAATGGTGCAAGTAGTGCCCCAGTCAGCTCAGTCATTATTCATAAAATGTACCTAAAGTAGGCTTTCAATTTTATTGGTTTTAAATGGCAGAATTTGAGCTCCTGAATTGTTTTAATTTTTCACAATGAGTGATTAATACTTTTACCTGCTGTTCAGTCATTTTATGGGCTAAATAAACAGCTGGTTTAAGTAATCATTATTCTGTTAAGCCTGGCAGAATGATGCCAGTGTTGTTAAACCATTGAACAACTTGGCCCTATTTGACTTTTTGAAGTATTCAAAAAATTTTTATTACACTTGCTGAAAAATAAATTACAAGAGACATAGTGCATATCCTTGAGGAGACTACCCATAACAAATCAGGTTCATAAACAAGTGAGATGTGGAGCAGAACTGAAAATTTGGCAGGAAACAGATCTTAATCTAAGCTGACAACTGCTCATATGGCAAACTGTAGAAAATATCATTACAAAAAATATATACCAGGTGTATGGATCCTTTAGCAAGCAGGAGACAGAACTCTTGATGGAATAATATGAACATGCTCATTACACAGCCCAGGAAATAATTTAGATTGACTAAGATCCTTTCTGCAGGAAAAAAATCACCAAAAGAAATGTACAAATGCAGAATGTTACTGCAGCAGGAATGACAAATTCTAGAATATTTCAGCTGCTAAAGACATTGCTTTGCTTATGGCAAGGCATTCCTTTACAGCCAGCCAAAGGCAGCAGGATCTGTACATGGCAAGGGGGAAGCTTGTAATGTGGGGCATTATCCACTTTGATACTTGGGACATGAATGCCCATGGTCCTAATCACTCCAGAGCCATTGTACCATGATGTGCTTATTTATTATTTACTCTAAGTAAAAATTAGACCTTGCTAGAACAGGGTCTCAATGCTTTCCTATTCCTGATCATTCATATTTCACTTATTCTGAATCTCAAAAAGCTTGCACCTTCCTTGTAGATAATGTTTATTTACCTTTAGCACAGTGTACAGTGAAGCCAGTAATCTGTATGTTCAGTGCTGCAGTTAATGGATCATGACAGGAGGGGTTTTCAGGGAGCAGGGATGCAGCTAATGATATCTTAATCCTTTTTTTCTTGCTTTTTTTCTTAAGCACTTAGGGTTTTGAGTCTTGAAACTGTATTTGAATGTGTATTAGCAAATCAAGATGGAGAAGTTACACATCTTTAATTTTTACATCAGCAAATGGATGGGACTTTTAAGTTGAATACAACAGAGAGCATGTAACTGTTGTATTTAAATAGTTAGAAAGCAATTTACAGTACTGAAGCAATCTCAAGTATGCCAGCCTTCATATTTATTGCTCTCTCTCCATCCTTTTTTCTTCCTACATGCAAGTAAAGAAAGCTGACTGCCAGTGATATTACTGATGGTACTTTTCTTTACTAGACAAACAAAGACTTAAAGTTGCTATGGAAATGCACAAAACTCACAGTTCATACATTTATCAAAGGAGAATCATCATCATCACATAATATTTATAGAGTGCACACTGTCTCCTACATGCTTATCACAAGACTCTTAATGTTGAACAGAAAAAGGAGCTGCTACATTTCATCAATGTCGTGTCCATTGATCAGTGCCTACGTGACTGATTTCTCATTTTAATGGTGTTTAAGGCGAAAATCACAGTCCCCAAACCCCAAATATGCAGGTATTATTTCAGTATGATCTCATTTCAGAAGGCCATGGCTTTCCAGAGAGCCAGCTCTCTGAGCTTTTTATATTTTTGCATGTTTGCTTTTATTAATGAACATTTCTTTGATTGAGTTTGATTTCGTTCTCCATACCCCTCCGTCTGTAAACACAGAAAGGGAGGCAGTACTTTTTTTCTATGATAATTTGAGATGTAGTAGCTCATTGCACCAGATGTTCTGGTGCTGCTGTAGAAACTCCCAGTATCTTTATCTTTCTGCTTTCTAACTTTGGATTCCCTTTGATCTTTAGAGGCTTCTGAGGCAGTTGGGTGAGGTTAGATTAGAAACTAGTTCCTATATTTGTACATGTGGGTGCTGATGAACTAAAGACCCCCGAAGCTTTCTGTGTTTATGTAGCATGGAAACAAACATGTCATCATCCTTTGCCTTGGTTCCAGTTCTCAGATTTATTTCTGAATGGCTTTTGCATGAGTTTTTCTGTCACGTATTTCAGTTTTGCAGATTACCGGCACCATCAGAGCAAATCATCTGAGCATGGAATGTGTAAGCAAAACTGAGATATCCAGCATTTGTAAAAAGGCAAATACATTTAAAAAAAATGTCAAAATGAGCAAATTCCTAAGCAAAACTATTGAGTTAATAGCCTCGAAGAAAAAAAAAAAGGCACAAATCTAAAATAGTTGTGAATTTGCAATGTAGGAATGGCACCAATCCAGAAATTTATTGGTTATTTTTGTAGAGGAGTTTTTAGTGCTATCATTTCAAATATTTGCTTTGTTTCACAGTGCTGTGTTTTCAGTGGTATTCATGAAACTCTGAAGTTTATTAGTGATGTGATCAGAACCCCAAACCCCTGATTTTGAGGAGAACACTCCCATGCCTGTGTTCTCAGGAGTGAACTGAGAAGCCTGACACATGAATGGAGTGAGAATATCAGAAGCAACTGAATCAAGACAGTTCTTTGTCATCTGATTTCCTAAGGAAATATGGCTTGCAAGATTGTACTTTGTGGTTAATTTCAATTTTAAAGGGACAAGTTATCAGAAAAACATTATTCTCTCAAAACTTTGAGTGATAAATGAGAGAAGTATATATAACGAAGATCCCATTATTCTGTCCTCTATGTTTTCTACCCATGCAGAAGGGTACATGCTGAGTTCACATGTTATTTGGCATTGATATGTACATGGAAGGAGTACTTTATAAATACCCCAAACTCTGAAAAATCTTCTGCCAGCACTTGCAGGAGCCTGATTTTAGTAGTTCTGATGTCATGGTACTGTTTGCATTTTCCCTTTGTCCCTCACCTGTAGAGAAAATTTTCACTGAGTGAAAATGATGATCAATCTTAAAGAAGAACCAGCCTGCAAAGAGAAACCATCATGGTATAACTTGTTTCATGTCAATGAGCTCAACAGGTGTGAGGCATGATAAATGGCACTTTGCTAATAACAGCTGACCAACCAGATACAGGTCTTTTATTCAACCAGATACAGGTCTTTTAACTATCATCCTTCCTTGCAGTCTGCTCTGGGGGTAGGAATTCTTAACACAATTGCTGGCCTCAGCTATAGGATTTTTGTTCTTATGTTTAAAATACTAATGATCCATAATATATGTAACTGTCACTGGGGTCATTGAAGAACCCATGGAATTATAGAATTGTTTATGTTGGAAAAGACCTCTAACATGCACTGTTTGTGGATTTAGTATGTTTCTTTTGATAAGGGTTTCTATTTTCTATACCCTTTTCAGCCAAAATGTTGTCTCTTCTTTTGCAGGCCAGTGATTGGCATAGATACTGGTTGGAGAGACAGGTGATGATACAATTAGTTAGAATTAAAAGACAAGATCTAATTTCATTGTGTAGCTTAGCTACTTGTCTTTTCTTAATTAATTGTATTTTAGGGTAGACACGCTATAAACTAATCAGTCTATTGTCACATGCCTGCTAATTTTGTAATTAATTATTATTGCTAGAGATGAGAGAATAATTTCTAAAAAACATCTTACTTGATGACTTTTGCCTTTTTTCTATTCATTAATCCTGTACAAACATAATGGTTTTCTGAAATTGACTTATTTTACTGTTATTCACTGAGTTACTCTTCATCAGTACCCAACACATAGTTCATCACAACCTTTAAAGACTGAAATAAATTGCACTTTGGCCAGAATCAAATGACCATGCTACTTGTCAACCCCCTTTTGTAACAGTGTGTTCCTTGCAGTTCTGGTTTTGATGTTGTTGTTGTGGGGGTTTTTTTCAGGTTTTTTTTATGGTTATAATCACTAATGTGACATTTAACAGTGTTCTCCCAACATTTAGCTATTGTTCTTTTTTTTTTTTTTTGAGCATTCTTGCCTGCTAACTTGTTTGGTAGCACATCAAAAGGGATAAGGCAAATGAAGAAAGAAGCTGGAGAGGTTAATTTTGGAAGGCTGTAAGATCTGCAGTTTTGCTGCTGGGTACCATCCCTACTAAATAGTTTGTGGAAACAGGCAGTGCAAATCCAGCTCTGCTATATCCTGACATGAATGGCATCTCTGCACCCAAGCAGTATTTCATGATTTGAGGGTTTTTTGTAGGCTGCCTCAGTACTGCCTCCATTGAGGCAGTAATGGTGTGTTGTAGACATGCCCTTTTGTTTAGCTGTGCTTTTCCACTGGCAGTTCATCCCTCTTCAATTTCTGCTCTGCTTTCTTGGCAGAGTACAGTAACTGGTGAGCTGGGCCCCACTCAGGCCAGGTTTGCATTCTGTGTTTGACTTGGGCCTGAATCAATGTTTATGTCGCCATTTACCAACCATCCCCACTGTTAAATAAACAGTGTCATTGACCTCAGCCTGGTCAGTGACACTGAGGTTTCTCTTCTGAGAAGCAAAGATCCACCTTTCCTGGACTTGAGGTGTGCTCAGATGCCTTGATGCAATGTCAACACAAGAACCTGCATTAATAGCTGAGAGGTGGCACAGCCCAGCTCCTCAGTGCCTCTGAGCTCTTAGGAAGTGGAAGGAAGGAAAGCACTCCCTCAGTCCTGCCATGGGCCACAGGGGTTTGAGCTGCCTCATACTGACTGCTCTGGAGCAGAGGAGGAGCCCTCATACTGCTGGGCTCCAATCCCAGCTGAGGAGGGGGTTGAGAAGTTTCCCTTTTCTGCCTCTGGGCTCTCAGGTGCCTTCTCAGCAGGGAGGCACACTGGCTGTGCTAATCTGGACTTGAGCAGCAACCAGAGGAGACTGGCCAGGCCAAAACCCCTGAGCTCAGGCTTCAGGCCAAATACACAATGTAGACATGTCCTAAGAGATGGGAGTGAAACTGTGAGCCTGGATTTCACTGGCAGAACCCACAGAGTCACTCTACCCCCTGTATGCAATAACTCATTTTGGACAAAGCTGTTGGACTGTGTGTGTCCTCCAGTGTGACATTCCTGGTGAGCCCCAAGCTCAGCCCTTGGGCTCTGTTGCCATAGCTCTGTTTTGCTGCTGTTTGCCATTCCTAGCTGATAACCTTCTGAGGTTCCCATTACTTCACACACTGTCAGTGGATGCCCAGAATCCAGTTCAATTGTTTCCCATCTTTTGGTGTGTGCTTCCAGCCCCTGAGCTCTCTTGCTGCCTTGTCAGATAACACTCCACCTCAGCAGCTCCCCTGAGGCTCTTCAGTTTCCAGGCTACCTGTGGTATTTGTTTTCCTTGGTCTCCTCATTCCCAGGCAGGCAGAGCTATTATGGACTTGTCTGAAGGAAAAGACCAAACCATTTGAATTTTGATTTTCTTTTCTCTAATGAGCTTCTCAGGGATGAAATCAGATTTCTGTAGTAGGGCACAGAGTTTCTTACAAATGTCTTCAGCAACCACCCAATGGCACCAAATGTGTGCACTATTGCATTTTACAGGACTGAATTTATTTTGTAGAATGAAGTTTATTTTTTGACAAAGTGGCTGTTGTCTTCAGCAAGATGGATCCAACACAACTGCTTTGGATGTAGCTAGGAAAGACTTGAAATGAGGAGCCTCTGCTCCCTCCTAACGTGGAACTAAGTATCACAGCAGCTCTGCATGAGCATTAGGGTAGGTTTGGATAAAGACAACAAGGATCTGAAGATTTTCTAGAAGGAAGACTGCAGGTGAAACCCTTGCTTACCTTATCCTACTATAGAGACAAACTGGAGAGGCAGCCATCTCATACTGTGAGCTGAGTCAGAGGGAAGGATTCTCTCAATCCTTGGGAAGTGGGTGGTGGATTTGAGAACACCCGGGCAGGATTTCACCTTCCCTGAATAATTTTGTAGTAGTTCTGAGGTGAAATTTTATTCACAGATTTCTGTCTTTCAAGTCTACATTTCCTGCTGCCATGTATGCTAGGCTTGGAATATACTTATGGTATTTAATTACAGTTTTTATAGTTAAAGGTTTTTCTTTTCCATTCTTTTTAAAGTGATCAGTGTGTCATGGGCCTGGAGTTCTTCTAACATCAACTTCATGCTAGTGTATCACAATTCAATGCAGTGAAGTCCAAACTGCTCTTCCCTAGATAGTTCATTTATTTTCTAAATGCAATTTCTTTGTATTAAGCTCCTTTTTTTCTTATGCCATCCTTTTAGTAACTTCTCTCTTGCCACTGGAGTTTGCATGTGTTTGGAAGGTGGATTTTCCAGAACCATTTGTCTGTTTGCCAGCTCTGTATTGGCCTGTGAGCTAAGGTTGGTCAAGAAGGCCAATGGCATCCTGGCCTGTAGCAGCAGGAGTGTGGCCAGTGGGGTCAGGACAGTGACTGTCCCCCTGTACTGGGCACTGGTGAGGCCACACCTCAAATCCTGTGTCCAGTTCTGGGCTCCACAGCACAAGAAAGACATTGAGGTGCTGGGAAAGGAGTTGGGGAAGGGTCTGGAGCACAAGTCTGCTGAGGAGCAGCTGAGGGAACTGGGGGTAGTTAGTCTGGAGAAAAGGAGGCTCAGGGGAGACCCTATTGCTCCCTACAGCTCCCTGAAAGGAGGCTGTAGCCAGGTGGGAGTTGGGCTCTTCTCCCAGGTAACAAATGACAGGACAAGAGGAAATGGCCTTAAGTTGCACCAGGGGAGGTTTAGATTGGATATTAGTAAAAATTTCCTCACTGAAACGTGATCAGGCATCAGAACAGGCCATCCATGGATGATGTGCTTGGGGATAGGCTTTAGTGGTGGACTTGGCAGTGCTGGGTTGACAGCACCGGATTTGATCTTAATATCTTTTCCAACCTAAAAGTTTCTACGATTCTGTAATTTAGCTAGGTATTGCTAAACTAGAACCCTTTATATATGTCTTTTCTTTCTTTCTTTCTTATCACAGGAGCTTGCTTCTTCAGTGTTGTGAAATAAAGGCTTCCTTCTCAGAGGCACAGGGTGAGATGTTTCCTCCTGTGTTTACACCTCCCAGCTGCCCATGCTCTATCTATCCTGTGCCTCCATTCCATCCTGCTCTCATTCCAGGGTCTTGCAGCTGCTCCTGGCACCTTGGTGCTTTCCCTCAAAGATTCTCAGAATTTTTCATCTCTTTGTATTGGACAGCAGCACACAGGCTTTGTAGTGGATTTGATGCTGTTTCATACCCTTCCATGGTTACAGCTTTTCCAAGTGCACTGATAGCTTCTGGGACTAAATATTAGGAGTATTTTGCCTTATGAATAGCTGGTAGTAGTAACACTTCTCACTAGTAGTCCAGAGTAAAGCAATAACAAGCAGTCAGTTGTTTAAGCCATCATAAACCATTAGCCTTATTTTGCTTTAAAAATAATTTTCTGAAACTCAGGCTTGGCTCTTTGCTTTTTGTGTTATGCTATAATAAGTTTTTCAAATACTTCAATGGAAAGTTGCCTTAGACTTGAGCCAAATTGCACTCTGGATAGAACACAAATGCAGGTTTGCAGTTTGTAAATCAAGATAATGGATGCAGGATAGTATGGTGTCACATTTTAGAAATATATTAATCTTTATAACCCATACCTATTTTGGTGTTATTCCTAAGTTTTACGGAATTACAGGATATTTCTGTTTGGTTTCTGGCTGGAAATGTTTCTGGGTTGACTTGAAACATTTAATTTGTCATGAAACTAAATATTCATTCCATCTTCCTATTGCTTTGCCCTTTAATTTTTTTTTTTTTTTTTTTGTTGTTAAAAAGGTCATTTGAAACAAAAAGCCTAAATGGTTTATTTTGCATTCCCTTTTTTACAGTTGGAAAAATTTGCTAAATTGAGTTTGCATTTAAAAACTTTTTTTTTGCAGTATACTATTTGCCAAAATAACCACACTAGTCATCTTGGAAAAATCTTTTACTTACATTGGTATCTATTGAAATTTTCAGTGGAAGATTTGCCATATGCCCTTTGCAACTAAGTGATGCACTGTCTTAAAAAAACCCAAAGAAAAAAATAACCCCTCACAAGCCAATAAATACCCCTTCCCCTAAATCAACAAACAAAACCCCCAGGCTTTAATATGCTCTTTAATGTTTCAAATATTCAGGGACTACTATTAATATGTGTGTAGTAAATTTGAAGTCTGCTCTGTGGTACATGTTGGTGATCCTCAGAAACCTGTGGCATGCTGACAAGCAAAACTTAGAGTGATTTTGTAGTACTTGGAGTAAAATTTGCTCTGTAAATAACAACAAAAAGTTGTTTACATTGATATGCTAAGCCCAGAGGAACTGCCATGGACTGTGTCAGCAATCCCAGCTTTTCCTTATTATGAAAGCAGCAATAAAAGGAAGAGAATAAATGCAAACAAAAAGCTCTGAGAGGACTGTAGGGTTGACTGAAATGAACACAATCCAATGGCTAGAATGTGGCTGCAGCTTTGCCCCTGGACTAGAATTCAGGTGTTATTTCCTGCATGGCTGAGAAAGGTTGCAATTGCTGCTGGAAGCAGGATGGGCTGAGCAGGAGGCACAATAGCTGCCTCCAGTGTGCTAGGCCTGGCTTTAGTCACATTTATATTTAGTGTTTTGCTTCTGGGTAATTGAGGTTTAGTCATGTAATTTCACTTTTTTATGTGTCTGGTAACCCTCACCAAAGGCTCTTCCCATTCATGATACATGGTATGCATACACACTCTTTACAATAAAGAGGAAATTATGGAGGACTGTATCAAAAAGTCTATTCTTTGAAAAATGTGTTGAGTTACCATTTTTATCAAAAGCAAGTGTTGGAGTCTGGTGAGAAAGCCTCCATCTTATGGTGGTCACACAGGTTCCTCCTTGAAGGTGGAGGTTAGGATCCAGGTTTGCTTCAGTCAGCAGGAGCTTTTCAGTTGTCAGCAGTCAGGGGATCGTGCCCTGGAGGTGCTTATGTGGATGTGACAAAGTGCACCAAAGAGCTCCCTGTGTTATAAACTGTCTGCTGGCCCAAGCTGAAGGAGGACCCCTGGCCAAGGTAAAGAAAAAGGGGTGTGGTGTAGAGAGGGAATAGGTGGATTAATGGACACCAGGAAATTCATATTAAGCCTTGTGTGCCTCTCAGAATGCGGCAGCATCAGCTGGGTGTAGGCTGCACCTTGGTGATAATGTGTAGCTAAACCAGACTGTAGAGCTCAGTTTACACAGCCCTGTGGCTTGAGCCAGGATTTGCTATGGAGCTTGAGCCCCACGTCTGTGGGATTGTACCTGCCACCCCTAGGAACACACACACACAAACTGAGCTCTTTTCTTTTCTGGAAGTGTATGGAAATGTTTGGGTGTTGCCAAATGCTTCCTCCTTTACCAGGGACCCAGGTATATACAAACAGATAGAGAAGCACATGCTTGCAAACACATTTCTTTTCATCATACAGGCTGTAGAAAAGAATATTTTTCTATCACTAGAAGTGTTTATTTGCTATCTTTTCACAGCTGGAAGATTTAAGAAAGGAATATGAAATACCTGTAAAAAAAGACACTGGCTGAGAACTCTGATTTGTTTAGCTGAAGCTGGAAATACTTCTGTGCTAGTGTTTGTGTGCTACCAGATATACAGGTGAGCTCAAGGCCCTGGTGCTGATCAATAGCTGATTAACAAGAAGAGTGTCAAAATGATTTCACCCTCCCAGGGTCAGAAGTGGGGCTGCCTTCATCTGTGCCCAAGACATGTGTGGTGTTAAACCAGGTACAACAGCTCAAGAGGAGAGTGCAGACAACTAAAGGCAGAGAATTAAAAATGCAGCAGTTACTTCTGGTCTATATGAGCTTTTCTTTATCAAAAGGCCTTGTCTAGAACATATTTTTAGGTATCTCTTTTTGTCAAGGTGGCTTTTTTTTGTTTAAAAGTCATGCTTGTATTTAATTATCTTTTAAAATAGCTATATTTTATTTGGAATCTGACTGCTATTAAGTTCCCACTGGTACTGCATCACTTTGGTTTTGTAAAGTTGTTACATGTAAAATATTGTACCATGGCTGCTATCAGAAGGGCTTCCCTGTGTTTTTATAAGCATAATGTGTAGTCAGATTTCTGGAGGTATTATCTTCTGGTTCATATATTTATGGGTTTTTTCACATATGAGCATATGTATTTATATGTACATATTCATTGAGATCTAAAACCACATATCTATGGACACATTTATTTTTGCATGAAATGCAAAGTGGGAGCTTTCTGAAAAATGGTTCAGATGTAAGGTGTAATTTTTCACTTGTGTTCCTGGATGAGTCTGTATAATTGGCTTGTACATGTTTCTGAACTGGATGAAGCCTTTTGAGGTTTAACAAGCTAAATACAAAGGAGCAAAAGAGACACACAGCCATGCTCTGTTGTATGTGATAGTGCTCTTTGTTTGTGTAAGAGGTTTCTCTATCAAATAACAGGATTAGAAAGATCTGGTATATCATCAGTTGTTCAGGATCATAGAGTTAATTGATTCTGAGCCGTTTATGAAACTCAGTGGGAATAAGACTGAACCTGATGAGAAGCATGATGAGTGGGGTTTTGAAATCTGCACAGCTAATTTGCAAGGTCTGAGTCTAACCAAGTAATCTGATTTTCAGAGGTAAGCAGCAGTGTCAGTTCACACCAAATGTAATGGGATCTCCAAATGAACTGGTACTTAACATATCTTTTACTTCAGTGACTAAACAGAGATGTGGGTGTTTAACAACAGCAGCCCTGAAGTTTGAAAATGCTATGCAGTCTGTATCAGTATGGGATTCACATGTGTTTGCTGCCTGATGACATTAATGGGATTATGAGGAAAGTGTCTGATAATCATCAAGATCTCTTACTAATAGAGATGGTAAGGGAGATTTTAACATTTCTAATATTCTTAAGTTGCTGCTTTGCTTGCCCAGAATTGCCCCAGACTGGCTCAGGAGTCGCAACTTTCGACGCTGTGATCCATTTTCATTGTATGGGATCTTCAGTGCTTGTGCCTCTGCATGTGCATCTGCACTTAAAAACTGCTGGCCTGAGCACTCTGTTGTGTAGTAGCAAATATGGGTTTCTCCCTCCTTGGCTGAATTGAATGGCAGAAGTCAGTGGTAGAAAGAAGGTTCTGAATAAAGGAGGCACAACTTCTTCCAAAGGCAGAAAATTGTGTTTTGGCAGGGCCACAATTTTCTTATAAGTTATCTGTAAGGACTAATGTTTGCACTGAAGAGCAAATATTCAGTCTGGGGATCTTGGTAAAAGACAATTGTTTCCTTTACAGTCTGGAGTCAAGTGCATCAGCTTTTGAAAGGAACAGTTGTATCCTAATTAGTGCAAGGGATTATTTTGTCATTTTCTCACTTCTTCCATGAACAGTTTAGGGATTGTAGGAGCCCTGTGCAGCAGAATTGATTGAATTTTGGACTAGGGTCTGAAAGGTAATGGGTGACAACTGACGTGGAGGCATTGATTGCTATTGTCCCTTCCAGCCCTTCACATACACACCTTGACACATCATTATAGCTGCATTGCAGTCCCACAGATTTACACCTCTGATGTAAAATGTTAGGGGTTTTATTAATATTTTAGCTATTTGCATTCATGCAGCATACAGCAACTCTGGAAGCTGTAATTGATCACCTTTCTAACCTTCTTACAGTTTTTTTTAAGAGACACCCCTTGGAATAGTGAATCTCTGTAGGACAGGGAGTGTGTGCTCGCTTGGATAATGTAATTGGGAAATAAGGAAAAGCCTGAGCACAGACAGTGCTAGTCTGGTGTGGGAGTTCTGGCACAGCCTTTGTGCTGCAGCCACTCAGTGCCCTGGTGTGGGATCAGCACTCTCCCTCAGAGAGGCTGGCAAGTGATAAAGAAAAGGCTGATGTGAGGAACAGGTGCACCTCAGATCCAGATTTGGGAGGCAAGCTTTCCTATTGAGTTTGTTTAGAATCAAATGCTTTTGCAGCAGGTCTAGTCGAGTCACACCTCCCAAATATCCATCCAGCTACAGCACTCCACACGTGGTTCAGAGAGCTCAGAAACCCACAAGTTATTGATATGCAGTTTATCCTGCTCAGTCTGATTAGCTGAGGCTGTGTGAAGTGCATTTGCTCAGGGAAAAAATGTTTGTCAGGCTTGGGCTTCTAGGTCTGTTGTTCAAAATGTGACCATGAGGAAATAATGGGAATGGCAATTTAATCTCATTGCATTGTTGAAACTCTGAATTTTTTTCAAGTTGGTTTGAAATCTGAAGATCCCATGCTGGCACTTTTCCTCACAATTGCTAGTCCATTATTCTGTCAGGGATGGCCATTTAAAACACATGATATAATCTTGGAAACAATAATACCTTCTAGTCTACCAAATTTTTCTTCATGAAAATGGACCCCATGGAATAGAGGTCTATGTGGTCTCTAAGCCTAGATTATTAATTCTTCTTTTCAATTTTATTTTTAGTTGTTGTATTTCCTAATTAAACTTTTGTACCTCTGGTTAAAAAAGCAGGGAAGGAAGAAGACCTAGACTAAATCAGCCAATTCATTAAAGTAATAGAAGTTAGAATCGTTAAGGGTAAACTCCTATTTTCCCTAGATTTTGAGTTATTTTACCTCCAAGGGACTTGAGGAACTGGAAATAGTCAATTCAATTCCAGTCACAACCTCAAGTACTTGGATTTGTAATACCTCTGTTGTGAGTCAAATGTAAGAGTTTATCACTTTTATAAGAAATATTTTGCTCACCTCTGCAAAGAAAAATTGCTTCATGTGCTGAAAACTTCCAATGTAAAGTTATAAGTACTGTCCAGCAGGACATAAAAGAAATCCTCTGTAGACAATCAAGCACAGTCTTTTAAAAGTATCCCAAGAAAAACTAATTGCTGGTCCTGTTCAGGGATATTTCAGCACCTGATACTGGAAAAAAAATAAATTTCCCTCCACAGTTAAACATATTGCAAAGCTATAGGAAATAAAAAATTATCTCTTCCCTCTTGGCAAGATATTTTTGTTTGCATTTTCAGAACTCATTCAAGCTCATATTCATAGGAATAATCTGTAGTCTTGTTGACAGGTCTGCCAGGAAACACCTTTATGACACTAAAGGAAGGGGAAGCATGTGCTGCTTTGGTTTAAGAAAAACTGCTATTGTAAAAGTCCTGACTTTACACTCCAGCATTTTTTTATACATTGTGTTTGAAGTGATGGGGCCTGGAGAGTAATGTTAACATGATTCAGAGAAAATTAATCGTTAGTCAGCACTTGTCTCTCATGTACTTGGGGTCATGGACTGCTCTAAACTAACTTTCTTCTTATTCAGTGATGCAGGAAGGAAGATTTAAAACCAGCAGGAGGGTAATAATAGTATGACAGGAAGGAAAAGGTCACTGGGAACAATATGAAAGCTGATTAATAGGATCATCCTCATAGGTGAATTAAATTCTGCAAATGACTTTTCTATTTCTCATTCTTTCCCTGCTCTGTTTCTGGAGCAATGCACCTGAACAGATGCATCTGAAAAATTAGCCTTAAAAGCCTTAAAGCCTGTAAGAACTTTTTTCCATTAAATTTCGTTTGTATTTTTCTTTGAGCACTGGAGTGCACTAAACAAACTAGAGTTTCAAGCTGTGTGTAGATTTTGAAGAAGAAACCAACAAAATAGCCTCACACCAAAACCCTTGTGTCCATCAAAGTGTGCTTGATCCAATGCAAGGAAGACTGCTCCTGCTGTTCAAAGGCCATGAAAAGTGGTTCTCAGTATTAAGAAACAGCATTTCTTATGTCATGCTGTTCATGATATGCTTGATCTCAGTTAAGTGAGGTTTAGGCTGCAGTTTTATCATAGTCAGTATGTCTGGGGGAGAATAAAATGCTAATAAGTAAATGGATAAAACCCATGAACCTGTAATGCTTGCAAATAAGATCTTTAGAAGGTTCTGAAGGTGGGTTTCTCTTCCTCACCTTTAACTATCTAAAAGCTGGTGTCCCAGGCTGTTTTTACACAAGGTTAAAAGAGAAAGGCACCTACAAGATGATTCTGCATTAAACTTGCCTTCTTGAGGTGCCAGTCTGCTGGCTTTAGAGGTACAACTGGATGCAAATATCCTCTACAGGCTGGGCAATGGCAAAGTCTTCAGCTTCCTGCTCAGATCCCCATATTCTCCTGGAAGTGGAGAGCCAGAGCTGCTCCCCAGTACATTCTGGTGAACCTGTAAACCTATCAGTTTGCAATGTGCTCTTTAGCCATAGCTTTTGATTTGAGCTTTCCATGTACTGGGGGAATGTGCTGTGAATGTGACTTCAGCTGTAAACTGGAGGGCTAAGATCATAGGGCACTTCTTTGGGATTTTAGTTCTCTTTTGCTGATTGTTCTAAGGAAGTAAAATATGCATTGGTGAGGTATTTTGTTCCACAGTTGATTTAAGTTTCAGTCAATCTCTTTTAAGGCCATGTTTGATTACTTGCCTGTATTGTGTCCTCTTTTATCTGCTCCTTGACTGCTACCTGCCAAAAAGGCTGAGGGCTCACAAGATTTCTACAGGTAGATATAGGGTCCGCTGCGGGTACATATGCTTGATGGTTTTTTTCAGTAGTGCTAAATAAGGAACTGCAAATATAAAGTTCCATTAAAATGAAAAGTTTGAGTAAAAATAGATTTTATTCAAGTAATTTTAGAAGTACTATAACTAGACCCTTGAGGAAAAGGCAAGGGAAGAAACTTAGCTGTTTCATGCTCTAATTCCATATTCTGACCTTCATAAACTGAAGTCTAGTTCTGACATATCTTCTCAATATTTCTCTCATTCACTTGCTCACTTTGGATCAGGTGTATTAGGCCTAGCAATTTGCATGGGATCTTGAAGTACTTGTCCTCTGAAAAATCTCTCCTACACTAGAAATATTTACTGTTTCTGACAACTGCCATCTTCCACTGTGGAGAGCTGAAATTTCTATGATCTGAGGTCTCAAAAAGACTTTAACTTCTTTTTCTTGGTGGCAATAAATGAATTAGCCTTAGCAGAATAAATCAACTAATTGGATTTGTTTAGGTAACTTCTAGCTATTTAAGGAGACACTGATGAAATCCAGTACATGAAGGTGATGCATTATATCAATGTACAGAGATGTCTGTATTCATTAGGAGGTGGCAATTGTGCTGTCAAAACAGTGAACAAGTTCCTGAGCAGTTAATCCAGGATAGCATCAATGGTATGGTAGGAAGAAAAGATGAACACACAGTGAGACAACACTTCTCTTTAAATGGGGTAAAGAAAGAGATGGGGGATGAAATCTGTGTTCCACGAACTGAACTTGGAGCAGACCTGCAGCAGAGCTCCTCTGTGGGTCACTGGGGCTTGGAATCGACACCAGAGCTGGAACCAGCATCAGAGCATCATCATCCCTTGTCCAGAGCCAGTCCCCATCTGGGTCACATCTTGTGAGATGACCAAACAGGAATGTGTTGAGAATGTGGCTGTGATGATTGGGTTGGTCCATCCTGTAGCTTTTCTGCATGGGGTTCTCTGAGTACACTTGGAGTAAATCTCAACCCAAATCAATTAACTCTGAATTTAAACACAGAAAAATGGAAATAATAATCAGCATTGGCACAGAGATCACAGTGGCAGAAAACCGAGCCTAAAGATAATGAAATACTTTAAAACATATTGCTCTCCTTTACAGATTCATTTCCCTCTCCCTCTCTTTTATGACTTTTCACAGGTAATAATTTAATTTTAATTTTGAGATTGGCAAAATTTCCAATTTTCCCTTTCCACAGTTCAATGGAAAATGCTTATTTTAAATGCACATTAGAAGAGCTTGGTTCTGTGTTAAGGTATTAATTATCTTTGGTGCTCTCCACCTCCTTGTAACAAGAGAATAAGTCACTAAGGCAGCTTGCCATAGAATCAGAGACAAGGAACTACTTAATGTATAAGACAGTACTGGCACAGGAACAAGTATATGGATTGATCATAAATGCATTTAGACTGCAAATGAGAAAATATTTGTATGCATACTTGGGCACTTTTATGGGGGAAGAAAATATAATTGTCCATAAAAGTTAGATTTTTGGTTTTGTGAGAAGAATTGTGAGATGTGGTGTGTGAAGACAACTGCAAGTGGTGACCCTTGGAAGATTTGTAGATCATCTCTGGGGAACAGGCATTCCTAAAACCAACAAATGACACATTTGTGTCAAATACAAACCCCCATCTTTCACTGCCCCATTTTCCCAACCAACCTGCCCAAGACTGGAACGAGATCTGTGGCAGTCTAGCTACCATGTCATAGCAAAATGCACCATCTGTTAGCCAGGGAAAAATTATCCTGGCTTCCTATAAAATACACATAGCAATTAACTGCTACTACCTTGATTTCCACTGGGAGCTCTGCATAAGCACAGGATGCCCCCCAGGCAGTGGTGACTTATGCTCTGCAGTTTGCAGGCCTTGGGAATGCATCTGCACACAATTCATCTGTGTGAGGAGTGCTGGGTGGAGCTTTGGTCTGCATGGTAAGTTTGTGCATACAGACTTAAATATTTCAATCAGTTGTGATGCTCCTTTTTGCTACCTCTTCCATCTGTGGTGGCTGACATGCACAGGGACCCTTGACATGACAGTTTATCAAATATATAGTTCTAAGCTGACTATCAGACCTCAGAATTGTACCCAACTCTGCAGGAAATAAATGGGTGTTATAAAAGTCAATATGAATTTTACTTTGCCAATATATGGAGGAGGAGACTCTCAGGTATAGCTGTTATGCTGAGGAAGGCCTGTGAGGAAAGCATCTGGGAAAAAAAGGTATGGAAAAGGCCTCTAGAAATCAGGTAAAAACGTTCTGAGAATGGGCTCTTTGAACAGGAGGGTGCAATAGCATCTGGAGACCCTGAATTGTGCCTGGTTTGGAAGTTTGGTTTCCACAGAAAAGTAGCAACACAGGTAAACTCTTTTGAGATAACTGGGAAATTTCTGAGTGTTCTAAATAGATGATTCCCAGCTAACAGCTTGATCTGTGACACTTAACCCAGAGAAGACTGGAAAGTTGTACATCAGGCTAGAAAGAATGTGGTGAGAGAGTGGCTGTATGTATCTTTAGGTGTTTCTATATAGGAGTTTGTCAGACACGTGTTTGCTAAGTGTTAATAGACCTGTAACATACACAGAGACAGGAGAGTCCCCACCTGTTTTCTGAAATTAACCTAGTAATTGTCTCTTGACCAGTGATCACCTCTTCAAAATCTGCAGAACAGATGTCAAGTTAATTTATCTTTTCAAATCTCCAAGGAAGCTGATGGCCCTGGAGAAATGTTCAAGTTTTTGGTGGTTAGGGGTATGTCCATTTGGTTTATGTCTAAGTCCTTTCCCTGATTGTCCTGCAAAGTGCTGAGCATGCTCCCTTCAAAAAATCAGGCCCACATCTCAAAAAGTGTGCTCAAAGGAAAATACTTTTTAATGCTATGATAACAGAAGACTAAAAAAATAAAGCAGCACGCTTAGAGAATTTGCTGGAAAGAAGAAGAAATCTGGGACTCACATTTTCTTATCATTTAGAGTTTGGTCCTGTCTCTGAGGCAAAGTTCCTCCTATCCCAAAGCCCATCTTCAAGATCATCTTGTCCTTCACCCCTCAGATTCAGCTGCCTGTGTAAATGCCCTGGCCCTGATAAAGGCAGTGAGAGCAGAGGCCCTGATCTTGAGCTCAAGATGGGGAGCATTGCTGGGAGACTTGCACATGAGCTTTGCTGTTTCCCTCTGCAGAGAGCATTCCCCCACAGAGCCCTGCTGGCCTGGCTGGAGGCAAAGCTCTGCTCAAGGTCTCAGCACTGAACAGGAGAGTCTCAGATCTTCAAAGATATTGGTGAAGTTAGGGAGATGTGGCTGAAGATCTGATTTTGGTGTCTATTGCATGGCAGAAGACTTTGAAATGCTGATGTTCTTGAATTCCTGGCTAAGTAATAGCCCAGGGTGCTCTTTGTTAAGGGGCTTTCACTGGTTTTCTGCCACTGGAGAAATCACAGTGATTTTTCTGTATCCAAGGAGCCCTGACTTTGTTGCAGCTGTTGTAGAAAGGAAAAAGGATTTTATCACAGGCTGGGCCATGTGTTTGCACAGCTGGTGCTTCCTCTGACTGTTGAGATGGGATCATACCTTCAGCTTCTACTTTGGTGGAGCTGCAGAATACGGGGAAATAGTTCTGGATTTTGCATCTGTGGTGGATCTTTTGTGACCTGAAGACAGTGATTGTTTGGAGAAGTTGCTGGTAAAAATATCAGCAGTGGATCTTCATGGTAGGGAGGCAAACAAATCCTACTAATAGAAGAGCATTGCAATGTAAGTTCATTTGAAATTATGTCCTTTGTTTACACCAGTCTCTTTTAAAATAAATGCTTAGCAAAAGGAGGGAAGCAGGAAGTGATGCAGTAAATGAAGCCAAGATATTTCACTTAGATAAATAGATGTTATATTTTAGGGCAGATATTGACTTAGAATTATTATGCTTCACTGACCTTGCTCCTTGATCACACAATCTGTGCTAATTGACACAAATATATTTCCTGTAAGTTAACTCAGAAAGCATTTGTCATGGCTAAGTTCATGGTAACACACAACAGTTGGTAGGACTAGCAGCCTCCCGATTTCCACTTTGATAATGCAGTGGCATTGCATGTATATTTAATAACAGAATTTTGGTTCCTATCAAAAATAAATTTAGCAGATTTATTAGTTTGAAGAAGGATGGTAAATAATTTTCTTGGACTGCTCAGTAAAAATCACTTGGAGGCGAAGTAAAAGTCTCTCCTAGCACTGATAGCAACATGAAGAATCACACATTGTTTTGAAAAAGTGCTAAAATTCCCAGAAAATTCTGTGAATCTTTGGGTGAAGCATAAAAATATCTCATATCTGTTAATCTTGTTCCCTCACTTACCCTGCTGTAGCGAACTGTCGAAGGTTATGTAAGAACAAGGCAACTTTCCTTAAAAAACCAGAACTTTCAGTGAACATGCTGGAGATCAGAGCTTGCCTACTGAATCAGCTCTTCTGTCCAGGTTTTACAGCCTGTGCTTTTTTCTTCTTATTTATTGGCTCCATGGTAAATAAAATGAAAAGAAAGCAACATCACCTCTTTTGTGCTGAGCTGTTTCATGGTCCTGCCCATTCCTGAACAGTTTGGGTTTATTTTCTGGTTGCTCCTGCACCAGCTTTGCAAATGATAGGTTTATTAAAACCAGTGGGGTAAACCTTTAGGGCAAACAGCTGAAGTGCAAATACGTTGCTACATTTTGACATCCCAAAGGTTTCTAATCACAACAGAATTGTGGTTTTTCTGGTTTAGTAGCACACCTCTGCACTGCCCGCCAGTGGGGTCAGTCAGGGGGAAAAACTGGATTTATTTGTACTGTTGCACTTGTAAAAAATCCAGTGAACTAGAAACCACCACTGTATTTCCACTTGCCTGAGTAACATTGTTCCAGAAAAGAGCAAGAGACAAGGGGACTTTTGTGTGTGTAAAATGTGGCAGGTTACTGTCATGTTTTCTTTGTAGGCATTTGCAGCGAAGATGAGCTGAGATTATCCACAAATCTCATTTCCCCTTGTCTCAGGCGATATCAAGAGCCTCCTAACAGGATTACAAGGACTTTGATCTGTCTCCTGTGCTGACTGCTGACCATGTGGCACTGCTGCATGGCAGGAGGGATAAAGGAAGCTGCTGTGCCTGGCAGAGCGTGTGCTCTGGCCTTGCTGTCTCACAGTGGTGCTTTTCCTTATCTTAGGTAACACTCCATGGGCAGAAAATTTGTCAGCTGACCTTTTTGTTGGCCAAACTCTTTCTTTCCCTATAAAAACAAATTTCAATAATTTCTCTTAAAGGACACCAAGCTTGTCTTCCAGAGGAAACTCTCCAGCTTTAAGTATCAGTTAAGTAGTCCAGATGAAGGTGGTAAAATCTTCATCTAGCAAAAGGTGTGGCAGTTGCACTGAACATCCTCTGGAACAACATAATACCTTTAATCCCCAGTAGATTTTGACTTGCCCCTGTAAAAATCTGATTTTCTTCTCTTCATAAAACTTTTATCAAGCTTTAGTAAGTGCCTGATAACAAAAGTGTCCTGTCACTATAGCTACACATTTTTGTCCAGACCAGAATCCATTTAGTCCCTGTAAGTGGATATGAGAAAAAGTAGAGGCAGTCTTGGAGATCCACAACAGCACATGAAAGACAACTGAGCATGTTCACTTGGAACATGGGCAAAAATAGGTGTGAGTACTTGAGAAAAGTATTAATGAATAGTAAATGTGTGAGAAATAAAAGGAAGCAAGGGGAAATTGCCTGGTGGTCATCAGTGTCTAGTATCTTGAAGTGAAATGAGGTGGAGGAATACTCTGGAGAGAATGGCCATGCAGCACAGACAGATTACCAAGCTTTAGCCAAAGCAGCCACTTGTTCTGCATCAGTACTACAGATTTGGGATGTCATGGGAAGATTCAGGCCCATGCTTGACCAGAGCACAGCCCTAGGTCCCATTTCCAGATGGAGGGAGATGATGTGGTGACTCCAAGATGTGTGTGTTGGTGCATACATATTGTAATCCTCAATCATTCTGATTGATTTTCTTCTTGTATTCTCTCAGCTAGCTCTGGGATCTGCAACAGCCCAGCCTGGGATGCTCCTGGGGGGGCCACACTGTACTCAGGTCTTGATGGTGTGACAGCCCAATGTCCCACCAGCCCCCAGCATGCTGCTTCTCCCACGAGGAGTTCTGTCTTGGGTGGGCTTGTTTGGAGCAGGTGTGGGAGAGAAGTCTAACATCCATACTAGGGATTTCTTTTGTAGAGGGGCTGTGAGCTTCAGGACTTTCTTCCATATATCTGAGCTTTCATAACTAGGAATGAGTTAGAAGATGGTTGCAGTTCTCACTTAGATCGTGCCAATAAATTAGAAGATTTTTATAAACAACAATAATATATATACCATTTCAACCTTTTTGAAAAAATAAGGCAGAAAGAATAATATCCCTTGTTTATTAAGTGTCAGTGATTTTATTTAGTTTGTACTGTTCAATAATTCTTTTAATTTTCCTTTACAATGCTGCAGAATTGTATTTTTTTTGTTGTTTTTATTCACATGACTTCTGGCCAAGGACATCAGGATGTTTCAAGACATTCATATTAAGAATATTTCTTGAACTCACCCTGTAAGTGAAGATAATTTCCAGAACTGATGTTAGATTGGTCCTATAGAAATCTTGGAGTAAAACACTTTGCAAGCAATGCAGTGGGGAGTAAAATGAGAGTTTAACAGGCCCTATATATTGATTTTAAAATTTTTCGTTGATGTAAATTAGGTAATTTTACTTTCCCCATTGAAACTTCACTACAAAAGGGGATCTGAACCTAAGGTTTTAAAAGGCCCAAAGGCCCCACTGTAAAATTTTAATTTGTGGCTGATTTCAAGGTTTTTTTTTTTTTTTTAATTTGAAGGTTTTTTTTCACTTTTTACATAAGTTCTATGCTTGACAAAATATTGCCCACATCCAAATATGTTAAATTATGGTAGTCTTGTCTTTATGTACTCGGTTGAGCCCACCATTGCTGTGGTTTTTATGCACAAACTGCAACTTTTAACTTTTAGCAGCTTAAAAATTCAGCTTTTTTCTAAAAATTAGCTCTAAATTTATCACAGAAAATCTAGCACTAAAGAGGCTGTGCTGTCACATGGACTTGGAATGCACTAAAATCCAGTATAATCTAAAAGTTTCAAGTATTATGCTCTTATCCTTCTACTTCACTGCATTTCTTGAGAAATTTAATGTGAAAAGTAGCCTTTAAGAATGTGAAAAGTTAATATTTCTGCTAAAAGGATGTTTTCTTAGGCTGTGCTGTTTTGCTCATTGTGCCATTAGCATATTAATAGCTATGTATTTTAAGAACAGTAAAATACATGTCTCTGTATGGTACAAGATAATGTGAGGAATTAAAAACAGTGGATTCTCTGTCTTCCTAGCTCTAGGTAGCTGTAGCATGTGACCTAATTTTTGGTCCATGGCTATAAAAATACCCCATCCTTAAAACATAGAGGTTACCTCAAATAACCCATCCCTACACAGAGTTA
Source organism: Haemorhous mexicanus (assembly GCF_027477595.1). Taxonomy (NCBI): domain Eukaryota; kingdom Metazoa; phylum Chordata; class Aves; order Passeriformes; family Fringillidae; genus Haemorhous; species Haemorhous mexicanus. Next base: position 10,574,188 of record NC_082350.1, on the reverse strand, counting down.
TATTGCTGGCTTTCCAAATCATACAAATTACTCTGAAGTGAAAACCACAATGGAAACAGTCCAAAATCACATTCTTGGCTCAGCTCATCATACCCTATGTTATTTGCCAGTTCCCTTTTCCATGAGCTTTTAGGATCATTTACAGCAATGTTTCTGTGTGTCACATTGAACACTCAAACCAATGTTATCTTCTCCACATTCATTAATTGCTGCTCTCAAGAAGGAACAAATTACTGTAAATTAAATGGCACATATATAGCTTGAGCTTCTTTATTGTATTAAAAAGATGGCAGGTTTTATAGTGTTTATATGCTCCTTGTAGTAAACACTATAAATCAATACTTGGAAAATAAATAAGGTAATCAAAGATGGAAAACATCTTTGTAATATGCCACAAGCTGTCGTCTTGCTGCTCAGAGTTTCAGCCAATCGCTTGTGAATTTCTGGGCTGTTAAAGTGCCGTTGGGGGGTGTTCCTTGAAAAGGGATTTCAATGCAAGACAACATATAAATAATCAGCATGTTTGATCTGCACTGGGCATGTTCCAGGAGAAGGAATTTCAGGGGAAAAAAAGAGACATAATGTCCCCATGCACTTAGCACTGGGAGGTGGTGATTCTGCACTGTACTTTCTGCAGGTTATGCTGTTCTGTTTAGTGCCCCATTAAAAAGACTGATTGCTCCATGACTTGGTTAGAAGAATCTAGGCTCAGCACCCACTATTTGATAGGAGAAGCCCCCAAGGTGGACAAAAATTACTCTGTAAAGAGGAGAGGAAGGGAACATATAAAGACATACCTGAATATCAAGGAGAAACTTTCTGGTATGTTGAGAGGATCCATACTGCTTAATACACTTAGAAGAAGCTAAGGATCAGATTATGATATCCTGCTGTACCTGACACATCCCATGAGTCTTCCAACAAAGCTATTAAAATTCAGTTGGATTACAAAAAGAGGATGTTATTCTGTAAAGGTAAGTGTATTATAATCTCACTATTAAATAGTAAATCCTCTGAAGAATTTTTCCTGGAGTACTTTGGAACAGATATGTTTTTACTGTTGTTCACTATGCCTAGACAAAGTAGGGCTGAATTATAAAGACAGCTACTTCCCCCTGTAGAGGCAGACAGTATAATTCCAGATCATGAAAAATGAGGCAGCTACAGGTTTAATTCACATGTTTGAGCTCCTCTTTATTTGTGGAAGGACAGATTAGTTGGTGATTTCAGCTTTGAGCAAGTGTATCAGCTTGCAGTGCAGTTTGTTCTGAGACTGTTCCTGCTTTGGACTAATGATCCATCAGTAGCTTCATGAATGGGCTAAAACTCTGCTGGCAAGTGCTGCCATGGCTCATCCCAGGCTTACTGCAGCCTTTTGGTATCAGCCACTCCTGGATGTTTGTACTGCCACAAACATTTGGATGATGACTACTCTTCACAATTTTTTAGTCTCGTGTGAATATGGTTATTCATTCAGATGTAAAAGTTATTTTCTATTGAATTATTGATTAAAAGATTTCAGATATGTAGCCTGGAAGAAAAAAAAAAAGGCAAAAAAGTGTATGATATGAATGACCAGTTACACAGCATAAATGAAAATGGGAAAGAGTCCAAGTGAATATTTCACAAATTCTTTGCATAAAGTTTGTTCATCTACAGCCCTTTCCCATAGCCCAGTGAAGTCAACGAGAGTTTGGGGCTTTGGCTCAGGCACTTCAATTGTCTGTCCTACAATTACAATAACAAACACAGCAGTAGTCTGTTTGCAAACAGCTGGTAATTGGAAAAAGGGCTGAAGTTGTCAGCAAATGTATTTGTCAGCACTGATTTGACCAGTTGTACACATTACCTCAAATGACATTTCTTCCCTTCCATGAGGAATGTGGAGTCTGTGTCCAACGAGTTTCCTCAGTGGCTGTCATGCAGTGAGCATGGCAATCTGTGGTGTGTACCCTGTGCATGTTAAATACCCTCCAGCACTTGCTGTTTATTATACAGAATGAATAGGCTGGTTTCCAATTCATTTGTCAAAAAACAGTCCTGGTAACACAGTAGACATGTATGTGACAAGTGGATTTAGGGAGCTCTGTCCAACTTCAGATTTGCCTATTGATAACAGTTAAATGTCCCCTTTCAGCAGGAGAATGGTGACGCTTCTAGAAGAAAAATAAACCTTCATCTAAGCTATGGTTTTGTTTTGTTTGTTTTTTTTTGGGTTTTGTTTGGTTTTTGATTTTTTAGGTTAAGAAACATCCTCGTGCACGATTCTCTAAAACAAATCAAGCCTGTGTAGTAGTCACCAATGCTCACAGAGGAGTTGGTTGAATTCCTGTACTTTTTTTCCATCCTTTTTAGAGGCTCATTTATCTCCCCTGAAGTTATCTGCATTTCCAAGGGTCCCTCTGCCTGAGAACTCTGCTGAGTCCCTGGCTACAGCAGAACCTCCAGTGTGATAGCACAGACACCTCTTTTGCCTGTGTGATGTAAGTGCTGCTGTTCTTGCACTTTCTCACGTTTCCCTTTCGAGAGCCTGCAAGCTATCACATCAGTTCATGGTCATTCTCCTGTTTCCCACACTCTGTGTGTGGATACCTTCCTTTTATAATTTTTTTTTTTTTCCTAAGAAAGTAGATGAAAAACACAAACTCCAGTCATCAGTCAGATTTGTCAGCTGAGATAGGGTCATTGTTCTGGTCTGAAGTTTGTATGTTCTTTCTTATTTATGGTTTGTGGTTGGTTCACAGGTACTGAAAGCAAATGTTCATGGATGACTTGTTAATCATCTCTTGGTTTTTGTGGTTTGTTTGTTGTTTTGGGGTTTTCTCCTCCCTAGATTGCCATCTACCCCTTCCATGTTGTCTTCTGTTCTTTTTGCCTGTTTTCTGTATTCATCTCTGAGCAGGTGCCTCTACAGCCTGGACATTCTGTATTAAAAATTATTTTGGCATGCTGTTCCTTCTAAAATTGCCTATTTCTTTTTGTGGCCTACTGATAGGATGAAGGCAGGGGTCACTGGTGGGTGTGCCTCAGCCCTGGCCTCTGTGTCTCGGGCTTCTGTTACTCAGGCAGTTGTAAAATCAAATACAAACACATTCCAAATTAAATGGAAATACTATTGGTACTGTCATTGATATATGAAGAAAAAGCAAAGCATAACAGTGAATTAATTAAGTTTTTTGTGACACAGAGCAAAGAAATGGGTGGTACAAGAGCAGTTTTGTTGGAAATGATTGTTGTTTCCTGTAGCAGAGGGAAAGGCAGAGAGCAAAAAGCTCTTATTTCTCCTAATCTCAGACAGACCTAGATTTGGATTCCTTTGGTTAGATAGGAAAATAACAGGATGGAGAGAAGTTATGTATCTTGCTACTCTCCACTGCACTGATAGGGTGAAAACATACCTAATAGGCTTCATGGGAGTGAATCCCCTCCTGTATTTCATACTTATTCTACTGTCACTTCTTGACTGTAGCAGCTACCATGGTTTATTGCACATCCTCTTTGCTATAGTTCCCTTTCCCTGGCTTTTCAGATTGTGGCCATGCAGGTTGAAAGGGAATTTTCCCTTTACAGCATTCCCATAATGGATTGAATAATCTGAAAGCACTCAAAGTAGTAAATGTCCTACATTAATGTATAGGCAAGGTGTCTGTAAAAACATTACTGGTTTTGCAAGCATGAGTTTTGCAGTCATCAGGTTAATCAGCAGTTGATGAAATTAAATGGTGAAGTGCAGAAATATCAGCAATTCATTATGATGCTTAACAATTAGGAAAATAGCCCATGGGATGCATATTTGATCAGTGGATGGAATGATGGCACTGTTGATGATACACTACCAGTCTAGTGCAAGGGAATTCTGTCTCTTATGTGTCTTTTTCTTTGCCTTAACATTGTGTGTGCTTTCCTTCATGCTCTTTCCTTGTTGTTTGTAGGCTTCTCTTTGGGCTGTTAATGATGATATTTTACACGGGCAAATGTTTCATTATCTTCAGCCACCAAACTGTGATCCAGAGCACAGCCTGGCTCACCACAAACACCCTCACCAGGATCCTTAAAGGGCAAATCCTAAAGTGGGAAATGGAAAACCTGGAGTCAAAATTCTTTCATCTCCACATGTCCCATTATCACAAATGAAAGATGGTTGAATATTATTCTACCAGTTATCATTATGTCAAGGCTAGAAATACTCTATCCACAGGGAGCCAGTGGATACTATGTTTTTTAAAATATTCTATATGCATGATAAGACTTTCTTCTCTGTTGGCTTGCTAATCGTTTTGACTATTTCTTTTGAAGTAAGAAACAGATGGCAGCATTCACTGTAATAAGTGCAGAAAAACATGCCAGCCAATTAGGGATGTTTCAACTGACTGAAAACCTGAATCCTTTTCCAATATTTTGGTGATTTTTCCCTCCCTGTGTATGTCTAGAGGAAATTTTTATTTATCATTTGTTTATTAGAATAATAAAATTAGAGATTAGAGGAATCTTACATCATTAAACCTCTAGTAATGAACCTAAGAACAAAGAGCTGAAATACAATTTATGAATTCTTTTGTTTTGCAAAGGTTTTTTATCTGCCAGAAGATTAAAAAAAATACCCAAATCAAATACCCTTGTTAATATGAACCCCACCCCTCACTTGAAGGGCCAGTCTAAACTGTATCTGTATATGACTCCAAAATATTTACAATTTTTTCAAACTATGCTTCATTCAAGAAGTTAATTTTCAAATATTGTAGCATTTAAATACCTCTTTCATCAATCTTTAATGTTATGTCCCTGAAATTGTGATTCCAACAGTTCATTTAAAGCAACATTTTGCAGGCAATATACGCCCTTCTCACTTCCTCATCGGGGAAGGTTACTGTCCTCTAATTTCCTACCAAAATCAGGAAGATTAAGATATTTTAGATTCCTCAGAAAGAGATTCTTCTTTGTCTTGTGCTATGAAACTGAAATTAGAGGTCATTGCTGAAAACGCAGGTCACTACTGATCTTCTCCTTAAGTACCTGTTAATGCCTTTATTCCTTTATAGCATTCAGTATTATTTGAACTACATAAAAAAGAGCATTTTGGCTTCTAATATGTATTTTAGTCCCTGGTTATGTAGTGCTTTGATCATTTTTTCTTAGATATTTTGTAGTCCTGTCCTCACTTTTCCACTGTTTCACTTCAGGAGCAAAACTATGCAGATTTCAGTGCTTCAGGATTTTCAGTCTAGGTTTTTTAAAATTGTATTCTACTGCTCTGTTACAACATTTATATTCTTAAGATTATACCCTCTGAATGTCTATTATGATACCATTATGGATATTTTTGAACTAATCTTTTGGAATCACTCTTCTTCAATGACTTCTCAATTGTAGTCAATGAGCTTCTAAGGATGTGACTTAAAGCAAAACTGGTGCCACTTACTAGGGTCGATTTAGCCTATGAAAGATGAAATTCTGCTTCAGGCAGTAAAGCAATTTTCTAAGTAGCATATTGGCTTTTATCAGGTTTGGTCTGCTCTTCCTAAATGAAGACATTCAGGCTGTTTATGGGTGACTATGGTCACTCTGGGAAGCATTTGGTGGTAGTTAAGGGTAAAATACTGATTGTTCTTCAAAATTAGAAACAACTGGTAGCTCTGAAGTGATGATTTAAATTTCTTTTTTAAATTCTTTCAAACCACAAAGCTGTGTGTTGTTTGGTGATTGAATGCGTTTGAACTTATGGAACTTTTCATTTAATGTTGCTCTCCATTGTTTTTGGCTAGAGCCCAAGCCTCACATCTTCTAGCTGCAGGATTCCTTTCTGCAAACTCCATCTTTTGCTGAAGCCTCAGTGTAACATGAGACCATCCCTGTTTCCCAGCAGGCAGCACATTAAAGGTCTGCCTGGTGACCAGCTGCAAAGACAGGTGTTTTCTGCTCCTATTTTTCCTTCTCCCTTTATTTGGTCTTATAACTTCCTTAACACACTGTCAATTCCTGGGTGAAATGAATGATTGAAATTTATAAACTTGGAAAAAGCTCTGATTCAGACAGTGTGAAGATGGGGATTTTGGTCTAAAGTTGAGTGTTCTTAACTGCCTGTTTGCCACATTTTCTTTGGGCTGGCAAGAGGCTGAGCCAGACTGGAAATGCAGCTCATAAGGATAACTGCAGGGATCACAGGCATTGAGAATTTATCTTTCCAGGGCACTTAGCACTTAGAGCATCAAAGTGCAGATGCTGCTTGGAGCCTCAAGGTTTGGGTTTAGCACACTCATAGTCTGCACACAAACAAGTGTTTCCATGTACAAATCTGGGTGAGCCCCCAGTGCACCCCTCACTGGTATCTGTCCCACACCCATGTTGGGTCTGCCTCACTGCAGTCACAGACTGTGTGAATCACAGACTACCTCTGTAGTGCTCACAGACCTTCAAGAAGAATAAGTAAGGCCTGAGGACGATGTGCAGTGAGATCCAGTCCAAGACTCAGTCCAGTTGCCTGCCCCATTGTTGATGAACTGTAACTCTTCCTGCTTTTGCCACTATTGTACGCTCCCAATATCCTGTTAAAAATCAAATTGAAACTATAGCTGCCTCTGCCACAGTCCATTTCTCGTGCTTGCCTGTAAGGTACTGAGTACACCTCTGGTGTTCTACTAGTAACACAGAATAACACATTTTAGGAGCAGATTATTTCAGAGAACAGCAGCTGCTCTAACAACAAAGAAATGACACCTGGAATTCAAACTAATTCACAGCTTTAACTTTCTTACCAGTGAGATCAGCTCAATCCAGTAATGCTCTGTCTATCACTTAGTGTATTTCTGGGTAAGATTTAACACTCTACAGTAGTTTTTCAAAGTACTTTTAAGAAAAAAAAAATCAGTGATTTTTAAGAAAAAAATTTAAAGAAATTTTAAAGATTTTTTTAAGAAAATAATTCACTGTTCAGTCAAAATCATGGTAAGGCATCAGTAAAAGATGGAGTGAAACTTTTAAAGCAACAAGGATTTTTTTTTTTAAATTAATACTTAGATGGTGTAAACTGGGCCTGCTACAGCTAAGTAGTGCAAAGGTCTGAACTGTGATATTCTCATCAGATGACTATTTCCCACTGAGTTGAAATAACTTGTTCAGAATTCAAATGTGTCCATATTTTTCCAAGTCATATACCAAACCCCTTTGGAAAGTAGAGGTGGATCTGCTGACAGCTGTTGAGTTGATTCTTCACAGCTGCTAATTATAGCATGGCTGAGTTTGCAATAGGGCATCACACAAAATATTTGTTTTATCTGGACAAGTCTGATAATGTGGAAAGGAGTAATTATTTTCTCCCCTGCTTATAATGGTCAAGAGATACCATGAAAAAAAGCAAACCTAGTGAGGGTAAGTATCTTCTGGCATTTCTGAGGAGCTACCTAAAGACTGGGGTCCCTCAGATGATTTGCTGTCCTTTTGTAGTTCTAAGGGAACCTTGTTCTTTATTTCCTCTTAAAGAGCAGGGATACTGGATGGGCATTAAGCAACAAGTCATTCTGGTTTCAGAAGAGATTGGCTGAGCTGAAGAACTGCAGAATTTGTCTAAGTATTGGTTAACCCCATTACAGTGGGTTGTTAATTTAGTGGGATACAAAAAAATGCATGAATATGCAGAGCTTTGTTCTATGTTCCTTTCAAATCAAGGGTTTATTCCTTTGATTTTGGCCACGGCTATGGCTTGAGACTTCTTCCCCTCAGGCTTCAGGACTTAAAATTTTGATTTAGGGTCTGGAAGTATCTTGGCAATGTTGATGCTGACTTTGGGATGAGTTGCTGTACCGCAGCAGCTGTACTACAAGAGGGAAGTCACACGACCTCTCTGTGGCCATGTACTGAGGCTGGCCCACAGAAGGGTATCTTTAAGTCCCAACAACCATTCATCTTAGGCTTCATGTGCAGGAATGCTCTTGCACAGTAAGATTTCATTTTGACTCTCTTATGCTGATATGCTGTTGGTTTCAGTGAGGTTTCATCCAATAATCCTTTGCCTGTTATGTGCAGAATTCAGTTCTGCTAGACATGGAAAGATCCTAACCTGTAGGGCCTGACATACTTGACTAAAGAACAGACAGAGAGAAGGTAAAACTTTTGAGATATAGCTAATAATGTCTGCACCTTTCTTCCCCCACTGGGAAGTCCTTGAAGACAACTTGAAGCCTTGAATGGACTGGAAAATATTTGTATAAATGGATTTGCCAGAAAGCTAGAAAGCTGTTTCATAGCTTGTGACTTATGAAGCATTTGGGAAACACTACAAAATTGCAAGTTTGTAAGGCCACACTCACTATACAACACACCTTGTGAACCTCCTACCCTGCTGTGTTGAGAACTGAGAGCAATGCCAATCTTAAGGATCAATTTTCAGCCACTGCCTCCTTTTGAGCCTCTGATAGCATGAGAACATGGGCATGATCAAAAAGCAGTGGGGCTGGTATGTTCGTGTCCTCTGTAGGCACCTCCTGTGCTGCACCTACTGTAATCCTGAGTTCTGTATTGAAAAAGGCCTGGTTTTGTCACAGATGCAAAGGTATTTACAGGTAAATCAGAACAGCCTTGGCTCTGAAACACAAGGATGTTTCTTTGTGATGGAAGCCTCTAAAAAAAATTAAATAAGCAATCTTCTCTAAAGTACCATCACAGAATATATTAGCTAGCAAAGGCAGCAATGTCAGAAATAGTGACAGAAAATAGATAGCTTCTGAGAAAGTGAAATGTGTTTAAATTCTTTCAAGTAATAAGGGATTTGCTTTCAGCTCTGTGGGAAATACAAGACTTGTTAACCATCAGATATGAGCTGAAGCTACAGTAGAATCTGTTTGCATTTCTGTATTTGGATTTCAAAAAAATTCCAAAGAGTTTATAACTAGGGACTTCTATCAACTTGTTGTTAATGTGTGACACCTATATATAAGCACAGGATCAGAAATGGAACTAAAAATTAATTCAGATTCTGCAGATTGACAAGATACCATACTTCATCCAAGTTACAATATTTATTTCTGTATGTTTTAAGTAGAAGCAGCAAAGGCAAGAGAATAAAAATTTGGATAACCCTCTTTAATAGCAGGCTAAGTTAAATTGAATTAAACTTGCAGTAGGCTGGTGAATATATCCACACAGTTACTGTGGCTCAGCCAATTTGCAGTAGCTTGAATTCCTTGCATCATCTGGCATGTGTAACTTTTTTGTTTTGGGTAGCAGGAAGCTGTTGGCTGTATAAATCACAGATATCTCAATTTTCACAGACTAATGGTATTTCTGGACTCCTCTCTACAAAAGATAGAATCTTATATGCCTTCATGGAGATTTTGGTTTATAAAGATACAGCTGTAGAAGTTTCACTTATACTTTCAGCTTAAAAGGACCCAATTCTGCAAATCATGTTCTGTTAGTTCTTTTTCAAGATAGCTCATTGACATTTCTTCTTGTGTTTTTTCACACACAAAATACTACTCCAAATCTCAACCCAGTACTGCACAAAAGCTGTGCATTGAGCTGGCACCTCTTTCTTTTGAAAACATTTGTAATTTCATTATTGCACGGTAAGGAACACTGCTGCTATGAAAAACACCATCTTCTCCAAATGTAGTTCTCACCACAGCATAATAACTATAATCCCATCATCAGATTCATCATGTTTTAATTTGACCAGATATGTCAGTAGTTTAGAGGGTTTTGCACTAATAAATTTCTTTAGGTTAACGTGAAGTACCTTCAAACCATTGGAGATTTCATTGTGGAAAATGTTTTGCAAAGCTGCATATCCTAAATGGCTGCACTCCAGAGTCTGGAATTCAAATCCCATTTACCGTAAATGACTGGAAACCAGAAGATGTAGAAGTTTTTTCTAATATCCTTAAGAGAATATAGGGGAAAGGGGCTGATTTTTCAATTTCTGTGTAATGCAAATGGGTTTATTCAAGAAATTAGCTGTAAATAAAGGAAATACTTGTCAGATACTAATTGGGAAATGTGCATAATATTTGAAGGCAATACTGTGAGATTTGACATGTTCTAAGTAGTAGTAGGATATAGAGCTCATTTTGTTGCTTCTGTGTCATTTGGCAATCCCTTTCAGGTGTGATTGCAGAAGGGCTCAGTGCTGGTCTGAAACCTCAAGCTACAGAAGCCCAGTGGGAAGAGAGGAAGAGTTAAATGGATGGTGAGTGCTTTTTAAAGCCCCACATATGGGCCCCTAATGGGAGTTGTGTGCATGTGGGTGGGCTCTAACCTAGGAGTCTAATGTTCAGCTGGCAAATGGATGCTTATTATCTATGGTCCTCCCTACACTAAGCCACCACCTGGGAATCAAGCAAGTGTCTAAAAAAAGAAATTTGGAGTCTAAATATGGGCTCTTGTTTTCAAAACTATGTATTGACTTAGATAGCATCTGTTTGAGTGGACTAATAGGCACTGTTTAGCTCTACACACTTCCAGTATGCAATTAAAAATACAGTAGCTTCCATCCTAATTTTGGTAACTGACAGTTACAATTATGAACATTGAGAGGAATAATATTTTGCAATAAAGAAGTTTTTCTTTATTGCTTTGGGGGGAGTTATTTATCCATCTGCTACATCCCGTAGCAGTCATTACTTCCCCCATTCACACAAAGGAGCTCCTTCCAGTTTCCTCCAAAGAAAAAGCTTCTATTTTGAGGAGAAAGAAAGCAAGCAAAATAGAGCAGAGAACAAATGATGTCTCTAAATATTAATGAAGGACTTGTAGTAGGTCTTGCCAAATACTGTGGACTAATCAGGCTCTTGATGGGCCACAGAGTTCCCATTGCCACAAGTAGTAGACTAAGAAACTTGGATTCTATTTCTGTCTTTGCCATTGACTGGCTGGTGTAACCCTTGGCCAGACATTTAATTCCCTTGTGGTTTTGTTTTCCCTATTACACATAGCCTGTTTTGTCTGTTTGGTTTGTAAGCTTGCCTGGACAAGGATTGTCTCTGGTGATGTTTGTATAATGCCAAGCTGACAGGGTTCCAGTCTTGGCTGGACCTGTGACGTGCTACCTGAGTACAATATTATTGTCATGTTAGTCCAGTTATCAGTTATGCCAGTTCACGTTGCACTGACAGTTTGCTTCTTTGACTCTTGGTACTTGGTAGGGGAACTCAGAATGAGTCTCTGTGTATTCCCACAGCAGGCATTGTTGAGCTATAGAAATAAAATAATCATAACAAAGAATTAGCTGGAGCCTTCTGTGCAATCCTGGCACCATTTGGGTTGTAAAAAATCTTCCTTTCTTTGGGCTGAATCAGTATTGGGATAGAGATTGTCATGCTTTGAATGGGAGCCACAGTCTCTGCAAGATACCGAGTGACTGTGGCTGGTCACATCCCTTGGGTTAAACACCTCTTTTCAGAGCCATGGCACTTGCTGGCTCTGCAGGGATGTCATGGGCTGGGTGTGCTCAGGCACTGAATTACCCCGGGTCTCACCCAGGTCTCCTCTGGGCACAAGAGGAATCCCACTCCCTTTGCATGGCAATGTAAAGGGGGTGGAGATAAACTAGATGTCACACTGTTAGATTGGCTACAGATAAGAGGTTTTTCGGATCAAAGACGCTTGTGGCAATTTTCTGAATACAAATAAAGTCAGAGGAATATTCCTAGAAAGACTCAATGTGCTTAACTGTGTTCTAAATGGCTTTGTCAGTATGCCTCTCAACTTTTCAAATGTTGCCCTGCATGTGACTGCTTTCAGAGGCCCTCTGAAATCAGCCCTCCTGGTACTCACTTGTACTGCTGCTGCTGTGCAGTGTGGCAACCAAGCATGAGACCATCCTTTTGGGCTGTGAGCAGGAGATGTTCTTTTCTGCCCTGAGACATGAACAGGCAGATCTCTTCACCAACTGTATTTTAAGGTGTGCCTTTGAGAGCTTTCAGAAAGGGGATGGGAATAAAACTTAACCCATAAATGGAAACCCCCAAACCTGTGGCCTAGGGGAGAAGCTGGCACTGTTCATAAGTAGAAGATTCTGAGGCGTGACTTCAGAGATTGGAGCAATGTCTGTGGCATACTTTTCACCGAGGCAAGTGGTGAGCTGTTCTGGCTGTAGCAGAAGCAGTTTCACAATACTCATGGAACAGGAATAGCACCAGAGGGAACAGTGAGGCAGGTAAGAAAATGGTCTTTCTTTTTAAGTAAGTCTCACTTTGATAAATATATTCTTGAGCAGCTCAGACCTTACACATTAAATAAATTATCATGATCAGTTTGGCATGTTCCAGCAAACAGGTACCGTGCAGTATTGATAAGAACAGTTGTAATCTGGGGAGTAATGGATCATGTCTGAGTAAGAGATTATTATGGTCATCTTTTGGGAATATGCAAAATTGGGAAATTTGAGAAATGCATATTTGCTCAAACTGTTAAAAATGGTGGCTTTTGCTAAGTGTGAACAATTCCTGTTGCTGAAATGCATATTTATACTTGAAGTTTTTCCACAGCAGCGTGGAGAATTAAATCTCTTATGGATTATATTGACTTAAATTACACGAATTTAGGTAAAAAGCATAGGCCTTTACTTGTTCCATAAAGGTTTGAAACCCCTTGTAGCACCCCATGAAATCCAGTCCCTACTCATGACACTTTCCCCTTTAACTCAGCAGTGTGTGACTGCTGAGGACATGAATCAGTGATCACCTGTTTGCTTATGATGTTTTGATTGTTCTTGGAGGTGTGTACAAAATGTTTGTTTTAGCTGGGATGGCCACAGGGTCCCATGTTTATACAGCAACCAGAACACTTGTTTCGTGGCTGGGCCTCTGAGGAGCTTGTGCCATTCAAAAAAGAGGGTGCAGTAAAGAAAGTAATTGTTCTGTTGTTGGATTTAGTGTGGCTTTCAGTGCAAACATGCACTAAATGAAATCTGGGCAGAAGTTTAATTCTCTAGTCTTACTGTTAATTTCCAAATGTGTCCAAAGAACCTGCTTAGGGCTGGACCTTGTAAGGTGCTGAGCACGTTTGGGAACTCCAGATGTTGCTCAACACTGAACACAAGTTCTTTTCTCTTTAAAGAAATGGTTGTACTTTGAACAGAGGCAGCTTGGAGTTCTCTGAAATGGCAAATGTTTTGGAAGAGGCATAAATTACTGTTGGCTTTTGCAACACTGGGCTCTTTGGAAACATTCCCCTCGAATAATATTAAAAGCAATTCCAACTTATGTAATTTAGCTCATCCCTATCATCAGCACCAATAAAAAAACCATTTACAGATTCCAGGCTCACCAGGACCTTTCCAAGGGCTGGCATACTCAGAGCCAAGTAACTTATAAACAATGACTATTGATCTCAACAAGTGTGTCTGTTCTTGCAGGGAGTTTGTGTGTGCTGAACTGGCACCAGAGGTGAAGAGCTGCAGTTGCTGTGGTTATACCTTCATTGGTATCTATCAGAATCGCTACCAAAGTTGCTCTGGCAGATAAAATCATACAGTTTCTGAGAGGTTACCCAGGTGTGATCTATTAATTCCTGCACAAATAATATCTATTAAGCTGTATTTTAGCTTAAGGGCTGTAAAAGCACTTAGAGTTTTAATTGTATTTTTTGGCCTCTATGCACACCATGTTTTGTCATGCTACTGCATACCCTTAGAAGAATTGCCTTTGTGTTACTTGCACATCAAAAGATTTGGGTGTGAAGGGAACTACAGCCATGATTTTACAAAGGTATCAAGGCCCTTATTTTATGAGGTTTTACCTATATGCAACACAGTCCCCACTGCAGTTTGAGCTCATTCAACTCCATCTTGTACTCTCACTAAATTTCTGTGATCTTATGGCAGACTTCCTAGGCCATTTATCAATCCTCATGCTACTCCAAAATATGTTCCACCAGCCTCACAACAGTGGTATGAGATGATGAGATGCCTTTAGTTTCCCTGTCAGGATGGAGGATACACCTAAGGCACACTGTAAGAAGTCTGCCTTTTTCTTATTTACACCTAGTGCTTTTTCATTCACATAATTGAAACCTGTTGGCTTTAGTACCAGTGGTCAACTTAAAAATATTAAATATCCCATCTGCCTTCAGGCTGATACCACATTAATCTTCTGTAGCAGAGCTGTTCCCCTGGCCATGTGTCTATGCTGGCAGGTTCAAACTCTGCAAGTGGCACCTGACCAGGCCTAGCCTTGGCCTGTGCTTGCTTGTGTTAGCACCTGCAGGCTGCTTGGAGGGCTGTCCTCATTCCCCTCTGTCCCGTGTATTCCTTAAGGACTCCTGTCACATCCTTGGTGACACAGTCATGTCCATTCTTCATGGCTTCCACTCAGGCTGCAGGACAAGTGGCTGTCAAACTGAAATAGCATATAAAGAGTTATTGTGAGGTCCTTTTGTGCTTTCTCTCTAAGTTCTTGTCCTGGATCCAAGTCATCTGCTCATCCCAACATACATTGGACCTTGCTGCTCAGCTTTAGCTGGGAATGGCTCTTCTGCTTCCTTGTGCTTTTTGTTTATTTAGAGCTTTGTTTATTAGAGCTTGTTGTTGTTGTTTCATTTCTGAGTATGCAATACTCAGATGGCTGCAATCCCACTGCCTAATTAACAACAAAATACCAAGAACATTGCAGTGTTTCTGAATCAATCCTTTCTCTGCATTATTCTGTTGTGTGCCTGGTTTCTCTTTGCAGACACCCATCACTTGCAGGTGGAGGGTGAGCCTCACTCAGTTGTCTTAATTAAGGGCCTAAAGAGTTTAGGGAATAGTGGAAGACACTACAGAGGTATGTAAATACCCTTAAGATGTAAACTCAAAGTACTTTTCCCATTTCCTGAAGCTGCAGCTTCTGTGAAGCTTCAGAATCTCTGTTATCCCAGGCACAAGACAACAAATACATTTTTTACACTGAGCACCACGTGCTGTATTCAGTGAGGTTGTGCAGGGCTTTAAACTTCTTGCAAGAGATCTGTTGCACTGTGTAAAACTGCTTGGCTACGTGTAAAAAAAAACTTCCCTGTACCTTTACTAGACTTCTAGAGTCTAGAAGCATCTTCCTGAAAGACAGAACTAGGAGAAGGAACAACTTCTACAAGTATGGAGAAGGGAGAGAAAGGTACACAGCCTTTGTAATACCCATGCAATATGAATTCATCCTGCCTCAGAGGGGTAAAAAATTGCAAGTGAGAGGAGAGCAAAGATGCTTGTTCTGGGCTTTTAAGTGGATATTTGCCCTTTTTGCATGTTTGCAGGATCACCATCTGGATAATTGAATTGGCAAATGCTTAAAGCTGTAGTCAAAGCCTTTGTTTTGTATTGCACAATGAGATATTGTATTTCATGTCTCCTGTAAGATGCTTTATACTATTCCAGAATGTCTTAGCCAGCTTTTTCTGGCTCAAAGCAAATACTTTTAATAACTGAGACTGACCAAAAGGATCTTGTCTTCTTCTGTAGTTTAAGCATGAGGTATGATAGCTCACTTTGTTACTGTCAAAGAATGGATTTTTTCACCCCATTGGTAACATGTTTAATTCTGGATCTTGTTATTCTTTTCTGCCTCTGCTGCCATTTGCCAGGACAGAAAGAGGAGAGGGAAGAGGAATTTTGCCTTTGAATGTTCTGCTGAAGTCACTCATTTTTATTGAGAGGCAAAAAATGTTTGGTCCTATTTGGAAATTAGTTCTGCAAACTGACTGACACATTGCTGGAAGAATAAATAGTAAAATACAGGATTGCTTGTCTATATCTGACAATGTGGATTTCTTGTGAAAAATTGAAGGACTGGATAGCACCCAAATGTAAAATCTTGTGCTGGCTAAAAACTGAAGTGTTCTTAAAATCAGCTTAATCTGATTTTGGCTGTAGGCTGAAAGGGCTAGGAGTTCAGACTCACATTCCAACAATCACTTGGTGAGATTGCAACTCCTCACCTTTCTGGTGAGAGCATCCTGTTCCATTAGGGCTTGATTATCTTTTCAAATCAGTTTTATGTGAGAAAAATACCACTGATTTCATCCAGTGGTTCACCCAGGGGAGTGTCCTGATTCTCCTCCTTTTCCTGCTCCAGCAGGCAGGTTTCATGTGAGCAGCTTTGACAGGGGCCCATGCTAAGAGTACCTGCAGTGTGTAATTCACAGGCCTGGAGGATTTTGTCAAAAGGTCCTTCTTTCCCTAAATACCTGTTGCACAGTGTCATTCTGGGAGCAAAATGTCCCTGGCTGATCCCTCTGCTGCCCTTCCTGCCCTGCTCCACATGGCCCTGCCATGCCAAGGGGCAGTGGCTGCACTGTCACTGCATCTCTGGGGTCCTGCCTTCTCATTCAGGAGATTTTTCATTTGCATTCTGGCTGAAATGCCCTGAGCAATGTCTTTGGGAACATGAGGCTTGGTGTGGTCATGGCTTTTCACTTGAGGTCTGCTTTTTGGGGTGTGTGTCCTCTGTGGCTAATGATGGGATGGCAGCTGTGGGGATGGAGCAGAGCTGCACTAAACTATCTGGGCACACAGGGATCCCAGGGATTCTGCTAATGTGGGACTCTTAGTCCCTCAGCTAAGGCTCTTGCACCTTGTCAGCTTGTGTGCTGTCACAGCTACAGTGTGATATGTGCCTGTGTTGGCTGGATGTGCTCCTGCTCCTGGGAGAACTACAGCACCTTGGGCCATCAGAACTCACACCTGGAGATGCAGGCTCTCAGACCAGCAAGGTGGATGCTCACATGAGCAGGGCAGCATCCAGTACCTTTGGATAGGTTGCTGATTACTAAAACCCCACTATCAAGAAGGCTGAATAAGATTTTAAGACAGGTTAGATCCAATTCATTTTATTTGGGAGGAATGCATTGCTGCCTTTTGGTAGCAATATTCAGTTTCTGTTTGGGAAGGATGGACTTGTCCTGATGGCAGGTGTCACCAGTTCCAGAGGCACTTGGACTCCAAAGCCAGGCTTGGACTACACCCCTCAAGTTGCTGAGAAAGTCTCAGACCCAAGCACATCCCACAAAGGAAGTGCTTGAACACTAGGATGTGAATTTTCCAGTTCTGGCCTATTGCAGTCAAATTTTGTAATGAATCCAGAGCAGGAGTTGCTATACATTTTTTCAGATTCTGCTCAGACTGTATGCTTAGACTACAGTGTGTCACTTTTCTAAATGGGAAGTCTACGATTCCACAATTTTTGGCTGTGTAAGCCACCTCCAGCTCTGTGTAACAGGATGGTGGGCTCTCTTTGGTGTGTTGATATGCACATATGGTTCAGAGACAGTTGGTGAATTCTAAGGGAATGACCTTCAGGACTGACATTCTTCTATATTTTCATGATTTTGGCATGCTGTGGTGGGTTTGTTCATTCCTCTTTCATCTCTTCTGAGCGAAAAACTCTGCAGTCTTCCAGACAGCGTCTCTCTCTGTCTCTCTTTCTCTCACTCACTCCGACCATCTGTTCCCAGATTACAGATTTCTCTGCATGAGTACCAGGTAACAGACGTGACTTTGCCCAATAACTACAGCAAAAAAGGCTTTCACACACTCTCCACAATCTGTGAACATATGATCAGTCTAGGATAACATGTCGTGCCAAACACACACCAGAGACATTTATATGCAGTAACAGAATGAACCCTGAAATCAGGTACTTGGCAACCCCAAACCTGACGTTTCCTCTGCATGGCTTGAAAAGAGGCCTCTGTGCCCACAATAAAGTCTGTGTTCCTGCCCTGGTGCCTTTTACTCAGGGGTAGAAGAATAAAATCCTTCTCTCAGGTTTTGCTTAAAGAGAAGCTGGTAATATCTCACTGCCCTGTGTCAGTCCTTGAGGCTGGTCTGGGAATGAGGTCTCTGTTCTCTACTGGCAGCTCCATAATGAGCCAAGTGATGGGAGACATCAGAAAGGACATTTTACCCATCTTTTATCATCTTCACTGGATTCCTGCTCATTCTGGGAGTAGGATACAGAGACAGACTGATATCCTATACATAAGTGTGTGTATGTAATAAATCTTCAATTGTATATCTGAGCACTTTTATCCCCTCTCTCATTGTCACATCAGCCCTCAAAGGACCCTAATGAGACTGAATATTAAAGCAGGGGTTTGTTTTTAACTTGAGGAAGCTGCTGCTCACTTACTCAATGGCCATAATGGCTGAAAAGTTAGGGAGCTGACTTGAAGCTGAGGACCCATGTGTGGGTACCAAAGATAGATAAAGCACAAAGCAATGGTTTGTTTAGCTATCACACTATCCATGGGCCAAGGTTAGTCTTTATCTCTGGTGCAGGGTATGTACTGCAACAGGTTCCAACAAACTGGTAATATATTTATTTTTTGATAAGTAGATGTCTGTGTTAAATGTCTCATGTTAGTCTTGTCTACTCCAGTGACTTGAAATAAGAAAAAGATCTTAGACAAATTAGTACCCAAGAGAAACTGCTAGAAGGGAATTTGCTAGTAAATATTCCTTTTAAATGCATTTTACAATATTATTTACTATCCCTTGTATTTAAGAAAAATAATTGGTCATCTGCTACACAGCACTACAGGAAAAAATACTTTGAACTCAAGACCCGAGTGCACAAAGTTTTCCCAAAAGTGAGAGAACTTCAATAGATTGTATCTATGTGCACTAGCAACCACAGAAACAAAACTATAAAATAATGTTCAGAGATTTGGGATGCACATGATGTATTCATGTATTATTAACCTGCCTCATATGGCCCTGCCTGAGTCTTGTTTCCCAAGAGCCAACATCCACTGTCACTGTTCAATGTGAAAAACAAGAGTGGTAGAACAGTATTTTGACAAGTCTCAGTTGGAAAAAGAATGCTTCCTCCTAAACGTGGTGCAAACACAGGGCCCAGAGATGCTGTGAGTGTCTGCTGGGTGGGATCCAGGACAAAAGACAGTGAGTGTGTACAATTTGCAAGCTGTGAGTGTGTGAGCTATTGCTGTGTGCTTACCTGGGACCCTGTACTTGCTGCTCTATGCTTAATTGAGGGGTGTGCTGCTTTAGGGAAGAGCTGACATGTCTTCTGAATGTCTACAAATGCTTGCTTATTTAACAGACATCATCATTTACTGTGCTGCTTTATGTCTCAAATACACAAATCTAATGAGGCATTGCTGATGTTAAGGCTTCACTTTATAGTACAGGTGACTTTTATCATATGGTACAGAAATTACCAGCAAGCTCCCAGTTAAAACACAACCATGGTCTGATGCTTGACAGACACTTACCACACTGAAACAGTTTCTCTTCTGGTTTTGCCCTGTTTGCTGTGTGCTAACAGCTCCTATTGGGTCCTAAAGAGGACTTCATACATGGTAGGAGAGCAGCAGGAGATGCAGTGGGGTGATTGCAGAGGTTGACCTCATATTTCCTCATACTGTTAAAATATTTTAGCCAGTCAGTACTGCTTGGGCTTCACTGAGAAATTGGAGAAGGCTGTTCTCAGAGCTGGGCAGAGGCCCTGGGCTGTGTCTGTGGGGCTGGGTGATGATGTGAGTGCATTGAGTGTGCAGGGCTGAGCTTGGGACACAGTAGTGTCCTGTCTCTCCCTGGGGTACACCAAAGGAAGGGCTTCTCCACTTCCCTCTCTTCAAAGCAGGCATCATTTTCCCAGGGAGTGTGCAATTGTTTCTAGAGCCTAGAGGTAAAAGTGCAGTGTGTTTCTGGTACACAGCACAGGAAAACTTTTCTATTCCAGCTTTTGTCTGAGGCAATTCTCTGGTGCAGTCAGAACAGCAAACAGTTGCTGAGCATAAAGACAAACAAATCTTTGAGAGTGAAATGTAGTTATAGACTAATACAAAAGAAGATTTTCACTGTAAACAAATCATTCATTGCTATTCTTTCCTGAAGATTAGCTCTCAATTTGGGAGAAATCTCCATTTATCCAAGGCACCCTCCTGCCCTCTGCATTGGAGAAAAGAGGAAAAGCAGTTATTGAAGCTATGGAATGGTAATATCTTTGTCAGAAGAATTACTGTGTTCTGAAAATCAAACTGATCTGGGTGTGATTACCTCTGTGAAGAGGTTTATGTTTTCAGCATTAGGTAGAAGGTGTTAAATAAGTGTTGACTCAGGCTTCTGCCTTTTCTCTTTAATTTCCCAGGTCTTAATTCTTTACTTTGGGCAACTGCTTCTGAAACGTGAAACTAAATCTTCATTTTAATGTTCTTTTTTGTGCTTCTTTCACTACTTCATCCACATATTTCTGCTTTAATGCTACAATACTGTGTGGGAGGATTAGTTACATGATTAAAAAAAATAAAGACTGGAGCAAGAATGAATTAATCTACAAGCCAGACACCTTCATTAGGCAAAGTAGGGAAAATTATATATATAATTAGTAAGACTTCTGCTTACTGTATGCTCTAATGTAATATATTAGCCATCTCATTATTTTAAAATATTAATTGCCTTGAAATTGGTAGCTACTGTTGTTAATAGCCAATTAGGGCTACTCTTAAAAGGGAGCTATTTACTGATAATAATTAAATCGTAGAAAATTGGGGTACTTAGCCACATTTGCTTTCACACTCTTTGTTTATTCCTTTTCAGAATCTATAATTTAATGTTTCTCCCTTTAAACAAAAGGGTAAAGAGAGACAAACCCATGTTCTATAAAAGGTATTTTCATTAGAAAAAAATAGAGCAAAAGACCTTTTATTTCTCTCCTTTTTGTTAATATAAGTGTCCAAATACTCAGTAAAACACGTGGTGGAGTGGAAGCCCATCTGTTTACTGCTCTCTGCAGTGCTCTTTGCATTGTACCTGTGCTCTACAGCAACATGATTGATACCAGCACAGCCTCTGCCTTATTCCTGGAAGTATTTTTCTCATTTAATGGTTATATTCTCAGAACAGAGATCACATTCCTGTTCACCAAGCTCCAGTTCTGCAAAATCTGTTCTCCTGTTTCACTCAAAACTTTTGCATCCATTTCCTTCCATGTTATTATAAATTGTTGTTTATGATAACATAATAAATATATTATATGTTATTACATGCAGCTTATTGCATGGTGGGTAGGAGGAAGGGCTAGAGAAAGCTTTTTTTTTTTTTTTTTTTGTATTTAATTCTGCATAGAGAAAGGGATATACAGAAGTGCCCAGCTATGACTGAGAGCTTTGGCAGCTATGAAGGCTGTAGATAATTTTCTTTTCTGCTGTCATAGCTGGACATTTACAGAACCTGCAGAGAAGACAGTGGCAAATATTCTCTGAATAACAGAAATATGGGTTGTTCTGTCATTTTTCCCTGGCTGGTATGCTTGTCCTGAGCAGCAGGATGTGTCATCTCCCTGAAACAAGGACATGATGGATACAGGGAATTCAGCACTTCCCCAGTCCTCCCTGTCAGTGGGATCCTAATTTAGGATCTCCCATCAATAACTAGTTTGGCTGAGATTTCTAAGGAAATTTAAAGAATTGGGGGCTGCTAATGAGCTTCTAACCTTCTTTAGGCCTTTTTCAGCCCTCTTGCTCTCATTTCCAATGGCAGTCACTGTTGCACAGTGAGCAGTGGCTCTCAGGGTCCCCAGTGAGCAAATCAGACCCAGAAAAAACCCAACAGCAGCTGGTACTTCAGTGGCCCAGTCTTGCCTTGGTTAAAATAAGCCCAATCTCTTAAACAAGCAGAGATGCTTCTGCTTACATTTAGTCTGGTTGTGATCTATTGACTGTTATCTGATTATGACTAAAATGAAAGGAAAACTCTTCATACCAGGGCAGACTTTGATGGAACATGAGCAGTGCTTTGCAAATCTATCAGAGGTCTTTGAAGAGGTCAATAAGAAAGTGAATAAGGGTGAGCTGCTTGTTACACCTGTATTTCTGAATGGCTTTTCATGAAGTCCTGTGCCAAAGAATTTTAAGGGAAACTAAGAAAAAATGTAATGGTTTCTTCATGCAGCAGGCAGTAGATGTGTACCTTTTTTCAAAGGATGTGAGGGCTGCTCTAACTTTACATGGATTCAAGGAGAGACTGCACAACCTTCTGGATGAGAAATTAAGTAAGAACTATTACATTGCGGAAACTGAAACGGCTCAGAAAATCCCTGCAGGTAAAAATAGCTGTTCTGTGGGACAACCTGTGTGAACTGCTATACAGACATGCCCTCTTCCTGCTTTTCCCAGCTCAGCTCCTTGGAAACCCTGCTGGAGATAAACCCTGGGCTCAGTGGGCATTTGATGTGATCCACTGTGGCTCTCAATATTCTAACAACTCTGATCTTGCACCTTGCTGGTGTCAGGAGAAGTTTGGGCTGTGTATGAATGGCTGGGGTAATGAGACACTTCTCTTTCTTTCCCATTATTGCATGATATGATAGATAATCTGTTTAGCCAGCAGATGATCACCTGGTCCTTAACTGACCAAACCTGCCTTGCCAGAAAAAGCACAATTTTAAACTATGCTCTAAAAATGAGACACCTCTGCTGTATGGGCAAAGCTGCAGCAAGTAGCTGTAACAGTTGACAGACCTGAGAGACCCAGAGTCTTATTAGATACCCCAGAAAAAATAAAAAAGTCTTTTTCATATTGCCCATGAGGAAAAGCTATCAGAAACTGTGATAGTATTTCCTTCATTGTGAATTTATTTCTCATATTTCATAGATAGACCAAAGCAGCATAAAAATCTGGCTTTTGCAGAAGTGCTATTACAAAATAAGTTGCACAAAGCCGTAGGAAGATGAGCTCTGATTGCTCATTCCTAATTTCTAGCAATATACTGCTATAGCAGAATGAAAATGTACCTTAGTAAATTTGTACTTCTAAAGCACAAATCCAAAGGAAGGGCAGTGTGTAAACAGTACCAATGGTGCAGGACCTGTGCAGGCAGTGATGGGAGCAGTGTTGCTCTTGGGGCTCAGAGAAACCAGCCCTGATGTGGCTGTGCATTAACAACAAATTAAAACTTGTTTTAGAATCCAGAATGTTAACTTGGTGTAAAATACCATGAAAATACAGCTGGTATATTCTATTTCATCATTAAATCAGTTTGGAAGATTTGGGTAGATTTAGTATTTTGGACCAGGTAATACAGAATTAATTTTGTAAAGTCTTCATTTTTAGTGGTTTAAAATCTCAACTTCAGCAATTTTAGTTGTGTTGTAAATATAAAGTCCATAGACAGAAATAGGAAAGGCTTATGGTAAGACATGCTGGTTTTTATGGGGTGTGTTGAGAAAATGTTTTGGAAAAAATGACACCTGAATAGTAAAACCCCACAATCAAGTAGAATGAAATTGTTTGAATTTCTAAGTGTGATTCCTTACATCTTGAAGACAGAAATGAAAATGTCCAAAACTTTTACCCAGCTGAAGAAAAAAAAACCCAAACAACAAAAATAATTACATTATACAACAATTTCCATGTGAAAAGGTGCACATTCAGGAATAAGGAAGAAGGAATCATAGTTCCTTCTTCCTTATTGTGGCACTTATCTTGTCTGTTTTACGATTTCTTCCCCTGTAAAGTGGAATTTGGATTATTACTTCCTTTAGGGAAATCCTGTAGCTGTTGTTATACCATGTCACAGGACAGACATTCATGCAAATAAAGACAAACCATCTTAAATGTCTTTGCTGTACTCTGTGCTTTGTACTTTTGAGCAACAGGTAAAGATTTTTCTAGAGTTTGATCCTGTAATGGTCCATCTCCTGCCTTCCAGGCTCCTAAACTTTAGTATGACATTTAGGCTTGCTTCCTCTCTTTCTTTTCCTGCCCTAGCACCCACTCTAACTCACTTTGCAATACCTGCTAGGAAACAGAGTTATTACTATGTGAACAAAGTACTTGGAAAAACTAAAAAAAAAAAAAAAAAAACCACATTCCCCAAGCTACCTGTATCCAATGAAACCAGTAATTTTTTTACAGAACTAGGACAGTGGAAACCACAAAACATTTCAGTTCCCATTCAGCTCCAGCCCACAAACACACAGCTCAATGCAAGTCCTCAAGTGAATACAACTTACTCTTTCTGACTATTACACATTGGAAAACCTACTCTTAAATACCAAAATGAATAACCTTTCCAACCATCTTCACAGATAAAAAACCCCACACATACCATTTGTATGTTCTCCTAGGAGAGAGAAACACGATTTCAGGAATCTACCTGCTTATAATTAGAAAAGATTGCTGGTGTCCAAGGTGGAGATAACAAGCAGAATAATGACATGTTATGTTGTACTGAACTGAGGCTATGTGACAAGAACTTACACTGTGATGGAGTGGCAAAGCTCCTTTTCATGCTCATTGTTAATGCGGGTACAACACTATGCTGAAAAGGCTTACTCACATCTGGTATGGCCATGCCTCTCAAACAAACACCACCCCCTCCATCCACCCAAACCCCCCCAGCACCAAACCTTGAGAGATGGCTCTTTCTGGTGTACTTGTGACATACAAAGGTGGACAGTGCAGTGGCAGAGAATTGTGCGGCTCCTTCAGTTTCACCTTCAATGCAAGTTCTCTGAAGGGCCCTGTGAATTACATAAGGATGGATCTTTTTAGGATACTGTAGATATCAGGCAAGTTAACCCTGATTTATGCAGAAAGAAGTGATTTCTCCTCTTCACAGTGTGCTGAGCTTGAATTTAATTTGCAGTGAGGTAAAAGTCTATTCAGTAAGCCAGTCTTGCCTCAAAGAGAATGTGTCTTAGCTTTTGAGCTTTTGTCAGAAAACAGAATTTCCTGAACCATTAAAGGGAAGGAAATGCTGTTTTGCAAAAATTCAGCACTTGCCAAATTAAGAACTGACAGATCTTTCACCTACATGTTTCTTATTTGCTCTAAAGTCAGTCTTGTTTTGCTTTGTATTTCTAAAGACATTTAAAGAGGGAAATAAAATGTAATTTTGCAAGTTACACGTGTACAAACATCCCCACATAGAGAAATGTAAGTCCTTCAGCTCACCCAAAAGAAAGAAGAACCTTTCTGAAGACCTGATGTAGAGCTGTTTGCTGTCTGGTATGGTTCACTGAGGACATGGTCCTAGGCATGGCCCTGTTACACCTCTGTCATTCTTAGCAATAATTACAGATGAGCTGGGAGCTGTGTGTGGGGAGTGGTGGTGTTTGTGAGTCAGACCTGAGGAATCAAACACTGCAGTTTTGCAGCAGGCTTCTAGATTTTGTTGGGAAGGAATGGTACAACTTGCTGCATTTATTGTCCGTGCACAGGTCACCATGTAGCTGAAGCTGAATATTTAAAGGTGTTACATGTATTGTCACTTCATCCTGTGGCAGCTGCTGCTGCAGTGGGAGGCTGTGAGGCCTTTACTGGGGATGGAGAACCTGGGAACCTCTGCACAGGCTGCATGCAAGAGAGCATGTACTGCCCACTTCCAAAGGCACACCTTTTCCTGACACTTAAAACTGGTGAAGCCCATGTCCAAGTGTGCTATTTATTACCTAAAATTATAGTCTAAGTGGCTTTTAAGCCTGTTGCCAGGCTTCAAATTACAAATGATCTTGGCACCTAGTGCATTATTACAATGTTTTTGTCTGTAAACAAAGCAAGCAGATTTCAAGTCAGCATCAAAGACGCATGATTTTGAGATACCAAATTAGTTTTTTCATGGTCCAGCTGATGCAAGGGATCACATTTAGCCTGTGGAAAGATTAATATAGATATGATGTGACATCTTCTCTGTGACCACTGCTAAAGCACAGTGCTTTGTTGTGTCATCCCTCACCCATTTGTCAGCCATACCTAATTGATTAGGCTACTGTAACATTTTTATTCTGCACGTGAAGTTCCCTCCTCAGCAATCTCTCCCTCCCAAAATGTACATTCATCATTAATTACAAAATCAATGGGAGAGATGGTCTGGACATATACAATTGATAGCTTCCCTCTTCAGATTAGCATAACCTCCCAATTCATTACGTGGAGTGAATAATACAGTTGCTGCCACCATGAAAGCGGGCAGGTCACCTGCTGTAAATTTCTTAACAAAATGTGGTGTCAGGAGCCTTTTCATTTGCTGAGTGTTTACTGTGTGTTTGGAGGAGTCCATCCTCTTTCTGAGCTTCTCTCTTGGCAAAGAAACAATCATAAATTTAGACAAATAAATGCTTAAATGTGGAAAGACTGAGAAGTTCCATCTGAAAGCTCCGGTGCTTAAAGTGAATCCTGCAGAGTGCTGACACTGCAACTGTGAATAAGATATTAAAAAAAGATGAAAGGATCAAAAAATTTGGTCCCTATGAACCCAGTAATGTTTCTTACATGCGAAAGGTAATGGAAATTTAGGCCACAGTGTGCATACTTTCCTATGTTTTAGCATATTAAAACATTGAAATCTCACAGATTTTTTTATTTTTTCCTTTCTCTGTACTATATTTGGATTAGAGTCTTCCATTCCCCTTTCCTCAAAAAAAATATGCTTCCAGTCACATTTTCCAAAATAGTCTCTCTGGTCTTTTAGTAGCTACCACTTATAACTTTACAAGTCAGGTCAATTATGAAATAGATGCAACATTTCCTGTAAGAGTCAGAAATTTAGCCAATATTAAATAACTATTCCCTTAATATAAGGATAGAAGAATAACACTTTTTTTTTTTTTTAATGACACTTGATGATCAGGCTCTGATATTGTTCTCCATATTGCACCTTACTTCAGCAGCTTCGCTAAAATTAATTTGACACCTTGGGGAATAAGGAGATGGACAACAAAGTCCTCCTGTCATTGCCAGGACACTGGAATTTTTATGCTGAATAAAACTTATCACAAGATCTACCTATTTATGGAGCATGTATATCTTAAAGTATAAGATAGGAAAGATGATTTAGCCATTTAAGTAAAGGGAATGTATGCTTTCAATTCCCATAAACATTAACAGAGATTTTGTTGGAGTGTTAGGGAGAGTAAAACATCATTCCAAATTAATTGACTGAAAAAGAGCCATTCACCTCAGCAGGATTTGGACCAGGTTTCAAGTGATTTAGTGACTTTAATGGACTTTATTCTAGGGATTATAAAATCAAGCCTTGTAATGTTTAAATTGGGGATATAAAAAAAAGGTAGGAAGTGAACTGAAGCATTATTTGAAAAATGTCATCTGTAATAAATAAATTAGGTACAATACCTGAAGCAAGACTAATGCTAGTATTTACAACAAAATTCAGGCCAGACTATGAATAAGAATATTGATAATTGTCTTTCTTGTTATTAAATGGAAATGTATTTATCTATGTGTTGAGGTCAATGGGATATACAGATGGTGGCAAACGTGCCATCACCCAGACATGTCTTTATCTAGTTTGGTGTGAACAGAAAGTTATGATCTGATTTTATTAGTACTTCTGGATTGTCCCTTGAACTAATTTTGCAAAACTCCCAATGTGATTGCCATCCACGGGTTTTATTTAGATCTCAGTGAGGAAAATTACTGCAATCTTTTGCTCTTCAAATGTACATTCTGAGTCAGATATTCCTTTCCCAAAAACTTTCCAATAGGATTCACTGGTGAAAATCCAATTGCAAAATCAAAGTCTTTGTCTGTTAAAACAATGATGTCTTTCAGCACACAAAATAAGGGCAGAGTGCATGCAATGATTGAAGCCATACTTCTGGTGGTACTTCCTTGTCAAATATATATTTCTATTATTGGTTTCAGTATTTCTCATGTTCCAAATCAGGGGACTTTCCTGTATTTGTCAACTCCTCAATCATCTGGCAGGTTTTCCTAGCTGCTGTTTTCCAGTAACCAGAATTCAATTATATTACCAAAATCCTTGCCAGAACCCCTTTGTCTCACTTCAAACGATTCTTGCACAGCCTCCTGGTGTGCTCTGCAAGCCTCAGCAGATGTGTGTGGTACCTTTCCTGCCTCACCCAAACTGGATATGCAGCTCTGTCACTGCAGCAGCACATGGAAAAAGGAAAGATGGATGAACCCCATCTGGTTATTTCTGCAAGAAAAAGGTTTTCTTAGCTAAATAGAGGCCCTTTTCATGGGGAAAAAAATCCCTTGCAGACTATTGTCCTGTGTAACTACATTTATGAAGTTTTCTAAAAGCACATTATTGACTTGTTTGTGATGCATTGTTTCTACATTTAATTATAGAAATACGTACTAAGGAGCCTTTATAAAATGCAGATTAGTGATCCAGTCCTATAAATATTTACTCAAAGTTTTAAAACTCCAATTATTTGACCTGATTGTATGGCAATTCATTCTTAAAAAAAAAAAAAAAAGATGCCCCAGTAGTATATCTGTATTGGGAATTAAAGAAAAAAGTTCACAATTACCTAAAAAAGCTGTTAATATTACTTTCGGAGTAAATTTAAAGTTCAAACATTGTGTGTTTCTCTTATAGTGTAATGGTTTACAAAATTTCGTGTTCAAAATATGATTTTTTTTTAATAATGGGAAGAAAAAAAATTAAATATGTTTCAGTTCTAGAACTTGTTTTCTAAGTTTGAGCCCAGAGCAAAATTTTTATGGTTGAGTTACAAACCTCTGGAAATAGGGGTTTACAATGGAAACACTGACACCGCTTTAACTATGGCAGCACTGGCAGAGCAGTGTAATATACACTAGAAATAGAAAGCAAGATTAGAGATGACATTTAGGACATGAAGCCTTCTCCAGGCTGTGGGAAAAATAACTGTGGTCTATTTTTTTCCACAGCCTGAAAAAGGCCTCCTGGTCTGAGTGTCATCTCTAATCTTATTTCCCATTCATACCACTCATTTAACTAACTCCTTTTTTAATTATTATTGGCAGCAATTTGTTGCAGTTTTAAGTACCAAGCCATGTCCAAATCACAGCTTCTCTGGCTAGCTCATGTCAAGGTGCTGGGGAGGGTACCAAGGACACAGAGGACTTTGATATTTCGGTCTCCACGATGTGCCACAGCTGGCTGTGGGAGCCAGCCCTGCTGCTCTGCATCAGGCAGGGCAGAGCCCCTCCCAGCTGTGCCAGAGCAGGGCACTGCAGCCCTGAGCACACTGCAAACTGCATGTTCTAAGGGCACAGTAAAGCCTGATAGTCAAATACACTTCCCCTGGAGGGTCTGGAACAGCAGCCAGGACAGGCAGGTACTCAGGTGCAGTGACTTCCTCCTCCACTTCTGGAGCAGACCACATTTCTCACCACAATTTAGCCTTGAGCCAGGGTCCTGAGTGCTCCAAAGTGAGAGAGGCCACAACACTAAGAAATTTGGTTAGATGTGACTCTGGGCTAGGCTGTCTCCACCACAAAGCCGTGGTGTTATAATATTGTCTGGAAGTTCCTTCTACCAGTGAGGCCCCCATGAAAGGGGGGACTTGGTACTGTCTCCAAAAGGTAGCTAAGCTCAAGGGATAAGTTTTAGATTTCTCCAGGTTAAACTCTTTCTCCACACTTAGGCAACCTCCAACTCACAGCTGCTTCAGTTTTGTATTCACGGCATTAAATGATAATTCCCTGTATACATTTATGGCCTTTTAATACCTACTGTGCCACAGCATTGCTTTGCAGTGATCTTGCAATCTCCATTCCCAGTGTGGGGTAAAAAGGAGCAATAAGGAAAGAAAATGCCACTGCAGAACAAATGCAATTGTAATTATTTCTTGCTCCCACCAGAAGAATGCCAGTAGGAGATCCATATCCTGAGGGTGATCAGACAGACAGAATGCATCTATCCTGTCTATATTGCTTGAATGGTCAAGGTAGAAACTTATTTTACATTTGAACTGCATTTTCAGTACGCATCTGATCAATTCTTTTTATTGTTGTACTCACAGTAGACAAAGATACTGGCAGCTACTGCCCGTTCTCCAAGAAATGTATCTTGCAAAGCAATAATAGAGGCAAATTTATTGCTGAAGCAATTGCCTAGTGAAGGTGCTTCATTCCAGCACTGTGGAAGCTGGTATTAGTGGAGGATAAACACGACCTATTCTGTGTGTACATGTAAGTAGGTGTATAATTTTGTTTGTAAGCACGGTGTTTTCTTGGCAGGTACTCTGCAGCCAGCAATTGCCAGCTGCTAAATGCTCAAAGAAACATGATTTGACTTGTTCTCCACATCGGGAGAGTAGCCAGGAAAATTCATTTAATATAATCAGTGGATTCAATTCTGACAGCAGAGATGTAGAAAAATTTGCTTACCTGTGAACATCTTTTGGATTTTAATTTTCTGAAAAAGCTGGTAATAATAACAACTATTCTCTCACAAAAATGATATATCACAAAGCCAGAAAAATTGAAATATAAATTATTTGCTAAAGTTGAGCTTTCATGTTCATTTTTCTACAAGATTATGACATTGTTATTGGCCCAATACTTCATTTTACTTCGTGTTGTTTATAGATCCAGGAAAATGTCATATAGTTTCTTTAATCCTTACAAAATATAAACACTTTTAAAAACGTTATTTTCTGTGGTTAGATCTCTGACTGAACTGTATTTTTTACACAAGCCAAATACATGATATAGTCATTTGTCAAAAAGTAGCATGAAGATTTGAAATGCCATTAATTACTGAAGCTGCTGTGAAAGGCTGGTAACCACAGTTCTTGTGCACAAGCAACCTCTGGGACACAGAATGTTCTTCCAAAAGCACCTTCTTGGTCATATAGGGCTGTGAGTGTGGCACATGAAGAAGGGGTGGATCAAAAGTCTCTGCTGGGAAACCAAAGCCTGCACTTCAGGCTATACTGTGGTAATGCCTGAACATGGAGTGCTGTTCCTGTCAGAACACTGTGTTACAATAGCCACTCTGTCTCACTTGTGACAGCCCCTAATCATATTTTTGGCCAGAAGAGCCAGACTATTAGTTTCTGAGACAATTCTCTACCCACAGAAACTGTGAGGTGTTGACTTGAAAGAACTCTGTTACAACAGTGCAGTGGTGTGAGTTGGCACTGGTGATAATCTCACCTGGTCCAGCCCAGTGTGAACCACTGTAACTCTGGTTTAAATCATTACATGAATTTCCATGCAAAAACCAATTTCACTAAGCACACAATATTGCACCTTCTGTTTCCCTGGCACAGCCCTGTGTCCAGGTGATTCTGTCCCACCCAAGCTGAATATTGGGGCCTGCTGTTTCATTGAGGGAAGGAATGTATTTACAAAACAAAGCTGATGGCTGGCAGGAATGGATCTGCAGCTTTCAAGATCACACCAGCCAGGCCTGTCCTTGACCCAGAAAAAAAATTATATTCTCTTTCTAGGGATAGTAAGTGATCTTGGAAGGACTGTGGCAATGGGTCATATGAAGCCAACACTAGGTCTTTTCTTCTGTTTGCTCTTGAAGCATTTTGTGTGATGATTCTGAACATACATGGTTAACACTGTTCCCCCACGTTATCAGAGAGCATATTAACTGTGAGCTGATAACATGCAAGGGAAGAGAGAACGTGGCAAAATTTTCCTAGGTTTAGCACTAGCTCTGATTTTCCTGCACACAAAAATTTAAAATTCATTGTTGGGAAATTGAGCAAAGTAAATCAGCCTCCTGGTGCAATTTGCTGAAGCAAAAGTAAACTAAAGTTCTGAGCTGCACACAACTCTGTGTCCAGCTTATCCAATTCCAGCAAAACTGCATGGCTTCATGCTGCATTTCTTCCTCTGAAAGCCACTGTTGATGTTTCCTGGTGGTTTATTTCCTTCTTGTGTGCCATAGAGATGTGACAGTGAAAGCTTAGTTGCAGTGTGCATGCACAGCATGGGTGTTCTTCTCTCAACAGCAAGTCCTGTTCTTCATCATTTTGTTCATAGGAAGCATTAGGAAGAATGTTAAAATGCTAAATTGTGAAGATTTACAGCAACGTTTTTCTATTATAACCTTATATTTATGCTAATTGGAAACTACTTGGAGTGTCATGCTGGTCTTATAGTACTACTACACATAATCCATTTTTGTTTTACAGCTTGGGAGGCATGTTAGCTGGAGTTGACTGAACAGATTTTACTAGGTGATGAAGATGTCTTCCTCTAGACTCACCTTGCTTGCATCCCCTCCTTGATGAATCTTTTCCTTACATCACTTTAGGAGCAGCATTATTACTACTGGGAAGCAGCAAGAATCCTCCTGCAAGAGATGAGGACTCGTGTCAGGATGACACTGCTGAGGATTCACATAGGCATATCAACACAAGTAGCACTGTTCTTTTTTCAATTATGTGGTGCCTTTGGATCAGGCTTCAAAGCTGACCATCAGCTCTCATTTCTAGGTGCCCTGACTCGAGTCTGAAGCTCCTGAGTGGCTGGAGTTGGCTTCTCACTCCTTTACTTCACTCTCATTTTCTGTGCCCTACACGTTCTCTACTCCACTTTGGAACAGGGATTTGAATCAAAATTTCCCAGGTGCCAGAGAGTGCCTTAGCCTCTACCAAATAGGTTTGCAGTACTCCTTTGTCTGGTTCAGGGATTGTTCTGCTATTCAAACAGGCTGAGATGCCCTGGCAGGTGGAGAGCCTGGCTCTCAGTCCAGGACTGCCAGTTACCAGGTGCTCTGGGCACTCAGCTGGAGAGGATGTTCTTGCTCTGACTGAGAAGAATCTGCCAGTCATTCTGAAATCCTCTCCCATTGCAGCAGATTTGTTACTCCATGGGAAAGTTCACATCTGAGAAGCTTCTCAGAAAAAATACTGATGTGCCTAAAGCCCTTCACCATCCACTGATATATATTTTTTTCTACTTTCTTTGGTATCCTTTTCTGGAAATCTAATCCTCTCATGTTCTTGGGGAAACCTGCCTTTGGCAAAGACATTTAATGATCCAGAGTTTCTGATGCTGACCCTAAATCAGTTTTTGCAAATATTGCTGATAAGCTTTCTTAA
Source organism: Haemorhous mexicanus (assembly GCF_027477595.1). Classification (NCBI taxonomy): domain Eukaryota; kingdom Metazoa; phylum Chordata; class Aves; order Passeriformes; family Fringillidae; genus Haemorhous; species Haemorhous mexicanus. Next base: position 10,541,434 of record NC_082350.1, on the reverse strand, counting down.
CTTCTCTCAGTGCTGCTCATTGCAAACGGAACAGGTTTTCTCTTTGGTTTTAAGAAATGCCTCTCTGATTTGCAAGTTAAACTATTAAAAAATAAAACTAAAAGCTTGATACATAGTGTCTTACAAAAATCCTTAACTATATAATGATTTTGCAATACTTTTATCAGAATTAACTTATAAATTCTTATATCTGTCTGTTTTACAGAAAGAATATTGCCTAAAAAAGACACTGTTAACTTATGGTAGCGGGTAATGCCAATTCCTGCAGTCTGGTCCTAGTCTTCCTTTGAACATTTGTTAGGGAAAATATGTAAAATTGATTAATTGCTTAAGTATAATAATAGCAGCAATATTATACTGTGGTGAAGGTTATTTTGCATAACTTTAAAACATTTACAGAAGGCTCAACATGTGGTGCCTTAATACAGAAGTATCTTCCCAGTAATTAGGGTTTGTGGTGCCTGCTGCAGTAGCTGCCACAGCCCTGAGGGTCTCAGTCCATGTTCTCCATGCACAGGGCACCATGCAGTGCCCCCACCTTGGTTGGAGTCAGTCTCAGGATGTTGGCTGGATAGCTCAGAGCTCAGCTGTGACAAGGGGACAAGCAGGGTGACAGTGCCCATGCTAATGTCTGCAGGAATTTGCACAGGGGGAACAGGGCAATGGTCAGAGCACAGAATAAATCAAAGTGTGAAAGCAACTGCAGTCAAATGTCATACCTAAGCACTCAGGGGCCTGGCATGCTGTTTGGAAATAGGTTGGGTTACCTGTCAGCGTGGCATTTTCTTTCCGTTGCTGGAGAATAATGTTATCTGAGGATAAAACCTAAGGAGCACAGATGGTTGTTATACAGATCTGACCCTCTAAACCTTTGTCATGGCAAATTATTCCATTGATGTAAATGGGATTACTCCTATGTAAAAGATCTCAGTTATATTATCTAATTCTTCCATTATTGAAGTTATCTGTTGAATACAGTTTTGTTGTTTTGTGTGTGTTTGTGTATGTCTATATGTCTGTAATTAAACAACATTATCCATGGGACAAACTCTGTCATAGCCTAACAGTATTACAGTCACAGGACTGTAGAATATTAATTCTCACTTTATGAGAAATTAGAAATGTTATTTCTGCACTTTCTAAACACAGAGATATAAACCCTCATTTGACTTTGGAACTTTCTTTGCTTGGGAAACATCAGCCCAGAGTCCAACACTTGTCTAAAGTCTAATGCTTCCTTTTATAAAAACATAGACATTGAGGACTTGTGGTTGTGGAGCAAGAAGAGTTTAAGGAAGAGTAAAACAGATTAAAATTTAGAATCAAGCCTTCTTTGTTTTTACTTATTGTAAATTTTTGTATTATGGTGCAAATATCTCAGCATTTCTTGAAACACTGTTTAAATGTAAATAATTTTTCAGCTGCTAATTCTGTTGTTGGAGAAGCCTCTATACTCTGTGAATCTCTCATGAACAAGGCCTTACCCCATTCATTGTCTTAGGAAACAGTCCTGCTGGTGTCAGAAACATCAAAATAAGGTAAGTTGCCCTCAGATGGGATTCTGCAGCCAAGAAATTTACTCAGTTACTTAACTTTACTACGTAACTCATGATGTCACTGCACAGTTTGCTTAGAAAATGCTTCTCATGTCCTTTTGTCTGCTTAGAACTGAAGCCAAACCCTTGGAAATTCCTTTTATTTAGGAAAAAATAAGGGAAAATATTGAATCTCTGCCCTCTTTCAGTTTTGAGGGGAAAAAATTACAATTTTTGCATAAAAGCCACACAGTTCAGCTCTGAGCCTGGCAACTTTCAGTGGTTGTAGCAGTTGGGCATTATTTAGACCTTCTCATTTACTGTCTAGTCAACTGTTTTTAATTTGAGGATACCTTTTCCCTAGGAAAACCTGAAATGTTGGAGTAGAAACTATCCCTGGCTTGGGGTTTGAAGCCCTGGGTCACATGGCCACCCTAATTTTTAAATCATGCTGGCATTACTGGACCAGGTAGTGGCAGACTGGTGGCACAGAAACCTGCCATGGTTTTTGAAAACTGGATTCCCTCTAATTAAAAACACATTGTGAATTCTCTGAAAGGAAAAAAAAAATCATAGCATGGCTGATTTCTATTATAGCTGTCACTGTCACACCATGGATTCAGCTAACTGAACCATTTTTTATGAATAACACTTAGTTTGAATTCTGGCACTTTTAATTGAGTGAGTATTTTTTCATTCTTTTACCAGGGATGGATTGCAGTAAATCTGACCACAATGTTTCTGACCCAAGTTTTTAAAAAACAGAACCAATGTGACAACCTGCAAATGTTTTGCTTATTATTATTATTCTATTTACTCCAGAATTCTCCTCTAGTAGGAACATAATTCTTCACTAAAGGGTGAAAAACATAATGGTATTAGTCCTAGGTTCTCACACACAAAGGCTATGAGAAAAAAACATGGAGCCATTTTCACAAACAACAGACCAGCCCAGAGCTCTTCTTAAAAAACAATGCAAGGAGACTTTATACAGCTGCCCATGCAGAAAAAAGACAATTCATGTGGTTTAATATTTTTTCACAGAAACATTTTTGCCTCTGCTATAATGGAGCATTCAGCACTGCGTTATCTGAAGAAGCTAATCCACAGAAATTGTTTGGAGCTGATTTTCTGGAGTTACACCTGAATACCACTGTGTGTTCATGTGACTCGTAGTATTACAGACAGTAACTTGTCTGGTGACACCAGAGGAGAGCTCTGTATGTCAAAATGAATGGGCCTGACACCACAAATGTTAATACAAGAGTGCCAGTGAAGCACAGTACAAGCTAATTCTGACATTCATTTCAGAAGCTGTAATTTAATTCACTCATAAATGAGCTTGGTACAAATATTAATTTGAAGTCGCTTATATTTCTCATCTGCTGGCTAAGGCTTGCAAACAATAGGGGAAAGGTCTTTCTATACTGCTACAAATAAGTAAACAATCTTTTCTGCCAAGAAGACTCCAGTGTAAATGCAGAGTCAGGGAATTGTTTTTTGACTAATTTATCCTGCATATGGATACTTGGAAACTACAGATGCTACATAACGATCTCTATCTACAAATATTTCCCAAAGGACAAGAGAACTTCAATTGCACCTAGTTTATAATAAATCATTGCCATGGACTGCTGTTAGCCCACATTAGAGAAGCACTGTGGACAGGGTGAGGTGTGGGTTAGCAGTCTGGCTCAGCCTTAGGAGCACAATTCCCACCTAAGGTCAAAGCAAGGCAAGGTCAGAAGTTGGGAAGAGGACGTGAAGGGGATACAGAAAAACCTCAGTCTATCAGAAAGCAGCTGCAAATCTCTCTAAATATTTCCCTGCCTTCTCTTCTCTCTTTCTCCCCCAGTGCTTTCTCCCTCCATGCTTTGATCTGTTCTGGGACTGTTTTCCTCCTCTTCCATTATTCTGTGCATACCACCAACCCCTATCCCAGAGATAGCAGGAGTACAGGGAAAACAAGGCTGCAAAATGAACTCTCTCTCTGTATTTACATTGGTTTCCAGCTCCTTCTATGAACAGGCATATGGTGTTAATCTAAACTGTCCAACACATTAGTGGGAGGGAAGCAGCACCCAGAGGATTATTACAACATTTTACCTGGCAGATGCCACTATATTTATTGGTATGAAAATTTCCTCCCTCTATATCAGCCACTGAAACCTCCCTCTGTGAAATTCTCTTTACTTTCAGCATGGCTCTATTAAAATATTTTGCTAAACTCCTTAAGTTTTACTGTGTCTAGAATGTACATTCATTATTCAGGAAAAGTTATCGCTAAAGTCAATAGAATTTTAAAGTAATGAATGATATGCTTATTGTAGTTGGCTGCTTGAACACATTGCATTTTTATGAGTAATTTCTATGGGCTCCATATATATGTGTCCATATGTATGCACAGGTATGTATATCTACGTATAAGTATATATATATATGCATATAGATTTTTACCTTTGTGTATATACGTATTTTTGATTTTTATCTTCAAACCTGTGATTTTATATCAAGTATTCCTGAAGAGAACATTAAAATCAATTAACAATGGTACATCAAAATGCTAAAAAGAAGAGCCAAAGTATCATTGAATTAACTTTCAGATAATCCTGAAATGGGTAATAGTGTCAAGCCAAATCTGGAAAGCATTTATAAAATAATGCAAGATATATTTGAAAAAAATTTTTAAAATTAAAGTTTCTTTATTTGTCTTTTAAAAATAATATTTTGCAATACATTTCCTACAGTTTTTATCAAATAACCAGAGCCAATATAAATATGAATGAAACATGTCAATTTTAAAGGCATCTCTTGAAAGGGAAAACACTTTCACAGGGTTTTACTTTCACAGAGAAAAACTATATTCAATTCCATCAAGCCCTGTGTTTTCAAATATTTTGTGGTTCTGGCTTAATCCCAGAAAGGGGAAAAACTTCAAAGTTAAGGATCAAGCCTCCAATATGAAAAAGTTGGGTAAAATTAAGGATGGTAACCTGTTGTGATAGACAGTAGGGAGGGAGTGATCTCTGACACTGGATTTCCTTCCTTTTGCTCGAATCATAACAAACGTCAAACACAGATGAATTTCTTTTGCTATTGCAATAATATGTCTTTTTATTTTGGAAGCAAATAAAGTCTAGAATGTCTGTATATATGTGTTGGTAATAAAACATTTAATGCCTCTGAGATAGCTACAAAACCTGACTCCCCTTTCCTGGGGAACTGTTCTGGGTTCTTTGTGCCCACAGAGCCTTGCAAACACCTTTTCTTCCCTTTGGCCAGCATAAGAATGTGATCATAATATTCAGTGACATGCAGTACAGTAGCATGTTGTTCTACCTCTAACAGGACTGGTATTTGAGAAAAGTCAAGGTCCACACATGGAAACATCATTGATAGATCCATTGACAGAGCTTGAGAAACTGGGCAATGCTGTGGGTTCAAAGCCAATCACCCTCAGTGCCATTTCCTATAGCAAGGTGGGTCAGTGGACATGCAGAAAAGATTGAGGGGCGTGTGGAAACCACACATGTTGCTACATCGTATAGGTTAAAAATTTTCCATCTCCATCTGTTCCTTAAAGGAAAAGTTGAGTTTTGTGAGCATATTTTTTCCACAAAAAAAATATCTGCTTTCTGTAGAAAATTAGAGCTATTCATCAGACAGCCAAACACCTGCAAGTCAAATATTTCTGGCTGAAAGTATTGATCCTCTCAGGAGGATGGGAGTTTGGTGCTTCATTTCCATGCTTTTTGTGAGGGGCTCACAAGTGCTACATTTTCAATGTCTTGTGTGGCTGAGCTTGAGTGGGACAGGAGCACACGTGACAGCAATGCTGCTGTGGAACAGAATTTGGGTGTGAGATGACAGCCCATCCACTCCTTCGGCAAGACTAGGATCTGCCTGCAAGCAAGCCAGGGCAGTGGGGATGACCAAGGACCTTGGGCTGGACAAAAGTTCCAGGATCAGGTTAAGCAGACACAAATTCTGATACAGCACTGCAGAGAACAGTCATATCTTCAAGTACGTAAACCTACCATTTGCATGGTTAATGTTTTTTACTATGAGTTTTCACATGGAACCTTTGTTATTTTACTGTTATAAAAACAAATATTTTCAGATTTTCCAATTTAAAACAGATCAAAAAGCTCAAATAGTTTTTGGAAAGTAATGGGTCTCACTCTGCTCTATTAAACTCAGAGATATTATTTGGGCACTAGATTACCAAGAAGAGAAGCTTGGTAATGCTTGAATTTAGATAGAAAGAAGTTTTTGACAACAAAGGTGTTAAAACAGTGGCACAGGTTGCCCAAAGAGGTGCCCCATCCCTGTGAACATTCAAGGCCAGGTTGGATGGGGTTTTGAGCAGCCTGGTTTGTTGGAGAGGTCTCTGTGTATTGCAGGGGGCTTGGAATAGATGGCCCTTAAAGGTCCCTTCCAGCCCAAACCATTCTCTGAATCTATATATATTTGTTAATGGTTCTAACAACTAATTTTTTTTTTTAGAATTGCATTTTAGTTTTGGTGAAACTGAGTTTTGAAATACAGCTGGCAAAATAAAAAAAAATAATCAAGAAAAGTATTATTTTTTTTTCAACCCAAAATATTTAGTTTTACTTCAAAAGAATGGCTTCATTTTTGGTTTTGAGATGTTTCATGTGTTTAAAAGCTTTTTCTCTCTCCTTTTAAAATTCTGAGGAATTTAAAAATGGACAGATTAAAAGCTTGTTTTGAAAGTTTTTGAAAATGTTTTGGCACTTCTAAAATGAATCACTCCATTTTGAAAATACTAAAATGAAGTGCTTTGACATTTTAGATTTTTTTCTGCATTGTTTCATCCGGGACTATTTGCTAAATTCCATTCAAATTCATGAGGAGTCTCACTAACCCTGAAATTCATTTGTGTGGTGTATTTATTATTTGTCAGACAGCAGCGGTTCATTAAACTCTGCATCAGTTCAACCTTAAATAATGGGAGAGAATTCTTAATAGGGCCTTGTTCATATCCAGCTACCATTCTCACTCCCCTTATAATTGCTGCCCTAAGGGGCACTCAGCTGTGCAGAGCCACATTTACCCCTCTGGGAGAAGACGTGGCAAGACAGACCTCAGGCCCCTGAGCTGGTGTTGCTTCCTCCTCTCCACCTAGAAGAGTACTCCTCCTGGAGTACCCATATCAGCCTTACAGCTCACACCAGTGTTTTGTAGCCTCTTGCTAAGCTCTGCCTTCCTCCCACCAAAGGCAGACTCTTTGCTGTTCATGTCACTGTATGTGGTCACAGCTTCTTATGCTTTATTACCTTCTCTCTCACCTTTTGCCATTAGTGAGGATTGGCCTGTTTATACTCCAACTGGTTTAAATGTTTCTAAAAGCCGTTCACCTGCAGTAGCAGTCAACAGCTGGCATACCAACATTTTTTTCTTTTCTGTCTGCTCAGCTTCAGCAGGGCTATTCACAGCTTGCACTTTGCTAAGGTCGTTGGTATCACCCTTACACATTTCCTGTATTACATGAGGATCAGGTTCCAGTAGTTAACAAGTCAAAAAATATTCCTGGGGGAGGAGAGGAGCTAGGTAGATAAGTGTGTTCCACATGTGCACTTTATTTTGGGAATTGCTGCCTTCATCCAAGTGAGAAATAATTGTGATCAAACATGGGTCTGAAACGTGGTGCTCCAGATCACCCAGAAATGTCTTTGTACTTTGAATGTTCCAGTCCAGCAAGGCCGGAGTGTGATGGGATGTCAACTGCTGGCCACTGCCCAGTGCCTGGATCTGCAAAAATAGTCTCTGGGTTAAACTTTGCACTACTGTAATTGGGAACAGCTCCAGTAAAATCAGTATCTCCACATTTATTCTCTTGAAATTTAAAGCCAGGTTTGGCCCACTATGTGGACAGAGTCCAACTGGAAACTAGGGCCAGCCTGACTTACGGGAGAGGAGATGAGAACTGACTCTCCTGCAGTTAGTTAGCCTCAATACTCACGTGTCTCCCAGATATAACTGTTCTGACCTCAGTGGAATTGATCCTAATTTATGCCACTGTAACTGAGATTGCAGTGTGCATTGTTTGAATTCTGTTGGGTGCGCCTTCTTCCAGATGGAAACTATTTGCAAACTATAACAGCCTCTTTCCTAATGTTGAGGCTTGCCATATCTGAAATTTTTGGTGGGGCAGGGGAGTGGAGAAAAGGATATAATGCCAACTTTGTGCTTCGTGCTACCTAGTGACATTAAATTCTGCAGTGTTCTATTAAATTATCAGTGCCTAATTAGGGGATTAGAACACTTCTATCCTCTCATCCTAATTACAGAATGTGTTCCAAGATCACCCAAAAGAAGGGAGGAGGTAGCTTTAGGAAATTCAGAATGGCAATGTGGTGACTCTGTGCAGGCCTTTTTTCTTATACGGGCGTTCCTGCTAATTGATTTTTCTTGCATCTGCAGCTTCTGTTTTTACCAGCTTTACATATTACATTGCTGAAGAGTTTGATGAATGGGATGCTGTGCAGCTGAAAGATCACACGTCTCAAATGGCTCACTTGGCATTCTCAGACTGAACTGACTGGCAGAGTTGCAGCTCTGACAAGGGGAATGGCTGCTTTTCTCTCAGAAGAGCACTGTAACTCTTAAATGCACCATAAAGGCAAGATATTATACACACCTATGAGTGTGTCTGTCTATATACACATGTATATGTGTGTGGATATATGTGGTTTTGGAATTAAAAGCCACTCTGTCTTCCTGTAATTGCACTGGAAATGTTCAGTTTGTCAGCATTACTTTTTTCCCTGTTAGCAATGAAATTTGGCCAGGAGTCCTAGCATGCCATGAGAAATCAAGCCATGACCACATTAAGCATGAATGGCAGGGCAAGGTTAAAGCCTGTAACACTATGCTGGAGTGACCTGCTGCAGAGTTAGAGGCTGAGGTGTGAGGCTGGGTCACATAACTATTTGCAAGTGAAGCACAAAATGAAGCTTGAAGCTGCTTTGACTATTTACTCTTTCAAGAGGCATTTAGTGAGTATTTTTTATTTTGAAAGCATATTTAGAGAACTTCAGCTGCAGGGATTGTAGCCAACCTTCAGAAATCAAACCAGAATATTTCTTAATTTTACCTAAAAGTACACTCATGGCATATTCCTACTTACTCTACTTTTGAATGATTTGAAAAGCTTTTCTAAAAACTCATGTACAAAGAGACTGCTGAGAAGCATCTGAAGAAGAAGGAGATGTTCAGCTGCAGGGAAATAAAGCATGGGATCTCCAAACCAGCAACAGGAGTAGGTTGGTGGATCTTTCCTGTCATCAGCTCTGGAGTTGTTCTACCGAGCAGGAAGTTAGACATTCTCTCAATGAAGAAAAAAGAAAGGTGCCAGGGAATTGTTTGCGCTACCTATAAACTTTCTACCCTAAATCTGTCTCCTGAAATACTGAATTGAATGCAGATGGAAAAAAACCAAACCAAAACAAAGACATTTTTTATTTTGAAGCCTTCTTATTAATTTGTCTTTGCCTTTTTCTTTTTTTTTTAATTTTTGATTTATTTTGCTTACTGGACCCTTTAGCCCAAGAGGTACATTTGAATGCAGCTTTGAAGGGAATTTGGCTCAGTGCTGTAAGGCAGGCTAGGGAAGAGCCTGGTCTTAAAATAGACACAAAGCACAGTGCATGAATTGGCTTCCCAGATCCCACTGAAGCACAACCTGAACTTTGCCTTGTGGAGTGGCAAACTTGAAGAGCTCAATGAAATCTTTCACCAGAAGCAGGGCTGCAAAGGGATCTGCTGTGTCCCACCCTTTCACCACAGCAAACAGGCTCTGGTGAAGGTCACCCACCTACACCAGCTTTACCTCTGTCTAAGACTGCACACCTTTGTGTGAAGTCACTTATGAGTTATCTTTCTGTGAGGAGAGGACAATCAGACATTTTCATGCCTCAGTCAGTTGGAAAACGACTCAAACTTCATTGGATATCTCTAAAGCTGATAGAAAAATAACATTTTGTGTTTGTAAGTTGTGGCTCACACTTCAGAGTAAGGTCTGACTAGGATTGAGGTGTTGGGAAGGTTTGTACTACTGCCTTGCTTGATAATATAATCCAGAGCTGGATGCTGGACATAGGTATGAGATTGATGGCAGCAGCCATTGCCCAGGGAAGTGCCACAGATCAGCAGACTTCTTAAGGAGCTGGGGATTGTCCTAACAGGACAACCATCTCCTCCTGTAGTGCAGAGCATTACAGAATGCCAGTTCTTGCAAGAATTTCTGGATTAGCAGCACAGTGAAGCACTTTCTGCATCCTACAAAACTTAATGTGCTGAGGACATAAAAGGTCACTTAAGGACTGCCCCACCATAGGCCCAGCCATATCTGCTTCATTTCAGATGTTAGTCCAATCTGTTGATAAAACCCTGGTGACAGAGCACCTCCATAGCTTTGCAAAGAGCAAGCTGTGCTTGGGCTGGTTCTTAGCATTACAAAGCTTTTCCTAATAACATCCAGTACAATTCTTTCTTGCTGCCAGTTACGCTGTTTTCACTTATTTTCTGCCAAGCTAACACCTTCACTGTCTACCAGCCTTTTCTGTGTATGCAGACTGTTATCCCAGGTATCTCTTCTTCACACAATTATCTCTAATTATTCAATCTTACCTTTTAAACTGTGTTTTCTGGATTATTGGTTCTTCTCAGAGCTCCATCTAACAGCAATCTGTCCTGTCATTGAACAACTTTCTGGAATTCATGTGCTCAACCTGGACCTTGGTGCTTTAGATGAAGCCTTACCCTGGGCTACTGATGGCTCTTTCAGTCCCTCTTGCAGGACTGCTTTCACCAGACATGCCAATGACTGCTTTCAACATTTAATTGTAAGTAGCTGAGGCTACTTATAATTAAATAAATTACTTGATATAATTAAATTAATTAATTGAGGCTGAACTGATGCTAAGAGAAGCCAGACACTCATCTGGCATAAAATTGATGCAGTGTCTCAATGTCTCTAAATAATACTGACTTACATTATGTGAGCACAGTGAGCAGGTTTACAAATGCCCTGGCATGACAACACCTGAGTCTCCTGAGCTGTTTCACCACAGGTGCTGCTTCTGCCAGCTGCATCTGTGTCTCAATCTGAAGCTGCTTCACTGTTGTGATGGACATAAACCCCTAGTGCATGAATGATGCATGTTTGCATAATTAATACCAATTGTTTAACCAGAAGCATTTGCTGCATGAAGTGTTAAAATCATATTGCATCCAAATACTGCTGTGTTTCTCTGGTTTATGAGTACTACTGTTTCAAACTCTAATCAAAATATTATAATTAATGATATAAATTCTGTTAAAATGTACAAGCAGTGTGTTATATTCAAAATGCCATCAGCTCTGATCAACTCCAAAATTGGGAAACATGTTTGATTGATTTAAGGCTTCACAAAATGATCATAATGTTATTGCAATTAACAAAGTGATTAAGATTTACAGGTTACATAATTCATTTCACATGTATAACAATTGAAGTTTAATTAATAAAACTTAAGTGTGCTAATTACCAGAATTTTCAAAATCAAAAATGTTTCAACAATGGAATTTGGATAATAACTTTTTCCTCTCTTACCATTCTTTGCTGGATTGTTATTCTGCTTCCATATTTTCAGGTTTCCAGATCTTCTTTTTGGTTGTACTTTACTGCAGGGGAAAAGAATGAAGTTTTTATTAATTGCAGATCTTTTGCTGATAAACCATATTGTTCCATTTTAAATTGTTCTTCTTTTACCCACAGTGGCCACTGCATTTGCTGTTGCATGTTCTTATCACACCTTGGTCATAAATTAATTTAAGTCATTGTATAGTAGAAAGAGTATGTTATATGCATGGATTTGTAAGATTGAACAGTTTTGGAGACTGCTGTAGTCTCATTTATGACAGTGTAACTTAGTTGGAGGCTCAGCTGAAGCCTTTCAAAATGGAATGGATCAAGCAATAATTCTTATTAGAGTATGTTTTACTAAAATCATGCAACACCCTTTTCTGTTACTATTACTGAACACATAGCAATAGCATGAAGCAGTAAAGCTCCATTGTTTTAATGATTTTCCAGTCTTATTTAAATGTATTGGTAGATCCCCTACCTTGATGTTGTGATGAAAGAAGACAGCTTTGATAGATACTTACTCACAAAGGAGATTAAAGGGCTTAAAATTTGGTCCCTATCTAATAGGTGTCAGGGGAGATCCTTCCATGTAATCAAAACAGATAAGAGATGGCAGTGATTATTGTAACTGCTCCATGGTCTCTCCAACTGCTGTACCCAAAGCCCTTCAGTAGAATCACTCTTTTGAGCACTGTTACTGCTTTGCACTGGCTTTGTTGCTAATACTCAACGCAAGAAAACAACACTGCAGGTGTCTTTCAATGTTGACATTTACTCATTGTCATGAAACTTCTGCAGGTCACACCTCACTGTGTGAGTGGTCTGAGGAACTGCTGGAAAGATAGATCTTTTTACTTTTGTTGTTGAAGAAGTCCTTAATGCATTAAAGGACACAGCTTACAGGACTGGGCTGTCAGACAGCAGCTCATGACTTGCATTATGTTATATTGACAATGTCTTGGCAAATAAGACGCTGACAAATTGTTTTGCAATGAAAGCATAAACTATACAGAATTGTGCAAGGCAGACAATATAAGGAGACACCCTCCAGTCTCCAAGGACTTGCATTTTTTTATTGCTTACCATATTTTTTCTAATATCTGTGCTGATGCAGTGTCTCATTTGGGAAGGGGGACTTTTTTCCCTTCTGCCTCATGCAAAGCACCCATCAAGACTCCAAGGCCAACACCACTTGTGTTTGTCAGCTGAAGCAAAGGGAGCCCAGACTGCTGTGTTACCAGGGGCCAGGAGCTTTTGTAGGGGCTAACATCAGAGACTGAAAGATTCTAGGTGTTCAAAGAAATAATGTCAAGGAAGTTTCAGGTTAGACTTAAGGTCTCCATAAGTGCAGGTGGATACATTTTATCTGAATGTTATGGAATACCCATCCTGGTCTTAATAAAACCCTAAAATTAAGAATAATAAGTAAAATAACATCTCCTACAAAAACCCACCATCATTAAGTTAAAAGCAAAGGCAACATGCAAATTTGATTCACTGCTGAGAATCCAGAGGATCTTTTGCAGGCCCTTCCACTACTGCTTTTGGGGTCAGATCTTGAACTGCTGCAGAATTTCTCACTTTTGGGTGGGTTCAGCATGGTTCATTGGTACTGATTTGTGTTTGTCTCCCTTTGGTAGGAGTGGGGATCTAACTGCTTGACAGTCCTGATACTCAACAATGCTCTGTCAATCTTGTGTTTATCAAAATTTCAGATAAAGTGATGTTTATAAAATACATTCAGAGATGGATTAAAAGAAATAATTATTAGATATGGCTGAGTTTCAGAGTTCAGCCATTCTAGAAAGATGTTTTTAAAGAGATTAGTTATGTGGCACCAGTTTACTATGAAGAGAAAGATGAATTTTTTCAATGTCTGTCTTTCAAAACCCAGCAGAAAATGGAGAAAATACATTTTCTTTAGCTTGTTAAAATCTGTAATTAAACAAGCTGTCCACTTAGATAACATATGGAAAACACTGATTCCAAAGAAAAAATAAATCTAGAAAGTCCTGAATTAGTGAAAAGGGATATAAAGATGAAAATAGCCTATAAATAAATGTTATAGTAGAAATCACAGTAACATACCACTGTCCTTTCTGTCATATTTTTATGCTCTAATGAAGCCCTATTACATATTTCTGTGGCCCCCTCTTTGATGAGCTCTTCAGTATTTCCTGCTGCAATAAGCAGTCATCTGAAATACCTGTGGGACTGGTCTCTCCCAAGACACCCGGTGTGGATTGTTCCCTAACTACTGATTTCTACCATTTCAATGGCACAAAGGATTGTGTGTTTTGACAGGGAAATCCTTATAACTCTAAAAATGAATTAAGTATTCAGCCAATCATAAAATGACATCATGAAAGCAGCTCTTTCGCTGATGTGGTGACTATAGAGTTGCTTGACATTATTCTGCTAACACAGTTTGACTGGATATATGTTTTGACATCTAGACAACATGGACACTGATGGAAACTGATAGACCCAATGTCAAAAGAAGAAAAGCTGGCAGCAGGAGGACACCCAGAAAATTAATAGGTGAATCGCAAAAAAACCCTTTCCCAAAGAGTAAAGTCAATAAAGTCAGGACCGAATAAAACCCCCAAAAAACTGAAAAAAAAGGCACAGACAAACCAATTCTTATAAAAATAGCAAAGACATGCTGAGGGGTATTTTGGAGCTCAGTAGATGCAGGCAGAAAAATAGTTAATTTGAATCTGAGTAGTTGACATTCAATGTTCATATTTTTGTTTCTGCCACAACCTTCAAAAATAACTATGTTGATCACACTTTTTGTCTTTTCCTTAATTTCCACCATTAATATGTTCCAGAATACTGTGAACAAAATGTCATTCACAGGAGAAACTAGCATTTTTAGACATTTTTTTGGGGGACATTTCACTTTAGAAGCCAAGACCTTTTCTTCCATCAAGAGCCTTTGTAAGCAGTTCTGCTTGCACATTTATAAAGTGTATTTATATATAATATTCAAAATTTCCAAGATTGAAAAAAATTCCAGTTTTGGAATCAGCCAGAAACATACTCCTTCACATATTTTGCCCATTCTGAACTGAGTATTTGTATCTATGATAGATTGGTCACTTTTCCCTGTCATCTAGTGACATATGTCATAGGTAAAGGACTTGTGACAGGGCTCAAGGCAGAACTGTGTAAAATAATGCAGTGCCAAAAATCCAGTATTTGCACAGTCAACAAACTCCTCCAAGTAAATGATAACATTTACATATTTTGCCACCTGCTGACATCATGTCTCCCTTTGCACTGACTCTAGTATCAGACTATTTCTAAAGTCAGAGAGACTTCATTATTCTGATTTTTTGGAGTAGTGTCTGTGACCAGCAGATTTTGGAAACTGTGAGACTGGTATACCTAATATAATTATATATTTACTGGTGTCTTAAATTCTCCTGTAGGCCTCCAGTGATGGCCACTGTTTGATACAGGACACACATTTGCGAAATGGACCTTTGACTTGCTCCAGAATGGCCATTCCTATTGTCCTGTGCAAAAAACCAAACCAAAACAACCCTACAAAGAAGGCTCAATGAAACAGTCATCCAAAATACTAAATAAAAAGAAACAATTCTATTACCAATAAATGATTCTCAGATCAAAATACTGAAAATCAATAAAAAGGAAAAAAATAAGTTTTGTGAGAGCAACTTGGCTTCATTTTCTGTAGTTCTTGGCTAGAACATTTCCATTGATAGAGTTGCTAAGTGCATTCTATTTACAAATATAAACACTTGATTTTGATCAGCAAAAACGCATCAGCACACTTGAATAGTGTCAATGATGACATAATTACACTCACAATTTCCTCTCTGTAATGATTTTTAAATGTCAGCAGTCATTTTTTGTCTAATTGTAGCCTGCATGTCAGCACTTCCTCTTAAAACAGCATGTTCCTCTCTGCTGGAATTTCACACCTCTCCACTCACTCACTCACTTCACCAGTGAAGATAATGAAGATGATAAAGGGCTCCAGGGTATTTTCACTCCTGTGCTGCTTTACCATTTAATATCAAGCAGGCAGAATGAGGACCTTTTTTTTTTAAAGTAGAGAGTTTGATCAGTTAAACTATAAATAATTATTTGATTTTAATGAACAAATCAAAAAGTAGTTTTGATTTTTCAGACCCCCTGCTGGTGCTTTGCTAATAACCTGTTAAAAGGCTGGGGCTTGTGACAAAAACATTCTCACACATGGAGACCTGAACTTACTCACTGGAGGAGAAGGCTGACCCTGCAGTGCCAGCCCTTGATCACTTCAGGGTTTAACACAGTGCAATGCAGGTGAGCTTGCTCTTCAAAGGCAGCCTGGTTAGAGATGTCATCACTACCATCTCTTGCTATGACCTAGAAAGTGACATTTCAAATGCTATTTTGCATGGCTCAAGGCCCCTGAGCCCATGGCATAACAAATAGGTGCTCCTCAGAGCTCTCTTCCTCCTCCCACAGACCACAGACCACATCATCCAGTGTATGGAAGTGGATCTGTTGTGCAATGAACTGGAAACTCTGCACTGGGGTTAGCAGCAAACATTTTCCACTCATTTTCTACTCACTTTTCCAATTCCTGGAATTGGAAAC
Source organism: Haemorhous mexicanus (assembly GCF_027477595.1). Classification (NCBI taxonomy): domain Eukaryota; kingdom Metazoa; phylum Chordata; class Aves; order Passeriformes; family Fringillidae; genus Haemorhous; species Haemorhous mexicanus. Next base: position 10,525,627 of record NC_082350.1, on the reverse strand, counting down.
AGGGACCAAGGAGGCCTCCTTCAATCCAATTTGCTTATAACTCATCTTCATCTCTCTGATGATGCTTAATTGTAGGGTTTAGGAGATAAAGCTTATAATTTACTGGCCCATTTAGTATCAGAAGAGGTGAACAGCCAGATAGAATTCACACTGTGAAATCAAATAATGAAATAAGGTTGAGATGTCTGATAAAAAAAGAATATGATTGAGTATCTCTAATTACAAATACACACATATAATGACATATCAACTAGTTATTTGTCTGAATAGGTCCCTGAAAGCTAGAAGAATGAAAAATGAATAAATTGAATAAACACAGGTGAGGGGGTGGGAGTGTGTTTTCTACAGCCCATGATAACATTCATTATGTCCCTCTGTGGCACTGCCATCACATGTGACTCCTACATACCCAAATGTTTGTGTACACACAGCTGTGTGGGGACCGTGCACAGATTTGTACAACACAAGTGCAGTCCTGGGTCTCTTTGTGCTTTATGCTGCATTTTGTGCCCTACACTTTGAACTTTCTTTTTTAGCTAAATTGGTGCCTCAGAAATCTTCTGGAGCTCTTGGAAAGGGCAGAGTTTTTAAGCAGCTGCATCCTATGCACTTGTGAGACGTGTGTATGCATGAAGACAATCTGAAAAGTGATGGTTCTGTACTCTACTGCAGAGGGATGTCCCCAAGGAAACAAAGCAAGCCAAAGACACCAACAGTCAAGAAATCAAGAGCAAAATAAACCAGTCTTTGAGTACTTCTAGCACTCTATGAGTGCTCAAGACACAGGAAGACCTGCCATGGGAAACTGTGTGCAGCAAGCTTCCCTGTGCCCACTCCTGAGAGAACAGGAGACAAAATCTAAACATAATAAAAGCTGAAAGACTATGTATGAGATGAACCTAGAACACAGAGGCACTGCTCTAGAACTTTCTTTCTCCCCTACCCCTTTCTTTCCCAATTTTATACCAAAGAGAAAAGTAGACAATATTTAAATTAGTTTTAAATTGGGTATAATATCTTGTAGGCAAGTCAGCTATACTGGAGTTATACCTCAAAGCTCCCTATGAGCAGGCTCCACTTCTGTGCACTGCACCACAGAAATGACCAACATGTCCTTGCCAGGTTGCTCAGCTAAAGGTAAATTGAGAAAAGGGAAAGAAAGGTAAGAGCCATGTCTGGAGTCTCCTTCAGATCCAGGTGGCTTGCTGGAGGCCATGAAAATGTTAGGTAAAATGAAAGGTAAAAAGCTACTTTGAAGAGCAGGTTCTTCTGTTTCCATAGAAAAGCAAAAGAGGACATTTACCAGTCAGTTTGCCTCTTTGGGATTATCTGCAGAAGACAATCAAACCTCACACAGAGCTGTGATAATGCTCAATTACCCTGGTCAGGAGTTGTTTTTTTTTGTTTGTTTGGGGTTTTGTTTGTTTTGTTTTGTGGATTGGTTTGTTTGTTTTGTTTTGGGGTGTTTGTTTTCATTTTTTAGTTTTCTTTTTTTTAGTTTAAGTCTCTCTTTCAGCTGGAGTTGAAACTCCAGCTTTTTAATGAACTACCAATGGCAAACTGCATATTACACCCATCCACCCCCAACATTTGAACATGAGGAAATTTGCAAATGGAAAGGAGAAATGGAGTTTTCTGTTTCAATGGACCAAAGGTATTGGAATATTGATGTTACACACGGGAATTGAGCTTATGTTTTACATTACAGTCAAGCATTCCTGTAGCTTCAGACAAATAAATAAAGGCTGCTGAGAGAATGACACACTGTTCAGTTACTGTCTAACAGTGGTAGGTTCAGCCTGTAGGAGCACAGAAACATTCCCCATACCACCTGAAACAGGTTTATAGCCTTGAAAAAGAACACTGTCACAGACTGTGCAGCTTGGCAGATTATTCATGACTCAGTCACTGTATACAGAGCACTGGCTTCTCCTGCATCTGAGGGTGCTTGACATCTCTTAAAGTCATGCCAAAAGTATTGCAAGTTGGCCTCTCAGAAAACAGGGTACATTAAGTTAGAGACCGTGTCTGAAAACTTCAGTTGATTTGCTTCACATGAACTTGAATTGAACCTCAACCTTACAAAACAAGGCATATTAAAACACAAAGACAGCTGAATGGTAACCATGACAACACTACTTCCAAAAAACCCATAGGTATAGCCAACATTTATATATATATTTATATTTATATATATATATATATATATATATATATATATATATACTGCAAGGGATAATGCATTCTTTTGTACGCTTATTTAATACCAGTTCATGCTGTGTGCTTGGCTTTTCCTGAACAAAACTGTAAGTTACACAGGACTGTCCAGATATTAATTTACCTTTGATGTTTTTTGCTACTCTGATAAAGCCCATGCAAAATGAAATTAGTCAAAATGTTCCAAGTTTTAGGCTTGGGTGCAATATGGTCTCAAAATATTGCCTTAATTTTAAAAGTCTATCTTGAGGCAAAATCTGTGCTGCAGCTATGTGTGGCATTCCACTGAGCCATAATATTAGTTGTAACATTTTAATTTCTTTTATTTTTTCATTGTGACAAAAAGAGAGACTTTTTTTCATTGCTGTATTTTAGGAAGATGAATACCAATTTTTGAATAGATTATTATGTTAAATGAACCTTTATTCCATCTAGATGTCTGTTATTTTTCAGTCTTTGAGCTAAAGGACGATTCTTTAATTTGGGCTTTTGTCAGCACTGATGTAAAGTGCTTTATGTCTCATTTTTATAACCCATTTCATCCCAAATGGGGTGCATTTTTAATCCCCTTTTCTCTAACTAAATAGAGGAATACAGCCCTTTCCATCAGCTTGGAGAGGAATATGTTTAGTTTATTTTCAAATACCCTGCCAAGGGACATTTTCCTAAATGAGTATTTTCTAATCTGTAATTAGTATCACAAATACTTTTGCTGCCTGCACATTCTTCCAGTGAAAGGTTGTATAGAGCAGTCACTGCATTCTGCATGTCCTGTGGGACTGTGTGAGGAGCTACACACTCCCCTTTCACACAGTGAACAAAAGCTAAATTCTTGCCTTTTTTATTTCTTTCTTTTCCTTAGGTCTGAAATGCTAAAACTATAAGTGCAGTCCTGAGGGCTGAATACTGATGCTCAGACCTTCTTGGGTGGTATCAGGGTAAGGCTTGATGCAGGTCTGTGATTCATCTGCCATCTCTTCTTTTGCAATTACATTGCTTTTCTGACCTGTTATATATTTACTTCATAGCATAGATACAGTGTTTACTACTTCTTTGCAGACATAGTGAATTGCAAACACAATGTCCTTTTCCCCAACAAGACTACAGCATAAATACTTCAGTTGCTATCAACCAGGAGCACTACACATATGTATTTTTATATGTGTATATATTTTTATAGATATTTAAAATGTAGAACATTGACAATGTCCTAACTTAGCCCATTAACAAGTTGGGCACGTGTCTTTGGCATCAGCCACTTCTATTACACAGCACACAGAAGAAATAGCAAAGGCAGCCTTAGAGTGCAAAAGTCTTGCACTATTAATGCAATATCATTCTTAGCTCATCTGTGGCAAGCTATGTTAAAGTTTTACTAACTAAAACTGCAATCATACCTTTAATCCACTCTGTGCTTGGAAACGAGACCTGGCTTGCATCTGGGCTGTCCTGAATAGCTGTGCCTGCAGTCTCAGAACAGTGATTTCAGTGAGGTTTATCCATCCTGCAGGGAGAAACCTTAAATATAACCCAGTGTTTAATTTGTCTTGACTTTCCCTGTTGGCTTCTCCCAGGCTAAAGCCAGAGTGTAAACTGACACATAAGGAGTATGGATAAAATGGGTGCCAGGATTTGACTGTAAACTGCTGCCCAAATTAGCACAATGGTATAGTTACTATTAAAACAAATTGCCCAGTGTTGTAAAGAGACCTCCAAAAGTTGAATTTGTAAAGCTCTGATGGTCTTAAGCACAGGGATTTACTTCTTGCCTTTTCAAAATACAGAACTTGAAAATGAAAATGTTCATTGCCCTTTCCACTTGCCTATTCCAGGGTTCATTTAGTTTAGATTTAATGAATTCTCAGATAAAAGGTCTTGCATGTAAGCACCAGTTATGAGTGACATCTGCAGTGATGGTGGCATCCACCTCCTGTTGAGATTTTTTGGTCTAAACTTTCCTTAGTCTGTGGAACCTGGTTCTCCCCTAGGGACAGCAGGAATATGTAATCCAAAACATCCCATCTCCATCTGGATGTTCCCCTCCTTTCTTCATCCAGCTCTTATTGCATGAATGCTACTGTAAAGGTACCATGAGACAGTACTAAGGGCACAAATGCAGCTCATTAATTGTTCTAGGAATGAGAAATGAAAGTGCTGTGACACCCTGGAAGCATTAAGGACAGAAGAATCATAGCATGAGCAATAAAACTCTGTCAATCCTCTTAGTGCAACCCTCCTCTGACATTTCATTCACCCTGGGTGCTGTTCTCAGGACATGGGCTCCCACCATGGCAGCAGCCCATGCCTGCTGCTGGCACCATGTCCCCTGCCATCAGCTTCTCTGACCAATGCCCACTCAGGCTGCTGGGAAGGCGGAAGTCCAGCCTAGAATCAGCCATAGCATTGCTGCATCTTTGGGTGTCACCTGCACTAAATGAAATAGCGAGCAAGGCCCTTCCATAGCTATCCTGTGCCATCCTTTCTTCTTTAGTGCAGCTGGCCCAGGAAAACTTGACATGGAGAGCAAGGTTAGCTGGGACTGATGTTGCTGTGATGCTGTAAAATCTTTAGTGAAACTGGGTTTGTAGCTCCTAATACACCCTCTCTCCTTCCAGGCAAGACAGCACCACCCCACTGCACAACCTGTGCTGAGTTACCAGCCCAGGTGTGTGGGGCACTGCCATGCAAGACTCTGTGCTGGGCTGTGCTGCTCACAGTGCCACACTAACCTTTCTGGGACCTACTCTAGCTGGGCTTGTGCAAAAATCCCAGCTCTCTGCAGTAGGATTTAAATTCTGGTTTGTAGAGAATATGGAACAATGTTCTGTCTTGCAGTCTGTCATGAAAAATCACTGCTTCCCAAAATGATTCAGGTCTTTAGGAGACAATCAACAAACTGACTTATTTCTCCTGTAAACAGGAAAAACACATCCCTTACTACTGCAGAGGTTCCTAAATGAGGCACAGCTGGACGGCTGCCAGTAAAGCCTTAGTATAGTAGTTGGCTGGGGAACAAGGATGCCCTGGCAACCACATGTTTGTTAGTGAGGATGCTGTATAACTTTTAACAAATGGTTGTGAGCTAAGGCTGGGGGTGGGGGTGTGGTGAGGAGGAAGGTCTGCTTCCCAGAGATTTATACAGGAGCTGCTGCAGAGAAGGTAAGCACTCTCCATGGAAAGCAGTGCTGGAACAATGGAACCTTAGATGTTTAAGGCTAAAGAGCCCTCATTTTGCAGGTGTACTTAACTCTTCTGTCTGCTTGAAGCTACAAATGTGACAAGGTGCCTCATCATCACAGGACAGATCCAAGGAAAGATTACACAGGCTCCTTTTGAAAATAACAAAAATTAAAGCTTACATAGAGAAAGGGTGAAAAAGCTGGGTCATGCACTGCGATTGATTTGGGCTGCACTAACATATGCTTGATCCCTGATTTACTTTTGTAGCTTCAATCTCTTCCTTTGTGTAAGTAAGTGTGCATCTGTACACTACTAGTTAAGGAACAGCTATAATTTTGACATAGGTACTGATGGTTTTTCTTGCTCTCCTAAAAAGCTAGGTCAGGTCCCTTCTTGTATACTGAGAAAGAAAGGTAAGTTCTTTTCAAACAATTGCTACACATCATTTGTTGATCTAAGCCTGGGGCAAAGGTCTGCAGGGTAAAGGTTTTCATGCTTTCATAAATCTAAACTTCTGAGGAAGATAGTGCACAGACAAGTCTCTTAGAGAAATCTGCAGAGTACCATAACAGTTGCAGCTATTAACTGAGGCCTTGCAAGCATGTTCCATAATTCTGTCTACTAATGACAACCCAAAGCCTACAGCAGCTCTTTGTGAGGGCAGGTGAATTCTGGTGACCTTGCACAAGTGTTCAGCAGGTGGTTCCCCTTCCAAACCTTTGCACAACAGGAATGGTCACTGCTAAGGAACAGATGTGTTTAACATCACAGAAAGCTCCAGTTCATTGAGCTGGGGAACAAACTCAGGGGCATATCTTATGTATTTCACAAAGATGGTGTAAATCTTATTATTTGATAGTATTAGGTAATATTTACAAAGTATTTTAAATTCCCAGAGAAATCATTATGAAGTTGTTGTAGACATTATTATTCCTATCACTGTCAGGAACAATATTGTGTTTTATAATCTACACAAATGCTAATATTGTTTTGTTTCTTAAGAGTACTTATGTGCTTTATAAAATGTCGTGTATTGTTCTCTGTGTCCTCTGATCCACGGTAACTTCATAATGATATGAAACATTGACATTTGGGGATTGGTTCTTACTGTCTTTTTTTCATACAGACTTCCATGGAGGATTTGCTAATGGTATATGTGAGTGTTTGAATTAAACCCTTTAATGCTAGGGGAGGAGATCAGTTTGACACGGAATTCAACAGCTGTTGTTTCTTTAAAGAGAAAAGGCCTGCTGGATTTAAGTGTGTTTGAGTATATCTGGTTGACTGAATAGTTTCCTCAAGGAAGTATTCATTCAGTCAATGTCTTGAAGGGTTAAGAAAACAGAAACCCATAGTGTTACTGAGTTGTTGTTATGTACGTTGCCAAGGGAACTGTAGCTGGAATGTTTAAATGTCTTGTTTCTCCCCAAACCCCACAGGAGTGGAGCTTGAGTGTCTTGGTGTGCCCTAATCCCCACAATTAGTTTTGGGGGGTGGGGGGTGGGGGGTGGGGGGGGCGGCTTATGGGGCTGATCAGACTAAGTACTTGTAGTGACACTGGGTAACATTCCAACCATGATGGACAGAGTGACTGTAACATCATACTCATCACTTAGGAGAATCACAACCAAAAGCAGGAAAAGGAGTATATTAAAAGTCGCCCTTCTTGCTTCTCCCTGAACCCTGGGGATTTCTTTTATGCATATTATAGGAATTCATGATCTCCATGGAGATCTCCTTAAGACTTTGGTAAGAGAAATCATGACAATGATTGATCTTGACTCAGATCTTTAGTATTGGTATTGTTTTGTCCCACATATCATTTCATTTGCTTCACTGGTGTAAAGCAGGAGGAACCTTTGTTGCAAATGACCATTTCAACAGAACAGGCAAATTTTAACCTTGTTTCCATGTACAGGCCAAGCTCTTGCACCGCAACACATCAGTCTGCAAAAAGCCTAATCAAGCACTTCTTATTGCCAGATAATTGCTGTAAGAAAAATAACTGAATGTATCTGAAGAGATTAGCTATGCCATAGATATTTCAAGAACCTGGGAACAACCCTTCTAAAGCATTCCACTGGGCCATCACTCCCAAATGTTTAGCCTATTCTACCACCATGGCTTTTTCACAGCAGCACTCAGTTGGCAGCACTCAGCTGAGTCCAAAGTAGCTGAGCAGCATGCCATGTCTTGTTGAGTCAAACATTTTGCCAAGCACAAACTGACCCACACTTTGACTGATTTATGTATTTCTTCTGGTATGTGGGAGGATTTGCATTTAGGGGAATGTTTCACTTTTTGCTTGTATCCCCTCCTATCACTCAACATAAGGTTTTTAATATGGTCCTAGATAATTCTGTCTTAATCTTCTTTGAACCAAGTCTAGCTGCAATATATGTGGAAAACAGAGATTACCTTCTCCTTGCAGCTGCCCCTCAAGTGCAAATGCTCAAGGCACATTTTCTGAACACCTGATAATTCTTATTGCCTCCTAAGCAGGACCCACATCCTGAGAAGCAGACATCCTGAGACAGAGGAAGGTCTCCAGCTGGTCAGTATTGGGGCAGATTACACACCTTTTATCCACAAAAGTCGTGTGTAAACATATTGTTGTGATATTTCCTTTTCTGTTGTTCTTTTCTCAGTATGAAACCATTGATCTACAGGCCAAGGGGCCTTTATTTCTGCATCCAGATAAAAGAGTGAGCTTAGGCTTTGTCATGTCCTGGGGTCCTCATCCTTCAGTTGTCCTCACTGGGAGTCACCTGAACTGCAAAACATTGAGGAAGACTGGTTCACAATCACAACTTCTACCAGTTGATTTCAAAACTTCTTTCAAGATCTCAGATTTTTAAAAGTTAGGAAAGTGGACACAGTGATAGAATCCTGGGGAGTCAATGCTTCCCTCAGTGCTCAGAGGCCAAGTGTCCTATTTCCACTAGGGTCAGAATAAGAGGACAGTGCTAAAGCTTGGGAATGCTGACACCACACATTTCCCAGCTGGGATGAAATCTTATGACTTAAAATAAAAGAACAAAGAAATAAAAGCCAAAGCTTGATCAGTGATTTCTGTGTCTCTTTAAATCCATGACTTTTGACATTGTGATGCTAAGAAGGAAAACTCACAAGCACTATTTTTTTTGTTTATTCTATGATCTATTTTTTTGCTTTCTAAAACTCCTGCACAAGTCAGTTTGACAAGGCACTTCTGCAGAGTTCTGAAAGTTTTATGTAGGGCAGCACTGAGGTGCATTGGCAGGAGCTGAATGTTGTTTGCCTACAATCTTGTTGGCTCAGGTTTGTACTTCATCACCCAGATATGCCTATGTTTTTATTTAAAATAGTCTCTTAGAAGTCTCTTTAGGTATTCTCAGGTCTTGTAAACTGAATGCAAAACAGAAGCTACGAGATGAGATGAGTTCACTATGTAAAAGACAAAGAGCCTATTAAAAACCCTATAAAAAGCAATGTAACCAAAGCCCTGCACTCCTCAGAAGAGTTAATCCTGAAATGGTGCTAAACTCCAGAGTTCTAATGATGGGGCACTCCTTACCTCTCTTCCCTTGCCATTTGCAACCACAAGGTGAGGATGAGCAAAAATCTGACTTTTCCCTTTTATTAGGTGTAGGAAACTTTTGTTTTGGCAGTGCTTCTTTTTGTCATTCATAGAGTTTGTTTTTCTCTTGATTTTTTGGGCACTTTTTATTTCCTGTCAGAGTGTGGAGGAGAAAGCTGTTCTAGTCTGTAAGTTATGCACCCCTTACAGTGCCCCTTAGTTACACAGCACAAGGAAAAGAGAAACAGAATCCATGGCACCATGCAGAAATGCTGCACTATATAGTTTGCCCTGGTTAAACATTTCCAGAAAGGGAATAACACAACGCTGTGGAGCTCCTGAATGTCTTTTGGCCCTTGTGCTGCAGAGATGAAGGCATTTAGGTAAACTGAAATGGTGCTGGATTCTGGGCAAATTGGTTTTCAGATCTGAGCCCCACAGACCAGAATTATTTCCTTTTCATATTACCATTACACTATCTCCTCCATACCTGAAATAAGTGGCAACTGGAGCCTTGAAAAGCAATACGCAACAGCTGTGTGAGAATTTAATTTGACATGGACACATGCCCCCATCTTCCACCACCTTCTTTGATCTTTCTTCAACAACTTATAATATCTACAAAATAATGCTGAAAGTCTTGTATGTAAAGATTTTTTTTGGTATTATATAATTCTGACATTTTTGTTTTGTCTTCTCCACATGCAGGGAGATGTCAAATTGGAAAAGAAAAAATGGTTATTTACATTTTTCAAAGCCTGCAAGAGGGAAGAGTTGCATTTTTGGATTGAGTTTGGGATGGTCTCACTTTCTCTTCAGCACTTATCTTGTAATTCACTTTATCTTGCTCTAAAATGTTTTGGTGAGGGAACGCGGGCACTGAATCTAATCAGCTCCTTAGAGCTGCTGGGATTTTCCAAATTCTCCCTCAGTGCATTCATGGCTAGTGGTGCCTAATGACAGAATGGATCAAACAATTAGTCTTAAAAAGCAGCTTACATGAAATTTCAATGTGCACCTGTAATTTGTGAATCTTGTGTCAGCTGCTTCTTCTTTGCTGCTAATATTTGAACCTTGCACATTCCCACATTCCTATGCATATGTTTTAAAGATGCAAGATCAAACCCTTTATCTGTTTATACTTATGCCTGTCCTTAAAGCATGTAGACTTTCAAGCTGCTAGGACCGCTCAAAGCTAACTTTGCCTATCAGAGGCTGAGTCCATGCAAAATGCTGGATGGTAGAGCAGGTTCTGGTTGTGCTCAAAATCAGCTGCGAGTGGGAGACAACAGGATTTTAACAATGTAAACAAGAAAAAAAGAGTCTATCCATTAAAAGGGTACATTGGAATTACATGGTAGAGGAGAATAAATTTCCACAGCAAATGTACTATTAACAAACAGAAAAGATCTTGCTGATTTGTAAATAATACTATTGTAAACTCTGAATTATGGTTTATCTGCTGTTTTACCTATTAATAATTTTCTATTATGTTCAATTAATTAGTTATTGGAAAAACACTGAGGCCAGCAGTTGTACAATGAATCAAACCTTTCAGCACAGTCCGATGCTGGGGACGCTGGCACACATCTGCCTTTTCTGCCAACAAAACAACAACAACCCCAGTAGAACCATGGCCTTTGGTTAGCCCCTGCATTTTTACACTAGGATTTGTTCAGTTGATATAAAATGGTAACTCAGGCAGTCCAAGTCAACACTACAGGGGGCCTCTATAGGGGAAAACACAGCCCCTAAACAGGCTTCCAGAGTCCCCCCTCAGGTTCCAAGAACGTGGTTTTAACCATCCCTAAGATGAACCCCCCACCAACTTTTACAGAGGCCACCCTCTGCTCACAAAACCTAGTCCCTTCCCTGAAGGCATTCAGGATCCTTTGAAATGGAAAATTTATGCTGTACTGAAATAGTTCATACTATAATAAACAACTAGTGCCATCATTCTGCTGGTATTCAGAGTGCAATTAAACCTGAACCTCATGTGAGGACTCCATTTGGGGTGGAAGGTGGTGGGGTGGGGAGGACAGGCTGCTCACCCCAAGAGTCTTTCCTTCTGCAGCAGGTTTTACTGCTTGTCCTCCTCACCTCTGCAGTGAACAGCCCCCTTTTCCCTCCCCACATATACATGAGGCATGGGGGCTTGTGGGGGATTATATAACTTACAGGTCAATTTGTTGTTTGGGCAGAAGAATGTGGTATGTTGGCCGAAGCTGTTTGTTTGCTTAAGTTCTCAGAGTTCAATGAGGTCATTTTCTCATCTTCCCTGTGTTTTCTGTATTTTCCACAGACCTGCCAGCCTCGAACAACACCCTCTTTCTTCGCATTAGAAATGGAAACACGTCCTCTGCAGGAATTTTCCACTTAATAGCTCCTGCTTTCCTACCGGGGGCCTCAGTGCACCACCACTGCAATGCTGTATTTCTTTCCACTGCAGTTTGACATTTTGCAGCCAGAACAACGAACGGCATTCACTCCATCCTGATTTTGAAAAACATATCTCTGTAGGCCCACAGAATGCACCCAGTGCAGCAATAACTAGGGGAAAATGGCAAAGGTATTTAAACATCATTACGTGTCACTGAGACTATGACATTGTCTGGTAAAAATGCTCTTTTATACAGTTGCTTTTCCTTACTCCCCGTTCCTCCCCCCTCCAACCCTTTATAGATACACACATACAGACACCAAACCTCTGCCCTGCTCTCCCATCACCAGCCACTCTCTTGTTCTACACTCTGTTATAATTGTTTGCCTTTGTGAATTATTTCCTTTGCACAATATTTGCAAACTGTGTATCAGGTCCTGACACTGTGAGGAGCAGAAAAGCACATTGCAGATAATCTGAGCAGTAAACAAGGAGACTGCTTTAAAATGTGCCGAGTGACCTGTCTGAAGGCAGCAATATTTGCAGATTGTTTACTGCTGAGATGCAGTGATGTCGCTGAAATGCAGCAGCTTGAAGATTGGAGCAAAATGGGATCTCAGACATTCGGTCAAGCACAACCTGTAATTTTTTTATTTAATGTTTGTGTTCTGCTTTTTTTAAAGTTAGAGCTGTATTATAAATTATTAAAAGCTATTTTCTAAAAATCCCTTTGCTGTATCTATGAAAAAAAAAACCTTTACAGGGGGAGAAATGAATGGAAGTAAACATGTTTATAGCTAGAAGGAAGGTTTCCCCTGTCTGCGCAGTGGTAGAGTCTCAGACAGCAAGGTCCCAGTAGGTCAGACTGGCACATTGAATTGCGTATCAAATGAAACTGGTATTCTGGAAAAGGGGTGGAAAGAGGAAGAGGGGTGTTAGTGAGGAGGTTGCTCGGGCCAGGAGGGTGGGCCACTGAAAAACAACAAGTTAAAAAATAGGATTGATGATTTGCAGGACACCTAGGGTATTTCTTTCAGGGGGTATTACTTCCACTTTTAACCAGGAACAAGAGCTAGAAGAAAAAAAAGCGGCAGGAGCTGACAGCTTTGTGCTGATCAAAGGGACAGAGCATTGAATGCCTTCTTTTGCTAGCTATTTATTAGAGAGAGAGAAGGGCTCCTTTGCCATTCTACTTAGGAGAGAAGGGATTAAAGATCAAAAAAAAAAAGGAGGGGGTCCGGCATGAGCTCTTTGTTCAGAAAATATTTCCCTCTTTTTTTTTTTATGGTGTGCCATGCTGTCCACTACAAGACAAAAACACCATTTCTTTTTATAGCACTACTCCCTTTCTTTTCTCACTGACCAAAATTTATAGTGATAAACAGTTCCAGTAGCTTTTTTTTTTTTAAATGTAAAGAAGGTCCCCTTTGGGAAACTTAGTTAACTGTCTTTTAGCCTGATTAACCTAGGAAATAAAGTTTAAATGCACTGCTGGGATTCTATTAGGATCATCAGTTCATACAGATAACAGCAAAAGGTGTTAAAATGCACTTCACTGGTGCAAATGATCTCATGTTGTAAAAATGATTATCCCCAGCAGAACAGGGAGGGATTAAGGGGCCATGTCTACATCTGGGAAACTCCATAAGTGTTTTATTAGCATTAGTACATGTATTAATCACACAGACACACAAAAAAAGGCCCGTCAGGATGGTGGCAAATGGCAGAGTGCATTAAACCTACTCTCTTAAGTCAGTGGAATGTGAGCATCCTTATTCCTAGAATTGATATAAAGCTGTTAAGTAGCATGAATGAAGTTGGGGAAAGCTTGCTTGTATGACTTTGGATCATTGTGGATTACCTAAAAAGAGAGACTGCTCCTGAAGTAAGGCACTCCCACTGCAGAGCCTTTGAAGAAATGCGGGGTAAATCTGGTGTTCCAGCCTCAAATCAGTTGAACTACACTGCGGATGTTTGATCACAGTGACCTAGCTGCTCATTTATATTCTGATTTCGGTTAGATCAGAAAGGAAAGTCTATCCATGTCCCATGCTTCTGCTCCTTCCTCTGCTCCTTAGTTCAGGGTGCTCCTTCCCAGCATGAGTGAGAGTCAGGCTAAATGGTCGTGCAAGCAAGGCTGAGGTAACACTGATAAAAACAAATGCTGTTGACCAGACATGTGAATAATTCAGCAGATGATCACCATGGGGTTTGAGATGAGAAGCATTTTCCACACTTTCATTCCATTTCCATTTGCAACCCCTAAATTTTGTTTCCTCTTGATAGCAACCACAAATAAAAAATGAAGCATTGCCGAATACATGGTGATTTTACAGCCAGCTTTTTAGAAGGCCTATTGCCAGCATTAGGTTAGCAAAACAGATACATGGTGATGATATTTAGGGTTCTCTTTGATCTGCAACCTTCACCACCATGAAAACAAATGTAAGTCCTTTAGTGGAGATTAGGAATGCAAGTCTTTGAGAGAAAAAAAAGGCTCATGGTTTTGCTGTAGTCTCCTTTCAGCTCTACTATGTTGACTATCACCATACTAGAGCAGCATCTAGGAAAGTCTTGATAAAAACTACTTTAGCACCATGATGGATGTGATAGTGAGACATATTATTGACTTCATTGCTAAAAATATTATAGTTATACATGTTGAAATCCTGTCAAGAAGTTGCCTCTTTCATTCCAATATTAAACATTTCTCTTTCAGGGGATATTTGGAATATTGTATATGTCTGTCACTACATCAGTGACATTTGTTATTCTGTTCATCAAAATGTCACCTGCCTATCAAGATAGCTAAGATGAGTAGGACTGGGAAACTCTGTTGAATCATCATACACAGGCTTTTTTTTGCCAGCAGATGTATTACATGAGACACTCACATTGATGTGGAATAACAACAGAAGTTAGCTGCCTTGTCTGCAAAGTTAAAGAAATTATCATTTGCCTTACAAGGATATTTCAGTAATTCCTTCACAGCATTAAGGGGACAGATGGACTATAAAACCAGTCAGTCCCTGATAGTACAGGGATCTTAGAGTAGATAGAGTTGCAAAGAACTTTGAGGAAGAAGGGGACTCTGTGAATACTAAGCATTTTAAGCGCCATAGTATTTTGAACATGCTTAGCTAGCTTACTTGGCTGCCCTTAAAACCTGAAAAAAAAACTTAACTGAGGGCCTAGTAAGTAGCCAGGTGACAGAAGAGACAGGAAATAGGATGCTAGAAAACTGGACATCAACTTCTGAACTGGGAAACAAAGAAGAAATTAAAAAACAAGCCCATAAAAACACAGAGAGTGTTTTAGAACTGACACCACTCTTGACAGAAGATCAACACTGTTTCAAATATACTGTATTTCTCCACCCACCCCTGAGTTGATCTTAAGTACCCTTCACGGCCTTGGAGTCAGATTTCAAGCCAAAATGTCTGTGTTACTAGTTTTGCAAGTGCTACCACTAATTGAAACCACATAATGTTGCAGATCTGAAATAAGGCAGGCAGGGCATCCCTGCTGAAAAGCTACCCAGCAGGACAACCCCTTTGTTCTCTTTTAAAATAAACAAATTCAAGGGAAATGTTGTCTAAATCATTGCTTCTAAATGTATACAGAATTTCCTCCCTGCTCCTCCCCCCACCACCACCCCCCTTTTTCCTGATGAGCTATCAAAGGATTTTGCTATTATTGTAAACTGCAAAAATGGTTTTAATATGCACTCTTGTCATTTCTAGGTGTATAAATTTTGCCTTTGCAGGGATTTTTACATGGCACATATTGTGATCACCTGTGGGTAGGGTAGTTAATTAGCAGTCCAGGTCCTATTTCATTTAATTTATACTGGAGCAATCTAAACTAGCAAAATGATTACAGCCACACTCAATAATTTAACTCCCTCCTTTCAAAGCTGTTTTAGTAATTATACTTGGGTTGTAAGCTTTCAGAAATCTTTTACAGTACTTGTTTTCTAGCCATGTAAGCTCCCTCCCTTCTCAGCTCCCCTCAATCCTGGCTTTTGTCCTTCTGGGTACTGTTGGCTGCATTCCATTAAGAAATTAGAAAGGATGCAGCTGTCATTATTTTGTCAATCGTAAAATCTAAGACATGGAAAAAGTCTTAGGAAGGCAGGGGAGTCATGTAACTTCTATTGAGAAAACAGATTATTCCTCAATACTTCCAACAGTACTTTCACTTGACCTAAAATGAAAACTTTTATGTGGTGAACTTTTATGATCCAGGCTTGGATTTCCCAGTGGATCATTGAGATGTGTGCACATAAACATCACTTTATACTTGGTTTGGAAATTCTCAAAAGCCACCCTCAGCACTCTTGGGGAAGAACTCATTTAATAATTTCATTTTGAGCCCATCATCATTAAAAGTTTTGGATCTATAGCAATAATTTATCTACCTACATTGACACTCATGGCATAGACAATATGCCTGCAGCCCAGACCAAAGCAAAGCATGTTTCTTGTCACAGTGATTGAAAAAACAATAGCATGTAACTGGTAATGTGCATATAAGTGTTTCACTTGCAGCTTGGCAGTAGAGGCCTTGCTCCCTGTGTGCCTTTTTAAAATTGATCCTATTTTACAGTGACTTTGAGATTTAGAAAGACTTTTGGGGATGGAAAGACTTGAAAACATCCTACTTTTGGTTTTCTCTCTGAATTGATAGAAGAAAAATAACTTCACCATAATGTCAAGATTCCAGAAAAAAACTGCAGTTTTGCCATTGGAATTTTGATTGCAAAGTAGCAGACAAATAGGTTAGGGCTTGCTTGTCTGTACTGAAAGAGAGCTGATCTTCACTGATGCTACTATTATCGCCAGTTAACCATATTCTCATCAGACATGCATCACAATTTGAAATGAAGTACCTTCATAAATTCCTATGAGTTTCTGTATGTCTGCTACAGATTATGCACCAAAGATCAAACTTCTAACATCTGTTCATGCTGGAAAATATTTTTGTGTGTGTGTGTTTTCTTGGCTAAAAATTCTTATTTAAGTATGTCAAATAATTTGGTACTTATGAAAAATTCCTTCCTGACCAGTGTTCATCTTGTTTGTGTGTATGGAAGCACAAATCTCAACAGTTACATCACTTTTAACTTGAACAGCTGGTGGCAGTGTAATTATTTATTTTTTTGAGTCCATGGCCTTTGGAGACACAGATTTCCAGTCACTGGTTAGTTTCCAAGTAGTGGGAAACCTTTTGTAAAATATGGCACTTCAAGAGAAGGAGGGAGGGCTTTTCTTTAGAATAAGAGAAGTGTCTGTGGATTGTGTTTGAAGAGACAATGTATGATTAATGATTCTCCATTCACTGGAAAACAGCAACTCTTATTAAGTGAAATGAGAGTGCATCAGAGTAAAATGCAGCCTGACTGAAAAAAAGAACTGAGCCTAGGAAATCCAAGCATCAACCTATTTTTTCTGGGCAGTGAAAAACAAAGTGTGGATGTATTAGGCTTACGTTTTCAGTGAAGCCAGATATATTTTGTTGCTTTCTCTCCACCATATAGATTGGTCCTGAACTCTGCCAAGGGTTACATGTTGCTTGTCTGGGCTAATGAGTAAGTTATCAAAACACGAGATTTATGACAGCAGTCAAGGAATTAATAAGCAGAGTTCTGAGGGCTGAGGAAGCCTTTGCAAATCCCCAAAATAGAAATCTCTGCTTGAATCATCTTCTGTTGTGAGTTGGTATGGCATCTGCTGCTCCAAGTCTAAAAGCGGAATGAATAGACAGAGTTTCAGATGTACAAGCTATGCTTAATCACCAAATAATAACAAATAGGAACTCCCTACAGCCCTCTGTGAGATCACGTTCAAATTAGCTACACATTCAAGTTTTAGAGCAACAATTTCCTCACTTCTATTTATGGGAAAACTGTAGTATATATACCAGCCACAGAACTTCAGTATGACATGACATGGATGATTTCCTAATTGACTCACTCTCTATATTGCTTCATGCATGGTCTTTTAGGAGCTTTTTTTCAATGAAGCTCACAGTAAAGCTCTTCTCAAGAGCACCTCCTGGCCATCTTTTACATGTGAAGAGCAAAAACGTTTCATGGTGCCTAAGAGAAATGTTTTGTCTGTGAGCCTTTGTACATTAGTCCCGACTATATCTATTTGCTTCCTGTGTTTTCATGTCAATCTGTGTCAGATGATGCAGAGTAGAGTTTGATTTCTACATAGTATTTTTCATGCTGAAATTATCCCACTAGACATAGGCAAGTTATGAGTGTTATCAGAGGCTGTTAAGTGTGCTTAGTGGGTAAGCTGAATAGGGAAGTCAAGTTGTGGTTAATAATAATTCACATAAAACCCAGACAATGAGAGCTCTTGTTTGAGTAGGAGAGTAGGGAAATCTTGGCCATAGACTCAGAGTATATCACTGTATCCCTGACTTTTTTTCCTTTCATTCTTTCCTCCCTAACCAAAACTCCCACTTGATTTTTAAAATTCAGAGAGTAGCAATCCAAAGTTTACTCTTCATCTGTTCCTTAATTTGCCTTTTTCTCATTCTGGCAGCCATAAAATACTGCACTTTGCTGCATAAAGGATGAAGTGTTTTATGAGTATATTTCAAAGGTATTAGACACCTAAACAATGCAGTTAGGATCACAGCAAGATTTTTCCAAGGTGAAAGCAGAAGAGGGAATTATGTGCCCTTTTGCTTTTTTAGCTGCCCAAAGAATTAAAAAGAAGCAAAACAAAACAAAACAAAACAAAACAAAACAATCCTGCTTTACTTCCTCTTGAGGGTCACTGGTCCAAGATCCACTTAGAGAAGAGCAGGGCTGAATCATTTAGGTTAAGAGGAAGTCAGAACAGCAATTGGAAGTAGTGGAACTTCTTTTAGTATGTAAGAAATATTGGGCCCATTAGAGTTTGTGTAGTGTTCTAAAGAACAAGATGTGTGTCCTGTCCCTTGTGATAGAACCCCCTCCAGCACAGCTCCACAAGCATGTACCTTAGGCCCTCAGATTGCATTCTGCTCATGACACACATATACATTCTTGGTACTAATGAAAATAAAGCAAAGCTCAAAAAAAACCTCACACCAGCACCAACTAATCTATTAATTCAAATAATGTTCTGTGAGTTGCTGTCTGAACTATCTCTGTCAGATAGTTTAACACTTTAACCCATTCTATGGGTCTCTCTTGATGAAGCCAATCTATTTGGGGTGAAGCTCTACCTCAGTCATTGACATAAAGGGCATTTGAACATGTACCCAACATGTAGAGCAACTGGGTGCCTTGCTGCTTATCAGGTTCAAAGCTGGTATGTAGTCAGGTATGAAATACAGAGCCCTGGCCAGATACCCTGCCACTCAGAATCACCCATAACCTGACGTTAAAAGTTTTTCAAAAAGTAGAAGGCTTAAAGAGAGTTTTCTTACAACATGGGAGTGTGGTGTGGATGTTCCTGTATTTTTCATTGCTGAAAAGAATTCTTTTTCCAATTTCTTGCATGTATAAATCATGCCTTTGCATTTCTACTACTTGGCTTTAAACAAACACAAAAATAATACAAATTGATGCCTGAAAGGGGAAGAATATGCTTTTTAGAAGACTGAGTGAAAACAAATGTCAATTTTGGGTCGACTGAAACATTTCATTCCACCCAAAACCAATTGGTCACACAAAGCTAAATAAAAGGTGCTAGAACCAAGCTATAAAAGCTGTTGCCAGAAGCAGAGCTGAATGTGAATTACTCAGTGCTCTGAGGCTGTCTGCCTAGTTGTGGTTCAGTCACTAGAGAAAAAATACATATATTTTCAATTGACAGATAGTGAAAACTTCCTTCCTTCCCCACCTTCACTGCAGGTGGCTTCTTCATCAAACACTGTCCCACCCTCTCTGCTTTGAGCCACAATTAGCACATATTTTCAAAACAAAAATAAGCCTCTCCCCTCTGTCCTCCCAGCTGTGCTTCCCACCCAGATTCCCATTATGAATCAAGACAAGTACATGTGTTTAAAATAACAAAAAATATTTCTTTCTTCTCTCCCCAGGCTTGATGTCCTTTTCTACCCATCATCTCAGCTTCACTGAAATATTTCCTGGAGCTCCAGAGTTTCTGCTGAGCTGAAGGTGCCTCAATAATCTGATTTCTCCTTCAGTGTTTTTAGAGCACCACATGACCCACATTGCCCAGCAACACTGGGCAGTAAGTCTCTGTCACACTTGTTTAAGACAGTCAGGCACCAAAGGACAAAGCAAGCTGCATGGAGGCTCAAAGACCAGAGGGGTGAAAGCTCTGCTTATCTCTGTGGTTCCCCAGGGGTTCCAATGAAGAGCTAAGCTTGCTGACAAACCGGCCCTGCAGAATCACTCTCAGTTTGAACATTAGCTAGGGTGCAGAGCACGGATCTACAGAGGGGTGGGAGAATACCTTTGCTGGGCAGATTCGCATATATTCTGCTAGATGGATTAAAAAATAGGTGCAAAGGAAACTTACACTTGCAGGAGTCCCCTCACTATTTTGGCAGAAAATGACAGGCTTTCCACAGGTTGACTTGACATGTCCAGCAACTGTTCTTTCAGATGGAAGCACGTGGATTGGTTGGAAATATGATATTTTACCATTATGAGGATAGTTATGTTCAACAGCCTTCTCCATGCCTCAGTTCCTCTGATACACAACTGTATAAACACTGATTAAATATCTTAAAACACCCCAGAAAAAGCTTATTTGTATTTAAAGGTTGTCAATAAAAATACTCTAGCTATTTGAATAATGTATATTTTCTCAGAGAAAATTTTTATTCTGTTTTTGTTCAGTGATGCATGTTTTCCAAGCCAAACACTATGGTACCACCCCTTGACATCCAATCCATATTTTCCCAAACTAACATTCATAAAGGCATTATCCAGGAAGCCAGAGGGGACATTTAAAGGGCAACTCCTAGTATGCGTATCACTATTCCATTACTATTGCTCTGTGAGCAATTTATTTATTCAGGCTTCTAAAGGCTGAAGAGGCCAGGACAATAAGCTAGCCATAGGTAGGCACCACCTCTGTATGATGAACAATTCATTACTTGTTTCCCAGTTTTCCATTATGGGATCTCGCATTCAGTGCACCAGATTTGATTCCTCCAATGTACCAAAGAGTTCATAAGGAAAAGGACAGTTTTGGTCCTCAAAAAAAGGACAATGGATGATTCTGCTACAGAACATTTCTTGCCTATGCTGATTCAGTTTCCAGGGGGGTTAATTTGAGAATGTAGTTGTTCCCTTGAGGGCTTAGCCTCCTTCTCCAGCAGCCTTTGATGGAGAATAGCACACAGGTGTCTCCCCTGGCAGAGCTCTAGAGCTCTACCTGGCACAGGCCATGACCAGTTTCAGAGCCAGCCACTATGGATGAAATGCAGCCTCTTATATTCTCATTAACAGAGACCAGAGCAGGTCTTCAACCCACAGCACGGTTGTAGTTTATCTTCATTGCCAATACGAGTTAAAACACATTTTTACTCTTCCCAAAGCAGCCTGCCTCCCCATGAGTGTCCCTCCCTGGAGGATGAGCGGTCTCTGTGGGGTTACCCCCCTTCCTGCTCTGGCTGCTGCCTGCCCTGGCCCTGCACATCGGCAGCTTGGAGACAGTGCTCAGCACCAAAGGGCAGCTGCTGCAGAGGGCGGCTTGGCAAGGGGCATGCGGCCAGCGCATGGGAGGCAAGATGGGCTTGGATGCAGAGGGGGAAGGGGTTTTGGCTGCCTCTGGCAGTACACGTACCATATGCTCAGGGTCAACCCTGAACAGCCTGGGTGGTTTGGAGCAAGGCAGTTAATAGAACCTTGATTGCAGCCAGAATTTTGTACTATTTGTACCAGAGTCAAACAGGCCTTGATCTCCCACAGCTCCTTTGGAAGGAAACTCTGTCCTCACCCTCCTAGGTAAGATACAAGGTGATGCCCTTAAAGCAGAATGAGTGTCTGCCCAAACTATCTTCACCCTGATCTTGATGCTATGAAGAACCTTTGGTGGTAGGAGTGATCCATGAAAGGGCAGGATGAAGGATAGTAGGATTCCAAGCACTTGGCTGGGGTCTGCTGGGAGCAGGGAACCAAAAGTACAGATGCCTTTCCTCTGGCCATCAGTCATGTCAGAATGCAAAGACTGCAGTAAAGGTTTTGATAGTCCTGTAGACATGAGGCACAAAGTGCACCAAAGGAGTACAAGGAAAACCACACCTTGTTTATGCCACATTTATGCCTGGTGAAAACACTTTTCAAAGAAGACACTTTTTTTCCCCTTTTTTTTTTGCTTAAGAATACAGTTTGCATGCATGAAATTAATTCTAGGCAGAGATTGTACCTTAGGAAGATAGAGTTTGGGGTTATAGACTTTTTTAATGCTTGGTTATTAATTTATTGTGTGAGCAATGCTCAAAACATGTTAAATGCTGCACAAACACGCCCAAGGGAAAAAAAAATTAAAAAGTAAATTGAATCATTTACAGAGAACAGGATGGTGCAGACTTTCTGCTGGGGTAATCAGGCAGGGGAGAAAATATTAATATCTCTACATTATTAAGCTTTGGCGTGCTTGTCATAACCTTCCACTAGCTTTTGCATTCACTGACTAAAACCTGGCTACCAGATGGCATTATTTGGCTTTGCCTGTGCTTCTGAGACACCCTAGTATCATCCTGTATTCTATCCAGAACCCCTTGGTGTGTTGTTATACAGTAAGAAGAGTGAGTCTGGCACCTTTCATTAGCAAACCATGCGATAAATAGTATGAGATCCCCAGGATCAAGCTGGTGCTGTTTTAATGCTCATTTAAGTCTAGTGTTTTTCTGGCCAGTCTTCTCTGGATTTTAATTTATATCATAATTTTATACTTCTATTTTTGTTTCTGAAAACATCAGGAAAAGTAGGCATAAAAGCTTCAATCAATTAATTCCTCTCCCATTACTTTTCTGTCTCTATAATTCTAATATTAGTATTGATTGGAGTTAACCCCTAAATTTACAGCTATAAATAAACAGCAAATTGGCCCAAATATATTTCTCATCATCTTCGAAGTATTTATTTTCTACAGCAATTTTTGTTTCTCTGCCTAACTCCAGTGATGCCTATCAATATTTTTGGCTTTTAACACATATTTTATGAAATTATTCATTTCTGAAAACAGAATTTTCCCCCATTAAAACTCTATGAAGCAACTCATGAGGTTAAGAAGTTATGACATTTCATAATCAGTTGAGTAATCATCCTCACATATTACTGATAGTTAAATTTTAGTTCTATTAATATTTTGCTTATGGTTTATATTCTCTGAAGTTCAGGGCAACCCTTTGTAGCATTGAGTGCTGCTGTGAGTTGTGTCTTTCATCTCCCAACTTGCTCAAGTGCCTGTGGTGGCTACCTCCAGCCTTAGGCACTGCAGAACTGTGTTTCATAGTTTATAGAGGCTTTGGGTTTTGTTTTTTTTTTTTTCAAATCAGTTCAGAGAACAATCACATTAAAAGTTCCAAAGCTCTTTTAAAATAGGCGGCTAGCAAGCCCTTAACTATGAGGCTTTATCTGTCAAGACTGGGATAAAAATCCCTCCTTGGAAAAAGATGTTTGGCCCTTCAGCCTCAGTTCTCTTAGGGAAACCAGTACAGATCTTGCAAGATATGTGGCTCAGAATAGGATTAACTGAAGGATTCCTTTAGACCTGCGTTGCTTCTGGCTGTGGCCATGTAGCTAAACCCTGGGCCCTGTGGCCTCTCCTGTTCCTCCACACAAAACTAATTCCTTTGAAGTCAGACTGTGACCTTTCTGAACACTGGCTGCACTGACAAAGTGTGTGCATGGGGCATGGACCCTGAATTAGGAGAACCCCTCAGCAGGATTCAATTAAGATTACATCGCAACCACTCGTTAATACCCGATTTTAAAGGTATAGAAGGAAAATCCATGGTCATTTACCTGTATAAATGGTGAAGGAGAACCTTGACATCCTGCTGCCATTAGGTATGTTGAGTAGTGAAGCTCTTCTGATAGGGCCTGGTGCAAACTGCAGAGTCAGTGGCCTTGCAAACACATTTGCCTCTGAGCTGAATTCTGTTTTCTGTAGCTAAAGCTCAAGGACCTCCAGGTACATTTACAGAATTTTAGGACTCCACAGTTCCCTTTGCCAGTGCTTCAAAGTAATGGCTTTTGTTCTGTCAAGCTTGAAATGTCTTGCAGTTAAATTGCACATTGAAATCTGAAGACAAAGCAGAGAATATAGTGAGTATCCACAACCATTCATTCGCTGTATTTCCATAATGGAATTGCTTGCCCATGTGGTTAAATAACGCATCTAAGAAAAATGCGACTCTTCAGGAATAACATTCTACATATTAAAATAATATTTGTCACCTACTGTTGGATTCCTCTAGTGATATTACAGTAAAGTGACATGAAGAATAGGAATAAACATTTTTAATTTGGTGACATGTTCTCAGTATTTCTATAGAACTGGGTCCTAACACAAAGACATCACCTGTGCTTGAACATTTGCATCTTTTTCTTTTTTTGTAACCCAAAGTGGAACATAGGAGAAAGGTGAATATCCTTCTGAGCACAGTATGAAGCTATTTCTAGTAAGAGGGAATCACAGACGCTGTCTACTTTTTTCCTCTAACCAGATAGTTTAATACAATATTTTCTTTTTTTTTTAGAATCAGAATTGTCAAGGTTGGAAGAGATATTTAGGATCACTAAGAACAACTATCAACCCCGCATTATTACAGTAACCCCCCAAACTACATCACCCAGCATTAGACACCTCTTAAACGCCTCTGGGGATGGCAATGCCTGCTGGCAACAGCAGGGCCTCGTAGGAAAGCCAGCATTCACCATGGAAATTAGCAGACACATCTTCATGGAGGTCAACAAGGCCAAGTGCAAGACCTTGCACAAAGTCCTGCACATGGGTTGGGGCAACCCCAAGCACAAATACAGGCTGGGAGGAGAATGGGTTGGGAGCAGCCCTGAGGAGAAGGACTCTGGGGTGTTGGTTGACAAGAAGCTTGTCATGAGCCAGCAATGAGGACTCACAGCCCAGAGCTACAAGTGTCCTGGGCTGCATCCCAAGGGGTTTGGGCAGCAGATTAAGGGAGGGGATTCTGCCCCTCTGTTCTACACTGGTCAGACCCACCCGGAGTCCTGCATGCAACTCTGGGGCCTTTAGTATAACAAGGACGTGGACTGGCTGGAGTGATCCCAGAGGACAATCACCAAGACGATCAGGTAGTTGGAGCTCCTCTCCTATGAAGACAGGCTGAGAGAACTGGGGATGTTCAGCATGGAGAAGAAAAAGCACTGGGGAGATCCTATAGCTCCTAAAGGGGCCTACAAAAAAGCTGGAGAGAGACTTTCCATAAGAGTATGCATGAATTAGACAAGGAGGAAAAGCTTTAAACTGAAAGAGGGTAGATTTAGATTAGCTGTAAGGAAGAGATTCTTCAGTGTGAGGGTGGTGAGGCACTGGAACAGATGGCACAGAGTTGTGGAAGTGTTCAAGGGTTGGATATGTCCCTGAGCAACCTGTCTAGTAGAAGGTGCCCTTAGCCATGGAGTGGGGTTGGAAGAAGATGATTAAGGTTCCTTCTAACCCAAACCATTCTATGAGTCTATTTCTTGTGTCTGAAGGCCTTGCATTGGAGAAGCAGTTTCTAGTTGCCCTATTCTCCATGCAAGTGAAGATAGGTTTACATTTGTTTATAAGGTTTGTGAATTATTATCAATCAATATATCTGCCATCTAGAATCCCTTAGGAAATCATAAGAGTTGCATTAACTGCCTTCTCCAAAACCAGTGACCTTAGTAAAGACCTGATGAGACACTCCTGCTGTTGGTGAATGTCAATAACAAAAGCAGAGAGAAAGCCGTGTGGTCAGGCCCTGGGCGGAAGCCCATAAATGTTAAAAACTTCAGTGCAACAGCCCTCACACTTTGCTTCTCTTTAGAAGTCCCTGTGCCATTGCTTTTTAGTCCCCTTACTTAATTTACAGTGGGTAGTGTCTCTCATTGTGCTGTCTTTGCAACACAGCTCCCCTTATAGATGCAAAGCGTGCTTTGCTGAAGACACTTATACAAACCCCTCATTTACAGCTAAGGGCTAGGAATGTTTTCTTTTGGTGAACTTAATGGAGGCTTTACCACTGACATCAGTGAGGCCAAGTTCCCACCTCTTTTTCAAGCAAGACTAACACAATGAGGCCAGGGGACTGGTAGAAATTATGCAAGAATTATATATAACTCCCAGGACAGAAAAACAGTAGGGTGTCATGTAAATCTTTGGTGTAACAGGATCAATGAGCATCAATGCAGTTTTATGAGTATACATTTATTTATATGTGTCTCCCTTTTGAGGCAGAGCTTACGTGTCCTTGGGAAGTGCTGCAAAGCTCCCACACCTCGTTATATAGGTGTATGTAAATATGTCATGCATAGTAAATACACTCATAAAATTTTATTTTTGAAGTTGCCTTTTCAACCTCTTCTAATGTTAGCTCTGAGCAAACAGGCAAATAAAAGCCTCACAACCACACAGGCAGAAACAAGTTGTGAGTAGCATTTAAGCCACCTGTCTGGGAAATTGCTTTGGGCCCATGAGATGTGCCAGCAATGGAAAGGTCTGAATGAAGATGCTGGCAAATGGGAACGGAGGGTCTATCCTAGCTAGCACAGGGTACAGCTGTGTATATATATTGACCATTTTACTGAGTCCTGAGACTGCTGCTTCAGTTGGAAATGGCAGAAAGCATCTGTGCAGGTCATTTCAGCAAGCTGACCTGGGGACGAGGGCCTGAGCAGCCATTTGTGCTACAGGGAGTGATTAATGGACCTCTGATGAGGTGGCAGAGAAAGGTGTGCTCAGCTTTTGGAGCAGAAAATGTGATGGCAGAGGAAGGACACTTGTTCCAACAGCTCTCGTGGTCTCACAAAGCTACCCAGATGCACTTGGAGAGAGCACTGACTCCACACAGTGCCAGGAATCTGCACAAGTAAGACAATCAAGTATGTGGCCAGGAGAGCCCACATTCAGGCAGCAAACAGGAGAGAAATCCAGGAACATTCTGAGTTCTGAGAAAGCTCTAATCTCATTTCTAATCTGGTGAGGAGTGGAATGTTCTAGCATATACCAGAAAGAATGAATGGGTTAAGTTTCCCAAATAATTTCTAGAGAAAGGCTCCTCCTGAAGAATCCTGGACTGCTTTAAGTGGTAGGATGATATAATCATCCATGGCATGATAACGTTGCAGTAAAAATTGATGAATAAATCAGAGAGAGAGCACACTTGGCAAGCAGATCACCTAATATCAGAAGTCCTTCCCAATAAACAGACTGTCCCCAGCGCTGAAGTAAAAGAAATGGCCAAACATTTTTGACTAAGTGTATTTCCTTAGATCAGTCTCCACTATCAAAGCATAAAAATTTCTGAAGAAGTACAAATTCAACAAGTTTATAATGTGAATACTCCTGTGGTTCAGATCACTTCCAAACAGAGAGAAAAAAGGGGGAATAAAAACCAAACTCCAAAAAAATGTGATCTCCTCCCTCCTCCTCCAAAATTTATTATAGACAAATCCAGAACTTCTGTTTTGTGATATTTTCCGAAGATCATATTTTGTGTGTTCTGGGGTGGAACAAAATGAATTTGAGACCTCTAAAGTTATCATAGAGTGGAATTGTAGTTCTAGGGCCAATTATTTAAGCAGACTTGAAGTTATAAGAAATACCCTTAGAAATGAGAGATGGAAAGAAAGAAAAGGACATAGGAGCTGAGAAATCTGACTGTACATTTAATTCAGGGGAAAAAAGGTAATCTCTTTGATTCCAAGGACAGTAGCATCTTAAGGACAAAACATAAGATCTTTGGAATGGAATAATGTAGAACAAGTGAGGACACACCCAGAAAATATCTAATAATATCATAACAGAGAGATGGGGTAATTTTTTTTTAAGTTGCCTTCATCTCTCTCCAAATAGCCTTGGAGATGCATAACCCAAGCCAGGAACTTTGCAAATATTAACACTTGTAAATAGCTGATAAATTCTGCAAATCCAATGCTTCTACTAGCCTTGCAATAAATAGAGGTCAGAATTTTTCAGATTAATAGTTAGAGTTTGGCTGTGCAATGCTGAAAGCCAAAGATTTTTTTTTAATAGGAAAAAAAAAAGTGTAAGATGGTCCCTTTCAAACATTTTCATATTTCTGAAGAGAATCTGCATGTTGTTTCTGCATCTCATGAAATCATTATTTCTGGAGGGGCTATCATCACCTAGCTCACCAGCTGGCCAGCCTTTCAGTACTGGCTTCCCTTTAAAACAAGACATCAAAATCAGTGAAGAAAGTTGCAATGATTGTTGCTAGAATTTCCCAATATAAAAACAAATAATTAATCAGAATGTAGAGTTCTACAAAACAGAGTAGGACAGAAGACAGGCTGGCTGCCTTTCTTTCAATGCTTATCCTGAAGCCTCTATATCAGCTAGAGACGCTGCAAACCCTTTGGGAGCCAGGCTGTCTCTTGCTAATGTCAGTAAAGTCCTTGTCACATTTTCAGCTCTGTGTTACTATTAAAGCCAAGTTGTAGATTCTAGTGTTGTACAGAAAATGAAATGTGTATTAAAAGGAACAGTACTTTGCAGCTCAAGCCCGGTGCCTTATCTGCTTCATCCCATTGAGACAGCATGTCCTTGTGCCTTGTTTGTACAGTGTGGAAAACCCCTGATCTGCAGGTGAACAGTCCTTGCAATTGCCCACATTGCAAAAGAAAGCACTTAGTGAATATTCTTCAGGGGAAACAAACAGGGAGGCCCTAAAAACGTGTTGTACTCTACTGAGAGATGGACGAAGATATGCAGTATGAATTTATTTTTGTTAACAGTCAGAGAAATAATGCTAGTTATTTTAACTTGCCCTTGGAGTTACTGCTCTGAAGGAATGTGCTAAATGCTATGCATTTCTCATGTGTCTATTTGAATATGAAGATTCAACAGCATGAGGCTACATCTGTTCTAAAAAAAAAGATCAGTGCTTGGCATCTTGGTGTGCGCTGTGTACAATTCATTTGATTCCTTGCAATACAGCTAAGATCTACATTTTTAATATTGGCTAGCAGCGCCTCCAGTTTTGGGTTGCTAGCCTAAATTGCCTTGCAGATGTTGGATGTTCTGGGACTGAGTACTCTGTGCTGCTTTGAAAAGCCTTAAATGAAAAATCCAATATTATTTTGGGAGGCACTCAAGAATTATCAATTGCCTAAATAGATGAATATTTCAAGTGCTCCTGAAGATAATAGTGCTTGAAAACCTCATGCAATAATACTCTGAGATGCTGTAGAGCTTACTTCTCATTATATCTCTTTGATCATTGATTAAATATTATTCACCACTCCTTCTACAATTCATGAGAGGCTCTACTAGACTTTAAAATATCTTGAATTTGGAGTTGCTTAGTCAGGTCAGAAGCCCTGTTGCTCCGTTTGAATATTTATCAAGTTCAGATTTTTTCAAAGGCAAAAAAGCAACACAATGTTTTTTTCCATGGCCTCAAATTTTGCAAGTCATTCCAATACTTTTAGGTAATATACTGAAATAGTCTAAACAAGTGCCTTAAGCAGTGCTTAGTATCACATAAAATTAAATTAGAGTGTACACAAAAATGACTCCATTTGAACCTGAAAACCTCACTTAATAAACAAACAAACAAAAAAATCAAATTCCCTAAGAGTTCCAATTGATCACAGAAAGAACCCAAGCAAAGAGAGCAACAAATACTGACAACTGTATCCATATCAAACTATAATTTTCATAACTAGCTTAATTTTTGGGCTGCAAGAGATGTAATAGCCAACTAGTGCAACATCTGAGACTTTCACTGTTCAGCTACATTCATTTCACCCAGCATAAGTTATCAAAAAATGGCATGTCTAAGCTGGATAGCTACACTGGCTCCCTAGTCACTGCAATGAGAGACTGATATATCCGGAGATGTCTGAGAGAGGATGCAATGAATAGGCATTTGGAGGTGCTGCAGCTGGAGATAAATATCTCCCTAGATTTCTAAAACATTGAATATATTTCAATTCTTAAAGAAAAGCAGCCACTCGGGAAGATCTGCATTTCTATCATGGTCTTACTGTTTCATTAGGTTGGTTCTGCATGTGAACATTTCCATCTGGTAGAATCTGTGCTGCTGAACTGACCCCAACATGCACAATTCTTGACTTTTAGAAGTCATTTGTGTTCAACTGTTTATAAAACAGGAGTTTCAAAGCTGTATCAAAGAGAATTTGTGGAAACAAGATTTTATCCAGCACATGTGAGGAAGAATTGCTTCATAAATGCTTGAATATGTAAAAAGGACTGTGTGACTTCTCTGATGAACAACAATTCAACAGCACAGCTTGACTTTCAAATATTCATAATCAATTCATTAAATAAAGAATGAATGGAAGAAAACTATGATCACAGATACTCCACAAACAGAAAAGAAAGTGAAATGACAGTTCTTATGTGTCCTCTGAATATTTTCATGAGGAAACTATATTAATATTTAATGCATGTATTACCTTTTTCAGCCAGCTCTAATTTAAGTGAATTTCATTCTCTTGTGAAATGTCTGCTAATAGAATACTAATGCCACTAATAGTTGCTTGCCATACTTGGAGAGGCGGGAGTTAATATTACTGACGTCTGTGTCTAAAGATGTTATTCTTAACACTGAATTAGAGAATGTTGTAACCATGTAAATTTATAAACTAGCACAATAGAAATGGAAGCAGTGTGTCAGAGAGCTATTTAATCTATCTACATAAATACATAACCTCACAGATGGCAAACAACCCCAGATTTGAGAAACAGACTGTGAGCAATACTGATACTAGAGAAAAGCATGTCTCTCAAATGGCAAAAGCTGGGGTGTCTAACAGCAAAGTCAATACACCATGTTTCTAATTAGCCTGAGCTGCCAAAGACCTGCCTTGAACTGCCAGCTTCTCTTCCCAGGTCTCTGATCCTCTCTGTGGTGGAAGGTTCCCTTCCCTCCTTTGGGACACTCCAGGCTGTGTTCTCCATGGCTCCTGAGCAACACTGCCAAGGGTCTCCAGGCTAGTGAGCAGAGCAGTGGAACCTTCCTCAGTGTGGGCTGCTCCTTAGGACACCCAGCTCTCCTCCTTTCAGGGCTGGCACTCCTGAGGCCTTGCTGACTCACAGGCTTCCAGGACTGATGGTAGAACGGGACTCTAGAAGCTTCAGTGCTATCAACCATGTGCAACTCCCTCAGCACACAGCAGTGAGTCTCTCCTAGCTTCAACTGGCTTTCTGCTGGTAGGTTCAGTCCTTGAACTGGGAAGGAAAATCACAGTATGGCTGACCAACACCACAAAGTTGCCAGAATCTGCTCTAAAGCACAGAAAGGGGGTTTTGCAGTTGACATGATCTACCATTCTCCCAAACCTGTGCATTTCAGGGGGTGTATGGACTCAGGATGATGCTACATTTGGATTCCTTCATGTAGGAGAATATCTTAGGAAAGCAATAATTGCATCTCAGAGGCAATCATAAATGTTGCCTACATTGGAATACTGGAACTGGAACACTGGAGGATTTCAGCATTTTCTTTTTACCTCACTCTAATGGTATTCAAGCATGGGAATGTAAGAAGTCAATGCAGCGAGGGTTAATCCTGGTGCCTGAATATCAGATGGAATGACAGTACTCAGCTTTCTTTTTACTGCTGTGTACAACTGATCCTAAATCAGAAGAGGAACTGAATCGGATACCAAGCCACCTTTGTTTACATCAGGAGAGATTTACAGAAGGCACCTGTACAAATTCCACAGAACATTAGGAGATCCTCAAGGTGTTTCTCCTGTTCCTCAGTCTAAACACTAGAAAACTGCTTTAGAATTGAGAGGTCTATTTATAGTGTTTCCCTGTTTAAGTACACCCACCTTACCTAGATCAGGTCAAATACAGATATGAATATGACATGTACTGAGGAAATAAGTTGCTAAACAGTTGTTTTGCTTTTCGAACTTCCTCATGGGAGAAACTTTCTGTGCATGGGGCAGTTCCCACATCAGAGCACCAGCATTCTGCTATGTAATAGGAAAGGTGGGACTGGAGTATCTCTCCAAAGATACAAGAGCTGTTCAGCCTAAGAGGAGGCTCAGGTGATCTGCATATCTGTAGGTATCTAAAGGGATGGTGCAAAGAAGGAAGAGCTGGGCTTTTTCAATGGCAACCAGTGTCCATCTGGCTCAGGGTGGCCCTTCTTCAGCAGGGACTTGGACCAGACGACCTCGAGAGATCCCTGCTAACACTAACTGCTCCGTGAGTGTGTGGTGCTGGCACAACAACCAGCAAAACTGAGATTGCCTGAAAGGGGTCTGAGCAAAAGCAGAAATATAAAGCCCTCTGCCAGACAAGCTTTCCAACACAGGATTTGTCTCTGTGGCTTGGGAAGCTCCCAACATTGGGGCTGAGCTGCTGCCCACACCTGCCTGTCACCTTGGCAGGCTTTGCTTCCCCTGAGTAGACCCAGGTATTGGTGTTAAGAGTATGGAGGTCCATGTCTGACCCAGCAAGGGCAGCTGAGCATAGGGTGAGCCTGCTTGGGACAACCATCACCTCCTAGTGCCTTCTGCCTCTTAGACAGATGCAAAGATGGAAATCTCAGGGAGATTTAGATGGGGAAATGCTGGCAAGTGGGAAGTGGTTCTTTGGTATTTCCCAAATACTCCTGCTAAGCAGCATTCTCTCATGAGAGGTCCCAGGCTACACTAGGCATCAAGGGGGCCCTTTCTCTCCTTCCCCAGCACTCTAGGGAAGCAGATGGCAGGATGCTTGCAAGCAGCTTGCTAGTACCTAGAGGAAGATCCAGCCCTCACAGGGCTTTTGGCAAAATCCCTCCTCAGCCCAACATCTGGCAAAGCTCGGACATGCCAGCAATGAGATGGGCTTTTGTGAGACTCAGATTATTTGAGCCACGTGGTGCTTGTGGAACTGGGATCCATTTCTGTGTTTTGTACTATATCCCCCCAACATCACCTGTGCTGCTGGCACAGCCTGACCCAGGCTGGTGCTGCAGCTGTACTGCAGGGCAGTGTCAGTTCTTTCCCCATGAGAGCTGAGTGGCAGCCCCTCCCTGGGTCAGAGGGAATCAGTAATGGATCCTCAGTGCAAAACTAGTATTTAATGGCTTTGATCTGCTGCTTCTTGATTTTATCCCAGCTTCTTGATAGAATCTCTCACGTGTGAGCCCTACTAATCCATCCAGTCCATACCTAAGGGGTGCTGGTGAGGGAAGGAGCACAAATGTGGCTGGATAGCAGCGACAGATGTCCAGGCAGTGGTGTGGGCAGCTAGCTGCTTGTGAGGGATTAATGGGAATGGCTGCAAGGAGACCTGAGGGCTTGTCATACTCACAGCTCATAGAAGGAAAGGTGAGGCTTTCTGCAAAATGCTTTGGTGGATGACACAGAGCACTTCACAGTGTTAGGACATTGCCCATAACATCTGAGCCTTTCTCTCCCCTCTTCTGGAGCACATGAAGTGCTCTGCTGCAAGCAGGAAAACAAATTAGGTCATTGACCTTTCCCATGACCTTGACACAAATTCCAGTTTCCATTGACCAGCAGAGCGCCTACTTGAATGGGACCTGTCCTATCCCCTTTCTCACCATGCCTCATCCATTTCAAAGTGGCAGAAACAGAATAGAAAATCAAAGTTCAGATATAAAGAAAGATTTTTTAATAGCAGAACCCTCTTGGGGCCTCTTGGTCTTCCTAATTTCAAGAAACTAAGTTATTTCACTCTAATTCTGATATTTAGCAATGTTGACAGCTCTAATATGTTGTAAATGCTTCAGATCACATTGTTAAACTGGCTCACTTTTACAATTTTATCTGAAAAAAGACAGATGCCATAAATTGTCAGGCTGATAGGTAATGACAATTGTGGCTGCATTTAAATGTAAAGTGCATTTCAATCCTTCTTGTGCTGCACTCTCTACTAAGGGAGCACTCAAACATTTTCACAGCAAGGATTGTATCTTAACAGTTTGTTTTATGGGCCACCTCTTGTGTCATGGGAGACCAACAGAGATCGTTTCTCCTCCCTGTTGGTTAAATAGCAGCAGTACAACAGTTACAGTTGTTTATATAAAGTTCTTTATAACAAAAAAAAATGCATTTAAGTATGTATTCTAAAGTTTATGGCTGTGCATGTAAACAAGCATTCAAGTATGGCCACAGCTTTATAATAATTTAGACTAGGCCTGCAAGATCCAGAGCACGGGCAGCTGTGCAGGCAGCAGCTTTTTGGAAGCTGTAAGTCTGTGAGACATCTCCTGCACGATCCCCGACTAGCTCTAGTTCTAGGCTGAAAGTAGATAAATGTCTAGAGGGTTTTTCCCAGGAGTAGGTATAAAGCCAGTGCTAATGAGGGGATAAAACCCCTTTAGTTCCACTCCTTCCCCAGTGAATTTGCTTCTGTAGGTTTCCCCAGACATCACACCAGTGATTGCTGCCTCACCAGGAAGGGAGCATGAAAGGACCTGGAAGTCTGGTGTAAGACCATTAATTGCTGAAAAAAAAATTTGTAGCTAATCATGATGCAGTTTAATCAACGGAGGAGTATGGTCCAACCCCATGTGCATAGCCACAGCTTTCAACACACTTTAGGCTACTAGTTGATTTTGGATCACAATTTAAACGTGCGTGACAACCAAGAAAAGGTGTTTGCCAAAGCATTCATCACAAACCTAATTTGGTCTCCTGTAAGTCAATAATGAATTCTTGAATTTCTGTCAAATGAAGCAAAGTTAAGCCAATGCTAAACAGTTTTTAAAAACTCACCCAAAAATCTTACCTGATTCAATTCCTGTTAAGGATCTGCTTGCATAAATTGACAAGTGATGAAGATACACAGTCTTAACATGGGACTGCTCTCTCCACACAAACAGGATGGAGTGGTTTATGAGCAGTTAGCAAAACTGACACATCCCTCATCCTTTTACAATTAGGTATTCAAGTGTAAATTCAAGTGAGTGCTCAGCACAGGTATAAGCCATTACCCACATATTTTTTGCAGAGGGAAAGAGGGTTAG
This sequence comes from Haemorhous mexicanus, assembly GCF_027477595.1. Lineage (NCBI taxonomy): Eukaryota > Metazoa > Chordata > Aves > Passeriformes > Fringillidae > Haemorhous > Haemorhous mexicanus. Next base: position 10,491,155 of record NC_082350.1, on the reverse strand, counting down.
AAGAAACATTTTTTGTTGTTAGGCAACTTTTCTTGTTTATGAGGACATCTTTCTCCTTCAGCTATGCAGGCTTAAAGACAAAAGAAGGTTCTAGTTCACAGAAAAGCTATGTGCTTTGTTTAAGATTATTCTGAAAGTTACTCGGTATTTTGTTGTTCTAAATAATTATGCCAGGTGCAAGATATTAAGATTAAATATGTGATCCTATCCTAAGGAGAAGGCTAGTCTCCCACAAAGGGAGATGTGCCAAAGTCTGCATCAGCTGAAATAGGGATTTTAGTTTTGCTCCTCAATTTTATAAGGCAAGTGTTCATATACAGTCCTGGCAGAAAGACAGACGGGTAAGGAAGGTTGATACACGCATGATCTGTCACGGGAATTTCGGATGAAATGCATGATTTCTCTTTTTTTTTTTTTAAGTAACAGGAAAGACAAAACTTGATTAGGAGGATGTTGGAAATCAGACAAGCAACTTTTTACGGAAGGGTTGACGACTTTTCTAAATTACTTCAGTAGAAATCATCATAGCTATTAATATTCAATACCTAAGTGAGAGATCTTTAGCAATAAATAGAGAAAACAGAAGGAGGTACTTGTGTACTTAAAGCAGAAGTTACTTATCTGTCTGTAAGGTGTCCCAGGGGACCTGTGCACTACTTCTTGGTGACCAACATTGCGTTTTCTCATCTGTGAATCTACCCTGACATTTTCACACCAAAGGAGAGCTGCAATTCTTGCTCAGTGTTTGAGCGCCTCCTCCCTCCTTGGCCCCAGGCTGGAGCTGCTTGTCAGGAGAGCACTGTGAGCTGGCTCTGCCTCACTGGCTCTCCAGACACATCAGAAGGAGGGCTCTCATTTTCAGCTCCCAACCATTTTTCAATAAGCAGCAGAAGTCTGCTGCCATTCAGCAAGAGTGCTTTCCTCAGCCTTCCCCTCTGCCACCACTGCGCCATGAATGCTTGTAACCATTTTCAATCATCATAGCTATAAAAAAGCAAAGCTTTATAGTAACAAAATACTTATTCGTCTTCTTAAGTGCTTGTCTGTAATTCAGTTTAATGATGCTGCACTTTCTTGTGGTCTTTCATTGCCTAGAGGGTACTTTGTATTGATTAAGTCATTTTGTAGGTCTCAGTAAAAAACAACCACATAAAATGCAGACTGGAAGAGGAAAAACCATCTTCAGGTGGAAAACCTCATATATCAGAGTAATGAAACTTTTGATTTGGAGAAACATTTAGAAAAAATATGAAAAGAAAGAAATGTAGTGCTTAAATAGAAACCTTCATGAAGAGGATAGGGAAATACCCAATCAGTCTGAGGTTCTCTTTCCTTTCTTAAACTGATCATTCCCATCACAGACTATGAAATACTTCTCTCTATGCACTGTGTCAAGTTCTATTGAGAGATACAATTGTACTGGGTTTGCATGGCCAGGTTTTCACAGCAGGAGCTACAGGGGCAGCTTCTGTGAGAAGCTGCTGGAAGTTTCCCCCATGTCCAGCAGAGTCAGTGCCAGCCAGCTCCAGGAAGGACCTGCCCTTGGCCAAGACCAAGCCAATCAGGAGTGATGGTCACATCTCTGTGATAACACATTAGATGTAATTGTGGACAGAGAAGAACAGAGGATGATAATATGTGAGAGAAACAACTCCGCAGACCTCAAGGTCAGTGCAGAAGGAAGGGCAGGAGATGTTCCAGGCTCTGGAGCTGAGATTCCCCTGCAGCCCCAGGTGCAGCCCATAGTGTGGCAGCTGTGCCCCTGCAGCCCATGGAGGGCACAGGGGGGCAGAGATCCACCTGCAGCCCCTGGAGGAGCCCCATGCTGGAGCAGGGGCATGACTGAGGGGAGGCTATGAACTCAGGAGAGGCTTGTGCAGGCTCCTGGCAGGGACCCGCAGAACCATGGAGAGAGGGCTCACACTGGAGCAAGTTTCCTGGTAGGACTTCCTGTGGGGGACCTAGGCTGGAGTAGGCTGTACCTGAAGGACTGGACCTAGTGGAAGAGTGACCCACACTGGAGTAGTTTGTGGACAACTGTTGCCCATGGCATGGACCCACACTGGAAAAGTTCATGGAGAAATATCTCCTGTGGGACAGAGCCCAGGGAGGAGCAGAGACTCTTCCTGAGCAGCAGCAGGAACAATGGGCAATGAAAAGACCATAACCCCCATTCCCTGTCTCCCTTTGCCACTGGGGGAGGAGGCAGAGCTTGGGAAGGGTAGGGGTGGGGGGAAGGTGGTTTTAATATTTATTTTACTACTCATTATCGTGCCCTGATTTTATTAGTAATAAATTCAGCTAATATCCCAAATTTTGGTCTGTTTTGCCCTTGATGGTATTTGGTGAGCGATCTCTTCCAGTCCTTAACTCATGAACCTTTGTTATATTTTTTCTCCCCTGTCCAGATGAGAAGGGCAGTGATAAAGTGGCTTTGGTGGGTGTCTGGCATCCAGACACAGGTCAACCCACTATAACAATATTCATACAGTTATCCAAATTCCAAAACAATGGGGCTTGCCCAGTTGTTCTTAAATTTTTTTTTCCAGAGAACGTAAGTTGTGCATGATCAAACCCCAACTGTTGTGTGATATATGGCAAAAAGTGATCCAACTACTATTTTCATATATTTAATCAATGATCTGACAAATAGGACCTATCACTAATATTGCTATGGCTCAAAGTAAAATATTTAAGATCTTTGAATACTTCAGATTGATAAGAGATAAGGAATTTCTTCTATTTTAGCTACAATATAATGAAAACTCAAGCCTGTAGAATTTTTTCCCAGGGAACACATTTTCTAATGAGTTTAAAACAGCCATATAACAAAAAAGGAAAGAAGAAAATTAGTAAAAAGTCTCATCAAAATATGCAGGAACCATCACCAAAAAGCCCTTCAGGTTCCTTCCTCCCACAGGGAGCAGACCCCATGCCTGATGGCTGGGATCCCCACAGTGAGCATGGGAGCTCAGGCAACTCCAGTGGGATTTGGATGCAGGATGCCAGGCAGGGAGCTGCCTTCACAGCCAGAAAGAAGAAACATGGGCAAAGAGACTGGGAAAAATTTGTGTTACACTGCCTTTCAAGTCCTTTGCAGGACAATGCTCTCCACTGAAAATCAGTGGCAACTTCAGCTTTCCCTTTTTTGATGGTGATTTCTTGAAACAAGCTGCGATAGACAAAAATATTATTTAGACCATGTTGGTGTCCTCTTCTTATATCACTGTCAGCCCATAACTTTGCAATTTTTGCAAGTTAGTGTAAAACATCAGCTTCTAGTGGTCTCTATTTTTTGCCTTTCTGAAGAAGAAATTGTTTTGGAAGAAATTGTTTTGGAACTACACCCTATGTAGAAACTCAGAAACTGCTGAAATGTTTGACTAAGAACTTCATCCTGCATGATGGCAGCATGTGGGTCTTAAACCTCGGCTTTGGGGTCTCTAGACTAAAATGCCAGCATAGAGCTACTCCCAAACTGAGTGCTGGTTCTCAAGTGAGAACTAAAGCCTCACTTTTCAATTCCATCTCTCTTTAATTTCCCTGTGTTCGTACACTCTTGTGAGCAGCCTCAAAACAGTAATAACCAAGGGACTTCCTAAGTATTTCTCACTAGAAAATGGCATTTTGTGCTGTTTTATAGCTCTCATGCTATTAACCACCTGATTGGCACAAACTGAAAAATGGTATTTAGGACTGATCTTGGACAATGCCTAAGTTACTGATTCCTTAGACACTAATGAGATGTATGTGCTTTTTGTGCAGCACACAGCTACAGACAAGCAAAGCTAATTTTTATGGCCATGTCATTTTATAACCAACATCCGTGTGCAACATTTATCATATGGTAATATTCATGAAGGACTAGAAAACAAGCAAAAAAAGACCTACAATTTGAATTATATTGGAAATAACTCTATAGATGGTTTCCCCAGAACAACCATCTAGCACTAATTGCCTCAGCTATACCAGAGGAAATATAGTCTTGACTGAAGGCCTGGAATTCTCTTTTTCAGAAGACGCATGGGCCTGGAAACATATTTGTGTTCCTAACTGTAAGCACGAGAATAATCCCATTAGAGAGATTTTGTGACTGGTTTTATGCTTGAAGTTAAAATTGCAGTAAGTGTTTAGAGGATCTGTGCCTAAGGCAGACGTCAATATTGAAAGAAAAAAGTGGTTAATACACATCAGCTTTTCTATTTTCTTTTTTTCCTAAGAATGGTATAATTTTTTATCTTATCTTTTGCTGCAAATGGAAAGAATAGAAAACTCAGTTTTCTTTTTAATAAATAAATCATCATTCTTCTAATGTTTTATACTGTTTTTTATACTTCTTTTTTTTTCAGTGAAATCACTAGAACTGGGAATTTCTTCCCATGTATTTTTTGTCATTTTCACAGAGGCCTGATGAGGAGGAATAAGTTCTGTAAAAAAATTGTTGAAGGCTGTTACATTAAAAAAATTAGCAGACTTTGCTTCTTTGTCAGCCATTTACAGGCATCTAAGTCAAACATATTTATATCAAACAATTTAATCAATTAAATAGATTCCTTAAATAAAAGTTACATTTGTAAGTGTTCTAGAATTTTTGAGTTGTGTTTTTGAGAAGCATTGCTTGTATTCAAAGAACTAGAAATAAACATAATATTCATACAAAAATATCTAATGGAACATTCATACTACAGCACTGGTGATCGTGCTTGAAATAATTTATGGCAAATAAACAGCACTTCAGGCATTTTCTTAGGCAGCCTTTAATAAACTATGAACTCCAGGTTTACTACAAGTCTTCACAGCTGATGTATAATACTACATGGTGTTGTAGCTCATCCAGAAGAGAATAAGAAGGTTCCCCCACTCCAGTCTCTTGAACTGAATCACTGACTCTGTCCCACAGTGCTGCTCTCTGGTGTAGGTTTACTGAGGAACCAACAACCATATAACCGAACATTTAGTGTGTTTTCCAGATTTTAAGAATATAACCCTCGGCAATTTCAAGCTAAGAATCATAACCAAGATTAACATTTCACTCCACAGGAGATAGCATGGGTACATAAATTGACAAAAGAATTCAAATAATCTAATGTAACCTATGTAGATCACAGGTTAGAGACAGTAGACACAAATTCTCTTGGTGATATTTTCTGTTCACATTTAGGACTTGGATCCTGTGCAGTACAAGAAATGCTAGTTTCTTCACAGTGTCTGCCTCCTATGCAGGATTCACAGACTAAGTAATTACATTTTGCTGCCTGGTGCACTGCCTGGTGGTGGTGGCTGCTGAAAACAGTGCATTATACTAAAAATATGTCAGCCTGAGAGAGTAGCTACAGGATGTTTCCTAAAGCCTAGAGCAGAAATGTATCTACAAGTAGAGTCATTTGGAAGATTTTCTTCATTCATGTCTTCCAAAAGAGATAATCACAGTGTGGCAGATGGAAACACAATATTGCAGGGGTAAATGGAGGGTAATAACTTAGGTAACTTGGTAGTTTCACCAACCCTAGAAAAAGAAGCAGCAATCCTATTGAAGAAGAGCAAAGGAGAAGCTGAAAATTTGCATCTTTGTCATGCAAATCCATGACAATCCTGGTTTCTAGTCCTAAGTAATCAAGCTTTCATTGCAAACAACAATTTCTCTTACCTCCACTTAAAATAAATCCAACCTCTAGGAACAAGTGATAAAGAAACACTGAGAACAACATGATCAATTGGCCCAGAGTGATCATGTTAGATGGTATGGTCTGTCTACATTACAAACTCTTACTTTCTGTAAATGCTACCAGGGATCTGTTAAATACTCAGACACCTCCCTTACATTCATAGGCTCTATGAAATCTAGAACTCAAACTACTCACAGAAATTATTCTCTTCACTCTTTGAAAAATTATTTTGAAACCCTATACCAGTTGCTGTATTGTCATCTAGGAATGCCAGGACCCTCATCTTCACCCTACATCCTACAGGCTCTACTCTTAAAGCAAGTCCACCTGAACTGCCTGTAACTTGCACAGGGCTGGGGTTGTAGTAGGTCACAGCAGCACTGGGCTCACAGCCTGTTAATGATGTCTCCACTGTAAGATGTCTTACTTTTAATCAATAGGATTAACTGTGCTTTTTCCTGCCAAGAATAAGCAAAATATGGATTTCTGACACCAAGAAGCCATGGATACTGCAGATGGTATCTCTGACCTTGAAGGATGATCAGTGTTTCATCTGCATGTCCCAGTCTACCCATACCCATGGTGCCAGATGATTCCAGCTTGTCTTTGACTTAAGTGAAAGTTGTCAAGAGAAGGTGGCCTAAAGCTGAAGACAGCTGGTCCAAAGGGACTCCAACCCCTGTGTGAAAAATTAGTAGCTGCCTCAATAATCTTCATTATAATGCTCCAAGGAGAGTTAGAGGAATCCATGCACCTTGACATGCCTTCTGTGATAGAGACAGGTCACACCTTTCCCTGCTCAGAACACCAAAGCAAGTTCTTCACACAATGTGCAATACAGCATGGGGGAAGTTCACAGGATTCCAGTATGAGAATAATCCACCATGGGCTATAAAATTAACTGGTGCTGCTGTGGCTCATGAAGTTCCCAGTCTGTTTCTGGAGGCTGGCAGAATGCACCACTGATGTGTGCCTGCCTTGCTCTTAGTGTGGTTGTTGACCACTGTCAGAAACAAAATGGGCTAGAGAAACCTTTTTTCTGGTTCAGTACAGTTATTCTGATGCTCTTGCTATAGAAAAGCTGATTTCAGTATGGTTTTTAGAAGCACCAATCATCAAAACTGTATCTAAAATCAGTGGCAATTTGGGTGTTCAAATCATCAAAAAAACCAAGCCCTAAGTACTTTATTTATTGAGACTAACAACCAATTTTGAAATTAGCAACCATTCTGAATATTACCACTGTACATGGCACAGCATTTTCCTGGCACAGTTCTACTTTCCAGGAGCACCTTAGGAATAAGCCATAATTTGTGTTCATAGGAAAGCTAAGTAAATGCAGGCTTAAGTAGCACCAGCAGCTCTTGTGATATTATCAAAAACCTGACAGCATTTCATGTTCTTTTCAATGTCTAAAATCCTGGATTTATTATGAGAATTACAGATTAGATGTTTGAAAAAGCAAGCTTCTGGTTCTGTCTTCAGAGAAAGCTTGAAAATCTGAATTTTAAACTCCATAATCACAAGACAGCCACTTCTGAAATCTTTCCGTAAAAAAAAAAAAAAAAAAAGGAAAAAACCCCTGCTACATACTTTTTGGGAACGTGATTCAGAAATTGAATCCTTTGGTTTGGAATTAGTGCTTAACTTCAGCTTTGCAAAACGGTCATGTTAATATCTAAATCTTGAAGTTTACCATATGAAATTGGCAGGCTTACACATATTATAGGGGCTTTAATTTAATGACTGATCAATATGAGTTTGCAGAGACCATAAACACAATTCTTTCCTCTCACACTTTTTCTGGATCATGCCCCAGTTGTTGGATTTCCACATCTGACGTGAAGGAGGCAAACATTTATATTTAGAGCACATTCATATTCAGAGCATTCTGAAACTGATGGGTCTCTATCAGTGCTGCTGGACTTTTGTATCAGCACTGCATTGAGAGCTCTGGCATTGGGTCCAGAGGAACGTGCATCTGCAGCTTCTCTAACTGAGAAGGACAAATGTTTGGTTTCTTCCAGATTGAAATAAACAGTGGTTGACCCTTGCTGGCAGAAATGAGAAAAATGGATTTAGAAGGGAGAATACAGAGATTTAAACCTTGCTGAGTAGTTGCTATCTTAGGTTTTACTGCAGCTGCCCTGATGTTTGCTTTCAGTTTTCACTCCGTGGCTCCTTCTCAGCTGGCAGTGGACAAGTGGCAAAGTCGTCCCAGGTCATGCACCTTCCTGACAGGTTTCTGGCTTGCCTAGGAGGGCAGCCAGTGCCTGGCACTGAATAACATCAGGAGCCTCTGTCCCAAGCCAGACTTGCCTGATCCCCTGGGTTGGATTCACTCATTAAGTCTGCCTTCCTTGGCAGGATTGGCAGGTGGAGAGAGACGAGTACTGCAGGATCTGCCCAGTAGCCACCATTGAGTTCAGAGTGCTGAGAGAAGTTGTTGGATCCCTTTTTGATGCTCTGCTGCTAAGGGTTTCTTCTGCCTCCCCATCTGCAGAACTCCTGCAGAAGCTTGCTTTCCCTGGAGCTCCCCATCTATGCCCTGCTTTCCAGAGGCTGTGATGTTTAGTATTTGTATTGCTGAGAGAGAAAGAGAAAAATTCCATGTCCTGCTTTCTTGAGATAGGAACTAGGTATAACCAAGCACTTTTTCTTTGACATTTGCTTAAGGCTATAGCAGAAGGGATGACATGAATATGATCCTCTAAGGACAGGAGTGGAGAGTAGAGAGAGTAGAGCCTGGTGATCCTCAGGTATCTCATTTACCTGAAAAATTGTCTCTGGAAACAATGCTGCATGTTGTTGTCTCTGTCTGTTCAAAGCAGATGGCTTGCAAGGTTCTATCACAGGGGATTTGGTTGTAGAGTTCAAGCAGATGCATCCATACTTTTTGCAAGTTACAGAAATACAGCCTCCAAAGGGTGAATAATAAAGTAGACTGAAAATAAGCCCGAGTGTCTGTGTATTATAGCTTGATCTGTGACCAGAAGGAGTTACCCAGGCTTGGTGCCTCTCTTGGAAGTGAGTAACAAGAGGCAATTCCTGATCACTGCAAGCCACCAGTTCCAGCTCTGAGCCACCACAAGCCCTGGAAGCTAGCCAGCAGAGCTGGGACTGTGCTGCCCTTCCCCACCTGTCTGTGGGAGCACCACCATGGCCACAACTCTAGAACTTGCAAATTCTTCATCCCAAATACAGATTCGTTAGTAGACACCATGCAAAATTATTCTCTCACCAATATACAAGTTTTTTTCCTACCTTCCCCATACACACAGAAAGATTTCAATAGATCTAATGACATTTTGTCAGATTAAGAGAAAGAAATTACAGAATACTGTTCAAACTCATCTCCAGCATGACCGAATGGAAGAATACTTAGCTTTTGGTAACTTCTTATTGGTACATAAAAAGTGGCTTTCATCCAAAATATAGCCCTGTTTTGTCCCCAGCAGAAAACTAATATCCCATCTAATATTCACTTTTTTTCCATGGAGAAAATGAAAAGTCTGCACTAAACTTTCCTGGTTTTAGGGAGACTGTAAAGCAAGGCAGTGCAGTCTGCACAAATAGTTTTGGTGTTTTGTCACTAAAAATTTGAAGGGGTGGAGGAGAAGGAAAAGGGTGGAGGAACCTCCTGATCCTTAAGCACTCCAAGATACCAGAAGTTCCTGACAAACCCTAAATGGAGCTTAGCAGGGAAGAACACAAAAAAGCCTCTGTAAACAAGTGTAATTCATAGTAAAAGAAAAATAAAAGAAAAATAAGGAATCTAGTAACTTCAATGTCACGCTTTCTGAGATGCACAATACATAGTGACCAAAAGATTATATGTTTATCTGCACCCCAGCTAGCTAAAGTTGAAATGAAGTGGGTTTGAAAAGGAAGATTATATAATAAAATAATTGAGAAATACCATTATAAACAACATGTGGTATTTGCATGCATGCATAAAAGAACTCTTGATTTACCAGTCCCAGCCCCAACCATACTTCATACCTGCCCTTTCTTGAACATTGTCTTTGGGGCTAGGGGAGAAATCTCCCAGCCTTACAGATAACTTCATCAAAACTCTGCAACAGGCCATTGCTATGAACCAGTTAAGAAGGTAATTCTAGAAGCCCAAGTTTGTTTCCGTAGCTACATAACATTACACAAACATTTTGGTTACAATTTTGTGGCAATGGTTTCACAGTTATTTGATTAAACTGCAGGGCTGTTCTGCTTGGAGCCTGGGAGTGTCTGATATCAGTGAAAGCTCTTTAGAAGTGCTACAATTTAAAATTATAGCTTACCCTGTTTGAAGGGATATTTTTAGTCTATTTATTCAGAGTATAAATATAGTTCTGTACATCACTGGTTTAATGTCTCTCTTGCACTGGTCAGAAAGACACTTTACCCAGCACCAGACAAAGGTCAACAAATGGGTATCTTTTTTTTCCCCTTCCTTTCTTTTTTTGTAAAGCTGCTTTAAAGGCTTTAGAAAGCAAAGCATCTTGTAAGCAAAGGCTGCACGTCTAACCCCTTTACTGCAGTGACCTACTTATAGGAAATACTCCTATTGAAAGGGGCTTTTTCCAAGATCTAGCATTTCAAACAAAAACATACCTACAATTAGCTGGAAAGAGTTTAAGGGATCCCTGAGCAAAAATAATCAAAAGAATAAAAGGCGAGAGAAGGGAAATGGTGATGAATCACCACGCAGTCAGGAGCAGTGATGTAGTGCATATTTCTATGAATGGCCATTCTCTGGCTTTATTATCAACAGCTCCATGAGTTTTTTATTTCTGATTATTTGTTTGGGTGTTAAGGGGACTTTTGTGCCTGAAAACCCCTGGAAACCAAAGTTTTATGTACATACAAAAGGCACAGTAGTGACAGTGCAGGCAGCCACATCTCTGCTCAGCTGTTGCCCTTGCCCTTGACCTAAAGGGACCCTCCTTTCCACACAACCACCCAGCAGCACATATTTGGTTTCTGTGTTAATGTAGCTCTGGGGTTTTCTTGAGCTGGGCTTGCCCATTGTGCTGAACTGTGACAAATTCTTCACAGAGCAGTAGGGTTGGGCTGATTTCAGGCTTGATGTGTGCTGGGGAAATAGGGGAAGAGGTAGAATTTCTTCTAATAATGGCCTCTCCTAAACACGTTGTCCTTCCAGCTGGATCATACCTAAGTCTTACTGTAATTTACAGAACTGGGCACACAGAAAAGACCACAAAAGTAGGCTCTGCAGTTCACATCTCAGTGGAGTTCCCAGCAGAAAAAAATCCACAAGAGCAGAATCACTTTTGTGTGGTGATTCTCAGCATCTAATTTGGATGGCACAAATTCTTAGCCTCTTTCATATCATGAACTGGGGAGTGACGTGTGCAGGGGGGCAATGCATGTAATGTCCATCTGTGGAGTCAAGGAAGACAGTTAAGTTTTTTTGAGGTGAATGCCAAGGAGCAAAGGAGCTTGGCTGTCCAGGATCCAAGGAAATGCAGGGAGATTTCTGCATATGTGGAAAAAGACTTGTCACTGGGAGGCATGACACACGCACCCAGATGCACACTGCCCTGAGAAACTTGTATTTTTAAGGACACATTTATCAAAGTACATAATAGCTATTTGGCCACAACCTATTTTTAACCTCTTTTCAAGATCTAATTTTTGGGATAATTGATTTGTTGCCTACAATAAGTAAGCCATTTTTCTGAGACGGAGCAAGATTTCAGTGAGGAATATTGTTCTCATGCTTCTTTCCAGTTTTGACTATATTTTAGGAAGATTTTCCCCAAAAATCATGCTCCAGAGAGGCAGGCGACTTTGGAAGACATTTCAGTCCTGTTCACTGTAAGTATGGGCATATGTTATGATCCTTGTATGTCTCGTGTTATTCATGAGAAGCATCTGGTGAATCTCCCAGTCTCATCTCTGCAATCTGAGATTACACTCTTGACATACTCTTACAGATTACACTCTTAATCTACCACACAGACAGTAGTGTGACTAAATAGCACAATTACAAAAAAGAAAAAAAAAAATCTAATTCATTTAATCCTCACTTTATTACCTGACCTTTTTTTTTCCCTTCTTCCATTCTTTACTCTCACCATTTCAATAAATGGAGATTTCAACTTTCTCATGACGATTAAAATGCAAGGAAGGATGTGGAGCAGTGCTCTCCTCCCCAGGCTGCAGCGCAGGGGCTGCGATCAGCAGCCCCGCACTCGCCTGCTGTGTGGAATACATATCCACGCCAAGGGGAGCTCCTCCCGCAGAGCAAAGGTGGAATGCGCAGGCGGGAGCGGCCGGGGCACCGCCAAAAACCAGGGGCTGCTCCTGTGCGGCAGATGAAAGATAAATCCAGTCTCCATTGCAGGGAGAAGAATGGAGTGACGTAAGTGGTTTTCCTGATTTTCATCCCACCCCAAAGAAACCTATGGATAAAATCCCCAAATGCTCAGCATACAGAATAAAAACACTGGGGGATTTGCTTGAGACTCCACTGAGGTACACTGGAGCCCCAGAAGAGCACAGTAACTTCTCTGTTGAGTATGTGGTTTCTATCCCCTGAGCACTGTAAATACAATTTGCAGTATCTGCAGGCTGGGATGGGACTCTCCTGAAAACTGCAGTTCTCACCACACAAAACCTGCAAGCTTCAATGTGCAAACAGCCCTTTCTGAATTCTGCTCATGAAAGCTGGGTGGGTTTCACTGTGATCTCAGCCACCAGCTATCCTTTTCCATTTATTTGTATATTATTATGGACAAAATAAGAAATATTTACTTTAATCTGGATTTTGACAAGTCTTTATGATCTACGTTGTTTAGTTCTTGAAGTTAAACTTGCTAGCTCCTTCCCCAAGTTAACTTATATTTTTTAATTATTGCTAAATTAAACACAAGTTATCCATGATTATTTTATATGCTTTGGAGTTTTAGGACTACATACAGTAATCTGTAGCCTACTGCCCCTAGAAAAAGGCCATTTCCTATTCATGGGGCAGAAATACGACAGACAGCAATGTGATTGCTGCATAACACATCACCTACCCCACAGCAATGACTGCACCTGGAAAATGTTTATTATAGCCAGAAAGACAGCCCTCCCTGTAGATATTTTAGATGTGACTCATGATAATGACTAATAGAAAGTTACTTTACTCATAAATCTGCCTTGTCCCTAATCCATCTGTTATTCTTGTTCTTACAAAAGACAAAACAATTTAGCAGAATGTTTTTACACAGATATAATACTTTTGCATGATTGACTCTCCACTGCTGCTGGAAAAGCAAGCCATTATATCATGAGAGTATAGTGTAGGAATTCCTTTCTGGATAACATTTTTGCAATGGCAGCTCCAGGTGAGCCATCTAGAGGCAAAACCAAGATTTTCTTAAGAATTCTCCACACCAGCAGTGTAATGAATTCCTCTCAAATAAATGTCCTCAAAAACTCGAAGCATCATATGTACCTAGGGCTAAGATTGCCATCTGTTAAATTCATAAACCTCTTACATGCTTTAATTTCCTGCATGCTCATACCATGAGTTTAACAGTTTCCTGTGCTTTTAAAAATAATTTCCAAGAGTGGTTTGGATTGCTTTATGCTAGTGTAGTATCAAGAAAAGCCTATTAATCATAATAAATAATATACCAATTAAAAGAGGGATTGCAGAGTTAAAATAACTTGTAGTCTCTTCTTGCTCTTGACTCAGTATGACACTGGAAAATTCTCTTAACTGGAGTCAGTTTTACCACCCATAATGTACGGCTCATGATTTTACCAGCTTTGTAAAGCGCTTTATGATCTTTGACTGAAATACTAAAACACTACAATAAAGATACATGCACAGTAAATACAATGCATGGCCACATTCTGCCTTTACTTCCCTCTTGCTTAATCCTATTAAACCCAGACCTGCATGGTGCATAAATCAGAGCAGAGCAAGCATCCTTTTTTGTACTTAGCAGTAGCAGCATCACAACACGGCTTATGAAATGGGGATAAAAGTCACCAATCTAAAACACAGCTGGGCCTATCTTAGAATAGAGGTGCACCTGGTGCACCCTGTGGGAGAGTTTAGAGTGGGTAGTAATCAAAGGCAGATTTACTATTAAAAATGCTAAATTATTTTGAGAACGTTTCAATTCACAGAAATGCTCCCATTTAACTCTACTAAAATATGAGATGTTTTTGACAACGTTCTGGCTAAAGCAGTGCAGCCAAGAGCCTGACCTCCACCACATGAGCAGCACTCAAGCTGATTACAGGGTGCAGGTTCAGCAGGGCTGGCCAGACTATTGAGTGGGAGGTGTAGCTTCAGCCCGAGGGACTCAGAGTCCCAAATCAAACTGAGACTACCCTGATTTAGAAATTGCTGGTGTCCAGTGCAGCCACTACTACACCAGATACTAAAAGTAGACACACATGCTCTGCCTTTGTACAGCAATTGCGATGGGAAGCAGAAGTGAAAAACCTCACTTAGCGGCTTTATTCCAAGCCCACACATGGGTATCTCCACTACCCAGAGTCACCCTTGGGGTCTGGAAGAGTCCTCTTTGGGCTACCAACAAGGCCTCAATGACTGTGTTAAACAAGTCTGTATGAAGCCTGGGATGTAATCTATCATTGAACTTTTCCTGGTAGTACAAAACATGAAACCTACAGCATATGTCAGAGTGGACACACACTGCCTTGAGTACTGCTGTGTGAGGCTGGTCTCCCAAGAGTACAGGTTATCATGGCTGGAAGCTTTGGGAAGCAAGGAAGGATGAGAATAAGGAACAGGCTGGTGATCTCTTCCTTCCCCAAGTTCCCAGGGCATACTGGGATAGCCACTCCGGGAATACACTGTGTTCTTGTCAAAACAATAAACGAAGCAGATAGAGGCAAGGAGCCAGAATAATGACTCCCATTGGAGCTAGAATGAATCAGACAATGTCCTGTACTCTGGAAACACAAGTTTTTCACGTGGCATGACATTAGGCATGGAAAGGGGTAGTGAGGATGCACAGAAAAGGTGAAAGTCATTCTGTGAGAGCACATGGACTTCTGCCTGATTTTTTCTTGCAAGAACTGGTGCTTTACAGGGTTCTCTAGAGACAGAACTGACCAAGTTCACAACCTCAGTATCTTGGCTATTGGGGTGTAATTTGGACGAGGAGATTGACCCCACACCTGATCTTCTCTGTACCTCTGGATTTGGTGAGATGTGGGCACCCCATGCTCTGGTTCACACCATGCTCCAGGTGTGCGCTTCTCTCTTTAGTGCAAGGGTTGGACTCCAGTCCCAACTTGCTGCAGACAGCTGTGGTCTCCTGGGGCTTCCCTCTCTGACCCAACACCATAAATGCTTCATAACTGAACAGTTCTTCCACCTCTCTCTTTCAGGAATTACAGAGGATTTTGTTAACCATTTAAATAGTGCCAATAATTGCCTGATATCAGCTTCATAATAGTAAAAGAATTCACTGATTTTCCACAGGTACGAGCAGGATAAGCCTCATGTATATATCACAGACACTTATTCAGACAGAATAAATAAATTCCATCCTACAGCTGTTTCCTAGGTAACTGAACCAGGACTACAGATAGAGACTGTGCGCAGCTTAGAGTTGAAAAAACAAAATGCAGCATTTCTTTCTGTCTCCAAACTTTTGATTTTGTGGGACTGCAAATACGATGGAAATGTTTCAAAAATGAAATAGGCAACTGGAAAATATACACCTATTCTCACATAGCCAAAACATGCAATTCTGAGAGTCCTGCAATATATCACTTCTCTAAACCAGTCAGAACAATCTTATCTATTATTGGATTTCTGCCAGTGCCCAAACCCCCTGGGAAGCTGCAGGAAGCAGTCACCAGAAATTTTTTGGTCGTGTTTTTCAAACCTGAAATCCATTAATCTTAGGCAAATAGGCTTAATGTGCAAGCTGAGAGGAAGTCAGCCCTTCACAAGGGACTGCTGAAATTTCTGGTGTCTTCTAGTAGTCTAAGGGCTTCCTACCATTAACAAGGCGGAAAGTCCCAGTGGATGGTACCACCTTACAAGGTGTGAGCACCACAGAGCAAGGTGTGAATAAAATTGCTCCTTAGAAAAACTGCACACCACAGATGTGCTGCAGGAAAATGCAGTCAGATCCCCTCTGAATCCCTGTTCTGCCTTATTTTATCCATGAGTTAGAGGGGTAAAAAACGCCAACAAAACTCAACACCCACACTCTTTGTCAGGGAAAGCAGCAGGTGCAACTTTGCAAAGGTATTTGCTTTTTTACAAAAAGCTATGGAACAGTATTTCTGCCTTATGAATTAGACCATTTTTGTGGATGAGAATCACTCAAAATATCACTCCAATGACAACAGTCTGATAAGTATTTAACTGAACTGTTTTGTTGGCTCTAGGACCGCACAAGAGCAAATATATTTGATAATCATTAGAACTGAGGTAATCTAGTTTTCATCTCTTAAGTGAGTATGGAATACTCTGAAAAATCAACAAATGTAGTAATTTTAGTGAAAAAAATAAAATAAAAATAATATCTCCCTCAGTTGTTCTATTAAATCAATTTTCTTTAAAAGATGCAAAATGTGCATGCCAGTGTAGGGAAGGAAACTTTAAGGAGCGATGCCCAGACAAACTCCAATTCCTGTATAAAAGGATCAGAAAATAATAAATACCAGTGGGAAAAAGCAAAGTCTTCTGTTTTCATGGTGAGTTAAATGCAATTTTTAGAAAAGGAGTTAGAGCATGTGCCTATCCACCTCACCCAGAAACTCGAGTTCATAGACTGAACTGCAGGAAACATGGCTTTTTGCTAAATTACATTTGTGGGGTCCTAAGGAAGGCAGTGGGGCTATATGAGCTCAAAGTCCATACAAAAATGGATTCAGCCAGTCCCTCTAGTGGTGTATAGAACCCATAGGGCCAGAGTCTATCTCTTCAGCAATGATTTGAACATGCTATGTTAAAGTCTATTGACTTCAGGGGATGAACTGTTAATGTATGCCTATGTAAGTGTAGCTGGAGTTAGATCACCCACAGCTCTATCCATCCCTGCAGCTGTGAAGCAGAGTCAAATCCTGATGATATGGGTTCAGCGGTTCTGGTCCATTTCACTTCCATATGCAAATTCTTAATCTGCAGGGAAATAAGTTCCCATCTTCTTTGCTTCCCACTTCAGCTCAACAACTCTGAAAATTGCTTAATCTGCCCTTTTGCTGTTCATTAGCAAAGGGGACTTGCAATAGTAACTGTTCATGTACAGCTCCCAGTAAACCAAAAAAACAATTTTTCACCTGTACTTCAATCCGAACACCCTTAGATGACTGGAAAAAAGCTTAGTTTTCCTGTTAGTTGGCTGGTCAGAACCAAGAAATAAACTGAACGGAAAGCACACTTTATCACCAAAATTCAGAGATTCCATTTCAAAGCCACACACATTTGTCAAGCAAAAAAGCATTTAGTTGCTGTAGTCCCTTGCCAGAATGTACCCATTTTAAAATTTGATCACCTACATAAAACTAAGAATAGGATCATATCATTTCATTGGCTGCAAGTCATAACCTTTCCAGGTCCTGTGAATATATCAGGCAGTAAAACCCTGATGTTCCCATATATCACCTAGCTAGACACAACAGTCTCCTGGGGTGAAGCTCTTTAGTAAGCATAGCAGGTCCAGGATTTTGCAGCCCAGCCTGTTCAATCTTCCCCTGGGTAACAGGGAAGTGCCTGAGGGCCAGGCTAGGCACACAAATCACAGGAGTTTGGTGCTTTCTCTTTTGGCATAGCCGGCCAGGCACCAGGACACAGCCTGCTGTTACCTGTTGCCCTAGCACTGCAGCTGCAAGGGTGCTTAAGTTACTCTGACTGGTTAAAAGGCTAGGTATGCCTCTCCTGAATAGAATGTCATTTGCCATAGAGAATACCTGATGTGAACAGAAAGCTGTAGCCTGCCAGGGGAGTGCAGGTGGATTGTCTCATGTGGAAGTCTGCCTCCGACTTCAGTTTTGTTTCTTCCTGCTGGACAGTCTTACTTACAAAGAGTTCAAAAGCAACCTGCAGAATTAATACATCAGTGAATTGCTAAATCTAGAAAGTCTGAATGTGCAAATACAAAAAGGAATGTAAAAACAGACAAGAGAGCCCTGAGGAGTCAGAGTCAATGCCATGCTGATAATGAACTCCAAGAGAAGAATCTATTAATACTGCCTGATGAGCTTGCTCGTCCACTTTATTGGAACACACAACTAAATGTATGAGAAAGCTGTACCAGAGCTAAGCTTTAGAACAGAGATAAGGCCATGATCAAGTAAAGCTACATACACCCACTGAATTTTGTAATGCAAACTGCATACAACTTACAGGGTACAAAATTAAGCTTATCCATGACTTGGTTTATATTTTCCACTTAGCCTTATTTCTCCCACAGCTGTAGTTAATGCTACATTGCAGCACAACCAACTGCCTCCAACTTCTAACCGACTGCTCCTATCTCAGGATTTATACTGGGAGCAACCCTTGTTTGAAGAAATCAAAACCAAAGAAGTTCACTACTATCCAAAAGATCTGATGGAAAGATCAAAGGCCGCTTGACCCAACCTCTCCCTTTAACTAATACACCCCACTTGCAGAGGAAGATGTTTCCCATATTGTATACACTCTACTGTCTTTAGTACCTCAGGATGTATTATAACATCAAGCTTAATGCAGAGTCAAAAACCATACAAGGAATTACGGTTCATTCATATTCTCTCTCTCAGCTCTGTGAACCTGACAGGATTTTTGTTCTTTTGTTTTTGGTTTCTTGTTAATTTGTTTCAGTCATTCTCTTCTGGCTCTGTTCTAACCTAGCAGAATTTTTTCTATGCAGTCTAACAGTCAATTGAAAATATAAATCAGAAGGAAGGAGTTTAGCTTTGTTAAGTTCACAAGCTGAACCTTTTATGCACATAGAGAGCACAAAATGTACACCATTTGAAAGGAAGCAAGCCCCAAGTAATTAACCTAAAATACTGTAATTATCAGTGTTGTTTTCTTTTTAATCTAGAGT
The DNA here is from genome assembly GCF_027477595.1 of Haemorhous mexicanus. Taxonomy (NCBI): domain Eukaryota; kingdom Metazoa; phylum Chordata; class Aves; order Passeriformes; family Fringillidae; genus Haemorhous; species Haemorhous mexicanus. Next base: position 10,472,443 of record NC_082350.1, on the reverse strand, counting down.
CTTAAGAAATCATTCCAATTACTGTTTTGTTATTATGGAAACCACTTAATACAAAACACCTCAGGTTAGAAATGTTAACAGCAGATGAGCTTATGTGATCACAAAGTCTTGTAGTGATGGATCAACAGAGGGGTAGTGCAACTGGCAGGCAGCCATCAGCTCAGTTGTTTCTTCTTTATTTTAGAGCTATTTCTTGTAGAATATTCATATAAAGTTAAATGAAAGATGGTTTCCTTAGGTTTACTCAGTGAAGTTTTTCCTGACTGATATAAGACTGGTCACAAATACAGAAATGTTCATAATTTTCCACTGCACAGCTAAACCAAAATGTGCCCTTATTTCTCACTCCAGCATACCCTTTAACTTTGCAGGAATGACAGGCAGTTGGCACACACCACTTTTTTCAGGTGACCGTGCTTCTCTTCTGCTCCTTTCCTCGTTTTTTCTTGGTCTATTGCAAAGCCCACGATTAACAAAAATTATACTTAAATGACCAGTGGCATTACCCAAACAGCTCTTACTTTATTGAGAGTTCACTGAGCCAGGCTTTCACATCTCTAAGGGAAAATAGTGGGATTTAGATGCTACAAGCTCAATATCAACATTTTTCATATGAAAATAACAGAGACTTTTCTCTGGCTCCACTTCCACAGAGACATCAAGACTTTTTGGCATGGATAGCTCAGTACAATGAGCTATCTGTGCTTCTAGGACCACCTCAGAGCAGGTACTCTGCTGGACTTGCTGGTGGGTAAGCTTTCAGTTATAACTGAACTATGAAATGAAAAATAATAGATAAACATTGGAGTCTGCTATAAATACAGTTTACTGGTAACACAGAACATTATACAGGCAGAACATGGTTGTTACACTCACATGAACCATAGTATCCTAATTTTAACTTTGAAGTTGAAAGAAAACACTAAATATTTGCTTCACAATGGCAAATCACACTTTGGCAGGACATGAATTATTTTTTCCTAGGCCAATTTCTTATTTTTTATGATATTCACAAGTATCTTCCTGTTCTTATGGAGCTGAGCAAACACACCATACACTCTGTAATGTTGCCAACAACTACTACTCCCTTTTACTGTTTGAAGATAGAGGAGAATATATTAACACCATCTTGGCAAAGGAGGGAGTCTTCAGCAACCACACCAGAAACCTCTCCATCCCTAGACACACATGCCCACAGACTAGAAATGCCTTTCCCCCCTTACATTATATAATCATTAATAGCAATCATTTAATTGATTTATTATAATGACAAGCAACGCTGACATCCAACCCATCAGGGACCTGCACAAGCAATTAAAAATACAATCCTGCAAAAAGCATCATGAAACTGATACTCTAAAATGAAATAATGTATCAAACTTTCACTTTGAATTCTTATGAACCTATAAATATATAGTGAAGTATATTAAGTTTTTTTCTCCCAAATGTAGATTCCTAGCACAGAAACATGTTGAAAAATAATGTATATAGTGAAAAACAAGGGACACAGGCTTCACTTCAGAGGTCTGAATAACCCATTGCAAAATAAATTATGCAAAAATATCTCACAGGCTAACAATAAGAAATTCTTTGCTCTTAGGGATGACATTTCCCCAAGATTTAGGATGCATGTTCTCACTTTAGTTTTTTTTCAGAACCAGTGAGAATTGTATGGTAATTGCTGATTCTGCAATAAGAGTGCTAGCAATATTGTTAACTGACTTTACCTCCCAGTTTCAGTTGGTAATACAGTAATTTTTCCACCTCCAGGATTATATTACCTGCCAACACAACCCCAAATGGCTTGGAAAAGAAGGGAATTTTATTGCACTGCTTTAGGCCATGTCTACATTGGGTAGTTGTACCACTTTAACCATGGTTAGCTTACATTAAGGTAGCTGGTGTGTACATCAGACTGGTTTTCAAAGTGATTTAGTACCTCAGGCTACACTAAGCAGCCCTCCTTAGAGCAGACATTAATCCATGTTGCAGGAAGACTGTTCCCTGTGGAGTTCATATGGCTCTAGCTGTTCTGCTGCCACAAGTCCTTTACTTAGTAACCCTGTGCTAAGCTGCCTTGATATTTCTGTGTCTCCAGTGTGTTGATGCTGCCTTTGCTAGATGCATTTTCTGTTTATTTTATCAGTAGCCCTACAGATATCAACACATCAAGCTTATCTATCTGCTCTAGGACACATGCACCCCTCTGGGTCCCTTCATGGATCTGTGCTTAGTTCTCAGACCCAACTACTCTTGCCAAAGACACTTACTCAGCCTCACCACAGGAAGATATCCTGCAGTATAGATGTTTTCAGGGAATTGCTAGAGCAGAAAGGCAAAAGGCTGACCAAAGTTTCACTCAAGGCTGAGTTAAAGCACAGGACTCTGGTAAAAGTGCTGTAAAACTAGAGGCCATGATGGAAACACAAGCAGAGCTCCTAGACATGAGGTGACAATTGTATTTTTGCACCCAGGCTATAGACAAAGCCAAAAAAAACCAACACGGCGCCTGCACTGTGATAAACACCCACAGTGGAAGTAGCAGGCTCTGAGGACTCACTGAGGGTGCCCAGCACCCCATGCACAGATGAGGTCTGACCTGGAAGAGAATTATAGGGTGGCTGAGACTATGCAGATGAGATAGGGGCAGAGAGAGCCCAGGAACGGCAGCAACAATGAAAAATAACCTCAACAGCCATCCTATCACCATGGCTGGGATTTGCCAGTAAGTATAACGTGCTGTATTGTTACACAAGGGCCCTCAGGGTTTTCAAAAGGCTGGGGTTTTTTTATTAGGAGCTCAATTGAAGGAGATAGCCCCCTTTCCATCTGTCTGTTCAGCCCTCTCACAGACCTTTGTCCTTTAGTACATGACATTCACAGCTTTCCTGGGTCATGAGGAAACTCCTGGGTCATTCCTCCCAAATCCTATCCCCACATCAAAAATTGATACTTTAAATTTCTGATATAGGATACATTTTTGTGTTCATATTTAGGGCTTCATTCTCTTCACACAACACAATCCTATGTCTCAAAGGGAGTGCAGCTGTGTGGAAGCCAGAGGGATGGGCAGGACTCAGCCCTTGCACTGCATCACCCTCAGTCCAAGCAGCTGGTGGTGAAGCCTCTGCTCTGCACAGCAACAGGGGAGTGAGTGGCATTGGGAGCAGCAACATATTCTGCCTTGGAGGGTGCTGGTTTGGGACAGGAGGGGCAAGAAAGGAAAACTTTCCTGCACTCTACCATGCAGCAGAGTGAGAGTACAGAGAGGACATGCACTGCATCAAATCTTGTCCTGAGCCCAAACACCTCACCATGGCCTCTGGTCAGATGAGAAATGCAGTCCCCATGAGATGCTTCTCCTACTATCCTTGAGATTTTCAGAACTGGAAGAGCTTTTCAAGCTGAGGGTTTGCTTCTTTGCCACAGTAAACGTTCACTGTGTCTTAATGCTTGAGCTGTGTACCATCCATTCTCTTTCTCTCCCATTTGGGACAAACAGGTCAAGTGTAACATGGGATTTCTTGCACTCATAACTCAAGTAAAGCACTGCTAAGTCTGCTGACAGTCAGCAGCTACATCCAGGAGGAACTGCTTCTATTTTCACTAAAATCAACTATAGAATGTCTTCTGCAAGTTCCTGTGTAAAGCTTGGGAATGAGGGGACCCTGCAAGCTTGCAAGTGCAGTCTTGGGGGAATCCACTTTTGCTGAGGTGAATGCAGGATCAGGAACCACAATTTATGATTTTATGGCTGAGAAACAGAACGGACTTTCAGAGTTCAGACAAGGAAATGGCCTGCAAAGACAGGTGAGCTATCAATAGCCCTTGATTCAAACTCTTAAATTCAGACTGCTTCGGTATTCAAATTTCAGAAAGAAAGAACAGCTCTTGCTTCTCACTTCTATTCTATTTCAAGAGAAAAGACTCTTTTCCTTTCCAAATACAAAAAAAGATAGTAAATTTTATTTGTTTCTACCTTTTGTACGAATAAAGAAGGGCTATAGTTTCTAGGAAACTGAAAATAATATATTACCATGCTGTCTTTGTACTTGTCTTTTATGTTGCAAGTTCTTTCCTTTACTCTTGAATTGGCTATGAGCAAAGGGAGTGAGGAGAGCTGCAAATATAATCTTGAGACCTCTATATGCAAAAGTATGAATCATGAGTGGTTCCTGGCTTATTTGCCTGTCTACAAGCATCTGGTGCCAGCTACCTATGCAGAGTAGCCTGCTGGGCTCCACACAACTATTCCTGAAGGCTGTAGCTCTGCCTGAGATCCTTCACTACACCTTCTTTATGACCCCCATTCTTAACACCCAAATGTTTCAAACTGCACTGGGTGTTTTCCTTTGTTCAGGATACCTAAATCAAGCTTGCTGCAGCTACTTCCTATATTTTTAATTTCCAAGCCACAGTATAGGTAAATATGCAACACAGACTCATATTTAACATTGTACACGTGAAAAACTTGTTCTGAACAGAGTCACAAAGTACAGCTAAACATAGATCCCCTTACTCCAAGAGACTCCCACTTCTGCTGTGCATTGTGGTCCACGTTGTGAGGCAGCAGAAAAAAAAAAAATCAGGGTCTGACTGCACATCTTTAATATTGTCTTTGTGGGCATAAGAAAAGGAGAAGCACTGATTTCACATAAGAAATCAATTAAGCATTGAGCCAGCTTGTGTCATTTTATTAAATGTGTTCCACATCTATCAATTCCAAACCACAGAACTGCTCCAACTAGGTATAAAGTTCTGCAACCAAACATGGATCCCACTGAAATCAAGTGATAAGACTGCCACTAGACTTCAGCAAGCATGGGCCCTGCTCTAGAGGGATTGTTAAGACTGCAGTTTTTATCTTGTTTTCCTAGGGGAATGAACTTTATGCAATCTTGTTTTGTGTATAAAGCATATCAGTCTACCCCAGTAACTTCGTACCTACTGGAAAATTTCAAGAGACAGCCCAAAGACATCAAGTTTCTATGAATTCAGTAAAAATAAGAAAATGGGTAGCAGAGAAAGACCCTATCAGTGCTCAGTGAAGGCCACGTGGCAAGACAGCTGACAAATCTTTTCATCTCAGATAAGATAATTCACACAGAAGGCAAATGTGGAACACCAGACTTTAGTCCTGCAACCCCTGGAGCAGCTCAGTTTTGTTGCTTTTTTAAGAGTGTAAGCTCAAGATTCAGGATTAAAATCATTCAAGGTTTGGGGTACTTTTTGTGTGGTTTTTATTTCATCAGAAGACACAGCATGCCAGTGGTTGCACAAGTGAGCAGAGGTAGCAAGAGTAAGCAGTGATCAAACACCATTCCTTCTATGACACCATCAGACTCTCAAATATCCTACCTGCAGAAATAAGAGGAAAGTAATTTGATAGAACACCTTGATGAGAAGGGTATTGCAAAAGCTGAACTATCCTCTCTTTATCTCCTCTCTGATTCTCGTGGAGTCACAATTTGTTACATTAAACCCTTCTCATATTTGCATCTCAGGGATTTTCCCTGGTACGTCAAGAAGAACTTCCTTCTTAAATATTGTTTTGTGGATATTTTTTAGAGAAACACAGGCAGTTTCAGCTGTATTCCAGTGATAAAGACATTCCTAGAGGAAGACTTGCCAACTTATAGCCATGACAGTAGGTTTCCTGCAGGTTTTTTTTTAAGACTGAGATAAGTATGGGGCTTGTCTTTGTCTCCTCGGGCCAAACTTGCATACTGAGAATGAATCTTTGTTAGTGTGCCTAATCCAATAAATATAAGAAATATCCCTGCAGATTGGGAAGAGTGGCTCTCCTATATAGCTTACTTTTTTTTTTTTTTTTTAAAAGTCTTTTGGCTGATTTGATGTTACCACAGACCAGGCCCTGCCCCGGGGGAGCATAACGAGCTGACAGGAGCTGTGGCACAAAAGGCTGGATTTTGCTCCTCCACCCAAGACAAAGTACCTCAGGGGTTGCATAGCCCTGGACTACCTCTGTGGAACTGTGGTGTTGGAGATGCTTGTGTAGGAAAAAGGCTTATTCTAGAAATCAGCTCAAGATGGGCTCTGAACAGTTCACAGTCATTGATCAACAACAAATGTTTTTCCCTTTGTCTGTCAGCCATGAAGTAGGATTTTGCAGGAAGGTGACAATGTATTTCTGGAACTGCTCCAGTACCTCCCCCTGTCCCATGTTCAGAGGCCAGGTATGAGCCCTGCTTCTTGCATGAACCATAGGATTTGTCTGCTGTAACTACAGCTCCTTGCTTACAACTGGAGCTCTCTGTCCTTGGCAGGATCAAGAACTCTGGTCTCACATGTATAAATGTGTGATGAATGCCAATATGTTAAAGACTCAAAGGTAAAGTTGGCTCCAGAACTGCATTGCACTCTGTTAACTGCTTGTGAACACAGAAGGCTCTAAGCTCCTCTCAATGATTTCACATGAAATTTTTGCATCATGTGCTCAGGGACAATTTGGCAATGTGTAAATTGTGGTTGCAAGATGCCTTTTTACTTCATTCACTTGAGTAATTTTTTTTTTATTAGTTTTCAGACCTTTGCCATTATTTCATCATGAAGCATTTTACATAGAAACACAGCCACAATTCTGGGCCTTTGAATTTGCATTACCCCAATTAAAAATACAAAAACCAAAACCCCAGAAAAAACAATGAATAAAAAACTCTTGCTTTGGGCTTCACTCATGGTAGATTTGGACTATCTTCACAGAACACAAAGCCAGGTTCTGCTTTTCCTGTTGAAACACATGGGATTTGTTCTTGCACAACTAATACAATGTTTAACTGGGGGCTTGCTGATTAGCTTGCACAAGTGAGCACAAAATCTTTTGCATCACTCCAGACTATATTTTGTTTAATTCAATGTTTTATTGGCACATAGTAGAATAGGTAAAATGAATTTGTGAATTCTAGATAGAATAACAGTTATTTTACTTATGAAATTCCATCATTTTCAGGGTGTGCCCCCAGAAAAGTTGAGGGATTTTAGTATAAAATCAGCCTTCAAGTCAGGCAACTGTTTGTAAGGGAAAGAGCCAAATATCATTCAGGAAACCCAAAATATGTATAAGAGTGCAATTCAGACTGAAATAAAATCTTTCACTTGTCATGAGAAGGGGAAAAATCTAAACAGTGCTAAATACAGCCACTGTAAAGAAGGTTAACATTTTACCAGAGTATATTTTCTGCTCAGGTACTGTATGGCAGCTTGTTCACTCTCTTTGCCTTGTACTATTTCTTGTGGGCGCTGCCCTGAGAGCTTGTAACATTCAACAACAGACTTAGCAGACAGTTTTCATATGGCAAGTGCTACTTTCAAAGCAATCATTGCTGCTTTTAACTTGCAACTGGTGTCTACAAAGAGCCAGAGACTTCATTTGGAAGAGCAGGGGAATAATGTTATGGATATATAAACAATATATGAGTATCTTACATCTCTGTGCATGCAAGAAATTTCTATTAGAATGGAAGTGAGAAGTGATCACCTTCAGCATGGCCATTCATATCCCTATACATTTCCTAATTAATTGATTCTACTAAACCTTAGAAATTAGACCTTTAGCTTAAGAAATAAAACATTATTCAGCCCAAATATTTATTACATAGAGTATATATTAAGCACTGATTTATAAGTCTCAAGAAGACAATGCTCCAAAATATTCTCTCCAAAACAGAATGGCTTTAGAAGCTATAACTGTGCTGACAGAAGTTAATTTTTTGATTTAAAGGGAGTGTTTCCATCTTAGCATCTAAATTCACTTCAGTCTTGCCTGATTTACAAGCAGCTGCTGACTGAGAGTTATACATAAGTAAGCATGGGCTGAAACTGAAACAAATTTTTAAACTTGGATTGTTTGATAGTTAAATGGCAGTAACATGGCCCACACCAAAATGGACTCTGCAACTGAAAATTTTGGTGCTGATAAGCTCTAGGGTTGGTTTTTTTCCAAAATACCTTTTCAACAGTTATTTCTAAAACGTGCCTGATAAAAAAACCCAGAACGTATTTTGTTATAATGTAGTTATTTAAAAATCTTCTTACTAAGGACTTCTTTGGTTTTCTCAGCCTCTCAGGCAGGAATTTTCACTTAACACTTGCTTGAACTTTTACAGCTTACATAAAACACCACCAAAAGAGGAAAATGCACAATTGTCCCAGCTGCACAAGTGTAAAGCAAGAGTAGGGATGCTAACTGCAGTAGATGAAGATAGGCGTTTTTAAGTACGTTAGAGGAAATGTTGTGCCTGATAAGCTTTGACTTTACCTTTGAATTCATTAAGGGACCAAGTATGGCTCATAGAGGCTTAAGTGGTCAAAAGCGAGGCAGGGGGAGACTGCCAGAAGGGAAGTGCCTTATTCCTGCAAGGAGCATGCTTTCCCCTGGGACCCTGAGAAGGAAAATGCTTTCTCTACACTCACTATCATGGGAGAGATTACTTTAATCCTTTAGAGTTTGAGAATGGAAGGGGAAGAGAAGGGCTCTGTGTGCCTTCTCTCCAGCTGAGTGCTCAATAATAGACCTCAGCTAAGATAAAAAGTTTGAGTCAGCTTTATTGAAAATCATTTAGTTCCCAAGTACCAACACATCAACTTTACAAGGCAGGCTTCAGCTGGTACCTTATATGTTGAAGGTATCATGCTGTCTTTTAACTATTAAAGCTAATCACATCTTTTAATGAATTCTTCCATTATTTTAATCTGTTCTAGGGAGATGGACTCATTTTTATGTACTTTGTATTTATAGTTCCTCTTCCTGCTCTGGATTACTCCAGACTTGTGAAGTGAGCAGAATCACTAGTACCAGTCAACAAGACTGGTACAAGTGCTAGCTGCTGCAAACACTCCTCTCTAACATTTGCAAAGCTGTACAGATAAAAGAGCAAATCTAGTCCTGGTTACTAGGCTAAGTATCTCGCTGAAGGACCTGGTCCACTACCATGAACCTGGTCCACTGAGGCTGCAGCAAAATCTAAGTTACAGACAGCACCAGTCTCAGCACCTTTAGAGATGGACAATTATAGTTAACACAAGGAAACTGGTGTTTTTCAGCTTTTCTGAAAGGCTGAATCCACCATGTCTGTGTTTCTTAAGCAAGTTGGAATCACTTCTCAAGAAGAGCTGTAGGCATGTCACAGCTCTGCTCTTCAATAAGCATTCTTGTTCTTAACCTAAAGTCACTTGCAGCTGTTTTGATGGCCAAATTCAAGTAGATTAACTTACCTCCTTAAAGCCACATACAAAAAGTCTCCTGGCTCATGAATGTTCCTTCCAACAGGGTTGCATTAGCAAGAAAATACAGAGCAGCTATAGATATTTTTATTTGCTGAATCAGATTTAATAAAACCTAACCAAGAGTCCACTCTGTATCATGGACATTGACTAGGCATTCAGTACTATGACTTTTGATTTTTACACTGCACAGATCATCCTGAGAGGAGAGAATTCAGCTGGGGTAGAGGCACATCCCAAACCCAGAGCTGGGTTCTTTCATAAGTATCCTTCCATGCTCTGCACAAACTTTCTCATAAGGAGAGCAGCACATGCGAGGGCACTGTCCTGGCTCAGTCCTTTGGAAAAGCTGCTTGCTGCATCACACCTTGCTAATGCTCAGGGGACTGTGTGCCACCAGCCTTTAACCTCCTGCCAAGTGCTTTTGGCTCAAAAAAGAGAGCAACAAGGAAAGGAAGGGAGTCTTTGGGCCACAAATGCCAGGAGTTGGTGTCTGCACCCAGCCCTGCAGCACTGAGCCACCGCCCAGTCTGAATTCACAAATGCAACTATTTTCCCCCGAGGTAAATTGCATTGACTACATCCTTGTTAGGGAGGTATCTCGCCCTGCCTAAAGCCATAGCTCAAAGAAGGTTTTTCCCATTGCAAAATCTAGGATTAAAAGCAGATACTGCTATGTTTCTACCTTCACAAATCAAGATGATTAGTCATTAGATGGCTTGTTTCACTACCAAATAAGATAAGATAGTAACAAGAAAACATTAACATGGGTAAGACTTTGATTACTTGCCAATTAATTTAACTGGTTAAGCTGTGTGCAGAAACCATGGAAAACTGACAGTGCAGTTTTAACTGACAGTGCAGGTAATACAATGCAGATGTATATGCTGGCAGACAAATTGAAGACATTAGACCTTGATAAAGGTCATGGCTTGCTAATTTCAGTCTTCATGGGGGTAGTAAACAAACAGAGCTCCATCTGCTGAAAATTCACTTCCTAGGAGCAAAATCACAAATTCCAGGTGATCACAGGGGAAATATTAATCTGCTACTGGACATCTAACAGTGTTAAAATGCCATGATCATTTTGGTGATCCTTTTTACAGTGCTTTAACACAACATCTGAGTTTGCCTGTTAGACTTCAACACTGGAAAACTTATGCCAAGAAAGAAATAAGGCAGAGCTATTTCTTAGCAAGCCAAAGGAAGAGTTACTTAAAGGGGGAAGATGAACATGTTGAATGGGAAAATTCAACATGTTCAAAATTCAACTTCTAAAAAAGTCCAAGGAAAAGCTAAACTGTTCCTGACACTAGCAAAAACCCCATCATATACATTTCTAGTTCTATAAGCAAGAAACTGTAATTACATGCGCTGTCAAAGCATGAAAATTCTTTTTTTTCATAATAATAGAAACAATAATTCCTATACAAATAGAGTCATCACTAGACTCCACGTTCCTTCCTTCTAGTTGCCATTCTGAACATCAAGGCCTGCTGATGCACTGCTTGTCCCTATTGTCTGCACAGGGTATTGTTTCTCAGACAGACAATGTCCTCCTGTATGGCTTTGGTGAGAGCTGTTTTTAAAATGCTGCCCTTCATCTTAAAAAAAGAGTGTGCAAAAGCTGTAGCAAAGCCAACTGCTGAAGAGAGAAGGGGGAAACAAAAGTTAGGTAAGAAAGATGGAAGTCCTGAAGACTCTTAGTTAAGTTGTAAAACACAGAAGGGTAGATTCCTTTCTGCTGAATTACTGAGGCAAGCTTTAATGCTTAAAGTAACATTCTCTAAATCCATGTGACAGAAGGAATCCACATTAAGGCATTTGACTTGGAACATTCCTAAACACTGGGGTGCTCTCTCTCTCCTAGACCAACCAGAGGATACACCAACATCTATCCCAGTTGTTTACCAACAGCAAGGAGCTAGAGTGCCACACATCTTTCAGGATGCACAAATTTTCTGCTGGTTAAACAGCAAAGTAGAGGAATTCCTCAGCAAGAAAGTGCTCCATTTGCCCAAGGAATTGACTTGGAAGATAGTGATGCTATCTCCAAAGCTATCAGGCGCTCGTGTCCTAGTAGACAAACTGCAAATACACAAACAGAGCATGTTCCATCCCTGAGTAGCCAATGCTGGTCAGCAGAAGGCAGGAATCCAAGACACGATCAGATGTTGTCTAGACTTTCTTGGTGCATTCTCCACCCCTTGCACAAGCCACAGGGACACCAGCCCAAGTTACCTGTAAGGATATAACTCAAGCACTCAGCATGCCAAAGGAGGAGAATAAAGTAGGAAAATATAAAGTCAGGTAAGCAGAATTGCCTCTCAGTTACAGAGTTTGTGCTTTACGACAGGTTTGCTGTGGTATGTCCAAGTGCAGCAGACCAACAGAATAACCTCAACTTCGTAAATTGCTCAAAATAAGACAGCCCTTGATACTGAATCAGTCGGTCTAATAAGAGATGTTGCTGCTCTGCACAAACCTTGCTTTGTTTCAAAATAATAATAATTGTCAATCTCTTCATATTTCCTTGGGGCAATTTTGTCTCCTTCATTAAGGAATAGAGAGAACAATCAAAACACAACTGATCAAAACTCTGATTTTTACAAGGGTTTTGAATGCAAGGAGGCAAATCAAGAGTAACACTCTTCCATTTTGTCCTAAAGTACTGACTGCTACACCCTCTATGAAAATGACTAGGAGTATATGATTTATGTAGCTTCACTGGTTAACAAAAAGAGGTTATCTTCTCAATCTTTTTCACTTCTGGGCTCTTCATTTTTTAATGTTTTCAGAGTAATTAGTCAGCTGACAATGATTGCAGGAGAGGTCAATCTTCTTCATCCTACCCTCAAGTTCTATAACAATTTGTAACAATGCTACTGTTTTTTATAGTTTTTGCTGCTAAGCAACAAATGCCTTCTATTATAGTAAGTCACCTGTACAAGCAATTTACATATCAGACTTTTGCTTTCCATTTCCAGTTTCTTCTCAACTTCTTCCTCTCCTGTGGGCCTATTCTCACAGTGTACTTTATGAGCTGGAAGCCTGATATTTGAACCAATTTTACTGATGTAGATGAATTGGAACAATGACATCACCCTCCTCCTCAAAGTGTTTAATGGCCTTTAATTTTTCCCCTGTGTTCACATTTCCTTTAAAAACAGACTCAAAAAATGAATGCAAGAATTAAGGTTTTTTCTTTAAGTGTATTCTTCAACTTCATTTTCAATCTGTTTTAGAGAATGTGTTTGCCAGCTGTTCTTTTATTGTTTTCATGCCTCTCTATATCCAACTTTCTAGTTAAATACTTACAATTTGGCCTAAATTCTGCTCCCTAATGTGCATGATCGGAAGTCACAAACATATCCAAGAGCTGGAATTGGCTCTAGCTATTCACCCACAGCCTGTCATATTTTCAGTATTTTTTTTACTATAACTGTTTCATTTTTCTTAAATGATCTAAGCTATTTTACTGAGGCAGCTTTTAACAGACAAGTGTGTATAACTAACAGCACCTTCACTGAATTTAAAATTACCCAGATATTATGTTTTAAAACTTAGTGCAAAGCAGGTTATTTTAACACAATACTCTTGACAGCTGAACAGTTCTACTCACAAAATGGTGCAATTTTAAATATCACTTCAGTTAGGAAGCCAGGTCACATGAGTTATAGATTAAAATTGGTTAGAAACCTTATATGATACAATACTTATTTGCCAAGTATTATAGCATATAGACAGTATTATTAAATTCCCTTTCTCTTACAGCTTTGTAATATACTTCCAGGCATTCCTAGCACCTCACTGTATATAAGCAGATGGAAATCTTTTAGACAACCATGGAGTTAGCTTGCCTCTATATAACATAAGATACAGTTGCTATTTCATGAAATGCAGAATTTTGAATCTTAATAGGAAAGTATTTTTACTTAAACATGAGAGGCAACATTTATACACTTTGCCATTGTTTTACCATTTATTTTAGAAGTTGACAACAATTAATTCAGAAAACAGAGCATTTTAAGTATTCACACACTAAACCAGAGGTTAAAGGAGAAGACAGTCCTAAAGAAACATTTCTTAGTTCAGATGATTTATATATGCAATTAAAAACTTACCATAGGCTTTCAGCAAAGCCTACCATGTTCTACCAGCACTAAGCTTTTACTTAGGCTTTGTTCCACATCTAGTTATAGCAAGCACCTGCTGCTTCAGAGCAAGGTTGAACTTCCAGTGCCTGTAAGTTCAGGCCTTTGCAGTAAGTTTTAGACATGAAGTGGCTGTAAGGACTTAAGAATGAGTCAGTCACAGTGAGTTACTGCTGCTGTCACAACCATCCATCACTGTGTCTAAAGATTCCCATAGCTGGCTGCGAAACTTGTGGATACCTTGTAACATGAATGCTATTGCAGCTGTACTCAGTTATATCAACAGATGTTTTAGCAGAGACAGGATGCTGAAAGAAAATATCCCAGCTGGCTTAACTTCAACATGCAGAAAAATACTTGGACTCCTTAGAAATACTTAGATGATAACATGACATTTGACACATCCACAATGGACATTACAACGCAACAGAAGGGAATGGGTTGATTTGACATTATTTCTTTCAGATAACAGGTGCTGTGGGCAGAGGAGAAGCAGTGGATGTCATGCCCTGACTTTAGTAAGGATTTTGAAATGGTTTGAAAATCATATCCAGAGAGCAGCTGTCAGCTGCTCTCTGTCAGGAGAGAAGGGTATCTCAAAGAAGAGTTCTGCACTGGCTCTGATACCACTCATTCTCTATGGATGTTGGATGGTCAAAGTTAACTTGAATTCTAGACAAGAAAAAAAAGTAAACCCACAGATACAAGTCAGTAGGTAGAGAGTATTTTTCTTAAAAAAAAAAAAATTAACAATATAGGCTTGTGCACATAGCTTATCCACAAAGCAGGATCAGGGAATTGCAGCCAATTGCAAGCACAAATTCCATAAAATGGTCACTTTGCTCTATTATATCTGTCACAGGGTAAGGTTTACTTCCACTGTGGCCACCAGATTATAAGAATGATCACCTAGAATGGGGGAAAGAAATGGTTCTAGGTTTTCAGACAATATTTACACCCCATCCCAAATAGTCAGAAGTTTTCCTTTACACCCTATCCCAAAGGGTCAAAAGTTTACCCCTTCACCTTTTCAGAATTTTCAATGGCAATTTTTTTCTGTTCATAGTGTATACCTGTTCAACTCTCAATTGATCTAAAGAAATAATTTTGTGTTATTATAATTGTATTTTTAAAGTGACAACTGTTTAAAGTCACACCTCAAGACTTTATCTGATTCTCACCAAATTTCTACATAATAATAAAACCCCCTATCCTTCTCTGCCAGAGAACCAGCTGCCTCATTCTTCTTCTGCAGGGATAAAACTAACATGCTGCCCTTGGCTTCAGTGACTGCAAGACTGTTTCTAGAGATTGTTTCTTAAACTAGATCGTATTACAGTTGACTTCAGTCCTTATTTTGTCAGATGCTAAAATAACCCATGAATTTGGTCTTTTAAGATGCTAAGCAAATCCATGAATTTGGGTTTTTTTTTAAAGTGGGCACTGATTCCCTTTTTAACAGAATTATGGCAATAGCAAGAGATAATAATAATGATCTGCTTGACAACCACATGGGAAGAGGAAAATGAAACTGTTCCTCCCTCCCCATCTCTCCAGAAAGCAGGTAAGGAAGAGACTGTCAACATACTTGTGACACCAAGGATCATATACTCGCTAATAATATTTTTTCCTTTAATAACTAATCATAATTAGTTATTTAGGATGTTAGTTTTTCTTTAATAATGCCTTACACCTTCATTCACTCTACCATAGCAAACCTGCCCTGTCTGGCTGCACTGGATGTTGTAGAAACTCACTACAAGGACTCATTTGTCCTCCAAATGTGTAATGCAACAATCAGCACTATTAAACACACTTGTGATAGAATCTCTTCTGAGAACTGTTATGTATAACACACAGATTTTTTCAATCTATAAGAATGAGTTTAATAAAAAAGTTATTAGAAAAAAAAGGCTGAATAATTGCTTGTTCTAGAAATAGCACACTTATTCCAAATGTTCTGTTTACATCCTGTTTACCTCAAATTCCACAACAATGCTTTGTTTGCATCAGTCTGGTTTGTATTTCTGAACATTTGCCACTATCTGCAGGTAACTATTTTGGTTACATTAAAAGATACCAAGCCCACATTAGCCAGCTTTTCAAACACAATTTCAATCCTTTGAGTTGTTAAATTTTTTGCAATGCTTTACCAGGATTTAAAAAGGAAGTAGAAGAGAAACTGCACTATTAAAGATGTTGTCAATGAAAACTTTATGGGTGCCATGAGAGTATTTTAAAAGTACACAGCCACCTGGACATTCTTCTGACTTACTGATAATTTCCTTCCTAGGACAAAGGAGCTCATCCACAGTAAAATTACTTTTCTGACCGTCCCTATAGGCAACTTTAGCAGGTCAAAACAACATCTTAGAATGCTGCCACGAGCCATGACTTGTAGCCTAGTGTAGGGTTTAGTAAAAGAGCTAATTAGGAAATCTGTCTTTTGCAACATTGGTTTCCATTCTCAAAAGGCTGTTTTCCATCATGGAATAAATGAGACAGCTACAGCCCAGTCCAGGAATATTCTATGCTTTTCAATAAGAATGCCCTGGCCAACATTCTAACACTGCTGCAGGAATTGATCCCTGTTCCTAAGCTTTTCAAGAACATTTGAACATTATCTATCAATGCAGTTCTTGCTTCTAAACTAGTTACAGAAACTCTCACAATTGTTCTTGAAGGAAGTGAAAGAAAACTGTACTAGAAATGCACTCAGACTTGGCCTTGAAGAGATGTAAATTGGTCTCAGCTTTGACTGATATGAGCTTCAAACTACAGATCATCCTGAGGATTTATTTAGAAGTAAATTTTTACCCTTTTTTTTTATAAAACCAAGCCAAGTAACAAAGGGAACCATATTAGAGGCTACTTACACCTGTGACAGTCAAGACAAAAGGAGTTCAAACACACCCTTGGGCTCTCCCAGCTACGATGTACTGGTCAAAAACTACCACACACAACCACATCATCCTACCCATGGTACTGGTGCTGCCCTTCTGGGTCTGTCCAGGATAGAATAAAGCTTTCCCTGCTCAGCAGTGCAAGTTGAGCACAATGCAGGCATTGGCAGGGACTCATCCAGCCTGTGCAGAAGTCCAGCAGCAAGGGAAGTCCTCAAGATACAAAAAAAGCCCTGCCTCACTCTGAACTTTCTTTGTTCCCAGCCATGGCCCAAGGTACCAAGGCCTGTCCCTACTACAAGCAGCAGAAGGACTCACAGCCAGCCCTCAGGAATGGGGGAAGCAGGGACAGCAACAGTCACAAGTGGGCCTGGCAACCCCATTCCTGCCTCCTTTACTGCCCAGCCCTGGCTCTACCTTGCAGACACCACAGAAAAAAGGGAGCCAACCCTGTCAGGGTCCAGAGCACTCACTAATATCACCCTACTGAGAAAGGACAGCTGGCCCCACACCAGCTTTCCAGGAAAGTCAGTTTAAAACTACCCTTACAAAAACATGAACTGAGACTGTTCTGTATGACCATCCTACAGCTGGCTATTAAATACACAGCTAGGTAGTCACAAATTAAACCAGAGCATATGACTCCTGCTGGATAAACGACAATAATTTTAGTGACATACATATATATTTTCAGTGGAAGTTGACAACAAGGATGTGTTGAATTACTAGGATTTAATGGATTTTCATAGGAATCTAGTCAGTTTCGAAATATGTTCTCAGATTTTACTATAGAGACAGTTCAACCTTGACAGATCCCAAGATAATAATCTTTTAAGGGCATTATGTACTTAGCTGACACAAATAGCACATTTTAATTGCAGTTAATAAGAGTCAGATTTTGTTTTGAATTCCATGATGTCAAACCTGGCATGCTCCTGTAAGGAGTCTGTACAAAGAGCACAATAGTTTTTTTTTCCTGTAACTCATCTAGACTTTTTTTGCTTATGTCAGTTTGACCTTGAAGAGAACATGGTGTCCTTTGAGGTCCTTTTTTAAGGAAAAAGTCACACTCAGGGCCAACAATTCCTTCCCTTAAGAGACCTTTGTATCTTTAGCTGATGAAAGCTGCTGGTCTACCACCTAGAGGCAGTATCCTTCATCCTCTTTGTTTACAAAAAATACAGCTACAACTGAGCTCTGATTCCAGAAGTATTCACCACCAGTACAGGAACCTTTTGTACCAGCACTGAGTCTGCTGAGATAGGGTGTTAAACATGCAGCAGACCTGTGCAAGCTTATACAAGGTCTGATCTCTTCGTTATTTAGACAGGATAAGAAACAAGGCTCCTGCAAGTAACTAGACAATGTGAATAACCCAACTGACTGCAGTAAGCATATTTTTATATATATCACATTATTGAAGTGTCTGTGAATTTGGGCTATTACCCTATCGACTGTAACTATGTCAATTAATTTATGACATTCGCCTGCCTGTAACATCTGGTTTTTTTACTGATATCACAAGCTGTCCTTCAGATTCCATCAGCCTGTAATAGTTTTGCAGCTAGCTGTAAATATGCCAGCAGCCTTACTAGGATTTCACTAGATAGTTCAGCGGAATTAAGCAAACAAGGCCGATAACAACAGAGATTTTCCGACCATTACTGTTCTAATGAATTGGGATTGACTACAAGGAGGCCTTTAGAAAATCCACAAGACTAAGTTTTCCTACATACAGTGCCAGTCAAGTGCTTGTGGACAATAATTTCTTTGCCTGATCCATAAAGCGTACTTACAAAATTCATCAAGCTCAATAGAGATGTACATTTAAGATGGATTTATACCTCCAAATAATCCTGCTGGCAGCTACTTTGTCACAGAGTGTAAGGCAAAAAGGGACTGTTAAGAAGCATAGTCTGGTCTCCAACATAACACAGGCCAGTGAACCTCACCCAATAATTTATGCTTCAAGACTATAATTTGCTTTTGAATTATAGCATCTCTTTTATAAAGATATTCACTCATACACTAAATGGAGGTGAAATTATTACATGTCTAGGTAAGCTGTTCCAGTGATGAATAACCCTTACTGATAAGAGACTGCCTTATCTCTGGTCTGAATTTACATAGCCTCACTTTTCACAATTAGATTCCTCTGTCTTTTCCAGCTGAAAATAAGAGCTCTCTATAATTTTTCCCTACAAAGACACTTGACCACAGTTAAGTAGCATCTTAACCTTTACTTGGAGAAGCTAATGGACCAAGCAGACATCTTTCAGTACACAGCATGTCCTTATAGCCTAATTAATTTTGTAGTTCTCTGCATTTACTCTCATTTTTAATGCATCCTTTCTGAAACTCCATACCAAAAGGGGCTACATTATTTCTACACCACCAAAATTCTTTCTTACTTTTGTATTTAGTGAGCAAACCCTCAGAATCCTGTGTCCTCATGAAACCATGAAAAATTACTTACAGAGAAGCTTTATAACAGAGTAATTGAAAACACATAGACAAAATATGCCTATAGAAATCTTAGAACATAATTCCCACTGACAAGATGAAAACACCTGATGGAATATAAGTTTAACACTGGACAGGACTCAGGATTCAGTTTGTTATCAAAAAAAAATTTATTGTAACTACCATTAAGTTAACAGAAGCAAGACCAACTTCAAGTATTTTTAGAACATCCAATTTTATCTAAACTTCATATTTGGGTGTGTCATTTTTAGCTTTATTCTGCATTTTAGGTCTGAGAACCTTAGAAAAGTTCCCTTAAAAACAAAACCACTAACTTTTGTCATTTTTTATCCACTCTTACAAAGTCAGTTTTGAGAGGAAAGAAGCTGTTTGCCAGTAAAGTCTGTATTGTTGGAAAATAAATAAATATAATCAAGTAATTAGTTCTACTTGATGTTGTTCAGAAGTGGCATACAGTTAAATAAGCCCTAAAACTTGTGAAAGCTTATGCGTGGGAAAAGGCACTCCAAAGAGCACCCACTAACCCATTCCTTTGCCTGAGCCAGGATTTCTTCTGTTTCTATGTCAAATTGTCTCCCAGGCAACTGAAGAAAGCAGTACCTTCTCAACTCCCCACAGATTTGTGTACCCTACTTTCCATTTTTTCTTCTCTCTGGTACTGTTGGGGAGCTCAGTGATTTCTCTTCAGCTGTTTATACAGTGTGTGCTGTACTTGCAGTTATTTATATACACACATATATGTGGATGTATTCCAGCTGAGCTGGCTTTTACTGTTTTAAATGGGGAGGATTGGCTATGCAGAAAGCTTTCCTCTGGCCTGAGCATCAGTTCACTGCCTAGGCCAAGCCAGTTATTACACACAGCAACACTGCATGAGGCTCAGGGACCATTGAAAATCAATTGCATGCATAAACCATTTCATAGAAGTAGGGAGACAAATCAACTCAAATTTATAAAATATTTATTTTGACTGATTAATAACTATTTGAGACTTAGCTCTTTTTCACCGTTTGTAACTTAGACTTCAGGATCCAAGGTGACTGCATTGCATTTGAGGAAAAGACCAAAACAACTAGCACT
Organism: Haemorhous mexicanus; assembly: GCF_027477595.1. Classification (NCBI taxonomy): domain Eukaryota; kingdom Metazoa; phylum Chordata; class Aves; order Passeriformes; family Fringillidae; genus Haemorhous; species Haemorhous mexicanus. The sequence goes on along the minus strand of NC_082350.1, from coordinate 10,452,579 downwards.
AGAGAATCACTGAAGACAAAGACATTTTACAGATGTGACACTCTGAATACCTTGGCTATCTGGATTCCTATTATGCACAGAACAACTCCATCTTTTTAACTGCTTTACAGTCTTCATATAATATTACATGCCAGAGGCATGGCCACCCAAGATGGTTACTGCTCTTATTGATAAGGCAATTACTACAGCAAATGGGGTTGGGGGATTTCTGTTATAAAACTGAAACAATATGAGATCAAGATCCAGGGCAACTAAGTTCAAGGCTGTCATTAAAAATCTGGATGACTTAATTACTAGCATTTCCAGTTAGAAGCTAGACACTCTATGAAGATGGTATGTTTAATGAAACTAATGCCTCAGGCACCAGAGCTGGCAAGGAACTTCTTCATATTTAATGCATTGCACAACTATCCCAGTTTTTGGGTTTCTGCTTTGGGAGATATGGGGCAAAGACCTGCTCTAGTAGGTTCCTCTGCTTTTCTCAAATACAGTTTCAGCAGTGCTGAAACTGTGATGGACTTGTGACAGACGTGAGGCTGTGATGGACCAGAACAAAAGAGACCTGACACTCCTTCCCTGCTGAGCAGTCCCTCTCAACTCTGGGTGTAGAAACGTAAGCATAAAAGTTACCCTGAAGGCCAGCACAGCACTGGGAACTGTGGTAACAGCTAAATCATTAGCTGTTAGAGATCTCCTTTCCACTTTTTTTCTGCTATACTGTTAATTTGTCCCCTGTAATTTTGAGCTTCATTGACACATTTCTTGGTCTCTTATTTATTCATGCACAAAAAGAAATAAAGTAATGTAGCCATACAAACTGCAAAATTAGGAACTTCCACACGTTTTCAAATAAAAAGGCCAAACTCATCAGTACAATCTTGTTCTTGTGACTGGAAGAGACCTCTACCTGTTAGCAAGAGCAAATTTGCTCCTTGGTTGCTTCCTCCAAAATTTCTGGAAAGTTTCTTTTTAACAAAAGAGCTTGCCTCATTAATATGTACAGGGAGAAGCTATACAGAAGCAACCAGAAGGAGAATTATGCTAAGATGGAAAAAATTAAGTCACTTCTAGGATTTTCTGCTATAAATAATTAAGGCTTTACCTTAAAGTAATGCTTCCTCCAGATGCAATGGGGAAACCACCAGAAATCTGACTCATTACTGTGAGTTATAAATCACAGATTAAGTCTTGATGAAAGGAGCCATGGAACAGCCCACACAGCTGAGAGATATTTGATGGTATAAACAGCCATAACATTAGTAATTCCCTTCAACTTGATCCTCTGAATAAGATCACCACTTTCCTGAATTACCATGTTATACTCACATTGTTAAATAATGAAGGTTTCATTAGAATCATAGAATTATTTTGGTTGGAAAAAATCTTAGCATCATCCAGTCTAACTGTTAACATAGGACTGCTAATTTCACCACTAAACCACATCCCAAAGTGCCACAGCTACATGTCTTAAATACCTCCAGGGATAGGGACTCCACCACGTCCCTGGGCAGCCTATTCTAGGGCTTAACAACCCTTCCCAAAAAGAAAGTTTTCCTAATACCCAATCTAAACCTCCCCTGGTGCAATCTGAGGCCATTTCCTGTTGCTCTACCACTTGTTAAGGGGCAGAAGAGACCAACCCCATCTCACCTCTTTGGTAGACAGCTCCATAGTTTTCTTCTATCCTCCATTTCTCCAGATCCCTCAGCTGCTCCTCATCATACTTATGCTCCAGAACTTTCCCCTGCTCCCTCACCTTTCTCTGGACATTCTCCCTCAAACACAGATATGCTACCTTCAACTTACCTGTAGCAAACCTGGTTCTATTTGAGACTTGCAGTTTCAGAACTTATTTCTATTAATAATAAATAATTTTAATGTTTCAGAGACTCTCTTATTCAGAACGTTCCTTAGAGTAAGTTTGTTCTTCAACACTTTTTTCCTTTTCAAGAACAGTATTTTTATTTTTTTTCCCCACATGTGATGTATGTTAAATGGACACACCTCAGCTGAAAACTGATAGCTTTAAAATCTTTTGCCCTCTGAACTGAGTATGGAAGGATCTAAGGAAAAATAAGCCAGAAACAACAAGAAATATACAAAATAATCCCCAATTCTGTGTCCTTCTGACAAGTACAGACAGTAATGATAAAAATGGTTTCCCTAGGAGACCTCATTGTCACTGATATTCCAAGCAAAAGACATTAAGATGTTTATTACATATGCCCCTCAGTGAATACTAAATCCAAAGCATAGATACATGTAATACTGGCTTTTAGATAGGAAGACATCTTGAAAGGTCTCTGACTCACCTTTACTCTCAGCTTTCCAGGTACTTTAAGACAAGTCTCCTTTGTTCTGGAAATAATTACTTGGTTCTCAAGCCATAACTGCTGCTCTCATGTAAAAGAGGAAAGAAAAATGTCTTAGTAATGAAGAGGAGATTTTTAGCTTACCACATTTAAGAGAAGAACACCTGTGATAGTCTTCTAAACTACTCTGCAAAACTTTCCTAGCCCTCCTCACCTCCAAGGCACCAATATCTACTGCAGCCCCAGGCACTCCCAGGGCTCCTTTTGTGCAGGGCCTGGGTCATGGGAACACTCCCAGAACAGCTGAACCTCATCACCCTTAACAAACCTAACTCCAGGGCCCTTAAGTGGACACAGGTGCTGAGGTTGGCACACACAGCTGGGTGTGGTTAATTTAAGTGGCAAGCTGTGGGTACACTTAAAGAAATATTGCACATGATACAAAGCTTTTTACTTCATCACAGACAAAGCTGACTTTGACACTGATACATTCAGTTATACTTGAGAGACTTTTATCTGGCAGAACATTTCACAGGTGTAACGTTTTACACTGTAATTCAGCAGGATTGCATGACTCTCTGATAATTAGTGAGAGGTCTTTTAGCAGGCCCAAACAAGGACCCAGGAAACTCATACCTTCCCAGAAACTTCTTGTTCATCTCCTAAGGATTATATACCGGAGTGAGGAGTGGCTGATCATCAACAGAAACACCTCACAACTGCCATTACAAGGTTTCCACAGAGCCAAATTAGAGATACAAAATTAAAGTTAATTTCATTAGATTTTGCTGCTCAGAAAAAAATCATATGGGAAAAAGTACTGGATTAAGAAGAGGCAAATCATAAAAATAACACTATTTGCACTTTCCAGGCATACTATGGATATTCATATAGTCATATTCAGAAGTTAAGAAATCATTGTAATATGCATGTTGGTGTTTCTAGTAGGTACTGGTCAAACTATTAGGAGTGTTAAGAGAAGGATACTACAAGTTATTACTTCTATAGCATAAAACTCTTTGTCACGTTCCAGTATGATTGTGCAAGAAATTGACTGAGGTACCTGTTGAAAAACAACAACCTGTGTCAAGGAAAAGGGGAAAAAAACCCCAAATCTGTCTAAAAGGTATGCAAGCAGCTAAGGACTGTTCTAGCAAACCTCTGTAGGTCCATATTGCCCAATAACCTCATTCTTTCAATGACAGCCCCTGTCACCCTGCAGGGCCTTTGGCATGGGCAGAGCATATAGTGAGAAATCAATCCTGGACTTAGGAGGATAGAAACACACTCGTCCTCATTTCAGCATGGGCCACCTCTGACTTGTTCCACCTCAGGTTTGTGATGAAGCAATCCAGACCAGTTTAGTTTCTGCCACCTGCTGAAGGCTCAATATTATAGAGTCAGCATTTGCAGGAAGAGGTAATAGCCTTTATTAGAAGAACAAGGGGAAAAAAGAAAGCTGGAAAAAGCAGAGTAAATGGCAGGCACTCAACCTGTCAGCCCATGGCAGACCGTGCAGAACACAATGTCATACATGAAGACAGGCTGAGTGCCTGGAAATATATCTTTTTCCAAGAATATCAATCTAATAAAAATGATTAATTCTGCCCACAGATCTTGCCTGTCTTATTCTCTTAGGCTGTCATGGTTTCAGAAAAGATCCTGCAAACATCTGGGAGTCACTGCTGGCAGGGACGGGTGAGTTCCAGCAATGCTGTTCCCTGCCAGGCCACCCTCTCATTTCCCAGCCAAAAATAAAAAGATGTGCTCCCTGGAAGAGTACTCTGAAGGGAGGTTGGCCATCATGTCCCCCACAATTAAAGAGCAGGCTTGTAAAAAGTATGCTCTGGGATTATAAAAAAACAACCTTGCTACATCTATGTCTCTAGTTCAAAGATGCCAATCCTGCCTCCCTTTGCTGGAATAAGGCTGATTTAGACCACAAGATACAGATTGTTACAGAAAAATTGCCAGCTTTAGGATAAAGGGACAACAAAATATTGCTTTTAAAGAGGCAGGTAGACCTTTCAGAGAAATTAATCAACCTTTCCCATTCACCCCTGACCTTTTACAGTATGTGAAATGTCAGTCAATTAAAGAAAACAAAAACTTAAAAGGCAAAATAAAAAAACAAAACCCCAACTTTTTTTTTTTTTTTTTAACTAAACACCACAGCTGGATTTACTAAAATTATAGTTGAGACCACTGGAAAATTGCTAGGGTGATAAAACAGCTTGTATCATACCCACCACTTTCATTCCGCTCTGTGGTTTAAAAATGCATCTGATTTACTGTCTAGCTTTTCTTGTCTGAAAAACGTAGCTATACAATCCTTAGTGGTTAAAACTATGGCTGAGTCATTCTGCTTTGCCACAGCTGACTTATCCTTCAGAAAGCTCCCACCACACTGTCTGGAGAGTGATTGGACATGCTTTGGCTTCTGCACAAGCATCCCATGGAAGGAGACCATGTATATTCCCAAAGCTTTAAACTGTACAGGGAGTTCTCTGGAAGCTAGAGGCGAGAAAGGACTAAAAAATGTGTGCAAGGAGTGTCTAAACACAGTAATGGGGAATGCAGAAAATATTCAAGAGTTGTTAGACTCTTCCCATCAGACAGTGATCTGGACAACAGGCTGCTTCCTGCACACCTCAGCTCCTCAGTTGCAGGCTCTCATTGACAGAGGATTCACTGGCTTATTGTTCATATGGGAAGGAAGAATAGACACAAGAGAGCAAGACTGGGAGAAACCAGAAGCTAAGACAAGGTCAAAGGAGATGAAAAGGGTTGGAGAAAGGTGGGGAGTCAGAAAGTCTGCCAAATAAACCCCCTATAAGAACACTTTTAATTGTGTTCTACTTCTGCTCACCAATACTGCCTGGTCATCCCACGCAAATCCAGTAGACCCTGTTACTTCCTGTTTGTGTCAACACAAGAGAGAAAAGTGCCACTGTTGTGGGAAATATGTCCCAATAGACTCACCGGGTTTTCATTGTGTTTGCCAAACAAGAATGAAGACCCTGCTTTTCTCCCATGAGCAGGAATTTCTCCCTTCTCCAGCAATTTTTACCAGTCTGCCTCAAAATTCAGCATCCCCCTCATGAACTTCTTGGCACTAATTGGTTTATTATGGGAGAAGATGCTAAACAGGTGGTGATAGTCAGACAAAAGAAAGCAACCAAATCAAACTAAATATTTATTTAAAACACCCCTGTGCTTTGGCTTTCACATCCCCAGAGTAATCATAGCAGATCTTACTGATAGTAGAAGTTCAGATATGATACAGTCTTAAATAATCAGAGACAAAAAAATTCAGCAGGCTGTGTTCTCAGCTCATAAAAACACTACATTAAATGTAACATATTTACTACAGCCCTCAAGGGTACATGGTAAAAAGCTATATTTTTTTACTGTGCAAGACTTATCCCAAGTCTATTTTGTTTCACTTGGGAGTGTGGGTTTCACTGGATTTAAGTGACTTCCTTCTGATCTGTGCTCAGTGAAAGAGGGAGTTAGATCCTGTGCAAAAGAGCAAGTCAGGTTTATTTATTTAGTAGCATGTTCTCACTGCATATTGGGATCTTAGAGTGCACACAGGTATACACTTTGTGGCTGGGTAAAGCTACTCTCAGCAGGTGGATGTAGCTGATTCCAGGGGCTCCTGGAAGGTAAAATTCATGTAGCACAGGAAAGGAAAGAAGCCCAGGACTCTGTGCTGGCACAGCAGTGTAGCAGCACTAACAGTCAGGGTTTAAATGCAATTTAAACACAGCATCTTGTCCTGTTTAAATGCAATTTAAACACAGCATCTTGTCCTGGGTTAAAATTGTCCAGAAGTGACTTGGAGAAATTTTTCACTTCATGAATGCCTCTTGAACAATACAGATGACAGAAATTATAGCCAAAAAGAACTGCTCCAAAATGCTGATAATGCCTTAAACATCTGACATCTCCAAATACAAAGCCCAACCTTTATCACAGCATAACTCTGCAGATCCTTTGCTAGCATGAAAATCAGAAGATTAAGAAAATTTTTTTCCTTAGTAAACTTTTACCAAAAATTAATCACCAGTATTTTCATTTCATTTCACCAGAACCCGTGGTTACGTTGGATACTTTGTGGCTAACTCTGGTAAATGCTGCAGTTCTAATAGCAGGTTCCATAACCAGCACTCACAATACTGAAAGACTTTTCCCAAATATTTTTCTAACAGCACCTTTTTTATCCTGAAGTGCACAGGTGACAGCAACACTTTGCTTTTAGCTCCATGATGTAAGTGTTGGTCAAGGGCTGATAGGAAAAGTGCCAGGTAACCAATCTTGCCAGGGAGGGGCTTCTGTGTTATGCTCGGATTTTTCCCCTGGATTTTGAAAACTCTCAGAGTATGCAAGTTGAAACATGAAAATGTCATATTATTTAAAAAAACCCCAACAAAATAGAGTTGTTTTCTATTCTAGATGTGTATTAGGCTGTCAGATATGAGCCCATAAGATGTAATAGCGGCACTACATACAGTCTGTTATTACAACCTAAAGATTGTATTGTCATGACAATATGAAGGCAGCATATTTGGTTAGACACAAAATGTTAATGCTACCATTTCCTGATTTTTGAGTGCATAACAAATGCATTGAAATTTTCTTAATGCAGAATTTTTAGTTAGCATCTTTTTATGCCTTAGTATTCTATGAATGTGAAGTTATTCCAGCATAACCCTGATAATATTTTAGATTCTTTGAATTTGTAAATAATCAGGCTTACGTAGGTAAGGAAAAGACTAGCTCCTCACTTTTTCTATTCCCTCATGTACTTTTCAAAATACTTTATTAACAGCACATGTAAGAATAGGCATTTATAATAGAAAAAACCCAGCCTCGATAAAAGATAAGTGTAGCACAAGAAGAAACATTCAGTTAGTCCCTAAGGAACTGAATAGTTTAATCTACAATAAAGATTTTCCAGGAAAAACCTAAGTCTATTTTTTAGTTGCAGTTCATATTCAGTTTTGTTCCTGTGAGCCAGGTGGTACAAAAAGATGCAAAAATCAGATTTTTCAGATAAGCCACAAAACAATAGGGCTCTGGCAGATGGATTATCACAAACCCAGGAAAAAGACTACTCAGAAAAAAAGACTCAGAACTAAACTGCTGATTATTTTTGAGATAGGATGCCAGGGTAATACTGGTATTCAACTAACCTCTGGAGCTGAGGAATCCATCTATACCCTGGGATGGTACAATGAAAAGCAAACTGTGGAAGGCATCCGAGGCAGGCCTCAGTTGCTGCAGAGTTTGCTTGGACCAGATTTCAGTTCTGTACCCATCATCTTTATGCAGCTTCTATGACAATTTGACTGTGATATCAAATCCATCCCAACATTTAATCTGTGGGAACTTAGTGCATCCTAAAGCTTAAGCAAATAGGTGCAATGCCACCATTTCTCAGAAACTGAGAATTTAGCTTTGTAGCTCCACTTTTGCCGAGCAGGTTTAAAAAAACTGCAAAGGGGGAGTATAAGCAAATGCAGTTCTTCACCATCCTTACACAAACACATACCCATCACAATTATATATGTTTATATAAATATATACACAACTTTTTTTATGAGTCTGACATAATTTAAGAAAACTTCAGTTTCTGAAGCAAGTCACTACTCAGCCATCCATAAATAGCAATGACCAGACTAAACTGCCTGGAAAAGCCTCCAGATCAGCAAACCATCTCCTATCCTCAGATTTTTTGGTCATTCTTGGATTGCTGGGGATTTAGGCACAGGTTCTGTTTCACCAACTAAAATTTCTGATGGTTAGGCTACATATTGCTAAGGACAGAAAAGTAAATAAGAAAATGTCACCCATATTGTTAACTGTGACAAAATTTCAGTAACATCATAACCAAAAATAAAAACTTAACACATACCTCACTTTCATAATTTTCATTTGTATTTTTGATATTCCTGAGTCATTTAATAGGTGGTAGACTTAAAGTGATCTGGAAGATTTTGAGGAAGTAAACTCTTCTGTGACCCACACAGTAAATGTCACTGCACATACTTTTTCTCTCTCTTTTTTTTTTTAATGTGCTATGTTCATCTTTAACAGAAAAATAATCGATCTCAAAGACTATTTATCCACTTTGTAAAGGCACACAAAATTGATCACTATTTTAAAATCATTATGTAGCTTTGTATTTTTCTTAAAATGCATCTTCATTGAGTAATAATATCTGCCTTACAACCTTAATTATTTTACTGTAAATATAAAATGCATTTTATATAAAAATATAATTGTAATTACAGCCTTGTGGTTTCTGTAAAACTCAATGACTTTAAGGAAAGGGATTAGTAGATTAAGTTTTATATTGATTTTTTTTTAAATTACACTATTAAACTTTTTTCTTTTTTTCCTGAGGACACATATAGTTCACCCAACTTGCCTTAGTTTATATCCATACATGTCCTCACATTTTTTCTGTTGCATAAAAAATGAATATATATATTTATCTCCCTTAAAGCCTACAAAGATAAGAAATTATTTTTGACTGATTCTTGAACTTAAGAGTATTGGTTAGAGGGATGCAATACTTGATTACTGTTATATATTAGATGTTAAAAATTCATTAAAAGATACAGAAATAGTTATGCAATAGAGCATGAAGTTTCTTCACCTTTTTCCTAATTAACTAGCAGCTTCTAAAATGAAGTAGAAAATTAAACATGAGCCACGTCTTAGCTCAAAATTAAATTTTTAAATGATTTTTAAAATTTAAATTGCAGTATCCTAAGACTGCTCCTAGTCATTCAGAGGAGAGTTTCCATTAGATCCAGTGCTGTATGAAAATTTTAAACCACAGTAGCATAGGTAAAAGGAAATAATTTGGTGACTGAATTTGTGTTTAAAACAGATTCATTCATTATTCTTTTTAATTGGAGATGAAAGTACTCTGCTTTATAGGAATCAAATTTTGAAATCTCTGCTCTCAGGAAATTCATGAACTACTCTCCCTTTTTTAATCCCTTAGTATGTTGAGAGGAAAGAGAGAAGGGAGATGAAATAACAAGTCTGAAAATAGGATATAATGGAAAAAATACCCTTATGATAAGGGAAGAATAAAAAGAAGGAGAACGCTACTAGTCAGGGCTATCTTTCGCTGCAGGGACATAAAACCCCCTAACTGAAAGAGAGAACATGAAGAGAGGTTGATGTTCACAAAGAAAAGGCCTTGTATCACATATCTTGTACTCCCTGAAACAGCGCCTTCAAGGGGTACTTTCAGAGAAGACATTGGTTGGCCACAGACTTCACTCAAGGTGAGGTTTTCCAGTTTCTCCAAGAACACTGGGAAATCTTTCCCAATAAGTACATAGCCAAGTTCTACATAAATTTGCTTAAGGCATAATTAACTCTTTCCAGAGAAAAATATTACAAAATTCAATGTAAAATAACTGCTTGACATGAATCTCCAATCCAAATTCCACCCAAAAAAAAAAAAAAAATAATGACAATGGATTCTTCCTTTCCGAAGATGCTCACCAGATCCCGAGTAGCTCCTTACATGCTTGCAGTGCTCCCCAGAGAGTAGAACTCAGTGGCTTTGTCCACAACCTAGAGATAAGAGATGAGAACAATATCTAGTCACATCTTAAGTCTCCATGAAATCAGGAAAGCCCACAATCTTACTGTCATTTCCATTTTGAAGCGTCAGCCCGTGTTACTACTGAGAAAGGTGCAGGGGTGTTTTGTCAGCACAGAATTCCCATGACTCAAGCACAGACTGTCCAGTAACCAGGTATGGACAAAGTGAAAACCAACAGGACAGCAACACTGGGTTGGTTTTGAGTGTTTGTTTGCGTTTGAAACATTTCAGGAAGAATGAAAAATCATTTATTTTGGCAAGTTTAAATGAAAGTTGTCCAGGTGCTGAATGAAAAAGTAGAATGCCATCTTATTATATCTTTTTGACTAATAAAATTGGACAAAACATTCTTCTAAATATTGTATTGTAATCTGACAGCAAGTATAAAGGAAGTGAAAGAGTTTTGATTTCAAACAATAGAATTTAAGCGAGCTCAAGTTTAAATGCCTTGCTGTTAATATTTGAAACTACTCAACTCCAAGTACTTTTAGCAGATGGAACTCTTTATTTAATAGCAAAACCCAACATGATTAATCTTGGATTTAAATGCTATTTAACTCCAAAGTGTTCAAAATGCTGAAGTCAAATATTGTAACCATAGCTAATCTCAAAACAAATGAGAACATTGCAGTATGGTTCAAGCCAAGGAGGGAAGCTGAATGTTAAACAACATCTGGGAGCAGAACAGTCATTTAAAGAAGATTTTCTAAAGGAGAATAGCTAGGCAAGATAAACAAATACATTATCCTATAACAGAATAACTGAGTTCTATGCAGTACCTGGTGTGTCAAATACTGTGATGGGAAAGAGACAAAATCCCCTTCAGAGCTGTGATCTACAGTCAAATACAAATGTTGAAATGAGAATTAATATTTCTTTCAAGTTCTTGGTGTTGTCTTAGTGCATCATGGGTTACATAAACTGCAGTACTCTCTCTAAAAGTGTCTAATAGCAGAATAAAGGATTGTCAGCTACACAGTTTTGGATATTTTTTTTCCCTCTTGTGCAACCTGGATGGAAATTGATGTGTTTCCTTTTTCTCCTGATGGAAAAAGTTATTGCTACAAAATACCAATAAACTCTACTGAAATAGAAATACTGCTCAGAAAATCATTATTTTAGTCAATCACCAAAAAATTTTCATTTAAAATTGAAGCATCATACCTGCTGGGCAGGAGACCAGGCAGACTGAGAAAAATGTGCACATGCCATAATTTTTCATGAATTTCTCAAGCAAAGTTTGAGCTGTTATTTGAGGTCCAAGGACTTCTTATTCATTTGGAAAGTATCAGGTAAACATCAGTTCCAATGAATCAATAAAATTAATCCCAGAATAGGGAGCAAATCAAAAAGACCAAAAAGGATCAAGGCCCTTAAATCAAAGTATTTTAGATTTAAAAAAAAGTACACATATTCATATTAATACCTTGCCATTCATGGAGTGAAGAGCATTGTTATTAAGACGGTGCATGCTGTTGTTATGACTATCATTGGCAGAAACATTCAGGCTTTTCCATTTAATTTTTTTTTTTTTTTTACTGTACCAGATGGAATGCAGGTGTCACTGTCTAGTTCTTTTTTCTCTCATATCTTGACAGTATCTTCAGATATCATGAATGTAAAAAATACTGTTATCAGGAGGAAATGGGACTGAATGTAACTAGTTTCTTGTCCTCCCACCTCCAAGAAGGAAATTTCTATGGAAAGAAAAGTAGGGGGTTGATACATAATGAGAAAGGTGACAGAAGTCAAGGGAAGATAAAGTAGAGGAAAGATAAGCAGGGGAGAACAAGTGAAAAAAACAGGGATTGATTAACAAAAGTTTTTTCACTAGACAGCTGTCAGATTTGAATACAATACTGATTGTGAAGTTCCACTAGAGATTAGAACCCTTGTGGACAGCTTCCTTCATCCTGAACCATTGACTATCCTTTGTACTGGGCCACTGGAAACTCAGAGCTGCACCTGCACTAGGCTCAATGCTCCATCTCACCACAAAACACTCCCTGTGTGCTGCTTCCAAATCCCCGTGGGATGTTGGACAAAAATCCTGTGAATGTCTTCAGTAGAATAGCTGAGAAAATCACATCCATTCCTTCAAAACAGTATGGAGTTTGGAAAGATTTTCTTATAGGAGGGGCCAAAAACTTAGAAATGTGGCTTTTTCTCCATTATTGACAAGGAATTCTAGGAAAAAAAGGGACTGTTTTTGAAGAACAATAATGAATTTTCCTGCTGTCTACATGAAAGGATCTTGGGAATTTCACAGGAATAAAATTGACCTGAACACAGCCTAGGCTGACAGAGGGAATCCAAGCTCCCAGAAATTTTTCCCTCCCTTAGCTGATGGCTCCAATGGTAGTGAGACTGCAGAGTACTCAGGATCTTCATTTCCCTGTAAGATATTCACAGGAAAAGAACTTCTTGGTTTCATTTTCTCTCTTCAGGCAAAGTATTCCTGAGGGGAAAATATTTTCTTTCCTGCAAAACCATATTTTTTGCATGGAAAAATAGGTTATTTCACCCAAAAAGGCATTTCATTTCAGAGAATTTCCATGACAGAAGAGACCCATATGATTTTATCATCTGATAAAATTGATTTCACAGTAAATTATTTTAAAATATTTGCTGGGAACAGATTATTAGCTCTTGAGAAATCACTCGACTGCTTTTCTATTCAGATCTTCAAAATTTACATTTTTAATAAATCTAACCTCTTCCAAAGGAATAACTCTTAAAAATAAGTCTCCTCTTTTTTCCAAGTTACTGTTCTTTCCCATCTCTAATGCTTCTTCCAATACCCCAGTGCATAGGGATAGTCAAAAAATCCTCAAGTTCATGTGGTGAAAAGCTCTCAGAGTCTTAAAATGCAGAGATGTTTTGATTGTCCCTTGTGATTCCTGGGAAAGGTTCAAGTCATCAGCTGGCAGATTCAGTTACTGAGCACACAGAGTCAGTGAAATCTCACATCTCGGGCATGACACAAGAACTGGGAAGGACAAAGTAATTTAAGATTAGATGGGACCTCCACTCTTCAGAGGTTCACACGGCACAAGGAGCAGCATAACCACATAAACCCCTTGTGCCCTCCTCACATCATGTGCTGAATCAAGTTCAAGATGCTTTTAACTTTATTAACTCTGCCTTCTTGCTCCATCTTACCAAATTGATCCTTTAATCTCCATGTGCCAAACCAAAGGCTTTGTTCTCACATAGCATATCCCTTCTCAAAACCTGGCTGGAACTTCAGGGGCCCAGACAATTTTTTGAGACTCTCTGGTGTTTACTGCAGTGATTTGACCAGCACATTCAAGAACTACAAGGCCATAACCATTAACACCTAAAACAAGCTCTGTGTCAGTGTTGGTTTGGGCCATTATTATTCTTTCATTCTCTCTTAGATCTGTTCTTGAAGAGGAAAAAGATGAACAGAGGAAGTCCAGTGCTGCCTTGTAAGAATTCTGGTAGAGAGGTGTGAGTTGAATTCCTGATAACTAGGAACTCTCATACCCATAATGAACTTCAAGGTACTTAGAAGGCTTAGCTAACAATGCCTTTAAATATCAGCTTCATACAAACCATCAATTAACAGATCTCTGGATAAATGTGTACCTGGAAAATTTTAACAACTCTTACATGATACATTTTGAAGCTGAAATTTGCTTTGTGGAGGAAACTTCATTCTCTAAGGTAAGGGGCATTGCAGGCCCTGCACAGGTACTGCAGTCAGGATCAATTCAGCGTGTTCAAGTCAAAAATAATTGCTCACACATTGTGCTCAGGAATGATTTGAGATAGTCACACAATAAATGGGGTGACCATGAATGTAGATCATTGGAATGTGATGCCAAGTGACTGTTGCTAGTTCTGGGACAATTTATGATACACTAAATCTGTCTCAGACCCAGAGGCCTGTAAACTCCCTGTAATGCTGGTTTCTGCATGGCTTTTTGCAGTAGCACAGTGGGTGATGAGCATTTGCTCATGTTTACAGCAGGACCTTCACCTGTATTCTCATTCACATACACTTGGGGTAAATCTACAGCATTCAACCTCGTATTCAAATACAGAGTTTTCCAGACTTAAGAACCAATGGGTATGTAAAATGTAAATAAAACCAGTAGTATTTTTCTTTGTTATACACTTCACTCCTTTTGAACTTGAATTGTACTTTCGGTATTCCAAATTTTTTTTTCTTGCCATGAAACATAATTTTTTTGTTATAATTTTTGGAGATACTGTGTGTATATTGCACTTTAATTATAGTTTTAAGGTACTTGTTAACTACAATGAGCATGGTGCTAAGCTGAAGGGCTGCCTTGGTTGGGTCCAAAATTTTTCCTAGTAATTTTCTCCTTATTCTCAGCTTTCTAAGCTTTAAGGCTCCAGATTGTTTGATTCCCATTTGGAGTTTTAGCCCATCGTGAACTTGACACAGTTGCTAAGATACATATCAGTCTGCACCATGTTGATACAATATTATTTAAACACTTTAAAGGGCAGCCTAACAGTTCTCTATAAACACAAAACTCCACCATAAACTGTTCTCTTCAGAAGCAAGCAGCCTGACACAAGAATTAAATCCAGGGTATTTCAGAGATTACCGTGGAAGCGTTCGTGAGCATCTGCCCACCACGACCATAGTTGTGGTCCAGCTTCAAGGAGCACACAGGTCCTTTGGCCAGTGCCTGCAGCAGCCACCAAGCCTCAGCTCCTGTCCCTGTGCCAGGCTCCTCTGCTGCTGCTGCTGTCGTAGGTGTGCAGGGAGTTCGATTTGATGGTGGCAGCCCAGGGCCAATGGCTGTTTCTAGGCCTACCTCAGTGACCTAAATCAATCCCAAGATCAATCTGACCAGGAGCCCTGCTCATGACCAAAGGCCTTGCCACACTACATAATGTTGAAATTAAAAAAATAATAAAAAAATATAAGTTTACCCCTTTACAAAGAAGGGCCAGCGAGTCACAGTTGGCAGAAAATACAGGCCAAAGTCATGAGGCCTCTCCGGTAACTGATGTTTGTATTCCACGGTACTTTGTTAGCTTGGACAACAACTGTCAGGAAAAAGGGTTAAAGACACTCTCGCATGATGCTAAGAAGTCTTCCCTGACTCCCCAAGGGTCCCTTTCCCAGAGCTAACCCTCGATTTCGATGTTTTCTCCGTGTTCTTTGGTGCTCGGCCTGTGAGCCGCGTGTCCCCTGAGGCGGCCAAGGCCGTTCCCTCAGGGCGGGCCCGTGAGGGAGCGTCTGACAGCGGCCTGCGCACAGCCAGTCACCGCGGCAGCGCCTCTGCCACAGCTCCATCCTCACCGCTGAGGCACAACCTGACACCTCCCGCGGCCGTTTCCAACCCTCTGAAGAGAGTGAGCAACATCTTATGCAAAATATCCCTCTCTGGGAGCCAAGACCCAGAGATAATGTCTCATGCTGTGTGTTAACACCATTGCCCCTGTGCAATCACCCCCTGCACCATGTTTGCACTGGCAACAATGGACCAAGTTTTCAAAACCAAGAAAAACTTTCCCAAAACTCTTTGTTGTTTTTAGAATTAAAAGATTTGTATCCACACTATACCTTAACTCCACAGTATCACAGTCTTGAGTACAGTTTCACATGGGCCATGCCCCCAGTATGTGTGATGGAGGGGCTAAAAACACCCAAAAATTCTTTCCCACTTAGTTAATCCCTACTGGATTTATTTTTTTTACTAATTATTCTGAATATCCTTGGGTCAGCCTTAAACTTTAACAGTATCTTTGGCTGTTTTCCTGTACTCCATTAAGTACAACAGTAGTAAATATTTATCTTCTCCCTTCTAGTTTTACTTCCTCCACTAAAGTATATTCAGTCTGTTCATTATTTCACATTTTTTGGGTCAGGCTACAAGCTTCTCAGTATCATGTCTTCTCTCTTCTGTGGTGGTTCAAATGGCTGCATCAGCTTTTCTTCTACCTGATTTTGTCCTTTTCTAAATATTCCTGTTAATCAATTCAACTATTAAGTTTCCAATGATATGATGAGTAAAAGCCAGAATGGGAGAGGTGCAGGTAACAATTCAAATCACCTCACCAGCAAAGTCCAAAGCAACAGAGTTTTCTCTTGAAGAAAAATAATTTCTACCTTTCAGAACAGGCCATGACACATGGTGGTTTTTTTTCTGCCTCAGTTTTTTTAGTCACATCATTTTGTGTGGTCGCAGAGACAACCATTTCTCGTGAATCTGAGGGCTTGGTTTAGGGTTTTCTTGCTATTCATGTTGTCCTTTGGCACTATGCCCACAGCCAGCTCTTCTGAAAGACCACACTGTGGCCACTGTCCTGGTGTTTATGTGTCAATGTCATGCTCTGCTGCTTCAAATTCCTATCAGATTTTCTTGTTTTGTGGATAATGAGAGACATGCCACTTGCAAAATTAATATTAGGGCACTCCAACATTCCAAAATTTCTTCATCTTTTTAAACAAAACAAGAATTTTAACATCTTTTTCTATTAAAATAAAAGTTTCTAGAAAAAAAGGCTTCCATTTTAAATTTTCTAATCAACTGTACTTCCTGTTCCTGTTTATTTTCCTGATATGTCCTATCATTTATAAAATACAAAAAAGTTTGTTCCTCTTTGTCCTGTGCAAATGGAAAGCAATCCAAATAATGTTTTCCCCAAAGCCAGGCCTGAGTGTTGCGGTAATATGAGATCACAATTTGCCATGCTACTGCTAATCCTGCCAGACCAGACAGATGTGAACATCCTTCCCTGCATGGCCACCAGAGAGTACCAGCCTGAAAGTCACCTTCAAGCACATGGTGAGTGCTCTGGGCCACCAGAGGTCCAAGAGATGGAGTTGATTCCCTACACTCTCCACATGCTGAGCAGAAGAAGAGAGAACAGAAAGTATTCTCTAGTCCTACTCTGATCCCATGAAATTTGGAAATTCAGAAAACTGAAGGCTTGTGAAGACACAAGATATTCCAGTTAGCACAGATATTCTAGGATCTGTGTCACACTAATTCACATTTGTGAGTAAATATTTTCACCAATTTTAAAAGAAAAATAAACCAAAGCGTGGTTTTAAGATTGAATCCTAGGACTGACTGTTTTAAGATCCATGCTTGGACGAATACTGCACTAAGCATACCTTTTTCACTCTAAATTCAGAACTTTTAAGTGTCCCCATATGTTCTTTGGCAACAGTGACAGTCTCTAGTTAGGACTTATGAGGAGGGCTATAATGTAAGAAAAATCAATATTGTTATTTTAAAGTGTTCAGCCATGTAAGAACAATCAATGGTTGAAAAGACCAGGAACAATCGATTTCAATGAGCAGTTCATACTGGGTAACAAGGCAGCACAGATATAGATAAAGATTGACTGATAGGAAGGAATATTTAAAGCATTATTTAGATACACTAGAGCTTAATGCCCCTCAGAAGAGTTTTTAAAAGAAGTCACCATCTTAAAGTTTCATATTCCATTGCAGAATTACATCCATCAAATAGCACTTGACAACTGTGACATTGAAAACTATTTTCTTTTAAAACAATAATAATTTGTTAAGCTAAAGCATATACTGTTCTTTGAATTCTGTGGGAGCATGTAATGTCATTTCTTGAGCACTGTAGAGGAAAGTTACTCACATGTCGAAGTAAATAAGTGCTAAAATCTATGGCAAAGTAAATGACATCTTAGATTGGGATTCCAAGCTGGAGCTGTCATAACATAGTATGAGACTTTCTTGATGTGAAGGCCCTGAATACCAAGCTGGCACATGACCCTGTTTTCCTGTTCTTCTACAGGAGCACTTGGAACCAGGTACCCATTTTGGTTTTAAGGTGTACATACATACATGAATAGGTGTGTGAAATGCCCATTCCTTGTCACAGAAGAGGTTTCAAAGGTTTGTGGGAGAGCCTCAGGAGAATAAAAACAAGACTTACAACCCCAAAACCCAGCACAAAAGACCCATAGCAAACAAGCTAATAACAGGATTGTGGAGAGCATCTGTAAGGTGTGCAGTGTAGAAAATGGGACTAAATTAAAAAATGGAGGTTGAGATCTCCAGCATTTTAAAATGTTCTCTGAAATAGGGGGGATAAGTTGACACCAATCTTTCATTAAGGCTTTCATTTACCTTTGACAGTATCAGACAGCCACTAACAGTCTACCCAATGACAAACCAAAGGTGTATAAAACATTTTTGGTCCAGAGTAAAACTAAGAGTGTATTTGTCTATGCTAGAACAGCAGTAAATGTACCATGAATTATTCTCCTTGGCTGTATAATCTAGTGCTCTTCAGTCAAGATGAAGTTTGAAGGACAGAGAACACTTTGCCACAAGCAAAAATCCAAAGTCAGCATTTTCTCCTATTTCCTATTAATTTGTCATGGAAACAGTATAAAACTTCCCTAAAACACGCCTTGAACTAGCAGAATATGTACATTAAGTGCTATATTTCAACATACTGAGATTCTAAACAATCTTTCCCTTCCTTAAACCCACTAACCTCACTTGGCAGAGCTCTCATTTATCTTATAGACATACTGAAAAAGAAAATCCTGAGTGAAAAGCACTACGTATTCATTCTTCCTCAGAGAGAGAAGGACAGAAAGGTGATTTATATGTTGTAGATCCCTGTTAACATAAGCAATAGTTTCTCTGTGGAAATTAAATAGGCAGTAAGAAAACTTACTTATGGAAATAAACAAAGCATGAACTGAAATTTTCTTTTCTATTGAATTAGAACTTGTCAGAATTGGAAATTTCTTCTTGTACCAATTTTCAAAAGATTATTTTTGCTTGAATTCCTGAAACAGATGGAAAATCAAGGAATATTAAACTTTTGGCAAAATAAAAATAAGAATCAGACATGGTGCTTAGTTCATTTCAAACCCTGCTACTATAAAGGGCTTTCAGCATTTCTTTCAAGCCATAGATTCAGAGTATTAATTCAGACTGTGTGCTGGAGATTTGTACTTCTGTCTGTGTCTACAAAAATAGACATAAATGATGAAACAGAGAGGAGCTTCCCAGGATAAATAAAACAGCAGCAAAAGTACAAGGAAAAACTCACGATAACTGGTCAAATTCACAGTTCCTGTCAGTCCACAGCAGTAAATCCCTGGCACAAATGTTGGCAGGATCATTCCAGCACTGTCTGAGGTGACTGTGCAGTACCTGTTTGAAAGGGCTCACACCATGTCTTGGTCACACCTGAAGGCACACCCACGGTGGGGGGGCAGTGCCAGGCTGCCCCAAGCTGCTGCTCGGATGAGAGGCCTGGCTGGGCTTTTCCTCAAAGGTCATCACCTTTCTGTAGGGCTGCAAACCCAAGGGATGCCAGGCGCACTGCAAGGGGTATTGAGTGGCTCATGTGAGCTTAAATGACCCTTTCAGGTGCTGATTTTTAACCCTTTGACCCTGTGTTCAGTACTGCAGGTTTTCCCCTGCTGACTGCTGCTGCACAAGGAGTAGAAGTCTGGTTTTTATTGAGGCTGATGGCATTGCTTGCAACCTTGAGTACCCTGAATAGGTTGGATCCTAGTTAATTTCAAAATTTATCCTCTTATTTGGATGTACCAACAAATTAGATGCCTTTTAGGAAGCTAGGCCAGATGTTCTGTCACCGTGGCCAGGGTCAGGGATGGCCAAAGCCTGGGGGAGAAGTCTTACCCATGGTGAGTGTGGAAATTGTAAGCGGCACAGTTCAGAGGATGAAGAAACACTCTCAGATAGTGCCCAGTCAGTGAAACACGTACCCCAGGGAGTAACTCATCCTGTCAGCTGATTCCATCTACAACATGTGCCGCCACATCCCACACACAGAGTAAGAGCCATGGAAAGGAGGTGTGGGCTTCTTGGATGGGCCACGTAGTTCAGCAGAAACTGAGACAAAATTCTCAAATGAGCGTGAAAGCCAGGCAGAAATTAAATGTCTTTGCCTGCTTGGCCAAGGACATCTTAGCCTCTTTAAACTTAATTAATAAACACACCAGCCATTCAGTTGTTGTGTTTACAAGAACAGTAAAAAAATCCCTGAAGAACTTGGGAAAGAATAGAGCTCTTTGGTAGGAGCTGGACTCCACAGGAGTTAATTTGAATTTCCCCAGCCAGCTGGAGCCTGGGGAAAGCTGATTTTCCATTGCCCTGCACCTTGTAGAAGCATTTACACTTCTCAAGTGGATATAAAACCACGCTACAGACACTAACAGCACCATTTAACACCCACTTTGCAGAGGTGTTAACGTCCAAAGAAAGTAAAGGGTCATGGAGAGCAGGATTTAATCGGGAGCACTGCTGAGGAAGCGCAGGCTGCTCTCTCCCCCCGGGCTGACACTCGGGCTGGTTCCCTGCTTCCCGAGCACGGCAAGCTGCGATGGTCACCAAGATCCTGCCGCAGGAGGTTCCTCCTGGTGGTGTCACTTGTGCGAGGGAAAGGGACCCTGCCTGGCTCCCTGCAGGGTCACTGTGACTGGCCCTGCTGCCCCAGGGACACCCTTTGCCCGAGGCTGAAGCTCAGTGTTTCCCACCATGTTCGTCTTTCCCCAGCCCTCTGTGAAACTTGCTGAGTAAAAACCAAGAACAGCGTTGATAAATCCTAACTTCTAAAATAAAATCAATGGTGGTTCATCCTCCTGCTCTCCTCGCATGTTTTCATGAGGGTTAAGAGAGCATAGAGCTGGCTGAGAACAGGGGAGGTAGAGAATATTAATGGGGAAAAAAAAAGATGATGGGAAGTATTGTACCTACAAATATATTTCCCAAAGCACATCATGAAAGAAAGGATGAGACAGAAAGAGAGAAGGAGGCAAAAGAAGACGAAAATATACGAGAGGTGGGGAAAACACTGAAACCACCAACCAGTCTGGTGCCAAAAATCTCAATTAAAAGGTGACAGATGTGTAACCTTGTTTTAAAGGAAAAGAAAAAGCACCATAAAAGAGATGTTGGCAGGTTTAGAAAATAAATGCCAAATGTGTTCAGTCTTGCCTTTGAGCAGTGTTTCTTTTCAGTTGTCTTCTGGTTTTGTAAATTTTATTTGGTTTCCTGCAATTCCCTTGCCAGCTCTGTGAGTGCTGGCCATAGATCTGAGAGATGTTGGCCCATCTTCCCTGTGAGGGCTGCTTGACTTCCCTGCTGTGCTGACTGCAGGTTACTTGTTCCCCAGCAAGACAAGCCCCTCTGTGCTTTAATTGCTTCTCAGCCACTCTGGCACCAGCTGAGGTCACTCTGAGTGACTGCAGGGGAGAAACAGCAGCAACTCCAGCCAGTGGTATTGTGATGGCTTTCAAAATGCAAAAGGAGCAGAGACCCAAGATGGAGCACTGCAGGCACCTTTCCACTTCTAAATAAACTTACAGAAAACACAAGTGTAAAACTCAACTGTTGCTTTTTATGGTCTTGTCTCCTTTTAATTTAAGCCTCTTCTGTTTAGAAAACAATGGTATATAAAAAGTGTTTCTGCAGTGGCAAAGAAAGAGCATACATATATTTCAAATAGGAAAATGTCTGATTTTGCCCCATATTTATGCTCCCTGATGCATTTGGCAATGCTTCCATTTAATTCCTTCTCTGTTCAGGTGCTGCTGTGTCCAGAGTGGTCAGACATATCATGTGGGGTAAAGTGAATGTTGGAAGGCACCATGGCAAGCCTTTAGAAATGAGCTAGGATTTTGTGAACCATATCACTGAGGAGCACAGACATGAAGCTGACAAACGGGCAAATTCTTTTTTCCTTTTTTAGGGCTGGGGAAATCCCTGTAAAACAGTGTTAATTTCTAGTCATCCATATGGGGTCTTCATACAAAACATAGAGCCAGTGAGAAAAGGCAGCACTTTCCTTCAGAGGTTGAGTCACTCTGACCATCTGTGTCAGGGGCTGGGGAAAGGAAGAGGAGCATGAAGGGGTAGCAAAGCTGTTCATCCTATATATGGGCCCTGTCAATGGGATTGCTGCTGAGGAGAGAGGCTGTGTCTTGGGGAAAGCAGGTGACTCCTGGGGCAGGGAAGCACTTGGAAAGCACCTTCTGGATTATTTGCAACCAGAAGCAGGTCCTGCTGAATACAACCAACAGCTTCTCCCTCCTGGTGCACTTCTGCATGCAGGTCTGCACAGACAAGGATAAAGACCTTTTTGTATACTAGAGGCAGCTTTTTTTCATGAAAGGAGAGAAATAAGTCCTCAGTGCCACAGCAAGAGCTTTACTGTTTCTTACTGGCTTCTTTATTAACTACTTGCTTACTTGTTATTGGAAACCTTTTAAAATTATTAAATGCCTTCTTAAAAATATTAGGGAGGATGTTTTAAAAAACTTGTGGAATTCCTCTGCAAGGGCTGGGTTTTACGTCCTAGTGGAACTAAAGCTTTTGTCTGGAAAGAGGAAGATAATGCTTACTTTTGAGCAGACTTTTTAGAGCTTTATGGAGAGTGTGATCAGTCCCTCTCACATTTGAGGATATTCTGCAAATGGAGATCTTTGAAGGGGGTGTCTTTGAAGTGAGCATCTGCCATTCCAAACTGTGAAAGGTGATTAGACAAAAATTTATCTGCTCTTCAGAGAAATCTTATCCTAAGGATTTAGTTGAGGTTGGCACTCATGGCATTAGATGCAATGAGGCATGACTTGCAAATACTAACCTATTAAAGCAATTAATTAATTTCCTCCAACAAATGGTACGATTAAAAATGTGCCTAGGGAATGCTATAAATATACATCTATGACTTGACTTCTCTTCCCAGGAATCTCTGGCTAATACCTAGTGAATAACCCATCTCTAAATTTAAACTATCAAATAAAAATGAACAGCCAAATATTTTAAACTATTGCTTTTTTATTATAATTACACCGGAGCACAAATAAATAAGCACTAAATTATTGTAAAATATTGTCAATGCACTAAAGAAAGCAGAATTGATCTTCAAACAACATCTTATTACTTCAGAAGTATCAAAGTACATTTAATTACATCTTACCTAAAAAAATCAAGTACAAAAATGAAAAGAAAATTAATATGTATTTATACTGTGTATATAGAAACGGCTAATAATATATGATTACAGTTAGCCTCTAGCTACTCCTTAGTCCTACACAATCTCAGGCACATACCTGACAATTTCTAATGAAATATAAAAAAAAGCAACATGACATTCAGTTTCAAGATATTGGTAAATGTATTACATTGGAATGAACACAGAATGGTTTCATTTTATTTAAAAACCCTGTCATTTAAAAACATAGTGCCATTGTCCACTTAAAAATAAACAACCCAAACCAAAAAACCCCATACTATTTGATACCATTTGCTTTAATTTGTCAAAAGGAGCGATAAAGTAGACATACATTGGCTAATATACGTAAACACATTTTTAGTGCAAGAATAACAAGACCTGTGACTTTACTGTGCTTTCTTGAAATCACAGTGCACCTTACACAAATTGCTACACTATAATGTTTAACTTCAGGAGTTTAAAGCAAAATAAGTGCATACCAAACAATTTCATATATACAGTCTCCATAAGTGTGTGTATATATGTGATCTGTATGTATATACAGATTGCATATTTATACAGACTACAGCTTTAATGACCGTGTGTAACTAAGCACTGTCATTCACCCTGTGACACAGAAGCTGCTGAGACAGGAGGTGATGTAGGAAATGTGTGACAGCGTTGTGATGGCAGCTCTCGGCAGGACGATGTGCCTTTTACTCGAGCCATGGGGTGGGCCAGCAGTCACAGGACAGGGCAGTGCCTGTGTCCTGCTCTGGCTCTGTCCCTGACCTCTGGAAACTTCTCTGCCTGAGCCTCACGTTCCTCCTCAGTAAAACGGCTCTCACAAGCATGAGGTTTACTTCACATTTCTAAAGTGCTTTGAAGGTAAGTGCTAAGTTATGTTTTACTTTTTCATGTTGTTGCACTTCAA
Source organism: Haemorhous mexicanus (assembly GCF_027477595.1). Lineage (NCBI taxonomy): Eukaryota > Metazoa > Chordata > Aves > Passeriformes > Fringillidae > Haemorhous > Haemorhous mexicanus. The sequence continues at coordinate 10,428,720 of NC_082350.1, read as the reverse complement.
AACAAAAAGCCATTGTTTCCGCGGGATACAATGGAGGTCTGGAAGCACGTGGGCAGTTATTTAGGAAGGACAACATAAACAGTGTTGAGCAATAAAAGCAAAACAAGGAGTTTGCAGTGGACTAAGTGTACAAGCCAGTCTGCTCTAGGACAAGAAAGCTTCAATTCCCTGATCATTATTCCTATTACATCTCGATATGGAAAGGACACGATATGAACAAACACCAGCGAGGACAGAACCATTCACACTGACACTGCCTTCCCCCGGCAGGTGTGCCCAGGGTCTGCCCTGCCAGCGACGTTCCTGGAGCTGCTCCAGGAGGAAAACAGTGAGGACAAGGACTGGCAGAGCTGACTGAATGCCTGCTTGCGTTTTGTCACCAGTGACTTTGTGCAGTTGGGGGAAAGGGCTGAGCTAAGTATTTCACACATGGGTATGGGAAATTCTTCTCTTGCCACATTACAAGGAAGACAAACCATGAACACTTGCTGAATAGTGAACCTGTTATCTCAACAGATTTCTCATGACCAACAAGTCTTCTTCTTTCCAACAGATTCTGGAACTTTTTGAGATCTCTGGAGTTTTTCTTCTGCAGTTTTCTTTCTTTAAAAAAGAGAGAATAAGCAGAATAAACAGTTGGTGTCCTTTGGATGCAACGTGTTCAAAGATTCCCTCACAGCCTCTGGGTTTTTTCATGTCTTCTGTCATTTTGGCTGTGAGGGGGTCTTCAAATCTGCATTTCAACTCTGTACCTATTCCAGCTTTTGTATACTCCTAACACACCAATATTTAACATATGCGGATATACGTATGCACACATCTATGGGTATATATAGATACATGCATATATACATGTATATGTGTGTACACATATGCATATATACATATACAGTAATGCTAATATACATACACACATATAAACACACACTTCATCTTTTACAGAAATCTCAGTTTGGACATCAAAATATACATTAGTTAATTAGTTATAAAATATTTAAAAACTTTATTTCAGAGGCTGAAAAGAAACTACTACTGATAAAACATTACTGAAACTCAAACTTTAGCAATATAGATTACAAAAACCTTCTAAAATTTGTTATTTTTGGTCTTTTTTGATCAGCAATTACAGCTGTGGCAATGCTGTCAGTATAATTTTAAAGAAAAGCCAATATAATAAGAAGTTTCAAACAACACACCTTTTCTTCTTGGTGAATATAACATTAAAATGATTGTTTTAAAGAGGGAATTTTGTACTACCAAACTTCAGACACATAGATAGAAATTTTAATATACAAAATATATGCCATAGATCTTTTTTTTCTCCCTACTCCACTGCAGTACAATTTTCCCTCGTCCTCAACAGATCCTTTTGGAAGATATTTCACCGCACAGATTTCACCCTCATAATCAGTATAAGCCATCCCTTTCTCCCGTTAAAACCAGGAGGTCATAATTCTTTGGTCGTGACATAATATTCTGTTAAAATGGATGTAATATAATACAAGATTGCAAGCCAATTCCAGAAGCAGCCAGGAAGAAGAAACGGCATAGCCGGGAGAACGTATTACGTGGGCTTCTGCTTCAAAACGGCATGAAATCAAGAGGGATTTCCCAACAGCCTTTCAAGGGGTCTGAAATCCAGCCCACAGAAACAACACGAGGAAATCTGACACAGCGTAAGTAAGGATGTGCTGCTGGATTTAAAAATAATAAACATGTAAACATATTTTGTCGCCTTTATTTTCTGGACTGTCGGTAAATGTGGACGGGGAGGGCGGCTGCAGTGGCACTGCCTCACCCCGCTGAGCCGCCAGCTCTCTCTGCCAAGGGCTGCACAATGCTTTGTCACAGTGAACCATGGTCTCTGCTAATCAATGGAACGTCTTCAGGGAAGAGATTCTGTCGCAGGCCGTGCTGCAGAAAATTTAGTTCCTTGGCCAAATCATTTTAGTGAATGGTTCATATAAAACCAAGGATAATTAATCTGGTTACCATTATGGGAAAACAGATGCAGAACAATTAATATTTTAAATGCAGCTTGGGCACCCGCACTGAGCACTCGTACTTTCAGTGCTTGCAGGTTTGCTGTTTCCCACCAGAACTCTCTCCTTTGTCCATCCCACCCCCCTAGCTAAGGACATCTAACAAGTACGACTCTAGTTATCCTCTACAGCCCTAGCACCGAGTTGTTTTGTACATTGTCCTCTCCAACAACACGTACAACCACATGCTTTTGTACAGAGGCCACATCTAGGCAGGTCAGAGAAATAAAATGGTGGCGGCAGGGGTGAACAGTAGAATAGAACATAGAAAATAGGTAATAAAACAGTATAACAGTAACATTATATAGTAAAATTCTCCATAAATTTTTGAATTTATATATATATATTTATATATTTAAACAGTGTATTAGTTTGGGTGTTTTCAATATATTGGTGAAATATTTACATTTTGATATCTTCTGGATCCAAAAAAATCCTGGATAAATATGTATGCCTTAATCCAGTTGGAAACTTAAATCTCTCTCTTGATTGACAGGTGAGTACTGTACTGGTGTGTTTTTTCCTAGGAAGTTCACCACCTGCAGATAAGTCTTAGATTAGAGCCTTTGCCTTTTAGAGAAAGCAGGCTACCTGTGCTTGGTGCCACACAGTGGAGAGGGCATCCTCCACAGGCCTGTCAAATTGCAGTGTCCCAGAAAACAGTTTGTTGTTTGGAATAAGGAGGAGGGCTGTATTTCTTGGTCCCAGCATTCTTTTTCCAACTTGGCAAAATAGGCATGCTGTCCTGTTTGCAGAGTCCTTTCTCTGATTTCTGTCGGGCTTTGATCTCTTTGCAGAGGCAACGCTTTTTTTCAATCATGTCCAGCATCGTATGGTCCCCTTGCAACCACTGCATGCATGTCACCTATTGGGGGATGTGGATGGAGGGAGAAAAAAAAAGAGGGAAAAAAAATACAAATAATTGTCTTGGTCATAGATTAAATATGGTTTTTCTTTGTTTCTTTGCAAAGTTAGCTTACTCCTATTTGAAACACTCAAATTTTATGAATAAAAATCTCTATGCCAACAACAGAAACAGAGCTAGTCTTTACTTCTAACTACTTCTTTAAGAAAAGAAAGGGTAATAGAAGATCCCAGTTTTAACTTCTCCAGAGCACTAAAATCTAATAAAGATAAATGGTTTTGGCAATCTAGCACTGGTTGGATTTTAAATGGTACAATAGATCTTAAAAAGGCACATGGATCTTAACAACATCCTTAAGTTGTGGAAATAAAAAATTCTACACACTGAAACCCATGTTTTATATTGCTTTCCAAATCCAATCTGTCACATTAAAAGCAGGGTGTTAACATTTCTGAGTATCAGGCTAAATATAACTGTTAAATTTTGTTAAAATGATTTAATGAACTCCATCCAATTTATATGGATTAGCCTATCCTACTCTGTGATATTTCATTAACTGGAAGACACAAGAGTTAAGAAACTCCATGTTTTCATGCATGTGGAATACTGGAGAACGTGATCCTGATCCAGAAGGGGAGGTTAGCATATGTTTAGCTGTAAGTACATGTCACAGCCCCTTTGAAGCTGAGAATGTGACTTCATTTGAGTTCAGTGGGGAGTTCACAATTGAAAATGTGTCTTCAGAGGCTTTAGACTGGAACAGAAATCACTAATAGTAAATTCTTCTGGAAGGGCTCATTGGTTTTGGACATCACTGTATACCTGCAGCTCAGAATACTTCCTGTGAGCACTTACTTTGCAAATGTGATGTCTTGAATGTCCCCACATTTTTTCCCCAAGAGTTAAGGATTTGTGTGTAAGTAAATGCACACAGTACATTCACAGGGGCTGTCCAGGTACATCTCTGCTCTTGCCATGAAAATGAACATGTACAGCTATATTTTGGCAGAATTTGAGGTTCATTAAGGAAATGTAACTTCATTATTAAGGGTATTTGAATACACTTTATAATGCATATGTCTTTCATTCACAAGTCTTAGAATGCCAAGCATGGGCATATACTAAGACCCTAGAACTGGGGCTTGGTTTGCCTAGAATCCCCTATAGAATCCCCTATAGATCCAGCTTCTTTGGATCTATTTTGTGTTCAGCTTTAAGTCTATTTTGCATTTATTGACAATAGATTAAGCAAATGTTCAGATTCATAGCAGAAAACAAAGCAAAAGGAATAAATTTAAGAAAGCCTACCAGAAAAAGTAATAAAAAATTATGTGCTCAAACAGAAAAAATATTAGAATACAGAAATGTCAATATTTTTGGTAAAAATATGGGGGCAAAAGAGGATAAAATACTTTTATCACAAAACCATGCTTACCTTATATACTAGATAGTACTGTGAGTAAAAAAAGTTTAAACCATAATATGGATTTTTGTCCTTTAATGTTCTTATGAATTTTGAATTACACTGGTAACCTATCTGCAATGTGTCCTCCTGAATGGCTGAGCCATTTTCTCAGGAATTCTGCTGTGCCTGCTCTTTTAATTGAATACTTATCTTTTATTTCAGGCATGATCTAATGTTTACTGTGGTGCAGGTGGGCATGAGGCACAGCATCTGCCATGGCCAAGAGACTTTCTCTCTTTAGATGACCAGGCTTGGTCCAAAACTCCCTGTCTGAACTGGAGATGCTCCCCTCCCACCCCTTGGCTCCGCTCCACAGATCTTTGGAGAGGCTCTGCCTGACCCAGATTTTGTGCCACTCTGCTCACCGGTGGTGGGTCAGTACTTACACAGCAGTGTCTTCAGTTTGGCTGGGTCCTGCTCCGTGGGGAAGGACAGGGACACAGTCTGCACACAATTCATTACACAAATATTCACCAGCACAGCAGCTTCTGCGCCAGGCTTCACGACAACAGCGCTTGAGCACGGACTTCCTCTCGTAGGCACCGGGAAATACCTTCTCTTTTACAGCCCATCACGTCACAGGCAGAGCGTGTGCCAGTGCCAACCCCACAGCACACGTGTGCTTCAGCCACCAAGTGTCACCAAGCAGCACCCGTGAGAGCCCGTGAGAGTGTGACACCCACGCCACCCCCGCTCATCACCGTGCCACACACAGTGCCGTGCCAACACGGTGCCTCGTGGGACTGATCTCCTGCACTCAAGGAGGGACTCAAGGGGACACAAGCAGCACTTGGACGTGCTGAGTTCTAAAATGCCAGCTGCAACTTCCCAAAGATAGAAATGGAGTTGTAGAAAGTATCAGTTACACAGACACTCTGCCACCCCCTGCAAAACAGCACCTAAAATATACCCAAGAGTAGGCAGCTCCAAAATCCTTTTTTCATACTGGCCATCGTATTTTGCTATGGTTTGTGAATCATTTGTTGTGAAGAATTTGAATTTTCCCACTTTCCTAGAGGCAGATTTTCAAGTCTGCTTGAGATTTTTTTAATGCTATTTTTGTTTGATGGCTAAGTCAGCATCTTAGGTATACTGTCCACTTGGCAGAATCCTGCCCTGGAACTGCACTGAGTAGTAGGGTGTGCAGGGGAAACATGTAGAACTGGGATGGGCAAAGTCATTTGCTAAAATACACCAAGTGGACATATACAATGTTGAAAGACCTGGGGGGAAGAAAAAGCTTTAATATTAAAATTAGCCTAAATACTAAAGAGTATTTTTTTATAGTTTTGCCCACTTGTTTAGTGTTTAAGTGCAACAAAATAAAAATATTAGGAACAAAGTTTCATGGCCACTGGAAGCTAAGGGACAGACCTGAGAGGAAATCCCCACTGCAAATCAATGAACTACAGAAATGACAATAACCATGTTGATGATATGAAATCCCAGAGTGTTAAGTAAATTTTCAGTGTTTCCTAGACAAATAACAGGCACTGAGGCTCACAGGCCAGGACTCAACCCAGCTGTTAATCACAGTGAAAGCAAGCCCTCGATGACTTCAGTAGGGCTACTAAGGTGTTTAAAGCCAATGTGTTTAACACTGCAGTCTTAGGCCTAATCCTCCCAGAGACTGAACTGATGGCACTCACACATAGTTCTAGCACTAATTTTTCTCACCTCCTCCCTCCTTTCTGGCTTTAGCCTGCTCCTCTGGCCATGCACCAGGCTGTTAATATCCCTGCTACATAATAACAAGGAATTTGTTCAGTGTGAGAGACACAAAAATAATGATGTTACAACCTGATTTATGGAAAAAAGTAGAGCATTCAAAACCTTACAGCTATACAGCTCTCCTGGGAAAGATCCCTGCGTGCTTGAGGAATGGTGCACGTACTGCAGCATGTCAGAGCTTGGCTGCACATGTGGATGTACACAGACAGGCACAAAATGCACCAGCACTGGAGGTAACAGCCAGCAAGACAGAGCACAGGAGAGGAAAACTTGGTTCTGACCAAAGAGTCTTGGCCCAAAGCCTGTTCTTACTGAAGAGGAAAGAAAGAGCTGGAAACGAAAGTTAGGATAGCAAGAAGGGACCTCCTGGAGATTCCAGGATGTGTATCAGGTACTACATCCCATAATATCCTTTGGATAACAAAATTTGCTGACTGCACATCAATTTTTTTAAAATGGAATTTTTACTCATTAGATTATTCAAGGTATAAGACACTTTTTATAAATTTTTTTTTAAATCAGGGCAAGAGAGTGAAGAAAAACACCAGGCAAAGGCCCAGAAGTTTGGACACTCACCAAGAAGGTGTTGGAGGTATGCTCAATTCCTTGCTCCTAAGCAGGCAGTAAAAGCTGTGTGATGACTGGATGTGTAGGAAGCATACAGGAATATAGGGTGGTTGGATAAATTCTCTCACCTGTATGTGACTGAGTGCAAGAGTAAACCAGGATGTCTGACAAGTTCTTGGTAAACACACTCACTCTTAGATTAGTCATCAGTCTCTAGTTTTCCTTCAAAAATCTTCTCCAAAGCAAATTCTTGTACCAAACTTGAACATCAACAACAAAAAGTAAGAAACTCCTTCCACTGTACAAAACTGAGCTTTTCCACACAGTTTTAATCACTGACCTCGCTATCTTTAGAAGAAACCTAAGGTGGCCTCACCTTACTTTTACTATTTTCTCTAAGTTTTCTGCTATTTTTTATTCCCAAAACATTGGAAGTAAATGTGATTAAGATCTTTTATGTACTCTTGGCTTCTATGTTTGTAGTGCCATGGAACAAGAAGTAATAAACCCATCTTCAACTAAGATAAAAAAACTTTTACATATCCTCAAAACAATGCAAAATTAAAATCCTTCAAAGTGAAAAAGATCCCTTCTGGTGGGTGTTTTAATGCTTTATGAAGGTCAAGGAAACAAGCTAGACAAAGTAGTTCCCTTCTTTGCAAAGTGAAAATGGTACATTTTTGTTTGTGCCTACATTAGCAGTGGGCCTGATCTCGTATCTCATCGGTTTGAAATTTCATATTATTCCAGAAAGATAATTAGCAGTCCCACTGGTTTCCAAATACAAGTATTGCTTAAATTAGATTGCCCTGAGCTAGACCACAGAGCTGTCTTGGAGCAGAGGTTTGATGGGCAGAATGTGTCTGGTTCAATCACTCTTAGAGGCCAGGACTAGAAGCCAGAGGTCAGTACATGTCATAGCTCTCTGCCACATCAGAATTTACTGGGAAAAGCACATAATCCCAGGGAAAACTCAGAACAGGCTTTGGGGAACAGACAGTGACTCACACTGCCAGGAAGCCCCTGGTGTCACAGAGGACTATTTCTGTTTTCTATTGCCCAGCCCTGGGCACCCCCACCCCTGACTGCTGGCCTTCGCTGTGTTGTGACACACTGCACCATCACTTCCACTAAAGTGCTCAAAACATGGGTGTTTGCAGCAAGAAAGAGAAATGTAAATGAACCTGGTTCTTTCTTTGTTGGTACCCAAGCAGGATAGTTTGGTTTGGCAGAGAGAGTCATAGTTACAAATAGAAAAAGAATAAAATATTACCCAATGATACAATTAAGCAACTACTGATGGACACAACTTTACACATAGGTTAGCTGTTTTCACCAGGTATAGAAAATATCTTGTATCTTTTTATGGATGAACATCCATACTATGAGGTCAGATTCTTGGGCCCTTCAAGAACTGGATTATTATTACTGAAAGGGGTACCAGGCAAAATGCATCAGGACAGGCCCCAAGCAGGGCTGTGCAGGTTCCTGAGCACATGAATGACACAGAAAAAAGACATTGTGTTACTGTAAGTTACATACAAACCAAATGATTCCATGTGGCATAGCCTTTCCAAATGAAAAACATGAGAGCTGTGAAAAGAAAAATCCATGAGCAGAACTAAAAGTATAGAGTGAAATATTCTCAGCACCAGGCCTGGGACTCTCTTAGCTGTGAAAAATTTTACTTATTCATGTGCTACATAAATACATGGACAGATAATGCTCTCTCTTAGTAAAAAGGCAATTTGTGCTACATAAGTCCCACACATATCCCCTTGTCTCGAGCCAAGCCCTAGGTAACCATAGCCCTGAACACTGGGCAGGCAGGAGACAAGAGGAGAGCAAGTGCCAGGAGCAACTCTGCTCCTTAAAAGTCAGGCCTCTGGGGTGAAGTGTGGTAGGAGGATAAAGCCATGCTAATTCCCAGTGCTGAGGTGTTCATTGAAGGTGATTATAATTTTTCATGAGTGCCTGTAAAAATATTTGCTGCTAAAAATGCCACATGGGAGAAGAAGAACCTGAAATATTGTACACAGGTCTGTTAGCAGCCACTAAGTTTGAAAATGTTGACAATTTTCATTCATTTTAAAGGAACTCTTTCTAATATTTGATGTGACCACACGATCGTGCTCTGGACACATCTGTGAGCAGGGTGTTATTTTATAGTGTTTGAACTTTTAATGACCAAAAAAAAAATCTTCCACTATAGTTTACATGAGGGCTTTAGACAACAGCACATACCCTTTCTGTTTCATGACATCCTGGCTGTTAAATTCTTTCCTTGCCTTGTTTTAATGCTGTTGGTTTATTTGATGTGAAATCAGAAGCTCTGGGCAATAGGAGACCCCATGATTCTGTTGTGTTTTCATAATTTTTTCCTAGTAGTGTAGGTTCCCACTTCTTGTGCTGAAATTACATAGGTTATGGGCCTCAGGAAGATGCTGTTTGCCTCTTGCCCTCTTGAGCATCTCCCTTTCCTGCTGGATGAGAAGAGGGGCTGACTCCTGAAGAATGGGGGAAAACTACATTACACATCATGGCTGTTGTATAAAAATATCCTTTTCTTTGTCAGAACTGCATAACATAGATAAAATAAAAGCCCAATAGCTGAAGTGAGGCTATAGCAAAGTGATCTTAAGCTAACAAAAAATACAATGAAATAAAAAAAGGCAGCAGGAGGAGTCTCCTGCAAAGTGGTCTTTAAAAGTGCAGTCTGTGTGCAGTGCTACACATCATTCAGCAGAGCCAAGCATGCTGGTTTGTTTTGGCAGGCTGCAGAAAACGAAGAAGAAAGGCTTTCTGAAAGCCACTTACCATCCTCTGGGAGGAAAAGGTACTCCCTCCCTCACGCCTGTTCTCAGACAGGAGTTTCCAAACTCTGTTTGCCACTGAAACTCTTGACGGCACTTTCTCTGGTGCAGATGGCTCCCAGCCCTCTGGCCAGGTACGGCAATTCCACTGGGAAGGTGTGAAATCCCACTCCTAGAAGGCAGTCCTGTGCCCGGGGCAAGCGCTGGAGGGCTATGTTAAGCAGCAACAGTGACTTCGCTATCTGATACTCGGCTTGACGGGCAGGTCCTCTTAGCCCACGTTCACAAAAGGGGAGTTGTCCAAGGCAGGAAGGAGTTCAGCCAGAGTCAGGTTTCAGAAAATCTGAGCAGAGAGATCCTCACCCATTTGAAGCCAACAGGAATTTACTGTCTGACCTCATGGGTCCAAGAATTTGACTATAGTTTGCTTAAACAAACAGTAAAAATAACCTCAATAAAAACGACTTTAAAATACTTCAGAAGAGCACTAGGAAAATTATGTAGGACAAGATTTCCTTTGCTAACTGTGAGCTACAACCATTGCATTGCTGTTGAATGTTACCTCCAAAGCCTGCAAAAGTCCATAAGTCAAGATGGAATTACAAGCTAAATTTGCAGTCACTCCCCTCTCTCTGAGAGAGGCATTCTGAAGGAATATTGCCATGAAAGACAGCACAATTTGGCCCAGAGCAGTTACTTTTTCATACAGCTCAGTACTGCTAACTCATTCTTCTGTTACTGTCAAAGTCAAAACCACAGTTGATTACTGATACAAGGTGATTAAAAGTAACAGTCTGTTCATGAACACGCAGGATGTGCAAGGTGAGCTGTGGAAGCAGACACTCTCCATGCAGTTTGGAGTGCCTAGGAAGGCTCCCTGGGGACAGTGGACAGCAGAACTGCAAATTCCTCCCTAGGAGTGCCTCAAGTGTTTTCTAGAAGCTTTCCTCTGATGCCAGCAGCCACATTAGAAGGATCCTGTGCATTTATGTAGTCACATCATAAGCACGAGTGCACACACAAGGTGTTAAGCACTACACAATCTGCCCTTTCTGACTTTTTACAAATTCTTCTTTTCAAGGGACACAAGATCAATCTTTATTTTCCCTCTAGGAACATGGGAAAGAATTTCCCCATCACACTAGTTTTTATTTCAACAAAATGTGTAGGATTGAACACTTTGTAATCTCACCCTGTATATATTTAACATTAAAAGCATTCACTGGCACCTGCTATTTCAACCTATGAAACAGCATATGCAACACATTTTAGGAGTCTTATAACATTTGTATTGCTGTCTTTAAGGTTTTGATTTACATTATTCCAAATTTCTAAACTCCTGGAAAGATGATTTATTTCAAATGATACTACTACAGAAAAAAAAAAACTAAAACAAGAGTCCCTGAAAAAAACTGTACAACTAGAGTCCCTGCAAAAACTGCACTATCACTCAATGTAATTACATGATGCAGTACTGTAAAAAAACTCTGGGCACCTTTTTTCAAACTTACAGGTCACTAAAGACTTGACTACATTGTGTTGTGCTCTATGGCCTGACTAATCCACCACTTCAAAATGACTGACAAGATTATTTGGGATTCCAGGAACTCCCAAAGATTCAAGATTATGAGCAATTAATACTGATCCTAAAATTAAATTAACAAACTATTAGTAAAACTTCAGCACCTCTGGTTCCAGACCTCCAGTTTCATGATTCATTGCTTTCAATTACTAAATGTCACAGTTACTTTACTCAGAACCAGCCCTGCACATACTCCTATCCCTCAAGTTTTCCAGTAGCCCTTAGATTTATCTGCCCTTATTGCTGAGGCTACTAAAAAAGCAAATTTTAGGTGACAAATTCACTGTTCTGCTTTCCATTTTCATACTGGCAGTCAGTCTAGCAACAGATCTTTCTGACCCTGCATTATTATCTCATTTGGAAGCATAATCTTTTCTTCTAAGCTCTTTTTTTTAACACCAAACAACTGCCCAAAATGTACTCACACTCTGTAAATGCTTTCAAAAGAAGAGCTTGTAAATTAACTAATATTGGGGATACTGAGGAAAGTCATCTCATGCATCTCAGTGGATCATCACAAAGTGCATTCTTATTGAGATCACTCATTAAAATCAAAACTTCATCTATGCCTTTGCTAAGGAATAAATGCAGAACTCAAGCAACCCAGCATTACACTTCCTGTCATTCACTGTAAAATAGAAAGGAAAATACAATATTGTATTAGGTCAGTCACAGGAGGGACAAAGGACAGGCACTTTGCTGGAGTTCAGTGATACAGAGATCTCCTGTGCTCTGCATTTTGCAGTGCAGCAGCTGCAGGGTAACACTCTTGTGTCCCAGATTTCTTTGGGGCATTACTAACCCATTCTCTCCTTCATTTCCCCTTGCTGGAAGGTGCTGCTCTGGGGCACGTGTGCCACAACTTCTCCTGAACCAGACTTCACACAGCAGGGTGGTTTGAGCTGTGACCCCAGTGGCCACTGCAGCTGGCCCTGCCCGTGGCTGGGTGGCCATGCCCACAGCACAACCCAGCTGCAGTTAGAGTTTCTTACTCTCAGTCATGGCAGCCTTGAAAAGCTGCCAGATTCTAAATCTCATGCAGAGAAGAACAGCCCCGCCACTGCACTGAGAGGTGGTGTGGAGTGGTGAGAGCTGCTGCAGGCAAGGTCCTTTCCTCCTCTGCATCCACAGAGTCCCTGTGGACTGCAAAAGCTCTCATGTACAAGGGAGCTGAAGGCAGCAGGGTGCATGCTCTGGATACTGCTTGGACCAAGAAGGGCTCCAAAATTGAGAATGGAATAATGAAAGTGAATGGAAACAAGACCATAACTTTGCAAGACCTAAGAACTGCAAGAAAGAGGACATTGAAACCTGTCCTAAAGTTATAAAAATGTGACATGTGGAGACATCAAAAATTCCATTAGTTTCCCCATTTTATTGAACCTCATTGTTTCCAAACTATAAAAAAAGCACATGACCTTCAGCACTATTTTTACTGAAGTCAGTACTTGAACCTAAGATTTAGCTAACTTTTGTTGCTGCAACAGATGAAGAACTTCACCACACCAATTTACCAGCAAAGCTCCTAAGTCCTTGTATTTCTCTAGCACTTTCAGGAAAATGGCCAAAAAAGAATTTTAAAATTAAAGAAATATAAAATTAGCAAAATAATGTATGGAGGGAAAATGCCTCAGTACTGAAACCTGCTTTACTTTAAAGCTGCTTTACTTACAAGAAATTTTGAAGTATGCTCTTACATTTCTCCATTTTTGATATTGAAACTGAGTCAAGGATCATTTTCCTAGAGTAAATGCCATTTCTCAAATATTGTACTGATTGTATGAAGGGAAAAATGTTCAGGAAAACATGACTAAAAACCAACACCAAATGTTCAGAGAGGATCTCACTCTTGTAGGTGGTCACAACTTCCTTTTAAAAATGTGTAAAAACATTATTAAAAACCAGATATCTTCATTAATCATTTATTTCTAACTCCCATTTGAAGTGCAGTTAAACAACAGTTGCCAAAGTTATAAACCATACTGAGAGTTTCTGAAGAACATAAAGATGTAAGAGCCTGCTTCAGTATGAGATACCACATCTGATGTTACCTCACAGCAGCATCATGCAGTTTGATTTTTATCAGGAATGGCTAAACTATAGTAGCCAAATCTAATAGAGACAGGATTTCCTGGCACAGAGAATGGCTGAGATAAAGCAAGAGAGTCAGCCTGGTATCTGTGGGCTTTAGACAATGGGATTCATTGGGTTCAGAGATTCCCTGTACCTTGCTCCTGTTTTCTGTTTAAAAGGAATGAATCTCTGAAGGGATGGTGCTGGCTGACAAAGCGTGTGAATCAGCACTAACACAATAAACCAGAGCAGCAGCTCCTCAACCATGGAGTGACCTGGCAAACTCAGCCTAGACTATGCCAGCAGCATGGCTGTGCTCAAATTCAGATCTCTAGAGCAGGAAGAAAATTTAAATACCCAGCTTAAAAGGAAAGGCTAATGACAGTGCAGGACGATGAAAACATTGAGCTTCTTCTTAACCTATGGACATATATCATCTGTAACATAAGCAAACTCAAACAGTAAAAACAGTGTTGCTTTTCTCTGATTGTGTTTTAAAGTTTGGTGCCAAGAACCATGATCTGACCAATGTTAATTTTAAAAGTGCATATTGGTGTTGTCTTTTCTCATTTTTTTTTCCTATTGTGAATTATACAACTGTGATCAGAAACACCAGATAGCAAATGTGCTTTTCCAGGCTATAAAAAAAGAGAAGGGCCAAGCGAATCCCTGAGTCCACTAACTGCCACTGACTTGTGAAGGCTTAAGAGCAGGCCACTGGCCCATCAACTCCTGTCTCAATCAGTGGAATATGTCCTTTCTCCTATGTTTTGTTGAGGGAAAGCATTCCTTGGACATTCTAGTTACAGCTTAGGAGTAAAAGGGGAATTTGCTGTCGATGTGCGTGATGTCAGATTTTAACCCTGTAACTTTGAATTCCAAATGAAAAGGATTTCCTATTATGCAATTCTGGTTGGGGTGAAGGGTCTTCCTTACAGTGTATCCATCACCCTACAAGGTTCTTAGTATTTCCTGCATTAAGATCCATTTTCTGAGATTGTTTTGAGTAGCTGCTGCCAGGCTGCTGCAGCAACATATTGCACACTGAGACTGGTCCAGCTGGACAAGCTAGTACAATGATAAAATTAACTGTAAAGGGAGAAAATTTATCACTCATAGGTCTCATAGAGAATCACAGATGATTATCATTTCAGCTTCAATTCAATGGATAACCTAAACATGTGCTCAACTGGCAAAAGTATATCAGTCATCCTCCAGACTAACAGAAATATTTTGCTATTTAAGATAAGGCAGTGCTTTGCTGCCTCAAGGCGAGATAACTGAGCCTACATACAGTTATGGGGTGATTCACTTTACAAAGGGCTAATAAATGAAAGCTAGCTGTTTTAATAAATGCCTAATCAATTGGCAATTACATGTTGCTGTGAACTGCAATGGGTGAGAGGTCTGACAAATAGTCTGCAATGCTCCCGTAAAATCCACTTACAAGGTTGGGTATTTTTATCCATTCCTAATGCTCACCTGAACTGGACAAACTTTCTTTCCAGCCTGAGGCCCTTCTATATCCAGTATCTATTCATGTAAGGTGTTATGCATGTGAGTCACCCCTAGACTGACAGCAATTCCCTTATGTGAATAGAGCTGGGATCTGCAACACAAGAGTCCCGCTGGTTTAGGGCATTTCTAAAACTTGGAGCACTTGATCTGCATAAGATACAGACAGCCAAAACTACACAGACTGAGCTGTTTACAGATATTTTTCAACTACAGAAAACTGTCAGGAGAAACACCAATATATTTTCCATTTTGGATCTGAAAAACTGGAAACCTTAAAAATTAGTAAAAAAAATAATCTTTTAAAGTTCTCATTTAAAATACATGATGTTTTTATTTTCATTGTTTTAACAAGACAAAATGAGAATAAAAGTAGGTTATCAAAAGTGGGTGCTGGCATTCATACTTTTTTTTTAATTGACATACACATAATGTATATGAATAGCCACACATTTCTAGTGAAAGACTATGAACAAACACACATATACAGAGATAGAGAAACGTCCTATACATACATACATGAGTGAATATACATATTTATGTGCATACAGTATACAGACGAGATACTATACAGGTACAGTCAGTGCAATATCCTGTATAAGGCTACACAAACACGGAGAGAGGCTGGTGGGGTGGGGACAGCCATGAGAACAAAGCCTGGATGGTTGTGACTCAACGCACACGGTGGGGACAGCCTGGCTGCTGTGGGGTGTTCTGTGCGTCAGGCACACGCAGCTCCAACAGAAACATGGTACAAAACACTCAGCTGAAAAAGGAGGACAAGTGGGAGTGTGTGGAGGAAACTGAAATGCATATGAGCAGACAAATAAGGTTGTTCTACCTAGGATACAGAATGTTTGGTTCATTTACAGAGAATGCCTATATATAAACCCATGCTTTCATGAATTCATGCCATTTTTTATTTCTATCTTTTCCTTTAAGAATATTACAAAATTCTTGCCCTGAGTTAAACATAAATACACACAGAAAAGGGGGTGGGGAAAAAGGAAATTGCATGCTTCTGGGTTTTTTTTAAATAAAATTTTAACCAAGGCACAATGTCTTCAAGAGTGGTTGCAAGACCATTTGAAATAAACTTAGCAAGTGCTATTGTTCTGGGACTGTGGCAAAACTAATTGTTTGCATATAAAAGTCTCAGAACAAGTTTTGAAGTGAATTTACAAGTTTTAGAAGAGAACAAGTAAATTTATTACATATGCCTTAAAGAGAGATTCCCTGAAGAGGAAGGAATGCTACCAATGCTACCAAATTAAATTATTTTATAGGCAACTTATTGATGTTTGGACTGAAATTATTTCACACAAACTACATTATATATTTGTTTAGCATTGGCTGTTACCTATTTTTAGTAGAATCATATACAGTGCTGTAAGAGCAGCTAAAAATGAGATGAAGAACTTCCAGATAATTTTCAGTTTCTGCGTTAGGCAGTACACACAGTGGTCTCACTGATTCAGCGAGCTGCAAGAATCACAGCTCAGGCACAGCTGATCAATGGTGGCATGAGACTATCAAGGCTGTATCTCTCTCTGTCATTGACCTGCATGAGTGTCTTACTGGAAATATTAGTTACTAGCTCCTGTGGATCCCACTCTGTACACCCATGCTCAAATCTGACTCTCAAAAGAAAGGGTGCAGAGGCCGTGCTTGGCTGTTGGCCCCACATTCAAGCACTAAAACTCAGATACACAGAGTTGGCATCAACTTCCTGGGTTCTGGAGGGTACCTCAAATTCCAGGGAACAACCGCCTTCATTGTGCTGCATTGGCTGCAACATCTGTCCCCATAAATCTCTCTGAGCTGACTGTTTATCAGAGTGTTGAAACACACCATCTCAACTCTATCAAAACCAGGCACAACATAGCAACCCCCTGAAACCTCTGACCACACAGGTGAGTTCTTCTCATGTCTGTCCTGTGTCTGTTCAAGAAACTGTAACTCCCAATCTGAGAAACAACTAGGTAAGGAGAGTAAAAAAGTGTTGAGCATGTAAATGAAAACCTCATAAATGCCATGTTATTTCATCCTTTGTCAGAAATATCATCACATTTGAAAGGTTTCAACAAATTCTGTCATGGAGCTTATCTCTTTCTGTTTTCTGCTGACAAGCTCACAAAGTTCATGCAGGAATAAAATATCAGGGTAAAGGAATGGCATACTCTTTCTTCTCCTCTCTTCCATCCCACCTGAAATAGTGGCAACTACGCAGGCACTCCAGGGCTTGGCAGGATGACAGACTCGAGGTGCGATGCTCAGACCAGTGTCTCTGTTCCCACACCTGACACCCTCTTGCTGTGGGGTTACTTTTTAAACAGCTGACCTGCTTTCACTCATTACTTCCTCCCTGTGACACACTTATTTTATGCCTAAACCCCATGCTATGACCCTTATGGAGAGGGAGAGTCACCAAAGCCACGTTGGGCTTTAGCACCTATGGTGACAGCAGTGCACTCTCAGATCCACCTGTGCCTGCTGTCCCCTCAGCCGTGGGACAGAGGCTGCTCCAGCAGTGTGGGGCCACACTTAAACCAGACTCCTGGCAAAGCAATGCACTGGCCTGCTCCTGCTGCATGACCAACCCAGCTGAGTGAGGAAGAAAAGATGCTGGGACAGCAATAGCAGGCTAGTCTGCCAGCAAAAGACAGCTTGGACACATTTGCTTCTCATGCCAATCAGTCAGGTGTGCCTTGGAGGTGAGGGATAGTGGATGTGACTATTCCATCTACTTCAAGGTTTGCATTTTATTTTCCTTTTTTAAAAAATGTGTTTTACTTTTTTAATAAGCGTTCTCTATTTGCAATTTGCATATTTAGAAATCATTTGCACTGCTCTGGACCTATGCACTGATTAGGTAAGGCCAGATTCAAGCTGAAACTCAACACAATGCAATGTGGAGCCTTCCCCAAAGCATTAACATTCTTTTTTTTGCTCTCATCCAAAATGTTGACAGCATATTTTGCTGGACTGTCGACAGCAGAATTTTGCTTTCTTGTGTGCAAGAGATTTGTCTTTGCAGGAAAAACCCAGAACTGTGGAAAGTAATCCAACCGCTCCCTCTTGTGGGCACAGGGTTCTGCTGCACTTTAGAAAGGCACAAATCACATAAATCCAAAATTCTAACAGTGCAAAGTCCCCAGAGGGCTGTGTGACACTGCAGGACACAGTTCATGCCCTGGCACTTCTTTCAAGGTGGCAGCAGTTAGGGTGACGGATCCCTGACTCTCATGAACATTCTGTCTGAACAAGAAAGTAATGTCCTATGGCTCTGGATTCAGGCTTCTAAATACTCCCAGGACACACACACTGGTCCAATCCAGACATCATCTCAAAGTAAAATTGGCCCCTGTCCCATCAGTGAAGTGCCACGGGCTTCTCTCTGTACCCCTTTGTGGGCTCTTCCATGCTTGTCCATCCTCCCAGGCAGGACCCAGAGGATTTCCTCTCTCCCTGCCATTTGCAAAGCCAGCATCCACAAGATTCAGTCTATGCCTACATTCCTTTTTCTTCGCCAACACTGAAGATTTCTCCATGACAGGGCCATTTGTGAGAGAGACATTATTTTTAAAGTGTCCTCAGTAAAATATACCTGGTTTTCCACTTTTAGACATTCAAATGCATTTCATTGTATCAGTGACACATAAATGATGCAAAATCACTGTCACAGATAGAGCAGATTGCACCCCAAATAGTTTTTTTGCACTTTCTAATTTCACAAGAACCAAACCGTAAGTAATTCCTTAACTGGGAGTCATACCCTTACCAATATACTTCCATCTGCAACCTCTTACTTTCTCATCTATTACACTGAACTTCTGAATCTTTGGGGCAGGAGCAGCCTTTGTTCCATGCATATTGTCTACCAACAAATAACTGTGACTCTTGGACACACCACAGGCAATATTGTGGTAGATCCTAGTGGCCAGCATTAAGCAGGTTTTGTATCCAGTGACAATCCCAACCCTTAATAAATGTGATGGCTAAACATAAGGAGTAATTAAGTTCCTTTTAGTGAATATCTTCTCAGGCAAAAATAGAAACTACCATCCAAAGTAATAAATAGTGTATAGAAAGTCCAGACCAAAGCCCCATGGGGCTCTGATTACAGAGCAAGCAACACAGGACTGTTCCCACACAGTGGGCACATTTCTTGGATGAAGAAAAAGATCGAGTATCAAAAAGGAGCAACCATAACCTTGGCTCCAGGAGCACAGAGACAGACATCTCTGAGGCATTGCACTGGCTCAAGAGGAACACTTGGCATGTACACACAGGGGGAGGAAAAGGGTTGCCACTGTGCCATGAACTGTTTAGTATGTTTTGCTATTCTATGTCCAAAATACACAACAGACTTTCAGAACTTTTGAACGTTAGAGGAGAAAAAAGGGATGGAGAAAATTCTAAGAGTGGCAATTAGCACAGTAGTTAGATAGTCCCTTTGAACAGAAATCTGGGACTGTGTGTCCCCTGAGATCTTTAACAGGGATAATTTTTCCCTTTGGTCCAGAGGGCAAGGATGACAGAAGTTGATTCTTTCTTTTCAAATCCTTGTGCATGATAAAAGCCAAAACAGCAGAATCACTAGAGCCTGATGCTAGTTCTAGGCTGAGATTCATCAAGGAGTGCATGTAGCACAGACTGACAGTACTGAGTGCTGACATGGGTCCATGCTGTGTAACACACACAAATTCTCTTGCTAGCACAATTTATTTTTTACTAACATTTCCCTAGTAATCAAACTGGATGAAGGACTGCTTCAGTCCACAGACTTCTCCATCTACCTGCAATGACTGTATTTCTTTCATATAATGGAAGCTAAAAGAAAGACTGCTGTGATCAGATACGGAACAGTGGATCTTGATTTATAGGTGCTCATTTCTCAGCAGCAGAATTCATCAACTGCAGAATCAGGAACCCAGCTCTGCTACTGTGCCCCACAACTGCAGAGTGTTTGCTGACTCTTTGAACTCTTGTGCACTACTGCTGGGAAAAAATGGCAACTTTAGGCTGAGAATAATAGAAGAGCACAGATGCTTTGTTTATGCTCACAGAGTATTCACTTTCAGATGCACATTTGCCAACTAAAGCATGATAATGTCAATTCATTGGGGAAGTACTGTGTCTAGGTGCAATTGTTACCATTATGGCTATAATTATTCAAAAATAATTATAGCCATAATGGTAACAATTTGCATTCCCAACATTCACTAATTACAGGGTGACCACAATGTTTACAAGGCATACAAAGACTATAATATGTTTTGTATTCACAACTAAAGCTAGAGATATTACAAGCTGGGCTTGTGATTTTTAACTGACCCAATACAGAGGAAACCTAAGCATGAGACAAATATATATCTGTGCTGCTGAAGAGTACTCTGTACTTGTCAAAATTTAAATCCAAATTATTAGTTTAAAGTTTTGTGTATTTTTTCAATGAGCTTCTACTGCACTTGAACAGCAAGGTATTGCTCTACTCATGCATATGAAAAGCAGCTAAAATATATCTCAGCTTCTTTGTGGTACTTCCATCACGATTTTGTTTTAAAATGGAACCATTAGAATAGGTGTTTGGGATTTTTTAGCTGAAGTACAAAATTAAATAATAGTTGTCTTCTCACATCAGTTTTAATGCTAGATTTTTTTTTTTCCCCACAATACAATATGTGCATTTTGGTTGCATTTCAGTTAGCATCTAAATACTGACTCCTAAATAAAATGTTATCTTAATTCTTGTGTGAAAAAGTTGGAATTTAACAGTCGAGGCTGGAACAAGCCTCCTCCTTCTCTCCTTCCCTCCCTCTCCCTCCCTCTGGGGCAGGGCAGGAGCAGGTGGGGCAGCCCCAGTGAAGCCTCTGCTTCCCCTGCAGGTGCAGGATGTGGGACAAGGGGTGTGGGATGGGCTGGCCCAGTGGGGTGTGCTGGGCCCTACTCCACCTCAGCCCAGAGTTGAGCCCACCCTCAGCAGGGGGGGGTCCAACCTCAGCAGCCCCCTGCTTTGCCTCCCCAGCTCAGGGGTAAATAAAGCTTTTCCTAATCCTGTTGGGTTAGCTTGAACACTTGCTGAAGTGCATTTTCACCCAGACTGCCTCTGGCACAGACCCAAGCCATCCCAAGGGGTTTCTCTCCTGTCCTTGCTCACACACCCTGGTGTGCACTAGTCCTGTCCCAGGCCAAGGGGACATGAACACAAACACAAATCTCCCCAGATGCATATTCAAAGTAGAAAATCTCCTTGCATCTCTACCTACATGGCTATGTTGGAAACCTGTGCTGGGACACTGCTGGTCTCTGCCCCCTGGCTCTCTGAACTTTGGATTTCCATGTCTGTAACACAGCTCCCTCAGCCTGCCAGCCCCAGGCACCAGCCACCCTCAGCACTTGGTTATTCTACAAGTCTTTTTTATTTTCCTACCTAAATATGAATTTAAGGAGCCAACCTGTATCTAAAATTCTTGTCTATCAAAGACACATTCTCATACATTCTCACACAAACTATTGATGGATTCACTTCATTTGGTGCAAGACAATGGTCAAGTCCACTCTTGGGAGTCCTTTCCCCTTTGCTATATTACATTCCTACAAATCATAAAATAAGTGAGAGCTGTCCTGAATTCTGGAGGGTAATGGTTAGTTTGTCCATCTTGTGCCTTCTGTCATGTTTATCAATGTGGTCATGTGGGGAAAGTAAAATGCTGCCTCAGCTTACAGAGAACTCAGGCAGATACCAGGCGAGTAACGAACTGAGCTGCAAGTTTTCTAAAATCAGCCACAAAAAGTTTCAGTGTTCATGCTGATATATTTTCTAGCTTTTTCTTCACTCCTTCAATGCACGTTGAGACTCCTTAATGCACAGCCATCGATGTATTTTCATTCCCTTCTCTGAGTTATTCCTTCTAATCTCAGCATGGCTTCTGAATTTTACTTTGATCATATCTTTAAAGTTTAAATCTTCTTTCCTTGCTTAAATTGGAGCTAGATATCACTGCCTGGTCCCCCACAAAAATACACCAAACCTTAAGAGGCATACAAACCCTCAGAATTAAGATAAAATACCTTGAGGAGGAAACAGGAAAGGACAGTGCTGTCTGGCCACTGAAAAGCAAGAAACTAACAGGCAGCATGAGGAGAGGCTGCACATTTGCAGATAAGGACACTGTTTTGTGGAAATCTATCTGAAAATAGGTTCTGCTTTGCAGGAAAGCTGAAATAGGAAACTCTAGCTATTAGTAGTTTTGTTTTCAAAGAGTGTTGTTTTCTTCAGACCATCTATCTTAAAAACATGCTGTGCTGCTATGCAGCCTAGTATGTGGGATTTTCCAATCACTGTCTACAAATTAATGAAAACAAATCTCCCTTGACAAAGTTCATTAGCAGAAAAAAAATTCCCAAGGTGTTATATGATCTCTTTTTTTATTAAAATGGAAATCAGTGGGATTTTTCTGTGCTGAAGACTGTTTCAGAGAGGCATGGCAGTGATACAGAGAGGATTTTATGTACATTAAAACTCTGGGTGCACGATGTTCTGCTCTCCAGCAGAGGGACTTCCACAGTCTGCCTGAAACGTTTTCTTCTTTTGTGACAGACATGCTCAGTGCACACCTAGCCTGTGTGCCACTGGGATATCTGAGCTCATCGATGGAATGTAATCCTTTGTTACCCGAGGTGAAGATGTGGAGAACGGTAGGATGGCAGGGAAACACCTTTGCACAGCAGTGATACCTGTGACTCCTAATCCTGCGTGCTTTACACAAGTGAACAGCTTTGTTCACCGTGGCTGTCCTGTGGCAGGACTGAGCATTTTCCACTGCAGGGTGAAACCTTTGACCATGCCTGCTGCAGGAATCTCAGGTGCCAGCACAGAGGTTCCATCAAAATGGGTGAGGCATTATTTACTGGGGCAACTGTGGACCCTGCTTATTGCTCTTTATAAACCCCTCAAAGTGATTAAATCCCACTGCTCTCTGTCCACTTAGATGGTTACAAAGACAGTTCATTGTTTTCATTTCCACATAAAGGCCAAGCACAGATGGACTTTTACTATCTCTAATGTTATTCACCCACTTCTTTTCTCTAAGATACAAATTGCTTTACTCTCTACAACATTTCTCCTTTCCCTGTAACTTTTTGTGAACAATGTCATACCTTTATAGAATGAGAATCACTTAGGCTGAAAAATGCCTTTAACCCAGCCCTACTAAATAGCCTTACTAAACCATGACCCCAGGTGCCACCTCTACATGTCTTTTAAATATCTCCAAGGATGGTAGAATGGACTCTTCTACTTCCCAGGGCAGCCTGTTGCTTGACAACTCTTTCTGTGAAGAATTTTTTTTCTGATATAAACAGATGGTATCCTACTGTGTGGAAGTGTTAAAGCAGGTCACTGACCATTACCCTGTGGATTAGGGGGCCTTCATTCTGCTCCCTGTGTCCATCTTCCAGCTCAGGGGGTGGTACCTGGGGAGCAGCTGGTCCTGCTATTGAACACTGAGGCAAAGAAGGCATTAAGTACCTCAACTTTTTCCTTATCTTTTGTCATTATGTTCTCTCTGCCATCCAAAAAGAGGATGGAGATTCTCCTTAGACTTCCTTTGGCTGCTAATGTATCTATAGAAACATTTTGATTGTCTTTCTTGACAGTAGACAGATTAAGTGCTAGTCAGGATTTGGCTCCTCTAATTTTCTCCCTCCATAACCTCATCACACCCTTGTCCTCCTGAGTTGCCTGTCCCTTCTTCCAACTTTCATAAACTCTCTCTTTTCCTGAGTCCCAGCAAAAACTCTATTCAGACAGTCTGGTCCTCTCCCCTCTTGTCATTTGGCACTTGAGGAAGGCCTGCTTCTGCATGTTTAACATTTCCTTCTTCCCTTTCTTTACAAGGCAACGCATCCCATCTAGAATACTTCTCACTACTTATACCTCTCTCTGTAGGATATTTTTATTTAGATATGCATTTAGGAAATCCAGCTATGTGCCACTTTTGTTGCTCAAAAATATTCTATGCTCCTGCCATTATTACAGTTCCAAGCCCCCACCTGACTTCCTCTGCTACTTCCTTAATTTTTTAAACTTTTTCCTTTCACAATCAATAACTTCAGTTGCAGGATAAACTTATGTTTATCCTTCAGTTTAAATTGAGATAATTCATGACTTCATCCAAGGTTGCATTTTGCAACCAACATTTCCCAAATGTCCTCACCATTTCCCAGAATTAAGGACAGAAGGCAGGCTCTCAATCTGGCTCAGCATTTTGGTAAATGCTGGCTGCCCCTACACTACAGAATTTTTAGTGTTTTCCATCAGACACCAGCCATATAATTAATCTCTGCTCATAAGACATTTCTTCTTATTTTTTGGTGGTCCCTCTACTGCTTCCCATCAATATACCATAGATATATTCGGTGGATACTAACTGATTAATCCTCACCATTCCTACATCAATAACCAAACAAGAAATAGGAAAATAAGGCATAGGGCAGTTAAATGACAATAATTACATAATTACCTAATACATGATTGGAATTATAATTTAGGTTTCCGTAGATCAGATCGATTTTTAATTACTAAGGATAGTCACCCCTTTGAACAATTGTATTACAAATGATGGGTTTTGAGAACTCAGTTGCAAATTTGTTGGTTTTTTTTTTTTTTTTAATTTTAAATTAAGCATTTTGAAAACCACAAGTCTGGGGTCCATGAAGATTTGAGAAAACCAATTAACAGTAATCTGCCCTTCCCCAGATCTTATATTCCTGTTTGAATGTTAGCTGTGCCCATCTGATCAGCAAAGAGGGGAATAACATGATACATCTCCTTAATCTTTTGGAAAGTCAAATTTGCTCATTATGATATTGTTAAGGAAAGCAGTATCAATACAATCAATAGCCACAGCACACAAAAATGGATACCCTGTATGTCACAACCCAGCAGACTGAGAATGGGCTAACAGCCCAGCTGTTGGAAACACATTTCACCCATCAACCATTATTTGCATATTAAGGTAGAATAGGTGTTGAAAGAACAATCAATGTTTGTATCTGCCACGGAGAGAAGACTTTTGTCATTCCTCTGAAATCAGGCTCAAATCCACACCTTTAAAAGTTATGCTATCATAGTCAATGGCAACATAATACATGGACAGTAAAAGATTGTCAGCTGGAAGGGAAGACTTAGGGAGAGAAAGCTTGTACTGGTTTTTCTTGTTTTTCATGAAGTCATGACCGTACAATACATTATTCAATTAACAAGATCACCTTCCTACAGTCACTTGAAAGTTCCTCTTATCATCTTTGTTCCTTTCTTCTGTATGAATTGAGGTGGATTTTTCCCTCCACAGTTTCAGTGAACCCTGGCTGCAGCTTCTAAGAGGCTCATTATCTCTTCTATCACATCAGCTTCTGCTTTCAAGGGTCATTGTTTAGTTCTTAGTATAAACTGACAGGCTAAAATCCCTTCAAAACACCCAAGGTGCCTTTGCCACTGAGTAAACAGCAAAGCATCAGGAGTGCTGTAAAACCCATTTAATCAAAAATATATACTACATGAACACTGGGACACTGAAAACCTTTGGAAGTACAATTACCCTAATTTCTTCCTTAGATGAAGGAACACTTGATGTGTTATTTAAATGGGCAGTCATTTTGAATCTCCATTATAGACTTGATTTGCTTATGTAAAATATGCTTTAGAAGTGTGCAGGGTTCTCTCAGTCTTCATGTCTGGCAGCACTCAAAAGCAATACAATCATATCAGTTCATACAGGTTACAGAGCTGTAACCTGTACAGACTTGGCTATCCAAATATAACCTTCCTAACAAGTTGCTGGTTGTCTGGAGTGAGTAAATCAACCTTACTCTTGTGGTCTTTGCTTTGGTCGAGACATTATAGGAGCAACTCACTGAGATACAAACACAATTATGTGATTATTGCAAAGCAGTCCTCGGGGAGTTTCCACTCAAACCTCAGTGACATTCAATAGTATTTTGGGGACTAACTCCCTGAAAGCCAGACAAAAATTCTCCATCAAAATAAGGGTGCCTGTGTGTGCATGCACATATGCATGTGCACCTAAATCCATCTGTGCTCCTGTCTCCTTGTGCACCCACACCCCACACGTACACACCCGTGATGCAGTGCCACAGTGCTTTGACAGGAGCCATTCACGTGATGTTTAAGCAAAACCTCTTCTTTCAATTGCTACTCTCAGTTAGTTCTGTCAAACTAATAATACAGGTCTGTGCAACAAAATGTTACAATATCAGTATTAGCATATAAAATAAAGGTAAGTATAGGTTTCCCACGTCTTTATTTCTTTTCCCATTTTCTCTCTATTGGAGAAATTTGCCAAACCCAAAGACTTTCTTTTTTTTTCCTATGTGGCAGTTTTGTTTCTGATGATGACAAAAAAAGTATCTATGTTTAATAAAAGGAGATGTTGCTCCTTTGATTTGGTTTTTTTTTTTGATTCCTAACAATATACAATAAATATAACTACAGTGGACTATTTAATAGTCCTGTAAGCATTACATGGTCTATAGCTGAAGAGGATCTAGCAGCCTCAACTAAACAAAATCACTTGCTGTAAGAGCAGTTTTCAGGACAGTGATAAATCACAGTGTAATACAATCATGCATTAAGCTCCAACCAGATGTGAGACTGGCACAAATATTAAAGTACAACTGGGCAGAAGTCAAGTATGTACAAGTCATTGACAACATTGGTGTAAGTGCTCTAGACAAGACATTTAAAAGAAATTTACATAAAAACATAGATTAAATTTATCAAAGTTTGATAAATTTTAAGACGGTAAAAAAGTACAGAAAGCATGAAAAAATAAAAAACCCAGCCAGTTCATACTGTACAGTTTTACTACATTTATATTACAGAATGAAGACAGGAAAAGATACAAGGAATCAAGAGCAAAGAAAATTCTGCTGGCTGCGGCCAGCGGAATTTCATTGCCGATGAGAGATGCGCACACACAGATGCACGCACACGCACAGAAAATAAAGACATAAAGCAAAAGAACCATTTACTGTAACAAATGACAGACAGAGAGGTGGGAACATTTGGCATGTTGCAGCACATGGAGTCATTCCCGATTGGCTAACGATGGTACCTGGCTCGGCTGGAGGTCGCCGGGCTGCCTGAGCGGCGCCACCGACGGAGGAGGCACTCCTGACGTGGACGCGGAGCGGCCCAGCCGGCAACTCGACTTAGACTCTGAAAGGGAGAGAGAAACACCAGTGAGCAGGAGCAGGGGACTGCTGCAGCAAGCTGAAACACTGTGGATCCAGGATTCCCTTGAAATGGAGACTCCAGCCTTGGTAACGAGTTAAAGTCTTGGACATAGGGCTGAATCATGAGCAGAAGTTGAGATCAGAAGAGGGATTCAGGCAGGATTCATGCCATGTCCTGGCCTCTTTGCTCTGGCTCTCTGAAGGACAGAGCATAAACAGCAGTCAGGAATACAAAAGAAGCATTCCTGTTTCCCCACTCCCCTGCTCCCCGGCACCTTTTCTACTCCTCATGTAATACAGCAGTGATTAAGGGAGTTACAGAGGCTTCTGGTATCACCTCTCCATCCCAGAGCTGGGGGACGTGACAGTCCAAAGACTGACTGTGCTGAAGGAAAGCATGAAATACCAGAAAATAAAGGAGGTATGTAAAAGTGGTGAGGATACTGTTACACTTGGGGATTTGGAATGACACCAAAAATTCTTGGATATCTCATGTCAATAGCAATGAGTTGAGAGCTATAAAGTAGGATGAAGAGATAAATCAAAGCATCAGCAGTGGCAAAGTCAGTTGCCCAGAATCAAGATGATAACAGAAGCAATGTTTGCCCTGAGAGAAAGCTCCATTTCAGAGAAGAACTTCACAAAAATGACTCAGTTATTTGATTTTACTTCTGCTGCTTTCTATGGAGTAATTTCTGAGAAGGTTCCCCATTGATTTCCAGCACAGGTTACTATTGTACACACTGACACGAGGTGACCATGCAGTTCAGGAGGCCTGAATGAAACTTTTTATATCTAAGTCATGCTGACACCCATGAACTTCCCCAATGTTCAGCTGGTCTGGAGGAAACTGTCTTTTCCTGAAAAAGGGATCTGCCTGTTTCTGCCCATGAAATTTTTTTGTCCTTACATTTCCTTTATGTGGCTGAGGAAGCACCTCTCAGCCTATGACTCTGCTGAGATCAATGTGCTCATTCTCCTCATGTTTCATAAACCTTCTTCCCAACCCTGCACTTGTTTCTTGTATTTAGTGGGCAAACACTGAAAACTTTTGGATTTACCAGACAGATTTGGTGCAATAGCCGAGTCTCACTTTTCACATTGACAGCACTCCTTTACCATGAATAACAAGTAATTACAATACCATGCTTCATTACAATTTAAAGAATTTTGAGTTTTTTAAAAAAGGTTTGAAGAATTCCTCCTACTCAATTCCATGTTTTCAAGAAGAAAGGAAGGGCCTGTGTCTCGTGCAGTTGTGGTTTAGCAAGTTTGTCTCTGAAGCACATCTTTTTCCTGTGTCTGTCTGAAATTTATTTTTTCATGCCTCATTTATACAGCTGCTTTGTTTGTGTTTGTTTTACACTAATTTCTCTATTTCCTGTGTGGATCTCTAGTATCACTACTGGCCACTTGTTGGGCCACAGCTTGAAAGGAAGAAGATTCCTATTGCCAGCATGACCTTAAAATCACTTGGCACACCTTGGAAACTTGAGGACAGCTGGCACATTACTCCACATACCAGCAATATGCTGAAATGGATTCTTCCACTCTCACTGATGCTTTCTCATTGTCACCTTCGATGCTTATTTTCTTCAGCTATTTCAGAATTCAATAGGGTGTGGAGAAGAGCTATCCACTTTTGCTGGAGCACTTAGACCAGTGAAAGCATCTGTATGGGTGAATATTCATCAACTAAATATTAATAGGTTAGTTAACATCCAGCTGGCTGAGCAGCAAAAATATTTATGCTGCTCGCTGAATGCATTATTCAATTCACTCTCTCCTAGTCAGTCTGTAAACACACCACGAGTCAACACAGCCACAGGCACGCAGAAAGGAGCAGACTGGCCTCCTCCATAACCTTGCTTTTTTACACAGTCTGCTGGCTTGCTTTTTTTGGACTTGGGCAGTTACTCTGAAGGTTGATGAGGTTTGTTTTTATTCTGATTTCACACTGTCTGTGTGCCAGATTTCTGACTGTTCCTTTCAGGAATATAGATATAATAATGGATCTCATTATTATTATATCTCATCTCTCATCTCCTGGAATTCTGCTGGGGTTTCAGAAAGGACAAGAATTGGGGTTTTTTTCAGTTGTTTTTCTCTACTGCTAAGTAAAGATTCTGTTTCTGCTGTGACAAGCAGAATCAGACACTCAGCACATAAAAACTCCAAGACACTGCCTGACTATGCTTCTGAATTATTTTCTTTGCTCTAGGAAAGCAGAAAGAAGTGTCATAATTTCCAATTTGGATCTATGAGCAACAGCAAGAGATTACCATTTCCTTGCCAAAGAGACTCCTTTCATCTGGCATCAAAGAAATAAAACCTATCACACACAGAGATGAAGTATTAGTTCCTTTATCTCCCTGTAATATATGTTCCCGTATTAAGGAAACTATTGTGATTTCCATGGTGATCCTCACCAAAAGGTGCTTCAGACACGGCTCCATCTAGCTTTTTTTTTGTCTCAGTGGCAATATTTTTAGACCAAATAAATACTGTATTCTACTGTAATTAGTGGTCTGAGTAACAGCACACCACTTGGGGGAAAAATAGTCCATAAAAGGTCTGTTATTTAAGTGCTGCACAACTCACTGCTCTGTATTCTGCAGCATCTTATTTTTCAGCTATGGGCAGATTATTTACTCTGCTGGGGCTATCTGGGGCTTTCCTATTAATTGCCAAGAATCTTAAAGGAAAAACTACTACTAGCAAATATCAGGGATGGTTTCTGCCATTTAGAAATTCATGTTTATCTCTTGTGGATGATACCGAGACAGCTCAGTATTAACATCTGAAATGAGTAGTCTTGGACATCTTGAGAAGTTCCTTAGTGACAGAATTTCATGGTGGGGAGCTGAATTCTATCAGCCATCATGAGAGGCACATGGGGAAGCCTCTGTAGGCCAGGGGATGCAGGGCATGTGAGCAGCTTTTAGAGATGCCCCTTGCAATCCATGGGCAGCATGAGGTCTGAATTCAGCAGATTCTTGGGGGCAGCCAGAAGGCTGTGAAATATTGTGCAGAAAAACATTCATAAAATTCACTGGTGTATTTGGAAATTTAGTGATATTATTTTGCACAGCTTCAAATGTCTCATCTCTCACAGTGACATGGTATGAAAAATGCACTGCAGGTCTCTGGGAGCCAGGTGCAGTGTAGTGCTAGGAGGGCACAGTGGGTCTCAGTCCCCTCTTATGGCACCCACAGTGGCCACAACACTCAGACAGTGGAATGGGACCACAGCCCCCTAACACCAAACCCACAGGCAGAATCAGCTGCAATGGGCTGAGCATCACTGCACCCTTGGGTTTGAACTCAGTCTTGACAGCACCAGGAGGGTTACATGTGGAACCAGGCAAGCATTTAGTTCCAAAGGGCAGCATTAGGGATGAGAGTTTTAGGAGAGACTGTGCAACACAGAAATACAGGCTTTCCAAACACAAATAGGATTGCCTTAAAGTATTGTGTATTTAATTATGTGTCCAAGCACTCATATAAATGGCTGGTTTTCCAAAACTGCAGGGGCTGCCAGCATGACTAAAGATGTAGAGGCTTGGCTGATTGTATTTGGGACATGGGATGTTGTAGGATTTTCCTCAATAATGCACAGTGCTGAAATGCCACAAGATTTTATGGAAATATTTTCAATCAGTTTTATACCAACGTGCAATGGCTTTCTATATTCTCCAGAAATACAACAACCCTTCATGATTTTTATTTTTGGATCTTAATGGGAAGAGTTCTTTATCCATCCAAGGAAACCTTCATTCTGCCTATCCTAATCTTAATTCAAAAAAATGCTCTGGCTGTCACTTACATTGGAGTAGCTTCTTATCCTGTCACAGTCTCTTCTTTGCACATGAAAAGAGAAATATTGCTTATTTGCTACAGCTGCCAAGAAATGCGTTTTGAATTAAACAAGGCGATGTGACAGGCTGGGAGCAATCACATTAAAAAAAAAAAAAAGAAGAAGAAGAAGAAGAAGAAGAAGAAGAAGAAGAAGAAAAAGAAAGCACGTATGCTGGAAAAACACATCACACCAAGTGTCTTCCTACTGGCTTAAAAAGAGATTAGTAAGCTGAAATACAACTTGAAGTTATGAAACATTATGGTGCAATAAACTATATGGTATTTTGCTATCTAAAAAAAGCATTTAGCAATTTGCTATTGGCAGAAGCCAGTTAGTGCTAAATTATCACAGCAGCACATCAAACTGAACAGTTTTCACAAGGGAAGCACTGAACCTGTGGAACTCAATGTTACCAGACATCCATAGATCAAAAGTTCAGCAAAGTCTCAAACCCAAGTCAGGTAATGAGCAAAACCATGTCTGAAAAGAAACCCCCTGTTTGGGCTTAGGGGATATTTTGCCCAAAGGGAAAAGCTGTTAGTGGAATATACTTTGAATCCTGAAATATGGGTGTTTATTTTCTTTGTAAAGCTTTTGTTGTAGGATTTGGCTGTGTTTGTTTGCTATTTCCTGGCTTCTCTGAAATACAAGTAAGTGTTTTGTATCTTTGTTCAGGTTTTTTGTGCGTGTTTTTCTTACACCTAGGCAATGTTTTTACTCCAGTCAGAATTGGTGTGATCCCACATCCTGGAGGTCTCACAGCAGGACCATGGGCATTGGTGGGATGCCCTCAGTGTGCAGCTCCCAGTATTGCTCATTTCAATACAGGTAACAGGCACTGCTTAGGGGAGCCTGTGAGCAGAGAACTTGAATGACCAGTGCAAGGCCTCGGCCTCCTGGGCAGTAAACCAAAACCCCAGCATCAAGTTTTCCTCATGTGGAGAATCCTTGTGGGTTTAGGAACGCAGTGATACTGACTGTGAGGAGAAAATGTAGGGGTTTGTGGCACAGACCTGGCTGGCGTGAACTGACTTCTTGCTGCTATTCCCTTCTTACACCAATGGAAGCATCTTGTGCCTTAGCCTTTCCAGGCTTTGCCCCATTCCCAAATAGATGAACTTAAAATATTCATTGTTTTTGGAAATCAACAATGATGGCCAGTAATTCCAATGAAGGGTCGGAATTTCCTCCCTTCCTGATTACCAACAATCTTTTTCAGATGGAATATTTATGGCTGGCTGAGTGACAAGCTGGTGGCAATTCAAAACCAGGATGCAACAGAGTTTCTGAGATTTTAAAGGCAGGGCAGTGCCTGTCTCCAGCAGCAGGTGGCAATGCAAAATGCTTCTTCGTTGCAGTTAGGAAAAAAGCAGCAACATTCCAGAAAATGCTCTTCAAGTCTCCTGGAGTGAAGTTATACAGATTCTGTATTACAGATTGTGTTTGGCTGTTCATTATAATTGCACTGACTTTCCTAAAAGTCAGCATGCCCCCAAATCACACTGCTTTCCATAAGAAATTATAGGATGCCAAGAAACAGAAAGTGCCCTTGAAAAATTCTGTCACAGAACAATCAGGCACTAGAGACAGTGATAACTGTGTGCAGCTGACAGCCCAGGCTCTTTGAACAAAATGGACAGAAAGCTCAAGATTCTGCTTGGAGATGGCTCATTCTGCCTCTGGTCTTACCAGCAGTTTCAGAGTTGTGGAGACCCCACCAAAAACCAGTGTTTTCACTCAGGTATTTGGCCAGGCCACCCCAGTTCCCAGCTGGGGCAGAGCTGCCTGATGAGTGCCTGTGGGAAGTCCATTCAGATCCTTTCTCTTTTGCAGCAGAGCAATTCAACCCCATTTAAAAAAAAATTATTTCAATATTGCCATAATAAATGCCTGTACCAGTGTGAACTAGGACCAAACTGCAGTGTTTCAAGGACATGGCTGCACACACACAAAAAATGTAGTCTTTTTTTTCTGTTATCTATGATGCTGCAAAGAGAGCAACAGCAGTGATGACTGTACTGGGGACTGGCTAGATTTTATTTGAGGTGAATCTAAGTTCTAATTACTAGTGCAGAATTACTTTATCTCCTTGACTCCAGAAAGCATTTGTATTCATATGAAAGTATTAAATCTCTCTTCTTGCATTCTGTGACAGTTTTAATTTAATTGCAGAGAATGAGCTGTTCAGTTCATGTGCAAGTTCATTGAGGAGAACTGTGTACAGCATTCTCAATGCAGTGCCCCACCAAGTAAAGGTAAAACATGTTGCTCAGGCAACAGCAAGAAACACAGGAAAATATATTCAGGGTAGATGAGAGGCAATATTCATCAAGTGAAATATCATAAATCTGCAGGGAAAGAAAAGCCACAATCAGCTCTCAGAGTTTAATCATAGAAAGGAGTCAAAATTCAGCCAAGAAAATAAAATTTTTCTTTGACAGTCCTAGCAATGTAGACAAAGTCACTATTAACTAAATCAAGGCATGATTCAACAACTATTACAGTTTGCTGATGCCAAATGGAGACTGAGGCCAACATGTTTTGTCTGCTTTTGGAAATTAACCAACTCTTTAAAATAAAACTGCTGCAGAAATGTTGGACAGCAGTGGTATAGTTTGCTTAGAGCTTACTCTTCAATTTTAACTTCTTTACTACTCTGTTCCATAATGTCATCTAGCAGAACTGAAGAGATTTTGGTCTTAATTATTGGATGCCCCAGTACTTTGATCTGGTAGCTTTAAACCCATCCTTTAACCTGCATTAGCACAGATGATGGTCTAAGACACTGGGGACAGAATTTTTACCAAAAGCTACGAGCTTCTCTGGAAAATTCACACCTTCCAGGAAGCTTTGTAAGAAGAGACAAGTAAGGAAATGGCAGTAGCACAAAAAAGACCTGTGCTAGAGTCATAAATTTTGCAGAAAAGTCACTTTCACTGCACTAGGAAGGACTGTTTGGGGGGTCTGTAGCAAGCAAAGCTGGACTACATGATTGCTGCAAATGACATGTCACATCAGCAAAGACTCTTCAACTTATACACTGAGTTTCAGGTGTCATTTTCAGCAATTCAGGGACAATGTGAGTCCCATTATCACCCAGGGAAGCGATGTTCTGGGTGAGCTGTAAGCATCTCTGCTCACTCAGCAGTGTAAACACTCCTAGCTGCCACTCACTGCCCAGCAGATCTCTCAGGCAGGAATGATTTCTTGTCTGAGCAGCTCATTCCTGCTCTTATCCTTACTGAACACTGACCATGAGGCTTCAATACTAGACATGCCAACTGTCCTTGAAGGGGATATTTCTTACAGTCCACCTAATAAGCAATGAAGTTACTCTTTTATGAGAGCTGTCAAATCTCAAAAGTACCAATACAGTACTCGTGCAAGGGCCATAGATATCTCCTTATAGATGTCTATTCATTTATCAGTTCCATTTGTCTTAGTCAATTTATAAACAAGACTGCATTATAATGCCATGGTTTATGGCAATTTACTATTTAATATGTAAACATTTTTGAATAATAAAATGAATAGGGGTTTATCTGAGACTTCTGAAAACCATTGTCACTTTTCTAGAAATTTCTGTACAAGCAGAAAGCAAAGTCTTCCTGTGTCTTGTTGCTGTGCCCCTCAGTAAGACAGCCTTGCTTCTGCAAGGTGTATTTTTGTTACTTTATGTGATACCTGAGCTTATGAACTTCCTGAGGTGCCATCTTAGGATTGTCTTTGCCTTTTCAATCTCAGATGGGATCCTTTACTTCTTTTAGAGGGCTAACATGTTTACCTGCTTCTATTCCGTGCCACCATCCCAGCTGTTCCAGCACAGAGCACAAGCACAGCACAAGCCTTATTAGTGCAGCACTCAATGGGCAGGGCTAAATCTAGAAGATATTTAGAAATCTAAAGAATCAGGATACTCCTACACCAGTGTATCTTTAGAGACTCTTCATCTCACAAGGAGATTCATGAGGTCTTCCTGTGCTGAATGTGACGTACCTGAGCTGTTGCCTCCAGCCAGCATGGTCGGGCTGACAGAGGATCTCCCCAGCCTGCTGGACACCATGGGGGGGCCTGGTGTTCCATCCCATTCCTGAGCTTTCCCTGGCTCCCTGGAGGAAGCTGTCCCATGATGTCCTCTCTCTTTGTTTTCCAGCTTTGGTAGTGGTTCAGTGCTGTGGCTTCTGATCTTCAGCTCATCTAGTGGTTCTACAAAATACACGAGTGCACATTTCATTTTAGAGTAACTGCTAATCATCCACATCATGCAATAATAGTTTGCAAAATACTTCATACCTATCAATCATAAATCCTTTTAGGGCAGTTGATAGCATGGTTTTACCATCTAGGCCAAAACCAGGTTCCAGTACACTTTTTAATTATTAAAAGCACACACCATGAAGCAGATGGATAAAATGTAACATTTCTGTTACAACTTTCATATGCCAGGAAAATAATTTGGAAAATGGTTCCCTACCAAATTGTGGTTTATTAAAAATTTATAGAAATATTTGAAATCTTTTCAGCTGTCATTTCATTAGGAACAAGTTCTTCTTCAGGCACTTTCTAAGGAAGCTCTCTCCTAAGGCAATAATGTGCAAGCAACATATCTGTACTTCTCATAAGCTCTAATAAAAGCACACAATCCACAAAACAAAACAGCACAAATCCATTTTGGGTGTGCCCAGCACCATAACCTAGGGAATGAAATTGCAGTTGGTTGGAAAAGCCTTGGAGTCAGAAAATTACTTTCTGTTTGAAACACCACAAGTCAATGAAAAGAGGAGCAATTCAAAACGCAGTTGAATGATTTTTTCAAGTGAAGCAGTGATGTCTGCTTTCTTCATGGCTGGTGATTTTCTGTTCTTTTCTCAAGACCCCAATTTCTTTTCTTGCAAGTTGAGCAATGCATGGAGAAAGAATTATTTCCTGCTCTTTCCCATCTGTAGCTATGAAAAATTCACATGGAAAACTAGATACAGAAGAAACATTAGATTGCTCTTTAGTTGTAAGAGCTAATTACTGTGCTACTCAGTTATTCAAAGCTGCTATTTACCTCCTTTTGAAAAAAAGATCAATTTGGAATTTTATATCTCAAACCAAAAGAGATCCCTATATGATACACTCAGTTCTAGTCACACAGATTTATTAATCCACCCCCTGATGTACCTTAATTTCTGTATGTATCTAAAGTCTTGAAATCCACATTTGATAGAGATAACAATCTTCCCTTGAGCTCTATGTCACAAACTTTTAGTGGCTTCAAGGGACTTTGGAAGATTTGAGAGAGCCAAGCAAAGAGAAAACGCCAGGAGCCATAGAGAGGAGATGTCAGCAGTTCCCTGAGAGACCTGTGCTGAATGGCAGGGCAGGATTTACAGTCTGAGCTGCCACTTCCTCTCCCAGTCATCTCCATGGCCAGGAACTGGGACTGTTCAACCACTCAGATTATACAGTCCCAGAAAAGGACCACATTCAAATCACTTTGATTTGCCTGTGGCTCAGTACCCCACAGACTGTTACCTGTGGTACAGCAAACAGGAGAAGATGCACTGCTAGACAGCTGTGATGGGCAGAGAGCCCACCCAAGCACAACAGTGACAAAATCTCACCTTGTTTTGGGTTCTTTGACGTTCCAGTCTGCAGAGGACCTTAATGAGCAACAACCCCAGTCAGCCTGGGGCTTCCTCAATGAATCATCATACAGGGGACAGGTAAAAATATCTAGCTGGATATGCGGTGCAAGATGTAATCATTAGTGTATTTTGTTAACTACAATTGGTTAATTGTACAATTAAATGCTGAGGCTATCTTACCAAGCCTTCAAGTAGTAACACTGCATGAGAAAATGATTAAACCACCCCAGGCTGGGGTGAACCATAAAATTTTTGTATTCTGTAAAATTTATGTGACAAAGACTTTCAAAACTCAAACCTCTTCCATGAACTTTTAAGTCACCTACCTACTTTAGTCTATGCAAAAAGACCCTGCAGTGAAAATCCAAAGTGTTTGTTTTTCCCAGTTGGTAACCCCAGTGGGGTTCAAGGTTGAGTAACAGTCTGTATCAATAGAACATGACATCTGCCTTTCAGGGACCTTTGCTGGGAGATGTTGGTGACACAGATCTGTCTGAGACTGCACAGAGAGACCTGCTAATACAAAGAGCTGTGCAAAGAGAGGGAGAGCCCAAATTATTACCAGGATTAGAACTGTTTCAGTTGACAGCATCGAGCTATCAAAAATACTGATGTGTTTTCTCACATAACAGATGCATGCAATCATATGTGACTTTTTTTTCTTCACACCAATAACATTCACTTCTTTAAGATACTACTTATCTTGGAAAAGGAAAGATAAAAACAAAGTTTCAAAATTCTTTGGAAATGCACACAATTGTCTTTCCCACTAGTACAGGATGGTGTCTAGATTACAGTTTATTCTTCACAGCAAAATGAAGAGAAAGCCAGAAGACTAGAGTGGGTTTTTAGAAAGCAAGAATTGGGCCCTCCAAGTGCCCTACCAAATTAATGCATCATTCAATAGAGTTAATTTACTATGTCATCCAGCTGCTCCTGGAAATGCTGTGACTACCTTAGTGAAACCCTTCTCTGTGTGTGCCTCATTGACACTACTTGAACACCTCCCCCTGAAATTTCACACACACACAGTCAGCCCTTGTCACACTGGAAACACTCTGGCTGAGTGTGGAGCTAAGGATTTATCTACTTCAGTTTACTTAACAGAGAAACATTTGTACTTGTTGCCTGATAAAAAAGATTTGTGCATTCTTAGTTTTTACTGTCAGCTGAATCAAAGCACAGCTTTTGCAACCAGCTGGAAACTGTGGAACTGTTCAGACTAAATAAAGATTTGGTTTATAGTCTAATTTTTTATAAGGTGTAGAAAATCAGTTTTCAGCTGGCTGTCTAGACTTTGTAAATTTACATTCCGCTATCCTTTCTTGGGGATTTTCAGTTCACAGTTTATCTGAAAAGCAATATATCCTAAAAATGAAAAGCAGATTGAAACAGATTATAATGTCATGTAGCCCATCACAGGGCCTGAGTCATTATTATTTGGTGATCATTATCAGTAACAATGATACACAGACAGAAAACAACATGTCAGTGTTTTCCGTAGTTTTCTGTAATATTACTTTCCAGGTCACTTGCAAATACAGAAAAAAAAATGAAAAAGGAAATTATTGCCTCACTTTTACTCAAATATTTTGGGGAGAAATTTAGAACAATTTCAGCTTTAATAAATGTCAATGGGAATCATACTCAAACTCAATCAAAATAAATTAAAAAATCACTCTGCTACTTCTTGGTAGACTGAAAGAACACTTCAGTTCCAATGTGCCCAGGACAGCTCCAGAAATGCAGAATGCTCCCCTGCCAAGTGTCAGCCCATCCCTGGCCCATTTGTTGACTGTGCCAGCCACTTGGAGGTTTTTATCTTGTCAACTACTCCTTGCTGCATATGTAGCTCCATGGAGCAAGCTAAGTGGCACGAGTGGTTGTGTCTCATAGGAGTACATTCCCTGCTCCACGTTTTGGCTCCTGCAGCCTGGCACAAGGCACTGGCAGAGGGCAGAACACACCTGTAGCTACCTGTGGGGTGGGGATCTTATCATCCCCTGAAAAGCAAACCAGGATATTTTACACTGAGTAACCCTTTATAAAAGCTACAGCAGGTCTTAAATGGCCACTTTATCCCTATTGATCCCATCCTGAAAACAGGAACTCTTACCAGTCAGATTTATCTATGTGTACAGAGACACAGCCAAAAGGTAACAGCAGCTGCTGCACAGCTCTTTTTAATTTTTTTTATTTGGGAAGAGCAGAAACATAGGTTGGATCCAGGTTATCTTGTGCTGTTAAAAACCTTAATTTGGAGGTGGGAAATGCCAAAGCTCAGTATTATGCTGGGAACTCACTGAGTCATATGGTGGCCACCAGAAAATCTTTTTGCAGTCGAGTGCTACTTTGTAAATGGCTGAAATTACTATGGAAAGCAACTTTATTGTTCAATAATTCTTCCCCCAAAATGGTACATAAAAATGTAAATTTCAATAAATAATTCACTGCTTTAAATATTTATGGACAGAGTTGGTTAAACTGCCATAAAGGCACTCAAATGTTTCAAGCACTTTCAGCTGTCATGGTATTTCAATATGTAAAAATATGCATTTTTTTATCTATTTCACCTGAATCTCAGACTTTCCATTTAAAGTATAAGATGGTTAAAATCTCCTATAGACTATATATTATACAGATAATTGTAAAATATCTTTCCCTTAGGAAAAGTCCCTAATAGCTATGCAGTAGGCAAGGCTGGCATGTGAGCTGTGGTACTAGAAAACCTGGAAATGCTAAGGGAAGTGAGAAACAGAATCAGTTGTAACTTGGAACTAAGAAAACTGAAATTACAGCTACAGAAAACATCTTACCCAAAGAGTTATCATTCAAATAAGTATAACTCTGTGGCCAGTCTGCCACTCTGTTCTTAAACACAAATTAATTTCAGGTCCATGTGGCTTCTTAGTGTAATACTAAGTGATAAATGGCAGAACCTTTATTATTTCTTGGGGTTTGGGGGAAGAAAGAAAAGCAATTGTCTTAAGGAACTTAAAATGAGGATTGCTCTCTGCCATCTCTCACAGCTGTGAGCTGAAATGTATAAACTAATCCATACATTATTAATTGATTCCTTTTTTCCTTTTGTGTTTGTTATAAACCTAAATAAATAATATATCACCCTAGGCAGAACTCACATACTGGGGAAAGCAAATGGTCTAAAATTCAGCAGTCACATACAGGTGCAAACGAACTCATTCAGGATGGGGTTTAGATGTGAGGCAGAACTCCTAATCTCCTCCAGCCTCGACAGATCAGTGCTCACCTCACCTGGCCAAGGGGCAGGCAGGGCCCTGGCTGAGGGAGCAGCAGCACAGAGCACCCCAAGGGCACACCTGGAGGGGGGCAGATGCAGGATGAGACTGCAGCCAGCACGTGTGTGAGGGTCAGTGCTACCTGAGACGTGGCCCGGGCACAGTGTCCCTCCTGCCACTGCTGGCGCCAGGGCAGCCTGTCCCTGACTGACCCCTGACCCAGGCACTGCATGTAGAGCAATACTGAGCCTTCCAGAGAACCCCAGGGTTTCTTCTGTCTGCACCCCAGGGGTTTTTATTTACCTTTACTACACATTTAAAAATTAAAGCCGCCTTTTAATGGATTTCCTGACATGTGGTGCTTTGTCTGATCTGCACAGGTGTAAATTTATCCCAACCTCTCCCAAAGAAAAATAACCAGCTATTAATACCACATACAAGAAACATGGATAATGCTCAGTGTTTCAGCCATAAAAAAAAGGGCTTATTATACTGTCAATGAAACCATAACCTCATCTTTATTAACTATAGCCATTTGTCTATTCTGACTTCATCCACTTGCTAATTAAGCAGAAGTTTGCTTTGCATATCAATTTTTAATACCCCTTTTTCACAGTTAAGTGAGAGCTGCAGCAGCCAGCTTGTTCAATTAAAAGCAGCTCTGACCTAGTTCCATGCAAAATCAATAGAGAGCCTGAAATTCTCACAAACCATCTAACATTTAGGGAAGACATGGCTGAACTTTTCCTTGGTGTTCATGGAGCAGGCTGTGCTTTCAATTAAAAAACTAAATGTGTGCACAAATATTTCATACCCATAGGTGGGTATGAACAAGGTCCATTACTGTTTGCAGCAGATAGGATTTAAGTAGGAGAAGGAAGGAGCCTGAAAAGTCTAAGTGAGGCAGGCTTGTGAAATTTTGGTTTCACTGCCATTAGCCTTGGGCTGATTAGCAACACACATTGCACATAAGCACAGACTGCCATGCCCAACCTAAACTCTATAATGATCAAAGAAACCTCTGTTAATGAAACCTGTAATGAAACTGTGAAAATCAGTCTCTGTAAAGGTGGCCCAACAGTTACCTGGCACTTGATTTGAAAGGATGGTACCTACTCTCACTAAAAGGCTTTCCTTCTCAGCCCCATTCATTTCCCCTCTCACTCATTCTGTTATTCAGGTTCTTAAAATAGACCCTTGATCTCTGAATGAGGATGCAATGGTTTGATGGGTCCTGCACACATCCTAGCACAGTATGGCAAGAAATCATAAGGCAAGAGTGAGCCAAAAGAGCTGAAGTATAGAGACATTTAAAGAAAAATGTTTTGTAGAAAGTTCGTGACCTTATGTTTCAAAGCTTCACTTCAAAAACATCAATCTTTCATAGAAGTCCTGACTATATTAAACTTGTCAACATTCTTTTGTTACATTTTCTGCTGAAAAACAGCCTTTGAACTCTTTCAGGAGTTTGAATGTAAGGTTTTTCCATTTTCTGAACACTTTAATTTCCTCTAAAGAGTATGTTTTTATCCAGATTCAGTAGTAAATGTTAGTCAGAAAATGAAGATATAGTAAAAGAAATGGACTGTGGAAACTGGGGAGAGAAACTCCCCTTTTTGTATGTGCACATGAAAATATCCATTTCAAAGTTGAAGTGAAAATGAACTCTTTCCTGGCTATTTTGTCTAGGGTTTAATTAGCTGTATGAAAAACATTTTTATGAATGCATTTCTCTTTATTGGCTTCATAAAGGAATTTAAAAATTTGCCTTTCATTATTAGAACACACATGCCAGTTGCACAGCTCTTCTTTCATCCAGTATGTTACCTCTAAGAGAAGATCTTGACATTTCCTGGACACTGACCTCATCTAAATTTTGTTCTCTCTTACAGAGCAAGGCACAAGGACCTAATGCTGCTGTGCAACTTCTGTGCCTGGCTCTAGGTCGGGATCCCAAGAAATTTTTGCTCTGCAAGTGAATGCTTAAGATTCCTCCCTGTTTCAGGATGAAACCTTTGTGTCATTCTGGCTTTATATGCATTTTAATAGAATTAATTATTTGAGGCCCTCCCCACTTTCTAATTAGAGGTTTCATTTTGTGAAATGGTTTTATTCTTGCTAGAAAAGCAACTGTGAAGCCATGCCAGCCCAGACTTCCAATATTGAGGAAATCAGTAGAATTGCAGATGGTCTTGTAACAGCTCTGGCTGATGTCTGTGCTTGCAAGGCCTTACAATTATTGCCTTCACAAGTGTGCAGAGCAGCCACTGTGACTGGCACAAGGCTGTGTCTCTGTTACAGCACATGCAAACCACATACAAATCACACAAACATTGCTGGAGCAGTAAACTAGCTACAGATTTCCTGGAAGAAGGTACTTTTTGAGTCATGAATTCAAATTCACACACAAAAATAAAGTAATTGCCATCTTCAGTAAAATTAAACACACAGCTTCTCTCTTTCAGATGAGTAGTTAGAAGAACAATGGTTCTCCTTACTCATTCTTCAATGCCAGATAAAGTGCTAATTGCATGTTACTGTTTTAACAATAAAATAATTATTAGGAGTGGATAATTCTATTCAAAGGAGTGAAAGGAACATGAACCTTCACATCAAATTGAATGTAAAGGAACCTGATTCTTTAATATGCACGATTATCCTCACAATTATTTCCCCAGTGTTCCTGTACTTTTCACCTTATCTATACCTAGCATGTTTGTACACCCCAGCAATTTCATCGATTGATAGTTGAATCATTTACACATATAACCTAAATAAAACCATTTCTAATGCTTAGATTTTTCTTATTACTGATAGAGTCTTGGAAGGTTGAGAGAAAATTTCAGGGGAAGCACGTCTACCTCTCCTCCATTAAGAGCCCAAGACTGGTTATCAGAATATTATTTCTTCTCCCAGGCAACTAATGAGATTAAATGAGGAAATGGCCTCAAACTAGACCAGGGGAACTTCAGGTTGGACATCAGGAAGAACTTCTTCACTGAGAGAGTTGTCAAGCATTGGAACAGACTTCCCAGAGAAGTGATGGAGTTACCATCCCTGGGAGGGTTCAGGAAATAACAGTCTATGGTTTGTTTAGCAAGTTGTTTGGCCACAGGTTAGACCCCATCTTGAAGGTTTTTCCCAACCTCAGTGATTCTATGGGTAGATTAGATAATACACTGACAAAAATGTGCAGCATAGCATTGTTCATTCACTACTCAGTGTTTCTATTATACACTGCAACATTCTAGAAGCCAAAGTACAGAGTGGTTTTGCAAGGAACAGCCGCCTAGGATAAAGAGAGTCATAATTTATAATGGGATCCTCTGAAGTAAATCTTCAGGGACCTTTGGATTGGGTCTTTAAGGATGGGGTTTAAAAAATGAACTTTTTCAGGCAGGAACCAAATCAGTCATGTCAAAATAGTGTGTCCTTTTAAAATGGATAAATAAACCACTCAGCCCAAGATATTGCCAGTGTTTGTTACACAAATCAGTAAGGTAAAACCATTTTAAGAGATATAAAGAGGAGAAATAGCAGTCCGAGATATCAGATTTTGGAAGTGAGGGAACAAACCATATTCCTCCCTTTACACCCCACAAAGTTCCCACCATCTTCTCTTAAATCACAAATGTTCTACAGCTGTGTCTCTGTAAGAACAGATAAGGCATTTAATTAAACCTTTTCCCTTGTAAAGATGCAATAACAGCAGCTCAAGAAACCATTGTATCAGTTTTCAGATAATATGCTGGTGGGCATAAGTATTTAATTTAACAGTGACCTCAAGCAGCTCCTCTAGCTATGATGTAGATATTCCAGTTAATGAAGAAAAAATTGCAAGTTTTGTTTGCAAAACTGTTTTATTCTCTTGTGAATAATTTTGAGGAAGCTGTTATGACGTGCTCTGTTTGAACCTTGTGCAGTATTTCACAATCCTAAAGTTCACAGCCCTTGGCTCGGTGGTGGTGGTGGTGGTGTGGTCTGGGTGGTTTTGATTACTTTTCCTAAACAACCCTGGGATCTCCTTCCCTGTTATTTGGTTTAAGAGACTTAGATACTATCTCTATACACTTGCCTGTGGAAAATGTCAAATGGGGTTCAAAGAGCTTTACACTAAACACAGACCTTCCTACTGATAATCTCTAGTTTTACTTTTAGGACTTAGCAACCAAAAATGCACTTGAATCCTAATGCAAACAAAATCTGACTCTTAATTCAGAAAAAGATTAATTTCCAGGCCAAATACTTTGTTGTAAAGAGAAGTTCTGAAATAGCTGGCAGCTCGTGCTCTTGGGCCACTGGCCCTGCCAGCCCAGCCGGCTTCATCCGATGTGTCTGCGCCAACTTCCTGAGTGGAGGAAACATAAATAACCCTGCACCATTCTATTAAATCAAAGCACTTCCATTCTACCCTTCCTTTTTTTTTTTTTTTTCCTTAGTTCTTTCACAATAGGACTTGATACCCTACATTGACACCACATCCCCTGAAAAAACCACAGTGGGAAATTTAAAGAAAATGTATTTAGCAGTTTTGTTGAAGCCAATATATGCTTATGGAAAGCACCACCAGATTAAGCATTTCTTGCCATTAAGATTGAGCACCCATAAGTTGGTCATAAATTGTGTGGTCCTGCTTGAAACAGAAAGGCAATAAACTCTCCAATTCAGCATCCTGCTGTATCACTGCACCATTTTGAATACAAGCTGTTCTAGTCACAAAGGACACATTTATTTTCTTGAAGCCAGAGACACAGATGGTATAAACTGGAGTACCTCTCCCGATTTCAAATAAAAAGCAATGATTTATAAGTGCTGAGGATTTGGTCTAAAGGTCAAGATATTTCTCTGGCTTAGAAAGCTCTGTTCAGGGGAGTGGGGAAAATCAATGGCACTTAAAACTGAGAACCTATTATCATTATCCACATCCTTAAGTGCAGCACATGTTCCTCTGCTTATTTACAATATAGTGAACTGGGTGCCAGTAAGTGAATTTAAGGCATTTTTCACCCTCTATTTTTGACAACTTTTAGACATCTCACCTCTTACTGTATGTTAAACATAAAGAGAAAGCCTTTTTCATTTCTTCACCTGGAACCATCTTTTACTT
Source organism: Haemorhous mexicanus (assembly GCF_027477595.1). Classification (NCBI taxonomy): domain Eukaryota; kingdom Metazoa; phylum Chordata; class Aves; order Passeriformes; family Fringillidae; genus Haemorhous; species Haemorhous mexicanus. Next base: position 10,383,950 of record NC_082350.1, on the reverse strand, counting down.
GAAATATAAGAGAGAGAATATCTCTTTTTCACCCCTTACAAGTTTATTTCTCCTTCAGAAAAATAAATTTTATCAAGTAATATAAACAGAAGGAATAAATAAATCTGTATACATCAATCAGAGACAGCAGCTGTTTCCAGAAAAACCTGAGCAATTATTTATGAAATTATGTCTTCTTGAATGCTTCTGCATATCCTCAGAATCCCGGGAGGGCCTGATTTCCTGATGAGCCTAAATTGCTGAATTAGAAGATGAGACAATGCCATGGTACCAATTAGCAAAAGTATTGCATATTGTCTCAAAATGCTTGTTTTTTATTTTAATAACTGCATCTAACAAAGACATTCCTTCATCCTAAGCATGCAGGAACATCCCACCATCAATAACTTGGATGACTAAATGCCCTTAAAATGGCCATACTCACTTTTGTGTGAGAGCAGCAAGACAGTAAATAGACAGCATGTATTTCAATCAAGAAACAGGTGTCCATTGATTTATCCATTGGAAGCAATTTCTTAAGCCTGACATTTACCCTTGGTGCTGAGAAAGTATGGAATCACTGTCCTGCAATGCAAAATGGGGCAGTGATGGTGGAGCTGTGGCATGGAATTATCATGCTGGGATGTGCAAGGTGCCACAGGGCTGCAGTGGGTTCTTCCACACATTTCCCCTTTGCACCTTTGCTTTGCAGCTCACTGCTTCCCCTTTAGACTAAACAAGCCCAGGTGAAATGATGTTTTCCTGCCTTTTGTGGGCTTAGCTGAAAGACCTTGCTGACACATTATGATTTTTTTTCCAATTATTGTCTGTGGTTGCTAACTGAGGAACACATGTTAGCTTCAACAAGAGTCTCCATCTGGCTGGATTAGCTGATCAAGCCCAAAATACTTAGTCCAGTGCACACCTTCTTTTGCTAGGGATCTCAGGACTACTGTGGAAGGACAACAGCAGGCATGGCTGAAGCAGCACTCAAGACCACTGAACTGCAAAGTGAATCTTGTTTTACCCCAGAAATCTGGCTCCTGAAGGATGCTGACCATAGCTGGTCATCCCCATGTGTACACTTCAGGCATTTTCAGTGCTGTCCCACTACATGGCACAGCCCCCAACAGACCTGTCCCTTAGGGGAGGACAGAGCTCCCCAGGTGACCCTGGTAGATCATGACCTTTGTGGGTGCAGGTGTCCACAGTTCTTGCCCCAAATATGCACTCACAAGGAGCACCTGCAGAAAGTGTTTCTGGTGCTGCAACTCCTTGGCTTGCTGATATCTTGGTAGGTTGGAATAGATGTAGCAAGGTAGGCCTCTAGGGGTTTGACTAAATGGAATTAACTAAGGTAAGATCATATCCTTCCAAGGGTGGACAAGTGTCATTCTCTTCAGAGCTGGTGTTCTCTTTGCCTTTTCCTCTGGCACTTTCCCCTGCTCCCATGAAGTGTTTGCTTTCAGACCTGCTTTCAGGACTGTCAAATGAGAAGTGACTGTTTTGATCACCTCATTTAATCCCACAAGTATCATGGCTCATCAGATTACAAAATCTTACTATTATGGAAATGGATGCTACTTCAGTGATGGAGAAATCAGTACACTTCTGGCTCAAAGGTTCAGGAATAACTGGAAAGCTGTAGCTGTCTCATTAGACTGAATACAGCATTCATACTGCATTGAATCAATTGCTACATTGCAGAAAAAGGAACAGAGAATTAGGCTGACATCACTTTGGACAAAAGAATGGAAAAATATGAACCTAGAGGTTAGAGATGAGGTAGGCATTCAAACAGTCTCATGCTAAAAGTATTGTAGTGGTGCAGCTGTGCAGTAGTTGAGCAATGGATGTAACGAAGTATTTGTAACGGTTTTGATGGCCAGCCTCATCTTGCAGGCAAGCTTTTCCTCTTCAGGAGAACAGAGGCTGAGCAGGTATACAAATGAGAAGGCATGCACACAATGCCATCCCAATCCCACCCTGCTTTGGCCAGTGTTTCTCATCCTAACTCTGTTAAAAATACATCGACTGAAATCCTGCCCTGTGCCCCTTGTTCCAGACTTAATGCATGAAGATAGAGGTTCAATTCATGAGGGGTGAACTTTCACTTGATGCATCTCCCAAACTCTGTTCTCCATCACATTGTTCTACCTAACAAGGAACCCAAAGCTGACTGAAACACAAAATGACCTGGATTTAAGGGACCTTAAAAATAATCTACTTTCAACCTCCCTGTTACAGGCAGGGATGCCATTCGCTAGATCACATTGCTCAGGGCCCCATACAATCTGGCCTTGGACACTTCCAGGGATGGGGCATCCAATACTTCTCTGGGATTTCTAGCTTCCTGGAAAAAAAAAGTAATTCTACTCTAAGTCTCAGCTGCCTGAAGTCAGCCTAAACTCTTTTTTAACAACTGAGCTACTTCAGAATCCCTCCTTACCTCCTCTCCTCATACTATTTGATATGTTTAGATTCTTAATTCAGTACCAGCCAGGAACAGGAAATGTTAATAATTACCCCAATTTTCAATCACTATAACTGATTTTTCGAAGTAGCACATTCACAAATTTCCTCCCTTTAGTGACTAGAAGCTGAAAAGTGAAACTCCACGTAGGCAAACGCCAAAGCAGCTCTGAAGCCCTGCAGAGCAGCTTAGGAAAACAAAAACCTGAGCTACATCACTTGCTCTGATCTCACACCTTGTGCTCATCCAGAGTCAGAGCACACAGCTGAGGTCACTGCTCTCCTGTGCAGTTCATTAGGGTGAATGTTTGCGATAACCACTCCAAACTGGCACGAAGCTCCCAAGAAACTGTGAGGAAACAGAAGCCTTAACAAATGGGAACAATCAATATAGAGAAAGAAAGGCTAGTCCTGACGAGGATTTACAGGACCATCTCACAAAGAAAGCCTTGGAGCCATGCACAGCCTGAAAGCCAGTGCAGTGCAGATGCACAGCAGCCTCTGCCCTGCTCTGTAGGATGGGGATGCCTTCAGGCACAGGACTCCAGTGCTAGTTTCACATGGAGTACAGAGTGTTTCTATGGTGCAGAAATCACAGAAGCAGCAAATACAGTTCCAGAAAAGCTCCAGACCATTCCTTTCCTCTCCCTCCATACATCCCTCTTTACTGGAGGACACAGGTAACACAAACATTTGGGGTGCACAGTGACAACAAAGGGACTGTGTGGTTCCACACAGCTGGATCAAGTGGCTATACTTCAACACCTTCCAGCTGCTTCAGAAAAGGGCACAGTGCAGCAACCCAAGTGCTGGTACCCTTTAAATAGTTTCCCTTTAACCTTTGAGGATTGACATTGTGTTTCACAGGGGTCTGCCAAGGGTTAAGGCACACTGCCATGTTATACCACACAAACACAGACAGGATTAAGGAACAGTCAGTGGCAATTAGTAATATATATCTTTTCCACTCTTTCACATTCTTCGTGTTCTACACCTTTCTTCAGTTTTCTGTAGGGCTGTCTCCATCTTTTCGCCTTTTTTTTTTTTTTTTGGCCTAATGTCCAACCAATTTTTTTAAAATTTCTGATTTGGCCTTGCAATTTACTTTTTTTTTTTTTTTTGTTATTTTCTTCTCACTTTCATAATTGTCTGTTATACATATTTAAAATGTTAAAAGCATGCAAAAAGGTTTTTAGAAAACAGGACAATAAGGATCAAGGTTTTCTTAACACATTAGATGAGTAGTCCAGCCTCCCCTGTCTATCACCATGTAAATCATGACATGTAAATGTGTTTTCTATAAATCTTAGAGTGTCTTCTACCTCTGCAATATCTGAACACAAACCTGATTCTTGCTCAGGGCAGTAATCCCACGGGATTAAGTCATACTGTAAATACCAGACAAATTACAATCGGATTAGATGGGCAGTCTGTTCATTTACTCAACACAGCTGTACTCCAGAGTCTTTTCACCACTGGTGTCTATTTATAATATGAATGTATTTTTCTTAAATAAATGAACACAATTTCAATTTCATATCTCTCTTGTTCTTACTATTTGTGGCCAATAAGGAACAGATTTCTACTTCCTAAGGAGCAAAGAGAGTGCTCCTTGAGAGGCCAACAAGACTGCTCTTGGTACAGATCTGCAGGGCAAGATTCAGTTTAAATTTATCAGTGAAAAGTCCTTTGAAAATTTTGCATTCAATTTCAGTCAAGCAGAATTTCAGAATATAGCAAACATATTCTGGAGATAGGTGTGAGATAGCAGCACAGATGTGCTGAAATTTTCCAGACTTGCAATATTCACAGCAGGAATTTCTCCAGGTTCCAAACTTGCTTACACCTGTGAGAATACAAACCTCACTGAGTAGAACTTGTCTAGCATGGGATTTACAGGGGATTTCTGCTCCCTTATGAATAAGAAGCATCTTTAATAATGTTTGGTATTACCTGCCAAAATCTTCCTAGCATTTCACTGAAATTATTTATAAATGTCACATCACATCCCTCATAATTGTTCCCAATTACAGGAATCATCTTGCCTTTTAGATACAAACTTGCTTCCATCCAGCACACAAATCCGGTGCTACTGTAGTTTTACTACTGTAATCAATTAATGAAACCCTACTAAAACATGGAGCTGAGACTTTCATAAAACAGGATTAATGACTACAGGCCATGAAAATACTAAAGGCAAATTAAGCAAACTGCTGCACCAACCAGTATCCTCAGTATCTTGCTAACTTGATTCTCACCTTTACCTTCTGATTGCAGAGCTGTTATTCCTGATGTGCACAGAGATAAATAAGAATAACACCGAGGCTGGAGAAGAGGAGCCAGTCAGTCAGGAGGGATGAGTTGTAGGCCAGCCTAACCCATTGCTACCAAACTTCTCCATTCTTACAGACAGGCATGTCCTCACTCAGCTGCAGAGGTGAGGCAGACAACTCTGCCTGTGGAAACCCAGAGGGGGTGTCCTGCTGAGCACCCTGAGCATGCCCCAAAGTGCTGGGACCACACTATGATGGGTGACATAACAGAGTGGCTCAAACACAACCAGAAACACAGTGTGGAATTCACTTCCCTTCTGTAGTGATACAGTAGCCTGGAAATCAGAACACCCTCTTTTATGAGGTATAAACCAGTGCAGTTTATCATACAGGGAGCTGTCAGTAGCTATAATATAGTACCTACACAAACATGAGATCAGCTGCTCTCCAAAGACAACTTTTTCATTAGGCAGGTGTCAACAATTCAAAGTCATAAACAGATTTTACTGGAGTGGAGGAGAAAGCATCCCAAGTCTGCTTTGCACTGAGACAGGAGGTGTTAGAATGACCTACCACTGCAGGACACCCACTGAACAGGAACATTTTTGCAAGAGAAATACTGATGCCTGGTTCTGCTTTCACACATGTGACTCCCGTTGATTTCAAAAGGAGTTTCCATATTTCACTAGCTCAGAAGTACATGGTGTACATGGTGCAAACTTGAATTTATGACACATCATATGACAAGTGAATACTGGCTTAAGGTTTTCCTGCACAGCCTCCTTCTCTGCATTTCTTCCTGTGTGGGTTTATAGGCTATGTGCACTCTAGGTTATGCTGGTTTTCAGATCAATTCACAGTACAACCTTCCAATCAGTCAGAACAGTCCATGGAAGGAGAGGAATGGTTTACACACAATCACAGAATCATTCAGGTTGGAAAAGTCCTCCAAGACCATCAGCCTTAACCTTTGCCCCAGGCTTAACCAAGGTTAAGCTGGTACCTCTGCTTGCCACCACATTTTCCAGGATTTCTGGCCAAGTTAAGGACGATTGGTGGATCTCTGCAAATAACCCTCAACAGCTACTGTTTTGTTATTTTGTTACAAGCTGCTTACTGTCTTAGCATCCATCAAGAAAGGCAGGACGTGACAAGATTGGAAGATCCTAACTCAGATGGAACATTTACAGCTGTGGAAAAATTAATGAGAACTGACTCTTCTGTCTTTTTGCAAGACCAAGCCATGAATTGTACTTCTAAGTTCAGTATGCATACTTAGAAACCTTAGGAATATAACACAATGAAGACTGAAGCAATTTTAGCAATTATAATTTTTCTTTTCATTAGAGGAAATTTCTATAAGGAATTCAGAATTCTGAGTTATTTAATTTTTGCCAGCATTTGATTTAGTAAAGTACACTAGCAGATAATATTAGCCAAAGATGAGGAAAAATTACAATGACTTACTTTCTGCAGGTTCCTTAGATCTTCTGCCACTGGAGGATTTCCTCAGGAGACTTCTTCCTGAGGTGAAGAGGCTGGTTAGCTCCTCCAGAGGACTGGTGGGTGTCCGAGAGCGGGAGCTGCTCTGAGATGATGACCCGTAGGTGCTGACTGACACACTGACCATCTTCCCTCCTTCTTGCAATGTGTTTCTGGCTGTAGAATGAGGCACTGATGGAGAGCTTCTTGAGAGACTTCCTGAATGTACAGAGTCATAAGGTGGAGGTCTTTTGAGGCTTAAGGGGGTAAGAGACCTACCCATACTGACAGGAGAAGGAGAGGCAGAGTGACTTTTAGGATAACCGTGTGGAGACTGCGTTCTGTATAAGGTAGAAGGATGAGGAGGTGAGGAGGTGTGCCCAGGGGTGCTAGTTCCATGAGATACTGTCTGGTCTTTCTCCAGTTTTTGATGGCCTGGTGTATGAGGTGGCAATGAAGATGGAGAAGCTCCAGCTTGCTGTTTGATGTAAGACACATTTTCTAGGACGGGAAGCTTTGTGACCTCTAGTGGAGTTAGAGGAGACTCGTCAGAATTTGGGGAACACTGCACTGGTGCTGGTGGGAACACCAGCAGTGGAGGTCTGTGAGAAAGCAGGTTTGGAAATGGCGGGGGTATGTCACAAAGCAAGCCCTTGGGAGTAGATGGCACTGAAGACTTGGTGAAATCTAGGTCAGGCACTGTGGGAGTAGCACACTGAGAAGAACAAGTGTGATGGTCATATTCACATTGACATTTTGAGTCTTGGCCTACATCATCAAATATAGGGTATTTCATCTCCTCATAGACTGCTTCGCTTTGGTCATCCTCATCTTTTTTGAAGTCTCTGAGAATATTCCCAACCATTTCAATATAAACAGGCTCCTCTTCCTCTGTGTCTGGAGCAGGACTGCTGACCTGCGAGAGCGAGGCATCCCTAGTGAGGGTTGCCTTCATAGGGCCATGCTTTTTGATATATGTTTCATCAAAAGATGTGCTTAGCTGAGTGTTTGGATTTCGTTTCGGCTTAGGAGGTGGAATCTTCTTTGTGTACTCATCACTGTGAGGTCTTGGTTTGGCTGACACTGAAAACAGAACAGAACATAAACTCATCAGAAGTCTGTAAAACACCTTGTCAAGCATAGAGTCTCTGTTACAGTGTCATAATTCTGAAATGGATTTCCTGGGACCAGCTTGTTGCTGGTTATCTCTGCTATTACATCAATAGAATGCTATAAAAATAACACTCAATTGAAAACACTCCTAGACTTCCCCCAGAATGCTCTGACACTCCAGGATTAAGTAACTAGTGAGCACTTCCCTTCCTCCGAGACATCTGTTCTTTCCCAAACTCTTTGGGACAGGGGACTTTCCATTTTTAAATATTCTGCTTTTCAAATATCACTGTGGGATTTTAAAGACCCAAAGAGTTGCCAACGACGTAACACTAAATATCAAAAAGAACTCCTTTTGGCTCCAAGAGAACAGTTAAGGTCTTGGTCAGTCATACTGGAATGACAGTGAGGTAACTCTGCAGTGACAAAGTGATGAATCAAGACCTTTTTATTTATAGTAACTCCTTGCATAAAGCACCACAATTGTCTCAGCACTAACAGAGAAGGAAAATACTCATGCACAAACTGTAAAATTTGCTGTTGAGATAATTCTAGTGATTTATCTGGACTCTATTATGTAAGATTCTAGTGAATCTCTTAATGAGATTTCTGTGAAGTCAAGGAATAACAAAGTATCTCACAGATTTGGATCCTTTTTACACTGGTTACTTATAGAAACCTTGTCTTTGAAATTATAAATCAAAGCATTGTGATGAAATTCATTTGAAATGAGAGGTCAAGGGTTTCTTGGAAATTATCCTTTATGAATTAAACAATAAGAAAACTCATGCAAACTGCATTTTGTTCACTTTGCATAAAGAGCTAATAAAACATCTCATTAAATGTTAGGGTTAATAAAATGCCTCATTAAATGCTTAAGTGAAGTCAGCTTTTATGCTAAGCAGACTCAACAAACTTGTTCAGAAACAAAATTTATCACATACACTAAACCTAGCTTGTGTTTCTAGAAGGCAATTGATACCTCACTGGGAAGTTCCCCAGTTTAAACAAACAAACACAGAGACCTACACTAGTGGCCAGGTTAGAATGGTAGTTTTCCTGTCTTTCCAAATTTTGCTGCTCCTTGTAATTCACTACTACGTCTGCCAGTTTGAACTCAATGCTCAGAGAAATCTCCAGACACCTTCTGCTGACTCATCAGCAAACAGCCAGCAAATGTCTGATGCTAACCCAGGCAGGCAGCACTCACAGAGTTGAAACCTCTCTTTTAGAAAGAGCCATGAACACATTCCTGAAGCCAGCAGTGAGGCAGTGCTCTGCCAGCTCAAGACAGCACTTTGAGTCTGGGAGGATGCTGGCTCAGAGCTGGATTAAAGCACCTGCATTAAAGCACCTTACCAACGTGGTTTGGTCACTATCAGAGGAGGATTCAAACAGCGTTATCACTTTGTCACACTCATGCTTTGATCTCCTAAATAACTTCTGTTCAATTCCCACAAGGTGTAGGCAGATGATAAACAAGTTTTTTTCAGGAATAAGGAGCTGTGAATGTGTACATGCACAAAGTGATGAGACCACTCTTTGTTAGTAGCATTTGTTTTAGCTTAACACATAACTAAGGTACAACAAAGCAAAAAGGAAAAGAAATCTTGCCAGAATTAAAAGGAACAAAAAACACTCAAAAAATTATATTATACTTTCATGATGGTTCCAATTAATGTGTTCCACTTTGCAGCAGGCTAGGGACATGCAAAAGCTACCACAGATAAGAGTATTTGGTAGCTTGATAGTTTTTCACTATGTGGATATATCCTAATGCATTTTAAATTTGTCTTTTTAATTAACCCAAATTAATTTTCTTGAATGTATTAGGCTAGACTTTTGGGAATAAGATGTAGGCTACCAGAATCATTTGGGCTTTGCAGAAAATATTACTTGTGATGCATCTGACAATACTGGCAGATTTTTCTTGCCTGCTTCCAGCTAAATTACTATTTCATTTCTGTTTAGTGTCTTATTTGTATATTATGTTTTTATATATTCTACTAACATAAACTTGATCTCAGTCCTCTCTCCAACCTCTGTTAATCTGATTTACAACCCTGTCAAAAGCAATCTTATTCAGATTGCTGCCATTAAAATGAAGAGACAGTCAATGAAACTGGCACAAACTGCCTGATGGTTTGTGAACATGTTGGACATGACCTGAACTCTAGTTCAGCTACATCTGAAAATCCTGTATTTTGTAAACACTGGCTTCTCACAGTCTTCAGTTCCCTGTGCATCACACTGCCATCACTAATGAATACCTGAGAAAGGAACATTTCCTGCTCCTCTGCTTCCTCAGATCCCTGTTCCCAGTGCTGCCTTTTACATCTTCTGTGCCACAGGTGTCATGCTGAGAATGGCTCTGTCTTACAGCCAGAGCCCCACTCTTTGATGTTTTTATTTGGATGGATGTTAATGCTTACAAAATAATCAAAAGCTGAGTTACTCTTGTGCTGTGGTCATTCAAAGCTAATGTTAACTGATATTTTTTCTAAAACCAGTCAAAAGTGGTTAAAAGTACTGTGTTTTTAAATTGCTAGAAAAAGCATATTCTCCTCTTCCCTCATTCCATTTTCACAATTTTTATCCAGCTGAAGAGGTTCTTCTACACTGTCTAAACCTGTCCTTGGCTGTTGAAGTACCCATATACAACATCCACAGGTTATTACATTACAAATGAGGAAATGAGAAATGTCAAGGAAAAGCAATTGACATTCTGCCATCCAGTCTTGTATTTTTGCATGGGTTGAAATTAAGTACCACAATGACACACAGAGCCTCATCTGCCATTGCATGATATGTAGCACTAGCCTAGAACATTGGTGACATTATCAACAAAAAGGTCAAATGACCCAGTTCTGCTGTATGAGACAGGGTAAAACATGACAAGGTGATTTACTTTCCATTTGCTATTTAAAGCATTTTTCCTCTGCTGTAGTATTTTTTTACTAAACCATTTTTCCAGGGTGTGTTACTGAGATCTTTTCCCCTTCGTGACAAAATGGGCTTTTCAAACTAAAATTTTAAACTAAATTGTTTAAATATTTTACAAACCTTAAAAGTTACCTCCTATATGGTCCTCAGAGCATGAACATCTGCTGCTATAAGACTCACTAGAGAAAATACACAGGTAAATGGATAGATTCAATAACAAAGAAAGCTTTTTATCATTACTAGGAACAGAGGAACTGTTCAAACCCATTAGGAACTCACTCAGGTGCAGGAGGACATTCAGGAGGCAAACTGAATTATCTTGAAGAAGTCTGTGGTGTAAGACACTTAAATTTATTTAACAACAGTTTCTACTCAAACACAGCTCCTTGGCAAGGGCTGAACTCTACACCACATCTGTAAATGGAATATGAACCATGAAATACTGCTCCAGCCCAGAACAACAGAGAAAAGTAACAGGAATCCTGCAGCTAACCAGAGCTGTGCAAAGCCAATGGAAGGAGCAGGAGTATTTGTGCAGTTCCGGTGTTACCAACATTTGGCAGCGATAGATGTGCATGAATGCAGAAGCCCTGGCAAGATCCCAAACCCAATGAAAGGAAATTATTTGGCAATCTCCAGAGAGGAACAGGCAAGATTGCTTAAAGTGCTTGACATTTATCAGGCAGAAAAAGCATTCGGTGCCTGCTGGGAACATAACCTTCTATGAAGAGTGAACCAGGCTGGCATATTGGTGATACACATCCTGCCATGTTGTCTGCTCTAAACATGGAGTAATTAAGTGCTTTCCAACATGAATTACCATGTCCTTGCTGAAACTGTTGCCTGTAACTTGTGTTGAGACTCTGCCACTTGTATGCATCCTCCACGAGTCCTGATGCAAAGCTGAGTGGAGGAAATGAGAATTGTTTCTTTCCCCACCAGGAGCAGCTTTCCTCAAACACCCATCTCAGAGTGCACCACAAACCTCTTGTGAGTGCTTCTATTACAGACACACAAGCACAAGAGAGCACCAGGCCTTGGGGAGGTTCAGCACCTGGGAGGTGCTCAGGGGATGATGCTCAGCACCTACTCCATGGTCCTCTGTCCCCACAGGAGCTGCCCTGGGAGCTCTGAATGCTGTGCCAGCACCTCCTTGTTTGCATCAGAGCCACCCAAACTACCACAGCTGATAACCTGGAGGCAAAACAATCCTTGCAAACAATCCTGCTCAGTAGGGCACTCCTTCCAAGCAGCTATCTGCCTCTAACAAACTTTAAGGGAAACAAGAAATGCAGTTCTGGTAACTCCAGGTCTCATCTCAAAGCAAGAAGCACAGTGCTTAAAATAGCCTCATGGAAGCCCTACTGCATAAGGAGAATATGACATTTTTGAAATTGGATATTTGTAGTGCAAAGGTTATGCAGCTTTCAGACATACCCAGATAATCTCCCTTTCATTGTTAATTTTAGAAATACAGAAAGCTTCTTGTGTTATCCTTCTGAAGTATATTTTAATTCTTTAAGTAGAGACTGAAATATGAGAATATGTTGTTAGATTGTTGTTTATTATTCGCTCACTGTATAAGGAATGAGTGAAAACATCTAAAATTTAAAATTTATTTTGCTATTTTATATTGTCTTCTGGGTATTTTCCAGTTTTTGCCTTCCACAGACCATTCCAGTGAATTTTTCTGTTCACTTTAAAAAACAGAATAAAACCACAAACAGGAAAATTGTTCCCTTTAATTTCTACAAGAGGCTATAGATTCAATGAAGGAATGATTTGGGGCCTAAAAGTTCTTCTATTGGATTTCATTATCTCTGTAGAAGAAGTTGGAATAGTCTTAGTGAAAATGGTTTTTAAAAGACACAGTTGTCTGAACTGTGCAAAAGATTGGCACTCAGGAGACCTAAATTTAAATAATCTCTTTTTACAGGCCACAGGGCCCCATCTATCGTTTTACCTCCTGATACCACCTTTCAATATTGCTCTTCTGCCATGTTAGGCTCTAAGGTATTTTACACAAGGGTTTTATTTTAATTTATTTGTTTATATAAATACTTGCACAGTGATTCCTATCATTGGAAAGCAAGAGTAGAAAGCAAAAAAAAATTAATTTAGTTATTGGACACATGCAGTGATGAACATTAATCTTTTCTTCTTCAAGAAATATTTGAAGAATATCCTACACTATGAACAGCCATAAAATATACACACAAAAATGCATCTTAGCAAGTGATTATTGAAACATCATCAACAGTTTGAAATAACATCAGGGAATGCATTTCTCTCAAGAAAAAAAAAAATCTGGCTCTCAAAATAGCATTCTCCTCGTGGACACAGGGCCCTTCCCTGCAGGTTACCTCCTCCTTTCTTAAAGATGCTCTAAAAAAAGGGAAGCACATGGGAGGAAAAAAAGAACCATCTGATTAATTCAAACAGGCAATAGGTGGTTTCAGCACAACGGTTTCAAACAGCACCTGTTTCTTCCCCCTCCTGAATTTATTAGCTCTTACTGGAAATTATTTAGGCATTTAAAGAGGACAAAACTATACTGAAAATGAAAGGACTAAAAGTCAGTGTCATAAAATAATGCTGATGTGCTACTTGCATGTCTCAAGGCTTTGATTAAGGACACTTCCTCAAAAGAATTCAGGTCCCTTTATTTTGGCTACGACTTCTTTTAGCTTTTAAAATTATTGATTTCTGCTCTAATTGAAAGTGGTGGAGAGCTTGCAGCTCTGGGAGTGATAGTCCAGAATTAAACATCAGTACAAAAGAGAGCAGAATCAGGACTTGCAGTTAAAGCCAGTTCTGCATTGCTCCAGCACTACAACCCCTGCAGCTGACAGGCACCATGGTTGGAGACAGTCTGCTCTCAGGTCCAGCTCAGGGCCACAGAACTGACTCCCCAGCCCCAGCACCACAGGCTCTGCACATGCCAAGGCTGCCATACCTTCCTGGGGCTCAGAAAAGCCAGCCCAGGGCACCAGTGCCTTGCTGCCAGAGCTCCTCCCAGCACAGCAGGGGCTGCCAGTCCTTTGTCTGCAGCATCAAGACAAGGGCAGACCCAGAGGTGCCAGGATATGTCAAAACCTTTGTAGTATCAGCATGGTGCAGAGATTCCCTACCCAAATTGCCACATTCCAGAGCAGACTGACTTCCAGGTTTTCCCCTTAACAGCCCTCACTTCTCTGTACATCCACCTGGCCAATTACCCTTTCCTAGAGTGCAAAGGTCTCTAAAAACTTCTGAAAAATTACAAAGTGAATGTCTCCTCCTGAATATCTAGCATTGTGCTCTCCTATATTTTGAATTTCACATTCTTGTCTCTTAAAAGAATGAGTAATTGATGTCCCCTATTTTTCCAGATGGCATTGAATAGGCAAAGAAAAAAAGAAAGGGGTATTTGGGAAATAATGACAAATTATTTGCAATCAAGCTGTTCTGTACTATTCACTGAGGCTAAAAGTTATTGTCAGGTGGCACAGGCCTGGTAAGGCAGAAAAAGCAAGACTTTGGATGATTAAGGAAAGAATAGTCAATTTGGATCACCCTCCTTTTACAGGAAAACTGATGTGCTGAGTGCAAGTGGAGACAAGTGAAAATCTCACAGTAACTTCTTTTAGGTGACTCTTTGGGTACCAATCTAGAAAAATATCCTTCAACTAATATGACCAGACACAGAGGGCCAGATCTCTGGCAATGCATGGCTTTAAGTTATAGAAGTTCCAGAAGAGGCTCTGAGGACAGAGAGGTGGGAGGATTACTGGGGAAAGATCCTCACGCTGCCCACACATGCAATGAGTATTTTCAAAGTTCTGGTTCATTCTGAACTCTGCAATATGCAAAACAGGTTTTGCAACCAGTGTTCAGTGACAATAAAAATTTCTGGAACTCTGTATAGTCTGGAGGAATTCTAGAGAAAGGCAATTTGTATGGAAATTTCTCTATCACCAGCATCATCAGTGAAGAATGTGGAAACAGAACAAGAGAATCATGCATGTAGACAAATTAATTTACAAAGTCTATGTGCCTGTTTGTTGGTGTCTCTCTCCAGGAACCTGTATAGAGCTGGAGTAGTGAGGGGTTAAGATGTTCACAGCAGAGTACAGCAAAACAGTAAAACAGCCACAGAGCAGAAACATCAGTAAAGCCCTTCTAGTTTATAGCACCATTTATGGAGTCTTGACTGTGACTGTGAACATGAAACCTGAAGAGTTTGCTGGTTTACTGTGAATTAACTGCTACTGCTCTATTCTTAGAGCTCCCCACAAACTGACTGCCCTTCACACAGAGAGCAATGGGTGACACCAGCCTTCCCCAGCCCCAAATCAGCATTTTTGTTGTTGTACAGTTCTCATAGAGCTGTCATCCTGCACTAGCTGCCCTTTCTCCCTCTCTGCAGCTACCCTGTATCCTTAATTATCTTATTCCTTAAGTATCAGATTCCCTGACTATCACACAGAAGATGGTGATGCTCTGAGATTCTACAGGCTGTGCCATGGAATGGCTCAAGTGCAGCAGCATTTCTCTTGGCCTTAGAAAGAAAAGATCTCTCCTCTGTCCAGAGAGGGAACCTTCTGGTGGTGTGTGAAGAGCTAAGTCCCATCAAGACATGCCTTAGTCACCTGCATCACATGAGCTTGGTGTGTAGAGGACATCATAACAGCAGTGACCCTTTGAGAGCTGAGTTTCTTCCTGTTCCCTGCTGCCCAAAGGCACTGAAGGCCCCTGTGGCATTATCTGTAGATGCTCCTGTAAACAGAGGCAGACCCCAGTCTGATTGCAGCTCCTGCTTCCCAGGAACAACACTGCTATCCATTGCTGGCTGTGACAGCTGAGGGCAGCAATGTGGGAAATCGTTTGCTGAACTTTCATGAAGTTCTTGGAGAAGGTACAGCACACAGGCTCTCTGACCCAGTGCTCACAGAGACGCTGAAGGAAACAAATCTCTGCAAGACTTCCCGCCTCTGGGGGATTTCTAAAACCAGGACATGCACCCAAATAGTGGACTCCAACATTATTTACTGGAGAAATGGTAAAAAAGAAAATCAAACTAGCTTTAGATAAATGCTAAATGAAACAGGAAGTTTAACTCACTTACTTTATTTATCTAGAAAAATAGCCTGTATTTGCTCACTTGATTTGTTATTTTGGTTCACAAACAACCAGACCAGAAGTCTGGCAATTACTGTATGCAAAGGCTTGAATAATTTATCCAGAGATATGAGACTCCTCATTTTTCAGATCCACAGCAATGCCTATCTTCTATTTACAGCTAACATAAGTAGGTCAAATGCATTATTTGCTTATATAAGTTACAATCTGTTTGCTGAGCTTCTAAAATAATTGCAGCCCATTAAATCAAACTGGCAGGCCTACCAAGGTGGTATTGTGCAGAATACTGGGCTCGTGGGGACTTCAACATGAGATGTGCTCTGTCCAACTATTCCACAGGCACAGCAGCCCCACAGAGGCTCCTGTGCTTCCTTGGCAGCAGCGACAAGGAACAAGCAGATTTCAGCAGCTCCCTCTGCCCCAGAAGTCCAGTGGGCTCTGTACAGTTCTTTCCTTGAGGCAGCTGTACAAAGCTGCACTGACTGACACATCCAGCAGGTCCTTCTGCCACCACTGAGCTCACATCTCAAAACAAAGCACAAGGCTGATGGCCAGGGTCAGATGAGTCACCACAGCAGGAGCAGCAGAAAGCAAATGAGCCACAAGGAACAAGAGTTCAGTGAAAGGGGCACTCTTTCCTTTATCAAAAGGTCACAAGGTGACACTGCAGAAGCAGTTCCTGTACGTTGTCACTGAACATTTTTGGGTGAATCTGATGACAGCTGAAGTGGACAGAACACTGCCTGAGCAGCTCACAGGCAGGCAGCAGTGCCTGGAAATGTAACAGCAACAGCACTATGGTCAGAGGCTGAGTGGCATGAAATACCCTCTGTAATCTGCTTGAGGAAAAATGCCTCCTAGATATTAATTTTACTTCCATCTCCATAGGGGTGACTCCTCTCTCCTCAGCTCTAAATAAATTGTTGACAAAATTACAGACAGGCCACACGTTATCATCTGCCTCACACTCAGGGCCTCTCTGTGTGCCTGGCATCTATCATTCCATCCTGCATTTATTTGAAAAGAGTGTAGTGAAACTAGTAGAGCCTGTAATAGTGTTGATCTACAAGGGTCAAGCAGCTGGGCCTAATGCCCATAAATTCACCTGGTATGACTGCAGTGGATAGTACCATTTTGACAGAGTTTTGGGCAATTCCAAACAAGCTTTAGGAAAAGAATCTCCTGTTTCAAATGTCAGGCTTGACCTCATTATTCCAGCTGAGAAGCAAAATGGAGGACGAAAGAGCAAAGATGGAACAGAAAAAGGAAGGGGAAAGCAGAAGTTATAGCAATAACCTAGTGTTCATAGCCTGTTTCATTTTGCTGTTTATCAGAAGTGAAGCTCTTTGCAGGAATTCATCCCCACCACCAAGGCACAGTCTATGGCAGAGCACAGCTCAGAACAGCCTGAGCTCTGTGGGGGTTGTTACACATCATCTCCTGGGACTGTCTGTTCTGTAAAGCCCTGGCATTCAGCACTTCAGAGCTGCACCATAAAGGCAGCTCAGATTTTGCCATCCTTATTCACCCTCTGTAGCATCAGTGATACCCACAGGAGGTTGGGAAAGGGAACTTGAGCAGTTTCTACACTGAGTGGCTGCTTGAAGTATTGGCTTCCACAGTGACTGCCCTGAGTTCACAAATTAAACCCTGCCAGCTGTGTGAAATTTCAAATTAGCAAGGACAGTGTATTTCACATATTCCCTTCACTCAAAATCTTCTTTCTACAGCGCTGCTCACAAAAGCAGCATCCCATCAGCTCAAATTTTCAATGTGAGCACAAACATTCTCATCATAAACTGATTGCAAATGACCTCACTAAACAAAGCTTTTATCACTATCTGTGTGTTACAAAGGAGGTATCTGTGACACTGAGGGACAAATGAAATGCTCAAGGTCATCTGAGCCAGTGGCTATTCCTCCACTTACACCCCTGGGAGACAATGTTTAGTATTATTTTACAGAAGTCTACATTTAGCTTAACACTTACTGACATGCAAGCATGCATTTGCAGAACTGGGATCATATGGCAATGAGTCACTGCAGATATTTGGCCACACCACCAGTATAAATTATTTCACCTTTAACAGAAAATAACAATTTCAGAATCATAGAACATTTTGAGTTTTACATCTTTGCTTGCAAACACTCATAAATAAGAAAATAAGTAGGCAGGACATATTATCAAGCTTTTGCATCCACACTAGTCCTATAGCTTCAAGTTTGTGCTTGGCACACTTTGGTATGTTTGCTTTTTTGGTTGTGGATTTTTTTTTTCCTTTAATCAAAAGATTGCTTACTATCCTATTCACCAAAATTCAAATGTTAAGGGACTTCCATTGTCATAAACAAAATCCTAAACCCATTGAAACTGAGACTTCTGGCATCACCCAAGTGATTCTAAGGCAAGGTTTATAGCCAGTCCATCCTTTGGTATTCTACCAAGAGGAAATAGGAGAGAGCTCCATTTGCAGTCATGCATGGAGGGGAGAACGCCAGCAATCTCCTTAATCCTACAAAGCACTGTTAGGGCCAACAACCCAAAGGCAATGCTGCTGGTTTTTTCCAGGCATGTTCATGCTCAGAGAGTCCTGTACTTGTAGTACTGGTTTTACCAGTAAGCATAAGGGGAGCTATAATTCTTCAATCATATATGCAGGAGGGCTGTAAATTTGAAGGTAGAGTGTTCTTTTTGAAGATCTCTGAGAAATTATGGGAGCCATGGCAAATATTATACCACTGTGCTGGAAATGGATATCAAGCTCTTGCTGATGTCAAGTACACCATGCTCCACTTCTAAGCCTTTCCCCACCCTGAACTAGCAGCCAGCTACAAACCACCTCAGACTGTGGGATATGCACTTCTCATTTGACATGCCAGCAGTTCAAAGTTACAGCCAATAAAACCAGCACTAAAATTATGTGTGCGCCGTTTTGTATTTTCCCCACTTGCATCTGTGAGAATCCCAGGCTGGTACACTGTGACCTCCAGGCAAACTGATGGCAGTGCAAGGAGGGAGCTGTGCTCTGAGGAGCTGTCAGGGCTGTGCACATTACCCCAGCACAGCAGCATTCACACACAGACGGACAGACGGACAAGCATGAAGTGCCAAACACACTTGCAGCATGTCAGGCATGTGTTGCCTGATGTCATCCAGCATTAAGCCAAGTGGAAAGGATGAAAGCAGCAAACCAGTGCACCAACCAAGACTGCTATATTCAAACAGTCATTAGAAAGAAACTACCAATGAAACAGAGGCTGGCCATGACAGGATCTCACCTGGAGCTAGACTTTAATCTCTTGGGATGTGATTCTGCAAGCACTGTAAATCCAGTAAAGCCAATGAGAATGCAGGGGGCACAAAATGTTTTAAGAGCTCAGTCATGCTTCACTCCATGAGGATTTGTCTCATTTGGTTGTTAAAGTAAGAAGAGAATTAGGGCACCAGTTAAAAATAAGGTAAGACAAAGAGGTAGAAAATCAATGTACTTGCTGTGTAATAAAAAGTGCAGCTGTTTTGTGGCTTTTGTCTTTAATTCCAAATTAATTTTGCTAGACACATCTATTATCACAGACTAGGTCTGAGAGTAAACCGGGGCTTTAGGATTTCAGTCTGATCCCTCAAGCCCTTACTCATTTGTCCATAATGCCTTTAACAGAAAAACATGCCAAAACCACTATGCAAAACAGAAGTGTAGTAGGAGTATTCTCAGATTGTTATTTTTGCAGTTTCAGAGGCATTTCATTTTACTTAACAATTTTTGATGCGCTGTCAAAACAAGGCAAGAGAATTAACCTGGATTTCTCCTCCCCTCCTCTCCTGGCCTTGACTTCAGAGCCATTCAGTGAAGCAAAATAATGCAAGAATCTAGTATTTCATAGTATTTCAGCTCATAATATTCTTGTATTATGGTCCCCCGAGGTATAAACAAAACAAAAAATGAAATAGAGTCACAAATATGATGACTTGCAGTGACCTGTTGACAATGAATAGGTTTATTGATATTATAACCTTATAGTTACTTGGGTCTGTCTACTGAGACTGCATTTTAACCATGTGGTGAACAAGACCACCCACACTTTAGCTTTCTTCAGAGACTCTCTCTTCAGTCTGGTCCTGCTGGCAGAGATTATTGATTTGGACACCTCAAATAGCACATGTGAAGTGCTTTCAGGAGTGGGTTGGCTCTAAAAGCAGCCCAGTGACTTTCATATGATGCAAAACCCACACTAATACTTTGTCCTAGATCCCAGGTAACTGCATGAATAAGTGGTTCACATTTTCTTGACTTTTTGGCATGTCCAGGGGCTACAGTGACCTGTACAGTCAGAGGACAGCAGCCTGAGAAAATCTCCCATACACTTTGACTGCATTATGCCGAACACTGCTCTTAGGTCTGAGATGGTCCAGTTAATTTCAGGGCACAATGATGTGAATTCACCATCAGTTTTGACCTGGGCTTGTGACCAGGCTTATAAACTCTCCTGAGCCCTGGAACACTGGGGCTCTGCACTGAGAGTGCAGAAAAGCCCACATGCTCACAGCAGGAGTCACAAATGTTTAGCAGAGCTTGCTGCCCTCAGCTGAGAGCAGGCAGCTCCTCCTGGACTGGCTGTATTTGCAGTTAATCTGGAAAATCAGCAAAACACTCCCTGAACTCACATTATTAAGGCTTTTCCATTATCAAGAACATCACAGCTTCCATCACTCTTGAGAGCAGAGCAATAGCTGTACTGCAGGGGAGCTGCACACTTCGTTTTAGACTTTTTTAACCCTGGTGCAGAGTCTCAGCAAATGAGCAACATCCTATCGTGAAAAGAGCAAGGAGGAATAGATAAAGCAACTTTGTTAAATTAAGAAGAATTTTAAAAAAGTCACCAAGTACACAGGCTAGACTAGCAGAACAGAGCTAAAGTACCAGCTGCCAAGTCCTGGCACTGTGAGATTCCCAAGTGGGTAACAGAGCTTTGTGTCTTTTACCACTGCCTGGTCTATTTTCTGTTCAATGCTTGCAGCTTCCATTAACATTAATGAGCATGCATATGTGCCTTGAGGGTAAGAACATATTACCTCTGTGGCTTCAAAACTTGTTTATAAATCCCTCCAAAAATCACATTGTGTTCATTGCTCTGCAGAGAAAGCTATTATAATAGCTATAAGAGCTGCTATGTTCGCTCCCTCCTTTCCCCTTGCCCTTGCTTATCTGAGGGATGAGGAACCAGACCTGGAAAGATGAAGGGCTGAAGAAGGTGATGCAGGGAAGTAAAGCAGCTCTGGAAGCTGCAATCTGAAAACTGACTTGCTGCAGGGAGGGGCAAACTGAAGTCTCAGCAAAAGCAGAGAAAACCAAATCCCGAAGCACTGAAAAACTACTCCCACCACCACCACTGCCCAAAAAGCAAAGCCTTTGAAAGTCTCTAAGCTGTTAAATACTAGGCAACAGAACAAAATCTTTGCCATGTCCTACCTGCTTGAATGCAGGTCAGTGGGATCAAGCTGCTGGGCAGAATCCCAACACAGTCAGGCCAGTGCTGCCCTCCACCCTTCTGATCCCTGGGGCAGCAAGGAGGCTGGGAGGGGAAGGGCTGAGCAAAGGGAAAGACATGCCAGGGTTCCATTAGAAGTTGAATGGCTCTAACACTGCTGAAGGCAACATATCCATCCCCATGCCACTTGGGCACACAGGGGACACACTTCTCTGGAGTCAGGCATGGCAGTTGAAAGCCAACTCCACCTTACTCTACTGACAACAAGACCTGTGATTTCTGACTTTTCTGCCTTTGACCTTCCCCTTCATCAGTGCCAGCCCTTCTCCCAATGTGCACAGATTCAAGTTAAGCCCTCAAGCCTCACAGGCTGCAGTGCAGCATACAAACAATTATGGGTAAGACAGCACTGATATCAAGAATCAGATTAAGGTATGTGGAGGAAAATACCTTGCTCTACACATGGCTCAACAGCAGCTCACATTATATCTATACAGCTAATGTGAACCAAGCTGCAGCTTCCCACAGGGAAAAACTGTGCTCAAATTGTGCAGGCTGTAGGAAAGAGGAAATGAGCTGTAAAATATACAGTACACAGTATGCAACCACTGAGGCCTCTGAGCACAATGACCCACTGCAGCTCAGACAGCACCTGGCTGAGGAGCTCCTGCCCAGGGCGGCTGCCCTGGAGCTGGAGCTCAGGAGACAGCACACCCTTGTGCTGCCCTGCCAGGCTGCCCTTCCTGCTCCCAGGCCACATCTCAGCACTGCAGAAGCACTGCAGCCACAGTGACAAGTGGCCCAGGCTGCGAGGGAGCTGATGGCAAGAGCCATGGCACAAATCTGGTGCTCTCTGCACAGGGCTCTGACAAGCTGCACTGCAGGATGCTGCTCCCCAGACCTGCCTCCCCACTCCTCTGCCACAGCTCCTGTCATGGGGAGCAGCAGCACTCATTGCTCAAAGCCACATCCCTAAAACACTGCACTGTGCTGTGTCAGTGCTGGGCTGCCATGTCAGCAGGAGCATCTTAAACTGCCCACAGGTCAACCCACCAGAACCCATCTGTCAGTCCCTTTGGACTGGTTACGTCTGAATAGGGCTCATTAAAGATATTTCTTCCTTTAGTAGGCATGGATGAAAAGATCTGGGAATAAGATCTGTCTATAAGGAATGATATGTCATGGTTACCACAGAGGACACTATTTCAAAGTTCAGGTTAAATACGTTATTCACTAAGGTAGGAAATAAAAGGAAATCAGCTCTATGTAAAACCAGCAAAAGTACTAAATCCCTTTAATCCAAACTCTGCTTAATGAGAATAATAAACATTCAAATTTACAAGGAAGAGCCACCAGTCTAGCTGACAGAAAACTGAATTTATGAGAGAGACCAACTGGACTGCAAGCCCAGTTACAGTTACTGTAATTGCTTTTCTCCTGAGAAAAAAATTTCCTTACAAGCTGTCCACCCTTAGAAATTGCTGAGCTCAATGCGAGGGCTTAGAAGGCAGCAGCAAGAAGGACATCTTCTTTCCCAAGACACTTGGAAGGAAAACACTAAACAAATTGAGTGGGTTCAAGAGGTGGGTCTCCTGCAAGTATTTTCTCACATCAGAGGTAGATTTCCCTTTGCTCTAGCAGAAGCAGAATTACAACCATGAATGCATTGTGAAAATGCTGTTCTGAGTTTTAACTGGTATCTGTGTGCATATTTGTATGTACATGCAAGTACATAGAACCTGCTTTCTCATGCAGACATACATTAAATTTTATAATCAAACTATATATTTAATGTGTATTTTTTATATAATGTTGTACTCCATATGACTAAGCAGAATTTGAACAAAAAATGAACTTTCAAAATGCAGTTTACTTACATCTTTTCATTTTTACTTGCACTGCAGCAGATCTGTAAACCTTTCCTGTAGACATGCAATGATCATATCAAAAAGCCCTGCTTGAGGCTGGTTACATCAGCCAATTATACTGTTTTATTACTTCCTTTTTCTGTGAGACTGGGCAGTGAAAACAAATCAATTAATTTTTCTCCTGCATTTTTGCAATAAAGAGCCTTTCAGGATCAAGATTAGATATGCCTTCTATGCTGAAATGTTATTTTAAATTACCCTTTTCAGTTCCCTTCTCACCTCCAATGTGTGATGCATGGGGCACAGCTCCATTTGTTTGCTGTTCCTACCAGACTTTTAAAACTCTGAAGAAAAGATAACCCACATTTTTAAAAAACACTTTCTAGAAATCTGTCACAGAGAAGAAATGCATTAGGTGGAAGGCGTTCAGTGGGTGCATATGAGAGGCAGCCAGAAGAGTAAGAAGTGGAATATTAAAGCACAAGAAGGGACACAAAGTGTGGAAACACAGCAAAAAAGATAAAGTCAAGGAGAAGGATGCCTTCAGGCTAGAGAGGGCTCTTCCAGGCAGAGCCAAGGTAGGCTGGGATGAACAAAACAAACCCAATGCTGCTGCACAAGACAGGGCCAATGAGTGTCACTGCAACTTCAGGGAAGATTCTCACACTCCCACAAATATGGAAGCCAGAGCACTTACAGGAAAAGTGCACAGAACCAGTGGGGGTGTTACTGCTGCTATTTGTGCTTCAGGAGGAAAAGGTCCTTCAAGCTCAAGACCAAATTTATTCTGCCCATTCTGCAGTGCATTCAGACATATTCAAATCAATCTAATGTTATGGCAGATATTATTATGGGATAATATTCAATATTTGATCAAAAAGAGTATCAAAGTTACTACTTGTTACTGCTTTTATTTGTATAAAGAGGATCACTACCAAAAAGAAAAAGGTAAACATGTTTAATAAAAATGAGCAATGAGGCTGTCCCTGGTTGTCTAGAAAATGTAGCAAATTCCTTTTCAAAGTAGCCACCAGATCAGACAATGGACATTATAGTCTGAATTATTCTGCACAGCCATTAAAAAATTGAGCTGGGAACAACAAAGGAGTTGTGACAAATGCTTTGTAGAGATTCTGTGGTAGTTGATGCAGAAACAATAGGGTTTTTAATCATGATCCCCCATAGTTCCTGGAAAAGGCTGTAGTCATTCAGCCTGCAAATACCACAAGCACATGCAAATGTGTGAGACACATGCATATACAAATATTTGGTTACAATATAGACAACAGTGACTGAAAGTTAAAAATGCCTGTTCTTGGACCTGAGCTTTCAAAGACATCCAAAAGAAAACATGAATACTGTATCCTATGGAATTTCTCACCTGAAATTGGGAAGAGGCAGACTTACAAAATCTTGAATTCAAAATTTTCAACTAGAATGAGAATTGCTACATAGGTAAAAACATAACTAATGGCCCACAAAAAACAAGACTAGTAAAATCAAAGTTTCACAAGATTCTCTGAGCAAAATCTCATATACTAAATTTGCTGGAAATTTATTTTTGAGCAACAATAATAATTTCATATTCAGTGAAAAAGCTTGTCTAATATTTGTATCAATCAATACTGCAGGTAATGAACTTTGGCTTCCATCTGGTCTGCTCTTCTTTAGAGGTTCTCATCAATGTATGACCACCGTTTTTATATAAACATTCCTATATTAGCCAAATTACTGTGAAAATTCATCAGAAAAAAATTACCTTGCAGCGCACAGTTGATAACAAAGCCTCTCCTACTGAGAGTAAAACATCTTAGAAATTCAGTCTGCTCATTGAAACACGATATTGTACCACCCTTGAGTAAATCTGTGCTAAAAAATTGCTCCCTTAAATAAAACCCAACCCAAACCAAAAGACCTACAATCTGATATTTCTATGTATTAAACTCTTTGGTGAAACCACAGAACACATAGAAGCAGGGCAGGCATTCTGAACACACAAAACCAACTAAGATTAAAGGGCTCTATCCATTGAAAACCTCCAGGAACCTCTTCATTTTAGCCTGAAACTGCCCATTGCTGCTCCACTTGCAAAGCAGCAGAATGAGCATAATACATGTCAAAAATTAAACATCAAAGAGATTCTTAATGTTCCATGAAGGCATTTATTCAAAGTAACATTTAGGTATTATCTTTTAGTTGGTGATGGAGTATTACTCATTCATCAGTTCTTTCCAGAGATCTTGCTATGAATATTCAGATCATGATGACAATAGTGAGAATCCAAGGTGCTCAGCAATACTTGGACTCTGGTATGGCACCATTGTCATGCAGAGGAACCAGAGTGAACAAGGCTGCAGTACCACACATGTCACTCATAACCTCATGTGATGGGATAGATCAAGCACAACCTGCATGGAGCGGAGGAGGAAAAATATCTTTGGAAACAGAAATGTCAATGAATTTTGAACTTGGAAATCTGTCAGAAGGGACATGACTACATATTCCTTTCTTGGACTCGAATTTCAGACGGCAGAAGAAGATGAAGGAAAGGAAACAAAATTTTCAGAACCTTCCAGAATGACAATAATGCTGAAGAAAACCTAGTTCTGTGAGGACAAAAACTTCTTAAGGAGTCTGCCATGGCTTCTGTGAGGCTGCCAAAATACTTGGGCGTATTCCAGTTATCATTGTTATTATTGCTACTTCAAATCTGTCAAGTTCTCTTGCTTCTCAGCAAATGAGGAAAAGGGCTGGGATATAGATGTAAAACAGACTCCATTCCTAATCATCCTAGAGATAGTGCTGTGGTCAACTATTCTGAACAGCACCATGCACTGTGTGACTCAATTCACACTTACAGGAATAGTCATTAAACAAATTAAAAAAAATTAAAAACCCTTTCCTACTACCCTGTGTGCAAAACAAACTTCATCTTGTCTTGGTGATTCTGGTTTGGCAGATTCAGGGAGAAAGAGTGCTAACAGACATATTAAAGAATTATAAAAATACTTTAAAATGTTGTATTTTTTAAAAGAAATTTTGAGTAATGTAAGAGCTCCTGACTTTTACCTCAGAGCATATCAGACTAAGAAGTCTGTGCCTCTTTTGATACTAAACTAAAATTCGAAAGACTTTCTGATAAGAGAATTTAAATCTCAAAGTTAAATTGTTTCTATGTAGGCTTTGGTCCAGTAAAATTGTGGAAAACTGCTTTTGTTAAGGAGAGTTACTTAATGCTTGCATTCATGTTATTCTGCATGGAGTTGATGTCATGGTCGCTGAAGAAGACAAGATATGGAAGTAATGAAAAATGTCATGTGCACAATAACTACCGAGAGCATAAATAAATCCACAGCTTTGCTCAGCACTCACGTTCAACTTCACAATCATAGACATATGTGCCACCATGATTTACACATTCATTGGCATCTTTGTTATCACTGACAACTTTTTAAAACCAGATTTGTTTAAAGGGGGTCATAGCATGAAGGCAGCTAACAAGTATTTCTGGCCACAGCACAAGGCAAAGGGATAGGAGGAAACGTGCTGCATCAGGTGTCAAACTGATATGTAACACAGCAGTGGGAGACACCAGCACTGATCAAAACCTTTTGTCCTAATGGGTTCCTTCCTACAGTTCACACTGTGAAGCAGAGTCATCCTGATCTCTCTAGGAGAGAGTACAGCTGGTCCTACTGCTGCCAGAATGTATTTACAGCAAGGAATAAAGGAAGGAGATGACCTCTATAGCATTAGCTTGTCTTTAGCAGTGCAGAGTAAGGAAGCAATCTCTTTACTAACACTATTTGTTAATTCTCTTCTGAATGCTGCTCTGGCTGAAATGTAACTGGGAGGAACGGGAAGAGAAAATGTAGATTCAGACAGAAACAGAAGCTTTGGGCTATCCATTATATCACCCTGGCTAAAATTTTTACTGTTGGATGATATTTCCTTGCTGTGGAGTTTCAGGGCCATGAAGTATTCTTTTTATTAATTTCTGTTCTTCACTCCTTTGTGGAGGAGAGCCCTTTTCAGAGCTGTGGTTTGCACCATGCTAATGATATGGTCAGTGGTCCTTGGCTGGTGGGCAGATAACGTTGGCTTACATTCTAACTGACAGCAGTCTCTTCCCCCTTCACTCTGAATAAATTCAACTCATTCTCCAGTATACATCCAGACCACGTAAGTGGTGCAGTTCTGTGACAAATGCCAAATGCACAACTATCCAGAACAGTCTGATAGCTGGTCCAACATTTATACATGAGTGGTCTAGGATACCTGTGTTGGCACTGTTACACAAACAGGAAAACATACAGGTGACTCTTAAATGCAACAGGATAATCTTAAGACTCAAACCCTTTTTCCCAAAGAATTGCAGTGTTTACCTTCAGTCCTGTCTGGTAGTTTCCCACTTTTGCTTGTTGTTCCAGTGTTGACAGTTTCAGATGAAGTGCTCAGTTTGGTGTTGGGGTCTCGCTTCGGTTTTGGAGGCGGCTGCTTTCGAGAGCTGCTGCTTTCATCATCAGTTCCTCCAACTGAGTGAAGAGACTGGGATCTGACAGTGAAGCCACTGGAGCAGGGGTGTGGCAGTCTGTCCTGAGGAGCAGGCATTGTCATAAATCCCATGCGGAAGTGTTTCCCCACGTAGCTGCCTTCATTTCCTCTCGCTACTTCTCCACCTATGCTGTAAAAGAAAATGCAAATATAAGCAAAAGGTCCTCCTTTGCCTGAACCATATCTGGAACCAGGGTCTCAGTTCTGCCTGTGACAAGCAGATCATGTTTTTAAATTTGAAAACAAGAAATGCTCTTCTCTGGAAAGAAGATGACTACTAGAAAAGTCTATTTTTCAATATGAGCTGCCAACAACTGAGATAAAGATACACTTCTAAGCACACAGAATTTTACAAAAAGAAATCAAGACCAGATTTGTCAGGTTTCATGGTATTGTAAGTAGAAATTTTCTACAGAACAAATTTCAAACATTGAAAATCAGAACTGAGTTTTCAGGAAAACAGGAGACTGTGAGTAGGGCAAAGAATAACACTTTAGCAATACAACAGGGTGTATTGATCCACACTCCCTGACACTCATCTTTGACTACAGATGCTCATGTAGCTTGGAAAACAAGGCTCATGGCATCCAATCAATCTTTTCTCTTGAGACTAAAGAATGGTAGAGAAGAAATGTTCTAAAAAATACTTGGCTATAGGAAACTCAACATCACATCAAATCCACATAAATCTGCAACACAAGCAGCTTCAGACTAGTAAATTACAAGTGTAGGAGATGAAAAGGCCATGAACACCAGGTGGGACACCAGGAAGAAAATAACCTCCAGCCATTTAGAAACACAGGTAAAAAAGAAGGAAAGTTCAGTTGAAACAAGTGCTACCATACCAAAGACTGCATTTTTCTGTAGGTGGCATGACTGAGAACTTGATATTATTCCTGTTCCACTCATGCTTATCAGTTCTGAAAAACAGCTCTTACTTGTGTTTATACTGCAAACCATCAGCAGATTTCAATTCAGGCAAGTCAGCGACTACGCAAAGAAACTCAGCAACACACACAGGTCAGTGTGGGCCTGTTTGCAAGGAGGTTTGAAATGGTATCACTGTGGGCACACAGAAATGTCAGCACAAGAACTGTGAAGCATCAGAAAGATCTCATTAGCTCATGTTACCCCTTCACACAGAGTAAAGCTCTAAGCTGGGTAAGTGCTTCTCTGAAAGTTTTTTACTTGATGTTGCCTTGGTCTGGTGACATTTATTTGGTGCTGGAACACACTTCCTTTTTTAAAAGACAAGAACATTTCTCAAAAGTGTGAAGAGTAAGCAAGGCCACCTCATTTCCACCCCATCTTCACTGTAGGTAAAACACAGGCTGTATCTAATTGTCCTAAAACCATCAGACTGGCAATGCAATATACAGCTTTGTGCAGGATAAAGCAGAACCTTTGTTTGCTTATTACTCTCCCTGCATTTTTATCCCATTTCCTCTCCAAGTGGAGATGCCCACTTTCAAAACTGGTTAACAACAGAACAGGTCTAACTGACCATGTGCCACTTTCCAGGGGCACTGACACCTACCCACATTTGTAAATGTGTGCACACATGCCTGCCACACGTATGCACACACTGGTCCATGATCATAGTTGTTACTAAATCCTAATTGACATCAATTCCAAAGGGATTTGCAGCCAGAAAGATCAAGAGGTAGAACTCCTTCATTTGAATATTTCTAAAAAACCTGTAGTTAGTTTGAATGACTAACTGTGCCTCCACTAATCTTTCATAATTTTTTCTGAAAAGAATATAATCCTCTGACACTGGACTACAGAAAGAGCCTGTCACATTATTTAAAGAAGATTACTATCCAAATATGATGAAGAATGCATGTGGGGAGTCTGCTTCCTTTCTTAAGTCTATTGGATAATCATGTTTAGCAAGGAAAATTTCAGTTTTCCATGTCTCCAATGTTACAATTCTTAACAGTTTACACTATTTAATTACTGCATTTACTTCACTGCTGTGTGAAGGTGTTTGAACCATCCACTATAAGTCAGGTTCTTATGGCAAGCTGGATGGACTTGCACAAATCCCCCTGAGGTGATATATTTCACCCTTTACTTACAATACACAGAACTGCATTCATATGAAGCATGGGGGTTTTTTTGCCAACCTGCTTCTTCTTGTATTCCAGAAATTAAAACTTACAAAATGTACTCCTGGTGTCTAAATGCACTGTATCAAGAAATAATTAAATAAAATCCTTCTCCCCCCCCCTTAATTTTTCATTCTTTACTTAAGTTTAACATAGATGAAACTCTCACCTGCTTCCTACACTTTCTCCAGAACAAAAAGCCTACAGCCAGGTGAGAGGGAGGTTGTGGGTACAGATGGGAACAGAACCTGCTGCTGTTCAGCATCACAGCTGGAATAGATCTGATCTTGTTTTCCTACATCCTCTGCTCAGCTACCAGGCAAAACCAGTACAGCACCATTTCCCTCTTTTCAGCCACATTTAAAGGAGTGTCCATTTGTCTTTGAATGCAGGAGCCAGCACTTAGCTGCTGGTTAAGCTCTGTAAACCACAAGCTGAAGAAGACTAGCCTCCAATCTTTGGTCCTTGGCCCTGGTCATTGACCAGGATTACAAAAGGCTTAGGTTTGTTCCCTTCCTTGTTCTCTTAGGCTTGTTCCCTACAGTGGTAGCAATTCCCAGGATGGGGCAGTGGGTGTTTCCCAGCTGAGTCTGACCAGTTCACACCAGCACAGCACACAGTGGGATGCTGAGTTCACACCTCAGCAAGGCAGACCAAAATCCCTGGCATGTGCAGAGAAAGGAATAACTCCAGACTCTCACCCAGAGCACAAAATCAAAAACAGATTTCAAATATGGTATACCCTGCCCACAGGTAGCAGGTCCATTTAGATTTGTGCAATGTATAGTCTTGCTGTTGTTACATCATGAACCCAGAGAGAATGAAAGGATTTATTTATATACTCCTCCTGCTCACAGCCACAGGAGTTGGCTGGGGCTAGCATGTGTCCCACTTCTGCACAACAAGCTGACAAAGATTTACACACAACTTGCTGTGCAGCAATGACTACAGAGACAGTGAGAGAGAAAGGAACTGTGTAGGTCTCACTCTGACAGGTGAGACTCTGTGCTCCTCATTGTACTGATAATGAGTTCTATGTCATTTCAAAACTGTATTATGTGAGTTGCTACCAGTACAGTTTATTAATATATATGGAAATGCAGATTTGGATTATTCCTCTGGGAAGTTTCAATTTGAACTTGGCCAGGATCAAATGCTTCTCTGACAAAGAATTTTGTACAGCATTAAATAACTGTTAAAAATGCAAGACATTTATCTGCAAAGAGAGCCATGATTACATAACAACAAAATTAATCACATGATCACTCAGGCTAAACACATCAAAGCTGACCTGGTGCTGAAAATGCACTTCAGTGTTTGCCCAGGTCTAGTGACTGGTGTGCCACGGGTGGAGGAAAGGGCAATGCCAAGTGTCAGACACCTTGAAGAGGATTGCTGTAAACCATCTCTCCCTTCAGAACCACGTTACAGGCCTTCTCCAGCCCCAGCTCAGCAGACCCATGCAGACCATCGAGTGCAACCAGGTTACACACTCTCTCCTTGGGTGCACTGCAAGGGAAGCAAGATCCACCCCTCTCCCACAGTGATGGAATGAAATCGTTACAGCAAATACTAAAACAGTCGGATCTGTCTTAAACCAGTAACAGCAGATTTCAGCTTTCATGTCTAAAATACGAACAAGAGATCTGACTGATGGATCCAATGAGTCTCATTTCATTTCCATTCAGGTTTGGTCTGTTAGCTGAGTTTTTGAGGTCAGAAGTGGGCTGGCTGCTCCTACAGCAGTGTCAGCCTGCTGGCACATAGGCTGTGGTCATGGCAGGGCTGCACACTTCACAGCTCACTTCTGGTGCTCTGCCTGCTCTTTTCCACCAAGCAGATACTGGAGTACTGATGTTACTACAGCACAGAATAATGGAAGAACATCTTTGGAGAACTACAGTGGAGAAAGTCTTTTATATTATTCATTTCATTACACATCACAAGAGTGAAAGTTACAGAGGAAGACTAAACATTAGAAATGAACACAGAAAGTACTCTAAATGCAAACAGCATGGGGAAGGTCCTTGCTTTGTCATGAGTCATAATGTTCCTGTTGACTCTTAACATATTTTCAAGTTGTTAAGTTAGAAAACTAAGGCAAATAAATTTTCATCACATTGATGAAAAATACATGGTAAACAGAAAGTATCCAGAGACTGTCTGCATC
Organism: Haemorhous mexicanus; assembly: GCF_027477595.1. NCBI lineage: Eukaryota > Metazoa > Chordata > Aves > Passeriformes > Fringillidae > Haemorhous > Haemorhous mexicanus. Next base: position 10,352,377 of record NC_082350.1, on the reverse strand, counting down.
AGTGTGATCTTTTTAGTTTGCATTGTTCCTATTTAATATTGCAAAGAACAATTTTAACTTGCTGTGCAGTTTCATTACTTGGTCCAGACAGAAACAGAATTAATTCCTGGAAAAAAATTAATAGTTGTATGAAAACTTTTGTTTTACTTGGTGTCACTGTTTAACTATAAACAAAATAGAATTAAATTCCTCAGTGCAGCTGTAAGAAGTAGAAATCTTGGACTGAGACCATAAAGTCAGAATACCCTGGAGATGGATTTTCTTCCTAGCCATCTACCAACTCTTGTTCTTGGTTTTCATGCAAAAATTCTCCTATCAGTTTAAATTTACCCTGGATTATTTTCATCCCTCAGGCACTAAAAACCACTTAATAGTTCTCCTCATTTTTGTATGTTTCCTTTTTTCTTCCTGTGCTGCTTTACATGGGATTTTCTGCTTTTTTGGCACAAGTTCAAAAAGGGAGCTACACCTGATTACAAGATTTGACCTCCAAAGCAGGAGGAAGGGGCATTTGCTCTGCTGGTGATGTATCATCTTTGAAGGTATTTTAATTTCTTTGCTGTGATACATTCCAGTCAGGGACCACAGAAGGTCACCATCCTTTTAAGTGTTGGAATTCCAGGTAGCCAAGAGAAACCATTTCAAGAGCAGCTGCTCGCTCCTCTTGTGCTTGAAGAAGATTCATCACAGATATTGGTTCATTTGCTGGCAGAACCTGAGCTGGGAGTCTCTGCAGGCTCCTCTGTGGAAGTGGGGAGAACTGGGAGTTCCAGGGCAAGTGAAGCACATGGATGGCCAGGCTCCTTCCCTCTGGGGAGCTGCAAGCCCACGCAGAGCTAATCCTCCCTGACATGCTTCTAATCCACCAGGGAAGCCATCTGAGTCAGAGACAGAAGTCACTGAAAAATTAACTGATAACATAGGAAGAATTTTCTGCAGAAATGACTAATCATCAGCAAAACAAAAGGAATAAAAATACCTAACTCAAGGATCTTGTACAAGCTGGCTCGACTGTGCAAACAACAGTTGATCCCATGGTGTATTTTTATTTTCTGGGTTAAGACAGTAGCTACTGCTGTTTTAACCATTTCCTTGCTCTTACAGCAGAGAGCATCCAGCTGCCCTGCTCATATCAAATGTTCTGCATATGAAGGGCTGAAATGGCTTTGAAATGTCTATTCCCCATCAGAATAAATTATGCACACATATACTAAGGATGACACATTTTACTTTGTATCTGAGAAGCACTTTCAAGATTAGCATAAATTATATTTGTAAATTAGAGGTTGGATGCCAAAACAACAGAAGATATACTATTTTTATCCCCCTAAACATGATTTTAACAGACCATGAAACGTAATACTGAAGAAATAAGGACAGGATCACAATCATGGATACAGGAACTACACTGTAGGTATGGTTTTGCACAAATTGATACCATTTTTATCACAAAAATTAAACATGCAAATCACACACATTTATCTATATATTTTTAAAAAACACTTCAGAATTCCCCCTTCTTATTCCCAAAGAACATAGACACTTTTTTTTCTAAATTACTTTTCTGAAATACGCCAAATGACTCACCATGATCTCAAATCAAGATCAAGAGGGTAATAATGCCATCCTTTTAGAAACAGGCTAAAGCATAAATGAGGTATGACAAAGGTCAGATTTAGAGCCATTTTGTGCACCTGGAGGACTGCCTAAAATGAGCAGCCAATATGTCTATGCACATCAAACTTCTTCCCTCTACCATATGCCTCTGCTTTTGAGGTAGGAGATCAGGTGCTGCTTAAGAAGTCAGGGCTCTCAGGATATACAGAATACATTAGTGCTACAAAATAAAATTTATTCTTTTATCCTACCTGTCAAACCCACAGGCCCAGGGTTTGATCCTGCAGACATGCAATGACAATCCTGCTCTGAGTACCCAAATTATTGCACTGAAACACCCAGGAAGCTTTGTGGAGATTGCTTATACCTCATGAATCTCTTGTAAGCAACACCACTCACAGATGTGTACCAACTGCCCATTTTGACAGTTATTGGTTATTTCTTTAAGCCCTTTCTGCTCCTCTTGAGATTCTGCCATCCCCAACAGGACTCACAGAAGATTTTCCAGAAGAAACTGAACTGCCACACCACATGTTGTGGCTGCACTGTACGATTAACTGAATCCCTGGGGAGCAACCAAAAGACAGCTGTAATCCCAGAGTGCACAATGGATAATAAAAGCAAAAATAACCAGGACTGTCCACAGCAGGTTTTCTGTATGATGCCAGAAAATCTGATTTCAAATGATGATCTAGTATGCTCTGCAGTAAACTACTTTTATAATGCTAAACATTGAAAATTCTAACAAGAGTTGGAATTTTGGGGGAAAAGGAAAAAAAAGGCAAAATAAAACAAGCCCAAAACGTTTTATGAGAAACTGATAATTTTAAAACTTTGTTTGCTATTTTTAGAACAAATCTAACATAAGCTAGACAGCTTGGAAAGGAGTAACTGAGGAGTAAGGACCTTTCTGATCCACAGAGAGCTCAACAAAATTGTTTCATGAGTCTGAACAGAAGTGCAGGTACTAGTTCTATTTTCCACTGGCACTGCTGCTATTTATAGCAGACTGTCTCTTAAACCAGGCACTAAGGATGCCTGCATTGGGCTGAGCATCCCCAAAGGCCTGGCACTGCTCTCCTCTGAAGGACCAACTCTCCCTGCTGTTCCAGGGGTTCAGGGACCCCAGTGCTGCAGCCCACACGTGCCTGGTGACCAGCTGATGCACGTGGGGACATCTGTGGGCTGTGATACGCAGCACTGAAGAGGCTGGAGGGAAAAAGTGCTCTGCTGTTATATGGATACAGTTATTTTTAATCTTGCATTGGGGGATGCACAGCTAAAAGCCAGCAAATGAAAGCTCATATGTTCAGAGTCACCTAGAATAAGACATGGAGCATATGCAATGTTTAAACTGAGTGCAAATGCATGTTCACATTAATGGAGTGGGGTTTTGCATCCTGTCAAAAACAGGTGGAGCTCGACCAAGGCTGTGTTTTTATCACATTCACTGGAAAACCACATGGCTCAGACTCCACTCTGCCTGAGCAACTGCAGCTAAGTAAATATTTCAATGAGATACGGGAATAAATTAACATACAAGATAATTCTTGGGCATTTCTGGAAGAAAAGGTTTCTTCAGTTTTGACTCAAAGTTTCAATGGAAAAAGAAATCTGTAGAGAGTAAAAAATCTTTTTTGTGGATCAGATGCTGTGAAAAGTTAAAACCTGAAGAAATTAATGAAATGTGGTGAAACTCTGAGACAGAGACCTGTAAACCAAGTGTTCAGTGTGGGCTGAGATGTTACACTGGGTCTAGCTTTTCCCAATTCAGGCTTATTTCAAACACTGGTTGTAGAGATGCTCAGTCCCTCAAGCAAACATGACACCACGTTTTTTGTTTAAAATCCAAGCTTAAATTAAATTGACAAGGAAATTACAGGTTTTTTTAATGCTTCCTATGGTATCCAGTTCCAAAGAGAAGGGACTCTGAAAGTACTCTTCAACCCTGAGTGGCACTGAACAGGAAGAGCAGCATTTCAGTTTGGAGGAAAACCCCTGACAAATTGCACTTTAGCATGATCTATAGGAAACATACAGATTATTTTTTACACACCTGGTGACCTGAAGGTCCAGTTATTCACATTATTCTTCTGGTAGTATTGTCATTCACAATTTGCAGTTCAAAATACATTCCCTGAGCTGATTTGCCTCCTCATTTCCTTTTCTAAGTGCCCTGTGAGTAGGTAAGAAGGGGAGAGGCACTTCCCACTGGCATACTGGGAGAAGGTGTCAGTAGCACAGTTACAGCAGGGATGTGACAGGGATCCAGGTCCCTCTGAAGGGACAGTTTTATGCAATAGCCACCACTCCAGATCTGTTATATTCATATGGGGCAATTTTGCCTCCAGACATCGCAGCACATGACAAAATTTGGAAGTTTAAATTCTCTTGATCAGGCATTTATCTGAATTTCTTTGGTGTAATTTTAGGCACTGTTTTCATTGACATTCAGGGTCAGTTGGTAGTTGCTAAAAAAACATCTGCACATTAGCAATTTAAATAGGACTATATAAAATTTAACCTAAAAATTGTATATTAAAATTTTCATTTTAGGGAAATGTACAGTGCAAGTTTTTACAAACAGCGCAAGGCTTATTTGGGTATTTTTCCCACTTACAAGGACTCTGGGTGTTGGACTGGTCTTTGCACAGGAAACAAAAAAAAAGAAAAGCACTTTACTACATTTTACCCAGCCTAGCTACACTAATGTTCTGCTGTATACATCACTCGGCTGTCTTAGGTTGTGGAACCCATAGAAGTCTTCAGCAGAAAATACTTTTTTACCTGGAAGAGCCCTGCCTGAGCCCATCATCTTGACTTTACTGCTAGAATTACTACCCTTGTGCTATTAGGTATCACCATCTCTCTGTTCCTTCTGATGTCTGAAGGAAAGGTTTCAGCTCTTTTGTCAAGCACTACTCTGTATTTTAATTGGACAGCAATGATAATCTCGGCTTTGCAAAATGAAACAGACTCAAAAAACTAAGTGAAATATTTTTGATTAGTATAATAAACCTAGGAAACAGGAAAGGGAATCACTCCACAGATGTGTACATTGGTGTCCCTCCCTCTTTCCTCCCAGGACAGTCTCAATCTGCTAAATAAAGCTACATTGAATCCTGTACATCAGTATCAACTGTTCTCCTCAGAGCCTGGAGAGGTTTTTCCCCTAAGATACAAAGTTCTCATGAAGATCTCCCTGCTTATGTCACTTTTCTATGTGTAACAAAGTGATCATATTGCCACAACAGAATATTAATGCGCTTCACATCTAAATTTAGAAATAATACTATAAAAAACTTTTTCCTTGTCTTGATGGATGACAGTTTCTTAGCCAGGGTTGTCAGAAGCTACTTATTTGTTCATAGAAATAAATTAAAAATGACATTTTATTTTCAGAAACACAGTTAATTGAATATTGCACATCAGAGCATATGACAAGCAAGTGTAGTGGGCATAGAGGTGGTCAGGACCTAGTGATTTGAGTCAGGACATTGACAGAGGCCAGCCAGCAAACACACATCTGTCCCCACTCATGCATGTATCCAGCATGTCCCTGAACCCTTTCCACACTGAGGTTTGCCAGCACATTCATTGCATCTCCATTCCCTTTAGAAATCAAGGTGAATTGTCCAAATGCAAAGCACAGAAACTCTTTTCTCCTCTGTACCCATGCACAGATCTAATGGGCCAGACCCAGGAACTCCAGCAGACTATTAAAAGGTCTTTATGTCTACAGGAATTTAACACCAGAGACAACTGGCTACAATAAAAGCTGCCAATAAACTTCCCAAGCTGCCAGAAATTAGCACATGCTGGTTTTCATCACTCACAGAATTACTTTTGCAAATGGGGATGATCAGATAATTTTGGGAACTGCTATGTTGTGCTTTCTTTTTCCTTCATGAGTAGCTTTTTGCCAAATTTTTGAGCAAAAACTATGTCCAACAAGCTTTGACAGTGAAGGAAGATGGTGCTTAAATGCTCCTTTAGGGACATGTACTTACATTGCCCAAAGGGTCACCACTACAACCTATGAAGCCACAGTGAAATGAAATTTTGCTAAAGCAACAGCTTGTTTTCCAAGCTGTGAAAGTCTGTGTGAGGATTTGTTAGAGAGCTAAAACATTAAAACAAAGAGCAACACCCTTGTAACCTGCATTTAACAGTGGAATGGTAAATTAAGTGGGGGATGTACTAGTTAGTTCCCTGCATGAGAGGTGATCAGCTCTGTGCTATTCACACTGAAAGTATGTAAATTCCCTTTATTCCTCAGGCAATTCTTCAGAGCTGTCATTTTTTGAATGTTATGTTTCAAGTGTCTCAGCTTGAAGAAATAATGCTGTGTGTGCACTGAGGTTGTGAGCTGTGGCAGTCAGGGCCACACAAAGTCTGGACCTAATTTTATGTAAAGATGACAAACCACAAATAATGTGCTGTTCCTTTCCTTTGCTCTAAGAATTATTGTTAAAATCTGCAAAGCTGCTGGTAATAAGCTGTAGTGCATGGACACTTCGAGGTTGCTTAAACCCCTTTGAAAAGTCATCTATTTAGGAACAATAACCCTGACATAAGATGAAGTGGATTTCCCTCTCCCTAAGCTATGTTGCAGGCAGCAGCCCACTTTAAAACAACTGAAAGGGGAAGAAGCTCAGAGACAATTTGTATGTGAGCTCCCAGCACTGAAGACCAAAAGTCCAAATCAGTTATCTGCACACCAGGCTGCACATAGGAAGTTTCTGTCCCTCAGAAGAACAATTCAGCTATGCTTTTAAATTGTTTATGTATTTTCAAACCCAAGAAAATACTGTTCTCTGCTCCAGAATATGTGGTACCCCTTTCCCTGCTCCGTGGCCCAGTGCCCACATAGGACACAGGAACCTGCTGTCCTGTCCTTACTGCACCAGCTACTCCAGAGTTTTCAATCTTGAGATGCTAAGACAAACAACTTCCTTCAAGGTGGTCTCATGATAAAAATCTTAAACCAGAGCAGCCTCAATTCAAACATTTTAGGTCATTATGTATAAGACTGGAACAGCAGACTTTCAAATCCTACAGAGAAGTTGTGACAACATATCTTTTAATAGGCACTTTCACCCACTAAATAAATGTAGTGATGGCCTACTGAGCTTTAAGTAATAGAATCACTGAATCATTGAAGTTGGAAATTATTTTAAAGATCATCAAAGCCAACCATCAGCCCAGCACCACTACCATGCCCACTACTAAACAATGTCCTCAGTGGTAGGAAGGATGAACCTTACTGGACTTTGCACACACACTTCTGTGAATTTGCATGTGAAATGATTTTGTACCCTATCTAGAAAGGCACACAGAAATGTTAATGCTCCTGGTGGGGAGCAGCTCATTATTCTGGTCTCTAGAATCTCTATTTTATTTTTACCTCGGTAAGAAGTGAAAGGTAACAATTGTTAGATAAGAGCTAGCAGCACCTAGTTATTTAACCAGTGGATACATTGCTTTACAACAAAAGAAGATTATTACAGGTAAGAAAAGACAGATGCAGCACAACTACATTATTGCAGCTCTAAAGTGCCTTCTAGAAACTTTGTGGAGGAAAATGATAAAATCAGCATATTTCCCATGGTGGGTTTTGAGTTAAACAGCTGAGTATGACCTGTTGTCATATTTTCAAGTTTTGCCTTATATCCACAACATACCTAAAATGAGTGACAAGGCTTTTTTACAGTCCTGTTATTGGATTCTGGAATGGAAAACTAAACGCAATCCAAGGTTGTAGGACACTAGAAAAAACTTGGGAAGTCAAAACTATGGAGTTTCACAGATGTTTGTGAGTGATCCAAGCTGACACTTTTAATCCACACTCAGATATTAAAAAAGGGACATTTCATAGGTGGATCCAGTAAAATTTGGATAGCTTTGATTCAAGCCCCAGAACAGCTTCAAGAGGGCTCACAAAAGAATAGTATCAAGGGAAGAAATATCTCCTGAGGAGAGATTCCCTCCTGTGATAGTGACAAAATTGGGTCGTCTCCTAGATGCTAGCATCTATAATTCTTGAAATGCAGCTAAAATGCAGATAAAAATAAATACAAAGTATAAGCTTTCACAATAGATTGGAGTTATTTATGCATATACTTCATAATCTGTGTTTACTGCCCTTCAAGCTGCATACAGAAACAATTAGATGCCTTTTTAGAAGGGGAGGTATGGAGCATGCAGATCTTTAGCTTTGATTTAAAGAGTATGACAGGCAATCAGTGTGTGTCAGAGGAAGCCCACATCAGCAAAAAGACATGTTAAAGCCACATTTGAATTTTCTCTTTTAGGACTGAACAGATGAGTGTTTCCTTCATGTTCTGAACACAGTGGGATTGGGAAATATTCTGAATTTCAGGCTAGGAGAAAATGGATTGCTTAAAATATAGGAAAATGAACAGCACTGATTTTATTCCTCACTTTTCAGAATTGAGTAGTGCACAGCAGAAAAAGGAAAGCCAGATGCATTCCTAAGTCTGTTATATATTTCCACCAGAAGTAGCATAACAACTAGAAATTAACTATTTCCCTACATTTTTCACTCTCATGAGATAAATGTTAAATTTAGATAATGAACTAGAAAGAAAAAATAAAGTCTATGGATTAATATTTTTTAAATCATTATATGAAACAGGAATACAGACAGGAAATTAAAGGCTGTATTCCTGTATTAATACTGATGTACAATGAGAGCAGCTAAAGATCCCTTTTAAAATTCATCAATATCACTTCCAATGTAAAAAAGGTTTACATTGCTTGTGACAATATGAACTGAAGCTATTTTACCTGGGAAGAGTCTGATTGCAAAGTCACAAAACTGTTAAAATTCAGACTAATAGAAAGAAGACATCTGAGGTGAGCAAATGGGTTGCATTTTGTTTTAGAAACCAGAGACTCAAACCATCATGTATTAAATTTGAAAGAAGCCACTACAAAATTGAGAAACCTGAGCAGGACCCCCAGTCCCTTCTGTCCCATTTCCATGGACAGCCTCCTCACATCCTTTGTCAAAGCCAGACCCACCATGCTCTGTCAGGACTACAGAGACAGAGAGATGTATAAACAAACTGCTCTGGTTCCTGTGCAAATAAACCAAGGTCAGCTTTTTCCTCCCAAGTCAAGTCACTCAGTGACTACAGTGAATGTGAATGGCTGGACAAGTGTCTGAGACTGTCCCTGGAGAGGAGCACTCTGTGCCCTGTGCTTCTGGTGGCCAGGAAGAACGTGAGCCAGACAAGTCTCTGTCCTGCTTTCTAACTGCAATGTGCAGGGTAATTGAGAGGCAAAACAGAGCCTAAATCACCCAGAAACCAAAGTTCTTGACATTCAAGCTCCCCAAAACTTCCTTTAGTGACAGTTATACACACATGTACCAGTCACACAATCTCATGCAGAAAGCTCCAGTCTGCGCTAGTGCTGCTTCCAATGACAATGTTCCAACATGTGGTTTAATAGTTCCATTGGTGTTCTTTGAGAATAATGACTGTTGTTGTTCCTTTTTGTTTTGCTGCACTTTCTGTCATTTTGCTAGCTTACATCCCTAATGTGTTTTATTATTATGCAGGTCCTCGCCCAGTCTATCTGTTACTTGCTCATTAGAACTCCTGTGGTAGAAAATGTTCCTGCAGGAGCCTAATTCTAGTACATTCCAATTTATTTTCAGGCTGAGTGAGTCTGAAAACTCAGATTATTAAGGTGAGTTTGCAGTGATGTATCTGATAGACTGTGTTTTGTCCTGTTAAGGTAAAGGGAAATTAATCTATACAGTTTTAACTTTATATTTGGAAAGCTAAACAAAAAAAAATAAGTATATCTAGATCCTCAAAGAAGCCTGCTTCCACTGAGGCTTAAAGTGAATAGGAGGTCAAAACCATTTAAGGCATTTCTTTATAAGACATATGAGAGGGATATATGGCCATTAGTAATACAAGCCTGTTCTGATGACACTTTCACAATGAAAACCCACTTTGGAATTCTCCAAAATAGCTTGAAAATTTCCAAACAGGTGTTTTTAGCTTAAATTGCTAATAAAACCACTGAGTGGATCAGTGAGTTGAACCTACAGCAAGCTTCAGCAGCACAAAATTTTTATGTGTGATTTTAGGGCTGAGTTCCCTACAGAATGACCGTAGAGTTCTTACTGCACTGCAGTTATGGCTATAAAATATTAGCAGTGCTAAGTAAATTACAAGATATCATCTGAGAAAGGCCTTCCATCAGGTAACATCTGGACCTCCAACCTATGCAGAACAGGCCCTATTACTTGTCTCCAACTTATTTTAAAATCATTTATTTACTAAGACTTAGTTTAAAGCAAAAGAAAAAAGAAAAAAATCTAGGAGTTTAATCATAGCTAAAAGGTTTACAGCATGCATATTTTCTTCAATTTATTTTTAAAAACAGCAGCAAAAATTGACTGTGATATTGAAAGGGCAAGAGAAAATTAAGCAATGCCTCATCTACTACTTCCAACTCAATTTTAAGCACTCTGGGCCTTTTCATATAAATGACAATTTTATTGTTGGCATTAGAGAAGTAGTTATCCTGCTCTCTGAAAATGCCTACCACTTTCTGGGCAAGTCTGTGGAATATGTGTAAATGATTAACCACAGGCCAGGTCAGCTCAGACACAGAGCAATTACAGACTGCTGCAGAGCCCTAGAAAACTTTAAAGCCCCAGGCCAGCAGAGGCCTTTGGATTGAGAGATGCACACTAAGCCACTGGGCAGCCACAGCTGCCAGAAAAAGGTGGTGTCATCTCAACAGCCTCTTTCCTGTTCCCCTGCACTGATTTTTTTTTTTTCATTTCCTGAGGCAGGCCCAGTGTGCACATACCCAGCAGGCATCACAGCCAGCCCCCAGGAGGCTCTGGTCTCCAGAAGAGCTGTAACAGCCCAGGAGCATCTTGTCAGACCAGCCAGCCTGAGCAGAGGGAGCCTGGCTCTAGCCCAGTCATGCCTTAATGAGAATATCATCTCACTTATTACAAAAGACACCAAATAAAACTGGATATTTAGGACTCATACTGTCATGAGAGGGAAAACTGCTACTAAATATTAGCTTATCACTAGGTATCCAACCAATTTCACAGAAGACTAGCAGCACCTCGTTAGGTTTATACCTATAAACTGTCATCTGTTCAGTCCATTTATAAAATGGGGGAAGGCAGCAGGAAACCTAAGGATTCATGAGGAGTTCTTGGAGAGAAACATCCACTGCTCTCTTTGTCATTTCTCTTAGCCTTTGATTTTAGCCTCATCGTTTCACAGTTCTTTCTCCTCCTTTCTGCATGCCCTCTGCTCCAGCAGAGCCACCAGTCACCCTGGGCACTCCATGTTAGACACTGAGAGAGCTTGTGTGCAAATGTTCAGCACCACTGTCAGCAGCCGTGTGCTGGCTCTGACATTTTACACCACTTGATCCTAATCTAGAGACAAGGGGAAAGGATGGCATGAGGGGATGCACAGGGGAAAGCAGAAGCCACCCTACAAAGCCTGTGACAGAGCAGAACCAGGCCCACAAGGGGAGCTACAGGTCAGCAGGAGGGCAAGGACTTCAGAAACCCCACTGAGTACACAGGACCCAGCTAGGGGCAGCTGTCTTGCACAGTGCTGCAGTCTCAGGGACTTACACTACCTTGGCCTCTCCTGATCATCTCCTCTTGGATAGCTGCTATTGCTCCATTTCAAAAGTTGGCAGATGATGCAGAACAAAGAGCTGAGCCAAAACCTGAATTCACATGCCGTGGTTCCCAAGCTGCAACCTCAAACCCAGAACCACCCTTTGTCACACTTCTGCTTTTCTCTGTGTGCTTTGAGTTTCACCTCTGAAATACACAGAAACACTGGTCTGAACAGAGCTTCAGAGCCCTCAGAGAGGGGGGCACACAAGGCACCACACACCAACTCAGGAAGGAACCGTTGAGCCTGTGAAGACCCCTCCAATACACTCTTCTTTGACACAAATGACAATGGCAGTTTCTCAGGAGATGACCAAGTCTTTGGTCTTAGAGCACAAAAGGGCTATGCAGTGAGGCCACAGGCCTGGAAAGCAAAGCAGAATATGTTCTTGGCTTATCTACAGCTGCTATCTAATTATTTTCCACCTTGCTGTCCAAAGTTCCTCAGCATACTAGCAGGAGAAGCAAGTCTGTAAAACGCAATATAAATACAAAAAAAAAAAGATAAAATACCTCATGTTGTCAATGTGATTTAGCCCTTGGCCAGCAACCTGTGAACAGATTTGAGTATTTGGACAATCTGTTTATAACAAAAGACATGACAGACAGGAATGCAAGAGTGTGTCCAGTAAACATGGTGAAGTGCCAAGGCTGAGGGGATCAGTAATAAATGGAGAAAAACAAGTTATTTTGTTTTCTACCAGCCAGATAAACAGGAAGAGGAAGATGAGGAAGAAAGGGAGAAGTCCTGCCCTGAGCATAGTAGATTCTTCATGGATGGATGCTTATTTGCTGCACTGCAGATACACTTACACATAATAAACCTGAATTCATTAGTACTAAATATTTATGCCCAGCTTGTAACTCATCCAAAAAAGCAATTATGATACATCATATTGATGGAGAGAATAAAATCATTAAAATTTGGATCACTCACAAAAGAGACTGTGTCAATGCACAGTTAACAGTAGAATCCCTAGTACAGTACTTTTAATGGGAATAGTCCAATGCTTTCTAGTAAAGCAATGCAAAATCTGTTTTGCTGTAACACTGCCCTGGTTCCAGGTGGGATGGGGTTAATTTCTTCTCAGTAGCTCTTACAAAGCTGTGTTTTGAATTTGGAATTAGAATGGTGTTAATAATACAGTGATGTTTTGGTTATTTGCTAAGTTGTGTTTAACCTAAGTCAAGGACTTTTTTCTTATCTCATGTTCTGCCAGTGAGGAGGTACACAAAAAACAAACAAAAATTAACACACCCCCCCCCCCAAAAAAAAAAAAAAATTAGCATCGCTTAAACTAAGAGGCAGCTCTTGGGACTGAACTTTGTTTGTTATATTTTCCCAGCAGCCTGACGTGTCACAGGTGTCATTTGTGGGGGACTGAAAACACAGAGGTGAGCTGGTGGCAGCAGGCCTTTCACCTCATCATGGGAGGTGAGGAGAGCTATACAGGAAGAGACTCCTCAGTGCCCATCCTCAGCCTATTTCCAGTCCATTTGGATATCTTTGAGAAAGGGCTAAACAACAGAAACTCCTTGGTTGGAAATTAGTGGAGCTATCAAAAGTCATACCCTGAGATGTGACAGTCAGAGTCCTCTCTTTCTCAAATAACACTTGTTAGAGATTAACCATGAGGCCTTTTAAAAGGCAGCACATTCCCTGCAGAAGTCACTGTCCATGCTGGATATGGCTTCCAGCTCCAACAGCACAGAGGCCTTGGAATCAAAGCCTGGTTGGAGATTGTAGGTCTTGGAATTACCAATAGCTACTTAAAAGATATGTAACTTAAAGCACAGTCCAAACACACTGGAGGGAATCTGATACAAGCTGATGACCGACACAGGTTTTAGGGGAAGTGGCTGTCCAGTTTGGCACTGGGAATACATCACTACAACATGACCTACACGAGTTTTGGGCATCCCTTTGGATAACCCTGTATGTAAACACATGGTGCCAGTGGTAAAACATCAGCTGGCAGGATAAACTGTAAAAGACATAGTATTAAATCAGGCATTTGCAGGGCTCAGATCCAAAGATACTAATCCTTTCATCAGGATTCAAACTGGCAATATTCCATAGAGGAGGACATTTGTTCTCTCTCTGGACTGGATACAAAATTCACCTGTTCAAGAGAGCAAACCCTCTTTTATTCTACTCCCAATTCCACTACTGAGGAAACACATGGTGGCAGTGGGGAAAGGCATAAAACCTTGTTTGCCTTCTGTGTGTCTCAGAGAGTGACCACAAGTGCAGTGACAATGCAATGACACTATTTGGGGAGGTGTAATGCTCAGATATGGCTTTGCATTGTGTTTCACAAAGCCCAGCAATGGCACAGGAGCATGCAACATGCTTGACCTAGACCAGGATCAAAAATCCTCACTCACTATGTTTTGATACAGGCCCACCTTAGTACATGAGTTAATCAGATCCTTGAGTTCACAAACAAACCCAAAGCTGACATTTAGATCTGCTGACATGGGTCTCAGTACTGGCACAAGAATGGTATTCAAAATTTCTTTATTTGGAAATAATTCCCGTGATCTAGATACCACATCATGAAACTGCTGCCTTTTCTGTAGTGACTGCCATTCCCTCACAAAACTCATCTGCAACAAACAGTTCTCCAAAATCAAAATTGCCATTCTGATAGAGAAAGATGATCTGATGATTTAAGCCAGACAGCAAGTAAAACAAGTTGGAACAACTTCAGAATATTCAGTCAGTGATCATTTCCTTGAGTTTCTGTTTTGCCATTTTGTTTATTCTTGAGGCCAAGCCTGAGAACTTATATCCATGCTTAGATCAAATTGTATGTTGCTAGTTTGGGCAACCACATATAGTAAATATCACTGTAGGTATAGACGATGAAGATGTCTTAAGAATTTCTCTGCTCAATTCCTATGCACCAGGATATTTACAAGGTGGCCAGAGCCAAATAAATCATCATTTTCTGTGGTAGCAATAAAAGCATGATCATTATCTTGAAGGTTCTATTTCACTGTAATACCACAGGACAGGAGTGGGATACTACCACTGAGAACAAACAAGTTTATTATTTATGGAAGTAGTTCATTGATCCAAACACAAATCACAGTTAAGATTTACCCAGCTATAGAAATCCCAAGGAAGTATTAAATGAAAGGCTAAAATAATTCCTGTGTTATCTCCCAGGTAATTTAATTAATTATTGCCAAGTAATTTCTCCAATTCTGTGTTGGCCATCATATGTGGTAAGTGAAGAACCTCAGCCTGTAGATTTCTGTATGTTTAAGTAGAGCATTTTCAAGGCCAAGTTTTTTTTACTAGTATGTGTTAATGCATCTTATAATGTGTGAAATACAGTTCAGGCAAGTCAGTCTGAAAATCAAATCACTTTTGCTACACATACTCTCCAGGCTGAGATGGTAAGTTTTTGGATAATAACTATATAAACGTTAATAACTATATAAACTATAATAACTATTTAAACTTTAAAAATAGATTTCTACAATCTAAAAATAAAACCAAGGTTTGATAAGCTGTATTTTAGCAAAAGGAGAAAACTGCTTGTTTTCTAAGGAGAAAACTACTTGTGGAAGCATGATGTAAAGTATTACTTAGCAGAAACCATCAAACAACTGGCTATTTCCCCAATGTTTTATAAAGCACTTTTGTGCACAATACATAAAAAGGTGTATTTAGCATTAACATCATTATTGGAACTTATGGTCCTAGGATAGTGTAAAAAGCATCAAAATCCACAGCCTTAATAACTTTTTATTCATTAATTTCAGCTCAAAGGAAATCATGGAATCATGACAAAGCATGTTTACTCTTTTTTCAATGTCAAATAATCCCTGTCTTTTCAGTTTTTTCTTGTGTTGCTCCTAGATGGAGTTACCCTGTCAACAAAGTGTCATAATATTTCTTGACAGTACATGAAAATAATTTCTAGATGTGTTCTTTTAGGATAGATTATAGCACAATAAGCCATTCCATTGCCTTTGAAGAATTATAGTAAACTGCTGTAAAGCTCAGCATATCAATGAGGCCTGATTGCACACTGCAGCAATTAGCAAGGGGATACATCTCATTTAGACCTCTCCGACAGGAAGGTGGGGAGGGTGGGTGCAATAACCCACTCAAGCCTCCAAACACAACCCACAAGCCCTCACCTTGTTTTTGGACAATCGAGACCCTTTCCTGCCAGCCTGTACCGTACAAAACCCAGAAGAACTGGCCAGGGGGAAATGTCAATGAGACAAGTCAAATGAGAGCACAGATCTTCACAGAATGACAAAAGCACTTGTTCCATATGAGCAACTCTATTTTGCTAGTTAAAATGGCCTGAAGGAAGGGGAGCTGGTCAGGGAGTAGAGTTCAGTGCAGCCTGGGAAAGGCAGGGAAACTGATGAAACGAAAGGGGCTGCAAAGCTGTTGCAGTAGTGCATGAGGCTGTCTTTGGGAAGGGAAAGGCTGATAGCATCCTTACCCTTTTTACTCAGGTCTAGAAATGTCCCCCTAGAATGGGAATTTTGCTTTATAATTAGAGGAAATACCTTTGGGTGTGTGAACTGCCAACTGCCACCAGCTTTCTGGGGTGCAGCCATACAGCCTTTGAGCCTTGCCTCCTGCCCAGTCTGAGGTCCTTGTGCAATCAAGCCCCACAGGTGAGGTGATGACCTACTTGAGAAGTCAGATCTTCTCATGAAATAGGAGTTTCCTGTCAGGAATTTCCTGGTTTTATCTCCCCAAACCAATCTGCAGTGAAATGATGTGCCTAATTTCTGATTTTAGAGACACTAGAACTCCCTTGTCCTTCATAAAATATCTCTGACTGACCGACATATAACCTCGGGTAATTAGGTAGATTCCTAGATGGCAAATATCCAAGATTCATCTTTAATCTCAAGGGAAAGAATAGTGACAGAGCTTCTTAAAGATTTTCAGGTAATTCATAGAGACATTACATCCCTCATTACAGTCATCTTAAATGCAGCAGAACTGAGTTGGAGTTCCTGGAATGAAATGAGATACAACCTAAAGCATGCTGAACAGTCCTTTCCTAAGCATCTCCCATTTCCTACTCAGCCTCCTCAGACAGGTGATAAATGCAATCTCTCCATTTATTGGGTCATATTTCATCAAACACAAATGTGGGTGTCACTGTACATCTGTGAGTGCCCTCCACGGCCTCTCCAGATCGTGCTGATGGGGCTGCAGCACAACAGAACCTTCTCCAGCCTCCGTCAAGCACAGCTTGGGACAGCAAGGCTCACTGACACAGGGAAACAGTTTAATCTGGCAATTAATTCAGGGCCTATGCAGAAAAAGAAATGATCCACTTTTTCAGAAGACCTCTCTAATTTAATTCTCAGCTAAACAGGAGAGCAGTTTCTATTCTTTCCTGACCTCAGAGATCCTGGGGTGAGCAAATCCCTGAATCAATATCAGAGGTAATTCACCCCAATCTGGGATCAGTTCAGACCTGGTTCAGGGCTAAACATTAGAAAATACTCCCAGACAGCAGGACTCCAGGTGGGATGCTCATACCAGACATCTAATACATGGTGTTGCTAAATCAAGCAAGCTAAAGCCACTTATTTCTATACTACTGCAATTACTCTTTAAGATCCTGACACCCATCCTACAGGCCATGAAAAAGCAAGAACCCAGAGCTAGTCAAGAACACAGGGAACCAGCTACAGATAGCCTCTGAATTCTAAATCAAAAATCTCAACATTAAAAGTAAATAGTTTATAAACTATTTAGCAGTTCAAAGATTAGCCACAGAATTATCCAAACAGTTATAACAAATTTATAAATCTATGAATAAAATCATAAGCCCCCCTTAAGCAATTTATAAAGCAGAAAAACATCATGTCAATTATTTGCTGTAAAAATGTTTTCTGCTTTAGCTTCTACTTAAGTAGCTGCAAAAATAAATAGCTTAACAGCCTGCAACCATGTTAGTTTGGCACAACTGCATTTAAATTTAACTCTTAACAAAAAGAATTTATGATTTACATTCACTTTCATTTCAGAAAAACAAAAGAATATACTTTTTTTTCCTGTCTTCACATTTATAAAGTAGAGGGCATGAACCTTACAGAGAACAGCCTACAGCATGCAAATCTGGACTGAGGAAATTGCAGAAATGGCTCAGTTGTCTCAGGCTGATCGCTGGGAATCAGTGAGAGTCAGCTCAGGATTGAAAAACTGCTGCCTATCAAGGTTGAGATGGTCATCGGATGGGACCTATTTCAAAGTTCAGCAAGGTTCAGATACAAACCCAAACTTTGTCTCAATTGTGAAAAGAGAGTAAAATACTATACCCAAACTCATTTCACATATGGTTAAATGTAATTTTTGGGCCCACCCATCAAAAGGTTGTTCTAGAAACCTCTTGGGACAGAAGTACAAAGCAGAGGCAATACTGCGGAATTGGGTGTTCTGATGAGCAGGAAAATTGGGAAAATGGATAGGAACAAGTGAGGAGCTACATCAAGAAGTAGCTGAGCCTCATTTAAGGAGAAACAGCTGAATTCAAAGAGAAAGATAATGGCAAAATGAACTATGTGGGGAAACCTGAGAGAAGCTTGATAACTTTCAACACTTATGACATGGTATTCTTATTGTACAGATCAGCTCTAATACTTTTGCCATACAAACTGAACAATTCCAGCTATAAAAATGAGTCAGTTAATTATACATGCATATTTGTATGTAAAATAGGTAAGAGTATGTAGTTATTTTTCAGAATATGGTCAGATCAATGATTCTGGAATTGCATAGCTGATAATATTTCTAAGCTTTAGATATGCAGCATAAAACATGTGGACTGATTTTACTTAATCAAACAATTTTAAGTTGGAACTGCTTTCTCATTTAGCTAACAGCATATAATAACCATTAGAACGTGCCATAAAGTTATCATCTTATTTGCATGAATACCATACTAGAGGAAATGAAAGCATTTCAGATTTACACAGCCATTGAGAGGAAGATCAAGTCCACAGTGTATAAACATTAAAAAGACCCTAATTAGACTCAAGTTTTTTTGACAATTTTATTTCCAGCTAATTAGCACTGATGTTTTAGTACTAGGACCTGACTGCATGGTGTTCTGCAATAACGATGATTCATACCTACATTCAAATAAATAATTCAGCAAAGAAATATGCATAGAAGTGCTTTTGTTTATAGTGCTGTCAAAATGAAATACTTGGGGAAAAAAAATAAATGTTAATTGTCATCCACTTTGAACAGGTTGAGACTAGACTAAGTGCTATTTACAGGGAATCAGTTGCCCTGCGGACTGGGAATAATTAGACACCAGAGCAGGTTCCTTGCAACCTGACATGTAAAGGCCAATTTCTGGTGTCTCCACACACTCCCATGCCTGCAAGCTCTCTGTGTACAGCTGGGAGACTGCAGCTACAGCTGTGTCATTATGTGACATGTTTGGGTGGCAGCCTTTCCCAAAACTCTCTTACAGGGAGAGGAGGTTCTGCTGGTAGTATGGGGGAGAGCCCTGCCCCATATCCTCTGGGAGAACAGGGTGATGCACTTGCACAATCCAGCACCCAAAACCAGAGTAAGTGCCAGGACTGTGCTCCACCCTGGGGCTTCTGCCATGCTCCCATGCAGGGAATATTGCTGCCAGAATACCCCACACCTGCGGTAAGACTGCAAAGGTACATGGAATTTGCAGGTAGAAACAACAATGTGGGATCACTGCATTTGGAAATGGGTATTTTCATGTCCAAAATCTTCTGTACACATGCAAAACTCTAAAGGTTACACGTACAAGCCTTAATATTTAATGCAGAATCTGTAGATGAAGCAGCCTGGAAGTACATTAACCACAGAGAGAGACACTTCACAGCCAAATGCCAGAAATATATTGACAGTAAGAGACAGGGAATCCTGAATCATTCTTGTGCACAAAAGAATTACTACATCTAAGGTCATTTTTAACAAAGAAATGATCTCTAGGCATGGCTGCTATCAGAAATGGCACAGAATAAAAATAAAACATCGGAATAGTGTAAGACTGCTACGAAGGAGGGGACAGGCTATTCCAAGTATGGAGGACCTTCCTTCATCTCTTGGCTTCACCACACACACTGCCTAAGACTGGCTTAATCCTTCATATCATCATTCATGAAAGCATTCATCCTTTGGAGGCTCCTGTCCTTCTACAGCAGGTGCCCAGGCTGTTCAAATGTGTAGTTATGGACATTCAAGCCATGGGACTAAAATGGGATGGGTCATGGAGGGGCTGCCCCCTTTTGGAGCCACAGTGTTGGCATCAGGGGCACTGTGGATCAGAAGCTGGTCCAAGCAGCAGCATGCTGGTACTTACACATCCTCAAGAGAGTGGAGCATTGCAGTTGCCATTGGTCCTGTTTGCTAACAAAACCAGTTTAACAGGTAACCAGCAACTGCTGCAAAATGGAACTGTATTTTTAACTCCAATTTTCTATCACTGTGTATAAACCATCTCAATGAGTACAAATAATTGCAATGTCCTGTTTCGCTCCTCTGTAAGTAGCAGTGCACTGATTTCAGACAG
Organism: Haemorhous mexicanus; assembly: GCF_027477595.1. Taxonomy (NCBI): domain Eukaryota; kingdom Metazoa; phylum Chordata; class Aves; order Passeriformes; family Fringillidae; genus Haemorhous; species Haemorhous mexicanus. The sequence goes on along the minus strand of NC_082350.1, from coordinate 10,332,496 downwards.
AGTAACAATCCAATGTGTGAATACCTTGGAGGTGACGTTTCTTCCCTTGTCCCAGCCCTGCTTTAGGCCAGATTCCCAGCTGGTATAGGCTAGAGAACTTCACAGGACTAAAAGAATGATGCTGACTTATGGCAGCTAAGGATTTCTGCTTCGTTAAGTATGAGGAGGAGGAGGAAAAGGAAAATTTATCAGTGCAGTTACTTTAAAAGGCCAATTACAATTTTATTAGTGGAAAAGCTTCAGCAGTTTTAGTTATTTACAATTTAACAACCATGCTATGAATTTAATTGATATAAACTTCCCCCCTCCAAAATAATTAACACTATTATCAATAAAAATGAATTGAGTGTGGATCAAGACAGTTTGGAGTAGACTTGGTGGTATTTAGTGAAGCCTTTATTATTACCACTTTAATGACCTGAGCTTAAACATTCTGCTTCCTTTTACCATCTGTCACTTTTATTCTGCCCTTTTGGATACACATGTGGAAAAGAACAGGCCTGATGTACATTGGAAAAATAAAGTCATTCAATTAATTAAAGCCTTTGTTTTTACATTGCTGACATTCATGAAGTGGGAAATAAAAAAAATGGATTCTAAACAAATAATAATGAATCAACAGCATTAATTAAACCTTTAATAATGAGTGACAGTAATATCCCCAGAGTCTAAATTCCATTTTAACCATGGTAGATAAAAGCTGATGCAATAGACTTGTCGTTTTAGTTCACTAGTACAGATTCATGTACCTCACCTGGTATCTCACCTGAGGATAGTAAAGTCCCTGCTGAAGTCTCAGACAAGGTACCAGATTTCCATGCAGTGACTGATTCTGTTGGATTTAAGCATTCCAGCTCCTTCCTTATTGCCAGAAAGCCGACATGAGTAGCCAGAGTCTGATTTCACACCAGTTTAACACATCAGTAACATTTCAGTAGTACAATTCAATCTCAAACTATGCCTTCACTTACACAGATAGCCAGCCAAGGTGAAAAATCAGGCCAAAAAGACAATTCCAGAAGCAAGGTTGCTATTGCCTGGAGACAGAAAGGCACATACCTCCCACATATCTGTGCTCCACAGAGAGATTCCTTTCATCCATTCACCCAGAACAAGCAAATCCACAAATGGAAGAAATGAAGCATTCTGCTTCAGGCTTGGATCCACAGCATAGTTGAGCTAAGGTGCATCCCCTCTGCCATGGACCTATTAGCAAGCAGCTCCTACTACCTCAGGGGAAGAGGGAAAGTGGGGCTAAGACAGCTCCACCACACCCTCACCTACCTGCTGCACCTGCAGGACAGGCAGGACCAGGGCACAGCAGGACTGGAGCCAAGACATGAACTGGTTCTGCTCTATCCACCAGCTACAACTACTACTCCTCCCACCCTGACTTATTTCTGTAGCTGTTATCTAAGCTGCTAGCCCAGGTTTGTGTTTTGGTAACTCCATCATGGCCGGGGAGGGAAGTGAAGGCATTTCAGCCCTGTGGCTGCAGTTCCTTCCCAAGCACAGTCCTTCCCCAAGCTTCCCCTGGCAGTGCTGCACAAGGCAGTTTAATCCCTGAAGGGAAGAAGAGCTTCCAATCCCCAGTTCTGAAGCAAATGCACATTTATTTTGAGCAGGCTCCAAATACTGCAGAGCTCCCTCCTTTTTTTGCAAGAACCAGTCAGTCATTAAAGCTGACCGGTCCTGGCTGCTGGATTCTGCTTGCTTGCATTTTACAAAGCAGCCATGGCAGCTCCTCATGTGCTCCTCTGTGCAAATGTTAGCAATAACAGCTCACACAGACATGAAATGTAGGTATGCAGGCTTAATTAGAGCTAAAAAGATTTAAAGACAAATATTTTCCTTAGAGAAAATCTGAAGCTATACTTCAGACACTTGCTTGGACAGGTTCTTTGTACTAAAAAGAGTTATCCACACTGCAGTGTGCTGGAAATCTTTAAGGAGAATAAAAGAATCAAGAGCTCAGAGCAAGCTTTAATTCCAAATGCACCACTGATGTCTATATTCCTGTGATCCCTTGACAGGTTTCTTTAACCAGCCAGCTGGGATTGCAGCCAGGCCAGCAACATTTAGTTCCAGACTAGAGGAAAAGCTATTTGCACATTCAGCCCCCTGCTGTAGATCAGCAGCACTAATAGTTATGGTTATGTTATATATAACAATGAATTAGAGCTCAAACATTAACGAGCTTTTAGCAGATGCGTTCATTAGACCCTGCTGCAGCGAGTCTGAACCCAAGCAAAATGCTGAGCTGCCTGCTGCAGCTCTGTACAGTCTGCTGTCATTTCCATAATAGGAGAGGTATTTTTGAACACCTTTGATCAGGCTTTTCTTATTTTTTGCAGAAGTAGCTGAAAATAAGGAGTGTCTAGGTGGCATGTCATCCTTTCCCCTCACCTACCACTTGCACTGACAGATTCCAGAGAAGAAATTCCTTGGCTGATGGCAGAAATCCTATCACTTCATCAAAGCTGGTGGCGCAATCTGAGTTTACATGCTTGAAAATTTTGCTCAGTAAGGATTTACCTACCATAGCAAAATGTGGTCCTGGATAGCAATTTGCCTCCTCTAGCTAAATTAAAAATCCAAAATCAAATTTGTTTAAAACAATAAAACAGAAAATTTATTTTCTTGAACAGACCCCATGTGGAAACTTCAGAAATCTGAATTTTCATAAGCAGATTAACTTTGGCATCTCCCACCATGAAACAAGAATATTTAAATCTAAAAATAGTATGCTAAAGCTGTTTTAAGTTGGATAATTCAGCCAGAGGTGGCTTTCATTTCATCTAGCTCTACCTAATTTGCTACAGCTAAAACCTATTTGAGACATGCTGAGCGAAACAGACAAGCAAAGCATCCCCTTGTCCACAGCTCAAAATTCCACTTTAAATCTTGCAAGTCACTGCACGCATCCTGTCCTATATTTAAAAGGTCACATTTGACCAAGCTATAATTAATCATACATCCTCACAATTTAATCAATTGGTAGATAGTTTATACTAGTAGCCTTCTGTAGCAGCATGCAAATCTTTTTGCCCTAGTTCAGCTTCTTTCCAACAAAGCAAGTCAGTTTACAGCAGAAATGTGAAAAGCTAATGCTCATCTGTTCGAGGAGACAAACACAGGAGATGCCTCTTCCTTTTGTTTTCCTTCTTAGAGATCAAGGAGAATGTACATAGGTATGGGGAGGCTGATGTTTAATTATACAATAGCTATGGAGAGATAACAATCTCTTTGAAGTGCTTTAACTTCTGTGCCACTTTCTCAAGTGCAAAAGGAAGGAAGATACTTATCACTTTGAATGATGCCAGCTTAGATGTGGGGGAGGAGACAAGGAGGAAGAAAGCCACACTAAGGAAAATATATCTTCAATTTGATTAATAAATGTAAACACATCATTAGATTAAATAGCAGGTTAGTTTCCTGACAGGTAGGTTGTCAGGAGGAGAGAAAAGAAAGAGAGGAAGATCACAAAACCCAAACAGGTGCTAAAATTGTGGAGCTATTTGGAGCTTGATTCTGTTTCTATTTGTGTGGGTGAGAATCTTTCCATCAACTGGATGCAGCAGGAGCAAGCCATGGGTTGTTTTCTGCAGTTTTTTGTGTCAGTGTCAATTAACCAATTCCTACTTTATTCAGCTTATGCACAATTAAAATCTAGATTTAAACCACAAAGTGATTCCTCATCCCTATCCAGGATTAGGTCTGAAGTCCTTTTATGAGGGATTTCTTGTTTCAAGGAGGATATTCTGATCAGGAGTAGGCAGGGACACCTTTCTGCTACCTGCAGAAATATTCTATTTTCAGCTACCAAAATAGTAGGAGTAATCAAGAGGGAAAATCCTTTGAGTGCCTTGAACTGATCAAATCTAGCAAAATAAAAAGGGATAGAATTTAGATTAATAATTTTAGATTTTAGAGTATTGAACAGGGAAGGCAGACTACAATGAAAGAGTTTTTCCTTCCACTAACATCCTTTATGAATGGGTTCTCTTAGTAGGTAGACTATCAAATCTAAAACAAATCTTAGCAAAGAGGAAAATCTATACCAAGAAAACAAAGAAGAAATGAAATTATTTCCAGTATCTGTTATTTATCAAGGGATCAGAAGTGTCCAGCTGTGAATTTCTCTGTTCAAAAGCTCATACTTTTTTTAGATATAAGGATAGCAGAATTTAGTAAAAAATACAGACTGATAACCTAAGCAATGAAAGTGTTGCCAATTAAATTATACAGTTGATTAGTACCAATTAAAGCAGAGGGAGAGGGGAAGTATGGTAATTTAAGCATAGTGTGTGAGAAGACACACTGGAGCCCTTTCAGAGGGCTCCAGATCTGATCACATAATCTTCTGCTACTTCTTACAGAATTTTGGCCATCTCCATGATACATATATTTATTTAATCTTACATACCAGATGTATGATATACAGGTAAGCCCATACATATTTTAAAATGAACTGTTGCTTAATCTAAAGCTTTTTTTATTAAATAATATATATTTTCCATACAGCATACAGCACACATGGTTTAATTATCATAGCAATAACTTCCACTTATCTCTGTGCACTTGCAAATACTCCCTAGAGACCAATAAAAGGACATATGGCTTAATGGCATCTCTTCAACTGTAATCATTATCACTGGTACATGTTAGAGTATTAAAGGTGAACTGAGGGCTTGTCAAAGATGAGCTCCTTAATACAGACATTTGCTTTTTCTTTCAGACAAAAAGCCTTTGAGTTGGGCTCATGTTATAGTTTGGGTTAAAAACAACCCTTTTATTTGGAGGCACAACAGGAATTTCTTCTCTGTAAACATACACATACAAGTGTGCTCTGTTCCTACCTTGGAAGGTTTATCTCATCCCATTCCAGCAGAACAACTGGCTGTCTCCTATTTGGAAAACACAGCTTTATTTCTGTGGCTGAGAGACAGGCAAAGCATGTAACAGGCAGTGAAAATTGAATCCAGAATTAGAGTTTCAGTTCAATTTTTCCAAATTTTTGAGAGCTGTCTGGATCCAGAGAGTTATGACTGTAGGCCAAACATCAAGGTTCAGTGCCTAAACTCACATATGGAATATGCTTTTAATTTAGAAACTGGGCCAACATCCATGATGGCAGTGAGGACACTCAGTTCTCTGCTTCCCAGGGAAGAACCAGTGGGTGTAAATGAGGGAACTATTTGTACTACAACAACTGCTGTCTGATGCAATGATGGTAAGAGGTCACCAGCTTGTGTCTGATACCAAGTAGGGATTCTCATCCCAAAAGTACAGCTTTACTTGATAGCTGAGTCTCCAGCTTTGATCCTAGTAGGTCAGAGGCATCCAGACCCCCGGAACAAATCATCCAGACTCTCCTCCCAACATCACAAATCCACCCAGAAACAGACCCTGCCTGAGGAATGCAGCTTGAACATCACATATCTCATGTGCAATGCTCAACTTAATTCTAGCATCTAAACAGAAGCTCATACAGTCAGTGCCTCATATTTTCTGTGGAGCTGCACTCAATACCCAGGCCTTCAGAAAAGTCATTTGAGTGTGAAGCACGAAGTTGGTTTAATCTTTCTCAGAGCTTCTGGATGGTGCAGTTGTACAAATATCAGATAACATAATTATTTATTGTTTTCCAAACAGGAATAATTAGGATGTGTGTGAGTGTTTTTCTCATCAAGATGCACATTAGTAATTCTGGGACTCCACCACATTTACCTTTGTGTACACACAAAAAGTAGAGTTGGCTTATCACTCCAGATGTCTGGTGCAAAAGACATCTGATCCCAACAATAACCAAAGACCTGGGACATTAAACATGCAGATGCAAGTAGCATTTTTAAACCATATTCTACTGCCCCTGCAAATGAACCAGCTCAGTATCACTCTGAATCACACTAGAGTTAACAAGCTGTCAACCCAAGCTACTGACAAAAAGGCCTTTTGCCTCAAAATTTACATCTCCACAGCTGCTTAAGGAGTACCTTATTAACTCTTTTCATAGCTCATCTTCTCTCTGTAATGAAAACTGAAAACTTGGTTCCCGTTGTTTCCCTACAGATAATGAAATTATATAGCTTCTGAACTTTAATCTGTCTCAGAATGTGCGATTAAGGAGTGCTACCTCCATTTTATACATAGAGATTTTTCCATTATTAAAAAACTAGGACAAGAAATAAAGGAAGAAAATCAGTCTGAGACTCCTAAAAGGATCAACAACCTCTGATCCAGCAGCTTTCAGCTTAAGGTGAGGAAGAACAGAAGCAAGTAGCCTTACTCAGCAGGTGCATAGGATACACCCCACTGCTCCCACAGGGGAAGAGGGAAGGGTCTGCAGGCAGGACACCCCTGTGCTGCTGCCTCTGGCATCCCTCACACACCTCCATGGTCCCATTGTGGGCACAACCACGATGAGACATGGTCACTTCTGCTAGGAGCTCATAGTTTGGAGATGAGAAGCAGGCAAAGCAAGGGGGGTAGCAAAGGAAAACACCTTTAGTGACTTTCTTCAGATTTCATTTTCTAACAGCAGAGAAAAGAAAATCCTTCTCTCCAAAGCCCTACTTGGGTAACTTTTTGTCCTCCAAAGTGCTGCTTATGGCAGGGGAGTTCAAATGAGTCTCTCCAGCCTTCTTCCTCTGGACAGCAGGATACCCCTCTTTAAGCTCTTGTCTGACTTATGAGGAGCTGAGAATTTTTTCTATCAGCTCAAGTCCTCTTATTGGAGACTTTTGAAACACTATATATATTTCCAGGAAATCTGTTTTACTGTTACCATCTTCTACTCCTCATCCTTTCTCCTTTCCTCAATATCCATCTCTCCTGCAAATCAGATTAATTGCAATTTTCACAAAAATGAAAGCAGCAAAGAAGCACATGCAAAAATTCTGTTGCAGGGGAAAAAAACAAAAAAAGCAAACAAAACCCAGAAACAAACAGGAATAAGAAAAGACAGAGTTAGGAAGAAAAACATTTCCCAAGAAAATCCATGCAGAACCAGACAATACTTGGTGTTTGGACTTTCAGTTTCAAGCCCAAATGAGCCACATCTGTGTGGCCTTCTGCTTGAACATGCAAACAGCTCCAGCCCCAACGATGCTTTTGTCTTAAAATCAGCACTGGCAAAGGATGACATAAATATTTTTTGCCTCACACAGGAAAGGATTCCATTTGCTTCAGGAACTATTCAATTTTATCTACTACCCTCCAACTTAAAAGTTTTGTATAGTATGAAAATAAAACCAAACACTATGCTCACACACAAAGAATAACAAGCACAAAACAACTCACGGGTACTCTATAGGCTGAAATTTGTTTGCACAAATTATTCAGTGAGCCCTCATGAATAATGAATGCATTGTGGAAGCCACGACTAGCTTATGAATTATTTATTAACTGAAATATGGGCTGAATTTGTCAGATAACCTTATTTTCCACAAATCATTCAACCATTTCCTACATTAAATGGTACCAACTGGTCTCCAAATAGCCCTACCTGCAAAATCTTTGTTTTCTGTGGCATGAGAGGAGCTTTTAAAATCAAATTTCTGGAGACCTTCCATAATATTGTCTGTCAAAGCTTTGCTCAAAAAACAAGTAATTATCCAGAACCAATATTAATGCCATCCTATATTTTAATTACCAAAGGCTATAATGTGACAGCTTGGCACCTATCCTATCAATCCCAAGTCTGAAAAGAGAGTATGGGCAGAAATTACCTATCACATAATACTTTAGGAATAGTCCTGCCAATCACAGTGCCTTTAAAAGGAGTCATTATTTTTGAGTTGTCTGGGAGAGAGAGAATAACTAAAACACCCCAGTAAGTGAACGAACATGACCAGAAATTTAAAATATTTAATTTTGAAGTGTTGTAAAATGCTTGGGAAATTAATTCAAACTTGACATTTTATAACATAGGCTCTTTTCTTGAAGATGTTGCTCTATAGCCTGTTTAACCAAGGACTCTGAAAGTAATTTATTAGTATATGTAAAAGTCTTCCACATGGGAGCTAATATTGGTACACAGAAATTGTCCTACTGGGTTGGACCTGAAGTCTCTTTAATGCCACCCAAACTTTACAGAAGCTTGCAAAAAGCCTGCAGCAAGCAGCCAGCTCTCCATCACGCTCACAAACATCACAAGAGCAAGCTGCTGCTCTTGACCCAATTCCTGCTCGGTGCCAGAGGCACACGGAGGCGTTATCACTGCATCCCTCCAGATCCAGGCACCGCTCATCCCTGTCCCTTTCGCAGCACTCACGAGGCACGAGGAAACCTCTCCGTGCCCTCTTTTCCCGAGCATCCCAGAGCCAGATGAAACTTGACCGAGCGTGAACGAGGGACCATCCCCTCGAACAGCCCGGTGCTGTTACAGGTGACCTCGGCAAGGCCAGCCAGCAGCGGGTGTGACACAGCCCTGCCGTGCCGAGCGCTCCCCGCCGTCGCACGCGATGGCAGCGGCGCCGGCCGGGGCTGCCCCTCCCCAGCCGCTCACACCTTCCCGGACAGCCACGGCGAGCAGCAACGGGATGCTCGTCCCCGGCCTGTCACACCTTCCAAGGATGGCCACGGCGAGCAGCTGCAGCCTGCATCAGCCGAAGGAACAGCTCAGGTGGGATTTCATCCCCCTTGGGTTGGAGCGGCTCGGCACGGCAGAAAGCCGCCAATGATCGCGCCGTGCCGGGCTGAGGAAGGCGCTGATCGTGCCGTCATTGTTGCTTGCTTATGCAATTGTAAGGAAGGATTGCTGCAGCAGTGCCAAAAAACCCGAGGTGCTCGTGACCTTTTGTTTTGCTTGCTGCGGTCTCTGGCAGCTTCAGCAGCGTGATGGCTCATGGCAACCAGCAGCCACTGAAGTATTTATTCGGGGTACAAATGAATAATGAACAGGAGCTGAATCAGGACCCCCTACATCAGCATTCTTACCCTAAAAATGTCAAAATGCAACGAGGCTACTCACAAATAAACCATACAGAGATGAAAAAATATAGCATTTCCCCAGTGGGTTATTGCAAATTCAGTTCAGGAATAAGTTCATCCCAAATGCTATTCCGGTAAATAAAGGAAGTTGAACTAGATCATGTTAGCCTTCACTGCCCCAGGACAAATTGTGAGCTCGGGAAAAGTGGGAGAATATACTAATTAAAGATCTATTTATTAATAGATCCAGTTGGAATCTATTTCTAGTTTCTCATCTGGACAAATACAATGAAATCAAAGTGGAAGAAAATGTACCATTTTCTTCAGGGCTGGGTGTTTCATTCTCTTTTTCTTTATAGCTACTATGTCAAATCAACAAGTATTCTACCATAGCTGAGTTGTGGTTATTGCCATAGGATGTGTTATCAGCACGGCCAGGAAATGGTTCACTTGAGGCAATTAGAATTGACATACAAGCCTTCATTATAATTACAAAATTGGGAGGGTTTACAACCACACAGGCTTTTTTCCTGTGTGGATATAGTGTGACCTGACCACAGACTCACCACACATTCCCATTAAAAATCAACAAAAAACAAATCAAAAGCATCAGTCTCCAAGAAAGAGGATAAAGACCAAACTGTCTAAACAGTTTCCTCCATGAATAGGCATAAAGGCCCTAAAAGAATAGCAACACAGATGTTACAAGAAGTGGAAATCCCATCTTATAAAAAATAGTCACAGCCTGTGCCTTGTTGAGAAGATCTCTCCTTCTGATGCTTTGAGGCACTTGATAAATAAAAAGAAAATAAAATTAAAAAAAAAAATTCAGAGGCTGAGAACTCTACTCCCAAAATTACTTCCTTTAGGCTGAAAATTAAATATTTAATCATGTATGCAATGAGATTCTAAAACTGCAGTGGGAGAAAACTGGCTAATTTTAGGATTAGGATAAACTTGCTCCTGGATGCTTCACCAGATTATGAGAGACATTTGTTCTAAAAAATGCACCACTGCATCTCCTGTTCCCCTTCTGTGTTCAGGTGAGTGGGCTCTGAGTGTATCCTGTAAAAGCCTTATCCACCACAGGCTCAAAATGCTCAGATTAGGGTGTTCCACTGTTTCCTATGCACACACACAGAGAAAGATGAAAAGGACTGGGAAAAGAGATTTGCATCTCTTTCAGCAGAAAGTATTGCAAAGAGACAAATGAGGACACAGCAGTGAAAGCAAAGCAACTACAAAGCTTCAGGTGGGGCAATCAGAGAGTATGAATCATCTGAAGAACTTTGCCACTGCTCGTCAAACAAATTATTCATCAAATTACATCTGCTGGTCTTGGACTAGTTCTAATAAATATCCCAAGCTTTAAAAAGCACAGTAGTAAATCAGCAAGATTAGATATCTTTGTATCATGTGGTTTCATAAACACAAAGAAGAAACTGGAAATTCTTGCAAATTGAAGATGCCACTGTAGAGGCAAAGAATCAATTTTGATTAAACAACCTGAAATTTGTTTTAGTTCAAACTAAAAATAGATCAATGCTTTGACTTCTCAGAGAAGGAGAGAAAAATAGCAGGCAATGCATTTCTTTGTCAAGCTGTCATTTCATGTTTACCCTTCTAAACAAGTTCCACTCACCTCAGCTACCTTAAGGCTACTGCAGACTTTTAAACCAACAGCTTTGGCAGGTCTGCACCATATGGGCACTGCATCCCCTTGTAAATTCTAAGTTACTTACAGCCATACAGTAAATATTCAGGCAATCCTGATCATCCAGGCACCTTCTGCTACAACTTTAACACCTGGGTCATGTTGGTAGAGACATCTACATTGGGGCATAGTGCAAAATTTAATCTGCAAATGGCTGAATCTGAGCCCCATCTGCTCATGGACGTAGCTGTGGTTTTCAAAGCTAAAAGATCCCCAACTCAATGAACCCAAAGGTGACTGCTGTGTGCTGTGAAACCTTGCACTCACCAGAACTGCAGTGCTCAATACACACATAAAACTGCCGACACAACAACCAGTTCATGGAAACTTTGCAGGCTGCATGTCCTCTGAAGCACTGGGATTGTCCAAAACCAGTCTGTCTAGGAAAGGCTACTTTAGCAAAAAGGCACCTCAATTTTCTTCATGTGTACATCTGCTCTCCTGTGTTGATCTACATGACTGAAAAATGGGAAAAATATAAATTCAGGTATGCAAACAGTTATATTAACAGTCCTGGACTGAGGTCAGGAACCAAAGCAAAGAACCAAAAATGAAATGTTTTAAATGAAACAAAGTTCAATTTTCTCTTTCAATGAAATTAAAAGGCCTTCTTCAATGCACAGCCTAGCACTATAACTTGCTAAAGAAAGATTCTTAGGTCTTGTTAGAGATCTTACACTTTTTTTTTGTTTTCCTGAGAACTGACAGAAGGTTTCTGTATGCTACAGAGGACACAGGTGAAATGGTTTCCAGTTTCCAAACCAAGAAATAGAAAGGGTGAATTGTGGGACTGCAACTTGCTAACAACACACAATTACAACTGACCACCCTGTTCCTTTTGTTTTGGCAGAAAACAACTGAGAATTCCAATTCCTCTGTTGCCTCTCTCTGTTCTCCTATTTCTGCTTCACTGCCTCTGGTCATGGAGAGATTCTTCCAGCAGGTTGACAAGCACTATGGAACAAATGGCACCTTAAATCACTGATGGTTCACAAAGCACATTGAAATAAACATGGATCTACCACTTTGGCCTTCAGATGATCTCAGTCTGTGAGGTGTCTCCTTACTCAGGCCCCCTTTTACTGCCCTGAGACTGCTCCTTGTGCACTTCACTGAAAGCCAACACTGGTACATTTTCCTGCTGTCATCAGCACAGAAAGCAGAGCAAACCCTCAGGACAGAACACACACTCAAAGGATCTGGAGGTTACAGCCTTGCAGGGATAGCAGACATGGGTGAGCATTTTAAGCAAGCAGGCTTAATGTTTCCAGTAGGCTGGTTGGTTTGGTTGAGTTTTGGGGTTTTTTTCCCATCCCACTCCTACATTCTACCATATTTAATCTGGGATCTCACCTTATGTGAGAAGATGATGAAAGATGTTGCTGAAAGCCAGGCCATCTGCAGCCTGTGCCACTCTTGGTGGTGTTTTAGGTCAAGAAACAACTTAGAAGTGAGTATATCCACTGAATCCATATTCAGTGGTCACATTTGACGTTTTTAACATGTAGATGTTTCAACATGAAGTGACCTTTAATTTCAGTATTTTAAAATTACATATCAAATGAAAAATTTGGACTTGGCCTTTACAATTCATTTCACAGGAAAACCAACCAACCAACCAAAACCAAAAAACTCTGATTTTGATTTTAGCTGGAAAGCACAATTAAAAAATGCAGAATTTCCTAAAAGCCAGAATTTTAAAAGTCTACATAATGCTTTTTCAATTCCTCACAATTATTTTTTTAGGAGAAAAACATAACTGTGAAGCTGAGAAAAAAATTTCTCATGGCATACATAGTTATTACCTAATGATCTGTAGAACAAAAAGGCACAAAGACAATAGATACTGGATTATTATTTGCTGCATTTGGAGGTATTAGACCAGGAGAATTCTAAACACTTGGAATAATTTTTACTTTTGCGTGATTTATCTTCTGTGCTTCTTTGCCTTACTTTGATCTCATCTTCTTCATACCACCATTCCTGAGCTCTGTTCAGTAAACAGGGAAAAATGGGGGGATCTCTACCCACAGATTTCAAAGCAGGCAGCTTCTCACTCTCAGCATGTTCTTGCCTGTGGCTCAGATTAGGAATGGAAAAAGCAACATTACGCAATATTTCTGCTAGAGTACACACAGGCCTAATGTGCTCTTTAGGTGTTATAAGAAAGCAGGAGCTAGACTGACAGAGCTTTCTAGGGGAGGTAATTTTTTTGAACAAACAAGAAACTAAGACAGGAAGAGAAAAATTATTCCAGCCTTCAGAAATTTTTCCTGATATTTCATCCTCTATCAATAGGAGGAAAGCAAGTGGTCTCCAGATGTTAATATGGGTGTACCAGCTCTTTATTAAAAAATGCAAGTCTGAATTTCCTTTCCTTTTACATGGCAGCTCCAATGTTTCAAAGGCTAATATGCTGAGAGCTATTATATTTTGTATGTTACTTTGTTTAGTAAAGATCATTGCACACTCAGTCTACAAACACTACTGTAAGTACTCAAAGCTGTGCTCAATTCACCCAAAAATCCCTCTGATTCTCGTACCAAGTACATTCACTTAGTTTAAACAGAACCTAGTAGCCTCTGACACACACCTGAACTCATGTGTAATGCTTGCTCTAAACAGAGTGAATAAGGATTGAAAGAAAGCTCCTGTAGTTGTGGGTTTTTTTGTACAAATACCTTTCCTCAGGAGCTGCAGGCCTGTGCCAGGTGGCAGCAGCTCTCTTCTGGAGCACAGGGCAAAGCCTGGCTGTGACACTGAGAATAGCAGCTCTGCCTTGTGCCCCAGGCTCGTGCTGTGATGGGATTTGGAGCTGCCAGAGGACCCCAGCTCTGGAACTTTCCACCCAGGCCACCTCCTGGGTCACTGTCCCCCAGCCTCTGCAGTCCCTGCTGTCTGGCTCAGGGAGCAGGAGGCACCACAGCACTATTTACATGCACACCGGCCCCTGAATAGCAGTAAACCCCTGAGCAACTGCTGGTTATTCAGCCCCATAAAACACATCCAGGACAATGACTGACAGGGACAGAGAGCACTGAGGCTGGAGCTCAGGTGAACACCTCTGCTGGTCATGTGGAATTTGACCTCACATAGAAACCCTCCAGGCAGGTTTACTACAATTTGTGAAATCAAACAGACACAATCAAGTACCAAAAATGCACAACAAATATGTCAAACATACTAAAGGCCAGCAGGCATACTGACAGATTTTTCCACCAAAAGCAGAAGAATTTTATTCTGTCTTAATGTAAGACATCATTTTATAAACCACCATATGGAATGATAAAAGACTTCCTAAAATATTATTCAAAAAATAATGGCAAAGTGCTGTTAATTTTCACACAGAGGCTGAACTATAAGCCATTTAATCATGGAATTGACCTTGCAGTTGGAGGTTTAGTGAGACTGTACAGCAGGAGATGTGGTAGAAAAAATAATACTTGCAATGCATTACCTCAGGAACTGGACTATTGTGGTTAAAATATATATATATATATATGTAAACTAATTGTTAATAGGCTCTGAACAATTTCTTTAATTAATAAAAACATGAACAGCCATATATTTCATTTAAAAAAAAATCTTACTATCTCTTTTGCAAGTCATATCAACTAAAATCACTAAACAGCATCACCTTGTGTCAATAAAAGCACTAGAGTGTGCATTCCAGTCATTTACAAGGCACTTTATGATAGAAGGTCTACAATAAATATTCACTTCTGATGGCCTTGCCATTAAAGACTGAAAAAAGCTTTTTCCATCCCCTTATTTACATGAAATGGACAAAAAAAGGTTAGAAATAACCAACCTCCCTTTCTATTTCTCTGTCACTGCATTTCACTTGTTCTCAAAGAACACCCCAAAGTAATTCTGAAAAATTAAAGGAAAAACAATATAGAGAAAAGTTATGAGATTCTGTACAAAGAGGGGGGAAAAATTTACTGATTCAATTATTTTCCATCTAAACAGTTGGGCATCCAGAAGTTGAAATGTACAAAGGAATATCATTTATCTTACCCTATTTTCTCTGACAATTTATTTTGAATTAGAACAAATTTGTGACACAAAAACAAACTAGAAAGTTTGCAACAGAGCCTTTCATGGCATGGCATCTCCTTACATTAAGGACTTCTGCAGCAAGACACGGCCCTTGGGGTGACAGTGCAGTCACAAGAGATCACCTGGGGATCACAGACTTCACCCCCTCACATTAGGCATTGCCTTGGTGTCACATGTGGGAGCCAACTGCAGATCCCTGGGATGCCATGGAGAGAAGAAGCAACCTCCAGGAAGTCCTTGCTGAGCTCCCATGGCCTGAGACAGCATCCCAGAGCAGAAGGGTGGCAGGAGGAAAACTGGGACTTCACCCTTTAGCTACCCAATATAGGCTTTTGCTGCTGAATTTCCCCCTCTGGAAATTAAAATACCCTGTGACCCAGGCCAGTGTGCCTGCAGCCTTCTTGCTTCTGATGCACACTTTGAAAGATGGATTTAATCAGAACTAAACCAAGACTACTTTTGCAGCCACAAGGATATCAGAGAATGAGCCAGAGTGACACTGAGGGGAGAGTGTTGTCTCCCTAAAACTCCTGTGCTTCCCAAAAGAGCTGGCTCAGAAGGTAGAGGCTACCAGCCTCCACAAAGAAGGGCTTGCCAGATGAAGTGGCCCTGGGACAATTTTTCTGGGGAAGTGACCTGCAGTTTGGCTTTGCTAAAGCTTGGTAAACCATTACATTCATACATGCCAATACATTTCAGCACACAGGAAGATTCTCAGCTCTTGCTGTGGTGAGGTGCAGAGGACAAAGACCAGGCTCCAGGACAGCCTGTCCCAGCCTTCCCAGAGCAACACCCCACAAAACACTAATGCACCTGTATGGACATCCTTCAGCACAGTCAGAGATACTGATTGAACACAGACTCAGATTTGAGCTCACTATTAGGCTGGTGAGAACTGCTTTTTCCTTTGGTATTGTGGGGAGTTCTTCAATTTTACTGCTAGGGTTTCACATTGGCTAAAAATAAATGTTCATTTCCATTAAAGAAAGAGCAATGGAAGAAGTTACTATCCTGAAAACAGGGGCAAAATCTTTGCTTCTCTCTGTTTATGGCCTATATTTAGTTTACCAGATGTATACCTTTAAAACCAAGAAATATAATAGCTTAGGATGGCATAAATTTTATATTGCCTACATAATAGCCATTATGACACCAAGAAATGAAACTTCATTGTGGCACAAACTACATTTGCACCCAATGTTAATTGCAGTATTTATCTCAAAGTGCAAACCAACACAAAATATTTTAGAAAAAGAGACATAAAAAGAGTCAACAACACATGCTGGTCAACCTTACATTAACATCAGCATACATTAATAATGGCATCATAACAGAGGAGCACTGAATGCTGCTACTTTTAAAGAATGTATCATTTTCAAGCAAGCACAGCTGTTAATACTCTTACTAGAAAAACGGCATATTTCTATATATTTCATTTTTCATTTCTTTGGGTTTTTTTGGGTTTTTTTTCTTTTTTATTATCAGTTAAAATGAATATATTGAATATTTGGAGAGTGAGAGGGAAACGGCAATAACTGATATTCAACATTTAGGAAGAAACCAGAGGTCAAAGCTCTCCTGTCACTTCCAAATGCCCTTAAAACTGCATTTGACAAGAAAATGTATTCAGCTTATTTTGTGCATAGCTTAGAATTCAGAGCAGCCCACAGCTCTCCCCCTTCCAAGTGTTTGGGAATGGTAAACAAATTGGCACATAATTACATTCCGTCTCTTAGCAACCCTAAATGTCTTGCAATGAAGTTATTGGGCTTTTTTTCTGATGTGTATTTGTAATGACATTTTTTCCACAAATTTTAGACCCAGTCCAAACCCACTTCATACAGAACCTCCAAGATCAGCATCCAGTTTAATGGCAACAAAGATCAATTAGTGAAAGCTACCATCTTGTTTGTAATCTCTTGGGAAGACAATTCACCATAAATATATACTGAGAACAAACAAATGACTAAGTAGGAAGAGGCTAGTCAAAATATTTTGTCACGAGCCTAAATAGCCTTTTCCACTGCCATAACTGCAAACAAGCAATACAGAAACCTGTGGTTTAAACATAAACCTTTAGACAGCAAAGTTCATTAGTTTACTGAATTAATGAAATTTGAAATTTTACAATAGAAGGGAGGGTTG
This sequence comes from Haemorhous mexicanus, assembly GCF_027477595.1. Classification (NCBI taxonomy): domain Eukaryota; kingdom Metazoa; phylum Chordata; class Aves; order Passeriformes; family Fringillidae; genus Haemorhous; species Haemorhous mexicanus. The sequence continues at coordinate 10,315,641 of NC_082350.1, read as the reverse complement.
GGCCAGTTTCTCAGGAAAATAATTGTTTATGGTAATATTTTCTTAAAATGCAATCCCACTTGTAGGCATGAAGGAATTCTAAAAAGCCAGTTCTTGAAAGGGGAAATATTGCTGCCACTCCTCCCCTTCTGCAGACACAGCACAACAGAGCAGCAGCAGACTGCTGGGAGCGGTTGTCAAAATCTTCACTACATTTTAGTAGAGTGGAGAGGGCTTTTGTTCAGTGCCTTCCCTGGAAAGACAATCCCCAAGTTTCCTTTCCCTCCTAATAATACATCAGAACAGGTATCAACAAGAAAAAATAAGATGCTGAAAAATCAGTACTGTCATAAAATACAATAAAAACAGTAACCTAGAATACCTTGTTCTGCCAAAAGAGTTTTACTATACATTCCCTTACATGTCTCCTTATTTAAAGGCTGATTTTTTATTAGAATCTATGTACAATCACTGGCAGAGATGCATAGATACACACTTTGTCACTGTGTCCCTAGTAACAAAGATAATATTACTTCTCTGTTTAGTGGTTGATTTAGGTACAAGTATATCTCTAAATTAATTCCCAAAGCAGGTTAATGTTCCCTTACCATAGATCTTCCCCAAAATGGTAACCAAATAATAAACTCATTTGAAGCAGGAGGAACAAGCAGTCTCTCACTGAATAGTGTTAATTATCAGTATTTGCACCTTAACTGATTACTTAGGAAATGAAGATGAAAATCTGACAGCGTGGAACTGGACACTGAAAATAGATTTTCCTCAAGTGCAAGAGCAACACCATAAATCACAAAAATTAACTTCAGCACAGGGACTTAGGAGTTGGTCTCTCTATAATGCTTGATAAATTACATCTGCATAGCAGACAGGAGCCTAAATAACTTCAAGGGGTTTTGGCAATAACTAAGACAAATTAAGTATTTCACAGTGTTTTGTTGCTGTGCAGTGTTTTCCATTTCAGTCAGGCACCTGGCGGTGTAGCTGGGCTCACACAAAGTTCCTGACACAAAAACCTCAGTTTCCAAGTAGATGAGAAGGAAAACCTGCATCACTTCAGTCAGGCATCTGACAGAAGAGAGGCAAAAAGAAGGGGAAAGTGATTCCTTTCTATTGTTTCAGTAAAGATCAGTTCTTCAGGAGCTCCTTTCCAAGTACAAGCTGTGCCAGCGGGTAGACACTAAAAGCAGCATATGCTGCACCTGCCCTACAGCAAAGAAACCAGGGCAGCTCTGCACTGCTGCTGCTCTCTTTGAGCACATTGAGGTGCAGGCAGACGCCTGCTTAGCTCCAGCCCCACCTCTTAACTCCTCCTTGCACACCACCACTCATTCCTGGGAGACTGCAGCCCTCCAAATTTCCTTATCAAATGCCACACATAACTCCTTTTAAACAAGTTAGGCAAAACTTGTATCAGTCTATATTTTGCTGGGGAAGGAGTCAGAGATTAATATCATTGTCATCATCAGGTCTAAGATGAAGTATGTAAAGGAGCAAAGGTGGTTTTGGAATGCTTTGTTGATATTGGAATGGACCTGGGTTGGTTTTGAATTTTTTTGCTCTGTCCACATTTACTCTTCTGAAATCTAGTAGAATCTAGGAGGCAACAGCAACAAAGGTTTCCAGGAAAACAATATATTCAGCATAGTTCACTCAACTGCAAAGAGCTCCTTCATATCTTATTTCAAAAAGCATAATTAAAAACCCTACTACTTTATCTTCACACATAGATTTTTTTTTTTCCCATTGAAAGACAGACAGAAAGAAAAAAAAAAGACAAGAAAAAAAGGTATGACCCAAGCCTTTTGAACCTTCATCCATTTTTTAAAATGCTCAAAACAGCATCTAAGAAGAGAAGAAGATACGCTGGCAAGATGATGCAGGTAAAAGCAGCGATGCTCAAAGCCAGTTTCCCTTTAAGGAGCTGCCTGGGCTGGAGCAGTCACATGGCCACTGGTGTGTGTGGCTCTGTGCTCAGTAAGCCATGCAGCTCCTTGGCTGCACCAGCCAAAGTGTGTCATGTGAGCCAGGGGTTGCCATGGCGAGCACGAATGCGGCTCCCATCTGCTTCACCGAGGCAGTGCAATTCAGATCAGCAATGCACAAATGTGATTTCCTAGGGGGAAAAAACTGCACTTTGCTTTGCCTAACAGTTTGGATATAAAGCTGAAACAATTAAAATTATCTCTGAAATTATATTTATGATAAACTGCTGGGAAACCTTTTAATCTCAGAACAATAGCCAGGTAACAAACATTAGCAGTTCAATCTTCGATAGGAGCTGCATTTTGGCATAAACTGCAGTACATGAGTTTCAGAATATTTTTCCATTTAAATACCAAGAATGTTGTATTTCTTCAGAAAAGAAGAACGGGAGATGGCTGTTCCATTGAAATAAAAATCATGTCAAACCAACCCTAAAATTCACTCACTGCATTTCTTAATGTGGTAATCCACACATAGGCTGGCATTCAATGCAGGAAATTTCCGTGAAAGATGTTCCTGACACTGAGGTAGCATTTTATCATGAGAGCCCTAACATCTGCTACCAAAATTAAGCAGCTTGCTTTTACAGCAGGATAATGAAGACCTGCATCATATGGGCTGCCATTCCTAACTTGGTGATGGAATGCAGCTGGAGCTACTTGCAACCCAGAGGCAGGTTTATTGAGGGGATCCTGTTTCTCTAGGGGCAGCCAAAGGACTGTTTTACCAGATTGAGGTCAATTCCAGCAAGGCACCTTGTTCTTGCACTTCCAGGAACCTCACTAGAACACCAGGATCTAACATAAAGTGTTCAGAGACCTCTGGCATACCATGGCCTTCAGTGTTTAATGCACATACAGGGGATATTCCAGTATGCTACTCCTTTCACAGAAAAGATATTCAAGTCCTGAAATAATCTGAGCTAGAGACTCTAGACAATAATTGATAAGGAGCCTAACCTTAGAGTATAACCATAAAATGTGAGTGCCCAAGCTTCTGAGTGATTATGTAAAAGCAGACAGATCGCAAAGTAATTGAAATATTTAATAAAAGTCAGTCCTTTGTCTCCATGTTTGTAGAAATGCCTGAAAAGGGATAACTTTTATTGAAAAAGACCATTGATTCTCTCAATATTTCCTTCCCACAAGAAGACCAAACAAAAATTCCATTTTAGTTAGAGCCAGATAGATTCACCATACCCCTAACTCTGCCCATCACTTATAAGGGGCTGCTCTCAAACCTTACAGCACCATTCAGCCTGTAATTGCTACCAGCTCAGGGCACATGGAAGTGCAGAGCACTCCCAGCACAGAAAGATCATGATGTTGTCTTTGTTCTTCGTCCTCATTAGAAGATACTCTGCTGGGTCTTCATGGGTTAATTTCAGATTCTTCTCTTTTTTAACCTTATGCTTTTTACTGCAACCCTGCACATCTCACTTCCAGCACATACTATAGGTTTTTCTCCAATAGCAATAAAAGGGAAAATCTCCATTGCAAATCACTTGCTGACTTAAAGGAATCAGAGTACTAAAGCACAAAGTGATGCTCCAGGATTTCCTCTCCATTAGAGTGAGCAGCATTTAGCATCAATTGCTATTATTTTTAATCGGATGTCCGAAAAATTGAAGATCTACATCACTACTGACCCAATCAAGATGCTTCTCCCACAACAAAATTACATAACAGATTATATGAATTTTTACTGAATCTACCTTGAATCTCTCTGTCTACAGAAGATGAATATCAAAATCTAAGCAATAAAATATTGGATGTAGTCTCAGGATGAAAATAATTGATTTTGTTGAGCTTTTGAGTTTTCTTAATGACAAAATTGTTAATATCTCACTCAAATTCATCTCAGCACCAAAAATTAGAAAAATGAAATCACCAGTCAGACTCCTACTAATGTGCTTTTGGTGTTAGCAGACTATGTTCTTAATTAGCCCTCTTGGTTTACTTATTGTGGATGGCTGCAGGATTGTCTCACATCAGAGTCACAAAACTGAGCATAAGATAAATAACTTCTCACGCTCCTCAATACCTCTCCTTCAGCCCTGAGCATTCTGCAAACAGCAGGAATTTGCTACCCCATAGCTGCACACAGAGAAGCAAAACAAACTTTGTGTTTAATTATAGAAGATTATTCTCTAGATGGGCTACATTTTTAAACAATCTCTTTTGCAGTAGTAAAGGACTCAGCAGTTTCCTTTTGTCTTTAAAGATTCAATTAAAAGTATGTTTCCAAAATTAAATTACAGCATGAAATTAGCTAAGGGTATGAAATACGGCATTTGCCCTGGCATTCAGGGGAAGGCTGTTCAAAGCAATTCACTTAATGGCTCCAACATGTGATCTCAACTTAATAACTAAAGTGCCCTCAGCTCACAGAGGATCTACTGGTGAGATGCACCCTGTATAATCCACCAAAAAGAGAAATGGATTAAACCCAGGAAAATCTTATTAATTTATGGAAAACCCTGCAGTTACTCTCATTTTTGATCTTTTAAAATGTTACCATTTTGTCAAGAAACACATTTGTTGGCAGGAATATTTCTGTGGGTTTTATCTGCCTTTGGCCTTCTCAATCCTGACACATTCCAGAAACATCTGCCGGAGTCCATTGGAAGTGTTTGCTCCTCTGCAGCTTTCAGAGAGAACTGCTGGATGTAATTCATCACAACCACTGGGGACACACTCCACTTTATTCTCTGCTCCACTAATATAGGGAAGGAAATGAGCAGTCCCCTAACTCCTCAGGTGCCCCTTTAGTCACCTGTTGGGTGCAATTTCAGCTCATGCTGTGAGCTGTCTTTGCTCTGTGTGCACTGGGGTAGTGTTTCAAAGCAATCTAATTTCCATTTGGGGTCCTTGTGTACTGTGCAATAAAAAGGGAAATGAAAACCAATTCCACTGACACCCACCTTCTGTGGAACCACAGCAGCTCCCTCTGCTCATTCCCAGGCTCCTGGCAGCTCACAGGGGGCTGCAGCACCTGCCCCAGCCCAGCAGGGCTCTCCCAAGGACTCTACTCTTTGTGAAGGAAGGCCCTGTGCTCAGGACACACCACACAAAAGCCTTTTTTAGTTGGTTGGTGTCATGGTGGGCTTTTTGTGGTGAGGGTTTTGTGCATTTGTTTGCTTTTATATATATATATATATAAATATATTTAACTGACTTCGCTTAGGATTGCGACTTAAATTAGAGTAGAAAGCCAGAAGGAAAAATAAAAGCATTCTCAACTATAAAACCCACAGCTAATAATGTCTCTGCAATCCCTTTCTTCTCTAATCTTTCCTTGCTCCTATTTTAATCCAATCACACAAAAATCTAATAATGTACATACATATTCCTCTTTTCATACAAATTTTAGCCACTGATACAGCATAACTTGACAACAAGATGCCCTTCATCTGATGTTTCTGTTGCAGAAGTGGTGTGACATTCTCTTTTTCCAGGGACACACCCAAGCACAGACCCTCTACTTCTGGCTAAGGAAATAAACATCCCAATTAAATAATCAAGTATCATGCTATGTTTCCCTGTGAAAGAATAGAAATAAATAAATAAAAGTATGCATAGCCTGTCAGGAGGGTGCTGAGGAGAACATGCAAAGGGCACAGATGCCTGCCAGCTGGATGGGGCTTAAAGCAATCTTTATTAATATTAAATCCAGCCAAATACAGCTGTGATTCATGGCCCTGAAAAGAGCAATGAACTGAGCTATTTTGCTCAAAGGAAACATTTGTTTTTCTTCAACTTTATGAACAGTTATTTTTTAATGATGGATTTTCCTGAAGATACAGAAAGATTCACTCTTACTATTCTAATGCTGGCACAAAGCATCAGTTCTGCTGGGTTCTCAGACTGGGGCCGTCTGTTCCCAGTGTCTAGGACCATGGCTAGCTGCAATTTTGCTATAATGAGTTGTAAGATTTCTTTTTACATGTTTTTTGTTCAAGTATCTGTCCTCCAGGTTGCAACACGTGCTCTAAATTTGGGTCATAGGCAATTACAAAATTTGTCAGGGGTCAATGAACTTCAGCACAGAGCACTTTTTGGTTAGTGGAAAACTTGAGCCAGAACAGATCAATGCTTTTAATTTGAATATGAGTTGTGCTGTATTACTGAATGTATTCCTCTATTAATGAAGTCCATTCTGAAATAGTTATAAAAATTTCATCTGGGCAGGCTTGAGAACACTCTTCCTTATTTATCTCCAGTCTTCATACCAAGAGTTTTAATAAAATTCTACTCTACTCTTTGCAATTTTGTAACGTACTTGAAGATATTATCCAAACAAATGCAAACCATTGGTTCCATACAATGGCACCACCAGAACTCTACAGGATCATGCAAAATATGTCTATTTCTATGGCTCTACATGCATCTGTCTTGCTGAGAGGGCTTTTGGGTTAGAGGAAATACAGGATAATTTTAACTACATCCTGTAGTTGATGAGTAATCAACAGACAGTGAGAGAAGAGACTGGAAATAGAAGTGGGAACAAATGGCTACAAACTGTCCATTAAGATCCACAGAGCCCCAGCCTGTCTCAGCAGCAGTGCCAAGGGCTGTGTCCAGAAGGACAGCACACCTCCAGGGTGACTCAGCCTGGAGCTGGGATGGGAGCACACACTCAGATAGGCTCAGGGCCAGGCCACTTCACCCACTGACACAGGTGGTCAGGCAGCCCTGTGAGTACCAACAGCTTCAAGACACTTCCACTGGGTTTTAACAAGAATAGGGACTGGAACCCCTTCAGAAGCCTTCCAGGCTCTCTATGACCCCACACACCTGAAGTGCTTTTAAACAGAGCAAATGAATCCTGAGAGGAAAAAAATGCACCCACCATAGTGGATCATTATAGATCTGAGTAATTAGTGGAACAATGAAGGGAAGGAGACCATGTAAACTTCCTGAGAAAAAGTAAAAGTCGTAGGCAAAAGCCCTAGAAGGGAAGAGTTTTTGAAAATAACAACAAGATTTAGAAAGCAAACTGATAATGATTTCTGCTTTATTTCCTTGGTCTTTTGGATTGTGAGGCTGGATTTCAGCCTCTGTGGTAAATTTTAAATGGCATTAATCACATGACTGTTCGAAAATAAAACTTCTCAAAATAACAGCAACAGCAATATAAAATAGTTTGCATTGTGTCTGTTGTTTATTTTGTGTGGCAATAACACAGGCAGCCATATGGATATGAGCATTTGGAAGGGAGGATTTGTTGGCTAGATCATCACATCTGTTTACTTATAAAAGCAACAAAAATACATTTGGAGGTCACTCACTTCACAACCATTTTTCTTACTCTTGTTGAAAAAAACCTATTAATGTTACCCTTTCTACATTGAACCAATTACAAAAGACATCCCAGGATATTTTCATGAGAAAAAGGTTTTGAAATCATAGAAAAATTAGTCTCTATGACACCTCATCAGCCATTTCCACCATAACAGTGGTATCAGAGCAATAACTTAATCTAGGATGAAATGAGCATGCAACATGTCCAGGAGGAACATAAAGGAAACAACAGTGCCCCAGTTAAGCTTCCTCATAGCACAAACCTTTCAATCAAAGGAGCGCATACCACTGACCTCATATCCAGAAATTACATTCACCAAGTGAACTCAGATTTGAATTAAAAACAAAAACAGAAAAGACCCAAAACAAACAAACCCAAAAAAAACCCCACAAACAAACAAACGAAACCCAAAACAAAAATATCCAAATAAAAAACCTTCACAACTTATATCAACACACCAAGCCAAAAACAATGGGTTAACAAGCTTGTAATGTATAATATCTCAATAATGTGTTTACAGGTATTTCAGCTGAGGCTCTCACCATGACCCATAATATTTAATGCACTTCCTTCATCAATTTTTTTGAGGTCAGGTTATAAGCATACTGTAATCTAGCAAGCATAATTATTCCTGCAAATTTAGAAAGGCACAGTTTACCACCCAGAATTTCAACTACAGAGAGATGTTCAGAAAAAAAGAAAATACTTTCACCTAAAGTATTGTTCTGATTTCAAGACAAAATTATAAAAAATAATTTTCTTATGAACTGAATTTTAAGTTATTTTTTATTCTGGTAAAAATCTTTTGGTAAAGCCTCTTCAGCATGTCCATATAGTCTAAGATTACACACATTTTCTCAGCTGAACAGAGCTTTTGGCAGTGAATAATCCCATGCATAGAAATCTTTTTATATTTCTTGCTGTCACCCACGCTTGATAACTCAACTTTTAGCTAAAGGACACATAATTTATGTCTTGTTCACAAGGGAAACTAAGGATAGGAATGACAGAAAACTACAGAAAGATAATGCATGAATTCAATTACTGCCACGACCATTTCAAAAAAGAAAAAACACAAGAGAAAAATATGATCTTACTTTTGCTGATGGGTCAGTCTTCAGTACTTGGTTTGCCAAAGAAAGGAGAGGTTATGTTGACAGCTGTTCATTACAATTCCTTCTTTACTACAAGAGCTTAACTCTGCCACTGGCTGGCTGGCCCATTTCTGCTAGCTTTAGCACACAACAGTGCTCCTAAAAGCTCCTCCTCTTGACAGCATCTGTCTGGATACAAGCACAAGCAAGGCTTTCCATAGAGCCATTTAGGTCCTGGGAACGAGCTACAAGTAAGGCAAACCATTAGAAGTAAATATTTTGATGACTAAGTCCAGGATTTGGCAGGCAGAAATTCATGCCCACTGATACCACCAGCTTTACAGTAGAGTAGTCACATCTTCACAGTGTTACAAGTGAAAATTACTTCCCTGACAATAACTTGAATGATGCACAAAAAATAGAAACCAGACCTTTGAAATCATGCACTCTGATTTATGCAACATGTCCAAGCCTTCAGACGAGGAGGGTTCATTGTTTGTTTCTTACCAAGCTTTTATGTTTGTGCAATTAAAAAGGGGAAACATTGGTAAAGTATCCACAAAAAACATTATTAACGTATCTAAATATGTGCATTTCAGTTATGGATGAGTCAGAAAGCAGTTGCTAATTCCAACAGATGCCCTATATAAACTCCAAATACTCACCTTTTTCCTGGCATCCACAATAGCTGAGGCAAATCTACCTTCTGTTCCCAGAAATGCTGCCTACAGCTGATATTGTATCATGGCCAATGTACATCCCATGGTATTGCCAGTGAAAATGATACTGCTCCATAACTTTATTTGCAATTTATAGGCTCTGTGGGCAATATGCCAGTACCTTCTCTTAATCTGGACACAGCTCCCTGATTAGACAATGATCATGTAATGAGACCAGATGAATAAAAGATAGAGGAAAAATCATCTATACGTTAGGTCCTACATACCTACGTATTTATTGTGCCTTACTCTCAGCTACTAATCAGCACATTAACCTTGTTTTCTCCGCATGAGCGCTAAGAACCATACTAAAATTAGGTCAGAAATTCAGATCAGATCAGCTGACTCAGCCCAGCAAGATTAGACAAAGACTAGTTGCTGTTATTTTTCCCAATCCAATACACTGTGTTTATCTCCCGCAATGTACAATGGATCCATACATTTTTCCCCACAATTAACCTATCAGAGCCAGACACCACGAGACAGCAATCACATTGAAGGTACATTAGTGCTACTGAAGGAACACAGCCCAATGTATCCTTTGGAAAGCAAAATGTAGAATCAAACTTTTTTTTTTAGGTAATTTTTCAGATCTTGTTTCAAACTGCTCAGAATAATGCATTTCAATGAACTTTAGTCATTCATCATAGTTATGAGATGATTTAGGTAAATAGCAGCTGCTTCTAAATATTGCTGTGTGTGAGTACCACCACTTTATTAGACCATATATTACTCATTATTGTCTCATTAATATACACAAACAGCCTTCTAATAGAGGCCATCTGAACACTAAAATTTAATAGCTTCTAAACAATTCAATAACTGGACTAGCAAGTAATTCTCTGTAGGTGCCAAAGGCTTCTGGCTGCTTTATTTTGATTCTCACATGCAAAAGAAGAGTATTTGTGGGAACCCCCTCTCCTTCCCAAAAATCTACCTGCAGTTAATCACAGGGGATGACTCCCTTGTTGCTAAGGAGATTGTTTTCAGCTATTGGGAGTCTCCAGACTGGTAGCAGTTACCACTGCACATGTGCACCACTTGCTATCTAGGCCACGCTCTCAGGAATTAGGGATAATATAAATACCCACCAAGACAAGGTAAAGACATAGTACAGAACAAAGAAATCAGTGATCCAACTTTACCTTTCCTGACTGCTGCATTTCAAAAAAAAACACAGTCTTGGATGAATCTCTGGAGGTTACTAGAGGGAGCCAACTCAATTGCAATCAGCCTAAGTGACTTCAGACATCACGGTTCCTTTAGTCAAATCAGGTATTTTCCCTTGGTTTGCCATTCCTTTTAGTTTTTCCAACCAAAGCTTGATCTCAAGCATCTTTTTTAGCCTCTCCAAGTTTACAAGGGAGAAAGCAAAAAAGACTTAAAGAAAGTGCTTTTCCTGAGATGTTTTCCTACACTGTTTCCTCAGGCAGACATTGTTCCCCCCCTCAGTGTTATTGAGATGAGCCAAGCTGGGAGGTGTCACAGCACATGCTCCAGTTGAGATGGCTATGACACAGAGTATCACCACACAATTTCAGAAAGCTTTAAGCATTCTCCCAAATACAGTAACACCATACCTAATCAGAAGGCCTCAGGTGTCTGCCCACACAGAGTAACATCATTCCACTTCAGAAGGTTGCAAGCATCTGCCCTTCTTGTTGTTCAGCCCAGCCTTTTATCCCCTCCCGTTGCTGCACTGCCCCTGTGTGCCCTCTGCTCCCTTTGGTGGCTGGTCAGTGCCCCTGGGCACTCCATGGCTCATTGCTGTCAGTGCTGCTCACCTGCTGCTCACAGCTGTGCCCACTGGGGATGAGGGTGGGCCAGCCCCACTCCCAATCACCACGAACTGTGTGCCTACAGGGAGGGATCAGAGGGGATCACTGCAAAGAGTTTCCCACAGAAGAGCACTGTATTGAGGAAATGTTATCTCCAAACCACACACAAATACATGCTGTTCCTCTAATAAGCCCACTCTGTTGGTAGGTCCTCTACCTCCTGTCATCTGGCTCTGTGACTGAGGATAAATATTCTGTTCTCATTGATCTCAGTGTGGGCAAGAATTTCATGGTTTGGCTCAGCCCTAAATCATCTGTTACTTCTCCAGAGCTCCTCATCAAATCGCTTTGCCAGGATCAATGAACAAAACCACACAAACCAACCACATTGTAGGAAATACTGTCACTACTATTCAAATGATCTAGAGAAGCTTGGCTAGGGGACTATAAAGAAACAGGTAGGTCCACAAGTTACCCTCTCATGTCCCAAGAAACCTATTCATAACAAAATCTGTTCTGGTACTTGGTAACCTTTATGGTCACACATATAAAAGTACATGCAAGCAGATTAGCCGGAGTACAGTTTAATTTGCTGTATTCACCTTAATGTCACCTTATCACTCCAATGAAATTACTGACAATCCAAATAGTTCTACTTCCTGGAACATAAAGCAGCCATATTTTTGCTTTAAATTCCTTCATCTCCCTCCTCTCTCAAACCGTGTGTGCTGCTCTTTTCCTTTTAATGCTCCATCAAAATTATCAGACTACCGAGGCGTTGCTCAAATGTTCACAGCACAGCATGTCTGTTATACCTGCGTGTACAGTACCCAAGACATAGCATAAAACTTAATCACTTAAACTGAAATACAGAAGATTCATGCTGGGGGAAAAAATTCAAAGGACCTCCTATCAGTTTATGCTCAAGCCATCCATTCACATATAAATGTTAAGGATTTGGATGGAGGATTTACCTCTCTTACAGAATTTTACCTTCACCTCAAGAAAAACAAATTTTTTGTACTGGCAAATACATATGCAATAAATATTTATATCTATTCCATTCAACCTTCTTTTCCTCTCCAAGAGGCTACAGAGATTTCATTGATATCCATTGGCAGAAGCGTCCAGGTCATGCAAGTGCCCCTCTCATTAACTGTCAATTAAAATCAATGGAATTGTTCAAGAAGAGCTGTTATAGGGCTCTGCCCATCAGGGGCTTGATCCATTTTCCTGTAAGTGATTGCAATATTGTTACTGACTTCAGAGATCGCAGAATTGAAAGGAAAATGGAAATAATAGACATTTTTTTGGAAAAAACCTCAGACACCAGTTAGAAGGTTTTAGAAAATTTACCAGATTTGAGACATCAGCTCAAGAATAGTCTATTTTGACCTGTGAGACTATCCCTGTCTTGCTCACACACAAATATATTTTTGCACAAATTACAAACTGTTCATCTAAAAGGACTAAGAGGATGAAAACTCATTTGTCACTAGATCTACATCTATTCCAAGCACCCAAACTTTTTGTTACAAATCACACCTGTTCAAGATGCCACGCATGCTGCTCAAGCTATTGTCTACGCAATGTAAACCACACATGTTAGAGGCCTGACAGAGGCCAATGGGCTGTACTGCTTTTGCCAGCAAGCTGCTTAGAAATCAACTACTCTATGCATATTTACCATATCGGAATCCCTTGCTTTTCATTACTCTGCCAGACCACTCATGTTTTTATCAAAATATTTACCGTTTTATTGCTTCTTCTTGTTTTCGTCGTTTTTCACTCTTTTCTTTCAAGTAAGCCAGGTTTGTTTCATTCCTCATGCGATCATTCTCTCGAGCAATGTCTGATGCATTCTGTATAACCAAGCCATCATAGGCCTTCATCCCCATATCTTCAATATACTGGAGAAAAGCGCCCAAAGTGACCTCCTCCTGATTAGAACTCATCATCTTGCAGGAGATAATGAACAAAGGAAAGCAACGTTTCCTGCAGGTTGAAAAACACATAATACCTTTATCAGTAGGAAAATAGCTTATGGTTTATGACAGCAAGATCATGTCAGTTGTAATTAACATCTCCTTAAGAGACAATTTTTCAGACTTTCCCATTTAAAGGATAATAAACAAAGCAATGCAGAAGACAGAGCAACGTTACTCAAGACAAGAGGAGACAAAACCAAGAGTCTCTTCTTCCAGCCAATGTAGATCCAAAAAAGTACACTGTTTAAATCCCAAAAACATTTCCTTCCATCCCTTCCCATTTGCTAGTACCCAACAGCTGCCATCCTGAATCTCAGTTTGAATTGAGCTGAGAAGGCTCCCATCACAGGACAAGAGGTCCTCTTTTACACTTTAGATAAGGCTGCAACACGAAAGATTACCAGAAAAAAAATCCTATTCTGACTACCAGAAAAAGTTCCTAATATCTGCAGAATATTCTAATGTTCAGGTGAAAAGCATTGTTTCATTTTTTGAAACAAAAAACTTAAAAGCATTCTTCAGGCTAAAAATTCAGAAAGAAATATTTTGAACTATTTTCCTGTATTTCTTATTAATGTGATATGACCCCATAAGCCATGGTCACCTGCTGCCCAACATCTTGAAGCCCCAAGAATGGATGGGAATGTCCAGCTGAGCTGGGACCTTCAGAGCAGACCAAGAATCTGTATTCCAGAGGTATGACAGACACTGGTGTGTACAGCATCCCCAGATAAACACCTCGGAGCAGAAACACTTAGACCCCTGGGTCATTCCTGGGTCTGTGGCAGGCAGCCTAAAAACCCTACAGAAAGGCCCCAAAGGTTTTCCATTCATCAACAGAACTCCTGGGAGTTGTAAGAGCTCTAGAGATAGGCACATCAGTAAGTATTACAGGAGACTAAAGGCAAGGTAGAATGTCAAGAGACAGACTGTCTATCTCAAAAGTCTGTGCTGGATAGGACTGGATTAAACTTATTAAACTAGTAAAATAGAAGTTTAAAAAATAGGACTGTTCCATCTTACTTTAAATACTGATTATTGTAAGGTCCAGAAGCATTATCAGCTTGAGTGGCATTACCTGCACACAGCCCCTTGAGAAGCCCTCATCCCCCAGGCAGGGAGTTGGTGCAGCAGTCTCTGAGTGCCTTGCTGGCAGAGCTGGCAGCTGAACTCAGCTCTCTAAGGCACGTTTGCTTATTCACTGCTACAGCATTCCTCCCTTCCCTGAAGAAGAATGGCGTGGCTTCTCGGAATCAGCCTCAGAACATGCCAACACTACAGCTAGAAAGGATGTTATTGAATAGGCAATAAGAATTCTGTCTGGACAGAGATTTCAGGGGCAGGGTTCCTGTGGAATCAGCAACAAAAATCTTTCCCCTATTTCTTAGTACAATGTTATATTTCTAATATTTATTACACAACTGGAGAAGTAAAATTCTGATCTAGGTTGGCACTGGTTAAAAAAATAAAATTTAAACAATCTTAAGGATTCTAGAAATCACTCTGGGCCTTCAGATCAGGGCCCTGACTTTGAAAATGCAAGGGATGAAAAGAATAGAGAAATATATTTCTGCCCTTGAATGTTTTCCCCCGTTTTGATGGGGGGAACTTTTGAAGTGACAATGGCAACAAGCAGCTAGTTTCAGGTACTAAACACTTTAAAAGCACACTGATAAGTTCCCCTTTTTCTCTCGTGCCTGCATATCAAAGGTATTTCTATACAATGGTAACACAACTGTTAAAATCATGAAGACTCAGAGGACGCAAAGGGTCTTCTCCTATTACCTCTCCTGCCTTCCAAGAACAACCTTTTCTATCAACTAAGCCTGAACATGAAAACAAGGCTGATGTTGAGGGTCACTGAAGTGATCTTTAAGCATTTTCAAGCATGGGTATAAGCATCTCCTACAAATCCCTGCAGGGTAAAAGCAGTGAAGGAGGTCTTAGTGCAGCCCAATGTGCCTGCATGCCATTTCACACAGCTCTGACATTGGAGCTCGCTAGAACTCTGCTGGGCTGGAATATGCATTCAGCCATTCTATATGTTCACCAGAAGTAGCACACTGTCTGCACAGGAGGATGTTGGAAAGCTGACAGTGAGCTGAATAGACTCCACGAATGTTATAATTCTTCAGCAGACATCATTTCAGACTAATTCCTAACCTTGGTGACCAAGAAAAGTAAGGCCAGATATCAAAGCCCCTTCCTCTCTCTCTACAGCATGAACACTACAAGATTAAAAACAATGCTAACAGCACAGACAGCTCTAACTCCCCTTTCTCTGAACTCCTTAAATATCTGCTTTTTGATGGTTAAAATCTGGGTTGTTTCCCCAGTCGATAGTTATTTTTCGTGTATTTCATTTTTGACTTCTAGTAAAACCTTTTTTCATCATATGTTTAATTAAATTCAAATAAACCTGCACAACAGAGAAATCTCACCCTAGTGACCTGAATGCCAGTATTGTCATTGATTTCTTCAGTGACCATGGTTTACTCCTGAAATATAATAGGAAATTTTATACTGAAGATAACTTCAACAGTGTTTCAATAAATGCTGTTCTCATCCATTTTTCCCCAAGACATGATATGCTTTACATTGTCTTTGTGACTATACTGCATTACTTTCCCTCATTTTTTCCTTTATTTTTGAAGGTCAGAAATGAGCTGAGAATTTAGGATATGCTGAATTTCCTTGTGTTATGATGTTTATTTTTTAAACAGGAGGATGAGGTCATTCCAGTTGCAAAAGAATTAAATAAAAAGCCCTTATTCTGCTTCATGAACTGAGAAGAGACTTTATATTCTGGTTTTCTACTGATTTTTTTAATTACTAAACGCATGCAGAAATTTACTATTTACTACATAGATCAAGATCTCTTCTTTGTCTTAACAGGGGACCAATCTCACAGCAGTACTGAGTAACTGAATTCCTCCTGTGACTGTTGATCCTCGTGTGCTTGTGACAGCAAATTCAGTTTGGGGTACTCCTGGGGGCAGCAGGGGGCACACAGATATTTCAGAACCTTGAACCTGCTCTTACGGCACTAACTCCAAAAAGCCTCTGTGCAAGCAGCAAGCACCTTCTGATTCAAACCTCTTGTACCTCCTGTGTAGGTGGTATTTTAGAGTCTCACTACACTTACTAATAGTGAACAGTTGTGCATGCTATACTTAAGCAAGGATTAAAAATGGAAACAGCAGGAGCAAAAAGCTTAATTAATTATTGTAAACATTTTTACAATCTTAGTATTCTTTGGGCAGCACACCAGGACCAATTTTACTTACAGGTATTAATGCCACTTCAGAGAATATGTTGCCTTAATAAATGTGCTACAACAGGCTGCCATCAACACATATGGCCCCTGGAGTCCCATGCAATGCCTGCCTGTACCCCTCCTTGGAAAATGGCTGGACAGCACTGATCAGCTTTTGAGAAAAGGTTCTGATGACTGATAAACTCAGGCAATAAGCGATTCCTAACCATTTGCCAGGGCAGATACAAGCACAAGCAAAGGTTCTGTTTGAGTACATTCATATTTGATTAAAACTGTGCAAATAAGTCATGTAAGCTTAGGCCCCATGATCCTGGTATCCCTAACATGCACTCTGTGGTCAGGGATTTTGTTAGCTAGTAACAAGGACTATATACAGTCACCTAGGTACATGCAATCAAGTTGCTTTCAGTACATTGTGTTTTCTGAAATCAAGCAGTCCTGGAAAATTATAACTGGCAGTTGCACCACTTGAGAAATTCTTTAGACACTCCTTTCTTTTCCCCTCCTCATTGTGAAGGAACAAAAGGAGACAACAGAGCAGAGGAAAAGCCTTAGAGTTTAGCTATTGAAGTTAACATACTGAGAGGTCAACAAAAATTGTTTGGAGGAACTTGATTCTGACTGTTCACTGAGAATCTTTGAAAATCCATCTGAGCACAAGGACACAAAGAAAGAGTTCTCCATCATGTACCCTTTGCTTCTTAAAGACTAGCACCCTGTGAAACCTCACTGAGAAAAAGCCACAATCACACCCATCTTGCTCACTGACACCTGCCCCTTCAGGTACCCCCGGACCACAGCTCACACTGGCATGGCTTGTGCATTCAGCTGTCAGCATGGGAGGAGTAAAGCAAGAAAGATTTTTTTTTTTCTTCCCTGTCAATGCATCTGGTTTACTGGCAAGGGCAAGCAGTCCCCTTCCTGGTTTGCCTAAAAATATTTGCATAACTAAATTCAAGATCATTGTATTGATTCAGATACAATTTCTGTGAGAGCAGAGTGCATTGTGCTTCACAGGACGATTGCATACCTTACTTCTAATCTAACCCTTTGCTCTGATGCCTACACACAGCATTCTGGATTAAACCACCTCCTTTCCACATGATCAGTGTGCAAAAATATTGATTTTAGAATATGAGTAACCAACTGAATATCACAGTATCCAAGCAGTGCTGCATGTGAAGATTCTGACATGCCATTCTCTCTTATTCACATCAGGATCCCCAAAATATCAGTTGCTTTTCAGCTTGCTTGACAGCCATAAGCTGCAGCTGTGCTGCATTGAAAATTGGCAATGCTGACATTAAACTGAAGGAGCTTTTTGAAGTAATGACAAAGGCACTGATTGCCTTCTTCCAAACCAGAGGGATTTTTAAAGAAAAAAATTTAGCATAGGAGAAGAGACCATGGAAAAACAAGTGTGGGCTTGCCCAAAGTCCTGAGTCCAATCTCAGATTTATAAAGGCCTACTACACACCTCTTCAGTGCTGCCTGATTCCCCCTCAAACACTGCCTCCTCTCTTTGAAAGAACATCTGCTTTCTCATTACCTTTTAACTCCCTTCACAAAATTCATTATATCAGAAGGATTCTGCACAAACAGGGATAACCAGCCATTCAACCCTCGAGTCTGAGCTGTTGTATTGTAGCTTCTTGCAAGAATAAAAGCAGACAGGCCAGCCATATCCAATTTTCACAAACTGCTGACCACAGCAGCACTAATAAGGACCTAATGGTATTGGGTGTACAGAAAAATACACTCAGTGAATCAAGACAAATTTAGTGAAGGAAAAATATACTAGAGACTACTTTGCAGAACTCTGTCTCCTATCATAACTGTGTCTTATATAAAGTGATATTTGAAATACCCAAACAAGTGAACGTGATAAGACAAGTTGCTAAGAAATGCCTTTTAGAGATGCATTCCCTGCTCATTCTTAACAATAAAATGACATTTCTGTTTCCACATACAGTGATGCTGGAAATTATGATTTCAAAGAGGAAAGACCTTCTGAAATCAGCTGCAGCTTTACTACTACATATCATTTGACAAATATATATGCAGCTATTTAAAGAAAAACAACCAAGGAATCACTCCTGTCATTTGGAAGTACAAAATACACTTGATATTCTGGCTAGGATTGCAGATTATATACCTGGTGCTCATTGTATTGCACAGCATGAGCTCTAGCACCTGGGTGAAATCACTAAAGCTAAGTAGTCCTGAGCCCTCCACTTAAAGAGGTTAAAAGTGTCTCCTTCAGTAGACTGAAATTGCTCCTGCATGGGTTTAAAGGAATAGTCAATTTCTGCAGATGTCCTACCCTTCATAGGGGAAAGCTGTGTTCCCCATAGTTTTAAGGACTAAAAAAAATTAGCCTGGGCCTTGAATTTTGGCCCTCTTCCAGGTGTCTTTTGAAAAGGAAAAAGGTCTTTGCTAACAATGACTCCTCTATGACTCCAGGATGTAAAAAGCCATTGCTTAATTTGCAATACAGCAACACTTTTATCACTTTTATTCCCAAAGGAAAATAAGGCTTCCTCCTAAACATGTGGATGCTGGACAACTGCAAACCTAGATTCAGAATGGCCAGCACGAAAGATCAATTAAGAATTTTCTCATCCCATTATTATGCAGACAACTTATAAATAACAACAAGAAACAAAACCACACAGCTAGCAAACATTTACACACATTATCTATGCAAATAGGAGTGTATTTGGACTCAGAAGAAATCAGGAGCTTCTTGCTGATGGACTTATTTTTTTCCTCCTCTTTAAGAAAATGAAATGGAGATTTCACTACCATCAGCATCATGTTAAGATGCTGTAAAATATTAATGGTGCAGTGGGTCTGATAAGTGACTATCACAGATGTTAGAAATTATTTCAATTAATTCATCAGAAAATACAAAACAATTATTTTAATTATTTAACACTGCTTTTTACAAACAAAAAAAAATCAGCTGCCAAATGTCTTTATTACAAGAACAATCAACATGTGAAGTACACAAAACCAGTCAAATAGACTTCAGCTTTTAGTTTAGCAATGGCTTGATTAATACCATCTAAAAATACATGCAACCTCATCATTATTCTGACAACTCATTATTTCATTTTGTGATGTTATTCTTTTCATTCTAATTAGCACCATATTTTATTAGCATGCTCATATGATGTATTAAAACAAGTACGTACCAAAATTCAAGTCCACGGGGACCGCTAAGTGCAATAATCAAAGGTGACTTTTGCCTGTAAAAGCCCTTTCCTGTGGTTATCTCAGTGCAGTCGGAAGGGATATTTCAGCACCATAAGAAACAGATTTTCAGTTAGGCTCAGTTTTTTCTTCAGTTAAAGTGCATTAAATCTTGTTGGCAGAATTGCCCAGATTGTAGAATTCGACATCACTATAAGTCAATGTGTTATGTTACGGATCTTCTTAACATACAATTAAAATGGCATGGAAAGTTTGGCTTTAAAAATGAAGTGGAAAGAAAAGACAGGTGCTTGCTTCTTTAAATCCACATTCAGAGAGGAGAGGGTACGGATAATGGGAGGGTATAAACAACACCCTGCGTTGAAGTCCAGCAGAGAAGAAACTGGATGATTTTTACCCACTTTACAACACAGACGATTACAGCACCATCATATGCACTAACACAGAGATTTCTAAGGTGCCTCATTTGAATATGTTCTGTGGAGACAAAAAGAAAGGAATATAAGGAACAGCAAATATCCTATCCAAATGGCTTCTTGCAGCAGGAAAGATGCTTGCTCGCTCATTGCCACTTACAGAAGGTCTGAAACAGTCTGGCTCGTGGCATCGTCTCTGTCTCTCCCCCGTGACTACAGGCAGGCTTGCTCTCTCCAGCTGCCCGGGTCCGTGGATGCTGCTGCTGATTAATCAGGGATTCTCAAACAAAGAGCAAGCCTACCTTCGGGTGCCAGCAGGACTGTGGGGCTCCTCTCCCGCTGCAATCCGGCTGCAACCAGCATCCTAGCACCTCGGACAGCTCCGCCGCGCCGGGCCCATGGACACGCGGCACGCCGGAGCTGGGGCGCGCCGGGAGCCGGCGCGGCAGCCGCGTCGCTCCCGCCTCCGAGGCTCGGGCGCCGGCACAGCCTCCTAGCTAGGCAACAGACTCGCCCTTATAGCCACTGCACTGAAGTCTGATTAGCAAATAATCCAGTGGGGGGGAGAGGGGGGGAATCTGCATGAGCAGCACTGTACATCACATGGAGTCTATAGGTAGGAAAGAATATGAAACAACGCCCTTTCCCCCTCCTTCTCCCTTCCCAAAAAAAAAAAGAGAAATTGTTCTTCCACGGAGAATGTGTAAGTTAACCTTTAGCCCATATTATGGCTCAAGGAAATGAGTAGCCACTTAAAAGCAACACCTAAGCTTCGGTTTGATACCTCTCATTGATGTATCTTTTGCACTCACCCTCACTGAAAAGCAGTGCAAGGCACACAATTACTGCTGACGCAGATGAGAATGCTGCTTGGGGAAGGAGGGGAGGAGCTTCTCAGCCCATCAAAACAACCTCCCACCACCTGCTCCCATTGCACGAGAACAAAACTACGCAGCTCGGACAGACTGAGCGTGACATTTATGCCATTTGCCTTATATTGACATGCACACTCTGGAAAGAAGCATTCTGTTTGAAAAGCATTCAGGGTGAAACTACAGTTTTATGCTCATCCAGAATTTGTGTAATGGTTTGGAAGAAAACATTTCCTTTCTTCTGAACCGGATCAATCTCTGTTATAGCTCCTCCTTGCAGAGTATGTGCAGTTTTGCTTTCTCTCCCCCAAACCTGCAGCCTGGACACAAAGCAAAAGCGTTCACTCCCTGCGCCAAAGCCAGGGAAAGGAGTGATGGCTGAATGTGGAGAGATTGCATTATCCCGTTGTCAAATGATATTTTGTTCTTTCTTCTTTAAGTTACAGGCATATTTTTCTCAAGCATAAATCTTAATTCTGATATTACAGTAACAGTTGAATTTATTCCTAAAACTAATAAAAGAAATTATGGTCATGGAATGAAATCCTTTCAAAGTAATGCATGTTCACATGAAAAGCTGTGCTGGTACACAAATAAGACCTCACCTTCAGAGCACAGGAGAACTTTTTGCAGATTTACTACCCCGCAACTGGAATATCAACATTACCCCACATTCAGCAGCACTCAAGACAGCCAACTAGACACATTGAAAAACACAGTGAGCACCTTCATGCACTAGAATCACAGCCTGAAAAAAGTCTTATGCTAAAACCATCTCTCAATCACCGGTAATACATTTCATGTGTTTCACTGTAATAATAGTGCACATCCCAGCACACCTCTTGCAACCCTGTGAAACAGGGAAGTGAATTTTCCTCATGACATCCCCAAGAGACCATTTCAAAAGGAAGGGTTACAAAGCCAGAAGAACAGGGTTTGAAGATATGGAGGACGTTTCTTTGTGTTAAGGAAAAATGCCTGGAAAGGAGTACCTACAGTGTAGAACTGGAGGCAGTCCTGTGAAGAGAGCTCCTTCCCTAGCCCAGAGGCTAGCCTCCAGCTCTGCTTCTGATTTTTTTCCTTCCTTGAAGGATACCTTAAGAGCAGCTGTGGCCATATGGTAATTGGGAAACTTCCTAATTTTCATCAGCTGGAAATTCCTGTCACATAATAGCCTCTTATTCCCAAAACTGTTCCAGAATTAAAGATCTTCTCTATCTCTGCCCTAAGTCATGCACTGAAAACAGAAATTGCACTATCAAACTTCTTTCCAAGTTACTTTAACAAGGCTATCACTAAAGTCATTATAATGTCATAAGCAACTTGAAGCACTACTACTCTTAATCTCAAAGTGTTAAACACTTGCCTATGTCTTCACCATATGGTTCATCCCAGTAACTGGATTCCCTCAGATACAATCCTTTCCCTGACTACCTATGTTATTGCAGCTTTTTGGCAGTTTCCACATCTTATTCTTGCACCAGGGTTCCTGGGAATCACATATCTATCAGCTGTGGAAGGAAATGTCCAGGGTTTTTTTTTTTTCAGTAGGATTGTGGGGAGGGAACAGGAGTTACAACCTCTGCAAGGCTGGCAGTTCCATTCCTGGTTATTGTACAAAAAAGTTTATGATTTAGTGTACAATCCAGGAAAAAGTACCTGGAGAATTGAACATGGCATTTCCTGCATCAATGACAGAAGGGCTGGATCAAAGTTCAGGTAACATGTTTTGTGTTAATCACTGTCTTTTCCACATGTTTCTGCAGAACAGTGCTACTCACCTATGGACATCTTTAATGACAAGTCTAATGAACCCACAAATGGCTTTCACTCCTTGGTTATCAAAGAAGCTTAATCAGCACAAATACATGCACCTCCACAAATCACTGCCTGTGTTCTCATGCTGCAGAGGCCAACACCTGCCTTCCTGGGCTCCAAACAGCCAGGAGTGGAGAACCCTGCATTCCCCACAGTAGCTGCCAATCCTCTCTTCCTATCTCCTTCGCTCCCCATCCTTCCCAGAGTTTACAGCCACACAATTCCAGCAGATTCCACTTGCATTTTCTCTGAATTTCTGAAGAATATGTGCAAGGCTTCACTACATACCTGAAAGATTAACCCATTTTATTACTGTATGTGTATGTACATGTACATATATACACATACATAACAAATATACATAGAGAGAGAGAGATGTGGCTTGACCTGTGGTTGACATTTGCAAACCTGGAAAAGAATATGAAAAATGTGCTGTGGAACTGCTCATTGGCAACTACTCAAAATAGTTGTGGGACACCCCAGTCTCTGCCTGGCCGTTCTGGCAGAGGGGTGGAGCACAGAATATGAAATTAGGAGACAGCAAACCTCTGCAGGAGGCTCCTTTGTCCAGGGCATGACAAGTCCGTTCAGCCTTAGTGACAGGTTGAGGATTTGCAAGGCCTGAAGGCTGCAGGCAGCACAGAGACAAAGGCTTTCAAGAGGAAGAAAATACTCATTTAAGATGCTAACAGACCACTTAGTGACTGAGAAAGACAGTCTGCCCGTCCCTGAAGTTAGAGAAGCTTGAGGACAAACGGATTAGAGTCAGCGCCAGTCTCTGCTTGGCTGGTGAATGGAGGAGGAAGGCTCTCTAAGAAAAGCAAATACCATGTTTCTAGGCCTGAATCTGCTAACACCCGAGTTGATACACAGACTGTTATGTAATTTACGTTTATGAGGGTCAAAAAGGTTTCTTGTCTTTGAATGCACCAACCCCTGGTCACCCGAAGCTTCTCCAGAGAAGGCACTTCCATGACAGATTTCTTTATCTGACTAACAGACCATAGATGAAGAGTTCTAGGAATGAACACTCCACAAGTTCTAAAAAAAATCTGAAATAAAAGCCAGAAACTGAGGACCTAAACCTAAAAATTCCTGACATCTAACCTAGGGGACCGTGATAGGAATATAGATCCCTGTACCCAAACCCTACATCCCAGTGAATGGGAAAAGAGAAGCTATTGAACAAGATGTGTCCATGCAGCAATCAAATAAACCAGTTCTCCTATCAATCAAGTTTTGCTGAGACTAAAGGCTGACCAAGCCAAAATCAGCTCAGCAGAAGCTAAGCTTTGCCAATTCACCCACAGTTACAAATACAACAGCATCAAGATGCTGCTTTTGCTGTTTAACAAATTCTTTGTTTAGAATAAAACCCAGCCTAGCTTTCTCCTTTACAGTGCCTCCTTAGCTTCAATTGCTTTTCCCTGTCTCCTGTGTGCTTGGTCCTGACTATTAGGTTTTACTGCTGCCAGTCTGCAGTTGCTCTAACCACCTAATGCCCCTTGAAGTATGGATTCCTTGCCTGATCCCAGGCCACATCTCTTAACCCTGGCCTTGCTACTATCCTTGGCTTTTCCAGGAGTGATCTTGAGCTTTTCTTGTTTCCAGCATTGGGTTCAAATCCATCCCAACTATTACATGCCTTCATTTCCCAATAAAACCATAGTTTCCTCACAGCTACTGTCTTGCCCATGTGTGAGGCAAGTGAAATCTTCAGTGACAGTCTTGCCTATACTTCATTCTAAGTCTCAGTTTAGCAATCACTGTGATTGGTCTTTAGCACCAATTGAAAAAACCTGCTTAGATTTTTATTTGGATTGAACCCTGAGTTAACAAATATTTTTGAATAGAAATGGGTTAATTTGAGGAAAATTCA
The DNA here is from genome assembly GCF_027477595.1 of Haemorhous mexicanus. Taxonomy (NCBI): domain Eukaryota; kingdom Metazoa; phylum Chordata; class Aves; order Passeriformes; family Fringillidae; genus Haemorhous; species Haemorhous mexicanus. The sequence goes on along the minus strand of NC_082350.1, from coordinate 10,291,300 downwards.
TAGAAAACAAACTACATTCAAACCCAAGCCCAGAGCTTACCATAACTTGGACCTTAAACAAACACCTCTTTTTTTGTTGATGCTCTTAATACCAACCCACCGCCATGCTGTGCAAAGGAAAATCTTAAAGATCTATTTGCAATTAATTTTCAACCTGACATGCTGAAATACTAAATTGAGCCTTCAAGGCTGTTTTTCCCAAATTATTTCATACTATGCCCCAGATAACCTTTAACATTTATGCATTCCCCCCTCAAGCATTCTTATAAACCCTTGAAGTTCTGCAGTTGCTCCCTCTCCCATCCTTTTGCCCCTCTCTCACTCCTCACACACTGCTGCCATGGCAAGGAAAACTACTCACATGATGAGAGACATGGAAGCTCTCAGTGCTCCAGCTCAGCATTCGTTTCAGCTACTTCCCATCCCTCTGTAGCATTCTTTCACTTCCCTGGAGCACACTGGCTCTATCCCTCCCAGCAACAGACTATCCACCACCACCATGCACATTTTTCTCCTCAGAGTTCTGAGGAGGATTCTTCTAAAGGTAAAACAGTAGAGGGGCCCCTACTCATGTAAAAAGCCAATTAAAGTTAAATGCTTAACTGCCATCTGTGCCTTTAAGAAAAATCTCTTAATTTTCCCCAGTGATCAGGTTTTTTCACATGGGACCAATTTTGCTGTTATTGCTTAGGCAAAATTCCCATTGAAGTCCGTAGGGAACTTTGCCTGAATACAAAATATGGAGCAAAACCTTGTGCTTATTTGCATAGACCACAAATCACAAAGATCACATCCTGATGCAAGTGATTTATCCTACATGACAGCTAGTACAACTAGGCTATTTTTAACCATGATTTTTTGTAAAATATTTCATGATATTTACCATTCAAAAAAGAGTCAATTGATTCTTTTTTCTTAAACTGGATTAGATGGAAAGATTCTGGCTGCTTTCCAAACCCCTTAATTACTAAATGGTACATTTTCCACAGAAATGTTAAGCTATAAGTAGTTCTTCTGGAGCCAGTTAGCTCCTAGCTAAAATCAATTAAAGCTGGTAAAGATACATTCAATGGTCAGGTCCCAAATACAGACATCTGTATTTATAGCACAGTGGATGCTGGTAAAATCCCCCAACACAGATGTAGCTGCACTGGCAAAACTGTGCTTTCACTGTTCAGCTCACACAGGGGGCAGTGGTGGGTTTATTACTCCAGGATAATCCCAGCTGTGTCAGTAGAGATACACTCACATGATGCTCTATTTCTGCTCAGGGAGCCTCCGTTTTCTAGCCCCAAAGAAGCATTCTTTTTCCTATGGAGTACAAAGGCCAGGCAGTTTAAGCTTGTTTGTCACCTCCCCACCCTGCTGTTTATTCCCACTTGTGAGGACTTGCAGGGAACTGGGTCATGGAAATGATCCAGAACAGTACTAATTTTGGGTGAGAATGAGGGAGAATCTGAAAAAACAAAAGGATGGTGTTCCTTTCAACCAAATCACTTCCTTGCACTCCACAATGCAGAGGGCACTCCGCAGCGTGAGAATGGTACCCCTGCCAAGGTGATCCGTGACTTTTACTGGAGTGAAAACTCCCCATGCTACAAACACTGCTTTGCTGGGAATGAGTCCAGTGCCAAGGCACTGGTGCACTGGCACTCAGCCTGCTGAAGATTCCATGAAGAAAAGCCTGGAGGCAGCCAGGTAACGCTCCCTGTCCCAGAAACCACAACTCTGGCAAGTTTACGCCACTACCCAGCTGCCTTAAGGCAGAAAAGGGTATGGACACAGCACACAAATGTGACCCTGCATGTAAGTTACAAAGTGTTGTACCAGACACTTGACAATCTCTGGGCATTCCAAATCTGTATAAACCAGCACTGCAGCTTACAAAACAGAACCAAGAATGGAGCTTTGCTTCCCTGCCACCCTCAGGTGTTCCTTTGGCCTTATTCTGGCACAAACGCCAGTTGGCCGTGTGGTGAAGCAGATTGGGAAGCTGATCAAGTTGAGAACTAGGCCTGGGATATTGGCACCACGTGGATGTTGTTATTTGTGAGAGGACCACCCTGCCTATGCAATCAGTGGGCAGCAAGGACCAAGTGCAGCCAAGCAGATGGAAGGCAGGCCAGTTGGGTCTCATTCAGGAACATCCAACTTCTTGCTTTCATCTAAATTGGGGAGAGACTCAGCTGTGAGCAAGGAGCTCTAGTGAGCCCCACAGCATCTCTGAACTCTGAAACAAGTGTGCCTACAGAGCATAAAATCTGTAAAAGCAACTGATGGTGAAGTCTAGAGCAAGACATCTTGGAATGAGAGATGAGACATTCTCCAGAAATTTGAAGTCTCCCATCTGCACTTATTGATATAATCTGCAGGTTTTTTCCCAGTGGTACATAAAAAGCAGCCCCATAAATCCATTAGGAAATGGGCAAAGATGGGGAAAGTCAGCTTTATTCACATTCACAAAAAAAAGCATCTGGACTACTAAATAAAATCCCAGTAAACATCTGAAGACTGGAAAGACTCAAAGAAGAAATTGCAGTTTACACTTTAGGATTGACAAAGTGGCAAATTCCTCTATTAAAACATAGCTGTGCAATGTACATTAAGATGGTATTTATGAGTAAATTGCTGCTGTTGGTTAAATTCTTAAAGGCACTAACTTCGCAAAGAAACTAAAAGATGTTATTTGTTCAATGAAATATACTTTATACCTATAAGCCACACAACTATATATTTTTAAATGTGTTTTCTTTCAGTACTTAATAAAAATCCACAAGAAAGGTTTCTTGCTATATACTTCAGAGCAAGACAGGAAGGCAAGTGAAATATGAATGAAAAAGCTGTTAGACCTCTAGAGAAAAGATGCACAGCTCAGAGAACACTGGGGGAAACCAGAACTGAGGAGATATGATTAAAAAAAAGAGAAATTAGAGAACACTGGGAAGACTACTCTGAGCCAAAGAAGAAATGGCCACAGCAGAAGAGACAGAGGGTATGCACATGTGCTTGTTTCTTTGTTTGCTTTTCCTAATGAGACAAAGATGGTCTCAGTAACTCTTGAGATGAAGAAAATGGTCTCAAAGAGGTTTTCAGGCAGGAAGGCTTCATACAGGGGCTGTAAGTGGTGAGGAAAGCTGGGTACCTCACCCTTCTCACATCACCCAGACCAGTGAGTCCCACTTGGAGAGGCAGCAGTGTAAGGAGCTGGGTAGGCTCAGAGCTTCCTGAGGGCCTGTGGCAGCAGGGTGGGGAGGTGCTCAGCCCCCAGAGCCCAACCCAAGCATGGAGGGCTGCAGGTGGGTGATGGAGACTGGCTGTCATGCAGGCAGAGGGCACTGCTGGCAGTTTGCCCTGGTGGCTCATGGCCAGGCTCCCCCAGCCTTCCGTGGATGCTCCTGACCTAAACCCTGTACAATGATCCAAGCTTAAACAGCACCAGGGGAGATCTTATTGTCAGAACAGGCTGGTGACCAGGTGAGAGGTAATGGGGTAGCCTGTTGTCATCAGCTGACCAGTTCCCCCGGTCATTGACCAACCAAGATCCTACGAGGGCAAGAGAGAGCAAAAGCCCAATTTGTTTCCATCAGCTTAGGGAGATAAGGCTCACTTTAGGAGTCTGAGTGACTCGACATTGGCTATGTTAACAGTAGCTATTCTTTTACATTCAGAAAATCCTATCTCCACGGAGAAAAATGTTGAGGTTTGCAACATGTAAGTCACCGTAAACACTTTGACCAATATGAGCTATTTTTTCATGCCCAGATATAAAGCAAAATTTTAAAAAAAATCAAATTATTTTAATTACTAAAGAGAGTAATTTCCTGCTAGTACTCCCTTAATAAATTCTTAGGAAAATCGGTTTCTTCCTCAGCTATGGCTAGATAATCATCATATGTCAGTTAATATATTTCTGGTTTTCCCTTCTGCATATTTTCTTAGAGAAAATATTATGATCCTTCATATTCTCTCAGTATAAAAAACATTCCTATCACTGGATGAGCTCAAATTACCACCACTCAGGAAGAAAGGAATGTAAATGAGGAATACCAATTAACCCCTTTACAATTAAAAATATCTCTCTCTATTATATCACCCATTAGTGATACTCTAGTTAATGGTCTGTCGACATTTCCATTAGACCTTTTCCCCCTGCTCCCACACAGAACTAAATCCTGGCTAATCACCTTGAATATACCTCTATGGATTTACACAATACATAGACATGGCTGCAATGAGGTAAAATATAGATTTCACTGTTATCTTGAGCCATTAGGTTCTCCCATGTACCTGTTTTCTAATGTATCATGCTAAACACTCTGTACTCCAAATACAATGGATAATTTTGCAAGATTTTTTTTTCCAGTGTTACAAACACTTCATGTACAAAAAGCTCAAAGTAATTGCACAGACCTGTCCTAAATATACACCACGAAAATTGTGGACAGAAGCTCAGTTCACAGCAGACTACTTTTGCCCAATATACTTCACATTATACCATGCCTTTTTTGCACTAGATGTGAGACAGTGTGTTACATTTGGTGCCACACACTGTAATACCTAGAAATGACAGGGTGAATTAAGGACAAAGCTCCAGCCTTAATAGCTTAAGATCCCCTGGTATCCTTATGGTCAAACCACATTCTCCACACTTCTGTAATGTATTTGTGTCTGTCAAATTAATTACAAAAGAATCACATTCATATATATTGCATTTGTTAGTCCTTTCAACTCTCAAAATACACTGAAGCATTTTATAGTGTGCTCATGATCAACCATACTCAGTTCAAGAGCTGGCATACTGGAGAGAATAAGAATTCTGTGCCTGATAGACAGATGGAAGAAGGGAGAGGTATACAGTGTGAATCCAAACCTACAGTTTAACCCTTGTTTTCACATGAGATTTCTCAGTAAATTTATGAAGGTATTGTTTGGTGTCTATATGCATCTTGGCACTATTTTTAGTCATGAGCTTGCACACAGCAATTCAGCTCTGCCAGATTTTCCTGGCTTGTTTTTAATCCCCAAATAGAGGATCCATAGCTCTGATGAAAACTAATTAAATACCTCTTGTACACAGACTACCCTTCAGAAACAAAACCTGCACTCTTGCTCACCACAGTTAAGTGTTTAATACAGTGTGACTGGTTTTGTTTGGAATTACTGTTTGCAAACTCTAATTAGACTAAATGAAAATGACTCATATTTTATATATTACAGCTGATAAAATACTGGTTGGAAAAACTGTGTGTATAAGCATGCAAAGCAATGCCACCACACACAAGTGCCAGAAATACTGATCGCTGGCAGCCAGGGAAAGATGTCCTTTAGTTTAGAGACTATTTAAATTTACAATACCCTGGATTCATGAGGCTACTTAAAATCAGACCATTTGTACATATGTAATTCCAATTTTGTTCAATTTATATTTTAAAAAAATCAATTTCTTGCAACATATATGGAACATTAAACTGTTTATCATCTAAACTGGACCAAGTATTTGCTAAACTAATCTCATCCAGAAAACAATAAGCAAATGTGCAATGGAACTTGCAGTTCACATCTTCCAGTGTAAAACTCCTGTTAAACAATGCCCTCAGATTCCTGGAAAATGGGCCTGGCACTACTGAAGGCCAAGCACAGTATTACATCTTTCTGTGACAAAATTACCTGTCTGTAGAACAGCCCTGAAACCAATTTTTTTTGCCTGGTCATGTGGATAAGAAAAATAAACACTTTTTTTTCATAAATACTCAGCATTACACATAATATCAAGAATAATGTGTTCTGCATTGGGGCAGGGTAAGAGGGGAGGGCTGAGAAAGCACAACTGGGAGTATTTGTTGACCTGAGAAAGAACAGACCCCATAGCACAAGAGATCCTGTCACCTAAAGACAGTAATGAGACATTTTAAAGAATACATATTAACTCAAAATAACTAATCCTGTCTGGATTAATCCCTGGGAAATAGGATCAAAAGGAACCATTTGGAGTAAACGTGTGGCTTGCCTGAACTTATTTCAAGTTTCTGAGATATAAAACAGAATCTTTTTTGAAAGCCAGACAGTCACCACAATGAAAGAAATTACAAATCTGCTCATTTCCCCAAGATGTTTTGGCTTCCATGAATCAACATTTTCTGATTGAAAAAGCATTTAATTAAAATGACAACCAGATCCAACTTAAATGAGGCATAGGAGGTCAGGAACATCTCTTGAGCATGAGATGTCTTGGTCTTGTCCAAGGGACATCTTTCTCTATCAATAAAGCAAATTACTGTGGAGCAGTGGGCACAATTTAAAGGCCCAGAAGTTAAAGTAATGTAATGATATTGCTTTTTCCTTCCTTATCAGGAGAATTCCATATTACTGATATTTCAAGACTTACTAGTGGCAAAAGCTTGAACAAAAACTTTTTCTGCCAGTAACAAAGAAAGAATGGAGGAGGGAAGAGGGGAAAGAAGAAAATTTGCTTCTACTCTAACCCAAGAACAGTGATAATGGCATATCTCCTAAAAACATTCCATTGCATAGATGTCCTATATTCCAGCTACTCAAACTGTAGCATGCAGCCACAATCAGCTATGCAAAGTGGCAGCAGGCACTAAATTTCCCTTTGTCTGAGTTTCTTTGCTCTACCCAAGCTGACCTTAGTGTTGAGCAGACCTAATAATTGGCAATTTTCAGTGACAAAAATGAGAGAGATCCATATAAAAGCAGAGAAGGAAACACACTGAGTTCCATAGCTCAAACATGTTCTTTGCACATGGAAAAATACACAAGCTAAGAAAGCTTCAAGGAAAGTCTTCAGATCTCTGCAATCTCATGCTCATTGTTCACTAAGCTTTGCTTTTTATATTTTTTACAAACATGCATTATCCATGAACACAGAATTGTCCCAGGCTAATATCTGGGAAGAAATAAAAAGAAGGCAGCATATGATGTTGTGTCAGCTCTATTCACACACTGCTCAAAATGGGCAAATCTAAGAAAAAAAGCACAAGCCTCCTCTTTCCTTCATCCACACACTTCTCTAAGCTGAAGTGCATTAGCAATCTCAGATAGTTAATTCTTAATCTTTAGCAAAAAAGGCCTTGAAGTTTTTCATTTCCATAATTTAAACAAATCTGAGGACTCTTCTCTGGCAGGATTTTTTTCCTCCTTAATTATTCCTATGACTCATAAATAGGATACAAAACTGTAAAAGGTGCTGTGAACTCCTTGCCAGAATAGACACTCCAGAATGAAGTGGCATTACTGCTTCTTATCTTGTGCTTCTCATTATTCATCTGTTTCATGCCTCTTCATTGCCAAGATAGTCTAACATTTCTGGTGCTTCACATTTCACTGAGGTTTAATTGCAAATAGCTTCAAGGAGGAAGAAAGGCAATAAAGACAGACATGAGCTAAGGGATTTTGGCTTAAAGACTAAATGTTGTCACTGCACAATTTAGAAAAATTAACTGGGAGGGTGACACAAAGGACTGAAAACAGACCTGACTGTAGGGATACATGGAACAGACAGACTGACTTGCACATTATATAAGATAGAGTCAGTGAATAAATATCCATCTGGTAAAGTAGAAGGGTTTTACAAATATAAATGAGAATGTAAGAGGGTTCCTCAACAATGGTCTCAACAAATGAGGGAAGGAACACAATAAAAAACTCTGCATCTAGATTAAACTTGAGCAGTGGGAAATTATCTGGAAGTTCCATTATGTATTCATACAGAAATTCCAGCAGCCAGCACAAGAAGGCCCCTTCTTTTGTACCACTGGTCAGTATTATGCACTCAAATACTCTTGGCCTCTTAAAAAGCAGTTCATGGGATGAGACCCAAACAGTGGTGTTTGAGGTGAAGTTACTGCCATTCTCTACCCCATAAGCACAGGAAGCAGTCTGCAGTCTAACAGGGCTGCCCCAAATCTGCTTGCATGGATCATGACAGCACTGGCTCACTGAAGAGCACAGAAATTCCTTCCCTGATATGGATTTCTCACAAAGCTTGCATGTCTCTGAACAATAATGCACAATTTGGACCTCCATTATAACCTATTTAACTCCCTTCTAGACATCCAGGCTTATAAAAAACATCTTGCAGGCATCCTGACAGGGATGTGACATGTCACCTCATACTCCAGCACAAAGCAAAGAGTTTCCTATTATGTGCAAATTCCTGGGAGCCATATCTCAAGAGATTTTTCTTTCTGATCAGTCTGACCACCTTATCCAGCACTCAGAAAGACCCAATCATTGCCTTAACTGCATATTCCTTAAGGAGCAGCACTGTGTATATTGGAATATAAGTCTGTCTGTGACCCTCCACTGCTGATCTTCCAGGAAACCTCTTGAGTTTCTCCTTCATATACATAATAAACGAAAATTTTAGGAACAGTGAGAAATTCCTAGCCATGACAAACGTCCTGGAGATTTCTCATCCTTGCTGTGGAAGAGATTACAGAGTCTTAGAAGAAAAGGAAAGTGAGGAAGGGAATGTGTCTGCTGGACCCAGGTTTTTGTCACATTTCTTGTGAAAGGCTGTGTAGGAAGAACACAATCAAGGAATCTGACATCAAAAATGATGAGACTGCTGAACACAGTGCTACACCTTGTACAGAGTACAAACATTGACAGTGAAGGGCAGAATGACCATTGCTAACATTAGGACTACAACAATTGCTGTGGGAGTTGGTCTGCTCTGAGTTTGTCTCACCAGAGAGCTGCTTTTAGTGGATTCAAGAAAGGCCCTTCAGAACGGCAACTTGCCATTGCATAAACAAGATCTGAGCTGTGGGACAAAATTACCCCAAATCACTGTCTGCACCCAAGGGGTTTTAGATTCCTTGGATAAACAGGATTTCATTATTTGGAGTATGGTTGTTCAGAGGGCACCTAGTCTAATTATCTGTGGAACTTCAAGTATATTCAGCACAGAGTCCCTAACCTGTGATAACATCTGCAATGACAGCTTTTGTTTAAGTTATCTTTTGTCTCAGCAGCAGAACGCAGCATTTTCCATTTAATTTTTATATATTCAGGAATTGTACATGGCTTCTGCAGCTAAAGTTTTTCAGTAAGCAGAATAGATCAAAATGTCTGGTGGCTGAATTAATTTACAAATATTAAACACTACCAATATTTGAACAGTCAAAATATTGTGTGTCTACTCATCTATAATTCTGCTATTCATTAATATTTCAAACATTACTTGGGTCTTCTGTAGGTCAGATATCTGACTTGGTACAAAGTGTTTCTGTCAGTCAGGTGCCAGACACAAACTTAGACTGAACTTTTTATTCGTATATTGGGCAAGTAGCATCTGTGAGTAAAGTGCTGGAAATCTCTGCTGGCTATTGCTGCTGTGTGAGACAACTGGGATAACTTAAGAACTAAAAAAAAGTGAAAACTCTGTGCTTACTTAAAAGTTATTTCAAAATTGAACTATTTTAAATAACCTTTTATCTACTTGAAGCATAAATCCAAAGCAGTTAGATGGGCCTATTTCTTTCCTAATATTTTTTTCTGGGTGGTGAATCATCCCTGTACTGAAGAACAGGAATCAGATCTTGCATGTCTTCACGCAGATTTAGAAATTTTACAATAAACCTTAATCCGTTTTTCACTCTCCAAATCTTCCTTCAGAGCATCTGGCATTACTGTAATATATAACTGCTCTAAAAATACAGTGCTGTAGGCAGCAACTTTGACAGTGAAGACCTGATGGAACGCCACCAGTCCAGCCCCCACCACGTCTCATTTCTGCTCATGCCTTCTTTGCTCGCTACAGCAATGAGAGTAAGGTAGGTAGAGCTACACCCACCCACAGCCTTCTCTAGATACACAGGGACTTGCCAAAATGGTATTTACAGTCTCACAAGTCACAAAAGTTCATAGCACTCCTGGGCAAATAGGGCAAAACATGAAGGTTGTAAAAAAGCCTGAAAGACTTCACAGGGAGACACCCAACAGTAATCCATGGCAATTTTAATTTACATCATGGAGTTTCCTTACCACATTTTGAATTTCAAATGACAGCAGTTTGGGTCTTCAGATTGAATTATTAGTCTCAAGACAGGAAGGAGTGACGAGTTTCTGATAGTAGCAAAGTCACCCTGAAAGCAAGTCCAGGCTAGGAACACACAAAAAACAGCTCAACTTCACCTCCAAACTGAGACAGAGATAGGAAAAAAAGAAACAGGACTGACTGGAATGAACTGTAACCTCTTCAGCTTTCTCAATAGCTGAGAGAAACCCAAACATGCTCATTTCCATCAAGGGTCTTTTGAACCAAGGTGGTAGAAAGAAAACAGCAGGTTCCATTTGTCACTATCCACATCACTGGATACCTGACAGACACATTTTCCAAAGTTGCATTATCAGTGGCACTAATTGATGCTACCCTAGTCTTCAATCACTGTCCTCAAATGTGTGTCCTGGCTATTAAAACCAGAAAGTACAGGAAATATTAAAAGGAAATTTTTCTACAAGAGCAGGAGGGTGTCAGTGCAGTAACAATACAGTGGTTGCTTTTTTATGTATCAGATGAAAAACACTGAATACCTGCAGGGAATTTCTTAGATTGCTCCAAAAGTTGGCTGGGCTTCTGTAGGGTTTTCATATGCCTCCACCATACTTTTCATTTGTTGGTGGTATCTGCTTATCTACACACAAGTTTTTCAGAACTGTTGCTCATTTTTCACGACAGGGTTCCAGGCAACAAGGACATCACTACAAACAAAGTTTAAAAGATTTTCAGTATCAGCAAAATTTCATACAACAGCAATGTTATCAGGAAAAGCTGAGACATGTTCAAAAGGTTGCTAATAATATCCCTGTCCATGGGCAGAGCTTCAAAAAAAGCAAACAAACCTGCCAGACTTCAGGTCAGGACATCTGGAAAAAACCTATCCTTGTATCTTTGATTTGGGGCTAGAACCAACTTCCTAAACCACATTTTTGCTCAACTTTGATCAACTGAAAAATATGCAAAGCAAGTTCAAATTTATCAGTGCAAAAGCAATAGAGAAGACAGTCTGCCTAACAAACAAAGGACTACAGCTAAGTGTATTTAAGAGACATATGTATAGCTGAATATTTTATTTTTATTTCAAATGCCAATATTCAGCCATCTGGCTTTCCTTGAGGCTTTTCATTTGTGGCTTTTTTTTTTTAATAGCCAATTTTCAATAGCAAGGCATTAAAAATATAGAAGAAAAGAAAACCAAGTTCTTTAGTGCAAATCACTGCAGGCTACCAATCACCACTCCATTGTTAAACCTACATGAAACATAATATCAAGGAAGTTCCTATTTTCTAAAACAGTCCTTTATTATCTAAAATATTCATTCCCTTTATATCCTACTACATGTTAGTCTTAATGGCCATATGGTCAGTCATTTATAATTAACAGCTTTTATCTAAATAAATACAGTGCTTTGAATATTTAAAAGATTTGTTCATTAAGAACCCTCAACAAAAGGTGGAAAAGGCTCTTCCCCCAAAAAAGATGAGAAGGATATAAACCCCATGAGGTGCCTGCAGGCTGAAAGCCGCACATCAAGTGTAGTATTGACCATTTCTACTGAACAACCATCACGTGCTTGCACAGAAACTTCAGTGTGAAGCAGATAAACACCAGATGAATTCAAAGGAGGTCTGGGGGCCAAAAGGCCACATATACACAGCTTGTATAGTGCAGAGGGTCTGATAGTTTGAATTAGCCTTGCACCAGAACTTTCCTCTACAACACAGCACTGAGACACCTCAGTTTTTATCTAACTTTACAATCTAATCATGTGCTTTCTGGTTTCTCTGTAAGTGAAAGGCAAAGAATCACATTAATTCCTCCAATCTTCTCATTCTGGCACAGTATTGTCACTGTTTCCAGTAGGACAGTGCAATTTAGTGCTGCCTTATCATGGCAGGAGCTCTCAGCTTTTTCTATCCATACTGCCACAATGTTTTGTGCTGTACTAACAACCAAATTCTTGTTAGACTTCCACATCCACTCATTATTTCCCTTCCTTGTTTATATAAATTGCCATGGCTTGTTATTTGTCAGGATTCATATCTGTGAATTTAATGGAACTGCATTTCTCAAAATCACCCACACTGTCAACAGCTCTAATTTGTTTATGTCAAATCAGTTCCCCCCACCCCCCTCCCCATTTACCCTTCTGTTTCATACCATTTATATTAGCTTGTCAGCTGGGATTTTATTTATTTATTTGCTTTGGAAGGTTTGCCTCTGCGAAACCCTCATGGCAGAACCACGCAACTCCAGGGACAAGTAATAAGATAAAAATACTTTCCAAACCAAGCTGTTACTTCCCATTCAGTTCTGGTCAAGTGCAAAAGAAGTTCTGAACAGTTTTTCACATTTTCTAGAAAAACAGATAAGAGATGGTTTAGGATTTTTTTTTTTTTAGTTTTTGTCTATTTTTAAAATTACTGTTCAGATTTTTTAGCTCTGCAGATTGCCCTATTTTTCTGACCAACACCTTAGAAAATGACTAAGAAACATTCAGTGACAATGTATGAATTTAAAGATTTAATGAAGTCTTTCCAACACCAGCATTGTAGTAACAGAAGTCTAACATGGCACCTGATCTCTCCTAGCCATTTAAGCACCAGGACTTCACCTTTTCTCAAAAAGGTACCCTACGCAGGGCAAAGAAAACAAATTTTCTTCCAGTAGATACTTCCATATAGGACTTTTCAATGAGGTTACCACTAAGGTATTAAAGCATGTATAAGTTTTAATATGTACTGAGAAGAAATTGAAAACGCTGGTGTGGTATGATATAAAGTGCCTGCATGATACTTGGTGCTGCAGAAACCCAAAGTCACAGTTGACCTTGATTGTTCAGAAAAGACTGAAATAACCTGCAACACAGCAAGACAAAACTCATTGCATGAAAAACTAGATTAATACTCAAAAAGGATTTCTTTTGTTCAGATTTGAGTTTCTGCAAATACCTAAGGCTTTGATGGCTTGGAAGAGATTGGGTTGCAAGGGAAGAACTCCAGTATTCCGCTCAGCTAGATACTTGATCCCTAAAACCAAATCATTGACCCAGAAGGTGTTCTGGTGGTTGTGCAGTGTTCAGCATTCCCAAGGGGAAAATCCATCCAAGTCAAACCATGCTTTTGAAGGGGCTTGGTCCATCACACCTCCTCCTACTCCATGGAGCAGCAGAAGCTGCAGCACTCCTGTAGTATGGCCTTGCCCTATCTCCAGCCTGCATAAAAATGCACTGGCAGCACTCTGTGACAAAGGCACAGAGCATCTGGGCTCTGCAGGCAGCCACAAAACCCTGTTCTCTCCTCTCCACCCATTTTTGTGCTGCACCAGCTTAATCAAGCAGTAAGCTACTTCTGTCAGGGCTCTTAGCAGCAGCCTGGCACACCACCTCATTTGCTGGCCAATCTGCTTTTTAGACCTTTAACAATAGCTCAGCATTGTGAATGCTCAACACATCATATATAGCTATTGTGGTGTTTCTGATTTCCATTTTATTTTGGGTACTAACTTTTTCCAGTTGTGGCATTATTTACATGCTGGCAAAGCCTGAAAAATATTATTAATAGGAAGCATTTCTGGATATTATGGCAGAGTTGTGTTTAAAAGGGGAACAGAAGTTCTATATTTCAGTTATTATGCTGAAAACAACAAACTCCATTTTTGTTTAGACATTCACTGGAATTTGCATATTTTTATTTTCTGTAAATTTTATCCTAAAAAAAACCCCTTAAACTTCACAGCAACAATATTAGTGCAACTACTGTGTCATCAATACCAAAATAAGTTGCTATTTCAGGAGTTCATAGATCTCTTTTCAGCTTGAAAAAAATAAATAAAAATGCCTTGGGCTAAACTTAGCTCTCAAGATTTCAGCATTTATGTAGGGAAAGGGACTTTGAAATTCTGGAATATCCTAAGTCAGTGTACTTGCTTTCCAGATTATAGCAGGACAGGGTTTATGCTCATATTTTCTAAGTTGAAAAAACCTGCCATAATGATAACAAGAAATATGCAGGATCAACAACATGCACTAATTTTACAAAGAATTTGAAAAAATTTTAATCTCTGAATTATAACTATTCCAAGTACCCCAGCAAGAGTTGCAATCATCATTACTCTCCTTACAGCCAACTGAGATGGGACTGATCCCATCTGCTCAGCCAATGAAGCCAGAAATCAAAGTTGAAATAATGCAAAATCTGAACTGTTTTTTTTTCTGCTTGTCCAAACTTTGGGACAAAACCCTGAGTGGTTTCTTGATCTTCAGCTTTTTTTTAATAAAGTTACAGCTAAGATTTGAAAACCTGCATGAACAATTCAGTTAGACAAAGATTCCATATGATATATGATTCCCTGAAAATAAACCTAGAAAACCTGTGTCATCCACTGGCCTGCTCCAAGAGAGATACATAATCCAACCCACACAGGTGCTATTAACCTGTCAATAAAGGCTTCCAGTGATGGAAAACAGACCATCTTCTTGTGAAACCTTTTCCAGCCTGAAAATGCAGCTAACTCCTTACTCTGCTCTCAGTGGGAGACAGAGAACATCAGTTCACCTTTCTGTTCACAACAAACTTCCACACACTCTAAATTAATCATCTGAAATTCTCCTCACAGCTTGTGTTATCTAAGAGAACAAGGATAAAGCTGAGAGCTATAGGTTTTGTCTATAACTTTCTCAAAACATGTCCCCTAAAAGAGAACCTCCAGGACTGTAATAATGTCTTACATAGTAGAGCCTTTTTATTCACCCAAGAGAAAGTTCATTGCTTTTCTCAAGCAGCAGCAGCAGCTTTATGTTCAGTTTGTGGTCTTCTAGCAAGTATTTTCAGTGATACTGCTGCCTACCCACTTTTTCCTCATTTTTTATTTGATGATTAATCTGCTATTTCCTTCTTACACACAGCATCACCTGAGTGAACTTGGGTGAATCTGGAGGATGTGTCATCATTACTCACTAGTTCCCTTTAAGTGTTGTGTGGGAAATTGCCATTCTTGTAGATAGGCCTTTTATACAAATAACCTACCTTCTGTCAGAAGTCAGTGCTCCAGACAACAAGAGCAATAATAGCTGTTACCACAGTATCTTTACTATTAATTCACTTTAGTCTTAGTAATGACTTTTCCTTTGTTGTCACTGTTTGATTAATACTAAGCACCAATTAAGCCTCAGTTCTTCACCAACAGAACCCTGAACAGATGGTGAGGACACATTACAGTGATAAGGCCAGAGCTAACAGTTATAAGACTACAAACCATATCCTGGGATAATGACTAAAAAGGAAATACTGCATTCATTTTCTATCACTTCTGCTCATCAGAGGCAAGTAACCCTGGGTATACACTGTTCCAACTGAGACAAAAGCCCTTTGGAGTCAATCAATTATATTTGCATATACAACAAGACTAATCAAGTCAGCAAACTGGCATTCATGCAGATGCCTCAAACATAATAAGGACTTTTATTTTTCCACTGGGCAAGACCCAGAAGCATAACATAAGATTTACAAGAGAAAAAACTTACCTCATTCACACCACCTTGATACTGCTGCAGTGGAGTCCTGAAGACCAGGAACTGCAAGGGGATGAAAGTAACAGCCCATAGATGAGAGCTCAAACCTCCCACAGAAAATGTTCTCCTTTCAACCCAAAAAAAAGGTCTTTCAAGACAGAAATTCAAAAGTGACTGGAAATGATGCTTCACTCACTTCTGCCAGTTGCAGGCCATACACAGACACCATACCACCTCAGGAGGTTGCAAGCATCTGCCCTCCTTGTTCTTCAGCCCAACCTTTTATACCCTCCTGCTGCTGCATTGCACCTGTGTGCCCTCTGCTCCCTTTGGTGGTTGGTCAGTGCCCCTGGGCACCCCATGGCTCATTGCTGTCAGTGCTGCTCACCTGCTGCTCACAGCTGTACCCATTGGGGATGAGGCTCAGCCCAGCCCCATCCCAATCACCACAGTTTAACGTGCAGTTCAGACTGCTTCTTAATTGTGTATGAAATTGTTTGTTTTACAAGAACATGTTGACCCAAAATACCCAAGTTCATTTCTATTCTCACAAACACCAACATAACAGCAGTCTTGTTTTTGGTTACCTTGCTGCTCTATGAGCTTTTAGAGCTAGATTTACAATCATGGTTTAGATTCAAACATCCTCCACAGTTATCCCAGGAACTTCATTTGTTTGTGCTGCAGGATCATTTAGAAGGGGGGCTTTTCAAATTCTCTAACAATAAAAGAAATCAGGACAGAACAGCACTTTTAAATATTTCTCTTTTAAAGTAAAAAAGAATTTGTAAATAGTAATAACTTGTATTATTTGAAATACTATTTCTTCCTCATTTAGCAGACAAAGCACTCACCTGAAACGTCTAAGAGTTACATCTTGTTTCTGGCCAAGATCATTGCTTTCACTCACTAAATGCATGCAATATACTCCATTAGGCAATTGCTTGCTCATCAGTATACAATCTAACACAGGGCCCCTTGAAGACATTCTATTTGATAACCATCATAAGGATTGATTAAACTCCCTCAGATAAGAGTGTCTTCTTCCATCAGGTTAGTTAGTTATGCTAACACCATGTGGCAGTACTTACCAAGCAGATGAAGTTCTACAGAAATTTTGAGGATATAATAGATATTTGATTTTGACTTGAGATTAGCACACTTTTCCCCCAACTGTTGAAAAGCATAGATGTATAAATACATGAAAGCAAATAATTTCTAGCTCCCCTTCTTCTATTTAAAACTTGCTTAATTAAGGCATCTATATTTCCACAAATTACTGCAAAGTGATTGACCTAGAGGTTGCTCTGAACCTCACAGATGAAAGACTTTACTGGAAATTCTTCTCAGCAGCTGTTTTCCAATTTCATTTGGTTTCAAAATCTTTTAAAAATACTTTTTTTGAAAAAATCATTATTGCTAAGTGAAACTTCTTTAGTTGGCCAGATTGGAAAAACATTTTACTATCTCAAAATGAGTCAGTTCCTGAAAGCTGATTAGCTTCTACTTTGTTGCTATAGAGCACGACACGGTACAAAAGTACACAACTCCATCAAAAGGTGCAAGAGAGAGATTTATTTTTTGCAACGTTGCTTTTATACTTTTCAAGACACTTACACCCATCCAGCATACACATTCAATGCCCATTGGTCATATAAGAGAAACAAAGTTCCCAGTAGGTTATTGGGGAGCCACGTCACTCTGTGAGCTAGCCAGAGTCGGTATCTCCTAACTTTCTCTCCTTCATCCTGTCTCCATGGTGACAACCTTGGTGTCTTCCTTCAGGAGAGATATAGGGCTTCCTTATCTTCTGGAGGCCTTTGCAAGCTCACAAAAACAGCACAGAATGTCTTTCCTATACTACTTCATAATGGCTCTAAGCATTCAGTTATCAGCAGTGACTCCCAAATAATCATGCTGGACACTTAGAATGAAGCAAAATTTACTTTAAAGCAAACAATTGCAAAGGCAGCACGCTTTGGTTCTCCTAATGTCAGTTTAAGTATTATTGCTTATTAGGAACAACAACAGCACAGCTGAAGCAGTTAATAGAAATGAGCACAAGTCACAGTTTTAATTGCAGCCTTAGAGCCATATTCATTAGAGATGAACACATTCCCTCCACGTTGCAAGCAGAATGCCTGCATACATGATTTCAAAAGCACTGCACATCTGCTCAGAATATGACTCCTGTCTTCCCACACTAACCTGATGTCTCTGATGAGGACAAGAATGCTTTTCCCCTAAATTTACCAGCTGTATAATATGGAACAGTGAACACTTTAAAAAAAATTACACTTTGATATGTCCTTAAACAAGGCTTTACAACAAGATGTAATTTTAAATAATGTGCACAGATATATGGAAATATACTGACTTGATATCCTTGCTGTATCTCTCCCATTGTAAGAAATTGTATTTCCAGTGCCAGATTTAAGAAAATTGCACCTGCCAAACAAAAACTGTCTCAAACTCTTAATACTATTTCTTGGAAATGCAAGAAGACAGTACATGATGTTATTTCCTGCACTGGTAGAGATCAGCTATTGCACAGGAATCATTTACATCTCTGGAGGAAAAACAGTTCTTGTAGAACTCTTAACACCACCCTGTTAATACTAGTTCACACAGCCTTCAAGGATAAAACATCTTATAGCTTTCCTTAAAAGTCCCAAAGTAGAATTTGGGAACTGCAGCTGGAAACAGAGAGGTTAACTGGGCAGCAAAACCCCAGGGACGGCTGAACAACCTTGAAAAGGATCCAGTAAAGGATCAGAGTGAGTGAAGTGGGAAATGAGGATTTGGCTGGTTTGAAACTAAATATAAGAGTTCATGACATCTGTCTAACACGGAAGAGGTTAAAAATGCAGATCTGGAATGCTACACTGCTTACTGTGAGCTGCTAAGTGTCCACAAACAAATTCTGACCTTCCAGACACTGAAATTTAGGGACGATCACTCACAATTGATGCAGGGAAAATAAGATTCTCTTCAAATAAGAAGAGATCTAACTTTATGGATGCCAACCCACAAGCAGAGAAAAAGATTGAAATCAACACAGGGCAGAGAGATTCATTCCAACCCTCCAGACTTTAAAAAGCCAGAATGAAACTCCAGTGTCCAAGAGATTCTTGAGTTTCATTTCACCATTTATCAGCACTTGAGAAGAATCAAGGGTTTCAAACAATCAGAGAGCTACAAGAGATTCCAGCATAAAACAGTTACATTGTTTGAGAGGAAGCGTTATACAAAGAGGAAAACAATTTAGCATTGCAAGGCTTTTTTAGAAGATAGACATAATTATAGAATCATTCAAGTTGGGAAAGACCAATAAGATCATCAAATACGACCATTAACCTGGCACTGCCAAGCCCACAACTAAATTGTGTCCCCAGATGCCACACCTACACGTGTTTTAAACACTTCCAGGATGGTGTTTCCAATACTTGACAGCCCTTTCCATTAAAAATTTTGCCTAGTATCAATTCTAAACCATCCCTGGTGCAACTGTATAATTCTACAGCATATTCTGTACTTGAACTTTGAAAAGGAGTTCCTCTTGATGATTTATTTTTAATTCTCTACCAAAAGAAATGGGTAGATATCTTGTTAGGGTCAGTACAGTCTGCTGAATCCATATATTAAAAATTACAGTACACTGCATTAGCATGTCAACCACATAAAGTATACTTTAACGTTAATAGAGTATGGTATGCCATTTATTAATTAGATGACATGTTGAATATTTTTATTCCTTCAGAATGAACTCTACTTTTCTCATTTGAAACTCACTACAAACATGAAAGGAAAATAAAAGCTGCAGAAGAAATATGCAACTTATCCTGAAATTAAATTTGGCTGCACTACCAAAATATTTCAGTAACATGCAATTTACTGGAGACAACAATTGCCGATTTCACCTAGTAAAAATAATTCTCTTCCTGTATCAGCTGACAGCTGTATTGGCTTTTCAGCTTCTACCTATGTCTTGCCTTTGGCTCCAACCTCATCAACATTTAAATAGTGGTCTCTGAGAAAAAAAAAAGATTTTTTCAATGCTGAGCTCCAGATCTTCATCTACATTTATCCATAATGCATCTCAACCTGAACTGCTGAACAAGGGAATTATGCCCACAGTAATATCACCATGCACAAACAGCAGAAATAGCCTTCAGCCCAACAGCCAAACCTTTGCTCCCTTCACCTGTCTTGGTTCCAACAGCCCACACACACACTCCAAAAAAAAAAAAAAAAGAAAAGAAAAAAAAAAAAGAAAAAAAAAAAAAGGGAGAAAGCTGAACTCTGGCTACCAAGACCCTACTTGAAGCTTAGACTTTAATTTTAGGCTCATTCTTTCTTAGCTGGGAAAAAAAATAAAAAGAAAAAAAGGGAGAAAAGATAATAAAGTTTAAAAATCCACCTTAAACTAATATGGTGATTTTTCATTCCATGTCATGGGCTATACCTTGAGAGCATTAACCTATAGATCCTCTGTAATTACAGGTAATATTCTGGAAAGCTATGGAACAATCCTACCAACCACCCTCTTTTTCTCCTGATGTTTTTCCAATAAATACCAGTGTCCAGTTTATCCTTACTTTTTGGTTTTGGAGGTTTTTAGGCATAATTAGAATTGATTCAAGAGCAACAAGAATTGAGAAGGTTCCTGGTGCTCACCTCCAGAAAGTACATCATAGACATCAAGCTTACACAGCCACTGCTTGGAAACAGCCTTCCCTGGGAAGTCAGGCTTCCTCTTTTTTCACTGCAAAATTTCAGTCTCACTCCCACACAAAGCCTGCCCACCTCCTGCTAAAATATAAAGAAACCTAAGGATGCAGTCATGATTACAAAGGTGACACAGCTGAACCAACTACAGAAGAAACCTCTCCTGTTCTCACTCTCTGCAGCTTTTCACCTTCTCTTCACAATCATTTTTGATATAGCCTCCCAACCCTGAGACTTTGGCCTCAACATGAAGCATCAGACATTAAGCCTCTGACACAGCATGAAAACCAGCAACAGAAATTTCCCAATAGTGAAGTTAGAAAAAAGGCAAGAAAAAGGAATTCACACAGTTAGAATCAGTTCTCCAAGATGCTCCTGCATCAGCTTCCAGAGGGAGCTCAACATCTAGAGAGATGGGGCTGCTGGGCCCCCTGCTGCTCCCCAAATAGCTCATCCAGTCATTTCCCTCCTGCTCCCATTGAAATGCAATGCACTAATGCATGCTCACCAGCATGGCACTCTCCAGATGGCACAAGTCTGCTCTAACTTTTTGTATTGGAAAAAAAATTTCCTCATTGAACCTGCATGACCTATAGTGTGGTGTCTTACTGCAGTCTGGATTTCTGCTCCCTTTCTATCAAGGTTTACCTGGTATTTCAGCCAGCAACTTCTACAGTGTTTTGTTTTTCTTTATAAAACGTAATAACACATAGAAGCACAGTCTGAGAAATACTGGAAAGAAGGGTAGGGCATCAGAAGGATAAAAACCTGGCAGTAAAAATTGTGTTTACAATGGGTAATTCACAGACCTGAGGTAAGGGACTCACAGTATGATGTTCACAACTACTGAAAAAGGAGCAATCTTTTCACGAGGCATCTCCATGAAGGCTTCAGGTCAGCATGATAAATACAGGATTAGAAGCAGTTTGTTTAAGTGCTGAATTAGAGCATAGGAACAGCTATCTTGGATCCTGCCCAGGCCAGTCACCATCAGGGATGTTGTTGCAGTGCAAGAGTTTGTGCTTGTAAGAAGCTGGGGATACATGTTCCCTTACAGAGACCTTTGTGCAAGGAAATCCAAATCAGGAGATGTAGACATTGTGGTCTTCTACTATGTTATTTCTAAGAACGTCAAACCCATGATTCTAGTCCAAACTCACATTAAAGCTGGCTTCATTCACATGATGAAAGAAATTCTCCTATCGGAATCAGAGATAAGGAGGAAAAAAACCCAGGAAACAAGGAAAGCAATTGATAGAAGATACCTGAAAACTGGGATTGCTGCAGCCGATTTGTGAGGCGAGCCTTTGTGCAGGCCCATCAGCCTTGGTCAGCTGCACAAACGCACCATGGTGGCAGCAAGGAACTGGCTGGCCATGTCCTGCTCTTGGGGGCAGCTGGAGCTGCTGTGGGGTGTCCAGCCCCAAAGCCTGGTGTGGTGTGACTCTTGTGCTGCTCCATGTGCTCTGCCAGGGGGTTTCCTGGCCAGGCCTTCCATAGCACAGCCAGGCCTGCCATAGCGCAGCCCAGCCTGCCATAGAGTGTCCAGGCCTGTCATAGCGCGGCCCAGCCTGTCACAGCACAGCACGGCCCACCACAGCATGGCCGGGCCTGCCATAGCACTGCCAGGCCCACCATAGCCCAGCCAGGTGTGCCATGGCGCAGCCCAGCCTGCCATAGCATAGCCCAGCCCACCATAGAGCAGGCAGGCCAGCCATAGCTCAGCCGGTCTTCTCCCACGTTCATGGCGCCGCAGCTCGAGCTGTGTGGCTGCAGGCTGTACCACCAGCCAGCTGCTGCTGTGAGAGCGGCTCCAAGCCTTCCTCTGGCTCCAAGGAGGGGGAATGAACAGGTGGTAAATGTCCCAAGAGGGAATTCAAAGAACAATTCGCTTGTGACAGCCCCTCACTCTCTGCTGAAAATTGAGTTGCTTAATGAGTGTTATTCCACTAAGAGTTTTTTTTCTGCTTCATTTCTTGGGACCATTTGAGGATAATCATTGACAAAAGAATATGGGTTAGGGCTGTGCAATTGTTTTCATGGTTCCCTCTCCCCGCTATTACAATAACTGCTCTTTTATGTATTTTTATACTTTTTTTGGTGGCATAATGGATGATTCTGACCTCCTTTTTTTGAGAACCCTGCTTGCCTCTGGCTTCTCCACAGAGGTCAAAATGGAGAAGATTAGCCTTGTTTTCTGCTTCAGGGGTAAAGCTGTTTTCCTGTAAGCAGCTGTGGGCTGGACTGCACAGTCAGTATTTCAATGTATTTAAAAATGCAGAAGCTTCAATAAACGCAGCTGAAAGGTTTGGTAGCCATGAATGAAAGGGAACAAGGTTTTTACTGAGCCGTGCTTCCTCAGGGAAACTGAAAATGTGGAGCACAAGTGTAAGTACAAAATGTAGAGGGGTATATGAGTCTGAAGCATGTATTAATAAGAAATTGTGGCAAAAAACTATTAAGTATAAATAACAAATGTAGCATAACAGCAAGCCCAAGAACAGTGTTTTCAATGTGATAACAAAAATAAAACCAGCAACCCCACACCCCCACCACTATTATGGACAACAGGAATTACTGCTGATCCAATGGGGTTTGAGCAGACAAAAATTCAATGGTCGAGACTCTCTCAGGGTCAAAGACAAGTTTGGTTGAGTTTACTTACTTTCTGTTGATAAAGTGTGAGTTTCTTTGACTGGAGTTACGAAGAGTATAAATTTACTGTTCCGCTAATGACCACAGCAATAGGCTTGTCAAAGCATTTGCTACATAGTAAATTATCTCAAGAGTTTGAATCTTCATGTAGTCAGAAAATTTCTTCTGCAAGTATATAAATGCATAGCACTTACATGAAATGTCTTCAGTTGTTATTTATATAGGAAGGCCTCTTAGAAAACACATGAGGAAAAAGAATACCCTCACACTCCATACAGACAGGATAAATTATTTTATTAGACTTGTAATTCATTCCCTTAAACTGTAACTTTACCTTTGTTAAAATACAAAACTATCATGGCCATCTTAATCTGCAAAATCCCTTCCTCTGCATCCTATTGAATGCTCTTGCTGTAAGGTAGGTTCTTGGAAAAAGGCTCTTTTGTGAAAGGGTCTTGGGGTTGAGGAGTAATTTATCTCTGAGAAGTGTGAAACTGTGGTAGAACACTTTAATGAGACATTTTGGCTCATGTCTGTCCATGCGGCTTAAGAATTGGCTGATCAGGTTTTATGACTTGTGGGGACACATTGCTGCCTGTCTTGTGAGAACATTCTTTATAACTTTTTCTTTCTAAAAGGAATGTAACACTTTAAATGTGACAGGTTTATAGCTACAAATAGTGGGATTTTCAAGTCACTGAGGGAAATATGGAATCCAGAAATGCATGAAGCAGGTCTGATTTTAGCCTTATAGGAGACTGAGAGTAAAAAGTGTGTTTTCTTTATTTTCAATATCCATTTCTTTTTGTATGAAACAAAACCAGAAACTGATAAACACTGTTTTCAATGTTGTGGTTTCAAAAAGTCTGCTTAGCCAAGACCTCTTCTGAATTTTAGGTGCATAGAAAATTGAGCTCTGTGTGATTCATAATGAGTCAGGCTGTTAAGGGTCTTAAAGATCTAGAACAAATCTCCAAAAGGCTGACATATGTGAAAATTTTTCTCTTTCACAACAGCATTCTGAACAGCATGGCTTGAAAAGAGCAGTGTGTTCTGACCTGATCTAGTCTGTAACAGTTTAAACATACTTTCCCTCTCTGTGCTTTTCTTACAATTGACAATGATAATTTTCATTCCTTTTCTGTCTTTGGCCTTATTGTTGTGGCTTGCAGCAGGAGCACTGCTTGTGCATAGTGCATCTTTGTTTTACTACAAGCCTGGTCAAAGAGTTTCAGGAAATCATTTGCTGTCTCTAGCTCTGTTTCCTGTTCTGCAAAAGGGTGAAAATGCTATTGCATTGTAGAACTTGTGCAATCTACTTGTGAGAAGCCAGTAGTACTAAATGCCTTTTGATTTCTAAAAAGTCATCATTGTGATCCCACCAATCTGCTTTGTGTAATGCAGGTCACTAGTTACTTGTATGGGTAAACAAGGTGTTTATTTGACTTCCTGAGGATTTACATAATATCATATTTTTTCTCAATATACATAATTTTAATTGATATCTTATGTATCTTAAAATAAAAGGAGAGTATTTATTTATTTTTTCATGTAGGGTGTATTAGTAGCTGCAGCTGTTGGCTCTTGTGACCTGAAAATGCATTAAAAATGCTCTTTTCATGATTGGGGGCATAAGAAACTATTAGATTTTTTTCACCCATAACAGGAATTGAAGTCCATTTTAAAAGAGGTTCTTTTTGTTTGTTTTTCTTTTTGTTTGTTTGCTTCATACATGAGTTCTGGACTTTGAGGTTGGAGGCTTTTGTAATTTTGTTTCATGAAAGCAAAGAGCAGCAGACTCGGGGTGGTTAAGGTAGGAAAGCTCTCCTGAATGCCTGGTAAGAACATCACTTTGCTAGTGTGTGACATGAGAGCTTTTCTCAGCCTTGTTCAGTAAGACCGAAATGACTGTATTTTAGCTGCTTCCCCAGAAACCATATTTTTAACAGTTTCTAAATTTTACCTGCTATTCCAGATATGTTTATTCGCATTCCATTAGTGCTATTTAGGTTCAATTTTTTTTTTGTGGTCTTTATTTTAAATAATTCATTAAGGCAGTCTTTTACTCTTTAGCCTTCACTTGATCAAGATGCATATATTTGTTATATTTATTGCACTTTAGCTTTCTTCATTGAAACTGAGGTGTGTTTTTCTACACAAGGAAATAACCACGTCTTTCAGATGGGGAAGATGCCTGTCAGCATTCCCCTAGCACAGCATAAGCTTGCTGAGTTCTCTTAGAGACTGAGACTTTAAGTTCAGCAGAGCTGAGTAGCATTATGTCTGTACAGATCATTTTCTAGCTGCTTAATGAATTTATTTTATTTGTCAAGTTTTAGTTCTGTTGTGTGTCATGTTCCACTCAAAGGGAAATTAACCCTTCACTCGTTTCTGTTGTTAATTCTAGGAAAGCTTTTTCTGTCTGACAGTTGTGCTGGGGAAGCGATGGCTGTGATGATGTGACATTGTCAGTTTTGTCAGATCTGGGTCATGTGGAGCAGGGTTCCTGTGCTTGCCTGGTGGTTGTTACTGGGTTTTGCCTGTACAGCCCAAAATCATGTCTGCCTTTGCTTTATGAGTATTTCTGCATGCTCTTGATTACCTCATAGCCTGTGTCTGCACTCAGCCCTTGTTCATTCTTATTATCAGTAAATACCCTGAATCCTTGTCCCACTCTTATCCTGACAGGCAGGTTTTCAAGTGGAATAGTAGTTTTTTGTCCCAGGGATTCCAAACATTTTTTTTTTTCCAAACATTTTTTTTTTTTCCAAACATAACATTTATGTTTGTGTCCCGTGTAAATTCTACCTTCCCTTTTCTCCCCTACTCCCCTTACTGCTGAATGATTTTCAGCTCTTCTGTTCTCTCCAAGTACAACTTCCAGAAAAATTTTAGAAGTGTCTCAGAGGCTGAAGAAAGAACAATGAGTTATTTACATTTCTGTATTTTGCCCTGTGGATATTCCCTAAGCAGTGGATACAAGAAAAAGGAATAAGTGTGAGAATGGACCATAGAGACAGGCACTGATATGAAAGGCAGAAATAAGTGGGGGAGGAGGAAGTGCCCCACCATCCACTTTTTGCTATAATATACCTGTTCACATGACCAGTGTTTGTCAAAGATGGCATCTCTTCCATAGGGAATACCAATCTTTTTTTTTTTCAAGTCTTATCTTCTATATATTTCTTTGACTTTTGGGTTTGGTGTCTCTTTTGGTTTTGTGCAATAGGATTCTTTTTAATGCAGGCATTAACAATTTACCTGTCAAGCAAACATTTAAGCTTGCAAAAAGACTTAGGCACAATAACTCTGCTGCATTGTCCTCTCTGAATATCATCTGCTATTCTTCTTAGGATATTTAGAATCTTTTGAAGCTAGTGATTTTGGAAAAGCTGCCCAGGTTGCAGAGCTAAAGGAACTGTATATTTCATAGAGGTTTTTAGTTCATTTCTTTTCACTGCTCTGTTCTTTTCAGTAACTGGAGCATAAAGAATCATACTCTACCTTAATGCATCAGAGGGAATACTTTTAATTTATCTTCAGTTTGTCGAAAGGCAGCAATAAAAAATTGAAAGCCATTACTTTTTCTGGGGAATAAATCCTGACAAAATATTGTGAAGAAATCATTTGGGGTTCAGCTAGTCAAAATATTCTTGAGTGAAGACAGAACACCCTTCAACTTATTTGTGGTTAAGGAATGTGCATTCCCTTTTTTCATGTATTTTTTAAGATTCTTAACCAGCTTGTAGAAGTCCTAGTGATCACTAGGTCTGTTTAGAGACAACTGTGAATGAAATATCACATCTACTAATGCTGTAGTAACAGCAAAATGTGATCAATAATCTTTTTCCTCCAGCTACTGTTGAGTAATCCATAATTGTAAGTAATTTTAAAAGGTTTTTAACTTTTTTCCTTTCAGACACCAAAAAACCAAACAAGCAGCAATTGTTGAATCATTAAGTGACTTTTAGAGATATTAAATTTCAGGACAGAGATATGTTTTAATGAAAACATCTTGCGACTTTCAAACTATTTAAATCTTTGTTCCATGATTGTAGTGTACATATATGTGTTGTGATTACTGTCGGAGAAGTGCTTGACTCCAACACTTTTAGAATCCGTGGCAAGAAAAGACAAGAAAGCCTTCCCCCGTTTTAGTATACCACAGCAATGCCCAGCACAGAAAATATTCATGCTGCAAGGATTTGGGATCTATTTTTCCTTGAATTTCACTGTACGCTGCTGTATTCAGGCTTTAGAGCATCTTCAGGTATGTTTCTGGTGAATGGAGGCTCCCATCCAGCTGAAACTGATCCACTGGAAGATTCCAAGTTTTGTATAACCAGTTAAAAGGCAAAACTGCCCTTAGAGACAAGCTTTGCATAATTTTATACATTTGAACATCCCTGAAATTATGGTATTCACCACCAAACCTACAGTTTGGAAAATGTCACTGGTTTGATGGCTCACTCATCTCCAGGAAGCAGGAAATAGTTGCCTATAAAACCTTTGCAGACTGTTTGGGCAGCAGAAAACTGCCTGCATCCCTCTCAATTGTCTGCCTGGGGAATTAAGATGAGTTAAGATGTGTTTCCAGCAAGTTTTTCCTTTGAAATCCCATTATGGCCATTAAGAAGGTTGGGATTTAATCGTTAAACAGAGGATTGTCATTATGGTGTTTCTGAAGCACAGCAGAGTGTGCTTGTCAAGCATTCCTGATCCATCCTCGTGAAGAAGAATTTTGGGGACAATGATTAATGATGTGTTAGGATCAAATTGGACAGAAAGATTAAGTGTTTATAGAATAATTTAACAGTGACAAAGGAAAGCATCTGACTGTTGATTAAATGTATTTGCAAGTTCAGGGGAGCATGAAAGAGAATTAGTTGTTTAAAATATCAAGACATTTTACTGTGTGTTGGGAAGAGGACTGTGGAAATGGAATCAGCCTTCTACAAACCCTTATGCAGAGACAAATATTTTTCTCTTGGTGTGTATTCTTAGTGTGTCAGAAGAAATGCTGTAGTTTTTTAGGGAAGCTTTTATCCTTCCTCATTTTCATTGAAAATGAGCCATTTTGCAGTTTGATCCTTGTGCATCTAGGATATAACACTTTGTCTTTCTGCCTTTTGAGGTGGAAACGGTGACAGAGTAGATTTAGCAGCAATGTATTATGATGTTTATTGCACTACCATAATTTTCCATAAGTGAGAGGAATATCATGGGCCTTGGTATATTTTAAAAAACAGATCAGTGCAGAGATGCCCATGCAGAGATAAATCGAGGAATTCTGCTGTGAGTTCTGTGAAGTTCTGTGATATCTGAGTCAAAGTCATACAGTGACTGAGTGACTAATAGTTCAACAAAATCTTAAAATTTAACAGGGAGAGCAGATGAAAATTGGTCACTCTGGAACAATTGTTTGCAAATTAAACATTCGGGGGTTTGAATTTTTCCTCTCATTCAAGGCAAAATATTTATTATTGACAAAAATGGAAATATCCCTTCATTATCTGCATTACTACTATCCCAGTAGAAGGCTTATGTGTCTTTTGGGCCTCTCTGCAAATTGGTGTTTGAGCAGTTAAAACTCAAAGCAGTAACTGGCAAAATCTGATTCATCTGCTCTAGTTTTTTCCTGTTTACAATTTTGCAAGGCAGCCAGAGAGTTTCATGCAGCACTGCATACAACTGCAGAGCTCCCTCCCTGATTGCTTGTTACATTCTCCCAAGGGTGATGGAAATCAGCAAAGGGATAGGGCTCACTGCTTGTTCCAAGAGGTGGAATCAGTGTACTTGGTGAAAAGCAGGGATGGGAACACAATGAGCTCTCCTCTGTCAAACTGGAACTCAAGAAAAACAAAGAGCAGTTTTAAAAAGGATAGAGGTGGTTTCTTTTCTCCACACCTCTAGTGTGGAGGTGTCCAGATACAAACATATGTTTCCTGACTTCCCTACCATCTGTTCTAACCTTTATGTGTGCCTCTTATGTCTGTAGGGAATAGAAGTGCTAACTCCCAATCTAGGTGCTTAGCGGCTCTGCATATGGTGTCAAACTGACACCTTTCAACCTGAAACCTGGTTAGAGGAAATGAGGAGCCTTGGTGACAAATGTTACAACCTATTATGAGAAATGCTTTTGTTTTCATGGCTGGGAAGTTTTCCAGGCCTTCACCATGAGCTTTTGGCAGGGTAGATAATGAGTAATTACTTACTGATTTTCTTCAGTAAACTGCTTAGTAAAAATAATATGGTTTGGGGGATTTGAAGAAGGTGTATTTCAGTGTAATTGTTGGGACCTCAGAGTCTGTGGTACAAAAGTGATCCTGAAAGATCTGAAACCAGGAATTAAATTTCCTGGATTAGCAAAACTGACATATATGTGAAAGTTCTTTCAGGCCAGAACATGATAGCATTTTGCATTGTCTTCAAGTTATGTTTAGATTCAGTGACTGCTGATATAATGTGAAGACCTCATGCTTAGGGAACTAAAGGATTGCAGGGGGAAATAGGTGAATTATGAGGTACTAAAACCTATCTGAGATGTCAGAGTGTTTACATAATTTTAAATGGTCCAAAGCCTGATCTATTTCTGTTATTTCAAAGGCAGAACACAATTTTTTCCAGCTGACCTGGTGCATTGAGACACACGGCAGGACTTGAAGATGTGTTTGGCTTTTTTGGAAGATAGGAAATTTCTGTATTAATCATGAAGGATTGATTGCTTTGCATGGAACGTCAGACATACCAGGTAGCAAGTCCAACTTGACTTTGTCTCCACCCCCTTCAATGACCAGACTATTTGATTCCCTTAAAAATATGAGAAAGCCTGGGCACAGTTTATCAATAGTTCTCACAAAATGAAATTCTCTTTTTCATTACTCAGAGAAATTATGACATTTGCCTTTATTTTCATAGCTGTACTGCTTGAATACTAAACATATATGCTCAAAATCATTTTTATGTACTTTATAGAAATAATTCATTTGTAAATGAAATGATGACTATATCCATCTTCCATGACAACTGAGTCATTTGCAGCTGTTCAAAATGAGAATTGACACTAAAAGCCAAGGATGATTTAAGGGAAATGACAAAACACTCCTGCAATAGTAAAGTACTGTATATTTGAAGATGTGGTAAAGCTAGATAAGTGCTTAGCTGCACAATTTTGATTTAACATGAGAAATTGAAAGGCATTTTTATGAAGTCAGTACCTGAGAGAAGTTATTTTTTATCTTGAATTCAACCAGCCCTCATTTTTGTACTTCTTATAAATACTCATGCTTTGTATGAGTATGAAATATCCATAATCCATATAGAAATTTATGAACTCAAGAGAACAGATGAGTCTAAAAAGGGAGGTTGAGCCCAGGAGTGTCCATCCTGTGCCTACAATGGTAGCCACAATAGTGGGAAGGGAGGAGTCAGTCTTTGGAGGATCCAGACTGGGTAATCTCCAAGTTCTCAGTTAGTGGATTCTTCTAAGTGCGCTTGGCTTCCAGAAAACACCTTCTTGGTACTGCCGAAAAATGGGGAATAAAACATCCTTTTGTTCTATAGGCAAGCAGTGAATTTGGGTTGCTTTGCTTTGTATTTTTGTGGATGTTTACTTTTGCAGCTGGTCATCTGTTCATCGGGTGAATTCAGGGGTTTCTTTGGGTTCCTCACACTTCAGTTCTCTTACTGGATATAGAATCTTGTGTTCTTTTATAGGATTGGCTACATCATTTCCTCTGAGGTGTGCTCAGGCTTCAAGTGGGAGTCCAGTGCCTCTGACAGAGAAGAATAGGAGGAGAGAAAAGCTGCCTCTGCAATCTTAGTGTACTAAAAGCAGCACAGTTGTTGTTGGGTTGCTTGGATACCGTACATAGAAAATGGAGTTGTACCTGAGCAGCTCATCTATCTTTGCTTTTTGGAACTTGGCAGTGCCTAAAGGATTCAATTATTTTTTGTAAAAGTGTAAATTCAGGGTAACTCCTCTGAGGATGGATGTGTTACCTGCTAAGACAATCAAGACAAAGATGCTCTGCTGCATTCACAGGTCCTCTCTCTCCTTTTAGGGCTCCTCCCTCTGCTGTAACCTATTTTTCTTTCTGTAGTCTCAGGGCCTGACTTTATCTCAGAGCAAGGTACTTTGCAGTTTTGAACTCAGTCCTGTTTTTTTTTATTTGTTCTCAAGTTTGTAACTTGTTTGTGCACTGCTTACAGAGAAAACTCCGACCTTGAGAAATGAGAGAGAGGAGGAGCAGCAGAATAAGGAATCAAGTAATCAAAGAGCTTAGATGATAGGAATCAGAGCCAGCTCTTCCACCTAATCACTACAGCAAGAGATTTGAGGCTGGGGTCCCAAGGAAAGCTGAAGAAAGGTTTGGTTTCTCAGGAGGCTGCTTTGTAGCTCACAAGATATTGAAGTTATGGTTAAAATCCAGTCTTTGAGTCAGAAAACAGGAAAGTCAAGTGAATATTCACATTGTATTTCCCTGCAGTTTAGAGTGAGAATGCCTAACCTACAGCTTGTGGGCCAAAGCTGGCCACCAGCCCAGTTAATCTCGCTGAACATTTGCCACCCTTTTTCCCACAGGTTTTTTGATGTGAACATTAAATTGTTTCAGGACGTGATTCCTGCTGCCTTCTCTTTTGAGTCTTTCTAGACCCTTCCTTATTGCTTGACTCCAAGAACCCCTGGAATGACATGACCACTCATCCACAGTTTGTGGAGAATTTTCCAGGCTTGGGCCCTGGAAAAAGTGCATTTCTGAAGTACAACTTTACTTTTTCTTGCTTTATTTTTGATGTAGGGGATAGCATTTTAACAAGTTACCTGTACTATTTAAATTGCTGTTTGTTATGTAAAGATTATGCCCACCCATGGCATTTGTTTGAATTCCATTTTATTTCTGGTTACCATGTTTATGCCAGCCTAATCAAATGCTGTTTTCCTGTTGGAATGTTGCATCCTTGGAGCCAAATAATTAGATTGGCTGATGATCTGTGACACACAGTTGGTTTAGTTTTGCATTTGTAGCTTGCTTTTGGGATGCAAAACTTCTTTCCAGGTCTGTTCACAGATGGAAACATAAGTGCAGTCAGTGAAAATTCCTGCATGTATGTGGGAGACGGTGGGCATGAGTCCTGAGGGTCTGCAGCCCTTCGTGGGTAGGGCTTTGAAAAATGTTGAGCTGCTATTGTCTGTTTGATTTTACCTTTGCAAAAACAGCTGGTGTTTCTTTCTTCCCACATTTCTATTCTTTTCTCTTCAAAATTAAACACTAATATTTTATTAAATGAAATCTAATTACTCTGGCTGAATGCATACCCTTTATTTTATTGAAAAGAAGAAAAACTATGAAAGAAAAGTAATTATGTGAGTAATGTAATTATGTGCCTCGTGAGTGGTGCTGCTTCTTTCAAAGCCTTGGTGTGCTTCCTATTGTATTTTTTTTTTCTCTAATTCTTCTTTCTGTCTGAGCTGGACTTGAGTCAAGACTGAAAAGGGAAAGGTCTGAGCAGATTCTGGGGCTGGGTTCTCAAGGTGCACAATAACCAGCAGGACTCAAATCTTCTTGCAGTCCCAAAGAGGAGGCCTAAAGAGCTCACGTGCTCTCAATGAAGCCGTGCTGCAAGGCAGATGCTCTGGCCCATCTGCTGTGTTTTTCCAGTGGCACAGCCCATTTGGCACAGGCTACCTTGCACCATGTGAAAGGCTCTGTCCTGTCCAGCCTGCAGAGAGCCAGCTGCAGGGCAGGGAGGGGATCATCGATCTTGTGCCACGTGCTGCTGCCTGAGCTCACCATGTGAGGGGAGCTGGGTCAGCCCCTGTCCTCACAGGAGATTTGCTGAGGGCCAAACATTGATCCTTCATTCTCCCTTCTGCTTTCTCCATTAGCTGACACCTGGCTCTTGCTATCCCAGGCCCAGGCTTTTTGTACCAGGTGCAAGCTCCAGCAGTGCCAGGCGGGTTCTGTGCATGGGCTCCTGTCTTGTTTGATTTGTAAAAGGAATGCCTGAAGGAAAGCAGGCTTCTCCTAACTTAATGTGTGCCCACATCCATTCTGAGGAGTGCTTGTTGACAATTTCTACAGCATTTATTACTTTTTATTCCATCTTAATGTACAATATTATCATATCCTGCTTTTCACTGCTCAAATTCCTTTTTAGACTGGGAGAAAGGGATCACTGGTTTCAGTGAGGCATTTTCCAGGAGAAGGATGTTGGTAGTGGGGTATCCTGCCTTGTAGGACCTTCAGTTTGAGAGAAATCTGGACATCAGTTTCAGGATACAAGTTTATTATATACTTTTATATTTAAATCAGGCTTTTTTGTATAAAAATTAATGTGGCATATATGGGGTTCCCTGCTGCTTTTTTCAGTAGCATTAAGATGATGTAGGAAAGCATCATCTTAAGATGTGTAGGAATACTGTTCAACAAGGGATAATTCATATTTGCTACTGGCACCAAGGTACCCGTGTCAGGATTTTTACCTGTTTTAAAACGTGTTCTCATCCTAACAGGGATATGATACTGCACTGGAAGGCTCTGTCTTAATGATTGAAATTGGTGAATCATGTCACTGGTTTTTAAGAGGATTCAGATGAGATCCTATCTTTACTGGTTTTGGGTGCAATACCTTAACACAGGGGAAGGAAAAATAACTTTCCAGTCCATTGTTTTGTGCCTTAGAATTGAGAATGGATCAAAGAAAAGGTCTAAGCTTGCAGTGCATGATGATCTGTCCTATGCAGCTATATTATTTATTTTGTCTTTTATATAACATGGTGTAACTAGGGAAGTCAAGTATATACATGAGAAAATATTTTTTCTAATAACTTTTTTGGTTTTTTTTAAATTTCTTGTTTGTCTTCATTACAAATAAACAATATGCAGCTGCATTATTTTTATTATTAAGGACTTTTAAAAGGAAACATAGAAATGCTGATTTTAGTTTTATTTTACTTCCCATTATTTTTAGAAACTAAATAATCTTTTTAACCAAACTTGTCCTTGAGTTGGTAAGTGGTCACTTCAGCTAAAGCAAAGAAATCAGCTAGTAAAAGGAATAGAAGTGGATTACATTGGGATTTTTTTCCCTGAAAGTACCATTTAAAAAATTACATACTTAAAAGCTTTCTAAGAATCATTAAATATTTAAAGTTAGTTCATTAAGAGTAAAAAAAAAAAATAATTAGGTCTTTAAATCCTTTTATCTCGTCAGATGTGAAGTTGAGTGTTTAATCATGGAAACCCTTGGATGCTTGTTGCTGATGCACCTGTCAGCTTTCTTTACCAGTGTAGAAAGCACAGTAAATACGGCTAATTTTTCTTTTTATGTTCTAGGGAAAAAAGCTAAAAAAGAAGAGACGAGTAGAGGAAAGGAGGGGAGGGCCAGCTCCACAAGGAATGTAAAGTCTTGTAGAACAGAGGGCTTGAAGGTGTCAGGAAGTGCTAGCCCACCAGTATGGATTGTGCTCAGGGTGGGCAAATGGGGTCAAACACTGGCTGCTATTTTGACACGAAAGCCCTAAAGGCTTTCGTGTCAAAGGCAGAGTCTGTCCAAGGCTCTGTAGTGGGATATCTGTAACTTTTAGAGGCCTGCTGCTGTGTAATCCTTACAAATGCACAGCTCCCACCGGCTCCAGCACGTCCCCACTCCTGCAGTCACGCCCTGTGTGGCTGCAGTGGGGCAGGAATCCCTCCCCGTGGCTGGGTGTGCCCTCCACGCCTTCCCTTGCTCTGTGTTTGAGGCTGGCAGCTCGTCCTCTCGGCAGGACCTGCTGTGTGCTGTGCTGCACCAGCCTGCTGATTAGCTCGCTTACCCCACAGTGTCACAGTGGATAGTTTTCCAATTAAGAACTGACTGTTAAACAGTAAGTTAAATTGCTGCTCTGACCTTGCTGTGAAAAGCCACAGGGGTAGCCCTGACACAGCTTTGTGTGTCAGGATTTGTTTCTTCACAGTGAAAGGTATCAACACAAGTCTGTCAGAAGGGTGGAAACCAGGACCCAGCTATACAGAATCTCTTTGCCTTTTCTCCTGAAAGAATCTTAGTTTGTTCCCAATGTGCTGGGGAGAATAAAAAACAAATCTAAAAGACAAGTGAAACAATTCCTTCCCTAGATACTGGTTTTCTCACTGTCTCCTCTCCAGCAGAGACAGCTGAACAGACTGTGTATCTGCTTTCAAGTCTTCCCAGAAGTACAGCTATGTATTTTATTCAGCCTTCTCTATTTCCGCACATGAGGGTGGGTTTTTTTTCTTTTTTTTTTTGGTTTTTTTTTTTTTTTCCCCATGCTAGTTTTTTCATCAGAAATATCTCTTTTATTTTTGGGTAAGGTTTTTAAAATATATAGCTCTATGGTACGTAAAATATAGTCAAATCATAATGACAGCTAATAAAAAAATTATACTAGACGTTTTTGCGAGGTACTGAGGATAAAATCACAGTGGAGTGAGCCTTCACTGAAAGCTGACATGAAAGGGAGGCAAGCTCAGGAACTGCAGTAAGAAAACAGTATTCAATGTATAAAATTTTCATTTGGAAAATTTTCAAAGTTCAAATGTTTCAATTAGGGGAGATTTCTGTCTGTGTATGTTCCTGCAGCAGGGTCATAGGACAGTGGCTAGAAAGATACATACTGTTTGTAGAGAAATTTATTTATTCATTCTTCCATCCAGACAATCTGACTTCTGTAGAGATTTCCAGGAATCCTGAGTACAATTGCCTTTCATTTTCAGTGGATAACACTTTCAAGCAGGTCCTTGGAGCAGTTATTGCACAATGAGTCCTAACACACACACACCCCGTTTTCCTCAAGTAGAAGTACACAGTCATGTGTGTTTAAACTTTGCTGCTCAGAACACGTTGATATGTGCAGTACAGGATGGGAGAAGGGCAATAAACAACAGCAAAAAAGGAAGAAAACAGACCTAAAACTGCTTTGACTACACAAACTGCAGGAGAAAAGCTGGCATATGAAAACATTTCCCCATTATTGCTTGCTGAAGTAAACAGAGCAGTGGTGACAGAAACTGTATAGATTTGTGTTCTTTCCTCATTATCTGCTCCTATTTCTGATGAGAACATCCTCAAACTGCATAGTAGGCAAAACCCCTGTTGTGTGCCAGGCACTTGGAGCTGCTAATGAATGCTGATATAGGAGAAGTGCTCCAGTAATTTTTTCATGTAAATGGGATCGACAGTAGGTCAGAGACAAACATGAAAAGGAAGGCAGACATTTAAAGAGAATAATTTAGTGAGATAATTTGTATAATATTTTATTCCTTTCACAGACTAAAAGAAAAGCCTCTGAAAAATATAAATGAGAGAGGAGACTGCAACAGTCTGTCTGGGAAAGCTACAAGGCTCTGTATAAGAAGGTGACATTTGAATCACTGAGATAACCATCACATGAGATGGCCAGGCTTTCAGCTGAGTTTCAGAGGACAAGAGCAATGCTTTGTCTGGCCCTTTCCTTCCCCTGCCCTCCAAGCTAATATGTGAAAGAGAGGAAAATAAAGTTTGGGGCATGTCACTCTCACTCAAGCTTGCCACAGGAAGGTGATGTGAATTGTGTGCTATGAGCCCTGTCTTAAGTCAATAACTGCTCAGATCCTCATCTGGTACAGATTACTTAACCCCAGGGAGGTCATCATAACATCACTGAGAGTGGGCAGCTTTGTCCTGTCTAATGTTCACTGATGAAGAGAACAGGTTTTTAACCTCTGGTTTGTCATTCACTAGAGATTTCTGAGATCACCTTCTACACTGTAGCTTTGTTCCCAAGTGTGCAGCAACTGCAGGTGCTTGCTCTAAATCAACCCAAAGGGTTGGTCCCAGCACCAAAGAAGGATGTAGTTGGGTAAATCAGTTTTAAAGCCAAGTTTTTCTTCCTCTCTAATATTATTTATGCTGGAAAAAAAAAAGAAAAAGGTTGTTTTTTTCTAGGAATTTGCTTTCTTAGCCCAATAGAGAAAGAAATATCATTGAAATATTATTTTAACATTTTGCAATGTTTTGTGTTGGTATGTGTAATTGTAGCTTTTTTTCTAAACAAAACCTGGGTACTTTAAGCATTGCACAAAGTAGCTAATGGTTAGTATTTAATGCTTCAAAATACACAAGTCTCCTTGAAAATGGGAAGGTGACTAGTTCTCTGATTGTGTCTCTACAAAATTCAAAGTTATTCTGATTAGATTTATTTAATGATCAGAATAATTGCCTTTAGCTGCTTTATACTTAGTATCTATGTTCTGCATCAATATGCAGGTGAACTAAGTGCATAACTCCCTGATGCTTTGAAATGATTGCAGCCCTTAATGTTTAAGAGCCTGTTTCTGAGAGATACTGAGTGCCTTCGCTTTTGTTGAAGTGTGTGTTCAAAGAGCTTGGGGATTCTCAAGGAACTGCCTTGGAATCTCACTGAACCAGAACCTGAAAACATTCAGAGTAAGCCACAGAAGAAAGCAGTCAGGACATGACCTGTGTGAGCCCTGCAGGGACCAGTTTGTTACAGATTGTATGAAATAAGTGCCTGGACAGAAAGTGGGAACCAAATCAATCTGTGAACGTTTGATTTCAAATTCTAGTGCCCCTGAGGAACACGGCATTCCCCCCAGGAGAATGTTCTTTCTTCCCTTCTTCACAAACTTCCTCTCTCACTAAATGTTCCCTGATACCAGTTCCCTTTTTATCCTCATCCTGCCTCAGTTTCTGTGGAGAGAGCCCTGACAGACGGGTCAGTCCCGTAGGACCACAGAGAC
Organism: Haemorhous mexicanus; assembly: GCF_027477595.1. Lineage (NCBI taxonomy): Eukaryota > Metazoa > Chordata > Aves > Passeriformes > Fringillidae > Haemorhous > Haemorhous mexicanus. The sequence goes on along the minus strand of NC_082350.1, from coordinate 10,253,616 downwards.
TTCACTGCAAACCCTTGTTTGGCCTGATTGCAATGATGCTGTAACCCTGGCTTGCCAAAATCCAAGATGAAGGGCTGAGATCCCAAGGCTGTTTCAGCTATCCAGTGGATGTTTTGTTGAGTTTCCTGGTGGATAAAAATGAGCCTTCACTGAGTATGGAGCTAAATCTCAGTGTCCCATCTTGAGCTGCATCTGGAGCTGCTCTTTCTCTGGGTTGGTATTTATTTGTGAAAGTAGTAGAGTCCTGCCAGGAGACAAAATAAAGCATGCAAGAGTAGTTAATAGGATGAGTGGATAATTACTGTGATATGCAAAACAGGTCTAGTTTTCCAGTCAGACTCAGCCAGAGCAATGTGGGTTAATTAGAAACTGTATGATGCTCGAGTGCTTAGATGTATTGGTGCTCTTAGATTTAATATCCTATCAGGGCTAAGGAGCTATTTCCCCTAAAAATTTTATTAAAATCAATACCTTCATGAAATGCTTTCATTTCAACTCATCAGCTTTTTCTCTTGGGAAAAAATGCTTTGTCAGACCATTGACCATTAGTTCTGCTCATCAAGCTGAATTTGTTAGGCTTGTTCAGGGTTTGGAGCTTAATGAAGGTGATGGCTGGGTTGCTTAGGTTTTCACAGGACCAGCAGATTTTTTTTTTTATAGTTGATGGTTCTGATGCTGAAATGGTCAGGGCACTGTAATAAATCAGTGCTTTCTTTTCATTTTGTGCAACTCATGATTCCTTTCTCCGTATCCAAATAAAAGACCTAGGTGTTTTAATGGGTTCTCTCATGACCAGTTAAAGTGACATTCACAATGGGGTGTGTATGCCATTCTCTTCTCTTATCTGTATCAGTAAAACCCCTTTGTTATGCTGCTGTAAATTTGTTCAGCTGAATAGCTGCCTTGACCACAAAATCAAAGGCTGTGTCCTAGTGTCTGCTGCATCTCTGAATGAATTGAAAGTTGGGAGAGCATTTCTGGTAAAAATTCCATATATATATTTGCTATTTGTGTTGTGTTCAATTTTGGCTATTTCTGAAGCCAGGAATTTGACCTAGAGAAACTGAGGCAGCTTTACATTCTGATATTCTGGGGGTAACCATGTCAGCCAGTTCTCAGGAACAAGGTCCAGGAAGTCAGATGTGGGATGGACATGGATTGAGAAGCTGAAAACAGAAACTCCTAATACTTATGGAGACCTAACTACTACAGACTCATCTTTGCAGCATGAGCAGAATTACCAAACTGTGTATTTTTTTACAGTTCCTCAGAGCACATGCTAGAGAAGACCTAATATCAGCTGTCTTTATTACAGTATCACCTATTGAGCATCTTAAAAGACCCTGTAAAACCAAAATGTTCCAGGTTATAAAAGGGCACAGCTTTAGTGATATCAAGAGATTTCTAGTGATTTATAAGGGCTGCAATATGGTACTCCTGTTAAAAAAAAAAAAAAAAAAAAAAAAAGTGGGAAAAAAATTTGTTTATGGCAGATAGCAGCTTGTTCTGTCCTCTAATGAATTACACAGTGTGCCAGACAGATGAAATACTTAGGTATTGTTGAAATTACAGTTGTTGGTATTGAGCTGGGTATGGTGCTAACAGAAGCCTAATTTTATAGGATCTTTTTCTAATCTTGGAGTATAGATTAATGCAAAAGAAAAACAGACCACAAACCCACAAACATCTTTATGTATTTACATTTGTCAAAAGTAGCTTTTCCAAAGAGTATTAAAGGTCTTGAACAGAAACCTAAAATTGTTTTTCCTGAATTGAGGGGTTTTGTGTTGGTGGGTTTTTTCATAAAAAAGCTGAAGAAGCATGCACAGAAGTGAAGAAGAAACTTCTCATAAATAACTGAATTCTATCTGTTAATAATGAATGAGAGCTGAAACTAGGTTGTATTTGTGTTATGCAGATGGAATGTTTTAGCCATTTTTATTAAGAGTCAAAACGTGTGAATTACAAATATATGCAGAGACAATATCACAAAGGATATTAAAAATCCTTGAGAATGTTTCTGGCATAAGAAAACTTTTTAAAAACCCTGCTTTGTCCCTGAGTTGAACTTTAAAGTAATGGATATCTGAGTGAATGATCTGGTATTGCATTCAGAAAAAGTGAATAGAAGAATAAGAGGTGAATAGGAGAGGGTGATTATTTACTATTTCTCACAAAATTGAAGACAAAGTAATGTACAATGATACGACTCAGTATCAGATTTAACTGCTCAAGGAAAGTGCTTCTCGTGCACACCAGGTAATTAAATCTTGGAGCTTGTCACTGTAGTAGAGACAAGATATAATGAGTTTAAAAGAAAAAAATAAATTAGCAGTTGGTAGCCTTCAGTCATGATGGTGCACAGCAGAAATCTCTTTTCCAATGGATGGCAAAACCTCCTGAAAGAGGAGAAGATCACACTTTGATTGTACTGGGTTCTTATGCTCTATTTGTAGTCTACACCTGGCAGCTCTTGGAGGTAGGATGTTGAATTTGAAGGACTTTCAGTCTTATAATCCACAAGTGCTTGTTTAAAGTATCCCAGGGACCTGGATATGAGTGAAAATTTTTCAGCCTGTGTTTAAGAATGATCCTGTATTTGTCTGTGCAATGTGTGTGAGGATAGAACATTCCTATGAACAGGTGCAGAGCCTATAGAAAAGGAACAAGGTATTTCAGTGCTTGAAACTCATGCAGTCCCCAAGGGCACCTGGGCTGTGTGACAGCTTTGTGATGGGGGCAGAACAAGTAGAGTGGGGGGTCTTCTGTGCACCTGTTTTTTCTGCCATAGAAATCCTGTGTGCATAGGCAGAGTTGGTGGTGGTGCTTTGTTAGTTTCCAAATATTCAGGGGACAAGAATGGCCTCTCCGTGGTGTGAGACAGCCTAGCCACATGTCCAGGAGCCAGGACTGTAAAACTCCTGTGAAGTGCTTCTCCTTACTATTGCTATACAGCAGTGGCAGCTTGGCACAGTGGGAGGACAAAGACTGGCTCTGTTTGTGACTGCTGCTCCCTTGCTGAATGAATTTGAGTAACTCAGCTTGGCACTTCCAATTTTTTTCCTTGCTTTTCCTGCTTTGGCTATTCAGGGTAAGCAAGATTTGTCAATTCCCTGTCTAGAAGACTCAAGCTTGTATTAAAGCTCTTTCCTTTTTAACTTTCAACGCGGTTCACTAGCTTGGGCTTGGTACAACAGCCAGTGTGCTGGGTGACCTGTGTTCAATAACTTCTATCTGAAAAACACCACCTGGGTAAGCACTTACACAGGAGACTCTTTAGGACAGAGTCACTTTTTCCTCTACTGTTTTGTGCAGTAACTCATGGCTGCATCCTGCATGCACTACTATTTATGTGTATTAAATAATAAAAATTAGGAATAATCAATATTTTTAAATGAAATGCAGTGTCTCATCTTACTATCCAGTTTTTTTATTCCCAGCCCAGTCAGCAGCTGTACTACAATACACTAACTTCATCATCTTCTTTCTACTGGGCTTTGTGAAAGCTTTACTGCATTTCCTTTCCAATAATCAGACTAATTGCAAATGTAGAGCTCTCCATGGAATTGTAATATATTTAATCTAAGCTAATGCAAAAGATAGCAATGCTATAGATGCTATTTTTAGGCACATGGCCTGAAGTTCTATAAATTTTTAGATATGTTATCAAACAGCAGTGGAATTTTACAAGTAAAACTAGTGGGTATGTTCATTTCCCAGGATATTTGTAGGATGCAATCTGACAATTGCTCAAAGTATCTGGCTTCAGCAGCCATTTAATTTTTCTCCTGTATCACCCTGGCTCTTCCTGATTTTGAGGATGGTTTCAGGGATTTCAGTCTCTCTGTATTATCTTTTCTGCTTCAAAAACAGTGGGAAACTTACAATTTTGCCTATTTTACTCATGGGAAATACTTCACTGTTTCCATAATGAGCTAGAGCCCAAAGCAGAGCCCACTACTTGCTGTTATTACTAACCTTGTGATCAGGTTGTTGTGTGTAGCTGTAAGGTAGAGGATCCCTATCTTTCCTGTTCCTGATTTCATGCCATAGGTTAGGGTTACACATGTCCCTGGTCTGCAGCAGACACAGTAATGTCACACTTTGTTCTTTCGTGATGTTTTTGGGGAGCATGACAATGGATCTCCCTACAAGTGACTGTGAGTGAATTTTAGAATCCAATAGTGGCTCATAGATTAGGGAAACAACCACATTGCAGTGATGGAGGGTTTTTTTGTAACTAATTTTGGTGCTTTCTCAGTCTTTTAAGGGCCAGAAGTAGTTCTGGATTTTAAAATCCTAAACCTTGAAGGTTTAGGGGGTTTATTGTTGTTTAAACTGAACCCGGGTGCAAAACTGAATATGTAAATGAAAGCCCTTGATCTGCACAGTCTTGAAGTTTTAATATGAGACTACAAATTTTTATTTTCAGCTGTTTCTTGATTTGCTGTTTCCTAGGAGTAGCAGACATTGCAGCATTTTCTAGGGATTAGAAAGGAAAACTACTGCAGTGGGTTTTTTTAAGAGGAATGTCTTTACTGATGTGAGGGGGTCAGTCTGCAACAAGCATGACTTTTTAACTCTCCTCTTGTTTGAACTAAGATAGTGTTTTAATTGTGCATGTGCTTTAAAGCACCAAAACCATGTTCTTATCAATGCTGGGCAAACCAAGACCCAAGGCAGTTGTGGCTTACAGAGTATGGTATCTTTGCTGACAGAAATGGGTAGGAAAATGAGCATTAACTTTCTCCAGAAAAGACTTGATTTTGTGTCTTTTAGGTTTATAGATGTGTTATGATGGACCATTAAGGATTTGGAAAAAAATGAGGGTAGTAGTTCCTGTTTGGCTGTCACTGAAATCAATGAGGACTATTGTTGCTTATTTTAATTATTTTTTATCTCAGTATCTTCAAACATAGTAACTTTTTCTTGTCTGAAAGCTGAATCTGTAATTATCTTTGCTAATGAAATATGACAAAATTACAAGAGTTTATATTTTCAAAATTTGTAGTTCATGTAGAATCTCCTTTGAAGAGCTGTTGCATACACCAACAGGGTATACATGGTTTATGCACCTCTCAAACTTTTCCTGGCTTCCTAAGGCTAGGAAATAACTTGTGTGATGTAAGGTATTATACACTCTCATGTCGTGCCATGCTATCAGTGACTATGCATAGCTGCTGCCCACTGTCGTTGCCAGCACAGTAAAGTCCGTGGTAGATGATTTTGTTATTAGTGGATGTGCACACCCACATTTATTCAGATGCTTTTCACATGCCCATGGATGTATACACACAGAGAAAAACCATGGTGTTTGTCACCATGAAGTGTTTTTTAACACATGACAAACAAGTGAGGTTATTGTTGCTGTAAATCTGCAGAATCAATCTGTACTATTACTGTTTATTGCTATAAAGTAACATAAACTACGTTTTTGTTATCAATCTTCTTGTGATTTTTTTTCAAGTGCTTCCATTGTGTGTTTTAAGAGATAATAATGTAATCTTCACACCATACTAAACTTTCCCAGGGTTTTCCTTCAGAAAAAGCTGTTATTAGAAGAATTTTATGGTGTTCATTTCTTTTCTGCCTCAAAAAAATCTGACAAGACAACAATCAAGAAATTCAAACTGTAATGCATGAGTCATGTTCAAATCCCGTTAGTTCCCCTAATATAACTGATTTACTGATTTGAAGTTTCCCACATTTCCCATTTAATTATATGAGATGCCAGAAAGTTTTGTTGTGGAAAAGCCAATAACTTCAGGCTACATTCAGTGAAAAATATACTCTACCCTGTTTCATAATCCCATGGATCTGAATTAATCCCAGCTATGGAAAATGAAATTGGGGAGGGGGTCTACTTTGATATGCTTGAATACTAACAATTAGCAAGTCTTGTAGAAATTATTTTGAGGTGATAAGGATTTGGTTGAAGCTACTTTGGTAAGAATGAACACAAAAAATTGAGATATAATTACAGAATACCTCCTCAAATATCTTAATCCTCCCTTTTTCCATGTGGAAGACCATAATATCCAGCTCTTGTGTCACCATAACAAAACTTCTGTATTCTGAGATATCCTCTAAAGTGATAATGATGTAAAACTATAAAAGATGTTCTTGCCCCATGTCCCAGTTTACTGACATTTCACCTGTCCTATTAGAGGTCAGGATTTTCAGGTGGGTCACACAATCAAAACAAAGTAAAACAAGAAGCATTTTCAAAAATGTTTGTGTAGCTTGTTTGCTGCAGGTTGAAGAGTGGGAATGAGCAGATGGAAGCAGAGAAATGCCCGAGGTGGCTTTTCAGCTGGATATTGACAAATTGGGACCACACCCCCATGGCATTGAGATAGTCCCCGAGTGAGCTGAGGCTGGTGCTGTTAATGCCCATGGTACCTTCAAAGTAATGGCAAATACCTTTGTTGTGTTTTGTTTGAGTCTGATTTGCCAAACATTGAAGCCTTTGGATCTGTTTCCGTATTTCTGAGCAAAATGCAGCTGCATTACTGATGTCAGTGGATTTAACCTCAGCTGATTAATTTATTGGATGGTAATAAAAATTCCTGCCATATAAGGTAACTGTAACATTACTTAAGCTAGATATGTCAACATACGGTGACAACTGAAAGAAAAAAAGCCAAAGGAGCAGTGAGTAAATGCAACACACAGAACATGAAAATGCTAGTGTTTTGAGAGTCATAAATAGGTTAAAGTGAAAGGAAATGCCCTTCATCCTCTTGGGCTTCAATATATTTGAGCATAGAGGATTTTATGTTGCTAGATTATGCACAGTCTTCTCTAAGCATTTTTGCACCACTCCATCATTTTGATGATGAACATGTGTGCTTGTGACTTCATTCTGTGCTGTATTGTTTGCTGGTGGAAAATGTCAGATTGATTAATGGTGCTTTTTAACAAAAAAGAATATTTCAGCTATTCTGACTGTCTTCTTTAAATGACTGCATAACATATTTTGCCCCATTATCCACCTCATTATTATTTTTTCAGAGGCACAGAATGCCTTTTAGAAATACTTAAAGATCTCAAGAGATGGGAAGCAACAGTGCATCCTTGGATAAGAGATCCATAAGTTTAGCCTACCTCACTGTCCTTCTTTGAAATGGCTTTTCATTTTATTGGCCTTACCTTTGTTAGATCAAATGACAAACAGCAGAATTTTACTGGGTTTTTCAGTTTTAAAACACTTTCAGTAAAAACAATTTGAATTTCAAAAAGTCCCAAATGGAAAGTAAGAAAAATTAAAAGTTGAAAGCTCTTCTTCAATGGATGCTGGTTTAACCCAATGGAGAATTACTACAATTCCCAAATTTTCCATAATTTGTTTTCATTTCCTGTTTCACTTATACGGGAATAGTCACAGTAGCTGTTAGATATCTAGTAATTCAGTGAAAATGAGATTTTCATGTTTCTCTGGTGACAACTGATTTGTGCTTGGGACCATAAAAATATCTTTTATGAGGACATAGATGGATCAGGCATATGGCATTGGTAAAAAATCACAGCCAGGGTTGCCAAAGATTTTTGTTATTTTCTGGGGGGTTTTTTTGGGCTTTTTGTTTGGTTTTGTTCCACAGGAAAAGATGCTTTCCTCAAACAATGGATGTGGAACCATATGAAATGAGGAAATACATAAATCTCTGTATTTTGTGTTTCTGTTTTGCAGCATTGGTTCTGTCTATAGTCATTCCTAAGCAATCTTAGCTGGCTCCCTTCTGTGATTTACTAGGTTTGTGCATTGTGTTGAATATCCTGATTCCACTGAAGATTTTTCCATTTATTTAATGAAATTTTCATGGGTAGACCCAAAGAAGTCTGTTGTGATGATTAGTGCAAAGTATATGCATGGCCAGAATCAGGGAATCCAAGTCATGGTAAGTGACCAGGAGCAAGCAATCATTCCCTTCTGGTTAATACAACTCCTGCAGTTGTATTGTTTGCTCAAGCTCTGAACTGGGGCACTTGTGGGTTTGACTATAACTGTGGTTAAGTTCCTTGATGGCAAAAGGGATCACTTCTGCTATGTTTGTATTATCAAACAAGTATTTGAGGAAGGAAAAATAGCTTTGGCTGCTTTCAAAAGTCACAAAGCAAAAAATGTCAAAACAGCGTGGCTGAAGTGCACTTTAATGAATGTGAATAATACAAAACTTATTTCTGTAGACAGGCTTTTCAGCTGAATAGTCTCTTCAGTCTACTGTGTTTCATTTTGTTAGCTTATCACTGACATTTTAACCAATCCTTCCCAGGGTCCATCTGGTGGTCCATCTGTCTTCAGCATCTACAGTTCACTGTGTGACAAATGACATATACACTAATAAAGAATAACAATTAGCTACAACATTAAACATAAAGGTTACACAAATTGCATACTTCTGTTAACAAATAGTGTCACACTAAGGCATGAAGAATTTAACAAGTCAGACAGTAAAAGTGTACTTTATATCACAGAGCAAAACATATTTAGGTCAAATGATTTGCTGTGATTTTTTTTTTCTACCCCTCGGGTCTTCTGAATAACAGATGTTGGCTGTACAGTGTTTTGATTATGCAGAACCTTTTTAATGCAGTAATGTTCACTATAAAGGTCAGATTTACATGCAAAGCAAAATAGTCAAATTATTCATCAACCAAGCATTTGTCATTCACCATGCATTACTTCAGGCTAATCACCTTGAAGCAGGGAAATTATTGGACTCTTCTCTTTAAAAAAGCATAGCAAATTTCCAATACAGCTGCAGTGTGAGCTTAACTCTTGTTCTACCTGCTCAGGTTCAAAATATTCTCTCCCCTGACAGAGGGAGGTTGTGCATGGACTGTGTCAAATTACCTGAGACCAAAACAGGAAAGAGTTAACAACTGAACTGGGTTCATTTGAGTCCTGAATCTTTCTGCAGAGTATGACTGTATACCTATGCACAGAGAGGAAGTCTGCAGTATTCCAAGTGTCAGCCAAGTGATGGAGAAATCACCCAGACTTCCAGCAAAAGGTAGTGCTAGAAGAATGGTGACATAAGATTAAAAAAGAAAACTGGTGAAAGTGGCAGGGCAACATTTTAACACAGCAGTGACCTTGCATCGACATGGTTCACTAGTTCAGCAAGTCTCTTCCAGTCATTTCATGCCAAAAAGTGGCATCCATCCAAATTCCTTGCATACTAATGTTGCATCATTCTGCTAGGTGCATCTTTCCCACCTGTTGTCTCCATTTAAAAAACCTTGAATGCTTAATGAGTTCTTCTGACCTGGTACAATGGGACTGGACTTTGCAAGTATGGCCACACTGTAACAGATCTTGGGAAGCAGGTTGAGAGAACAAATCAAATCCATACTCTGGCAGAGTTTGGGGTGGTTTTACATATTTTTAAGACTTTTTTTTTTTTTTTAATTAATTCAGGACCCCACAATGAATTGGAAAAGAGAAGTGGTCTTGAAATTTGAGATTTTCTTTTCTCTTCTGAGTCATTCATTCTGGCCCCTTTCTTTTCTGGAGACACAAAGGCTCAACTACTGCCCCCTTTATTTCCTTCTTCCCCTCTCCTGTAGCTCACCTCATCACCATCTCCTTGGTTAAACTTCATCTGGGTGCATGAGCTGATGACAGGCAGAAAGAGTGCATGGAGCTACTTACATTTAAGTACTCACTTCTCTGTTCTTAAAATTGTTTCCTGTTGGGAAAGAAGGGTGCATCCCACCCTAAATCCTAGGCAGAAGCGAGTATTAACCTGAGCTTTCAAAGACTGAATTGCTGATGTTGTTACTAAGAAGAAATATATTTAAAGCCCCTACTCTTTCTGTTTTATCCTATGCTCTGTAGGAGGGACTGTGTGCCCAGCTAAATGCATGGAGAGTTACAGACACTAACTCATGTTTGCCAGTGGGACTGTGTATTACCAGGGTATCACACAGGTTTTTTGCCCTTTCAGGGCTGGGCAAACTACTTTGGAATATGTGGCTATTGCTTCACTCAGACTGTTGTGGTGAATTAATATGCCCTAGGGGAGGCACAGATATGACCCTACAGAGTACATATAAGATTTCAGGGGTGTGTTGAGAATACAAGGTAATGCCTATTAGGGGAAGGACTGTGAAGGACAGATTTAGGAAGAATGTGGAGGATGATTACAGTTTATACATTTGGTCCATGTCAGAGTGGTACCAGCCCCTGCTGTGGACCCTCCACTTGGTGACTGCTCACCTGCAGACCAGACCCCTGGGTAGGAGTCAAGTAATGAAGGAAGTCCTTGGCTCTGACAATTAATAGATGGTCAGTTTGAAGGGCAGAAATTAGCTGTAGGATGAGATATAATTTTGTGTGTGGAATGACAAAGTTTTTATTGATGATGGGGGAAAGTGGATGAGCAGAAGGGTGAAAAAATTTCTTAGTGATGCAAAGTTAAGTTAATCAAATGTAGGGATTGAGGGAACCTTAAAGAATGCTAATGTCTCTGCCAGGGTGATAGTGATTGAAAATCAGCCCTGATAGACACAAAACTTCATGAATTATTGACAAATTTCACACTGTTTTCATGATGGAAGCTTACCAAAACCTCTTTTTATTCTGCAAAATGTCTGACAATAGCAATACACATTGTTCATGGGGTATAAGTGACAGGGAGCATGTGCTCCATAGTAAATGCTGTTAAGATTTTTGCCAAATGACAGCTGTCCCAGTAGTGAACTTCATTATGTTCAAATTTTTCCATTCTCTTTCCTGTCCTACAGTATTGGAGGAAAGTAAAATTGACACTCTCCTTCAGAGATGGCCTCACCTGGTGCGTGAAATGATCTCAGATGCTTTCTGCATCTTAAAATGTGTAAGCACTCTTGAATTCTTCAGGAAGAAAGACCTTCTACAAGGACAAGGTAAAGCAGTAATATAGTCCTCCAGACTGTGGCAAAACATCATAATTATGTTTAATATTCTTAATAGCAATACGATTATAGTTGTAATATAGTTATTTTAAATATCATGTTTAAATATTAAAAGAACAGGTATAGTTTTTAGGATTTACCTAGGCCACATATTTCTATCCAAAAAATGTAAAGTTTACTGCCAGTTCCACAAAATTATTAAAAGCTTCATACTTTTAAGCATGTAGTGAATTACATGGCTGTACAAGTACTGGAGAAATTCTTAATTATTTGGTTTTTACAGTCAATAGTTGACATAGCATTTGTTTTCCCTTTGTTGATTTTTTTTTTTAAACAACCCAATGCAGAGTGCCTAAATGTTGCACTTAATTTATTTTTCTGCTTGAGTGGTGAATGCCAATTTGTCTGGAGGCAAAAATTTCGCTTACTATCGGCCAGTATTCCTCTCTCAGCAACAAAGGCAGAATATTTTTGAAAGAAAATATGTAGTAACATTAAGAAAAAATTACCACCCTTAGAAAAGAAGTTTTAGAATATAACTTGAAAGTGTCAAAATTGCTGTAATAGCTTCTGTATCTATTTGAGAAAATGATGATCGGACCTTAAATTGATGAATGAGATTTTGTTGTTCTTTCAGAACAGAGAGGGCATCCTCTAGCATTGTTTTCAATCTTGAGTACTAAAAGGAAAACTAATTCTTCCTTGTAGGGGGATACAGTGTGGGTAAATGAGGGTGGTATAGAAGGTAATCTTATCCCCCAATGAGTTGCAGCTGGACCAATTATCAAAGATTAGAAGCAGGCCTGAGTTTAACAGGCCACACCTGTAGCCAATAAGAACAAGTGGTATAAAAGAGTGGATTGGTGGGCTCTGGAGTCTGATGACTGCTGCAAGGACTGGGAACAGTCAGTGCTGAGAGGAGCTGCCTGCCAGAAACATCGATCAGGTATGAAGCTCTGGCGATATGAAATCCTTGCACTGTAATGATGTTAGAACTCATGCTATCTAAGACAACACTTCCTCAGGGTGCTGTTGGTGAGGAATGCAGCTCAAGTGTGGAATGGCCATGTTGGCTGTGCTGTGCTGGTCAGTCCAATGAATTTGGTCTGGTTCAGCCAGCACAAGAAGAGAGCATCACTGGGACTGCACAGCAACCTTCTCCACTGCCACACCAAATCTGCATTAAGTCTGCTTGCCTGGGTCTGGGCTGAGAATTCAGGTGCTGTGGGGTTGTGAAACTGCACTGCATGGTCTGAGGGCAGGGCTGGAGTAGAGCAGCTCCAGCTGCCCATTCCCAGCCCCCCCTGCTTCAAGTAGTGCTGGACTGTAAAGAGATGCTCAGAAATTGCATCAAATTCCCTTAAGTCTAAGTTACCCCACCCTGCTTCAAAGCTAGCTATTGCAGAGCTGTCAGGCTTTTGTTCTGCTTTATGAATGCCCTTGATAAGAAGGTTAGGCTGTATGATTGGGTTTTGTTTTTAATTTGTTGCCTGTAAAGGTGCCCAACTGATCATCTTAGAGAGTAAAATCCCCTTTTCAGTCACAAAGCAGATAACTGCCTGTGAAGTGACAGTGCAGGTCTCAGTTCTGTCCTGTAAGGAGATGAAGGAATATGGAAGACTGTACAATTTTCAGTTCATGCTTATTCGGACCTGACTGGCATCCAAGACATTAAGTGCATCTGGCAGAGATGTCACATTACAGACAACCTGCCCTTCCTGAAATAGACTGAAATTTCTGTGTGTGTTTTTGCCACTGACAGAATATCTCTGGGATATCCTGAAAGTTTAAAATTTGCGCTTGTTTTTTATTTGGTAATAGGCTTTTTTCCCCCATGGAAAGAATAATATTTATTTCATAAAAAGTATTATTTTGGAGCTATATAATAATTGTTAATAGCTTGAAATGCATCTCTGGAAGGTTGAATGCTTCAAATTAATAATGTCAGAATATAAAATTTTGCAACTTCCAACAAAACTGTATTTTCTAAGGAGGAAAATAGAAGCACTTTTGGTTTGTGGGCTATTTTGCTAAGACTATTTCCTTAGAGTAACTCTTCAGCAGTTAGGGGTGTTCACAGGATCAGTGGCTCTGGTGCTGAGTAGAGAGGCAAGTCCAGACTCATGTTAAAGAAGTAACTGTTCCTGGCAATTTCTGATCTGAGATAGATCCAAACTGACAAAATGCTATGGGCTGTGATGTTGGGTGGTATTGTCCCCTGAATTGCAAGCTTGGAAATTTCCTTCCAATTCCCAGTCATTCCTATTTCAGTGTTCTGCTCCATCCTGATGACACTTGTTCCTCTAATTTAGGAAGATGCTGATTTCCCTTAAGGGTTTAAACAGGTTCTATACTGTTGTAGACACAGTGTGGCCAATATTTCCCTCTATTTTATGTGGCCCTGTGGTTCAGGTTTTCTTACTAGACTCAGATGTTTGATGCAGATTCGACACTTCATTTTCACAAAGCTTGTTGCCACAGAAGAGTTTCTTTTTGGCAAGTCTTAAATGCTGTAATCAGGTAGAAATATTGACTGTCTTTGTGGTTGCAGCAAAGGCCTTGGGTAACAAGCAGCCATGGAACATGAAATAAACTTAACAATCCTATTTAAGCAAAAAAAGATCTCTCAGTGAAGGACTCTGTATCATAGGAGTATTTGTACCCGTCTAGATACAAGTATTACTGTTTAAAACAGTTCATTTCTTCTGTTTCTAAATACTTCCAGTCATTTGAAAGCTTTTTCCTTGCTGTCAGTTGATCTTGTCACTTAGCCAGTTTCAGGAGTGCTCGACAGTATTTCCTGGATCAGCTTTGACAACATGTCCAAAGAATTTTTCAAAGTAACAATACTAAATAAATAGTGTGGGGATTGGCTGTTCTTTCATGCTCAGCTCTCTCTGCACCTCCTCTCTAATCACCTCAAAAGGTTGCCTAGGTGTCTTGCTTTGTGATATTGCCAGCAGTAAGTTTGGGACTCCAGAAGTAGGCAGGAAGCTCCCACTAGGATGTGCATGGCATTGCATTTGGCAGAGCTGACTGGCTGCAGCGCTCAGTGATTCGTGAGCAAAGCCGCCAGGTCACATTATTTGTTTCCTGCAAGTATTCAGCACTAGCCTGACACTTGAGGTGCTCAGAAATCACTTCAAGTTCACAAGTAGGAAAGCCAGATTGCTTCTTTTTCCTTGCTTGCATTCTCTCTTTAACCTTACTACAGCATTGCTCCTTTTCTTAGTAAAAACAGCTAGAGGACCTGACCTCAATTTCCCAGGATTCTGTGTTTGTCAGCAGGGAGCTACCATCTGTAGAAGAGGGAAAAGCTGGATTTCTCTGTTTGCTTCAAGCTCAGTAGCCAGGCTCCATTGCAACAAGGGCACTGGTTTTTCCTGTGTGTTTGTGTATGGGGTGACAGTGGGGTTCCCATTGAGGGCTGGAGCTCTTCGATGTTACTGTAACAGAAATAATGTAAGAAATAATGGCTGTGCCGTCAGGGAGGAAAATCAGAGCTTGGCAGGGAATCTTCCCTCAGCCCAGGTCCCTTTTTGAATGTGCAGGTAAGCTAGCTGTGGAAATGATCTTGTCCAGCTTCTGGTACACAGGGAACAAAACTGATTTAGCCAGGTTTTGCCTATGCATGTTACTGTGTGATGGGATGTTTCCTGTGGCCTTCATGAACACTGACTAAGAGTGCTATGTGTGTGGTACAGTCACATTTGAAAGTGAGTTCAGAACAAAGTTGAGCTGTAATTGTTGGCATACAGTTTGTTGTAATTGGGAGTGGGGCTGGGCTGAGTCTCATCCCCAGTGGGTACAGCTCTGAGCAGCACTGACTGCAATGAGCCATGGAGTGCCCAGGGGCACTGACCAACCACCAAAAGGAGCAGAGGGCACACAGGGGCAGTGCAGCAACAGGAGGGGATAAAAGGCTGGGCTGAAGAACAAGAAGGGATGACTCTTTAAGCTCTCTGAAATGGTAAGGTGTTACTCTGTGTGGGGTGAAGCTTTCTGAAATTGTTTGATGATACTCTGTATTGTGGCTGTCTCAACTGCTACATGTGCTGTGGCAGTAATGGCTTTACAAATCTTTCCCTGTGATGTCAAGAATGCTGGGGTACTGAGAATGCCATCCTAAGTGAATTGTATATAGAACAGGGAATGCTGCATATTGGAGAAAAAAAGCTTGAATGGGAAAGTATTTTATTGGAAGCCTAAAATGCCAGCAGCAGTCTCTGTTGAAAGGCAGAGCAAATAGACACCCCAGGCCTCATAGATTTGAGATTTTCTGTCCTGGCAGAAGGGAAGGGTGTTTGAAGACCTCAGAGTCTACTTTAAGACTTCTCAAGCAAATGGTCTCCTATTGCTTAGTCCTTGGAGAGTAGATAGCCAGAAGATCACCTTTTCATGACTTTGTGCTTGCTTATATGATGAAAGATCTTGAAGTGTTGAAATTTCTATGTACAGAGAGAAAACCAGAAATACTTTTGCATCAAAGTGAAGTTTAATTTCCTGGAAATAGACATTTTCATCTATGTGTAGTAGAAGAGAAGTGTCCAAAACCAATTGTGCAGCTTCACTTTGCCCCTCAGAGCTTTGGCTGTTTGACTGGTGAGCCCACCTCCAGCTCAGAGTTCAATGGATTTTGATGAGACAGATTCAGCCACAGCTTCTAAGGCCCTGGCACTTCTCAGCCTGTGAGAAGCTGAGCTAGCAAGAAATGGAGGTTTGAAGAGTCAACAAAATTACACTGCTTGTCAAAACTTTTCAGTTTTGACAAACCTCCATTTGTCAAAAGAAAAATGTTCCATTAGAAAACTCACAGGTATGCTTTGGGGAAGGGAAGGAGGAATAAGAGGTTTCCTCTTTTCCTTCTGCCTTCCAAAGCAACAGGCCAGAAAGATGTTCTCATTACATGAGCAAGGACTGAGTCATGGGGAATTGGATAAAGAAAATTAGTTTAAAAGGGAGTGGTAGAGGTTTTCAGTGGGGTGAACTCTTCAGATGTGATTTATCTCTTCCATGTTGCTGCTGATTTCTGAGTTGACATGGAAAGGTCCCAGGGAAGGCTCTGCTAGCACCCAGCTGAACCCCTCCAAGAACCTGGAGGTATCCTAGTGGAAGTGGGCTTAGGATGAAAACTACCAGTTACAGTCCTGGTTGTGGTAGTAGATTTATTTGCTGCATGCAAATTTGTGCGATACATTTGGATATAAGGATTTTTAAAACTGCTTTAAGTTTTTTTTCTTTCAGTGATTTATAGACCCAGTGGTTTGCAAATTAAAATTATAAACCATGAAATGTAATGCAAAGACTTCTAACTAAAATTCTGCAAGCTGGTGTTGCTGTTGACAAGCTGATACAAATAGGAGAGTCATATGGCAATCATCTGGGCCAGCTGCTTGGTGAGAGGAGCCAGTGTCACCTGAGTCAAAAGGAGCCAGCAAGGTGGTTCTCTAAACAAGGTACATATTCAGAATTCTTGACATGTGCTGAAGCTGAAATTGAATGTGAAATGTTATCATACTTTCATTTCTGTGTGATTAAACTTTCTATAATATTAACCACAGAATTTGTACAATAGATATGAAATTATCAATGGAATTGAAGCCAGCAACAGACAGTATGATTCATAGCAAAATACTGTCGCTACTAAATGCTTACTTGAAGTTTTGGCAGGTTTTATTATACAGGACAAATGCTCTGTCTCTTGTATGATTTTGCAAATCTCACAGCCTCATTTTCTCCTTTAGCTTAAATTTTCAGGAACTTTAGGTTATTATAGCTGCACTGTAACAAAGGAGCTTATAAACTGGGCACAGAACTAAACTTAATCTGCAAAAGCATATGGTTAATATGGGGTTCAGGCATAGTGGGTGTGAAAGAGAAATGAATTTCAGCCAGCATGTGTTTATCAAGCATTGTCATTGCCAGCTATTTGAAATTCATTTTTTGCCATTTGGAAATGTTAACATTGTAATTCTCATGTTTTTCCAGACACAAAGAGCAAACAGACACTTTCTATGCGAATTAGGTTTCTTTGATTAAGAGAAACAAACCAAACAAAAAAGTCCCCTTGAAAGAATGTCCTGGTGGGGTTTTCTTCTGACAGTCTGCTCTGCAGTTTGCTCCACTCCACAAATAAAGGTCATCTAGAAAGAGAAAAGGGAACTGCACAGGAAAATTGTTTTTCCCCCTGTGTTTCTGCTTGTCATTGTGCCTTGAAGAACAACAGGAAAATGCAGAGTGAGTGAGCATGGTGGTTGTTTTTCCCACTAGTTCAGAGGATTAAGCCCAGGATATGCTGCCTGCAGTCTGTTTGCCTTGAGGGAATTCTTAAATTCCCTGAGAATGGATTAGCAGGCAGGAGGAGCCACAGAGGGTGCCATGCAGTGACTTTGGGGCAGTGAGGTGGCTGATTGGACGGACTTGTAAATTCATTGGTTGTGGGGAAGATGGCTCCGAGAGGGACAGGGGCTCACCTGGCAGCAGTGGGAGGTGCCAGGTAAGCATGTGCTTCTCCCAAAGGCAACTGCATCTTATCTGAGAGAAAATAAAGTGAGTTTTGTAGGATGTTGTCTTTGAAACACAGACACAGGATTCTTTTATAATAAAAAATAGAATATATTTGAATGTTATCTTTATCTCTTATTTGTTAAGATTTTGTTGCAAAAACCTCACAAGCATAGTCTAGCAGAAATGCCATTCTGCATATTTGCATGACAAAAATGAATCATCTTCATATTTCAACTGAAAACATATGATACACCTAATTCCTCATTACATATCAAATTAATGCTTTATTCCTCTAATTATTGTTTATATTGAAGCTTTTTCTGTAAAGAGCATCATATAATTTTAATTATTATGCAAATTACTAAGAGAACTGCTGGGCTTTATGCTTTGTTTTTAAATCACGGTTTCTTAGAGTTTAAATTGCAGCCACTAGGGTCCCTTTTGTTTCATGAAGATGAGGGTGCAATTTCCAGTGCTGATGGTATTTTTTGGGATATGGGTCAAACCCAAGGGGGAGTTGTCAGATGGGAGGGGACAGAGGTGGGTGGGTGGGCAGCAAGGCAGTTGCCATGGGGATAGAAGCCCCTTGCAGGGTACTGGAGGGTTAAACAAGTCTCTCCTTTGGTTGGGAAGGCAGACTGGAAGGAGCTGCTCCCCAGACTGAACGAGCTGCACTGCAGTGTTCATCTGTCTGAAAAACCAAGATCCATTTACCTTCTTTTCTAATAAAAAGATGAAACTGAGTATCTGGATGGCAACTTAGCCAAAAGCAGAAATGCAGGGTCTGTGGGAGGCCTGACTGTTGTGTGTTCTTTAGTGGCACATGGAATATTCCTCCTCCCATTTATCAAATTCCCATTCCCTTACATGAGAATTTCTAGTTGCTTCCCCTACCTGCCCCCCCCCCCCCCCACCAAAAAAATGAAAGAAAAAGCAGTGAAAGCACAACAAAGAGGTCTATGGAAAAAGTTCACTGGCTTATGTCTGCTAGGTTTTATTTTTAGATCGGTAAAGTATTTCTCAACTTTCTGCCTTGTGTCAATGTCAATGAGCTTCCCTGATGTGCTTTGGCTTTAGTTCCTGTTATTAGACTTGAGATAGTAGAATTAGAAAGAATTTGAGTAGCAATGCTGTGTCTGTGATACTGTATTTCAGAAGTCTGAGGGAGTCGGATCTTGCAAATACACCTCCTATTAGTCTTACAAAACTATTCTCATGTGCCAGGCAGATTAATGCTAATACTTTTGCAGTGAGAAGAGTAAATCTCTGAGACCACACATTCAGCTCTGTCTGCAGGTTCTTATTATGTCAACTCCAAGGCTTTCACCAGGCCTGCACTGAAGTAATAAGAAAACTGGAGAGGATCCTGGAGGTGAGTAAAGTTATGTTCCCAGTCAGAGCAGGCTCTTCTCACTGCTTCCTAGGAGCTCAGCAAGGGACTGGGTCTGCTGTGCCTGCAGGGAGGTTGTGACTTAAAAAGTCATTCCTTTGGTTAAAAACTTTCTGTTGACATCCAATTTTCAGTTTATTCAGGGAAAGCTCATGCTGCTTTATTCTTGTGCCAGCATCTTCTATTTTCACACAAAGAGATCTTTCCCCTTCCTGGCATTTTTCCCTGTGATGTATTTATAGACACTAATGGGCTTCTATCCATTCTCTGCTTTCATTTGTTAGCAGAAGTAAGTCAGGCTTCACCAGTCCCCTTCATTTGAGCAGAATTATAGCCAATACTGTAGTGAAAGCTGTTTAATGTTGTGTGTTCTCCCCTCAAGCATTCCCTGCTTTTAATAAAGTGGATGATGTCTCTGTTACTTTCACAGGTGTCACTGTGGCAGCTTTTTGTTATCTTACATTCAGATTGCATGTCCATATATTTCTCAGTCACTTTTACACTGAAGAACTATTTTATAACATGAGTTGTGGGTTTGTTGGGTTTCTTAATTAGGCCATTAAGACCTGATTGTTTTATGATACAAAATTCATTCTTTTTCTATTACTCTGTTTCTGTTTAGCCTTTCAATCATCTTGCTGATTCATTATCTTCTACTAATCCATTTCCCTTGCTCTCTTACAATTATTTTTTCCATCCTCACCTTCTTCATCTGAGCTAATGGACTCCTATGTGCTGCTCTCCTGGACTCCAGCTAGTCTAGATCCTTTTGGGTTAGAAAGCCAGTTCTCAAAGAAACCTAGATGAATCCAAGCTAATCTGATAATCTGTCACTTCTTGTCCAATCCACTCAGAATTTAGGGATGGAAATAATTCTGCATGTTTCATTTTCCCAATGCTTTATGTTCACTTGAGGTTTATTTCCAAACAACTCCTGATCATGTCTGACCCTTCACTTTAGCCAATCTGCTTTGATTCCTATTTTCTTTTCCATTTAGACCAGGCTTTATATTATTTTCTGTCTATAGTGAGTGATACCTGGGGTATTTTAATTAGTTACATACCAAACCCTTCTCATGGCAAATGGAGTGCCTGCACAGTTCAGTGGTTTGCAATGACTTTCAGAACTGTTCTAGAACCTGCAACAGCTTTTTTGAGCCTATTTTTTCATTACTTTTTTAAAAAGAAGGAGAGAAGACACTTAGCAGTGTAAAAAGCAAAATTTAAAGAGGCTGTGATGTTCTCTGTATCAATCTTTGTCATCATGGCCACAGCAAGTTTTACTACATGACTAAAGTAAATATCTTAATGAGGCCCTCACAAACAGAACTTAGTATGGAATAGCTTATCATGAGTGATTTGGGAGATTTGTGTTTTGCCAGGAATGAATTTGATCCACTGATTTGGAATCTCTAAAATATTAAATTCAAATGTTTATCTATTAGACCTTAACGAAAGTGTTTATTATAGACTGGTTTTGATACATTACTATTGGCTCAGAAAAGGGTTCAATAGGTGTTACAGAACAACAATTCATATTCTTACCTTGACAGTCATGGTAGTCCTTGTTTAAAATTCCTGTTTTCATGAGCTTGTCATTTGGCTCTGAAGTGTTCCAGACTGAAGCTTGGCATAAGAATGCAGCTACAGATTGCATTTATTCAATTAATCTGGGGTCTGGATAGGGAGTTGGTGGTTTATTTTTGGTTTTTTAGGGTTTATTTTCAGAATTGATATGTAATTTAAAGAAGGGGTTTGAGGGTTTTTGTCCCTAATATGAATAAATGATACTGAGTATTTAAAGTGTCAAAGGCCAGCAGGTTTTCACAGCCAGCAGGTTTGCTGTGTGAAGTGTTATTACATTTTCAAGACATATTATGAGCATTACTGTCACAAAATATGGGACCAAAATATTCTGGGCCTGCTTCTGTTTATTGTTAAGCTAACTTTGCATGGTTTTTGTGACAAAAAGCTGTTGGGAAGTTGATAGGCACAGGAAGATGATTCTAGCTGCTCAAGAGTCTTCAGCTGGCAGGGACAGCAAGGACACTTTCACACCAACTTCTTAGCTTTAACATTCTGGCTGGGATCAGGGCTTATATTGCTAAAATTGCATTTCTGTAAACATTTGCAGCCACAAGCCAGTGTCAGCCTCTCCATCTTATTGTACCACTGCTGATAAGCAATTCATAATCTGTCAGTGTGCAGAAAACAATTAAAATTGTTCATAATTTACCTTTTTTCCAAACTTCACATGATGTTTTGTTAATGAATAAGGTTGGAAACAATATCTAGAATATGGATTTTTTTTTTTGCAAATACAAAACACTGGATCATAGATGTTTCACTTTAAAAACAAACAAAAAAAAACCCACCAAAACCTTATTCCTGATGAAATTGTCCTTTCTTAGCACATACTTTATTCTAGGCATGGTACCAACAAAATATGGTTGTCATGGACAGCCCAGCCAGGACCCTCAGCTCAGGGGCTGACAGGGTCTGTTCAGCAGTGTGTGCACAGCTCCTGTGGCATCTGTGATGAGCAGCACTCGAGCTGTTTACAAACCAAGCACAGCACAGGGACAGCTGCCTGTCTCCTTCTCTCTTTTGTCCTTGGGTTGGAGCAGTATTAGAGCAAAGGAGATGTTGTTTTTGTCTGTAACCCCAGAGATAATTACAAATCTAAACTATAAATGTTAGTGCTTCACTTATTCAAGGAATTATTTATGAATATGGATTAGCCCAGCCAGTGAATACTAACAATGATAAATATCTTGTGTTCTTCAGCATTGTTTATCAACAGGTATTCCAAAATTCATTGGAGTTTTAACCTTGATTTATACAAACTCTGCAATATGCAGAAGTCACTCTAACAAATCATGGGCAAAACAAAGAAGTAAATTAAGTTTAGCAATTAATGTACTCAAGCACAATAACAAGGTCATCTGAAAGTAATAGGCTTTGGCAAGAAGAGTTGCCCAGGTTAGAATTCAGCATCTCTGGACTACAAACTTTTTGTAGCACGTTAACAATGATAAGCATATTCTGAGGTTTTAGTGGCTACAAGCTGTCCAGCAATGTTGGTTTCCAATCCCATGGAAGCACAACTACCTCACTACAGTACCACACAGTACTCAGATGGGAACTTGGCCTGCCCCTTGGTCAGACTTTGCTCAGCTTTGTGAGACTGGTGGTTTTTTGAGAACATGCTCTGTCTGCTGACCTGGATGTCCAAACCCAACCTACACAAGGCAGCAGAGCTTGGTGCAGCACCCTGGGAAGAGCCACCCCTTGCTTTGGCAGTGTAACTTTACCTTGTACTGCTCTTAGAGCTCTGCCACTCAAGTACAGACCCACTTCTCTTATAAGTTCTGACAAGATCACAGCTGGAGACAGTATGGCTGTAGGCACAATGCATTTTCATGCACTCTGAGTAATCTTTCAGGATGAAGGTGATTAAAAATTCTGACATATTGAGGGGAAAAATGATGAAGTCACACAGACTGCAACTTTAAAATACAAAATAAATGAGGAGGAAGCCATGTGGCCTACAATTTAAAATTATAAAATATTAAAAAATAGTAATAGTGAGTGTAGAATATATTGCACACCCTGAGCCTTTGAAACAATTTTATTAAGTATAGTAATAGGGATTCTGTTTGAAGTGTCACAATTATTGTGTATTTTTGACAAATTTCTTTGGTTTCCTAGCTATCAAAAGTGTCTCCTCAGGTTGATTTGTATACTGCAAAACAGGAGATAGAGTTAATCATTATTATAACAAACACAATCTATCATTAGTGTTTTAATAGCTTCCAAGTATAAACACATGCTTAAATCAAAATAAAGGGCATGTCAGGATAAAGAGACAAGTAAAAAGGTACAAGGCACACACTGAGCAACAGAACAAGTAAATGGAGCTGCAGAATACATCATATTTTCCAGAGTCACAGCTGGTTTGTATGGTTATGTTGGTAAGAGAGACCACATGCTCATATTGACCCTGAAAACAGAAATGAAAGGAAACATAAGGGAAAGATCTGTGAAGGGACCAGATACAAGTCAGGTTGAGTTTGCATGCCATTTATCATGTTTGCCTAGACCTAGTGAGGCATTCCAAGGCATCCTGGACACGTGTAAATAAATCCATTTAGCACTAAACTGCATAGACATACTGGCTCTGATACTGGCTCATAGACATACTTGGACTTGGCTCTGATTTCCTGAAGTACATCCCATTTCTTTAGTGTAGACATGCCTTAAAGTTATTTCTTGGCTAGGTTTTCCATTAGCTGTGAGCAGCAAGCGGTTGGGGAAAAGGAGGTTTAGCACTGCTATATCACGTGGAGCAGGTAGTGGTTACTGTGGTATTATATAAAACACAGAAGTTTGGGAGGGTGAAGGTTACAGCAAGAGAAGACAAAGTAGGTTATTTTCCTTTAAAAGCAAAGGAAAAAGAAATTTCTTACCATGTTGATATTTCAAGGTTGAGATGTGAATTGTGGTTACTGCACATTAAGCATAATGTTATGTGTAGGGTTAGGACTAGGAGACTCTCTAAATTGGTATATTACAAATTTATGTGGAAGAACAAATGAGGTCATAAATTAGGGACAACTGGCAAAATTCAGCTAATTGGAATTTATGATGGTAGAGAAGGTACTTTGTGCTACTAACAAGTATCAGATTACCTTGTGTTAAATACAGGTTGTATAGTTAATTGAAGTCCAGCATTTTGACTCAATCATTTCTCCTTGGTGCAGGGTTACAAGTCTGTTCCTGTAACTTCAGCTGATTTGTTCTTTTACTGTCTCACGTCCTGCTCAGTATGTTGATAGTTTAGTAATACTGTTAAAGGATAGGTGGGCTTGCAAGCATTTGTTCTCCACTTCTGGGAACAACCTGTGAACAGACAGTTCAAGCCTCTGGACTTTTCTCTCTGGTAAATTTTCATGTGGAGCTGTTATAAATAAGGAGATTTCCAAAGAGATATTCCAAGTGTCTTGACCTTTCTTTTTCTTGCTAGAAGATACTGGTGGTAAAACTCATTCCTTCAGAGCAATGCTGTAAAAGATCCAACTCTACAGGAAATGGAAGTTTGAGCCAAATTCTGAATGTATCTGAATGCTTGGGTACTCCTGCCTCTGTTCTCTGGTGCCAGCCCAGTGACTCAGTGCTCTTCTGAGAAAGTCTTCCCTGTTTCTTACATTCCTTCCATTCAAATAATTTATGTTTGGGCTCCCTGGTTTTGCAGGGAGATACAGCTTTCTTTTCTGCCCTGGGAGGATTGCTGGCTAGTATGCAGGGAATACAGAGACAGGGCTGGTGATTTTTTTCCAGAAGTCTCTTTACTACTGTCACTACTCCACTACTATTCCCTCTGCTCTGAGGCTGATAGAACGAACCAGTCGTGAAAGCCTAAATACTGGAAAGACACTTGGAATGCTTTAGAGGAAGTCAAGGCCTTATCCCTGACATGAAAAATCTAGAAACTCTCTTCCAGTTATTGGCATTAGAGGGCTAATGATAATTTTGTAAGTAGTGCAAAGCCAATAAATCTGGAAAAGTAATCAGGTACAATAGTGTATGTGCTCTTTCCAGAAAAACAAATGTATACTAGCTCAGCCAAGGACTTTAAGGTACTTTTGTGGAATATAATTTTCCAAAGGCTTAATTTTTTTCTCCTTTATTACACCCCTGGAGCTCTCTATTGCAACCTTAGAGCATTTGCTCTAGCAAGTGTTTTTTTTCTTGTCTGTGTGCAAAGGCAAATGGAAATTTATATAAGTGATAGTCAAAATATCTGAATTATAAATAGAAGATACTTGTTACCTGCAACTGATGGCAACAGGATCTTGTACTTTAGTGTCTTTACTAAAGGCTGAATGATATTCACTGATGTGTTTGCAGGTCCAAGTCACTCCTAGTGTTCCTTCCCCATAGGTTCCTGATCCATTTGTGTGGGCAATGTTGATGTTAATCCTGACTGGTCTCATGCAAGCTCTGTTCCTCTGCAGTCAGAACATGCATCCACTGGCAGCCCCCTGCTTGGGCAGTGACTGACTTGAGTCAGAACTGACAGAAAAAGCAGTTTTGGTTTAACTTTATCAAACTTTTGAATCTCCTCCAGATCCATTTAAAAACAGTCTTTTATAATTTAATTAGTGAATGCAAACGTTATAAAATAATTTCTCCAAAATGAATTGTCCTGTAAATGACTTCTAGGAAAGGTTTTATCTGAAACTGCTCTCATTAGCGTAAGTGGTGTATTGTCCATCTATCAAAACTGCCCAGGTTGAAGACTCAGACCCTTCTGGAAAAATTTCCAGTGTCAAACTTACTGGATTTGTGCACTGAAGTGGTAGAGACATGAGTTTTGATTCAGAAATCCTAACACTTCATATCTGCCTCTCATCCAGCAAGGTTGGCATAAGCAGAGGAAGTTCTGGATTGTCTTTAAAAGTCCGTGTGTATTATTTGGGAAAAGTTTTGGTACCAAAACTATTCTGAATGGAAGTTGACCGAATGCTTCCAAATGACTGAAAAATTGATAGTGAATCTTTCAATTTTAACATTAATTTTCTTTATTTTACCTATTTTTTTCTAACTTTAAAAGGATTGGTGATATATACTGGTACCTGAAGGGAAGGGAAAATGTGAGAAAAGGCAAACTTACATGTGACTGAATTGGTGTCTGACCAGATTAAAGCCCATCATAAATTTGAAAATTTACATGGTATTTTTTAAACCTTAGAGTTACTTTTCATTATTAAGTTAATTTAGTAGCACCATTACTGTCTACCTAGAAATAAAGCACTGCAGTCTTGTGCTTTGGTGCTGGAGGCTAATCCTGCAGCCAGGGACTGTAAAGAAACGGAAATAGTGAAATGTGGTTTTCAAGTTAACTGGCCACTTTCCAGCTGTATTAAGCTGAAGTGAAAACTGTAGGACACCACTGAGTCTCTCAACAAGAGAATTCTAATGGAGTCTGAGATTGTGAGGTTTCTGTTCAGGCAGAGCAGAGCAACTTTTCAAAGGTTGTCATGGATGAAACTTAATGGAATGCTGCAAGAAACCAGGAAATAATCATTCAAACTGCCTGACAACCAAATCCTAGAAATATAAAGGCATTAAAGGCCAGATGTCATGCATATAATCATAAAGTATTGAGAAAATTTGTATGGGGTCTAGACCAAGAAGAAAATCTGGACATTGTAACATTTTCTGTCTGCATGGTTCTAGTGATCTTGGGTGTGAATGGCTCTGGAGTAAGAGACAGCAAAGTGAAACAGAAAACTTAAATCCCCAAAAGTCACAAAGGACCACACTTGGACATAAAAAAACAATGAGAACCTACTGTGAGTTCCCAGAGTAACTTTTATACCATGGCAGTAACTATCAGGTAAACAAATTAATTATGCTGGTACTGCAAGATTCAATGCACAGAAATGCTGGACACTGCTGCTATTTTTACAGAAGCAAATTAAGTTTATCTCTTGTCATTATAAACATATGCTAGGTTTTTCTTACAAAAAAAAAGAATTGAATGAAAAAAGCAAGAACACAGACTTGTTTCCTAGTATCAGATGGGATTTTCTCATCTGTGAAAAATTCAAGAGCCAAATTCTTTTTTCCTCACTTACTGCTCCAGCTGATTTCCTCCCACATGTCATCAAATCTATTTATGGATTTCATTAGCCCAGTGTCTCTTTCTTTAACAATGTCAGACTCTTTTCTGAGCTAAATAAAAACAAATGAATATTAATGCTTTCTTCTTTTGTTTGGCTCTGCTAACATAGAGCAACAGCAGATGCAAATTTGTTCACTGTGATCATATTCCTTTGGGTGGTAAAGGACAATATTTTTTTATAGAATTTAATAATAGTAATTTCAAAACACAGGTTAGTTAAGGTGTATTTCTTGGTGTACATGTGGAGCAGTTCTATGTCTGCAAATATAAGATGATACTAAACAAAAGCTCTTAACATAATATGCACAAAATTGTGATTCTTCTATACACCAGATGTTAAATCTGCAAGGAATTCTGTTGATAGATAACTGGATGGCATCCTAGTTCTTTTCCTATACAAGAAGCGAAAATCCTCAGATAACACTGTCATGCAATTCCTAAAGGCTTTCTTTTTTTCAAAGCAATATGCAAAATATTGCAATGCATCGCAGACATAATTTTGCCTTAGTTAAGGCAGAAAAAAAATCCATCAAACAAGTCAATCACTTCAAGCAAGAAAAGCATCTTGCAGTTGTATTGTGGTGTTCAGTAATTTTTAATTTATTTACAAATGAAAGGACCCCCTTGTTAATTTATTTAGCATTTTTGTTATTATATGGTTTCAAATATGAAGATAGGTTTTATCATTTGTCCTTTTATGAGAAGAGAAGAGGAAACTTGTTGTGCAGAGGTATTATTTAATCCAGCCTTCCTAGTAGATCTGAACCTGAGTTAGTAGGTCATTTAAAGCACTGGGGAGAAGTGAAAGACGAAGCAGAAAGGAGCATGTTGTAACTCAGTCATGGAAAAAAGGGATCTGTTAAACTTTGTGGTTCATTCTTTTTCATATCTTGATCAGAAGACAAAAACATTACTCAGCTGAATTGCCTTCCACCTTTTATCCCAGCCCCATCCTTGAGGACACACCAGGGTGTTGTTTTTCATCTGATTTATGCCATACTCCTTTGGAGTCCTCTGCCTCTGCCACCTCCTTTTCCATTCTGCCCCAGTAATTCCTGTCTGGTGTGACCAGCTATTTCATTCCCATGTGTCCAGCTTAGTATGACTGTTCACAGCCTGATTTAGCCTTTAA
This sequence comes from Haemorhous mexicanus, assembly GCF_027477595.1. NCBI lineage: Eukaryota > Metazoa > Chordata > Aves > Passeriformes > Fringillidae > Haemorhous > Haemorhous mexicanus. The sequence goes on along the minus strand of NC_082350.1, from coordinate 10,225,998 downwards.
TGCTTGTCTACCCCAAAGTAATGTTTCTTTGGGAAATTGACTTGGTGGTGGGAAAACTCTGCCCACAGGTGTAGAAAGCCCATGTTAGGATCAGTTGTCAGTTATTAACATTGGTGTAACTTTGGAAAGGTTATACTGAGACTTCTCTGTCTAGCATTGTTTTAAGTGTCAGGTGGCATTTGTCATAAGTTTGTTTCATGTCAGTATACGTGTTAGCCAAATTTCTATTTCACTTTTGGTTTTAAATTCATTAGGGGCAGCATTAAGCTATAAATATCCATTAACTTGTTAAACAATTAGAGAATTTCAACTTTTTTTTTAATCTAATCTTCAACATTTAGTCCCTAGTTCTACCAGCAGATCAGAACATGGGAACATTTATTAATCTCTTCCAGCATGAAGTGCAGAGGCTTAATTCAAGGTCTGCACAGATCTACTGCAGGTTTTGGTTTTTGCTGAGGGCTTTTTTTTTGTCTCACATTACATAATTGCTGAATTTAGATTGAATGACAATTTATTCTGTCATCACTAAGTATATGAAGATAGCAAAAAGAAAAATTTGATTTGTTTCTTATATTCTTGAATTCAGCCTGAGTTTATACTACTGGCTTAAAATAAGAGATTATTTTTTTTATTTTTAATATACCCATTTATAGGCTCCACAAAGGGCTTATTGAGTGACATATTTGGCAGATTTTAGATTAGTTTTGTTCAGGAAAGCTGAACATAATTTTACACTATTAGATTACTTGAAAAGCATCCTTCCAAGAGAATATATAGCAAGTTCATTCAGTTAGCCTGATTAAAAACATTTGCAGATGTCATTTAAAACTTGTACATAAAAGCCATTTCTTTTTTTACCATTTCTGTAGCTGGAACTTTCCTTCTCTTCTGTGTATATGCATGTCCATGGCAAACTGCAGGTCTGCAGCAGGGCTGTGATTTCCCAGCTGGGCTGGAGTCAGAGCTGACCCCTCACTCCAGGTCAGCAGCCTGCTGAGGTGTGCTGGGCTCAGGGCAGCAGCCTGGGGGTGTCTGCTGGTGCCCCAGAGAGCTCAGTTTCCCAGCCCACAGCCGTGGCTGTGCCTGTTCTGCCTGATCCCTGCTGGCTTCTCTGTCTGCTGATGGAGCCTGGGGGTCCTCTCCCCTGCTGGCTGTCACCATGAGCATTAAGATGTTCTGTCCTGCACCGCCTGCTGAAGCCAGAGCTGATTTCAAAAATCTGTGTGTAAAAATGATAGTAGCAGACCAAGTGCTATAGCTACTTCACCAAGAAAACTACAGTCAAACAAGCCATAAATATTTTATCTATTTCAAATAAGAAAATAATTATTTCCACCATGTGAGGAACCAGTACAATTCTTTATCCTTAGTAACATGCATATTAGAAATGGGAAACTGGCCCTTACTACAGAATATGCTTTATTAAAAAGCAACTTGCCTTTAATCTGGGATAAGAAATCTGCACTCAAATGTGTAATCCCTTCCTCTCCATTTCGAGGGAGTTAAGCCTAGCCTTAGATATGGATCACAGATAAATTTTATTTTTTATTGATTTAGGGTAACAAATGGTCCCAGCACTCTGTCTCTCATATTCTTCAATCCTTTCTGTTTCTGCCTGCCCATTTGGAAGTGGTGAGTTCCACCAGAGATGCATCACTGTATTCCAGGGATGAATTAACTTTCCTCTCACATAATTTAAGATACAGTAAATCATTCATTTTCCTCAGAGAATTTATGCTTGTTTCCTTTATATTTGATTAAAGACTCAGATCTGAGAAGAAATTCTAAGGACCTTTGTGTAAATACTAATTAAGAATCATGGTTATTCACCTATAGGTCCTGCCAGAACTCTGGTTTGCTGCAGACAGGAATCTCAGTGTTAGAATTCTTCCTCTAAAAATTTGAAAATGGTCGAGGCTTCTCCAGCACACCTAATTTCTGGAAGGGTATAGCACTTCTGCTATTTGTGAGTCTAAAATTAGAATCAGTAGATTGCAGGGAGATATGTAAATTACTACTCCTGGGAGCTTTCCACCTTTTCTAATTACCTGAGTGTTCAAATAGAGAATGAATAATCAACTTAGTCACAATTGTTGAAAATATAAGTTGTGCTGTACATAAATAGTTGTAATAATAATTTTTAATTTTTTTATACTTTTACTCCTAGGGGTTGTTAGTTGTACTGTCAGATTTCAAAAAGAAATAAGCTTAGCAAAAACCAGTCATCTTTCTCCCTGAAACATCTGAGTGCACTGCTGTCCTGCATTCTAATTCTAAAATGAATTTGTTAAAAAGGGAAAAGAACACTGGGTAGACACATTTCATTAAATGTCCAATTCTATTCATAGCTGGAGCTGTAGTGGTTCTTCCCTGATCTTTTAATAGAGACACTGGTCTCCCAATAATTATAATTGCTTGTTAAACTAACCTGATAGTGCAATGCTAGCCTATAAAGAGTTGTTTAAATTTCAGATTCAGGTAGCATTTTCTAATTCCAGGCACCTATTTTGTTAAGGCTAATTGAATTATAGAGGTTATTCCACTGTCCTCTAAGAGGAAGAATTTATCAGTCACACAAAATCTTGCAGAACAGTAATGCAGCAACATCTCTAGCTGAACTGCCATTTTAATAATTTGCAACAAATGTCTTTAAGAACTGAAATCGTGGTAGACAACAGAAAACCCTTAAAATATGAGTATTAGAATTGGTTTAGAATATTCTGTATTATCTCTGTGCAAGCTTTTCAGACTATGCTGCCATATAGTCATTAATTTTATTTCCTGAATGTTTTTTGTACTCCTTCTCCCCATTAATTTCAAAACAGTTCAACAAATTCAATTTTCCAATCACTTTGGCTGACCAAAATCTGTATCATTCAGTAAATCACCATTTTCTTAAAGAACTTTTTCAACCCAGAATTCAAGATGAAGCACTGACTCTCCTGTTTAGGCTGACTGAAGACCTATAGCCATACTTGTACTGAAATATAGTTAAAAATCAATTCAAAACTGACTTGTTCAAAAAAGACAGGGAGACTGCACTGAGTCAAATGAAGGGTGAACTTTTCAACAGCTCAAAGTAATTTATCTGGAAAGGCCTCACTTTTGTGTTTGAGCACTTCCATACCTGAAAAACAAGGGAAAACAGGAGTTTGTTCAGAAGCTGGTGTTGCTGCAGGCAATGGTGAAATGAGCATCCTGTTTGAGGGAGGATGTTGTTTGCAGGTGGCAAAGAGGAGCTGGAGATCTGCCAGGGTGAGTACCAGTAAGGCATTCAAGTCAACTCCATCAACCTCCCAGCCAATTCAAAGTAACACATGCTGCATGCTAATAAACATCATATGGCTTTTCAGTCTGTGGTGGAAAGGGCCAAACCTGCAATTTTTAAAACTGGGTTGTTTTTTTTTTTTTAATTGAGATGATTGAATTAACAGGATTCCATGTAAAGGCACAGCATGGGCAAGAGGAAAAAAAAAATCAGAATTCCAGCAGTGTCAGAAGTTAAAGTTTTGGTTGGATGGAGGTGAAGTTGCTCATCAACTTTTGTCAAGAGGAGATTCAGGATAATGGAAATGTCAGCAGAGGGCCCTGGAATGTTTAGATGCATCTTCTGCCATGTCTTCTGACAGCTGGCAACAGAGTAATGGAGAAATGCAGGAAAAGGTTAAAATAGCTTGTCAGTAAGATGCTGTCTGTAAGACAGTGCCTTGGTTTGTGCTGGTTCTTATCATTTCTTATTTCAATGCACAGCAGCCAGCAGATTACATAAAATTCCTAAAATAAGATTAAAAATGATGTGATTTTAGTGTGTTATTATATCTGTCAGCTTCACTTGGTGATGTCAGTAGAGGAGACATAGGAGATCTCTGTCTAGAGAGGTTTGATTGTGTTTGTCACTAAGTCTTTTCCTTTTTTGGATTTTAATTGTCTGATTACAATGTGTTGCCTGGTATAAATATTAACTAGGTACTTGGAAAGGTTTAAATATTTGCTAGGAGTGTTATCAATGGGGGCTAGTGTCACAAATGAGTGGTTTAGGTTGCTTAAAGCATCATCATCAAAGCAAAAGCAGGTTTAATAGAAATTTGTGGAAATATAACATAATGAAGTTTGACAGCACAGTTCACTCTATTACTGCATGGGTGAAGCATGCAAAAGAAATTCAGATTAGAATGTGCTTAGAATGATTTACAGAGACAGGGAGCACAGCAAGGTAAGGGTGCAGAGGGGTAAGGACACAAAGGTTGAGGATGCAATTAGGTGAGGGGGACCCTCACATTGGGTCATAAGGTTCAGAGTACTCCCCCATGCTTTTTATGCTCCTGATGGAGCCTAAGCGAGGCTGAGCCCAAACTTAGGCTCCAACTTGGTCAACAGTTTACATCAAAGGCATTTAGCAGCCCTTAATCATTGGCTGACCCAGTAGCACTTGCTCTAAGCACAGCAGTAGCTCTAGATCTGAGATGGCAACATTCCTACTCTGCTATGGAGTATTTGAGTCAGTTCACACCTGCACACCAACCAGCACAGGGTGTGTATGTGCAGATGTGCATATGTGGAGAGGTACCTGCTGACATTCCCCTCACAGTCAGTGGAACACTTGGCATGCCTTTGCCTGTCTCAGCAGCCCAGAGGTGAGCCTCCACCACGGGGGTCTCAGCTCAGGCCCTTCGGTGGATTTCAGGGTGGCTCTCGCGTACTGCAAAGGTGACAGCTGGTGAGCTGAGCTGTCCTACCTGAACATTTATTTATGTTGTGCTGCCACAGCCCCCTGTGACCCCAGAGAGCACCAAGGGCCTCTCTTAGCACCACTGCTTATGAGGTTGCAGGATGATTGGCTTTAGTCATCAATGTCCAGCCTGGCCATAACCCAATGCAGTAATTCTTGGAGTTTTTCAAAAGTCCAATAACAATAGTATTGTTCTCCTTGGGCTATGATTCAGGCAAGTAATGTTCCAAGGCTGCCCAGGGATGACTGCTTATCTCTTGTCCCTTTCCTTGGTTAGGCAGCAGAAGCTCCTGCTGCAGCCACCGTTCCTGATAAGCTCTGGGGGAGTTTCACTGCCATGGGGCCATTAGCCAAGGACAAGGCCCAAGGAGTCCTGAGATCACAGAGCAGCCTGAGGGAGGAGGATGGGGGGAATGCACCATCACACCCTGTTAGACTAGAAAAGGCACAAAACCAGTATTCAAGATGTAATCACAAGTCTCCTTTACTAATATCTTTAATTAGATATTTTCTAGCTTTCATAGCTGCCATGTATAATCCAGGTATAGCAAGCAATGTACAGGAAATTAAAGTAGAATCTTATTGTTGGAAGGAATATGGCAATGTAGATTGCAAATGGGAGATAGAAAAAGCAAGGGAATGATAGCAGGAATATATCAGTCCTTCTGCAGGACATCATCTGATAGCTAATTATCTGAGAAGGAAACCCTGCTCTGGATTCTTAGGCAGCCTAAATTGAATTCTCTAGACTGGGGTGAACAGAGGGGATTTATAAAGACTGAGATCTTGCCCCACAAGTTTGAAAACAGATTCAATTTTATAACATATCAGAGAGCCTCATTTTTTTTTCTCAAAGAATATTCTACTGACTGGATCTGCAGAAAATTAAACTTTCCAAGGTTGTCAGCAGCTTGTTAAAAATGTGAAGAGTTTACAGTGACTGTACCTTTGGAGGTACACATTTAAGATGCAGTGTGACTATCTAGCATGTAGCCATGGTCTGTAGCTGTGGAAATATATTTTTGTAGAAAATTTTAGCAAAATTCAAGCACCAGAAGCATCTTTGCTCTAGTTACGTGGGGGGAATGTGAATTTTCCAGATGAGAAACCATTATGTGTACAGCACAGGAAGAGCACTCAAAATTCAGGCAGGCAGGTTATGATAGGGGAATAGAAACCACAGGGTGATGTGATGACAAAGCTCAGGACACAGCCAGGTCATAGTTGCAGCAGTCCAGACTTAAATATCTTTGGGCAAGATGTTCAGAAATTACCCATTATACATAATTGAATAAAACATTTTTTTCCCCCCAGCTAATAGCAATTCTACACAGCTCTCTAGGCCTTCCTCTTCAGGAATTATCTTGGAGGAAGGAGACTCTACAGAAGCTGAAGATTTATCCTGGCCAACTTTGGAAGGGTTTAGTATTAAATTCTTGCAAGTCTTATTTTCCATAGGCCCTCCTCCTAATGGCAGTAAAAGGAGTCCAGCAGCTGCAGCAGAATTGAACTGTTCCAGAACATATGCCTTGTGTTTTTCTAGTAACTTGAATACACTGAGGCATGTCAGTCCAGGTAGAAAGCTCTGCTTTCTGAAATAGACATTTTTAGGTCAATGAGTCAAAGAAATTATATTATTTTCAGTTGAAATTATATTATTTATGTTGAAAACTTGTTACATATGAAAAAAATTTGAATTTTTGTAATTGAGGTGTGTGTTTATTTGAATCTCAGGTTCTATTGGAATGGAATATTTTTAAATTATTAAAAAATAAAAAATATGAAAACTATTTTAATTCTATTTTTTGGCTGAGGGCAAACACAGCTGTATGGAAACTTAGTGTGGTGATTCCCATAGAACACAACAATATTCCTCATTTTCTTCTAAAACTAAAAATCTACCATTGTCTGGAAAAAAAATCTGAGTAATTTCACTTGCATAGTGAGTGATGTATTTTTGAGGAAACAGCACTATTGAATTTTGAGCTTCAGTAGCCTTTCATTTCCCATCTGTAATTTCCCATTAAGATTGGTACAAAATCATATGTATTCCTATAGAACATGACAACAGTTCCTTTTACAGGCACTTATTTTTGTAGTATTTTAAATGTGAAGATCAAAGTGATTAATGGATTCCATTTCACTGTAGAAGTACTAAGAGAATACTTCCTTCGATGACTTCTGTAATCAGGTTTAATTAAAATAGTTTTTTGCACTTCAGAAAATGAGATTCAGATATTTATTTGAATGTAACTATAGTCATTTAATTAAATCATTAGCAATCACAGAGATGACATTATTAGTTCAAGCTCACTTAGCGTGTATTTTAGCTTGAGGCAAAGCCATGGGCTGAAATCAAGACAGGCAAGTCATTTTTTTCCATTTCATTAACATAAAACCTTGTGAATGTAGTGTATTATTATTGTAGTCTGAGTTAGAGCAAGCTCTATCGAATTTCATCAAGACTGGAATCCAATGTGCTGGGCCTTAGAGCTTCCTGAAAGAGAGCTCCTGGCAGGCACAGCTTGTAGTTTAAGTGGACAATAGAAATGAAGTATAGAAAGGAGAACAGGCAGCTGCAGCTCCCAGACCTGGTCACAGCATAGCTTGAGATGATCAGGTATTATGCAGGAGCTGATGTGCCCTCCACCAATTCCACTGGAGTTGGGAACCCTCCCTCTTAATCACAAATCAACAGTTTTACAGCCATTTGTTGTTCCTCTGCCTGTATGTTGTTAAACTTGAAGATTTGGCGTTATTACTAACGTGAAAAACTCGAGAGTGAGCATCTATTAGTATAAAATTGTTGCTTTGTCATCTTCCCTTTATTCTGTGTCCTTATGCCACTGAAATTCTCACTGGATTCTTCTGGTATTTCCCTTGGTTTTGGTGCAACAACACAAAAAACCTGGGGGTGAATTGAATGCAAATGTTACTTCTAATGAGGAGTAGAAACCTTATTTCCTTTAAATGAGCATAAGAGAAAAGAAGATGATCTTTTAGTCAAAGACACTCTAGAGAGACAAAATTGTCTCCAGTAGGGCTTTTCCAGGACTATTGTACAGAGACTGATGCCTCACAGTGTCTCAGTTCAGAGCCCCAGCCCCAACCAAGGCCACGTGTTCCTGCTGGGTAGTCAAAATCTGCTAAACAAATGGTTATTAGGGTATAGAAGAGCTCCTAGAGATGCAATTTTTGTATTGCAACAGTCCAGTCCTAATTAGTGTTACAAAATGTGCTGTCTTTGAGGTGGGCAAGCAGACAAAGACATCTGAGAGACAGGGACAGGAGCCAGAAGCCAAATTGCAAAGTATTAGTGGGCTAGTGTGGGAATTATACTAAGAGGGTTTTCCTAAAAGCTGTAAAGACCCATAGGGAGAAGTGGGCTGCTTCACTGTGGAGGTCTTGGACATGAGTGTAATATACTGACAGTTTCAGTTCTCTCATTTGCAATTTATGAATAGATGAAAAGAGCAACTAAAAACAAAATAAAAGTGCAATTGCCTTTTTCAGTCTTCATTAGCATTCTTTTCTTGAACAGATGGGCCCTCACTAGATATTCTTATGTTAGGTTTTGTTCTGTTCTGGGCAATATTATGTTATTTGAATTATTTAATAAACTTAAATTTATAAGAGACAGTATCTGAATTGTCATGAACAAAAGGCTTAGAGCTGGGAGAAAAACTTCTTCCTGTCAGCTTAACAATCACCTGAAATTGTTGTTTCTAAAACCAAGGACAACTCTGGAAAAAACTTCACTGTGGTTTACAGACCACAACTGTTTTGAGATCATCACCCCTAGTTCTTGATCATTTGAAAATTCAGGTCATGTTTTCAAGGTGGTTGCTGAGATTTACAGACATGGAACATGTCTGCAAACTCTACACCATCTTCACTGTCTTCAGGTGCATTACTGCTGTTTTTTATATGTAACAGCTTGATTTAGAAAGAAAGAATAATAAGTAAGAAAACTTAAGGATTGAGATAAACCAGCAGAAAATTTAAACTCCCCTTTTCTATCTTGTTTCCTTTCATTTGGTCTGATTGTAGCAATTCACATTTATATGACATGATGAAAATTTGTTTATTTTTTCATATCAGCTCTAACTTCTAAATAAGTAGAGATCTGAAAGATTTTGGGAAATCAAACCTACATTTTGGTAAATGTTTTCTTTAAGAAAAGAAAATGGGAATGCTAAGACATAAGCCTTAATGTTTCATTCTGGAGCTGACAAAAGATTTGATTTTAATATTTGAGATGTCATTTAAATGTGTGATTTAAGTAATATCCGTAGGTAAATGAGGCTCTAAATTTATAAATAAAACATCTAATTTTGAGTCAAATTAACTATTTTAACTTCCTTTTATTGGACTCAAAAATAATATTGACATCTAAAATGTTTAACATTGAATCAAATTTCTCTCAGAGGCTTTTCTTTCAGCTGTCAAGGCAAAAGATCATTTTCTCTCAGAAAGCAGGGAGATGTAATAACCATAGACTTTCTTCAGTTGGCAAGGCAGGATGAGAAATTAAAAATGTGCCAGTACCAGGGTAAGAAGCTATCTGTGATTGAAAGGCTTCAGCATCTTCTTTTGCTTTGTTTTGCTTAGAGGCATTTCTGATTTATTTCAGTGTTCTGGAGTCCAAACACTGTCATGTAGTATTTAAATTACATGTTCTACTTCTCTTCAAGCTTGATTTGAAATATGTATTTGGAGGGAGGCCTTAGGCTTGCAAGAGGAAAACAACAGGGAATCCAAGGTGTCCCTTGGCCATCCAAGGCCTGGGTCTTTGGGATCTCTGAACTGTCTGGTTCTTGAGGGAGAGCACCTCACTCCAGGGAGCTCAGTGTGCAGTGATTTAGATTACACTGATCCTGCCTGGGACAGAGAAGGGATTTGGTGCCAGACAAAGGAGCATCTGTTGATCTTTTTGAATCTGAAGAGAGCCTGCTGCAATAAGTTCTAGTTCAGCATGCTGTAAATGCACACAAGGGTGCATGTACATGGCAGGAGTGTCGCTTAACTCACTGCCAATGTTTTTATTTTTTTCTCTACACACAAAGCAATCCACAGGAATGCAGGCAAAGGGGAAGAGAGCCCTTGGTTTGGCTCAGCAAACTTGAGTTGCAGAAGCTTGTCCCATGTGTAAGGCAAAGCTCTTCTCTGTCTCAGGCTGGACTTTACCAGCTCTGAAAGCAGCTACAGAGATGTTGCTGTGCTCTGCAGAGCACTTGGCATGTTCCAGCAGTGGGCATCCTAAGGCAGGTATTGCTATTACTGGGTGCAAACTTCAGAGCAAATGGAGTGAGCTGCTGGAACTCCCAATGATTCTGGGAGCTGAGTGAAATGTGGTTCACTGCTTTTCACTCCCTTCTTCCTACCTGGTATTTTAGTGCCAAATATCTGGTTTATGTTTCTGGAACCCCCCTTCTGACCTACACTGTTGTGAATCTGACTCTCCTCTTCCCTTTTCTGCCTGCCAGCATGCAGGATTTCCTCTGGAGATATTGTCCCAGGTCTCTCTGAGAGGTGTGTGGTCAGCATGGGCCCCCAGACAAAGCTGTCTTCCTTCTAACATTAATTTCATGTATTTATAAACATCAATGAATGCAAATCTCCCAAGGATCTGTGTAGGTACTGAGGAGCCTTTGAGGAATTACAATTGCCTCTACTGGCCACAAAATTGTTCTCAGCATGATGCCATGGGAGGGCTGTTTTAATTCTGGATGAAAGGTCTTTTCTGCTGGAAATCTGGTATTGGTTGCCAGACAGAAAAGACAGAAATCAGGAATTCCCAGACTGTTTCTGCCATGTTACAAATCTGGCCTCTTCAGCTGTATTCTTGGCTTTCTTTCTTACCATAAAAAGTATGTGAACATCTTGTCACACTCACTATACCAGGACTTTGAGACCCATACTGGAATATTCATGAAGGGAAACAATTTAATTTGAAAATATGCAAAATCTTGAACAAAGCATTTATTTTTGAAAGAGATGGAATATTGTTTTTTCATCTCTTATAGTAATTTTTAAAATATTTTTATTTTTTGCCCTTCCTAATTAAAGGGAGTGGGGGCTTTTTAGCTCTACATTGTATTCAAATTACCCTGTGGATTGGGGACAATTTTATTCTTAGTTTGAAATGTTGTGTACGGAGCACTCACAATGAAATCATCTTAACAGGTATAGCTTTGTTAAAGACTTTTGTATAAAATAAGAGAAACTAGCTGATCCTTCTCTGTCTACCTTAAGTCCAAAAAAATAATGCAGATACTGCTATGGTAACCAGAACTGAGTATTGTACCAAGACTAAATTTATACTGCTCCTCTAGTTTCTTTGCCTTGTTTGTGGCTATTGAGTTTCAAGAATGTAAATCTTTCAGATGAGAAAGAAAGAAAGATTTCTCTCTCTCCTCAGAGCCAAGCTAACACTTTGATTTAAAAAAAAAATAAATACTATAAAAATTTTTCATGGAAGTAAAACTGACTCCTTTAACATGTTCTTTTGAAATGAAGTTTTCTGCCTTGTTTCTTGCTCACAACTCTCTCCTTCTTTGCAGTCCTCTTTGGCTTAGTGAATATTTAATTATCTACCCAAAATGAAACAGTTCCAGCAGGAGAGAGGCAGACTCTATAAAGTCTACTGTTAACATTATAGCTTCCTTTTACAAAAAATACAATAAACTTAAAATTCTGGTAACCAGATGTGCTTTACCATGACTCACAAAGGTCTGAGATTTCCCTCTCAAATGCATTTTCTGTTTCTGCAAGCTTTCACCACTAAAAACCTTCCTCAGAGGAGAGTACTGTTTGCCCTGTTCCTGTATGGAAATGAACCATTTAATCTGACCTTGAGCTTAATTGTGTTCTGCTGCCAAGTACTGCACCATGGACACAAGAGCCTCTATATGCTAAGGGAAACTGTGAATTCACAGTCAGCACACTGGCACAAATAGAAAGGGATATGAACCTTCCTTTCCTATGTTCCTCCCCACTAGGATATTGTTTCAAGGTGAAAATTCTAGTTTTGGAGAGCTTGTATTTTCCAGGGCAAAAATGTCCAATCAGAAACAGAAATTACACGTAGTTCTTGCAGCAGTTAGCACAGAAGGCCTAATGAAAGTGTTTTCTGGGTTTAAAAGAGAGTGGTTAGATATTTCCCTCAAGATATATTTACTTGCTAGGTTACTTCTGTGGGTGGAAACTTTTCCTTACTGGTGCTTTCCAGGCAACCACTATTCTAAACCTCTTTGGACAAGAGCATATACCTTTTTCTATAGAAGCTAATGAAGCTTCCAGAGAAGTATGTTATTTTGGAGGGATTTTATATTCTCTACTCTGGATGTCCAGGCTCTTTTCCAACTCTTGTTATGCACAATTGAAATAACTCCAAGTAGAGGACAGTAATACATTTCCTACTGTCTAAATGTTGCTGCCTTATTTAAAGCATTTGTTCCTCATGTTGCCTCAGCATTTAATAAGCACAGAGTGTCCCCTGGCCTGTGTTGTCCTCTGCCAAATCCATAACTAGAAAACAGAAGGAATTAACTTCAGATTCTCAACTTCCTTACACAAGGATCCCCTTGAGCAACTGAGGTTGGTCTGTGCAAATACACTGCAGTTATGGGCCTCCTGTTGCTCCACAGAACTGCCCCCATTCAGTCCCACAACATGCAGGAGGGGAATGCACCAGCCCCCTGACCATTTTGGTGGCCCTCCACAGAGTGCTTCATCTCATCAGTGTCTGCAGTTTGCTGTGCTGGCACCCCAAACAGGCAGCCAGCTGCAGGTACCAAGTGTAGCTCACTGTGCTGTGTCTGCCCTCGGTGCTACAGCACAAATGTGCATTAATATTTTCATTTGGGCATTGGCAGCTGAGGCCTGGATCTGGCAGCTGCTCCCTGGGGAAGGAGAGCAGCCACCAGCTCTACCTTCACTCCTTTGGTGTGCTCTAGTCCCAGGCTGTCAGGAGAAGACAATACTGGCAGTAGACAGCCATAATTCATGTACTCCTTAGAGGAGCTTGAATATTTCAGTACTTGCCCTGCTTTCAGGTAAGTGTCAGTGCTGTAAAACTGCCTTGTAAACTCTTGAATAGCACAGTGTAGGCACACAGTTTGTGGTGATTGGGATGGGGCTGGCCCACCCTCATCCCCAGCGGGCACAGCTGTGAGCAGCAGGTGAGCAGCACTGACAGCAATGAGCCATGGAGTGCCCAGGGGCACTGACCAACCCCCAAAGGGAGCAGAGGGCACACAGGGGCAGTGCAGCAACAGGAGGGGATGAAAGGCTGGGCTAAAGGACAAGAAGGGGAGATGCTTGCAGCCTTCTGAAGTGATGTTACTCTGTGTGGGCAGACACCTGAAGCCTTCTGATGAAGTAAGGTGTTACTGTGTCTGGGCAAATGCTTAAAGCTTTCTGAAACTGTGAGGTGTTACTCTGTGTATTGTGGCTGCTGCAGCTGTGCTGTGAGAACACAGTACAGGGCTTCTCTGGACACCATTTGTTCATTAGGACAGGGGATGCACCAAGTTTTCTATAAATGATGTTAGCCACTGTCCATGGTTTGACAGTACAGAAGCATGAGTCACTAAGTCTTAAACATTTCCCCTGCCACTGGAAAAACTGGCTACAGGCTTCATTGGTAGCACAACAGCACAGAAATGGTGGGTTTAGTGTAGGATGCAGACAAAGAAGAAATTGTGAAAAGGAAGATGCTGTTATCAGAACCAGCATAGTTATGTGATTAGTTATTTTTTCAGGTAGCCTGCTGATTCACTAAAAATAGAAAGAGAAGTGGAGGTTTTATTACCTGAAATTTCTTTGTATGGGGAAGCATCCTTTCACCAGTTGCACAGGGACATTTCTGGCAATGGCATTGCTTTCAGGTAGCAAGAAATCTCTGTTACTCATTGAAGTGTGATACTTTGGAAAGGGAGTAACTGGATACCTTTAGAGAAAGGGTAACATTCTCTGAGTACTCCTGTTGTGGAATACAAAAGAAGGTTTACAGCTGGTCATTTAGAAAAGCTTATTAGAGTGAGCTTCATTAGCTCTTTTGTATGATTTTGCTAAAGGCTAAGCAGCATTCTTTGTGTCTTTGTTACTTTTTGCACATGCTTGTATGTATGCTAAATATAGGAACCTAGAGAGATGGAACTGGTTACAGAAGACACAGCTGTGGAGTTATTTACAATCCAATTAGAGAAAAAGAACAATTGAAGGGAACAGAGACCCCACTAATAACTGCTGGGAGCCTTGATTGAAGTACTCTTTTTTTTCTTATACCCAAATGTATCATCAAGAGACAAACAATTCTGTATGGTGGTTTTATTATTGCAGTACTAAACTGTGTTGTTTTTACTTGGCCAATTTTTTTTTTTTTTTTTTGTACAACTACTGTATCATATTAATCTGCTGCTTTGATTTTTCTTATTTCCATTCTTTCTCCCATAAATTGCTGGGTTTCACTGTAGTGTTCTATGGAGAAAAACATCTAATGGCAACATTTCCCTTCCTGAATCCAAACCAAACTGCAGAGCTGGTACCACAGAAATGAAACTTCTCTTTCTCAAATCATTGATGTCAATCCATCATGTCACTGGCAGATGATGTGGCCCCAAGACTAACACTGGCATCCTAAGAAAACACGAGTTCTGGCTGTATGGTAATTGGAAGTCCACCTTCTTAAGGTTCAAGTCTGTTCAGCAAAATTCTCCCTCCTATTTCCCAAGACATCGCTGTGTTGGCTTCAGTCACATTTTGTGACAGCAGTGTCCTGTGATGCTCTGCCCTTTGAACACCTTCGTCCCAGGCTGTACTTAACACTCTGCTGCAACCTACTGATGCTCCGAGGAACTACAGATTGGGCAATCCCTCCTCAGCCCCACCCAAGCAGAAGGTTTTAAATAATTTACACAGTCCATTTTCAGCACTCGTGGCATCATTGTTTGGAGGGGAATGCTCTTCTATTTTGGCGTTTCTATATTGGAAAGTTTCCTGAAATGCAAACCTAAAATGAGTTGCTGGTTCTGGAAATGGCTGTCAAGTTTGATGAGCACAGCAGGATGAACAGATTGTAGAGTCACTAACATGAGGAATTGTTTCCTTCTCACTGTTGCATTCTTTCTAGAACTTCAGTAATTTGTCTGAATTTATGCAGAACGATTAATGAAGTCAGCTTTGATAACAGTTAGTAAGCACTTGCTGTGCTGGAGCAACTTGCTCTATTAAGCTACTGAGAATGATAATATGTATAGAAGGTAGCAGAGTTTTTCTCTAAGGTGCCTCAAATCAAGGTGCTGGGATTTTTCCTTGTTCTAGCATGACCATTACTATGTGCCCTATTAGTGTTTAGTCTTCATAAGCTGTGCAGAGATAATCTGGAATTCTCAAAGGCAGATAGTAGCTGCTAAGTCTTGTTAATTTAAGTAGAAAGGCGGAGCCCAGCACTGAGCTGGCATGAGAGACAAGATCATTCCTCTGGTTGTACAGCTGAAGTGTTGGTGGCTTAAGTATTTGTTGGTGTTAGGATAACAAGCCAGATTTCTGGCAAGATTTACCACAGGTACCTCTGCAAAGATGATAGGTGGGTGAGGAAATATCCAAATTTTCTACTTTCAAATTATACAATCTGATAGGTGGTGATGGGAGATAGAGCTTGTGATTCTAAGAAAAATGAGTCGAAAGAAGGATGACTAAATAAGTGGAAAAGGTAACTATGGACACCACAGTAGCTGTACTTTATGGTGTACTTTGGAATGACCAGAGAAACAGTATCCTGTGTCTTTCTTTGCAAACTGTCAAAGAACATGGCTCACAGTCTCCCAGAAGCTGTCTTAGTGTACTTTTTAAAGATTTTTAGCATTTAAAACAGTTCCCAAATTACACACTATGAAAATTATTTCAGAGCATGTCATGCTTTCTATTCCAGTGTACTTGAAGAGGAGCTGAGGGAAAAATGACTTGCATAAAAAAACCTGGAAAGAAAAGTGTTGCTCTCATGTTCTGATTTCACCTGCCTACTGAGCCAGCTTCAGGTCCAAGGCCCAGACCTCAAGAGGGAGCTCATAAGTACTCTACTGTCTTACTTTGTCCTTCATATTTGAACTAAAAATATTTCTCCCTTTAGGGCCATACATCACTAATCTTAATTGTAGTTCTTTTCCCCATGTCTAATTTTCACATGTTAAATCCACCCCAGTGCTATTGACTAATGCCTGCCATTGTGTGAAGAGCTTTGGAATAGCAGAGCCTGATCTGGAGCTGATTTATGTTCCTACACAGAATAAGTCAGAGAATGAGAACATATTTCTGTAGTTCTTAGACATAAGGAAAGAAACAAGGGAGAAGCATTTTGGGGTTTAGTCTGAAAGAGCAGTTCAGCAGACAGAGGACATGGGCACGTCTTTCCAGTGATCCTTACCTGCTTTACCTACTCTATCCTTACCTCTATCTCGTCTGTCAGAGATGAGGGTGCCAGCATTTCATACAGTCCCACCTCACCAGCTCAAGAGCTAGTGCTGGCACCCAGTGACTTCCCAGTCACCTGGCACAGCCCAGGCCTTGCTGCCAGCCCAGCAGTGACGTCACAGGGAGAGCCTGATGTGACAGATTTGCCATTCCATTAATGTGTTTGGCTCAGCCCACACACTGACCCCTCTCAACACATCACACAACCTTATTCCATTTCTGAAGACTGCATTCAAGGAGCCAAAGCCAGCAGCCTGTAGCTGTCTGAGGGGTTGTATTAAGAAGCCTGTCTGGCATGGTGTGAAGTGTAGAAAGCAGGTAAATTGTACAGGAACATGGAGGAAGTGGTTCAAGGACCATGTGCTCTGAGGGGAGAGCCCATGTAACAAGAGCTGCAGAATTGCTGTGGGTCTGGAAGGCAGCCAAGGGGTGGCAGGACATGCTTGAATTGTCCTGTTCTTCCCGCATTACTTCCATGCCCTGCCACCTGCTCCTGTCTGAGCCTGAGCTGTTCTCTGCTAGTTTTGGTCCCAATAACCAAGCAGAGCAAACAATTTATTTCCCTATTTGGACCTCCAGGTGTCTATTCTGCACAGAATGGGCTGGGGGATAGAAAACTCCTGAAGGAAAACTATCTGGGAGCAGAAGTTTGTTAGGCTGAAAATGGCTTTGGTAAGGACACCTAGGAGAGAGTTGTGAAATACTGTATTAGTTCTGGGGAGTGGGAACCTCTCCATGATATTCTCTAAAGGAAAGATGATGCTTTAATTTAACACTGGCAGAAGAAGATGGATTATCTGAATACTTGGCGGAAATTGTGTGAGGAGATGAGTTAAGAGCTATTAATCAACAAGGACTGCTAAGTTGAAACAAATGCAATCCAATACACTTCAGACTGTCCTGGGCACCAGAACACTTACACAGATTGGGATCACAGGAAAATAATTTATGCTGGGGAAGTTTCAACCCAGGAGGAAATTATAAGCATATGTTTTGGGGCAGCTGTAACCTAGAGCATCGTGGAATATGATTCTTAGTAATTAATATTGCAAAAGCAAGGACACTAGCATGTGAAGTGCTACCTATAGTATATTAGCAAATTACTCTGAGTAATAGGAGTACTCCTAGATAACAGAGGAGTTCCAGCCTTATGCTGGCAAATTAGTTATTGGATCAGAGAGAGTGTCCTGCTGATTAGACAAAGTGGCCGAGTAGAAATAGAATAGACAATGCATTATATAGATGGAAAATACATTAGAAGAATGTTAAACATAAGGAAAGCATTTAAGACTCTGAGGGGGGAAAATGGCTGGATCAAATCTGAACTAAGAAATGTGCTCTGTAAAACACAGGGGTTTTGAAGCTAAAGAAAAACCTTAAAGATTGTGGTTTATGCTTTTGTTCTTCCTTTCTTCACTTCCTTATAAAATGCCTGCTCTTATGGGAACCCACAGGTCCCAGCCAGGCACGAACAGTGCCAGCCCACAGTTGCAGTGTCTCTCCCTTCCCATTTCTGAAGCACTCGGACTTCTCTTTCCCTCCCTGTGCCAGCCTGCCCCCAGCTCCACTTCCCAGTGTGATTTGCATGTGTTGCTAGCACAATAATACAGTACTTCGACTTCTACTTGAGCTGAGAGAGGGATAGAATTTAAGTTTGGAAGTAAGTAGAACTTTAAGTCTGATGGAAAAGAATGGCCTACAAATGGTTCATGTGAGGTAAAGTGTCCTCAAAATGCAGACCTTCTGGGTAGACTGTTGGTAATGGCTTACACCTCCATGAAGAACATGCAGAAAATCTGGCACAGAAGATCATGTAGGCATTTTTCTAGGCCATGGCTCTAGATGGGTGTTCTAATGTTTGCCTTTCTGAAAAAGCAGTTGTGATACTGCAGACCATTATTTCTTTCCCATTTTACCTCTTGAAAAAAGCAGGTCAAGTAGTTTAAAATCTCTGTGTTTGGGGGCTGCTCTGAGCTGGTGGGCTTTCCTGGAGTCTCCTAACCACCAGCTGAACACTGCAGCAATTTAAAACTGGATTTGCCACCTAGCATGAAACCAGGTGGAATTTGGGTGATTTAGGTGCAAAGTTGTGATCCTACAAACCCCACCAAACTGTTGCCACAGCACCTGAGCAACACAGTTTGGCAATGGGTCTGGCAATAAGTTTCTCAGAGCACATGGAATGCATAGGAGGAGGCTCAGTTGTGGCTGCTTGTTTCAATGCAAATTTCCTAAGAAAAAGGTGTTCAGGAATTCCTTGCTCTAAATTGTCCTCTTTAAACCTTTTGGGTATTTTGAATTGGGATTGGTTGTTGGATTGGGAAAGTTTTTCTCTTTTTTGAGACATTTCAAACCCATGTTTCCCATTCCTCTGGCTGTAGTGTCAGCAGCAGAAACTGCTCTGTCTGGCTGAAGCAATGCCTTTGCACAAAACCAGTTCAGCTCTCTGAAAATGCATGAAGACAGCAGGCATCACAAAGAATGAACGTGTCCTAGCATTTTGGCATTATGCAATAATGCTGACCTATTGTATGTCAAATAGTACAGCTACTTTTTAAACTGGATTTCTGATCTAGTCCAAAGTAATTGACTATTGTTTTTGCAATAAAAATCCATGCCAGGGCTGAAACCCCAAACAAAGTTTCCTGCCTTCAAGTCTTCCCTTAGTACCTGAAAGTACTGTATTCTGATATTGACCATTTTGGCAAGCAATTTCCTGCTTCCCTTTTCATGTAAATCTATGTGAAGAGGAGATTTATTTGTTTTTTACCTTTTTAATGTTATTTTCTCATCTATATACGAGTCTTTCTCTTGCATGTCTGTGCATGTGACATTTGTGTTTATGTCTATGTAGCTTCAAAACTTCAGAGAAAGTTTGAAAACATCAGATGAAAAGCTGAGAAGGTAATTTTTTATATCCATAGGTTGGGCAACAAGTTTAAATATGATAATAAAAATAAGAGGGTTAAATATAGACTAAGTGTAAGTCAGTTCTAATTGTAAGCAAGCAAAGACTGGCAGGAAGTTGGCTACTGTACTAATATCTGGTATTTCATATAAAACTAGACATGCCACAGTCTGACACGTGAAGATGATATCAACAGGACTAATTTACCCAATGCTATGCTGAGTGGAATGAGAAATAAAGAATTGCAGAACATTCCAAATTCTAACCAGCTTGACTTTTTCCTTCTGATTTTAAACAGAAGAGTTGTAGAATTTTAAATGAACGATACTTCTATTTGAAAAGCTTTCACTGGGAAAAGCTCTTAAACTTTTATGTCTTTATATACTGAACTTATTTTATTTGTGTACTACTTTAATCTCCAATGCTCTTGTTGCCTGCAGGCCAGCTTGTGAGTGTTGCTGTCCTATATACACACAAAGACAATGTGTGTGGGAGGGGGTTATATTTTTACACTGACTTAAAATCCCTGATCTCCAGGAGTCTTGTACAGGAATAGCTAAATGTTCCACCACTGGAACATTCTAGATAATTGTTTTAGAGCATAGATAAAAAATGTCACTGACGGACTATGGGATTTAATACCATTCAAAGTTGAAATACTTGACTGCTGCTTCATTAAAAATTCAAACTGTGGAAGACTTTGACTCTGCTAGTCTCCTCCTTCTGTCTAAACTTTGTACCAGTGTCCCAAGCCATCACATTCTGGCTTCTTGAAAATCCCCACCAGTGTCTCACTTTTCTAAGCATTAAGTACCAGTGCACAAATGTAATGCTCAGCCCCTTTTAGAATTCAGTCTGCATCTTTCTGTCTTACTCATCTTGAGGGCCCAGGCTGATATATTCCAGGTCTTCCTGACAGATTGGGGCAGGGATCTTGTGGAGAACATCCCACAGCAGTGAAAAGAAATAGCATGCATGCCTTATCTGGCAGCTCCATGGCTAGGGCACGCATCTGAAATGCTGGAAATCCCAGATCAGCTTTCTATTTAGGTGAGTTAATCTGAATCCCTCTCTCCCAGGATAAAGCCTTAATAAATGTCTGTAGCTTTGAGGTATTCAGCCTTCAGATCAGTGTCTGCAGTGCAGAAGGACATCACAGACACTCTGCAGCACCTTTCCAGTTTTCCTGAAGATTTTTCAGTCCCTTATTACTGTGTGAACTGTCTCTTAAAAGCAGCAGGTGCTGGAGTTACACTTGGACATGGCCACAGGCTGCTCAGAGCACAGGGAAACATGGAAGTGAATGGCCTCACATCTCTCCATTTCCCTGCTGAAATAAAAGCTGGAATACTGTTGCCTTTTAGGTGCAGGCAGCAATCAAATAAGGATTGAGACAGAGAGGGCATGAAAAACTAGAGTACTGGCAATTGCCCAGAAGAGGAGAGGCATATCTGTCTGTGGGGTATTTGCATCTCGTTTATTCTCTGTGCACTCTGTAGCTCAAATTGCCTTAGCAATAGATATGTCAAAGCATTTGCATTCAGGCAGTAAAATTTTCTTCTGTGACAGACCAGCTGACCTTCCAGAGCAGGGTTGTGCTTTATCAGATACGTGGCACACTGAGAACACGTGCTCACATGACATTCTCATAAACAGACTAAGGCAGCAGAATCTAGATGAAATCATCATTAGCTGAGTACACGACCAGCTGAAAACTGTCCAAAGGTCAGGTGTCAATTGGTTTGCTAAAACAGAAGGAAATTTCAAGAGAAAGCTGTCCTCAGCTTAACTGTAATATATCTCTTGGCTACTGACATAAGAGTAGAACAAAGATGGTCTATTAACATTTGTAGATGGAGCTTTGCAGGAAAGGCTTGCAGTACTTTGATGTAGATAACCAGAATATTCAGACATTTAATAAATGGTCTGAAATTCACCACTTGACATTCATTTCAGCTCCAAAACATTGCATTTCAGAGAAATTGGGTACTCAAATATGAAATAGGAGAGTAACCAGCCAAGCAGTGGAAAGATGCAGGAATGTCTGACACTTCAATGAGAATATCAAGATGGTGATGTTACTGTGAGGACAGATCTCTCAGTGATGAGAAAAATGAGAGAGTTTAGTCCAGGAGGAAAAGAAGGCAAAGGGTGGAGGAAAGAGACATAATACCAAGCCTTGAGGATATTCTTGGCCCTGCCTCCAAAAAAAGATGTAAACTCTTATGACCCCTATGCCCTTACATGTCTTTTCTGCATAAAGGCTTCCTTACCTAATCTGAGGTAAATTGAGGTAAAAAGAGAGAATGTAAAATGGAATAAATAATTATAAGTGAATTGGGCTTTTTAGGATTAATGGATTAATAATATTCTTGTTTAATCATCTAATTGTAACTTTCACTATAGGTGGGAAACCATTTACAGGGACAGAGCTTATCTCCCACCTGTGGCTAATCAGCTGGCAGAAACTCAAGTATCACCCCCCCAGGTGAAATCTGGGTAGGGATAGAGCTTTAAAGAGGGACTTTACACTGTGCATCTATGGGGAGGGAATGACTGTCATCTCCTCATTTCTGTTTATGGCATGTGTTATATCTGATTTGCATGCATTGTTCCATTTCTGTGTAAATGTAAGGTGATGAGAAGGTGGACCTAGAAATTCTGAATTGTTGGGGTCCACATAAAACAACATTTAAGGACACAGTCAGGAGCTCCCTGCATGTTAAACTGGGAATCCTGGGAACTGTAATTATTAATGTGCTACTAGTCATAAATAAATATTAAATAGTCATAAAAGCAATCCTGATGTTAGCCCCTGATGTTTTTGTTATTATCCCTCAAAGGAGCTATTAAGTATTACAGGTCTTCTGGCTGAGCAGGGAAGAAATGTCTTATTCTAAAGTTGAAGAGATGGCTTTAAGGAAGATGAAGCAGCTCAGAAAGCAGAGCAGTAGTGTAATTGTGATGGACCCAGAGCTGCAGCCAAAGCCACCTGGACAGTTTATCATGTAGGCAGATGCTGAGGCTAGAGACTGATTTTTAGGTCTTGATATCTGCCTACTGAGCCCACTACTCTAGGAGAAATACACACACAGTAAATGCCTTTGTGAATCTGCAGTATCAAGTCCCAGGCAGTGCACTAATGCAGTTTGTAATACTTGCATTTTCTGTTGTTTTCAGTTATCTTTTACATGTGACACATTCCAAGTTGTATCTTTTTTCAGCTTTCTGAATGTAGTTTCTTTTTAAGAACCATTGCTTATGAAAATGGCACCTGCTCTAAACTCTACCTGCTGCTTGTAGTGCCAAAGCATTTCCAGTTTTCCTGTCCCACCAACTCTCCAAATGTGTGTAGAAGGATTTCTGTTTGCTTGTCTCTGATCCACCCATGAGTCATTCCCAGTAGTTTATTGCCCTATAAACTAATGAGAGACAGTGGTCTGTAGTGGAACCTCATTTGGGCCTGGAGGCTACAGGGACCTGTCACATAACTGTAGCAGTAAGTAAGATTAAAAACCAGGTGGCTTACCATCATAGCATGTTGAAGGCAAAGGTGGGCCAAGAATATTCTACATGACTGTTTCCACTGTAGGAGTAACAGGGAGGGAAGGCTCTCTTTTAAAGTTAATTTTCTGCACCTGGGGAAATGAGTAGCTCTGTGTTCCACTGCACAGATGGTAACATAAAAGGTATCAAATAGAAAAAAGGAGGTGGCAATTACTGTAAAAATCTTTCCTTACATGCAATATATGCATCTTTCCCCTCTGCCACATTAATCAATCTATGGAAGTTGGATGAGAATATGTGTGTACACTTCAGGAGAGAGTTTTTCCCTCTTGTGAATGATGTACTTCAGTAATAAGTTAGTTGTGGGTCCCTCTTGCTTATGAAGGAGAGAATGGCAGAGTCCAGTAAGATTAGTGGATTTAGTCCCATGAACTTTAATGAGATTTGGTCAATCTCAATAACATGCTGCATTGTAACTATCAAGTAAAAGCCAGAATCTGATAACAGCTTCAGAGTACAGTTGCAGGCCGGCTTTTAACACTCTTCTCTAGTTACATTAAGTATATAGTTACCCTAAGCAGAGTAACTTATTATTCCATCTTGTTGAATGTGTTTATTTATGAGTACAGAAAGAGAGATGTCTTGGCACCTGTCATTGTTACAGCCAGAGGGGGAGAATTATTTTGCATTGACTGATGCTGGCAGAAGTTCCTGTTCAGATTTTCAGTTGGTCTCTATGGGCAGCTCTCTCCATTGGATGTTATGTATTTATGGTGCCCATCTGTGCTCTCGTTTAAAAACAAATCACTTTCTAATAATTTATTAGTACTTTTGTACTCTGTTCTGTATTAGAACTTTTATTTATAGATTTTGTGATACATTCCAAAGACTCAAGAAGTCCATCAGAAAGAACTCATTTGATTCTCCAGTGCAGAATATACTGTAAAACCTGCTGCTTTCATTTACATCATCTGAGTTGTAATCTGAGCTTGACCTCAAATTGGCCTTGTTGCTAGATAGGTGAAAAGGATTTTTGTTTAAAATACAATTATTTTTAATTTATTAAGTGTCTAAATTTAAGTTAAAAGTAGACCTATTGCCATTCTAGTATTGCTATTTGTAAATATTAAGTAATAGCTCGAGAGCATACGAACTTTATGTGGTGCAAGCAAATCGGACCCAGCGGCAGCTCTTATAGACACAGAAACTAGATTAAACTCTGGATTTTCACTCACATAAATTGGTTACAATCAGCTGCTAAGCAAAGAGTTTATACTTCAGGGATAACATTTTCCCTTCTTTCTCCTGCCAATGCATCCGTGTGAGCTGTTGAGTGTTTTTAGTATTTTAACTCTTTGTCACTGAATAGGACAGAGGAAGATAACTTGACTATCTTCTTTTACTTATTCCACAAGTTCTCTTGAAAGTGAAGAAGAAAGCAGCAAATTTTAGCAAAACTAAACCTCTAGAGAGTAAATTTCAGAATGCCTGTTTACATTTTTTTTCTGGCACATGTTTATGGTGCAGCACTTTGTTCAACCCTTCTGACTCAGAAGCGGGAGTGGGCCCAAGAGTCTTCTAACTTGGAAAATTCAAGTCTCTGGATGTTTTATAAAGAGCCAGATTACAACAATCTGAGTGTTTTCCACAACTAAATCAGCTCTGGCAATAGTGTTCTTGCAGTGTCCAGACAAGATTTCAGAGGGGTTGTGGGAGACATCTTAAATCTTTCTGCATTCTGGTGGCGAAGAGAATGAGAAGATGAGGTCTCACTGTGAGCGTTTGTTCACAAAGTGAAACCAAAAATGATTTCAACCACTTTGTGTGAGAGGCAAGAGTGGAAATAGAGAAGAAAGCTTACCCCAAAGCCACATGGTGTGACCACGTTTCCACTTCAAGGAGCAGGCTTTAGTAGCTAGCGTGTGAGTGTTTGTGGTAGGGACAAGATTGCACAGAGCTGCTGCTCTGGCTCCTACTCACTTTTCCAGCACAGCAATAGAACAAGAGTCTGAGAGGGAGCAGAGGAAAGGCCTCTGCTTTTCCTGTGATATATGAGGACAATTCCTCCCCCTGTGCAGGCAGGGTGGTGGGAAGAAGTCAAGGATAAGGGCAGAGGCCATTCACTGATGTTCCTGGCTGCATTTAGGGATGTGCAAGCTGGTGGATACATTTCCTGAACAACTCCTTCCACAATTTGAGTGCTCTGACTATGAACTCTAGCATCTAGTCTTTTTTTTTTCCTTTTTTTTTTTTTTCTCAAGTGGAGCAAGAAAGAAAAAAAAAGTTCTTTCCTCCCAAAGGAAAGTACTGAGTCATGTCCAGTACATTTATCCTTTTCACTCCCATCTGGTCTTGAAGAATTTCCAATCTCCAGCAGCTGCTTCCCACTGTGGCAGCAGTACATTGCTATAGGTGTGTTGCTGCATCCCAACAAACACCTAAAGAAAGGAGCAGTAGTAGGTTCAGCCTTTACTTCCTCCTGCTTTAAACTGGACCTTTACTCTATTGAAACCCATGTCCACCTTTATAAAAATGACTGAAATATATAATGGGCTTTCTGCCTTACTTCTGTTGCCTGCTTTGTTCTTGGTAATGGTTATGTCTTCCTTTTCCAAAGAGTTGACTGTTTGTGAATATGCAGTGCCCAAGAGTTTTGGCAGAGTAAAGTCAGGCTGGCTGGTTTTGCTGTTTATTGTTTTATACCATAGATCTTATTGTCTATGTGCTCTGCATTTTCATGAAGGAAAAAACATTTGTGCAACATCTGCTTTTAAAAAAGGAAAATATGACAAAGAATCCAGATTTCACCCAAGATGATTTCACCCATTAAATTATGGTTGCATTAAATTCTCATGCCAGTTCTTTTCCATTGGGAATTTTACCTATGAGGTAGTGGACCAAATGCATTTTAAAATTTAAATTTAGAGGTCACAAGACCTATCCTATTCATCATTTCAAGCAGTAGAAAAATCAAGCAGACTATGTATTTAGAAAAGAAAAAAGAGGATCCTGGAATGCAATCCTTAATGCCAAGTACACTTTGTAAAGAGTATCATGGAAAAACAGCATTTAAAAATGGAAAGGTCAGAACCTTGACCTGGTTGACTTCCACAAATGGTAAAATATGCTTATTGTGAAAGAAGAGTATGTGCTATGGAGGTATGGGACATGAAAGTGAGAATTAAAAGCATGAAGACAATTAATCTTGCCTTTAGTAACATCTATAAGTACAGTGAAAAATGTGCAGGTGGAGCACTTACTAGAAGTTTCAAGCTGCTCTGAATATTCCTAAATTAAGACTGTGATCACAATTATCTTAAGCTTCTGCTATTTTATATTTAAATATTCTGCCAATTTTTTAAACTAAAGAGGTGGTTCTAATGATGCACACTTGTCAAGTGCTACATGGAACAGAGAATTTCTACTTTAAAAAGGAAAAGGCTGCTTGAGCTGTAGTTTAATTTGTGTGATTATGTGCACTTTCACCGATGCAAAATATGACAGAGATCTGTTTTTTGTGACAATGGACCTCCGTCTATTTACAAGAGATTTGGTGTCAAAATTAAATCGTGCATGACATTGCATCCATCATACCAAATGGAGCCTCCCAGCAATGTATGTTTAATGTAATTGATAATGGAGTCATATTTTGAAATTGAGAACATATCAATCATCTAGTGATTAAGATTAACTTGAAGTTGATTTGACATGATTTTCCTTTCAGCTTCCATGTTAGAATTTTATGAGAATTTCCAAAATGAGCCTGATGACTTGACATAGAAGGGATGTGAAGAATGAGTCTTAGAAGGGTTGCAGTGCTCAGTGCTGCCATGCTTGAGAATTCATAACAGCTTTGGAGAGAGCAAGGTTTAAACACCAAACTTGTTATTTTCTGCACACTTAAGAAAAGCACTCTGTATTTAACGATGTCTGTAGTCCTGTGAGTGCCTGAGCACTTACAGGATGAGTGTCTCATGAATCACTGAGTAATGCTTCTGTTCCATAAAGGTGCTTAAATCCACGTGTGGATCTTCTCCTAAGAGGCTAATACAGCTGTCACAAATTCAAGGGTTTGCATTAGCACAGCTGAAGTGAAAAGAACTTTTTTTTGTATGTTCCAGCTAGGTAGTTATAATGCTGGTCTGAATGCAGTGTTTGAATGCTGTATAAACAGCATTGCTCTTGCACTTTTACCCTAGTAAAGGAGGAAGTATACTGTTTATTGGGAGAATGATTAATGTGAATTATACAGCTGACCAGAAAATGGAATACAATATTTAGATGGAAATTTTTTGTGAAACTCCAGCTCTGAATGAGACTATTCTTACAAATATTTACATATAGACACAAATAGCCTTGTTACTCATTTGGACCTTGTGAACTAAACATTTGAACCCCTTTATACTACACCCATGGTGAGGATATAGTTTTTCCCATCCTCTGGAGAAAAGTCAGATAGAGAAGATAAATCCTGCAGAATAGGAATCAACACAAGTGTCCAGATTATTGCCTTAATCATTAGGTAGTGCCCTCTCAGGTTTAAAACCATGCCACATAAAAACTGGCAGTAAATTTTATGCCTATTCATAATGCAAAGACACATTTACCCTAAGGAAACTGGTTTGGATGAATAAATGCTTCTTGTAGTATTAAATTTAAGGGTGTTGGGATGGGAGAGGAGCTTATCTCTAGAGTTCAAAGCATGAATGAATTCAGATCCACAAGACATACTGGATTTTCTGGCTGCTTATGTGATTGCATGCCCAGGTCAGAGATAACATTAAATATGTATATATCTTTGTTTTTATTTAAATTGTGTACTTGGGTACTTTTGAGGTGTTTAAATATGGAGGGTTTTTTTAACCCTGCAGTGTTCTATTCTTCTTAATTTCTTGCATTTGACTCTCTGGAAGGACTAGCATTCTGCTCTGGCATTGTAATGAAACATGAGGCCAGACTTGATATTCTGTAATTAAGGAAAGACATTCTGACCTCGCTGAACATGTAAAATAATGACACAGCCTGTCTTCTACAAGCAGTGCATTTTCAGTAAGAAGAATTTATAAAAAGGATAAGGGCACTGTTTGCCCAGTGTTTTTTATTTACCTTAACTACTAACTTGATCCTGATCCATTAAAGGCATACATGTGTTAATTGATTAATAAAAACAGTTCCACTGTGATCTGTCAGTTGTAACTCCTCAGTGATGAGCCTACATCCTAACAAATCTAGCAGAAAACATTACATTTATGTGCATTCACAGAGTAGGTCTTAGCATGAAGCTTGAAATATTTAAAGCCACCCGGTGACCCTCTTACTTGCTTTGCTAAAATAGCCCTACTGATGCCAATGATGGTTCTACTCAGGCAGCTACACCAACCAGGTGCCTTAGAGAAAGGGTAAATGAAGAGCTGGAGACTCACTTCTCTTAATATCCTTTATGCTATAAGCCTGTTTTTACAGAGTGTAACCTTTGCAGCAGAGTGGGTTATATATGTAGATATTAAAGGCATGTGCAAGAGTATTACTTTTGCAGTTTTTAATTTGAGCGTTGAAGGAGGCGTTTTGTGTTTGCAGGTTTTCATTTCCTTCTCTTGCTATCTCGTGTTATGACACATTAAACTCCCAACAGATCTATCACCTTGAATTTGTTGAGTTCACCTACTGTGAGATGAAGCAATGCAAATGCAGTGCAGGTATCAGCTGTGGAGGGAGTAAGCTCTCCTCAGTGCTGTGCCTGGGCAGGCTGAGCTGTGTTCCAGAGCAGCCACAGTCATCCTGGGAAGGGCAGTGCCTGTGAGCAGGTTGGATGTCATGTTCTGCAGGTGGCAGAGCTGTTAAAGATTGTGCAATGCTGTCATTTGTAACAAATCAGATGCAGTGGCAATTACCTGGGAAGTGAATAGTGAAGACTAAAAAGTTTCTAAGTTACTGGACCAATGTAAAAAGCACTTGCATTTAGAATCATGTTCAAGGAGTTAACCTTCTTGTGCTATGAGTAGTGGTGGGGATTCCCAAATTCCATGCAGCAAACATCTGCATCAGCATTTAGTGACAACTTAAAACTGTACTAGAAGCTAAGGAAGGTCTTATGGACAGGAAGACTCTTTACATTGCACGCAGTAAAAAGTTCAAAGCCCATGAGAAAATGAAGCTACATTGTACAGTATGTTTGGGGATTTTGGCAGCTCAGATGATAAAAACCCACAGCAGTTAGTTTCACTTTGCAGTTAGTGTGTGCTGATAACAAGACAGAAATGCATTTGTGGTTGGGGCAGAAGAAGCACGGGTAGGGGAAGGTGTTATCTCAATATAAAAAAAGTTTGTCTTGAATGTTTGCTTGCACTAGCTTAATGGTATAAGAAATGCCTTTTTCACTAATCAAATTAATGACAATTTCAGGGACAAAGAAAACTTAAGTAAAATGTTTAAATGCAGACACTCCTGAGTGACCTGTTGGCATGAACTAGAATCCCCAGATAACAAAGCTGGATGTCTGTGTTAGAAAAATAATGCATATTGGGTAAGTTGTGCCAATACAGATATATAAAATGACAGATTTTTGTGATATTCTTCAAAAGGCAGCTCTGGAAATGTTAGATTACCAAACATGCTAAAGAAGCAAACCTAAACAGAGTGTCACTATCTTTTGTTTTGCTGTAAGCCTGGGCAAAATGGTCACTGGGGGAAAGGGAGTCAATTCTTTGATGCATTTGTGAGAAAGTGGAGCTTTTGTCTACCCAAGCTCACACACAGTTGTGAAGGAAAATAGTTTTCATGGTTTTGCTAAACAGACAAGACTCATGTGGCCTTGCTATTTAATGCAACTGCAAATTGAAGCAGTTTGCTTCTGATCACCAGTGGTATTGAAACAAAATTATTCCAAACG
Organism: Haemorhous mexicanus; assembly: GCF_027477595.1. Classification (NCBI taxonomy): domain Eukaryota; kingdom Metazoa; phylum Chordata; class Aves; order Passeriformes; family Fringillidae; genus Haemorhous; species Haemorhous mexicanus. The sequence goes on along the minus strand of NC_082350.1, from coordinate 10,196,487 downwards.
TTCTTGAAATTTGAAAAAGAATTGTTCCAGATCCAAAGCCACCTTTGAGTGTGAAACCCAGTCCAAACAGTTACTGCCAACCGTTTTATGTTGTGCTGAAATTGCTCTCCATCAGTGATGCTATATCATCCACTTCTCAGGGGCAGCCTTTAGTAGTTGTAGGAATAGGCTTCAAACTCATGTTTTAGGAATGATTTGTTTCTGTAAATAAAAATCTCTAGTCCTAGATCAATTGGATATCCAAAGTTACCCTGCTGTTGCTGCTATTTTACTAATGCTAAATACATGTTTATAAAGGTGACAACTTTTTAAAGATGGAGAATTAACAGTTTATAGAATATACACCTTTTTAGAAGAACCACACTATGGGGTACCCAAAATCAAATTGATAGCCTCTTATGGAGTGCAGTGGCCTTGTGTAACAACTGACTGAAATCTGAAAACCAAAGAACTTCTGAAATACAGAAGAACTGTGAAACACACCCAGAGATACTCTTGCATAAGAGATTTTGGTTAACAGCCACATGCATACAAAATCCTGGCCACTTGTGCTTTGCACTGTTTGTGACAATTTGAGAGGCTCAGATTGTCTTTGACAGAGGTCCTTTCCTAGACTATCCCTGAATTTTTACTTAGGAGGATGATAATAAAAAATGTGTTCTATTTAATCCTACTGTCTTTTTTTGCTCATTATTTGAGTATTTGTGAATATTTCTTGCTTCCCTGCTGGTTTGAAAATGTTTGTGTTGTAGAAACAGCTGGCTCTTTTACTTCTTGATGTCTACTAATAGACTTCAGCAGCCAAATGCTCACTGACAAGTATCTGCATATTCACTCAACCCCAGCTTGCTCATGTGCAGTTGTGAAGGGAGAAGTATTGTGGAGCACAGGCCTGACCACAGAGCTGACCACATCTGAGCAGGTGCAACAGCACTGTGCCCAAAGACAGGGATGGCTGGACATTTCTGGTTTGCTTTATGGTGATGATTTTCTTAAAACCATTTTTCAGAATGTACATGCACATACTAAATGGAAGAAACCACTATTTTCTTTGTTCTTTCTCACATATGCAATGTGTGTTTTCTTTGCTCTCTAATAAATTGCAGTCAAATTTATCCTAAATTACATTGTCGGGTTGAGGCCGAATGCTTCCCTCATCTCTGAGGCTACTTATTCTTCTATTTTGTTTCTTTACAATATCAGACTGCATTCCTAAAATGAGCTTTATATGGATTGTTTGCAAAATGAATGGAGTCTCCTTTTTCGTCTCACAGTCAATTTTTTTCAAGAAATCTTTTCCAATCCAGTAGTATTTTCTTATTGAGCTTTAGCTTCAAACAAGTGTCATCTACAAGGTATTACAATGTGGCACCTGTTGCCTGGTAGAAATGGCTAGACTAGAGTACTTAATTGTTTTAAGCCAGTTCTGGAGCACACTTCAGATAATTCACTTTTAGGGAAACATTTTCTTTGCAGAGCAATACTTAAACTCTGTTATCATTGCTGCCTTTGGTATCTGCAGTAAGCTTGGAGGAGAGAAATGGGAGCCACAAGGAGGCTGCAGCGAATTTGTACCACACTGCAACCTGCCGTGTCTTACAGACAACTACCTCAAAAGACACAGTGCTTCTCAGCAAGGATGTAATCCAGGAGTTCTTGCAACACTTAATTCCCTAATACAAAGTCTAACTAAATGTTAACTGACTCTGTTGTGTTTTGTGTTTAACACCTTTGCAGCTTCAGCTGTTGGACTCACACGTGTACAGCAGTGTTGCCCTTCAGGGATTGCACCTGAAGCTCCTTGGGTTTTCTTTCAATCTTTTCTTACAGGGATTGCCATGCACTCAGGTGTGCTGTCTTTCATAGTTACCTCCTTTCCCATCCCTACAAGTTTAACTGGAGAAAGAAAACTCTGCATTACAGAGGAGAATGTAAGTATTACTGTGCAAAGAAATTAAGATACAGCGCTCACAGCAATCCTTTATTCTCTACATTGCAGCTTTAGTGTTAAGGCATAAAGCTGTGTTCCTAACAGAAGGTATGAGCGCTGTGCTGGGGGCTGGGAGAGCAGTGACAATTGTGCAACTTCTGTGGGCTTAAATGGCTAAACTTAATTGTGAATCGGCTGAGTTTTCCATGGTGAAGAGAGAGGGATGCCATTCCAGCTGGCAGAAGGACTGGGAGACATCCAGCCTTGATCAGTGCAGGGTCTCCGTGCTGCTTGGAGGATGCTTTCTAAGAGCACAGTGGATGGTGGTGATGACCAGAGAGCAGATTTCTCATGAAACCTGGACACCACTTCAGTTTCATCACCTGAACCGCGGTTCCCACCTTAGCAAGCGGTTAACACCAAGAGTAGCTCTTCCTGGGCCGAGCCCACGCGCAGCCTTGCCGGGAGAGCATCCTTTGGCGGCCACACGCACGGAAAGCGGTGTGGCTGCGCCGGCCCGGCCCGGGCTCCCTCCCGGAGCTCCGGTCCCCCCTCGGTGCGCAGCCGTCTCGGGCAGCCGGGGCCGTGCCCGCGGCGCCTCTGGGGCCGGCGCTGCCCCGGCGCGCACATGGCCAACGCTGGCGGCGGGGGCGCGACGCTGCCCCGGGGAGGGTCGGCGGGCGGCCCCCGCCCCGCACACCTCCCCCGCGCGGGGGGAGCGGGAGGGAAACCCCCAGTTCCGCTTCCTGACGGCGCCGCGGCTCGGGCGGGGAGCGGCGGCCGGAGCGCGGGGCTGCCGGCGCCCATGGCCGGCGAGCGGACGCGGCGCTTCACGCGGAGCCTGCTGCGGCCGGGGCAGGCGGCGGAGCTGCGGCACAGCGCGGCCGCCGCGGCCGCCAGCGGGCGGCTGCAGCTGCGGGTGAGTGCGGCGGGGCAGCGCCCGGCGGGGCTCCGGGCACCGGCCCAGGTGCGAGGCGCGCTCGGGTCCCGGGGAGGGCGCGGCGGCGGCGCCGGGAGCCCCGGCCAGTTCGGCCCCGAGCGGAGCAGCCCGGGGGCAGCGCTGGCCCGCCCGAGCCGCTCCGCTCCGCGCCTCCCCGCGCTGCGGCCGACGGCTGACAGCTCTCGCTGACAGCCCCTGCCGGCGGCCCGGCATCCTCCCTTCGCCTTGGCCGGTTTTCTGTCCCTCCGGCTGCGCTTCGCGGTGGCGGGTGCAGGGAGAGCCGGGAGCGCCCGGCCGGAGCGGGACAGGCGCGGGTCCCGGTGTGTGACAGTCACGTGAGTGTCGGTCCGCGCAGCCGGGTGGCACCGCCACTGCCGAGGAGCCTGTGCGCTCCCGGTGATTTCCACTGGAAAGCCCGCCCGAGAAGCCTCGAATGCCACGGGAGCGCAGACCCCGTTCTTCTTGCGTTCGCTTTTAAAATGCACCGCATGAGGCTTCGGGCCCCGTGTCTCTCCATCAGTGGAGTGTTCTCCTCCGTTACATAGTTGTACCTAAGTCCTTAGCTGGTAGGCATAGATGGCAAATTGCTATAGGGTTCACGAGCTTTTTCAAATCTCTAGGTATTTATGAGTCATTTATTAGCCATTTCGATATTAAAGTTGCTTTGGACTTAAAGCTATGAGTTATGAGATTTACATGACTCTTTAGATGATTAAGCATATCATTTCTGTGAATCATTTAATTCAGATAAATATTTTCCTTTTCTAGTTTTTCAGGCAAGACAGCTCAGGAAGTAGAGGGAAAGTTTTAAGTGAAAGGTCATCAGTCATCAGTTTACCCTACAGCAGTGCCTAGCTGTAATACATCCTCTGCATAAAACAGAAAGCAATTCTGCAGGTGTGTTCCCATAAAGTTCATGGGCATTTTCTGTCATCTGAGGGGTCTTGCCCAGTACAAATGGACAGCTGTGCTAAAGTAACTGCTGGGCTTAGAGACAGCAGCCAGTTCACAGTTCCTAGTTACCTCTACATCAAATGTGAGTTGTTTTCTTTACATCACGAGATCTGAAGTGCTTTTACAGTCAGCTTTGAATGTGTTCATAAAGTATTCCAAAACTCCTGCTTTTTGAAAACTTAGAAGAAGTTACACATCTCTCCTGACTTTCCACAGATGTTGTGCATGCTATCAGCCTTTGTCAATTCCAAAGCATCCCTACAACTGCACCACCAACAGATTTACATGGTTCCACCTGCTGGGCACAGAGATCAGAATTTGGCTCATTATCAAACAGGATGTACTGCATAGATGGAGTTTTGGTGGAAATCCTCAAGGAACCAACATTATTGGTTTGAGTTCTGACCAGACACTGTGCTGAGTCCCCTAAGAGGCTATGTATCAGTTCAGGCACCAGCTAAACTATTGGATTGTCTCATTGCATCTTGGAGTATTATAAATGACCTTTTGTTAGCAATGTATTTTACTCTGCTGTGCCTTTGCTGCAAGAATGCAGAAACAAAACAGAATGAAGCTGATGAAGCAAATCTGAAATTGATGGTCTGTTTCCTTAGACTACAGTGGTGTTTTTAATGTGTTGCTAACAAATGTTATACTGTTATCTCAATATAGCATTTAATTACTCCTCATGTATTCACATTATATTTTATTCAATCTGTCTTTAAAACATTGAGACTTCACTTCTAGGGTGACAAAAATCATCTGCCACTTCTGTGAGTCTTCTGTGAGACTTCCTGTTGACTGATGAAATACACTGGTGCTGGATTTCATCAGGGCTTTTGATGCAATATGTGAAGCAAATACAGTCAGATCTGAAAAGATGGTCTTTGAAAGATACTGAAGTTAAGATCTGAAGATGCCAGACCAAATTCTGGTTTCAGTTATACCACTCAGTGGGATCACTTAGGGACTTCCAGATGTGTTTTATTCACCAGCAGGCACAATGATTCTGAAGTCTGAGTTGTTTGCTGTGTTGAATATATACAGCTCTGGGGAATTTAATGGAGTTACCATCTTTTTACCATACTTTTTTGGGCTGCCACTAAAGTTACCTCTGAAAGGCAAAGTTTTATAAAATGCCTCATGCCTGAGGTGTCATGACAGAGTACAAAGCTGTTCCCTTTAGGGTTAAATCTTCTTTACCTACATCAGCTAGATTGAGCAGAATCAACCATTGTATCTTGGCTAGCAGGTAGATCTCTTGGCAGATGTGCCAGGTTGCAATTTTGGGGCTGCCAGGTAGAGCTCTGATGTTTTGTCCTGGGCAGTGATTGCTGCCTCTGGATCTGTAAAACAGAATGCCAGGGTGGCAGGTCTGCTGAGGTGTGCTAGTTCCCTCTAGCCTCTGTGCCTTGCACTCAGGGATGCTGGGATGGCACAGCCATTGCAGTAGAGCTGTGTTGCTTTTGTAAAAAAGTTCCACAGAAGCTGAAATTTCTGGCTGAATTTCAACTGACATTTTGTAACAGAAGTGAAAATTCCCACTGAAAAGAAAAATTGGGTGTATTCAGTGAGGTCTGTTGGTTCTCAGCACGTCTTACTCTGGATGTATCAGCACCATATATTCCAGTTACACTAAATCTGGCTTGTATTGGAGTGTCCTGGAAGTTGGCTCAGCTGCTGTCAAGACTCTGTAAATAACTGGCAGCTACAAAGGAGGGAAAGCATAAACGTGTAATGTGTAAAGAATTATGTGTAAAGAGCAAGGAACTAAGCCTTCTGGTACTGCTTTTGTCTATGTCCTGTAGTGAGTTGCTGCTGGACTTCTGCTGGTAATGTTTGGACAGCACCTGCTCTTGGTGCAACCCTTCAGTTCAGTAGGAGCATAGGGATCAAATGTCTAAACTGTCTTAGAAAAAAGTAAAGTGTTGTGTCTTACAGCTCTTTACTGTTTTTATATAGATTGCATCTTCTTTTGTGTCATTTACTCATTTTGCTGATTTATTCATTTAATAGTTGCTTGTGTTCAGCACACAAATTTGTTTGTAAAAAAAGAAGGTGCCATTATACTCAGGAAAAATGAGCTGGCAGAAGTAAGGACGTTTGTCATTTGGTGTTGTATAAGAGAGGAACTTCTGCAGTGCCCTGAAAGATAAAAAGTGGAAACAGAGATTGAAGGTGGAATATATGTGTGTATCTCACTGGTAGGGAGTAGCAACTGCAGTGTTTTGGCAGAAGTAACACATTCTACATTAATTACCCAACTCTTCAGCAATGGGAGGAGTGGTGCTATCAGGTGATAATGGTGTATGTCTGTACTTCAGGTTGTTTCCATTGCCTCCTTAAGCTTTCAAGTAGTAATGGCAATTCACCAAACTAGCTGGTGAAATAGATCAGCATCCTCTAGAAGGTAAATAATTTATTGTATTTCGAAACTTTGATGTGAAATTCTTTGTCTCTTCTAATAGGAAACACTTGTTTGAAAGTTGCTTTATGAACACTTGCTGTCACTGGCCAGGAGAGCTGAATAGCCGTGCACAAGAAAGGGAAATTAATGTGTCTGCTGTTTCACTTGTGTCTGTCACTGCAGCAGTATTCTACTGGAGGTTTTTAAAATGGGAATGGGCCAGTCAGTTCTCCTAGAAATCAGCTTGCTAAGTGCTCAGCTAGTACTGAACTTTATGTTATTCTATGATTTCCAGATCTCAATTAATTTGGCTAAGTACTGCTGGCTGCAGTCCTCATCCTTTACATAAAGTGTTGTGACATTGCTTTTATAAAAGAGCTGTGGCAGGTCTTGCTCCTCATCTCTGCCATCGTTAAACAAGTTAATAGCAGTCTGGAATTGGGCTGTTGCTCCACGTGTCTTTTTTTTGGCACAGGTTTTTTTCCATCCCACTGCAGCCAAGCACAGAGTTGTGGTGTCCAATCCCTCAGTACTGGCTCTCTCTCACATGGAAGTCTGGATTTCATGGCTCTCTCTTCTGCACAGTATGGGTTCCTCTCCTTTTTACCTTACCTGGAACCACCATAATTCCTCCCTGAAAGAACAGATCCCCTTAGTTTCCCATGTGTATTTCATGTGCTTTACAAATAATAAATGACATCTCTGTTTATGTTGTGGTTGTATATTTCTAGTTTTGAGGGGGTAATGAACTGCTTTGTGACTCTGGTGGTGTGCTTTAGTCTCTCAAGAAGAGTGGTGTGTGTGGTTTCCAGCCTCACAGGGAGCACCCACTGCCTTGGTAGCTGGATAATGATACCAGAGCTTGGACTGTGCCTACTCTGTATGGCCTTTTGTCATTATGTGATTGGGCTTGCATGTTGTGAATGAAATAGCACTGAAAACTCCATCTGTGCAGAAGGTACAGTGCTACCTGAGCTGCTCCAAAGACAGAAACTGCACTGTGAAGAAAGACTCCTTTCTCCTGAGGATGTTCTGATGTCTTCTGTTAGCCCAGGGTGAGCCCAAGTAATGCATTTATAAAGGCAGTGAGTCTGTTGTGGTGTTTTACCCAAAACAGACTCTGTGTGCTTGTATGTAGGTGCACAGGCACTGTCTTCACACACCTGCCACTAGATCTTTTGTCTATTTCCCTGAGAAAAAAACCCAAAGTGGTGCAGTAATCTTAAGGGCATGTGCATACAGAGAAAGCCTCATCCTGGTCTAGTGGTTGGGAGAGTTTGTTGGTGGCAGCAGTGTAAGGGAGTCTCACCTGCAGGTCTGGAGCTGGAGTTCTGTTATGGCAGGCCTTGGCATTTGAGATGTTAGGGTTTGCTCAGGGCAGACAACTTGACAGGCATGTTTAGAATGTTAACAACCTTCTGCAATGTTGAAATATTAAATAGCTTGTTTATATTTGTAATTTACCTGTGAACCTTGTTCACGAATCTACACTAAAAAACTTACTTTTAATTTATAGCCTGTGTGACATCCCTTACTTGCTCAAGCACAAGACCCACATTATTTACAAGTAGTCTCCTTTATTAACCATTTTTTGGAGTGTCTGACAAGCAATTCTGTAGATGTTTTTCAGCTGGGGTATCCCAAGAACACTTGGTCTGGCTCAGGCAAGGCTCTGATTGCTTTCAGCTGGCTGCTGGAGCTCAGATGTAAGGGCAAATCAAGCAAAGGGTACAGGCAAGAATGCACTACTTGCACATTCTCCAGCTAGAAGGCTCCCTTCCCTCCTCTGCAGGCAGACAAAAAGGGCAAAGTCTGCTTCTGAGCAGTTCTAGGAACTTCATCTGGCACTGGGGATGAAATTGATGCAGAAATGAGGAAAAGAAGATAAGGGATCAGAGCCTCAGAGAGGGTGGAGACAGAGAAGGGAAGAAAATGGTTTAGAAAGAAGAAAAGCATTGGAGAAAATGGGGGAAAAAAGAAAAGACTTTGTGGGGAAGGAGAGGCTGAAGAAGGCGATAAAACGAAGGAAAGAAACGAAGAGAGCTGCAAGAAAGTTTTGTCAGGTTGGTGAATAACTTGTGCAGATGAGCCATTAATGTGCACCCCTGGGCAGTCATTTAGGAGGTGGGGAGACCCAGGCACTTGGGTTTAATGCAGGGTGTTTACTCTTGTCTTGTGTCTGTCACTTGACCAACACTTTCTTTTAAATTCATGGAAAGTGGACTCATTTGAATTTTGAGTAACTCAGAATGCTTTCAGTTTGTAGAAGTTGCATTAACTTTTTTCCTTTTGCTTTCAAGGTTAAATAAGGGATCTTGAGAGGGAGAGAATGAGCATTAATAGCAAAGAGAAGCTGGAAAATTAAGCCTTGTGTTGGCTTGGAGGAGGATGGATACACAGAGAGATAGTTTAATATTGTTGTGGTTTCTAACAGGCAATTCTGCAGTGCATGTGTCACTGCCAGAAGTCAAAACATGTTTGTAACTTTTCTAGCATGAGGTCAAAGGCCTATGAAGTAGTGACACAGATGTGATCATTGCACAAAGACTTGCTTGTCATGTGTATAATGTTTCCAGTTTAGGATTCCCTGCGTTTCATAGAACTCAGTAATAATTTTCTGAATTATACTCACTGTCTGTTTTATAACAACTGTATATTCTTATTTTAGCAAAAGCCAACTTTATCCCTGTTTTTGCTGATAAGGAAAACAAAACACGAGGAGCTAACTGCCCAAGTTCATGCAATAAATGAATGATTGTCTCCAAGTTTATCCCCCTCACAGGCTGACCTGCCTCACATGGATGAATAATTTGCCTGGCTTCATAGTTCCCCTAATTTCTCACATGGGCAAATTTTTCCCTCTCTTGAAAAATGTAAGAAGACTGAAGGCTGCCTGTCCTTTGCATGCTTGCCTAATGTAAATGACTTCAGCTCACGTTGTCCCTTTCTGGGCAGAGCACAAACAGAGAAGTAGCAGGGAGCTGAGCTGCATTAGTGTTAGATGGTGATGTGTGTCAGTGGAGCCTTCCAGAGCTGGGAAGGCTTTTTTAATTTGGGTCCTCAAGGCAGTATTCTTATTATTTTTTCTCCTTCATATCAGTGATGCATAATCACAACCTAAATTGCATTGCTTAAATGCATTTTTTGTAGATTATTTGTCATTTCTGGTACTAGTTTGTCCTTCATGATACAGACAGGAAGAGGTCAATGTTGCATTTTTTTCTTAAATTTTACACAGGCAGAGAGTTCCCTTGGAGCCCTGGGGGTAGGGGGTGCTGCCCAGCCTCTCCTTCCCAGTGTTACACTGGGAACCAACATCCAGCCTCTGCTTGGGTACTCTAAAGTTACTTTTCAGCTGGAACCCAAATACTGCATGTTTTGGAACACAGTGTAATGTTTTGAGATGACATAATATAGTTGTTCTTTAAGCTTGTATAAAAGTACATCAGATGGGGAAATCTGGATGTTTGTGATGTGTGTGGGTTCACACTGTGCAGACAGCAGTGTGAACTGCAGCTACTGTCACTGGATTCCCAGGAAAATGTGGGAGAAGGGAGATGGTACCTCCCTGCAGGAAGAGTCTTCTGCTGTCTCTGTGAAACAAGGTTTTAGCTGCAGACCAAAATAAAAAAAAAAAAAAAAAGGAAACCTCAAAAGTTGAAAGATACACTGTATTACATTTTAAATTCCTAATGCAGTCATTAATAAATAACAATTAACTTGCTGCTAGACTTTCTTCCCCTTATTGCTGTTGAGCAGTTGTATAATATTCATTGTACAGAAGCCTAGTATGCTGTCAGCATTGCAGTGATTTTTAATTGCAGTGTAGTTTTTCCTTCCTGGAGTGTAATTCTGTCACTGAGTCTGAAAGGGGCTCTTCAGGTGGGAGAATAATGCTGGCTGACTTAAAGCAAACATCATCCTAGGTTACTTTAACATGTTGACCTAAATTAAATGATGTAGATAGAATGCAATTTAATGAATGCAATTGAATTGGATATGATAGAGGGGAAAAAGGTTTCATTTTTTTATGTGTAGCTGTTTGTCACAAGAGTAATGCAGAAATATTCTCTCTGAAAGTGGAGCAACCAGGAATGTTTAGAATAGCAAAAAGAAAATCTGTTATCTTTGTATTTTGGTTTGTAAATTGTCTAAGTGTATTGCTTGCCCATGCTAGATGTACCTGCTTTGGTAACCATGTTAGGCTGATGACTTTCAGGAGTGTACTTCTAATTTATAGGCAGGAATGAAATTCTGGACTCTTAAGTGTCTTTTGGCTCTGCTTTTCTGGGGCTGAATTAAAAGTTCCCCACATGGGGAGCCCAATGGCTCTGCAAACAAGGCCTAGAAGCATCTTTTATCCAAAAGCTGCCTGGAACATTTCAACTAAAGGTTAATGTGTCTATCTTTTGATGCAAATTCCTTAATGATCTTTATTCTGGATTGGATTTTTCTCATGGTTTAGGGGCAGAGGTTGACATGGTTTGAAGAAAATGAATTTTTAAAGTGTGAGAATATTCTCCTGTGATCTCAGTGTTTGCCAGGCTCTGGGACAGAGAAAGTGCATGGCAGAGGGACATGAGGAGAGGGAGGGAGAAGACTGCTGTGGTATCCTCTGGCCACAGTGATGTGTAATAAAGCCTTAAACTACTTGTTCTGCCTCTTTCTTCTGCTGTGAGGTGCTTGTTGCAGCTTCCTCCTTGCCCACTCTCTACTCCCTGCCTTCTTTCCTCTTAATCCTTTGCAAGCCCTGGCAGCCCTGGGGGGAGTCTGAGCCAAAAAGTCAACAGAATGGAGGAAGGAAAGGCTGCCTGTACCCAGACACTGTGCAAAGTGTATGTTCAGTTTGAGGGAGGGCGGGATGCCAGTCCTCCACATCCCCCTTCTCTCCCCTTTGGAAGCAAACACAGCACTCCTTTCCATGCTAGGAGTAGGTGCAGGAGAAAGGATTCAGAGCTTGTTGAGTCTTTGAGTGAAAGTGGTGGGCTGAAGTCAGCCTGGGGGCTATTGATTGGGCTGTGCTTGTTTAGATAATGTCATCTTTGGAGCCTGTCCTGTGAAAGAGCTTTCTCCATTGCTGTGCAAGTACCATGGCACAGGCCAGGCTTGATGTCTTTTGTTAGGAATGCCTCTGTTGCATTTCACAGGCCATAAATAACTTGTGGTATTTGTAGCAATCTCAGTCTCTCTTTGAAGATACAAGTGCACAGCCTTTTCCCTGGCTTCTCTTTTTTTCTTCTTTTTTTGTTACTTAGCCTCAAGTGGTCTCAAGTCTAAAAAGTGATTCAGGGGCCTAAATTTGGCCATCCTGGGGATAGAACTGTTTTGTGGCTTTGAACTTGAAGCTATATGGAATGAAATACATAAAAGTTTGTTCTAGTGAACAACAGTGCATTGACAGGAAGAGACCTTGGGAAAACAAGTCCTGAGTCATACCTCTGGTTCTGTGTGCAGAGAGAAAGGGAGTGATGAGTCAGTATTAAAGCCAGTAATGATCAGACGTTGATATTCTAGAATATCATGTGGTGTGTGAATACCTTTTGTATTCACATATTTGCAATGCATAGTAAAATATGTGCTGAGCCATCATGTTTCTGTTGTCAGTATGTGGGCACAGGTTTTTCCCTCCAAGTCATGGGTGGCAGGTGGACTTCCAGCAGTGGGTAGAGAGCAATCACAGGAGCTAGGCAGACGGTGAATATCGTGCACAGCTCTCCTCTGAAAGCAAGTTACTGAAAAGCATCTGCCTGTTCCAAAGCTGCATCTCACTTCAGGCAACAGTTGCCTTTTTCATGAGTAACAGTTGTCTTTTTCTTTGAGCTGTGTGATTGCACAGTGCCTCTGTTCTGCTGACACCCTTTCATTAAGCAGCTAAAATCTCAAGCACTGATGGAAATGAAGTTGTACAACATTAAGTAGGGTTGAATTATACTGGTCTCTTTAGTGCTGGATGAATTTATCCTCATTGCTTCCCCTGAATCAATGAAAACTGGTTTGTAGGTTTTGTAAGAGAACCTACAAAACCGAAATCCAGGAGATCCATGAACAGAAATTTGGCTTTTCTGGTCAAATAATAACCTGTGATTTAATAGTAATGTTAGGAAATCCCTAATATAAACAAACAAAAAAAAATTGTAGTCAAGGTAGATGATTACTTTTCTTCAGGTGCCTTTCAGAAGACACCTGCTTCTTTTTATATTTCAAATGCATGCCCAGTTGTTTCCATGTTTCTGTATACTTCTAAAAGAAATGGAGCTCATGTAACACACCAGCTCCAAGTGCTTTAACTCCAATTGGCTTGGAAATGGAAGAAGATGGAATGGTAGTTTTGCTGGGGGGGGGGGAGGAGGGTTTATGTAGCCATGGTAGTTCCAGCTGGCTGGAGATGTTGGCAATGAAATGCTTTTTGCCTTCTAAATGTTCTTTCCTCAGAAAGGGTGAGGAGAACACTGTTTGCAGAGGGGTTTCAGGTCAATGTTACCAGTTACTTGTGTTGCAGTAAGGATGGGCAGTAGTACGGTGGGACACAATGTCTTACATGCCTTAATGTGAAGTTTATCTCCTTTTTTTCCCTAGAATTTTTCTTACAATGAGAACCCTTCAAAACCACTAGCCATGGCCTGTATGTTACAGTTAAATATTATCTTTCTCTCATTTCTCCATTCTCACATCTGCCCACTCCCTGCTTTGCTGCCCTCACCCATTCCAGTCCTGGATCCTTGTTGTGCTTTGTGTCCCACTCCCACTTGTCTCAGAGCCTCTGTTAATGCCTCTCTGTGCAGGGAACAGTGTGTCAGTTGTGTCAGGCACCCTATCTCTGCCTGCCATCCATGCCACGTTAAAACCCACTTCTTCCAGGAATGCTCCTTGCCAGTTCTGTGAGTGGGTAATCTCTGTGCTCCTCCCCTCCTGAGCAGCTGCTCTGCCCAGCCCTGCCTCTCTCCCCAAATGGCAATGGAAAGCCTTTGGCTTTGGGAACAGGCCTCTCCTCTGCCTTTAGTGTGAGCTTTTGTATTGAACACATGGGTTTGTGTTGCTATTTGAATGACTGTTCACCAGATAAAATATAGTTCAAATAATACTGAGGGACTCTTCTTGAAAGAAGAACTTTTCCTGTGTCTGTTTCCTTAAAGGAAGCAGTGTTCCCTGTTCAGTGCAGTGTGAAAGACAAGTCCATGTTGTGATGTGTGAATATATCAATGGATTTATATTTATTTTAAAATTGACTCAGGTAGATAGGGCTAAAATCAGTTTCCTTGGAATAATGTGGCATGCCTGATTTGGGGGGGGGGGGTTTAAAACAAGAACTTTGCATTTAAATTCCATGATGATGGCTACTGAGCTGTGCTAGAATGAGGTATAAGGGCTGCTCTGCTTGGTCTTTGTGCCCCAAGGCTTCTGGGTTTCTGTTTTCTACCACTGCTTCCCAGTGTGTATTTCAGAAGATCCTCATTCCTCATCCTAAACGATGTGTCAGGGATTCAGATAAGAAATTTGAGTTTCTTTATTTTGGGGGAAGATTTGGAGTGATCAAGAATGGGAGTCAGCAAATGACTTGTAATTAGAGCTTGAAAACTGAGGTGTGAAAGCTCAGTGATGCACAATGAAGGGTTGCTGCTCAGTGTGTCTGTCATCATCCCAGCTGCAAGTCCTGAGCCCACCTGGCATAGTTTGCAATGCAGCTGGTTGTTGTTAACAACTATGAGGTACTAAAGATAATGCAAGAGAGTTGTCTGACTTTTTTTGCCAGTGTCAGAGCTCCAGACATGCCCCAGAGCCAGTGTGCCAAACACATCCTGCTAGCATTAGCTAACACGGACAATTTAACAAATACCTTTTTCTGTCAGAAGGGTGCAAAAAGAAATGAAAATTGAGCCATGACTAAGGAATAATACATTCTAGTTGCTATTATCATGGGCTCAGCTTAGCAGATTTTTTTTAGCTTTTTCATGTCTGTCTGTGAGATAACAGGAATAAAAGCCAGCACAGTGCAGTGCTAACGGTATGACTGCTTTTAGACAGTTTGGCAGGAAATGCTGTTTCCTGTTCTTTTGATGTTCTGTTGACTTTCTCATAAATATTAACCCATCTGGGGCTTCAACATTTGTTGTTACGCTGGCATAGACAATGTCAGTGACAGCCAAATTTAAATGTAGTTGTTCCTTTAAGAAGATTGAACAGGTCCTGGTTAAAAAATGCAGAATTATGCTGTAGTTCTTTTGACTGCAGTGTAACATCTTCAGATTTCTGTCTGCATAGTCAAGTTGGAAAGTGGGATTAGATTTGCCTTTAAAATATAGGCTCATACTGGTGTGGCTTGCTCTTCTGGATCAGATCAGAGCTTCCAGAAGTCCTGTGGCACAGGCAGGTGCCAGGTTCTGTAGGCACACAGTTTGTGGTGATTGGCATGGGGCTGGCCCAGCCTCATTCCCAGTGGGCACAGCTGTGAGCAGCAGGTGAGCAGCACTGACAGCAATGAGCCATGGAGTGCCCGGGGCACTGACCAACCACCAAAGGGAGCAGAGGGCACACAGGGGCAGTGCAGCAACAGGAGGGGATAAAAGGCTGGGCTAAAGAACAAGAGGGGCAGAGGCTTGCAGCCTGCTGAAGTGACCTGGTGTTACTCTGTGTGGGCAGATGCCTGAAGCCTTCTGATGAGGTATGGTGTTACTGTGTATGGGTTGAGGCTTTCTGATATTGTGTGGTGACACTCTGTGTATGGTGGCTGTCTCAACTGTGACATGTGCTGTGACAAGGTTCCTCAGCACACCAGGTGATGATTGCAGTGCCATTTGATGTGCTTTGCAGATCACTAGATAAATTTATATTTGTAATAGGCTGATAGATCCATCTTCTCCATTACTTTCTTGAGAGGAATTGTGTCCTTGTCTTTTGAGACCCCAAGCGAGTGCTGTCCACAGGGGTGTCCAGGTCCCTTCCAACCCAAACTCTTGTGTGATAGAGGTGAACCTCTCTTAACCTTTCACCCTGCCTGTTCCTCTTGGCTGGCACAGTCATGTGAGCCCTGGTTCAGCAGGATGGCTTGGTTAGGGCAGTACCTCCTGTCAGGGTGCACCAACCAGTCTTTTGGGGCTGGCTTTTAAACTTGGGGTTTTCTCAAATCAGATGCTGATAGATGAGATTTGAAAGGCAGAGGGTGCTGCTTCCCAGAGAGCTGAGATCTGCAGGCACGTTTGTGCTGGGTGGGGGACATCTCTAGGTGTCTCCCTGGAAATGCAGCAGCTTCCATTGCTGGTGTTTGTGCATGCCAGTGCCACTGTGCCCCAGCAGTCTCCTCAGTAAATTGCCAGCCTGATCTTTTGTGAAGAGCAGTCGTGTTGGATTTACTGTTGCTGCATCATGAGTGAAGCACTGATGCTGAGAGTGAGGAATTGTAACCAGGACTGCCCTTATGCCTGGCAGGGTGTGTTTGGTATTTAGCTGGAACTGTTCCTAATTTGCTCAGCTGATTGACAAAAACATAAATGACATCGAGGTGGGAGTTCTTCTGTTGGCTGCAACTCTGTGTCACCATGAAATAATTGTAACGTTACATAGAAAGTGATAAATGATTGTTAACTTTAATTAGAGCACTAATTATATATTGGAGTGAATTTCAGCAGAAATTGCTATCTCTGCATTTAAATTTCCATCTGAGTTGTAAGAGAAAGTTAAGAATATTTTCCCTTGGTGTGGGAAAGGGGTGTGTTTAAAGGGAAGGTGCATGTGCCATCATATTTTCACTTGGATATCACGTGTTTTAATGAAAGCTTTGGCAGCACAGACAACCAGACTTCCTTAAAAAACAACTATAAACAGTCTTTTGGGTTCAAGTTCCCATGTTTACTCTGTAATATTTAAATAATTTACTTATGCATTTTCACTTGTTCTACTGGAGCTACTTAAGAACAGAGCCCTGTTGAATGCCCAGCTGTCAGCAGAAGAATGAGGGGGTGGCCTAGGGAGTTGGTCATCTGTTTAAAAGTCTAATTGCACGTTGCACACTGGGAACTCCTTGATGCCCTGAAGTAAATCAATAGTTTTGTGAGTGTAAATAGTTGTGATTTCTTGAAAAACCTTATCTGGCTGATCTCTATTTCCTGCTTGTTTGAGAAGTCCTGAAAGACTAAAAAGAGAAGAGGTCAACATTTGGATACCTAAAATTGCTGGGATCCTTTGGAAGTTCATTTGAGATGTATCATAATAATCTAGAAAATGACATTGCTTCTGCTATATACTAGGTAATTTTTTTAAGGAATGTTCAAAAGTGGTTCTGTAAGAACAGGATATTTTCATAAGTACCAGTTAATTTTACAAAAAGTCAATAGCAGAAGCTATTAGGACTTGAATAAGAAAAACAAATTACTTGTAGTCAGACATTTCAGTCAGTGAGAATGAAAGCTCTTTGCACATATGTATATTTAGCTCATAGCTTCTACTCATATTTTAATCTCCCTTGGAGTTCAGTATTAGTCTTTCAAAACACACATGTTACTAATCAAAATATTATTCTTCTAAGGATTTCTTCCTGAAATACCAACCAGAAGACATATGTTTATAGAGACTGTGTTAGAACTTAACAAATACAGGCCAAACAACTTATAATTGGCCTGGTTTTGCTTATTTTGTGTTTTGTTGAATCAACAGCCTGTGGATGTGAATATTAATGGATGCCAGAAATGTAAGGCCCGTTAGTTTTAGATTTTGTATGATTTTATTATCTTCTGGAGGTCAAATAAAAGAAAGGGAGTGAAATCCTGACAAGAGACATGAAATGAAAACCACATGTTGTACAGAAGAGCTGTCCAGGGGACAGTGTCACTCATTAGCTGCTACAATAGCTGTTCCTTGGTTTGATATAGTGAGCACATTGTTGTGCTGTGACAAAAGCCCAGCAATATTATTTCTAAAAGGGGCAGGATGCTTTTTGATTGGTTTGGTGTGTTTTGTTTTGCATTTCGGGATGCTTTTTTTTTTTTTTTTCCCCCATGGTGATCAGGGCAGAGCTGTGGGTTTCAGGCACTTCCTTGGGTGTTGTGTGAGGAGCTGGGATTGAGCTGCTCCTTTCTGAAAGGGTGACAAGGTCCCAGTGAGCAGTGTGGGTCTGAGGGACCCTGTCTCTTTTCCATGCTGTCTTCTGGGTGGTCTCACTGTGCAGCCTGGGCTTCCTGGCTGGTGTAAAGCAGGAGGAATGTGAGCCTCCCTGAGCTTCTAGATGTGCTAAGAAAGGGAAGGGTTTGGGGCTAATCAGCCCCCACACTGCAATCAAGAGGATGACTTCTCTTACAGTATTGGCACTGTGTACACACAGATCCCTTTTCTTGTCTGGTGAGGGCTGATGTTTATGCCAGTAGGATTCTCTGTAGGTGGATTGCTCTGTAGGAATTAGGAATTTGCCCTGTGTGCTTTAGCCCAAGAAGTGTCATGGTTAGGTGATACTTGACATGGTCAAGCAGGGAGAAGGTGCTTGGCTGGCTGCCCCTGGACCTGTCAGATTTGGGCAGGGTTTTTTGAGTAATGTGTAAACAAACAAAAAAATCAAGACAGCTCTGTAATATTTATAGCCTTAAACACTTTCAGAGAGTCCTAACTCTTAGCTTCTTTATTTTGGATTTCTGGCATTGATAATAAAAAAGGAATCTGAAGCCACAATATTATATTGCTAGTAGAAACAATCCATATTCTTCTTGTGGGATCTTTTCTGACAGATACAAGGATACATCTGCAGCTGCTGTATTTGGGGGAGTGGGGTGATGGGACAGCAGCACCTGAGACAACACAGTTTCTGCTGGCCCCATGTGTACAGATTTTACTTTGCATTTCTTTCTTTTACTATGTCCACATTTTGTGCCTAATTTTCCCTTTTGCAGCTGTAGAAGCTTATGCTCGGAAATTGAATGAGATTGTTCCTTTTGGTTCCTTGCTTCTGGCTGAACTCTTTGTATATGCCTCAAAGTGAAATTGCCTTGAAATAATAAGCAGGGATTGTACAGCTGACTTAGAGTTGAAAGAAGCCTGATTGGGAGCCTCTTTTGTTCATTTCTGGGTTAGTTTAGAAACAGAGCCTTGTGTGAAGAGAACTTGTATGGCCTGAATGGCCAGTTCATCTGCTAGCCTTTGGTTTAAGGCTTTGGCTTAGGTGGCTCTTTTGCTTTGGTTGTGTTTGGGGCTGTCCCAAAGAGGGCACAAATTGGGGCTCTGGTTTGTTAGGCTGAATAAGCCCTGTTCTTACACATTTGTGAAATAACAGTTTTGGAAAGAACTTCTGGAGGTTGTCAGGTCCAGCTCCCTTCCACAGAGATAAGGTTGCTCAGGACCCTGTCCACTCTCCAAGGATGCCCTGTTCCTGTGTTCGACCACTCTTTGTGGTTAAAAGTTTATTTTACTGTGTTTCATTGAAATGTCCACTATCACATGTGTTCTGTTCATTTTCTCATCCCCTGCTGCTGTGTCTCTGTGCAAAGCCCCTCCCTTCTCTAGACCCTATGAGAGTGTAGACTGGCAAGGTTTTCCATCAACCTTCATTTCTTATGGCTGGACAAAGGTATTTTCCTCATCGTTTCCTCCAGCCTCAGTCTGTCTTGGTGATCTTGCAAAGAGCTTGATCCTCTCAGTGGACTTGTGCTGGGTGTCTGAGAGCTGGACACAGCAACCACATTAATTTCCTGGGCACGTTGGCAGGTCTGTTCTGCAGCTGGCTCATTCTTGAAGGTGGCCAGGCCCATTCATGTGCTTTCAGTGATGTCTCAGCAGGGTGCTCCTGTCATTACTTTTAAACACAGTAGTGTGAGTACCCCCTTTGCTAGAGTTACCTGGCATGATATCCAGAACTATACTAACCTCTGCTTGTGCTGGTGTCATGTTGGTAGTTGATATTCATTTTTGTATTGGCCTCTGCTTCCAGCTCTTCCTCCTTTGTTTTCAGCTGCTGATTGCCCAGCTTGCAGTAGAAATTCTTAGCTTCAAGGAATTTCATGTTTTGTATTAAAAATTTATTAAATTAGTCTGGAGTGCTTTAGGCAGCTCAACTCCTGGTCCCTGTGACAGCCAATTATTTCGGTGAGGGACTTTGGAAGAGTCTTTCTTGGCTTGAAAATCCAACAGCCTTCTGTGAAGAGCATGTACAGAGCCAGGTGGGAATTGCTGCTGGCCTCCATCACATGCAGAGTCTTGACTCAGAGGCAGAAGGTGCTGGATACTACTTTTGTAATGTCAGTCTGGCATCTGAGGGAGAGGAAGGATATCAAAAGTGGGAGCCAAGAGATGAGTGACTGTATGTCTCTGGCCTGACTTCATCTGCAGGGGAACAATGGTGGGGTTTGAGTTCTTTTTCATTTTTCATGCAGACAAACAAGGAAACATGCTTAGCTCCCATTCTGAGTGCTGAAGAATTTGAATCTGTGCTGGAAGGCTGTGACTGAGGTGTAGATGCATCCAGCCTGCCCCGAGTTCCACACTTCATTTCTCAAAACGTTTTTACCATGTGTCCATTTGCAATCAATATGGTCCTGCTTCTGCAGCTTATCTGGTATGGCCTGAATTTACACCTGTGTAATCTGTGGCATTTGGGTGTGAAGCATGACCTGTTCATTTAATACCTGTTTCCACTCTTTCTTGGTTGTAAATCAGTAGTTTTTCTTTGTTAAACAATATGAAAAGCATTAAATAAAAGAATTCATTTGTTGTTTAAATTCCTACCTCAAATGTTGAGGCATGTGCTTTTTTTTGTACTCAAGTGAGTTGTCTAAAAACAAAAGGGAGTGTACAAGTAGATTGGAGTGTGCAAATACCTTCCTTTGCAGGCTCTCTTGTGACCCAAAAAAGAGTTTTCCTTTCAAAGAGTGGAAAAGATAGAGGCTGAAAGTGCTGTGGTTATGGAGCAGTTCTGGGTTTTGTTATTGTTGTTAGCTGGGTTGTAAATACAAAGATGTCATTGGCTTGGATTGGAGGCAAAGTAGAAGAAATGCATTTTCTACCAAGATTTCACTGTCTTAAACTCTGCTCTAGTCCACAGCTGAGTGGTCTTTTTGAAAGTAGCTCCAGTCTCTCTCTGTCTCTATTTGTGTTTGCTCTGTATTTCTGGCTTGTAGCTGAACAGAAATATTAGTTTTGGATTATGGCAAGTTGTGCCTGTTACAGAAGTAGAGAATAGATTGCACATCCTGAAGATGAGATGTCAGCAGCAAAGGTTTCTGTGGCTCTTGTCCAAAGTTTGTGGATGTGGGTGAGAGGTTTTGCAGTGGTATATTAGGGCTTAGATCATATTTTAGAGAAGAAGTGTTGGTTTATTAAACCACGGTGCTGTTCAGGCCATTCGGCATAGAGAACATTGCTGTACAAAGGACACCTCATCCAAACCCACATCTTGTTCCTAAAACTTCATTAGTGGCTGCTGACATCTCTGTCTCCCTGTGCCCTGGGGGTGTTCCTGCCTGGTCTCCCCTGTTGCTTGGTTCTCTTTCCAGTGTTTCCATAAGTGCCAGGGCTGGTGCCAGGGCAGCAAATGGAGAATGCATTTGCTCTTCTGTGGGAAGAGCACCTTGCCATGTAGCTGGGTGTGTTTGGTTCCATAGAATTGATTTGTCAAACATCTAGACAAAGGGCTTTGGAATTCATGCATGTCATGGAGATCTTGGGCTGTGACAGGTAGCAGATGAGTAGCACTCTGTTTAGCTGTAAGGAGTGCCACAAAACCAACATGTTACAGTGAAAACAGGCACTGTGGTGTTTCAGGTTTTTTTTCCTCCATGCCAGTTTTGGTTTTCAGATGCTCTCCCATTGGGCTAGTGAAATGGATGTGTCCTGGAAACAGGATCAGCTGTTGATAATGCAGTTTGAGGGGCTTTGTGGAAGTTAAATGTGTGTCTTTCTGAAAGAGGATAATAATTTGCTACCAGTTCTTTTTGGGAACCAGTGGGGTGGTGGCTGCTTTTTTTTTTCTGGTGTGACTTATCTGTAAAATCTTTGCTTTGGAAGTCTGAGCTCAGCCAGGGTTGTAACTTCTGGTGAAATCTCTTCATAGAGTTTATCTTAGTATGTTATGTTTTTATTTAACTGTGTGCCAAAGAAAAGATGAGTTTTGGTAGCTCCAACTAATTCCCCACCAGTTTTATGGGATAATAAAAGGTTTTTTTTAAAAACAAACAAACATTTGCTTTGTAGGTTAAGTAGTTATTTTTCCTGGTTAGAAGTCAAAGATTTCTTTTCCTGTTACATGCTTAAGGAAACCACAACAATGCTCTTAGCTGCATTTTAGAATGTTCCCTGCTAGATCCAGAAGCCACTGAAGTTGAAATAAGGAGGTTTTCATCACTGCCTATGGGTTGCAGTTCTCCATTTTACTTGACCTAAGAATAATCCCATTGATCTCACAGAGGCTGTAATTATGGAAAACTATCTGTCAAAGTGAGGAATTTCTTGCAAATCAGTAGGGTGCTTCACCTGAGTTGGAAATAAGAATGTGGAAACTACTCGTATGCAGATTACAGATTTGTTTCACTTTTTGTGTAAAGAGAATATTCTGAGAAACCTCTTTGGAGGTTGAAGCTTCAAAGCTACAGAATTGTCGACCAGCCTGTTGGAAGTCCTTACATGACTGTTTTATCACTTTGTTTTCTTTTTTGTCAAGTGGTTGCAATTTGTTGATGCAATCAGCTGGAAGATCTAATGGGAGAAATCTGTGTTTGGGCCATGTACAGTGTGGTGGTAATTAAGAGTCTGTGTAGCACTTTGCACCAGACATCAACGTGAAAGAACAAAGGAATATCCATAAGAGAAAGGCAGCGCTAGCACAGGCACTCGTGGGAAGCCTGTTTCTGTGCTTACCTGACTTTTTTCCTTTCCTGCCATGTCTCTAGCGATTGTTTCCGCTTTGAGCAGCCGGAGTGGGGAAGCAGCAGTTGTGAGCTGGTCTTTCATGTGCTCCTCCCTAGAGGGTGCCACACGCCCGCGTTCTGCAGCCTGTGCTCGCAGCCCGGTGCCACCAGCCCGGTGCCATCGGCCCGGTGCCACTGCTGGCGTTCTGCAGCCCGGTGCCACCGGCCCGGTGCCACTGCTGGCGTTCTGCGGCTCAGTGCCATCGGCCCGGTGCCCCTGCTGGCGTTCTGCAGCCCGGTGCCATCGGCCCGGTGCCCCTGCTGGCGTTCTGCAGCCCGGTGCCACCAGCCCGGTGCCACTGCTGGCGTTCTGCAGCCCGGTGCCACCGGCCCGCTGGCACTGCTGGCTTTCTGCAGCCCGGTGCCATCGGTCCGGTGCCACTGCTGGCGTTCTGCAGCCCGGTGGCACCAGCCCGCTGGCACTGCTGGCTTTCTGCAGCCCGGTGCCATCGGTCCGGTGCCACTGCTGGCGTTCTGCAGCCCGGTGGCACCAGCCCGGTGGCACTGCTGGCGTTCTGCAGCCCGGTGCCATCGGCCCGGTGGCACTGCTGGCGTTCTGCAGCTCGGTGCCATCGGCCCGGTGCCACTGCTGGCGTTCTGCAGCTCGGTGGCACCAGCCCGGTGCCACTGCTGGCTCCTCCGGCCCGCAGCAGGGCGAGCATCGCTGGCTCTGGAAGGTGCAGTGAGCAGAAATGACCGCGCTGACTGGTTCAAGCAGCTCACACACCGTCACAAGCGTGTGCTCCCATTCCTGGGTTTCTGCTTACTGTAACTCGTGTGTTATGAATCGTTTGTGTTGGTCTAGGATAACTTTGTGAGAAGGAAACAGTGTCAAGATGAAACGGCTGTAAATGGTTCAGGATTTGTGCTGACCAGTTACTGCAGTAAATACCTGCTTTCCTGGGTCACTCAGGAGCAGCTGGTGGAAACTAAAGTATTAGAGCCTGTGTTTTCTCTTAGTCACTCCCTCTGCTGTTTGAGACCTCGGTGTTTCTGATATTTAACCATTTTTGCAGCAACACTTCAAGATTCAGTGGATGAATGTTTTGAAATGAGTGCAAGAAGGATGTTGTGAATGGAAGGCACAGGTGCTATTTATGGCTTGTAGCACCTGTGACTGCATAAACTTTCTTTGAAGTAAATGTGGGATCCCCATGTGTCCTTTAAAGCACTTTTTTTTTTCTCCTCCCTCAAAACATATGGCAGCAGTGGTTCAGCCTAG
The DNA here is from genome assembly GCF_027477595.1 of Haemorhous mexicanus. Classification (NCBI taxonomy): domain Eukaryota; kingdom Metazoa; phylum Chordata; class Aves; order Passeriformes; family Fringillidae; genus Haemorhous; species Haemorhous mexicanus. Next base: position 10,173,159 of record NC_082350.1, on the reverse strand, counting down.
CTCTGCACAGCCTCCTGTTGTTCTCTGGGCTGTGTGTGAAAGGTTTGGGACATAACTTTTGGAAAGAGAAGACAGGGCTGCTCCTTGTGGTGTGTTGGAAACGCTGCCTCTGTGGCAGTGAAAGATGCCACACTAGCATGGCATCCTCCACATTGTTTTAAGGCTGTAGTCATAAGAAAAAAGTGCATGGAAAGACCTGAGCTTATACTCAGGTATATGTGTTTAGAGCTTTTCCTCTTGTATAAAATGTGCAAGGAAAAGAGGCCCATCAATGAGGGTTTGTCTCATTAAGCTGCCTGCCATGAAGACCATCTCTTGGAGTACTGCACGTGTCTGAGCTGGGTCTCTGTGCTCATTCCTTGGGGCCAGTTAGGGTTCCCCTGTTGGTTTTGGTGTAACAGAGCATAAGAGTCTTTCAGACTTGGGTGTGTTTTTTCCTCTCTGCTTTCTTTGCAAGTGCCTTCAAGCCTTCATGAAAATAAATGCTGAAGACAAAGACCTTTGCTAAGAAAATGTGTATCAGCTCTTTTTGTTTTGAAAGGGTGGGTGATAAATATTTAAGTGTTGAAAAATGAGTCATGAGCTTACCAAAATGTGAGTGATCCTTGTTTGCATCAAGGCAGAGACTGTAACTTTGTTGTCATGTCTTACTTCAATTGTTTATCTGCTATTTGTATGGACTAACTTAAGAGAAGTTTCACTATAAACTGTGGGTCTCTGTGTGGAGCTGTGGGTGACAGCCACTGGCCACTGGTGTTGTTGCTGGGGAGCTGCTCATCATCTGTACATACATCATATGATGTATGTGCAATGGTAACTTCAGTGGTAACTTGTAATGGTGGCATGAGCCTTACCACTTGTAACTGTGAGTTCTTATTGCTTGTACTGCTATGCTGCCTTTAGTTCCTGCTGCTGGTTTGAGGCTTCTGTGGGCCAGACTAAACACACTGCTGTAAGCAGTTCCAGGGGTGTTCCTGTTCATTTTGAGGGCTCCTGGGCTCCCTTACCACTGCTGCTTTAGGATTGTCACACTACAAGAGCTTCTGTGGAGCTTCTCAGGATGTGTCATGCAAAAATACCATGGAGAGGCAGGCTTGTTTCCCATATTTAAAAAACCCAACAAAATGTTGCCTGTCATGCTGGCAGCTGAGAGGTCTCATGGCAAAGGGGGCCTCTAACCTGCATCCATCCTCCTTGTGGAGAAGAATACAGCCTCCTTTGGGGTGGGAGAAGGATCAGTGTTGAATTTGATAAGTCATCCTCTCACTAAAGGATATTCTCCAAGACTTGCCTTTCTGCCTGCCTCTTTAAAGCCCTCAGCTGAAGACCAAAATACCAATAGATTGTATCCTGTTTATTATGATCACAGGAATTCAAATGCCACAAAGAGCAAGCAAAATTAATGGAATAAAGTAAGCTGTGGGAAGGAAAACAGCTTTTAATGTGGTGTGCTAATGAGGTATGAAATAGGTGTGTAAGAAAATGTTTGGTAGCATCTTTAGAAAACCATGCAGTCTGCAGGAACAGAAATACAGGAATACTGAGGAAGAGAAATAACCCAGTGCTTGGAGGAGAAGGCATTTACTGTCTGGTACAGACTTAGTGCAAGAGAGAGTTTGCCTCCTCACGCCCTGGCTGCCCTTTTGCAGAGCTGGCATCTCTTTCATGTGGAAGCTGGGGCTGGAGTAGCTGTGAGCTCGAGGATACAGATGCCTTTGAACTCTGCTTTCTTATCATGGACTTGATAAGACATGGCAAGTGTGACCCACTTCTGTTCCTGCACAGCTCGGCTGTGCTACACAGACCCAGCCCAGGGAGTTGCTGAGGACTGGGTCACTGAAGTCCTCTGGGTTAAAACAATTGTCTTGCCTAATTTTTCTTTTCCTTTTCTTCACTGAGTTGCCTTTCGTGGTCTCCTTCCCAGGCTGTCCCCACAAACCATGATGCTGCTGTTACATGTCTATGTAGCATAGCTAAAGGGAATGGTGGATAAGAGTGAGGTGGGAGTGGGCAGTGAAGGCTTCCAGTGTGCATGTTCCTTAGCCCAGCATGGCTGCCAAAGCCTTCAGAATGGGGAATTAAAGAGTTGCTTGCACTAAGGAGTATTTTGCTTCCCAGGGGGTTTCACTGAATTTTGTTTCTGGATTAAAGTGCTAATTAACACAAAATAGTGCTGAATGCTTCACTGTAAGAGTAACTAACACTGTTGATAACTGGTGTATAAACATAATGTATTCTAATGAGATCCCTACCTTTGTAAAACAAAGCTGTTGATACTCTGTATGTGTCCAGGCATTTTTAGTGGCTGGGAGGTTTCCTTTCCAATGATAGCTTATGCCTCAGTGAGATTTCCTTAAAACAGAAGAGATTTTTTTTAGCTCCTCAGTGGTTTCTTTTCCCCTGTGCATTAGCTGTTTTTCAGTTCTTGAATTTTGATCAAGAGCTGGAGGCTACTTTTAGCTGGCTTTGGCTTGTTAGTTTACTTGCTTTCAGGCTAAGTTTCATTTTTCTCTCCAAAGAACTAAAATGCCAAGATTGTGTCATTTCTACTTGTATCTAATAATAGCTTAATCCACAAATAATTGTAATGAAGTTACTAAGGCTACTGGCAGAGAATAGTGTGATCCAAAGACCCCTGGAATGAATGGGATTCCTCTCTGAGAACAAAGGGAAGCTTTGGGTCGAGCCCCAGGGTGCTGTTCCAGACACACGTGCGTGCACATGTGTGACTGTGTTGGGCTGTGCTATGGAAACCAAATTTCAAAAAAGTGCTGCCAACTCTCCCAGCTGAGCCCTGGTGAGTGAAGGAGGAGGCTGTACAGACAGACAGGAGATGTGTTAGCATGGCAGCAGAGCAGTTGCCATAACAGCCAGCAGCAGATGTTACCCAGCACTGTATTGCTGCTGCTGGAATTGGAGTAGGAATGGAGGTGTCCCAGCTGCCAAGTGCATCCTTGCTGGGGCCAAGGTGTCATTTGCAGCTCTGGAGTAGGCAGGGGGCTGATGAAAGCACAAACAATAGCAGCAGCAGGATTGCTGGTTTGGTGCAGGAATTACTCAGCTGTGCCACTGTGCCCTTGTAATCCCATTAGCAAAGTCAGACTAACAAGCATGGTAGGAGGCCCCCTCTGCAGGGTTTGCTGCTGGAGGGGCAGGGACATCCCATCAGCGTGTGAAGGGTGTGCCCAGGAGGATCCAAGGGGAGGAAGAGCCAGGTGGGTGCATTGGCAGGGCTGGGGGTCAGCTTGTGCAGCACCTGCCAGTGCTGCTGACTGTTTTCCACATGCACGTAAAAGCTGTTTGCTCTAAAGAAATAAAGGCAAGAAATAATGGTGATGAGTTTGTTGTTATTAAAGGACAGATCCAAAGGATTTACCTTTTCTGGGAAATGCTTTAATTAGAATTATGATGTCTTTTGCCAGATTGCTGAGCAATTAAACTCTACTTCAGCCCAGAAAAAGTACTTCCATAAAAAGTATTCAGTGTAGTTCCTGGCTCAGATTGTGAAAGAGGGTATTATTTACAAATATCTCATTAACAGACATTATAAAGTTGATTATGCCCCCGTGGGAACTGATGACAAAACTTTGCATGGCCTTCATTAGAAACGAAACCTTTTGATGCAAGGTAAATATGGTTTTGGGTGCACACATAATAAAGTTATACATATTAGCTTAAAAGCAGCTGCTCTGGAAACCCTATTGGAAATTTTTAGTTTTCCTAATGTGTAGGAGAAATCCATTTTCTGTAGGTATTTTTAGTGCTAACTTCCTCTCCTGTGCTATTATCTTACACACTCTCCCATTAGTGCTTGCTGTGTTTCCAGGTCAGCCATGTGATTGCCGAGCATCCCTGCCTGCTTTTTGAATGACTTGCCAGGCAGGAGCCAGAGAGGCACGTTGTTAGTGCTGGCTGCCAGCAGCAGCTTCCCCCAGCCTGCACACTCTGATAACACACAGAAACCCTCTCTTCTCACCCTCTGGGAAGGTCATCACTGCGTGGTTCAGAGTGAGACCCTGCCTCTGTGTAGGTGTACAGATGTTTCTCTGTGAAGGCAGAAGGTTGTGTGCAGGAGCACAGAACAGCCCCACTGCTGAGAGGCATTTCAGAGCTGCTGCTTCGCCTTGAGCCACGGTTCTTTCAGCATGAGCTGAAATGCGTGTGCATTTCTGCCTTTTTGCCACTTGTTACATTTACAACTCAAATGAACTTGCTGTGCTTCAGAAAATTGCAAGAAGTGGTGAAAATATTGTAGGCAAATCCCTCTGTGAGCTTTTTGTGTGTGTGTGGTAAAAACCCCTTAGGCAAAGTGTTTTAAACCCAGCAGTGCTGATAATGAGAGTTAATAACTGTGCAGATATTGGCTTTTTTGCTACGTATGACTTTTTTAAGAAGGTATTTAAACTGATCCAGCCAGTTGCTGTGGATGCCTCTGTGTGTGTTTAATGAACAGCTGGCTCTTTTGAACTGGGAATTTTAATACTTTCAGTTCCATGAAACTGGAATCGGAGGAGGTGGATGATTGTACAAGAGAGGGAGTGCATTTTCTCATGTGAATTCAGGGGCAGAGAGGGAGGGAGGAGAGGAAAGCATCGTAATATTGCATGTGTTTCTGTTTCAGTGGATCAAATCTTTCCTCTGTCTGCATCCAAGCTATTTGGTTGTGATCAGATGATCAGAGCTCAAGGAAGCGATTGGAGAGCGAGCTGGCTGCAGCTGCACTGTGGGCTGTTTTCAGGGACAAGGAGCCACTGTTTTTCAAACATAGCATAAACATAGAAGTTATTTTGTAGGCTTCAGGATGCAGATATGGGTTGTGCTGCCAGCATTGTTCTGCTCCAAGCCTTTCGTTCTGTGGTACAGAGGAACTGTCCACATATCTGCAGGCGCCGGCGACGAGAGGAGTTGTCACATGAAATTCTGCCGCTGGATAGTGATGATGAAATGAGCAGACCCAGGACTCTCATCATAATGGTATGGTACACTTTAACCAAGAGAGAGGTGACAGAATTATTATTGCAGATGTTATGTGATGATTTTTTTCCTCTGAGTATATATATTTGTAGAGAGAGAGCACTGACAGGCAGTTTGTCACTTTGGTTTGTTTGTTGCTAGATTTGCTATATCTATGATGCTACTTTATAGGTGAAGCTGTAAGCTGCACGTGGGCTCTGTGTAAAGTAAATGTTCTTTTATTTAATTGTTGGTGGGTTTTGTTTGTGAGACAGGCAGCACTAGAGCTGGTAGCGTGGTTATGCTTTATTTCAGACTTGGAATTCCAAACAGCAGACAGCTTAGGAAATGTTTGCTAAGTCTCTTCATCATAAAAACAAAAACAAACCCAAAAGCCAAACAAAACAAAAAAAAAACCACCAATCTTTACTTGCACCCAGGATGCAGTTGGAATTCATCTGAAGTTATAGGCAAATAAACTCCCATATATGTTTGCCTCAAGCAGTTTGCAGCAGCACAATGTTTGCTGGATCACTGCTTTCCGGGTTACTGAGTTGCCTCTGTTCTTTAATGAAGGAGGGCTTGAAAGGCTGTCTGTCTCTGAGCGTCATTTTCTTCCTGAAATAAATTTTTATTTTGTCATGGGAGTATAATAAGCACTATAGGTTTATTAGAAATAAGCGACTGGGTTGTTCCTGATTATAAATCACTGTTTCAGAATGAGGAATACATTTACTGCCTAGTTACTGCTCTTCCTTTTCAAATACACAGATGGTGAGCATTTCCAGAACCCTGGAGTGGTTTGCATCTGAGGTGGCAATGATTTGTTACTCTGTGGCTATCACTTGATAAAAATATTACCAAGACACTCAAAATAATATTTTTTGTCTGTTTGTCAGGACACTCATTGATATCATTTAAGTGATAGAGGTTTGGTGAAGTTCAAAGTGCTCTCCCATGGTACTCCCACACAGGGCTGTAACTTAGTGGTAGAGGGTCCCATTAGAGAATTTAATAGCTGTCCTGAGCAGCTGTTATGAGTTAGAGCATTGCTGCCCATGCAGAGGTGTGTGGTGCAGTCATGGCAACGATAGTAGCAAGGACCCAATCTCACAGTGCTCTATGTATCAGCTGAGGGTATTCTCCAGTGCAGGGAGGAGTTGTGTGGTCATAAGGAGGAAGGAAATTGATTTCATCCTTGTCAATCTGATGTTAAAGCTTCTTTTGCTCTAAAAGTATCTATGTCTATACAACAAACTTTTTTTTCCCCACTTAAATGGTTAAATAAATGACCTCAACAGCATTTAAATGAATAAATGGGTCCTTCCTGGTAGTAAATTCAAGCATGATGAAGTGAGAAATGTCTGGGAGCACATCTGAGTGTATGGATCATCTGTGTAACTTGCTTCAGTCCTTGAAGAAAAGGGTAGTCTTGGGTGTTGTGGCAGCAAACACTGTGCCAGCCTTGCCAAACCCAAAACACTCATCAGCAGCTTGAGTTGTGTTTCTTTATGTGCTAAGTCCCTGAGACCAGGGCTCCAAGAGCAAAGGTCCCTGGGCTCCCAGGGAGGTGAGGCTTTACCCTGCAGTGTGGAGGGAGCTGTGCAGGAGAGACATTCTGGTCAAGGTGATGTGTTACCTGCTGCTGGATGTGGGCTCTGAGCACCTCAAACTCATTCCCCAGCTGTGCTAACAGGTACTTAGGTTTTCTCTGTCAGTGGTTAATGCACTGGTGCTCGTCCTGCCAAAAGGCTGCCCTTCCCCAGGAGCTTCGTGGGATCATTTTCTCCCTCTCAGCCCCTTTGAGAAGAGGAGGAGGAGTGATCCAGCCCTGTCCTGAGGCTGGGGTAGCTGCAGACAGGCACCTGGGAACAAAGCTGCTGGGCAGAGGTTGACTTTAGACACATCTTTCTCTTCAGGATGTGTATTATTACCATGCTTTTGTTTTGAAGCAGTAAATAGCTAAATGAATGTAAATATCTAAATGAATTTGCCATCAAACTTTGCAGTTAGGCTTAGGAATGATGTGGAGACCTGGCAAGCTGAGAAAAGAGTGCTGCTTCAGAGCACTTTGTGGCAGAATGGATGGTCCTGTTTCCCTCTGAATCCATGTTACTTGAAAGAGCAGCATGTTAAAGAGAGCTGGAGGCTACTGGGCCTTAATACAACACATTATGGTCCCAACAAATTAGTTTTTCCCCTGGGTCTGTTGTAGATCATTGAGGATTATGTCTGGATAATAGAATGGAGGCAACTATGTAGATGAGCAGGAGTGTTTGGTTCCCAGTGCCATTATGCACATTTTCAGATGCCAGGAGCTAAACTGATCCAAATGAGGTTCCCAAGTGCTCATGTCTGAGGGCAGTGAGTAACTGGAGTGCCCAAAGAAGAGAGGTGAGGAAATCTCAAATGCAGAATACAAGAAGTACACTGATGGGCCTGGGTGTCATCATTTGGCTCCTGCCAGCTGAAGATCTGTCATTCTGTCTGTTCATGCCTTCAGGTGAAAGGGTCTTCCTCTGCAGCTTGTGTGTCACTGCCTGTGTGTGCCCTGCTGGAAGTGGGAGCCTTTGGTATTGATTTCAGGAGACAAACTATGCCTTCGGGTTGAACAGCTTTTTGAAGTCACCAGGCTCTGCAGTCTGTTCTTGCAAGTTTGCCTGTCCTGTGTGTAGCAAAAGTAACAGAAAGCAAGCCTGAATCAGAGAGAACAGCAGTCTACCTAAAATACTTCAAGTAAATCAACAGCTCTAGGGATGTGCCCCATTTTCCTTTGTTAGTCACTGAAGAGGAGCATCCTGGTAGGATATTCTTCTAGGAATTGTTTTTGCCAGTGGCACTCCAAACAGGAGATTCTGTGGGTGCACTCTATGAAAAAAGAAAGGAAGAGGTCCCAAGCAGAGCCTCCAGCTATTGCTTAATGGCTACCTACTAATCACTGTGTGAAGCCTTTAGGCATCACAGCAGCCATTTCTAACATTCTGGTCCTTGCAGAACATGAGGATTGATGTCTTTATTCAGACAAAATTTTTTTCTTCTGTTTGTCAGTTTAGAAATCTGGTTTTACCCTTAGGCAAGACAGATAAATCATTAGTTTTAGATCTTGACTGGATCCACAGAGCTGGGAGAGGTATTGGAAAGAGAAAACTGTGAATTCTCTGTCAATTACTATGGTGTGTCATCTTCTCTTGGATGAAATCCTGTCCCAGAGTGTGCCAGAGACATGGAAAGTAAGTGTCCAAAAAACCTCTAATATAGAGTACAAGTTCAATCAATTTGTTCAGTGACAGTGATTGAATTGACCCTTGTGTTCTGTTCCTTTAAGAGCATGTCTGCAAGAACTGGCTTTCAAAATAAGACTGAGATGATGAGGTTTGAGGTACTAAACACCCTTCTAGAGTGAATGCAAATGGCTGTACATGCTGTTTCCACAACAAAAAGGAGAAGAGGAAGATGCCTGAAGGAAGAAAATGAAGTACATGGGTTATGTAGAGCTGTTTGGTGTTTTAAGGGGGACACTAACATTCAAGATGACAGTTTGCATTTGGAACTTGTGACTTGAAGTTGAGCTTTATCTAGTAGGTCACTCTTTGGGTTTACTCATGCAATTTATTACAAACTGTGCCAGCTGAGGTTTGTGTGATAAGAGCAAAGTGTATTTGAGGATATGATCCTACTTTCTCCCACCCCCAGCTTTCCTGCCCTTGGTAATAAGCTTCATAAAAATGTAAAAATTATTTTGCATCTTGAATAAAATAGTGTAACTTGAGCTGACTTATTAGCTTGAACACAGCAATATTCACTTCATTAATGCTGCCCAAGCTGCTTCTCAGGTCACTTAGTTTGTAAATTAATTTTTACTCTTCTAAAAGCAGTAGAGAGAACAGAAGCACGGCTTTGAGAATTTTCCATCATCTGGTATTGAAATTTGCCTCCAGAACTGTGTTCCTTAAGTTTTGTTGTACAGTCTGTGTTAATTTTCTACTTTTAGTTGAAATAATTTTGTGCACTCATCTCATTTGTATGCATTTCTCTCCTGAAGGCCTATACAATGTAAGTGCTATCAATGGGTGGCAGCTCTAGGAATTGCAGGATCTCTGACTCATAACTTACTGGTTTTGAATGTGGCAATGTGTCTGTGTATACTCAGATGGTGGGAATTGCAGTGCCTTTTGGAGGCTCAGCCCTGGGGACAGAAGGGTGTTCCTTTCTTGCAGTGTCTTGGAGGAGGGATTGTCTTTGCAAAGCAAGATTACCCAGAGCTGAAAAATGAAAAAAAATACTCAAAATTTTCATGACTTCTTAGCTCAAGTCAGTGGCTTCAATGTATAATACACTTTTAAGCAACAATAAGCATATGGAGCTTTATTTGACCTTAACTTCCACTTCAGCACTTGACCTCAGCAGGAACAGAAACAGGCCCATGTTTGAATAAATGAATAACATTAGAGTATAAAGAGAAGAAGTAGGAAGTGATGCACAAAGTTCAGTTCTGCTTCAGAGTCATTCTGGCCACTGTTCTTGTTGCCATTGCAGCTTCTCTGTGTTGTGCCCAGTGCCCCTCAGGCCTGTGAGTGACTGCAGTGACTGCCAGCCCTTCCTTCCCCTGGGCACCAGGGACAGTGTCCCTTGCTGCTCCTCAGCAGGATGTTGGGTTTGTTTTGGTGTTCACCTGTTCAGACAGCAGCTGTGGCTCTGGGTAGAGTTTCTTATATGCAGAGGGGAGGAAATGTGGGTCAGTTTTCATTCTTCAGTGTTGCAGTACCATGTAGTGTATGCATATGGTTCAAGAAAAGCTGGTGTTAAAAGTGGCCTTTTACCACTGAGCAAATCTTCTCCATCTGACTTTGGTACTCTGAGCAATGTTTTATATAGCTTTCTCTTCTTATTAGTGTTGCAGCAATGTGTATGGTATGACAGTGTGTGAAATGTAATTATTATGAATGTGTTAAACAAATTTTTTATGACAGCTTATGAAGAGTGTGGGCTCAAAGCAATAAAGTGATGAAAACATTCTCCTATATATGAGGAATTTATTCTCTTTTTTTCTAGGGAAAAAAGAGAGAAGTAAGCTATTTCTATTTAAGCAATGCCTTCCTGAAAGAGTAGGATATAAATTAAAGAGGCACAGAAAGTCTGTAAGTCTCAGTCCTTGGGAGTGCTTTGGGAAGGTGATTTAGGCATTTCACAAAAATCCCAATTTAGGATGTGTGTTCAAAATACTACTTGAGAGAGAAGACAATTGACCTTTAGAAAGGCAGGGGAACTTGATTAAAGCCAAGAAAACAAAGAGAGAAACAGACCTGCTCAAGAAAAGCAGGGAAAAGACAAGTCAGGTTTTTCAGGCTTTGGCCATCTGCGGGCACAGTGCTGAGGCACAGGCACGTATGCAGACAGAGCTGTGCACACACATGCCTGGTTTGTCACAGTTTTGTCAGTGATGCTCTGCAGTTCAGCTTGGCTCCAGCTCTCAGGGGCTTTGGCAAACACAAACTTTCTGTATTTCCCTTTGGCATTTTGCTCTTTGGATCCTCACGCAGAGGAAGGTAGGAGAGTTAAGAAGATGATCCCAGTGATCTGTGTAGTCTGGGATTTTGGAAGTGGGTGAGCAGTGGTTCTAGTAACCTGAAGCTCTCTGCATGGTGTGGTGCACTCATACACCAAGTCGGCCACAAGCACAGATTTTGCATTTGTTTGTGTCTCTCCTATGTTTATCATAATATTAAATACTTGAATAAATTATAACAAAAAGATAAACTGAATAATAATTAAGATACTAACACAGATTTAAATGCCTAGACACAGGATGAACCACCGAAAGTAATGTCTTTGAAGCTCTGGAGACTTGATTTGTAATGCATTTCACACTGAATTTAGTAGAGGTATTTTCTTTCATTTTGACAGTAGACAGTGTAGTGTTGGATAGAAATATAAAACATGTATGTGTGTGTTTGGGACCAGCAGCCTTTAGGTATAACTTCAGAGTATCTCTGGGCTTTTTTATGCATGTCTTGAGCTGCACAAGGAGTTCCAGACTCATGACTTTGTTCAAATAATTTGGTCTTTTGCTTCCCCCACTCAGGTTTTGGTATTTGGATGTGTGGCTGCTGCTGGCACGGTACTGACCAGGCTGTGGGAGTGGCTTAGGTTGATAGTTCATATCTACATAATTTACCTAATTAAGTGGTAACAGGGATAAAGCTGCTGCAGTGTCTTGGCTGAGAAGCAGGTGGTTCCCTGCTCCCTTACAAGGAGCCCATTAGGCAGAATTCACACTCTGAGTTTAGCAGCACTGTCACTGCCCATAGCTCACAGGAGGCAGGCTGGGGCAGCACAGGCAGTCTGTCTTGCCAGAGGAGTGCAGAATGCCCCTGAGGTGCCCCATTCCCACTCCCAGCACAGCACAGGTGTTTGCACTGCATTACCAGTGAGAGCATTCCTGCAGGGATCCACTGCTGGAGCACCAGCCTGCGGTGGGCAGTGGCAGCAGGGGCAGTGGCAGAGGGGTGGCACCAGGGGCAGTGGCAGAGCGGTGGCGTCAGGGGCGGTGGCACCAGGGACAGTGGCAGTGCGGTGGCACCAGGGACAGTGGCACCAGGGGCAGTGGCAGTGCAGTGGCAGCAGGGGCAGTGGCAGAGGGGTGGCAGCAGGGGCAGTGGCAGTGCGGTGGCACCAGGGGCAGTGGCAGTGCAGTGGCAGCAGGGGCAGTGGCAGAGGGGTGGCAGCAGGGGCAGTGGCAGTGCGGTGGCAGCAGGGGCAGTGGCAGTGCGGTGGCAGCCGGGGCAGTGGCAGCAGGGGCAGTGGCAGCAGGGGCAGTGGCAGTGCGGTGGCACCAGGGACAGTGGCAGTGCAGTGGCAGCAGGGGCAGTGGCAGCCGGGGCAGTGGCGACTCACATCTGACGTGCGCTCGCTGTCCCTGGCCCAGGCTGTGGCAGACTGGGTCTCTCTGGCTGAATTAGGGGGAGTTGCAGCTGCTTCCAGAAGAGCACAAAGGAACAGTATATTAAGCTCGTGCTTTCAGAAAGCGATATTAGTGCCAGCTCTCAGCCCTTGCCTCTCACTGGCCTTAACTCACTGCTGGCTGCAGCCCCACGAGATGGGCTGGGCTTTCTTTTTCCTGCTGCTGTCAGTACAGAATCCTCAGAGCAGCACTGAACTGGATTTAGATGCATATGGCTGAGTCCAGAGTCCATTTTGGGCCTTTGGCCACAAATATGGGATATTGATTTAGCTTGGAAGCAGTTGTGCCCTGTAAGTGGTATGCTGAGTGCAGAAGGGAGCCATAAAGACACCAGGGCCCTCAGAGAGCACTGGCCAGCCAAAAGTGCTGCCAAAGGAAAAGCTGCTGGCAGGGAGGGCTGTCGAGGCAAAGACAGTGTGTAAGAGAGGAAGAGTTAAGTGATGAGAGAGAAGCCAAGAGGGAAATTTCTTCTCATCTGGAATTAAATAGGCACACTGCTGTTAAACTTTGGTCAGACACTTGATTTTAGAGGGCTACCCACCATTGCTCTGTTGATATATCATATTCTAGTGCTGCTTTTTTCCTCCCACCTTGTTTTCTTCAAAAGCTTTGGTTTTACTTCAAAGTGAGTATGCCTCTTCCTCACTGATATTAAATTCTTCTCCCTTGCTCTTCTTCCATTTCCCCCTTCCCAAAGTGTAAAATCTGCTTTGACTTCAGCATAAATATGCTCCATTCCCCTCCCCTGCCTGGATTGGAAATCTGCATGGAGTGCAACAGAAGTGTTCCTGATATTTCTCACTTCCATGAAATTTCTCCTTTACAACACCAATCTTAATACACTTGCTCTAAACCTAGTTTAAATAAACCAGAATGCCAGTTTAGCACATTTCAGACAAAAGCATTATGCAAAGTTTCACTGCTCTTGAGAGACAGAGCTAAATCTCTGAACCTTTATCTTCATGCTTCATACTCTTCCATCCATCAGAACTATTTGGTTTTGTGTATGTGGAGGGTCTCTGTTGCTCTGTAAAGCAAGGTCATGTGGTAACAGGAGTCACTTCTCTCCACAGCAGCTGCTCGACCCTTCCACCATCAGCTGTGCAGAAAGATGAATGGATGACTAGATACTGTGAATGCACCTGCAGCATAAAATTAGGTGTGGTCAACTGTGTGCTGCAAAACCTGGTGTGGGTAGCTTTGTTCTTGGCTTTTTCTGTGCATCTCAGGGGGATTCCCACCTGATCTCCTCTTCTCAAAGAAGAGATTCTGACTTGTAGATTACGTTTCCTGAGCCTTTGATGAAAGGCAGCAGTGCTTCATGAACATCAGCTGCCTGCTGTCATTGTGGGGGCGAATACAGACCAGCTCCAGCTCGCAGCATCTCCTGTGGTGGAAGGGGAACTGGACACACACAGGCAAATGGTTTTGATGTCCCCGTGACCAAAGAGAGGTTTGTAAAGGCAAAACACAGGATTTAATTTCTAGGTCTGTGCAGCATTTCAGTGAGTTTGAGGATGTCAGCTAGTACTGGCAGCTCTACTTTTATGAGTAAAACAAAAAGTACCTGCTGAAGTCCGCAACTGAACTTTTGTTCCCTGCAGTAATGTTGTTCAGGAATATAGGAGCAGGTTTGTTATCTTCAGAGTGTCTGGAGCTAAGGAAGATGGAGGAAAATACACTGTCAAGGAATATGGGAACCATTCCTGGTCTTTCAGCTTTAAATCACTTCCTTGAATAATTAAGACCTCTGGATTGAATGAGTGATTGGAGTGAGGAATACCACAGCAGTGAAATGATTAGGATTCAGCATCAAAAAGCAAGTCACATGAATACTTCAGGATGTTTTGGGTGGCAAGGGTTTGACATCATCTCAAGGCACTATTCCAAGTCCAGTCCAGCTGAAGCTGGCTCAGACCATGGGCCATGATCTCCTGTGCCAAGGTGTGGTAGCTGTACACGTGTGCACACATTTCCAGTCAGACAGAAACTGATTACTTCATTGTTCTGGGGCTGAATTGTTTCTCTTATTTTAAACTCTAAGTAAATATATTCTATAAAAATGTACTTTCATTAGCCTCTTCAGAACAAAATCTTATTTTCTGTCCAACCAGAAACTATGTGCAATACCTTACTTTACAATTGCTGTCTGTTAATAATTATTGCCAATTTGTGGTTAGCTTAAAAAATAATAGATTCTCTGTGTGTGGTTTTCGATGAAAAATAGCCATTGTGATGTTTGTTGGACTTTCTGCCTCAGGGATTATTCTGAGTGCAGTGTATGGAGCCAGTAGAATTGAATACTTCGTGTCTTTGGTGTTTGTTTTTCCTCACTTCTCATCTGTCAACTGCTGTGCTCATTTTCTTTTCATTAGTATTGATACTTGCATGAAGATGAGTCAGCCAGATTCAGTTCTCAGTTAAATGTGTGCAAATCCAGCAGAACGAGGTTTTGACTTAAAGCAGTAAACCAGATCAGAAGTTTAATTCTCTGCTGCTTGCATGTTTCTCTCTCCAAAAAAAGAAATCATGAAGTTAGAGTGGAAAATGTGTGTGGCCTGGCTGGATCAGTCAGTGGTTGGCTCTGAAATGAGGATGCTGGGAGTTGAACATCATGCCACCAATCACTCATGACTTTCTTTGGCGTTTCAAGTAAGAGTTTGGTGTTATTACCTTGATGTTTTCCACAGGTTGTGACTTATGTGCTAAAATTAGCTTGTGCAGAGTATGAGCCTTAGCAGTAAAGAGATTAATTACTGAAATGTGGATTCCTGGAACCAGATGCTCCCCCATTGTCTGAGATGTTTCTGCCATTAGTAAATTATGTGCAAGCATTCATTGCAGCCATCACTCTAGGAGATCTGATCTTAATGAGATTACAGGGAAGTTCTTGAGAGAAACTGCTCTTGGAATTGGGCCTATTCTTTCTCATTTTTGGATCCTTGTCTATTATGGCTTGAAGTTAAAGAATAAAAACTGCTCACACAGCTGATCTTTCTTTTCAGTGCATTAGCCCTTTCCCTATCTTTATTCTCCCATGAGCTTGAGGAGAGCTTTTCTCCCCTCCCTAGAGCTCCCCAGAAAATGCATCCAGCTGCCTGTTTGGTCTCTCCACCTGCCAGGTGGTGCTTGAGCCTGACTTTGCTCATCCCAGCTGTGACTCTGGTTGGCTTTTGCAGGGCTCGAGTTCCTCCAGCTATTGTCCACTCTTTGTCAGCTCTTTGGTTTTAAGCAAGGGCACAGCCCTTAAGGAGGTGCAGTGATCTAAGCAGTTACCTAATAGCTTGTTTGTTGCCAAGAATGTCCAGTTCCTTTGGCCTTTCAACCTTGCAGCTGGCTCTCCTTTTATCTTGAACTGGGCTGTTAGGGAAGAAACCAAACCCTTGCTTGCTGTCTGCTCCCAGGTGTCAGACGTGTGCTCCAAAGGACATCCTCCAGATGAACGTGAGCATCACATGTGTCTGAGGCAGAGGGAAAGCAATCCTAACCTTGAATCTGGTGCACCCAGCAGGAAACATTCACTGTTGCTTTGCACTTTCCAGTATTTCAGATACACAGTATATTTTGTTGTTCATGATGCAGCTGATTCTTCATGATGACCATTTGCCCCTTGTAGCACCTGATTTTATTTGTGGTGACAGTGCAGCAAAGGCATCACTTGGGGGGGGGACTCGTGACTGAGTGTTTGTGCATCTGTCACCTGCTTTTGTTCAGAAACCCTCTGACCAAGCAGCTCTGACAGACAGCATGCTCATTCCTCAAACTCATCTGCAAGTGCAAAATATTTTAGCAGAGTATGGAAGTGTACAGAATACTCATAAACACAGTTTGAATTGAAGAACTATTAAGAAATAATATAAATGTTTACTAACATGTGCTTAATTCTGCTTTTTATATAAAATATTAAAGTGAATCCAAGCCTGGAATTAAACCAATATGTTTTAGCCTGTTCTCTCTGAATCTAAATGAAACTGTAAGTATCAGTTAATAAAATGTAGTTCTGAAATGTTTTACTATGTTAAAAAAGCCAATTCTTGAAGAATGCACCAAAGCAGACCTGCCCAGATGAAATGTTTGAGATGAGCTGACATAAAAGTTTGTACCAGTTCCCACTGAGAAGTTTCTTTACACAGTATTTTTAAGCTGCCAAAAGCTTTTGTACGTGCTAAGTGCTTGCCAATTTTTTCTTTCTAAAAGAACTCAAAGGCAATTTTAAGTTACATGAGCCTGAAGAAAAAATCTGAATTGGTGGCTAAACATTGTGTTTTGTAAAATGCATTCAAAAGACAACTGTATTTCTTGGAAATATTTTCAAGAAAGGTTTTGTTCCTACAGTCAGGACGTGTCTGCAGTGTTTCAGGCAGAACAAGGAGCTGAGTGAGGAGAAACTGCAGCAAACTCTGCTTTATTTCCCATCCCCATCCTTTTCTGGCACTTGTTTATGCCTGGCTGTAGTGTGTATTTGTAGGAAATCAGAAGTTAACCTTTTAGTTTCTGATTTTCTGACCAATTATTTTGTTTCCAGCTCAAGTGGCTCTTAATAGAAACAAGAGTCATGATGTTCGAGCAATTTCCCAGTAAAAGGGAATTTTTTGGACTTTCCAGATTTTCCATATTAAAAACCCCCCAGAATTTCCAAATTAAAAAAAGACTTCTTGGTACAGAGTCAGTTGTCAGTGACCAGTTCAGGGTTGATATCAGGCCAGAGTGAAGGTGCAAACAATTGTGTTTGTGTGTTGGATACAAAGAGCACAATATGGGAGGGGGGAGGAACACAAGGGGAGGCATACTGGCTTATCCCATTGGAGAAAATCATCCAGAAAGGGTTGAAGGAAGAGGAATCACTATGATTCAGCTCTCTGTCTTGCAGGGGCTGGGAGCTGGAATCTTAGAGCAGCTTTACTGTGTTAAAAACGACATCATTTTGGAGCTGTTTTCCAGTTCACTGAGAAATCGTAAATAAATTGTGCCTTTTGGTCTGTTCTTGGATAGAAGAGTTCTATAGCAGCTTTTTGGGAGGCCTTTAATCCCTCACAGAATTCAGACAGACTTACAGGAATTGGAATATTGCAGAGAAGGGTGAGGAAAATCAGCAAAATTAGTCCATGACTGCATTTGCACATAAGGAGTGGACCTGGACTTGCCTGAAAAATAACTCTCAGGGGATATGATGAAAGTCATACAAATCAGGAGTGGTCAGAGGCATGTAAGCTTTGCTTGCAGTTTTTTTCTCAGAAAAGTGAGAGAAGATGGACTAGGGATCATCAAATTAAACTTATGGGGGGCATGTTTTAGGGGAAAAGTATACAGAATTAACATTAAAACTGAATTTCCTTGCTACAAAATGTGTAGGTTTGAAGAATGGCTGCAAAAATTTGTGAGAGAAAAGCCTTTGAGAGCTAGTAAATAAGCTGCTGGTGTCTCAGGCTAGGAACCTGCATGAGTGCAAACTGAAAGGTGGTATTCAGGAGAAATTCTGTCCCAGTGACCAAGTTCTGTACTTCTACCTAAGCACCTGCAGCCACAGGGGCAGAAATGTGATTTAAATCCTACTTGTTATGACTGTGCTTACAAAAACTGAAATTTGGCATGGGATAACTGAAGGAGTACAATCTGATGGATTACATTCTATCTCTTTTTTTTTGTCAAGGCTGATATGTAGTTTTAATGGCTCACTCAGGGACCCTAAGCACTGCCACTTGGGTATTTTCCTTAGGTTTTTTGCCTTCTTATTTGGGTAATACTGAACATTGCAATTTTTTTTTGTCTCAATTAGGATAAGCAGTTTTTAATTAAGAAATTAATTACAAAGGCCTGGAAAGGTGAAATAATTCTCTGGGTTTACAGAAAGTTTTGTCAGAGTGAGAAATACCATATCAAATGTTGGCACAGTTTGATGATGTTTTGTTTTCTGTGTTCCAGGAGAACAAAAAGAGAAGGGCAATGTCAAAAGGACACAAATTGTCTTTCTCTCTTTTCCACGCACCAGATTTAATTAATGTAAATCTGTCTTGCAGAGTTTTATTCTTCACACCTTTTTTTTTTCCTAAAATGAGAAAATAATCTTGCTTATTTGCTTTTGAAATTTGTGTGCTTGTCTCTTCCACAATGCCATTATTAACTTTCAATTATAGGATCCAGATGATGAATTATTACATGCAGTTGTTTTCTCAATTGCTTGAGATACCCACAGGCACTAGAAGAGAGTGTACAGGATTTGTGACAATGATTGTAAGTTACAAATATACGATATCAAACACAATAATGATTGTAGAGTCAGCTTGCACATGTGTGGAGGAGTGTTTTAGTGTTAAAAAAAAAAAAGAAAAGAAAGGGAGAGAATTCTAGGATATTTTATATCAGTATTATAGCATTGTAGATGGTGGTTGTGACCTTGAGAAAATGAGTTGCCCAGCCTCCTTTTGCTTCAGTTATTCCAGCAGGAAAATTGGGTGAAAATGTGGATTCTCTTTATAAATGTGTTAATCTGATGTTTCTCTTAGTAAAGAAAAAGAAAAAATCATTTTTGCAGCCTAGCATAGACCTTAATAAAAAGCATTAAAATTACATTCAGAAAAGCAAGCAACAGGAGCCAAAGTCACAGCTGCATTTTTGTGTCTGGAGATAGCATAAAGTCAGATCATTAAGTTATTTAATCACCTTGCAGGTCCCTTCATCACTATGTGTGTCACTATCAAGGGCTGATTCCAGTCCAAGCAGATGAAAACAAAAGGGGTAATGTTTATTTGAAATTTCCCAATGGATAAAGCTAAAGCAGAAATTAAAGTAATTGCATATTTTGCTTTTGTACACATCAGCAGGACAACATTCCTAATGGGAAGTTTATTCTTGCAACCTGATTGCTGGTGTAAGAAGCAGCATTTTGTTTGCCTAAAGAGAGCAAGGGCAGCCCAGTTTGTCCCCAGGCTGTGCTCAGCTGTGCTCTGGTGGGGCTGCAGTGCCCTGGGGAGCCTGGCACTGGCACAGGGCACCAGCTGGCAGCACCATGGCACAGGACAGTGCCCTGCTCCCTGTGCTCCCCCCGGCCCTGTGCCCAGAGGGCTGATGGGGTAGGAGAGGAATGGCAGCAAACACGAGAGCTGGGGTGATGGTGTCTGTAAGTGAGACCATCATTAGGTTCTCCAAGGCCCTTTCCATTTTCATTCAGCCTTGTGGCAATGGAATGTATTGCATTTGTGCCAGGTGCAGGTGGGGTTCCAGCTGGGGAAGCTGCTGGAATGATGCTGCTGTTCCATCAGTGTTCCTGTGGGGTGAGCTGACAGCAGAGTTGTGGTGGCAGGTTGGGAGCAGGATGGTGTGTGCAGGGGGAGCAGCATTCTCAGGCTGTGGGACAGGGAGGGACTGCCTCTGGCTCAGCCAAGCCTGCTTTTCTAACAGGAGGACATCAGGATGTTCTTTAGGAGCTGGAAATTCAGCAGAGGGAGGTAGCAAGTGGCTTTTGGGGTGTGGATGTTACCGGCCAGCCCTTGTGTTTACATGGGCACGTTGGGGTGGTGAAATGGCCATTGGGTGCTGTGTGGGTGATCAGGCTGGGAGCTGCCAAATTGCTCTCCCAAGGCCTCCTCCTCAGCCCATCAGGGACCCCTTTGGCCCTGGGTGATCCTCTGGCAAGGCACAGACTGGGCAACCTGTGCATGGCTCCTGTCACCAGCAGCTGAGCTGCAGGGGCTGTTTCAGCCTTGCACTCAGGGCAGAGAGACAGCAGCCTCTCCCAAAGGTGTTCTGTGTGAGTGCACTGATGATAGCTGGGGCACAAAGAGAAGGTGAAGGCACAGAGGGAGGAATTGCTGAGATCAGCACGCTGATCTGCCTGGGAAGAACAGAGATAGATTGACACAGGCAGAGACTCTGGGATCAGGGAGTGCTCTCTGCAAAGATCTGTTAGCAGCACTCTGACAGATAGAGGGGCTGCTTTTCATGGATATTTATGCAGGGGCACCGTTCCCCTGCCTTGGAGAGCTCACCTTGTGAGCTGGTGTCGTTTTAACTGTGATGGATTCCCAGCCCTTTGCCTGGTTGGAGCAAGCTGTATGGATGTGTGGGCAAAATGCAAGCACCAGCTGCTGTAAAGGCTTTGTGGAGTGTTTGTATGCAAGGTTTGATGTGTCAGCTTAAGCTGTTAAACCATAGGTGGAGTCATATTTCTCAAAAAAAGTCATTCAATTTCAGTTGATTCAATACCAGAATGGCTTTGCAAAAGGTTGCTTTCGATGTAGTTTTTCTAACTCTGTTGTTTTACCTTTCTGTTTACATTGTTTTGGTTTCATATTTTTCCTTTTTTTTATATAAAGGACATGTTTATATGTGTATGGATCAATAGTGAGCATTTAATTCCAAAATACAACCTCTGGTTTGATTTGGGAGTTTTTTGATGGGGGAGGAGGAGAGGAGAGAATGTTCAGTCCTCGACAAAGGGAGTGGGATGGAGGTCACTAGTGCTTTCTATGATCTTTGTTAGGTGCTAGTAAAAAGCAGCTATCTGTTCCTGGCCCCATTGAAGTGATCTGCTTTACCTGTCCAGCATGAAGCTTTTTGCAGGGCAGTTTTTGGGGGCAGTCACCCACCACTCCAGAGCCGGGCGATGCAGGTAAGGTGAGCGTGGTGTCCAGTCCCTGTCACCTCAGCTTTACTCTCACAGTCCCATTAGGAGGATTTTGGCAGTCATATCTGAAAAAAACACATCCAGTGTGTGGCCACTCAGTGCAATCCATGTCCTAGAGAGCATTGTGACCACAGAAAGGACAGTGTGTAATGGGTTTTGGCTTTGTCCAAACCCAAAACTGGCTTCTGGCAGCATTGCCCTGCTCAGGTGTCACAGACCGTGGTGGGGGACCTGCTGGGGGATTAACACTGCAGACATGAAAGGCAGCATCAGCCTGTACACCTGCACTGCCTGGGTGCTGTGGGATGTTAACTGTGTCAGTCTCCTTATCATTGGCCTCAGAAGAGGAGTACATCAGCTACGTCTCCAAGCTTTGAAGAAAATTACGTGGCAATACTTAAATTTAAAAAGAAAAATATCAAGAGCTCTTTGTGACCCTTTCCAGGAGCCATGATTTTTCTTCTTCTCCCCAGTACCTGAGCTGATTGCTGCCTGTTCCCCATGTGCCAACCTGTAACCGTGGTCACAGGGTGCAGGATGGTTTCTGGTCCAACCCCAGGGGCTGGGTGTTGGGCAGGCTGGCATCCTCTGGTTTTTCTTCTGTGACTTCAGTGGTTCTTCCAGGAACTCTGAAGTGCTAGAAGTGCCACAAGCCATTCAAGGGAGGTAGGGTAGGTTCTTATCTGCACTCTGCCAAGCTGTGAAACTTTAGGTGTGTCAGAAGATCCCTCTGTCCTGGTCTGGGCTGCACAGACTTTCTGAATGGCAGTGTCACTGTCATCACAGGGGTCTTAGTTTATAAATGAAACAAGTGTTTTTATGAAAAGCTTGTGTTTAATTTCAGAATTTAACCTTAGCATAGGCATAATATGCAGTTGATGCAGCTTGTTCCAGCAAAAGGAGCTTTCTTACTTGTTAATTGAACTTTTTCTCAAATCTGTTAAACAAAAGGCCTGAGTCAGGATTATACAATTATTCATCTATACACTGGCAGAAGTCAAGATTGTGTTTTTGACTTGCACTCAGTTCAGGTCAGCATTGCTCCCAGAGAGAAGTCCTGGGCTGAAGGGAAGCATTCATTCCCTGAAATTTGCTATGAATTGGATGTTTGCATGAGATCTTTTTTTCTTCTCTAAATCTGGGTGGTAAAAATGCCAGTGAGAGAGACAAAAGTAGCAGTCCTTGATCCTGCTTGGTTGGAGTTGGTAGATTGTACTATTTTAGAAGGAGAGTATGGTGGATTGAAATATTCAGTATGGTGGATTGAATATTCAGCAAGTATTCAGCCTGTTTTGGGGTGTCTTTTATGTTAATTGAAGGTACACACTTTAGGAACTGAATTTTTTTATCTTTCTATGGCTCCTACAAAGCACTATTGAAATGCATTTTCCAGTGATCACATGATGTACTGTAGCAGGGAATTGGTTTTGTTCAATGGTATTTTTCACATGTTGCTGCATATCACAATTCAAACCAAAGTAAATGAAGCATGGCAATTAATAGATCAAAAAGGGAAATGAGCAACTCTAGAAGAAATGGAGGAAAAGGGAATTAAAGTTACTAAAGAACTTGTGACCCCTATTGGAAAATTAAATTCCTTTGGTTGTGCAGCAAAAGAAATGCATAGTTTTTTACCTTAACTGGAGCAGAGATATCAAATATCATTATTCCTCCCATCTGGATATTTATACATTGCTGAAAACTGCTGGGAGCAGATGAACCTGTCCCACAAAGCAGAGCAGAAGGCAATTAAACACTTAGTAGGCTACTTTACATAATGGATTGTTTTTTGAAGGGCTTCAGCATCCTTATTTTGTCTCTATGAATTGGGTACAGCAGTTCACAAATGTGAACCAAGGCTTGTGGTTTTCCTGGGGCCAAATACCTCTCTTCTTGGAATACCCTGAGGTATGGATAATACTTCTCATCTTTTACATCATAATTCTGAATTTAAAAGCAGTACAGGAGCTTTACTCATATTAACATAACATAACCAAGTCTATAATTATCTTAAATTATTTGGCATCTTTAACTGAAGAGATAGAGAAGTCTTGAGGAAAAGTTAGGAAATCTTTTATAGTCACACTGATGCTAATGAAGTTTACTTTGTACTTTGCTACAGGACAAAGCATTATTAGACATTTGAATGGTTTTGTTATTCCCCATTGCAAGAGGGATTTGCATCCAAAACAGATTTAAGAAAGTAGAATCCTTTTTTGCAGTTGTTTACTATTATTTTGGTTCATATCTCAGTGTGAATGCTGTAGCTTATTTGTTATTTCAGTGCTTCAACTTTTTAATGCCCTGGTGTTGAGAAAATACAGTGATTTTTGTATTCTTCCTGAAAACCTATCTGCCAGAGATATGGCAATAAATGAGGTTTAATAATAATATTAGGAATGAAAATCTTTTGGACAAAAGACACTCAGTTGAGTAAACTGGATGAGGACCAGCTGGAAGCTTGAACCTAAGTTCATCTTTTGTATTATTTTGGAGTAATTCAAGCTCATTAAAGTTTCAGGAAGTGCTAGTGACCCTTATCTCAGTGGAAAGGGCACCCTGGACAGGCTCCTCTGTGCTGAGGGAGAGCCTTGCCAGGGAAAGGAAGGATGGAACTCTGCTTCTTCTGTGTGACAGTTGAGTTAAGGACTGGATAAGCAAAGGAGCCTCAGAGGAGCTGATACCTGCCCAAGTTAAGCCAGCAGAGCTGATGGTTCCAGCATTAAATTTAACTTCTGGCAAGGAGCTCTGGTCTTGGCAGCCGCGTTCCCTGTGTTACATGAGAGGCACCAGGGACTCCAGCAGAGATAGCGTGGTAGTTTGAGAGAAAACAAGGGTGATTCCAGCTTGGTTAATGCTGTGCTTCTGTGTTGGTGGCTGCTTGAAATGTCTGCATACCTTGGCAAAGGGTTTCTGTTGTCTTTTTTGTTTCCTAGGGCCAGACAGATGCCTTTCACCACTAAGTAGGAGTGCAGTGAAATCTGTTTTAGGGCATCACACAGCAGGCTGGTAGCACTCAGTTTAAAGGAGGTGATCTTCTCAAAGGCAAAGCTGAGTGACAAAGATAGTGCTAGATGGGGGGTTAATTCAGGGTTGCACCATGTTTTAACTTTGGAAGAGGAAAGCAACTGATCAGACAGATGTGGTTTTGTGGTGTTCGGGTCAGACGTGCTGGGCTCAGTGTCTCTGCTCTCCCAGAATGGAAACCTAGCATATGGAACAATCCTTGGAACTCCTGCAGAGGTTTGTTACTTTGGATCAAATGTCTAATCTTGAGAAATGTGTGAAAGAGTTTCTAGATTTTGTAGAAGTCAGAATTACTTGTTGGAAAGGAAAAAAATGGTGCTCAGGATAAAGTTGCAGATCTCAAACAGAGTAATTAATTAATTCAAACAGGTTGGGAAAATGATGCTTATTGTGCAACTGGCAAAAAATACAGAATGAGGAAGCAGAAAAACTATCCCTTTGTCCTAGCTGTGCACACAGATACTCAATAAAAATAAAAACCTAATGCATGCATCAGGAGGGCTGTGTGCATAGGGGAGTGCAGCATTGCTGCTGCAGCAGCATGAATCCTCAGCTGGAACAAAGAAGAAAAGGGTCTGTGTGTGTGCCTGCACACGTGTGGGCACTGAGGGAGTTTTTTCAGTTTTAAAAGACCTTTGTGCCCTGCCAGCCTTCAGACAGCTGAGCACTGGGTGAGTCTCCTACCTTAATTAAGATTTTTTTGACTGGCCATGTCGCTGCTCCTGTTGCCACTGCAGTTCTGAGGCACTGAGTGAAGGCTTCTCCATTGCCAAGGTGCTGCTAGGATTGCCCCTGAATGGGGTAGTGGGCAAGGGGAGCTGCTGGCATTCCCCGTGTGGGGGGCATTTGGGAAGCAGGCTCAGTCTGACAGCTTCTTCTGAGGTGGGAGCAGGGTGTGAAGCAAGAAAGTTCTTAGCTGGCAGGTTACAAGCATGTCTTTTTACAAGCCAAAAATGTATTTTGGACATCAGCATATGAACTACTCTGTTTCCCCCTTTTTTTTAACTGTCTGCAAATTTAGGAATTTGCAGGGTTCTTCCTCTTATTGGTGTTTCATGCTATGTTGAAAGGGGAACTGCTACCTTGGTCCAAAAGCAGCAATGGCCCTGGCAGCACAAATCTGTCACTGCCTGCCCTGCGGTCCAAGTCGGCTGCCGAGGGGCTCTGCAGGAGATGGCTGTGCTGTGAATGACTGGTTTTATCTTGCAGACACACACACCCCCCAAGTAAAAGTGCAGCTGTTTTGGCTTTCGAATCGGGGAGGAGAGAGGATATGATGGTGTTTGAGACAAAGATAGATGTTCACTTGCAGGGCTTTTTCTACAACTTCCTATTTCGATTTGCATTAGAGGTGGGGACTGGGTGTATTTATGGTTTAATGAGATGCTCTTGCCTTAATAGCAGAATGTTGTTCACAGGAAGAAATGAGTTATTGCTGGTTTTCTTCTTCTTTCTGTTCAGTTACTGTGGATACAGCATGTAACTTTTAGACCTACTTCTCCCTTGAACAGCACATGCAGCTTCCAGTTGTTGTGCTGAAGCTGCTGCAGGAAGGAGGTTATAGGAGCACAGTTTTTAAACAGATATTTGTTGGCTGTTATTAATTCCTACGGACACAATGAGCTTTCGTGGGAGATTCAGAAGGGAGGCCAGTGAACTGCGGAGGAAGAGAAGGACCACTAGGAGAGTGAATCAAGGAGAAATTCAAAGATTAAGCTGTGTAAGTATGCACCCTTCTTCCACCTCTTCTGAGAAAGGGCTGAGAAATTGCAGGTCACTCTTAGGACTACGCTTGGGAAAGAGTAGGATTTCTTGCCTGTTGTTTACGTAGGAGTCACCAAGCCTCATTCAGTCTGTGATTAGGGAGTGAGCACTGGAGAGTGAGACTGAAGCACAGCGAGTTCAGGAGCTTACAGAACTCAGGAACAGTAAGGAGACTTAGAGCCTCACATTGCTGGTCAGAAACATTCTGAGAGCAGCAGTGTTTGACAGTCTCTCTGGCACCTATAGCAAGTGCTTGGAAGTTCCATGAAAATTCATAGTGCTGCTTCTGGAGTGGAAAGTTCCTGTGTGCTATTTCAGAGTTTGTGATCTGTGATGGGCACCTCTCAAAGCCAGGAAGAGGAGGAAGACAGTGCAGGAAGCCACTGGAGAAAGCTCGAGAACCTTTGGTGGAAAGCTAGGGTGAGGTTCTTCCCTGTGGGCTGCACAGCAGCTTTGCCACTGATGGCTTTGGGACAGGACTGAGCCTCATGAAGCTGCTCTGTGGGGCACTGGGTGGCTCACATTAACTGCACTGTGCCTAAACTTTCCCGGCTGAAATTGAAACTGCAGACAGCAAGAGGTAAAAGTAAAACCCTTAGAGCCTGCTGTTGAGGAGTCTTAGGCAAGTACTGGTTTTCAGTGTATTATCTTCACTTGAAAATCTACTTTAGCTCATAAACCATTTAATGGCTTCCCCAAGAACAGACAATGAATCCTTTTCCTCAAGGCAAGAGGTGTTTGGTTTTCTTCTGTAGCTTTGTTTCTCCAATTACTCTGTTTGCATGTGCATGCAGAGGGCTCTTTTGAGGCTTTTCAGCGTGTTCAGTGTAACAGAATCAGTGATAATACAACCAAGAAGAGTATTCTCATTTTCTTTTTTAAATAGGAAGGAAAAGAACTTTGCAGTTGTAACACTTGGTCACCAGTTAAGATGGTTTGTGGTTCATCTAGTAATGTTTGGGTTTTGCTTGTGACTAGCTGCCTTTTTGGATAGGTACTTTACATGGAAGTGGCTCTTTTTGACAAGGCTACTTTATGGTGTAGTTTCTGCTGCCCTGAGTCATTGGCATGCAGTCAAGGATGTGACATGTTTGAGCTTCATGGTCAAGGGTCCCAGGAATCAGCTGCTGGTGCTGCTGAAAGCATCTAACCCTGGCAGTTCACAGGGCTTTGGTAGGAGGTAGGCACTGCTTACTTGACTTATCCTCTTAAATCCTGGTGAGGAGGGATTTTTGTCATTTTTGTACAAATCCTGACTGTACTTTATTAGTGCTCACCAGAAGTGGTTGCAGCCCTCCAGGAAAGGATGGCTGGGAATAAAGTCCAAATGGTAACAATAAGCCTGCCTGCAGATTAAGAGGAATATATTTGCTCCCTTTTGCGTGTATCCTCAGATAACAGAAACTGAGCATTCAATTTAGTGGTGCTAAATAGAAATGTCAACAATGCATTGTAGTTTGACCTAAAACATAGAGAGCACTTGTAACCCTGGGCCTGTTGCCTGTGAATGGAAATAGGAAACAAGCCTGTTTCATCAGAGGCTTGTGTGTCACGCTGCACTTCCCCTGACGTGGATGGCTCCTTTATGTCAGCCACACAGCTCAGCTTTGCAGGGGAATCTGTGCTGATTTCTCTTCTTTTCAAACATAAGATAGTCTAAGATGGGTCACTGTGTCATATTACTCTGTAGATGTATTTCTGTGTAGTTTGTTTAGCCCTTAGGAAATGCAGGCACACTTGGCTTTACTTTTGTGCCTTGCAATCTGTGTCTTTCTGCCCAATATTTCATAATTGGAGCATGTTAAATCTCTGGCCTACAGGCACTTTTTGCTATCAACCAGCAGCCAATCTCTCCTTCATGGATCAGCCCTGTGCACCTCCACACAGATTTCAAAGTGATGTCAGCTCCCACTGCAGCTGTAAAGGATTTTGTGTATGGGGACCTTACTCAAAGAGTGCATTTCTTCAGATACCATTCTTAGACCTTTGTTTTCTGTAGGTGGACTCGCATTATTTGCTGGAAGCTCCTTTTTTGTAAGACTAATTATTATCTGATTAGCTTTAATTGTTAGTAGGGTGATGATGGAGTTTGGTGTGGTTGACCAGATTTTGCTCTCATTTATATCCTGTGTGTGTAAATGCATTGATGGCCAGATAATTGACTGGGAGAGGAGTTGATGTCAAGGAAAGAGTTACAAGTTTAACGTCATTGTGAGAGCTGAGTTTACAGTGGTCATGTACACATGGTGTTAATTTTACAGATAAAGCCTCTGTGGAAATAGTTAAAATCACTTACTCAGATATGTAGCATGAGAAATACTGTCACTTGTGAGGAATTAAGTAACCACAGTGCAAGTAGAGAAAGAGGTATATTCACTGAGTAAAATGAAGCAGAACACCGTACATGAGATTTGCTCCATGGGACAGTGACTTATTACTAAGTACTCTAGAAGTTAAATGATATCTTTGAAAAGTTTATTTAGAGCTAATGCAAACATTTTTGTTAGTTGTTTTTGCTTCAGGAGCTTCTGAAGTGGTTGAGCCCTTTTCACAACAGTTGTTTGCTTAGTCAACATGTCTAGGTCTTCATACATATAAATTTTAGGTTTTAATGGAAAATGAACAATGGATGTTTGCCTTTGCACTGCTTTGCAATTTCATCAGACATACATAGTGACCAAAGTCTTTAGCATCAGAGTGTGATCTAATGAACAGACATTAGAGTTTTCCCTTCAGTCCTTGAAAAACAAACTCTCCTATGCATTCTAAAACCAAAGTCTGCTAAAAAAGAAATCTTAAGTTTCAAAGTAAATAAAACTGTTTTAAACACAGTCCCGTGCTGCACATGGTGTCATGTAAAATCCTACCCCATTTTAGCAGCAGGTTTGTGCTGGATGAACCTGGTGGAGGGATGGGTGAGGTAGGAATGCCTGGCACATCCTTCTTTTTGTACTTCCCCTGAACCTGTACACTGATAACCATGGGTAGATCCCTCTGTCTCCCTAATTCATCCAGTTTGCACAAACAGAGGGGACCAGTTTGCCTGTTGCTCTATCCACTTCTATTATTGCTGTGTAGATGCTGTAGGTGTCAGAGCTGGGCTCCTGCCTCTGCTAGGAGTGCTGCTAAAGGGCAAAAATTGGGAGTATCTTTTCTTTAAATGTAGATTTTTCTGAGTCTACAGAGACTGTCTGGGTGAAGTTATACATGTGTGTGCGTGTGCATGCATGCTCCAACAGACTCAGAAGTGCTGTTTACATAAACTTTATACTGGAAGCTGACAAGCTTTGGTCAAATCCACTGTGTGCAGCTTGTAGGCTGGTTTTGTTAATGCTTCTGCTCAAGGCCATGGCTCTGCCCACCTGAGGCTGTGCTGGAAGAAGCAGACATGAAGCAAAGCCTGTTCCCAGAAGAGCTGAACGAGACTCACTTCAGCATCCCCTTCGTGGTGCACAGGGCAGGACAATGCCCTTTTCCTTCCCTGGGCTGAAGTAATCACTAACAAGGCAAGTGCCTGAGCAGAACACTCCAGCTCTGTTGGCAGCTCCTGTCTGCTCCCCACAGTTCCCATCCCTTCTGCCCAGTCCCCTTCCACATCCTACCTGTCCCTTCAGATGCCTTCATGAAGAGCAGTGAATTGCATCTTCGGCTTTGCGTGCTTTCTTCATGAATAGATTCTGTGTGGAAGATTCAAAGAAAGCCTTTTGTTGCTACAACTGCACTTTTTTTTTTCCCCAGGTTTAGGTCAGGTAAGGGGAGAGAAAGTGGCTGAGTGTTGCTAGGTTAGAGGTCTATGTAAATTATTAACAAAAAAAAAAACCTTACGATGCTCTACAAAACTTTCTTGTTTTTTGCCTGAGGTGACCTATGGACAAATATTTAGTCTAGTCTTCAGAAATCCTCACTATTTAGAAGCTGTTATTCTTGACATTTTGAAAAGCCAACCAGTTAAATCCAAATTTAAAACTTAGTACTTTCTTGTCAGTGGCTGATTTTAGTAGTTTCATGGTTAAATAAATTTTTTTAATCTCTTTCCTAAGGAGAGTTTCAAGTTTCACTCCATAAGCAGAGAGAATGAGTAAGTTGTTGCCATGTTACTCTGAATGTTTTTTGCAGATTGTACTGATAATTTTATCAACTGTCTAAAAGGACAAGTGCTGGTCCATGAAGATGGACATTCCAGAGTCACAGGACTGCAATGCCAGGTGCACAGTCATGGTTGGGAGGCAGAATTCAGGAAGAGCATGTGGCTAAGTCGTTCATAGCACAAAACATCTCCTCTCACCCCCCAGCTGGATGCTTTGCTGAACCAACAGTCCTGTGTGGCTTCCACAGTTTAACCAGAAGGGAGGTAATTTTATGAGGAGTGGAGCTTTCAAAATTCATCATGAGAGGAAGGATAAGTTGTGTCCTGAGAAACAAGAGGTGCTAGAATAAGTGGGTCACACCCAGTTGCCTGAGAACAGCTCTCTGTGGTTTGAGCAGCCTTAGCCTGGCTGCTCGCCGTGCTGGAGCCGCTCCGTGTGCCACCGAAGGCTCCGAGGGCTCCAGCTGGACCCTCAGTTGACATGAAAGTTTTGAGTTAGCTCATCCACATGAGAGGTGCTTCTGTTTTTCAAGACATGCTGAATTCTCTGACAGGGATTTTTAAAGCTGGAACATAATGCAAAGTAGGCTTACAGAGATTGTGATCCATAGAACAATGGCAGTATAAGCAATTAGGATTCATCCTATCCCAGCTGTAATTGTACAAAGTCTCATTTAGTGAAGCAGGTCACTTTCTGGTATCCAGCAGAATTTTATTCGAATCAAGAGGCTTTAAAGATTGAAAATGACTTTTCACTTTTGTTATTCCCAGAAGGGTCTTCAACAGGTTTCCTTTCTTTTGCTCTGCATGAGCTGATGGGTACTATAGCAGTTTGGCAAGTAACTTCTGAAGCACCAGGAATTGGGGGTTGGATTCTTCATAATTCTTTGTGATTTTCTCTGTAGCAGAATCGTGTGGGAACTGGAAATCCCCGTTAATGAAATTTATTGGCACGTTGGCTTCAGTGCTGACACTGAAGAGTATATTAGTTGTGCTGTGCAGCCCTGACTGGATTCTTTCCAAGTGCAATTCTCCAAGGTTTACTGAAAGTCACGACAAATTAAATACTTTGGACCTGACAAGTGAATCTATTTTAAGGTGGGAGGGGGTGTGTCAAAGAAAATTTTCTTTGTACCACTAATTTTAATAAATTTGTTGACTGTGGATCACGTACTGAGCCAAAGGAAGCCTTAGTAATGTGGCCAGAGAGTTTGTTGACTGTAAATAGATGCAGAACAGGCCAAGCAGTCATAAAGAAGAGAAGATCTGAATCAAAAGGGGAGACCGTCTGCCTGCTGGTTCTGGCTGTGCCTCCCCATCCCTACCCCAGACACCTTTTGCAGACCTTGGGTTGCCTGCCCTGTGCTTGAAATGCAAAACTAATTTTCCTTAAAGGAAATCTCTTCCATGATGCAGATCCTGTGTGTTGGGAGAAGAGGGAGGGCAGGCCTGTAGGGTGAAGCATTTTCAGTGGGTGATTCCTGTCACTCCCAGCTCAGCTGCTTGAGGCTGTTGGGGATTAAATGAATTTTTTTACCCCTTAATCCCAGAGGGCTGTGCTGTCTGTGCCCCTGGATACAAGCGCTGCTGTGGGACTCTCTGCCAGGAGTACACAGGATTTTGGGCTGCCCACCTGTAAACATGTGAGGGAAAAGGTGCACCCCATGGAGATATCCTTCCCATGGAGTTCACCCCAGGCACCAGACTGCTCTGCTGCCCTGTGAATAGGGACATACCTTGGTCCTACAGCAATACAAAAGTTTTGGTGACTCTGTGAAACCCAAATTGTTTTGTGGCCTCAGCTTCAGCTCCTTGAGTGTTCAGGTAGCACATCTCAGAACTGCTGGGCATGGCATATCTGAGACAGGGGTATATTCAGCCTTTATGCTGCATTTTCTCCAAAAGTCATGGAGTTCTGGCTGTTCTTTAGCTTCAGCTTGGACAGACTTGGCAAAGAAATATTCAATTGAAGTTGGCTGTCCTGGTGGAATATAATTAGCTACATATTAATACTAGAGAGACATGTTATATCAGAGACACAGTGTTTAACTGGGGAAAGTAAAAGAAGAACAAAGGAGTGTGAGAAGCACTTAGTGTTGGTGTCACCCTAGAAAGCAGTTTAATTTGCTCTTGTGAGTTTTGGTGAGATTGGTTTGGTTCATAATATCATTAAGAAGTCTAAAAAAATGAAGGAAGAATATGCTGTTGTTTTGCTAAGTGGCCTTTTCTCTTTTAAATGCCCATTGCAGTATTTCAAATGTATATTAGAATGAATTGTCATTTTTGACAAGCCATAGCTTGGATGAAATATAAAATCTGAGTCTTGCTTTATCTTTTCCAATCTGGCCATCGCAGTAGTTTTGACTCTCTTTATGAACATGGATGCTTCTGTCACAGAGATAGGGTTAGGGTAACTGAAGTCCAGGTAACTGAATTTCATCAGCTTCTTTCTGTTTATCTGTTTCCTTATTTTTTTCTCTTCCTAGTGTGTGGAAGAGAAGGAATTAATTCAAACATATCTATTAAATTTAATAAATTCTAGATATTCAAGATTTGGTGTCAGAATAATATGGCATTAAAGCATAGAAATCATAGCAGTTAGTCTAGGTTAATTTTAGAATGGGGAAGTTCTTGGGATGACTGTTCAGAGACTATTGGTCTCTGTTACATCATTTCCTCCTGCAGACTGTGTTCACAGAAATGCAGCTTTAGGGGAATGAGATATAATTATGAAGAAAAGATGGGTGCTAGCATCAGTGCACAATGTCTGTGCATCTGGAGGCAAGTCAAGTACCATATTTGATTCTGTAATATCATTTATGTGGATATTTTGGGTAATTACTACTGGGAAATATAATCCTTTCTTACCTAGACCAGAAGATGATGGCAAGGAAGCCATATATCACTGGTGGAATCTGGCTGGTTTCACCCCTGTGAAACTTTATTGTCCTCTCATGGTGTTGGCTCTGATTTAACATCCCTCCAGTGTTCCAAAAGAGTGTGGAAAAGCTGGCTCAACAACATCCAAAGCTGCATTACACTGTCAGGGTGTGAAGTAAATGGTTCTGCTGAGATGTTGTAGCAGGTGAGGAGTCAGAGAGTGCCTTTTTACTAGATGTATTCACAACCATTTCAGCACAACTAAATTCATTACTCACTTGAGATGGAGAATATAAAAAGCATTACAGAAATCCAAGCCAGCATAATTTGATTTTGGCATGGATTGCCAGGTTGGCCTGTTTCCAAAAGGAACAGACAAGTTAAATTGAGAAGAGGCAGTGCTGTGGTTATTAAATTAGCTTTAAATCAGCCCCACTCATTTACAGATCTCTGCTAGTGCTTGCAGGGAGGAATTTGCTAATCCCAACATCACTGCTTCTGTCTGCTTGGGAGGAAAAAACCCAGCAGCCACCCCACACCCGCAGAGATAAGCTGCTAACTAACCAGCTGCCACTTCTCATCACAACTGCAACACCAGCACTGCACTCTGAGCCTTGCCAAGTCCAGAATACTGGCTCTGCAAAGAGTCAGTGTCCACCGAGCAGAGTCTTATGGTCTGTGAGAACATGCAGAATTGATGGAGAGAGGCATCATGTTTATTATAGTATCATGCTTGATGCTGGCAGGGAATGGACTGAATTATCTCTGCAGCCAGTGTATTGACAAGGATGGGCTATTACCTGCATCTATGATTTATGGGAGCTGGCATAATACAGTATTTTACACAGGATTTTGCTGTACTGACATGGAAGGAAGAAAGTAATTTTTATTGCATCAGTAGGAAAACATCAGCATAAATATTGAAGTGCTTCAGTGAAAAGTTTTGCTGTAGGTTTGATAATGTCATATCTACTTGTATTTAGTTCAGATGTGTAATGTTTCTCCAAAGACTTCTCTGTTAACATCTGTTAAAATGCTTCCATCAGATCATGCCCTTTGCAGCAGTGAGAGCAGGAGAATTAGTGCTGTGGGAACAGAGATGTTCATGTGCTTGCTGTGTTCCTCTGCTCCGGGGTTTTCTCGAGCTGTATTTTTGTCTCATGTAAATGACCTTGCAACTGCCAAGGAGAAGTTTTCCCCGGGAGTGCTAGAGCAGCTTTCAGCAATGGCTTTGTGAGCATTGCTGGTTTGGGCAATGTGGCATAGCTTACCCTGCCTCCTCTTGCCCCCCAACATCTGCAGAATATTAACTTTGAAGGGGATGTAGCTGCATTCACCCCAACCTTACTGGGATTTCCAGGGGGAAGAAGGAATACCTCTTCCTTCTGCCAGCCCCAGAAAAAAAGGTGGTTTCCACGGCGTAGAAAACCTGCAAATGCTACACATTTTTATGTAATTCCCCCATATTTCAAGAGAAGTCCCAAAATTTCTGGGGTTTCCTGGCTCTTCCCTAGTCTACAGCTTCAATAGGAAGGTGACTACTTGTGTCATTTGTTTTCTTAATGTTTTTTTAGGAAATTCTGGAAACTGATATTCAAGATGTTTCCAAGGAGCATCTGACCAAGATTAAGATTGTGTTGACACATGTCTTGTTTTGGAGAGCCGACATTTTATGATTTCAGTGGCATATCTGTCTTACTAAGAGCTGAGATTATTGCAGAATCATTAGCCTGACACTGTCAGTTCTCAGAAGGGAGGGTTATCTGTGTAGTCAATGTCATAAATTCTCTGTAGAAAATGTTCATGTTTTAGTGAAACCACTGCATAGGAAAATGCCTGTGTGAAGCACTGATGGCTCATAAATGTCAGTGCACATATTTCTTTTACTTTGAGTTTTCTGGTAAATGGTTGCTATGAGGTTTCCTACTGAAGGTAACAGTTTGCTTTCTGCTGAACTTGAACTGAATGAACTTTGTTCAGGCCTAGGTATCATTACCAAAATCAGTGGTACAGCATAGATGGTACACTCAGTGTGCACTGGTGTTTTTCTCTTCATGGTTCTAACTCCTTGAAATGTATGTTTATAAAGCAATATTTAATAAATAGATGCAATGACAGGTTTAATGACAGAAAGTATGACACTCCTGTCAAAAAGAAACTACAGTGACTAACACAGTTTGGAAGGGAATGAGAGCAAGCTGTTATGGTGACATGGCCAAGTGAGCCCATTAAGTTCCTGTGGGCAGCCACTGTCAGCAAAAGACAGAGACCTCACTAAGGGTTTGGCTGATACTGAGCCCAAGAGCTCCTTGAGCAGGACTGGATATTTGTGTGCCAGCTGGGGCAGGCCAGGACTAAGTACTGCCTTGGGACAGCTTAAGGTGATGTGGCTGGGTTATTATGAAGTCTTATGTCTTAACTGGACATCACAAAACCAGAATCCAGTCCTGTCACAGAATCTAAATCAAACATTCAAGTGGTTTTCTTCGATTTGTAACTGTTATGTGTTGATCTTGCCTGTCTTTTGTAATCCTTTAATATCTCAGCATCAGTAGATAGTGCTTGAGGCCTGTGAATGCTAAATAGTAATGATTTTTAGAAGTTTATTATTCTTAAGTGTGCAAATGGGAGTGTGAGAGTTAATAGATTAAGAGGAGAGGTAATAGATTGAACTTTTTTAATTGCCTTGCAAGACTTTGGTGGAACTTTGATGCTTTAAGCAGGGAGTTGGAGTAGATGACCTGCAGATGAGTTCTTGCAGCAGCTGTTCAGCAATTGAACAAATGTCTTAGAACATGTGTATTCCTGTGTTTTAGTCTAATTTGTGTGGCTGTGTTACTGATACTTAATTAAGCTATTCATCGATGCATTTGATGCCAAGGGGAGTCTTGGACTCAGTATAGAAGGAAAACAATGTTCATAAAAGATCTTGAGATTACAGAATAAACAAGAACTTTCTAGGACAAAGTCAAAAGAGAGAGGAGCTATTACATTTGAATCATTATATCTATTTTGGACCATACATGAACGAGATTGTCCATCACATATGATTTTACCTATCTCATTGGAGAAAGTTGTTTTATGGAGATGTCAAAGCTTTCTTTCTCAATCCACCTTGGTTTTGATTTAGGGAAGACAGAGGAAAATTTGATATAATTTTGAATAGCCCAATGCAAGAACAGTGGATAAAATACTGCTTATCTAATATCCTCTTTTGAATCAGACTAAGAGAGTAAATGTTTCTGCATTTGCTTTCCAGTAGTGTCCTTTTCTCTCTCATCACTTTCATTTCCATCCCTTCTGGCAGTTATCTTGCCCTTTCTCATTCACTCTTCGTGATGCTTACATCTTTGAATTGAGCAAATGTTCTCACTCTAGTACATGACTCTTCATTTGTTTAATGTATTCTAGCATGTCAGGCAGGCTTCTCTTTTTCTATTTTTGGGTTGTGTTTCAAGGCACTGTGACTTTTTCCTGTAGTGGTTTCTTACTTTAGTGCTGTTTCAGGCAATAGTAGTTCTGCTATGATGATACTCGTCCTGCTTTCTGACAAGAGAAGCTGTGGAGGTGGATGCCAGATAGTTTATCCCAGGAGAATAACCTTGGATTATTACCAAGTAAAACAATATGGTGGCTTTCACGAGCTGCCAGCAGTTCAAAAGGTGAATTTTGTATGACAGTGAAGAAAAAGGTTTCTTATTCTGAAACACATTAGCTCAAAGTCCTATCCATGTTCAGTTCAAAGTGTGTCCATCAGTTTTCTTGATGTATTTATGGAGAAAGAGAGAGAGAATTCCTGAGACTTCCAGGTAAATTAATGTGGTGGTTTCAGTCTCTGTAATGAGCTGACAGATTGCTCTGGAGTTTTGAGATGGAGAGTAGCTCTTACAAGTGGCCCAACTTCCTCACTTTACTCTCATGCATGAGCTGAGATGCAACAAGCTGAGCAGAATGGAATGGAAGGAGAAGTTATTCATGCTTTGGTGACAAAAGCAAAAATGCCAGAGATCTCAGTTTATGAAGGGGGAGGAAAGCAAATTTGTGTGTAGACAGATCACCTGATCTTTTCTTTTTCTCCACAGCAGGAAAAACCCAAATTCTTGGAGCCTTTGGATTATGAAGCTGTTATCACAGAGATCGAAAAAAATATTGGGGACAGCCAGTTTAAGGATCTGATATTATTCCCTGATGATGACTTTTCAGTAAGTACAAGACAAATATGTGTGGTTCCTTTGCTTAGGTTTGTTCTGTTCATTGATTTAATCTCCACTGCTAGAGGGAGAGCCAGATATTGTCCAAGGGCTCTCTAAGATTTTCTTAGCTCATGCGTAAGGCCGTTCTTCCCTCCCACCAACTTCACTTGGCTTTTTTTTTTCCTGACATTTATATATGCATGACTTTACTGCTCAGGATTAGAAAAAGTTTGGAGCCCTGATTGTTCTCAGAAACAAATGTTCAGGAACCCACTAAACATGTTATTTTATAATGTATACTTGTCTCTTTGTTCAGCACAGTATTAGTTTGGCCAGTCCTAGAATCTCTCCATACTGTTATAGTCTAATTTAGTCTAATTTAATCTGTAACTCCTGATCCTGTTCTGCTTGATGTATTTGGTCACTAGACAGTCTCTGGTGCTGAGGAAAGCTCTCATGGTGTACAGCTGAGGAGCAGTGGATCCCTGTCCCCACAGCCATGGAGCTGCAGACCTCATCCTGGGTTTCCCATTGCTTGTCCTGGCAAACTGCAGAGACTGGGAGCCTGGAGGGCCAGGGCAGCTCTCCAGGGGCAGGGCTGGGTGCTCAGAAGGATGCCTGGGGAGCTGTGTTGCCAGGCTCATTGGGCACATTGCCTGCATTTAGCAGCAACTTCTGCAAAATCACCCCATCTTTGTGTAACGTTTAGGTTTTGATGAATAGGCATTCTCTAATGGAAAGACATTTCAATTTGTGACCAATTGTAACTGCTCTGTGAGGGCCCTTCCCATCAGCTCATGGCACTGCTACTGTCCTAGGAGGGCAGCTTAATCTAATCGAGTGCTTTGTTTTACTAAATGGCTCTATTTCCTTGGTGGCATTAACTGAGTTAATGTGCTCATGGGACTGAGAGAAGCTAAACAGAATAGATTTCCTCATTATTGTTAATTCCTTTATCCATTTTGCACATTTGTCAATTTTTGAAATTGAAACTTAGCTTTACAAAGCTGACTAGACATACTGTGTGCTGTCACAAGGCCCCTGAGCCCTTTGATTTAGAGTAACTGAGCTCAAGCCCATGGAGCAAATCTTCTTAATGAAAGAAGAATCTTGTCCTACTGCTGAAGATCTCTGTCTGTCAAGCATATTTTCATATCCTATTTTCATTTTATTTTGAGCAGTCGTTGCCTGGATTTTTAGAAGCCAGTTCTGTTTTGTTTCCTCTGTGTTATGCTTTGCAACTATTTGGGATATTCCATTTTAATTCAAAAAATACTAATAAAAATTAGATTAAGACAGATGAGAGAGGTAGCTGCATGGTAGAGGTGTCTGTGCTCACAGAAGAGCAAAGGCCATGGTAGGTAGGGCCCATATCTTTGCCATGAACCTCTCTCATGTTTACTATCTCCTGTTGAAGTCAGTGTCATAGGCAGGAGCCTGTGCCACCAGACAGGACTGCAGGGCTTTCGTCCCAGGTTTTCCAGTTGCAAAGTATCTATTTACAGTCCTGATCCCTCCTGCTGAAATATTACCTGAGCACAAAGGTCTGGGTCAGCCATTTGAGTAGAAAGAGATCCGTGTCTGACTGAATTAGGAGGTTGCCAGGCTGGCTCTGAGTGGGATTTAATGTGATAATGCCCGAGGAAATGGTGGCCAGCTCTCTAACTCCTAATGATTACACTTGCTGCAGACTTCGTGTCTCAGTGTTGACACAGCCCCAGTTTGGGCCTGTGGGTGAGCACATCCTACAGGCAAAAGCCTCTTCAGAGTAAAACCCCACCCAAAAGAGTTGGCTGAAGTAGTGAACATAGGAGAAAATTCTGCTTTTAATAATGATTTCCTATTTCTGGATCTGTTGTGTTCACCACATGCGTCAGTTTTGGGTGAATTATCGTAGCTGTTGTTTCATCTCAGATTTGTTTCTCTTTTCGACTTGCATTCAGAGATAATGCTGTTATTCTCACATGGCTTCTGTTGGTCATTTCCTGTTGGAATTTCAGGTTCAAAAATTTCCAACATCTTATCTGAAGTCTGTGGATCAGCAGAGAATTCTTTATATCAATCTGAGCCTGATAGACTGTATTCCTCCATTCCCAGCATCTCCACAGAAGGGTGCAAGATGTATACATTACAGATGCCTTCTCTGGTTTTATTCCAGTTAAGAAAAAGATATTTCACTTCTTTTGTAACCATGCTTAATAACCCCTTATAAAAGTAAAAATGTATTTGATTCACACCAGTTCCACTTCTTGTTTTCCTGGCAATTCCTTCCTTATAGCTCATTTACCTGCCTAAAGTCCATTTTTCATTTCAGAAAAAACATGTCAGCTCAGCTTCATTTTTCACCTGTTCCTGGATCCCATGAACAAATTTCCCTTCTGTTGCTGTGCTGTGAAATAGTGGCCAGTGGAAATGTCTGCAGCAATACATCAGTACAGATGTATTGTTACACTGTACTTTTGGTGGTAGTTAGGGGGAGTTGATGGGCTTCCTGTTGTAATTATAAAAAGCCTGGGGATGATCCTGGTAGGTTTGCATCCTCACCATTGGGTTGCTGTGCTTCCTTCACCTTCTGCTCCCCAAACCTGGCCGCACTCTCCTTGACAACTGAGCTGCTGCTGTCTGGGATTCCTATTTCTCACTTCTCCACAGTGTGTTTGCCAGAAAGGAAGCCATGAAGGCAGTGTTACACCTTCCCTCATGGTGGTCTCACTCCCACCTTTAACTTTTGGCATCTTAGTGTTACCTGGATTTGTTGTCATACATCTGTACTTCTGCTCCTAAGCACTGTCATACATCCAAACAAAATACTTGCTGTATCCTTTCATAGGTGTTTTTTTATCTTTTCTTCCATCCCTTAAAAATTTACCAAACACCCAGTAGTCTCTTTTCAAATCTCCAGGATCTGAAGTCTTGCTTAAAATCACTGCTGCTCTTCCTTAGTGGAAAGGAGGGCTGGCAGGACCAGCACTCCTTTGCTAATAGCTTTTCTTGTGTGGAGGTTTAGTAGCTAAATATATATGTTAATAC
Source organism: Haemorhous mexicanus (assembly GCF_027477595.1). Lineage (NCBI taxonomy): Eukaryota > Metazoa > Chordata > Aves > Passeriformes > Fringillidae > Haemorhous > Haemorhous mexicanus. Next base: position 10,133,641 of record NC_082350.1, on the reverse strand, counting down.
TATGTTGGGAAGTATATGTTAATTGTATTAAAAAGGTAGATTTAAGTATTTAATAGTCACTTAAATGTGTATGGTATAAAAGCATGTTAAACTCTCTGGGTCATGAAAAGTTGTTCCTCCTTCTCACATTGTATGACTTTCCTCAATCCGTTTGAAAAGCGGAACTCAGACTGTTTTTTTAAACTATTTGTAGAAATATGGCTGAATGCCTGGTTTTCAACCTGCAACAGAAACAATCATTCATTGCCAAAGTTTGGGATGGGTGTAAGATGGCAAAACTTGCCTGCATAATGCAAAAGCTGTTGAAGTTCATTCTGATGTGCTCCTGACTCTTTGGGCTTCTGAAAGCCCACCTGGGAGCCCTGTTCCCTCCAAGCACCACGGAGGCCTTAGAACAGGAGGGGCTGACTTGTGAAATTGCTGTACTTGCCATCACTACAGGCATAATTGTTTCCAGGCTTCTTTTTTTAAGCTCTGAACAAAAGCCAAAATCTCCCTGTTTTTCATGTTGTGAAACCTCTGCTTTCTAGATGCTGTGCAGGGAGAAAAGTTGTTCATTTGGATACAGAAGTTCATAGCAGAACAAGATGCATCTGTAAGGGGAGGGAGCAAGACAAGGACACTGTCTCTAAACATGAAACCTGTGGGCCATAGGGGCAGCTGGAATGCAGGCCTTGGAGACTCCTTGGAAAATCCCCTGGAAACCTGACAGTTATTTCTAAGATCAGAAGAGTTACAGTGGTAAAATCATGAGTTATTTCAAATAGCACATGATTTAGCTCCCACTTTCCATGCGAGTACCGGCTCATTCTTAGAGGAGCAGAAATGGAGTCCCTTACTGTCATGGTTCATGGGGTTGTGGCTATCCTTGACATGCAAGGTTGCATGGGCTGGCAGAGCAGGACAGTGAGAGCTATCTGGACTCCTAGGGAGGCACTCCAGCTGTAAACAGAGAGACCTAATACAGTCAGCAAAGCAAGCTGTGGGCAAAGCATAGCTGCTCACCCTGAATGATATTCAGGGGGCGATGGGGCAAAATCTGTCCTTTAAATGTGCTCTGTTCCTGCTTTCCTTTCTGCACACAGGTGGTGAGGTCTGTGCTGGGACTGCAGCCTGGCAGAGAGCCCTGTGTACCACAGCAGCCTCAGCACTGTGGTATTTGTACAGCATAGTTGCATCCCAGCCTTCTGTTTTATTTTGATGGGTGTTGCCTATGTCATTGCATGTTTAGGAACGTTTAGTAAATCTGTTTACTTGGATGAAAGTGGGGTTGAGCAGCTTTTCATTGGAGAGCCTGAACTTCAGCATTACCAGGGAGGAACAGGTCAGCCCGTGTGTAGTTAGGTGTCTCTGAAGGGCAGCCTTTGCAGGAAGTAAATATCATTGTTGTTGGTGCATCCCTCTAAAGATTCACGCGCTGCTAACGTGCTTTCAGACTAAAAGCTGTTCGGAAGAGATTCAGACTGAAAATGCTTGAAATGGCTAATGGAGTTTGAACTCCATTTTCAAATGCTAAATTCACCATGTCACGGGGATGTAGTCACTGCCTGAAAACATTATTCCTAATCAGTGCTTGAGAAGGAGCAGTATTAACTTCTGTGTTTCCCTGTGGAAGGTGAGTGTGGCAAGAGAAGGCACTTAGTGAAATTGCACCTTATAGCTCATCCAACACCTGAGGCCAACAGCTTATGCAAATGAGACAGCCCGGCAGTGCCAGTAATCATGGTTAGGATATTTATATAAAATAAATTAAAAATAATTCAGAAGAATTATAGACTTGAATGCTTTAGGCTGATACCTGCATTATTTGATCACCACAGTTTGCATGCACAAATGAGAGGGTAATTGGTCTCTGGGTTGAACAAACAATTGCCATGATTGCCTAAACATTAGAAAATTAGACTGAATTCACAGCATATTTATAAATACTGAATTCTCTAAATAAAATCTCTAATTTTTTGGATGACTGTTTCAGAAGCATATATTCTGTTGTTGAAATTTAGTTCTTTTCTGAATAAAGCAGTTTTGGTGAATAATGCCATGCCTGATCAGCCTTTAAGAGCATTTAACTTTAAAAGTAATCAACTATGAACAGGAAGAGCCTTTGTGGCCAAGCTTTTGCAGCTAAGTGGTTAAACATAACCAGTTCTCAGAAGGGAAGTGCTTTGTAGTTTTTAACACGAGTTTAAATATAACAGTATGCAACATTTTCCATGTCCCAGTTCTTTGTAAATAAACCTGTGATATTCTTTGTCAAAGTCAACAAAGGCAACAAGCCCAGTGTTACCTGATTTCTTAGGTTTGTAGGGCTGTGGTTCTTTCTTTCAAGCGCAGTCTTGTTGGGAAGGACAGTGGGGGAATGTACAGTGGCAGAACAGTGGGCTTGGGTTACCTGTCTTGTTCAGTACAGTGTTTGTGACAGGCTGTGTAAGGACAGGGAGGCATAATGGCCCCACTGAGGCAAACAGTAGCTCTCTCAGTCAGTGTGTTCATATCAGTTGACAAGAAGTGTTGTGTTAAGTAAAAAAAATCTGACTTGCTCTAAGTCTTACCTATAAAAAAAAAGATACTTGAAACAACTTTCTGTGCAATATGTGGAGCAGGCAAGTTTTGCTGTGGGCAATCAGAGCAGGTCTGTCTGAAGCTTAGTCACCACCATGACAGGGTCAGTGTGAGGTACAGGGTGCATTACATCTGCATTTCATATCATGGGCCACAGGGGCACCCTGGGCTTTCCAGCTGTGCTCAGGGATTGTGTCTTGTAGTGACTGCTTAAAAAACTTCACTGCTTAAAATGTCACATATGTGTGAAGTAAAAGGAATAAGGTGCCTTTCAGAGACTGTGAGTACTGCTGGGAAGTCCCTAAGCAACCAAGAATTCAGACATCTATTACTAAGCATGGCCTGAAAATTCATACTCCTCTGCCTTCTGTCTCTTTTACTCAGAGACTCAATGATTGTGTAAATCACTTCATGCAGGCATTGGTAACACAGATGGGTACAGCCCAGGAACCCACTTTTTAGAAAACTGTGCTCTGTTTGTCAGAACAATGGGATTTTTTTCACTGTCTGGTGTCTGTGAGGCCCCCATCATTTTTTGTGAGAGCCATGGTTTAATCATTTTGTATCCTGAGCTCTCCAGATGAAGCAGAAGTTTGGGGAATCCCATGATGTTTCTGCCTGAGTGATAGGTGCCTTTTTTTCATAACTACTCATGTGGAAAGTGATGGGGGGAAATCAGAGCAGTTCACATAAACTCTAAGCAAAAATGCAGTCAATGATATCCAGGCACTTGTTGTGTAGAGTTTGGGTGCTACAGTTTATGGAGAGAAAGCATCACCCTTTAGTCTGAGGGTGAGGATATGGAGGAAAGCCTCCAGGGATGCAGGAGGTACTGCAGGCTGCTTCATGGAATTAGTATGTAGTTATTCTTCATACTAAACCAGTTGTATGCCTCAGGCCTTCCTCTGGAAACTGTGGGTCTTTCTGTAATGGAAGAGAAAATGTGTTTGGGAGGCCAGATTTGTCTGGGTTTCAGTCCTTTGCTATCCTGAATGGCAGAGTTACTCCATTGTAACTGAGAGCATAATCTGGGCTGCTGGGCATTGATTTGGGTTGTTTTCTTCTAAGGCAGAGAAAATGAGTGGGACAGATCTGTAGGTTGATTGAAAACACCCCAAAGCTCCTCTTGTGAGCCTTCTGTGAAGGGGCTGCCTTGGCCAGCCCCAGGGTCACACAGGCACTGCTGGTGGCCCGGGCCTCTTGCTGTCCTGCTGGGAGCCAAGAGAGGCTTGGCTCCTTGTGGAGAACTTCAGGAGATCCACTTCCCTCTGTGGTTTCCTGCTCTGGGCCCTGACAAGACAGCTCAGCCAGCAGCTGCTTTCAGAAATGGGGCTTAATTTGTGGAGGCTGGAAGAGGCTGCAGGCGGTGCCAGTGTCCTGCAGCCTGTGCCCACCGGTGGGAATGTCCCTCCAAGAAGCTGCTGCCTGCTTCTCCTTGCTTTCCAGCCATGGAGCTGTCCTGTGGCACTCCTTTTGCAGCTTCCTGGGGCCACTCTGCTCCTCTTGAGTCAAAGCTTTTACACACATTCCTCCCCAAAAAAGCATGAGGTGGAGAAGGGAAGTGGAGGAAGCAAGTATCACTGTTGGATTTGGCACGTATGTCTGGGAGAGGATGTAGGGAAAACTTGACTTGTTTTTATCAGAAACCTCAGAGACTGAAGGAACTTTGCTTGGAACAGTTTTATTCCCAGAAATCTACTTGAATACTGTTCTTCCTTGTAATTAATGCCTTAGCTGATAGCATTGAATAGTGTGTGTGGGCAGGAGCTGGGTTGCAGTTGTTGGTATGCATGTGTGTTGGCTGCACGACAAAGTGAAAAATGCGAGCCATGATAGCAAGGTTCTTAACCTCTTCCTGAGACACAACTGCTCTTCTGTTTGGCTTTGACTAAATTGCCTTTTTTTTTTTTTTGTTTATTGTCAGATAGACACAATTTCACTGGAAATCAGGACACTGTATCCTTCCGTACCTGAAGATGCAGAACAAAAAGCAGAAAATTTATTTGTTAGAGAGGTAAGTATCTAATTTTAAATGAAACCAAGAGTCTGGGGGAGGTTTGCTATGTTTATAATGAACATCTTTTTTCTTTTTATATGCATTAGGGGATTTGAATTTTGAAGGCCAGTAGGAGGGGGGAGGGTTAACAGCATGTCTGCAGTTGCCTACTGTGAGATGTTTGTATCTAGAAAAAATGCAAATGCACTGAATTAGCCTGTCATTGTGCTGTTTTCCAGCTGCATTCCCTGTCACCACTAGTCCACTGTTATTGATGTTGGTATTTTTACATCACTGCTAATGATCAGTGATCTGCATGTGCTTTGCACTTGGAAAATATTGATACCTTTCCAAAAATAGATAACCAGTTGGCACTGGTTTAGACTCCTAGGTGTTATTACAAGGTATGTATCTCATTTGCAGGTGTACATATGAGGAGTAGGTGCACTCTGAAGGGTGTTTAGGGGTTTTTATTTATTGTCAGTATTTAGAGTCTGTTTTGCCTTACCATAACAGAAAGTTGAACAAGTTCTTCCTTGACAATTAAAGGCCCACCAGGAGTGAAAAAATTGCTCTACCTTTAATAAACTCCTATGGTTGTATTGTTTCCATACCTGATTTCAGATTGTAGGAGAGGATTTCTCATTCTGCTGCCTCAGGAATATTTCGTGTTGTCACTGGTTTTATCATTTTAAAGGACTTTAGAGGAGCTGGTTGCACTGTTCAAAGGAATTTGCTTTTGATGAACCCCTGAACATTCCAATCTTTCATTATGGATGTACAAAATAGCTCACCATTTGCATTAACAAAAGAGGTTTATGAAACCAAATTTTTGGCCAGCTTTGAGGAGTTAAATTCCAAGCACTTATGATTAGCCCATAATGTGATGGTTCTCAGCCTTTTTTTCACAGATTGAGATTTTTCACACCTTGCTTCTGGTCTGAAAAAGTATTTCATATGTGCTATAATTGCAAGAGGAAACTGTGAGGAAAAGTCAGTAGCAGACAAGCACAGGGATTAGAAATCCTTAAGTCCAAAATTAGTCAGAAATGCAGCTGTTGAATTATATGCAATGTGACATTTTACAGGCTGGCCCTATTTCTTTTCATCAGGTCTAAAAGGAGCAATAATAATTTACTGCTGGCTCAGATTGCCTGAACTTTGCCATCTTTGTTAATCTGGCAGCAGTGTTAAAAGATAACATAGCTTGTGGAGTTATCTACCTTCCCAGAAGCCTCACTGCCCTTTCAGCACTTTGGGGTCTGCTTTTCATGTTAAGGTTCCACAAGTTGCAAGGCCAGCACTGTGCTCATGGCTTTACAGAGAAAGTGGTGGCTCTAAAAATGGAACACGGTGCACAGAGCCTGGGAATCCTTACAGCTGAGTAGGGCAAGGGATGCTAATGGCAACCTGGTAAAACACATATTGAGTGCATCTATTAGCTTTCTCTTCTCTTCCAGTGAGCCAAGGGGAGGGGGAGAGAGGAGCAAAGCAGTGGAAGAAAGCAGTACTGCAGGACTAAGGCTGTGCATGGAAGAGTAGCAGGGTAGGGAGCCTGTTTAAAGTAGTAATGCATATGTTCCAATTTGCCACAAAGCCAAAAACTATGCATATATACACAATAAATTAAACTCTATGAAGAGGAGGGTTTCCAATCCAAAATTAGGCAAAACTGAGCATGGGGTTCTGTGAAGATCTGTGATGGTTGTCCCCTGCAGCAGTTGCAGAGATGTTACTGCCCTAGCTGCAGTCTGTTGAGTTCACAGCAGGTGTTCAGCACTTTGGGACAGTTGTACAGGAGTGGAGTTGGTGGCCTTCATTTCTGTCTTGGAGCTGTGGAAAAGCCAACTCTTCACTCACTGAAGGAGTCTTTCTTCAAATGTAGCACAACATGAGCAGTGAGGGTGTCCGCCTTGTGCACACTTGACTGACTGTTGGTCACCTGGACTTGTGGCAACCCAGGACCAAATGCCTAATTCCTCACGAGGCTCTGGGGAATGTCCAGCTCCGCCTGCTGAAGCCATTTTGGTATCAGCTGTCTCTGGCTGCTCACTGTCTCAGTACTTCAGCAAGTTGAGACAGACATGGAGCAAGCTGGTGAGCTCTAAAAGAAGGGTCAGCTCTTGGAGGGGTAATTTCCTCTGCATGGTGCAGTGTGAGGACATGGTACTGAAGCTGTCAAGGACCTCAGATCCATGATCTCTTGTCTCCTCCTTCTGGGTGCTGGGTGGTGTTCAGATGGCCTTGTCTACAAGACAAGGTCATTTGTAAAGGGTTGTCAGAAGTCTGTGATAATGCCTTAACATCCTGTCTGTCTCTTCCTGCCTGTGTGTTTCCCACTGGAGGCAGCAGGAAAGCCTTTCCTCCACCTCTAGCCCGTTCACTGCTGTAGCCCTTCAAGGATGAGGGGTTTTTCCCCCAGCCCTTACCAAAATCCATACAAAGACAGCTTGGGGATTTGATCAGATTTCCCTTCCTCAAGCAACCACAAGCAGTACTTAGAGGCACACCTGGAGGACTCGATTGCCTGGGCAGTATCAGATTATGGATCCAAAAGAGCTGAACAGACAGATGGAGACAGATGATGAGGCTGATGTTGCTGAGGAAAGCTTTCAGTATCAAAGGCATTTGATGCTGTCCACCTCTAGTGGGGAGTTTCTGCCTCTGGTTGTCTACTGAGTTCTCTTAACACTGCTTTTGCATTCCTCAGGAACTCAAAACTTTCCCTATTGGTGATATTGAAATGTTATTGCAATGGGTGGGGCAGAAGAATTGACTTTGAATAAGATGTCTGACCACCTGTGTTTTGCTGAAACTGCAAAATCTAAAACAAAATACAACCAAGGTGACAAATAAATAATCCCTTAATAAGTATTTTATGTCTGCAAAGAGCATAAATATTTTGCATTTTATGATTGATTAATATCTGAGTCCCTTTATTAATTTATACCTCTTAAGTATTAGCTTTAAAATAAAGTTAATACTTTGTGAATTGATTATTCCTATACCTGTAGTTGTATTAGGATCTTTTCCTTGTGGATTTTTTTCCATGTTAGCTTTTCTTAGGCAGGACCAGCCTGAGGAACTAAATCAAGTTCCAAGAAAGGAGAAGTTTCCAGAAACTTCTAAAGCCAGAATAAAATTGTCTTCAGTGGTTTGTTGTTTTAAGTATTCTTGACTTCTTTTATCATGCTGCTTCCTTCCAAATTCTGAATTTTCTCATTCCTCACAGAGTCTGCTGCACGTCTGCCGCATTAATGCCAGTCAGCATTGTCCTCGTGGTCCATAATTTTGGCAAAAAGAAACATTCACTTCACTAGAAACAAAATAAAATTCTTCCTTATAGATAATTAAAACATTCCTAATATCACATTTCCTAAGTCTGTATCGTGAATATGCAGATCAAATGGGAATTCTTGGGATTTTCCCCACATTTCATTTGGAAATGTAAGGGGATGCTGCACTTTGCTATTCAAAGTTATATTTAGTTTGAGGAACTTAAACTACCTAATTGTAATGTGTTTAATCCCATCTTGGTTTGCATGAAGCCAGCATTTTCAGCAAGAATGCAGGCATGGGCACACAAATACATGCTGTTTGTGTGTATGTATCTATAGGAATAAAATTCTAGGTATATGTAAAAAAAAAAGCAGAAAGTAAATAAATATTAGTTGTCAACTCTCCTTTAAGAAATGAGTTTAAGTCAGGTGATCCTTCAAAAAAAAAAAAAAGTTGCTATGTGGATGAGTTTTTGGGAAACATGTTTGCAGAGAGGGGCTGTCCCCATGAATGAGGAGGTGTAGGAGCTGTGCAGGGGCTGAAGGAGGGATCTTCCTGTGTGAAAAACAAATTAAAATCAAATAACAGTGTAGGAAAATTGCAATTTCATTCAGTGAAAGATGTAGTTAATTTTGTCTGTGATAATACTCTGTTCATGTGGGTGTCTCTGAACTTTCCTGTTGAGGTTTTCTAGATACACAAGAGAGAGTTGTCACTTGTTGTAAGCTTACAAAACCCTGGCTGCTCATCTGAGGGAGTTTTTATTTGAGGTATTGCAGGTTGGGCTTACAGGATCTGTAAGTAATTACGAAACATGGGTTTTATTAAACACAGTGTAAAAATGCCACAGCCTCCTGTATAACTTCTGAAAATGGTGGTGTGCCCATAGTGTTGATTTCAGAGGCTTTTTGATTTGCAGGCCAATCTGCATTGTTCTTACCTTTTTCCCAGACTAAAATGGGAACTCCAGTTGACAATGACACCCAGAAAGTTTTCTTGTCATTCATCACAGTGTAATTTTCCCCATCTTCAAACTCTAAGTTTTTTTAGTGCATGAAAGAGCTGTGGTGTCAGGGCTAGACATGGATTTTTAAAGGATAGTGAGTCTTTTGATAGCACAGAAGATAAATACTTGTTAAAATGTTTGATACTTTAAAGCAATAGTGTGTTTCAATGTTTTGGCTTGTTAGTTGCCCGTGTCATTGGACTTTGTGTGAACTGGACTTTGTTATTTGGGGAACAGTTTTGAGAGCCCCAGAATGAAGGTCCAGGTTGGCAGCAGCTGCTGCCATGCTCACTGGGCTGCATTTCCACCCAGGGTGATCTCAGCTCCTTCACCTCCCCAAATCCTCACACATTTCCTTCCTTTGGTGCTGCAGCTGAGGTCAGAGGAGAGAGGGGAGGCTCTGTGAGCAGGGCTGTGCACGTCATGGGCAGAGCACAGAGCCACCTCTGCAGCTTCCTCTGCAGTGCCACGGCCACAGCCAGCTCTGAACGTCCTGGCTTTCTGTTCCAGGCTCCTCCTGGGCTTGCCCTGCCCTGTTCCACCTCAGGAACAGCCACTCTGCCAGGCTGGGGGACAGAGTTTCTCTGTGCATGCAGTTCCTCTGCAAGGAGCCCTCCTGTTCCACTAATGACTTCTCTTGGATGTGCATCTCTATTTCTCAAGGCCACATACTAGTGCTGTCTTAGAGAGGAGATAAGCAGGGAAGTTGTTTCCTTTTTGTTTCCTTCACTTCCCCCCTTTTTTTTTTTTTTTTTGTTTTCTCTTTTTTTTTTTTATTTGGGTTTTTTCTGGTTGGTTGGGGTTTTGTTTTGTTTTTTCCCTTCCAAAAGGTTCCTTTCCATTGCTGGGTAAATCTTAAATGTCTTTTTCACAGTGGTAGCCATCATGCTGTCATCACCAGAACCAGAGATAAGAAGTTACACGTGGAAAAAGTCTGCAGGATTGTCTGTCCCTGCAAGGAAATTTGGGCCATCTGGACAAAAAGAAAAATTAAAAAAAACAAAGGAAAGACCTTAGTTTGATAGGGCCCCTGGGAATGGGCTGTGCTGCCTGCCTGGTTAGCAGAGCAGTAGAAAGTTCATGCAAACATGTGCCAAGCCTCCCACATCCCAAAACTTCCATTTCTCCGTCTATATTTTTCCTCCCCCACAGTTCACTTGAGCTCAACAGCCCCTGCACTGGTGCCTCTGTTCTTTGCCAGGAAGTATCCAGCTCTAGCCTCTTCTTGAAACCTCTGCCTCTATAAAGGTTTTACTTTCTCCTCAAATCAGGTTTGCAGGTATTGTTCCTCCTTGCTAAAACTTAATTTCCGGTAATAATTTCCAATTTTTAAAAACCATTCTAAGTCAGTACAGTCAGCAGAAGTATTTAATTTTCAGTTGGAATATTCTGAAGATAAAATCTTTTTTTGGTGTTACTATTTAAGTTACCTCCAGTTTCACCACAGAAGCTAGCTCAAGAACAGTGGTAGCTGTTGCACTGGGTTGGCTTGTCTTTTGTGAATTTATTGAGTGATACTTGAATGTGCTGCTCTGTCCCCTTTGATTTTTATTTTGATTAGCTTTTTCTTGGAGGAGCACAATAAACCTTTATAGTTACAAACTAAAATTCTGTGGCCTGCTTTATATGTTATTCACAACTGCTTTTTTGAACACACCAGCCTATAATGTTTGCAATAAAAGCTGACATTGAGAGCTCTCTGTGGGCTTTAATTGCATCTGTTAAATAAAATACTGAGTAATGAAAGTACCACAGGGGAAAAGTGCTCCTTTCTGTAGAAGGTTCTCTTGGTTTACATTTGCCAAGGAGAAGGGGAGTGATGTCTGAATTGGAGGTTCTGGGCTCCCCCTCACAGTGCACTGTGAGCTTCTCCTTGGCCTTTGTAGAATAGAGAATATGTTTCTCTTGTAAGAGTATTCCTAAAGCCTAGGTGACTGTCATACACATTGAACACAAATACAAGAGTGACCAGGTTGTTTTAGGAAGAATCATAAGACAGAAAGTTGGGTGTGAAGTGGTTTTTTTTTTATTATCTCTATATTCAGAGGCCAAGGGCAATCAGTGCTGGAGTGGTTTCCAGGGGTAGTTTTGAACCTGACCCTGGCAAGTGCAGAGAGAGTCAGTTATAATGCTGTAATATTATCTTCATTCTTGGAGAATATGGCATTATGTTGTCTAATGGTCACACTTTATTCTTCATCCTGTGAAATAATGAGGGCTTGTGTCAGATGAGAAGGTAGATCCTGGATCCACATGGAATGTGTTTGCTGCCTTTGGTTGTACTCCACTGCCAGGGTGAAAAGTGCCTATAAATGTGCCCCCACTTCCTTGCCACCTTTTCCACACTCCAAACCAAATAAGGCTGTCACAGAAGACTCTGAATACAAAAAAGATTACTTCCTAAAATAATTGATGGCTACATACTCTGCCTATTTTGCACAAGATTTAGAAAAAGAGATCTGTGAAGCCAGTGCTGAGTAATCTAGACAGCCCATCTCAGGTTTGTTCCTGCAGCCTGATAATCCCTTCTCTGTCCCTCTGAGGCAGAGTCCTGTGCAAGCAATGACTCCCATGGGCACTTCAGAAGAAGCTGGGAATGAAGAGAGGGAATACTCCCAGTTGAAGGAGTCAACTTTTTTATACTAATTTACAATTGTCCTTTTATTGTCTTTCCTTCTACTTTCCCTGCACAGCCCTTGGTATTTAGACACCTTTGTTCCATCTGTTTTTCCATTCTGTTGGACTCCTGGAGTCTCATACCGTTCTGTGAGACTGTCTTTACTGTTCACACCTCAGATCCCTTTCAGTCCTGCTGCTTCTTTCTCTACTGTGGATCCCCACCCTTTCCCTTCCTGATGTGCCTCCTTTTCCCTGTGTTCTTGGGAAAGAACTTCTTGGGCAGCAACTGCTACTGTTGGATTCTAGGCTTGATCTCTCTCTTTCTTCCTTTCCATCTCAGATGGGCTGGCACAAATCTTCAGGTGGAGTGTGGGGAGAAAATAATACAATACTGTGGTGAAATCTTCAGCATACTGTACAAATATCAGTTTGCAATTTACACTCTGTGTGAAGAATCACTGGAAATTCTGACATAGTGACATTTTTCTTGTAGATGTGCACCTTAGCAGTAACTGTGCATATTTTATGCATCTTGTTGCCTTTCAAAATGTCATGTTGTGTTTAACTGCATTGATAAAAGTTCTGCATCAAATAAATTGCACAGATATTTTGGTCTATTTGACAGCACAACCAGGCTCTTCTGTATAGTTCAGGTTTGTCTTCTTTATTTAAGGGAGGTTGATGTACTTAGATCAATTTTCAAAGGTGAATGCAAAACCTGCAAGAAAAATTTTAGACAGCAAAAACTACATGATGACATGACTGAACAAATTCACTGTGGAAGGGAAAATGAGATTGGTGAAAAATGTGTAATCAATGTCCATGGAGGAAGTCAGGCCTAAACTAAATCATGTCTTTTGAGGCAGTAACTATCTAATTTAATGATGCTTCCTAGAAAGCAGATGAGAATCAGTAAAGCATATTAAATTGCTATCAGCTCCCTCCTCCATCTTGTGTGATTCAGTACATTTGGTTTTAAAGGGAAATTGGGCTTCAAAATATGGAAACATATGACTCTGGCTTTCCTTTAAGAACTGAGCACCCAGCTCTAAAAGAGAAGAATATGTTCTCCAGCATGTGGGCTGCCCACAACTTTATTGGTTCTCTAGCCTTCTTGTCTAAACCCTTGTAGTAATTCTATTGTTGTTGTTTGTATTTCTTCTGTTTAGGCTTGTAAATACTACAGTTCCCACTGGCATGTTGTGAACTACAAATACGAATCCTATTCAGAAGACTTTCGACACTTACCACAGTAAGCACTCACATAAGTTCCCTTTTTTTATTATTTTTTTTCCCCATTAAGCTTGTGTTATTTGCTAAGCTTTGTCCATATTTGCACTTTCCTTTGTCTTCTAAGCAGTGCTTGTTTTACCGTATTTTTAGTGCCTTGCATTTTTAAAAAGGGGAAGCAAAGGTCCTTCAGAAAAGTTCAAGACTCTGCAGAATTCACTGGTATCAACCAACTGCATTAGTGCTGATTCAAATCCTTACAAGTGTATTTGCGTTTTCAGAGCACAGTTGATACAGGAGAGGTGGCTTTTCCTTAATAATGCATAAATGTCACTCACCTTCCACTGGGATTTATTCTCCTCTTAGTTGCCCTGTGGAACAGAGAGTAGGATTTCAGTGCTTTACGGCAGCATTGTACAGGAGAGCTGGGTGCACTGATGGTACAAGGCAGTGGAGGTGTGCCAGTGTCAGGGCAAGGGGCATTTCTGCTGTGCTTGGAAGCACATGAACATTGAAATCACTGGAAAAGTGCTGGAGGAGCAGAAACAAGTTCTGGACTTGAGTGGAAAGAAATGCAGAATGTGGTGCTCATTCCTACATATGTGAGTTTCTACCCATACTCTCGTTTCTGGAAGATTTTAGAGAGCAGTTACCAAAATCACCAAGTGCCAGAAGGAGCTGTTTTACTGCCTCCTTTCATGGAGTTTAAGTCATTAAAATTAACTGGACAAAAAAGGTTTTTACCTGCACATAAGACAGAAATGCATGAATGCTCCAAACTTGGGTTGGATGGAAACTAGTACTACCTTCATTGCTGCAAGAACTGAAAAAACTCATAAAATTGAGTCTTATGGCCCAGTTAGATGCTGGCCCAGAGGGTTTTGCACTGCAAACCTTCCTTTAGACCTGCATTTGCTCTTGCTGGTTAGCATTTTTATGAGCAGCGTATATGGTAGTACAAAAAGCCATTGAGAACAGTTTTTCTAATCAGAGATTATAAAAACATCCTTTCTTAAGTATCCAGCCTGCTGATTGGTTTAGAAAATTAATGCATTTAGTGCTCCAGAAAAATGGTTGTAGCACAGCAGTTTTCCATTTAACCTTAAATGTCTTCACTCTTATGAAATATGCATGGGGCAGATGTGGGTGCATTACTATGCACAAAAGTACGTTTTAGCTGATTACATACATCCCCTTCTGCAAAGGATATTTTAGTGTGGTGCTTAATGAGATTTGCTCTCATGGATTCATCCTCCAGGGGTACCAGGCTGTCTTACATCTTAGTTTTTCCCCCCTGCTAGCACATACGTTGTACTGAGGGTTATACTGATATGAGATCTTGTGTCTTGTATCTCATTGGGAAGGTTTGGGTGCCACACTTGTTGATATTTCAGACACAAAGTTATAGCAGGGCTCGTCTGCCTTTTGTTTGCTGGAAACCTCCATGGCTTTTGAGTTTGATATACCTCTAAGAGATCTGGCTTGAGATCCACCTTATTTCATATTGTTTCCAGCCTCTTCTACCTTGATTTGCATGTGCACGTTACAAAGTTTGGGGTTTTAGACTAAACCTTTTCAAGAAAAATAGACTTGATATGTCCTGGTCATTGTACTGTATCTCACTGTTGGTAGTTCTGGATCTTTCTACCACTTTTTACTGGTTTTTGTTTGATTTGAAGAAACCTGATGTCATGCTTTCAGAAATGTGAACATATTCTTGCATCAATCCCTTTATAGGAAGTCATTGTATTGGATGAGTGTTAAGTGTTTAGCTTTACATGGTGGGAAAGGAATATCATTTACAATACCAGTTATAACTGTGGCTGAAGTCATTCCCTTCACTGAGGGTGTGCTGAATTTCCCTGTGGGCTTTTCCATGCATAAACAAGCATATTGGGACTCAGAGCCTTCAGCAGTGCTGAAGGACTTCATGCGTGGGTGTGCTTGAGGCCGTGCTGTGCTGGGTCACACACTCGTGCAACACCTCCAGTAATGGCTGCATGGTTTGGCAGATTTTTGTCAGAGTTGCTCTTTCTGAATGCTGACCCTTTCTGATTGGAAGCAGCTGCTGTGTGATGCTGAGCACCCAGGGCAGGCAGTGAGTGCTCAGCATGTCCACTGCAGCACTGCTGTGGCACCAGGACAGAGCTCAGCACCCTGTGCATGACAGGATCAAAATATTTAGCAATGGTTTGGTTTTTCTCTGAGTGTGTTCCTCCTTGGAGGTTTTTCTCAGCTCTTTCTAACCCCTGAAATTCCTCTCTGTGAGCTCTCACTACCTCTTTTACACCATGTTTTATGCTTTGTGCCGGTGTGTTCTTGCTTCTTGAGCAAGTGGATGGGTGGGAAAAGATTAGGGGTTGCTTAGTGTGTGCTGTGCTGACTGCCTGGGAACAGAAAGAGTCATGTGCAAAACTTTTGCTGCTGTTTAGAGGAAACCTGGAACACTTGGTAGATATTTCAGGTCTGGTGCCTCTTTTTTGTAAAAGAATTTTTAACAGCTGCCTTTGGTTGCATTGGAAAACCTGCGGTGGTTTTCCATCACAAATATTCTGACTATTAAAGCTTTACAGATGTCAAAATGCCAGTAGATTGTAAATGTTGTTTTATTCAAAACATTGATCAGTTTTTTGCAGTAAATAAACTGCAAAAGCAGAACAAACCAAAGAGGGAATGAAACACTCTTGTGTTCTCCGTGCACTTGTGGTGGTATGGGCACTTCATGGGAACACTGGTTTTGAAGTGGGGAAAATCAAAGGAGATAGGTATTGCTCATTAGGCTGATCTTCATTATCTGTACTTTATGTATGAATGAATAAAAATGAAAAAGGTCAAAGTTATCTTTTCTTTTTTTTTAATTTTAATTTTTTTTTCTGGACAAGTCAATCTTCCTAATAAATAATAGCTTTTAGCATGGAAACTTTTTTAGGTTTTCATATCACAACTGAAGGTTTTCAGGATGAGGTTTGTAATCTTCAGGAATTTGAAAACAGTACTGGAATTTTTCAGGGCACTGAAAAATCTTTTTTTTTCCATTTAAAAATACTCTTGAATTTTTATTGTGAGTATTTGGCTGTTACGTACTGTTTAATTCTGCAGCATGAGAAGTACTCTGGGCCTAAGTACAGTTATTTATGTGCCTAAAATTAAGCAAATGCTTAAGTGCTTTGCTTTTTAATATTCAGTTGTGGGTTTGAGCTTACAGTATAAAGAACATAAATGGCATCACATCAAAAAGACATCTATGTCTTGTGAAAAATTGCTTGAAGGCTGTGCTCATCAGATCGAATAGACAGAAAAATCTTGAAATCATGAAGTGATATAGAAGCTTTAAGATCAAAGTTCTAATGGCCTTGGTTTAGAAATCTATTTAAGAGCTCAGTCTCCTTCCTTTGCCAGCCTTGAATAGAATATCTCTTTGGAAATTGTTTTGGGTTTGTTGCCCATTGTGGTGGAAGAGCAGCAAAGAGACCAAGAATTGGTATTTTATCATTTGTATAGAGCTGTTACAGCTTCAGAGTCTCGGGGAAAAAAAAGATACATGTGGCTTAGGAAAAAGGTATTTTAAAATGTCGTGGTTTTAAAGGAGACAATAGGATCACAGCAAAAGGTGTACTGACATTGCAGTGGGGGCTCAGTATGGTTACCTCCCTGAAATAGCAGGTACATTATTTGTTTTTAATAAATAAATAAATAAATACGTTTTTCCCCCCGCCAGAAGTGAATGTAGACCAGAGAAGCTGCCGTCGCATTCCTTTGAAATCGATCATGAAGATGTGGATAAGGATGAAGTATGTATTCTGATTTTGGCATGGGTTGTTTTTAATACTGGGGAAGTTATTTATTACTTTAATATCAAATAAAGCATTATAATGGAGGGTCATTATCTCCTATAAAATACATCATACTTTAAATAGCTCTGAAATTAGTGGAACAGCTTTGTCTCATGTCATCCCATGTATGGGGAGGGCTATTAATAATGTCTTTTTTCAGAAGGAATGAAAGGGTGAGTATTCGTTATCAAGCAGATATTCACACATTACAGTTTTTTGTCTTGGAATTCAGAAAACAAGTCTGGGCAATTTTAACCTTGTCTTCCCTATAGGACACAACATCCCACTCATCTTCTAAAGGTGGTGGTGGTGGAGGAGGAGGAGGAGGAATAGCAGCAGGAGTTTACAAGTCTGGATGGCTTTATAAAGGGAATTTCAACAGCACTGTCAACAATAGCATTACTGTTCGGGTAAGGAAACAACATTATTCTTTCTTTATTCCATTTGTGTTTCTTTTCCCCACAGAGGTACACTTTTTTGCCATTGTCACTTAGCTATTTATAGCTCAGGGTTGATTACATTGTTTATATCTCAGGTTTAATCATATTGCTTTAAATGATAATAAAGTAATATTTCACTTGTCTGCCAAATAGTGATTGAAATGCAGTCAGGAGTTACCTGTTATTTAAACCCTGTGAATTAAGTGCCAGTGAAAATAATTTGCTGGGCAACAATTTTCATGCTGCTTCTTTCCCACCCCTGCAGTCATTCAAAAAGCGCTACTTCCAGCTGACCCAGCTGTCGGATAACTCGTATATTATGAATTTTTATAAAGATGAAAAAATCTCAAAGGAGCCAAAGGGATGTATATTTTTGGATTCCTGCACGGGAGTTGTACAGGTAAGTTTCAGTTTATTTCATTGTAGTGTTTTGGGTGTAGAATTTAAAAAGGCAAGTGGAAGGACGCGTTCATTAGCAGAATAATGGTCTCATTAGCAGTTTCAGGAAATAAAGCACCAATGGTTTTGCTCTTTAATTTGATGCAGATGCTCAGGCTGACAAGTTACAAAAAAGCACAGCTGATTTATGGTACCAGACCATGCACACACTCTTTGTCCATGGCAAACATGAGAAAAAAATACTGTGAAATTTTTGGGAGGGGTTTCACTGAAATTGTTTTCTGAGATGTCAGATTTTACCTCATGCTTACTAAGAGCATGCTTGCTTGTTGTGGGGTAAAGAGATTCAGGTTACAAAGCACTGCCTGTTGGGCAAGTGTGAAATTAATCTTGTGTCCTGAGCCCCCTTGAAGGTCATCGCTTTTGGAGATGATAGAGAGTCTTAATGGCATCAGGTAGGACAGAACCTTATTATTTGTTACCTAGAAATGTCTAAATCAATCATTTTTTTCCTTTTGTTACCCTTAGACTTTGTTCTTAGTTTTTTTTCTCCCATCTTGTTCTTCCTTGGCTCTCATTCTAATATTATATTTCTGTTTTTCTGTTGTTTCATTCTAAACAAGAGGTTACCTTAAATGGTATGTGACTATTGAGGGACCAAGCCCAGTGTTTCAGTGAATAGGGAAATGCCTTTTATTTAATCCATACTTGACAACTTAACCAGTAAAGATGTGTAACAGTACTGAGCAGGCTGATTTGAGGATTGCTTTGAAAGAAACCTTTCAGGTAACACAAGGGAAGGCCCTTGATAAACAAGAAGTTTTCTTGGTTGTGGTGTCCCTCCCTTACCTCTAAACCCCTTTGGAGCAAGAAAAGTGATCATTTCCCAGTGATTCACCTGGGAACAAGTATTTGCTGACAGTCCCCAGCTCTGTGGGCAATGGCCATTGTCCCAGTGCTGTTCAGAAGGGTGTTTGTTTTTCCAAACAGGGGTAGGAGAGGCTGGAGATAAGCATGTAGGACAGTGATGTTGGCCAGTGTCAGTCCATTGGCTTGAGAGACCCTCCTGGGTAGCCTGGAAGTGTAGCAGAAGCTGTGGAGGAGACTCTTACAGAGAATTCCTGGTGAGAAATTGCTCCTGGCTCCTGCCTGCAGCAGGGGCTTTCTTGTAAGCTGGGTCTCAGCCAGAGCTCCAGCCCAGCCCTGTGGGGTCCTGTTTAATGCTTCCCCAGAGGGTGCCCTTTCTGCTGTGGTCTTTCTCATGACACTCCAGGATAGCTGAAATGTCTTGACTGCAAGATTTCAGCCCTTTTTGACTAACTTCTGACAAAAAAACCCCAAGAAACCTTTGAAATCCTCCTCGCCCTGAACCTTTGACAGCTGCTTTCTAAACCTACTGTGTTCCTCCAGATTGTCCCACACTGGTTGAACGTGGGTTCTCCTCTGGCCTGCCCCCAAATACAAGTTTCTGTGGTAGGTTTTGATTGGCATTTACCTTGGGACTCTCAAGTTTGAGCTAGCTTCACTAGACTCTTAGCCAAGGGTGTACTGGGGTGAATACCATCAGCTGTCCAAGTCTGTGATGGAATCATAGGGCTGAAAAACAAAACCTGGCCTAAAGTTGCCATAAACAGGGAGACCAGAGAATGTGGAGAAAGAGTTGGGTAAGACTGAATTTTTAGTGAAAAAATGTGATATGTACATTGTGATTTAATGAGTTTTAATACTACAATAAATTATTTTAGGTCTCTATGAATGACTTTGAGCTCCTGTTTGATTGAGATAGAATATCAAAATTGTAGTAAATATCCCAGAGAAATCATCTCCAGATAAAATACAAAATGCTTCCAAAACAATCCATTGGTTTGGAAGAATGACCCTGCAGGCATTAGACTTAGATTTAGCCTGATGTTTCATTTATAACTCATTCATAGTCTCTTTTTTGAATTTTGTGTTACTTCTTTCTGGAAGAAATTTTTTGAACTTGAAATTAATTGTTGAAGATTGGAAGTTAAGGTCTATATGCCATATGGAAGGAGTTTTATAGAGGAGCAAACTGAGAAATAGTACATTGTTGGTTTTGGGTTTTTTATTTCCTTTTAACTGATCAGGAAGGTAAAATAGTTGGCCTTAGATTTGAAACAAAGACTTTGCTGTAGATCTCATCTGCTTGCCAGAAGTCTGAAGTGCAGATGGAAAAGTGGATATTGAAGTTTTCCTGCCCTGCCTGATGTTTTTAAGGTTCAGCATGCAAAATATATTGCTGTATTAGATAATGTCTGATAGTCTTTCAGTACCTGATTTAAAGATCTTGGCCATGTCATAAAGGGCAATATATAAAATAGAAAATAAACCCATTAATTTTAAATGCTTTAAATGGTAAATGTCTTATCTGAAGTAAAATTGAAACAGAGTATTCTTCTTTATAGATTGTGCATAAACTGGTGTACATAATATACTTTATAAGTAATCTGGCTTTGAAAGTTTTGAATGGCCATTACCTAAGATCCTTGGCATAGTTTTGTTGAACTTCTAGCTCTTGGTCAAGCCCTTCTATAATTTTATATATATGTAACAGGTTTTAGTGAAGTTTTAGTCCTTGTTTTACATCATCTTGAATGTATGATTGGAGGAGAGGGGTAATTTCAGGATCAGGATAAATACTGAACACCCAAGAACCAATTGCTATAAAACCCAAGCCTGTTCTTACTCTGCACTTGATGAATTAAAATTTATAACCCTGAAAGAATATTCACCTCTATAAAGTACTTGAGAGGAAAATTATTTCCTATCAAGAGAATTTCCAGTAGCAGAACTGAAAAATAGCACCCGTGCACACATATGCACACAGACAATCCCAAGTCAGTTTGAAAAGCCAGGATTTGTCTGACCCCATTGACCCAAGTAGCTCCAGAAGAAGTAGTTCAGTCCTAAGTGATTCCTGATCTGGGTCATGACATGTAAAATAAGAACTGGAGCAAGTGATTAGCAACAGATTGGGTAGGAATCTTCTAAATCATCTCTGCTGCTGGAAAAAAATGTTCATGGAACTTGCTTCTCAGTGTCCTGGGTTCTCATCCTCCTCTGCTAATCAGTATCAGATTTTGCCTCTCTTCCTCTTAAAACATCACTGTCATCTCACCATCTGGCTTAGAAACCTCTTAATAACTTGTTCATATAGAACTGTGCAGAAAAATACTTCCAGTATGCAGAACTACAGGAGACCCCTGTGATGTTATTTGAGACTGTTAAGGAAGTAAAAATGGAGTGAAATGACCAGTTATGGGGTGGGTGATTTTTTTTTTCATTTGTCAGCATCACTCCAAGGTTAAATCTATCAACAGAGTGATGGCAATCTTCTGAAATATTGAAATCAAAATGGTGGCACTGATGCCCAACATCAGTCAGCTTTAAAAGTTCAGTAAAACAGTAGGGGATAAAACACATTGCTGTTCTCTCAGATATAAGCAAGGAGGAGACAAAATTGATGCAACTTAGGACTAAGAGATATGTGCCTCAGTAATTGGGTAAATTTGAGAAATGAATCACATTTTGTTAGATCCCATCACTTTATTTGGTTTGATTGAGCTGTTTCAGTAGCTAAGTACCTGCTAATTCTTATGACAGAATCTGATAGACTTATCATCTCCTGCAGGTGAAATCTGGTGACAGAGAGCAGCTCTCAGGACTCAGTCTATTCCCAGTACACTGGGCATTTGTTCTTATTTTGTGCTGGAAAAGGACAGCATTGCAATGACTGACCAGCACTATACCTCACCTTTTGCCTTTTGTGAAAAATTGTTGAAATCCCCCAAGTTGTTTTTAAAATCCTTCTAAGGCAAAAGTAGATGTGGGAAGTACCCACTGTAATGGTTACTGTGCAGGAATTTGTCCTGTTGCAATCTTCTGGAAAGTCCTGTTCCCACTCTCCCCCAAATATTTATATGACTTAGCAATACTTTGATTTATCTTTTTGGGTGTCTGATGGGCTGGTCAAGTGCAAGAGCTTGTTTTTTAGAGCTGTTCTCTCCAGACCACTCCAGCTTGTGTACCACTGCTGAATTTTGTGACCAGGGGTTTTGTTATTGATCTACATGGGAGGTGTTCCCTGCTGAACTATTGTCCATCTTAGATTTCTGTGGCTAAATATAGGACATATGTCTGGCCACAGAAGCTCTTAAATGCACAAATTGACAGAAATTTGTGTTAGTATCACACTGTTTAAATTTTCTTTAAAGCCACTGATGTTTGCTTAAATGTCATTTTCAAGGAGTAGCCATATACAAGTCCATCAGATGGATGCCTTTTTCAGTATCTTTTTGTATTAGTTCTAGTGTTTATTTTTATTTTCCTTTTGTTCCAACAGAATAACAGGCTTAGGAAACATGCCTTTGAGCTGAAGATGAATGACCTCACATACTTTGTGCTGGCAGCTGAAAATGAGCAGGATATGGATGACTGGATTTTTACTCTCAACAAAATCCTGCAAATAAATCCAGAGGGAACCATTCAGGAGAGGAAGAGTGCAGATCTCACTGATCTGAGACTTGGTAAGAGTGAAAAATCTCTTCTATTGCTGGGGGTTTTTTAAACAAGTGAAAAAAGTGGAACCTTCCTATGAGTATTTAATCATTTTAACTGCCTGAGTCTGTAATGGATTCTGTACCTATTGATTCCTGATGAAGCAGCTCCAGTCTTGGCAATCCCTGAACAATTTCAGCTAACTCCCCTCAGATCATTTTCAAATGGCTGGAGGGGAGGTAAAACTGTTCCCACAAAGTCAGCAGGAGCAACGTGGCTCCACTTTGCATATGCAGCTCTTTTTTAAATTTAGTCCTCTCTGTCAGTGATCTTGCTGGTACTTTGTGTTTTACTGTCCTGGAACACTGAAGGTTTAAATAAGTTTTGTGCTGGAGAGTGGTTTGAGCAGTTCTTTTTCCAGCATTATGCTTTCTTTAAAAATCTGGAGCTAATAATTTAAAAGAAAAAAAAACAGCTGTGGTATATGGCTCTTTCTCTGAAAGCTTATTGACTTTTGCTTCTTGCTTTTTTGAGCTTGCATATTATGCTCTCACTGTGGAAGAAAGAATTGGATGCTCTGTTATACTGCAGTCTTCATGTGGCAGTAACTCATTCCTCCACGTAATAAATCCACATGCAGTTTGGATGCACTCCAGCTGAATTTCTAAGGCTGAAAACACTTGAAACCTTAATACAGATGTAAAATGCGTGTGCTCTCAGCTGAGTCAAAGCTTTGCATCCATATGCATCTGAATCTTAGGGATGTTCAGAGCTAATTGAACTCTCTATCCTGATGTCTATAGTAAGTTCTAATTTTGGAAGGACAGGATACTCATATAGACAAAAATGTTTTTAGAACTTGGAGGCACAAGAGACTTGCACTTCAGAATCAGAGGAGTACTTTTGAAAATGAGACCCATAAGGAATATTAATAAAACAGGAAGAAATATGTGCATAAGAGGTCAAAAACACAGGCTAACAGAAAACAGAAGTCTCTACTGATAAAAAAGCTGATAACAAGCAACAGGAATGTGCTATAGAGTTAATTTGTAAAAAAACATGAGGTTTTCTTGGCAAGAAGAGCCCTAAGTGACTGTAGTGACTTCTTTCACATGGGGCTGAATTACAACAGGAGAACAGAGCACTCCCTGCTGAGCTGGGTGAAGCCCAGGGCTCGTGTTCAGTGCTGTTCTCTGCACCCATAGGTTTGCAGCTCATGGAGTGCAGACTGCATCCTTCCCTTTGCCAGGGAGCAGGGAAGGTCCTGCCTGCCTCACTGAACGCTCCCTTTATGGGAATCCCAAAGCTCTTGGTTGACGTAAACCCCTGGTGTTGCATCAGAAGGGACTGAGAGGAAAAGGTGTCTTTGTTGTGGGTGTGAATATTTGTCATGGGTGAATGTGTGGGATGGTTCACTGAGTAGTCAGGCCTGTTGTTTGGGAGCTTAAATATAGACTAAGATAGAGTGAGCAGCAGTGGGAGATGAGGTTGAGGAGGACAGAGGTTTACAGAGCATCGCTTCCATTTGGAGAGATGATGAGTCTGAAGGGAGGAAAAAGAAATGACATGGAAATATGGGGTTTTATCTTTTAAACCCTATGGTAATAGCAAGGATAATAAAACCATTTTGTATTTATTTTTCCTTCTCTTCAAGACCCTGCAGAAGTTCCAGTGAGTTATGATTGCTCTCAAGAAGAGGCAGATTCTTCAGAGAACACCTTGCACCCAGACTTCGCAAAAGTAATGGATGTTACACTTTTCTTTACAAGTCTAGTGGAAAGGAATTCCTAGATGAAAAATGCCTGCCAATACCTGATCATCAGTATTCTGAAAGGTTGAAAAATAGAGCACAGTCTATTACTATTGTTAGAGACACAACAAGTGACAGAAATAATCCTTTCTGAGCGACTCGTCCTTTTGTTTAAGTAAGAAAATATCCATCAGATACAAAGAGAGTAGGTTCTCCACAGTGTAATTTGATTTAGACCTGTGAAGTCAGTAAGGGTACAGTCCCCTCAGTTATGTGTGGAATATTTGCTCATCTGAACTGCATTTCAGTAGAATCTGGCCCTTGGAGAGCCAAGATTTCCTGTGTGACTGTCAGGGAAGTGAGCTCTGAACTGCTCATTGCCTTCTGTAACTTCATTGAAAGATGCATGTGCTACCAGGGGAGGCATTTTGTCCTCTAGAGCTCATAAACTGCTTCGTGTGGATGAGATAATTGTGTATGGTGCTAAGAAGCTTTTAACTGAAAAGCTAGATTGGAAATGCTTCACTGCTTTCTCTTAAACGAGTGTACAATCTGTTTGTAGCCTCCTGCCAGTGAGCTGCTGTAGATGTGCCTGCCTACAGAGCCAAATGCTGTTTGAGGATGTCACACAGATTTGAACTGAAAGCTGTCTATGCAATTGAGGACAGAATTTTACTGTAGGTCATATTCATAAATGTGAAGTGGTCACCTAGAATGTGAAAAAGCAAAATAAAATCAAATCACCAAACAAAATAAAAACAGAACGAAATGAAATATATCTGAGTTTATGTATTAAGGGCAACAGAAGTGTCTCATCATCTTGTGTGTGGGTAGATTCCTTCTAATGGTTTAGTTGATGCAGATATCTCAAAGACCACTGGTGCCTGGAAGGCTATAGGAGATGGTCAGCTTTTTTTCTGATGCTTTTTTTGCCCTTTTTATGGGTAATTCCTGTTCCCCCACCCTGGCTCTACAGGCCTGGCTGCAGCAGTGTTCTGTGGCCTCTCCCTAGTCCGTGGCAGACCAACATCCTGGTCCCATCTCTGTCTAAACCAGGCTACCAGAGCCACACCAGAGCCTCTGCAGGTCAGGCCATGGGCAGTGCATGCTAGGAAGTGAACACAGAGCTCTTGGTCCTGCTGGGCTGCTGCTGCATGTTACTTGATGTGTACTGGCAATACCTTGGTGTTGTGGGAGACATGAAACACTGAACAAGAGAATATCCTCTGCCATGTCAGCTAAGGGTTGTGCTCAGTCCTAGGCAAGCAGAAAAGATGGACACTCTTTTAATATTTCAGAGATTAGAGTTATTTTTTTTTAAGTTAGAGAAAATGTGCAAAGAAAGACTGAAGGAATTGAGCAATTGAACTATCCCATGGGATCTTTAAGGGGAAGGGAATGTGTAGGGCTTACTTTACAAATTGGATAAATGAGCTTAACTGGTGAGGAAAAAGGTTTTTGCAGTTAGACATAGGGATAAACTTTTAGAAGGTAGGGTAGGAAAGCACCAGGTGGCTTCAGAAGGTGAAGCTGGTTTGTCAGAGAGCTTGCTATTGACTTAAGCATGTGTCAGAAAAGAAATGGGTATGTCTGATGCTCCCTGTGGCAGAGGGTGGGTGGGAGAGGACTGCCAGCCTTCCCTTTGGGTGATACTGCAGTCTGTGCCTGCTCAGCCTGTGAGGCTGGGTGGCATCTGCTGCTCCCCTTTCTGCCCTCTCCTGGCTCAGGTGTTTTTCTGTGGGGCTGGTTTGTTGGGGTTTATTTCCCTCAGCTTGGGAATCTCTAACCTGATTTTGGTGCAGAGATCTGACACCTTCCTCAATGGATTGTGACTGCAGCTCTCTTCGCAGAGAGCAGCAAGCACAACTCTCCCAGGATTTTTCTGGGGAAGGCAGTGAGAAGCACAGAGAGAAGAAAACAATTCTTATCTCTATTCAGTGCTCCTGTTTTGCACATGTGGAATGTGTTATTGGGATTTTTTACCCAAAGTGATTTGTTAATTGGACACCAGTGGAGGTTGTTTTGATTCCTTGCCCAAGTAGGTCAAAGCTGTGTCCTGGTTGTCTCAGACAGTCACAGGTTTTTCTTTAGTATTCTTTTTTGTAGTATAGTATCTCTTTAGTATGTAATTTGGTATAGTATTAGTGTAATATAACTTATCTTAATAAGCAGTTGTTCAGCTTTCTGATTCAAGGAGTCAGAGCACATCATTCCCTGCACTGGGGAGGCCCCAACAACGATAATGGACAGCATATGTGAACATACAAAAACTTGAATTACTTAATTGATCTATTTTGGGATTCCTCAGAAGAGTGTCATGGCCTGAAAAGCCCTGCTTCACAAACAAGGAGTGCTTGGAGGTGCTTGGGGATAACTGCTGCAGAAGGGGGAAATGTTGTTCTGAGTGAAGCATTGATCATTCATTTAGAAGCCTAACAGCTCTATGGATTTCTGTTCTTGTGCAGAAAACTAATTTATTATCTGTCACCACAGTACATCACAGAAACAGAAGAAACAGTGAAAGCCTCTCGAAATACAGAGCGACTAAACCTGTTCTCTTTGGATCCTGATATAGCAGTAAGCAATATTTAATTTTTTTATTTTAAATCTTCGAAGTTTGAAAACACAGGTGACATGAGCTAACTGGGTTAGCTCAGCCAGCAGAGTGAGTTGAACTTCAGCAAGCAGCTGGGTAGAGCCAAGGCTTCAGCAGTGAAGAGGGAGGGGAGCTGTACGGAGATTTCTGTACAGACTCTGCACTTGGGCTGCACGATGGCTGAGGATGGCAGTGACCTCTGGAGGTCATCCAGCCCAGATGAGCTAAGCTCTGAATTAGTTTAAAACAAGCATTAAAGCAAAGTTTAACATTTAATGTCGGGATTCAAAGAAAGTTATTTCTTGCACTGAATGTGATTTAAATGGAAATTTTATTTTAGTTAAAAAGAAGGCTTAAGTAACACTGGGATCAGTGTGTATTTAAACTTGAGCCTGATGTCAATCAACTATGAGACCTTTATTCAAAGTATTAAGCAAATTAAAATAGTGATGTGGTATATAAGTAATGGGGAATGCCTGGAATCTCATTCTAAAATGTGCTGTTAATAATCTGAAAATGTGAGGGTTCTTAATCGATATGAGGAAGTTAAAAGCTGAAGTTTTAGAAGCAGTAAGTAAACAAGAAAAAAGTATATTCTAAAATTATAGGAAACGAATTTAAATCCATAATTCTGCTTCTGAAATTATATCTGTCCTCAGACAATCTTTTTGGTTTGCTTCCTAATCTATAAATTAGGAATAATGCTCGTTTACTGTAGTAATATGAAGAGACCAACAGTGACTGTTGAGGTTTTCAGGTGTTTCACTGGTTGCAAAGACCTTTAAAAAGCTTACTTTGTTTTGGAATATGATACTTTTTCCTATGTATAACAAATTTCCCTACTTATTTCAGGCATTGAATCCTCAGAAAAAGGAGTTTCCAGGGACAAACTCAGTGATAAAGCCATTTGAAGAAAAGCCTGCAAAGAGGATCCTGGTTACCTGCAAATCCCTCAGTTTGAATCTCCAGGCCTGTGTTACTGAAAATGAAAATGATCCCGCAACCAATGTAAGCTTTTCTTATTTCTCTGTGATTTTTTTTTTCTTTCTATTTTTGGTTGGATTGTTGGTTGGTTTTTTTCTTATTTTCATACATGTGTTAGTTTGGACAGAGAAGTGAAAGGAAAGCTGTATCACACGTGCATAGTTCTCCCTTTGGACTGAATAACAGAACTGATTAACTTTTCAATAGATATTTTGAAGCTGATTTATATTGTAGACTTTTAGCTACAGTTCAGTGAAAGATTAAAAATGTTTCAAACCTTGAGGATTCTTAACAATTGCTATAAGAAGTTTAAACTGCCAAGACCTGTGTAGGGAGGCAGTGGAATATCAGTTGCTGGTGAACTGGGGTTTCTTGTTGTTTTTCAGGGAGAGACAAGGAACCAAGCAGATAAAGTTACAGGAGAGAAGGCAAAATAGAAAGGACAAGCTGTTTCCTCTAGTGGAAAAATCCAGCTAAAATTGGGACAAAACAGAAAATTTTGCTTATTCTTACTGTAAAAAAAAAAAGAGCTGGGAAAATTGAGATGTTGATGTCAGTCTGTAGCTTTTAGTTAGTTCTCCTCTGAAGCAGTAAAGTTATGAGACATCAGCATCCCAGCAACTCCACTTTCATATATTACATATGAGGCATTGATTTTGTTTGTTGATTTATTTGTTTTTCATTTGAAGATGACCTCTACAGTGAGTGCAAATTCAGCATGATGTAATCAATATCTTTTTTTGGCAGACTGGAATAACTGTTTAAATAAAGCCATGATAACTGCACCAAGGGCATGCAATATTCACTGCAGAGGCTGGAAAAGCAAAGGGCATTGTACCTGCTATGCACTGCTCTTTATCTCCACACTTTTAAGGTTCTGGTTTCTGGACAGCTCAGGTGGTGTTATCCTGAGGCTGATTTATTCTGTCAGAACTATGGATGCTCTCAGGAGGTTACTTGGAGTCACAGGACTGAATTCCCTGGTACTCTGCCACAGGATAAGTGGGCACTGTCAGAGTGGTTTGAATGCTCTTGGTTTCCCAGCAAAATGGAACATGTGTTTCCCACAGAATAATACACCCACGCTTTTGTGTTTGTACCAGTAAACATTTTCCATCCCCTTACATTTGTCATCTTTGTGTTGCATTTGTGACAATCCCTGGAAAGCCCACACTCGCTCTTCCCTCTCTTATAATGACTCTCAATCTACATTTTAAAAATCCTGCACTGTGTTTTCAGGGGCTTTATTCATTTGCTCTAATAATTAGTTGTATATTTGGTTTTGATTGTTTGAGTTCCTAAGCTGTCAGCTCCTCTTCTGGCACCTTGTTAAAAAGCTTTCTTTAAAAGCCCCTAAAATTGCATGGCTGGAAACTAATCTGGGGTGTGTGTGGACATGTGTTTTTAATGTATCTCATCATTTGTAAATAATATTTGTTTACTTTCTTTTTTTCTAGTTGCAGAAACCCATTAGAAGATAGCCTTTACCCCCATTGTCTCAGTTATCACTGTATTATGTTTCTGGTGTTTTCTGCAGGTAGAGCCTTTCTTTGTGAGCGTGGCGCTGTATGATGTCAGGGATGGCAGGAAGATCTCTGCTGATTTTCATGTGGATTTGAACCACACTCTGGTTAGACAGATGATTTCAGGTTCCTCAAGTCCA
Source organism: Haemorhous mexicanus (assembly GCF_027477595.1). Taxonomy (NCBI): domain Eukaryota; kingdom Metazoa; phylum Chordata; class Aves; order Passeriformes; family Fringillidae; genus Haemorhous; species Haemorhous mexicanus. Next base: position 10,104,763 of record NC_082350.1, on the reverse strand, counting down.
TTGGAGAATGGTGCAGTTGAAAATATTGACTCAAATGAAATGGAAGAACCACAGGTCAAAGGGTTCCCAGAAGAGTGGCTGAAATACCCCAAACAGGTATTCCACCTGTGACTTGCATGGCTTAGTGACTTGTGTGACTTATTTTAGTTTGGTAATATTCCTTTTCATTGGAGAGCTTTTGCATGCTATCTCCTTGCTTTCAACAAAATTCTCATTTGTGTGTCAATTGTATGGAGCCACTTGCATTCTGAGCTTCCTGTATAGACCATTTACAGTCAGAACTGATAAAAGTAAGTGTCTCTTGTTTAGAGAAAGCACCTATTCCCTGTGCTGTTTGGGTTCATTTGCTGACCTCTCCCAGCCAGCCAGACAAAATCACAACTCAAAGCAGCACCTAGATGCTGCAATAATCTCCAAGTGCTTCCACATTCTGGCTGTTGCCATAGGCTGTGGGCTGAAACAGCATGTGTTACCTTTTCTCCTCCTTTCATTGCCCTGGGGAAGGACTGACTCAGGCCAGCTCTTAGGTGCTGCCCAAGAGGAACAGTTAGCTTAGGCCATACTATCATGGTCACACTGCTTTTTGACTGGAATCAGTCAACACTTGAATCACCTTGTTTGCTGACTTCAGCAATAGCACAAAGATTGTCTTTTCCAGCTGGCTGTGTTGAATAAGTAGTGATAATAATCCTTAATAATCCTTTCTGGATTTGGTGTGTTACTCTTTCCATCAGCAGAGAGCACTGGCAGTATTTCCTTTCTTCAGTATCCCTGTATACTTTTGAACTGTTCTCCCTTTTATCCACAGGCTCTTTTCTCCATAAGTAACCCTCACTCTGAGATTGTACTGGTGGCAAAAATAGAAAAGGTGCTTACAGGAAACATTGCCAGCAGTGCTGAGCCTTACATTAAGAATCCTGATTCTTTTAAGGTAATGTAACAGGAGCATCATGTCCTGCTCTGTGAGCTTCAGCCTGCTGAAGGCATTCCAAATCGTGCTGACAAATCTCAGGTTCCTGAACAGGACAGGCTCCTGGGAGCCCCATGCTTCAGAAAGCAAATGTCCAGCTTCCACTGGCTTGGTGAATGAAGCTCCACTTTGTCTGCAGCTTCGAAGTCCATCTGTGGTGCATGGCTGTGCTGGTTCTGCCTTAGTACAGGGATGTTCTGTTTCAGCAATATTTTAGAAATTATGATCTGTGGAACATTGTACAGGAGCAAAGTTGGGGTAGGCACCTCTCTGAGAGCTGGCACTGCACCTGCATTGGGTAGTTACAGAAAATTGCAATAACAACTTCAATGCAGTTCTGAATAAAGGAGTGGTGACTGGGCTTAATTTGTCAGCAGCATCATATTCATCTTGTGATATCTCTGCTGCCCAACCCAGAACCCTTTTTTTATGAACAATATCAGGCCAAATTATTGTAGGACACTGTAACCTCTTCAGCTGGATATATTTTATGCAGCATTTAGGATGTTAGAATGATACTGATGAAATAATTCACATTTCCTTTTTTGCAGTGTGCACAGAAAGTGTTAAAATCCAATAAGCAGTTCTGCAGCAAGCTGGGGAGGTACCGTATGCCATTTGCTTGGTCAGTGAGGTGAGTATTCATTCTTTTCATGATTTTATAAGCATCTTATAGCTTATTCCCTTGGACTTCTATGTTTTTATTCTTTTCCACTTTTTCTGCCTGAAGCTAAGCAAAGCTTTCTCTCTGGCCCAAGACCCCAGAATATCCTGCAGGCTTTTTGTTTCATTGCCCTATTTTTCTCACAGCTGAATGTCACTTACTTGCTCATTAAATGTTGCTGTGATGGTATCTTTTCTTCAGGTATGTACTGAAGTTGCCAGGGAGCAGCAAAGGTAGCTGACAGAATATCAATTTATCATGAGCTCCACCATTCATTGGCTGCTAAAAATGACTGAAGAGATTTCAAAGTCACACTTCTCATAAGAATTTCCTGCCAAGATAATTGTGGTCTGAAATAAAGTTGCACTGGCTACTTAGAAAGTAGGTGCACAGGTTCTTGAGGCTGTTCTTGTTTTGATGGCTGTCAAGCTTTAAGAAAAATCTAACCAAGGACTTGAAATGCTTTGGGGGTCGTATGGAGGGATTATGGTTCAGGTACTCGTGCATTTTTCATGGCTAGTAGGTGATGGAGAACTTCTGTTTTCTCATTCAGCAGGTCCAGCTGGGTTTTATTGCAGGTCAGTGGTAGTAATGGATTTTTAGTCTTTCTCTCTCTCCTCCTGTATAATTTTTGCTGGTCTCACCTCAAGACTGAGGCACCCCTGTGCCCTTTGATCCCCTTTTACCAAATTTGGCTTTTTTTCCCATTTGTTCTCCCTTCAAGTTTTGCAGCTGTCCCTGTGAGGCAGAGTGCCCCCTAAATACCTGCCAAGCTAGGGTGCACTGGGAAAATTCAAATTCCACACTCATTTACATCTGCTTGTGTGTTAACATTGCTCAGGTTTGACTTTGGTAAAAGCAAAGTATAAAATCTATTTCTGTTTTCACAGCTTGAAAATAGAAGTTTCCACATGAGGCTATCGCACTACAGGGGGAAAGAAATGGTTTGGCTATGATAAATAGCAAAACCCTGGGTTTGGAAATGTGTTTTCCAGTTAGTTCATTCTGGCATTAACCACACTCCTGTTTTTGTGTGGAAATTTCCCTGCTTAAAGCAGTTACAGATGGCCACAGTGCAATTTTTACGTATGCATTCAGCAAGCCAGACTCTTGACAGCTGAGTATTGCACATGTGACTGAAACTCTTAATTAGCTGCTGTGGCACCAGTTTGTTAGCATTGCTCAAAAGCATGACTCAGGGTTCTTCCCTGAGTTCCTGCTGGGAAATCTGGTGTCTGTGTGCTCTTGCAGGTATAATTACAGTACGTGTTAGAATTACAGTGTGTCAGAGTCTCATATTCCTGCCAGAACTGCCAAAGTTTGCAAATATCTGCCTCAGCTACATATTGTAGATGTGGGGGGAAACTTCATTCACAGAGATTAGTTTTTACACTCTTACTCCTTCAAACCTTCTCCACCCTCGTCAAGTTAATGTTTCAGAGCCTAATACTGGAATCCTCCAGCAGCTTGTGCAGCTGCTGATTCAGTTCAGCTGCCACAGGTTGAGGTAGCTGAAGGCAGTGAGTCTGCACTGGTTTCCAGGAGCTGCAGATCTTCCACTGAGTGTCTAACCCTGGAGGTGAGCAATTGTCCCTCAAATCATAAACCACTACTTCAAAAGTAACCTTTTTCAAAATTAAATTCTGGACAATGTGCAGGTTTCTGTGCTTCACTAGTTTTTAGGATTGTGGACAGCTAACAATGTCAGAAGAGCAGAATGGTGTAAACAATTAAGTACTGAGATGATGTTTCAGCTTTTTTAGTATAATCTGTTGACTAGCTTTCCCCTAAATTATCACTTTTAGAATCAGCTCAGGAGTTTAGTTCAGTGAAATTTTTCTTATTAAAATACCTCAGTAATTAGGTACCCAGCACTACAGTACATTGTTGATGTGTTAGACAGATATTGGACTCCTGGACTGTAGAAGTTTTTAAAGCATTTCTTTGTTTTGATGTGACAGTTGTCATTCTCAAGTACCTTCAGCATGATCCCTGTGAGAAGGAGCACTCTTGTTCCACCTGCAAGGATATGGCAAAACATGGGATTGCAGTTACTTAACTGCAGCTGTAACACATTCAATACTTGCTGCTCTGGCAATTCCTCAACTTTAATGAACCTGGGGAGTGGAAACACCAATACAATTTGATCTGTGCATAAAATACACCTTTTTCAGAAGGGTTATCTTGTTTTCAATGGACATCTAAACTACTCGTGTGGTTGTAAGAACTTTATATAAATGGAATAGTGTGTGCAAACTGGAGAGATAAAAATGCTTCCGTGTTTTGTAGTGGTTTCATGCCTTTAATTTTGTCCTGGGTGCATTATTTAGGCAGGGACATGCTGCTGAACCAGTCCTAGAGGCAGAGCATGTGATAGCCAGGGAGCACTGATGCTCTGGAGCAGTGGCTGTAGGCAGGATGACTTTGTAAAGCCCTTCTGACTCCAAACCAGAGGGAAGGAGTGGGCAATGGTGGAATCTTTTGGGTTTGAAGGTGCCTTGAGGATCAGGATGCTGTGTCCCTGAGCTTCCTGGAAGGCAGTGCTCAATACCACTGACCCAGAGTGAGCTACTAACAGCTTCATTTCCTTTTTCACTTGCATCCACAGCCCTCCTTGGTGAGTGCCCCTACCCCCTGCTGCACTGAGCAGAGGTTTGCTCAGTGTCAGAGCCTGCTCTGAAATCAGTTAATAGTTTCCAGCAGAGCTGGGTTTGCTCAGCTTTGCACTGCAGTGGCACAGCAGAAATCACCCAATGTTTTGGTCCCTCCCCTCTCTTAGTCTGGAGGAGGAAGCAGTGCTGAGTCCAAGAAATATCATCATGTCACCTATACTGTAATAATTATGAAATCTTTTTTCTTTTCTTTTCCTTTTTTTCTGACAGCAGTTTAATAGGATCTGTAGAGTAAGTGGTGGCTGCCAGAAAGGAGGTCTGGTTTCTCCCTAGTAAGCTTTTTGACATGGTGTGTTGGTGTGGACCTTATTCCCTCCAACAGCTGGAGGTAAAAATCTGATAGAAGAGAGTTGATCACTCTTGGCAGTTGCAAAGAAATGAGATAGGTGTGCTTCTCTCAGTCAGTTAAGTGAAGATATGCTGCATTTGTCCTTATTCTTGGGCTCCTCTTCCAAAGGTTTGCTCCGTTGTTTTGCATCTGGCAACAATTTGTCCTGGCATCAATTCTTCTTCCCACTGGCGGTGGAACAGAGAAGTAAATTAAGGAAGCAAGATTGGCCAAATGATTCACAGAACAGCACTTAGTGTCAAGAACATTTTACTTTTGTTAAGCAATGTTTTTTCATACTGCAGTTGAATCCAAGGGTCATTAATTTGGATAGCTGTTACATTATCCGGTCCAGCCAGCGTCTGTGACCCTTGAGGATATACAAAGGGCACTGCAAAGTCTTAATTAAATCCTGCAAGTGTCAATGAGCAGGAATGGAAAGGTCTGGAAATGTTTTCCTGTGCACACAACAGCTGATAATTATTGTTCTCAGTTATAGATGATATAGATCCTTCTTTTCCACTTCATTGGGCACTTCGTAGCTGGTTCCTCAAAAATTTAGTTGGTGCTCCACAAACTTGTTTTATGAAGGAGTGCTAAGCCACAGTGAGTTGGTGTTGTGCTCCTGGAGGGCACAGGACAGATTTAGTGCCCAGGAACATTCACTGAGGTCTCTCACTTGGTTCTGTAAAAGCATGTGTTTCATGGTGGTAAGAGGTGGTGGTTGAGATTTCTATGATTTCCATTCTTTAAAACTGTAATGATTTTCCTTGGATAATAATTTCTTGGATGAAATTACCTATGGATGAAACTACCTACTGATACATTCTTCAAATTGCTTCTTTGAAATAAGGAATCAATCTCTTTGTTGAAGGGAGGAGTCATGTCCATGATGGGTGAGAGGCTTTTGCTCAAACCAGATCTGAGGTCTTTGCAGGACTGGGATGCACATGGAATAAAGTGAAATTGCCTTTGTTCTGCAAGCATAAAGCTTGGCAGGGCTCTGTTGGGTGAAAATCTGCAGATAGGCAATGAATTTGTGTAAGGATTCCTGTCACAGCCTTGTTAAAAGATTACATGACAATTTCAAATGCTCAAATATATACATACATACATTCATGTGGATGAGTGTTTATAAATATGTCATTTTTCTTTCTTTATAGGCCAGTGTTTAAAGATAATCAGGGCAATGTTGACAGAGACTCCCGATTCTCACCCTTATTCAGGCAAGAAAGTAATAAGATTTCCATGGAAGATTTGATTAAACTAATAGCAGAATACAGAAGGTAAGGAAAAGTTTCTAGTTTGCTTTGGAGCTTTATAAAGTTGTGCAGAATAATTGTAACTGGGTTTTTTCCTTAATTTAACTCAGTGTGCCAAAGTGGCCATGTTAAATTATATTACATTAGTGTTTTTCACATTAGGGTATTACCTGCCAAAGAGTGCTTGAGGTTGGACTTTCCAGGAAAATTGAGACATCATTTGGCACATTAAAATAAATGTTATTCTAACCTAAAAATAGTGATTGCTTAAAACAGCTTTTATCAGGGGAAATGCAGGTGAAATACCCAACATTGTCTCAGGGGAAAAAAAACAAAAGAGTGACAGAGATACAAAATCATTCTTTTGTGGGTTTCCCAGCCCCTTGCTTTTGTTTGAGTCTCCGTGGCAAACTCAAGAGTGAACATTGAAAGTAAAAACCTTCTCCAAGTGTTTTACAGCCTGTAAATTTCTGAGGAGGTTTGGCTGGATGTTTTCCATACAGGTATAAATCAGATTAATCCTAGAGCAGGGTCTGTGTTTACACTGGATAAGTGACATGAGAATTGAACCATGTATTTCTCCTTGTCTCTTCTGCTCTAAATGGGCCTAAAAATGAATTATAAATACCTTCTGTTCCATGTGTACAAAAAGAGATCATAGAATGATTGAATGTCAGCTACAGGGCTTGGATTAGGCCCTTAACTTCTTGTGCCACCTTGCTGTTACTGTCAGGACACTCCACTGACTATTCATTAGTGTCACCACTGCTGTGTTTGTGTTCCTAAAGCATCTCCTGGAAAAAAGAGATTTAGAATTGTGGTTTTGGCACTGCTCACATTGCTCGGGCACAAGGAATGTGTCTTGGTCCCTCTTGAGTATGGCACTTGCAGAAGCCACAATGCTGTGAACTCCTCTCATCCCAGTGCTCACTGAATTCCTTTTAGGGAATATTTCATTTAGATTTTAGAAAGTAAAAGTAGATAAGTTAATTCTCCTAAATTTTGCTTCAACACTTCCTTCCTTTTCTGAAAAATAATACTGATTGCAAAGAGGAGGCAGGAGTGAGACTAAGGAAAAAAAAAAAGAAACCACAAACCAAATTATATTTTATTTGTGCTGTTACATTTGATTAGAGTTTAATAGCCAATAGGTATATGTTAAATGTGTTTAATGTAACTTAAATATCTTAAATAAGGGTCTGTATTTCATTTTCAGTTAATTCCTGTGATGTTATTATGATCTCTGTTGTCCTAATTTTCTAAAATGTTTTCATTTATCTCATTGCAGAGCAGAGAAGATTAGCAAAATACAGACTATACCTGGCTGTTTGGACATTGCAGTTGATTGTGTTCCTTTGGAACATCCAAGTATGATTCCACTTTAATTATTCTAGTTAAATAGTAGGCTTTCCATCCATAATTGTGCCTTGAGACAGTTCTGACAGAGGGGTGTCCTTTGTGTAGGAAAATGTATGCAGGGGAGTGGTTTGGATTTGCTGTCATTTAATTACACCACTCTTTGTGTCATCCTGTACCTGGCCAGATCCAGCCCAGTTTTCAGTGTCTGTGAAAGAGAAAAAAGAAACCCCACTGCTGCAGCCACCTCTCCCTGGGCTGCAGAGCAGCTGCATTACTCTGAAACTGGCAATTTCCTCTTGTACTAGGTTAGAGGGAAGCAAAATTTGGCATGGTGTATGTGAGGGATCCCAGGCTTCTTTCAGCTTCCTCACAACATATTGGTAGACTTTTCCTGGGGATTATTCTGTGATTTGAGGAAGGAATTTATAGGCAGGGTCTGTCCAATGGCTTTTCCCAGAAATAGTTCTGGTTGCTCTGGACATCTCTAAGTTGGTGGCCCCTCTCAGCTTTAGCTCCCCATGAAATTAAATGCCTCACTGCTTTAATGGCATAGGAAGAGAAAGTGTTCTCTGTCCAGTTTTAATCTCTCCCAGGCTCAGTGACAGAGGGCTTATTTTTGTCCTCTGTTTCCTGATCTGATTTCAGTTATCCCAATTGCATCATATATTTGATCTAGTGCTGCACTGCTCATTTCTTCATTTTATTTAGTATGTTATTAGATAATAGAAAACCTTAAATGAGCTGTTGAGCTGTAAAATTGATGAGAAGCAGCCTCACTCAGTACCTTCTGTAGAAGCTGTCCATTTACCAATGGGACTGTTACACCATCAAATGTCACCAAACACTGTGGGTGTCTAAAAAGGTTACCAGTGCTGTCCAGTTTAATTCAAGTGAGAAATCACTTAAGGATGATATATTGCCACTGTTCTGAGGTAATGTGTAAATTTAAGGCATCTCAGCATCAGTCATTTTTCCTAAGTTAAGGCAGGATTTTGTATGTTCCATCTCAATATTACTTATTCTTAGCAGTAAGACAGTGAAAACAAACACAATATGTGATGGGGCTCTCTTCTTTTCTTTTGAAGACTGTGTAACTTCATCCTTTATTCCAATCAAGCCATTCCATAATGTAAAGGAGCATCAGCCAACAGTGGAAGTTGAGGAGTTTGTGCAGGAATCAACAAAATATTCTCGACCTTACAGGGTGTACAAGAACCAAATCTACATCTATCCAAAACACCTCAAGTATGACAGCCAAAAACACTTCAACAAGGTACAGAAAGTGACTGATTCATGGGCTAGCAGTGGCCTGCATGAGCTCTTTCAGGGATCCAGGAGAATTTAGAAAGGAGAGGAAAATGGTGATGTCACCGAGTTGGCTCTTCATCTTTTTCACCTTTATCAATCATGAAACACTGGTACAATTTTAATGAATCTATGGATTAATTTTAAGTTGTAACAGTGATTCAGAGAGAGATAATGTGATAATACCTTCTTCACAGTTTTCAGAAAGTCTTTATATTAATGACATAACATGTGCAGATAAAATTAATCTAGCTAATGTTTGTAGTTCTTAAATGAAACCTGGTACCACTTGTGTTTCCATGGTGGTTGAAAACTAATTAAGGACAAGATATAAATCCTGGTCACTTAACAGTCTGCCTCTACTCAGTCATTTTGAGGCCTGGCTTGCATTTTGAATTTTTCTTGGAAATTTTATTTCTAGTGATATCACTGAGACTTACAGGCATTTATAAATATTTATACACCATCTGCATGTTTCTCTTGGATTCTGAAAAGGCCTTATTCCAGCTCTGTAGTTTTACCTGAGTTTTCCTGGGTACCCCATTGCTGATCTCAGCTTTGATATGCTCCTGTCTCTCCAGGCACGGAATATAACAGTGTGCATTGAGTTCAAAAGCTCTGATGAAGAAGGAGCAAAGCCACTCAAGGTGAGCTGCAAGAGCAGTGTGTTCAGAGGGGGCTGTTTCTGAGAGCATTGCCTATAAAACCCAGGAATGAGGGTGATACTGACCCAGAGCAATTCAGGAGTGGATGTTGTATTGCATCCCTCTAATTTTGCACTGTAGTTCTGATAGATCCTAGCTGGCCATAGTGATTCCATTTTGTAATGCCAGCATTCTGACTGCTGGAGGGGAAAGGAGATAATATTAGAAAACTGAACCATTTTTACAGTGCAGCTTGCTTTTTCTAGAATTTATCACTTATCCTTCATTTCTCATTGAGCTCTGGAGACTTGATTGAAAAGACTGAGGCAAAAAGTTAGAAGGACCTGAGTCTTAATTCTTAACTTTGCTATTGCCCAGGGGCTGTTGCATAGTCTAGTTGTGGTCTAGTTTTCCCAGCAATAAATAAAACTGCCATTACTCAGTAATCAAGAGCTCCTAGACAGGACCCTGCCAGAAAAGAGATTCTTAACAGGGATAGCTTTTCTAACATTTGAATTTCAGTAAAAGCACTGTATTGTGTATTGAACTGCATGAAAGTGAAATAGATTTTGTAAAGCTTTTTGCAGAAAACTCTGAAATTGATAACAGCAAGGAAGAAGTCTAAGGAGTCTGCATTGCTTAATTGAGCATAGGGTAATTATCACAGAATCAATGGACTTTTACTGGAAGGGTGTATTAAAAAATCCAGGTTTGAGCTCTTAAAACATTTCTTTTAATATTTGATAAAGTAATGATCAATCTTTCATGATAATTGTTTTAAATGTGCATGTATATCAGATATACCAGTACTAGTATCTTCAGCAGAATTTCCCAATGTAATGAAAACATGTTACTTTTATCAGTGCATTTATGGGAAGCCAGGTGGACCCTTATTTACAACCTCAGCCTACACTGCTGTGCTGCATCATTCCCAGAACCCTGATTTCTATGATGAGGTCAGTCTGCTTTTTCTTTCATTAAATGTCTGCCAATGCCACATGTTTGCCAATGAGACAGAAAAATACCTGTACACAATGCTTCTGTGGCCATTGCTCGTGTATCTGGAAGGGCTGTGCTCTGTAGATTGACACGCAGGATCACTTTTTGTTTTCTCTTCTTAAACCAACTCAGTGAATTGTTCCTTTTGTAAGATGTTCTGAGTACAGTTAAGATGCTGTAGAATTAATTAGGAACAGTCCAGCTCTCTAAAATGCATGTCTGGCTTACATTAAGGATCCAGCTGCATCTCTGAATTTAATGGAAGCAGTAAACATTATGATGAAGTGTGGAGCCAAGTGTCAGAACAAATCCCTCTCTGACATCCAAGATCTGCAGTGGGGCATTTTGTTGATGCAGTGGTCTGAACAGAATGTACAGTGACGTGTGGTGGCTGCAGCAAGTCCTTCTGAGCTGCTTCTGAGGGTGCAGCTCTAGAGCAGTTCATGTGGTGGCCTTTGCCCCATGTGCATCTTTTTGTCTCACCAACACCAAGTGTTGGTTCCCCAGGCTTCCTGCAGGTGGAATTAATTTCACCCTCTCAGGGACTGTTGTGTTTGGTGGCTTGTGAATGCCAGCTGTCTGTTCTGGATTTTCCACTACTGCTTTATGTGCAGTGATGAGACTGGCAAACAGCATAGAGTTTATAGCCAGCATTTTCCAAACTGTTCTCATAGTCAGCAAAATTTCCTTTTTCAGTTAAAATTTACTTTGATAAAATTGCTGAGGCCAGGTCAGCAGATAATGTACAACTAACGTGAAGTATCAATTTCAAGATTTCTGTTTAGGATCTGGGGTGGAACTTAAAGCATTACATTTTCAGAGATTTTGAACTCCTTGCTAATCCTTTACAAGATGTGTTTTGGGGTTTAACACATCTGAAAGTGTCTTTCATGTGATGCTCGTGAGCCACTTGGTTTGGGGAGATTACTTCAAGCTGAATGAGGAACTGAATTCAGATATGAATAGCCAATTTGGCTGGAAGAGGTGTGCTCCTGTCCTAAATGTCCCTGGTAAAGCAGGTGCAGAATTTAAAAGAATGGAGGATGTTAAGAAGAAAGTTGTCTTCATCTCTATCTCTGGGTGCCCATTTTATATCTGTGTTTATGGTATTAGGTTCTTACCCATAAGCTGGTTTTACACTGGAAGCATTTATCAACCATTTCTAACCCTTACTTTAGCACAGGATTAGCTTGGATAAATTTCATCACAGCTCACAAGAGCAAAGGGTCATTTTTATTAGTTCTTATGTTCTGATTAGTTTGCATTTTTATTCCAATAGGCTAATAATACCTGAAAAACAGTATGTAGGGTTTTATGGATGGCTGATATGGGATTTAAGACTGAGCATAAATTAGAAATAAAAGTTTGTTTTCATGTCAGCCTTGGTTACTTGGTCTTTGTCATGAAATGCTTATGAAGCAGTGGGAGAGATTTAATTTTAGTTTTAGTTTGGTCGTCCTGAAAATATGAGCACAGGGCTGGCTGTTAAAGTGCAGGTGATCACTTCTAAGCAGAGTCCACCAGTCTTTAGTTCTGTCCTCTTTCATCTTATGCTTTTATCATTAATGAAAATATTCCTCCCCAAGACAAAGCTGAAAAAAGCTGTTTTAAGTGATAGTGATAGATAAACCTCATAAACCATTTCCTTAAGAGAGCATTTCTTACCGTGGGGCAAACATTACCCAGTAAAGGCAGGCTCTCCTTAGACCTCTGTGTAGAGATGTCACTCATGTAGCCCATCTCTGATGCCTGGTTTAATTGATTTTTAAACTAAAGTGAGGTGTAACATTTTACATTTCAGGTGAAAATTGAACTTCCCACTCAACTCCATAAGAAACACCACATTCTGTTTTCATTTTATCATGTCACCTGTGACATAAATGCAAAAGCTAATGCCAAAAAGAAAGAGGCTCTGGAAACACCAGGTACCTGTAGTACAATTATTTTCAATTATAAATATGCAGTATATACATTCAAATAACTTTTTGGCTGGATGTTATTGTCTTCCTTTAAACTTGGTTTTTCCAAAGAGTCCCATTTATTTGTTCTTGTGCACAGTGGGGTTTGCCTGGCTCCCTTTGTTGAAAGATGCCCAGTTGGCTTCCCGGGAGCACCAGGTGCCAGTGGCCAGCAGCCTGCCCCCCAACTACCTGAGCCTTCAGGAGCCAGCAAGCACCAAGGTATTCACTCCCCCCTCCTTGTTACTCACGTGGCACAGAGCTGTCATTTCCAGGTGCTTTGCACAAGATCAGTTCCCATTTGATTTGCTGGGAAGTGTAAATTGTAAATAGGGTTTCTGGTTTGGAATATTTATTTGCGTGTCACTGACTATAGGAACTAACATGTGCAGCACTGAGCTGTGTCCTGTGTACGTGGAAAAAGTGTATTTTGTGTATTCTACAGTGTTATAACTCCTCAAAATGTGAATCAGAGTGGTCAAAAAGAGCTTCTTCCACAAACTCAGGCCATATGACATTCATTCTCCAGCTGATGTGATCCACAGTCGTGATTCATTCTCCAGTTTTGTGGTGTGATATCATATTTTCCTGCTGATCCAGTCCAGCTTGGATTATTTCTGCCTCCTTGTGTTTGTTTTGCCATTGTCATGAGGACGGGGTGGGGCAGGATCTGGTCCCTTGAATGGCAGCATTGGTCTTGTGCAGAAAAGTGGGTCTGTACTGCAGTGATGGTGTTTGTGAAAGCACAGCAGCCAGTGCACTCAGGCACTCTCATGTGCCAAGCTGTGCACTCAGAATTTGATGCAAACTTCTATAAGTAGGAAACAGGTGGAAAAATATGTTTTTGTTGTTTTTGCTTTAACAGCAGATTGGCAGTGACATAAAATGGGTAGACAGTGGGAAACCACTTTTCAAAGTCTCTACTTTCGTTGTATCAACAGTAAATACTCAGGTAAGCCAACATTCCTCTTAGCTCTGTGACCTGCTTACACACAAAAAGTGTCAGGGAATGTCTGAAAGGGGTTTCAAAATCATCCATGAATTTGTTTCTGTAACATTTCAAGATTATTTCAGTGCAGAAAGACAAGATGCCAGTGATGGAATACATACTTTAAGGTTGCACAGTTCAAGGAAGAAAAAAAAAAAATTTAATGGTATACCAATAGAATAATTGTGGAATATCAGTTTAAACAGCAAGAAAATAAATAATAAGCACCAGGAAGAAAACAGAAATCCAGGCTTTGAAATCCCATGGGTTGTGAGGAAAAAATTAATCACTCACAACAGTGAAAAAGGATTTGTCAGAGCACCTGGCATTTAGCAAGCTGTGCTGACCAGTGGGTTGGATTCAATAAATTGATTTTCTTTCTGTGACTCCTGTATAAGATGGTGGGGGCCAGGTGTGTTCATGAGTGTCACAGGTGATTGCTGTAACCAATTTTGGGCACTAAATTCTAACCATCCACAATATACATTAATGAGAATGTTTCCTATTTTAGGATCCATACCTGAATAACTTTTTCCATCAGTGCCAGGAAAGGGAAAAGGACCTGTCTCAGCCTCCTACCTCAAACTTTATCAATTCTTGTAAGGTAAAGTAACCCATATAGTACAACCTACAGATTGTACTGTATAGCTGTGCAACATATTTAGGGCTTTCTCTCAACTCATCCCCCACTGCAGAGTTCCAACCATGGCCCAGGTTTGCCAGGGGGCACAGGGTCTGTGACAGCTCCACTCAGATGGACTTGGTGTGACAGATGCTCTGCTGGTCACCAGCTGCCTCCCATCCCCTCCCATCTAGAGCAGGGCTGCCTCTGCCCCAGCAGCAGCTAATCCAGCCTGTGCCAGGCTCTGATCCCATCAGGGGATCAGGGAATGTTGCCCCAGCAAGGTCTGGGCAAGGGAGCTGTAGAGCTGCAGTATTGCTGATAATCCTCTCTTGCCTTAAATAACTTCTATCCTTACCTCCTCTAAAATCCTGGATGCTATTCCAAGGGCTGCTCAGGGTGTTTGGTGTGTGTAAATCAAGGGTGCTTGTTACCTCTCAAGTTCTGAAACCAGATAGAACATCTGCAAAGATGAAGCAAGAGCTGCATTAAATGTGCCTGTATTCAGTAGAGGTGAAAACCTGTGAGAAGGGAGGAGTGTGACAAGCAAATTAGAAGAGCAGCAGATAAATTTAAGGTCCTAATTCTTGATCTGTTCTTGAGTGCTGAAATCCAGAGTTCTTGCTGTGCACTATGCTTGTGGAACATTAAAGACAGAGAAGCAAGAAAAGTGAAGGCAGGTGTGACTCTGTGCCATCTCAGAACTGACTGGAACACCATACATATGACATTTATTGCATTTATTTTAGCACTCTGTAAAATCCAGCAGGTGTTTGGGGGTTTAGATGTTTGCACCATGTAGGTGCTTTCCCCCTTCCTTCACTGGTGATCTTTTCCTATGGGAGTGTTCCTTCATCAGATACCAGCTGCCTGGGGAGAGATTTTTTCCTTTAACAAGCAAAGAATAGTTCTAATTAATCAGGGTAGTTCTCTGGACAGATCCACAAGGATGGCCACTACATCTGTTTGTATATGCAGCTCTACCTGCAGACCTGAAAAGAGTGGCTCTGTTTTCAAATACTGTCTTGATTTAAAGAAATTATTGAGTTGTATGTTCACAAATCAAAGCATCAGTATTATTTAGAGGTTATACCTCTACAGGATGAACTCCTTAATTAATTTCTGGAAAGTTATTAAGCATAATGGGCAAAGTTTAGCAATACATAAAAGCTTTGCAACTTGCTAGTCAGTAAGCTGGTTGTCTAAACCACCAGAATTACACCATTCTTTATCTGCTGTTTGTAGTTTACCTTCTAAAAATATTCCAGTGAATTTATTAGAAAACAGAGACAATGTTGTATGAAACAAGAAATTAGCTATGCAATATAACCAGAGTAAATAATCTTCCCTAGGGTATTTTGCTTTTATTTATAAATTACTAGTACCTTTGTTAGAAGTTCTGGAATTATTTGGAAATACCTGAAATAAAAACATAGGAGAAATTCAAAGGAGTTTGTTTTTTATTAAAAGCTCAATACCCTCCTTCATTAGGTAAAACAATAAAATGTCAAGTTAGTGTGTTAATAGTCATTTTTACCACTGTGCTTTTAACAAAAGTATTTTAGCCACAACATTTATGAATTTAACAGATCTCTGCATTGAAAAAACTAGAGTTTTCCTAAAATTATTAGAAAATGCATATTTTGAAAATTGTTTACTTCTTTTATTGCCCTTACATAATATCCTTAGTGAAATACAAAAATTGGGTTTGGTTTCTCTGCTTTTTTTTTTTTTTTTTTTTTTTTTTTCCCCTTAAGTCAGTATAGCACAAAATACTAGAATTCTGGACAATAGCTACAGTTGTGTTGATTTTCATATTTAAAACAAGCCTCATGGGGAACCAGTTCTCTACTTGGTTGTCCTGTTTTCCTGCTGCTGGTACACCAGTGGCTGCTCTGCATACTCTGAAAGTCTCTCCCTTTCCTTCTTCCCTCCCTTACAGAATTTGTTGAGGATTGAGAAGATCCATGTGATTATGAATTTTCTTCCTGTAGTCCTGAACCAACTCTTCTGGGTCTTGGTGCAGAACAGTGATGATGAAGTTGCAACAGCTGTGACCAGGTATCTGGATAACCCCTGTGGGATGGACAGAGTTCACTCAGGAGCACTAATGCAGGTGTTGGTCCAGTTAGAGCTGCTCGTTTGGACATCAGTGGGTGAGAATGCTGCTTGCCCCCAGCACTGGGCTCTGCAAATAGCACGTGGAAGTGTTGGGATCATGTGGCTGGAAATTATTGACCATGGTGGGCATGTCTGGTTGCCCTGAGGCAATCCTAGGGAAAGGTCTCATTCCTGAGCAGCTGAGAGCTTCCTGACAAAGCTGGGTTTCACCTTTGGATTCTGTTTGGTTCTCAGGATGTGGAGTTCAGCACAGGGAGAGCTCAGCATCTTGCTGCATCCAATGCAGAGTCAAACAACCAGGTCACACCATTCAGGGGCTTTTTTTAATTAGAATATAACAGCAATAACTGAAAAGCAATAGAAGCATTTTCCAGAGAGCAGGCAAACAACTGCAATGATTTGCTGAGTCTCTCACCCCTCACATAATGAAATTGTGGTTATTGATGCTGTTAATCAGGGCAGCAGGAAAAAAATACTGGCAAGATTATTATTATTGGTCTCTGCAGGAGGGCAGAAAGTTGTGTTGCATTTACTTGTGTCCATAGTGATGTTTTTGTTGTACTTTCTCCAGCAGCTAAATGTGGGGACTACAATACTCCTACTAGGAAAAAATTACAACTGTCCTCTGCAAGCCTGTTAGGCTGATCTGCTGTCAGTGTTCTTTCTTTCCTTCCACAGATTGTACTTCTGAATTTGTTCCTGAAGAATGATTATTTAGGGAAAATTAAAGGAGCAAGGAGATTGAGTTCCCCATCTTAGCCTTGGAAAGCGAGAGTTTCATTATGCTTTATCAAAGGATCCTTTTCCAGTGCAAAGTCCAGTTTTACCACAGCTATGTACTGGGGTGAAAAGATCCTTTCCTCATAAGTGTGTGGGATTTCATCAGTGCACACTGTTTCTAAAGGGGGAGAGGCCAGCAGACCTTTGCTGGGGACACCCTTGTGGCCAGCAAACCAACTAATGCTAAGTCTAGAGAAAATGATGAATAGTGTCCCAGGGTAGAATTTCAGCATCAGTTAACTGACTGGGGAAATGCTGCAGAGGAAGCAGCTGTTTAAATACAGTCTTAATGATTAGATGGAAAAATGGAAGGATGTTATTTTTTTCCATGCTTCAAATTTTGACTTTACACACACCTGGCCCAAAAAAAAGGAAAATAAGAAGGACTCTCAGGGTTTTTCTTGCATGTGTGGTGTCTTGTCTTTTGTGCTGGCAGAGCTGATGTCAATGGGAATATGCATGTCTGCTGTGTGTCATTCATTGACATGTCCTATATATACACACTGTGGTTTGCTCTGAATAGCTTGAAGCAGCTTGTGATGAACTTTCTGAAAGCAACAACAACAGAATGAGAGCATGGATTGGCTTATGTGTTGTGGAGAAAACATTATTCCTGTTATACTCATGGTTATTTACTTGTCTGGGGGCCCAGTCGTGTCATCATTTCTCTGTCACATTTTTGCCAGAGCTCATTTCAATTTCAAATCATAATGAAGGTTAAAAGATCAGAATGCCCACAACTAACTGTCATAGCTTTTGTGTTTTGCTGCAAGTTTTGCTTCTCCTACTAAAAGCAAGAAATGAGATAAATTAAAAATACTTAAGGGACTTAGAAAGCTTTTGGATCCAATAATAAGGATTGCCAGAAGCCACTCAAATCACCAAGCTCTAGTCAAAAGGAGCACTTGTATGTGGGCCACAGTCAGGCATAGTATGACTAAAATAGATTAATAATAATTAATCTATTTTAGTCATACTGTTACTATGCCTATCCCTGAATTCTTTAACATAAAAATAAGATTATAAAATTGCAGAGTCTTTTCTA
Organism: Haemorhous mexicanus; assembly: GCF_027477595.1. Classification (NCBI taxonomy): domain Eukaryota; kingdom Metazoa; phylum Chordata; class Aves; order Passeriformes; family Fringillidae; genus Haemorhous; species Haemorhous mexicanus. Next base: position 10,087,046 of record NC_082350.1, on the reverse strand, counting down.
TATTCAGTATCCTTAAAAAATGAGCTCCCAATAATCAAAAGGAAAAGGTATGGTCGAGTTGAAGACTTGCCTAGAATTGTTTTTTCTGGAATAGGATGATCTCAAACAAGGATGGTCCACATACAAACTGAAAAGAAAACTTTGCTGCTATTCTCACTTTCACACAGTTAAATTCTCAGTTTTCTGCTGTTTGTAGGAGCTCAGGTTTTAAGAGTGAGTGCTGGTGTGATCCATGCAATTTTCTTCCCTGTTGGTGATCCCCAAGCTTGTGTGTGGTGTCTCCAGGTGCCCAGCCTGTCCCTGTGAGCAGTGCTGAGGGTGCAGTGCTGAGCTGAGCACAGGGACAGGAGCAGGCAGTGCTGCAGGAGCAGAGAGTGCTGCAGTGCTGAGCTGAGTGCAGGGACAGGAGCAGGCAGTGCTGCAGGAGCAGAGAGTGCTGCAGTGCTGAGCTGAGCGCAGGGACAGGAGCAGGCAGTGCTGCAGGAGCAGAGAGTGCTGCAGTGCTGAGCTGAGTGCAGGGACAGGAGTACACAGTCCTGCAGGAGCAGACAGTGCTGCAGTGCTGAGCTGAGCACAGGACAGGAGCAGGCAGTCCTGCAGGAGCAGAGAGAGCTGCAGTGCTGAGCTGAGCACAGGACAGGAGCAGGCAGTCCTGCAGGAGCAGAGAGTGCTGCAGTGCTGAGCTGAGTGCAGGGACAGGAGCAGACAGTGCTGCAGGAGCAGAGAGTGCTGCAGTGCTGAGCTGAGCACAGGACAGGAGCAGGCAGTCCTGCAGGAGCAGAGAGTGCTGCAGTGCTGAGCTGAGTGCAGGGACAGGAGCAGACAGTGCTGCAGGAGCAGAGAGTGCTGCAGTGCTGAGCTGAGCACAGGGACAGGAGCAGAGAGTGCTGCAGTGCTGAGCTGAGTGCAAGGACAGGGGCAGACAGTGCTGCAGGAGCAGAGAGTGCTGCAGAGCTGAACTGAGCACAGGGACAGGGGCAGACAGTGCTGCAGGAGCAGAGAGTGCTGCAGTACTGAGCTGAGCACAGGACAGGAGCAGACAGTGCTGCAGGACTGCCTGCTCCAGCTGCAGCCCAGCCTTGGGCTTGTCTTCAAAGAGCTGTGCCAGCATGAGCAGACATCAGGAGACTTCCACAATTACAAAGGCCTGAGAGACCTTAGCAAGGAGCATTCCTGGAGAAAGTTGCTCTTGCCTCTCTGTTTCATTAAAGTACTCTAATTTTTGTTATCCCTACGTATCCAAGGCCTGCATAATGTTGAGTTAGTTGATGTTTTCTCTTGTTGTGGTGACAGTACAGTTATTATCCTTTACACTGGGTGCAGTGTTAAGCAAATGCATATATGACAGCACAGTCCAAGCAAGTGGAAAGCCCAAGAAATGGCTGGCTTTTCCCAGTGGACAGATTTTGCACATGTTATTCATCATTTGGATCACATCCCTTATGCACTGTTTTAGATGAGCTTAGTAGAGCAGTAAAATGTGAATATCAAGATTTTCTCTGCCTTACGACAAAAAATAGCTCAAGTTTTGTTTTTCTTTTATCTTGCAGAGTCCTTACCAACATTGTTGCCAAGTGCCATGAAGAACAACTAGACAACTGCATCAATTCTTACGTGACAGTATGGCTGGTGTTGAAATGTTCCTATTTTTGTGGAGAGATGGGTTGAGTTTGGTGGTTTTGTGGGTTTTTTTCCTGTTTACTCTCAGTTCTACTTGTTTGTAGCTTTTTCTGCATTTGCATCATAACTTTCTGCCACTGAGAGACTCTGGTTAAGAAACTTTGAAACTCTTCTGTTGAGGACAAGCAGCTGCTCAGGTCTCTGCTGCTGCTGCAGCTTTTTTCCCCATAGAACAGCAAGCTGAGCAAGCACAGGAGGGAGAAGCTGCAGTGCATTCAGCTGATAACCAGAACTTATATTTTAGAACCAAACCCTGGTGCAAATGTACTAGCACTGAGCTTTTAGAAGTGTAGGGGGTCAGTCTTTGAAATGATGCTCAAGCAAGAATTCCCCACTGTGCAGGGTTTGAGAGGGGCAGAGAACATGAAAGATTGTGAAACCTAAACTCTCCAGTGAGAGGCACTTGATGCTGCTTGCAGTCTGTATGAATGTATGTGTTCACAGGTCATGCACCTCAGCCTCTGAGTAGTTCAATTTTAGCCTCAAGTACCCCAGTTTAAGCACAGAATAATTCTGCTGAGGTCCAGCTGAGCTCTTCAGGCTCCAAAATAAATAAACTGTGTAACATGTAAATGCAGTTAATTAAATGGTTAATGTAGTTAATTAAGACTTCTTCTACTCAATAACTTTTAAAAACTGCAGTCGATATCTACTGCATGACCAGCTAATAATGTTTGAAATTACAGGTGCTCATTAAGTTACACCATAAGTCCACTTGGTCTGTTTTCTCATTTCCAGCAGCAGTCAAAACCCAGTAACTGGTAATCTCTTTGTTTTCCATCTGTAAGGAAACAAATACCTACTTTACAAATGCTGTTTTGGGAATCAGTAAGTCGAGAATTGTGACTCACAATGCAGCAATAATGTGAAATTACACTGACTTAAATAACTGGACCCAGAAGTGCCAAACTGCACAGGGAGAAGCTTATGGCATCTGCTGTGGAAACAAAGCTGAATATTAATAACATGTTTTCAAGAAATATTTCTTTCTTTTGCCAACCTGCTTGTATTGAAAAGATTTTTAATCCCCACTGATTCCCTGTCAGAACTCTTGCTTTAGGGAAGGTGCAGTAGTACCAAACTATTGGCTTAAATTGTTGAGTAGTCATGGTAGGTTTATGAGTTCCTAGCAACTTGGTAGGTAAATTCCTCCCTTGGGGGCTTGGTTTCTACAAGGGGTATAGTTTTGCCCATCAGTCAGCTGCAGTGGGTGCTCTGCACCTTTCAGGATGTGGAGTTGTTACCAGCTCTGAGTAGCTGTTGCCACTGGAGGGAAGGAGCAGGTGAGAGGTGACCTGGACTAGGTGGGTGGAAAACCCTCCCCACTTCTTCTGCTTGCCTTTTCTTTTCTACCCAGGTGGAGTGGCTTGAAAGGCAGTTTGGAGGTGTCAGGATCTATAATCTATTGAGTAGTAAATCATAGCACTGGTTTCAAGCAGAATTTCCTCTTGATTCACATTAAGCTGAAATCAACGGGAGGCTGTGCTTAAAACTGAGGTTCTGTAGTGTTGTGCCATTACTGCCAGGGAAATTAAACCTTATGTGAATGGATGGTTTAGTCAAGATCTTTTGGCAGCAAAGATTGTCAGCTGTTAGTGATACACAAACAATTAATCATCTCCTGCTGAGGTTTTTTTGTATTTGTTTTAATGAAATTTTTCATTTTTTCTTTCTTCTTCAGTATGTGTTCAGGACCAAATCATTTGATGAAAGAACTGTCCATGAGGAGCTATCCAAGAATGTGACTGGCCTGCTGAAGTCCAATGAACAAGTAACTGTGAAACAGGTTTTAAAGGTGAATGATAGCTTGAATTAGCACATTTGGAGTTTTACTGCTGGTTTTCTGCCTGAAACTCACTGATCTCTTTCTCCTCTTCCTTTTCCCTGTATGACCTTTGTGCAAATCATGTCCTGCAGTGATTCCACAGTCAGACTGAGCAGAGCTGCTGCAGGTTCTCAGCATAGCACGTATCTCAAGATGCTGTGGTTTGCATAGTAAAATTTCTCCTGTCTGTTACAGCTCAGTCAGAACCTGAGACCTAATTCTTATACAGTATGATGTGGGTAATTGCTTTTAGGATACTCTGCTTTAACTTGGAAGATACAAGGAAAATATTGATTGTATGAAATTCATAAATCTGTAAGGTCCCTCCCTGAGCCTTTGGGTTATGGTACAAGAGCTGCCCAGGACTTCTCAGAGGCAAAAATGTGTTCACCTGTTTAAAATGAACCAGTTCTGATTTTTTTTATTGAGCCACTAGGAAAAAATAGTCTGAAAAAGGCAGAAAACCTGCAGAAATGCTGGGCCACACAAAAAAGTGCCTGTGCATGGGTTTATTGTGGGGAGGTTTGGGTTTTTTTCAATGTATAAGCTTTTGGAGTGTATTTGTTTCATATATATCCTGAGATATTAACCTGTATCATACTTATCACCATTTGAAATGGTATCTGCAGAACCACTCTGTTCAAGCACCATCTTATTCTGTGCCAAATTACCAAATATCTGATGGAACTCACAGGGCAGGTTATTCTCTGAGGTTCTCTGCCTCACACCTTTCTGCCATTCCCTGCAAGCAAACCATGAAGACAGTGCTCAGTAGGAATGGGAAGTTTGTAGGAGTGCTGTTTGGAGGCTCCTTATTGCAAAAAGCCACAGTGACAAATGCCTGAGATGGCTTCACCTCTCTTAAGGACATGATCCAGTTTTACTCAAATACATGGCCCTTAGATTTTTAACTTTATTTGTCACATAGTGTTTAACACTGTACATTACCAAGGCATGCAATCCATCTGTAAGGAATGGTGATGCATCATTAGGTGTTTATCAGGTAATCATTATTCATTCAGTCTTTTCCTTCTTTTGAACAGCATTCCTGGTTCTTCTTTGCAGTCATCTTAAAATCAATGGCACAGCACTTGGTTGATACAAACAAAATAAAGGTAAGTTTATATACAAAATCTCTTAGGGAAAATATAAAATGCAGAATCCTGACAAATACACTTGAATATACTTGAACTTTACTGCTTGACTGGCCAATAAAATAAATCCTGTGATACTTGATTAAATATTTGGTTGACCTACAAAAACATTATCTTACCTGCTAGGCTCAAACCTGTCCTTGATTGTACAAAGATAGGTTGAGGATAGGCTGCGGACATATTTCCCATTTTCCTGTGCACCAGACTCTTCTGTTTGGGCTTTGTGCTCAGAATAGATCCACGGAACTCTAGGAATAGTTTTCTTCTATGTTGAATGGCCTGTGGTTTGTTGTCTTTATTCTTGGCCTGAATGTTTGATGTGCAGCCTCATGCTCTCTCAAGTTGCTGATCTATTCCCTGCTTAGGTTTCTCGGACTCGGCGGTTTCCAGAATCATTTCAAACTGAGCTGGACACCCTTGTGATGGTTTTAGCAGACCATGTTGTTTGGAAGTACAAAGATGCCCTTGAGGAAACCAGAAATGCAAACTACAGCACTGCCAAATTTCTCAAGGTGAGGTGTTCTGGCATTACAGCACATGCACTTTCTTCCCCATATTTAATGCAAACTCCAGACCAGTCCCATCTAGTCAAAGGGAGTAAAACCAATTCTGAGTGGAGATGGCTCCATTTTCAAATTCAGTGGTGACTGATTGTTCAGTTTTCTATAGCCTTTGGTCTTTGAGGATGCAAAAGCTTCATATAAATCTGCTCTAAAGCAATTGTAATTCATTTCTGTCTATGCTCTTAAGAGTCAAAGTTTTCAAGTTTTGCAGATTCTTACCTTATATTCAAATGGGTCAAACATTTGGTAAGGAATGTGACTTTAGTTAGACTTGAGCTGATACTCTTTTTTTAAATGCTGTAGTTCTGAATGACTGTGGGGGGATTAACTGTTTCTAATCAAGGAATCTTGTTTGAATGTGTGTAGCAGAAGGCTTTGCTGGTTTTGCAGAGTTCAGGAAGTGCAGAGAAGGAGGGAATTCACGATTGCATTCTCTACCCTGTAGGCTGACTCTGCAAGGAAAACATGTCAGTAACTGCAGAACCAGGGCCCTCAAAACCTTTACACCTTCTGTCAGTATTTAGCCCCAGCAGTCAGGAAGAGCTGTGTTCTCACCATAAAGTGTAGAGTCACCCTTTGTCCCAGAGGGAGAGCACAGCTCAGACAATGAGCACTGTGGCTGGGTTGGTTCCTCCCCAGTCCCTGCCCTGTCACTGAGGGGATGCTCAGCTCAGCTCCCATCCTCCAGTGGTGGATGCAGTGCTGCCAAACAGGAGTGGCTGCCACCAGAGAAGCTTTCTCTGGTGCTCTGTACATTGTGGTGGTTGCTTTAGGCTGCAGACACAGTGAAAATGAGAAGTTTGATTAATTCATTGTTACTGAAAATAAATGTAAAAATCAAGGCAGATTCACCAGGTCCCTGATGTTCCTTGGCCTGCCTAATACTTACCTCATGATTGCCATGTACAGGGGACACAAAGTGATCAGCCAGGTAACTGAGGCCATGTATTGGGGTTTTGTCTATAAAATAATAATTATTTTTTCCCCTTTCTTAGCGCTGTTTTACATTTATGGATCGTGGATTTGTGTTCAGGATGGTCAATAACTATATAAGTATGTTTGGAGCTGGAGATAGCAAGGTATGGCTCTGCTTTATTTGTTTGTGTCTGTTTTTCTAAAGTATGTTCTGACAAGCAGAATATTTTTCATATTGAAACTATTTATGTTTCCATGACTTCACCATGCTCAGAACTCAAGTCAGTGAAAACATTTAGAGTAAATATGGGTTAAAACCTCCTGGGTTTAATAATCCATGTGCCCCCTTCTCTGGGAGTAAATAGCCATGTTCAAACAACTGCTCAGTCTGCATGAGCAGACTCTGCACAGACTGCTCAGACCAAAGAATCCAAGAGTCTGAATTTAAGCTTTGATTTTTTGAAAGTACCTTTGTCTATAAATATCATCAGCAATTGGCAGTAATTTTCTTTGAGGAGAATAAAGTAAGAGCATATTAAAAAGTTATCATTGTGTAAACTCAAGTGAGACTGTAACATCTTTACTTTGTGTGAGTGCCATGCTCTTACCTCATTGATGATGCAAGAAGGTAAATCTGCTCCAAATTAGTTTGTGCTGGCTATGAGGAAAATTCCTTTCAGCCTGAATTTCTTATACAAAGCTGCACTAGTCACTGATATAGTTTGAACAATAAATTTCAAACAGCGAGAGGTCCTCGAATTATTCAGTGTGACTCCTTTGCTCTTCATCCACCAGGATGAGTCACAGGCTTTTTCTCTTCCATGCCAGAGTTTATGAGCATATATTTAGTAACACAGTGTAGTCAAGATGTACACTTTGAATGATTCATCTTTCCCCAGAAAACTCACAAAGCTTTTGTCCCTTAATATTTTATAATTCTTCACTGATAATATGCATATTTGTGGCTAAAGAATGAGATTACTCCAGGTCTGCTTTGCTTTTTACCAAAACCAGCTTCAGTCTGAACTCAGATCTTTCCCTTAGTCTCTGCAACAGCTGTAGAATGGAGGCTCTCAGTTATTAATGTCATAGCCTGAAGTCTGTAATTCTGTAAATAATATTATGCAATCTGAAAACTGTTTCCACATTTCAAACTTCCCTAAATACATGCAACCACAGAAACAGATGTTTAACTAAAAAAGCCCATTAATGGTCGGTGGAAAAGCCTAAGATTAATCAGTGTGCAGAGCAGTGCTGAGCACCTTCTTGGCAGTAAGTGTGTGAACCTTGCCAGCATCCCTCCAGACCCATCTGCCAGCAGATTCACTGTGGGGCTGTGACAGATGTGCAGCTGGAGCAGCTTTGTGGCACTTGGAAACAATAGCCACAAAATAAAGTCAGAGATTTCTGACCTCAAGGAGAGAGAGGCCTTGCATCATTTTCATTTCAGTCCAATGCCTAAGCAGGAGTCAGTCTTTTAAATGTGCTGAAAGATTTCTTTTTGTGTGTTTTTTGCCTCTTTAACTTGATTATTTATGTATCAAAAAAGATACTGCAATCTGACCTGTCTTTTCAGAAAATTCAACAGTGTATATTGTTGCCTGAATATTTTGTGGGTGTATCAATCTGTGGTTGTGCAGTTTCAATATATTGTAATTCTGGATGAAGCAACATAATTTCTGTTCCACAGAAATATCCCTTATGGTATTCCATATTTTGACATTTAAATATTGTTTTGAGAAACATGTATTCAAAAACTGAAATACCTCATTAGAAATCAGTTCATTGCTGTGCTCCCTCAAAATGTCACAGTTCCTCCCGGGGAACACATTTCAGATGCTTCACTTCTTTATTTGCCATTAGCATGTCCAGCTAACATGCTGTATTCCTGAAAAGGTAATACAGTGCAAGAAAATATTTTAGGAGAAAATCTCTACCATCCCCTCCTTGGCAGACTCAGAAAAGTGCATTTTCTAGGTATCCCAGCCTGTTGGTGGCAGCAGAAATGCTACAATTCAATTTTAGTGCAAATTAAAAGACTTTTACAAGTGCTTTCTAGTGTTAGGGCATTCAGAGTAACCCTGCTGAATGACAGCTTGGCCACTGAGAGCAGTGAGATGAGATGATGGAAATAAAAATGTGTTGCTGAAATTCCTTCATTACAGAAGAAATGATAAATTCTTGGGTAGGTGCAAGGCTCCAAAAATTATCTGGATGGCTTTTTGAAGGGAGATATTAAATAAAAAATACCAAAACTATATATTACCCAAATCCCTTGGAGGTGGAACTTGTTGGCATCAACAGAGGAAGTTTTCACTATTGTCAGTAAGCTCTGGGTGTGACCTGTGTGGCTGAAACTTTATTTAAAAAAAAAAAAAAAAAGTCATAATAACTGTGATGGTTGAAAATGTCTGTGGACTGGACAAGACACTTCACTGTGATTCAATGCTAGGCAACATGTCATCAGAAGACCCAGTGTAGCTTTAATCATCTTCAATGAAAAATCATAGTTTAAAAATCCAAAAAGCTTCTTTGTCTGAGACAAATTCTTTTGATAACAGAGATGAAAACCACATGTTTACTGTTTGTGCAGCTTGACATAACAAGCTCTAAGGTTTCATTCTTGGGTGTGAGTGGGAAGTTTGAGGTAAATAAGCAGTAGTGGAGCTCTGCCTCACCATTTTCCCCGTTTTAATGTGAACTGAACCATTGCCTGTTGTGATTTTCAGACTTTGCACCAGTTCAAATTTGACTTTCTCCAAGAAGTCTGTCACCATGAACACTTCATCCCTCTGTGCCTGCCCATAAGGTCTTCAAACATTCCTGGTAAGGCCCCCTCAGGAGGATTTCTGTGCAGCAGTGAATTGTTGGGAGGTTCAAAGAGCAGGTAATAAATAACTCTCTCCAGAGCTGTGTCTGTACCTCAGGCTCAGAGGCCCCCAACAGCTTTTCAGGTGTGGTACTTAGCAGTGTGATAAAAATAACATTTCAGTTAAAAATAAAAATAATAAATTTTCAGATAAAAATAAAATTTCAGTTTGCCTGCCTGTAAATAAATGCAGCCTCTGGCAGCTCAGTTAGGGGGTGGGAGGTGGAAGCTTCTCACTGGAAGTTTTAACTGGAATTTTTGTGATGACTGATTTACTAAATCATTAAAGCTACTGCCATAGCCTTGGGAGGGGGTTAGCTGGGAGGTAAAGCAGGAAGGGGGAGAAGCTCAAAGAATGGGCTCTTGTCTCCTTTTGACCTCAGTTTTCAGCATCAAAAAATGAGTTCAGTTTTGACACTCAGGGCTTTCTTTTTTGAAAGTAGAAGCTGTTTAGTTCAAATTGGAGTCAAATTTTTTAATAAGTGAGCAAATATCTTTTTTACTAATAATTAAAAAGTGCTTTTTTTTTTGCCCATTTTCTTATGTTTATGAAAAATGAAGACACTGTGACGCCTTCAGAATCAGCACAGGAGTATCGAACATCAGGTATGAGCAATGTGACTGCATCAGTGAGCAGGGTTTTGCTTTGACCCCTGCATTGTGGCAAATCTGAGACAAAAGTTATTTCTCCTTTTCAGAGGAGAAGGAGGAGTTCTAGAACTCCCCTAGCTTAGGATGTGGGAACAATAATTTGGACTTTGTGCCTGGAAGAAGTCAGCAGTCTAATGAGCAAACAGTTGAGATTCTCATGTGGGAGCATGTATATAAATCATCTTTTATTATTAAATAACAAAAACTGCATGATTTCAGGAGATAATTATATTAGATTCATTCATTCTGAGAAATGAAGGGACAAAATGAGACAGACCAGGAAATGCAGGTTTAACAATGGAACATTTGGAAAATGGAGAGGGGAAGGATGTGTGTAACCTATGTATTCATTGAAACCTTCTTGTCCGTTCTACCCCAAGACATTCCAGAGTACACACTGACCAATGAGTTTTGCCGTAAGCATTTCCTGATTGGAGTCCTGCTGAGGGAGGTTGGCTTTGCCTTGCAAGAGGACCAGGACATCAGGCACTTGGCTCTGGCTGTGCTGAAAAACCTGATGGCCAAGCACTCGTTCGATGATCGATACGCTGAGCCGGTAAAGAAGCTGTCTGAAGCTTCTTCATTGCTTGCTCATGCAGCACCTAAACATAGATGACACTCCCTTAGCCACTGCTTCCTGAGGATTGTGTGGTGTCTTTTGTTTTCAGGCAAAACAAGCACAAATAGCAAACCTGTATATGCCACTCTATGGAATGCTTTTGGACAATATGCCAAGGATTTACATGAAAGACATGTTCCTCTTCAATATCAATACTTCCAATCAGGTAATCCATGTGGGGGTTTTTTTTGGAGTGCTGAAATGATCAAAGTGAGCAGTCTGACCCAGTGGGAAGAGGTCCAAGTTTATGCTGGTCACCAGTTGGGTAGCAGAAAACAGTTCTGAAATTGCTGATATATTTGCATCTGCAAAGTTTAATTTGGAAGGTCTCAATTTGCAGAGCATCTGCAGAGCCCTGGCAGTCTGTACTGTCATGGAACAGAGTGGGGGTCTGAAAGAGACCCAGGACACTGCTGTCCCAGGGCTGCAAATTCAGGGTTAGAGATCTGGAGCCCCAGACAATGTGTCCAGTAGCTCTGCCACAGGCTGGGGTCTGAGGACGTGTCCTCAGGCAGGAGGCTGGCACACACTGGTGTAAAGAAAACCTCCCACTGCCCACAGAGTCTTTGCAGGATTGCTTTGTGTACCCAAAGGTGGTACAACTGAGGGACCATAAGCTATACCAGGACGCAGAGGGAATGCTTACAAGTCACTGAAGGAGGGAAGGGATACAGAAACATCATAAAACACCTCTACTGCCACAGAAAATGTCTGTATCAACGGCACATCTGAAGGGATATGTTTGTTTCATGGATGTTATAACCATAACACTTCAAAAACTAGAAGCAGATTTCTGCAGGGGCGTTGTGTCTTTCAGTCCTTCCAGCAAATGAAATTCCATTTAATTTGAGCGTTGCTAATGGCAATTAATGTTCCTTTCCCAGTGCTGTGTTGATGTTTCAGGAACAAACACTAGTTAGACTTGACCAGTCCTTCAGAGCTTCTGCTGTGAGAGAGTCTCATATTGCAGGAAACTTCTCAGCACATCATGGCAAGCCTTGATCCTTCAAGGCTGTCATGTCAAAACAACTGGAAGTAGTTTCTCAAACTCAGATTCTTAGAAAAGCCTCCTGGGTGTGCTGTCATTATCCAAGTTATGGATAATGGCATGGAGTACTGGAGCTGGTTCTGTGTCTTTCACATACAGGGATCCAGGGATGACCTGAGCACAGCTGGTGGGTTTCAGAGCCAGACAGCAATGAAACATGCAAACTCTGTGGACACCTCCTTCTCCAAAGATGTTCTGAACTCTATTGCAGGTACAAATGACAGATTGAACAGACATAGGCAGATTTGTGTGTATCTCAATCCATTGTGCTTTCTGCTTAGAGTTCATGGAGGATATCATGAACTTCTGTTATACCATATCCAGGGAAACATGGTGTGCAATGTTTCTCTTCCCTTTGGGTGTCTCTGGATTGACTTTCACTTGTGAAGCTGTTCTACTTCCACTGCTTCACTTACTCTCCTGCTTTGGAATGATGCCAGTATTCAGGCTCTAAGGAATCCCTTTGCCTGAGGTCATTCTTGTAGTCTCTGCCTGACTTAAAAACAGTTCCAAGGTTTCTCCTGAAAACTCCTGATGTCTCATGGAGGCAAATATTCATAGTTTTTCCAGGCTTAACAGAAGAGTAGAAATAGAACTTAGTTTATTCACTGCCTCCAACCCTGTTTCAAAACTCAGGGAAATGAATTCAGGCATCTTTCCACTGATTTTTGTGTCCTTAGGTCAGTTCTTACAGAATGCAGCAGGCCATTTTATTGCCATGAAAAATGGCAAACTGAATCATTGTACTTCAACTTGTTGCATGTTTTCAGTACTAAACATAGCCATCAATAGCTTTGCTATTGGAAGGTCAAAGCACTTGTCTCAATCCAGCATGTGACACATTTTAAGTTCTCCATTTTTTTTTTGTTGGTTTTTGTATCCATAAATGTTTTAGTTTAGCATGTTTGCTGTGACTTTCATTTACAGCCTTTTCATCAATAGCTATCTCTGCAGCAAACCATGCTGACTCCAGAGCTTCCTTAGCAAGTCTTGAATCTAACCCAAGTACCAATGAAAAAAACAGTGAGAGAACTGACACGTGTGAAAAGGTACATGTGCAAATGTTGGAGATGCTTGCTGGAGGTGGGAGTCCATCACTGTGCTTAATGAGGCCCTTTGCTGTCACCTCAACAGATCATGAGACCTTTGTCTTTGATTGGGTCAACTCTTCGTTTTGACAAGCTGGATCAAGCTGAAACTAGAAGCCTTCTTATGTGCTTCCTTCACATTATGAAAACCATTTCAGAAGGTAAAAACTGTGCACACACTACTTAATCTATGTTGCTGTGAAATACTGTGTATACTGAATCCAAGTGAACGTTAAATTAGAATAATTATCAGTGTGTTTTACAGGCTTTGGGCTAAGTATAATTCCCTGTACTGGATACATAATATATTTTAATATCTCCCCTTAGATGCACTGATTTCCTACTGGTTGCGAGCACCCTTCTCAGAAATAACAGACTTTTTCAGCATTTTAGAGTAAGTTTACTTTGTGGTTGTTTGATTTTTGTGTTGAATATTCTAAAGTGCTGGCTACAAACAATTCCTCTTTGGGTTTGTCCACCTATTGGAATAGTCTGAGATATCTCTTGTATCTTAAATTATTTTGCTATAGTCTTCCAAAGCCATAATGAGACATTATTAATAAGATACATATCCTCCAATATGTTGTAATTACCATGAACAAGGGGGTCATAATGCTTTGGGTCTTCCTCCTAAAAGAGATTTTCATATTAGTTTCCCATTTGGTGTTGAGATTCTGTTTTTCCCTTGAGAAAAGTATTTAGCTCATCAAAACTTCCCAGCCATAAGAAAAGTCACATAGTGTAGGATGACCTGCTTTTCACATCCCCAGGGTGGTTTGCTCAGTCCAATCTATGCATGACTGCAGAATCCAGCAGGTAGCTGGTTTTGGAATTTCCTCACCATCTTGTTGTTGAAATGTGAGTCATTTACCTTCAGCTGGTGATGCAGCAATGCTTTTGCAGCCAGGTTTTTGCCTTTGCCATCTCACCAAGCAGAAATCTTCAACTGTAGAGAAAGAGAACACTGGTGTGCAAAGTGCTGCCACACCTCGTGTGTCCCTAGGCTGGGAGCTGCTGCATTCTGTCATTTTTGCTTACTAGCAGGTGCATGTGCCATAGGTCTCATTGAGGCACTAAGATTCAGCATTTTTTTCATAAGTACAAAGCCATTAATAGACATAAAATATGTTGTTTTATCTTCCAGGGTTTGTCTGCAAAACTTCAGATATCTAGGAAAACGCAATATTGTCAGGTAATTCTGTATTACAGACTCTGTGCTGCAGTATTTAAATATTGCAGCATTTATTAGAATTAAATGAGATTAACAGTGTATCCATCAATTTTCTCTTGAAAGAGTCTCTTTGTGGATCTGAAGCCAATGTATGCTTCATTTTTTCTTTTATGCAAATGATGATATTGTGATGTTCTGCATATCTGAGTATGCTATAAAGGATGAATTGCATGATGTGATAGCCATTATTGCATTTATAACCCAAAATACTGGGGCCACTCTTGACCACGTTTCTGTGCATATGCCAAACAAGGGAACTTTGAACACTGTATTTCCATCCATGTCATGGAAAGAGTAGTTTTAATGGGCATAGATAATTGTTTCTCAGCAGTAAAAAAAAAAAATCACCTGCCTCCCTGAAAAAATGTGACATCGTGTTCAGCTGTGAAATGTGGAATGCACGCTTTGTCTCAGCTGATGTTTCATTTTTAATTTTATATTACTGCTGTGCATTTGTCTATATGTCATGCAGTGTCAAAATTAAAGGTCACCAGATGAGCCAGTTCTTGCTCCACACCAGGTGTAGTCAGGCCTGCCTTTACTCTTCAGGGACATGGCAAAATCAATGTCATGTTTCATAACAGATCAACACTTATTTTCTCTTTCTCTTAACAGGAAAATTGCTGCTGCTTTTAAGTTTGTCCAGGCCACCCAGAATAATGGAACTCTGAAAGGTTCAAACTCCTCTGGCCAGGCATCAGGGCTGCTCTCACAATGGTAATGGTGCATGGAATTCCTAACTCTGCAAGCCCCCAGCCTGGGCTCTCATCCTCCAGCCCCCACACTCTGTCACAGCACTGACTGAAAAGAGGTTGACAAAATATGTAACAAATTTCAGAGGCCCCAGAGCTTTAAACTGTAAAAAAGTTGAGTCTCTCTGGCTTGATTTACAAGCTGTTGGTTAGAGTGTTATGTTCGGGGAGTAATTCTGTCCTAGAATAATTTTAATCATGTAAATTTATGAAATTACATTTTTAAAAGAAGTAAACAGGAAGTGTATTTTAAAAAGTTACCTGAATTTTGAGATGTTGAATCTTCCTGAGTTACAAATATAAAATCCTTTAAAAACTTATAATAATCATTGATATTTTAGATCTAAGCTTCCCATTATAAATTAATGATGTGTTTAAGAGGACTAAAAGAAGACTAAAAGAACACACAAATATGCACACATGTATTTTTACTGTCATTGTCAGTTTATAATAATTTCTTTCACCTCATAGCAACTGTATTATTTCTTTCTTGAACAGGATATATTTTTCTTATATTCTGAGTTAACAGAACTTACCTCAGTTTTTCTTCACCCAAAGACAGTTTTCTCAACACCAGCCAGTTATTTCAGCTGATGCATTTTTTTCAGTGCTTAATGGAGTTTTGTCCCGTGATTTCAAGAAATCACAGCACATGTTTGTTTTGTCCACCTCACTGACTTCCACATCTTTGTTTCTCTGAAGAATTTTGCTTCATTTTGTTTAATTCAGCCATTGAGAATCACTTAGGGAACTGGCATGGAAAATTCTGTGTGGGCACAGTAGTTTTTTCTGTTTTGCTGTTCTTAATGGTACCTTTCAATTGCAGGATGCATTCTACTTCAAGTCACGATGGCCACAAGCACCACAGATCTCAAACATTACCAATAATCCGGGGCAAAAATGCACTTTCTAACCCCAAACTCTTGCAGATGATAGACAGTAGCACTGCAAGTAAGTACAGAAATTATTTACTTCCCTCTGGAATCTGTGGGGTTTAGATCAGGCTCTATACAGACCTTTCCTTGACCAGGGGCTCTTAAAACAATGAGATTGGAGTCATCTATCCCACTTCCCAGTTAGGTTTCTTCCCTCCTTTGAGGATGAACAGAGACAGTGAGAGGATGTACTCACATCACTGGTGCAGCTGGTGAGAGTTGACTCAAATTTCCTCCCATTTCATCTCCAGTGAGCAGTTTTCTTCAAAATACCACTTTGGTTAAAAGTGCAGTTAGGACACCATCTCTGCTTTGATGAGACTTAAGGACCAGATTGCAGAATTAAATCATCTTTTCAGACACTCAGGAGATTGTTTTTAATCTTTCTTTTTTATGCTGCAGGCACCTCCAATGAAACAGACATTGTTCAGTATGTAGACACAGAGGCAAACATTGCTACAGAAGTTTCCCTCATAATCCTTGACCTGTTGTGTCTTTACACTCTGAATCACCAGGTGTGTTTTGCTGGTTTTCATTTCTGCTTGAACTGGTGGGATATGGGGTAAAAGGAAGGCCTGGGGGAGCGGGCACACAGAAAACCTCAAATGTCTGAGACAGCAGAATAGGGAAATAACATATGCCAGTCCTCAGTGGAGGTCTTTTAGAAGGGCACTGGTTCATAGTACCCAAACTGAATAGAAAGAGGTGGAAGAAGAACATCCAGGGCTGTGTACAACCCTTCTCTGCTTTGGAAGTGTCTTGCATCTAGTATTGCATCACCTTTGCTGAACCATGCTTATCCCACTAGATTTCAGTGATTTTAAACAGATTTCCAACCTGCTTGTTATCTCTATCTCTGCAAGTCAGCAGGTGAATCCTCTGCCTCCTTAAAAATTGCTCAGATTGCTTCAGCAAGCCCAGATGACTTGCTGAAGGTCTCAGAGCCACAATACAGCAAGCAGCTCCTTTCCCATTTTAGTGCTCCCTCCCTGTCAGCCTAACCCTTAAATACAGTGTATACAGTCCATGAGTAGTACAGGCATAGCAAAGTGCTTTCCTTGAAAAACTGCAAGAGTCTGCAGCAGGCTGGGAAAGCATCATCTGCAGAAATTTTACATGGAAAAAAGCATCTCTCTGGGAGCACTCTGAGATAATGTCCAGCAGATCCTTCTCCTGTTTATTCACTTCAATAACCACAATGTCCTGTCTTGTCTGTGAACTTTTCAGAGGCAGCTCCAACAGTCTGATTGCCAGAATGTGCTGATGAAGAAGGTCTTTGACACACACATGCTCTTTTTGCAAATCAACCAGTCAGCAGCAGCTCTCAAACACGTCTTTGCTGCTCTCCGGCTGTTTGTGGGCAAGGTAACTCTGGGTTTGTTCTTTTAGCCTGGCAATATGTTACAGCAAGTACAGCTGGGGGACAATTGGACACTTGGCAAGAGTTCTGAACTTGCTCTATTAATACTTATTCCTGACAAAGACAGTCTGATTTATTGCTGTTTAAAAGAAAGAAGATTACAATGTCTGAAAAAACCAGTTCTGTTTTGAAATTGAAAAATTTGCTATGAAGGGGGAATTTTTAATATAAGTGGATGAGTGATGTCCAGCTCTGTGGTGTATCCATTGCCTTTCCTGCTTTTACCACCTCTGGAACAAAGCTTGAAACCCTAGAAGTCTGTGGTCTTTGTGACAGATACCTGGTTTGCAGAATCCACCAGTGAATGGTTACTGCTGTCCCCAGAGGAACCAGCAGGAGGGTATTCCATACATTTCACCAAAAGTTCTTCCACACTAATACAGTTCTACAAATACCTGGTTTTAAACAGAGGAAACAGTATGGATATGTGTCAAACTGTTTCTTTGCTTGCATTGCACTTGTGTAAATTGGCATGGTCAATTAGGCACTTGATGCCAGCTGCAAAGGCTGCACAATTTCCAAGTCACAGAGCTAGATGAGATCCTCTGAAAACCAACCAGAATGTAGCACTCACAAAACTATTGCTCTGGGGAAGTGACAATAAGCAAGGCTGGCCTTGGTTCCTAAGTGTTTCTATGAAGCACAAGAGTGTAGCTGAGTTTACAGCACGTGGCCTCCCTCTGGTTGTTGTCTCAGGGGAAAGGAGGAGGAAATCATGCTTCTCCCAGTAGTGCAGCTGGAGGACGTGGGGGAAATATAAAGTAAACCATCCACAGACAGCTTTAAATGACATCCCAGACAGCTGGGAATAGAAGAACTCTATGCAATGGGGAAAATGAAAAGGTATCCAGAATTGCCCTTCTCGTTTATCCTGTAGTTTTTGGGATTGAATTCTCCCTTCATGGTTCTGTGGGAGCAGGGATCTGTAGTAGTTCCTGCAGCAGAACCCCACAGGCAGTAGTTAAAATTTATAGCCCATGTGTACATTTCCAGCTCTCTCCCTCAGTCTTCTGTTACATTCACCCTGCTGCTCACAGTGGGTATGGTTTGGAGAGCCCTCCTCTGTTGTCTCCTGCTCTTCAGACCCTTGACCTCTGGAAGTTCACTGACCTTGCCGCTCAAACGACTTTCCTTCTGCTGACCAGCTTTTATACCCATGCAGAGCTTCCCCTGCTTTTCCTGGTTAGCTGTTGTGCATTCCTGGCAGATTCCTTGCTCCTTGCTGGGCTTGCTGTGTGCCAGCTGCTGTCTGGGCTTCCTAGAAGCCAGTTTAATTGCATATAGTGTTTGTAGGAAAATCTGAGTGTAGTTCTTAATTAATCTTCATTTGAGTGTGGGATTATGCTTAGTTTAAACCCTGGTATGAATAACAGTGGGAGAGTTACTGAAAGGTTTAAAAAAAAATTGTTAACTCAGAATAACTGCACCAAGACCTGAGAGTAGTACTGAACATGTTCACACATTTTTTTTCAATAGTTCCCATCAGCATTCTTCCAAGGACAAGCAGATCTCTGTGGTTCCCTCTGCTATGAAATCCTGAAGTGCTGTAACCATAGGTCACGTTCAACTCAGACTGAAGCATCTGCTCTTCTTTATTTTTTCATGAGAAAGAACTTTGAATTTAACAAGCAGAAATCAATAGTCAGGTCCCATTTACAGGTAAGTGAAGTGTGAGATCAATATTTAACTGATGTGCATTAGTTTTTATCATTTTTTTTAATGCATTGAAGGAAGGCAATCCTTTTGCAGTCCTCAGACAGGCAGTTCTCTGTGGCAGCTTGATTTTCCTGCCAAGTCTGAAGTTGGACTGGATTCTCTGCTGTTCTTGGGCTGCTCAGCTCTGCTCCAGGGAGTGACAACAGCTGTGACTGTATCTGCATTGCCAGATTAATGGCTATTCTTGACTCACGTGTTGCTTACAGCAGTCAGAGCACAGCTGATGAAGAAACTAAACAGAATCTGACAGTACAGGAACAGACCTGTAAAGTCCAGTAATAATAAATTTACACTGCAAAATGTGAGCAGCTACTAGACTGTGAAAGATTACTCACAGTCCTTGCCTTTGTACATGTTACCTTCGTAGGACAGGTATGAAATGACACTGCATGAAATTACAAGTACATCAAGTCATACTAAAACAGGGGTTAAAAACCCTTCTGAAACTCTTGATTTCTTTGCTAATTGCATCCTGTGTTTGCTCCCTGTGCAGCTCATCAAGGCAGTGAGCCAGCTGATAGCGGATGCGGGGATTGGCGGATCTCGTTTTCAGCATTCGCTCGCAATTATAAATAATTTTGCTAATGGAGACAAGCAGATGAAAGTAAGAAACATTTTTTTGTCAATCACTACCTCTTGCAAAAGGTCAACAATTTCAGAGGAGCAAGTGTTTCAGTAAATAAAATTGTTGGTTCTATTAGCCAGTGATTTATGCATTCCTAGTGTGCCTTTCTCAGCAATCTGAAGTTCATGAAGGTGTTTGTGACTCCAAAGCTTAGTAAGTGAAAATAATATTTAAACAAAAATGTTTTTATTTGAAAATTGTATTATTTGTTATTTATTGCTTATTTTGTTCATTTGCCTCATGTCAGAGGTCATGCATTGGGACTAATGGAACACAGTTGCAGTTAGCAAACAATTTTTAGTCTGCAATTGCTCCCTTTCCTCAGTTCAGTAAATGTGTAGCAAAAACAGGCACAACAGTTGGGTTTTGTAAGACCTTGCTAGCTCACTGGAGGTATACTTGGCTCTTAGACAAGTTACCACTGCTATTATAGTTATAGTCTATACAAAAATTGTTGGAAAAGTATTCTGGGTTTTAATTTTTACAATTCTTGTCCAAACACCTGTCAATGTTCATTTTCAGTTTTATACTTTGGAGGTGTTGTTCTTCTCTGAAGGTGACTTTAGGATATCTCCACTGAGATTAATAATAAAGTTAGCATAAGCAAATTGGTAGATAGTTAGCAGAAGTAGTTCAGTGTGTTATCTGATAAGATGTCATTACAATTCTATTTGTTTTTGAAGTCCAGCTTTGATTTCACAGCACTGCAGACAGTCACACTGCTTCTGTGTGACATAAAGGAGGGAGTATTTAATTTCATTTACTTTTTCTGAATGTTTTGCTTTTAAACAAAACAAAGGATGAAAATAAGTCTGAAAACAAATGTATTTCACTGCTTTTCTGAAAAAGAAAAACTGAAGAACTGAGCTAAATATGTTGAGAACAGCTGATGTGAGTAATATAAGGACTCTGTTTTAATCTAGCACAGTGTGAGAAGGTCAGGAGCCAGACTTGTGCTTTATTCCCATGGTGAAACATGCTGGGAGTGTAGTTAAGCAGGACTATCTATAGCACACGGTGCTGTTGCTCAGAGGAAAGTGTGCAAGGGTCCAGTTCTGGACCCAGTAAGCAATGGAGGAACACCTGTTCCAGTTCCCTGGCTTCAGCAGAGCTGTTGCACATGGCAGTGGAGCAGGTGACTGACTTGGGCATCTTACAGTGCTGTGAGGCATCAGAAACAATCACCCAGGGTTTGTGTGCAATGTGTACATGCTCTGGAACTGTGACTGCTCCAAAGCCTGCCCAGCCAGGGAGGGGGTGGAGGCCCTCTGTAAGCAGAACTTTGTTTTGTCTGGGGGTGCAGCATGGGGCTCTGTGGATGGTTTCAGTGATGCATTGCTTATCTTTCCCAAAGAACGTTAATTTCCCAGCAGAGGTGAAGGATCTGACCAAGCGCATCAGGACGGTTCTGATGGCCACAGCTCAGATGAAGGAGCACGAGAAGGACCCTGAGATGCTGGTGGACCTGCAGTACAGCCTGGCAAATTCCTATGCCAGCACACCCGAGCTACGCAGGACATGGCTCGAAAGCATGGCCAAGATTCACGCAAGAAATGGAGATTTATCAGAGGTAATGGGAATAAATGAACAGGAACTCCATCTGTCTTTAGGCTGAGCTGTTCTGATGAAAGGGCTTTAGTAGTGAGTTAAGAGAATCATACAGTGTCTCTCATGTATTTGAAATCAGAGGAGTAAAGGTCTGAAAACACCTGGAGATGTGATATGCCCATCGCAGCTTGCCTGACCTTGAGTGCCTGCTACATGCTGGAGCAAGGCTTGAAACTGTCTGACAGGGAAGCTGAGGGCAGTGTCACTTTGGCACCTCTGCTGCCTACCCCTAACAGGCACAGTAGCTGAAGTGTAGGGGAGGTTATGGGCAGTGAGTGACTCACAGAAAGGATTTTCTTCTCCCTTGCTGTGGCTCAGGAGAGGAGCTTTGCTTATAATGTGTTGTCATGTTCATCAAAGACTGAATGGGTGATGCAAAATTCCACTGCATAACCCAGGAATACCTTATTTACTAAGTCATCTTAATGGTTTTCTTGAGAAAATCTATGCATTATGTAAGACACCTCGTGAAATTTACACTTCATCATTGAATCCTTTATTTTCTTAGATTACTTTTGTCTTCCCTTTTCTGCCTCATGATTTGGCAGTGCTTGAAAGTATATGCTCCTTATCACATGTGTGCTGTAATTCAGGCTACTTTGACATATCCATGTATGTTGGCCTCTCGTTACAGGCTGCTATGTGCTATATTCACATTGCTGCTCTCATTGCAGAGTACCTGAAGAGAAAAGGTAAGATCAACATATCCAAAAGCAGCTGTATATATATAAATATTACTGTTCAAAATCATTTTTTGGCTATCCTGCTTTCCTTCCTTATATGTAAAGTATTCTTAGAGCAGCTTGAATTCTTCCCAAATGTTTCCTTTATAAAATATATCATAAATGCTGGTCTTAGACTGGAACAGTGAAAGTGTGTTTTGTGTAAAGAGGTTTAATTAAATGTTTAGCAAGCTGGTGCTAATAGAGAATGCTTCACTTGTCAGTCTGTTGTTATGAAATATGCATGTATTAACACATACCAGTAGCAGTATACTAATACCATCTTACAATATCATAGGTTACTGGAAAATGGAAAAGATTTGTACCTCACGTATGCTCCTGGAAGATGCTGGAGTCTCTGATAGTAATGTGTTACTAACAACTCACAATGGAGGAAGTGAGTGCTCTAACCGTGCCTGTTTGTGGGTCAAATAACATGATTAGGAGATCAAACTGCTGTTTTCCAACTGATCTGGAAAGATATCAACCAAATCAAACCTGTTTCTAGTGCATGTTGAAGGCTGTTGTAGAAAGCAGTGCTGGAAACATCATTAGTTCCTTTCCTGATGCTCTTTGGCTGGTTTGATGGATTGCTCAGAATGTCTCTGGTTATGGCCTCTTGCAGCAGGAAAATCCCTCTTGGGTCAATTGGTGTTTAGCATGCAAATCCATGTCCAATTCCTTGGCTGTCCAAAGCTGGGAGTGCAGGGGGATGGAATTAATATCTGGTTGTCCATATGTAACTTAGTACAGATAAAGGGTTTTTTTAAAATCTATGATACTTATTTAAAAATAAAGTGCAGGCTTATATTTTTTAATGTTTCTATGCCAATGGTTATTTAGTTTATGAAATCTGTATTTCATAGTAATTCTCAGCATGAGATAGGTTAGATATTTCCACAAAGAGCAATTTCCAGGATCAAGGGCAAATATCTGGGGAAGAGAAAACATGGAAAGACTTTAGTCCTGCAATACATTTGGAAGTGTCTGTGGACAAAATGAAAAAAATGCATCCTTTTAGAAGGAAGCTTTCTGTGAAGAGCAGTAATTGTGAGACAGTTCAGTAGTGGTAAGACTTTGCCTGAATAAAGATTATAGTAGCTAGAGTGAAGAACTTGGGTAATTTTAAACCTGTACTTAAACAGTCTTCAAAACTTGAGAGAGAGAATGGAGGCTCCCATCTCAGTATCTATGCTTTAACTTTTTTAATTGAGCCATAGTAGCATTTTCCTGCTGTTAAATTAACCATGGGCTTTGCCAGGAGTTGGTCACCTCCCCTGGCAGCTTTGCATTCTCCACTCCAGAGCAGTGGTAAAATCCCCACAGGGCAGAACCTTCCTGACCTGTAAAGTGTGATGCCTGTGCAAGCTGTTTCTGCTGCAGCCATGGTACTGAAGGCCTCAGCTTAGCAAATGCTCGATTTAAGCTCAGTTTATTCCTTGTGAGCCTTTCCATCCACAGCTGCTGCCACCAGCCAGAGGTTTCTGCAAGGGAGTCCCTTGGCTGGGCCCTGCCAGCACTGCTGAGCCAGGGCAGGACAGGACAGCCACTGCCAGCGTGTCCTGGAGCCACCTCCCCTGGGCTGGGCAGTCCTGGGGACTCTGCCCCCAGGACACCTGACAGGGGGACACCTGCAGGTTCCCCAAGTGTGAATTGTGTCACCTCAGCCTGCCAGGGTCATTCCTGTGCACAAAGGAGTGCTGCACGTGAAGCTTTGCCAGGGCTGCCAGCACTTAGAGCTCAGGAGCCAAAATGCCAAAGAGAGGAATAAAACTGCATCAGGAGAGTGCTGGCATTCCCCTTTGCCTGGAGAAGTGAATTTGTATCATTGAGGAAAAGGTGGAATAGTCTTATAAATTCCATCAGCTCCATTTGTGCTTCTCATTACTTGGGCTGCAAAAGAGATTACCTCCTCAGCTCTGTTTTAATGGCATCTAGTAACTTCTTGAAGTATCTGGTCTCTGAGTCATTAACAGCCTTTCTTGTGACTTGCACTTCAAGGCCTGTTCTCCATGGGATGGCCTGCTTTTCTGAGCATTACCCCCAACATTAAAGAGGAAGGTGCTATGAAGGAAGACTCTGGGATGCAAGATACGCCCTATAATGAGGTCAGCAATGTTAACCTTTACACACCTGTTCTGTATTCACAGAATGTTGTTTCTAGTGGAATCCTGTGCGTGTTGCAGCAAATTAGAGTGAGTGTACTCAGGCAATGTTAAAAGGCACACAGCTTTTGAGTGAAACATCACAGCTGTTGCAGTGGTGTTTAGCTAAGGAGAGCATAAAGTACCAGAGCTGAAAGTCAGGGCAGGGGAAAGCCATGAAGCAAACCCATTCTTCTGCATGAGATGTCAACTATTCAGGTATTTTCATGTTACTGTTATTACAGGTCTTTTGTCTAAAGAAGAGCTAGGTCACCAATACTTGATTAAACATTGTGCAATGGCAATAAACCTTAACATGGAAGTTCCAGGATAAAAATGAAGCAGTGTGTATGTGCTTTTGCTGCATTGCTGTTAATTAAATGCCACAAGCTGTCAAGTCACTGAACTATTTGCATTTGTGAAATTGCAGAATATCCTCGTGGAGCAGCTGGAGTTGTGTGTTGACTACCTCTGGAAGTCTGAGAGATATGAGCTTATTGCTGAGGTCAACAAGCCTATCATTGCTGTTTGTGAAAAGCAGAGGGACTTTAAGGTAAGTGGATGTTTGCTTTGGATCTTTTTAATTATCCTAAGGCAACATTCCAGATCAAAATTTTAGGGAAAAAAATGTGCTTTCTTTAAAAGGAATGTTTTCTTTCTTCCTGTCGGTAATTTCTCCTTTTAATGTTTTGTGCTGTGAGAAAATAAAAAACATTGATGTCTTTCCTGCCTCTTTTCAGCACCAATGAAACAGTAACTGTGAAAAAATTTCAAATAAACCTCTTGTCTTAGCCAGTGGATACTATTTTTTACATGGGTTTTAAACCAAGAGGAGATTTGCATTGTATTTAAGTTCAGAAAATGCTGATAAATTGCATGATTTCTTCACAACTTCAGGGTTTCTTAGTTTCTTATTTACTTGGCAACTTCAATACATAATGGATAGCCAGATGATAATTGCATGTACTGATTTTCTGGGTTTAAATTGAAAGAGACACAAGGTGGTAGGTAGCAATAAGCTGTATGCTAAGGAAGCAGATCCTCAGATGTTATCTTAGCTGAAATTTTGGTTCACTATCCTGAGAAAGTGCTGTTTAGTGGTAACTGTGGAAAGCACATCTTTGTGTGGGGTTGGGAGCTGATTGGAGGTGTTGGCACCTTGTTCCTACCTGCACAAACAGGCCCTGGGTTCTCTGACCCCTTGGCAGGTCAGCAGCCCTGTCTGGCGGTGGGATGGATCTCTGTGAGACTGCACACGAAGGCTCCACTGCCACCAAACCCCTCAGAAGGTGACAGAAACCTTGCAGTGACTCTTAGTGACTGCTAACGAGGTTAAACTGTTCCCTTAGCACATCCTGCCGTCTTTGCAAAGGTTTGGGAAGCCAGCTAAGGCAAGCAAGGCTGTGCAGAGCTGTGGTGGCATTTCCCATCCCCTCACCTGCCCTGCCTCTGTCTGTCTGTCCATGCAGAAGCTGTCTGACCTGTACTACGACATCCACCGCTCCTACCTGAAGGTTGCAGAGGTGGTGAACTCTGAGAAACGTCTCTTTGGGAGATACTACAGGGTGGCATTTTATGGGCAGGTAAGTGGGCCTGGGCTCTTCTGTCTCCACAGACCTGTTCCTGAGAGAGTTCAGGGAAGCACTAGGTGGTGAATCAAAGGGTAAAAGCTGCCTCATGGGTCGGACTCCCAGCAGGATTTTAGACAGCAGGGAGCACTCAGTTGCCTCTGTGTAAACCACTCCTGTGGATTTAGGGTGTATTAGAGACCAGACTTCTGTGTCAGCTTTAGTTCTTGACTTGATAAAGCAAAGCTGAGACTGAGGCAGGACAGGTTTTTTCAAGCTACAGCATAAGTAGAACCAGATAAGGCATCTTTGATAAGTGGCTCTCTCCTCCAACAGATCTCAAAGCAGAGCAGTGTGCAGTAGATGCTTTGTTGTGTTTTTCAGTGACTCTGCCTTCTGCTTCCAGGCTATCTCTGGTTCTGTGCAATGTACTTAGAATAGCATTATTCCCTCTGCTGTGCTTCAGCACCCTTGAAGCATTATTTTGTGCTTTCTTCCACCACAAACCAGTGTAGCAATCCAGCATGTTTCTTTTAGTCCTGGTTTTGGCAAGCATAAAGTTTCCTATGCTCTAAAATATAAAGTGTGTAAACAACAGATTGATGTGAATCATTCTGTTTGCTAATTAGATTTTAATGCAGAAATTTGCTCTTTTCTCCTTTTGATCTTATTCAAGGCTGTGGTAAGTTTAGTTCTGTTGCATGTTTTGTTTAATTCTCCTCACACATCCTTCATCCTTCCCTCTACTGTTACTTAGCATTAATTTTCCTGTGCTCTCAATTCTTTGGTTCATGGCAGATAAAATAACCTTGCTGCATTCATTGTTGCATCCTGCAAACTAACTTTTGTTTGTTCAGTTACCTGAATTACTGAGCTGTACCTCTCATCATGTTGTGTGTGCACTGTGGGGCCCAATGCTGCTTCATCCCATCTCAGTGGAAGTTCCTGCCAGCTTCACTGGGACTGGGATTGGAGCCCCTCTTCCTCTGTTGCAAGTGCTGGGGTAGCATTAATGCTGTTTGAATGCAAGCCTGCTTTCCTGGCCTGCACTGCAGCTCCCAAGGGGAGGGCTGCTGTGGCAGTCTGAGGTCCGTGGCAGTGGCCACTGGAGCACTCTGGGCAGGTCATGGCCACGGCCAAGGTCCTGGCAGTCCCTTGTAGGAGCAAGCAAATGGAATTCAGGGGGAATGGCAGGTCCTGGCTGGACAGATTAGCAGAGCTGAATTTGCCAAATGCAAGGAGCTGCACCTGAGGAGGGGCAGAGTTTTCCTTATGCCTGGCCTTCCTCATAATGGAAGTAGCACAGGGCAAACAGAGCTCTCCTACTTGCAGCCTCTGGCCAGCACTCTCCCAGAGCCAGGGGCTCTCCCACTGGGTAATTTAGCTGCAGCACTTCTGCTGAACTGGGCTAGCATCTCTGTAACAGTGCAATGACTTTCCAGGTGCCAGTGCCACAAGGGCAACTTCATTTAAACAGCTTTAGTGCTCTGAAGGGTCTGACTTTGTCACAGCTGTGTCTTCCTCTGTTTGTTCCCCCCAGTCACTGGGCTCTAAAGGCAACAGGCACTGCTTTCTCCTTGCCCTTTGCAGGAGAGATGTGGTGTGGCTGCTGTTCCTTACAGAAACAAAAGCTGCAGGGAAAGCAGATTAAAGAACAAAAGAATAATGTTAATGACTGGGAGGGAGAAATTTGGGGGTTCTTAGTGGAGAAAGATGATGTGCTGCTGCACCTGAATACTGTTCTTCATGCAAAGGCAGAGGCAGAATTTGGTTACTGCATTGCTGCAGGGACCCTGTGCAAGGATGGTTTGAATTAATGTGATCCTTAGGGGGCACACAGGCATCTGTTTTCACCTGCAAGATTTATTTGCCAGCTCAGGGAGCCAGATCTCATGGCAGCTGCTGGTTTGGACTGCACTTTCTGTTCAAGGCCTTTGGTGACAATGTCTCATTGCACCCCCAGGTGACCACACTAGCCAGTGCAGACGAGTTCACTCACAGAGGAGTGTTTGAGAAGTCAGTATCTTTCTTGAATTAAGAGCCAAAAAAATCCTTTTAAATATACTGAATAGCTGAGAACTCATATTGTGCTGATAAGCAAAGACATTCAAGACCTGTTTTTCAGAGCAGTGTCAGGCAAAGGTAGAGCTGAGGGTTTGTTCTGCAGTGTGTACAAGAAGCTGGAGGGCAGAGTTTCAGAGTGATCACAATCACTTTCTGTGGGATGAGAGAGGGAAAGAACCATAAGTTGCCAATTCCTGGCAGGTCAAGCTTTACCTCAGCACCTTTCACCAAAGGGCAGAGAAGGGTCTGATGTTCTGTGAGCTCCAGGGCTGTGTCTGGAGGTGTGTGAGGATGAGGAAGGGCCTTATCAGAACTCCTACAGTGATAGGCCTGGGTCAAAACTTGTCTCTCAGAGCATCAGAGCTCAGTGGAAACCAGTAACCTGCTGTTCAGGAGGTCATCTGCCTTCCATCACCATCAGCTGCTCCCTGTCATAATTTTCATCTGTGAGGCTGCATTGTCCTTGCAGGACCAAACCAGCCAGGATGAAAATAATCCAGGGATATGCATCGATAATGTAACCTTGGCTGCTTAATATTTTAAAATCCTGAAATTGGAGGATATTTGGCTTCTGAAAAGTATTTAATCTTACTTTTAATAGCCTTTGCCAGACATATAGCATATGGCAGACATGATTATTTATAGCTCACAGTTAACTTCTGCTTGTCACTTGTCAGCTGAAATACTGCAGGGAATATCTACTTAAATGATGTCTCTTGTATTAGAGATAAGATTAAATCTGTTAGTTTTTTCTTTTCAGGTTTTTTTTTTTTTTAAGTAAAACAATTTACAGAGGTATCATCTCAGTGTGCCATGCAGCATCAGCAGAGATTTGGCACCTACATGTAAGCACTGTGTTCCAGCATGCAAACATACACAGACTCAGGGTTTAAGAGCATAAACTATATTGTAGCTTGCTAGGTGATCCTTTTGGAAAACATGAGGGGTTTTGTTGAAAACAAAATTTTTGTTACTGAATAGTAACAGAAAGCAGATGTCTTTTGACAGAAACAGTCCAGAGTAGTATGTTTAAGTATGACTGCATCAAACCAATGAGGTTTTCCCACATAAAGCAGTTTTGCTTCAGTGGAAACAAGATCAGAAACCAGATTATGATCCTGTAGATATTTTCTCAGTGCAATCAATAGGAAGTCAATTGCCTGCCCAGCTCAACAGATGTTTGTAGGATGTCAACTTTGGAGCGCTAGATTTTTTCTCTAATTACCTGTGAAGGTCTTCATGTGCCCATGGAATTTAATTGAAGATGTTGTTAGAGATCATGCAATGTCAGAAGGCCCCTGTGAGACTGAAGAAGATGCTGTCAGATGAGCTCTTGCAGCTGTTTGTTATTGGTTTCCAGCAATGCCCACAGTACTCCTGACACTTGCCAAATTGAAAGACAATTTTATTGCCCCTTGTCCTCACTGAAGGAGAAACCAGAGTTGCACATATTTATTAATCCCCATTGAAATAAAGCTTGGTGGGGGGGGTCCTAAAGAAGCAATGAAATTCATAGCTTATTTTATTTTAATTCTGTTGGGGATTTTTTTGTGAAGATTTGCCTAATCAATAATCTTAGAAGGCAAAGTTGAAACACACTTCCAGATAAAAAAGCTGGATTTTGCATGAGGACCTTGTGAATAGATTTTGGAGATATCTCTTGCCTTCATTAATTTCTGCTTCTCTGTTTTTCTACAGATAGCAGTTTGCTTAGGCATATTGTAGAATTGGCCATCCAAGCCACATCATGTGAAGTTCAAATGGCCATGGGTCTGACCTCATTAATGCTGTCTGCCTTTCCCCCTGTCCCTGCAGCTTCAGGTGTTTTCCTCTGGCTCACTTTGCATTAAGGTGAAAGGAACAGGCTTTGAGTGTAGCTGCAGTGGTGCCCATCACCAAGCTGCACAGGAAACCCTAGGAGGGGGCTGGTGCTGCTCCTGGCACTGGGACAGATGCAGTCCTTGTTAAAGGGGCACCTGCTGCTTTCTGCCCAGCTGGGAGAGCTTCTCCTGCAGCACTGATGTACATGTTCATCTCGTGGCAGTTGAGTGTCTCACCTGCAGGTGATGCAATGCTCTGTTACCTTTCAGAGGTTGGCATTTCTTCTGAAGCATGACAGATTCACGTTCAGCTCTTAGTGGACCCTTTTATTAAGGCTCTACCAAGTCCATCCAGTGTTAAAAAACAACCTTAACAAGGCTGCACCTTTGTTGCAAAGGAACACAGTCTGTGTGTCTTTTTTTTTTGTTTTTCTTTTTCTTTCAAATGTGAATAATTTGCTAATTGTCTCTAGAAGTGCTGCAGTTCTATGTGGCCCTCAAGGTGCCCATCAGTTTCTCTTCAGCTGTCCTGAGGAGATGCAGACAGGTTCCCAGGGCCTCCCATGCCATGGCCATGGGCAGCAGTGCCCAGCCTGTGCCTGCACACATGGCTCCCAGAGGATGCACTGGAGGTGACATGCTGCACACAACCCAGCTGGGCTCAGTGTCCAGCAAACAGCTGTTAATTGAACCAAATTATTAGGGTTTAAAGAATTTTTAATTCTAGTTTTTACTTCATGAGGGTTTTTTTCATTATACACACATCATCATTTTCAAGAAAGCCCTTTAACTCTTCAAGCTGCTCAATCTCTTAAGTGAATAAATGTCTAGGGATCTTTTCCTGGGTAACTCTGGAGATTGCAGACCAATATAAACACTGACCTCTGGGCCCATGTCTGCTAGGAGTGGACAGAGGTAAGCTTTTAACTTAGGTGCTGGAAGTGGCCTACTGGAGGCTCTGGTGGGTATACAGGCAACTTTGATTCCTGATGTAAGCACCTCATTTTTGCCATGGCTGTTACATTCACTGTATCCTTTTGTTTCTTTCCAAACAGGGCTTTTTTGAGGAAGAGGAAGGTAAAGAGTATATTTATAAAGAGCCCAAATTAACTGGCTTGTCTGAGATCTCTCAAAGGCTGATGAAACTTTATGCAGACAAGTTTGGAATAGATAACGTGAAGATCATCCAGGATTCCAACAAGGTATGAAAAACATGTGGTTTTGCACGAGGGAGAGAACTGAGTGCGTGGTGCACAACGAGCAGGCAGATGTTTGCTGCACTGCAGAAGCAGGTCGTTTTCTGTCTCATTTAGCTTTCATCCCTTTTTGCCAATGGCTATAGTCAAAGGTCCCACTTTTCTTAGGGAACTCTTGGTAAAATACCCTTGTATCCATCCATGACCTGAGTACTACATTTGGAAGTCTCAGTTTTCATCGGTATGGTTATAAATAAATAAACACATCAAAAACGTTATGGATGCCTTGGGAGCTCATCACACTTCATTTCACTGCTGTGCCACCGTCCCGCAGGTGAACCCCAAAGACCTGGATCCCAAATATGCCTACATCCAGGTGACCTACGTGACCCCTTTCTTCGAGGAGAAGGAGGCCGAGGATCGCAGGACGGACTTTGAGATGCACCACAACATCAACCGCTTCGTCTTCGAGACGCCCTTCACGCTCTCGGGCAAGAAGCACGGCGGGGTGGAGGAGCAGTGCAAGAGGCGCACCATCCTCACCAGTACGTCTGCTCCCCTGCTCCCATCCTGCCCTGCCCAGCCCAGCAAGTGCCCGGGCTCCATCGCTGGTTCACTGGCTCTCTGCCATGCCTGGCTCGTGCTTCCAGCCCTGGAAGTCCTGGGTTTCCTGCTCTCCAATGAGACAGGCACACTGTAAACTGGAGCTTGTTTAGGTCTGAGCTGACTGGAAGCAGATGCTTAGTGGAGAAGGACATGCATGGAGTTTGGGAGACCTTCCAAAGCATGTAGGGCAATCAGAAAAGTGTTAGCTCAGACCAGACTTAATGCACCATAACAGTACCTTTGCCAAACTCCCTGAGATCCGTGGAAGGCCTTGACTAGAAGAGTTTGAAAGGTGAATAATTCCCCTGTCAGCTCCCATGGCAGTATTTAGGTTGAATGTTAAAAGTACCTCTTCACTGCTTTAAGGATGATGTTTTAATAGTAGGTTCATCTGCAGGTGAGTGTTGTTGAGGATGATAGCTCATCTTTTCACTGTGGGTCTTGGCCATGTCTTCCTTACAGACCTGCTGACCATCTTAGGGATAGTTATTTTCATTCAGCTGCTTTATTTTTCCTTATAATTGACATCTTAACTGTACTTGCAGTGATGTAACTTGGGAGTGGTTCTGCTGGAGGCAGCTTAGCACTCAGAACTATTTTCTTTTCATAATAAACAATTCAAAGAAAAAGCCAAGTAGGATGTCTGTTCTGCTAAGACTAAAACTTGCAGATAGAAATTTTTGTTCTAAATGGAAGTAAGATACATTATAGAGAATTATTTTAAGCTAGACATAAGATTTCAATCATTGTTTTAAGGCAGGAATGTCAGGAGCACTAGATATGTCTTCTCTTAATGAGTCACATTAGACTGAAATTTTTTGCTCCTTATCATGATTGAAATCTCTCTTTTAAAAAAACCTCCTTTGTGAGACTACTGCTGAAACTTGACATGTCTGAATTTTGATGTATGAGGAACTGTCTGAGATGGAGGCGTTGTTCTCATGGGCAGCCATGGGCAGAGAGGCTGATGTTCACAGCAAAGGCTCCCAAGTGACAGAAAATCCAGTTCCCTGCCAACTTCAGTGTATCTGCTTCCCCCAAAGGACAAAGTGAAAAAACCTGCTTACAGTGCAAGCATAGTCACCTAAAAGTTTTGTTCTGGCAAGCCAGGAAAGAGTCTCTGATGTCTGAGGGTGTCTTGTTACATGACACAGCTTTGCCTGTAAGAAGAAAGGAGGAATAGCTTGTGTGTGGTTTTTTTAAGTGCTTGGGCAGCAGTAGGTGTTTTGAGATCTCTGTTGAACCAGGTAGTTTCACTGAATTGAAAGTGCAAGTCTGTTATGGTCTGTCTGGCAAAAACAGAGAGAGCTGTTCTTCTGGCAGAATATTTTCCCTGGCCTATTACATGCTGTCATCAGCTCCCACCGCTCTCAGCCCTGATCCATCTTTGGCATTAGGTGGGAATTTGATGACTCCTCTTCTCCCCTGCTTTTCCCTTTGGCACCTACCTCACCTCAGTGCTTTTCACTAAAGAAAACATCTTTTTCTTTTTTTTTTTTCCACTCCTGTTTGATAAAGTCATGTGTTTTCATTTGTTTCCTGGGTAAACTTAAACACTTTCAGTTTGAGAAGAAAACAAGGCTTCTGCTATGGCTGGAGGAGTGGTGAAGTCAGTTGTGCCTGGGTGGCTGGAGTGGCACCTACACTGCATCTGCTCCCATCCTGCTGGGCCAAGGGCAAGTGCAGTGTGCCTGCAGTCCTTGGTTCACTGGCTCTCTGCCATGCCTGGCTCGTGCTTCCAGCCCTGGAAGTCCTGGGTTTCCTGCTCTCCAATGAGACAGGCACGCTGTAAACTGGAGCTTGTTTAGGTCTGAGCTGACTGGAAGCAGATGCTTAGTGGAGAAGGACATGCATGGAGTTTGGGAGACCTTCCAAAGCATGTAGGGCAAAATCAGAAAAGTGTTAGCTCAGACCAGACTTAATGCACCATAACAGTACCTTTGCCAAACTCCCTGAGATCCATGAAAGGTCTTGACTAGAAGTAAAGAGTTTTAAAGGTGAATAATTCCTCTGTCAGCTCCCATGGCAGTATTTAGGTTGAATGTTAAAAGTACCTCTTCACTGCTTTAAGGATAATGTTTAAATAGTAGGTTCATCTGCAGGTGAGTGTCCTGGTTTAGCCTCAGCTGCAGCTAAGCCCCATGAAGCAGCTCATTCACTGTGTCCTCTGGTGGGATGAGGAAAATCAGAAGTGTAAATGTGTAAAAGCTCACAGGTTGAGATAAAGTTTAATAGGTAAAGCAAAAGCTGCCCCAAACAAGCAAAGTAAAACCAGGGATTCATTCACTGCTTCCCTGGGAAGGCAGGTGAAAGTAACTCCAGTAAAACAGGGCTCCATCACATGTAACAGTGTCTTGGGAAGACAAACACTACTGAATGTTCCCTGCCCTTTCCTCCTCCTTCTCCCAGCTCTATATGCTGAGCATGACACCACATGGTGTGGAAAATCCCTTGGCCCAGCTGGGGTCAGCTGTCGTGGCTGTGTCCCCTCCCAAATCTTTGTGCACCCCCAGCCTCCTCTCTGCTGTGGGGGGTGAGGAGCAGAAAAGGCCTTGATGCTGTGTAAGCATCACAGCATCAACAACCAAAACATCCCTGTGCTATCAGTGCTGCTTCCAGCACAAATCCAGAGCACAGCCCTGTACCAGCTACTGTGAGGAAAATTAACTCTATCCCAACCATCACCAGCACAGTGAATGATTCCCAACTCAGCTAAGCTCGGGGCTCCTGGCTCAGATATTAAATAAGTTTGATGTGTGGGTTTGAGCTGTCTGAAGTTCAGTGTGGACTTAAAATTTGGTGTCTTAACTCAACAGAAGAAATTTGTGAATTCTAAAATCTGAGCACTGAGAGCTTTTTGCCTCCTGCATGGGGCAGAGCTTAGTATCAAACACTGATGAGTTCAAAAGGAAATGCTCTTCTAGTGCTGGGTACATCAGAATTCAATTTGGACCTGCTGTGTCACTTCTACTCATTCAGTGATTAAAACTTGATTTGTATGGATTAATAAAGAGATTGACAAAGTCAAAAGTTACTACTTTGACTTAATTGTTCTGCTTTCCTAAACTCTCTCTTGTTGGGTGAGTTCTCTGAGCCATTTCTCTCTCTCGAGTAGCCAGTCACTTGTTCCCCTACGTGAAGAAGAGGATTCAGGTCATAAGCCAAACCAGCACAGAGCTGAACCCCATCGAAGTGGCCATTGATGAGATGTCCAAAAAGGTCTCAGAGCTCAATCAGCTTTGCACAATGGAAGAAGTGGACATGATCCGACTGCAGCTCAAGCTCCAAGGAAGTGTCAGTGTCAAGGTAATGTGCATTTGCTGCCTTTTGTCTCTTTTTTCAATGCATCTACCTAATTTTTTATTCTGATTTTCATAATTCCAGATATTTTTTGTCTTTGGCATATCTTGTATTATAGTGCTGTTAGATCTCACTCTAAGGAATGGAAAGTTTCCTACTGGCCTTGATGACTGCTGGTTTTATAGGCTAATTATTTAATTCAATTCTACTCTAAAAACAACTAAGTCCTTTCCAACAAGTCTGTCACGTATCACTTGAGAATATGGCCCATCACAAGCAGGTGGATTCTTTAAAGGGAGTTTTTCTAGGGTTGGCTTTGTCATTCCCTATTTAGGAAAGTTGGGATTGTGACAGACATGTGTATTCCTGGTGCTCTCATTGAAATATCTACAAACAAACATGCAGCTGTCTGGGTGGTTGGCTGGCTGGGGACTTGGAAAGGCCAGCACGGATCTGCAGCTTGTATGAGGCTGAGCAGCTCCTGTTTCCTCAGTAAAACCCCTCAGCTTCCATCCTGGTGACAAAAGGAGTGAGGGGATGTTCTTCTCACAGCCTAGCTTGCCTGAGGCCAGTCTCCAAGCCCTGGAGCACAAGAGAAACAACAATGAATGGCTTGTTCTCTGTTCCTAAGCTGTGTGTTTCTCACCCAGGTAAATGCTGGACCAATGGCCTATGCTCGAGCTTTTCTTGAAGAGACAAATGCTAAGAGATATCCTGATAATCAAGTGAAGCTTCTGAAGGAAATCTTCAGGTAAACATTAATTTTAGGCTTTTCACCCCCCACCTAGCACATAGGACACTGCACAGCACAGGCAGGCAAGATGCCAAATCAGGCTGATTTGAGCCAGCCTAATTTACACCTGCATTTACCCTATCTTACAAGTCACTCCTGAGAAACATTCACTGGAGTTCTGGGCTACCCTAGTAGAATACATCCCTTTTGATCTGAGAATGAGTTCTGAAGTTCACTTCCAACAGGGTGCAGTTTGCAAGGGGGAGAAGAGATGCAGCCCTGTGTGTGTGTAGGTAGGTTTTTTCATTACTCCAAAAGCTGTGTCACTGTTTTTGTGTTTTGGTGCTTGCAGGCAGTTTGCTGAAGCCTGTGGCCATGCCCTGGATGTCAACGAGCGCCTCATTAAGGAGGACCAGTTTGAGTATCAGGGAGAGATGAAGTCTCACTACAAGGACATGCTCAGCGAGCTCTCTGTAGTTATGAATGAACAGGTCAGAACGTCTCTTTTGGTGCTGGTTGGGCTCCATGAGGGGGCTAATTGTGTCTTCTAGTGACAAATGAAGCTGTAGAGCAAAATACTAGAAGTAAAACTTGCAGTTTATTTTTTTGTGGTTTTGGCTCTTGTTTCTTCCCCTCTTTTTTTTTAATAGAAGTATATTCTATATCTGGTCAACAAAGGTCTGTTTTCTGCCTGCCTTGCTACATATTGAAAAGCTGAATGTTTGTGAGGCTAAATGCTGACTGGGGTTTAGAGGCATAGAAAAATAGTCTAAACTAGTCTAAACTTTATTCTTTGCTTGCTTTGTCCTATGGCTGTGATGTATTTAATTAAAGCAGTAAATTGCTATTAAGATGTAGCTTGTAACCACAGGAGATATCTTTATTGTGTCTATTTATATTCAACTTTCAGAGAAGGTTATTTTTCAATTTATTTTTTTGTACTTGAGTACACTGTCAGGGTAGATGCCATGTATTTTAGCAGCTTCAGAAGGATGAGCATGCATTTATACATTATATGAATTGCATCCCAAAATTCTGAATTGGACTCCAGGGCACACTTGCAGCTATTCTACTGCTGTGTCCAGGCAGATTTTTTTTTTAAATATTTTCAATTTCAATTGCATATTGAGCAATTTGCATACTGAAGTGCTAATTGAACCATGTTTAATTATATCTCTGCATGTTTATGGGCAGGCTACCTTAGATTGTATGTGATAAATAGTTCCTCTCTAGCAGCTGTGCTGCATTTCCAGGTGCCTGTAGCATCCAAAAGCCCTGTTGGTATAGAGTAACCTGCTTTAACCACTGGTATCAGTGGTGGCATCTCACAGAAGTGCCTACATGGCTCTCCATTACCCCGTGCTGTATCATTCATCTTCTCATATCAGTAGAATAAGCATTGACCTGCATTTTTTTGCCCATTGTGGTGCTCACTATAGAATTGAGTGAGTTTTTCCTTGGGTATAAAGCTCCTAATTGCCTGGAGGCCTGGTGCCTGCTGGATGGGGTCGAGCTCAGGGGTGGCTGCAGGTCTGGGAGTTGTGCTCCTCTCTTCTTCAGGTGTATAAAGATTTGTGAATCTCAAGCCTTCCAGTGATTTTATCCTAACTAGTATTTATCACTGTTTTGTTAAGTATGTAATTGTAAAGAGTGTTATTTGTTAATCAATATTCATGCATCTCACATGGAAGTTATTTTGGCCATCAGTCAGTGTGCACAGGCAGCACCATATATCTTGTGTGAACCACTGTTTCCCACAAGAATGGAAAATGGATGGTCAGCTCAAATGAGGCATGAGCAGCCCATGACATTCAGAATTCATAAAACATTTGGAGTTCTGTTCAATTCTCATACCTGTTCTGTTCAATTCTCTCTGTGAGCTCTGTTTTCTTCATACTAAATAATACAAAATTACTTGTACAAGCCAATGCTAATGTGTAAAGAGTTCATCCAACAAAAGTCAAAATTGTCATCTCTCGTACCAAAATTGTCTGAATTTTAAAGTCCACCCTGAAAACAGTCTCCCACTTGCAGTCCTTTGGGGAAGCCTAAAAAGTGACAGCCCCATTTTCTGGGCAGTGGGGGGTTTTGAGAAAACTCCACTCCTCTTGCAGTGAACTCATGAACTCCCTGCTTCTGAGCAGAGTATTTCCTCAGAGAAATCACATGCCATAAACTGTGGCTGAAATATTTATTTCACAGCTGGAAAGCTTGAGGCTCTCTTGCATCTGTGCTGTGTGCTTTACACCAGTACAATTTGCCATCTTTCCCATTGTTGTATTCAAGAGAGTTTTGTTTCTCACCTACTGACAGTGACTTTTTCATCACCATATGTTTTTCTCTTTTTTGTTTTTCTCTTTTTTTTGTTTTTCTTTTCTGACAGCTCTGTCATGGTCCTTGCTTATACAGCTTCTCTTCTTCCCTGTCTAACATTTCCCTCAATACTATAGCCAAAAGTGGTATGTTCATTTTTCTTACATCTATTTTTTTCTTTTAATGTCATTTACTTCCCTCACTTGCTGGTTTTTCTGCTGGGTATGTTTGTTTCATTTCATCTCTAATGGCTCCCTTCTCAGGGAGTTTAAAGAAAGATCTGAGCTCTATGTGTGATGTGTTGTGCATCAGTCCTGAGAGGCCTGTTCTTTAGGATCCTAGTTGTGAACTTTGGGGAGGCCAGTGAGGCAGCTCCACAAGAGCCCCCTGATGGAAAAGCAAGTGCCAAGAGCAGCCAAAGCAAGTGCCAAGAGCAGCCAAAGCAAGTGCCAAGAGCAGCAAAAGTGGCTGCCAGGGTGTGCCCAAGTCCCAGAGCCCTTCCTGCAGCCCATGATGTGAGAGCAGCTCCTGCCCAGAGCTGCCCCAGCTGCTGAAGCTGTCCCTGCTCATGTCTGCCCAGGTGACAGCTGAGGTGTGGCTGGCCTGCAGCCCTGGCCAGGGACCCCTGGGGGTTGATGGTGTAGGGTTCCACCTGGAGCTTGGTCAAGGGGAAAGGCTTCTCTTCCAGTGCTGGTGCTGTGTAGTCAGTGGGGACTGCCCTGTCTTTGCTGTGGATGCTTCCACAAAGCACCCATGCAGGAAGACAGGTGTTCAGCCTGCTTTTATAGAAGTAGGAAAAAAGAGCTTTTACCAAGGCTAGAAGAGCTTCTTCAGGAAAAAGATCTTCCTTCTTGCTAAAGCCTACCCAAAGGACAGGGCAGAGCTTTTGCTGCTGCTGCTCAAGTGCAGCTCTGCCCCCAGGCTCAGCCTGGCACCTGGTCCAGCCCTGCTGCATCCCCAAATGACAGCGTGGGCAGAGCTGGGCCTGCCTGTGCCACAGTCAGGAGGTGCTGATGTGGGTGTCCCGGAGTTTGCCAAGTGTGGGGGACTTGTGTGAGACTGGTGCAGTTCAGGGAACCCCGTGGAGCTTGGCAGAAGTCAGCCCAGCCCCATTTTAGCCCTGACTCAGAGGATGTCATCCCTGCCCCTGCAGCCTCAGTTTTCCAGAGAAAGGTCCCTTTCCTCTGTCAGATCCTTGGCATCATTGTGTCACAATTAAAAAATGGGAAACCCTTGGTTAGACAACAGGCACTTCAGACACCAAATCACTCAGATCTCTCTCACTGTTGCTTTTTTTTTTTCCCTGAAAGATTGCCTACAAGGAGGAGTCAGCAAAACCTCCGGGGATGGAGCGCACGTATTCCCGAGTCATCCATCGAGCCAGCTCCTCTGGGCCAGCAGCAGCCACTCCAGCAAACCCTGATGCCTGACTGCAGCCTGGGCAGCACACGGCCTCAGGAAGAGCTGCTCTCTGGGGCGGGGTTTGGCCTTTGCTGTTGAGGGTATTTTTTCCTTTTAGATTAATAGTACTGAAAATTAAGGTGATGGACAATACCAGGAAAAGGATTTGAGGGTTAAGATTTTAATTTATTGGAAATCTTCATGGTATTATTTTAAAAAATGCAAGCTTGAGAATTTTTTTTTTTTTTTGCCTGACCCAATATTTGCACTTCCCTCTCTTTTTTCTTTTTCTTTTTTGTTGTCCATTTTTGGTTTTGAGCAGCCTTTATTAAGCCAGGCTGATTACAAAATTCCCATTGAATAGATAGGTACACGGCAAACCCTAAGTTTGCTATAAATTATAATATATCTAATACTAAGTCCTAGTATACATATATTTTAAAGGTCAGAGTGGATGTTTTATAACATTTAAGCATATTGCAATTGTAAATAGAAGATGTGTAAAATATGTCATTTTTACAAAATTTTAAAAAATATCTTTTTAGTTAATTATGACAGTACTAAGAATATGGATAACATTTCAGTTACCATTCTATTAAAATATTTGTGTATGTGTATAAAAGCGTCCATAAAATTTTCTCTTTGAAGCTCTGTGCATTGGTTCATTCCTATGACAGCACTCTCTGGAGTGGTGGAGATCAGGATCATCCCAACTGCCTGTGATGTTGTGGGTGCTGATAGACACCTAGGACATCTGCAGAACGTGGCTTTGGCTTCTCTCCATGACCCCAGACTGGAGTCACCCTGAGAAGCAGCTTGGTGTAGTTCTCCTGCTTGAGACCAAGAAAACTCAGGTTTTCCTTTGAAGTTCATAGTCCCAGATTTTGCCTGGGACACACTGGGGGAAGCCACGTGCCTTTATGAGATGTTTGTTTCAGTTTCTGCATCATGTGGGGATAAGGTGGAGTGATTGTGCCAGCTCTTAGGAGTTCCCACACTCCTTCATGTTCATTCACAGCAAACCCCTGCTTGCAGCAGTCCCTGCTCATAGTACCTGTGTGTTAGAGTTCTTTCCTGTGCACACAGTCCCCACCATTCTGCTAAGCTGTTTTTTTCTTTAGCTCATTTCCCCTGGAGAAGCCCTGGTGATTGCCCTGAGGCCTCCACAGGTTTGTTCAGGGCAGAGGCCAGCGCTAGGGCTTTCTACCTGGGGGTACCAGGAGGAATTTTCCAGTGTTTTGCCTCATTCTGCCCTCCTGTCACTTCTCATAACACCCCAAGTTCACAACTGGTGCATCTCAGCTGGAGTTGTAGCGTGAACCTGCAGGCCAGAGTCAAGGGTGGGCTCAGAATTCACCCCATCCCTGCGTGCAAGGTAGAGGTGCCATGACCCAGGCTCCACCTGCTTGCAGCTGCTGCCAGCACCTGCTGCTGTCTCACTCAGCAGATCAGGAATTTTCCAGAATTGTTGGCTGTGGTTTGGAACCCCCCCCAGCGTCCTTGGCTGGTGGGGGAAGGAGGACAATGGTTGGGATGGGCACACCTTGATCTGGGATGGCCCTCCTCCAGCCTCAGTGCAGCAACAGCGTGACCCTCACCTGGGGCTTGGAAAGAGCCCAAGCTCTCACCTGGGCACTGCACAGCAGCATCAAGCACAGCTGGGCAGGAGCTGAGCCCTCCTCATCCTCACCCTGACAGGCTGGCCCTGCTCCTCGGACACTGCACTCTGCAAAACCAGTGGTCTGCTGAAAGGAATGGTGGCTGGCCCAAATTGTAACTGGCTTTATGCTGTGTATATGTATGTATATAAAGCTGCTGTTTATATATCTCTGTGGGAGGAGCCCATATATAATGTATAAATGTGTCATCAGTGGTGGCAGCAGGACTGTGCTGTGCAGAGAGGTGAGGGAGCACCTGTCCCTTGGTTTGTTGGTCTCACTGGACTCATTTTGTGTTTATGATGATTTGTGGATGGGCACTTCAGAGGCCATCAAGGTGATTTGGAGCCAGACTGCTTCTAGTTAATGTTCACAAGAAGTGAGCACTACATCTGTTGGTGGCCATCTCTGGGAATAACTGGATTGCAGAAGCATGGTTTGCACTGAGAGAATGTTGCAGGCTGGGCTGAAGCCAAGCTGTGGTCTGTAAAGCAGAGGTAAGGAAACCCCTGGATTGTTTTCTCAACAGCTTGAACACAAAATGAGTTTCTCATAAGTAATCCAATGGCTTGGTTTATTTATATTCAAATTATATAGATATTTGGATATAAATATATAACATATTTTTATATATTTATATGCAAAACCAAGGGATTTGGTGTATTTTAAGCAGCCAGCTCTGCAGCCTCCTCTGGGACTTGAGAACCAGCCCATATTCTGGGCTTGCCTTGTTGCTGGTGTTGGAGATGCTCATGCTTGTGAGTGTAGCTGCTGTCCTTGCTCCAGATGGCTCCTCCCCTCCTGCTGTGTTCACACACTTTAAATGTTGTCAGGTGAAAGCAATTAGCACAAACATCAGCTTTGAACCAAGGCTGCAGCAGGGAGAGAAAATGAAGCATTAAACCATGGATGGTCCCACTGTTTGAGGGGAGAGAATGAAAGAAATGAATGTGAGGCTGTAGGATGATTACAAGGATGGGGTCTGGCCCTTTCCCATGATAAAACTCAGCATCCCAAACTGCAGAAGTGAGATGTGTAGCACTGAATCCCACACCCACCCTGTCTGTGTAGGAAAAGGCTCTTCACACAATTGCTGCTTTTTAAACTCATAGCATTACATGAGGTCTGCACCATTTCTTTTTTCCTACCAAAAGCTTCCCTTTGAGACTCCTTTTGTCTGGGGCAGCATAAGATCATGACTGGCTGTTCTTGGAGCTGAGGGTTTCTCCAGTAAATTATTTCACAATCTATTCTTACACCTTTTCCTCCAGCTGGAGGAGGCTCATCCCCCTGGTGCTGTAGGCAGAGCTGGTGACAGATTCCCTTGCATCCAAGAAGGGAGATCTGTGCAAGCCAGACTCACACTGAGCTTCTTTAAAAACTTTACAGAGTGCAAAAGAAATTATTCATATGTGTTACTTAGTGGAAGCTATCTCAACATCCCAAAAGGAGTTAAGTGTTATACATATTTTATGTTTAATCACATCTTTAGTGACACCCAACCACAACCAAAGGCTTAAATTTCAATTAGAGGGAGGTGTATTAAATGTTTAATAGGAATCATTCCTTACAGGGTAATTATATCTTAACATTCACTGGAGGGATGTTATCTTGGCAACCTAATAGTGATCTGAAGAGGAATTTTTTTTTAATTTTATTTTTGAATACTATCCAAATGAGAAATGGAAGGGGATGATCTATACCATTCAGACTCCAGACACACCACCCCTGTGCTGGCCATCCATGGACCTGGATCTGGGAAGTGAAATTGCATCCATTCATAGCTTTAAATGTGGCTATTTTTCATCTCAGCATGAAAACTGTTGTCCCACATGTGCTGAGAAGCTCCAGGCTGCAGGTACATTTTACATCAGTTTGAACACTTTTTAAACTGGTAACTCTCTGCTCAATATTTCAGCTGTAAGTAACGTGGGGCAATGAATCTTTCAAGACAGGTGATCTGTCAAGGATATCTGCCATGGACTTGAATGTGTTACCAATATTTAACAAGTTTGGTATGCACACAGAAGATTTTTCTCTTAATATTTAGATTATCACAAAAAGAATTAGTTTTCACAGTCACTACGTATTAACACCATGAAGTGAGC
Organism: Haemorhous mexicanus; assembly: GCF_027477595.1. Classification (NCBI taxonomy): domain Eukaryota; kingdom Metazoa; phylum Chordata; class Aves; order Passeriformes; family Fringillidae; genus Haemorhous; species Haemorhous mexicanus. The sequence goes on along the minus strand of NC_082350.1, from coordinate 10,044,714 downwards.
TCTGAACCTAGACAGTTAAAAATCAAAGGGTGTTTAAATCAAATATCAAATTTGAACAAAGAAATTAAAACTGAACAGAATAACCAATCTGAGTTGGGAAAAGCAGGGGAAATTTTGGGAAATGCCAAATTGATGCTTTTGTTTCAAAATTACTTAAATCAGGGACGTGCAGAGTTTGCTCCAAACGAGGCTGGTCCCTCTGGCTGTGCTGGGGCTGAGCCAGCCCTGACAGCCCAGGGTGGGCTCATGGCCAGTGGCAGAGCATGCAGACCCCAGCCTGGGTGCCCACCTGGGCCCTTCCAGCCTGGCTTTGTTTGCAGTCCACAGAGGGCAGCTCTGGGCAGCCATCAGCTCTCTGGGCAGCTGGGGGAGGAAGTGAGAACATTGTTATTCTTTTCAAGAAAAATCCAGCAGCGTTCCTTGGTGAAATATTAGCTATGGAAATTATCAAGTAACTTTCCTACCTTCCAGGCATGTGTTGGAGCATTTGGAGATGGGAAAATGTAAAAGTACAGTGAAACCAGCAGTGTTAGGGGAGAGCTGCCACAGCATGTAGATTATCAGGCCAAGAGAGTATTGAGTGGTTTTAAGGAGGATGGAGAAGAGCTCATCTGGGACAGCCTCCTTGTCAGTAAGTGGTGTGTATTTCTCACTGTAGCCTCAAGATGCAAAAACACTGGCACCCAATTGTGGGGGGATAGAATGTGAGAAGATAAAGATAGATAGTGCAGAAGGTAGTCTCACCCCTGAGGAGTTGCAGCTGTACTAATCACCAAAGATTGGAACAGGCCTGCCCTTAACAGGCCACAGCTGTGTCCAATAAGAAGAAGAGTGCTACAAAAGAGTGCCCCATGTTGCTGTCCTGGCACATCTTCCCGGTTGAGGAGAGAGCTGGAGTTTTTTGGCTGTGCTGTGAAGAGGGAGGAGTCAGTGCTGTGAGGAGCTGCCCATGAGAAATCACCAAGAAGGTGTGGGAACTTTTGCAATAAGATGACAACACCCAAACAGTTCTGGCTGCTGGCACTGTGGAAGGAGGTGCTGCTGCCCCTCAGGGAAGCTGTACCCAACAGAGGTTTGGGATCAGCCCTGGGCACGTCCCATGCCTTCAAGAGCATCTCTGAGGCACAGTCAGGTGGGAGTCAGAGCAATGAGTGCTCTTTAAGCTGGGAATCACAGCCTACACGAGATATGTGCATGGCTTGTAATGTTTCATTGAGTTGACAATGTACAGGTATTTTTAGAAAATTCTCAGTGATGCAAAAGTGCAATCATAATTACTGACCTCTCTGTCCAGGCTGAGGTTTTTCATAACTCACTTGAGCATCTCATATCTGAATAGCAGCAGTTTCCTTTTTCCCTATGAACTACTCCTCATCTTACAGAAGCTGCATTTTTGGTGTGCTTTTTAAGCTGTGCTCCCCACGTGCTGCTTCAGTTAGGTGGAGTCACTCACTTTTTGTTAGGGACAGCTGTGAGGGTGTTACTTATGCTGTGATGGGTTTTTGTGACCTGCAAATGCCATGTGATGTTGCCTGTAGTTCTGATTTAGATGTCATTGCACAGATTGCCTGTGGTGAGCTTCCTTATAGCTGCAGGGTTTCAAATACACTCACATTTTCTGTGGGGTGTTTTGCTTGAGAAAAGAAAGCAGAGTAAGAAATTATTATTAATAATAATAATTTCAGGATGTATTTTGTGCTCTGTAATCGTGATGCTCTCTCCCATGAGTGAGGGCTTGTTTTAATTTGAAAGCTCTGTGCAGGTAACTTTGGGCCCAGTTGTGAGCTCCTCATTATGAAAATCTCCAGCTGAGCATAAAGATTCTCTTGCATGAGGCATGGGTTTGTACTCTGCAGCATATGTTGTGCTTGCAGGGTGCTGGCATAAAAGAGACTAATTCTGATTATTCCACACCAACTTGAGGATCCATTTAAAGGGACAGAGCATTGGAAATTCAACATAGGCACATAAAGTGCCCTCTTAAAAGTTTGAAATGTTTCTGTAGACAAACTTTATGCCAGCCCAGTCCAAAACCAAGGTTTTCAGATGTGACTCATGTATCTTGGTATTTCTATTTCACATTTTCAGGTAAAGCCTGGTTTTTCAAAAGTGTTGAGCATCCCCTGCTGGAATTCAGACCCCTTTCAGAACCTTGAATGTTTAAAATCAAAGCTTCATTTAAACATGGGACATGTGGGATTTTCTGTATGCATGTGGGAGTTAAGGCACAGTCAGGCAAATGGTCCTTGCAAAAGGAAAAGGATGCTTAGCAGGCATTAATAAGTTAAACAATTACCTTTTAGGAGACTCATCAGATAACTTTGTGCCATCATTACCTAATGAGATCTCGAAACCTGAGACTGCTTTACACATACAATTGATTTTTGCCATCTTGTTTCTAGGAGGTTGTGGAGCTCACTCCCCACAGCTCCTCACTGCACAGGCTATGAGCAAGTCCCCACTCAGCCGTGGCTGAGAGGGAGTGTTTAATTAGTTTAATTAATCATGAGAGGAAGGCAAGGTCTCGTTCAAGCTGAGAGAGCAGCCAGGTTTGCCCGCTCATGCCTGGCTACACGTGAGGCTGGGGCGATTCCACGGGCTCTGCCACTTCCCCCACCCCCAGTGCTGCTGCTCATGTCCTGTGTCCCCCTGTCCCCATGTCCCCATCCCACTCAGCTGGAGCACTTCCCACTTCCATGTCCAGGACAGAGCATCCCTGCAGCCTCGTAGTTCCCTCCTGGGCTGGTTCTGCTGAGCCCCTGGGTCGCTGTCACTCTGCAGGGAGCACTCTGAAAATGTACACAGGTGACACTTGGGTGGGTTCTGCAGGTCTCCATGCCACTTTCTGTGGGCCTGGTAAAAAGGTAAAGGTTATATAAATATTGTATCTTTTGTTAAAAGTAAGCAAATCCAGTTTTTTGCTCTCCCCCTTGTCCTTCAGAAGGGGCTTAGGAATAGCAGGTTTCAGCTGTGCAATAGGTGAGACCCAAAAGCCACACTTTTCAGAACAAGAATGGGTATTTTTTGGTATTTGTATCATGTACCAAAATGGGCCTCCCGGTTCCTCTGCTTGGCTACAGAGTGGTGCCAGCTCAGAGGAGGGGAGGTACCCCCTTGTTAAAACTGGGGGTGCTCCAAACAGCCCTGTAGGGAATCTGGTCAGTGAATGATTACCTGGCTGCCTGAGGCACTGCTGCAGACATTGGCACAAGCTCCTGTGCCTGCCTTCCCTGTGGCAGCCCAGCCCTGGAGAGGAGCCCAGGCTGGCCCAAGGAAGGAGCAGGGGCCCTGCAGGGATGGAGCTTTTGGGGGGTGAACACAGGCTGGGGGCTGAGAGCAGCACCCTCCCCAGGGAGTGCACAGCCAGGAAACTGCTTTGAACACAGGGGTGACCAGCAAACTTGAGAGACTGGGCCTTTGTCCAATTATCAGAACATTTCCAATTTCTGTTGTGAAATCCTTTCCTCACAAGGATGCATTTCTTTACATGGATGTGCATTTGCAGGTGAAATGCACCCAAAGCAAAATGTGACCTGGCCTGGCAGAGCAGCACCTGTGGGGACACTGATGTGGCTGCCAGCATGCTGGGCTCAGGTGAGGAAGGGCCTTGCAGACTTGCATGTCCCACTGCATTCAAGCTGGTATTTGAGTGCTCAGAGGAAAATAAATTCAAGTTGAGCATCAGTCTTAAACCTGCTGCTGAGCCTCAGGCAATGGGTTAGGCCAAGTAAAGCACAGGGATAATTTAGAGGCATAAGCATCTAAATGTCTCAACTTAGAGAAGAATGAAAGGGGAGGAATGAAAATTGGGGGGAAATATAAGTTTTCTTCTTAAATTTACTGTTTACCTCTTACTTTACTATTTAAATGGAGAAGCCACTGAGAGAGGCCAATATGGGATCAAATTTGGACATTAAACCTATTCAGTCCTTTCAGATGTACAGGAGGAAAATCATCACACGTGTGTAAGCAAAACAGAATCAGCACACACACAAAAAAATCTTCTTGTTAATTTTTTAAATCTATTGAAATATTCCTTTTTACCTCCTTAAGTTGTACAGCCAGATTCAGAAGAGAATCAGCCTCTTTTGCACCACAAAACATGTCAAAGTAAGAAATCCAGCAAGGACTCAGGGCACAGCCATGTTCTTGCACAGGGAGAATTGGAAGGACTGGCACTGACCCCGAGCAGAGCTGCTGTTACACTTTTGTCTGGTAATGCTTTATAGGATGCTGTGATAATCTTTTATCCAGGGCTGCTGACATCCAAGGCTGATTAGCAGCAAACCCTCCTGGAGACTCCAGCCCTGACAGAGATCTGGGCTGCAGGTTTGCTGCTGGGATGATGGACCTGTGAGCTGTTCTATTCCCCAAGATTTCCTGTTGGGGCAGGTGGGCTGCTGTGCTTCTCCCCCATCCTGCCCCAGCGAGGCTGAAGATGCAGTGCAGTACCTGTGCTCTGTTGGTCGGCTCAGCCCCAGGAAAGGGAGGCTCTGTCTTTTTGCACAGGGACTCCCGTGCCACTGGGAGGCAGGACACACCTCCAGATGCAGCAGGACACATCCACACACCTGCTGATTATGTATTTTCCAGGACAAAATGTTGTGGTAAGCTAAAAAAAAATCATTGTACTAGAGCAGCAATGAGTCCTTTTTAATTTCTTGTCTCACTTACCTCAGGGGAGCAAGAGGGATTTGGCAAGTGAGACAGCTACAAAAACTGTTCAGCAATGGTGCTGGCTGTGCAGGTGCTGTTTCCTGCTGGTGGCAGTTTTCACACTGTCCCTTCCCAGCTCTCAGTGCAACCCTTCCCCAGGGAGCCCCTACAGCAGCCATGCACACACACACACAGCTGCTGCGTGTCACCCTGCACACACACACACCCAGAGCTGCTGCATGTCACCCTGCACACACACACACACAGAGCTGCTGCATGTCACCCTGCACACACACCCAGAGCTGCTGCATGTCACCCTGCACACACACACACCCAGAGCTGCTGCATGTCACCCTGCACACACACACAGCTGCTGCATGTCACCCTGCTGGGCAGGGCAGAAAAACGAGCTGAGCTCCCCATGCTTTGGATGAAGATGCTCCACAAGGTTTCTGAGTTTTGTTTGCAGGTTTTCTGCTGTGGAAATTTGGTATGGAGTTTGTACAGTCCACTGAGATGGAGCACATCCACCAGCAGCCACACAGAGATATTGCTGTGAGGCTCCTAGCAGAAAGGTTTGGATATGAGTGAGGGTGAAAACAATTTTCACACCAAACAATTTTACCTGGGCCCATATCCTACCAAGGACAACTGGCTAAAACATCTCAGGTGTGAGAAATTTCCCCTTCTGTTAAAGCTGAGGTGCTTTATAGCAAACCCCACACATTTACAGGTGTCTGCAGCAGGCTCAGGCAGGCACACTGAAGGTACACTCACCAAAATCTGCAGCCTGCAAGTGTGCCATGGCTGAGGCACCCAGCATGCTTCCCTCCATGGCACACAGAGCAGCAGCATCCAGGAGCTGGCAGGGGAAGCACACGTCTTGGACCCTACTGAGCTTACAAAAAACAAGGTTGGGTGCATGGAGCTCTTTCTGCTCTCAGGGAGCACTCTGGTCAGCCCAGTGGCAAAGGCAGCTTTGCCAGGTTTTCAGTGTCCAAAACTCCTGTGTCATCTGGCCCTTTCAGCAGGGGCAGCTGTACAGGGTTGCAAGGCAAAAGTCATTTCCTCAGACATTTCTGGTGCATCAAAAGGTCTGTGCCTGCTCCAGTCTGGTTCCAGAGGAGCAGCAGGCATGGGATGAGAGGAGCAGATGTCTGCAGCTACAGCTGAGGTAAGCTAGTTGCTGAGCTGTCAGTGTCCCCTGCCCAGCCACACCTGCCAGCTGCAGGGGCAGCAGCAATATTATAATTACACATGGGTGCTGTCACTGCTCCAGTGCCTGATCTGCTTGCTGGAGAAACTGACCCATAATGCTCCCTACACGTTATCCCCAGCACAGGGGCACCTGCACTGTTGTTTAAGCCTGGGTCCAAGCTCAAGAAAAATGCATGGGTGCTTCATCTGCAGCCTGAGAACTCACATTTGTTTCACCTCTCTGCCTGCAGTCAGAACCATGCAGAGCCCTCTGGAGAGGCTCCCAGGCAGTGACAGCAGGGCTGATGCTGGCCAGCAGCACCTCCCATAGACCCACAGCCCTTCTGACACCTCTGGAAAAACAAAGACTGAGTCATTTCATGTTTGAAGCATCTCACAACAGTTTTCCTTTTTTCCCCCCAGGTTCCAGCAGCAGAGTGGGGAAATGCACACAGATGAAATGGGTTTTTTTTTCCCTCTCTCAGTTATTCCTGAGTCACTGTTGAGCTATTGGGAAGTGAAGGACCTCAAAGCAGAAGGTGTGTTAAATTATTTCCCGGGTGACTTTCTGGCATTCTCAGCTCTGTATTTTGAAGTAGGATTTGGGGAATGGGAAGACTGCTCCACAGGTTTTTGCATCTTAATGCCAGAAGAGAGATGGCTTTAGGGACTAGGTGATGAGAGAAATACAGGGGGATTGTGTTTCTCTTGCTAATGCAAGAATCATGCCTGGTCTGTCTCTCGTTACACTCCTGGGTGCTGGTGCCAGAGCTCCACTCCAGTGAGCCTTCCTGGGTGCCCAGAAGGGCCCAGGCTCTGCTGCAGCCTTCCAGGAGAGTTTTGATGTTCCTGCTTGTCCATCACAGCTGCTGGCATGTGCTGTTAATGGCAGGGTTCTTGCACTGTATCAGCTTTCGTTTAGAAATTGAACTTTCCTGAGAGAAATTACTAATTCTGGAATGGAAGTTCCAGGTACACAGAGCAAAGAAGCATAAATCACCCCGTGCTAGGGAAGAGATGAATTGCTGTCCAGCAAAGCTGAGGTGCTTTATAGCAAACCCCACACAGTTACAGGTGTCTGCAGTAGGCTCAGGCAGGCACACTGAAGATACACTCACCAAAATCTGCAGCCTGCAAGTGTGCCGTGGCTAAGAGGCACCAAACATGTTTCCCTGCAGCATCCAGGAGCTGGTAGGGTAAGCACACGTCTTGTACCCCACTGCGTTTACAACAAATCCTCCCTGGCTGTGCCATGGAGATCACCACTGGGCTTTTCGGGCAGACCAAAGGAAAGGGGCCTGCGGAGAAAACCGAGGGGCGGGCGGGCTTCTCCCGGGGCTGACCGTGATTTGTGCGGCGGGCAGAGGCCAGCTCTGCCCTGAAACGTGAGCCCCCGCATGAATAACTCATGGCCACATCTTGGCAGCTCGGTCCAGCCCCCCCAGGCCGGGATCCGACCCGCGCTGGGCGTGCGGGGAGGGACCCGCATTGTCCCGGGGCTTTAAGGGCAGGGTCCGCCCGGGCCGAGGGGCGGCTCCGCGGGCAGGGGAGCATGGAGGGGAACACGCACCTCCTGCAGGTCATCCGCAAGATGCGCTCCCAAATCAACAAGCTGGAGAGGGAAAACAGGGCCCTGAAGGGAGAGCTGCGGGGCTGCGGGCAGACAGCGCTGCCGGCACGGGGAGGCGGGAGCGGCGGTGAGAGGAGATGGGAGCCCGCCCGCGGTGCCGAGGGACCGGCGGCATCCACAGCATCCCCGGCATCCACAGCATCCCCGGCATCCACAGCATCCCTGCAGGGAGGCGCCGCGGCCGCTCCAGCGCCGGCGGAGCAGACAGGTACCGGCGAGGGGGCTGTGCTGGCACCCCTGGCACTGCCCGTGCAGCATGTGCCAGCAGGGAAGGGGGATGAGCTGCCAGCTGCCTTCTGGTGAGCTCCATGGAAGTGCCCTGGCCCCATTCTGTGCTCACAGCAAACCCACAGCACTGCATGCCTTGCTCCGTGGGCTTTTCAGGGTGCATCCCCCCCCCAGCTGAGCTCGGTGGAGTATTTTGCTGCTGCTCAAACAAAGGATTCAACTCAGAGTTCAGTTTGCTTAAGCAGAATTTGACTTTCTGCTTTGAGATTTCGCAGGCATGGACTCTCCTCCCCACTCCTGCCCCCTCTCTGTTCCAGGCAGAAAAGGGCCAATACTCTTCACCAGGCCATAACCCATCCTGCCTCAGGCAAAGAAGAGAAAAATGCTACAAAAAGTAGCCAAGAATAACGGGTTGGCTGCATCCATCATGCCAGATGTGCAGTTTATTTTTGCAGATAACACAGATTGTTCTTCTTGAGGCAGAGATGGGTCAATACATAGGAATATATTCTCTTCACAACTTTATCAGAGGAGAAAAATGGAAATATTCCTCAGTTATAGAAGTCTGGTTGGATCTTCTGGCGGAATTAATGAAGCAGGAATTGGAGCAAAATGTGGCTTGGTGAGAAGTGTTGGAGAAATGGCCCCACAAGTTTCCATTGAGACAAATCTGTGTGAAGGAATAAGACGAGAGGCTGAGCAGCACGAGTGGATTTCCATGCAGCCAGAGGGGTGCTCTGATGGACAGTGGGTGTTGCCAGTCCCACTGACCCAGTGGCCAGGTTAGCAGCCTGAAGGGGCTGCTGGTGGCTGGGGATGTCATCAGTTTGGGAGCAGCTCCATGGCCTTTTGGCAAGGGGAAAGCTGTGGAAAGGGCTTTCTAGCCCTGTGGCTCTTCCTCTCCAGCTGCATTCTTGGGCAAAGGGTGGGACCTAAAGGGGCTGTCTGGCATCCTCTGCCTCTCAGCTTCACCACATACAAAATGGTTTTCAGCCCCAAAAAATTGATTTAAAATAGAATGGTAGATCATTTGGGGTTGGAAAGGACCTTAAATATCATCTAGTTCAAACACTCCTGCTATTGGCAGGGACACCTTCCACTAGACCAGGTTGCTCAAAGACTCATCCATCCTGGCCTTGAACACTTCCAGGGATGGGGCATCCACAACTTCTCTGGGCAACCTGTGCCAGTGCCTCACTCCTAAACTCTCATGTCCCCTCTTTTAGTTTAAAACTCTTCTCCCTTCTTCTAGCACTATCTGCACACTTAAAAGTCTCTCTTCAAAAATACTGAGGAAATCTGAATTGTCATTGTTATTAATAGTAGTAGTATTGTTTTTATCTCTGCTTTTTTTCTCTGCTCCTCAGACACTGCCATGACTGTGAGACGCTACCCCACTGCCACCCCAGCTCCTGCTCCTTCCAGCACCAGGTCCCACTGGGCTGGCAGGAAGCCTCCAAGCACTGGGCTCCTGGAGGTGCCAGGCAGTGCCCAGCCACCAGCCCCTCCTGCTGCAGCACAGCTCAGCAGGGAACAGGAGGAAGGGCTTGGAAAATCACCAGCCAGCTGTCTCTGCTACGGCCACCCCAGCAACGTGAAGCTGTTTCAGGAGCACGTCTACAAGTGCCAGTAGGTTTGGTTTGCCTTCACAGCACCACCTGCCTGGGCTGGCCACAGGTTTCTCCTCATTAGATAGACCCAGGCTTTGCTCTGGGTTTTGGTATGTAATCAGCAAAACAGTTGTTTGGCTGTGTATGGGCCCTGAGCAGACTGGAGACCTCTTTTGAGGGAGTTGTGTTCCCCCCTGCACTGCATGAGGTTTGGCAGTGGTAGCTGGTTGAAATCTTTGCTCTGTTAAAGCCAGGCAGAGTTTTGCAGATTGATGTGATGTTCTGACAAACTAAGCTTGAAAGGGATTTTTAAACTTTGAATAAAAAGCACAGAAATACCAAGGAACTCTTCACTATGCCTTTAGAAGTGTGATTACTGTGGCTTGTGGATTTAGATGTATTGTATCATATTTCCCCTGTAACTGAAGCATTACAAGTTAATGCTTTCAGCCTTGAAAAAAGTAGTCTGAGGACAGCTTCTAAATTAAGTGAAATGGCTGCTGGACCAGCCCTGAGTGTCTCTGCTCACTGATGAGAAGCTTTCCATCACAGGACAACAGCCACAGGTAGAACCAGCAGTAGTGAGACTGTGATATATGATAGCCCAGCCACATCCTGTCGCTGATATATCCACCTTGGGAAGTCATGCTGATTCCTGGGTTCAGCCCAATCATGCTGTGCTCAAAAGGGCAATCATCCAAATGCCCTCAAAGCAGGTGTTTGAGCAGGGAGAAGTCCAAGACTCTCCCTGCCTGCCCATGCATGGCCTGGGACAGGACTCCAGCCCTGGGGCTGGCACTGCTGTGCCCTGTGTCACCTGTGTGGAGGTACCTGTGCATGGCACAGCACAACAGCTTTTATTCTGTCCCCCTAAATCCTCAGAGCAGACCAGTGCCCAGCCCCTTGCACTCCCTGTGCAAAGCTGATTTGGGGCCCAGCTCCTCTCTGAGAGGCTGCAGGGGACAGCAAGGTCAGGCTTTCAGAGGCACCTGGGTTTCTTGTAAGGACACTTCAGGGTCAGGCCTTTTACAGCAGTTGGACACCTAAATTTAGTCCCTGGCAGAGAACTGGTATCATTTTGCAAAGCACCCTGACCCTGTAACTCTGGGTTTCTGTGCTTGCCCAGCTGGCTCAGGAACACTCAGGGCTCTGGGTGCCCATGGACGCTTTGGGGGTTGGGGGGTACCAATTGTGGGTTTCCCTGGGTCTGGATTGAAGGCACTTGAGACAGTATTTCATGTTGGGACTCAGGTGGTTATTATTTTTTATCAGTAAAACAGTCTCACTGCTGTGAGTTGGGCAGCTTTTTATTAGAAGGCACAAAATGGCAACAATCTCTCGTTACAAGGGCTTTTAAGACTAAACTATCCAATGAAGAACTGACACCTAGATTATATTCTTTTTAACCCAATAACTGATCCCACAGAGCCCCCAGTGCAGACCTTTCTGCCCAATTACAAAATGCCACCCAAACCCATGGAGAAGAAGGAAGAAGAAGCATGAAGAAGAAACCCAGGACAGCACCCTGTGCCCTCCATCTTGCTTCCATCCACAACATACTAAAAATCCCAAACCTAAATTTCTCACCAAGTGACACACCCACACTGCTCTCTATAATCTGTTCCACACTTTTGTGGATTCTAGTCTATCTTGAAGCCCAGGAAACTTTCTCCATGGATGAGGGTCAGAGTCAGTGCTCCCCTGGGGGTCAGGGCACCCCAGAGCAGACAGAGAAACATTCCAGTGCCCCGGGTTTGCACAGGGGCTTTGCCCTAGAGCCAGCTCAGGTGGGAGATGTGCGTGGGAGCAAACACGGCAGGCCTGGGATGGCAATGGCAAAGCCTGCTGCTTGCTCACGAGGGGAAGGAGCTTCCCAAGCAATCAAGGCTGCAGCACAGATGTGTTCCATGGAGTGCAGTGAGTGCCAGTGCCCCGTGGCCAAAGGCAGCAGTGCTGCTTTGATCGCTGCCATCCGAGCTGCCTCGCCAGGCTGAGCAGTGACCATGGGCACTCTCTGCTGCCTGCTGCAGGGGGAGAAGGGGCTGTGGGAAGAGCTCCTCACCTCACCCCCTCGGCAGGCTGGGTGATGTCCTGAAGCACTAAGCTTTGTGTTTCTTGCACCCAAAAAACCATTTAGTATCTTTTATGGTCTTTATGGTGGATGCTTCCATTATATACTCAAATGTCTGACACAGACATCTTAGCTTTCCACCAGTAAGGTAATTTCTAGCAATTAGTTCAGCAAGCTTATTAAGCTTAATTTTTTACAAGGATGACATTTTTGTTTTTCAGCATGCTGCTTCATGGCAGGTTTTCCTATTCTTAGTTTATTGTTGCTTCCTCACATTTTGCTCCAAAGCTATAATCCTGTATGTGATATGAATATTTTTGCTTTAAAATTAACTCTGTAGAAGTATCACCTTGAATTTTTATAGAGTGCCATTGCACCCAAGTAATAAAAAACCAGCACTGCTAACAAATCATCTCTAATTTGCATGTCTAAAATATTTTAATTCATATATGCCAAAATATTACTTCTACCAAGGGATTCCCACTGTGTTTGGTAAATGAAAAAAAAAAAACCATTAAATATTTAAATACAGGATAAGGGAGGCTAAGAACTCTTTTCAGAGCTATTATACTAAAATTACTGAAGGGTCTCTGTGGGTGCACATGCACCCCCAGGGTTCTGTGCACACACGGCTTTGTACACACAGGTCAGGCACTGACAGGGAGATGTGAGACTCGATGGAAAAAGGCAGATGCTTCCAGCAGAGAGCACCATGCCTGGTCCTTTGGGATGGCCATGTGAGTGGCATGAAATCCTGCCTCCAGTAGCATGCAAGACTTGAAAGCATTTACTGTTTCCTTGCTGGGTCGGGTTGGTGTTTTGGGGTTTTTTTACTTTCTCTGCATGTTTTATACATTTGTAATCCTCATAATGATTTCTCTTTTTTTCTCCAGGGGTAAAGTGAAGGCTGTGAGTTTCCTCTTACCAACAGATATGTCATCATTTGCTGAAAAGCAAGGATCTCTGAAAAGCCCACAAAATCAGAACACGAAACATCTGATGACCATCACTGAAAAGGATATGTGAGCTGGTGAATTTTTAAAGGCCCATTGATTCCTGAGATCAATTGGCCTTAAATGATAGCTGTGTGTCAGGTTCCTCTCCTGCAAAACGTTTTGGCAGGATGCCCACAGAGCATCTCCCAGCCGTGTTTTGGGTCACTGGCCTGATGTTCAGCGTGGAAATGGAAGCCACAACAAAGCAGCTGGGAGCCCAGACACTGAGATGAAACCACACAAAGCAAAGGTGCCTCCACAAAGTGCTCCTGTGTTCAAGGACCCCTTACCTCAGGACTGATGAGAACAGGATGCTGAAGCTGGGCTTGGTGTGTTTGTCACAAAAAGCAGAAACCCTGTCACCACCTGTGTTTGCTGATTCCCCTGACAGAAAGGTGTCTGGTGCAAATGACAAAATAAGAACTATCAAAGAGCCTGGGAGGTTTTCTCTGTAGGTAAAACTTTCAGGCTTCACTAATACAGCAAAGTTAAGGAGATATTACAGAGTCAGTTAATGCTGCCCTGAATTTCTGCAAAGCTTGGCAATGAGTTTATGTCCTTTTGGGGTTCACTTCTAACAGAGCACAGGGCAGACTAAGTACTTCTTGGTATGAAAGTGTGACCACAAACCTCCTTCTTACATGGTGTGCCCATCCAGCTGGAGACTAAAGGCTGGACACCAAGTCAAAATAGGAAGAACTGTGAATATCAGAATTTTTTAGGAATGGCTTCTCAGCATAGCTCAGACCAAAAATCATTAGCAGAAATTCAGCAAGCAAGTATAACATAACTGTGAGATAGAACTACAGACAGCTTGTAAAAAATGAGCAGTGCTTGTTAGTCTAATCATATAAGTGAAGATAACATTCCATGTGTTTATTTTGATTACAACTATTTATGGAATCAAATTACTGCACACTGCTATTTCTTTCTGTACAGGAAGCACTGATGATTGAATATGGTATAAAGAATACATGAATAGTAGATGTTTGTGCAGATAACTTTAAGGAAGATTTTAATGACATTGCGTGCTCTTAAAGTCTTGAGTTTTCTAAGGTGGAAGCAGAGACTTGGTAGGAAAAAAAAACCCTCTGGATTTTCCATGATGTTGTATACTTCTATGAAATAGTGTGTTTCTTTTTTCATTTGGAATTTCACCATAGTTTTTTATATTCAAGTGAGGTTTTAATATATTCTCACCATTGAAGTAATAATTTCAATTTTACTGCTATTTTATTTGAGTACTTTTATGTTCAGCTTGGATCCATACAGAGTTGCATTGTAATGTCAGAAGTAATGAATTAATGCAAACAAGGTTCCAGTTTGGAAAGTTTACTAAACAGCCCATTTTAGATGGCTTTACAGGGAAGTGCTTTATCAATGTTTTAAGGAAAGCATCATTTTTGGGAATTAAACACTGCATATGTTCTCATTTAAGCACCTAAATCCAGTTGTTTTCCCTCAGGAAAGTAACAAAAGTCTTTGAAAAATCTGGTCCCTGGACCTTTATGGTACCCAAACTTTTACAGTTAGGGTTTTAACACCAGATTTCATGGGATTTGGGAGTCCATATGCTTTAGAAAGCTTTCAAAAGTCTCAACTTTTAATTTTTCTAAGCCTCAGCTTCCATGAAGCAGCAGTGGGAGTTCTCTTCTCCCACCCTTTTTGTGTCAATTCACCATAGATATGTGACTGACACAAAGACTGAGCACTTTTGTAGGCCTAGAGGAAAATGAGAATAGAAAAGGTGGAAGGGAAAAGAAGGACAGGAATCAAAGGAATCACTGACAAATGGCTGCGGGTATATTAATGAAAATATTTATTTTTGAATTATGTTTTTGCAGTCTTTAGAAGTGCCTACAGCTTTAAGAACACATGATGATGCACAGGCACATTAATTTTTAGAAGCAGTTGTGCAGATTTGACCCAGCTCTGCACCTCCAGGAGAACCAGATTGTAGCAGATGCCACAGAGAATCCACTGAGCACACCATTTTCACCACAGGACAGCATGAAGTAACTTACCATGGAGCACTTACTGGCAATTAAAACATTCCAATATTAAACACCCATGGATTGCTCAGAGCAGGAAGGGCAGGTTTAAGCAAAGCCAGTGTTCAATGGATCTCTTCTGGAGGAAGCTAAGCCAGAGCATGTGCTTGTGAGGGGCTCCAAAAGCTAGCAGGTGTTTGTTGTGTGGGATCACACCCAGCAAACCCCTGGAACACCTCTTCAGTGGAGATCAGCACCAATGGTTTCACTCTGTGCATCCTCCTCTGCTGGTCTAATTGCACTAATTGCTCCTGCAGACTGAGCTGCCCAGCACCCATCTCAGAGATTTGGAAAAAAAAAACTCTAACCAGGTGAAATTTCATCTGGCCAGACTATAAAGAGGAGGAGATGCCTTTCATCAGTCTTTGCTCTCTGTCTGGTGTTTAAAGAGCCTCGCTCTTGCTGCAGACACAGAGGTGGAAATGTGATGCTCCAGACTGTCAGAGAGGAGTAACTTTATCACCTGCTCCAGTGAGTTCCTGCCCAGAGTTCACATTGGTCTCATGCCTGCATCCTTAGCTGATGAATCCACAGCCAAAGGTAATAAATCAGTGTGCAGGGCACATCTTCTGTCAAAGTCACCCACCTAGTCCAAGCTCCATTTATAGGAGTGAGAGCACAATTTATGATGCACCAAATTGTCCACAACCTTTATAGCCATTGTATTTTTGCTCCTCTCTCTGAAATCCCTGACAACTGAGCTTCAACTTTTCTCTCCCATTTCTGATCAGGCATAATCTAGAGAATATATCAGCATGGAAGTATTTCAGGTGAGCAGCCTCTGATACCAGGTAATGCTGATCTCTAATGCTGTTGTTTTCAATGGTGCTAGCAACATTGATTCCAGCACTGACAGTCTCCTTCTGCAGTCCTACATGGTTTTGTATTTTGTTGGTTTTTTTTTTTCCTAGCTGTAAAAATAAGAAATAAACCTGAAACTCATTTGAAGGTCTCAAATAGGTTGTAAGCCTTGAACAGTCCTTCAGTGTTGTGACAAATATGATGCTTGATAGCTCCACCATTTCCATGTCCTTCTGTGCACAGTATATGGATGGCTGGTTCAGAGATCACAGGTGCTCTTTTCTACTGTTGGCTGCTATCAAGTACACATTATTGTCTCTTCAAGATGCAAAAATACAGGTTGTTTTAGATCTATTCTGCACTTCTACTTCATAATGCCTTGACCCAACCAAAGATAAGCTGAGAATTTAAGCTGTTATTGCAGTTAAAACATAGGTGGAATGCTGCTAACCTTACGTGGGGAAGTTGTTGGCTGTGCTGGAGCCAAGACAGATGGTCACTTCAGGGAATGTTTCTTTTATGGCAAGTGCTCATTTGACTAGGAATATTTCTAGCTGGATGAGTCACCTCTTTCCTGATTGCTGCATCAGATACCAACACATGATTTTTACACAAGGATATTCAAAGATGTGGCACAAGCTAAAAATGCATCTTCAAACCATCCTGCAAGGGTTTCTTTCTCTACTGGAAATATTACGGCCCATGTAGATGGATTAAAAAAAATTTCCTCCACTGTTTTATTTTTACTGAAAACTGTGATGAAATGTCTTTTTTCTTCTTTTTTTACAAAATCATGTGGTACTCATATACAAAATCAGTCCCATAACAGCAAAATGCACAAAATCATAATAAAATTTCTCTGTTTGATGTAAAAGTAAGAAACTTAGAGTAAAGTGCAAAAATTAGAGCGAACATTTCTATTCTGTGGCTCTTCAGCAGCAGGTTTGACTCTTCCCTGGTTTGGAGGACGAGGACCATCATCTGCATGCTGGTTGCCATGGAGACTCCCATCGCTTTTGGAATCACAAGTTTTGCCTGAAAGGAAACACTCCTGCACTGTGAGTTTTTAAGGACCAGAGAGGTTTCTGTTTGTCAGCACACCACATACTAGATTAACCACCACATCTAAGCAGGTGGGAGGGAAGGCAGTGAAATATTTTCTAGTAATTAGCGACAACATATTTAGTCTGTTTAAAATCCACAAAACACATAAATAGAGCTACAAGACTTGCTGCATTAGATTAGGTTGTTATGGCATCAGATCTGTTATCTCAGTATCAGCTACTTCAAAGGAGAATGAACTTTGGTCACAGAACATGAGCGTGGCAATAAATCCTTCTGAGTCCTGCAGCAGGCAGGACTGAGGTCTCTCTTGAGTTGGTAAGGCTTCCCCCTAACTACATCTTTCCTAGGAAAAGATGTGTACATGAACAGTTCATGGCTCTGTCCCTGTGAAGAGCTGTCTAACGTTTATCCATTCTATTTGCACTCCCAGAAGGGCTCTGGGGCTTGACAGCTCTGTCAGCTTCATTCTCACTCGTGCAAGCCAACACCTGGGATTGCTCCAGAGGTGAAACCTGTCTGGCCCTAAAGATTGTGCAGAAGGGTAATGTGTATATCTTGGCATGAATTTCTGGCTTGACAAAACTATGGTTATTTAGAAGACTAATATAAAGAACTTGAAAGATTAAGCCTCAGTTACTTCCTAGTTCTGTGCTCTATGTGAGATGGTAACTAAATAACTACCTGTTAAATCTCCAGCTTTTATCTGATTCCTTCTTCTGAGGCTGTTTTGTGCATCTGTGGGGCCATCAACATACTTCATTGCAATAGTTGGGGTCTGGTCCTTCTTTTGCTGAGCCTGAGTAGCTGAAAGAAGAATACAAAAGGACATTTAATTGGCTGGTGTTATTGTTCATTTGTTAAAGGAGGAAAATATGTGTTGAGTTGACTCTACCTGGCTGATGAGAACTTGGTATAGTTTCAGTCTTGCCTTCTGGAAAGCACTGAACAGATTCATGGCCAGAATCTAAATCTTTCATTGGTCTTCCCATAATCTCATTCTCAGTTGCAGATTTATTTCTAATGAGGAAATATGTGTGCATTTTCCCTTTGCCTTTTACTTCTATTTCTCCTCTTTCAGTAATCTCAAAATTCTTGTATTTTAGGCACCTAAAGCATCAGAAGCAAAATGACACATGAAAATTCAAGACAAGTAAAAATGACACTGATGTTTTCAAAGAGCTGAGTGATCAAATCACAACAGTCTGGGGAAAAGAGTCTCAATTTGTGAACAACTGAGGATTTGTTTCAACTGTTTATTCAAGCCTGCTGTGCTTTCATAGCATTACACATACAGCCTGATCAAAAATTAATGGATCACATAGTCAAATACTTCAGTAGGGTGGAGGGTTCTTATTTACCAGTAAATAGAAGTGAAGAACTGAGGCAGCCAATATCAGCTAGGCAGAATTACACCCAGTCATTCCATCAGAGAAGGCAATCAGGTCCGTCAAGCATGATTGACTCATTTATTTTACATCCAGGCTTGCTATTCCCAATTGCCGTTTTCATGTATCCAGAAATGGCCATTTGATTTTCTCTGGGACTGACGTGAGGCTGATCAGCCTGCAGTTTCACCATGTCACCCCTGCCATTTTCCCATACAGCTGTAGCTTTCCTCAGCTGCTGTGGTGCTGACAGTCATGGCCTGCCAGAGCTGACAGCCAGCAGCTCTGCAGTGCCACCACCCAGCTCTCATTCCCTCAGATCCTTTCTGCTCCTGTGCATTTCTGTAGATTAAGATGTCTCAAAAGACCCCTGCACTGATCCTCTCCAGTACTCATAGCTCACCTACTCCTTGAACCCTGACTCTTGGTGCAGGGACCTTGAAGATCTCGTCAGTGAAGACCAAAGCAAGAGAGGCCTTGAGTAACTCAGCCTTTCTTCAGGGCACTGTCACTAAATCACCTGCCACAGCAGGTCCATGTTTCTATTTACATTCTAACATTGCAGAGCTCCTCTCACTGCCTTTGAACTTTGTTTCCCATTTCAATACCAGCTGAGTTCTCATTTTCCCAACATCATTCCTGTGTGCCCAGACAATGTTGTTGTACTCCTTCCTTTGTAGTTTGTCTTTGCTTCCACTCTTGCATACAGATTTTATGCATACATAAAGTTATTGGAAAGGTAGTATTAATTTTTTACAAACATGAGTTTCTGAAAAGTAAATTCCAGCATGAAGAGGATAGCTGTTTATGCAGTTAATACTTAGTAAGTGTAAATGAAACTGTTTCACTACAAATTATGGTGCTCAATCAGAGGGATTTAAAGCCTTTTGTTATGAAATGTTCTAGACGTTCTGACTGTCTTTCTAGCACCTACATCAATTTATCAGTATTTCCAAATAAGTTATCAGCATTTTTGTTTTAATATTTTGCTGTCTAGCATGGAGACTCTCAAACGTCTGCTTCTATGTATAAGTACATTTGGAATAATTAGGAAAAAAATCAGACTCTTTACAAGCAGTGACTTCCCTGCTTAAATGAGTGACTGAGCACCATCTACAGCGAGAGGTGCAGTGCCAAGGCAGTGGATTTGAGCAGGTAAGGTTTCCCTCAGGGTTACTCACTGGTAGGCACTGGAGCTCAGGTGGATTTTGCTGGGCACGCCGTGGCTCTCCATGCGGGAGGCGATATTCACCGTGTCTCCAAACAAGCAGTAACGAGGCATCTTTTCTCCAACAACCCCCGCCAGGACAGGACCTGTATGGATCCCAACTCGAATCTTTACAAAGATAAAACACCCCCCAAAAATGTCACTTGGTGAATAACATCTTTCTTAATGCTATCCAACCACCAAAAAGTTAATCTCAACACAACGCTGGACACCAGTGTTGTGATGATATCAAATATACATATATGTGATGAGATGTTGTGATGATGTCAAATATCCACAGGGAGAGGCTCCTCATGGAAATGTGCCCACGTGGGCCTTGCCCAAAGCCAAAGAGGGGTAAGAAGCAGCTCTTTGAGCTGCTACTGCAATACATTAACCAGAAGCTCAGCACAAGAAGCAGACAGACACACGTGCACCTTTGTGTTAACTTACTTGGATAGGATTTCCAGAAACTGGGTTCTGTACTCCTTTGGCTGCCATTATCATGCCCAAGGCAAAGTTAGCAACTCTCTCTGCATGAGTGGGTACAGGCACAGGGACCCCCCCCACCACCATGTAGGCATCTCCAATCGTCTCCACCTTTAATTGAGAGGGACAAGCACATGAGCATGCCAGGTGCATCTCACTCAGGTTAGTGGTTTGCTCTTCAGGGCTCTTCTCATCTGCACCAACTCCCCCTTTCTCTTAGATGCTTCCAGTCACTGAAAAACTTTAGCACACATGAGTTTCCTTGAGATGGAAATCCTTTCCTTCACTCCACACTAAAAATTCCATGGCATTCTGTCCCTGCTCACTTGACCCACTTTAGATATCTGTGTGAGAGACCCTAAGGAGAAAGGGCTGCTGTGCAAGTGCCAGACTGTTTGCCTTCCTCCTACCCTGGGTACATGCAAAGAGCTGGCCTGAGGCACAGCCTCCTGAGCCAAAGGTTACCTGATAGATGAGTGCTGCTAATTAGCTCTAATTCACAATTGGTGCTAAAAGCGTATTTCTTGTTTGAGAGAGATTTATTTTTAAAAATTCACAATACAGCAAGGGAGCCCATTCACTGTTGATTATGATTAAGGAGTTCACACAAAATTAAGGAATCTCCAGTCTCCAGGATCTCAGAGAACAGAGTGTGAGCTAAACAATTTGGGAGCATCCTTCCTTACAACCAGCTGTTTTCCCACAACAGCTGCAGCCTGCGGGACAAATGCTGAACAGTTTGTCCTCCTTCAGGCATCCAGTCTCCTTGAAATACTTGCTAAAGTACCTGAGAAAAACTTTGGATTTTGTTCCTGTAACAGAAATTTTGCTGGGAATAGAACAGACCTGTTTGAAAAAGAGAATTCTTAAATGTTCCACTGTAAAAGCCTGTTACAAGGTAATGAAATTTTCTAAACTGCTCTTATGAGGTTTCACTGGCCCATTTATCATCAGTAAAAAAGAGACCTTTTAGACTAATTGACTTTCTTAAAAATTAACACCAATCGGAGAGTGGAAACATAATTTAATATTTGGGTTTGTTCATTAACACAATGACTTAAAACAGTCCCTCACTTCAATCCCAAAGAATGTGTTCCTGTCCATGCCTTCTATCAGACAGCCAAACCCACAGTGATGCCAGTAATTTTCTGTAACAAATTAAAAACAACTGTAAAAAGCTACTAATGCAAATAGATACCCTAATTATTTTTCAGCCGTAGCAGAAGATTTAATTTAACAAGACTTATTCATACCTTCAGATGTTTATAAGCTTGGGCCAAGTTTCTTTGATCAATGTCACTATTTCACTGCTTTCCCAATTCCCTGCCATAGTAATCTCATCCTTGCTCTCTGTACCCCAGTAACTTCCTTCAATATTAATAGGAGTTATATACAGGCTTCAAAAGGAGATTATTATAGTGACAGATCATTTACTTATGATGGATGATTTAGATAGAATATGATGCTAATTCATCCTGAAATCTGTGGGCCATGTCCTGGATTCTTCAATTATTGAATACAGATTCCTTGCCAAGGAAGAAATGCTTCTGATTTCCCAGTACAATTTATTGTGGGCTGAACTGCAAGCCTTGCCTGAGCAAAGAATAAATGACATTTGGATTTCACCCTTTACTGTTTCTGCCTTCCTCAATATTTAATGAGCTGAGGACAGACAGAAACTTAGGAACTGTTCTTCAGCACATCAAATCTGGTACCTCTGGAAGTGTTAATAACACTATTATTGTAGGCCAGCCAGGGCTCTGATCTTTCCAGCACAGTTTGGAGACCACAGGTACAGTCTAGGTCTAACTGATGCTCTGTGGGGGTTAGCAGGAGAGGATACCATTGCTCAAGATCTCCATGAAACAGAAGTCTAGCTATTGTCTGGGTATTGTCTATAATGCTATTTCCCACCAAGAGAGACAATGGCAAAGAGACCTGTTTAGAAGAGGTTCAAATAAAAAAACTAGGCAAATTATTCATGTTGGATAGGCATTTGAGAAAGGAGGGAAAGAGAGATATATGAAAGAAGAGCCATTCTGGTATTAGCATTGTGGAAAGAGACTTTAGCCTATGATAGAAGTTGCATTCCTGTCCAATAATGTCCACTTCTCCCTGTTTTTCAGTTAGTGTGGCCACTAAAAATAGGTAATATTTTATGGTTTAATCAACAATCATTCTGTGGTGAACGGGATTTAAGTACATTAAAACAAAACAAACAAAAACCCAAACAAACAACAAAAAAAATCAGCAAAAATTTCTGCAGCCTTTTTTGGTCAGTACCTACCTTGTACACATCATGCACTGTGGTCAGTCTGTCAAACCTCAGGTACATTGAATTTAACATGAGAACTATCTGAATAGGCTCACACTGGGCACAAATGTTGGTGAAGGTCACCACATCACTGAACAATATAGTGCACTCCTTGAACTCTCCTGTGGGCAGAAAGAGCAGTGGTGTTTGTAATGGCTGCACAATCACAGAATCTGTTTGAGACTTGTTTGAAAAGCTCATTCTATGGCCTCTCAGTGGTAATAATCACACATGGGTGCTGAGATGAAGGAGAGGTGTCAGAGTAAGAGTGTATCAATGCAAGAATAATTGCACATCTCAAACAGCCCAAACGTGTGAATACACCATATACAGGAAACACTTAACTCGTTATCCCTAATTTCATATATGTGCTTACTAAAGGGAATTTAAGCATATTATTGCTACCCTTAATAACAATGGGAATCATCATGATCTTACATTTATACATAGTATAAAGGTACTAAGAGAATTTTCTAGCAAAGATCTCTTTACTCCCTTCACTTCTGAGCCCTTGTTTTCCTGTATACCCCTGTTAAAACCAAAATCTCAGATTACTGCTGAAACACTGAATTTTGTTCACTGAATTGGCAGCACTACCACCTTCCACCACCTTAGAAACAATTTTGGCAAAGTGCTTCCAAAGCTTTCTTTGAAAGAATAGCCTAATTTTTATTATCAGTGAAATTAAGGGGCTGTGATCATCCTCCTACCCATGGTTGTCACCAAGTAGAGAAAGGACTCCAGGGCAGTGGCCAAGGGGCTGTGCCAGCACCACAGTCTCTCTCTATCCCCATCCCCACTGCACAAATCACACATCCCAAATGCATCCTGTTCATTCACCTGCCTCAACTCTCTTCCCCTCTTTCAGCTGGTTGGCCACGTGCTGGGGCAGCATGGCATAGAGCAGAGCTTCAGTCTTCTTCTTCTCCTCCTCCAGGTGCTTCGACAGGATCCTCAGCTCTTCCTTCTTCCTCTCCAGCTGGCTGGAGAGCTCCATCTCTGCCAGCCGCTGCTGATTGAGGAGGATCAAGTCCCTGGTGACGTCGTGGGGCGCGATGTCCGCGATGTGCATCTGCCGCTCCTCCAGCTCGTGCAGCGTGCGCAGCAGGGGTGAGCAGAGGTAGAGCATGCACTGCAGGGGCTCCATCCACATCATCTGGCCTGTGGGAACCAGCGTTGGCAAGGCTTTTCAGCAGGGTGGCCTTTCACAGGGTGCTCTGCAATACTGGTGTTAGTTCTAGGGGATGAGTTCTAAGGTCAGTGGGTTTTTCTAGGGTCTGGATGATCACAGGAACTTATTTCCTAGGAATTTGAGGTGAACTTGTTCAGAGGAGCCAATAACAAAATTTAGGAACCCAGGAAGCAGTCACTCCCTCAGGTGTTGCAGGTGCTGGGCAGAGCCCAACTAGGATTCAATTCCCTCCACCTCATGAGGAACCCCAGTGCTCACAACATCTCCCCTCTCCTTTCTGCTCCTCTCCGTATTTTCCCTTCCCCTTCTCCTAGTTCTCAGGCTGTTCCTGAAGCCAGTCTGTCAGAATCATGCACAGGGGAACTGAGACTCACAGTGGTTAAGCAAAACATTTGAAGTTTAATTTCACAGTGCATAGTTTGTGTCCCAGTAAAGTCAATGGCACTTTCCTCCCCGGAAATTGGAGCTTTCGGTTACTATCATAACCTAAATAAGCAGTAACAAAAATGCCTGAAATGTGAAAGGGATTTTTGGTGGGGAATCTAGTTTTTTAGGTTTTGGTTGAGGTATATTTATTATTATCATTATCGTTATTATTATTATTATTTTAAAAATTCCTATTTCTTTCTCTGTCCCTCACCTCATCCCCAGGGCTAGTGGATGAACAGCTTTAAAACTAAGAGGATTGAAACATCAGAAATACATGTGAACTAACCCCTAGAGGATAACAGGAAGTACAATTGTGCCCATGGCTGGTCAAAGTTCCTTGTTTTGGCAGCATTACTTTTTTCAAGGCTGTCCCTAAACATTTAATTTTTCTCTGAACCCCAGGAAAACAAGATTTGACACTCATTACATAAAGGTGAAAGGAGACAAGAGAAAATTAGGTCACATTACAGAGTTCATAAAAGAAAAACTGAAGTCACAGAACAATTAAACCAAATGCCATTATAGTAAATTACACCAAGCAGAGGATCATCCCATATTCAGTCCTCTCAGTAAAAATAAAGCAAATACAATATCTTTTTTGCTGAGATAATTTTAACTGGTAAACTCTCTTACGTGGCTTTGGGGGGGTGTGTGAAGACAGAACCTGAAAATGTACTACAAAAAATAAAAGCACAGAGAACTAATCTATTTTTAATCACATTGGAAACCCAGCCAGTAGCAAATAACTCCCCTCAAAGGCATAAATTAAGAACAAACCATGTATTCACATCTGGGTTTTGCAGCCCCAGAAAATCACCATATTTCTAAGCCTTTCAAATAGGAGCAGTGTTGTTGTTTCTGACTGAAAGCCTTCAAAATGTGGTGAGGTGACAGCAGAATTTGTGTACAAGCATCTACTGCTTCTCTAAACATCTAATCTCCTCACTGGCCAAAGGCTATTTATAGGACTGGAGTGAGGTCAGGAGTGCACCTCAGCCTAGCTCCTGGTTTAATATGAGCACTTAGGCTACTGCAATCACTGAAGTACCTCTCAGCTCAAGCATTGGCCGCTCTTTCCACGACTCAGGCATCATCTCTCTTCTCGTCTGGAAAACAAATTGGCTGTTGATGAATTTCTGAATGCTGGAGATGGTGAAGGGCACTTCTGGGTGAACGATCCTGAAATACTGATCCAAGGAGATGCCCATGGTCTGAAGGCCAGGTACAATCTTTTGAATGCTCACCCCAGCTTGCTTCACTTTGAGCTTAAAAAGAAAATATGGACCAATGTTACAATTCATGTCCCTCTGGGTTCAGACCAAGCAACTGTTCAAACATTTCCACAGACTTAGCCTTCCTAGAGCACATGGCTTATTTCTGAGCAAAGTTTCTACCTTGTCAGTGCAGTGCTGCACAGCCCTGAATGCATGCCCTTCATAGCAAGACAAAGCCCCAAGAAAGGAATGCTGTTATTAAAATGTTCCTTCCTGTCAATTGTGAAAAACCCCCAAAACTACCTGCTATTATCCCTGCTGGCATTTGTGCAGACCTCACAAAGAGCCTTACAGGAGAAAATTTGAGAATTTTGCAGGAGAAAATTTGAGATATTGGAGTGTCTTGTATTCCAAAATGAAAATGACTGTGGCAAAAAAGGCCTTGGCAAATATGAATTTTCTAATAGATGCCATGGGTTACTTTCTCTTAACAAAGTGTAAAGGTTTAGTCATTTTCCTTTGCTTTGCTGACCATACTTGAGCTCTTAAATTCTGCAGAAACATTCTTCTATGCTCGTCATTGTTGTTGAAGCTCTGACCTGGCTACCAGTAATGGGTGTAGGACTTTTATTCTTTGCACACTAGTAATTTTATTAAATTATGCATACTGGCCTTTTTTTTAGGCCAGCAAAAGAAAGGCTTTAGGTTTAAGGTTAAAGGTTTAAGGTTAAAGGTTTCAGACTGTGTATTTTGGCTGACGTGGGCAATGGCATGAATCAGATTATATGTTCTGGTATCTCCATCAGCACAAGGCCAAAACACATTCCTTGAGAGGAATGGATTCAGTGATCTTCTGCTGTCCCACCCTCAGCTTCTCCTTTCTTTGCTCCTGTCTTAAGCCAACATTCTCTCCACAGGGTTCAGAGCAGGAGGACCTGTAGCTTGGTGGGAAGCCAGGTGAGCTGGGGAGCAGCCAGAGGGCAGCCCTGCCAAGGGGCTGCAGAGGGTGTGTGCACAGCAGAGGAGACTCAATGCTGCCCCAGAAGGTAAAGAGACTTTGGGCTCCCAGAGGGGCTGCATGCTGTAGGTGGCTGGGCTTTCCCAGCAGAAGCATGTAGGAGCAGACTCAGGCAGCACATGGAGCTGCCAGCAAAGCCCTCCAAGCCTTGGGACAGATTAGTAACTGGGAGGAGAGAGGGAAACTGAAAATGCAAAGCCGGTTTAAAGGATGGGACATGGCTCTGGTATACCCAGGGACAGGAAGGTGATCAGAAACCTCAAAACATTCTGCTCACTATTTGGTAACAGAGAGACTGCTGCTATAAACCTTGCTGGCATATCTGCAAGTGCTTCAGACCTGGAAACTCCAGGAATTCCAAGGAGATTCCTATCTGCAGTGATAGAGAGCATGTCTCTGTACAGAGTATTTCTGCAAATCCTGTAAGTGAGTGTACACTGCACACAGAGCACACACAGCAGGGAACTGTAGGGCAGTCAAAACAAAGGGAAATTACTCTGAGGTTTATACAAACTAAGGGCCCCGACCACATGCTTGTCCTACCTCTTTGTCAAAAACCATATGAAAAGGAAGTCCATTGCAAAATGTTTTTGTGTCAATCCAAAGGCTCTTGGGATAAACAGGATCAAATCCTCTCAGGAGCTTACCTGTGGTGAGATAAATGTGTAGTTTTTAAATCAGGCTGCACTTCATAAAACCAATCAGCATGACTTTTTATCACTCAGTGAGACAGGACCCTATATCATAGTGAAGACAAAGCAAACAGTGTGTGGGCCCAGAAATGTGCCCCCATCTGTGCTAAATGCTCTGCAGTGTAATCCACAGCTGATCAGCAACTAATCTGAGTTGGCTGAGTGTTTAAAACTTAAACACAAAAATCACAGAGCACTAGATGCATGAAATTATGCTAAAAAATAAGAATAGATGAACAACTGTAGATGTTACTTCTCTATGAATCTGCAGATGCCACAGCAATATAACACAGGCACATCCCACAAAAATGTGCCCAGCAGTGGATTTAATACACTTTGCCAGCTACTATGGAACACTAAGAGAAAAAAACCAGTGTGATCTGGGTTTTAGTCTCCTGTACAATAAACCACATGTACAATGTCCATAGCACAGAGACAGAATTACTGTTTGGTTTCTATTTTACTTACCCTGAGATTTTTTGCAAAATGGTCACAAATCTACAGAGTAGTTTGTGCTTACTAGCAGATATTTTTGTAAAAGGAATACAATGGGTAAAATAGCAAAACAGCTCATCTTTTGAGTGAAGCACCCAAAACCTTTGATCTTCATGGCATAAACTTGGATTCCCAGTAACCCACCAGAATTAAAAAGATTATTACTTCCAGCGATCTCTTTCCCCCTGAAGGTGGCTATGACAGTTACTCCAGTAAGTTCTGCTGAGAATAAATGTTCAAGTCACACAAGAGATTGGTGCAAAACATTGCAAACTTAGATCCTAGCTTTTAGACCTCTTTTTGCTTCAGGGGAAGTCAGTGTGGGTTTTTAATTTATCACAGTCGGGCTCTTGATAACACACTCACAGCTAAAGAATTATAATTTTTTAAGTAATAATGCTAGTCTAAAATTTTATTTTGAATATATATTAACTTCTTACTTAGTATATCTGCCCTTGCAATGCCAGGTGATAGCAGGTTCAATTTTTCACTCATCCCAGAATGCAGACATCTTGGCAATACTGAACTAGATTCTCATTCCTTTTGGGGAATCAAAAGAACCTAACTGAAAAATCCCTTCCATTTTATAAAAATATATAAACATCTAATACATAAAGGCAAGAACAGAGAAATTAGCAGTAGACTTTTGGTAGTGGAGGATGTATTTTGGCTTTCAAAATTTACTACAGTTGATAATTTTGGAAAGGAGTAGTATCTATCAAGTTAAAAAACACACTTTTAAATTCAGCATCTTAAACTAAGTGACATGACAATGAAGAATCAAATTCACCACACAATGGCATTTTTACAGAAGAACACTTTTCAGATGAAAGCCCTGTTTAAGAGACAAAAGTGACAGGTCATATTCCACTTAAGTATCTGTCATTACTAAGCATGCTTATTATCTGCAATTTTTCTTTGTGCATCAATGTCAAACTGAAAGAAACTTAACCAGAAACATTTTGAAAAGTTGCAGAGGAAATATAAATGGTAACTTCAAAATGGATGGGTGGGTGGGGATAGGGAGGCTTACTGAATTTCTAGCTGAAGAGACTCAGAAATGAAGACGAGCTCCCACTGAATTCTCTCACCTTTTCCTAATGTGATTATTCCTCTCAATGTTTTCCAGTGACTTTTCTTAACAGGACAAACAGAGTTTCCTCTGTCTCCATTTGCATTCTTGGCTTTTTCAAGGTCCTGTTGAAATAAATCCAAAGGGAAATTCAAGAGTGATTTTATTTTAAATATATTTTAGTAATATGGTGATAATGAATATTAAAATACCTCTTTATTCAGTTGGTTCTGAATTTGTTTTTCAGAGTCAACAAGACATGGAGATGAGGAAGAAAATTCATTTCTTTCCTTGCATGGAAATAGAGGGTTTTGAGTGACAAGAAAAACAATATGTTCTTTTTTCCCAGTTCTTTCTTCTTCTTCTGTTTGATTGACTATTTTCATTGAAATCTCAATGTTAAAAAAATCCAGGGCTGCTGCACCGATGATTCCTGAAGGGGAAACAAAAGACAAGGTATTGCCAAGAACAAAACCTTTTCAATTCCCCTTTCAGAGGGCCCCCAGTGGAATTTCACTGTTTCAGAAATCACTTTCCCAAAGAACTCTGGAAGAAGAAAGCAACGTATGTCGTCCTTGCTACAGCTGCCATGATGAGAATATGATCATAGGAGGTCAGCTTCAAAGTTACTGCTGCTTTTGCCTTGGCTGAGGACAAATGCTGATTTTCACCAGGAGCAGCTCAGCAGGAGAGCTGGAGAATGTGTTCAAGTAGCCATAGAGCAGGAATATGAATTCCCATCAACCCAAAGAGTGCAGGGAGTCTAAAGAGATTCTGCTATACAATCTATTTCAGTCATTGAAGAATATTGTATTTTGAAAGGAAGGAAATATCTTTCATGCAGATGCACAAGCAGTTCTCTCATTTCTGGTAAGGTATTAGGCAAAACACTGGACATCAAAATTACATCAAAAGCTCTGTCTGAAATTCCAAATAATTCTGATGAACTTCTAAATTCACCATCATTTATGAAAGAAAGGAATATGATCATCTCTTACAGACCTATAGCTCTCTAATGCTTGCACAAGCACAGCTCTGGGGATGCTGGTAAATGCTGGTAAAAGATTCATTTTGGAGCAGGTTTCAGTAGGAGTTTCACAGACTGGATGTATGACAGGGTGGATGAATGTCTTCAACTCAACTAGAATTTTTACTTCATGGGAATTTAAAAAGCATTATTAATTAATTAATAAACAGGCACAATACACACCATGAATGTGAATTCTTCTTCCAGGGAGGGAATTCTATAGAAAGAATGGACCTTTATGGCCTGGGTTGTCATACCCAAAATTTCATCAAATTTTGATGAAATTTACTGGGAGCTAGGAGGGATCAGGCAGCAGGGAAATACTGAGTTCAGAGTCTGGACACTGAACTCTATCAGGCCTCAACTCCATGGCCAGGCCTCATCTGAAAAAAGATACTGACCTCTGAGTGCACCTGCAAATATCTGATTACCCTGTTTGTATATTGCATTGTTGTACTCTGCATTAAGTCTCATTACCTGGCACAATATGGCACAGACCTCTTCTGTCTGAATAGTAATGTAAATGCATTGACCCATCTTCATTCTTTTCTACTCTAAATGATGGTGCATTCATCTCCTGAGGAAAAAAAAAAACAAAACCAAAACCTCAATATCTTTTTTCTGGAAAAGTCTACTTTTTCAGAAAGTAGACGGATGAATTCCACTTGTACAAAAGCATCTCATGCCTTAATAATATAAACTGTAATATAAATAAGCTGAAAAACAGAAAATTAAATATTCTCACCTGTGAAGAAAATCTGCTATGCATTAGAGCAAATGTAGTAAACAGTATCTAATGTTGAGGACTAGTCAAAACCAATCATTTTTAGAAAATATCATAACATTTGGAGTAATCTGTTTCAGAACATAGCAGAAGAGAACATGCTTTGGTGTTTTTTTTCATTATTTATTCACACCTATGAGGTGCTGTTCCTTGTGTTACGAACTCTGGCAGAGTCCATCCATCCATACCTGCTCAGAAGTTACCACTCAGACTTGCCTGGTAAGAAAGGGACAGGTAGCTGTGCAATGCATCCAGGTTCTCTATGAACTCATAGAGATTTCCCCCCAGTGTCCTCAGCATGTGGTCATAGCCTGAGCGCTTGCAGAATTCAAAGAAATACTTTCCAAACTCCCTCAGAACAATGTCAGCAGGGACACCTGGCAAAATAAAGATACCTTAAGGAATAAGGAAGTTCTTGCAATGCTGTGGGGTGGATTAAGACTGAAGGCAGAAAATTTGCAACATAGGGAAGGCATTCCCAAGGGCACAGGAGACAAAAGCTGGGCTGCAGTCTCAGGCCTGACCCAGGCTGATCCATCCTTGAGGCATGCTAACACATACCTAATACTTTGCAGGCCTTGTCGACAAGCTGCATTGTGATCTCATCTTTGTAAACCTCAAAAGTCAAGAAAGAATCCTGGACTCCAGCCTGCAGCCTACAACAGAGAAGACAACATCCTTGTCTCAGCAGGGCTGTAAATACAACAGGCTTGTGACCCAACTGGCATTTCTTAAGTATTGTTTGCTGTGAATGCACTCCTCAACTCCCTCAGGTGTGCTATTGGAACACACTACTTCACCTAATGATGTAAGTTTAATATCAAAGTGCTTTAAATTAATTCAATTGCTTTAACATGGCTGAATGGTGGTGTCCACCTTACCATTTCTGCTATTTCACATTATGGTATTACAGTTAACTCTTTCAAGAATTAGGACATCTGGGGAGTGCTAGAGCAAGTGGAGTCTTAGTTTGTCTTCTGGTCCACTGGTTTGTTGTTCAATGTGGCCACAGTATCAAGCTCTTGGGGCTCCTCAAACCTGGTGATTTTTTATATTGGCTTCAATGGATGATAATATATCGTGGATGGATTATATGGCATCTAAGTATCATTCATGTATTTTGGAAATACCATATAGCTCATAAAAACAAGACAAAACCAGATATGATAACAAGATTGAATGGGACTTTGAGCAATCTGATCTAGTGGCAGGCTCCCTGCTCATGGCAGGGGGATTGGAACCAGACGATCTATGATTCTATAATTTAGCTGCTTTTCTGAGTACTGGAATTAAACTGACTTTATGTTAAGGATGACATCTTTTCAGTGTAATGACTTCTCAATATTGTCACTGTGAGCCACCAAGTCTATTGCAAATTTGTCTATAAGACTAAATGTCATCTTTAATTATCTGATATGACAAATTAATTGGGACAAATTAGTATCAGAGGATGAAGTGTTACAAGGCAAGAAACTCTTGCTTTTGCCCTTTTAGTTACTCCTAATTATTACTTGAGATACATATCACCTACCATTTTATAAGAAATTATATCCCCTGCTGCTGAATTCCTGAGCACCATTGCATTTATTGGGAACACATTACCTTAATTTTTCCCATGTTTCTTCACCATACTTTTCAACCACCAAAGACTTCAGGCACGTGTTTATAAATCCATACTGCAAAAGCAAATACGTGAACATGGAGAAAATGTACTGGTTTTTCAAATGCTGCCCCAACATGCCACCTTTTTGTATTTCAGATTCCTCTGCTAATTTTATATTGCAAGAGAAGAAGTAATAATTCTTGACAGCCTAAAGAGAAAGTAATGTTGGACAGCCATTATACGTCTCAGTAAACAGCGCAGCTTTTCCCTCAGCGTTTCACAAGCATTCAGCAGGTGAGAGCACGCAGCCAGCGGGGTTTTGCAGGGAAGGGCCGAGGCCGGGCCGGCCATGGGTGCCCGGTGCGCGGCTGCGGCCGGAGCCGGGCCCTGCGGCTCGGGCACAGCATCCCGGCACGGCTTCGGCTCCGGCTCAGCATCCCGGCACGGCTGCGGCCCGGGCACAGCATTCCGGCACGGCTTCGGCTCCGGCTCAGCATCCCGGCACGGCTGCGGCCCGGGCACAGCATCCCGTCACGGCTGCGGCCCGGGCACAGCATCCCGGCACGGCTGCGGCAGCCGCGGGAGCCCGGCCGAGCCGCGCTGCCGCCTCCGCCCCGCCAGCCCCGCTGGGACCCGGGCAACGCCGAGAGAGCGGCCCGAGAAACAGAGCGCACCAGCCCCGGCGCGGTGTGCCCGAGTGCCCCGCAGCACCCTGTCCCGGCACGGCGCTCAGCCCCGGCTCTCGGGCTGGGGACCAGCGGCAGGGGCTGCCCGTCTGTCCGTTCCCGGGAGGGGCTGCCCGTCCGTCCGTTCCCGGGAGGGGCTGCCCGTCTGTCTGTCCGTCCGTTCCCGGGAGGGGCTGCCCGTCTGTCTGTCCGTCCGTTCCCGGGAGGGGCTGCCCGTCTGTCTGTCTGTCCGTCCGTCCCCGGGAGGGGCTGCCCGTCTGTCTGTCTGTCCGTCCGTCCCCAGCAGGGGCTGCCTGTCTATTCCCGACCGCAGCTGTTTGTGCACGACAGGAGCTACCTGTCTGCATATCTGTCCCCAGCAGGAGCTACCTGTCTATCTGTCTGTCTGTCCCCGGCAAGAGCTGGCTGTCTGTGTGTCTGTCTGTCCCGGCCCGCCCCGCCGCCCCGCTCACCATCCTGCCGCCGCCGCCGCCGGTCCCGCCGCGCCGCCCGCTGCCGGCCCGGGGGGGGCGGCCCGGCCAGGCCCGGCCCCGCCGCGCTCGCCCGCGGCGGTGGCACCCGGTGGCACCCGGTGGCAGCCAGTGACAGCCGGTGGCCGCGGGCAGGGAGGTGCCGCCGGAGCTCGGAGCGGCCCCGAGCGGCGCGGTCCCGGTCCCCTCCGCGCCCCCCACGGGCCCGGCTGTTTTCCGCAGGGGAGGCGCGCTCCCCGCAGCTGCGGCTGTGTCGGGAATTCCGAGTGATGCCGAGGAGCATCCCGGGGCCGCGGCATCGCCGGCACGACGGCAGCTCACGGCAGGTCCCCCGTCCCGCTTGCCGCTGCTGAGACCCGGCTGGAGACTGCCTGGCACGGCCGGGATCAGCGGGTCCCAAGCTCCGGAGGGCAGGGAGCCGGGAGAGTGACAAGAGCGGAGGAGGTTGCTTGCCAAGGGTTTCCTTAAATTGCCCTTAGCAGAGCTGGAGCAGAAATGGTGGAGTCGATGGCCCCCCCTCCCCACCCAAGGACAGGAGGTTTGTGGGGAGAAGCAGCACTTTCCATTCCACTGCTACTGAGCTGGGAGTTGTTGCCAGAGGCCTGACAAGAAGCAGGAGGTGAAGCTCCCTGCATGTGGCTGCCATCATCCAGGCTGTGGCTGCAGCCACCCAGCCTGTCTGAGAGGGAAGGACGGCAGCAGGGATGTTAACAGGAACACAGTGATTGGTGTTAGGTGCAGTGAATTCATGGGGTTTGGTGCTTGGCAGAGTTATCTCATTTCCTAGGTTTATTTTTTTAATAATTATTTGTAGAGTGAGAGATTTGAGGGGTTTGAGAGTCCTGAAGGAACAGAATTAAGAACTTTTTGGAGAAAACCCCTCTCCCCTTGATAAAGATGAGCTTCTGTCCTCCATCAGCCAAACTGGCAGAGGCAGTGGATGCTGAAGCCCTGTGCCACCACCTCATTGCTGCTGTCTGCTGCAGGGGTTGTGGGGTGCTGCAGGGGACTGTGCATTGAGCCAGGGCTCTGTGGGGCTCTGTGCCTGTCTGGCAGGGAGGGTTTTGCTCTTGGTGTGGTGATTATAAGGCACCATCTTCACGGCTCTTTGATCCTCAGCCCTCCACTACTGCATGTGGTCAGCAGGCACATCAAAATCTGGGCCACAGCCCTACACCAGGCTACAGAACTGCTGATTTTTTGGCAATCACAGCCCTCCCACCAGCCCTGTGCTGTCTCTGCCCTCCCACAGCCTCCTCTAAACTCCCCACAGCCTTTCTGTCCCACACCACCAGTGACTCCCCTGTGACCTCACTAAGAGACCTGGGTCTCCTCTCAAAAGCTGCCTCGTGAGCCAAAGCCTGGTCAGGGCCAGGCCCAGGGGAAGAGAACTAACAAAATCTGTGCCCTGCTGTATTCCCAGTGCTGTGTGCAGAGGACTAGTTTAGCACAGAAACATGTACACAAACCCCTCTGAATTTCCTGGATAATATCAAATATTTGTTCAAACACGCACCTGTTGGAGCTAGCATTGGCCAGCACAACAGATGGCCTATCTCCTGGTTTTCTCTCCCTGCTGTGATTCCAAGGAGCACCCATGCCTGCTGCAGGGCAAGAGGTGGTCCTGGACCCACAGACTCAGCCCCACAGCCCAGCCAGCCAGCAGTACCCAAGGGCAATAAACACCATGTCATCTGAGAATTGTATAGGTATGCTTACTGCCTTCCATGTATAAATTAATTTCTATTATACAGAAATGAAACTCATTTTAAGGTTTATAAAACTCGAGTCACTGGTGGGATTTGCAATTACAGTAAGAACTTTAGTATTCTCTCTTCTAGTACTTTAGTATCTTTTCTTTCTCTCATAGAATGACACCTAAATAAGCAATACAGTCACTTTAGGAGCAAAGATTAGCAACTATCAAAAAGATTTGGAGATGCAATTCAGGTAAGCTCTCCGAAACTCACATTAGTACCTATATGGGGCATTCACATTCTCTGAAAAAAATCCCTTTGCCCAGGATTTTTCTCCTGGGAAGCTGAGAAACCTCAGAGAAAAAGGAAAAAGTTCTTATCTCATTTGCTTCCCCTGTGTTGTGCTCACATGTGGAATGTGTTTGGAGATTGTTTACCCACAGGTGATTGTTTTATTGGATTCTGCTGTGAGATGTTTTCACTCATTGGCCAATCAGGGCCAAGCTGTGTCAAGACTCTGGAGAGAGTCACAAGTTTTCATTATTATCTTTTCAGCATTCTGTAAGTATCCTTTCTGTATTCTTTAGTTTAGTTTAGTATCCTTTAATATAATATAGTGTCATAAAATACTAAATGAGCCTTCTGAGAACATGGGGTCAGATTCCTCATTCCTCCCTGCCACGAGGATCCCTGCAAATACAATACCTATATACTACATCTATATTGTTCAAGGTAAGTCATACTGTAATTGAATTTATTATTGCTTTAGCCCTTCTTTGGTTAGTGAATTGATTCTATTAGTTTTTTTCTGGTCCGTTTGTGATCATGAAAGAAATCTGGATAAAGAATATACAAGTCAGGATTGGTTTTTCTGGGTCATTAGGCTGCTCATCCTTTACAGCCCATAATGTGTCCTTGGTCATCTCAAGTCACCTCTGACATCTCAAGTTAAATAACAGAAACCTTCCAAGTAAAAGAAAAGAAATCAAGAGGTAAAAAAATTATAATACACTTCTGGTGTCACTAGGGGTTCTCTATTCCTTTGGCACAATGTAATCAGCACTTCCTAGAATTTTGAAATCAGCAGCTATTTCTGTGTATAACCCCCAGTCTGTAATCAAAGACAACATCCAACATGTTTCTGTATCTCAGCCCACTCTGTGTGAAATGAAGGAAACAATACTCCCCTTTCCCATCTGTTGCTGTGCTCTGGTGATGGTGATTCTGCTCTCTCTTGGCACAGCCCAGTCAGGTCTCCCAGCCTATACTGGAC
This sequence comes from Haemorhous mexicanus, assembly GCF_027477595.1. Lineage (NCBI taxonomy): Eukaryota > Metazoa > Chordata > Aves > Passeriformes > Fringillidae > Haemorhous > Haemorhous mexicanus. The sequence continues at coordinate 10,009,363 of NC_082350.1, read as the reverse complement.
CTCATTGCAGAGATCTGGCATTGGCCCAGCCTGCCCCTTGCTGCAGCAGAGTGGGTATGTTTGGGGATGTAGAGGGGAAGCTGGGGCTGGATGCCTTTGATTTCACAGGGTTTCTTGCTTCCCAGAACACAGGGGGTGGCTCAGGCATAGGCTCAGACAGAGCTGCACACTGGAATTCTCCTGCAAGGCTGAGGCTCTTGCAAAGGACACAGGTGAAATGTGTCTGAAAAGTCCTCCAGGGGCTGCACCTGCACATAGCCATTCCTTCCTCCTGTAGCCCACTCAGCATCCAGTGCTGATATCCAAACAGCAGCCTGAGGACTGTGCTGCTGTGAAATTCTGGAAATTTCTGCAACGTTCCTGGCAGTTTGTGAGTAAGTGTGCCTTATATTTTTTTCTGCCTTTGTGGCAAAAGGTTCATTAATTCAGAAGGGAGGTGCTGTGGCCTTGCAAAAAAGATGTTCATCCATACCTGACAATTGATTTTTTCAAGAGGCAATTTCCCTGGCCTTTGTTGTGCTTGTACCCAGTTAGTTCTAAACAGCATCCTTGAGCCCCGTGGTAGTTCAGCAAAATAAATGGGCCATCTGCAAAGCTGTATACTCTGTTTCTTCAATTAGATGAGAGGTGAAAATATGCAATACAGCAATTTATAACTCCTGGTTACAGCCTTGGAGAATGCAGTCATAGACTGTCATGGTCTGCGTATGCAAGGCCATCCTCCTTTTTCTTCTTTTTCTCTCTGCTGTGTGATCATTACCAACAATGCAAAGTCATCTGTGAGTTGCCATGGTGGAGGGGCTCCTTCCATGACTGTCTGAGCAGAGTACATTCTAAATGTTGCACCCTGGAGCCCAAAATACCACAGCAGTAACAGAATCCTTTCTGCAAGCGGTTGCCAGCACTGTCTCCTACCAAAGACCCCTAAGGATGCAGAGCTTTTCAGCATACTTCCTTCAAACACAGCCTCACATCCGTTGTTCAGATATCATGTGTTCACATTTGTCTTAAATTAGCCTGCACAGTGACTTTTTAGTGACTCAAAGTGAAAAAGAATCTGTCCTTCTACTGATGCAAACCAAAAAGGAAGTTTTATATATATATGTGCATTGGTAGGCTTCCAGTACTTCACACTACCAAACCATGAAGACAGCTGATGCAGAGTCTAGATCAGGAATAAAAATAAACACAGGAGATGTGCTGTCCTGCATAGTTTGGACGGCTCCAATTTTCAAAACACATATTTTAAACCCCCAGCAGTTATATTTGAATTCTTATTAAAGACCCTGGGCAAAATTTAAATGACATTTTTGTAGACTAACTCAACAGCAATGAAACTGCACGAGTGCAGGCTTTGTCCTAAAGAAAGCTTTCATAAACCCCAGCTCCTCTGGTTATCTGTTAAGCTGAGCTGGAGATAGGAGGCCATCAATAATATTTTAGAGGGGAATTAACTTGGAAAAAGTCACCAGCTCAGGTCCAAAACCTATCCACAGGTGCTCTTGAGCACACAAATGGGGAGGGAACTGAGGAAATTAATGATTCCTCCAAGAGCTGGATGGTCACTGGCACAGCTCCCTCTCCCCTGGCTCTCCCTGCCTGCTGCCATGGAGCTCTGCTCTCCCGGTGTGCAATCCCCCTGAGGTTTCCTTTCCTCAGCACTCCTCTGATCCGTGGGAGTCAGGGCTGCACCCCTGGAAAGATCTCATGCCAAGGAGAAACAGGCCCTGGAGGGACATTTGCATGAAACTTTCTGGTTAAAGTCTTTGTGCACGTTCCTCTGGGTATTTTCTTTCTCTCACTTCTTGTACAGCTACTCCCATTCAAGAGCTAGCATCTGATAGCTTTGTTTTCTGCAAAGAAAATGGCTCATTGCTTTTATTTTCCCTCTCTGATTGCTAGTTAATGAAATTGGTTCCAGCTGTAGCATCACTGTAGCAATGAGCTACGAAGAATCACTTGTCTCAACTGCCTAGGCCAGGCTCGCTTCAGCTGCAGCTCCCAGATGGCAGAGTTATCCAGGAGACTGGAAGAATGCAGTCAAGAATAATGCAAAAATGGGTAAAAGCTGAGGCTCATCAATCTTTGGTGCTTTGCTGTTGTATCTGTATTGTACTCCAGCCTCGTGGCTCCAACACAGCAGCATGTGGAGCTGTTTGGTCACTTTCTGGCATCTTGTTCCTTTGGAAATGTAACTCCAATGACAAGGTGCCTGTGCCAAATGAAGAAATAGTGTAGTACCAGCCTGTGCAGGAGCTGCTGCTAAACAGGGAGTATCTGAGGGATCTGTGGTGTGTTTCCCTTCCATCTCACCAGTGTCCCTCTCCTGTGATTTGAAGAGAGGGCATTTCCTAGAATATTCATGTCACCAATCATCTGCCATGTAACTCAAAATCTCCAAAGGCCCAGTTCAAGAACCCAAAGCAGTTTAGCAGCACATCCCTGATAAAGTCAAACCAATAAATGGTAAATGCTGGCTGTAGCTTTATTTGTCTTTCATATTGTGAGAGATTGCTCCTTCACTTTTGGAAATTATAATCTAGATATCCTCCATTGTGGCATAATAACTATCTGGGGTTTGTGCTTAAGAGGTGGGCCCAGGTTTCCTGTGCCTGTGGGTATGAAGACCTCTACCTGTTAAATTGCAAATCTTATTGGGTATGTTGATAATCCAGTGAGCTTTCTCCTTGGCTATCTTCTCCCACTGAACCACCTACCACTGATGCTCTCATGGTGTTTCAGCTTCTTGCTGCTTCCTTGTTGCTTGTACTCCTCCAAGTAACATTTTGCAAGAATATTAATTATACAGCATGCTTAGATTTCTCATACCATTATTAGCAAATACATATTTACTCTAGCTTTCCTTGTTTGAACTGAATCTGTGAACTATATCCCATGGGGTATCTTTGAAAAGTACTTGGATCCATTTTGTACAAAGGTGAAGTTTAATATCCTTTTCTGTCACTAGGGACAAGCTGTTCTACAGCTTTAGGTCTGAGTTTCCAAAGGACAACAGCTCCCATGATCCCCAAGAAGAATTGGACCTGAGCTTTGACAGCAAAGCACTTCATGAAAAGGAGGAAGTATACAAAACACAATTCCCTTGTTTAAGCAGGAGAAGCAAAATTTTTAATTTAGTAGGGAATGCTAAATAGAGAGTAGTAAACTCTCCTGGAAAATCAAAGTGAAGATCTTTGATGGTAATACAGGAGGGATTCAAAGGCTGAAGCTCTGAGGAATCCCTGATGATTTGTCAAGTAGCAGGGCTCTTGGCCAGGAGTTTATAAATGTTAAAGCCAGAATGGTTAATGACTTTAAAAAATTCAAGTTCTAAGGAAGAAATGTAAATTCTATTGAAGTAAAAGGAAAAGGAAGACTGAAAGCATGAAGTGCTTGCCTCTCTGACCAGTGTGTGTCAATTTGGCTTCTAAAGGCACAAAGGGATGGTGGTTCCTATTGCTCCTGCACAGGGAGAAATGCTGTGATCAGGAGTGAGGAAGATGGCAGGTGCTTGCTGAATGTTAGAGCAGCTTTATTTTTTTGTAATGGGCTCTACAAGGGGTTAGGGCTTAGCTGGACAATTAAAGTGACACACCTGTCTCTGGTAGGGTGAGCTGAGGGGATGAGAAACTCACAGGCCAGCTGAGAGCAATTAGTAAGAAGTAGTTGGAGGTAGCCCTGTGTTTCCTCTGCCTAAAACTGCAATCTCCTTTTTGATCTCTGCTTTCGAAACTGGAGGTGTTGGTGATGATCTAACCAGCACCTGACTAGCCAGACATTTGTACTTGGAGGGCAGCTGGGTCATGTGATGGGGGAGTGGCTGTCACCCTGGCAAAAACCTTCAGAGGATTACCCCAAAATCTCTGTCATTTTCCTTTTAGCCTTAAACCACGCACTGCCATCCAACCAACAGTGAACAAACTTGAAAGGCTCTGTGTGTTAAGCAGTTGAGCAGAGAGGAAAAGAGCTAAAATCTGTACTACCAAGAAAACCTGAGAAATGATCCCTTTGGTTCTTGCTGATGATTATTCTCTCTTCTGACTTCCCTGTGTATTTGTATTTGATTTATATTGTAATGCATGAAGGTCCTTCCCTCCCTCTCCAATCAAAACAATAGAGCCAAAACAGCCAGCATTGGATGTTTGAAAAGATTCACCAAACAGTTTCAATTATTGCTCTGACTTCTGCTGCAGCTAGTCACACTCATCCTCAGGAACAGAAAGTACCTTTCTGTAAACTAGCAATAATTTTAAAAGCCTTTCTAGCTTAGGCTAGCTACTGAAAATGCACTGCACCTTTCTGACCTCTGCTGTAGCCATCTAATAGCCCTTGTGGATTAATCTGGGGACAGAAGTGGTCTTTATTCTCGTTTTGGTTTTGTGCTTGGCATTGCACTGATATGAACACTAGATACATTAAAACTCTCAAAATCTCAATTTTAGTATAAATGTGGAGCTAGGACTATTTGAGATCTTCAGCATTTCCCTTGAGATTGATTTTTCCTCTGATAATATGCTTTGCCAAAACCAGTGTTTTCCTTTCTTGACTTGAACCATCTTGGTTTCATCAAAGCTGTTTTTTCTAGTGTGCCTCTGAGGCTAGGGAGCAGCTGTATTGAAAGGCTATTTTTTTTTTTTTTAGAATAAGAACCTATATCTGCACCCCTGTCTAGTCTGCTTGAACTAGTTCTGCCCCAGACAGATGAAGAACAAAGAATTTGCCAAAGAGTGTAAGATCTGTCCAAGAAGCAAGATAAATTGCTGGTGCTCATCTCTGGGCCACCAGTAGGATCAGAAGCAGACAATTAATGGGTGTGCCATGCTCCAATGTAGATGTGTCACACACTGGGACACTGGCACTGACTGCACAGTGGGTGCAGCAGAGAGCTGCCCAAATCTGGGCATCACTGGCCTTTACAAACGTGGTTTGCAAGTACAGCTAACTTCTTACTGCTGTGTGAATGCCAGCTTTGCTCCATTTTTTGTCGTGACCAGGACTGATGCTGGATTTCCCTGCTGAAAGAAGGGGAATCCAAATCCTGGTCTTTCACGGAGGAGGAGGGACATGAGTGAGTGTGGGAGCTGGCTGTGGAATCTGTGCAGTGGGATGATGTGTGCACATGGAAAACAGGAGCTCCACTGCAGCACGACCTACAGCTCAGAGGTGCCGTGCTATCTTTGGCTGCATGGAGTTACAGGGTTCAGCACAGCCCCTGCATTTGTCTGTGTGGCCAGCGAGCATGCTGCCATGTGTTTGTGTGATGGAACCATTTCAAACCGTGCAGGATCACATTGGAGCGATTTGTCTTCCCTGCAGCATGCACAGCAGTGCCTGTAGCCCCTCAAGGAGCATGCTGGGGCTTTGCTCCCCTCCTTTCGTGCTGCTTTGCTAGTTCCCCTTTCTTTTCTCCCTTCTTTTTCTTACTCTGACAGAGTAGCCTTGTGGGGAAGGCAGAGCAGGGTGTTTCTGAAGCACTGCAATGCAAACAAACCAGCTCCAATTGAACCTTGACTGGGAAAATCTGTGCTGCACAGTGTGGCCATCACAGTATGTGAGACTGCAAGGAAAGACTGCCAGGCAGGTGAAGAGCCTGAAGGACCTGAAGGACCTCAGTTCTTTGACAGTGACAGTGTTTGTGAGAAATAGATTTAAACTAATTTGGGAATTAGTGCTAAAATGTTAATTTTATCCATGTTTGATGGGTGTGAGTACTGTATAAAGTCAACATCAGACACCAGAGTATGCTGTGTCTCTCTTCAAAGCCTTACACAAGTGGTGCTTGTAATGCAGGGGAATGGTGATGTCCACGTTTTCCCAGGGGGAAAACAGAGGAGCAGTGCAATGTGCAATGGGACACAGGGCTTATGATCCAGCATGTAATTCCAGAGCTGCTGGCCATCAGACCTGTACACTGGACCCGTTTTATTAGCTGAAATAAGCAAGTACAAATGCATAGGTGGCGAGATGTGAGCTTCTAAGTGAGAAGCAGAACCACCATGCAGTTAATTGGGAGGAGGCTAGCACCAACTTGTACAGTTGTTCTGTCCTAACAGCTTGCCTGATGGTGTAATACATTAAAAACAACAATAATCCTGCTGTCCAGTAACATGTACAGGCTGGTTATTAGAGTCTTAACTGCAGCTGGATGCAGAGATGCAGGAATGAAAACCACAGGTAAAGCCAACCCAAATCTACAGTGACAAGTATTTTCAAGGATTGCCCATTAGGATGACAGAGTCTAAGTTACATGGGCTTCCACTGCTTCCCAGACTTCCATTTGCTACCCATAAGCCAACAGTTTAATTCCTCATTTTGCCCTATGGTAACACCCAGCTACCAAAATTTCTAATGGTGTTTTATTTATGAAACTTGCTAGGGTTCTAGGCAACACCTGTTTTCTCATATGGAAGAGTAATCTCTTTAATGGGATTAAAGAGAAGATATCATTTCCTGCTTCCATGCCTGAAAGTGAGAGAATTGTTAATTGGGTAAGAAATATTACAGTACCTTTTGAGGCTGTTTTTCTAACACAGGCTAACATCCTCAACTTAATGCCTCAATTTCCATGCTTTTGGGAAAAGAGATGGGAATAGCAATGAAATATTCTCATGCCAAAACAGTGACTTGCCACAAGCAACCAGGTCACTGCTGTCATGGAAACTGCCCAGGCTTTGGGCTCTTCTGACAAGTAATGCCTTTGACATGATGGTCTGAAAATCCATCCTACATTCAGGATTGTTTCTGTGGTTCCTGTGTCTTCTATGTAGTGCAAATATTTCCTTGCACAGTTTTAAAAGAAGGGAAGACAAGGCAGAGCAATCCAACAGCCATCCAGTATCAGAGCACTTGGTACATAAAGTAATCCTGAAGAATCTTGTGAATCCACGTGCAATCAGAGTGCATGCAGGATTACCCAACAGACTCTTGATTCACAGGACTTGGACTAATGAACACCAGGAAAATAATAGATTGCATTGGGTAATCTGTGTGTTTGGACACCCAATCCTTCAAGCCAAGTCATTCTTGTAGGCCTGGAAAATCATTGAAAAATTCTGCCATTGCTACAGGTCTTCATTAAAACACAGAGCAAAGTCCTCTGCATTCCACCCTCTGTGTAATACTGAGAAGAAAACACTGTGAGTAAAAATCTTGCTTGAATCATTAAATTCCTGCCATCCAAAAGCAGATACATTTTTCCTTATGCCTGCAGAAACTGGACATTGGATGAATTCCCTGTCAGCAGGGGTCTGACCAAGCTCTGTGCACCTGACAGCCAGCCTGGCACTGCCTCACCACATGCAGCAGCTGGGCTCCAGTGGAGGCCTGAAAGGCATAGAAATCACAGTAATTTTTAATTAAATGTTTGACTTTCAGGTTTAGAAGGCCTCCTCAAGAGAAGTGTCGGTGATACGTACAATACTATGAATGAGTAGGTAGGTCCTTCCCCACTGAGAAGAAATATACATATATGTGTATGTATACAATGTAAATGTTTGTAAAGCAAGACATCTGGGCCGGTAATACCTCTGCAGCAAAGAATGCAAGCTCCTGCCGTGCTCTGGTTGCATTCAGTGCTGCAGCAGTTTCACAATGGTGGCTCTGGAAGCTTGCTCTGGAGGAGGAGTCCCAGACTCTGGTGCAAAGAGTTTCAATCAGAAAGAAAAAGCCTAAAAATAATGCCACAAGCTAGTGCTGAAATGTGTGGAAAGAGCTTGGCAGAGTTATGTAAAGGACTGACTGGTGTGGTATAGATTTCTATGTAGGGAAGGCTGGCTTAGTTGGGGTTTTTTGGTGAGGAATATCTAGGAAAGAGACAAGAAATGGAAAAGGACATGAAGAGAGAGGGAGTTGTAATGGTTTGTGCTCTGGAAACTAGAAAATTTATGTTCCCTCTGGAAAGAATTGCACCTGTTCCACCACATGTTTTTTTCAGCTATTTAGCCCTCTTCAGATCATATGAGTATTTTTGAAGTTTGGCAGAAGGTACATAGAGTCAGACTTGGAAGTTACTCTCTTCTTTCTGGATGCTTTCCAACATCTGGGAAGCTGTAGGGAAAAAAGCAACTCTAGAATATCTTAGCATTTCTTCTCATAGGCAACTGAACATGTTTTCTTGTTAGTAAGCACTGTATGCCACTCTTTCCACAGCCCAGCACAGCATTTACTGGAACCCACGTGTGTGTGCTAAATAACAACTCCTGTATATGATGTACCAGCTATACCTTACACAAAACTCCAGTAAGTGAGTCACTTTTAATAATTTCCCCCCCTTTTGGAAAAGCATTTATATATGTTTTCTCTTACCCATGGTGAAGAAGTGTTTGGAGTATTTTATTAAGTGTAACGTTTGTATTTGAATAAGAGATGTCCATTCATTAGGATAAATCCTTTAAGTCAGGGTAGTTCTGAAATGTGAAAGCAGCATTTAATTTTTTAAAAAAATTAAAATAATAAAATAAATAAAAAACCAAACACATGCCACTCTTCCTGGGTAAAAATCTACAATTAAATTAATCGCCCTTTTAACTAATCAGAAATTCTTTAAACATGTTTCTGCTATGGCAACTGGCCCAGCATTAGGCTGATTGATGAAGCTTATAAAATGACCTTTAGGACTTTCCAATCTGGTCAAAAATCCTCCCAACTCCTAATAGTCCAGCTGGTCCAGAGATGAAGCGGGGGATGTCTTCCTAGATCCTGCAGTCTTCCTTTTGGCAATGAAAGCATATAAAAGTCTTTGGTACTTTTCCAGCCACTCACTTAAATAAGACCATGTACTGAGCACTAAGTGTGAAAGAAATATACATGCCTTTAAAAGTCAACAGGAAAAGTACTTTTGTTTGTTTAATTTAAAAGCTGGCATTATGCCTTATGCTCTTTACAGCTGCTAATAGCTGACAGCTTCGACCTCTGCCAGGCCCTGGAGGGGGCTAGAGATGCTCAGAGCCCAAGAGGACAGGATTTACACCTTTCCATTTGGCTGACTTTGTCTAATTTGGCAGAAGAAAACTCTTTGACGTTCCTGGTTTTAAGAAATCTGCAAACCTAGATTTGCTGAGCTGTTGCTTGATGTCTAGGAGTTGCTAAACAGTGATAGCATTTCAACAACAAAATGGCTAAAATAGCACAAGTGTCATTCCTGTTATTTCTAAAACACCTCAAGACTACCCTAGAATTTACTTACTTCTATTTTCCTGAACAATCTGGTACTAGAGACAAGGTTTGCAATTAACATTCATCCCACATTCACTTCATTAATATGCACATTTGTTAAATTCATGTTCTGTTAAGATGCCTGCTTCGCTTAAAAAATAAAATAAAATTGGAAATCTTTGAGGAAGAGAATTTCTGAGGGTCTTTAGCTAATGTGAACCCAAACCCTTGCAAGTTAATTAGGAGCATTTTTAAAGACAGGTGGATTGGTGGGGTTTCCAATAAATCTGCATACACACAGCTGTCCTGCATACTGCAGACGTCAGAAATATCCCTTACAATGGCCTTAAAGCAAAATAGAAGGAAATTTGTAGTAATGTTGACAAAAAAATTTAAATTGTAGCATTTTAAAAATGCCAGAATATTGGGGGTTTTTTGTGTTTTCATGTCCTTTTTGCATTTTTTTTATACTACACTCATGAAACCAACAAAAATTAATAAAGCATATAACTGGATCCATGTTACCAGTTGCAAAAGATTTCTGATAATAACATGTGCCTATCCCTAGCTGTTATAATTTCTCAATTAGAAGAACCAGAAAAGTTGGTGAGGGAGATTATGGTTAAGAAATTTGTAGAATTTTTTTTTTTGTCCTCCACTCCCAGTTAGATATTGGAAGGATCCCATTAAACAGAGAAGAAGTAAAATATCTCCTAGAAATAATTCTTATTGTCTGTCTTAACATTACTACTGTCCTCTCTCCATACTAAACCAGAAGTGTTTTACAGACTCATATTTTTTTTTACAGTGGTATCGAACTTGCTGTTTGCTCAAATTAAGAAATATCAATGGTATGTGCAATAAAAATTGATTTTCAAGAGTGCTATGTGCAATACAGCTCATTTGAGGAATATTGCTTGGCTTATCCTCTATGGGCAGAATCTGCAGACTGTCTGACAGCATTTTAAATTGAAGTAGTGATTTTAGTAATGACATGAATAAAACATCCCCTAGCCATGAAACTGGAGCCAAATAAGCCTTGAGATCTGGCCACAGCTGATTTCAATCCCTAGAAAGAATTTGGGTCAGAGAGTGACACTAAGAAATGTGATTGCCAACCTGAGTATCACCTTGAAAAGGTGTTACTGTTTGATCAAATATTTATTTTCTTTTTATCAGCAGAGGAGGCTTGTGTAAAGTACATCAGTACCAATGAACTTTTCTTGATACATTGTATTTACATTAGGAAAAGTTTGCAATGCATCTGATACATCCATCCTAGGAAGATGGTCTTGCATATAGATTTTTATTTAGTTTTATGTAGCTCTTCTTTTTTCTGCACTCTGTCTTTTAATGTCTTGAGAAACTGTAGCAATTTCATGGGAATGGGTCTGCACTACCAACACACCATGCTCTCTCATGAGGACATTATTTATTTAGGTTCTTCTCTAAGATCAAATAAATAACACATTGGCATCCAAAGTTGTTTTTACCTTGCATCCACGTCATGACTGTTCCAAAAGCCAGGCTCAGCCCGCGTGGGCCTGCTTTGCTCTGCACAAGAGACAGATGCACACCAAGGTGATCTCTTGCATGTTCACACCAGCTTCAATATTTTTACTATGTGATCTTTTTCTTTTTCTCCCTTGCTTTAGGCCTCCTTTCAGACTGCAAGGCCAAGGACCATAATCCCATTCCTGAAACACATCTTCCTTCCTGCCACACCTTTCCTATAACCTGCCTTATCTGCATCATTTGCAAACCTTTTTGCAGAAATTGTCTATTTTTTGTGCTTGTCTAGTGTCAGATAAAAGTACTGTTTGTTGGCTCTCAGATGCCAGTGTAGTAAAGATAGTAGCAATAATCTTGTGGTTTAAAGAGGCGTCTTATCTGAATTTACTGTCATGGAATAAAAGCTATTAAAAGAGCATTTCTTGCATTGAACTCAACCTTGTGTTTTGAGAGCTGTTTAAGGGCTGAAAGACAGTTGTGTTTTTCATTGATGCTTTATATTTTTTAATCAGAACTAGAAAAAAAATGGACAGTTGTACTATGCAATTTGTTGACTACTTGATGGTCATGTGCCATTACCATTTTGCAAACCCCTTTGACTGCTGAAATCTTGCTCTCTCTGCCTCCAGTTTTGCATTTTCATCACAAGCAGGAGTTACCAACAGCACAACTCTGCCAAAAAGGTGTAACCAGGGCAATTAATGCTCACTACTCTGTTTCAGGCAAGTTCTGCTGGGTTAGATCAAACAGCTGCCAAAGGCAGGCTTGACTAACCAGCATGCTTTGTCTCAGGCAGATCAGGAAAACTGCAGCACAATTCCACTTCATTCCAGGGAGAGCCCTTGTTTCTGGGAATGCCCATTCCAGATACCTGGCATCTTTAGCCTGCAGAACCAGGTCTGGAAGAGGATGTTTACCAGCTGTCTGTAAAATAATGACTGTTTTCTGAGGCTTCAGTCACATGGTCACTGTAGAAATGGCTTTGTGGCACTTGAAAATGTCCATCCCCAGCCATAAGCTGAAAATTACCTTCTTCCTGCTATAACTTAGATGTCAGAATAAATCATCTGGGCTCTCATCATGGGTTTTAGTGCAAAGACAGCAGGTTAGTAAGTGCTGGTAGGAGTGATGTGAGTTCACCCACTTGACTTTTCTGCTGGAATTTAAACATGGAATTTTTTATATAGCTTTTCATACTCTGGGTTGGCTGTACAGCTGCTGCAGAGTGATGGCAAACACCTGAATGTTGGTCACATCTTTAACTGGCACAGCTGCTTGGCCACTAAATGCATGATGTGACACTGAACATTAGTCACTGTACAGCACAAGGCTTGTTGTGGCAGTGTAAAGGACCTGCAAAGGATGCAAACTGCACCTGGGTAGAGCCTTCTCCCATGCAGAGGTAACTTTTAGAACTGTGTGTACATTTTAGAAGAAATGTACATGTGGGAAACCTAGAGTTTTACCTAGGTTTAGAGAATGTGAAAAGGCCACACATGTACAGGCATTTTAAGTACTCAAGGCAAGCAATTCTCTGTCACTTAGCAAACAGGAAACGTCAGAAGAGCTGAGGCGTGAAAGCCAGTAACAGCCACAAATAAAGTAATCTCTGGTGAGTGTAACCATGAAAAATGTGAAATGTGTTTTTCCCTCAAGCTTCAAAGTGACTTCCTCCAGTCCCACAAAAACTGAATTGGTGCTAACACACTAGATCTCATAAGAAGAAAGATTTGTCAGCTATCTCAGACATTCTCCATCAGCCCTGTCTGTGCCACACAAAGCAGTGGGTAAATGCGCCCAAAAGTCTACATTACACACCTGCATCTGCAGATGATGCCAAGAGCTACTGCTGCTATTACTATTGAAGTGAATAAATCCAGAGGTTCTGGAAGAACGTGGCATTAGTGGCTACTGACAGAACTCACCCCATTTGGACTCTGACTTAGTATTTAGCAGGTTACTAAGCTTCATTTGACAGGTGAATAATGAGGGATCTGTCACATATGTAAGTAAATAGTTGTAAGGAATAATTATCTTTGGTGTTGCATTGTTTTTGATCTTGCTTTAGTTTCCAACCAATTTGTCGGGCTCTCTTTTCCTACTAGATGTAAATGGCAGTACTCTCAGAAACCACTTTCCCAGTGGTGTTTTATACACCAAGGACAAGTTACCCCTAACCTTTTAGTAGGTGTTTGTGTAGTATGATGGTACTGGTACAGCTTTTTTAATTTTACTTGGGCTGGTGCACAGTATTTTCTTCTGTAGTTTGTCACAGAAAACAGGTTGGTTTTTTTCCTGAAAGGTTGCTTTGAGTGTTTTGAAGCATCTGGGTCTTTGAGGCTATCTTCTGATACAATATATTCACATTTGTTCACCTCTTAAGAGCATATTGTTGTGATGTGATAGGGAAGATATCTGAACCTGAACCATTTGTCTGACCGCACCACTGCAGCTTTCACACTTGGCTGCAACTCTGCAGCATGATTTTTTTTTTTTCTTAACGTGAGCTTTGCACAAACAATGTGCTCCAACTACATCTCCTGTCATTCTACTGAAAGCCGGTCTACACTCTGCCCTTGACAGTGAAGCAGTGATTTCACAGCTCAAACCGGGGGCAGTTGGCCAGGAGCCTGGCTGTTCCCGGTGGGACAGCCTCTCCTGTTGCAGCGAGGACACAGACACTGACCCACGGTGCTGCTGCAGCCCCTGTTTGACACAGACCCAGGCAGGGCATGGATTGCTGCCATCAGGGAAGCTGCAGTGCTGGGGAATTAGAGGAATTACAGGCCATGGTTTGCTCGTGTCTTTTGTAGTCGCATTGTGCAAGATCACCATCAACGACCTGCATCAGAGATGGGAGTTTGCACTGGAACTGACACTTGACTTAGCCTGTTAAGGACTTCAGTGTTATTCTGACGAACTTGAAGTGGGTCAGGTACTGAAAGGGAAGCCAGTGGTGTTTGGACAGCATTAATTTTGGTTATTATGTGCATGGTCTGGTTAGACCTGTTTTTGAAATGTGCCACTACATGATGTGCTCATTACAGCAGCCTCATCATCTCCTCCTGCCCATCCTCAGCACGGTGCTGTAAACAGCCCACTGTGAGTCGGCCGGCACTGCAGACAGGTCTTGTGCAACCAGTGCTGCTGGAGCCTGCTGCTGCTGCTGCTGCTGTGCAAAGCCATGCACAGAGCTCTGAGGGACAGCCTGCCTTCAGCTGTGCCCAGCAGCAAGGGCTCTGTCTGTAAGTCAGGGCAGGAACAGAGAAAACAGGGTTGAGACACTACCTCAACATCTCTTCCTGCTTGCAAAAATATTTGAAAGTCATTTAGTCTGTTTTAATTTTGAAACTGTTGAGTTATTTAGACTGACATATTTTAGCATTTACTGTTTTTGTGGTGGCATTTAAATACAACAGAAATTAAATTTAAACATATCCTAGCTAAATGTTCCAAGCAACAAGTTTCCATGCGTGAGCAAGCAAGTAACTTTATGCTGTTTGTTTTCCTTCTTGTCTTACCACTCCACAGCCTTCCACTGCACCCCAAGGCCTCTCAGCCACCCTACCATGTCAAAAAAGACCCCAAAAAACAAAAAATAAAACAAAAGTGTGCTCCTTGTTAAAGCAAACAAAATATTTTGTACGTTATTCCAGAGAAGGAAGAAATAAGGGGGGAAAAAAACCAACTCCAAACTTACAGATTTACCCGAAATCTTTATTCCAGTGAATTATACCTCTGCCTAAACTCCTCTGAAACAGTGATTAAGGAAGATAAAAACAAGTTATTTCTTCATCCAGGACACACATGAAAGGGAAAAAAAAGTCTCTAAATGGATAGAGAAATAATAATGTGAAACGTTATGGCTTGAAATGGTTCTGTTTTTCAAAGAGAAATGTAATAGTGTCCTGGTAAATCATATTTCTGAATATTGATCCTGTTTCTACAGGAAGCTATTGTCCCTGTACCTACTGAAATCTAAGAACCCTGTACACAAATCAGTCAGTTGGTTATGATTTGCAGTGAAGGAATTAAGGCACTACAAGTATACATTTATCAGGTTGTCCTGAGCTTTTTTTTTGTTCTTTCAGTGACTTAGAATAAGAGTCTGCTTTTGGCAGAATCCTCAATATAATCAATTAAAAGCCAGTCTGTGGTTCATTCATTGGATGCCTGAGCTGTCTTGTATATGGTTACAGTGTCAGGTATCAATTATGCAAATCTGAAAGTAACCATTGCGTGCAAGCTGATGCAGGCACTCACAGGAAAAAAAAGTGAAAAAAATTAAAGATGAAAAGCCCTCCTTCTGAATCTGGGCTTTACAGGGAGGGATCTCACTTTTTTCCTGCCAAAGAATTTTTTTTTCTACCTTACAGTGAGTTCAAGCCCTGCAATGTTTGTCCCTGCATTTGCAGTCAGGCATTTAGTGCTCTGCAGACCAGGATGTGGTCATTCTGCATCCTTCTGTGATAAAAATACTTTTTTCTTTATGTTTTTGTATTTCAATCCCTCACCCCTGTGTAAGGAAGACCTGAGAATATGCATGTATGATTCCTTGGAAAGGATGGTTACTTAAATAAAAAAAAAAAAAGTCACAGTTCTTGGCATGGTGAAACACAATTAAGCCTTACCAAGCAGAAAGTTCATGATTTGAAATAAAGAAATCATATTTGCACAAGTATATATTGAATATTTTTCTGGAAGTTAACACAAGCTATGTTCTGCCTAAAGGCCTAATTATAAAAACATAAATTTAGATCAATTCCAATATAATGTGCTCTTTACATTCTTCTAAAATTTCTGATGCCTTTCACATGATTAAGATTTTATGTTAAGATATAAATCAGATTATAAACCAGTATTTAAATAATTAAAGCTTTGCTGTGACCTTCAAGATATACGGGTCAATGCAAAGGGCCATCCTTGTGGTGCTGACAGCAAGGAGGTGATGTGTTACTCGGGTGGAGATATTCTGTGTGGACTGGCAGGCACCTAAGCAACGCCCCCTGTCATTTAGTGAGATCATCAGTACCTAAAATCAGAGGACTGATAGGACTTCAGGAAAAAATAAAACCCAAGCTCTAAATGACTTCTTAGGATCTTGCTGAGCTCTTCTCTGCACCAGGGTAAATGATTCTGGGGGTGTTCATAGCTCTGCAGTTGTTGTGGTTGCTGTAAACTGGGTTTAAGGCTGCTCAATGCTCAAAGGCAAACTTTAGAACAGGGGTGACCATCCTGTGCACAAGAACCATTCCTCTGTGGCTAGACCACAGAAGGACATGAGATGTTTGGGACACAGCTGGGGTGACCTGGAAAGCCACAGGGTGCATCATGCTTCCTGTGGTGATCTGTTCTCCACCTGCCTGTCTTCCTTCTGCTTTAATCCCGCCTAGAATTAAGATTATAAGTACTTTACAAACATCTCAATTAGTTCTCTGTGTAAGCTCAAAGGGTAACTTTTAGTGAAACCTACTTCTGTATATTATGTATGGAAATATAAAATTTGCACTAAAAAATGGTAATTGTCTGCACCTTGGACAGTCACAGAACAGAGCTCAGACATGAAAGGAGGAGCTCCAGAGGAATCCCTCTTAGCAGATGTGACACACTGGGTCATAAATCTGCACCAAAAGAAGGCTCAGGCTCCAAATTCAGCATTTAGTAATAAAATTAGAGCCATCATTGCACTTGTGCTAGTGTGTGGTAGCTATAAACTATGTGTAAAAGAAAGCTATTTGATATGAGAATTGAGATTACTTAGTAGGAGCATAATTTTATTTTTTGTTGGGTGTTATGTGCCAGCCTGAACAGTGTCTGAGGGTGAGTCAGCACTCTTCTACTTTTAGATAAAAAATGTGCATTAAGAGTAACTTAGAAGGCAAAGAGGCTGGCTGTCCAGGGCTGCCATAAGCATAAGGCCAGTGGCAGGAAGCACAGAAGCAATCGTTAGAGAAGTTAATCCAGAGCCAACTGCAGTAATGGGGACAGTAAAAGTTGGGGTTTTTTTTCTTTCTTGAAAGAAGAAATGCCAGTTCTTCAAAAATAGTTTCTGGGGAAAATTTTGGGTTCTGAAAAGTGCACTAAATTTGGTGAAAAATGTTCTTGCAGCATTTTCAAAATGAAAAAAAATCTGTGTTTTAGTCGAAATTTACTTTTATTTTTGTTCTGCAAACTGTTTTTACAGGAGTCAAACATTTTCAAATGATTTTATCCTAACTGTTATGGACTGGGAAAAAACCTGCATTAACATAAGAGGTTGTCCTCATTTGGCAAAGAAAATACCTAGGAGGAGAAATGGCATTGAAATTATATTGAAACACGTGTAAGCCATATTCTTCATATTAACAACCAGTAATCTTTCCCTTCTCATCTCATCTTTGTTTGATCTGCATTTTGACTATACTGTAATTTTGAAAAGGACTGGTTCCTATTGCATAGTCATGTTGCAATCATTGTTTATTGTGTTGCTCTTATATAACACCTACTCTAGGCGTATATACTTAATTCTGATTGGGAGATTAAAAAAATATGTCATATATGAACATGCATAGTCCCAATAGGAAGTGTTTGTAACCAACTCCAAGAGACAAAACTGGTGAAATCACTGGTACAGAAGGTAAACTAGCTCAGAGAAGGAAAGCTGTTTCTGTGCCCTGTGAACAGGTGCAGTGTACAGGCACCATAGGAAAACACTGATGATGGAGGTACATGGAGCAGGATGCAAAATGTGCATCACGCAATGCCATGGTACTCAGAGTCCAGTTCAAGAGTCATCCCAAAGAAATTCTCTTCCTGGCTATGCCACCTCCTTCCTTCAGGGAATCTTGAGCAAGACATGTTTTGACGCACATTTCACTTCAAAACCCACTAACTTTTCAGTCAGCCCCCTGGCATCTGGGAGCTAGATTCTTTCTGGCTGACCAGCCTAACTTCCAGAAGTGCCCCTCTGTTAACTTACAGAATCTGACATTTTCTAACCATTCTACAGTCATTGCCCTTGGCTGAACGACCTATATTTGACTCCAGGCACATGTAAGCGTTGCCTCAGGTGGCACCCTCATTTCCCAAGCATGCACTGCAATGCAGACACAGAGCACCGCTGGATACACCTGGCACTGTGCAGCTATGGAGCATCGCTGGATACACCTGGCACTGCACAGACAGGGAGCATCGGTGAATACACCTGCCTTGCAACACGGCACTGTGCGGCGGGACCAGCGTGCCGCTGGCATGATTCACAGGGGCAGCACTGGCAGCCGGGAGATTGCCAAGGGCAAGGAACAGAAAAAGGGACGCGGTGCCAGGCTGACACCAGGTACCAGGTAGGGGGCAGGTGCTGCCCGGCCGGGGCCGTGCCCCGTCTGTCCGCGGGGCTGCAGCTGCTGCGAGGCCCACGGGCACAACCCTGTAGTGGTACCAAAGCCTGCACTTTAAACCTAATAAAACAACCGCCACAAGCCCGACGAGTGGGATGTGGAGCAGGTGGTGGAGTCACCATTCCTGGAAGTGTTTAAGAGGCGTCTGGGTCTGGCGCTGGGTGATGTGGTTCAGTTGCTTAGTGGTCACGGGGCAGCGCTGAGTGGACGGTTGGACCGCATGATTTTACAGCTCTCTTCCGACCCCGACGACGCCGTGATGCCGTGATTCCCTGCTCCCGTGGCACCGGCGGGGCTACGAACCCGCGCAGGCAGCCGCGGCCCCGCCGCCCTCACGGGACGCGCCGCCCCCCCCGCCTTGGACCCGCCCCCCTCGCGCGGCGCTGCTTTCCGCCAATCACCGGCGCCCTCCCCGCCCGCGCGCCTTGCCCGCCCTCCACTCCCCGCCCGCCGCGGCCGTGTCGGCCCGCCGGGGACGGGACATCTCGCGAGAGCGGCGGAAACCTCGCGAGAGCGGCAAGGCCCCCCTCCGCCCCCGCCCCCGGCCCTCCCGCCGCCCCCGCCCCACCGCGGCCGGATCCGAGTGTGCCGGGCGGTGGGAGGGGAGGGAAGGAAGGGAAGGAGAGCAAGGGAAGGAAGAGAAGGGAAGGAAGGGAAGGGGGGGCGCCCGGCCCTGCGCAGTGAGCGATGTTTGTCCGCCATCGCGGCGGAGGCTGAAGGAAGCGCCGCCAGCGGAGCGAGGGGCCCGCGCCGCCGCCTCTCCCGCCCGGCCCGGCCCGGTCGGCCCGGCCCCCGCGCCCTCCGCGCCCCCCCGGGGGCCGCGCTCGCAGCGAAGGTCGCCAGCGGCCTCCCCCGGCCCCGTTCCCGGGTCCACCGCCCCGCCGCGCGTCCCCCGGCTCTGCCGCCCCGCGCCGGAGGCGCCGCCGGACCCGAAGATGTCGAACCTGAGCAAGGGGACGGGCAGCCGGAAGGACACCAAGATGCGGATCCGCGCCTTCCCCGTGAGTACCGGGCCTGGGCCGGGCCGAGCGGCCTCCGCAGGCCCCGGCGCCCCGTGGGCCGCGCTGTGCGGCGGGGCCGCGGGCAGCGGGTGCGAGCGGGGCGGGGGAGCTGTCAGCCGGCCTGGGCACCCCCGGGCCCTGCGCGGCGGGGGGGAGCGTGCGGAAGGCGCTCCTCGGGGAAGCGGTGCCGCACGGAGAGTGGGAGGCGGAGGAGCTGGTCCCTGCGATTATCGCTCCCTCATCAAACAAATCAATTATGAAAATCCACGTACGGCAGTGGGGAGGGGGGCAGTGGGCACCGATTTCTTTGTTTTCAAGGAAAAGGCCTCAAAGAGGGAGCCGAAGGTTATGCGCCTTCATCAACAAAATTAGTTAGCCCCGGAAGGTGAGGGGGGGAATATTTATTTATGCCTTCTGCGGAGTTTCCTCTTGCTGAATTTATCTCTCCGCTCCGTAGAAGAGGCACTAAGTCGTATGATTATAAAATTTAGGTGGCACAATGCCAGCTGCTGAGAAGGTGCTACTATAAACATGTAGGCATAGGTAACTTCTGCAGGTTCGGTGGAGTCGTGAGCGTTCCTTCGCATTGAGTTACAGAGGGGAAGGAGCCAGATTATTAATTTGAAGTGCCATAACGCTGCTGTGTTTTGACAGTCGGTTCAATTAAAGCTTACAACAGAATAACAACTACAGCACAAGTAATGGCGTTGGGGAACGAGAGGAATAGGAAAGGTTCAGTCTACCGGAGGATTACCAGGAAGCGTGTGTGTGTGCAGCGGGGTGTGTGTTAAAAAGAAGATACTTAGTTGAGTCGCTGGCTTTTAAGGCTTAGCGTTGGCTTTTTAGGTTTACTGTGAACTTTTCAATGCTGTGTCTGATCCCAGTATGCAGTGCTGTAGAACTAATGTGCTGTGCCTTTATAGAGAAACTGGACATACCTGTTTATCTCATTTCACTGGCAAGGCATATATCAATATATTTGCTTCATCCAAACTCTTGCTGATGAAATTAGAAGAGTCTTTATAGTCTCAGCAGCCAGCTTTACAGCAATCTGAGTTATGCTGTTTTACTCTTTCCTCTGCTTTTAATCGCTGATAGTTGTATTTAGTGGTATAAGTAAAAAGAAAAAAGTGGACTGTGAGATTAGGAATTTTAGCTGATGATAGTTTTTCATTTCCATATTTCATTTATTTCTTTAAAAAGCCTTTTCCAAGAATGTCAGTTTTGGATTGTAGAAATAAAGAAGACTTCCTGCCATGGTTTGACTAACAAGCAGTAGGAAAACCTGTACAAAAATAAACCACCACGAAAGCAATGTGTATATTTTGTAACAAGCTGCACCTAAGATAGCAGTCTTTTAATTTGATAAACAGATTCATGTATTCCAACTGTGAATATGTAGCTATGGGTCAGACAACAAAGGCAGACTTGACAATGTGATAAACTGAAGCTTATATATTTCGCCTCTTCTGTTTGTGAAATTTGTTTTGCAGGGGTGAGAAATACTCTAATGGAACCCTGTTCTTAACATAAAGTTAAACATTGTCAAGTTTTTTAAAACTGTTTTTGCTAGCGTTCTCTCTTTTCAGTTGCTTAAAGAATATCTAGGTTAAAATGTGAAAAACAAAGTGTCTTCTTCCTGAAATAACTCAGTAAGTCAGAAGTCATAAAGGCCTGCAGCTGTATGGGGACATCTGTTGATAGCAACTTTCCAGGTGTCCCCTCAGATATTTTTTTTTACCTAAGACATTTTGTTGACAATCCTGTTGATAAAGTGTTTATAGAAAAGAAGCATGTACTTTGTTGAGAGATTTGGAGGGGTTTCCCTTTGTTAATTGCAGAAGTCAGCAGCTGTAGTTGATGTAAAAATCTTAGCACACATTTTGTGTATGCCTGAGTGGTTCTGAAGCTTGGTCCAGGAAATGACTTGGTGCTAGAGACTTCAGTGGGATTGTTTGTGTCAATGAGCTGCATTTTCGTGGGGAGTAGAGTCTGTGTTTAGAAAATGTGGTACTCATGCAGCAGCTATGGACCCTGGCTCCTTTGTCCCAAATATGGTGGTTCTGCTCTTTGGCTCTCAATTAAGAGTGCTTCCAGAGGTGGTTTTGTAGGCTCCTTCAATTTGTCTTCTTATTGATCATCTTTCCTCAGGAGGTCTTTCTGTTTTAGATTAGTTTGCATCTTGCATGGAGGTAGTTATTTACTGTTACATTAGGCTAGAAACAGCCAAATTGGAATGGTGGTGTTCCTGGAGCATAGCAATATTAGCATAACTTCCTTCATGCAGGTTCTGGGTTTTTCATATTTTACATTTTTATAATGTTCTTCATACTTCTGTTAATATGTTTTATAATAGCTAAAGGAATTGAGAAATAGTAACTTGCCAAACATTACCAAAGTTTACCTTTTCTACCTTATGAAAAATTTGATAGAAGTGGACCAAAACATTGGAGAAGCACCAGTCTTCTACCTGGAGATCTTAATTCTTAGGAGTTAGTTTCATTCTAGGTTTCTTTTTTATTATTCTTGTAATTGGTGCCCGATTATTGGTCGTCCCAAGTATCCATAAAGATTTGCTAGCTCCTGGTGTGTGCTGTGATGTGCTTTTTCTTACCTCAGGGTCAATGGCATGGGGTACACTGTTTTGCTTGTGCACAAGTGGGTTGTAGAGTAATCAAGAGTAACTGAGAAGAACATTTCTCTAAATGTTTACCCAGTTGTTCTTTTCCTAATTTATAGACTATCTTACTATAAAGAACTTTGTATTCTCTTGTTCATCCTGACTTAAAGATGGTGATAATCTTTGCATTAGAGCTAGTCCAGATGAGGATGCATTCTCTGAGACTTCAGACTTGAGTGTATTTCAAACCTGAGACAGTTTGTTGTATATTCAGGAAAGCAAATTCATGAGGTTGAGCTTGTGCAATTATCCTTATGTACCACCACAGAAGACTTCCAGTGTGCTACTTTCAGGATCCACTTCTGGTACTTTTAACACCTCCATGAAATCTAGCTGTTCCACATTTACCTAAGGTCTATCCAGAGATCATTCAAGGTGATGTTAAAGCCAGAAATGGAACAGTGGAAGAGGGCTTTCAGAAGACAGAAGGTTCCTTTTTCTCAAGCACTCTTCAAGCTTTGGTGTTTCAAATTCATACACACTGCAACGGATATGAATATGGATGCTAAAAATAACAATATTTCAGAAATATCATGTAATTGTCCATTATATACATTGACTGCAGTGAGTAAGTTGGGTTTTTTTAAATTATTTGGAAGAGTGCAGTGGTCTACTGATTTCATGTACATGATATGAAAATGCAGGTTTGATACATCTGCAGAACATTAATTGCACCTGTTTTGAAGAAGTGTTGGGAGTTGTTTTCTTCCAGGTTTAAAGGTGCTCTCAGGGTCTCAAAGTGGCTCTCACTCCTTAACTCTGTGAGCCCATTACTGCTGGCTACAAGAATACTTTCAAAGCTCTCAAACAAGTTTGCAGCAAATCTTGAGATGATTTAGTTGATCTGTCAAAAATGCTGCCAAAAATGGTAGGTTTGCACTTAAAACTTTTGGAGAGATGTGATTTCTGTAGGGGAGATCTAGAATGTATAAATTATGTTTCCTGCAAGTTTATGCATAAATTGTGTTTCCTGTATTTGAGCTGTTTTGCTGGGACTGGTTAGCTAGTGGAAAACTGTAGCCTTAAATGTATTTTGACGGGGATGTTGTACATCGTAAACAAAATTTGACATTTCTTACAGAAATAATTAGAATCTGGGAATTCAGAAAGCATTTGGGGAATTAGTTTTCAAAATTTAAACAAGCAACATTAAGCTGTTTTGAATGAACTTTTTTGCAAGAGCTCATTCTTCTCTCAGTGCAGGTATCATCATAAAATTGGTTGGACAGATCTTTCTGTAAGTCAGCATGATCCAGTGTAGGTTATTGGGTTTGATCATTGCAGTTGGAGGGGTTTTTTTTGAATGCTTGCAATAATTTTCCTTTCCTGCAGAGATGTCTTTCTTCTCTAGAGCAGTGCTACAAAGTAGTGTTTTGCCAGTTCTCAGAACTATTTTGGTGGATCAGTGTTACACAGTTACACTGTGAATTCTGCACAGCATTTAGAGAGATTCTACATGTGGACTTGCAGTAGAACAAGTCTTTCAATTACTTGTGTCATTTAAAAAAAATGTGTAAACTTCTGACTAGTTTTATTTGAAATACTTGTGCCCAAGGAAATTCTCATTTTGATCAATCTTGTGCAGAAAGACAGACGGCCTTTGGTTTCCTTCAGCTGGTTATCGATTGATGTTACTTCTTCCTCGAAGAAAGTTACATAAACTTAAAAGTAAATAACTCCAGCTCTTCCATGAGAAAGTATTAAGACTCATATTTTCATTGCCAGCATTCCTTTCTCCTCGATCTAACAGCCACTTGTTCTAGGCTTTGTGTAGGCAGGAGGCTTTTTTTTTCAGGGAGCACCAACTGCTTCTGTGGTTTGTTTTGAGTCTTGGGGAATTGATGATGCAAGTTGAGATGAGGTTTGTTAGATTTATGCTTCAGCCTACAACATGAAGATCTATCAATTCCAGAAGTTGATGGTCCATCTTGAACATCTTAGGGCAGATAGCCCCTAGAAAAAACACTGACGTGTGGTTAAATTTTGAAGCATTCAGGTTATGTAAGTGGTACGTGAGGATCTGCTGTGGCTTGTAACCCTCAGAGCCTGTGTGAGGTGTTGGGGAGAGCAGGGAGAGGCATGGAACGTGGGAAAAGAGTGGAATGGGGGGTGGTTTACTGCAGGATTTTTCAGCTCTGAATAAAATATTGTGAGCATACCAGGTGCTGTGAGATCACCTGGTTAACTCCATGTTTTACATGCTTGGCTTGTGAATCTTGATTACTTTGTGTTCTCAGACATATTTATGAGAGCATCTTAGCTAAACCCATGTAGCGTTCACAGTCATGAGTTCACATTCACAATTGAAATTTTGGTAGGCTTAAAAACTAGGAACAAAACACTAAAACACTCTTTCTTATTAAAAGGAAGGGGGGTTTGTGCAAATTAAGAAAAACATGGAAAGACTTGCTTACTGCACAGTTAAGCTTATGAAATCCTTGCAGTTTTTTTCTTTTTTTTTTTTTTTTTATGAAATGCTGTGAGCAAACTGAATGTCCTGATAATACATTTAGAATTTTTAAAAGGTGAGAGCACTAATTGCAGGGCAGTCTGAGTAGTTAGTTGTAGATGGGTTTTTATGTGGTTGTTTAATTTGTAACACATGGTGGATATTATCATTTAGTTTTTGTCTAATCTCGTTAGCATTCCTCAGTTCTGTAGATGTTCCGGTTTCAGTTATAAATTTTCTTGATTTTCCTTGTTAACTGGATCTTAAGTTCTGAGCAATCATCATTTGTGTTGGTATAGAGTTTTGAGGCAGTGCCTTTGCTTGGCTCAGGAAGGAGCAGTGCCATTTATGAATCTTGCTGTATTTGAAATTTGCTTGATTTTGCACAGGACTGCAAGGCTAAAGCTGAAGTGATCTGTTAGGATTTTTATACTGGCTCATTCAATCTGAGCCTTTTCAAGTGGCTTCATTAGGGTTCTCCATCCCTTCACTCAAGTTGTACAGTAATGCATTATTAAACAGGAATTACTATTTTTCCCTGGTAGTGGTAGGTAAAAGAACTCTATGAGAGTACTACAAAACTGATGAAGAGTTTTTGATATTCTACGTGAATAATTGTAATAGTAGTATGGAATGTAAAATTAGGCTTTTTTCTGTAAAGGCTAGTAAAATTTCTCAAAATATTCCTTTTAATCTGTTCTGGACAGGTACACACAGTATAAGTGACCCCATTTTTCAGAATTTCAGGCAAGTATTCTGAGGTCTTGGGCTTTGATCTGTAGGGCAGGTAGTCCAAGTGCAGGTGCTTTTAAATTTCCATCACCACGACTGATGTGCAGTGTCAGTGTCTCTGTATGTGGTGAAAACATTTTGTGATAGACTGGGACAGATTTTTCTTAAGATAGTTTGAGTGAGTCCATTCATAAAACAGAGTGATTGTGTTACAGTCTGTAATAGGTTCTTGACCTTGTACATATGCTCACTGGATCTTATCTTTGATTTCTAGTAGCTGTACAAGTGGAAAAGCAGCTCTTGAGAAGTAAGGTCATGCTTTTCGTTCTGAGTCAGGTTTTGTGGAAACACAGAGCAGGAAAGTAGCATTGTAGAAAACACTAGCCTGGCCAGACACACTTTTAATCACACGATTATTTTATTTTTCTGAAGGTCAGTTAAAGCTGGTGGAATTTAAATGACTGATGATTCTTTTCTGAAGGTGCAAGTACTGACATCTCAGCATAAGTAAATACTGTTAGATGGCTTAACAAAAGAACTTCCATATTGACTTCAACATTTTAGGAAAGGTAAAAAGTGCACTTCATACATGAGTACTGCAAGGAGGACAAAACTGTAATAAACACTTATGTGTGGATGGTGTTTGCAGTGGAGTGGCCTCAATTCTTTAATTAGCTGTGTGTAAAATCAGTGTTTGAGGGCTGAAACTGTCTTGCTTGTAGTTTAAATAAGGTATAATACTATGCAAAATGTGAGCAGATAACTTGCTTTATTGGTGTATGGTTATGAATGAGGTGCATTTGTGGAAAAGACAATTCTTGTTTAATGCTAATGAGAATAAACATTAATTAGGGCAATAACTTAAATTATACATGTGAATGATATAAAATTGGACAAGCTTATATAATAAATTCATAACATGAATTTCTCAGATTGCATGTGGTCTGAGCATAGGCTGTGCATGTTTCTTCACTTACAAAATGTAAGAAAAAATCTTTGTTGAAATAAACATTTCACTTCCACACTAGTTTTGTTTTTAAAGTGTTGATAGCATCTGAGTGGACCTGGTTTTTTATATTACATATGTGGATTTAATTTTCTGTATAGCTGTGAATTTTTTTCTTTTGCAAAAATTTCAGTGTTAGTCTTAAGTCTTGCAGGCACTGCTGATCTGTGCATCTGATCATGGTGTTTGCACTGTGTGATACAAAAATGCCCCAGAGAGAGGTTATTATCAGGACACAGTGGTATTGATTATCTGTAAATTTGTAAGAGGTTTATTAATTGTGTC
This sequence comes from Haemorhous mexicanus, assembly GCF_027477595.1. Classification (NCBI taxonomy): domain Eukaryota; kingdom Metazoa; phylum Chordata; class Aves; order Passeriformes; family Fringillidae; genus Haemorhous; species Haemorhous mexicanus. Next base: position 9,983,169 of record NC_082350.1, on the reverse strand, counting down.
TTCTCTCTCCTACCTGAAGCTGAGGAGGAAAAAAGAATCATCCTCTGTTGGCCTCTGTTTACCATAAAATTTTTTCTTTCTATTCCTATGCAAGTTTTCAAATTGTTTTGCTGCTATTTTTATGGAGGATGAATTTTCATCAAGCCCCCAAAACCTCTCAAGGCCCTTCAGCCCCACCATCTCCCTCTCTTCCTTCATCCCCCTCATCATTGATTGTGTTCCTTATTTTGAAATGACTACAGGAAATGTGTCTGCAATCTGTATAAACTGCTGTGTATTTCACAGATTTCCTCTTTACATAGTTGATTTTTGGACAATAGTAAAATACTGAGCTACTTGTAGGTTAATTGAAAAAAGCCAGAGACAATTCCTGTGGGATTTGCCTTCAGTGTTGAGTAGGTGAGGAATGGGCTATTTGTAGTTCAGGGAAGCTTTCTGAATTCAGGTCATCAAAGCTGGAAAGTTAATGAACTAATAGATTTTTTCACTTGGAGAGATGATACCCCTGAGGAGACTTGGTGCCTTCCACAGAAGGTATGGATGGGCAGAACAGCATTGCTCTTTCCTTTGGCACTTCTTAACTGGGATTGAGGCATGCAGCATCTGTCATTTTTAGGGTTGTTATAATGTTCATATTATAGAAGTCAACAATACAAAAGATTTGCCAAAAAACCTAATTAATTTAATCCTTTATTAAGTTAATATTTTTTTATTTCTACTTTTTAATGTTTGTTAGGTAATGGTCTTAAAACTTAATGGACATATGATCACATATTGAATCAAAGTTTTAGTCTGTTCTGACTAGGTTAAAAACAATATTTCTGTTAACTTAGAGTTAGGAATGATCTGAGCAGTCTGGGGTATAGTGGTGCTGCTTCTGCTGACAGTGACTTGTTGTCAGGTATGGCACTCTCAGGACAACCTGCTGCTCATCACCTGCAGTGCTGAGCTCCCACTGTTGTAAAAGGAAATGAAGAGGGTCAGGGACCTAAATCCCACCGAAATTTGAGATTTCCAGCTGTCTTCAGTCTTTGCTAGTAAATCTTGTTAGGTTATACGTAAACAAACACCTTCCCTTTCTGCTTTCAAGTCTTTGGTAAATTGGAAGTAACTCCAGTGGAAGAGGAAGGAGCCACCTTCCTTCTCCTGCAGTGTAAGAGCCTGCACATGTCCCCTTATCCCAAGTAAGCAGCTTTGAGGAAATTGCAGGTGAGTGTAATTTTTGTAGTTTGCTCACAGTCACACAGTCCTCAGGTTTTGAAGAGCTTGTCCTTGGCTCTTACAAGATTTTATTGCAGTAGAATGCTAAATGGCTTGAATGAAATTTTTAGGATTTGCCCCTGTTTGTAAATGGGAAAATGCATTCCCAGTAATTTATGATTTTTTGTGCCACTGTTTGCACTGTCTTGTCATTTCACCTTTGCCAAGAGCCTTTTTGACAGCCACAGACACACAGCTGAGTTGTACCTGTCCCTCCCTACACTTACAGATCTCCAAGATCCTACTGACAAGTGAGGGATGATTCACTGCCAGAAATCCAGGTTTTCTTTGTTCAATATTCTGCTGTTCTAATTAGCTTCAAATATTTTCTTTTAACACCAACTTTGTTTAGCATAGAAACAAAGCTATTGTATTTCTTTCAGGAACATATTTCCTCCTGTTACAAAAGCCTTTTCAAAATTTTTTTACACAGCTTTAGTTTGAAGAAAGTTGTTTTAGGATTACTACTTCTGAAGTGAGTCAGGAGGACTCTAAACTTCTCACTAGTTTTCAAAATACTGATAATAATTTTTATTCTTTTCGGTAAGACAGAGGAAGTAGGTAGATCTTTGGTGTCAAATCTTTGTTGTATTTCTTCCTCTGTTTCATTCAGAATGGATTTTTCTTGAGTTAAGCAATCCTGACACAATGCACTTTTTCCCCCCCACATGTTATTTGCACCACAAGTGACAGTACATCTACTGAAATAAGTCAAAAACTTACTTCAGGTCTGAAAATGCTCATGTTAATTTCCAAAGCTGAAAGTGAAAGATCAGACTTTGTGAACTGTGGCTTTGATCTGGACTTCAGCTCTGAATTTCCCGAGAAGTAAGAGTGTAGGCAGTATACAGAGTATATGGAGAGTATATATACAGCAGTATAGACAGCTCTTTACCCTTGTTAGTTTGAAGTGCTCTTGGGAAATCAGTATTTTCATTGCAGGTGTTTTATAATCCTCCTCTCTTTTCAGGTGCTGTAGTAATGAGCACTGTAGAAATGTCACTGAATGTTTTTGAAAAGAGCCTTGGTTAATAATGTCACTCTTTTGGCTGTTTAAGCACTTCCATTCTGTATCAGTGACAACTATCTTTTGAGCTAGAACTTCCTAGATTTAGCCTCTTAGCAGTTCAGTTCTTCTAGAAGCTTGAACAAAACCAATTAATTGTTTTCTTTTAAATACAACTTTTTAAAAAATAAGTTTCATAATGTAATGTCAGATGGGCAGAAGCTTGCATCGTGGCAGGGGAGATTTACTCATTCGCAGTGAACGCCTTTTGATATTTGAAAGGCATTTAGATTTGTCTGCACATGCTGGGGAAAAAAGATGTTATTTAAAAACTTGGATTTCTGTATTTTAATTAAATATTATTCTGGTGTCTTCTTTGGGCAAAGCATGCAACTGGTAGAATAAGCTCTTTAGTGTAAGTAGTAGCATCTTAGTTAATGTTGAAAATCAGTTTATTTTGGTGTGTTTTCTGTGTTTTTTCTCAGTATTCAACCCTTTTGGAGGACAACATTCATTAACCCATGGTGAATAAAGCATATGCTTTTTCCAAGCAATTTGAGTCTTGTGGGAAATAAGTAGCAAGGCAGATGAGTGAGGAAGAGGCAGAGTTAAGCTTGGTATAAATGATCACAGATGCAGGTGCTACCAGCTTATCCCCTCTTGTTACTTAACCTGCTGATAAAGATTTTAGAGAGAGCCTTGAACACTGGTCTGTGTGAATCCATATATATACACCAATAAATGGATGAAAAATGAGACTGGTGAGCTAGCATCCATTTTTCATTGGTCCACTCAGACAAGCAGTATTCTGCCTTTGTCTGTATTAATAAGAGTTCTTTTTTATCTGTAATAATAGAGTGACTGAAGGAGCCTTTTGTAAGTTGAACATCATAAATTGCCAAGTGAACCCATCAGTTGATTTTTGGGGAGTATAACGGTTTGTAGTTGCCCATTAGTATGAGATAGTGTTGGGAAAGTGTGCAAAGGTCTGTAAGAAGAAAGTTGTCTTTGTTCACAGAATCACCACTGTGTAACTTCATGTTTCAGTTTGTTTGCCTCTTCGGAATCTCTCTGCTTCTTGCATTTTTTTAAAGAAATGAAACAAAACCTTTATTATCTTTTGCCTTGTGTTTATCTGGTAAGTGATGTCTGCTCAAAATTATATAGTTCTTAGTCTCAGTTCAGATGAAGCAGGTGTTTGGGAGTTGTTTTTCTCAATTTTCTCCCCTTCAGCATTTTATGTTCCATAGATTTGCAAGACTAAAGATGAGGAAGGGCATTTGGGAAAAACAAAGAAACTGTTTTAAATTGAAGTTGAAATCTAGAGTGAGAGAGGTATGTTGGTAGTTCAAGATTAGTCTCATCCTTCTGAGTTGGTTCCTAAAATTTGACAGATAAATCTGATCCTTAATTTTGTTCAGTTACTTAAACATGTCAAAACTGTTGCTGCAGTATTACATGTTCTAATAAAGACTTGTTCTAAACTCTTTGTGTAGGCTGCTAAATTTTGCTGTTGTGTAGTGAAACTCCTGTCAGGCCTAGCTATAATGCAGGCAAGCGTTACATTTTGAGAGAAGAAACAAATCCTTTTTCCCTGGGATTTACTAGAAAAGGAAGTTCTTGGAGCATATTGCCTTTTGCCGTAAAGCTCAAAACCAGCCAGCCAACCTGCCTTCCTCTTCAAGCTCCTACCCCAGAGCAGCCCTTGTTTGGTGAGGAGACCAGCCTGCTCTGAGACAGTGCCTTGGAGGTAAACCAGATGTGTCAGTCATGGTGCAGGAGTGACTCCTGCTTTTTAGAAGCCATCACTTTTGAGGCTGCTCAACCCAACTGCTCCATGGTGGCAGAACAGCTTTTCAGTGCTGCAGCACCCATTCAAGCCAAGTGGAGAAGGAAAGGGTTTAGTCTAAAATACTGCAGCTCTTGGATGTTTCAGTCGAGAAGGAGGACTCCTCTTTGATTTCATTGCATGTTCTGCTTGCTTCTGCTGAGTAAAGCCTGGGAAGGAGAGGTGGATATTGCAATTCCTGCATTTCTGTCGCTGTTGAGTATTGTCACGGAGCCCTGCCTGCAGAGGCTCAAGCCTTTCTGAGTCTGAGACTAGAGCTGATTCTTTCCTTGGCCTTCAGAGGATTTCTCAGCACTGGTTACTCATCTGTTGAGCCTGGAATGGAGCATGGTGCAGGCTGGAAATATTTCTTGCAGAAGGAATTTGGAGACTTTTAGTGGAGGGTTTGCCCACCCAAACAAGGTCAATGCTTGAATATCAAGGGAAGAGTGAAAAACAAAACACAGATATTAAAAATTGTGTCAATATTTAATCTTGTAAATGACAGCTGGCAGATGTCATAAGCAAGTTATAGGCATTGATTCCCCCCCACCACACACACCCTCTGAGCGAGTATAATACTGTAATAGGCATTTCCTGACACTCCTTAGGAGATGGGGATGATACTGTATTGTCATCTTTGATTGTTGCTAAAGGTCACCTAGGAGCAAAAGGTGTCCTACTTATTAGGACAGTTTTGGTAGAGCATTTCTAGGACTTCCCTGTGATTCTTGGCAGATGTCCTAAGATGAATAGCCCAGATGCAGGAGAAGAGCAGTGAGACAGGGTGCCTCTTACTTTCTTCATGCTCCTTCTCTTAGCCTTCAGTCATGCTTTTGGTGTGTCACTGCCAACCCCTTCAGATAACACAGTTGAGGAACTTTGGGAAACTTTGTTTGTGGTGGTTTTTGTTGTTCAGAGATCAGTTGTTTTTATTTGTGGGAGAGTGTGTGTAGCCCATGCATCCTCTTCCAGATATACTCACTGTTACATAGTGAGGAAAACTTAAGAACTCAGAAAAGTGTGGACATTGAACTCTCAATTTGACATTAATAGGAGTACATTTTATCTGCTCTGTAGTTGAAAAAAAATGTAGTTCCGTATCTTAATATGCCATTTTTCAGAGATATTCTTGGAGCAAATGCTAGACAATGTATCTCTGTCATTGTAAATTCTTGTCTTTTAAATTAACAATATTCGAAGGGTTTATAAAAATTCAAATAGTGATTAGGTTCTGAGGCAGGAAATGTGCTGCTGTTGTCCTTTTTTGGATAACCTCAGCCAAACTTCATCCAGAATGAAGGATACAGGCTCAAGATGCTGAGTTACTGTGTAACAGACTATTTAATTCCATCTTGATGAATGGCCAGTCTTGCAGTGGAAGGGAACACTGTTGATGACAGTCTCCTTTGCCTCAAGGACTGTGCCCCTGTGGTGGCAGTTTTAGATGACAGCAGTTGGACCTTTTTCATTTTTTCTGCACAGGGATTGGAAACGGTGGTGTGCCAATAGGTGGCAATTATTAGGTGCAAATGTTACTCCCAGCACTGGTAACTAAATGTTGGTATCCACTCCCTTCCTTCAAGGTAAAGAGCATAAACACCTGTATTCTGTAATTCCAGTTGGTTCTTGTGCCAGTGCTCTGTGGTATTAGACATGTGAAGGATGTCATGGGAAGGAATGAGGCAGATGGTTGCTTTTTTTGAAAACTTTGAGAAGCCTTGTTCTGCAGTAATCACTTCCAGACTGACATGTTTCACCTGCTAATGTGTAGAATCATGGTAAACACTCTCCAGCTTTACTGTAGAAAAACTTAGTAGTGTTTGTAATATTTTTGAGAGTAAAAATGTCCTGCAAATGTGTTGACAGTCTGTTAAAACAAGTTTGATCCGAGATCTTTGTGTGAACTTTCTAGAACTTGTCTAGAAATTTCTTCTGCATGAAGGATAGGAAGCTGTGTCTGGTCACTAATCTTGAGAGTACTGCTTTATGTATCTCCTGTTGCTGCTGGTGGACTACTGGGGATCCTCCTGCTGACACTCTGTATGTAGGACATCTGCTTACCTCTTCCTCTCTTCTTTCTTAACCCCCTCTTGCTAAGAAGACTAAATAGCTACTTAAAGCTGGTATAAACTATCAAGATTTCAGCAGGCTCCTAGCAGTTTACTTCTGTAATTTTTCCTTGCAATTCACAGCATTTTAAGCATGGTTATATAAGAGGCGTGAGCTGTGTAGTGTTAAGGACAAAATGATGACAAGAAAAAAAAAAAAGATGAATGTGGAATGAAATTGTGTTCAGATGAAGCTGTTGTAGAAGTTAAAGTAAATAGAATGGAAATTATACCCCAAAACATTTATTTCTTTGCAAAGTAATCTGGATTTCCAGCAACAGATATGTATGAACAGGATGTTCCTGAATATGGGAGTTTTAGTGGGGTTTTTTTTGACTGTAGTTGGTAGAAGCTAGGAAGCAAACACCAGGTTCCACTGATGACCTCAAGTATTTTGTTGCTCCCCTTTTGTTACCATACAATGCATTTCCATTGAAAGACTGGTACAGGCAGTTTGGAAAGGTCACATTTCCTGGGAGCCCTGGTTTTCCAACTTCCTCAGCCTCCAGCTGTAATGTGTGTCACCTGATCACCCAGTGGTTGAGGCTGGAAGGCACTTTGGGAAGTCATCCTGTCCTGCCCCACTGCTCCTGCTCAAGCAGGGTCATCTAGAGCTGGTTGCTTAGGACTTCTGAATGTCCCTAAGGATGGAGAATTCTGCAGCCTCTCTGGGCAACCTGTGCCAGTACTTGGTCACCCTCACAACAAAAAAGTTTTCGTGATGATCACAGGGAATCTCCTGTGTTTGTGCCTGCTGTATCTGCTCTTGTCACTTGAACCACTGCAGAGGCTGGTTCCCTCTTCAGTACACCCTCTCTTTGAATTTTATATGTACTGATTTGATCTCTGCAGGGTTTCTCTAGGCTGGCTCTAGAGGCTGACTCTGTCCTTCAGTGAGAGATGCTCCAGAGAGTTGTTAGTGGCCCTTCACTGGACCGTCTCCAGTGTGTTTGTGTCTCTTATACTGGGGAACCCAGAACTGGGCACAGTGCTCTACATATGGCTTTCTAGTGCTGAGTAGAGCCCTTGGCCTGCTGGCAACTCTTCCATATGCAGCCTAGGATGCCATTAATCTTCCTTGCCTTAAGGGCCCGTTGGTTTGTCATCAGCTTGATGTCCACCAAGAGCCTTGGGTTCTTTTTTGCCAAATGTGCTTTCCAGACATTGCCCCAGCAGGCATTAATGCTTGAGGTTGTTCCTTTCCCCTAGGGATGGGATGTTGCACTTCTCTTTGAACTATACGTCTGGAAGGGGGCTGATTAACATTTTGTATGAAGTTACATGTTGATCAGAAAATAACAAGAATTGAGCTGTTTGCTCATTCTGATTGAATGCTGTGGTAGGTTATTTGGAACAGGTGGTGCCTGTTAGCTTCTAGGAGGGAGAGGCTGAGAAGTCTCTTCAGGAGTGTTGCCAGCATTACCTACTTTTCAGGTGATAATGGCAATAGATTGCTGACAGTGATTGTTTATTTGACTTGATGATTTTAATAGGGTAGACAAGTATTGTTAAAGGAAGGGGCTTGAGTGTATCTGATCCCACACTGTGGAATAAAGGATCTTTAGAGTCCTTTGTAGTCTCTTTTTTGTGAAATGAGTGTACTTTCATGTACACTGACATTTTAGTCTGATTTCCTCAAGATGTACTTGTGCTACACTCTGAGTTCAGATGTTTGTGCTCGAGTTGCATCTTTGAATCATTAGCGTTTGGGCAGCAGTGTGTGGAAGTTTTCCAACCGGCGGCTTCTTATAAACAGCTCTCTCTCTCCTGCCAATAACAGACTTGGTCGCTTTCCCATTCCCCAAGAAAGGTAATGTTCAGATAAGCAGGAGTACATTAACATGTTTCCTCTGCTTGGACACTGGCTTCTTGCTATCTTGGTGAATCTGGGTGTAGACACTACTGAAATTACTGGGATTTTGCTTCTGAAAGCTTTTCCAAACCTGTGTGGTTTTTTTCAAAGATCAGCAGAAGCAGCAATCTTCATTCCGCTTAAATCTGCGAGAATACAAAGACACAAGCAAGGCAACTGCATTCTAACCATGGACTTTAGTTCTAAAATATAACCATTAGAAGAAATCTGGGAGAAGCATCTTGGCTCTGATCCTGTATTTGTGGAAGATCTCCGACAGACTTTGTTGCTAGGGATCTAGAGAGTTGCATAAATCTTCATTGGTGGGTCAGACTGGGAGATTAGGATTGCAGTTGTGTTGTCAGAGATGGATGCCTTTGTAGAGAATTCTGAAAAATGCCAGTGTTCTAGTAGCATCAACAACTTACTTACTGGGGTTTTGGATTTTAAATCTGTCTACAAGCCTGACTTAAGGAATGGGATGAAAAGACATGAACCTGTGAGTTAAATAATCCAAGAATAGATTTAGTCATTGCAATTCTTACATACCCTTGAGAATACAGGAAGATCTCTTCTGCTCAAATGCTGAACAACTTTACAGCAGCAGGGAGGAAATAATACATTTTTGCTCAAACTTTACTGCAGTGACTTACTGCCAAATAGAATGGGATTATTTAAAGTATTAGGAGTCTTTGCTTTGTTAGAAAACACTGCTGCAAACAAGTTAGCTATGCTAGATCTTTTTGGAAGACAGTGTTCTTCTAATATGATATTCTAGAACTTGAGCAAACCTGTTCCCATAAAACCTCGCTGATGTTAATCTGAGTGAGAAACAGAATAAGAAGCTGCATTGAAAATCAGAGATTTTAATGCTTAATCCTAAAAGGTAATAAGAAAATTTTATAGTACTTTTTCAAATATTTACCTCATGGAGACGTGTACTCCTTACAATTACCTTCTATTGACCTTTCTTGTGCTGTCAGAGTAGCTCATTGTGTGTCAATTGTTAAGTGGCAAAAAGCTCAGTGTTCTTGTTTGTATTCAGGGACTTTGGAGCAAATAATTTTGCAATCATTCCTTCTATTTTATAGCATTTGGATTAAAAGTACAAGAATTAACACTTTGCTTTTAGCTTTTTGCTGCAGGGATCTGAATTACCAGATGTGCTGCTTTATCTCTGTATGTAATGTACTGAGATGTTCCCTGTGAGTGGCCCAGAAACAGGAGCACTGTAATACTTCTGCAGACTGGTGCCCAGTGATTTGCCTGGTTTATACAGATCATACCTTTGCTCAGAATACAAGTGCAATTAAATTGCAGTTGAGATAAAAAGGTTGTGTTGGCTGAGAGTTTTTTAATTAGCAGGGGGAGCCTCTCCTTTGTTTGAAAACAAAACCTTGGGTTTGTGAAAGGAAAGCTGAAAAGCTTTTACTTGGATTGCTGTCTGAAAATCTAAATGGTTGCCTTCATTATCAGTACTTGTGAAATTGCTGGTTCAGGAAGGCTGTAGAAAATAACTTCCCTGAAGGAGCACCAATGTAGCAAATGCAAATTAAAAACAAAATTACTGACCTTTCAATGCTGTGCATAGCAGAAAAAGGAAGTGTGGCGGGACCTGTGACATTCCATCTACCATTCCTCTGTTACTTTGAGGCTTTGCATTTAGGAGATAGGGAGCTACAAATTTTTCAGCATGTTTGTGATTTTATTTTGTTTTTGCTTTTAGATATATAATAGCACATCTTAAGTTTGGGCTACATAGAGTTTAGTAGTCAAGTGGATCTGGTATCAGAGAAGTGGAAAAAGTAACAATAGGATTATTTTTATAAAAAAAACCCTTGTATTTAACTAAAACTCCAAAAGATGCACATGATAGAAGATTGTATGTCTTGTTTTCATTTTTTTCAGCAGCCCATTCCCTCCCAAGGCAGTGAATGGCTTCTCTTTATTGTGAGCTGTATTGTTATTTATTGTGCCTAGAAAACTTGATATGATATTTTGAAAATACATGTAAAAATATACTTGGAGTAAAAAGATTCTGCTAAATAATTGCGTTTGATTACAAGTGCAGTCAAATCTAGTCTTCATATCTTTCCTCTATTTACTTAGTGGGTTTTGTTGGAAGGAGAGGTGGATTAGGGCTGGTCATGATTTTCCTCTATAGTGTTATACCATTATTCTTTACTCTTTTAATACTTTCAGTTCCTATTTTCAAGACTACTTTGACAGTCTTGATAGACTCTGGGATATTTTCACTTCCCATAGTAATTCTGGGAATAGCAGCTTTTTCCCTTCTCTCTTCAGCCCTTTTCTGTAGCTATAAAATGCTAAATATGTTCCTGATTTTGTATAACTAAACCAATCTTAACTTTAAATAAAACTGGTTCCTTTTAAGTGTTTGGGTTTGTTTTTTTTTTCATTTGGGTGATAAAACTTGGCTGAATCACAGACTTTAAGCAATACTGGCATCTGATATTTTTTTTTGCTATGCTTGCTTTCAATCCCAGATACTGCTTTATCTATAACACATCATATACTGAAGCATCTTTGCGTTGGTAAAGCACGAGTGTGAAATGATTCACACTAGGTACTAGATAGAAGATTGCTGTTGTATTGAGGCTATTTTTATAAGAGTTTTTCTCCTTCTCCTTTCTTTCTTTCTGTGTATTTACTGAAGTTTACAGCAACTGAATAACAGATCAGGCAGATGCTTAGTGCTTGGTACATGTTCTTTAGAAAGGTATTCAATTGTATTTGTGCAGAGGGAATATGTTCAATGCAGGTGTTTAAGTTGGGCACTTGTGGGGTTTTCAGTGGTACCTATAATTATTTAAATTGTAGGTACAATGTTGTAGGTATGTAATTCTTTAGCTGTTAGTCCCTAGTTAGCTCAGGCAGATGACCAAGTTTCCTAAATCTGTGTCAGACATTATTATCTTTTGTTGTACAGGTCTGGTAAAGCAGACTAGTATTGCAGTACAATTTATGAGGTGCCAAATAATGTGTTAATATGGAATGGGAATGAACCATCTATCACTGTTAACCTGTGAAGGAAGAGTGAGGAAGAGACTTTTGTCCACAATTACCTGCCTTTCCACCCCCAAAGGCTCTAGGGTTGGATTCTGGGCATTTGCAGTTCTGAGACAAAAAAAGCATTAAAATTTTACAAGTTACAATGTTCATAAATATTTCTTGAAATCTGTACTAGTCTCATAAATACTGTTTTTCTTTTGATGAAGTTTGAGAAATCTTGTGATAATGGAATGAACAAGATGGGGCAGAGCAATTACCTCATATTATCTATATTATTTTTTTTATTCAAAACAATAACGTAATGTTTTATTTTTACAGATGACTATGGATGAGAAATATGTGAACAGCATTTGGGATCTTCTGAAAAATGCAATCCAAGAGATTCAGCGTAAGAACAATAGTGGTCTCAGTTTTGAGGAGCTGTATAGAAATGCTTATACAATGGTGTTGCATAAACATGGTGAAAAACTCTACACTGGACTAAGAGAAGTGGTCACTGAGCACCTAATAAATAAGGTTTGTCCATTTGTGAATTAAAATAGACGTGTCTTATGTGAAAGAATTCTGAACAGTTACTTAAATGACAGAAAATCTAACTTTATTATGTTACCTTGTGTTGCAGTTGTGTAGCTTCTCTCAAAAATGGTAGCATAGAGCTAACATTAAGCTCAAATGATTCCATGTTCCTGGTACTGTTTCTGGTAAATTACTGATGGAAGGCAGACCATAGGAAGCACTTGAAAGAGTGTAACAGGAAACAACTTTTTTTTTGAGGAATAACTGTTAAAAGCTGTTTTTTTTTTTTTACAGTTTGTGTCATTTTTGGTGGCGTTTTGTGACTTTCTTAGGCCAAATTTTTTCTTGTTTGCCAGTCAGTTTTTTTTCATCTGTGGAACAAATAAATACCAATGTAAGAACTTGTTTTCTATAGGCTAATGAACTAATTCCCAGTTAATGAGACAGTTGTGCTGGGATTATGCTCTTTAAAGAGGCGGTAGGCACTGTTCAAAAACAGCAACTCAGCAATAGCAAAAGTCCTGAGTAGCTCACATTCTGCCATGTCAGCCTTTGCAAAACCATGTAGGTCAGTCAAAATGACATGCAGAAACTTTCTGAAGATCTGTCATCTGAGAAGAGGAATCTTCAGGTCTTGTGTTAAACCATGGAACCACTTGTTTAGTCTTGGAGAGAAGTTTAGAATTGATTAATAAATATGTAAGTGGAAAAAGTTGGAAGTCGCTTTTTAGGCCCGCAGATAATATTTCATGGCAATAGGATTCTAAGCCTAGGGGAGATGCCTGCCTTACACCTCATGGCAACATCCCTAGCAGAGAGGTACGTGTCTACTTTAATCCCATATTCTGGCCATGGTTCAGATGGACTATCAGATTTTTGTCCTGTTTTTACAAGATCTGAAAAGGAAGTCAGAGACCATCATGTGTCTTGGATGATTACTTCTGGCTGAATTACAGAGAATGGATGGGAGATTTATGGCTAAATAATGCAGGGTGCTTGGGGACGTTTTTTGTGTGTTCCAGCTGGAGTTACTGCTGTGAAATGTGTTCTTTTCTGAAATCCTAGTTTTCAAAGGTGTGGTCCAGATAAGTATAGTCCAAAACTGCTTTGAATGTGGGGCTTTTTTACTGTGTGCACCAGAGGAGACATCCTCTATGAAGTGGTTAAATAATTTGCAGTTCTTTTCTATAATTGTAGCACATCTGTGATTTTCAAAAACTTCTGGTTTCATTATCTGTGCATTCATAATCTGTACTATTCATATAAAATGTGGCAAATGGCTGAGGCTTTTTTTTGCCTTGTTCTTGTATTTGTCTATGGACTTAATAATTGTGACACTAAAGTTTTATTATTCCTAGGCTTTAGTTTATCCTGGTTTAATTTGATGGATGTCTTTTTATCTTTGTTCCTAGGTATTTTGCCACTTATCTTAGTTCCTAGCTATTTTGCATATTAAAAATTATGCATTTGCAGAATTAATTATTCTGAAGTGCTGATTGTCGCGGTCTAACAAAAGAGCAGAATGTTCTGAGTTTGTACTTGCAGTGCAGAGGCTGAGAGGACTGCACAGACAGCAGTGCAGAGAAATGCCTTTCTGACACTTAGTATTCCTATTCTGGTCCTTTAAATAAAATCTCTGATGACCAAATATTCTGATCTTTAATGTGATTAATCAGATTATATCCATGCGTGTGGGTGATAAAAAGATGACCAAAGCTTTTTCAAATCAAAAGATTAACTGAGTTTTAGTAGGTAATTGCTATATAGTTAAAAAGGCTAAATTATTCTGATGATGCCAGCCTGTAAAATAATTCAAGGAAAAGACTAAAAAAATGTGACTTATGCCAAAAATTTCTGAAAAAATAACAAAAACTTACAGAGGCTAAAAGCTGCTGCTTGTCCCTTTTGAATGTTTGCTTAGACACATTATGTTGAGGCATATATAGATGGAAGTATGGAAAAAATAGTGCATTGTTTATCAAGAATAGGATCAGTTCTAGAATGACATCTTCTGTTTGAGCCATTGGTACTTGTTGTAAGAGAGATAAAAAATGAGTTTTGTTTAACCTCGTGTTTTGTCATAGAAATTTTAGCAAAATCTTTTCTGTTCGCTGTCCCTATCCAAGAGCAATTCTCTGGTAAATTTTAAGCAGCTAATGAATGATAAATGATCTCATCACAAGTCTTTGTAAAACTTCTATTCAGAGATTCAGTGGTGAATGCTAGAATTTAGAAGAGGGGGGTTTTGCCAACTGAAATATTATTCATTAAATTCTTTAACTTTTATAAAAATGGAAATGTTCACAGATGAATAGATTTTACTGAAGAACTGTATTCAGTTCAGGGACCACTGCTGAGGAGCCTACCCCAGATTTGAAACTGCAGTAATCCTTCAGCCATAACTGTCATTTGCTGCCCACATCTCCAGGTTATCTTCTTGAAAAAGTTGCATTCTTGTGGTATTCCAGTCATGCTGGTTAATTAGCAATAGATGAAGAGACTAGGTAGAGGCAGTGTATATTTTCAGTTGTTTTTACAAATAGTTTTAAAGCTTGGAAAGCATTCCTTCGTTTTTGGTAAGGCATGGTTAAGAGCTGTATTTATGATTTATGCTAATTTAATTGCCAGGTGAAAGTTGTGCTTATTCAGCATTTTAATTAGCAATCAAACACTAATGAGAAAAGTCTTTAACTTCTCAACAGGAGAATAGTACAGTGCACTGTCTTGACAGCTTAATTGTAAATAAAATAATATTTGCAAATATGATCAATACAAGGTGTGTGCAAGCAAGTTATTATCAAGAATGCTTGGTTTCAGACTTGCAGACCCCAGTGGTTTGCAGTTCTAAATCACCCTGCTCTGGCTGTGGGATAAAGGCTGTGGTAAGCCAGGTACTCTGCATCACTGAGACAAGTCAGCTGTCTTGAGCTACCTTGTTTTTACTACAGGGTAGGAACATGCTAAAACTTGTCTTTACCTGTGTCTTGACATCATTATTTACGTATGGTACATTTAGAGCTATTTAAAAATACTGTTGAATTTTGAAAGTACTGAAATCTTTCATTTTATTTTTTTAATTCCTCTGCCTCTGATATTTCACTAATTTCTGCCTTTCTTGCTCACTGACAATCTTGTAGCTTGATACGGATGGTCCTCCTTTACACTTCTCAAGCCTGGTCTGTTATTGCATCACACAAATGTTAAGTGTTTTTAAAACACACAGACCTTAGTTTACAGCTCTCTAAACCATTTGATGATAAACAACATCATTTGTGTTACAGTAAAAAAAAGTTGAAGTTAAAAAGCTTACAGGATAATATTTTTAATGTTCATTTTATATATAAGTCAGTAGGGCCCAATAAGGGGCATCCCAGAGTCCTGAGGAGAGTTGGCTGATGTAGTGGACCACCCACTCTGTGAGTGCAGGAGTGGAGTGCTGGTGCAGGTATGGGCTGAAAGAAGTGTGTCTGTTCTGGGACTTAGAAAGTTATGTCTGGGGTCCTTTGCAAGCTTTAAAATTTGCTATCTTAGTGTTGCAGAGAAAAGGGAGAGATTAGAGTCATCTCCATCAGGGAGTTTGAAATTATTTCCATAATATCAATGAAATAGGGAGGAATGACACAAGAAGTTGTGTAGGAGGCAAATTACCTACTGAGCAGTAGAGTCAGCCTGACTGGCAATGTATGAGTGTTATCTGCCTTTATATTTTCTTAATGATGTTTTCAGATGATCTTGAGCAAGTCTGCTATTATGTGGAGGGCAAAAGGATGTGAGGGAATTGCTCGAAAGTACATAACTTTTGAGAATCCCTGGTATTCTTCAGTGTTTGTTTTTTCCTTTTAGCAATAGGATAGCAGCTGCAGGGATGAACAGACATTTCTGGTAGTCAATCCATTAGCCTACTTGGGACTCCTAAGATTTTAGAATACTATCGTTTAGACTACTTGGATTTTTCTAAAAGGAACTCTATAATAAAAGTTCTGAGAGCTTGAGGCCTTGGTTCAGAAAGTGCTGTTCCGTACTGCTCCTCCCCTCAGGATGTTCTGGCTGTCCTTACAGTAGTGGAAATTACATAATTGAACTATTTGTGCTGCTGCATCAGGCCAGGCACTGTAAGATAGAAATAGTAGGCCATAAGTCTTCTTTATGTACACTCAATCAAGAGTTATTTAAAGGTATTGAAAGCTTATGCCAACAAACTACTCTTATTGGGGGAAGGTTTCTGTATTTCCTGAAGACCTGTACCCAGTAGAAAATGCAGTTGGGCCTGAACATTTTATACAGTAAATGTTATCCTTGTAACTGTCAGAAGACCTTACATATATTACAAAGTTGCTAATTTATTTTCAAGTCCCTCTGAATATGACAGTCCCATTTAAGCTGGCTTTCCCTGGAATTTACTTCGTAACTGTAAATACTGTCACAGAAATCACCACAAGCTCAGCTAATTTAAAGTACCATTCTGCTGATAAAAATCTTTGAGATCTGAAATTTTCTAAGGCTGTGGCAGAGTAGCAGCTGTGTCTCCTCTTTGTTCAAAGAGTGTGAGTATGCACATTTTTTTACTTGAGATCATTTATTCTACCAAAGTGGTGTGACTCTGCACCTTTGCATGGCTAAGATGTTTTGTGCATTACAGCAGTTTCCCTGTAGTTTTGCTGAATTAATGGCCCATACAAGGAATATGTTGAACACTTGTTAACTATAAAGTTGCTGTAAGTGATAATTTGCTTGGCAGTAGTTTGCTTGGCTTTTGTAGCAGCTGAAAGAATGGCTTTCTGAACCTCTTCTGCAGTTTCAAATACACCTAGAAGAATTTCATTGAGGAGCTTCACAGGGAAACTCTGAAGGTAGCTCCATTGTACAGCACCCATTTTTGAGTTTCAGGCCCATTTCCAGAAAATTACGTGGCACACCATGTGGAGCAGAGGTGCCACTACTGCAGAATGTGCCGGTGTCTGCTTGGAAGCAGGTTGTCACTGCTACCTGGTGGCAGGTGTCCACCCCCTTCTGTGTGACTTGGCACTGGCTTGCCCAGCAGGGTTAGTGTGATGGGTGTGGGATGTGTTCAGTTACAGGGGCACACTGCCTCTGTGTTGTCAAAATAAAGTGTATCATAAAAAATTGATCAGTAACTACCCTTGGTCATTTGCGCTTATAATCTAATCATGCTTTGCTTCATTTTATCAGTGTGGACGAACTACCAAATAATGTTTATAAAGCTTTTCCATACTGACCAAAGAAGGGAAAGCAACCATGTCATGTTTGCTTGTCTTGTTCTGGGAGATTCTGCATATTCTTCACAAGTATGTCTGCTGAAGTTTTTAGTGTGTATTTATGTTTTGGCTAAAAACTACCTGGACTGGGTGACAACAGAGCACACATTTGGGAGACCAAAGGCTAAATGATGATCATGATCAGAAAGAATGATGCAGTTAAGCAGTGTTCATAACTGCATATTATGTTTTCCAAAAGCAAGGAGGAGAGGCCTTGCTCAGGTGTGCAGAGTAGGTGTTTGAAGATGTAAGAAAGCTTTGAACAACCTATGCATACCTGTATTGCCTCGATGGACTAACAAGGTGAATATTATTGGGATAAGTTTCCCTCCTCCTTCCTCCCTCTCCTCTACCTCCTCCTGCTCCTTCATTCCTCTCCTTTTCTCCTTCATCCCTCTCCTTCTTGAGATCATTGTGTTGGATGATGTTCCACACTGTGTCTCTGGTTTGCTCATCTGACTGTGAGTGTGTACAGTAGTGTGGCAGACAGGATTCTGTTACTCTGGTTTGGCCTAATAACTTCATAAAACTGGAATGACAGAGTGAAGTCTGTCAGGTGAGTGCATGAGATGTTGCTGCAGCTTGTGGCTGCCTGGCCTGTGTGTTTTGTTTCCCTCTTTGAGTCTCTGTACTGAAACATACACTGTTAGCTAAGTATCAGTCCAAAACAATGAATGTGAACATTCTGGTTGCAAAAGAGGGCAGAATATATTTTGCATGTTATGTAAAAAGTCAATTCCCACATTTTATTAACTCTGGAAATTTTTTTTACATTCCCGCAGGTTTCTCTTTGACATTAGTTTCAAGTTTGAGCACTGCAGTATATGCCTGTTGGAAAAAAATAAAAATATGAAACTGGATAGGCTTTTTTATTAGTAGGGAGAGTAGTGGCAAAGAGGCATAAAATCTGAAGTTGATGAGACTGATTAACTTGCAAATTGCAAATACATTCATAAAAAATGAATATGACTATTTTTCTATGAAGTCTTGTTGTTGGTATTAATGTAAGAGTCTGATCTTTACCAAGCAATTGGTTCCTTTCAGAACTGGTGTTTGCTGTGTCTTTATGCTATCTCAGCTTGTCTCTCTAAATGTCATCATGGCCAATTTTCCACCTGTACTTGTTCCTGTTTGTAGCATTTACTGCTACTACTCAATGTTCTGAAATTACTTGTGATAGTAAAATTACCAGCAATTGAAACACTATAATACAGGAAATGAAAGCTATGAGGAGTCATCAAAGACTATTTTTAACATTTGAAACTTCAGGAATTCCTTTGAAATATAAAACCCATGTTTATTTTATTTCTCTTGTTTCTAGCATAATTTTTCATACTTATTTTTCCAGAGAAGGGAAACATGAGGTAGGGATAATCAGCACCCAGGAAAAGAGAGAACCTGCTTGCAAAATTCAGGTCCATAGAGGAGCAAGAATTCTTGTGCTGAAGCTAAGTTTTAGATTTAAATGCTGTAGGAGAAACTGACTTGAGTTGATGTCAATTTATTTTATTTTTTTTTCACTTCAGGTGCGAGAAGATGTGTTAAACTCTTTGAATAACAACTTTCTACAAACACTAAACCAAGCGTGGAATGATCATCAAACAGCAATGGTGATGATTAGAGACATCCTGATGTATATGGTGGGTATTTGCTATTTCACACATTTCACAGTGTAGTAAGTTGTCCTCTTACCATGCTTACCAGTTTTCTTCCAAAGACTACTCTCTGTCCCTTTTTTTCAATTTTCTGTGTGCATGCAAGACTGCTACAGGTGTTTGACAAATTGTAATTGGATTTATGTTTTAGGTTATCTCATTATCACCTGAAAAATTGATCTAAAGAATATTTGAACTTTGCAGTTCTTAAAAAATGAGCTAGTCAGATCCATTCTGGCAGATTTTAGATGTTAGTTCAGGTAGTGGTGTTTTCTTACTGAGGCAAGCACTATGGTGTAAAGCCTCCTGAAACTTCCAGTGTGGTTGTTCTTTAAGCTTTAGGATTCAAAGAGATAACTTTGCTTAGGTACAATGTGTGTCCTTGAATGTTAAATTGTAGTTGGATCCTTTGCTGTTCATGAACAACTTGTGTAGAAGATTAAGCAGTGTATGTAGAATGTGATTTTTGGTTGCATGCTTTCCATTTCTCACCTATTGCCAACAGAAAATACTTTTTTTTTTAAGAGAGAGGTCCTAACATTTTTGTGTTATGTTTTAGTTAGTTGGTAAGTATTAAAATTCCCATAATATTGGAGATGTTTTAGTATGCAAGAGGATATTTTTGCTTACCTTCTAGAAAAAGGTTTTGACTTCAAAAGGAAGTTTTGAGATGCTGTGTTTTTTGTGTAATATTTTTTCCTCTCCAAAGTATCCTAAATGTAATTATTGATGCAGTACTTGACAATGAAGGACAGACAACAATGGAATTTTTTGGTCCAAAAAGCAGATGAACTGGAATTGTACTCTATCTGCTAAACAACAGGAGTTAAGATCTTGTCTTGTAGCTGTTAAAGATCTCGTGCTGTGACATTGACCATGTTTGTATTAGCTGTGAAGTCCTCTTTGGTCAAAAAGCTACTGCAAGTTAAAGAATTTGAAGTAACTAGAGAATCACAATCAATTCTTTTTAATTGATTTGCTGCCCTTCATGTTGGAGGAATTGGTTTATTTCAGCAGGGAAAAGACCACATATCAAAAAATAGAGTGCTGGATAACATGCCATCAGTGACACTGAATGATTTGTGTGCCAAAAAGAGGATGGACAGATTGTTTTGAAGATGTACTGTCCTTGCTGTGAGAGATCCTGGACTCCCTAATTTGTTTGTGAAGGAAAAATACAAATCAATTGCTGCTAACTGCATCTAGGTATATTCAAGAATATCTAATGATTAGATTAATCTACCAAAGGTAGTAGTGAATTTTCAGAAAGGTTAGAAGATGGAATCCAGAGCTTTCTAGGGGAGTAGCTGTTGTGTTTTAGCCCAATATTATATATAATTTCAGCACAGGAGGTGCTGGATGGTCCAAAGTAATAGATAATGCAGTGTTACCTGCTGCTCTTAAAATCAATAAGTTTCTGATCTTTCAAACAGTGGTAGAGAAAATTGGCTTATAAGCTTTCCTTGTTTTAGTGGCTTGACCAGTATATTAAAGGCCAAAACCTTTTCTCTTTGAGGAAGGGTTGCTTCCTTCAGTTACCACTCCTGGGGGAGCAGGAGAGCTGTTTCCTGAGTATTATTTGCAGTCAGAAGAGCAATGCCTTGACTTTGTTTTGAAGCATGAGAGTGCTGTTCAAACATCCAGCCAGCCTTCTCTTTTCCACCAGGATTCCAGGAGAAGGAAAGCTGCAGCATTCCTTCAAGTGTAAATTGAACTTCATTGGCTGTCTTTTATATTCAAGACAGAATAACAAATAAGCTTGAATATCTCTGGACTATGCAGCCTTCTGTGTGCTGTTGACAGTTCCTAATTATTTCAAGTGGTTGTTCAGTTGAGCCCCCTGCTTGACTAATTATTTGACTCCCACAGATTTTTTTTTCCTTTTACCACAGAAACAGAAAAAAACTATCCACAATAAAATATATTTATAGTATAGTAGTAAAAATAGAACAAAATTTTCTTTCAAAATGCTTATATAAACCTAGGGGCGCTGATATTTGTTTGTTAAACCTCTGTAATGTAATATGGGGTTCACAGCTATAATTTTAATTTTTTTTAGGTAGAACTATCTAGTATGAAGGTCTAATACAATGGGCAGTCTTCCTCCTTTGACTTGGAGGGGCATAAGACAAATTGTCAGTAATACATGTTTTGATTACAAATTAAAGAATAATCAATGATTTAAAACAGGACTACTTTAAAAGATTTGCAGTTTCACCTTTGTCACTGGGATGTCTTCTTGAGTCAGACATAATTTTCTTTATTCACAAAAGACTAAGAGTAAAAAACTTCCCAGTCTTGAACATGTGTTCATTCAAAAAGCTTGGGAAAGCTGCCAGTACCACAGAATTATAAAGCACCTGTGAAAGATCAGACCTGACTGCTTTTCAAAGAAACAATTTTCAAGAATTTTATAAAATAAAGAGTGATTTGTCCTTACTTTCTGATGTTGAGTCTGACTGACACGTAGGTTTATAATGATCTGCTTATGTCAGAAATAGTTTATACACTTCTATTCAAGCAAATCTAATATAACTGACATTAAAAATATTTTATCTAAAAAAAGCACCTAACACTGTATAACCTGAGTCACCAGGCATTGTAAATTAATATGCTTGTGTTCTAGCAGGAGGAGTGTCTGCAGTTATGTTTGTAAGTAAAGCATGACCCAATCCTTCTCTTATTTTGTAGGCCATCTCGATTACACATCAGTTTCAGGAAATGTACCCATTGCCCAACAGGCCACACTGTGACATCAGTGAAAGTAAAACCTTTAATACCCTCTTGAATTCTGGTCTTACTCTCTTGAATTCCTGCTTCAGCCAAGTGATTTTACATCTTGAACATCTTAAACAAAATTGTCTCTGTTTTAATGCCACCTTTTTTTCCAACTTTGTTTCACCCATTAGCTGCTGTATGATTTAAGTCAAAACAAACACCTTTTCAACCCACCCGAATTTCTTTCCTTTGTTTAATTTTTCCATTTTTAAAATAAAAATCAATACAAATAAATCTTTTTTAGGAAAGTATGTGTTTTGTACAGTGCAGTTTGTGCCTTATGGTGCTTAATGACTAGAACACTTGCTGTTTGAGGTTATGGCAGGATTTCATTGTTCATGCAGAACATCCTCCACAAGACGCTCTCAAGTTTGCCTTATAGTTATGCTTTTAAAAATGTTATTACCTTGTCTCTTGTGATTGCTCTCTGGTAAAAGTGTGTTGCTTTCATTTCTGTTGCAGGTGTAGTATGAGGTTTTTGCAATCTTTTGCACTTATTGTGCAAGGTTTGTTTTGATTATTTTGAGACATTCCAGTTCCCTGACTGAATTTCAAGTTTATGTAGTTCCACTGGATTTTGTTTGATATAGCACAAGCTCTCTTCCTTTTTACATGTTTAGGTTGCAGAAATTGGTGCCAGAGTAGATATAATACACTCTGTAAATTCTGGCACTGTCTGTGACAAGCAGTGAGGTGCTGAAGCAGTCAAGTCATGTGCTAAGCAGCATCCTTGCTGAGTCAAGTCAGGTACTAAGACAGGTTGAAGTACTGAAGTACATTTGGGCATATCTGAAATTCAGCCTCACAGTGGCAGTGCAGGTAAACGTACCTGCAGTGGGCTTTATTTGGCTGCTGTATGGAATGGGAGCAATGGAGGTGGAGTTGGTTGGGCTTTGCTGCAAGCAGTGTAGATGTCTTTATTCTTAGAATGTCAAATGGAAACTGGGTTAAACTGGATTCTGTGGTGTCTCTATTACTTGTGCTTGCTAAATTTAAAGCAATTTCAGGTATGTAAGTGCAGCAGTCACACCCCTGGCTGCATTACAGCCTATGGGTAGTGCCAGTTACACACTGTCAGAAGTGAACAATTGCTCCTGCAAATACAGCTGTGGATTTTTCAGAGGGCAGAGCATTCCCTTCTCATCTTGCTGTGCACAAAGCTGGTGTCTTTTTTTTTAGGCCAGCACTGACAGGTTGGATATGGGAGTTTTGACGAATGACTCTCATTGTCCATGGCTTACACAGAAGGTGATAGAGAGAAGTGTTGTTTTTATTTCCAGAACTAGGATCAAAGACACTTACTGTATACACAAGGGTGTCTGAAGGCTGCTGCATCATCCAGGTAGTGCATCCATGCAGAGATGGGTAAAACGTGGCTACCGGTACCTTACAGTAGAATTTTTCTGGAGTAGAAGCAGGATTGTAATTCATCAATAATTGCTGTCTGAAATTCCATCCTTGTCTCCTGACAGTTACTGCTACCTTTAAGCACCCACCACTTCTCCCCATGGGAAGTGATTTCTGTTCAGTAGTATGTAGCCTTGTCAGTCAAACCTGTTCCCAAATGGGGCTCTGTGATTTTCTTTTTTAGGCTGGGAGAGCTTCCAGCAAATGTGATCTGTTACCAAGGGTGAGCAAATGAGCAGGATCAGAAATGTTCATGTTGCTGCTCTGGTTTGGGTATTGTTGAGAGGTCTGGCCTACAACAGAGGCTGCTGATAAACTGAGAGGAGTCACTCTTTCACAATGGCAGTGTTCAGCACTGCCACAACAGAAGCTATGCAGATGAGTCATGGCCATGGCTCTAATCCTTTTAGATACCCTGCTGCCTGTGCTTCAGAGGCCTGAATATTTTTTTGAAATAATAATTATATTCTTTTCTCTTCAAGTTGTAGTATTAGGCACTATGTTTTAATTTGCTCTTTCATCTCTTTGAAAATGTATTTTAAGCTTGTTTTACTTGAGAATCACATTGACTTCTGTCCTTGATGTAAGTGTATAAATAAGGAAGTGAAATAAACAACCCTGTTTCTAAAAACAGAAAAGCAAAAGTAACCTATTGCAAAGACTTAGTCCACCACACATCTCTGAACTGACTTCATGAGAGCAATTAGTAAATGTTGTGCTTTGAGACAGCTGAGCTTGCTTCAGGAGCCACAGAGGAGGCATATCTGACATGTTCCCAGCTTGTTTTTTCATTTAAATTCAGGGCTGCCTGTCTGAAGGCAGAGAGTGGGAAATCACACATTAATTGCTGAACCCAGTGTTTTGCTTTCCTGTGGTCACCAAGTGGCAATCTGGCATATAATTAGTCTAGGAATAATTTTACCATGTGAATACAGGTGCTAAGTGCTGGGCTGTCTCTTCCTTCTTGTTTTTTGAAATTGTGGAATTTATGCAAACTTGCAATTTTGGAATATTTTTTCCATAGTCTGAAGCATAACATTTGTTCTTTTAATGATTTCATTTTCCAGGTGTTTGAGTAGCTTTACTCTTTAATTCTGTGTGTGATAAAGCAGTTAAGATTGTGATGGAACCAGTGGAGAAGCTAATCTTTATACTCATTTTCATAAATTAACCATCATCCTTTATAGAATTTGATTATTTTTTAAAGTAGTATTGTTTTTATTATAGCTATATACATTCTTACAAAACCTCATCCTAGTCAGATTTGTGAGTACACCTAGCTTTTTCTAATGCCATTGTCCTGATGCTTAAATGATAGCAAAGCAGTATTTTTAGTAATTGCCCAAACTATGATATAAGAGAAATGGATTATGTCCTGACAGAAATTAACAAAAATAATGATTGCTCATCTCAGAAAGGGATTTCAAAAACTCACAGTTTTTCTATTCATAATATTAAGTGGCCTGACCCAGTAGTAGCTATTAATCAAGTACATGCATTTTCTGTCTGCTAGTGACTTTATTAATAGCCTTTCTTTTTTCAGAGTTGAGTTGGGAGAGAGGAATAGGAAAGGAGAGACAAATTTTTGGAGCATTTCTTTGGGTAGCAGTGAGAGACTCAGGGTCTGCTTAGCATTCCCTGTCAAATCTGTACGATGGATTTTGGACTGTGCAGTTTTAAAAATGCTGATCTGAGGATCAGTGTTGATTTTTAAATGTAGGTGTATAAAAAATGGGTAGTTGAGGAGCTTGATCCTTCCCATAGACAGAGATTATATTGGGAGATAGCATTTAAGCACACATGGAAATGTAAAAAATATTTTCTTCTCTCCCTCTTTTTTTTGGGGAGGAGGTGGTGTATGGGTGAGATTATAATGAAACATAACAAAGTTTTGAAATACTGCTCAAGTGGAGTGAAAGTGAATTTGGGGAGGGTGGAGGGGGGGATGTCTACAGAAGTCTTATGTAAAATTTTGCAGTACTAATCCATAAAGATTCTTATTGTAACTCTTTTTGGTTTGGTTCTATATTTGCTGCTCTTTATCTAATGATGCTATTTTAGGAAGTTCCACTGAATATTGAATATCTTTTGCCTAGAAGGAGTGGTAGGAAGATGCATGGAGGGGAGGGGGAAGTTAAATTATTTTTCTTAAAAGATCAGAAAGAGATGGAAGGGTTTGAGTAGGTAAGTAAAACCTCTTGCAAATAGTACTATGCATTTAGTCAGTGCTTGGAGACTCCTCTGCACCCAGAGTAAAAAGTGGGAAGGCTGTAGATCTGCTATGGCATGCTTTAGTCATAAATGCTGTGCTTATACTCCTAAGCCAAATAGAACTTCCAGTGTAAATGAAGTTTTGATTTTGAATTTTGAAGGGTATGCATAATTTCTTTCTGTTAAGAGAAAAGATCAATTTGGTCATATTTCCACTGTGGAGAAGCAGTCAATCTCTCGTATTTTTGAATAGCACTGATGCAGTGAATTCACAGTGTTATTGCTGTTCATGCCCTTGCTGCAGGACCGAGTGTATGTGCAGCAGAACAACGTGGAGAATGTCTACAACTTGGGCCTGATCATTTTTCGAGATCAGGTCGTACGTTATGGTTGCATCAGGGATCACCTGAGGCAAACCCTGCTGGATATGATTGCAAGAGAGAGGAAAGGAGAAGTTGTAGACAGGTAAGATGTTTGTAGGTGGAGTCTTTTGTTGTGAAGAATAGCTGTCGATTTTTAAAGAGTGACTCAAGAACATATACAAATAATTCGTTATTTAAGATCACATTTGTGACTAAAATTTCTTCAATTCTGGAGTAGCATTTCTTTGTGTATTATATTTTAGCATAATGGTAAACAGGGAAGCTTGTTAATATAATTTTCAGTATTTACCTTGCTACTCTGCCTGCATTTCTGTGACTAAGATTGCCCAACCTGCAATTCAGGAAAAGAAAAAGACTCCCCAGCTACAGCTGTGTATTGTCCCCTACTGCCAGAAAGTGGAATCTTTTTCTAATGCAGTTCTTTTGTTTTCATTAAATTGCTGATGCATTTGAATTTTGGTGGCATTTATTTTGTCTTCAGCTGGGTTTTTTTTTTATTTTTTTTTAGATTTTTGTTTGGTTGTTTTTTTTTTAAAACAGCCAGCCATCCAAAAACCACAAACTTTGCATAGCAACTTCCACATGTGCAGTTGTTTTGAAGTTACAGTTGCTCAGTTCTGACCTATGTGTGCAGTTTTCTTTGAAGTACTATTTTGGGTTATATTTCTTATATATTAATATATATTCTTCATAATTTTATGACTTAGTAGAACTTGAGTCATTTGTCCCTGTCATTGCATTTAAAATACTTAGTAAACATTGTCAGCTCTTTAGTTTTGAACAAAACCAAACAACTTTGCTTGTGTAGTGTTCCTGAAAATGCCATGTACCAAACAGATTAGAATGGACTTTCTATTGCTCCATTTTATTAAAGTTAATATTGTCTTATGAGTTGTTATTCTGCTGTGTACTCTGTCTTACAACCACGTAGATTTCTCAAGTTGTTAACAACTTACTTTTTGGCAGAGGCGCAATAAGAAATGCTTGCCAGATGTTAATGATTCTAGGTCTTGAAGGAAGGTCAGTCTATGAAGAAGACTTCGAGGCTCCATTTTTGGAGATGTCTGCAGAATTTTTTCAGGTACAGCAATTTTCTAATACCAAATTTGGAATGCTGTTATAAGTCTCAGATCTCTGAACTGTCAGATTTGGTGGTACTTTACATACTTGTTGCTTTTTTGATGAGTATGTCTATCTCCATTAAATGAGGTAAGAAAAATAATCACTAACTTTGCAGGAAAAGGTAACACAGATTTTATAGAATTAGCATAATTTGAATGTAGTTTTGAGCTATGGGTGCCAATGACCTGTACAGTAATCATCATGCTAATCTTGTGCCTGCTTTAGATTATTTCAGTTAAGTTAGTCTACATCTGCTTTGCCCCACAGTCTTTTTCAAATGACAGTACCATGAAAGGTTGAGACTGTTTCAGGCTTGGAAACCTGTCAAACTGCCTATGAGGAAACTTTGATACCTTCATAGTTTCCACATTTGTGAGAGTTTTTTTATAATAAAATAAACCAAATCAAGGAACTAAGCATATCCCAGTGGCTCCCCAGTTGTTGATCAGACATCAAATAATACATTCCAAATATTTTCTGAGGGGTTTTTTTTGTGTGATACTTGGAGGAGAAGAGCCAGTTAAGTGCTTGTGGAGTGTAATCATGATCATCTATTGCTGGAAATTGATAGAAATTTTAAAATTATGTTAAAAATATCTAGATAAGGTAATTTTTTTAGTCTCCCATTTCTTATGCAGGATCAATTGTCATATGCTCTGATCTGCTAACTTCCTTGAAAAGCAGAAGCATATGTTGCACAGCCCTTTAAATGTCAGTATTCTGTTTTTCGTTGGTGCTTGAATGAAAGTAATTCTTTTTCTTAATTTTATGTAAGTTCTATTACTTAGCTTTGCCTGAAAAATAAGACATCTTTTCTCCAAAGACTCTGCTGACCAGTATGAATAAAAACAATTTGACATGAAATAATGGGCTCAGCATTGTCACTAATGAGAATAAGGAGAACTACCATAAACTGGTATTTGGAAGGAATTTTTGATCCTTCCCTTTCCCCATCTTTGTTTTCTTTGAACCTCTGGCTAAACTGTAGTTGGTAACTGGAAACTAAGTTGGCTTGGGTTGTTTTACTATGAAAAATACATTGTTTATATTGCATGTACCCCCTTATGTAACACATTTAGTATAATAGAACCTTTATTTTGTGTTAAGTGTGTATGTGGATCTTGGATGTGTTGGACATTCTGTGTTTGATTTGAACTTGCTTATAAATGCTGATCTGACATGTTTTCCTTTTACCCTTTACAAAAAAATCTAAAGTATTAATTTGTCTTAATCACAGATGGAAAGTCAGAAATTTTTAGCTGAAAACAGTGCTTCTGTATATATAAAGAAAGTAGAAGCTAGAATCAATGAAGAAATAGAGCGGGTGATGCACTGTCTGGATAAATCAACAGAAGAACCCATTGTGAAAGTTGTTGAGAGGGAGCTTATTTCCAAGCATATGAAAACTATAGTGGAAATGGAGAACTCTGGGCTAGTTCATATGCTGAAGAATGGGAAGACAGAAGGTAAGACTGCATCATTTGTGACACAAATGCTTCTGATACTGCTTATTGTTTTTAAACATGGGATAGATAAGTCAAGCTTAACACCTGTGTTTCTGTGTAATCATTCTGTGGAAACATTTAGTAACTTTCACAAACATCTGAGAATCGTCAGTGACTATTAGATGCCTCTTAAAACAGAGCCTATGCACTTAACTTGTTTCTGTTTAGTGCCAGATACAGGTAGTTTTTTGGTAAACCAAGTATCTCATAAGAAAAGTGCAAATATATTGTAGTGATTTTTGTCACCAGTTGACCACAAGCCATTTTATTTTATTATTTCCATTCTTCTAATACGTATTTGTGAAAATGAATCACATTTTTTTGGTCCACAGGCAGTTATTTAAAAAGTACTTGTGTAAAAGACTTAAACAGAAGCATTGCAGGACCAATTCTTGGGAGGGGGTGTTGTTGCAGAAAGGAGTTGGCTGTTTTTTAAGGATGAGAAGCAGCTTATTGAAGTGGTTGAAACAGAAGGGCTTGGCTTGATTTGCTTTTCCCTAACAGAGATTAATGTGGGACAGAGTGACTGAATGAAAGTTATTATGGAAATAGAACCTAAGTTTCTAAAGCAGCATACGAAGAGAGGGATTGTAGTATCTATGTTTAGAAATCAATGCTCACTCTGAAGCCATGAGAAATGGGGAGCAGCCTTGCTGCTCTGATTAATGGCCTTAGTTCATTAAAGCAGCTTCACAATTACTAGGTGATACTCAGAGCACAAAGTGAGCACATTTCCTAGCTGCAAAAAAGAATTACTCTGTTTAAAAAGAAAGTGATAATACTATACTTAACACTTTCTTCTTTAATATCCAGTTTAGATAACCTTCAGGCTGAGGGTGCAGGGATATTGAAGGGTATTCATAAAATACAGGAATTTGTTTAACTTTTATCAGCCTTGGTTTGATTCAATTAACTAGTCAAGTGGAAATGCTGCTTTGTGAAGATGAGATTTTTCACAAAGGTACAAGGATGGATTGTTCTTTTGGAAAGCAATGTTTAGCCTAACCCACTTCTCATTATTTTAGGTGGATGAAACATAGTAGTGTAAAAGTGTATGACTGGCTTTAAGACAAATATAAATTAAACTCTTAAGTTTTTACCAGTTTCTGCTTTTAATACAGAAACAAGCGTCTCATTAGTTCTGTCCTATTTGGTTTAACTTGCTTTCAAAAAAAAAAAAAAAAAGTTGGATGCAATGCTTGATTTTGGGATTGATAATCTTGGAAGCTACTTTCTTAAATACCCCTGGAAAGCATAATCTTGCTGAAGGTCTAATAGGTTCACTCTCCTTTAGAATTAGCATCATCTTTTGCTGGCCTGGAGGTCAGCAATAACAGGTTCCCTGCTACAGACAACCCAGAATAATTGAATACAGTCTTTGCTGTTCATTTTGGTGCTGCTGCAGTCAGCATCTGTCAGGGCTCAAGGAAAGAGATCAGAAGAATCTGGTGCCTGAGCTGTTACAGGATGCTTTCTGTGGCTCAAGAGGCTGAACTTCAACTGTCAGCTTTAGCTCTGAGATGAATGAGCTACAGAAGTGTAACACACAGAGGTGTCCTGCATAATCTCTCATTCTTCCTTGCAGACCTTGCTTGCATGTACAAGTTGTTCAGCCGTGTGCCAAATGGTCTGAAGACAATGTGTGAGTGCATGAGCTCATACCTGAGAGAGCAAGGCAAAGCACTGGTTTCTGAAGAGGGAGAAGGAAAGAATCCAGTTGACTACATTCAGGTAGTTAAATACTTTAACTTCCTTTTCTTTCCTACATTCCCCACATTAGCAGTTCACCACATACACAATTTATGTGGTATGCCTTAGTATTGATTCAAAAGGGGTTGTTATTAATAAGCTAAATTTATAAATGCTTTTTAATGTACATTCTCTGAATCTTCAGGCATGTTTAGAACTTTTACTGAAATTGGTTGGAAAGCACATACTAAGTTTTCGTGCTTTTCGTACTTGCTTTTAATAAACAACTTACTCAGCCTAATTATCTAACTGCTGGAAACTTCTTGGATTTCCCTAAATGCTGTGCCTCCAGAGTGAGTTGTATGTCTGCTGACAAATAGCTTTATAGTGTCTACTTTGTTTAATTTTATGTAACATTAGCTATCAGTGTTTATTGAGGCAAAAATCACATGGCAATATTTCATGGCAAGCTTAGCTGTAACTGAGGGGTGAATGTGTTTATCAGTCATAACAGATTACTCATTCCATTCTCTGTCTCCATAAGAAACAGAACAGTTCTGCATGTTAAAAGATGTGAGTGTTCTTTCTTGTTCTCTTTCACTAAGTGATGTGCACCATTAATTTATCAAGATCACAAAATATGCTTCAGAATTGTCATCTTTTCTCTTCTATTGTCTCTGAGAAGATGGTTTGAAATTTGCATATAAAACCTTTAAATTTGCATATAAAACCTTTAGAGTTTGTTGAACCTTAAAGCTGTGTTTCTATAGCTGGAAGATGTTTTATATTTCTTGTGAAAGCGTGTATTCATTAAACATTGAGGTTTTTTAAAATGTGTGGTTCAAGTCCTTGTGTCTGTGCTTCACGAGAAACATTTAATGGATGTCTGTCAATCTCTGCTGTTTTGTTTGAAGACAATAACTGTGCTAGAACTGGTTACTCTTTGAAGAAGCCATTTGAGTATAAAAACATTTTTGATTGGATTATTAATTTTCTGGCAATGCTGAAGCAAACTTCTTACCAGGCTTGCACAATAGTCACCTCTTCAAGGCCTGGTTAAAAAAAGAGAGGATGCCCTTGAAAAATGATTAGCATTAATGATTAAGGACTCTTACATTTGTGGTAGTGTGATTTAGAAAAAAAAAAAAAGTGGATGGGGGTGGCAGGAATGTGTGCAAATTATGTGGAAAATAAGGGTCTGGATTACTTTGAAGTATTTTTAGCTCCTGATGGGCCTAAAGAGGTATCGTAAAAAATTTAACTGAGAAAAACAGATCTAAAAACTTAATTATAAAGATAGTATCAAGGTTTTCTGTCACAAAGGTGGAAGGCAAAATGAGGCTGAGGAGGACTTGCCCATGTGCTTTGGCAGAGCTCAGCCCCTCAGTATGGCCTCCAGCATCTCATGAAGATGTCTTGGGGCAGGGATTGACATTCAGTTACTGAAAAGCCCCCAGAAAGGTTTATCCACCACTTCCACTGAGGGGGTGGAAGCAGAGAGGAATATCTATGAATTGAGAAACCACCTTGCTCTTTTCATCTCAGCCATGTTCATGTGACTCTGTCAAGGACAATAGCACTAAGGAGACAGACATGGAAGCTGCATTAAACTATCAAGAAAAAAACTCCATCATAGCTCAGCACTGCTTCCACAACATTACATCACCCTGAGCATAATTGGTGAGATGCTTGCAACAGCATTGCCAGGGGATTAGATTTAAAACTTTGTATAATAGTTTGAAGGGATGTTGAAATGCTTTTGTAATTCAAGGTACTAACAGTTTCTCCTGTTTAACACCAGGTTGTTCAGATGGTGTACTCCTGGAGAGGAGACATGAGCTAACCTTGGTAAACAGAGAGATAGTGGGATTTACTTTGAATTTAAAATTTCTAATACGCATTAATTAGCCTGTCTAAAGATCATTCCTTTAAGTGAGATGGTGAGTTCCTAAGAAATATTACTACTTCTTTGAGTAATTCTTGAATGGCTTCTTTAAGTAACCGCATATGAATAGTTTCTTAAGAACCCAAAGACGTAAATATCACTTAACTTAAAGAGTTTTTGCAGGCGGTGGTTGTCCCTGACAAATCTAACTCTCAAGTGAAAATCTCTCCCCCTGCCAGCCAAATGCTGTCTCAGTTAAAACCTGTGTGTATCATATTTACTTAGCAAGGTGCTCAGGTGATTTTAAGGTGCTTCCCCCTTCTATACTCAGTTGCTTTAACCTTGGGTGGAGATCTAAAAATGATGCTGAGAGTCCAGTGGTTTAGTTCAGAGGAGGTGGTTCAGTTCAGGACCCTGATGCATGTATCTAACTTTCATATGCTCCCAGTGACTTCTGATGATCAGCAAGAAACACACAACTGAATAATGCAGAACATGTCCCTGGATTAAATTAGGGAAGCAAACACTGACAAGTTTAGGCCTGTTGTTGCAGTGTGTTTTCTCCTCAAACTTGTTCAGTAGCCCTAGGGATGCGCTTAATTGGTGCTCAGCCTCAGCTTTCCCATATGCTGTGTTTATGATACTGACTTTGTCTATATTGTTTGGAATAGAAAAGGCTTAATGAGTGCAACAAATACTTCCTTTAAGTTGTTGATTCAAAAATACAGGAAGTCAACCTATTTAACAAGGGTGTTTAAAAGCTTTCTTAATCTGAGAAGTGTATTATAGCAAACTGCACCAGTGTTTGACACCAATCTTTTAGCTAGTTTATGTGAAAATTGCTTCTCTAAGAGATTCATGGCAGCAATAGAAATTTAGAAAGACAAATTACATTTCAGATACTTTCTAGCAATGCTGAACAGAGAGCATTGCAGAACCTCTGACTGTAGATCTGGTCTTCTCTATGGCCTCATCTATTATTATTGTGTCCCAGCGTACAACTTCACATCAGTGAAAATGGTTTTGCTTTCTTCTCATTTTTGCCAGGGTTTGCTGGACTTGAAGAGTAGGTTTGATCGCTTCCTCCAAGAGTCTTTCAATAACGACCGGCTCTTCAAGCAGACGATTGCGGGTGACTTCGAGTACTTCCTCAACCTCAACTCCAGGTCTCCAGAGTACCTCTCATTATTTATTGATGATAAGCTGAAAAAGGGAGTCAAGGGGGTAAGTATAAATGAGCTCAAAATATCATGCTTTTTGCTCTGTAAACCTGGATGGAATTAAACTAAGCTACTTTTCTAAGAATTATTTTTTAATTCAGAGAAATTACAATTTTATCTTCAAAAAGGTGTATGTAACATGTCTGAGCTCATAACAACTTGGATCTAAACTTAGAGAAAAATCAGGCATAACGAGATCTGTGTGGCTTGTCACCTACCTCTGAAGCAGCCTACCTGAACTACTTACAGCAGATACTGTCTCAAAAACAAATAAGTTCTGGTAGATTCTGCAGCTCTCTTATTTTGAAACCTTACATATAATTTCCTTAAGTATAATTATAGTTCGGCAGCTATTCTCATTATCTAATAATTTCCTTTGAAAATTAATTTGGTTAGAGAAAAGGGTTTGTCTTTGCTGCTTTTTACTGTTTTTACATACCAGAAAACTATTATCATATCTGTCTTCTAGTTCTGAGTACATCTGTTGCCTTCAGTCTTAGCTTCTTCCATGACATTTTCTGAGGTACAGAATCCAGAACTGGACAGGATGGTTCAGCTGAGGCTTCAGTTACTCCAAATAAAACTTAGTATTAGAGCATACAGCTTGGGCTTTGGGAATCAAATAGTAAATTCTATTTTTTTATAAAACAAATAATTGTTTTACTTGTGTGGCACTAGACAGGCTTTGCAAAAGATGTCTTAACAGTTAAAAACTTTAATTCCAAATGAATTTTTCTACTCTTAATACTGATTTCCCTCATGCTGTTTAAAACTTACCCAGGAACTTCTACTGTATTTATCCAATTCTACCCATTAGTTGTTTCTCTTTTCCCTTGCTCTTGCCTTTCCTTCATTTAGATCTATTTCTTACTCCACTTTATTGAGTTAGTGCACTGTTCTTTCAGCTGTCAATCATATATTGGACCAGTTTTGTTGGCTACTGTTAGACCATCTGCTGCTCTGAATTACTTGAAGTACTTAGGTTGTGTAAGACACTTATGCTGGAAGATTAAAACCAGCAAATTATTTCTTTTACAGCTAACAGAGCAAGAAGTAGAAACTATATTGGATAAGGCAATGGTTTTATTCAGGTTTATGCAAGAGAAAGATGTTTTTGAACGCTATTACAAGCAGCACTTGGCAAGAAGGCTTCTCACAAATAAGAGTGTTTCAGATGACTCTGAGAAAAATATGATCTCCAAATTAAAGGTAAGGCATACTTGCATACTTTTTAGGGGTTTTTATTTCTTTTGTATTTTTCATAAATATGGTTTCTTCTGGTTTTACATGAGACGTATAGGTGATACTAATCTTGATGGCTGCTAAATGCAGAGCTGATTTTGAAAGCCCCAAGAGAAACTACAAAAGGTTTTTCAAATATTTTCATGAAAATAAAAGGAAATACTGAAAAGCCCCTGTGATGAGAGTGCAATCTAGAAAACAATTTTTTTTTCTGAGTTTTTAAATAATAGGACCACTGCTGCGACTGAATTTGAAGACTGTGTTTTGTCCTGGGTTTTCCGTTATTTACAGTACAAGTTTGTTATTGCTTGTGTGGTTTTTAGTTGTCTCCATCAGCAGACTGGTTATAATGCTCAAGTCCTTTTTGATTAAGTGGTTTGAGAAAAAATAATCTTTGTATCAGTCTCTAGAAACACATTTTCCTTAGCTGGGTAAATACTGATTAAATAGACCAAGAGTTAGAGAAGAAGATAAAGCCTAAAGTTGACTAGACCTTCAACAAAGTTCTGTTGCAGCTTCTTCTCAAGTTGCATGATAAATTATTAGAGCACTTCTGAAGCAGAAGGTTCCTAAAATCAAACTGCACTGATGCTTATTTTTGAACTTCATATTCTATCAGTGAGCCAAGCCTGCTTGTATCAGATTTCTCCAAATTTCTCAGTATTAATTCCTTCTCAATTACCCCTCCACCACTTTGAGCCTGGTGATTCAGAAAGCACAGGACACACATGCATTTGCAAGGTGAATCAGTGCACATGAAGTGCCCTCTTTTCTTACAGAGCTGCAGAGTGGTCAGGATGCTGAATCTAGCAGGCTTCCTTTCCCATGTATTCACAGGCACACAGACCTGCCTGTGCACATCTGTCCATGTGCAGGTGTTCCTGATTCTCACAAGGCCTAGGAATCTTGCTGGGTAATCTGCAGTCAGCCTTCAAAATAAAACACTCCTAGGACAACAGGAGTTTCCTTGTGATATAAATAGGGTTCATTCCCCTTTACAGAATTGTGTTAAAAGCAGGTAAAGGTGCATATCTTGATTTGATAAGCTTTCACGGTTTTTTAATATGATATAGAAGTCTAAGACAAAAATATAATAATGGAGAAAAGAGAAGGGAAAGCAAGTTAAGATCTTTGTAGGGTTAGATCTTGATATAAGATAGGAATCTTTTCTGAGAGCTGAATGTAATGCAAATGGAAAGTCCAGTAACCAAAAGTACAGAAATGTAATTTTGGGGATTTATAACTAAATTTAGTCTTGCAGTTTGCCTGTCAGAAGCTTTATTATCATAGTGCTGGTACAACAAATTATTTTGTGTGTTTTTAGACTGAATGTGGATGTCAATTCACGTCGAAACTGGAAGGAATGTTCAGGGACATGAGCATCTCAAACACAACGATGGATGAGTTCAGGCAACATCTTCAGGCAACAGGGGTAAGTGCTGGGATCTGTGTGCTTTGTGCTTGACCTTTTGCTTCAGTACACACCCTGCACATGTGCCCATGCTTGAGGTTCTTCATTTGTTGGTAAATGCATATGTGAGAAGGACTTGGTCAGCTTGTACAGCTTGTTCCTTTTTTTACTGTGTGTCTTATCTTACAAACTGTATCAACATTTCCTGAAATGCTGGAGTCAATTGGGACTTCCATCCACAGCTCGAGTAGTGCCAGTTCCATTCCACAAAATCCGTGTTGTCCAAAGGGCTGGGCCGTGGCTGCACGGCTCAGCGGCTCTGCCGGGCGGCACCGCCAGGGGGCGCGCCGTGCCCGCCCCCGACCCAGCTGTGCCTGCCCAGCTGTGCCTGCCCAGCTGTGCCCACCTCCGGCCCAGCCCAGCCGTGCTGCCCTCCAGGGACCAGCTGCCAGCTCCCATGAGTATTTCCCAGCAAAGCCTCCCGTTCTTCAAGGTTAATCGTCAGTTGTGATGTGTATTTTTTTGCTAAGAGAAAGCAAAATACCGCGTGCTGCAGGTATTTGCAAAGCACACCATCTCATGTTGAGCTTTCCTTGCACAGTTAATGTCTTTGCTAAAACTGCTATTATATTGCAAATTTCAAAGTTTAGTTTTTGAAGTTTTCTTGCAAATTGTCAAATATTTATTTAGTTGTTTAATTAGGAAAATTATACTGTCTTGTAAAAGTAGGCCCCTCTAATATTTTAGGGAGACATCACTGTTTTTTGAGCTATCAGTTTACTTGCTCTAAAACATTTTTTTTCTGTACTGATGCTCAGTACAGAAAAAGTACAGTAGCACTTAATAGTGTATCATAAACAGCCAAGTAGTTCCCTGTGTGCAGGTAAGTAGGGTCAGTACATCAAGCCTGTTAGAGTCAGTTTCAGAAGTCTGAAGCCAGGAATATTTTCATGGATATACTCTGTCCAGTGTCCCTGCTTGTGCAAGGTGATATGAAATCTTTGTTGTCTTGAAGCAGTTGGCTGAAGTCCTCCTTATCAGCATTCTGTGATTCATCATGAGTAGGAGAACAGCATGTTCTCTAAGGGGAATCAGAAGAGGATGGAGAGGAAGTGGATAAAGGTGTTTTTGGACAGGCAGCTTTACTACTGGTTTGTTTGGTTTCTCTGCTTTAGAGGCTAGTCATGTTTTGCTTCTGGAATGCTTGAAATATAAATTTCAATAAAAAATTGTTGGAGTATTCCCTTTACTTGGTAGCATGGAAGGCTTGGACATGTAGGGAAAGAGGGGGTTGTGCTTAAAGATTCATGTACTTTACGTGACAATCTTAAAATAAGTGAGTTAATAAATGATATCTCTATCTTCTTTTTAGCTATATACAGCTAAGAAGATGAATTGAAAATGTTAACAGATGTTCTGTTAGGCTTTATTTGAAACTTCATCTTTCTCTTGGCAAGACACCAGCAGCTCATGTGATGGTTTCCTTGTGGTCAGCCTAATTGTGGCCTTTTAATGAAATTTCCAGAAGTACTATTTAGGAAATTCAGGAAGATTTGGAGGATTTTGTTACTGTTAAATTGCTGGTGATACTGTATTTTATATGAAATAGTCTGTTTTGCTCCTTTTTAAACAGTTTCAATGCCTTGAATGTGTACAGTGCCTCCTAGAGGTGTCAGGCATCTGCTTTTCTCACAATAATCCTACCTGCAAAGTTTCCTTCTGCGTCTCCTATCCTGAGATGTGGGCAGTGCCAAGGTCTGTGTAGATGATTGATTTGCTCTCAGGAAGTGGAAAGCTCAGCACCAGGGGAAGTCCAGGCTTCTAGATTGAGAAATTTCTGTAACTGTGATCCTGGAACATATCTTGGAGTTCTGTAAAGACTGGGTCACTTCAGGGTACTTTCCACTAGTTCATACCATTTTCATGCTGAAAAGACATCTTGTAAATAAAGTGCTGCCAAAACTTTTTTGTCTTACCAACTGCTTAGTGCTCATAGTGTAGGATGGGAGACATTCTGAATTAGTGCTGTGTTCTGGTCTGGCAAAGACCAAAAAATGTTGGGAAATTGTTGCCATCTCAACTCAAATGTTTCAGTTCCAGTTAAATATATTTTCTGTATCTTTCTGTCTGCACTGATGGCCTTTTCCCACACTTTGTCTGGAGGAAGAAAATTGTTGAAGCTTGTTTAGGTTTATCAGAAGTTTCCTGAGCACAAGCTGGTTGGTGCACACAGGCATTCAGTACACACAAGACAAAAACTCTCCTGTAGTGCATGGAAATGCTACTCTGCTATTGAATAGTGAAAGTTTGAGTTCGGGTGGCAGGTCTTGATCTTCTAAAACATAATGTGCTCTATTTCTGGGTAGTTGATTTATAGAAGTTGAATATTGTTTGCTTTGGTTTTTTTGTCCATAATGTGTGTTCTTTGAAGGTATTGGTTCTACCTCCTAAAGCTGAAAGTCAATTTTAAGCTTAATAATGCTCAACTTAGTTGGGATACCTAATGAGGATTATGCATCACTGGTAGCCAGACCTTTATCATCTACCAACACATCTTTATAGATCAGCACTTGAGCTGGGAAATGTTTCCTCACCAGTGCTGAATATTGAGAGTCATGGCTGTCCTTAGGGAAAGAGAGTAGGTGGGCTGTGCAAAAGTGAGTAACTGTTGGCATTGCAGCCCAGAGATGAACCATTGGGAGCTTAACATTAGATAGGCAGTATTTCCTCTCTACTTCCAGAGAGTGCATTTAGAAAGAGTTATTTTGAAACTGACACATTTCATGCAACCTGGCTTTATTGCATGTCATCAAAAACCCTATTTACAAAGATTTGTTGTACGTATCACAAGTTCTGTTTATGATCACAGACACTTAGTTCTTGATTAAGAATTCCTTTTGTTCAATTCTGTATGGTCTTAAATGCCAGAGGGGAATAATGTAGAGGATTTTTGCTGTACCATCTACTCTGATAGTGATGAAGCAATGTATTTGTCTGGTTTTGTAAAAGGAATGTTTACAGCTATGTCTGTTTCTTTTGTAGCTAGACAAAATTATAAGTATTTTACACTGATACAGACAAAGTGGTGAAACATGGTCTTGTTTTAAAATAGTGTATGTTTTCTTCCAATTCCCCTTAGGTCTCACTAGGAGGTGTTGATCTCACAGTGCGTGTCCTCACAACAGGTTACTGGCCTACCCAGTCAGCCACACCAAAGTGCAACATCCCTCCAGCTCCCAGACATGCTTTTGAAATATTTAGAAGGTATGTATTACTGCAGATTTTTAGGTAGAGGTTTAAGAAGAAACTTTCTAAACTTAGCTGTACAGATTTTTTGGTTTTTACCTGCACAGATGTTTTTTTTAACAGCTTTACTGTTAAAGATGTGCTGGCAAACTGTTCTTTCTCAGCTCATGTGAAAATTAGAGAATGCAATACTTGCATTATGATGCTTGAGGTTTTGGGAGATTTTAAATAAAATTCTGACAAAAGTTAATGTTTTGAAAAAGCAAAACTGTTTTAAGAATGTCCTCAATAGCTCCAAAAGGCTATGTAACTTTTAAAATTTATTTCCTCGTCAGTACAAAATGTGAGCTATATATTGTTTTCATTTCAATTCTATTACAGATTTTATTTAGCCAAACACAGTGGGCGACAGCTGACACTCCAGCATCACATGGGCTCTGCAGATCTCAATGCCACTTTCTACGGGCCTGTTAAAAAGGTAGAGAATCAAGATTGTATAAATATTGTATCTTTTGGTAGAAGTAAGCAAATGCATTTTTTTGTAACTTCAGAATTTTGTAAAATAAAAGCAAACCCATTGAGAATGTAAGAATAAGAAAAAGATGCTTTCCATCAGCCTTATAGTCTGATTCTTTCTGTGTAGAAGTTTTGCTTTGACATTTTTTCCCCTCTGAATTTAATTTGAATGCATCACTCAGCATCATCTTTTACTTGAAGAAAAGTAATAAATGTGATCTTGAAGGGACCTCAATGGTTTGAGTGGTTTGGATTTTTTTGACTGTCAGTGAAAAGTGAAAAGAGACTTGTTACTTCTTTTTGCTAAGCCAAGTTTAGCCTGCTTTTCATATGCAGAGTGCAATGTAGACAACATTTTTTCAAAAACAAGACTCTAGCAGAGTTTATAGAAGTACAATGCTTAATTTGTATGTGTACAGGAAAGGCATTTTGTAGTGATTAGACCAACACTAAAATGCTAAGCTGGAACTAGTAATGGTATGATGTTTGGGGATGTAGGAGGCAATGCAAAATGAAAGCAAAATTCTTACAACAAAGTATTAATAACATGCACTTGTGAGGATGTTGAAATTGTGTTACTGTAGGATAAATATGTTGATAACTTTAAAGATAAGCTTATGAGAACTTGAAGGATGGATAAGTAATGGAACAGGGGCCTCAGAGGTGGTGAAGTCTCCATGCTTAGCAGTGGTCAGTGTTTGATTGGTGGCTGTAGATGGCCTGGCCTGGACTCTGTATGGAGCTCAGCCTCCCTGGCATTGTAAGGCAGCTGCTGGAGGAGCATCCTGGCCATGCCCCAAGGTGTTTGCTTTTCTGTCACTTCTGTAGGCTGATCTCCTAGAGAAATGTTTCATCGTGAAGCTTTGATCTTATCAGGATAAAACATTTTTCAGTGAAGAATAATCTAACAGTAGTTTTGGAATTTTAAAATAGGAAGATGGCTCAGAAGTCGGTGTAGGAGGTGCCCAAGTAACTGGCTCAAATACACGGAAGCACATATTGCAAGTCTCCACTTTCCAGATGACAATATTAATGCTATTTAACAACAGAGAAAAATACACTTTTGAGGTAAGTGTGTGGGTTTCTTACCTGATTCTAAATAAAACTGGTTTGGGCACTTTCTTGTCCTCTTGAGTTAGGCATTTGAAGATCAGGTGCCTCTCATTTTATTTGAGTATGGATCAGGCCAAGCAGATCATTAGCAATGCATCTGGCAAGCAGTTCTGGGGAGGAAATTTTTTGGGAGGTTGAAGGTTTCAGAAATGTTTGAGAATTGTGAGTGTGGTTGTTCTAGGCCACTGAGCTGTAGAAAAGCTGAAGTTGAAATGCAGCAGGTGGCTCCATTTCCTCATTTTGTCTTTGAGAAGCTGGATTAAGAGGCCAGAGGGTGGGGAAGAGTTTGTATCCTGGCTTCTTGAATACCTAAGTAAAATTGGCAGGCTGGACCATGCTTCAAAGAACTTCCAGCCCTACTCTGAGCTGATCAGCCAGAAAGGACAGTGAAAAAGGGTCTGGATAGATTCTTAACAAGGAGACCAGAGGGGTGTTGCTGAGAAAGGTTGAAATGTCTGCTGAGATGATGATGATGAAGAAGGCTTAAGGAGAGGAGGAGGATCATGTGCTTTGTTGTGTGCGCACTATATTGTTAAGATAAATTGTTAGTTTTGTTTTGGACATTATCTTCTGTTTGAGAGAGCATTGGCAGCCTTGAAAAGCAGTACGGGTGCAGTTTGAAACAGTTGATTTCCAGGTTTTCTCATCTGCTTTTGACTGTGCTATGCATAGTAATCATCTGCCTTTTTGTTTGGATTGTGTTTTCAGCTTATTTGGCATATTTCTAGCCTGTTAATAAAGTAAGTTCCTTTGAAATGGTCTCAGTAGTGATTAAGGAAGGCAGGATTTGATAAGGGACTCTTAATAAACTACTGATAATTTAGAACATTATTTTAGAACACAAAGTCCTCTGTGTTATGAGATCCATCGCAGGAGCATTACAGCTTTGAGGACTTTGCAGAATATTTGAGGGAGTGAAAACAAGGAGGGGAACTTAACAGCTCTTTTTTCTTGAAGCTGATTTTGGGCTGGTAGCTGCCTTTTTCCACCAAATTGCAAGCTTAATGATAGTAGAGCCTTACCCATATATGAATAAATAACACTTGGGAGAGCAGTGAAAAATACAGTTTTTAA
Source organism: Haemorhous mexicanus (assembly GCF_027477595.1). Taxonomy (NCBI): domain Eukaryota; kingdom Metazoa; phylum Chordata; class Aves; order Passeriformes; family Fringillidae; genus Haemorhous; species Haemorhous mexicanus. The sequence goes on along the minus strand of NC_082350.1, from coordinate 9,941,830 downwards.
TACATGCTCTAAATTATACTTTATTTTACCAAGACCAGATGACAGAGAAATTTGTCCATCTTATTTTAGGTTGTATGTTTTGTTTATTTCTGGTTTGGGAGTTCTTAAGCTCTTGCTTTGTGTCCAACTTGAACTAAAACATTAAGGAGGCATATTTGTGTTGTTTGGTTTCTTTGGTGAAGTATGTGGGAGTTGTCTTTAACCCCAGCCAGGAAAGCTTGTGAACACTTCAGGGGAGAATGCATTTTATCTTTGTTCATTGATTACTGGATACCCTGATGAACTGCTGAGTGCTGGGCAACCATTCCTTCTCTCTTGTGTCAGATGAGTGCTTTCAGTGCAGCACAGCACGTGAGCTGACTTGTGTGTGCTGGTGTATCCTAAAGCTGTCTGATACACAAAGTGTTTCTGCACATTCACAGCTCAACAGATTCATCTGAAGTTGCCTTCACAGCTGAACAGACTTTGCTGTTTTATTTTGCATTCAGTGTGATTATTAATTGCAAACTTGATAAGATCCTCATAATAATCCTAATAACCATTAGGCCATGTGATTGAGGGAGAAAATGGGATACTGATAATGCAAAAATTATCCATAAAATACTATGGAAACTTACAAGATTATTGCATAGAAAAATTTCTTCACAAAAAATGTATGCATTTATTGTATTCCTGCACAGCACCATTTTATTTATATATGCAAAATAGCTATTGGCCATATAGGTGTAGGTTAATGCTACTGAAGTGGAAGAGGAAGAATCTTCATGCAGGCCTTCAAAGAATGCTAATTTTTTTCTACAAATTCATTTTCTAATCAAGTCTTATACTCAACATATTTTTCAGTTGATTTACATTACAACTCAGTATTTTCAAAGGTGAAATGCTCACTTTTTGTAATGGCATCAGAAATAAGTGTGGCTCTTTATGTTTATCAAACAAGAAATACAAATGTGACCATAGTAGAATTGTGGAATAATTCCACAAAAATGTGAAATTAGAACTGTAAACTAGAACTGCAAATTAGATTACCTGTTCCCTCTTTTGCTGTCTGCTTTGGAAGGTACACAAGTTGCAGTCTGTAAATAAAACTAAAAATACTTTTTATTATTTCAACAAGATGACAGTTCTTTTCCTTTGTTTTTTTCTGCACATTTTCTTTCTAATAATGTGTTCTTGACAGAGTTCCTTCTTGACAGAGTTCCATACCTGGAATGATCCTTTTGTAGCCCTCAGAGCTCTCACTTGGTAATATTTTACCACTGAGATTGTGTAATCAGTACTACTCCTGTGCACAAATCTAATGTGTTTTTTAAAATAAGGCATTTTTGGAGATGAGGAAGAAGTATACATTTCTCACTGCTACATCAAATATCTACATAAAAATATGTTCAGGAAAACGTTATACACAGGCTGAGGCATAGAGAGCACAGGAACATCTGTTATTCCCATTTACATTCATAGCTGCATTTTTTTTATTCAGCTTGAAATTTCTGGCTCCTTCTGAGGCAGCATATTGCAGTGCAATTCTTTATGGTCCTTTCTTTAATGCTGGGTTATAAATTCTAAAAGTGAGATGGTTCAAGTGTGTTCATGGCTCAGCTGCAGAGTGAAGTACAACAGCAAATAGTGGTTTATATAAGGATGGATAGCATGAAACCCCCTCAAATTCCCTTTTGCTCTTAGTTTCACTTTTGTTAAGAGCAGAATATTTTTTTATATATATATATATATATATATGGCCTTGTAGAACCGATGGTGTTTTAAAAGGATTAATTTTAATTGTTGATCAAAAATCACAGTTTGGGAGCCTGCATGTCACTGGCATTACATCATTAATAAGCTGGGTTTGGTTTGTAACCTTCAAGGCTTTTCATTTATCTAAGCTCTAAAGTCTTTCACCTTCCCTTGGTTTGGTGAATCTTATGCTGATCAGTACAGTAAGGTTTTTTTTGTTGTGACCATGTAAAGGATTATAGCTTCTTGGGATTTTTTTTTTTTAATACTACTGTGTACTGAATCTAAAAAAAAAAATGTGTGAAGGTGACGACTGTGTTTGAAATAAAGCCGCAAAGGAAGAAATAGTAACTTTCTGTGAGCAGCTAGGGAAGAAACAATTTGATACTAGGAAATAGTTGAAACATGTGGATATTCACAATTTTAAATGGTATAAATGTTTCTGAATGCATTATGCTAAGAATACTCTTAGGAACGTTTTAGTATTTCCAAATCTTCTATAAGCAGAAGATATCAAAAATCCTGATTTTTTTTTTTTTTTGACTTGGTTTTTATTCTTTTTACCTCATTCTAGTTAACTTGACCTTATGTCAAAACAGTTTTGCATGGCTTCACGTAAAGTCACCTCTCTGTGTGTAGTGTTGGGTCAAATTGAAAAATAATGCCTATTTTATCTGAGCCTTGGCATCACAGGGAGCTGGTGGTAGTGAGGTGCTGTGCATGAGGTGCAGTCTAATTCCTGATAAAAGTCTGAGTCAAAGCCACTACATCCAAATCATTTTTGTCAGTGGTGCCTGATGACAGAAAAGTGGCTGTTTTTTCTGGGTTGATTTAAGAAATAACTTGAGTATACTCAAGAAATAACATTATTTGATAGAACTTAGTTTGATTTTTCTGGTCACTCTTTAAAGAACTTTTAACAAGTTGTTTATAGTTCTTTGCAGATCTTAGCATTTTGACCACTTGGAGTTGTTACTGGTGTTTTTAATCTAAGGTCATGACATGGACTTGTGTGCCACAAGAATCAGGAGTTTATGGGGACAGTGTAAGGGCTGAATACTGGCCTTGGAAACAAAGTTGGGGAAGCTGAGAAAGGGATAGCTCTTGTGGACAGCTGCATGTCTGCAAGGTTTGTTTTCTCTCTTTAGCTGCTACAAGTCCCTCAAGAGTCTGAATGGGAATGTGAAATCAGAAGTGTCTGCAGTTTCCTCAGGCTAGAAATAGGAAGAAAAGAGATGAGAAGAAACAAACTTTTACTGAATGAGAGCTCAGTAAACACATATGGTCTGAGAGAGCAGCATAGTTGGCCTTCTCCTAGAGCATATTAAGGCATCATTCTGCATCCAGTCTAATTAATTTACTAGCTCATGACCACTGTTGACTTGCCTAACATCCATCTCTCAGCTGACTCTTGAGAGCACTGACAGAGGTACACCAGGTTATGTACATGTTTTACAAAGAGTCTTCTTCAAAGTTCATATATTTGCTGCACTGTAATGGGCTCTTTTTGTATTTCACCTGGAGAAGTTCTAGCCAAAGGCATCTGGGCTGTAAATAAATTGTTGGAGCTATTCAGAAGGGAGGTATTATGATCTAGAGTATTTGTATGCTACAGTGAAACCAGACATTGTTTGCTCCATTTATAAAGATCTTTTTAACAGTGTGGCTGAACACAAAAGTGTTTGTGCAGCTCTTGGTCATGAACAGCATCACTGAGTTAGTCACAAGGTTTGGTTTCACCCTGTTCAACAAACCCTGGAAACAGTTAACAAATCCTTTCAGCCCTCTCAGAAATCGCAGGGAAATGGAGCAGCTGGTTATTCATTCTTCTCCTTCCAGCTCATGGTGACTGTTCATGTGACAGAATTTGCTGACTGCTGACCCAGGTGGATCATTTTGCACAGTACCCACTGAGACCTTGTTGCTGAATGAGTTCTGACCTTTCAAGTGCCACAACTGTCACAGTATTACTTTTAAGCAATCCCTGATGTGTGCAACACACAATACTTCTGCCACAGCCGTGAGCTAACTAAGTATTCTTCTTTAGGAAATTCAGCAAGAAACTGATATCCCTGAAAGAGAACTGGTTAGAGCCCTACAGTCCCTTGCATGTGGCAAACCAACACAACGTGTTCTCACAAAAGAGCCCAAGTCAAAAGAAATAGAAAATGGTCATATATTTACAGTGAATGATCAGTTCACATCTAAACTACACAGAGTCAAGATTCAGACGGGTAAGTTAGCCTTATATTCTACTCTCTTGCAGTCCCAAATCTGCCTTAAAACTTCAAATTATCTTTTGCAGGATTAATGTCCATAGAGGTAAAAGGAGAGAATTATTTTCTTGGTGATTAGTTGCATCAAAATGAAAATTCAAATGCCAAGATAAGTGTGGAAGTCAGTTAAGCCTTTTACTTTACAAAATGTATAATTATCTCTTACAGGAAATACTGAAAGAAAAATATAATTCAAATTAAAAAATAATATGAAAAATTATGCTACTGATTGATTCAGAAATAGGAAAATTGCCTCATAAGTTGCTGTACTGCAGTGAAATGAGTGATGTTTTTAGCCCATGATACAACAGCCATTTTCAAGTACCAGGTAGCTTATAATGGTTTTGGGCAGTGATTTGGGTTTAACAAATAAGGAAGCTGAGTGTATGATCACCACTTCATTAGCTTATAGAAGTGCTGGTGCTTGTGCCTGTAAGCAGATTTGAGTACTGTTCAAATTTTAACATAGTCGTAATTAAATAACAGTTTGTTATCTTGTCAGTTGCTATCAAAATATGCCAGAAAGTGTTAGTATGTTCTTGTGGCTGCTTTTCATTTAAAAAAAAAAAAAATCAACTTTGAAAATGTCAAAACTCGGGAAAATATAACTTGATGTCTAGATAAAATAAATAGTGAAGCTAACACACAATGAAGCACATTTTAATTTTGCTAACATAATTTACATTCTCTGTTTTCTTTAAGTTGCTGCCAAACAAGGAGAATCTGATCCAGAAAGGAAAGAAACAAGGCAGAAAGTAGATGATGACAGAAAACATGAGATAGAAGCTGCTATAGTTCGGATAATGAAATCTAGAAAGAAGATGCAGCACAATGTGCTAGTAGCAGAGGTATGCTGGTACAGAGTTTTGCTTTTGCTGTTATCTCATTGAAGTTACACAGCTTTTACTAACATGATTCTGAAAGGCTTTTGAGAGATGCTGTATTTAACCCATCCTTTCTTTTCTCCGTGTCTATCTGAAGACATACCTAAACCCTTACCCTTCATTTTAGGATGTACTCATGGGTGTATGTAATTTTCCTTCCTACTTTTAGTGCTGTTATGATGTTAAATTCCTTGAAAAGGAAACTAGTGTGCTTTACATTATTTTTGGCTTTGATCTTGTTACTGACTCTTGGGTCCAGGTTTGAGAGATTTGAGCTCTTAGCAGAGAAGCAGTCCTGCTGCTTTTCACTGCTGAGCTCACATAGCTCCAGGACGTGACACATTTTGCACTTCTGAACTGCCTTAGAGCTGTGAAACTGAGAGCATTCTCAGCTTGTGACCATGCCTCTGTGGAGCTTTGAATCATACCCCAACATGAGCAAGCAAGTGGAGGGACTGTCAGAAGTCTGCAAGCTGCTTTTTAGTTATTGTTGTTGTCACCATCTCTGTCTTAATACATTTTTCTGGTTGTTGTGTTCTGTTAGGGTACATCAAGATTTTCGGTGTGCTGTGATTTTATATTGTTGGGTTTATTTTGTTTTAGGTAACTCAGCAGCTGAAGGCCCGATTCTTACCAAGTCCAGTTGTTATTAAAAAACGTATTGAAGGACTTATTGAGAGAGAATATTTGGCACGAACACCTGAGGATCGCAAAGTATACACTTACGTAGCATAAAATGCGTTCAGAAAATTTGATTTATTCTTGGACTATACTCTTCGCATGAACTGGGAAGTTCTTTTAAATCATTAATATTAAGACGACCATCTTCTCTATTAAATTACAGTACATGTTCTAGACCATTCAGATCAAGCCTTTTACTCCTTTTGAGAGTTTTTGACATGAATTAATTGAGCTTCAGGCTTTTCAACGTTATCCCTGTAGAGATCATCCTTACAATTCTTCGGGAAAATGTGAATGTGCCGCGTTTGTTTTCAATACTGTACGAAAACAGAGAAATAAAAATGACTTTAGAAAATACAGCTCATTTAAAAAAATAAATTTGTTGGAATTTCATTTCCCCAGATCTTCAGTGTTGATGTAAATGTGTTTCTGTAGTGTTGCTTAGCACTTCGCGCATTGTATAAGTTGGGTTTAAAAGAAACCACAAGTGGTAAGGCAAAATTCCCTCTTACCTTGCTCTGCTTCAAATGTTTTTTTTTTTAACTAGACATGTTTATTTAAATACTTGCTAATTTTTTGAAGACCCAAGAAGACAACTTGAGCATGCTTCACTCTTCCAGCTGCACTCACTGTTCCAACAACATGAATCAGGAACTTCTGGGGGCTCAGAAAAGACCGTAATAATTTTGGCTTTCCCTTCTGTAATTTGAGTTCTTCTAAATTAAACTCTATATTGATTAGGTTTTTTTCTGGTTTCTTAATAGGAAAAAGGACAAGATTTTAGTGTGTATAAACTGTATAATAATTTTTGCTGTTGTACTCACTGCTGATGGTGGATTGTACAGGGCGATGTTTTTATTTCACTAAATGTAGACAAAATAAATTTAAAATAAATGGATTTAGTGTACACAAACAACTAATTCAAGTGTGTTAGAGTACAGGGTTGACAATCTTTTGGAACTAAATACTGTCCCCTGGGTATGTACTGGGATTATATTTTGTTAATAAACATCATAGATGGAGGTGTAGCCCCAGGGCTTCCCATCAAAAACGCATATTTCAGGAGATTAAAGTGAAGCCAGCGTGCACTATTTGTTTTTAAAAATGCATTTTAAACATGCAATAAAAAATTGTTACTGTAATGAAAATTTTAGTTCTTACCCTGAAACTTTTTTTCTTCTTGACAGTATGCTGCAAAAATAGATTAAAAATAGCAGTTTGGTGGCATCATTCTTCTCACAGTTAGAAATTTTTTGAGTGTGCATTGTACTGCAGTTTTTATTAAACCATATTTCTGACATTCCAATGCACATATTCTGTGCTTTCCCAGCCATAACTATTTTTCTGCTTTAATTCAGAACAGTATTTGTTTGTCTTGGATCACATTACTTTCACCCATAGATCTCGAAAATTTTGTTAGGATGGACTTTCCAATATGAAGAGCTAGAAATGAAGCAAAAAGAAAAGCTTGATTGTAGAGCATCTGCCAGAGCAGTTCTTGATGGGCTGTGCTAAACGAGTACATGGTGCTGGTGCAACGTTCCAGTGTGACTGGAGGGTGTTTTTCACAATGTGTCCACAATTTTACCCCTCTCCAGCCTGTTAAGGTACAAGTCCTGGCTGTTGTTCAAAAGTAGGATATTTCTTCTAAAGAGAGGGACTGGAATTAGCATGATATTTTAGCTTGACTATTGGGAAGATTTTTTTATGAAGCTTTAAGTTTACTGCACACCCCCAACACACCTACACACACACACACAGAGTAGTTTTTGGATCAGCAGAAGGAGGTGGTGGCTAAAGAACTTTCTTGCCCTTGTCCATCAGGAATTTATCCCCAAAAGAAATGAGCTGGGCCATTGGCCCTATTGAAAAGGTGTTAGCTGGCTGTTACTAAAACACCTCTGTCTCTGCACAGGGTATGCAAATCTTCAGTAGAGATGTCATTGTTTAGACAGTACAACAGTACTAAACACAGGGATCTGGGGGTTTGATTTTGTTTAAAGTCAACAGAAACATCTTCCTCAAAATGTAAATCACTCTTCCATGTACCAACATGAAGGTTTTCTTTTATGTATAACTGACTCTTTATTAGCATCAGTGTTGTGATACTGCATGTTAATGTTTTCCCATGTGCTTTGCAGGGGAGGAATGGGTTCAAGTCCTTTTCCCTATGAAGTTTACAGAGATGTGAGTGTTGTGATTTGGGGCAGGAGGTCTTTGTCCTGTGCATTGCCTCTGTACTTCTGTTGTACATCAGCTGAAGTTTCCCACTTCTGGTGGCTTTTGGGAGGCTGAGGCTGAATGTTGTGTGAGTGACTGTATAATTAGGTGTTGAAGAGTGTCTTTTTAAAAGCTGTGTGGGCAAGAGTGTTTGCCAGAAGAACAGCAGGTGGTGATGGCTGTCTTCAGTGAAAAATATTAAGAGTATAGTTTCAATTTTAATAGAATTTTGAAGATGCTATTCAGGAAGAGACTTCTGCTGAAGTCAGATTTCAAAAATATGCCCTTTACCATTGAACATGAGGTAGAGGATTGAAAAATGGAGAATGTGAAAGTTCCAGTAAGAGAACAAGACGTCACTAGGACTGTGCTTAAGGTGAGTTTGATGTTTACATGTTTGTATCTTAGAGGGATTTCATTTACAATATATAGTAAAATTCTGCTAAGCCTTATTTCAGTTCTCTCTTAATTTCTACTTAAAGCTTCTTTGTAATTTTGTTAAAATTTCATTTGTAGGATTGTATGGATTACATGTGTGAGTGCAGTTATTAATAAGTTTGGTTTCTTTGCATTAATGTGCAGCTAAATGCAGTAACAAGACTTAATAAACTTGGAGTTTAATTCTTTGGAATTTTTAAAATTAAAAGTAGGGTTTGAGTTTTATAGCTGTTTGAAGATGTGTAGGCATGTATTTTCCTTGTACATGAATTTATTTAAAAGGATTTAGAGTATTCCTCATTTACCATCATAACAAATGTGGTGATCCTATGGATCCCTGGTGCAGTTCTTGGTCTTTTCCCTGTTCACTACCTTTGCAGCTTTGATTTACTCTTTATGTCCCCTGGAATTAATCCATATTAATTCACAATGCACAGAATAAATGAATGCCAAGCAGACCAAGTCTGTGATGTTAAACTACTCCTGAATGCATTGTCTTTCCTCTTTTCCAAAGAAAAACTTTGCTCTGTTGACCCGAAGCATCCAATGCAACACAATTTGTTCTACGGGCTACTGCTTATTTAGAATCAGCCACTGGTGTCAGATTTACTTTCCCTCACCTTGTGGAAACAGAAGCTTTGCACTAAATATGCTGGATGGCTGTAGTATTTTCATTCACACTTACTGCAGTCAAATTGTGTAGTGCCTGATGGGTGGCACTTGCATATATATACATATGGTAATAGAGCCTTTCATAATGCAGAGTTGGGATAAGCTTGCACAGAGATGGGGTTCCAGTCTTTAAAGAAGTACCAAAAACTGGAACTACTTGTGGCCTCTGCATGTCCAAAACTAGCCAGAACCTCTGTAGCTCAATCAAACCCTTTGGCTCTGCTTTGGTCCTTGTAGTGCTTAGGGGGAGCTGCACTCTGATCTTGAGCTCCCCATCCACGGAGCCCTTTAGAGCAAGGGTTGGTTTGACAGCCTGGAACTGGACTAAATAATGTGTACAGCTGGCATCATCTTGTGTGTGTCTGGGACAAAGCTGAATTTCTGTTGGTACTCTCATTTTGATAGCTTGGGCAGTAATAACCAAGCTATCAAAATGTAATAACCATTGTGCTCAGTTTGAAGTGTGAGTTTAATAGTTCCTCGGTCCTCTGGAATGTTTGTTTGAAAAGACTGTAAGATGCAGAACTTACATATCCAGCTGAAAGCTGGATAAAGGTATAGGACAATAGACCTAGTTCACCCACTTTTCTGTCCTTCACTGTGCAGGGAAGTGTTCATAGATTGTGCCCCCAAACTGCATTTAATATTCTGAATCTTTCAGCTGTGGTTGGTGTAACTGCATGGACATGGCTGGACCTCTTGCCCCAGGACAGTCCTGTTGTGCTGGCATTAGTATGTGTCAACTGTATAAACAGCTTCATTTCTGCTCCTTCCTTCCTTCCTTTCTTCTCCAAAACGAGCTTTCACGGGATGTAAGTCCATGGGAGCTAATGCATGCAGTAGCTTTTAGGTGAACACAGAGTTTATGTGTAGGAAAAAAAGGAACATTTGAACATACAGCAGTGATGTTTTGTTAATCATTCTTTCTCCTGCAGTTTAAAAGTTAACTTTTATTCCAGGTACAACAGATGCAGAGGAGCCCTTGGATCTCAGAGCTACTCTCTTCCTCCTCTGTGAACACTGTGTTGCTGTGGTCCACTTCATTTGTGTGCCATGTCCTTCAAACCCTGTCAGAGCAGTGATCTTTGGTCTGGCAGGAGCTGAAGCACGGGTGGGGGATGCTCAGGGCAGCAGAGGGAGGTGTGTTTGCTCTGAAGGGCTGGTGCTGTCATCGCTCCGGCTGCCCTGCGGGGAGGAAGGTCCATCTCGGGGGAGAGCGACGGAGGGCTGGAGTAAAACGTGTTCCGAGGTAGTGCTGGATGTCACGGGGCAGAGGGGTGCAAAAGGCAGGTTCAGTAACTTGTGCTCCCCATGTGTAAGACGTTAACCTGTGCTGGTGGCTTCGGGCAGCCTGGGGGACTTGTCAGCACGCCATGTGTGTTACTGGGATGCGGGGTGTGCAGTACAGACCTGCTGTGAACATCCGGAGCTGTGCCCTGGGGCGGGGAGCCCGCTGCCCGTTGTCTCACAGGGCTCCCGGTACGCCTTCTCACCCTCTGCTTTCCTTGGCTGAAGCTCTGTTAAACAGCTGCTCCTGCAGTTTGTGTCTCATTGCGCTCTGGATGAAGCTGGGGATTGTGTTCCTCCAGGGACGCAAATTTCACCAAGAGGCAAGTAAAAATTCTGGTTCTAGGAATTGTGATTCAAATGCAGCTGTTGGTCTTTTTTGAACTGGAACCCAGGTGAGGGAGTAATGTCTGAAACTGCACCACTCTGCTCTTCTCTGATGGTTGTGATAGAGAAGGATGTCCACATGGAATAATACTCGTTCTCAATCTGCTCAGGTAATAATGGCATCATAAAAGGATGAGCAACAGAAAAATGAGCTTTTAGGAATTGGTGAATTGTAGGAAAGAGTGAAAATACTATCACAAAGAACAGGAGATAGGTTCCAGGTTCTCAAAGCACTCTGCTTCTGTACTTTTTAGCATCTTTAGATTCTTTGGCATCTTCTGCACTTTAGCTGCAGTAACAAGTGTGCTCTGAAAAATCCATGGATGTGATCTTGTTGCCCAGGGAGAATCATGCTTTCTGTCCAGGTGGGCTGTTAGGATCACGTTTAGTCTGGTGGTACTTTAAGCCTCTTGTTTTTAATCTTAGTTATTTATTTTTATTAGGTTAGTACTTGAAGGCTCAGTTTTGACCACACTGTATTTATCCAATATGTGGAAAGAAAGCCACAGCATTAGTCCTTGCTTTAAGGAACTTACATGTAAATATGATAATGTAAATGGCTCTATTTTTACAATCTTTTAAATTAAGCCAAGTTTTTTAAGGACAGCCCAGCTTTTTTAGGGAAATGCACACACTGGTAAGTGCACTCCGCCCCATTCCACTCTAAGCCACTGAGGTTTAGGCTGGTGTTTCTGGTCTTCTCAAACACAATCTCTGACTTTTTTTTTTTCATATTTTTTACCTGCAAAGAAAATCTTGCAAATGTGGTGTGATCGTACCTCACACCAGTATCTGCCTGTGTCTGCAGCCAGCCTGACAGTCTGCCTGCTCTCAGCAGCTGTTTGTGCTAAAGCAAGAACCAAATTGCTGCCCAGGAGGGAAAGGCCTGTTTCACCTCCCCAGTCCTAGAACTGCTGATCTGGACCAGCTGGAGACAGGACAAGGAAGTTGTCTGGAGAGCCCCGTGCTCCTGTTTGCCTGAGTAAAACTGGAGGGAGAAAATGGGCATCCACTAGAAGGTGCAACTTCCAGCCCCTGATTATGAATAGCATTCATTTTAGCAGTCCTGGTTTTGGGAGGAAACACTCACAATAGGAAGTCCTGAAGCCCTCAGAGTGATGCTGCATTAGAGCCTGGTGGTGCCCCACAATGGCTTCTGAGTTCATGTGCAGATTTTCCTTTGCAAAGTTACCAGAACATGCCCAAATCCCAGTAATGCCTGAGCTTCCTAGACCTCAAGAGCCACTTCTGCTAATATTTGTTGGCTGTTTGGGTCTTGCTTCTTTTGAAATTCTGTTAAAGATGAGACTAATAATCTCCTGCAGCTTGTCTGTCACAGCATTTGGTATCAACTTAATTATGCAAATCTGCAATTCCAGAATAATGTGGGATCCAGGCCAAGGCTCTTTTAATTAGAAGTCTGGGTGTATTATTCTGTATCTCAGGAAGGTTGTCTTCAGGAAAGGGAGTAATTAGAAGCCTCCACAGTGCGTGGGTCTGACTTGTTCCTTGAGCTGGAGCTTGTCCTGGCTGGCGAGGTCAGCACCTCCTGGGGACTGGCTCTTATTAGCACTCGGCAGGGAGCAGTCACACCCGGGCCCTGCTGGCCTTCCAAGAATTCTGCTGAGTGGCCTTCAACAATGCTAAATGTGAGCTGATTAAACAAACACTGGCCCTGCAAGTCTTGGCTTTGTTCAGATCTGCCCGTTTTCTTTTTCTGGAAGATTTTTAATTGAGGCGTAATGTATATAAAAATTGCTGGGTTAAACCTTTCAGAAATGAGTCTCTGGAGTTGGGCACATGTAGCAGGCTGACTTCCCCCTTGTCCCACTCTGACCTGTGGAAGTGTGACACTGGGAATGTGGCAGAGGGATCCTGAAGATGCCATCTTGGGTCAGTGCTAAATGCTGGCTCTTCAAAGTCAGGACATCACAGGAAAAGCTGAGAGAGTTGGGCTTGTTCAGTCTCAGGAAAACTGAGAGGGGATCAAATCAGTGTCTATAAGGGACTGAAGGGAGGGTGTCGAGAGAATGGACCAGGCTCTGCTCTGTGGTGTGAAGCAACAGGACAAGAGGCAATGGCAGAGACTGATGCCCATGAAGTTGCACCTGAGTGAGGAAGAACTTCACTGAATCAGGTTGCCCAGAAAGGATGTGGAATCTCCCCTCACTGGAGATATTCCAGAACCATCTGGACCCAAACCTATGACATGTGCTCTGGGATGATCCTGCCTGAGTGGGGAGGTTGGACCAGATGTCCCATGGAGGTCCCTTCCAACCTGACCCCTCCTCTGATCTTTGTTACCAAATACTTGTTCCTGCTATAACCTCCAATTGGCTCATTACGTTTAGTGGGTCTTGGTTTGGGTGGAGTGTCTTGGGTTTTTAAAAAAATATTTTAGACAAACTGAAAACTGAGGGAAAATAGAACTGTCTGCAGGTGCCCTGTAGATGGCTGAGGACACATAACCTGGTGAGAGTTGAGTATGACAACCAGCCAAGGCCATGCAGTGCCTTTCTACAGCATGCTTGTAACTACTGGGAAGCTCATCTCTGTGTCTCAGTGCTGCTTTCAGCCTTGCCCTTGCCCCAAAGCCTGCATCACCTGCTGACAGACCCTTGCTGGATCACTACTTTCTGCTAGCTGGCTAAAAAGAAGAAACAAGAATCATTTGGGAAAGAAGTCTACTTAAATAAATGCAGTAGGTTAGATAGGGTTTTGGTCTTTTGGTCATTGGGTCTTTAGTTCCACCAAAGTGGTGATGGATTGGAGTCACAGGGGTTTGAAGCCAGGGAAAACCTCAGAAAAGACTTTTGTGTTCAAGTAAGGCCTTAATCTGGGTTTTTTATCTCAGTATTGTGTATGCTGTATATAACTGTCATCTAGCAGGTTAATTTAGTAGTTTTGTCCTTGTTATAGGCAGAGCTTGAGATTGGTGTAAAACAAAAAATGAAAGTTTTTAAAAGAAATTAGGAAGCCTGAGTCATGTATTTAATGAGGCCTTCTCCCGAGATGCTTAGGTAATACACACTCAGTCTCTCTCCAGTTAATTACATTCTAATAATCTTTGTAATGTACCATCCTTACAGATGTTGCTCTGAACTTATTAAATCCTGTGATGCATCATCAGTTTTGGTGGTGTCAGCTGGAGCAAAGGGCTCTTTGCCCTTTGGAACATTGCAGAGGACTAGGCACAACTCAGGAATTGATTATGAAAATGAATGTTTAATTAAATTAATTAAAAACCTTTCCACTAGAATTTTAGACTTACAGCAGATAGTATTCTCTGAGGTTTCATACCATAAAGTGTTTATTAGTTGTTTATGTTTGGTCTTTAATTTGTGCAGGGTTTTCCAGTGTATGCATTAGTGCCTGTTCATATTTGTCCTGCTCTTACACACAGCTGGAGTGCCCCAGCAGCTTCCTGTATGTTCTGCTGTGTTACCAGTCACTGCCAGGTGGGAATGGGGCCCCAATTTTTTTGAGTCCCATATCAGAGTTGTTCACCCCTCATCCCCTCAGCAAAGCCACTTTTCACATACCATTGAACTGCTATTTTTCTAATCTCTTGAAGAAATCTTTCTTGGCACGTTCAGGAGGTCACTGTGAAAAATGTGCTTTTCTGTTTGGCAGCCAGACTGGGAAGCTGGGGGAAGGGGAGGCAGAGAGGAAGGCAAGGACTCATTCCATTCAGGGATCAGAGTGAAACCAGCACTTTGCTTTTCTTAGATGACCCAGCAAAAGCCAGCACTGTTCTGGGGGCAGCCATCTCTCTCCCCCTGAGCCCAGCAGTGGATGAAGGCTCTTAGCTCAGCAGTCAGGGCCATTGCACCCAGGCTTTATCCCAAGGCTTGGGGGGCAGTAGATTGGACACGAAAGGAGGGCATGAGGATACCCTTGTCCGAGGCTGAGGAGCCTGGTTTGAGCCCTTCCCCAAGGATATTGAGTTGTCAGAGCCAGTGGAAGAGGAACAGGAGGGTTCAGCTGGGTGGGGGGGCTGCCCTCCTCTGAGGGAGAGGGTCAGGCAAAGGCTGAGCTTCAGCTCCTCTCATGCTCCTTGCAGGAGGATTGGTGGGTTCTCCTGACCCAGAGCTGCTGTGGAGCTGAGAACCAGTCCTAAAACTGCTCTCCAGGCAGCTTCATAAGGTGGAGTTTCAGAGCTGAGATTGTTTCCCTGTCTCACCCCAACAAGCACAGAGGAAACACAGTGGAGGACTCAGGGTTTAGCCCTTTTTGTGAGTAAGGCTCAGGTTTTTGGCTATTGTGGAAACAGGAGGGATGCTGCATACCTTCAGCAGCCTCTCTGGGAGGCACCTACCCATCTGGAAAACAATTTAGCTCCCTCTGGCCACAGCAGGAGCTGGAGAGAGCCGAGGTTTCTGCATCATTCCCTAACCAGCCCTTGTTCTCCACAGCTGCTCTGCAAGATTCTCATCCCCAGTCCTGTCACCTTCACCCAAGACCTGCAGCTGCCCACCAGATTTTATCCAGCAGACTGGAGCAGGGCTGGGGCTGAGAGCTGCCAAGGCAGCAGTGATGGCTCTGCACGAGGAGAGGCTGCCCTTGCTCCCTCCTCAGTGCCCTGAGTGGGAGCAGTTTGCAGGGCAGGAGTGGGGGTCCTGCTCCCAGGGAGGGGGGCAGTGGGGCTGTGGTCCAGGAGCAGCCCGAGGATCCTCACCTGGGGTGGGAGTAGGGGACCCTGCTCATGGGAGCTGCTTCCAGCCACAGCCCAAGGCCTGATGAATTCACTTAGCTTCAGTGTTTTCCTGTACAGGCAAATTCCCCTGATCTTCACAGGCAGGAAGGCAGATGACTGCCTGCCCCTGCCCTGTAGCAAGGAGTTGATGAATCATTTCCTTTTCCATATTTTAATGAAATTGTGTTGTTCAGAGCTCATCTAGAGCATTTTAATATTTTGAGCACTTGCACTCTTCACTCTCTTCCTGCAATTGTCTGAAGGCTGGATTTTGTTTTTGTCTCCCTCCCAACAGCAGTTACTTGCTCGAAGTGTTGCAGGTGGGTGCAAAATAATATTTTTCCTCATTTTCTAGACAGTATTTTAAATTTTTATTGTACATAGGTGTCAGTGTAGCTTTTAAAGCATGAATGTGAGTTTCTACCAGTGAGAGGGATCTCCCTAAAGGAAACCAAGGCGCTGCTGCTTATACCTTTAAACCTTGGAGATTTTACTTAGTTGAATATAAAGTTAGGATCATATTAAAAAAAGTAGCTCAGAATTTTGAATAACTGACTTATTAATGCTGGGATTTCTTAACAGTGAACCACTGCTTTGTGTGCTTGGCTGTTTGGAGGGAAGTTGGGATGTCAGCAGAGAGAGATGTGCTGCCCTTAATTAGATGGAGCTGGACAGATCACCAGAGGCCCCAGGTTTGATTTGAATACTGGCTACAGTGGGGGCAGCTCTGTACAGGAAGTGGGTTTGGCTTGACCTGTATTGTGCTGCTGCTGGGCTGGCAAGTAGGGAGATGAAGGGACAGTGTGATTTATTGTCCACGCTAGAAGAGACCTGGAAAGCAGTGTATTTTCAGCACTCCTATTGTAGCTTATGCAGTAAGCTAAGTACCAATATGTAAACACAAGGAGCAAGAAAAAAACTCTTGGACTTTGACTAAGGCTGCTGATTACATGGGTATCTCAGGAAAAAAAGTAAAGGAGGAAAAAGAAGCAAAGAGGGCACTGAGAATGGAAAGCCTGGTACCCAGCTTTTATGGGCTATGTACAATAACCCAGGACCTGGTTTCCAGTTAGGCAGCAAGTCACCTGTGTTGTGAAGGGTGAAACTATGAGTTGAGGCTTTTTCCCAAAGCTCCTCTTTCCTGATTTATATCTGCCCTTATTGTTATCTGTTATATTCACATGGTTGGGTTTTTTCTTTTGTTATTTTCTTTTCCTTCCTTGTTTTCAAAGAACAGCTTATCTGTGTGCCCCAGAAGGGTGGGACTCACAGAGATCACAGGCTTTTTACAATGAGCCAAAGCCAGCCCGCTGACTACAAGGAAATTTGCTGAGGGTTTCAGCCATGAGTGCCACATGGGCTTTGCAAAAGGCAGTGACTGCACCGGTGGGACTGGGCTGGGTCCGGAGCGGCCGCTTCCACTGCTGGGAGACAAGTGGGCATCACCTCACCCTGGAAAATCGCTGCTGGTGTTGCAGTGCTGTGCAGCTCTGCTGTCCTGCGTTGTGAACAGCAGGAGCAGGAGGATGCACTGCTGTTCCTGGACTCTTGGGTTGCAGGTACTCAGTGCCCAGAGCTCCTGAGCTGGGAGTGAGCCTTGAGCCAAGCTCCGCTGGGATGTGACCTGGGACCGCTCGCTTAAAGCCTTGTCACTCTGCACCTGGCCCCTCTGGGGCACGCTGTGCTTACCCACGTGTTTCATCTGGTTACTGCAAAGCCTGTAGGAGTCCAAGCTCATTCTCTTCAAGGCTCAGAGTACACCCTTGTGTTTCCGAGGCAGAGTAAAAGGAAGGCACCAATTTGTCCGGTTTCATTTTTTGCCTGGAGTCTTTGCGATGGATGACGGAGCAGAGTCTCTGATGACTGTGCATCTCCTCACCCATTTGGGACGCTCATTCCCTCTGCAGCAAACTCTGGATCGGCTTCTGGAGTGGCTCTGCCTGGACATTCGCCTTTTCCTGGTGTCCGAGCGAATTCCTCCGCTGAGATACTACGAGAGATACCGCAGGAGGAGCTGCGGCTTTCCTGGAATATCCATCCTCCTTTTTCTGCACGAGGACTGGGGAGAAGAACGGATCTTCCAGGTGCACGAGCAATTCCAGCGCCCTCCCTGGCGCTACCAGCGTGCCCAGTTTGCCAGCGGGCAGAGCCCCCCCTGTGCCCCTTCCCAGCAGGAATTCTATGGCCTGGAGGAGCAGCTGCCCGTGTGGGGCATCAGGCGGGTGCGCCGCGGCCCCGAAATCCTGCGCGTCACCCTCCACTGCAGCTTCGACAACTACGAGGAC
Source organism: Haemorhous mexicanus (assembly GCF_027477595.1). NCBI lineage: Eukaryota > Metazoa > Chordata > Aves > Passeriformes > Fringillidae > Haemorhous > Haemorhous mexicanus. The sequence goes on along the minus strand of NC_082350.1, from coordinate 9,924,270 downwards.
GCAGTGCGGCTCTACGAGCTGATCCTGCGGAAGGAGGGCACTCTGCAGAAGGGCACTCTGTGTGTCTTCGTGCTGCACTCCACCCCGCACGTGGCCGTGCAGCTGTGCCTGAAGCAGCTGCCCATCGGGGTGACGGCTGAGCCCCCCGACGCGGCAGCCCTGCAGTTCAAGGTGCAGGAAATCGGGCAGCTGGTGCCCCTCCTGCCCAACCCCTGCGTGCCCATCAGCAGCACCAGGTGGCAAACACAGGACTATGAAGGAAATACAATTCTGCTCAAGGTGGGTCTGTGGTGCTCTTTTATCTACTTGTTTCCAAGGAAAGCAGGACTGGTTCAAAATGGAAATTATGATTTTGTTTGTTCATGTTTTGTTTTGAATTTGTGAATGCAGTAATCGGTGTCTGCCGGTGCTGTGATGCTGTTGATAAATATAAGCACTGATCCTTGGGATGTTTTTATACAGTTAAATTAACATCATTACTGCTTGCCTGAAATGCAGATTATTGATGTTTTCTAGGGCACACTAGCTTAACATCTTCCCTCCTCTGCCTCAAAAAAATGACTGTAGCAGCCTAATCTTTTTCTGATAAGTCATTGCTGTGTAAATGTTTTTCAAAGCAAATTTTTGGCATCCAAAACCAGAAGTTTTCTAAGTGTAATGTTGATACAGCACTGCCTGCAATTAAGGTTGTGAGATCACAAGTGAGTTGCAGTTGGGCAAAAGTGACAAAGAGATGTGTCCTAGGAAATCTCTGCCTTTTCTGTTGAAGTGTGCAGTCCAGAGGTTATATGAACACAAATTAAAAATAAAAAAAAAACAGACAAAGTCTGTGCTGAGATCATATGTAGTGAGAATTACACATGTAAGTAGAATGGAAGTTAGGCACAGTGTGCTTTCTTTCTATTCTAATAATCCCTCCCACCTCTGGTTATTTTTCTTTCAATTTGGATTTTAAATTATTTGACCTGGCCCAGAAGTCCTCTGTTAGAGGCAAAGTTAATTACTTGGTTCAGCCTATTTTTGTGCTGCTCTGAACACTAATCTTAGGGCAGCCCTTGCTGCCTCAATCAATATCAATTTAGAAACTGGTTTTCACCCTCTTGGAGTGGTCAAGGCCCTGGCTATCTTCACATAGCTTTGAAGTTGGTCCTAACTGGAGCAGGGGACTGGGCCAGGTGACCTCCAGAGATCCCTTCCTAAATTACTCTGTGGCTCTTCCTGCTGTAGGTACAAGGTCTTTGAGATGACAGATGTACAAGAATTCACTGGCAGGAGAACTGGAAGCTTTTTTTGGGATGTGACCATGCTGCACTGTGCTCCTCACAAAGGAAGGTGCAATCCACTTGAACTTGAGGATGCATCTTGTGTCCAAGTTCCAGAGAGCAGACTGACAGCCTAGTGCTTTACTCTGCAACTCTTCAGCCCATACTGTAAATCTTTCTTTTGAGTTCCTGCAATTTACCCCCTGCCCCGACCTCCTGCCATATTGCAAACTAAATCCCAGGCTCTGCTCGCAGACTCCACATGGAATTGTCACTCCCCCTGAAGCCCCTTGTGGTAACTGGCAGTGGCTCTCCTTTCCCAGTGTTTATCGAGGTTCTCCTGGAATGCATGTGGATTTTTTGTATCCACAACCTCCTTCGGCAGGGACTTCCCCAGGTGTGCTGACCCAGGCTGCAGGTGACCCCAGCACAGCCGGGCCGGGAGAGAGCATCATCCTTGGTCGGGCTAGAGGGGTGTGATAACCGGCTTCTCTCATTTTCAACAGGTTCAAAGCAGCTCCAGGACCCTCGAAACAAACATCGGGCTTTCTCAGCAGCATGACAATACGGCCAGTGGAAGAATCCCGCAGGACTGCGTGCCAGCCCCTCTCGCTGTAAAACAGGGTGATCCTGGGCGGAGGAGCCAGGAGGTCAGAGCTCCGAAGGGTAAAACCAAATCTGCCCCAAGTGAAGCCCTCGCCTCGGAGCGGGCCGGCAGTGACCTCCAGAGGCCCCTGCGCTCCGCTCCCGGTGTCCCAGCCCCGCAGCCGTGCTGGGCAGCGCTGTCGCTGCGCGGGCAGGCGGGCGGGGGGCTGCGGGCTGCTCCCGCCGACAGCCGCGGGCAGCGGGGAACGGAGACCGACGTGGACACCGGGCTGGCCGTGCGGAGCCCCGGCAGCGGCCGCTGCCCGCTGAGCTTGTTCCCCAGCGCCCTGCGGAGCAGCCTCCAGCCGCTGCCAGCCCCCGGGACCGGCACCGGGACCGGCGCTGCCCTGCCCGGCCCGGCGCTGCGAGCCCCGGCCCGGAGCGACAGAGCCGCGCACGGAGCCCCGGGCTGCCCCCCGCGGGCCTGCCCGGCACAGCCTGCAGGGGACGAGGAGCAGGAATTCTATATATGACCGAAACCAAACGAGCCTGATGGACTCGTGCTTGCCAAAGGACAGCGGAGCGCTTTTGGATGTGCTGTGACTGCTGCTGCTGCTCAGGGTGTACCTCTGTCCTGTGACATCCCACTAGGGGTCACTGAGGCAGACACTGAATTTCCATGGAGAGATGCTGAGGCGGCTGCAGGAAAAAAAATAACACTGTATTTACAGAAAGCTGTTGTTTGGTTTGGTTTTTTAATGCGCAGTAGGTGAGGGGTATGTCGTGTAATGAATGGGAATAAGCCATGTGACTCCTACAGCTGTGCTAAGATGCTAAAAAATAGACGGTGACATCTTCAGATGGGTTTTGAAGGTGCAGCTTGGCTGAGCTGCCCAAGCAGCTGGATGTCCTCAGCTGTGGGGACTCACCATCCTTGCTAGGACATACTGGAACAAGCTCGTGGCATGGTCACAGCAGTCATGCTGGTTTTCCTTTGTTGGTATTTAAAATCTGTCAGTGTTATCAAATTTTTTGCAAGATTTGAAACATAAGAATATTCTTTTAAATACTTCTGAAGAGAACTATTTCTGTTGAGACCTTTTTCCCAGCTCAGCACAGTACATGCAAAAACCACACACTTGAAGAGAAGTGCCAGTAAACCTGCTGCTGCCTATTCATGTGACACTTAAAATAAACACAGCAACAGGCCAGGCTTTGTTAAACCAGTGTGCAATTAGCTGGCAATCCTAGCTGGTTTTTAATTAACAGAAGACAAGAGAAGTTGAGAGTCTTGGAGGGAATTGCTAAATCCTCAAGAGTAAAAAGGACGGGAGAAATGAAGTCATGATTCAGCATCAACAGATGCTGAAATAGCTCCCATCTTGATCAGCTTTCTTTCTCAAGTAGGATTAAATAAACCTCAGTGGGAAAGAGATGGGAAGAAAATGAAGGAGGAGTGAAATTATACAAAGAAGAGCCACATCTGGGCATACTTACCTTCCAAAGAGTACAGCAAAGAGGTATTTTCTCCCTTAAATATATCTGAATTCTGGAGGGGATATAGGGAAGTCCCTGCTCTGGGCCCTTCCAGCTGGTTCTGCCCTGCCAAGTAATGCTCATGAGTCCTTCAATGTGGGCACCAAAACCTACAGAACAGGACACTTCATTCAACAAACATCCCCCAGGTTTTCACAAGCTCCGCAAAAACTGTGGACTTTAATGAATCCTACTGTGGTATGTTACATCTCCAAGGGTGATTATTTAATTTTTCCTGCAAACTCAGCAGGGCTTTTCAGAGCTGGAGAGAATGTCTGGTCAGTAGGGAACAGGCAAGAGGAGCTTGCAGGGGCTGGATCCCCAGGCCTGCTGTGGGTGTGCCAGGGTGGGCTGGAGGCTCATGGGGACAGGAGGGGCTCAGAGCAGGGCAGTGCTCTCTAAACACGAGGTTGCAGACCTGCACTGGGCATGGATGGAGTAATCATGAACTTGGGAATCAAGGCAGAAGTGGGATTCCTGGGAGAAACAGCTTTAAAGAGACTTCATGGCCTTCTCTCCACTCTCTCGTGCCAGAGGTACTCGAGTGCGACTATTTAGCATCATCTTATTTTATCTAAAAGAAAGAGGCAGAAGGTCAGTATGTAGCCTGGGGGAAATACTTCATCATTTGGAAGAAAAAAGGGACAAGTTTTACCTGCCTGCAGCAGTTCATGGAAAAGGGCCTCAAGTCAAAGGAAGATGGCTCTGAAAATACTGCCTTTAACAGTGTAAAATCTGTGTATTTTAAGCCCAGGATATCTCTAGTACAAATTCTGTGCTACACAGGCAGGTGTGCAGGGTGTGTTGGGTCAGAGGGCACATTTCTCCACAGACAGATTCAGTAGTGGAAGGCAAAGATTCACATTTTCCAGACTGTTCAGATCTCTGCAGCCTCTATTTTATACCTCTTCCTTGCACACTGTGCCATTTCTTTCAGGATTTCATGGTGTGGACAGCCAGGAGACCCCTGCCGTGGTCAGTGAGAGCACAGGCTCGGCCCCTCCTGCTAAAAAGAACCTGGCAGCCTTGATTCTTTCAGAGAAACAAATGCTGAAAGCCCTTTTTCCTGAATTCTGGGCCAAATTCAGCTCTCATGAATGCCTCGGTAAATCCCGAGGCAGTTCTGTGAGCGCAGCCGAGCTTCCCAGATTTACACTGAGTCTGGGCTGGGGCTTTCCTTCTCTTCACCCGTGTTGGTGCCGTGCCCTGCTCCCAGGACAAAGCCTCGCAGCCGCTTGGCAGGGGAGAACGGGTGTTTCAGAACTCTCCTGTTTGTAAGGGGAACAGAAACCACAAACTGCCCCGTTTGCTGAAGGTGAGTGAGTGTGGCAGCTCCTGCCCCTGCCCGGCTGGGTGTAATCGGCACCCACCGGTCACCTGGGCAGGGCTGGAGCAGGGATGGCCACCTCCTCTACTGTCACCTCTTTCCAGATTATCGCTGTTATTGTTACTTTTCGTGTTACTGGTGGTATTGCTGTTGTGATGATAGTTAGGTTGGTTGGGTTTCTGTTGTCCCCGTGTGTCGCGGCGGCGCTGGGCGGGCTGCGGGGCCGGTCCGGCTGTCCCTGCCACAGCAGCTCCGCCTGCTGCCCGCACAAAGCATCCATCCCCCGCCCTGTGTGTCCCTCCCTTGTGATGAGATCATTCGTCATTCATTAGCTGCTTAAAATTTACCAGAGAATTGCTCTTGGAAGGGGACAGCGAACAGAAAAGATTTTGCTAAAATTTCTATGACAAAACACGAGGTTAAACAAAACTCATTTTTTATCTCTCTTACAACAAGTACCAATGGCTCAAACAGAAGATGTCATTCTAGAACCGATCCTATTCTTGATAAACAATGCACTATTTTTTCCATACTTCCATCTATATATGCCTCATCATAATTTGTCTAAGCAAACATTCAAAAGGGACAAGCAGCACCTTTTAGCCTCTGTAAGTTTTTGTTATTTTTTCAGAAATTTTTGGCATAAGTCACATTTTTTTAGTCTTTTCCTTGGATTATTTTACAGGCTGGCATCATCAGAATAATTTAGCCTTTTTAACTCTATAGCAATTACCTACTAAAACTCAGTTAATCTTTTGATTTGCAAAAGCTTTGGTCATCATTCATCACCCACACACATGGATATAATCTGATTAATCACATTAAAGATCAGAATATTTGGTCATCAGAGAAGATTTTATTTAAAGGACCAGAATAGGAATATTAAGTGTCAGAAAGGCATTTCTCTGCCCTGCTGTCTGTGCAGTCTCTGCCCCTCCCCTCCTGCCCTGGGCGGTGCCCAGGGTGCCTCGGGTGGCTGATGCTGCTCCTGCGGCTGCACTGCCGGACAGAAGGACGGAGCTGCCAGAACCAGCCCCGGCCGGCCGGGGGATCTGTCTGCTCTCCTCTCCCCTCCCCAGGCTCTGCCTTTCTGCAGCAGCAGATCTCCCAGCCCAGCCGTGCTCCAGTGTGTCTGAGCTCCTTATGGAGCTTCACTCCCTGTCCCCACCCTTCCAGCAACCGGGGCTTTTAATCCTCACTGTCATTAACACGAAATTAACCGGATGGATTAGGAAGCAATAGAGGTACTAATACCAAAGAAAGCCCATTTCTCTCTCATTCATTAATTTTCTCCGACAGCAAGTAGTCAGTTAGGGAGATCTGTCATGTAAGTGACAGGGGGAAATAGAGTTCTTCTTGATGTTTTACTGTTTTTTGGCAGCCTCAGCCACTGATGCTGTGCAATGTCATGTGCAGTGGTTACCGTGCATCTGCTGTGGGTAAGAAGAGTTGATATAGTACTGACAAGCTTGCTATAAAAATGTTTTACTAAAAAATGCTATGAATTATCCCTTTCTATCAGTAGTTGAGCATGGAATGATCACTCTAGTTCAGATGTGATGGAGCAGGGCAGGGATGAGGTGAGGAGTGGGACCTTTGCTTTGGCAGGGCAGAGCAGGAGCAGATACAGAGTGTTCCAGTGTCTCTCTCTGTGCCTTGCTTGCAAAGTGGATAATGAAGCTCAAAGGTCCTGAGGCTTTGCTTTTGTCTAATCAGAACAGGAAACTTCTGCAGAAGCCAAAGTGAAGCCAAAGGAGAGGTCTGGGCTGTGAGAGGGGCACAGAGGGCCTGGGGTCTCCCTGTGGTGCCCTGTCTGTGTGGCACACATCCTTCTCTTCCCTCCCATCATTCATGTAGGTTGGCAGTCAGGATTCTCTGCAGCCCCGTTTGCCCACGGTGCTGCTGACGCTGCTCAGGGGAGGAAGGCCACTGCAGCCTGGAGCTCCTGCCCATCCTTCCTGGCACTCCTGCACACAAACTCAGCCCTGCAGCAGCTCTGAGGGCCTGTGTGCTGAAGATGTGAGGTCTTGCTGCTGAACCTTGCTGAGCAAACCTCCAAGCATCAGTCCTGCCAGTCTGGCAGACAGGCTGGGGTGGGACATGCAGGAGTGGAGCACACACATGTCAGGGCAGGGGGCTCAGCTGGGATGGAGCTGCCCAACCTGGGCACATTCCTATTGGAGCTCTGCTTTGTCCCCTTCTCAGGACAATGTTTTCCTGTTTGCCAGCACCTTTCTTTTGTCCTCAGGGAAATGAAAACTCATTTTTCCTTCAGTCTTCAGGGCCCTGCTATGGTAAGTGTGAAGGCACATCCCTGTCCCAGGGTGCTGCTTGCTCATGGGCATCAGGGAGCATGGAGGAGGCCTTGGCAGCAGAAGCCTCCTGAGGATGGAGTGGGATGCACAGGAATGGCCTGAGTGCCCCTTGGGAAGGAGCCTGGGATGATGTGCTTCCATCTGACTGGGGCTGTCCCACCCTGCAGGGGCTCGGGGTGCTGGAGGTGCTCTGCTGCTCTGTGACCCTGCACCATGGAGGGAAACCAAACGTGAGAGAACAAAAATGCCTTTTGCAAGAGCTGCCTGCCAGCTGCAGAATGTTCCTCAGGGGGATCACTCTGTCAGACCCCTCTTCTGCCACAGGAGGTGTGCCTGCAGCCTGGGCTTCAGCAGTGTCCTGAACTGTGCCCTTCTCAGTGTTAGCTGCTCCCCAGCAACTTTATTTTCAGGAAAAGTAGCTCCTTTGCAATGCAATATCCTAAACTGAACACCCCAAATCCTCAGTGCCTCACTGAAGTGCCAGAGATGTTCCCCACCCCCAAAGCCCAACAGCAGTAATACAGAATACAAAATACAGCAGATGTTACAGTAAGAGCCTCTCTCCTGTTCCCATGTATTGGTCTTCTTTAGGTGCTGGGGATGCACCTGATCAACTAAAAATTCAATTATCCTGTTTTTAAAAGAGAAACAGGGATCACACCCAAATTTGGGAGGGGATCTGGAGTGAGAAGTCAGTGTGCCAGGAAGCATTCAGAGTGGATCTGTTGTCCCAGGCACTGCCAGGAGGCAGTTTTATCTTCCATGGAATTTCTCAACCTCCCCTTTCAGCAGACTCCTCCCGACAGCACAACTGCATTGCAGTTTGCTGTGCTGTGTTTCTGAGGTTTAATTCTCATTATTTGAGAGAGGTTTTGAGAGGTTTCCATCTCCCATTGAGCACTTGTATTAATATTCCAGTTCAGGATCCCAGTTTTGCTGCTGATTACAGGCAGGAACAGAGCCAATTCCTGTTAGGATGAATTTACATTCTTTAAGAGTCCCAAAAGCTTTCTTCTCCCCTATCACCCTTCTTCAGGCACTGGCAGCCTGGCTATGCTGGGAGGTGATTAGGTTTGTAAATTTGTTCCTGCAGACACTCGGTGACACTGAGTTCATTTTCTCATCTCCCTCATGCAACTGAAGTTGTGACAGCCTCACTTCTTTAATTGGGATCATCTCCAGCAGCATCTCAGCCTCAGAAGAAGGCTCTCAGGGTGCAGGCCTGCAAGGCAGGAGCAGGCAGGAGCTGCTGGGGCTGTTAGCTGCCACAGCTGGTGGAGATGGATCCTCCCTTCCCAAAAGTGGAAGGGAGGATGTGAAATCCCCTGACAGCTGACTGATGCTTGCTCTGAAGCAGCCTCCTGCCTGTTGGCCTCGCTGGGTTCCAGCACCTTGGTGGGGAGAAAGAGGAGAAAGTCCCTCCTTGTACTCCTGCCTTAGGTTTGGCTCGCTGCTGCTCTCCTGGGAGTGGTGTGAGAGATGGGGGCATGGTGAGGCATTGCCAGCCTCCCAGCCCTTCTAACACTGTCCCTTGTGCCCTTGTGCCACCGTGCTGGGAGCTGGCATTGCCCTGCTGGGTGTGGTGCTGCCTGGTCAGAGGCTGCAGACCGGGGCTGGCATTAGCCCCAGGCTGGACCTGCCATGGCATGGGGAGCCAGGCCATCAGTCCCTGCTCCTTGCTCAGCTTCCCTCTCCTCCTGGCAAGGAGTGACTGTGTGAGCAGGTCACTCACAGGTGATGGGCAGGCACCTGAGCCATCCTGGCCCCTTGCTGCTTTTTGAACCTGAAGCTTCACCAGTGGATGGTTGGAGTGGGAGTGTGGTTTGTGGCTTTGCTTTTCCTTTACCAGAATTGGCTTAAAATGCCCCAGGGATTCTCAATTAAAACAATAAAAAATGAGATTATACTAAAGGAAGCTCCCAGGATAACACAAAAGATTGTGAGTGTGCAGTGAGTACAAAGGGAATGTATTTTGGCCATTCCAGTGGCTGGAAGTTTTATTTCCACTCTGGCAGCAGACCTTGGTTGTGTTCCTGTCCCTCCCTTATTTCTTGGCTGTGTAGACAGAAGAGTCCTCTCAGGATGCCCAGATGTGCTGGGAGCAGCACCACCAGCAGCTTCCTTTGGGTGCAGGGCTCTGGGAACTGGAAATGGTCACTGGGTGGGTGCACATAACTGGCATGAATAAATGGGTGTTGTGAAACCTTAGATGAAATGCAGCACTTCATGGCACTGATATTCCACTTGTGGGGGCTTCCTTGTCCCCTGGGCTCAGTGCTTGTTGTGTGGCCTCCTGCCAGTCCAGCCAGCTCTTCAAGCTGTGGCTGCACTCACCAGAGGTGAGAAGTTGGAAGGTGACTGATCAGGTTGCTCCTGCCACCACCAGAAGTGCCTTGGTGGGGCAGATGTGCAGTGACACCGTCTGGGCTCCACTGAGGGTCCCACTGGGTCCCCACTGGCCTTGGTGGGCTGCTTTGGCCACCAGCTGCTTTCACTGGCAGGTCCAGTGGTGTCACACTGAGGAGGGCATGGGGCTCCCAGCTCTGCACTCCAGCTCTCCAAAATCTGCAACCCTACAACCAAAATCTACAACTAAGACAGGCTGTGAGGGTTTCCAGGCAGTCTGTGTGAGCTGGGACACCAGGGGAAGGGGTGGGATAAGAGCAGAGTTTCCCTGAGAATTTGACTGTGGTTTTCTCATCTTGTTTTAATTTGGAGCTACTGGGCTTTGTGGAGAGAACAGCTGATTGCAGAAATGCCTCACACTGATGTTTACCAGATATTCTTTCTAGATGGGAAAGTCATTCTGTGTCATGAGAAATTTCACAAGTGTTAGCTTTTTTTGCAAGTTGGAGTAAAACCAGATTTCAGGAGGTTGAGATTTCTCACAAACTCTGAAGTGTGGCTCCCCTGAGGTGCAGCTCTCTGACACCCACTGGAGCTGCTCAGCCAGCTCACCCTGCAGCACCTGGCACAAAGTGTTACAGCAGACCAGACAAGTGCCACGGGAGGCCAAGCACTTTCTGGTAGGGAAGAGCAAATCTTTTACTTCTCTTAGCTGCTTGGACTCAGCCATTGCCTCAGTGGAGACTTCTGTTTTCCAGTCTCATTGTTCAGCCCTGGTAATAACCACTGTTGTGTTTACAAGTTCTAAGTGATGACAGGCCAGAAGCCTCCCTGGCATTTAATTCTTCCTGTGTCAGTGTGCTGGCTTTGCCTGCCTTCCTCAGCACCCAGGGCTTTCTGCCCCTGCCTCTGCTTGCCCTGGAGCTGAGCTGTGAACAAGCCCAGCCCTGGGCTGTCCCTGTGCCTCCCCACCCAGGGGATGCCTCAGCCCCTGTTCCCAGGCATCTCTTGCTCTGAGAGGTTGCATTGGTCTGTAGTTTGCTGGCATTGGTAGGGCAGGGACTGTGACATGGGCATCCTGAAGGACCCTCCTGCTCCACCTGTGCCCCGTGTGGTGTTTGGCTCCTGGGGTTAGTCGGGACAAAGGGAATTGCTGCCGAGGCAGAGGTGGCAGCAGGAGGTGTGTGGGTGTCAGAGGTGCAGTGCCTCGGCAGGCAGGCAGGGTGGAGGGGCTGCCAGGAGCAGGGCTGCGGTGGGAGGACATGCCAGGGGCTGGAGCTGGTCCCTCCCCATGCAGCAGGGCAGGCTGGCCTTGAGGAAGGGCTCCTGCTGCTCCCTGTGGTGCTGCTGGCACAGCCCATCTCCTCTGATTCTGTCTGGGGGAGGGCAGCACACAAAGCCAGCAGCCAGCGTGACCCAGAGGCAGCACTCAGGTGCTGGGAGCAGAGAGCTCCTGGGACTGAGGTTTCAGAGTGGGAGCTGCCAGGTCAGGGGCTGAGGTCAGGCTGGCAGCCCCTGCAGCACCAGCCAGCCTGCTGGCATCAGCTGGGTCACTTCCACTCATGGGGCATGTAGAGAGCTGTGTTCAGAGAAAACCTTGAGCCTTTAGCCAAAAAAACAACAAGGAGGAGAGGAAGGAAGGAAAACCCATAAAACACCTTCTTCTAATGTCTTGCAGATTCACAGCCCTTGCCCCACTCATCTGGCTGCTGGGTTTTATTTTCAGCTGTTTGATTAATGAGAGCATGTTCTGGAGCCTTCTGAAGTGTGGAGACCACTTCCATCCCCCTGGTGACTCAGACCATCCATGGTGAGCCAGCAAGGTGGTGCTCCCATGGGCTGTGCTCCCCAGGGAGGTGGGGGCAGCCTCAGCACTGCCTGGCAAAGTGCCCCTGGGACTTGCTGCAGCTGGACTGCACACAATTTACCAAAAACAGAGCAGGATGTGATTTTTGTCGAGGTTTAATTTGAACTTTCCTTGATTGTGGTGTAGCTGTGATATCTGATGGACTCCTGTATTTCCTGTGTTCTGCTGTGCTTCTATGGCAGAGCAAGGACAAGCCTCAGAGCAGGCTCGTCACCAGAGCCTGGGTGTGAGCAGGAAACTGTGCTGACAATGAATATACTTCACAAGTATTGCAAAGGTTGAATGGAGATCTCCAACCTCCACACCTACCATGGACATCCTGGGCCTCTGAGAGGTGGATGAGGATAGCAGTGCTGGCTGCCCACGCCTGGTGGCCACCTAGAAACTTGTCTGTGTTTCTCAGTTGTTCCTCTAGGTAGGATTTGTCTGCAAGAGAATCTATCGTGGTTTTGATTCAACACATGGTTACTGCTCAGAGGGTGATTATTTGAAAGCATTTGTTCTGTCTGTGTCTGTTTTGTGCTCTGTCTTGCTTGACCTACACCCAGCAATGCACGTTGGCAGCCTCAGCCTGTCCATCCATTATCATTAATGCTCCAGCATGTGGTTTCACTTTATGGAGGATTGCACAGGGTTGCTGATGGTAATGGGAAAGGAGATGTTTTGGGCATGCAGCAGCCCCTTTTAAACATTGACATTTTGGATGGGTTTTGAAAGCAGTCACCCGTTGTATGTTCTAAAAGCTATTTGCCTGTAATCTTAAATTGTGATAACAATAATAACAATAACCTTGCTGATGCAGAGGTTGTGTGGGAGAAACACTGAAAATTTACTACAAAGCTTTGCCAAGCTTGAAGTGATTTTTTTTCTTTTCTCTTTCTCCCTTTTTGTGGTTGAAAGCCATTTCTCCCAGCGGTGGCCGGCAGCTCCGGCTGCGCCGTGTCACGGCAGGGCGGGATCCGGCTCCGGAGGCAGCGGGGCTCTGAGCTGTGTCCTTTGGCAAAACAGGCAGGAGGCAGCGCAGTCATTTCCCCAGGAATGTGGCATGCACTTGGCCCTCGGTCCAGCAAGGTGTCAGAGGGGTGACCGAGTGACCACAGACCCTCCCCAGCCAGGTGTGCCCAGGGATGTTACCAAAGTACACCTGCAGCTCAAGGTGCCCGGCCCTGAGTGTGGCTTCTCCTCGGGACAGCTGGTTCCTCCAGCAGGGACACTGCACAGCCCCTCCTCAGGACACCTGGCTCATCCAGCAGGGACACTGCACAGCCCCTCCTCAGGGCACCTGGCTCATCCAGCAGGGACACTGCACAGCCACTCCTCAGGACACCTGGCTCATCCAGCAGGGACAGGCACAGCCACTCCTCAGGACACCTGGCTCATCCAGCAGGGACAGGCACAGCCACTCCTCAGGACACCTGGCTCATCCAGCAGGGACACTCACAGCCACTCCTGCTGGAACACCTGGCTCATCCAGCAGGGACACCTGGCTCATCCAGTAGGGACATCTGGCACATCCAGCAGGGACACTCACAGCCCCTCCTCAGGACACCTGGCTCATCCAGCAGGGACACCTGGCTGATCCAGCAGGGACAGGCACAGCCCCTCTTCAGGACACCTGGCTGATCCAGCAGGGACAGGCACAGCCCCTCCTCAGGACAGCTGGCTCATCCAGCAGGGACACCTGGCTCATCCAGCAGGGACACCCGGCTCATCCAGCAGGGACAGGCACAGCCGCTCCTGCTGGAGGGACGCAGGTCCCGTCCTGCTCCGGAGGGCAGGACAGCGGTCGGTGGGGCTGCTCCCGGGTGCAGAGCTGCATTTGATGCCTCAGAAGCCAGCAGGCCGTGGGTGAGGGCAGAGCTGGGGCTGGCAGGGCGAGCAGCGAGCCCCAGACGCCCCCGGGACGCGGAGCCGCCGCACCAAATTAATGAGATTGTCACAGCCCGGTCACGGCTGAGGAGCTGCTCCCGTCCCCAGCCCCTCTCCCGGGGCTTCCAGCCTCTGCAGAAAATTACCCTGCAGAGTGCCATTTCTCATGCTTATTCTTAGCCTAATCGTGTGTAGTTGGTTTGGGTTTTGGAAGTTGGATGAAAGTCAATTCATTTGAGTTTAAAAATTCAGTCAATCAGATGTGGTCGGCTGAGTTGGTTTTTCTTTCACCTCACGCTTCACAGACAGTTTGATGGTCGGCATTGAGAGCATTAGGGCTGAAGTTATCCAAACCTCTCCACTGGATAGGAAAATAGTATTATTCTCATTTTATTCAGAAGGAAATGAAAATACAGGGATTTTGTATAGCTTGCCTAACATCACAGGGAGACTCCCTTTAACAAAAACCAGATCTCTCATCTCCTAATCTTACAGATTAAAAGCGACATCCTTCTTCCTTTATCCTTCTTTCATACGCTTCAAAACTTTGCACTAACAGTTTGTTTTTGTAGACATGGCCTTGATAAGTGATTTCTTTGAGCAATAGCCAATTCACGGGCCATTGTTCAGTGGTAATGAGCTGGCTTAACATAAATTCAACAGCACGCCAAGACTCTACACCTGAACAGGCATCCAGAGGTTGGAACCCTGTCTATTATTTGGACAAAAAAAAAAAAAAAACAAACACAAACCATTATTGTTTAGAAAGAAAGATGAGAACAAGTAGGAAGAGGATGAATGCAGAGTTATGGCACACGAACAAACTGCAGTGATCTCAGGCACCCAGGCTGGATGCTCTGTTTTCCTATGCTGCACCATCACTCCCTGTTTCAGTTTGTAGAACTCCTCTTTATCAGGGATGTGTTGCATCAATGGTGATGCCTTTATTTGGAGATGCTGGGGCTGAGAATGGCTCTGTGGAGGCTGGTCAGTGGTGGGTGGAAGGGAGGGAAGCCTTAGCATATCTGCAGGAGGAGAAGGGGCTTTTGGATGGCAGTGAGGACATGGTTCTTGCTTGGAGCAGTGATGAGATATCCAGTGTGTCTTTCTTCCATCTGAAGCTGGACTTGAGAGGCCAGCTAGACTAAAGGTAAGGCCCTTCTTGGTGAATCTGGGCACTCACAGGCAACAGGGTGTCTTGGAGAATTGTGCATAGTGGGAACAGAAATAATTAATCACTGGTTTTATTTCCATTTTCTTTACATGTTTACATTTATTGAACTACCCTTGTCTTTTTTTCTCCCCTCTGTCTTTGGAGGTGCTTATTACTACAGACTGCTGGAAGATCTTGGGGAGAGGATGGTCCTGCTTTGCAGGAGCATTGATTGTGCTTGGAAATGAAGTTCCTAACAGCATGCAGTTTCCACCCCTCCCCTAGTCAGGAAGTGGCTGTTCCACTTGTGTACTGTGCATTCTTTGGATTCCAGGTCCTGAGGGCTCTTTGCTGTGCTCACCTCCTGTGGGTTTGGGTCAGTCAGCCAAGGTGTGGCTGCTGCTGCCTTTCAGAGCTCCCATGTCTGCAGTGGGTTTGCCTCATCCTTCAGGTGAGCCCCACACCCACCCATGGGCTCCCTTCTCAGTGTGCAGGTGGGGACTGCTCCTTGCCAGGCTCCTGCCAGTGACAGAAAACAGGTGCTGGTCCAGCAGCCCTGGGTGTTGGAAACATGGAGGCTGGCCTTGCTCACATGTTGCCCTGCAGAGTTGTGTACTGCTGGCTCTGCAAAGCGTGACTGCAACTGATTTTGTTTGTTGCTCGCAATAATTTTCTCCTGGGGTCAGAGATTAGGCAGTTTTGGTTTGCTCTTTTCCCAGTTTGGTTTTAATTAGTATCTGACTCCTCACTGCTGGTTCTCTCCTGTGCTTGCTGTATTGCAGTCACTTTGCTCTGGGCTGTTTTCTGAGAAAAACTGGGACATACTCAGTACCTTTGGTAGATGTTATGCCTGGAAGGTGGCCCAGTGCTGTAAGAAGTGCTCCTGACTGAGTGAGGGAAGCCAAGAGCTGAACAGTTATGAGAGTGTTCCAGTTAAAACATGGGAGTACCTCAAACCATTTCAAAGTGGCTTAGCTGTGTCATCACGGTACCAAAGGGAAGGTGAGTCCAGGAGATGGCTGGTTGTGTAAATAATCACTGAAATTAGGAGCTGTCAGTGATAGCCTGAAGCCACCCTTTCCCTCCTGCCCACGCCCTTTGCTGGTGTAGCTGGCAGCCAGGCCAGTCGTGCTCTGCAGGGCTCAGGAGCAAGGCTCATCCTGCAGACTGTGCCCAGGGACACACAGGGCATTGCTGGGGCTCTGCAGGGCTCAGGAGCAAGGCTCATCCTGCAGGCTGTGCCCAGGGACACACAGGGCATTGCTGGGGACACACAGGGCATTGCTGGGGCTGCTCTAACAACCCGTGCACTTTTAGCTCCAGTGTCCTCCTCTGCTTGGTGTGCCCGTGAGTGTTTAAATCTCTTCCCAGAGTGTTTCCCAGGGTGATAAGATCTTAGTGGCACAGTCCCAGCGGTGACACTCTCTGGGTTTAGCCTGTCACCAGCAGAAGGCTGTGCTGGCAGAGTGCGGCTCCTCCCGGCCCCGGGCTCTGCCCCAGTGGGCCATGCCAGCAGGCAGGCAGCTCACACAGCCAGGGAAATGGGACATCAGACATCCTCCCAAAGCCTCATCCGGGTCAGGCAGAAGGTAAACAAATGCTGCTTCTCTTAGCCCACAGAGGGCAGGACCTCCAAATCAGATTTTGTGGGATATTCCACAACTTAGGGCAAAGGCAGTGGTGAAGATAACCTTGAGTGGAGGCACCTGGTTTCCGTGGGATTTGGTGACCTTTGTGCCTAAATCAGCCAAGCCCCAGTGTGCTTTTGTCATTGTGACTTCTCTTGGCAAGAGCTGGGCCTTCTGTGTTTGTGAAGTTCTGCATTTATTGGGGCAGTGACTTGCTGGTGATATTGCTCTGGGATGGGTGAATACTGGAGTTTTAGTGTCTAGTGCTGAACAGGCATAAACTTGCTAGTTTGTCAGCATGACTTCCTTTTTTTGTGTATTTGTGCATTAAATCTAACAAACAATGGAGAGCCTCACACTGTGCTGTGGAAATGCTTCTATTCTGTCTAATGCTCTTTTAAACATTTTGTAGATTGCTTTGTTGCCTAGAAGCATAAAACCTCCCCCATAAATTGATGCATATCATGACTTTGTAACACTTGGATATGAATTAGCTTGTTATCCATCTGAAGAAAGGATTTCAGAAACCACAAACATGGTCAGAATCACCTTGATCCAGTTTACTCCATAGTTTTGCTTGACAAAGCAGATGTTTTCTGTGTGTTCAGCAGAAGAGGGGTCAAACCCTGTACCTGAGCCTACTATTTCTGGCAAAAACACTGATGTTTTTAATCCTCTTTGAACAAGACTCTTCCAAGAACTTATTTTGATTTATTAACCTGGTTGTATGAACACAGAGAAACAATCTGGAGCTGGGACCTTGATTCAGGGAAGTGTGTGCTCAAGTCTTTCTGCTGTGAATCCCTTCAGGCTCAGTACAAAGGCTGTGAAGGAGCCTGACGTGCACAGCAAGGCTCTTCAGAGACACAGGTCAGCCTCGGGTGCCTCTCTCTGAGGGGTTTGGGAATGGCTGGCTCTTCTGCCCTGTGTGGGGTGTGGGGCCTGCACCATGCAGTACCCCAGAGCTGTGATGGAGGGCTCTGCTGGGAGCTGCAGGCTCTCACAGCTGAGGAGGGCAGTGCCATGGGGGGCTCTGTGCTCGGGAGCGCTGCTGACACAGGCTGGGCTGGCTGGAGCCCATGATGTACACAATGCCCACTGGCAGGGCTGCTCTCTGATTGACAGCAGCTGGGTTTGGGGCTGTCACCCCATGCAGCTGCACTAAATAACCTCCTCTCTCTCTCTCTCTCTCTCTCCCAGGAGCAGAAATCTCCCCTTCCCACGTGCATTGGGAGTGTGCGGTGACACAGCATGAGGACAGCTCCTGTTCCCCATTTGGCCCACGGCAGTATTCATGGGGTCCCCAGCCTGGGCACTGCCCAGACACGTCCCTGAGGTCACACCAGCCCCAGCCTTGCAGGGGAAATGCGCTCCTGCAGTGAGTGGCAGGATGAATAATGCCATTCCCATTTTCCACGGAGCCCTGCAGCCTGAGTGACGAGGCAGCACTCATCTGGTCTGAGACCTCCCTTCCTGTTACTCACAGAGCTCCTGACTAATTCACACATTTCTGGCCAAGGATTTTCCAGCGTGGCTGCCTCAAAGAAGGCACTTCTGACAAAAATGCCTGGGTTTCAAAGGGTGAGAGGGAGCCCTTGCTGCCAGGGTCAAGCATGCAATTGCCAGCCGACATTTTCTTTATAATTGCAAACTCTGTAAGCATTTCACTGTGATTGGAACTTTTTAGTCCCGTGGAGGTGATCTGAGAGTGCTGCAAATAGCCTGGACTGGCCCAGGCTCAGCATCAGAGGGTTTCCAGGCCGAGGTGGAGCTGTCCCTGCAGGGTGGGTGGCAGTGCCACCGCTGCTGACAGAGCCGCGTACGCACTGGGTGCCTGGGGAGCTGTCTGCTGGATGTGATTACTGCTTCTCCTGCGACATGGCTGTTGGGAAAGGAAACCCATGGAAACAGGAAGAGAATCCAACAAACAGCCCTGCCTATGACGAGCTTGTCCGCTGTCCATTAGTAAGAGATGGCAGCAGCCCAGGGCCAGGATCACACTGCCCGCCTCGGAGCTGATGCTCACCAGATGTTCAGGCAGATGTGACTAACCTCTGCTGCAGCAGCTCAGCCTCTTCCTGTGCTGAGGGCCAAAGGCAGAGCTCCCCCCTCTGAGGGAGGGTCTCTGTGGGACACGGGAGCTTTGAGATGTTTTCAAAGGCCCGAGGCTGTTTGTGTAAATGTTGGAAAGCTGTTTCAAGCAGCTTGCACTGTGTTTTGAATGCTGTTCACTTCTGGGCTTTGAAAATGTTCAGATGTAGGCATTGTTAAAAACCCAGCACTGTGAGTGACACTGGAGTGAAACCTGGGGATGGGGAAGGAGAGAATTAAAACGCCTTAGCTCACACTACTTGTCTTATGTCCTGAATATATTTCTCTCCCTCTCTTTTCCAGAGAAATCTCAGTGGGCACCACTGTGTCTCAGTCATTAGCCAATTATTTTGTGTGCTGACTTAAGGAAAATTAAATCCTGGCCCTTCATGTTCTTTCCCAAAGCACAGACTTTAACTTTTTTTTTTAATTTTTGGATCATTTGCCAGAGTTTTTAATTGTCAGTCTTGGCTTATCCTCATGTGGCTTTGTTAGCTCAAGAAAGCCTTTCTCTTCATGAAACCTGTCTTCAAGACAAGTTCCATGGGGAACTTGTGGGTGAAGTCCTAAGAGGCAGCAGGTCTTGTGGAGTGTCCTTGTCATTCTAACTGAGGATAGCAGGGCTGGCTGGTCAGTGGCACAGGGCCAATTGCCACCTTTGGCTCCCAGTGACAATGAGTTATTACTCAGGTGAGATTTACTGGAAATCCTTTTCTACCCAGCAGTGTTCTGGCAGGTGAAGTGTCTCTGAAGGGGGGCTCACACCCAGGCTTGGATTCATCTCTGTTCTCTTCTGGTCTGTCTAATGGCTGGGACTGAGAGAACCTCAGCTGGATGGAGGCTCAAAAGGTCTGGGCTGGGCACTGCATTTCATGCCTTGGTTGCCCTGTAGTCAACTTCAATGCCTAAATTTCTCCTAAATTCCCTAAATCACATGCTCATCTAGAAAATCCTCATATATTTCAACTTTATTCTACTTCTTCCCCTGGCCTCTCCATTTTCTTATTTTGTTCCTATCACAACAAGGCTCATGGGAGTTGGGGAAGGCTTGTCTGTAAGTGTGCCATATGCACTCCAAAACAGTACCATAAATTACTTCCTTTCCTATTAAGTGCCAATAGAGACCATTTTTGGGTACTTATTTGAACCTCCACCTGTTTTCTGGAATTGCAGCCTGCATAGCTGCAGCTCATTTCCACCATGGGAGAGCCACATTCAGGAGCTGGAACTGTGAAGTGATGAGCAGAACCCTCATCTGCTCCAGCTGTTTCTCTTTGAAGATGAAGATCAGCACAATGAAGCTGGAGGTGTCTCCAGGTAAGCTAAGGAGAAGGTTTTAGAGAGTCAATAAGTAGCTGTCTCTTAGACAAACCTGGGGTGGAGATCTTCGTGGTGAAGAATGAATCATGAACTTGTGGACTACCTGGTGTTCCTGCTTAAGAAAACAAACAATTTGTTGCCAATCTGGACAAGCAGAGACTTTTTGATCAGGACTTGTTCTGAGCCAGGGATGACAGCGTGTGTCATCTGGGGTCATTATAAGAAGCTCTGCATTCAATTGATCTCTGTTAATAGCCTGCCTACTCATCTGCTAGGAGCAGACAGGACAGCAAATGCTTTGTGCCATTTCCCTGGAGTTTCACACAGCAGTGCCTGCCCTGGAGCCTCGCACACTGTGTCCCAAGTCCAAAGCACAGAAGCCCTGTGCTGCTGTTGACAGAGGTGCCAGCAGCATGACAAGGCTGGCTGCTGCTCTCCTGGCAAGCTCTGCTGGGTTCCTTGGTCTGTGCAGCCCCACCCCGACAGGCCAGTGATGCTCTCAGACACAAAGTGCTGTACAGGGCAGGGGGACCCACGGGGGACCAGGACTGGGGTCTCTGCCACCTCCCTTGGCAACACCCAGCCTGTGCCCTCAGCCATGCAGGGCAGGGCAGAGCCAACCTCAGTGGCATTGGGGACCACTCCTGTTCTCAGGCAGGGGTTTCATGTGGACCAAAACACCCACATTGTGCAATTCCTGCAGGCAGCACAAGGAAAATGAGTTCCCACACACTTTTTTCCGTAGATTGATCCCTGTTCCTTTGGGATGGATAAAGCTGGTAGGTCTGGGCCAGCCTTGAACCTGCTCCTAGCAGAGGGGAATGGAGCCATCAGTTCCTGTTTGGTTTCACTGGCTTCTGAATTTACCAGTGTCCTGTGGAGAAGGAGCCCTTTGTGCAGCTCCAGAGCTGATCACCAGAGCAAGATGAGGCATTAGTTTTGCTCTTTACTCCCAGCAAAGTTTGTGCCTGTGGGCAGAGGGAAGGTGGGTTTGGGGACTGCTCATCCCTCCTCAGGAATGTGTTGGGATGCTCCTGCAGCCCTGTTACAGGGTGGTGTCACACACAGCCCTCCATCTCTGTCTGCCAGTCCATCCTAAGGAGATTCCCTGTCTTAGTGCTGGCTGTGAAAAGTAGGAAACACTGGGGTTTTATAGCTTGGCAGACATGGAAGCTGGGGCTTGGCTGCTGTGCCATGAGGGGACAGCATGTCCTCCCTTTCACTGTTTAAAATAGGTGGATTTGAGCACTATAATAGAGTAGGCACTGTGGGTGTTTAAACTTTCAGGATGATTGATCACCTGGCAGAGAGAGGCAGATGGTGTGGTGATGAGTTCCAGATCCTTTCCACTGAGCATCACCAAGGAAAGCACTGTGGACCAGGCTGGGGGGAGGCTGCTCTCAATTTAATTTTTTTTAAAAAACCCCAACAATGTAGGATTTCAGATTAAATGCTCTTAGCTCAACAAGAATAACTGTAAAAACTGACTAGGTTTAGAGTTAACTGCCTGAGCCCCTCTAGTGTGTGAGCCAGGTGAAAGGGCCTTGGTTCACAGCCCCACGAAGGCTTTGGGAAGGAAGGCTTGGCGTGGGCTGGATTTTGTGCCTGGTCTCACCCCAGTGCTGCTGGGGAGCTGAAGGGAGCCCAGGTCTCCTCCCAGCCACAGGGCCTTGTCCTGGGCTCTCTCCACCTGTATTCCATGCCACTGTTTGGATCACCCTACTTAGAGACTTTTGATCCCTCTCCAACCCAGTGAAAATATTCCAGTGGCTGTACTGGAGCCATCAGTAACCCCATAACAGGGCTGATGCTCAATGAGCTACCATGGATCTTTATCAGTGAAAAGCAATGAGCAACTAAGGAGCAAAGCTGAGCAGCTTCCCCAACATGCCCCAGTTCTCTGCTAACCTCAGCTCTCAGGGGAGGGCTGATTAGAAAGAGTCATTTACCTTCTTGCTTCCTGGCACAATGGTGTTACCAGCTCTCAGCATGTGTGCTGTGGGCTAGAGGAGCCCCTTCCTCTGGTTCCCCCCAAGCATTCCCTGGGGCTCAGTGCAGAAACATCTGTCTCTACATCAGGGGCTGCATCTCCATGTTCCTCTTGGTCCCCACCATTTGCTGGGGAGGCTGGGAAATGACACATTGGCTTCAGTTCACCAACCATTAACTGTATGGGCATTTGAGGAGCCAGTTGATTTTTCGAAGGCAGTTTCTGGGCTTTAGGGTGATGTAAAGTTTCTCTCTAAGCCAGCTGGCAGCACTGCCTGGGTAAAAGCCCATGCTGTGTCACTCTTCCTTGAAGTGCTCTCCCAGCTCTGTGCCTGTTTGGGCTGTCTGGCTTGACTTCTGCAATTAGAGAAAGGTTATTGTAGGTTTAAAATGTTGCCTGCTCTGGCAGTATCTGCAGTCCCTTAAGGCAAGGATGCCTGTTTATTGTTATAGCACCGCCCAAGCACAACACAGAGAAATCCCTGTAGGAAAGAATATTTCAGTCAAGTAGATTTTTTTTTTTTTGTTAAAAAAAAAAGAAGTCTTGGCTGGCCTCTCAAACTTAAATGCCATTGGAAACTAATACTAAGTTTATTTTTTTCTCCATAAATCACGTCTCAGGGCTTTTGTTATTCTGCTCTCATCCTGCCATATCTTTCCCAGCACTGATAAGGAGCACTCAGCTGCTGTCACAGATGCCCAGGGGTGAGCAGAGCTCCTGGGGCTGCTGGCAGGATTCCCAGGGCCTGAGTGAGCTCCTGCTGTGGGTGATCCATGGGCAGCCCTGCCGTGCCAGCAGCCCGGGGTGCAGGGCTGCTTTGCCAGTGCTGGTGCTCCACCTCTGCCAGCACCTTCTTTAGCTGTGCTGCCCAGGCCTGCTAGCAAACAGAGTGAGCCAGCACCGTGTGGGGCTGGGAAGAGGGGTGGGACGTCACCAAATGGCTTTCCAGCAGCTCCTGTGGCCTGCCACCCAGCCTGCTCACAGCACCTGGGGTGCCTGCCTCTGCTGGGTGGTCTGCTGGGAGCCACTGCATCCCAGACATTTGGGAACAGCTCCTCTGGGACTCAGTCCTTTTAAGACTAAACACCCAGCCACCAGATAAGCATCTCCAAAAGGAAGAATTTCCATTGTGGGATGGACTTGCATATGCATTAAAATAAGCAAATGCCTTGAAATCTATATTGGGCTGTTGTTGAGAGGAACTGGAATATCCAGTTCAGTATGACAATCCCTGCATCCCTCAGCACAAAGCTAGGGATGGCTGGGAAGTGAGAGCCTGTCTGTCAGGCTGTTTCAAGGGTTTGAACACTTATGCATTTTTAAAAGTCAGAGCACCATCATATATATGTATAAAATATATGGGTTGTTTGTGTTTTTCCCTCCAGCACACATCTTTGAAGCTTTCCCGACACTCCACTCCGGCTGTGCAGAGGAGGAGCCATCCCAGCCTTCCCGTGTGCCTTTTCTCCACACACTTTGATGGGAAGATGCTAAATGACAGGAGAATTCAGTCCTCCTCCCACTGGTGCCCAGCTGGGTGCAGGCAGAATCCTGCTGCTCAGAGGGAGAGCTCCTGCTCTGCTGGGCCCCAAAGCGTTTGCGCATTCCTGATTAAGCCAGGCAATTCTGGATCACTGTGATAATGTGGGATTAACACAGAGGACTCTCTCCAGCTCACTGCAGAAGACACTGATGTATCATTCTGATCCATCCCTACTGTTAACCAGCAGGGCAGTCCCAGGTGAAAGGGAATATCTGTGGTGGGGAATGCCTGCCTGCACAGCCTGTGCTCTGCCTTGCTGCCAGCAGCAGCGACTGAAGCGTTTCCAGTGATCTGGCACATGATGAACTGGAATGATTTCTGATTTCACTCCTGACCCCCCTTCCCCTTCCCTCCCCGATCCAGCATGCATAATTTAGCAGGAACAATGAGCCAGCTCGTCATCTCTGCTGTGACACACCAGCTGATGGAGTGGCCTCTGCAGCGACCAGCGCGTCCTGCGCGAGCTGCGCGTTCCCCGGCTCGGCCTCCGAGGGCATTTATCTCTGTGTGCTCCTTGCATTTGATGTGAGCTTCATGCTAATGAGTCTCAACTCTCTTGATGTTCCTGTCAATATTCCAATTTTCACATTTTTGTCAGTAAGGAGGAAATCAGGTCACTAAGACTTCACAGGAGTTATGGTTTCAAAGCAATTGTTTGTTAGTGCATTACTCAAGGAAGACTATTAGCAGAATAGGTGTAGGTTTATCTTGCAGAAGGAAAAAAGCCAGGCTTAAATATCTGTGTGCTTTATCTGCTATAGTTTCCCTTTTGGGCTCTGTGACTACTATATGAGAGTCTAACATTATATAAAACTCATCTTTTTTGGAGGAAGAGATGAAATAGCTGTGTAAATTCTGAACTGAACTGGTTTCTTTTTCCTGCCTTGTTAAATGGCAAATGTGGGAATGATCTTTTTTGAGGATGAGGATTTAATAGGAGTGTTTATTACACCAATGTTTTTCTAAATGCATGAAGTGGAACTTACACTTAAATTATCACTTGATT
The DNA here is from genome assembly GCF_027477595.1 of Haemorhous mexicanus. Taxonomy (NCBI): domain Eukaryota; kingdom Metazoa; phylum Chordata; class Aves; order Passeriformes; family Fringillidae; genus Haemorhous; species Haemorhous mexicanus. The sequence goes on along the minus strand of NC_082350.1, from coordinate 9,900,432 downwards.
AAAAGTGGGATTATGTGAGCTCACAGTAATGATCTTTCTGTGAGGATAATTTCTTTCTCAGCTCTCTGTAGGGAAGCTGGGAGGAACCCTCTTGCAGTTAGCAGGGTCACAGTGCTATTGTAAAATTCCTATCATTTGAAAAGGGTTTTGGGACAAGAGTTATTGGAAATACAGTGCTGATACATGCCTTGAAGTTGCAGTGCACCCACTGCCCTTCCTTATGCTGGGCTGCAAAAAATCTTTTAGACTTTTCCTTTTTTTCTTGGTAAAGGTGAGGGTACCAACGTGACCTGCCATCACCTTCATGGTGAAGGCTGACACAGGCAGCAGGCCCTTGCTGTGCTTGCAGGAGAACACAGCCCTGACAGAGGGCTGCCCCCTCCCTGTGCTGGCTGCTGGGCTGCCTGCCTGCAGATTTGGAGCATCCTTCAGGCTGGACACAGCTGCCCGCCCTGCTCCAGAGCTCCCGGTCCGTCCGTGCCGCTGGCCATGCCAGGCAGAGCTGGGCAGGGCAGATGGAAACTCCAGCAGGGAGTGAGCACGTGCTCTGGGCTGCTCTCCCATCCCAGCCCAGCTCAGCTGCAGCTGCCAGGCCGGCCAGGAGCCAGAGGGAGCCTGTGGCTCTGTGGAGCCTGAGCCGAGTTTCCACGGCAGGGTCCAGCAGGCTCTCCTCCAGCTCCAGGCTCCACTGAGCCTCCCCAGCTCACACTTCCCTTCCTTCCCTTCCCAGGGTGTTGCTCAGGCACAGCCTCAACCCCACGGTCAGAAATGCAGTTCCTATGCTCTGTGTATCTTGTTTCTTCCCACCATCCTTCCCAGGACTGCAGTCACCAGCAGCAGAAGGTGATGGTGTTCTCCTGCAGGGTGGGGTGTGTGCTCCTTGCCCAGGTGCCACGGGCAGCTGTGAGACAGCCACTTCCAAAACTCTCTCTGGCTTTGGCTTTGGGGAGGTTTGCAGTGCTGATGGCTCCTGTCAAACCCCTCATCCCAGCTGTTATCCCTGTGATGTGTTGCTTTCCTGCTCATCTCTGTATCCCTGACTTCTCCTCCTCACCCCTGTCTCACGGGGTAGTTGTTCTCTCTGCAGTGGCACAGGACATGCTCCAGCTGCAGCAGATGCAGGGACACTGAAGGCTGCTGACATCGCCCTTCCATCATGTCAAAGCATTGCTCCACATCTGGATAAATTTCTGCCAGGTTTTCAGTGAGTCAAAATGAGGGTTTTTCCTTTTCCTTCCTATTCCTGACACAAACGTTTCCATTAAAATCTTCTTGAAAAACTCAGCCTCAGGGAAACATCTAGCTTGGGGAAAAAAAAAATCTCAAGGTGATTGATTTCAGTTGTGCAGCTTCTACAGGCACCTGGAAAGGGGAGGTTTGGAGGCAGGGAGGGAGCAGCTGGCCAGGCACAGGGCCACCAACCAGAGCCTGCTGCCTGCATGCCAGCTTGGCTGCAACTTCTTCAGGAATTAGAGTGGAATGCTGTCATTCTAAGCTTCCCTTTCCTGCTTTCTGGGGGGCACACACAGGTAAGTGTTCAGCTATTACCAACAGGCAAGGCTCTAAAAGGGAAGGGAACCTGTAACATGGGCCTGGCTCCCTTAGCTCCCTTCTACTTAGCTTAGGCTAAGTAGAGCTAAGGTAGAGCTGGAATGGGGATGGAGAGATGTGAGAGACCTCCTGCATGTCCACATCATGGTCTATGGGCTTGTTGTGCCTTACAACTGTGTGAGCTGATGACCAGCTAACTGCTCCAAAAGGTTTTTGGCAATAAAGGGCTCTCCTTTGCACCTGCCTGGGCTCCCTGCATCGCCCATTATTGCAACATTTAGCATGTAGCACAGAGCTTGTAGGGCCTTCTGAATGATTTCTTTAATACCAGGCCTGACTTGAAGTAGGTCAACTGAAAAATGTGTAAATTACACTTGCAAAAATGCATTAGGAGCTGCGGTGTGCATAAATCTAACTGCCATTTAGCAGAGCTCATAACAAACTAGAAATTAAAGTTGTAGATAGAAGAGTTTTCCAGGCTGTGGTTGGTGAAGCAGCCTCTGCTGCAGGATCTTTGCCTGCCCTGTTGCTCCTCCATCTCACCTGGGCAGCTCCAAGAGCAGCTGACAACAGAGCTTTGTGTGTCAGACCTCCCATCCTTTCTGCTCTTCAGGTGAGATTGTTCCATGAAATCTCATTTCTTGGGGTACTCCTTGTAAGAAGGATTAATGTAGCTACCTGCAGCAAAGGGACAAGGACATCACCCTTGCAGCCCCTCTTCTGAAAGCCAGAACCTGCAGCTTATGTCAATATGGTATTTGGGCACCACTGCAGTTTTGAAGTTGGAAGCCTTTGAAATCCTTCCAGCCTTGGACACTGAAAAGCCAAACTCTCAAACTTTCAAGTCTTGCTCTTTTTCTTTATAATGGGGGTGGGAAGGTAGTCAGAGGAAATACAGTTCCAGCAATGAAACTGTAAGCTATTTTTTACTTTCTTTTTACAGGAAAAAAGACAAAACACCCCAAGACCCCAGCCTTTCAAAGCTATAATCTGAACATACCCAGCCAGAAATGTCAGCAAATCTGTTCCCTTAAGGGTATTCTTTAGTCACCAATTAACATTTTAAAGACCAAGTCTCCAAGAAAAGAAAAGTAGTTTAATATAAATATGTTGGGTGAGTTGAAATGACAAATACTTTGAAATATGCATTTAAAAATATAATTAGTGTTTTCTTGTTCTCAGGCTTGTAGTTTCTGGGCCAAGCACCTTCAGACTTCAGAAAAATCAATTATTTTTCCACCTCTCCCTCTCCTCCTACCTAATTTGAACATTATTCCCTTTCCCCAGTGTGGTTCCTGTTCTGCTGTCTGCCAGGCATGCCTCCTCCTCCTCCAAACACAGACAAAACCTGCAATGTATTTAAAAATAAATTCTTGTTATGCCCTGGCACCCATGCACATCCCGCTCTTGGGTTCCTCTGGAGGGCAAGAAACACTTGACTTTCTTTAAAACATAGTCAAGAAAATGCCTTTAAAAAGTGCCTGCCTCTGAACCCCTTCCCAGGTGCTTCTGTTCCTGGCAAGGTGCACTCTCAGGTGCCCAGCAGGGAGGGTCCTGCAGCTGGTGCTGCTGACAGCAGGGAGACAAGCAAGCCTAAAGCACGGCGTGTCAGGGCTTGTCTGTGCTGTGCCAGTGCCACTCAGCACGCTCTCTGGGAGGCCTGAGGATGGCCAAGGGCACTTGGGAAGGAAGGTTTCAGTTGCTGCCCAAGTCCATGCTGTATTTCACCAGAGGTAATGGTATGTGAGCCTGGAAAACTTGTGTTTAAGGAAAACTTGTGTTTAAGGAAAACTTGTGTTTAACACTGCTGCTGCTGGAGCTTCTTCACACTTTCCTGGTGAGAAAATTCACCCTGGGACCCCAGCAGGGAATGTGAAACACCCACCTTGCTTTATTACCTCCTCTGCCACAGCAGGACCCTGCTTTGAAATGGTGAGAAGCTTCTTAGGTGTCTGCATCTCCCCTTCCCTTCCCCAGCTGCTCTGTGGTGAGTTTGCCATCCTCCTCCTTGCTGCAGCAATTTCTAGCACAGGGGTGATATGGAGTTTAAATTCCTCTTTCTGATTGAGGGGGCATCCTGCACAACTGCATGGTACTGACCTATATCTTTAATTCTCCACAAAATCATTAAAAAGAAAGCTGTAATTATTCTGCTTCAGGGTAAATTTTAAATGCAGGGAGGGAATTAGAGTTGTAGACAGCCAGCAGTTTCATTTAAAATCTTTTATTAAATAGTATTTTGGTATCTGCTCTTGCTCTCATGCCAAAACAAGTATTTTGGGGCATATTTGTATAAATTACTGAGGGAAAGAAGGAAGGGGTAAGACTGTGCCATGAGGCAGAAATACCTCTGCATCCTCAACAACACAAGCAGGAGCCAAGGCCTGACTGGCCCTCCATTTCTGAGAAAACTCCACAAATTTCCAGTGGGACTGGCACAGAGGCACACAAAGATGAGCAAGAGCCTGGGGCTGCATTCCAAATCACGTGCTGCTACTGGGTTTTCATCCTTGCTTGCCTCTGGGGTTTTAAACCTTGTTAATGGAAAGAGCACTGAGGGTTATGGGTGTGTAGGACCCTGGGAAGAAATAATCCCTCTGCCCAGGAGTTCTGCTGAGGCCTGAGCTGCAGGAGGTGGCTTTGGCCAATTTATGGAGAGGAAAATGCATGGGAATATTCTGTGACTTGCCAAGGCTTTGCCACAGGAATCCTTGGCAGAGCAGAGAGAGCCTTCACTGCACGCAGATATCACAGCAGATGGCTGAGTCTGTGCAGTCAGGGCATCTCTGAGAATCTCTGCTGTCATGAGACTTTAAACTGAAGCTTTTTTGTGCTCCCCTGCTTTGGCATGGGGGGTCCTGCCTGTGTGACACAAGAGGATAGTCCTGGGAGAGTGAGAGATGATGGGGAATGGAAAAGCACCTCTGCTTGAATACAGCAGAGCACCTGTCAGGGGAGAGAAGAGATTCTGCTGCAATCAGCATGCTCAGGCCTGTGTACCCCTGACTGTCCTGTACAGGACTACAGTCTTCTGGTTTAACCTTGATTTTAGTGTTTGAGAGCCTGTCCCCTGCCTCACTGCCTGGCCCTGCTCTGGGCAGCATGGGCTGGCCTGGATAGCTCCCTTGGGAAAACAATGAACCTTTCCTCTAAACAGGGAGGAGGCAGGGTGGTGCAATGCTGATCACAGTTTGGGTAAGTACTAGTCTCCGTTTGCCTATTTTCTTAGCAACCACCACTTGCAACTCATTCACCACTTCAAAGAGAGAGCAGAGACAGGCATGAAGCCCTTGGGAGCACCTTTCTTTTGTGCTATGTGAAGTTGCTAATTGCTGTTGTATGTTTAGGCACTTGGAGTGTGCATAATCAGAAATCAGAGCCGTGCAAAATCAGGTTGATAAATACATTATTAGTAGCAAAACACATCCAGTATTTGGGTATGTGTTCTTTTTTTGCACAGGTATTTCAACAGCAATTCATTCTCTTCAGTTACTCAGCATAACTGTAGTAGCAGAGGATGAAGTAATGGCTGTCAATGGTGGGTAAGTGACTGTCCAAGCTGGTGAATCCCATGTGTTTTTGTTACCTATTAAGGTTTATCTGTCGAGTATTCCTCCATAGGGGACAGAGAGACAACTGGCCCTTCTGATCCAGGTTACCAACAATCTTTTGCCTGAGCAGAGTCAGCTCTATTTAAAATCTAACTTCTTCCATATGTCACTTCCAGCTGATCCGAGGAGAAGTGCTTACAGATGCCTGAGCTGAGGCGAACAGCAAGGGAAAGGGCATTACATGCATCCCTCTGTCAGGAACCTGTCACACTGCCAAACCCCCAGAACACTGACGTTTCCAAACCCAGCTTCTCTCGCCCTCTAAATCAGCTCCGTGTGCTGTGCAGAAGAGCAGGGGCAGTGTCCTTGACAGGGCGAGTACAGCTCGCTTCTTTTTAGTTGAAAATAACGAACCAAATGTTCTGCAGGTGAGGGGAAACTCAGCAGGCTGCTGCTGCAGGGCCAGACCTGCCCAGGTGGAGTGGGACCCCGCGTTGCTCTGGGCACTGTTCTCCCCTGGAGCTCCTTGCTGTCCCCCTCCCTCCCTGCTCGGGGTCCTTGGGCTGCAGGAGGGCTGGGCACTTGTGTTCCAAGCCTTTCCCGACCCCATCCTGCATTCCTTCCCCCTGACCCTAACCCAGGTGACCCAGCCCTTCTGTGGGGCTGCTCCTTCTGCCCCCTCCCCTCTCCCTGCCTGGCCCCCCAGGCACTCAGAGGTGCTTCACTGCTGCCTTTTGGTTCGTGTGCTGCTTTGCAGGCAGAGGAGCAGCGAGCAGAAAAGCAGCTGCTGTAAGAAGTTCTCTGACTTGTCCTTGTGTGTGTGGCTTGGCTGCTGTGCTCGGCTTGGCTCGGCAGTGCCCCAGCCTCCCAGGCTCTGCCTGGAGAGAGGCTTGCCTGTGGTAGCTGCTCAATGGCTCTCAGTCTAAGGCCTGAAAAATGCAAAACACCCTGGAAAAACTGCAGGCCTTGGGTACTCAACAGGCCTTGGGTACTTAACTCTTTCATGACCATGGAACAAGCAGCTAATAGCTGTGGAAACGTGAATGTTTCCCTTCTGTTGCTGACTTAAGAGAGAAGCCAAATCAGCCTTCCCAGCCTCATTTAGAAAATCTGTGTAGACACCTTTTCTTGTTGGCATAAGGTACTGCCATTTACTTTGCTCTTTTTGCTCTCTTTCAGGTTAAATATCGTGGAATTTATAGATTTGTGGTGTGCTGCATCAGAGAGTTAGCAGTTTTCAGGTCCTAGCGAGGATTAATGTGTGAAGACACTGTGCCATGGACACACGTGCAGGGAGAATTGCTGCATTCACCTGCAGAATCACGTGTTGTGTGTAAGCAGCATTTGCAGTGAGATTTATCTCAGCTGACAGGATCTCCTGCCTGCAATGTGAAAGACATCCACAGGCTTGTGTCACCAAGTAAAGGTGACAGAAAAGCTAAAAAGTGCCCTGATCTCTCTACTGCCATGTCTGCCAACAAGCTGGTGCATGGCTGGGGGGATTGGGCTGTCCAGGCTTAAGGCAGCATTTCTCCCATGTGCATCCCTGGGCAGAGGTAGTGAGGACACATGGAGCATGGGGGTTGTGTCAGAACTACAAACCTGGTGAGGATTCCCAGCTCCAGTCAGCAATGTGCATTCTAGTCCATCATTTTTATGCCCCAAAAGATAAAATGTGTTAGAAAAGCCCATTAGAAGTTCCAGCCTATGTGCAGGGTGTGCATTCCATGAACACCTTGGCTGTAGCCTGTGTGAAAAGGCACAAGCTCCTCTGTGAACTTCAGCTGATCGTTGGTCCCTCCTCTAGAAATCAAGTACATTGTTTAATTTTTTTGGACAGTACCCACTTCACTTATGGGCACTTCATAAGTACAACTAAATCATCCTGGCAGACTTCATCTCTAATTTTACAGTGTGGTTTTCTGTGTCAGATGACTACACTTTATCCTAACTGTTCTAACAGCAGCAGCCAGCATGATTCAGGTTTATTCTCCTATCAATCATACATCTGTGCAATCAAAATAACCAACTCTGCTCTCTGCAGGGCTGCACAGTGCTCCTGAAGCAGCAGGTGAGGGGCTTTAATCTGAGATTCCCACTATGAAGATGGTGCAATCAATCCATCTGACTTCTTAATACCTCTGTGTGGGTTTTTTTCCCCTCTGTGACTAGGAGTGACTCACTGCAACTTCCCTGAATTGCTCTGGAGAAGCAGCCCGCTTATCTGTGATGCTTGTCCTGCTTCTGCTCCTCTCAGAGGGCGAGTGATGGGCCAGTACCTGCCTAGCTTGTCCTAAGCCTGGCTGTAGGGACAGGCAGTGGTGAGGAGCTGCTGGGCCCTCCCAGGAGATTGGCCTGGGCCAGCCTTGGCACTGAGCAGCTCTTGGAAGGGTTGCTGCAGTTGTGGTTGGTCTCTTGGTGCTCAGAGAGCCAAAGGTTTTACTGGGATTTTTTTTTTTTTTTTTTTTTTTTTTTTACTGTGTTCTCCTTTGCTTCCTGTGAATGCTCTCCTTTGGCAAGCAGAAATGTTCAGGAAAAAACATCTGGAGCTGCTGGGTGAGAAAAAATCCATATCAGCAATTGATTTGAATGGGAATAACAGTTGTTGATGGGAGGTCAAGGCTATGGTACGTCATGTCTAACAGTTGTTTATCTTCTATAGCTTTTTCAGAATGTTTCCTCACTATTTTTTTAATGGAAAATCTGGGGGTGGTTCTTTCCTTTCTGCTTATAATCTTTTAGTTTAGTTAAGCCCACAAAAATGCTGAGAGAAATTGCTTAATTCCACAGAAGTCTGTCATCATCTCTCAGCTTGATACAAATTTTTGTTTGATTTTTGAGGAAACTTTTGTTTAAAGTGTTTTTTAGGCCATGACAGAAGATTATATCTGTACGTGTTACGGAAAGTTATTTAATGAGGACAACTAACATATTGCAAAACTGATGTTCTGCATGTTCAGCTCTTAGGCACAGGTCAAGGAAATGTCCTAGAGAGTCTGGCTCAGCAGGCTCCAAGTGCTGTGCTTGGGCTAGCACAGGTTTCACACACATCCCTCCTGGGAGTACATGTCTGTGAGGCTCTTGCTTTCTGCTCTCTTATAAATGCCTTTGTAAATGAAAACTCCTGCTCTCAGTGCACAGATCAGCTTCCAGGCTTCATGGCATTGGTGCCATATGCTCCAAAGGAGATACTCACTATGTTCTCCCTTGTAACTTCTCCTCAAATCACCTTTTTTCAAAGGGCATACATATTGTGTTCTGAGTGGTTACAGGTTTGGCAATTACCTGTCTATGCCCTTGGCAGGACAATATCTGTAGCAGAACACAACAGGTTTGTAGATGGATAAAGGCCCTGGCTTTCCAGAGGAGTTGTTGGTAAGAACACTTTTTTGGCCAAAATGTTCATGATTCAGCTTCCATCACTGATCTCTGGAAGTCATCGTGATACCTGTCAAACAGTCAAGGGTTTTCCAGCTCACAAGTAAAAGTTCTTTCCCAAAGTTTTTTTCCATTCAAGTTTTTTCCTGTACCGCTGTTGTGTACAGAGCCTTTTAATTAGATCTTTCATCTAAGTGTTAATTTATTAAAAAGACAGTCTGTGCTAACTGAATAAGCACAATTTCCCTTTGCTTTAGCCTTCCATTCTTCCAAATGATCTGCTTTTAACTGTGGCAAAGCCACTGAGTTCAAGTCATCACCTAACCTAGAAATACAAGGTGATCTTGTCCATAGCTCTGACATCCTACAGACCCTCAGCTGACACTGACCTGAGCTTGCTATTGAGTTCTCTATCAGCCTGAAAACATCTGCTCTCTTGAGACCAAACTGAGTAAGGACCAAAACTCAGGGAGTGTTCTGTTTTTCGGGGTTTTGTTGGTTGGTTGGGGTTTTTTTGGTGTCTTGTTGATTTGGTTTTTTTTTTTGTGTAAAAGTTTTCATACAAATTCTGAGAAACTTCTGTACCTTTCATGTTCTGGATGTGGTCAAGGACCTTCCTTGGTATAGCACAATATCCCAATGCTTGTGTAGCAGGTTTCCCATGGTTTTTCCCAGCTGAGGCTCTGCTGACAGTCAGGCAGTGTGGTGAGGTGTACCAGGCTGGAAAGGCACCTCCTGACTGGAAAGCTTGTGTCTCTTGGTGGCAGAGGCTGTACAGAGCACTGAGCTGGCTGGGAGGTTGCCCTCACTATTTCCTGAGACAAAGATGGTTTTAGTAAAACATAGTGGGGTTTTGTTTTGTTTTGTTTTGTTTTTTTTTAAAGAAAGAAAGAAAAGTCCAGCACTTGATTTGGAGGAGCAGGGGAATTCAATTCTCTATCAAGGAAATCAGGAGGAGACATTTCCTCTGGGAGATGCTGATGGAATGCTGATCCTGTCTGCTCTTCCAGCAGTGGCTCTGGGCCAGGGCTGTGGCTGAAGCCCAGCAGCTGAGCAGTGCCCTGGGAGTGATTCCCTGCCCCTGGGCAGGTGCTCTGCCCTGAGCCAGTTCTACAGCTGCCCATCTCAGCAGGTACCTGTGGCTGATTCCCCACAAGGAAGGTGTAAGCCAAGAATGTTCTGAGGTCCCACGCCTCAAGGGAGGTTGCAAAACCATGATCTCTTCTGTTCTGATCTGGGACTGAGCCAAATGGAGTTTTCACAGATGGGAAAACCCAGGGATTCTTGAACCATCACCCGTGGCCCACCTTAAGGTGTTGCAAGTCAGCTTTAATTACACAGATACACAGTGGCCCTAGAGACAGGCAAAATATTTTCCAAGGGTTGCAACAGAAATGGCCAGGGCAGATTGTTCTCCTTCTGTCCTCAGCCCTGCCTCTAAGGAAGCACTGTGATTTTAAATGAAGAGAAAACATGTGGGCTTGGAAGACAGAGTAGTTCAGTGTGTTGGCTAAGGACAGCAGCACAGCTCTGACTTCTCCTCTGCAGAGTATCCCCCTTGCAGAGCAATACAAAGCTGTATTTAAGCACCTCCTCTGCCCCGTGAGCACGGCCTTGCCTGGGGCTCCAGCTGGCTGCAGTGCTGCTCTCCTGCACTCTGGGCTGCATGGCTGGGCTGCAGGGATGGGCAAGTGAGAAGCAAGTGCTAAACCTTGGGTTGGAAGAGTGCAGGAACCAGAAGATCACTGACTTGCTTGGAAAGGTGTGGGGTCAGGCAATGGCACTCCACCTTGCTGTCTGTGTGACAGGGCTGCTGCTGGGCTGTAGGAAAAGACTGAGCTTCTCTGCTGAAAGCAGAAATGACTCTTCATTGTTCCCCTGTAGTTCTTCTGGGCTGCTGTTGTGTTGGCTGTGAGTGTTGGGAGGTTTCACTGGGGGCTTTGCAGCACTGATGTATTCCAAAACAACCTCAAAGGTGTTTGCTGCAGCTCAGGGGAGCTGGGTTACAGGGTACATTTGGATTGTTTTGCCTTAGTAGTAATCCTACACCTGGGTCATAAAAGATAACAAACTTGATCCAGTGGCTGGAAAGAAGACCCCAGCATCACCCCACTCATGTTCTCCTTGGAGGGATGAATAGAAATGAAGTTCCTATGATTTCTCTTGAAAATTCCTTAGGAAGACCAGCTGCAGGCAGCTCTTAAAACTAACTTTACTTCCAGCATCTTACAAAAGCGTGGGATAGATGAGGAACATGTCCCCTTTGCCTGTATCATTCAGCCCTACTTCAGCTCCCTTCTCTTGCAAAGTCTGTCTTTTGTAGTATGTCTTAGCTTTATCTGAGGGCTTCTCCTCAAATCTACATTGTTTCCACCCTAGTTATATGTGGAGAAAATCTTATTCAACACAGCCTGAAAAATGAGAATAAGAAAAGACTCATCTGAATGATTTCTGACCATTTGGGTTTTGGTTTTGTCTGGGTTTCTTGAATTGAGTTAAAGTAGTCCCAGCTTGTGCAAGCTCTTGTGAAAAAAATGCTGCCAGCATTACATTTCACAGTCAGCAAATATCCACAAGGCTGATGGTGGTGATGGTAAAATCCTGTTTACATCAGTTTACTGTTGGTGTTTGTTCAGGGGTGCTGCTCCCTGCCCTGTGCAGTAACTCCCCTCTGTCTTCCCAGGGGGGTCTGTCTCATGCCAGGTGTAAAGCCAGGAAACTATGGGGCAAAAGCTGAGGCAAAAGGTTCTTCTGGGGGCTCTGGTGTCAGGGGCTGAGATGCTGAGAACAAAACACAAGATAAATCCACTGAATCATCTGCCCTGGAAACTGCTTGTACACTCACTGGCTTCTGGAAATTGTTACAGCTCTTAATTTCCCAGGACAATTCCTCCGAGCAGTTCCTGTGCCATGACAGGAAGAATTTGCTGTTAGTTTAGGCAGGAGATTAATTGCCTGTATTTCTAATCAGCAGGGCCAGGGGGGAGAGCAGGATGAGCAGCCATGGCACCAGGGTCTGGGGGCATGGGCAGACAGCAGGGATAGAGGTCATTCCCAGTGAACTGTGGTCCTTGTGGCACCTTCCAGGCAAGCTGCATTTACCTGCTATTGGGAAGGGAGCAATTCTACCCCACACCTCCCTCCTGACACCAGATAAAGAACTGAAACTTCTGGCTTCAGGTTTGGGTGGGCTCCAGCTGCACCCCTGAGGGTCAGTGCTTGTCTTCAGGCCAGGGACTTCAGACTGGGCTCACCCAGAGCTGGGCTCCTGCTAAGAGAGCATGGATAAACCCCAGGCTTTGTGCACAAGGAGGTCATTAGCAGGAAGGAAATGAAGGGAAAATTAAGAATCATGTTTTCAGAACAGATGAAAAATCCCTCTGTGATCCCAGACCCAGGGTTGGCTGTACCCTTTCACTGAATAGGAGGAAGAAGGAATAATTTCCTCAGATCTCTTTTTGTGCCTCTTAAATAATTAATATCACTGAAGCACTGGAAAACCCTGGATTGCATTCAGGCCAAAGAAAACATATTTTTGCTATTAAAAGCACACTCTCATTTTATCTTGTCAGCCTCTGAATTTCTTGCAGACCACTCTAACATTTGCAAAAAGAAGTTTCTCTCTTCTTTCTTTTCCATGCATGCAGCCATTTACTTGGCCAGAGATAAGGGAAAATTTTTGGACAGCACCTGACCTCACTGCAGAGTAATGTCCCATTGTGGGTATGGAGTGTAAAAGACCTCTTTTAGCTTATTGCAGCTTGTGACACCCTCAGGAACAGCAAAACCCCTGAGACAGCCCCAAGGGACCTGGGGGGCTGCAGATGCCTCCACCAGACTGGCCAGGGGTCTTCTGTGCCTGGTGCTGGAGCTGACAGTGGGCAGGACAGATGCCACTGTGGGGAGCAGTGAACCACCCTGGTATGAGGGGGCAGGAAGGAAATCTACAGCTACCACCAGTAACACAAGGGCAGCAGTAGGGAAATAACTTAGTCAATAACTGAGGTGCTCAGAACCAGACAAACAGTGCAGCAACTTGATTTCCAAATGCTTTGGGATGGGTAAGAGTTCTCATCAGTCTGTCTGTGTGGGACTGGCACTTGCCACCCAAATGTGAAAGCTGCAGCTGGAGACTGGTGCAGGCAGCTGAGCCAGCCCAGCAGCCAGGCTGGAGAAGGGGAGGAAGGGCTTCAGGTGCATGGAAGAGACTGCAGCCAGTGCATGGGGAGCAGCCCGTGCATGGGGAGCAGCCTGTGCACAGCAGTGATGCTGCTCCTCCACAGAGACCTCTGGAGATGGATGTGGCACTGAGGGAGGGAAGGGGTTGGAGCTAATGCACCACAGAGGGCATGGGGCTGTGGAAACAAACTGTTAGGATTAGATTTTACTTGGTTTGAAGAAAATATTCCCATTCCATCTACATTTCTGGTAACAGCTGGATTGTCTGCAGGTTTTGCAGCAGCATCCTCCTGTCGTCTGTCTGCTCTCACTTGTGTTTATGGCAGAAGAAGAGAGCAATGCTAAGGAGAGATCCAACCTTTAAAGGACATGTCTCCAAGTCTCTTACTCCCAGGCCTCTGGTGGGAATATTTTCTGGGTTTTTCAGGTGTACAGCTGTTGAAGATAGCCCTTGATACCCTTAGCTGCTAATTTAGCAAGCAAAATAGAGCTGCTCACTCCCCTCAGCCCAGGAAAGTTGGCACAGAAGGCTCTTAGCATGGTGCTGGGGCTGGGAAGAAGCTATCTTATTTTGAGTGTTGTTTTCTCCTGCAGTGTTTCAGCTGGGAGCAGCCTTGACTTGCTCTCCTAAACAAAGAGGTCCTGTGGTTTTCCAGCACCACTGATGAAAATCAAAATCTGCATGGCATCCCTAAGGGGCTGGGGGAGCTGCAGCAGCACTCAGAGCAGGTACACCCAGATTTTCCCACTTACCCACACTAATTACAGGGCAGGGATGGGGTGGGAAGCTGCTGTGCTGCTGCAGCCAGCGAGGCCAGCAGGGCTCCCCAGGCAGGAGCCCGGAGCCACCCTGGGTCTGCTCGCCCTGGGGCCCTCACAGCTCTCTGGTGGCCAGCAGGGACAGGCTCAGGGCACTGCTGGGGCGTGCTGCCCAGCACTGTGGGCAGAGCCCCTGTGGCACAGGGCTCTTGCAGGGCTGAGCAGAGCCCTCCTCGGCTTCTGCTGCCTGCTGCTCTCAGGGAGGAATGAAGAGAGATGGTTCTTGCCCCCAGACAGCCAACCTTTATCATTTTAGGGGGTTTTACTTGACTAATGGAGCTGTTCCTACCTTTATTCCTACAAGGTCAAACCGTTTGTTTTCATGAGGTATGCTAATGTAATCTATTTTTTTCTTCTTCCTCAACCATCTCTTTAAAAAAAAAATCTTAGATGTTTGTTTGGGAAAGTGTTGTTAGATGTATTTTTATGTGACATATTTATGCACGCTGTGGCTGATCTGAATTCAGATTAGTGATTCTGCACTACAGCAATAACTGATAAGTTGTAATGTTTATAAACGTTGCTTTGAGATTTAAATTTAAGAGACAAGCATAGGAAATAGATCTTACCACAATACACTGTAACCAAATGGAGTCCCAATAAAGAGGAATAAAGAAAACAAATTTATATCTGGGCATTTGCATTCTCCCAGATGCTGGGTACCATCTGCCAGGGTGTTTTAGCTCTAAAGTAAGCTGCAGTTTAACACCTATAAACACAGTGATTGCTTCCCCTCTTCCCCTCTGCCCACGCTTTTGCAAGGAAGGATACACACGGTAGTAACTTGGGGTGAAAATTTTCTGGGAAGGATTTTGCTGGGAGAGGAGGTTTGTGTCTTCAGAGCATTCATATTTGGGATGCCACAAGGCTGCAGACTGTGGTTGTTGTTTTGAAGAGACCCATAGATGTGTGACATGTATTCGTGTGCAATTCACGTGTACTAATTATTCAGTGTTTTAATTCCAACCTTATTGTTACATCAAAAGAGTGTCTAGATTTCCTAGAATTGGAGATTTTACTGGAGGGATGGTATTTACTGAAATATTGAGAAGTCTTATCTAGTTTGGGTTTTGTTCTGAATCCCAGGGATTCTGCACAAAGATGAGATTTATTAGAGGCTTGAATGCTCAGTTGTGTGCATTATTTCCATTGGATTGGGAGCAGATTCAAAACTGGGGGGCTGGACATTCACATGGTCCAAGAACTGAAAAGTACAACTAGCACTGGTTATTTTTTTCCCCTCTGCTGACAGCAGCCATTACATTAAGGCTGAAAAGTTTATTTACTATCTAAAGGCCATATTTTCCCTTCTTATCCCAGCTTTCCTTGGCTTTCATTGCTTGGCAGTATCCCCTTAACCACTAACACCCAGAGGCGTGGTATTAAACTGGGATGAGAAATGAACATGCAGAAGAATATTGGAGATTTAAGTGGGTATGGTTCTAAGAAAACCAGTGGAAAATATGTTTACCCCAAGCATCTGTAGCACCTAATTGAAGCAGTGATATTTTCTGTAAGAACACAGGGAATACTTTTCTGCTTTCTCTCTGGCTTTGAATTTCACTTTGAATTGATGTGACATAATCCATGGAATTATTTTCTCACAGCTGCAATGGAAACTTTCTGCCAATAGACAAGGATGTGTTAATGGGAGTGAAAAAGCTTACATTCAGTTCATCTTTGGTGCTTTCTGGAGTCTTTGCTCAGGAAGTGTTGCTCCCCTCTGAAACCCAGCACACAGTAAACACAATTACTTTTGAACTATTAACGTTGCTATAAATTTGAATGGTGGGAAAGGGTGGCAGATTGTGATCAAAAGGGAGCTGATCTACAGCTGTGTGTGAAATAATTGCTGATACTAAATGTGACAGAGACTGAAACCCACATTAATGTGCCCATAAAGGATGATGTAGTGCTCCTGAGCCAGCAGTGTTGGCATTGCCACATGAATTCCCATGAATCTAATTTAGGAGAACATAAAAGAACCTGTATCACCTTTAGGGCATCTGCAAGTGCTGCTGGTTGGTACCTTGCTGTTCATTCTTACTGCTTTTCTCAGGCAGCTCTAATTGGCAGGCTGAGTCCCACATCAGTGGACTTGCCAGGACAAGCTGCTCTGTGCCACCATGTCCCTCTCTGTGCCACCATGCCCTTCTCTGTGCCACCATGTCCCTCTCTGTGCCACCACGTGCTGCTCTGTGCTGCCATGGTGCTCTGCAGGCACGTCCCAATCCTGTAATTCAGTTTTTTCCCGTGTCTTCCCACACACTTGGACTTGCCCATGGTCACCAGGCAGGGCCAAGCCTGGGCAGGTGCCTGTGAGCCCCCAGTGACTGCCCCAGACACATGCCAGAGGAGGGAAAATGGGTTCCCACACCTCACTCATCTCTCCAGCCCTCTGCTTCCTCACCTTTCATCACATATGCTGAAACAGGACCTGTTTCCAAAATGTACTTCTTAATTATTTTTTTTCCAAAATACAGATTAACATTTCTCAGAGACCTTTGAAGATGTGAATTCAACCAGATATATTTTAAAGTTCTTTTTAATCAGCACCAGAGCCCTCGTTTGAGCCATATGGAGGAGCAGAGGAACAAACTGGAGCTGAGGAAGTGAGACAGGGTGGCTGACACAGCAAACAGCCTCACCAGCAAGTCACACTAGTGAGGTAAGGCCAAATGGGGAGACTCTCTGGGCACTGTAGTGCACACATGGTCATGGGCAGCACAACAGAGCATGAGTGCCAGCAGGGTGGCTGAAAAAATATATTTTCTCATTTAACCAACTGTATCATTCTGCAGTCGTGTTTTGGAGATTAACAATGAACAGAAGGGGCTACTGATGCAAGTGCTTCAGAGACAGGGACTTCATCCTGCAGAAGGGTTATTGACAGCCCTGACTGCCAACTGCAGGACAGTGTTTGGGCTGCACCAGCAGGGCCAGCAATGGCCTTGGAGCAGAGGTAATTTCATTAATGTGTCTGTGGGGAGAAGGGCCAGAGCAGAAATGGCCCCAGCTGCTGCAGGCAGTGCAGTGCCAGGCAGTGCCTGGCTTTCACAAGCCTCTGCAGAACAGCAGGAAGGTAATGCCCCTCGTTATGGGCACCACTGCCCAAACATTTCCTCTGGGAACTGCTGAAAGGGAAGCTCATGTCCCTTCTGGCCAGAGCCTTGCTCCCCCTGGCCAGCTGTCAGCCTGGCTGTGGACATGATCCTGGCTGTGGAGCTGCGTGCCCAGGAGGAGGCTGCTCCACCAAAGGCTCACAGCATTTCCCACAGCAGGAAGAGCTTTGGGGTTTGCACAGGCGGGCAGAGCTGCACGTCGTGAAGAGGGAAGGTGGGCTGGCTCCCCTCGCTCTCCCTCCTGCCAGTGTCCCCCCAAAGCATTTTGTGGGGTGGCTTTTGGCCAAATGAGAGCAGAGTCTGACCCCCTGAGTGGCCAAGGGGTTACCAGAGGGGCTGCTGGTGGGGGTGCAGCCCACAGCAGGGAGGGAGCACCACCTCCTGCTCAGCTGAACACTCATTCCCTCCCTTTTCATAAAGTAGAGCAGGGCTTTATCCCAGGGTTGCTCTTGGGCACAGGCATGGCTCCCTGAGCCCCTGGGAGCAGCACAGAGCTGGGGTGAACTCAGAGCTGGGTCTCCACTGGTGCACACAAAGAGCAGGCTGGGGAAGGGCTGTACCTGACAAACACAGAGCCAGAGGGGAAAAGGAACTTCAGACTTTATCTCCAGCTCCCCATGACTTGGATTCCCTTCTCCATCTTGAAAGCTCCTCTAGCCCTGCCTGACTCCAAGTGCATGAAGAGCCTTGATTTTCCCTCTCTTCCCCACCTCTCAGCCCTGCTGGTTTTTTCCTCAGCAGGATCATTGTGAGTGCAGACTGATGGGCTGAGGAGGGCAGAGCTCCTGCCCAGCTCTGCACCGGGGGGAGCTGAGCCTCCCACTCGTGTCACCACGAGGGTGGATGCTGGGAGGCTCCTGCTGGTGACAGCTCTTTTGGGGGCACAGGGTGGCCTTTCACAGTTCCACAAACACCCAGAAATTGACAGGGATTTCTCAAAATGTGTTTTTACTGTTGCAAGTACTGTCAACCTTCGCTGATACCTTTTGCCTGGGTTGTGGAGGAAGTGCACAGTGTTGGGCGCTAAAATAGAAAATATTTATTTAAAGAAGTCAAATGTTCTAATTTCTTCTCTCTTCTGGTGGCTGTAAATTAATGGCAGTTCAGCACTCTGCTGAAATAAGTGGAGTGGGATTGTGGGAGAGCTCTTTTTAGACAGAAATATAAATATACACCACTTTAATTGTGTATATTTAATATACACCCACTCATTTGCTTTTTAATGTGAACAAGGCTTCAGCAGGCTCCAAAGAGCATTGATACCCACTCTCACTCTGCCCTGCAGCAGCCCCAGCCAGGGACCTCCAGCTTGTCCACAGGCAGGTTTTTAAGCAGCTACAAGATCACTGCTCAAGGAGTCAAACAGCTCTTCCTGTGTCTGTGGCTGCAGCCTGGAAAAAGGGCTCCACGCTTGCAAAAGTGGCAAATTAGCAAAGGAAATACAGGAGCCCCCTGCTCTGCTCATTTCCCACAAGATGTTTCTGGGTGGTAAGAACCTCCCCAGCACAGCAATAACCATCACATGCTGTAATGGAAAGTGGTCAGGCTGTGGGTTCTTCTTCACAGCTGTGGTTGGTTGTTTTGGGAAGGGGAAGAAGGGCTGCCCTGTGTTTGAAGGTTTTTCAGAATCTTCTGCAGTGGCCTTCTCCTGCTGCCACTGATACCTGGCTGGGAAGTGTCTGACTGATGCTGGTGATTTCTGCAGTCAGGTCCAAATACCCAAGTGCTGCATTGGAAAGGGGGCAGGACACCCCAGCAATGTTGCTGATGGGCTCTGCAGAGCTCTCAGGCCACAGAGCTCTGCTTCTTTATGTTACTTCCCATTGATACACAGATTTACCTTGAGGTTTTTGCAATTTGCTGTCAGGGAAATAGAATAATGCTTCTATCCTTCACCTCTGTATTGGAGCGTAATCACCATC
Organism: Haemorhous mexicanus; assembly: GCF_027477595.1. Taxonomy (NCBI): domain Eukaryota; kingdom Metazoa; phylum Chordata; class Aves; order Passeriformes; family Fringillidae; genus Haemorhous; species Haemorhous mexicanus. The sequence continues at coordinate 9,881,910 of NC_082350.1, read as the reverse complement.
CTTAGCCATGTGCAGAGAGCTGCCTGCTGGAGCTGTGATTGCACTGGGGACACACCAGAATGCAGGATACTGACTCCATGCTAATGAGCTCCATGCACTCAGATCAGACCTGCCATCTCCCTTCCCATGAAATTACTGCTGGCCTGCTCGGGCTGCTCCTCCAAGAGCATGCTGAGGTTTGCAACCGATTTGAGCAAGTCTCAGTTTGGATTCAAGTTGTCTTCTGAGTTACCCAACAGAGCAGGGCAAAGCCAGGACAGCAAAGCTGACACAAATCTGCAGGGCTGTCTTTAATTTTCAGTTTATCTGCAGTTTAAGGGAGTAAACACAGCCATGCTGAAGATGCATGAATACAGCTTGGAGTGCCATCGAAATCCAGGTCAAGGTTCCAGCTCTGCCTGGGGATTTCATTGCCTGACTCTGTGCTGCTCCAGGAGCAGGTGGAGGACACTGCTGAGACTAATGAAAGCAGGTAGGCTTCTGCATCATCAACAGCAGCACTGCAGACTGTAAACAGGTCACACAGGCCATGGCTGAGCTGGAATTGCTGAGTTATTACTGAATCTCACTGCTCAGTCCTGACTAAGGCCTTTGGCTCTCCAGTGGCTTCAACTGTTCTCCAAGGAGCACTTCCAGCATTTGCCAGCAGTAACCAAATTGCCTTCCAGGTGCTTGGAGGGAGGGATAGAGCTGTCAATGTGATAGTTGTTAACAAAATACATAAATTGCAGGGGGAAAAAAAGGACTTGCATTGATACACATTCATTTGCTTTGCAATCCAAGTATATGACTGCTGCAGAATATGAATTCCATATTTGAGACCCAGTCTGTGTTTGTGTTTTAAGTTAGCCTTCCAAGCAAAACATGTGAAAGGAGAACATTTAAACAGGAAGGGTTCATGGATTTTTTTTTTCCCTCATAAATTTCTGTAGGTCTTGTTGCTGCTAATTACTGGAGATCTCAGCACAAGAGCTTTTCTTTCTAGCAAACCAGCTTCTCATGTTTCCTGCCCTTCAGTGAATCAGTTTTAATCTCCTCTCTGTTTGTTTATTTAACTTCACAGAGCTAATTGACTGTTTGTGACATGAGTCTGCCAGAGACTGGGAAAGCAGAGTGAGCCTGTGCACACAGCACGGACAGCGGGTGGGCTCCGGCAGTGCCACCACCTCCACGGCAGCCTCTGGGTGTTCCAGGAGCCAGGCTCTGCCTCTGCCCCGCTGTGCCGACCCCTGTGCCTCCCGGGGAGGCTGTTCTCCCCGAGGAGGGTGCCTGGTGGGACTGGCCAGCAGCCCAGCACCGTGCAGGCTGGGCACGGGCAGCTGCCAGGGCTGGTGGCTTGCAGCAGGCAAGGCAGAATCCCACCTGGAGAGGGTGGGTAGCATCAGGTAAAGCAGGGATGTGGATGGGAGCAAGATTCCTCTGCTGGGGCTAGAAAAGCAGATTAGTAAATAGAACATTGAGGATCTCTATAGAAACCTTTGTGTTAACTGAAGGAAGATGCTTGTGGTGACAGTGGTGGGCTTGTGTCCTCTCTAACTCTGCTGTCCCCTGTCCCCTCCCTGGCACAGACACACCCTTTGGAAAAGCCAGGCACCCACTGCTCGCTGTGAACAGGTACAGAGAGCAGCTGGGGGCAGGTCCTTCCTCCCTGTGCCCTGCAGTCTGACTCCACAAGATGCAAACCAGAAATTCTGTGCAGTGAGTGTTCTCCTCACCCACCCCAGTACCTGGCCTGTGCCCCCCACAGCAGCTGCCTCCACACACGGCCTGTCTGGGGGGAATTGGTGTTCCCAGGGCTGTGTTGGATCCTCTGGGCAACATTAGGAGATGGCTCTTCTCAAAATCCATGTTCAGTTGATGGTGAAGTTCTTTTGTCCATGTGTTTTTTGCTTTCACCACGTAAGAGTAACTAAGCAGTGCTGATTTTAATGAGTTTTTTCTTTTCATCCTTTAAAATGGGTCCCTGAAATGGGCCATCAGACTCTGGCCCCCTTATACATTTCTGTGATGTCACATGGCTGCAGGCTCAAAGGATATGGCCAGTGGAGAAATCTTCCTGCTTAAGGGCAAATCCTGAAAGGATGGGTCTGCTCTAAGGTGTCTTAGTCATGCTCACCAATGCTCGTGATCACTGCAAAAGAGACTTGGTTATTTGGCACCTGTGCTGCTGGGATTGTGTTTCAGCATGGGAGGAACAGGCTGCAGTGCAAGGACCCTTCAGAAGGTCCCACATGAGTTCCTGGTATGACAAAACTGCCCTTTAACCTCCAGCCATGAGGTAGGTGGCACTCTGTTTCTAAAATGACTTGAGGCATTATGCACAGTCCTATAAAAGTGCAAAATGGGGCTGCTGTATTGCCTCCTGTAGCTCAGGAGGTTTGGGGCAATTGGTTCCTCTTCTGCTACCACCCTGAAGCTGTGGCTGCCACATCTTCTTTTGCAGCAGGCTCTTTATTTTTGTGCTTATAACACTGCAGTTTATTTCCGTGGCAACGACTCTAATGTGATCATTTGCATCCATAATAACTTCGCTGTTACTGGAAAAGGTAAAACTGTGATGATCTTTTTGAAAAAGTGATCTGGGTCCAACTGAAACTGCAAACTATTAAAAAAAAATGCTAACAATTAAGTTGATTTCTAGGGCATTAAATCATTGAGCTGAGCACATGATTTTTCCTGTCTCTCTGCCCTGGTGAGGGGTGAGCCTGCGTAAGCCGGCTGGAGAGCGGAGACTGCAGACCAGGGAACACACAAACACTCTCCGTTGTGTTTTACTTAAGCTTTGACAACATTGCTCTCTGTTTTCCCTTCCTCGAGGACTGCAATCACTCATGTACTGCTTTCCTTCGCTCTGCTAAGTGATGCACAAATTGTTTCTGCATTCCAGGTTAGTTTGTGACATCCCTCTCCTGTGTTTGCGTGTGGATGATGAAGGTGCTGCGCTGCTCATCAGGAAATGAGTGGGCTGCCTGCCTCCAGCCTCAGAGGAGCTGCATCCAGGCTGGTGGAATAGCTATGGCTCAGCACCGGCCCTGAACCAGGGTTTGCCCCAGCACTGCCCGTTGTGCAGTGGTTTTGCATGTTTTGTCTTTCACCTGTGTCCACAATCTCAGTGCTGTCCTCCACTGAGGAGCTTAGGATGAAACGTGGACTTTCCTGGGATAAGCACATTGACAAACTAAGGCCAAAATGCATTTCTCTTGGTTCAGATCCAAACCAGCCACAGGGTGTCTTTCCTAGTTCTGTCTCCTGTGGGTTTTGCTTGCTTTAAATTTGCTTTAAACACAGCATTTTAAAAAAAAATTTCTTGCACGTACACATACACACACTCATGTTTAAATAAAAGAGAATCCTGCTTGTATGATGAGACACACCAACTATCTTGATTTGAACAATCCTGTTTTGATGAGTTGATTAAATCTATATTAGCTAAATACTTAGCAGAAGTCACTGGTAATATAAAGTGAGCTAAGAAATATACTCTTCATATGCTTTGAGCAACCTGGTCTAGTAAAAAATGGCCAGGCCACTCTGGGTTGGAAGGGACCATAATTCCAGGCTTTCCTGAAAATATTTCCTCCACAAATTAGAAGTAAGAAAACTGACACTAATAAAACAGATCAGGCTATCAGTTTGGCTGGTGTAGAAATGCCAGATAATACAGTTTTCCATGAATTACGGACTGCATAACCATGTTGAGAAGTTAAACTGCTCTGAGAAAGGTAAGGTCCATGTGAGCAACTTGAGCCCACACATGGTCATGAGCACTTTATCCTTGCTTGAAGCGCCTCAGTGAGCAAGCATCTCTTTGCTTTGTTGTGTGTGATGTGGGTTGAGATAGAATGACAAAACTAATCCTCCTAAACTAATCATTTTCATAGGCCAAGAAGAACAAAAATCCCACATCCAATAATGCAAATGTGGGCTTGCCTCAGCCCTGTGTTCCCTTGCCAAAGAGGGGTGAGAGGGCTCTTTCCAGCCCCTGAAGGCTCCATGATCTACACTGCAGCTGGCCTGGGTCTGCTTCTTCTTCCTGTGTGGTGCTCCTGCCCGTGGTGCTCACCTACACCAGAATATGGATTTGGCAGGTAAAGCTTGTGGCCATGTACAGATGATCTGCAATCTGATAATTAAAGCATGGTCTTAATTCAAATACCATTCTGAAAAATTCTCTCTTTTAAATGTCCTGCTTTTCCTGTTGCATGACACTGCAGTTTCTTAGCAGCTATTGGACTCACCACATCATATGTGTTCCTTGTTGCTGTATTTATTTTTTTGCTTCAAATTCAGAGTATCATCCGTATTGATTCTCAAGATGGTTGCTTTGTTGTTTCTAGAGAGACGTGCAGATTGAGCCACTTTCCATTTAATATTAACTGAAACACTGGAACATTATCACCTGCATGGCAACCAGAAGCCCATCTGTGCCTAACATCAATAGTCCAAAGTGGAAGGGTGTGCTTCTGACAGGAGAAATACACACTGTGTTAATCCTTATCAGGTCTGGATGAGAGCTGGGTGGGAAAAGCCACCCTCCCCCCAACACCAGGTGCAGGTCACGTCCAATTGCAGCTGTGAGTAATGGACAGCAGTGATTCACTCCACAGCTAGGCTCATAAAGTCCACTCCTTATTCCCAGAGACAAATGGGAGAGATATTTTTATAGGCAAGTGTTATTGTGGGTAAGCCCTTTCTAGGTCAGTCTAAACCAACACACGTAGCCCCTCCTGGCTGACTCCCAGCTTCATGCAAGCTGGCAGCTCCACTGGGTGCTGGTTTGGAGGGCACCTGCTGGACAAGCCACATTGGCAGAATTGGGAACTGGCTACAAAACTGCACCTAAGCCAGGGACCAAATCCAGGAGTGCTGAACTCTACTCTTTGAAGGAAAAAGAAGAGTGACAAATGATTGTCAGGGAAGAGGAATCCTGGTCATCTGGTGCTCTTTTGGTGAGAGATGATACCAGTGCAAGCTCCCTGTTTGGGGTTTTCCTCCCCCTCAATGTAATGGTGCTCTTCTGCTTACAAGAAATCAGCACAGTGTTAATTTCACTGCATCTCAATTATTCCTTTTCTGGTTTTCTACATATATGGCAGCTTTACTGCTTTAATGCAGTATTTTCCATTAAGCAGTTCTATGCAGTACCACAAAAATAAACACACAGCAACGTGTGCGTAAGATGAAACCATTAAACTCACTCAAAAAATACAGTTCATAAATTAAAAATGCTTATGCTTATACTTTATTATTGATTGCTGAGTTGATACAAGAAGAAGAACTTGCCCTTAGGAAACAAAACTCATGGTTCCTTAAGCTTTTCTTTGTCAGGAAGCCAAAAAGACAACATTAAATGGAAATGTCACCATTTGTTCTTGTCAAATGTAGTTTATTCAATTGGATCTTTTATAACTCTACTGAGTTATACAAAGAAGGCTAATATTTTTTATTGTTTTTCTTCTTGCTGTGCCTCTAACGCACACAGAGATAAGTTGGCCTAGTAAAATATACAGTGTAATTTGGTAATGTGTTTATTGGATTCCAGTAAAAGAATATGAGAAATTATGCAAGAATTTTGCTTTTTCAACTGAAATTTTCTTTCTTCTCTCTCTTTTTTGGTTTTTTTTTTTTCTTTTTGTTTGTTTTTCATTGTTTGGGAAGGTGGGTAATAATCTTGCAAGTTTTTGTTTCCTGAAAATGCTTCAAAAAAGAAATTTCTAGAAGCAGATTTGGGTTTTTCCCCTGAGTTAAGAAAGAAAGAGAGATTGTTGGTTTGGGGTTTTTTTCCCCTGAGTTAAGAAAGAAGGACTTCCTGAAGAACAAGGTGTTTAGATACACTCATGCTTTCAAAAATTTAACTGTGGTTGTGAAACATATCTGACATATTGCAGAGTGATAAGAGGAGCCTGGATTTACAGTAACTTACCACTCAAAACTGTCTTATAGAGGGTTCAGATCCATTCTGGGTTTATGGATATGGTTTAAACCAGCAAAAACATAATCCTTTTTCCTTGTGGGGTTAGTTTTCTGCCCAATTGGCAGCTGGAGCTCCACTCAGCTCCAGAGGTCAGAAAAATATCACCAGTGATGTAAAGAAGAGAGGCAGGAGCATGCAGCCAGTGCTGGGGCAAGGAGAGGACCAGAGTGATGTGGATTTTAGGTTCACTTGCCCAGTGACAGAATTGCAGCCAAAGCAGCTGGGTAAAGCTCTGGGCATGCTCACAAGTTCTGCTGAACTGGGACAGTGCTACCGTGCCTGGCCACAGATGTAAGAAAAGGAGAAGCAAGGCTGTTCATCAGACTTGGGGCTGAGACCACAAGTGTGGCCCTTCTTAAAAGTACCTGGGAGCACTTTCACTCTGTGAATCTACAGGAGATGAGTGGATTTCTTGAAAGAACCAACACCCTTCCTGGAAAAATTGCAACAGTTCAGAAAAGGTGAAAGTTGAGCACTGCTACCCTCTCCCTCTTGTGTAATTTGATTAGCTCATCCTCTGAGACAGCAGGAGCTGCCATCCCCACCGTGCCAGGTTGAGGGCTTTTTCTAAGTCTTGTGTTGTACTGGGAGCTGCTATCATGTTTGAACCCATCTGAGGACGTGAAACCAACTGCAGTTTGGCAAGCCACACAGGCTGGAGCTAATTTTTGTTCTCTGTTAATTTACCTGCCTGTGGCTTTTTGTGCTGCCCAGGATATAATCAGCTTGCTCTGGAGATGGATCTGCTGCATGTAGGTCTGGAGCTGGGCTGATGCTGGCTGATGGCAACAGCAATGTCCTCTGGGCTGTCACAGCAGGCACAGCTGCTGGGCTGTGACGTGGACAGAGCCCAGGGCCAAGGCTTCCCTTGGTTCCTGCATCCCTGAGTCTGAGGGGAGCATTGGAGGGATCTTCACACTTTGGCTGCCCTGACTGGTAAGGAACTAGTGAGGCTGACATGCAGAAACCCTTCCATCAGCTCCCAGGCCAGACCAGGGAGCAGAAGGGCTGGAAATGAAGGTGTGCTGTGGCACATGCTTTGTGGAGTGGCCTCTGGGAGGGACGCTGCAAACTGTGATGACTAAGAGTGGCCTGGAAGCTAAATCCCATCTAACTAAGGGTGTCAATTCAAGAAACTGCTTAATCCCATTTAAGTGCAAGCTGCTTCCAACAGAGGTGGCCTCCTCACATCCCACATGTGCACTCCCACCCTCTCCCTTCTCTTGCCCCTGGGTGTCCCCGAGGTGTGAGGTTGACTCAGACCATGTTGTTCACCCAGTACAAAGCAGATGACGTTCACTGGAGGCTCAGTTTGTGTCAGGCCATAACTATGCATGCAGGAATCTGACCTAGGAGGCTCCATCTGCTAGGGCTGAAGGAGAAATGCTGCTCTGTTTGGTAGCCTTCCCTTCGACTGGATTGCATCAGAGGAAACCGGACTGCACAGAAGTGAGTACTGCTCAGGGCTGAACTCCATCCAGCAGCTCAGGAGACTAAAAATCAGAAAACCACTGAAAGCTCCTCTTAGCTACTTCATGTAGGAAGCACACAAAACCTGGAGCCTTGCACCAAGCTCCAGTAAGCATGACTGCAAAACGAGAAGCCTTCTTTTGGAAGAAACCAGCTGGTTTGATGGGTTTGCTGATATATTTATACAAGTGAACAGTCTGGAGGCCAGGAAGGAGCTCTGGTTTCCAGATAAATGCCCTCTCCCTCGTTCACTTTATTACTGAGCACAGCTCACTTCCATTTCCTTTCCTATTCTCTGCTCCTGTTTCAGGACAGGGATGAGAAGGGTTGGAGAGGGGCTGGGGCTCAGTGCTCGCACAGTGCTGCGAGGGAACACAACCCAAAATAAGCACTTTTTCATCACTGCTCTTTTTATGCCTTCATTTAAACACAGCTTTTCCATTCCAGGTGGAAACACATCCCAGGTTTATCACCTCTGGTTTCTGGAAATGGACATTAATTTTGGGAAGCAAGTGGAAGAGCAGCATTCTGCCAGGGTAGGTTCCCAGTTGCCAGCAATCTGTTGCACGGGGCCTTGCTGCCAGAGCACAAGATTGCTTCTCTGCAGTGAGAACCCTGTGGTGATTGCTTCCTCCAGGCTTGTCTGATAAGTGTGCTTGCACACAAAAGGTGCTACAAAACTTCTGGGAGGAAAGGCAGATCCGGGAAATTTTGGGAAGACGTAGGTGGAAACTGAAAGTGAGAGACAGGAGAAGACTTCTGGGTTAAATCTGTGATGCAAAAACCAAAAGAAAACCAAAAAACCCCAAACTAACCAAAAACCCTGCAAAACCTCAGAGAACTCAGGACATAAAAGTAAGGATAAAGGCAAAAAAAAACATGGGAGTTCTTTTTCCAGCTTCTCCTCCCTGTCCTGCTCCCTGTTCCCCTGTGCTTGGTGCGTGTGTGTTGCTGCTCTGCATCTCCCCTGCAGTGAGTCCCACAAGCTGCTCCTGGCATGGTGCTGCAGGGGATGTCTGGCACACACAGCCTGAGGCTGCCCAGGTGGGAAATGCCCACCTCAGGCAGCTGGGCATTCCCACTGGTGTCCTGCCTGCCAGCCCAGCACCAGGCACCCAAGCCAAGGGGAACACGGGACTGTGTGTGGCAGCAGAGGGGCTTCCCCAAGCCAGGATGTCGTGGGTGAAAGTCAGATGATGAAGAGAGGTTTGGGGCTCTCTCAGTGCCCCAAACACACCTCCCCACGAAAGCCTGTAGGTCTGCAAGAGCTCCTCTGTGCAGCTCAGGATGTGCAGCCTGGCCCTGCCCCTGCCCACAGTGGCACAGCTGCATCCCGGGCTGCAAATGAGGCAATTCCCAGCCTCCCAGGGGGACAGGGAGGGAACAAGTCACTGGCACAGAGCACGAGTCCTGGCAGACCTGGAGAGAGCTGAACAGGTACTGAGGAGTACTGGACTCCAGACTGCACACTTGACAGTTAAAGCCATTATCACACCAAGTAAGTACATAAAAATACATTAGTTTAGGTGACTTTATATAGTAATGTCCTGCCTGTACCATTGCTTAAGTCTCTAGTCAGTTCCTTCTCCAGTAAACTGTGATCTTCTTTTTTTATTATTTTTAATTATGTACTATTCCAGAAATGTCATCCTATTTCCCGCTGTCACAGAAAGTGCCTGAGGCTGTGATTGAAAAATCTTATGAAAAGACTCATATTCTGTTTCTAATCAGACATGTTTCTGTCTTTAGAGTACCTGCTAGTTTCTTTTTGCCTGCGTGACATTTCTATTTTGATCTAACCTCTTCTTTCCCTCCCCCTGTTGCAGATCCTCTGTCTCCACAGCCCATTTCTCCTTCACAAATTGTTAATGTGAAAAAATTGCACTGCCCCATACCTGGGCAGGTCAGCTTCAAGCACTCCTGAATCACAGCTTCAGCCCATGTTTACGGTGGCTAACAATGAGAAGTGTTTTTACACTGAGGATAATGGTGTATTTGCACTGTAAGATAAACCTTAGATGTAAAAATCATTATTTATTTAATAGGCACATCAAAGAATACCACGAGAGAAGGGAATTTCAAAGTTTCCCAGAATAATTAGATTTCTGCTATTATGTGAGGTATTTTTTTTTTCTCCTGACTCAATAATAATGAGTAATAAAAGCGTAGTTCTCAGAAATCATTTAAAGCATTACTAGACTGAGAAGAAGAAGAAAAAAAAGAGGAATTGTTTCCTTAGGAGCTAGAAATCTAGTAAGCGACAGGACCGCACAGCTAATGAGAGAAAGAAAGGTCTGATTTGGAGCAGACTGCAGCACTTCCGAAACCTGAGAAAGATTTTCTCCTAGGAAGGAGGAGGAGTACCATTGGGAAAGCTCATTGCTTGATTTCCTAGGGTACTTTCCTTAATGAAATTCATATTTAAACAAGCAAGAGCTCAGTAGTGGAAGTATCCTATAGCATCATTGTGCATTGTGCTCCACGGTACAGAAGCACCACTGAGGGCAGCCCAGTCCCCAGCATTGCATATTCTAGGTGGAGAGTGGCACAGAAAAGACATTCTTTGTGGATCTCCCCTTACAGATTTGTCAGAAGCACTTTCTAAAGCCTCTGATGGCTGACTGTGAAACAAGGCCCCAGTTGATTAAGAAACCGACTGGCTTGGCGGAAGAATGAGGTCCTCAGTTTAAATTCAGCCTGGTTTCCGTTTTCTGAGCCCTTTCCACGGCTCGCAGAGAATCCCTCACAATTTGTTAACCCTTTGCTCTGCCTGGCTGAGCCCTGGGAAGCTGTGGGTGTCCTGTCTCTGTTGATGCTGTGCCCTCGAGCCCCAGGGTGGCAGGAGAAGGCTCAGCAGGCTGGGCTCAAGGGAGAGCTGGGTCCCCAAGAGCAGAAAAGAGGAACCAAGGGAAAAGGGCATCCAGCAGTGAAGGAAGGCTCACACAAGAGGTACTGTTTTCCATTTTTCTCACAGTACTTTCAAGTACTATCAAATACAAAGGTGCATTTTCCTTTGTCCTAAATACTGTATTAAAAAAAATAAAAATCTGTTTCAAGTGGCCCAAAGTATATGGCTGAAAGCTTTTCAGAGATAATAATCTGCAGGTGTGTTCCAGCCCTAGACAGTGATGGATCTGCTGCAGGGAGTCCTTCCAACAAAGAAAGGAGCTCCTTCTTGTGGGATGTGCAACACAGCAGGAATGAAAAGCTCGAAAGAATATTTATCTATGTAGAGGTGACAAAGATAGTGTCAGTTTAATTTTAAAATCAATACAGGCATTGTAATTATTTCTAATAGCAGGAAGCAAGACTCTTATGTCCATTGTCATTAGGGCTGGTGAAGTCAGGACAGGGAACATAAGTGGGAGATTAGTTCAGGACAGGAGAGAAAAGCCAGTTTCAGAGTATAGATCCCACCAGATGGATTTTTAATGTGTCAGGAGGAGTCAAAAGGAGCCTTATCCTCAATGCAGTACAGTACTTTTGAGAGAATAGTACTAACAATAGCATCCACAGCTGTCATAAGGAAATTTTTTTTCTGGACCAGCTCCAAGAACCAAGGTCTGGACAAAAAAAAAAAAAAAAAATCCCTCCAATAACATGTGTGATAAATACAATACCTTCTTGAACTTAGAAAGAGAAGTAGAAAGGCTGGAAAGAGCACTACTGTGCATGACTTTTGTGGTATTTTTGTGGAAAACTGACTAACAAGCACATGATGTGCAGCTTGGTAGAGTGGGGGGAAAGTGCTGGGACAGAAACCTGAGTTCCCTGAGAAATTATTCTGACTGACATTAAAACAAATTCAGTTCACACATTTGTAGGAGAAAAACTCCACTGCCAGATTTCTAATGAAGAGGTAGCCATGATCAAGCCACAAAAAGCAAAGAGGCATGGTAAAGGTTTTAAAAACTGGCAACATACTGAAGAAAGTCTATATGGAATATGTTGGCTCCAACTGCAATATTGAAACAGCTGTTGAATTTCAGGCTGAAAAAGCATAAAATATTGAGAACTGGTAACACAAGCTCCAATTCTGAAATTCTTGTGTGACAAGCAGAAGAGAAACTCATTAGGCAGCTGAAAATGTCACAGAACTAATTGTTTCATTTTGCTAGCTACCCTCTGTTGCATGCATATCAAAAACCACTCATAAAGATGAGGAATATTCAACTTTTTAGGAGAAGTAGTAGACTCTGTGACATCTGAGCATCTCCATGCTCCAAATTCTCGCTGTCTGGCACCACAGTAAAGAAATGTCACTATTCCCATTTTACAGACAGTGAGGTAGATGAAAGCAAATGAAGTGATTTCCTAAAGGGTGCTCTGAGAACTTGTTCAAAGGTTAGGGACTGAACCCAAGTCCCCATAGAGCTAGCTAAATCTTTGGCCATCTTTGGAAGTTTGGGGTTTTTTCTGAGCTGTGAAAAGGGTCATTGTTAATAATCCAGAATTGTTATTCTTTTCTCCTTTGACAGATTTAAGGGTTTTCAGTGCCACCTCCTCATTCTCTTGTATTTTATATAGAGCATGCTCTGCATATTTGGTTGAAAGCCAAGCGTGCCTCAGTTCCCCATCTGCTCTTTTTATGTTGCAACTTATCTCCCATCCCACCTCTGCATTGTCTCTTATAAGTGCATCTCTAATCTCAAGCAGTGTTCAGCAGACCCAGATACCAGTGTCACAAGGGGTGGCTGCAGCAGCAGTGCCTCTCATGGTGTCCACAGTGCATCTATGGAAAACTTGAGCAGCCCTACTGGGTGTTTGAGATTATTTTCAAGAACCTTCACTAAGCATCCACCAGGAAAAGGGAGACAGCTGTTAACACTCCAGAAATACCAAGTGAAGGTTTGAATGCCAATCCAGAAAAGGAGTTGAAAATATAGTAGATGATTTATCAAGGGCATATTGGAGAAGTGTGAATAGAGATGGGGCTGTCATGATGTGTCTTAAAGTGCCTGATATTCAAATGACTGCTTAGAGATTTCCAGTCAGACATGGCAAAATCCATGATAATTGCCAGTGTTAAGGGAGTCTCTGTTAAATGGGCACCAAAAGGCAAAATGTGAAGAACTTGAGGACAAGGAGATTTGTTGAGGACAATGGAATTTGGCTGATTTGTGAAATTTTTTGGTTGGTATTGGGTTTTTTTGTTTGGGGTTTTTTTTTGTCGGTTTTTTTTTTTTTGTTTTGATTTTTTAAAACATTCCAATGAAAATTGTTATAAAGAATTAAGAAGAAAATGGAATTTAGCACCATCCCACTTGCTAGCACTGTCAGTTCTCCCACTCTAGATCCAGAAAGGATGGAGAGAGGACTGAGGTCTGGGGATGGAGCAGTGAGTGTGGTGGGGACTGAAGGAAGAGTATCTGCTGCTTTTGTTTCCCCCACTTCACCTCTGCTGGTGTCAGAGGCAGCTGGGAGGCAGCCAGTAATGCCAAGGGAATAACAATCCAAACAATAGGAATTGGTAATAAAATATAAGGGATGCTTGGCAAGAGGGTTGTACAAGAGAAAAAGTGTTTTAGCCCTAGGTGTGAGGTGTGAATTGCTGAATGCAGCATGTTTAGGAAAGATGGGTATCAGCAGAATAAAAGGAGCTGCTGGCTCTGCTTGAGTGAGCTGTAAGCTCAGTTTTGTCTTCTGCTGCTCTAGTACTGCAACTGTTTTGACAGAAGCTAAATAAAAGTAGGAGTCAGCTGGTCTGAGGGACCCGTGTGTCCCACCTAGGAGCACAGTCCAGGTCCATCTGGGAGGTAGCTGGCCATGTGTGGGCACAGATGCCACTTCTGTGCACACAGTTGCCATGCCAGTGCCAAGAGATGTGGCGTGTGTGAACAGGAAACTCAAAAATTGAGTCTTGAAGATATGGGGGTCATTACCAGAGATGTAATGTCCCTTGAATCTGTTTAATTACAGTGTCTTAGAACAAGATGATCACAAAAGAGACCAGCAAGGTTCTGTGCATCTTGAATACAGTGTATGGATACTGGGCTCTGGCTCTCTGTCTTTGATGTTGGGTGATTATTTATTTCTATGCAAACTGGACTCTAAATGCTGCTGAACTGGAATTCAGTTGTCCTGTGTTTCTCTGCAAGTGTGAACAGACCACTCCTGAAAGGTTAGGGAGATCTGTGGTGTTTGGTGGCTGCCTGACACTGGTTCTACACATGTGTGAAAAGCTGGGGTCAGACTTGCTGTATTTGACTGAAACAGGCTTAATAAAAATGTCTTTGTTTTGCCTCTGAAAGGAAATAATATCCAGTAGGCAGTTCTCTGTTCTTGATGACAGTGAACACTTAGTACAAATGATGTAATATTAGATTGCTCAACACTTAACATGGAGAAAAAGCTTATAAAAATTGGATATATGAAGATTTATTGAGAGAAACCATGGCAAGCTACCAGGAACTCCTCTGTGACAGAAATAGCCACCCTAAGAAAGCAAAGTCCAGAGCACCTCTGAGGTCAGGGCTGTCCAGACAGTGAGATAGTGAGAAATGGTTTCTCTAGAAGCACGGGGAATCTGAGGTGCTCTTGGAAGAATTGGATGGATGAGACATGCTGGTGCTCTGAGCTCTCTCAAAGCTACTTTAGGCCAAATACCCAGCCTTTCTCCTACAAGTCACTAAACTCTTGCTTTGATATGTGCCATTTATTTAACACGAATGATTGTTCAGCCTGAACACATACCAGACACAAGGGGCAGGCATAAAGGCACCAGGTAGGAACACTACCTTTGGTCTAGTGTGTGAAACAAGTGGGAAATTCCTCAGAAAAACTGAATTTGCCTTATGCAGCTCATTGCCATCTGGATTACCTTCCTGGGCCTTCCTGATGATATGACTGCCAAAAATAGCTTCCTCTGATGCCACAGGACATGAGAATGATAGCATAAGGCCAGGGCAACATAAGGTGTCTGACTCCTGTTCCTTCACACACCATGTGCCTGTTACCCCTCCAGGCACAGTTGTAAGAGCCCTGTGAGGCAACTTGTCTGCAGTTATTTGAACCTGGGCAGGTGTTTTGCATGGTCCTCCCTGACCTCTGAACCAGAGAGTGGACCAAATGAACTGCAGATATTGGCTGCTTCACAGCAATGTTACTTGGGGGAGGCACATCCATGTTCTGTAGAAACACAGCTCTCAGTGTCAATTATCCAGGAACTCATCAAGGCAGAAATCCCAGTTCATGTATTTATGATCCTTGAGCAAGTGACTCTGGAGACAAGCTGGAATGAGCCATCATTTCTGGGGTGATCCTCTCTCCTCGAGCACTGACAGCTTTCCTGAGTGCTGTCATCCCAAGGGAGGGCACTGGGGCTACCATATCAATCATTCCTGAAGGGTTGTCAAGCCTGATGGGGCAAGAGCAAGGCTGAGCCAAGGATGCTGCTGCCTGTGTGGGAGCTTTCTGACTGAACAGCTTATCCGCTGGGCCCAAATGGTGCAACTGGAAAACAGAGCAGCAAAATCCTAGCTGACAAAAGTGGATGGAGGCAAGCCAGGACTAGAGCAAAGCAAAAGCTGCAAATAAAATATAGATCATCTCAGCCCAGTTGAAAAAAAAGAAAAAAAAGATTCTTGTGTGGCCAGGGTATTCCATGCAGTGATGGGCACAGAGAAGGCTTGGGAGTTTGGACCTTGATTTATGTCCCCTCTTATGACACTGGAACACAGTGGGGAAGGCAGAACTATCAATCCAGCACAACAAAAATAGAAAAAGTCATGGTTTTCTTTTAGAAGGAGGGGATGTGGGACAGCCTCTGGTTCACTGTGTCCTGTCTTGGTTAAGGGGTAGCTTTAATCTCTGGTCTGCTGGGCTGTGTGTGTTTGGGGTGAAAAGGTGCTGACCCAGGGAGGACCCTGAGAGAGACTTTGGAGCAGAGCTGAGGTTTTCTGAGACTGGTCCATGAGCCCACCAGCTTATATGTGGTTTCAGAGTGCAGACAGCATACACAGCTTGGGGACTGGAACACACCCCCAGAGCTGTTATGATAGCTGTGGAAATGGCAGTCACTCTCTGTGGAGCCACAGCAAGATGGATCACTGTGGTAACATCCTCTGTTCAGGAAGGCATACTCCTGGTGCTTGGGCCCCAGCCAGAGGTTCAGACTTGGGAGGGAAATGTGCTCCACCAGAGCTGTTCAGCCTCACACCATGACTTCAGTGTGCCTAATTAATTCCTAATTGCTGGGGGAACCACTGGCTGGTGCAACTGTCCAGCCTCCCAACTTCTGGCATGGTGAAAGCTGACCAGCCTGGGACAGGCTGAGCATCCTCCCTCCCTTTCCTGGTGGTGCTAGGATCTGTGATGGGTGCATCTGCTGCAGCCTCAGAAAGAGAAGGAGCTGGTGCTGGTGCAGTGGGGAAGGCACAGGCAGAGACAGTCTCGTGTGTGGCAGGGGTTGGCCTTGGCCATCTGGACAGAGTTTGAACTGGCACTGCCACCCAAAGGGACAGAAATAAATGAGGTGGGTGGGAAATTGTGGAGGATAACCACAGGGCAAGAGCATGGGCTCATCTGTCCACAACACCCACACACCATGGGAATGGCACTGCTGAGGCCTGGGAACACTGCAGCATCCTGTGTGTTCCCTGCTTCCTTTGTTTTTCCCTTGGGGTATCATTCCCTGTGAGCATTGACCTGAGCAGATGTAATGTATTTAAGCTTCAGTCCAGCTGTTTGTACTAAAGAAATGTCTTTTGTGATTAAAGGTGCTCATTCTGTTATTGGGAGTTGTAAACAAATTTTCTGAACCTTACTGTTTCTCTATTTTTAAGAATATCTGTCTCCCATAGTGCTGCTGGGTTTTACCTTTTAATTACAAACAAACAAACCAACCCCCAAACAATTTTTATGTCATATGTTTTTATATCTTCACCATGTATTATAACATATTAAACCTTTCTTACAGACTGACTGATAGTGGGTAGTTGGTCTTATAGTCCTAAAGCACAGTAGAAGCTAAACTTAAAGAATTAGATTTGACCTCATCTTTTTTCTTTTTGTTACATACATACCACTTCTCTGAAGCAGACTGTTCTTGTACCTCAGAAAATTGAGACATTAATTCACAAATTAGTGTGGCATTACTAAAACAAACTCCACCCTCTTCTGAAAGAAGGAGTTTGAATTGTGAACCATTCAGTCTACTTCTGCCTTCAGAAAATGAAATGTCACAAACTTCAGAAACTTAAGAAATTGTCAGCTTGAACTCCATCTCTAAGAAGGGGACATGGGAAAGGACCTTTCCCATCAAGTCTTACATTAATTCTTTAAGCTTTGAACCAGTTAATCCTGTCTTTATTGTTGTTGTAGCCCAAACTGACTCAATGGGATGTCTGGACTGAACCATAGGCAAGAACCTTTCCTCCCAAGCAGAGAGGATTCCTTGGAGAAGCTCATGCTGGAATGCAGAAGGGACTGGGCTAACCCAAGACACTGAGGCATCAAATACACCAGAGGTGGTGAGTGGAGAAATAAATAGGTGAAAATAGAAAAAGAATGTTTACCAATATGATGGTAGGTGCTTTATATATGTGAAACTTTTATATCTATGTATATATGTATATAAATATAAAAAACCTCACCTAACCCAGAGTTGAGGCTTTAATTGCCAAGCCCTAGAGACCTAGAGAGGTCACAAAAAAACCCAACAGAAGGCACAGAAGATGAAGATCATTAGCATGATTAGAGTTCAAGTGCAGGCAGGAAAATAGAGACCAGAAATATCTTGCTAAGAAATAACAGGGTTTTCAAAGCAAGCCTTGAAGTATGTTTATTACTGGAAAGGCAAGAAACCTTTACTTTTAGCCAAAGACTGCCTGATCTGCCATCTTACACATTATTTCAGCCACACTACCAAAGCAAGATTTCCTGTGTGTCACTCCAGCTTGCAAACTCAGAAGCTGCCTTTGTTTTGGGAAGAGGCAGGCTAAGGTGAGATGCTGAGGTTTGGCTGAGGTGTCAGCTCTGGCAGCCCTGTGATGGGGGAAGATTGTGGCAACAGGGAGCTGGAAGTGCTGTGCTTGGGGCAAGCCCTGGTGCACAAATGCAGCCAGGTTGGCTCAGGCAGGAGCAAGGGATGTTTGCATGGTGCCCTGGCTGCTGCTGGGCTTCCTTCCTGCCCCAGGGGCCAGTGATTACAGGCTGCAGCTGCTAATTACCTCAGAAGGTGGTTCAGACCTGTGGGGAATCACAGCCATGGCATTTCTCTGCTGGACTCTGTCCTTCAGGTGCTCACTGCTGGCTGAGCAGGCCCATGGCTTGCTGTCTCCAGCAGGCTCAGCAGCAGCCTGTTTCATCCAAGCAGGTTGAAATCAAACCCTGAACCTTGTTCATTTCTGCAGGTCTCTGAAAGAGAACAGTAATCAAAATTGATTTCATATTCTTGCCCTGAATATCAGAACTTATCCTCAGAGGACACAATGTACTTGTTAGCCCCAAAAGCCATTTGAATGGGTGGATAAAACACAACAAAACCACCCCAAACCAAAAACCTGAATTCTTAATCTGTAAATCTCTGGAGAGAATATTAGCTTTTTATTGTTTCCCTATCAATAAAATGCAGGAAGCAGTCCTAAATGCCTCCCTCTACAACTTCCCATTATTTATCATATCAAATGTCCTTTCTTCCAGGCTCTTTGGTTTACTCCTGCAGATAGATTATGCAGACATGTTCAGCATAAGGAGCAGAACAGATCCAAACTCTGTTCAACCAAATGTAAAGTGCCTTCATGTGCTACTGCTTCAGAGTGTGAGCTCCCAGAGAAGGCAATGCACTGAGCTGTATTATGAACTGAGAGTATGAAAACACCCAGGTAGTCTTGGAAAAATGGTTAATCAGTAAGTATTCACTGGAGTTGGCAGGCAAGCACATTTTACAAATGCTTGTTTCATAAATATTTATTTTAAGAATTGAATTTTGGGAGTTTTCAGACAAAAGAAGCCATAAAAGAGTGAAGAGAAACTTCGAGATTGAAATTCTTGTGTGTCATTTTTTTTTCTTTATATTTCTTATAACCTCTTTTCTTCTTTTTCATTTTGAAAGAACTGCAGAAACTAAAAGCTACAAAATGCAGTCTCAGGCAGAATGCAGAGCCAGCACCAGGTATCCAGAAGAATGAGTCAGTACTAGAGAAACCTACAGCTTGTAACCAAAATGCCTCGAGCTGTTTGCACTAAGTTATCTTGAATAAACTATGTGTTGTGTATTTCCTGAAGAGCATGACCAAAAACTCACTGAGACCGTGGATCTCCAAGCAGGTTATGGCTAAAAGCCTGACTAATGTTTCATGTGTCTTTCTGGTGCATTTCCAAAAGGATGTTTGTTTGTTTTTACTCATTTCTTACTCATGAAAAAAAAAAACAAAACCAACAACCCAGTGAACTTAAGTAGGGTTTACAATACAGGATTCATTTTTCATTTGTTAGAGAGCATTTCCTCTAGACTGCAGACAAATTGTTTCCTGGCACAGAAAAATCTCTATTGATGTGGTCAAGATTTAAAATTTAGCAATGTACTTCCTCTACTGGGGATGTTCTGAATTTCTTCAGTGCAGTGAATCATTCTGGTGGTGGAACCAAACTCAACTTACTTATGTTGAATGGCAAAAGAACAACAAAAACTTTCCCAAATTTGAAAATATCACTGAAAAAGAATAAAAGCACAATTGTCTTCAGCCATTATGGGCTGGCCTAATTTGGATCACATGGGAAAATGCTTTGTTAATGGCTTTCTTCCTTTACTCTCCATTGGCAACAAACCAAACCCTTTTCTTTGTTCTTTTCCTTTATGCTTTGCCTTTCCATCTGGTTTTAGAAGAAGCTGGTCCTGTAGGTTAGCAAAGATTTTGAAGTACTAGAGATCTGGGGTCATTTCTACAGATGTCCACAACAGCCATGGACTGACCACCTCCATTACTGTGCTGTAAAATGGGAATATTCCACTTTACCTCAGGAGACTGCTGCTAGAAAATCTATTTACTGCTGTAGGATGTCCAGCTGGTATTAAATAATACCACAGGATTATTTAAGGCATATATATAGTTTGTATTTTTCCTTACAAGAGTGTGCTGTGTAGAGTTTAAGCTAATAAGTCCCGATGATGATTTATGATGAGGAATTCACTCTTAAGAAGAACAAATTTGAATAGATTTAAATACATACACGTAAAAGAAATATGTGCAGCCTCCCAGAACTCTTTGAAATATAAATGTGAGAATTCCTTTAGGTATAGTGCTGGAAGCCTTCACGTCAGACCATATTGTCAGGTGCCAGGCAGAAGGAGCCAGCCAGACTCACTGATTTATGCAGCTTTCTGCTGGAAGACCCCAAAGACTGCAACCCTCTGTGGCTCTCAGCTGTGGGGCAGGAGGTGAGACGAGCTCCATTAATGCCTCCTTCAGCTTTTAAACCCAAATAGAAGGTTTATTCCCACGTGTGCTGGACCTACAGTCTTTTGTCTGCTTTTCTATACCAGCTTCTCCATGTTTGATATTCATTTTATTCCATTCCTTAGAGTATTATTTACAACTGAAGAGAAGAATGTTATAGGCTGAGCTGACAGGGCACTAAATATAGCAAAAGCAGGGCAGTTCCCCTCTCTAATCATCTCCTTCTGCTTTTATGTAGATAGTAAATGATGGGCCACAGAGGGATTTGCCATTTGTCTCTAGGAAATACATGTCAAAGGAGTTTAAGCGCTACATCCTGCCCACACGGGGAAGTTAATTTAGGCTTGACGCAGCAGTGCTGGCTTTTCCTAGCACGGAGCAGTTGCAGATGAGCTCTTTAGTCCTTCAGCTGAGTGCCATAGAGACCGTGGTTTTGAATAGTGTACTTACAATGGCAAATGGCACCATTTCTAGCCTGAAGGAACGGGCAAATTTCAGCCAAAGCCCGGTGCCACTCATTCACATCATCCCCCTCGCCGTCCGTCTGTCCCGGCCTTGGGAAGCAGCCCTGCCTTGGCCGAGGCTGGGCTCTGCCCCACTGGCCCTGGGCCAGCCTGAGGCTGCCATTTGCTTTGTTTGTGCGTTGGGCTCGTTCCTCTGACTTGCCTCCCCTGAGCCAGCTGACTTGCCTGTGCTTTTTTCCCTCTGCCAAGTCTGCTTTGCTGCCTTCTTTCAGGTCTGGAGCTGTTCTGCTGCCTGCCTTTTTAACAGCTGTCCAAGTGCGCAGGAAGAGTTGAACCAACACTAAAACCTTGCCAGCTCTGCTCACTTGGGTCCTACAACCTAAACGCAGTGCGCAAAAGTTTAGGCAGCAGCTTCGCCGATGGGGCTTAGCCCTAAATCCACACAAATCCAAGGTAATCTGGAAGCAGCTCGCTGCTGCTTTAATATCAGCCTGAGAGGGGGCTGAAGGAGCTGGGAGCTGTGTGCGTGCCTTGACAGAGAAAGTTTGTGATCTAAAGGTTTCAAAATCTGCATAATGAAAACTGCCAGAAAGTTTAGTGCAGCAGTTCTGCTTTTCCCCGTGCAGAGCTACAGGGCACAGGTTAAGGCTCAGCTCCAAGAAGAGTGAGGTATTGCAATGCAAAGGAGCAGAGGAGATGCTGAGTACAAGGATATCAGTTAAACTTTCTGACCAGCCTAAGGGTACTTCAAGTATTTTATCCACTGGCTGACTAATGTAAAATACAAAAGTATTCTGCCTGGCAAGCCAGGGGCAGAACTGCAGTCTCCACCCTCCCAAAGGATGATTTAAATACGAAGCTACGATGCCATGTTCTTCCTTTCCTTCTGCCTGCTCAAATGCACTTTTAATTATTTAATGCAAAGTAGGAAGGCACCAAAATCTCTCTTTCTCCAGAAAAGCCTGAGACAGGGTAGACAGAGACTTCTCTTGGGAACACCAGCAACTCTCCTCCCGCCTTCATTGGAATTAAAATCACACTCCCTGTGTTCTGAGTGACCACCTAACCCTGAGGCACAGGAATAATGGGGTGCTACCTCCTCCCCAGCTGTGAGCTGGAGCACAGCCCAGGTACTGTGGTATTTTTTACCTAGGCAGTCTCAGCAGTGACCAGAGTCACCCAGTGAGCCAAACCACCAGCCTGATTGTACAGGAGTGGGGGCAAGAGCAGGAGCTCAGGCTTAGTCCCCCAAGGGCTATGAGCTCTTCAGGGTCCACTATGGATTTAGACATTCTTTGTGAAGCCACCATTCAGTAAGAATTCTTTTATACCCTCGTGAATGTACAAAATACAGATGATTACAGTGGTCTCTAAAACCCAAAAACTGGACACACTGTTTACTTCAGTAACTATTTGCTCATTACAGGCAAAGCATTTCAGAGTTGCTCCTCCTGAGGTGCTAAGGTTGCCTGCTTTGGTGGTTGTGTTGTAAGCCTGCTGTGTCCTAAGGCTCCAATACTTCCCAATTAAAACACTGCAGATGAACACAATGAAAGCCAATAAAAATATCCTCCACTTCCAAAGAATTGTTGGTGGAAATGTTTTCTTATTTCTGACACCAATGAAGGCAGCCTGCTTGTTTGCAGGGTGAAACAGAGTACAAACTTTTTAATCCTCAATCCCAAATTCACCTAAATGATTTAGGGCCAAATATTCCTCTTATTTACACCAGTGTAAATTTAGGGAAATTTCATCCAACTTAATGTACTGCCAGGTGGTGGATTTTGCCTCAGATCTCATTATTTTGGGGTTTTTATTTATATTCAGCCACTGTGTGTATACACAGATACAAAGCAGTAATTTTTGCCAGCAAGAAGAGAGTGGAGTTTGCTATATAAATCGGTATTTCTCAGTCAATATGTTGCAACCCCTGAAGGGGTTATAAAAACCATCTGGGGGCTTGTAAAGAACTGAAAATTTTATAACAATCTAAAGCAAAGAAAATGTCATTTCTTCTACTCTCCATAGAGCAGCACCATTCTCTTGGCAACCTGTCAAAACCATACATGAAACAATAAATTCTTTAGGCTTATCACTTTTACCATATTTTTTTTTCTTTAGCTTTATAAAACATGGATGAGAACTGGGAAGTTTCTTTTTTTCTCCTTTTATGTAAGATTTCCTATCTGAACTGCTTGAGAAATGTTGCTTTCAAATTTTTGGCCTCAAAAGGCAGTAAATTTCTTTAAGGGCCTCCGCCTTGGTCTTCTCCTAACCTGCTCGTTAAAACTACAGTCTATTTTGTCAAGCTTAGGCTTGTTTGTGTTGGAGCCAGTTTTTCTATTTCACTGTGACTTTCTGCCTGTCAGTTTCCTCTTTCAGCCTAAATCACACTGGGAAACATCAACATTTCCCTTTGTGGGAAGAGATATTTTGCATCAAGTGGAAAAAATGGATGAGATTTCCTGTATCCTCATTAGCAATGTGGTGTAGGGTTTGAAATCTGCCCTTTCTAAGGTGAGATACCATCTGAAGAACCTCTCTGCTTTTAAGTATAGCCTCACAGCACATACAGCTTGTCAGTGAATTTTGCTTTCATGTACGCATCTTTCATCTCTGTGCATAGGTACTTATCTATGAAATTAATTCTAGTAGCAACCAAGTGTGTCCCACCTAAAGGAATCAGAGAATAAATTCAGAAAAAAAAGGCTCATTGTTGGTTTTTCCCCCTACCAGGATGAGATGCCTCACACAAGGACTAGGCAGGCAGCAGAGCTGGTGGGGCTCTGAGACCCTGAGCAGGGTAGGGGGAAAAGGAGGGGATGGCAGTGCTCCCCTTTTAGCAGCTGTTTGGTTGGGTGGGCAAATCTCAGGAAGCTTCACCTCACACTCCTCTTGACTTCAGCTATTTTTGCCTGATTTCCACAAATTAGTTCTTTGTTGATGCAAAGTACTTAATAGGTGTGGTGCCTCACTCTTTCCAAAAAAGACTTGTTGACTTGTTAACTGTTTAGTGGGGCACAAATTTGATCACTTAAACCACTTGCTAAGAAGAAGGAACAGTGCCTTCTTGCCTGGGTGGGAGGTGGTTGCCCACAGACAGGAACTGAATGAGCTGTGGGCAATGTGGCAACACCTAAGGGGAGGAACTGCACTTCTGCCTTTTACTCTTCAGCTCCAGCTTCACTGGACTGGAACTGTGCTGTCCAAACTGGGTGGAATCAAACTTTGGACAATTTCATGTCATTTTCATTTGCTTGGAACACAACTTCCTTTTCCCTGTCCCATTTCTACTGAAGACAGACTGCAAAGGCTGCTCGTGAGGAGGATGGGCTCAGATCCAAGAGGAGGGTGTTTGAGGGCTTGGCTGTTGGCTTAGGTCTTCAGGCTGTCAGACTAGAACCAGGATTCCTGCTCCAAGTTCTGAGTTCAGCTAGCTAGTCAGGGTCTAGCTCTACAGCTACTTTTCCATATGCCAGATTGTACCAAAATGCTCCTAAAATCATTCAGTGGTATTTTCCTGTGTGGTTTTCATGATGCTGAGTGGCTGAGCAAGGGATCTGACATGGTCTTTGCAGCTTTCTGCCTTCATGCCTGAAAGAAAATAGATACCCAAGGGTTGTCTTTGCTAATATGAAAAATCATGTAAAAGGTGGCTGTTGGGTATTTTTGTGTTTTTTTTGGTTTCCTAGTTAATCTCCATTCTCAGTTCAGAAATGAATCTGAGTAGAAATGAGGGTATGAAACATTTTGGTAAAAGAACATTTTGATTAAAATTTAAAAATCGTGCTGGTTAATAAATAGCCTACCAAATGTCCACCTCAGCTAGCACTGCCCATGAAGAAACCATTCCTGGGCAGCCCAGCCTTCTAGCACCAGCACTTTATTTTGGCCTAATTCCCCATGCCCTGGCTGAGGCTGAGCTCCTTGCCTCTGAGCACTGCCTTGCTGTGCCACCTCTCTCATCCCTGTTTCCATCATTTCTGTTTTGCCCAGGCACAGAGGCCCTGCACTGAGAGAGACACCTGGATGGACAAAGTTCTCCACCGTAAAGACCAGCAGCAGCTGCCACTGCTGCTGCTCCGGCTCGTGCCAGGAGATGGCTTGTTTTGATTTTTTATCCAGAGAAGTCCAAACTCCTGAGGGAAGAAATGTGGTTTATTGCATACTCATCCTGTTTCTTCAAAGCTGAACTGTGCCATGCATGAAAAATTTTATGAAAACCGGGAGCAGAAATGATGACTTAACGAGGCAGTGCTGTCCACTGCCGCACAACACACTGCCGGTTTTCCTGAAGTTGTCAGCACTACTGGTTTTGTACAAAGAGTGGAAATTCCTTCTTGTATTTTGTCAGTCAAGGAGTCCAGGGCTGTCAGTCGATGTTATGGTTAACATGTGTTTTCCCAGGTTTACACTTCTGTCCTACCACACCGCCCTGCGCCTGTGCTGTTACACTGAAGCAGCAACAACTTCCCTCCCTGCGATCCCTCCCGCTGTTTGTGCAGATTAAAACCCCAGGGCCATACAAGGGATGGAGGTCCTAGGCTGAGCCATTTCCTCATCCCTTAGCGAGGACGTGGGAGCCGTGGGGAGCACACGGGGACGAGTCCCTTGGCCAAAATCCTCCAACCTCCCAGCACGGCACTGCCGGGAAGGGGCCGCATGGAGTTGGCCTCGGTGGTCCCTGTCCCCTCACCACCTCCGGGGTGTCCTGCCAGGCCGAGCCTCGCCCCGTGGGCTCCTCCACCGCTGCCTCGGCTTCCCCTTCTCCCCGACACGGCTGAGCCAGCGGGGCTGTGTGACACGGAGCTCAGGCCGAGCCGGCCCGGGGCTCGCCCCCCGCCCCGCTCCGGCCGCGGCAGCGCTGCCCTGGGCGGGCCCGCGGCGCGGGGCGAGGGGCGGGCGGGCGGGCGGGGCGGCCGCGGGCGCTATAAATGGCGGGCGGCGCCGCCGCGCTCCGGCCGAGCGGCGCGGGGCGGCGGGGCAGCGGCGGCCGGGCGGCGGCGGCGGAGGAGGAGGAGAGCGGCGGGCGAGGTGAGCGGGGCCGCCCAGCACCGTGCGGGCAGAGCCGGGCCGCGCCGGAGGGGCGCCCGGCGGGCGAGAGGGAACCGGGGCACCGGGCGAGAGGGAACCGGGGACCCAAAGTTTGGCTGCTGACAGCCCGGAGGCCGCGGGGGTCGCTCCGGCGGCTCCTCGGTGTGCGCGCCTGTTACCTGCTCGCACAAGTTTCCCAGCACCGGGTGCGTGGGCGCTGTGCCGGGAGCGGGGCTTCTGGCGCGCCGAGTTTCTTCTGCGTGTTGGCTTTGTGCAAGCAGGGAGGGTTTTTGCCCCAAAAGAAGCGGGTCTAAGGCTGGCAGCCCGCGGGTAGCGGCATCGCCGGCGCGGCGCGGGAGACGCTTCGCTCCCGGGTGCGGGAGAGGCGGCACTCCCCGGGCACCGGCTGCGCTGGGAGAGCTTGGGAACTGGAAGTTGCTCGCTTTCATTCGTGTCCCTTGTCTGCCGTGAGAGAGAGCTTGCTGGTGTTGTGCTAAATAAAAGTGATAAATAATAATTCAGTTAGTCATTGAAATTTACTTGGCTTTTCGAATGACAGAGTAACGGGGGAGAAACATTTTCGGCCATTGCCCTTTGGGGAGGAACGGGCGGTATTGTGATACTGTAACAGGATTTAGATAGGGCTGGTGGCATCCCGTCGTGTGCTGAAGCGGAGAGCTGGTTAACCAGAACTCTGACCCCGGCTCACTTTGGAGTGATACGGGAGCTGCTTCGTGTATCGCGTTCTGGGAAGATTTGGAAATGCAGAGTCCTTTGTCTCTTGGTGAAAATGGTGCTTGATACGTTGGCTCAGTACTGTGCAATGTTGGAGGATCTTAACAGAAAAATACCTTTGGCTAAACCATTGTAGGAACAAATGGGTGTTCAAATGTCAAATTTCCCTTAAAACTAGGGAATATCTGTTTATGGGTTAGAGGCCTTTGATTTATTTCTCTCCCCCTTTCTCATGCCTGCATATGATTCTGAACGTGGTTTGGCTTTTGTGGTTGTAATCGCATTCTTTGGCAACTTCCTGAAAGAGAAACCTGGTAGAATGACTTTATTTTTTTCACTGCACTGAAAAATGACTTTTTGTTCTTCACTTTCTCTGGTGTGAGCATTTAGTAATGTCTTGTCCCCAGCTTGCCACAGGAATTCATTAGAAACCTGATTTTGTAGGGACTATTCACAAAATCTACGTAGGTGTAAGCAGCTGTGCTGCTGTGTAGCTTCAGAGAAACTGCAGACATCCTTGAGGAAAGTGAAAAGCAGCTGCATGCCTGCTGAGTGCTCAGAGTGAGCCTTTTGGAGTGTGAGGGGAAGACCCATGCAAATAAGAAGGCAGAATTATTAAGTAGATTATTTCAGCTCCATGTAAGATATACTGGGTTGGAGATCTAGCATTTTGTGGGGTGTGATTAAACTCATGAGAATAGCAGCTGTTTGGCATGGGAGCAAACTTTGAGTGATGAATGCTAGTCCACAGCTTTTTACAATTACAGACAAGTTGTATGTCAGGCAGCCTGTAAGCAAATTGTGTCAAGTGCTCTTGAGATGCTGGAAAGCAGCTTCTCTGGGCATTGCTCTTTTATGCACTCCCCAGGTATGAGGATGGAGGAAGAACTCCTCTTTTCTCTGATTGGTGATATGGCCATCACTATAGTCACACATGCATTTATATCTATATATAGCTCTATGTATCTCATGTGGGAGGCAATAGAAACTCATGTCAGAACAAAAAAGAAAACAGAAACCCACAGTGGATTTTGTCTCAAGGTGTATACTGAAGTGTTGGAGCTTCTGTTTGGTGTTGTCATTGACAACCAGAAGAATAGCATGTCTTAGTGGCATGTGGAGACTTTTAGCCTGAGTGTGTAAATCACACAGGCAGAAACGTGTTCCTAACCTAGAGTTTCTTACCAGCATCTGCTAGGCAGAAAAATGTCAAGCAGGGAGCCCAGCAAGTTGCACCAGGTATTTTTAGAACAGGTTGAAGTGAATGGGTCTGTATAAATACTAAAAAATAACCACCTCACCTTACTGCTAGGAATTATAATGGAGATGCATGTAAATTTCATGTATCCACAGCAAGAGATCAGTTCAGAGGGAGCTCTGGGTAGAGGTTTGTGGTGGTGGGCACAGCATCTACCTGGCTTATACAGCTGGTTGTGGCTTTTGATTCTTGATAGGAACTGCTGTGCTCATTCGTGAAAAAGCTGAGGCTTGGTGGAGGGTTTTTCTTGGAAGCTGGGGTTAGGGTTGTCTCAGCTGCTTGAATTGCTTAATCACAAGCATGCATGAAAGAGCATGCTTTTGTAATACTAATTATGGGGAAATTAATTCTAATCATCAAAACATTTCCAGTCAACTTGGTTTGTTAACTGAATTCTGTGATTCTCTGGGATCCAAGGTTTTATACATGTGAACACAGGGAAAAGATGGATAACTATCACTAATCTGGAAAGTGTTGCTAGATACAGTCATCTTTACCTGCCTCTGAGCATCTTCCCAGTCACCTGTGACATAGCTAAGGAATCAAGTTTTACAGCAAAGTGCTGGCCTGTAAGAACCATGTAATTCAGTGCACCTCTACTAGCCATAAACACCTTTTGAATCAGTGTAGTGATATAAGGAATTGCCTCTTTTTGGTAGTGGTAGCATGGAGTAGTCAATCACCTATGTATAAATTTAAAGATTTAGTGTAAATGTAAAGATGCAGTGTAGGTTTGTGGATCTATGAAAACATAAGAAGGTTTTTATAGTTTTTAAAGTAGATAGCTTCTTTGTGTAAAAACTGGAAAGCTGAATATGTGCAACCATGTGTGTGTTCAGGTGTCTCCTCTGTGATGGTTGAAGTGGTGGGAGGAGAGCAGTAAGAGGTGGTAGCATTCTGCAGCTGGAGCTACACAAACGTTTAGGCTGGCGTGCTGTGGGGGAAAAAAGCTGTCCTATGTTCTGCTTGTTCCTGTCTCTTTAGGGAGAGACTCTAGTTCATACTTGACTTCTGTAAGCAGAGCTGAGGTCTCTGCTGAAGTGAGAGCCAGTAATGATGGACTGGAAAAGTATGGGGCAATTTTAGTGGCAATGCTAGTACAAGCTGTAGGTTCTTGAGCTGTTTATCATGGCCTTGAAATACACTTAAATGCTAACTGAAATGCTTTCTGAATCCATTAGCACCTTTCCTTGAGCAGTGTCTGTGGAAAAACATGCGTTTTGGCAGCAGCTGTGTCTTTTCTGTGGTCTGGTGTTCACCTGTCACGGCCAGAAAGGTGTTTTTTCCCTTATTTTCATGCTGAAATCAGAAGGTGCCTTATGCTGGGGTCCAATAATTATGCCACAAAGCAGTTTAAGTATGAAAGCATATTCATCTTGTGGAATTATGTCCCCTTGGAGAGAATGTCAGTTTTGCTGACCATGCTCAGCCATGTGGTGCTAAGTGTGGGCTTCAGGCAGTCTGCTGTTGGCATCCTGGGCTTTGGAAACAGCAGCCTGAAATGCTCCTCAGTGTTATGGGACCATGGAAGCAGTCGGGGAAGGGATGAAGACTGATGGCCAGGGAGTGCTGAGCTGAAGAAGCCTGTTCAAGGCTGTGTATATTTGGTGGCCTTGGTGTGCAGGCAGGTTGGATTGTGAGAAATATGAGTTACCAAGAGACTGTAAGCTACTGTAGTAAATCCCCCTGGGGTCTCCAGAAGCACTAGTGAGAAATGCTGGTACATTCTAGCTCCCTTAGTTTGGCTGATGTACAGGGGATATGAATTTATGTTCATCAGCTATGTAGCTTTGACCAAGCCTTTTTTTTACTTAAATGCTTTCTGTATTATTTAACAGCTCATTCTTTAAGCTTCTGTTTTTGCAGTAGGACATGTTAAGGTATTTAGTGATGTTTCTCACTGTTTCTGAGATGGTTCTGTCATCTGGTGTGAACTGTAAGCTTCTGCTTGCCCAAAGCTGAACAAGGTTTCAAGTTTTTTGTTTGAGTAAGAGAGGGGCAGTTTCCCATTGGCTCTGACAGGTTACAGGTACAAAACCAAGAGGAGAAATGAACATGACTAATTTTTCCTCTTCCATTCTGTTTTCTTATGACTTTACATCCCTAAGCAATCTAAGAAATGCCATGTAGAAGTTGTGCATTATCTGTTATCTCTACGTCTCCATCTTGCTACACACCCTCCTCTCCCAGAAAGAGTTGTTCATGTGTCTTTCTCAGCAGTTGAACAAGCTGAGGCCTCCAGCTGCTCTGGCAGCTCGGTTGAAGAGGTTGCTTTCCCAGCTAATTGCCTACTTCCTCTGCAGAGGTTTGTCATCTGCCTTACAGAAATAGTGATGGACTCCAAGGAGGCTCAGCCAGCACAGCTCACAACTCAGCCTACAAACTCTCAGGCTGAACTGAATCAGACAGTTTAATATACCAGGTCATGACCTGCTCTTGGAGCATTCTTGTGCATAGTTCATACTCAGTTGTCCCTTTTTTTACTATGGAAATTTAAGTCTTGCCTTCCCAGAAACCTGTAGTAAAGCCAGTGGGATCAGTCAGAAGGGAGGTCAGTTTAACAAAAAGAGTGTTTTCTTAAATACAGGTCTTTAAATAGCTGGTAATTCTCTTATTAACTGGGTAATGTAAGTCTTCTTGCAGATGACTGAGGGGGTGTCTACCTGAGCATGTGGATGAGGTTCCTAGCACAAGGCTTCATTCCTGCATCCTTACAGCATCTGGGACTTCTGATGCTCTTGTGGTTGGCTAGTTCTGCTTCTGGAGCTTTCTGGGGGGAAAAGATTAATATAAGTAAATGTCTGTGCTGTGAATAGAAATGTAAATGTCCTTATCCTTTTTGGGTAACCTTCAAGCTAGAGCTGGAATGGCTGAGAAGAGGCCACTAAAAACTAGTATCTCCTGTGAGCTTAGGTCTGTTTCAGTGATGCTGTCCTGGATACAGAAAATCAATATACAGTTTTCATCTCAAATGTTAATGGCTTGGCTACATTACACTGTAAGAGTTATATTTGTTATCTAGTTTTTCAGATAAGGTTTCTAAATTAGCTTGCAAATAGGAAGTGGTTGATTGCTAATGATGTACAGTGTGATTAATAAATAAAAAAAAGGCTAGTCACTCATTACTTTGCAGATCTCCAACCACAAGTGCAGTAAATGGTTAGAACAGCATTCCTGATCTCTTTAAGTAATTTGTCACTTGGTAGCATTCCCTATGTTCAAATGCTTAACTTTAAGCATTTAAACTTTAAACCTGATACTTTCAGGTTTTGGCAATCAATTAGCTGTTGTAAGTGCAAGTTTTTATGAATTTCATTGTTATGAACAGAGAATACTGGAGTTCCAATTCATTTTAATAGTGAAATGACTGTATTGACTGTATGTACTCTTAGATTAACTGCCAACACTGTACTGCTGTAGTCTCTGCTCTTGAAGGAGGAGGGATAAGTAAAAACTTCAAATAATGCAAGTAATTCAATATTACTTGCATTATTTTAAGTGAGGCATCTTAAGGTCTTCTTGAGAGACTGTCTCCCCATCTTCTGTTACCAGCTGGGCATCTCTATACCCAGTTGGCTTTTGTTAGATGTTGTATTGCTGAGAGATCCTGCCACTTCTCTTAGCTTCCCAGGAGTAATAAAAATGTAAATAATGAAAAATAGTATGGCTCCATAGAAAGCCTAATTTTCAGTTATGCTGTGAACCCTGACTGAACCATAGAGTGTGGAGTGATGGGAATTGGGCTTTGTAGCATTGTTTAGTAGGAAATGTAAGTTCCTCTTTTGTAGAGTAACCTAAACCTAAAAGTTGTAGAATCTGAAGGCCCACAGTCATCTCTCTTCTACTCTGCTGTGACCCACATGCCTTTTCAAAGGTCTGAAATATTAACTATTGGCTTGAGGACTCAATTCTATACCTTTAGTTTTCTTTATTTCTTACACAATTTTGGTTTTGTTTTTTTTTCCTTTGCTTAACAGCTCTTTAAGCCCAAGTGTTAGAGATCTTGGTGTCTTAACCCTTCTGAAGCAGGATGTATCCTGAAAGGTCTTGGCACTCAGTCTGCTCCAAGCACAGTTCTCAAGTGGCCATGCACCCATCTCCATGAGGCTGTTTCTACTCTCCCAGCCTGGTAGGTGCAAGAGGCAGGGAGGGCATGTGTCACTGGCCAGCAGTTGAAAATTTACTTGAGAAAAGGAGAACTGGAATTGTTTGTGCTGCAGGGATGTAGTGGTGTGAGTCTTGCTATCAGATGACACCGAGATACCTGCACCAAGTGAAAATGCACAAGGGTACTGGGTTTCCCTTTAATATTTTTTTAAGGAAGAAAAGATGGTAAAATCCTAAAGCAGAGGTAGGACTTAGGATGGAGGTGGTGGTGATGAGGTACCTGATAAGACCATTGTTAGTCCAGCACCTTGTGGACTATTTACTTCATAAATCTGTACTTGCACAGCCCATTGTAAGAATTAATACCCTGTACCTCATTAATGGGAGCTTGCAATGCTGTAGGTTTGCCTTTGGCTCCTAACGAGCTGTGGTTGCATAGTGAGCTCTGCTAATGTACAATAAATGTGGGAACTGTGGTTCCATGAGGCCTTTCTTGCACTAAAAAGCTAAAAGTGGGGGCTTGAGTTTAGGCAAATGCTCTGCTTGTCAAACCCCATTCCCTCTACTGGGGTGAGTGCAGAGAAGAGGGTGCAGCCTCCCCACCGTGCTGTGGAGCACTGCTGTGCTCCCTCTTTTGGGGAAACTGGTTCTGCAGCGTTACCCTTGATGAGCTGACTGTCCCATGCTTGTTTCTTCATTATGTTAAAATACCCACATTGCATAAAGAACTTAAGATCAACCAAACCACTTCTTTAATAAGAGACACCAGTAAATTAAAAACATAATTCTCTTTAATCTTTCTGATACTATTAGACTTGATACTAGGTCTTGGAGAATTCTGTGGAAACTACTTTAAATACAGGAATAAATAATACCTAGAAACTTTAGCAATTGTAGTTGAGCCTACAGTAATAAGAGAACACATAAAATTTGAGAATGGTGATAGAATTGTACAGTACCATAATAGTCTCTGTAAGCCCCCTGCCCTGTCAACTGTATTTGCTTCATGAAGCAGAGCTAAATTTGGCTTTTTAAATCATGTATAAATGAGGGATAGAAGTAAAAGCAAATGATACATAGAAGCCTATCTGTGCTCTTGAAACTCTGAATAGTGCCTCTGTAGTTGTTGTACAGTCACAACTCAGTGGTGAAGTAAAAAACTCTGGTCAGCTTTGCATGATGTGAAATTGATCTTTGTAATTAACTACCATGAACCACCACCAAATGCTGTAGAAGACAGATAGATAGATACTGATGAGAAAAATTAGTCTGGCTTGTGAACTGGAGACCCTGGTCATGAGGCTACAGACAGTTTGAAATGGAGCTGGTCTCTCTGCACTTCATGCTTAACAGAAACTCCCAGAAAATGGTGGTGGTCAGCACTCTTCATAAGAAGCACTGAACTCCAGCTTCCTGCCCATGGGGGAGCAGTGCTTGGACAAAGAGATGGTTTTGCTGTGGGACCAGCTGGTTTTATAAGCTGGTGCTCTTCAGGGAAATTCCCACTTGGCAGGGGAGCCTGGCTGGATACAGCTGAACAGGCTTTCCAGAATGCACTAAAAACCTGAGAGAGATAGGAATAGCAGAGAAAGAATTAAGGTTGGGAGAGGAGATCTTCAGAACCAATGCCATGCTTTTTGCATTCATATGCAATGCTGGCTGTTGTGCCTGAAGTCAGACCAGTGTCTTAAGATATAAAATTATTTTTTAAAAAAACCTATCACTTCCAGCTTATCTCTGGGTACAAGTTATGTTTAAATCTTGTTGACAGTAACTTACTCCTCTTCAGAGCAATGTGAGTACTGAGCTGTTTAAAACCTAGCAATCTTCCTTTCTTGGAAATGCTCTGCATATACTAAACTTTCCAGGTATTGAGTAATAATAGAAGGAGTTGTTAGATGAAAAGGGAGAGCTGACATTCAGGACGTACCAGAAAATGTGGAAGGAAGATGAAACATTTCCCAGATTTGTCATGTGGAAGAAGCCAGAACTTGAGCAGGCTGAACTGAGGTTCAGGATGAGGAGAGGATATTGAAGCTGAAGGCTTTGGTGTGTAAGAGGCTTAGGCAGAAGGGGAGTCAGGAACACCTGTGAGGTGCAGGGAAGCATACCAAGAGGCTGGAGTGCTTTACCATGCTGCTAAGCCCATCAGCTGGAAAACAAGACCCAACACATGACGTTCCCTCTGCAACCAGAGTGGTCTCCTTGCTTGTGAGAAGCAATTGCTGTGTGCTCAGCCAGCTCCTTTAATGACTGTTAACAAGTTTGGTTGAGTATTTATTCAGTCCTGCTGGAGAGAATTGGTTAAATGCCTGAAGTGAAGCTGCTTTCTTTCAGCTCATATGTCAATTGAAATAAGACTTTTAAATTAGTAGCCCAGATGACAGTGGCATGGAAACATCAACATCTCAGACTTGGAGAGGTCCCTGAATGTTTGTTCCAGGCTGGCTTTCTCTGGTCACAGAGGCTGCCCAGTGCCTGCCACGTGAGCTCAGGGACTCTGAGGTTTTTGGACTTAAAACAGTGAGACCAGCAATGCTGTGAGTCTGCTCTTCAGTTTTAGTCCCTTTAGCTGTGCTTGCTGCTGTTTGGTTACAGCTATTCGCAGAAGTGCAGTCTGGTGTCTAAACTTCCTTGTGCTTGATATATCTTTAAAGAAATCACAGAATCAATCTTGGAACTGAAAGAAGGAGCCTTTTGGATTATACATTATTGCTGTTGAAGTCAGGCTTCAGATTAAACACTTGACGGTGTCTTGTAGTACAGTCATTACAGATATCTAAAAATCTATGTACAGTTGATTATTTCATCATCAATCCACTGCAATGTGTTCTTCAGCCTCTCTGGGGCAGGCCTTTTCTCCAACTTAGATATTAAATATGGGTATTTTTTCAGATAATGTTTTTGCCTCTCATCTTGAACCAAACTAATTTCTGTTCTTCCTGGGAAGATTGCAGCAGCTTGGTTTGGCTCTCTGAAAATGAAGTCCTTCCTAAGCTAGTTTTTTGCTGTAGGAGGATCTTCATTGTTAGCAGTATTTTGTGCTTGGGGCTGAAGATGTAACTTTTCCCTGCTCCACCAAGCACTTTTCTAGACACAGATTAAACAGCCTGTATTAATATAACTTTGCTTTTGTAACATGCATTCTATAAATGTAGGCTAAAAGCATCACGTGCTCTTTGTTGATATAACTACTTCCATAATAATTTAATCTAAAACATTTAAACTAGGTACTATGGTGGTGATCTGAATAGTTGAGCCTAGTGAGAATTGAGTATCCTGCCCAACACATCTGAGAGTCAGTGTTTGCAACACCAGCATGAAGCTGAGCTCATCCCAAGATTGGGAGCCTGAAGACTTTGCATCATCTGTCATGAAACAACACAGAACCATCAGTGTACATAGGACATGCTGCTGTGTTCCTCCTCTGCCTTCCCCAGAGCTCTGTGTCTGACTGGAATAGTTGTCTAAAAATTATTTTGTGGCTTAGGCTAGGCTCTGCAGTTAAGAGTTATAACTGGTACTTCAGTGTGATGTACAGGACTTGGGGTGGTGCTGCTCTGTGAGGCAGGGGGAGTTGAGTTCTCAGTGTGCTGCATCTCTCCTATAGATGAATGTGTGACACTGCTCTGTTCTGCTCAGAAGCTCTAGCATTAGGGTTAAGAACTGGATTTGCATAACAAATTGCAATGTATGGGAACACTGGCTACGTTTCTTTGGGTTAGTGACAGCATTTCCATTGCGTGTTGAGAAGTTTAAATTGTGGATGTTGTCCTTCCTGTAAGTGCTCAGTCTAAGAAGTGGGCAGCCTACCCTACAGAGGGACTTTTTTTGATCCAGCATCTTTCAAAAGCCCACATTTATGTAAATGAATTCGCCTATACACTTTCCTCCTCCTCAGTTTAACTTTGTAAAAAATATAAAGGTCATAGGCAAAGAAAAGCCTAGCCTGTATTTTTGTTTGGTTTTCTGAAGCATTAGATTCAGATTTAACTATCACTAAGTTTTTTAGCTTCAGTGTTATGAAAGCTTGTTGAAAGCTTGTTGATATTCTGTATAGCAGGTCAGCTGTTTTCCATCCTACACATCATACATCCTTTTGGATTTCTTCTCCCAGCACTGTGCTTAAGCCGTTTCTTTCAGGATATGCAAATGTACTTCTTGATACTGGACTGCATAGAGATTTTACTGAAATCCATGATGGAAACTTCAATTGCAGGAATGCCACTTCTTCTCAAAGACCCAATTGTCTCCCCAGTTACCTGGTTAAGTTGCACAGTGGCCAGAGCAGGGCCAGGCCAAGAAGTGACTGCTCCCTAACTTGTGATCAAAAAGTGATTCTACTCATTTTCCATGCTCAGAGCACTGCACGACTTTATTTCACTTATTGAATAGGTATCTGCTAGAGATTGTGCTCCAAAAGAGACCAACCCATCTTAATGGTGTGTGAGGAGGGAGAGGTTAGGCAAATATGGAGAATTTTGGGGAAACCAGATGCGGGAGGTAATCAGTTGAAACAGAAAAAAAACCCAAATTCTGCAGCAGTGGCCTTGGGAGCAGAGTTGGGTTGTTTTGATAAGGCTTCAAATGTTATGGGGAAAATGCAAGGCTGTCACCCTGAGTCTGTCAGGGGCTGTCATCAGTGAAGTAGAAAACTTGGAGACGTGCAATATATTCTGAGAGAGTCGAGGAGAGAAGTGTCTGACTTCAGTTAGGCTTGTGCAGATGAAATACTGAAATGACAATGAAACATTGTTTTATTTGATTTCAGTGTCACTCCTGTCTCTGCCCTCTTAGTATGCTTCTTGCCATATAATATATCAAGGGTAGATTGCCCTCAAAATAGCCCAGTTTTTCTGTGGTTTTCTGTCAGGATCAGGTGGAGCTGCCTTGGTCAAAAGCCTGGTTTTCAGATTGCAGCTCAAACTCTGCTCTGTGATTATCTGGTACTGTCCC
The DNA here is from genome assembly GCF_027477595.1 of Haemorhous mexicanus. Lineage (NCBI taxonomy): Eukaryota > Metazoa > Chordata > Aves > Passeriformes > Fringillidae > Haemorhous > Haemorhous mexicanus. The sequence goes on along the minus strand of NC_082350.1, from coordinate 9,845,514 downwards.
TGTCCATCACTATGTGGGACAGGCTGTATTGCACCAACATGCACCATTGCTTGCTTCAAAATGCCTCCAGTAAGACCTTGTAATAGTTTTAGGGCCTTGAAGTTTCTTTTTGCCAAGATACTAGGTCTAGTAATAAGTCTGCGTAATATCTGGATTAAGAATTTGTTTAAACTACCCCTTGTGTTTCCAGGTTTGGAAGAAGAGATGGCCACCAAACCACCAAAGAAAACCCTAAAAGCTAGGCCTAAAAGTAGCTTTTCTTGGAGTTCCTCCTGCAAGGCAGCAGTGCCATCAGTGTGGAGCTGCTGCCTGTGACAGAAGGAATTCTTGCCCTTAAGAACAAAACTGAAGGTTTCAGGTGGTTTGTGTTAGTACTAAAGAACACTGAAGAATGTTCCATAACAATTGTAATTTATTTTGAAAAGTGCAAGTTTACTTTCCCTGTCACTGTTGGCTCTCCCCCATGATATTTTCTTGCTGTAGTTGGTGATGAGGAGTGCAAGACAAACGTAGGACTGACTCATGTAACCTGCCTCAGGGGTGCAAACCCAATCCGTGGTACTTGGGTTTTGTTCCTGCTGGTCTCAGCTGCAGCTAGCCCAGTCCAGTCTAAATTTTGGACTAAACTTGAGTAGTTGCAGTAGATGGCTGATATGAAGCTCCTTTGGAAGGAATTGTGCTTAAGTGACCTCAGAACAGCTTGGGGAATTAGTAGGTTTATGGAGAAGACCTAATTATTGGGTGGGCTGTTACCCTGCTTTGTAGGACAGTGTTTTCACTTTTTCTTGTGTAACTTAAATCAGCAAGTTCCTCTGGTCAGAAGTATACTAAAGTTGGTTTTGGGGGAGGAAGATGTCTAAACTCTTGCATTATTGCATTTTCAGCATTTGGTTTATTCTGCATTGACAAACTGCGACATAGCCAACTTCATCCCCTCAAACGGTGTAGAAGAAAGTGGAAGTGCTGTATTTGTCGCTTTCAAGTGTTTTAGCACAGTTAAAGTACATGCTATTAAAAGATGATTAAACAAATCTGTACAAACACCAGCTGGGTTTCTGATAGTCAAGTGCTCCAGCATGGTTTGAACTCGCAGCGTAGGTAGGCTGGCGATGGCACAGCTCCTTGGGGTGTGTGGGAGGAGGCTGGCAGTGACAAGGCTGTGCCTCTGCTGGGCCCCAGCGCCCTGGGGTGCTGCACCTAGAACAGCAAGTGTGCCAGCTTGCTGCACAGGGGGCTCCAGGGCAGCGGAGACCTGGTTCTGCATTTGTTTTGCAAATAACACTGCATTCGGTTTTACACCTTCTGCAGCCTTGCTTCTGAAGTCACTGAGGGAACAGGCTCCTGGCTGGTCTGGAAATGGCAGTCAGGGCTGTGAACTGTGTAAATGAAAGGTCTTAAAAATGTTGTGAATGGGGAACATAATTTAAGGAAATTGGAGATTATTGCATGTTTCTCTAAGTATCTCTTTGCCATAACAAAAAGGGTCGAATGCAGTTTCATGAGGAGGAAATACAACACAGTAGTTACAATGCTCAATGTTTGACATTTGGACTTGGCTGTCTATAATCAGTTGCTGATAGGTCCTGAACAAAATGTTGATGCTGCTTGTGATTCAGCTCTTTGGAGCTCATGGATAATAGTACTGAGTTCTGTCAGGTGCTAGACTGCAGATGAAGATACACCTGTTTTGAATATTAACTTCATTCTGTATACATTAGGTGCTCTATTTTCTTAAATGGAGAAGTACAGGTTGAAATCCAAGTTCAACATTGGCATTTTAAAATCGAAAATTTTCCTCTCCGTTCCCGTTATTGAGAATGCCAATTATGCAGCTAACTCTTATTGTTCTAGGCAGGTGTAAATTCCCACAACAGAAGGTCTGTTTGCCTATGTATATATGCTTCTGTTCACTGCAGAAAATGATATGTGAGGTGTACTGTGCATCACATACTAGTGGGTGAGGACCATACCACACTTCTCAGCACTCATTTACCATAAAGGGCAATCTGAATAGAATGCCAAGGCTCATTTAACTGAGACACAAAACTGTCTGAACTAGGGTGTTGTGGGAGATAGTCTCCTAACTTGGTGGCTTTTGTCCTTTATATATGCAGTGATATCTAGCTATGTCATGACTATCATTGCATCTGGAAGCCCCTAGACCTAAAATCCTGGTAGTGCTAAGTAAAACACAGTGAATTGTGTGGGTCCCATTGCCAGAGCTCTGTGAAAGGTGTGTGCAAGACTTGCCTGCTCTTCAGGTAAATAAGAATTTATGTTAAAAATGCTGTGCTTGTAAAAGCTGACTTAACTTCTCCCTCTTGTTTTCTTACAGGTATCTCCAACCAGGAATCATGAACTGGCACTTTTCGCTCCTCTTTGTTCTTGGGACTTTAATGTCTGTATGTTCCCAGTTCAGTTTTTATCCTCTGGAGGAGCTTAGCTCTGATGTTGGAATCCAGGTCTTCAATCAAATAGTGAAAGCTAAGCCTCAGGACAATGTTGTTGTTTCTCCTCACGGGATTGCATCTGTCCTGGGGGTGTTGCAGCTGGGAGCTGATGGCAAGACAAAGAAGCAGCTGACAACTATGATGAGATACAGTGTAAATGGTCAGTGATCCTAAGGTGGTTTTGGGTGTGTTTTGTCAGACTCCTCATGATGTATGAGATGGCTTTCTAAGTGTGGTAGATTGCATCATGCACCAATTAACTCTGTTTACCAAAGCACAGAATGGCCATGCTTGAAGTTAATTGGCAATTTGAGCATGGGTATGTACATGTACCCAAACTGGCTTATAAGCAGCTTGGTTAATGACTTCAGGGCCCTGGCTAGAACTGCCTTTGTCCTTGCCAGATTGGTATTCCAGAGCAGGGTGGATTGTGGTCCAGTGCTAGCTCTGAGCAGGAAGGTGGCAGTACTCCTTTTCAGGCTGTACTGAGCAACCTTTAATGTGCTACTCCTTAGATAACAGGGCAAGAGGATATTTCTTTGCACCTCACTGAAAGCAGTGCAAACTAACCATACAATCCATACTTTCCCTTTGCTCTTCAGTTTTTTCATGTGTTTCTGCTGTCAGAATCCCTGCATATGTAGTTCTTGTAGTGCCCTCTTCTTGAAACAGCCATTTCTGCTTGCCTGTGCCTGACACTGCATGCATCTGTGTTCATATTCCTCTGCCAAAGTCTGCCCCTCCAGAGGGAGTAGGCTGAAGATTCTTACTGCTTTAATTTGCATGCTATTTTTGTGAGTGTTTGCCAGCAAGACTTAACATCTTAGTGCCAGCATTCTGCCTTACTTCCAAGAATAGAAAACCCTCCAGGAGGTAAGTGCACATTTAAATCTTGAGCAGTATTGCCATATAACATGTTGTCATATAAAATGTTGTCTTGTCTTCATTTGCTTTGCTGTTTTGGTCCTGGATTTGAAATACAACAAAATTATTTGACACCTTAACATCTAAATGATGTAGATTGAAATCTCTTCATGGGATAATCAGCCCTAGGAACATTTGAATGCTTAAAAGTACTTGCAAAAATGTTGAAGTATTATATCAACTGGTTTTATTTGGCCTTCAGACTTCCTAATCCTCACTGTGAGACACAGAGGTTCTCAAACACCTTAGAAGGTAGCCACTGCCTGGTTAGAGGCTTGTTATGTGATGCTACCTCTGTCCTTGCACAGGTTTCCCCTGCTCTTGTTCATGACTACCTGAAAGTCCTTTGGCAACTGTAGCAACTGCTTCTTTGGAAAGGTATTAGTTGAAAAGTATTTAATTTGTCTTTAGCTGTCTTTTAATGCAATTTAGCAGCTGGAAGCAAAGAGGAGAGCCAGCATCATGAGACCAGCCAGCTCTCCCCGGACCACCAGCAAGTGCTCCGTGGGCCACCAGTGGTCCACAGAATACAGTTTGAGAACCTCTGTTATGGTATGTTCTCCAAAAGAATTTGCCCATAATATTGGAGAGTGAACATGTAGAAATTCATACCAGTGGTGCTGTTAAAGCATTCATGATACATGAAACAGCAAAGCCATCTGAGGTTTTTTCTTACATGCAGCTAAGAGAATAACTCTGAACTAATTTATTCCTTTCTCATCTCTTCTTTGTCTACATAAGAAAGTAGTGAGGAAATGTTTCTGCCTAAATTATATTGGGAAACAGAGGGAAGCCTTTAATAACAGCCACCCAAGGATGCTCTTTGATGCAGTGGTTGAACATGAAGTTGCCTGCCTGGCAGTAGCTTCCCTGTGTAGACAGGCACTCATTGATGTAACACAGGAGAACTGGGTATGGTGAGCATAGCAGTTCTTCTGTGCTGCCATCTGCTTTCCCTCACACACAGTGAAGGAGCTAGCAAGCACTTTGTACAATCTGCTTTCAGGTCCTGAGGATCTTGACTAAGCACTGGAACCTACTACTTTCCATTTTCCTTTTCTTAGAGACAAGCTCATGTGTTAAGAGCTCTTGTGTTAACTCCTGCTTGTAGCTGATTTAGGCCAGGACTTAGTCTTTAAGGAAACTAAGACTCAACTTAGTTTATTATGAAACTCTTGACAGCTTCCTTTATCCTCCAGTAAATGGAAAGGAAGTAAAGAAAATATTTGAATTTTTGTTTTACATTCTGAGGCTCAAGACCATTTGTTATGCAAATCCTGCAGAACTCTGAGTGAGTAGGCTGACCCTTTGACTTTTGTCATCACAGAACTGACAATTGAACTGGCTTATATGATATGAAATATTTTTGGAACAGTTTGTTCTGTGGAAGAGCATGATTTGTAGCTCTGCACTAATATTTGAACCTCAGTGTAATTCCAAGCACTGTCTGTAACATTCTGAGCAGACAGCTAGAGGTGCAGCAGGCAATCATAGTGGAGTACATGTTTTTGCTGGGAGTAGGTAGTGTTATGCAGGTGAGACATCAGAAATGGGTATCTTGGAAGTCCCTTCAGAATGCTTTCTTTGGTTTTCCTTTTCTAGTCCAGCACTTATTGTCTGCCTTTTCATGTCATTAATAGTTGCATATAAAGTAACTGTTGGTTTATCATGTTATTCTAAATTAAACTTGCTGTTTTTTCCGACTAGGAGTTGGTAAAGCCTTAAAGAAGATAAACAGGCTGATAGTCTCAAAAAAGAATAAAGACATTGTAACAATTGCTAATGCAGTGTTTGCAAAGAGTGGCTTTAAAATGGAAGTGCCTTTTGTTACAAGGAACAAAGAGGTGTTTCAGTGCAGTGTCAAGAGTGTGGACTTCGAGGACCCAAATGCAGCATGTGATTCCATCAACCAATGGGTGAAAAATGAAACAAGGGGTGAGTATTGGGGAGTGCCTTTGTGCATGGCAGGGTTGTGTCTGAGACCTCCAATTTAGATGGCAATATTGGAGAAAGATATAGGGAGGCAGAGAAGGCTCTGTTCTGCAGCTCAAAACTGTCTTTTAGCTGGCATCAGTGTGATGCTCTAGAGCTGGTGGCTCAGGAGCCAGCAGTCTTGTTGCCCCATCAGATGTGCCTGTGTGGTGGCCTTGAGGGATGTGTTTGGGGTGTGTGTCCATCCCATCCATCCGTGGGATCGGAGCAGCTTTTACTCTTCTTTGCATTCATGTACCTGGTGAGAAATCCAAGCACAGTTATCTTGGGTCCATGCTTTCTCTCAAATATAGATGCTTTCAGGCAACTCAGATGTTTTACTCAGTAAATCAGACTCACAGAAAGCTAAAGGGCAGGTCAGCTTTTGCTCTGACTGCCCTAAACTGTCCTAAGATATGACCCTGTTCTTAGGACTTGCATTTAGTGGAGGATTCTTAACTAACCCTGCCTTGACAGAACTCCTCATGCTTCTAGCCTCTTGAACCAATTGTAAAGCTTACATACACTAAAGCCAGAGATCACATTTTGCAGCATGTTCCCAGTCTAGGGGAATTGTGTTTGGTACCTTCTGGAGCTAAAACAAGTCCCTCCTGGATGTGAGGAGTGTGTTAATGATGTTGGATGTGGTATTTGTCAAATGAGGCTGTCAGATTCTTTCTCGACAACATCACCAGTTTTGCATAGCAATGTTGCAAGCAGTGTGTGAATGGGGAGGTGTTTCAGCTGAAACTATTCCATGTAGTCTTAGACCTGCTTACATGCTGGAAAGGGTAGAGCCTTGCTAGTTGTTAAAACATCAGGCTATCAGTTAGCAAGATATGTTTATTTCTAGTTATCCCAGTTTACTTTTTGACAAAGAATAGCAGTGACTTTTTGAATTTTAAATATATTGTCCCATGAGGAGCTGGCACACTCACAGGTCAAGAGGTCTAAAGTAATGTGTGTCAGGTTCTTCAGAAACAGTTGGCCAGTGTTACAACAGCAAATACTCAATAATTCCTTTATTTCTTCTAGGTATGATTGATCAGGTTGTAGCACCAGATGATATTGAAGGCAGTTTGACCAGACTGGTGTTAGTCAATGCTGTGTATTTCAAGGGCTTGTGGAAATCACGATTTCGACCTGAAAATACCAAGAAGCGCCCATTTTATGGAGCTGATGGGAAGACCTACCAAGTTCCTATGCTGTCCCAGCTGTCCATCTTCCGCTGTGGTAAGCCCAGTGACTCCCACTGCCACCAACAAAGGGTGTAGAATTTACTCTTTCCAGGAGCTTGCTGTGCATGTGGCGTTTAGTGGTGCTGTTCTTGTAGCTGATAAAGATGGATTGTTACAGAGGCATCTCCTGCTGCTGAGGCATGGGCAAGGTACTTAACAGTTGCCTTAAGGTTGGATACTCTGTCAAGTATTGCCTTATCCTTTGCCTTCAAAAGGGAAAGTCTGAAGTACTGAAATTGAGAAATTTGCATGTTGGTTAAGCTTTGCTGTAAGAAAGAAAAGTGTGTGTTTATAAGGGCTGAGAAAAAAGGAAAGCTGCCAACAGACAGTGGTAGAGGTTTACCTGGTGGTGAGCTGTATATGAGAGAAAGATTGGAGTTTCAGTTTATATTGTACTGCAGGTAGAGAAACAGGAGTTGCAGTCTCCAGTCCTATGGGAGCCAGAGGAGCTGGGTTAGAATGTTGGCTATATCTCCTCAGGTGTGAAACTGCTCTTGAGATTGAGTCACAAGTGAGAAGAAGTTCAGCAGGTTCTGCCAGACTTCCATCAGAGACTCTCAGAGCTGACACCAGCAGCTTGATGTGACTGACAATGTACTCCAGAGCTCCAGTTTGCAGCCTTATGGGGATTTTAGTGGTCAAAGTAAGATGGATGCTCTGATTAAAAACTGGTGTTGCATCCTTCTAAGAATTGCTGCCTGGAACTTACTTCCATGTGTGCTAAAGACACTCTGAGAAGTAGGCTTGAGAATACAGCTTGCTATAAATCTAAAAGCAAGACACACTGTGCTTTTAAATGCCTGTTTGTACTGTCAGTAGTGCTCAACTAATATTAGTAGACTTCATGTTCAAGTAAACAGCTGTGGCTCTGTCCCAAACCTGTACATTACAGCAGATGTAATGTAATACTTTAACTGCTGAAAGTGTGAGTACTGCAGTATATACTAATTTTGGAGTTTCAGATGAATTCATAATTTAAGGTGGGGTTTAGCAAGACTATTATCTTGAAGGCTTTTGGCTTCTGATGCTGGTTATAATATCCATTATGTTGGCCTGTGTTTAAGGTAGAGAAACTATTAAGGCTAAAAAGGAGCAAAAGAAATACTGCTGAGTTACTCATTTCCTGAGGACTCAAATGAGGTTTTTTTATCTCTGGATTTGCTAACACAGGGCTTCTATTTTATCCATGCTTGGAATGGGATCTTTAAAGTTTAAATATCTTGAGTATCTTCAGTCCTATCAGCTGACTGAAGCTGAGCAGCCCTGCTGTTCAGTTTGCCTCAGTAATGATAGTAGCAAATCAGGAAAGCAGCATTTACCTGTTGGTCAGTTTGTCTTGTGTGACTGTCCTGGAGCTGACTTCCGCAGCCAGTGTTAGATCTGTAGGATCCAGCCTCAGAACCACTGCCATAAAAAAGGAATAGTGAAGCTGCCAACTTTGACATGATTCTTGCAAAACAGAGGTGCAATACTGCCAGTTTGGTAGCAATAGGAGTTTAGAGCAGCTTTCATGGCACTGGCAACAAGATGAAATTTGCAGTGAAGCTGTTGATTTTCAGCTTGGACTGTCAAGTACAGATTTAGACGAAGAAAGGGGAAAGACAATAAGATCCTGTTGCTATCCTAAAACCTTGCCTGAAATACTGTCTGTAGTTAAACTGACAAATTTTAACATGAAACTACTATAAAAAGCACTGGCTTCCCAGCCACATGCCAGAAATCCCACAGTAAGCAAAGGGAGCTTGGAGGAGGAGAGGGTTGCTCAAAGACAGTCTTGCTGTAACTTGGATGTGTTGCTATCTCCCTCCATCTCATCTAATTGGCTTCTTGCACTGCCTCAAAGTGGCTGCTTTCCACTATCTTGAAAGACTTCAGATTGCTTCCTAATCAGATCCTTATTAAGCAAGAAAATTAAGCAAATGGAACAGACTACTTCAGACAGGAACCAGGAGCTCTTGCAATAACTCTTGGAGGAAGAAGCTTGTCTGCAAAATCTCTTCAGTTTGGAAAGATAGTCTGCTGCTATTCCTTGCTTTATTTTTATTCTCAGTTCACAGTTGATTCTGATACAGCTAAGATCTGGAGCAGAGATCCAGTTAATTCACTGACCTGGTCACTGCTAGCATAGCTGACTTGCTGCTCTGGGCTGGTGAGATTTGTCTGGGAAACAGTATGTATGTTAAATGAGTATTTGCTCCATGGTGTCATCTTGTCTGTGTTTTATGTCATACTAGCATCTGTACAGAGCCCATGCCTTTTGAAGGCCCATCCGGAAGCCTGGAACTTTTAGAGTCGGTTTTGAGGTGTGGGCAAAGCCTTCCTGACAGATTCTTCTAGCAGCAGCTGTGTTAAGGTAGAGATTTAAGGCAATAATGGCTATGGCTCACTAGTTTGGGTTTGTTTGTTTCTATTATTTTAGGCACTACAAGTACCCCAAATGAGCTGTGGTACAACATCATTGAGCTGCCATACCATGGGGAAATGATCAGCATGTTGATTGCACTGCCCACCGAAAGCACAACGCCGCTCTCTGCCATCATCCCCCACATCAGCACTAAAACAATAGGAAGCTGGATGACAACCATGGTAGCAAAAAGAGTGCAGGTTATTTTACCAAAGTAAGTACTTATACAATCCATTCCTTCTTTAGAGAGTGTTTGGGGGGTTATTTATATGTATCTCATCTGATACAGGAGAAGGAATACTTCAGGTGACTTTCCTGCAGAATACTGATGCATTCTTTTTTTCTTCTGACCAGATTTACAGCAGAAGCAGAAACAGACTTAAAGGAACCTCTGCAAGCACTTGGTATTACAGATATGTTCGACCAGTCAAAGGCAAACTTTGCAAAAATAACAAGTAAGGGGTTTTTGTTTTAATCCATGGTGGTCCTTCATAGTTCCTAGCTCTGAATAAAGTGCTGCTTTACCAATGCAGTTGTCTGCTTTCTTTTGGCTAAGTGTTGCCATGACATTGGAGCTGGTTTTATGTTGTAGCCAGCCAGGCATGACTGCTTGCTTCTGTTCAACATTGCAGTGGCTTTTTTCCTCCCTCATCTTACATTACAGCAGTAAATCATGCTGGTCAGCTTCTTAAGATTTGATATTGCAACCTGAGGGTCTCAGGCATTGTCTGAAATCTTTGGCAGGACTTAAACAATACCATACCTTAGTCTGTAGCAAATAGTGCAACTACAGCGTGTAACCTTCCCTGCAGTATGTGTTTAGTGACTTGAGCTGTAAGAAAGCATGTATGAAAAACATTCACACTTCAAGGGACTGAACCAACTCAGAGCTGTAAATATTAGTATCTGAAAATGGGGTGTAAACACTTCTGAACTCATGGCTGTAAAATGTCATCTTATTTCTCTTCTCTGTTTTCATTAAAATCCTGATGAGCTTCTATAGAACTGTCTAACAAAAAAGCTTACCTTGTGCTGGCTTAAGTTGAAAACAAATGCCTGTGTTTTGAAAGGTATGTTGCTAAGAGCTTTTTTTTTTTCTTGACATTGAGCCACATGGGAGTGTAACTTCAGATAGCAAAATTTTTCAGGTTTTTTAAAATTAAAACTGAAAATGCATGTGAGCACTTTTAACTTAAACCAGCAATAAACAAACTTAGAAAATGGGGAAGAAGGAGGAGTAAGATAGATAGGTTAGTCCCTATTTTTGTAATAACTCACTTAGTGACTGTGTTCAAAGGTATTGTTCTGCACTGCAGCTTTGGGATTCCAGCAGCTTTTAGTATTCTGGGCCAGACAGCTGCCTAGCTACACAGTACTTCAGGACTCTCTCAGTGAGTTTTACTGAAGGTGCTCTTCTCCTTGGGTCTTTCAGGAACAGAAGGTCTTCATGTATCTAACGTTCTGCAAAAGACAAAAATTGAAGTTAGTGAAGATGGAACCAAAGCTTCTGCAGCAACAAGTAAGCAATTGTACTGATAACTGTGAGACTTGGGAAAGCTCCATTAGAAGGCTTTGGCACTAGGCAAAGATAGCCCACTTGGAGGTCACTGCAGCAGTATGCTCAGACTCAGATCACTTAAGGGGTTTTATCTAATTTCTCAGTCAAATCTCAACTTGCCAGTGTTGATGACTGTAAGAAATATTGACAGGCTTACTTCTAGAGAAGTGTCTTCTCATAGCTTAGACTTTCTATCAGGCTACTGATAGCATGTTCTGGCTATCCAGGTTACAAAGAGGAGTAAGCTACTACAGCCTTTGGGGGACAATCCAGGACTTACAGCTCTCTGTGGGTCTTGCCTTTTTAAATGCTTCCTGTAAGAATATCATGTGACCTGTGTGGCTTTAAATGTCCAAGTTTGTAGGTTTTAGGCATTTGTCTGCACCTATTCGAGCCTATATGTACACACACATGCGCATATATATATATCTATCTACAAGGAAACTTTACTTTGATAGAATATGTAATGCATTATGGTGTTTGATTTGTCTTAACTCACTCTTAACCTTTTTTTTTTTTTTTTCTGCAAGCTGCAATTTTAATAGCCAGATCATCCCCTCCTTGGTTCATAGTAGACAGACCATTTGTATTTTTCATCCGGCACAATCCTACAGGTAAGTACTTTTTGGCTTAGAAGTTGAGTATCAGCTATGTAATAGTGGCAATAACTATTATAAAAATGCACTTGCAGTTTTTTTTTTTTTTTGCCCTTTATTTTATATTATTTTATTGGGAATACAGCTTGGAGCGGGGAAAAAAATCCATTTTGGCTGTCAAGGTAACAGAAGCAAGTGTGGCAGGTTTGTGGGTATAAAAGAAGAGTCTTTAGTAGTCATCGTTCCCCTGAGTGCAGAGGAAACAGCTCTTTACTGGTAGTGAATTGCTGAGCAGGACCCAGCTCTCTGACCAGTCAGATAGTGAGGCCAAGGCAGAATAGGGGGTTGGGGATCCAGGATGCTGCCCCAGCCTGCCCTGAACAAAAGTGAGTGTTCCAATATAATGCTCACAGCTCCTTTGCAGCATGGGCTGAGTCTCCCAGAGCAGAATTGCCCTTCTTGCAGTGACGTGTATGATCCATGTCAGTCAGTGGGGAACAAGGTGCTGCTGCCAGCACTGGGGGAAGAGCAGGCTGCTGGCAGCAGGCCCCATCCCCAGGCTCCACAGAGCATCAACAAGGCTGTGTGTCTCTAGAAATAGGAGCTGGCCGCCTATCCAAACATGCACTTCTCTGAGCTCACAGACCTCAGGGAGGCTGGACAAGTCTGGCGAGGTGGCTTGGCTGTGCTCTGTGGATTTAATGCTTTCATGGAAAAGTTTAACTCCATTTACAGACGATGCTAACCCTTGTTTTTGTTTCATCCCTCAGGTACAATCTTGTTTATGGGACAAATAAACAAACCTTGAATGTGGAAAAGACTTTCTTCAAGAAGTAAACAGGCACACCCCTGTTCTGTTAAATATTTTGTACACTACTCTTTGACTTCACTCAAGAACTAGTTTTAACCACTGACTAGGTTTTGAAACAGGAGTCGACATAGTTCTGGCTTTGTGGGGAAAATACAGATTGAAAACTACAGTATCTCTTCAAAATGTCTAAAAGATTCTCTAAACTACTGAATGGTTACCTATGCTAGCAGCTTCTGAGCTTTTTCTGTATCTACTAAGAATTTTATGTATGGCTTTTTGTGAGAGGATTTTAACAAAGAATGATAAATGTTTCTATTAATGTTGGTTTCTTCTTGTGTGTGGAAAAGGTCTAATTTTGTAGATACCACCTATCAAGATTACTTTTGGTTCTTGAGTATCTTGGTACCTGGATATTCTTGGTAGAAATAGAATAAAAGTTCTAGCAGTTTTTATATAGTGCATGTATCACTGAGAGTTTTAAAACTAATGTGGTGTTCAATACACATCGCATTGTCCTGTCTCATTGTAATGTAAACTTGTCATTGCTAGTATACACTTTCTATTGGATTTAAATTTTATATTTGTTTTTGTACAAAGGAAAAAAATAAAACTGCATTATGAACAGTCAGTGTTGTGGATTGTGGATGTGCTGAGGATGTTGGGGTCCAGAGCCCTGTGTAATTGTTTGACATTTAAGAAGAGCAAAAGGAGGGAGATCTTTTTTGAGACCCTTTTGTTGTGTATTAGGGGGTATTGGTTGTTTTTTTTTGTGATGGGGTTTGTTTGGTTGTTTGGATTTTTTGCCTGTTTGGATTTTTGCCTGTTTAGTCCTTCCTTCTGATGACCTTTCTTGAAGTCATTCTGCTGTGGATGAATTATCCATAGGTTTGGTATCTGAAGAGAACTATTTTGGTATGCCCAAGTTACTGCTGAAAACTGCCTGAGATGAGGACATCTCAGTGCACCTTTGGGACCTTTCCTCCTGTTCCCTGTGGCGCAGTTTACATGCACATGGGCATCTCTTCATGCCCCTTGCAGGATTCTTCCGAATGCAAAACTCTTTCCAAAAGATAAGCAGTAAATCCCTTTGGCTTGTCACAGATGGTTCTTTATTGTACTTCTTCTGTGGTAACCGAGGGATTGGGGTGGGTGAGGGAAATCTTTGGCAGCTCTGAAGGGCACACTCGGAGAAGAGACTGCTGGTCTCAGGGGAGAAACTCCTGCAGACTCAGCCCTGGTGGAACTAGGGGACTGTAGCATGTGTTGAGCCTCTTGGTCAGGTAAGAACAAGATGAAGAGAAAATGCTTCCAGCTGAAAATACCTGAATATGTTGTGCATGGCCAGTCTTAACCCAGTCCAAACCCCAGGCTGAGAGCTCATAACATGCTGCCAGATATTGAGCCAATCTGCTAGCCTCTCTTTTCCTACTTGAGTTGAACAGTGTAATCATCAAGAAGAATAAATCTGTAGGTGATTTATGGGATGTATTAGCTGCTTACCACCCAATCCATGTAACCTGGGAAAGGGATGCTCCTGTTGCATGCTGAGGGCTAGGTCTGCAATAGGTGAATGGAGAAGCTAGCATGGCCTTATTGTCTTCCTGTCTTGTGAAGAGAAAGTGAACCCTGCAGGTGGGGAATGAAAAAAAAAATGCACACAAAAGCAACAACCAGAAAATAAAAAAGTATGGGGATCATGTAACTAAAGATTCCAGTGCTGAGCAGGAGACCTCTCCTGGCTAACCCAACCACACCTGCCTTCAGTTCCTTGCATCTCATGGAGGTAAGGAGCACAAGTAACAACAGAAGAGTTATTGGGCTGAAACAATTACAGTGACATTTGCATTGGTTTGTCTTGCATCTGCTTTGAATATGGTTTGTCCTGCAAGAATAGAGAAATTTTGCCCCTCGGAAACTACAGAGCCAGGATCTGAGGTGGACTTCGCACACAAATTGTGTTTTTCTGACTACTGGGGTACAAGATGTCATCTTTGGGCTCTGGAGTGGTGCAGGATTGTATTTCAGAGTAACAGCTGCTGTTTTAATATCAAAATAAAATTGCAATACGAGAATTAATTTTCCAGTTGCTTCTATTTAATGTTTGTGTTAAAAATTCAAATATTTCAGGGTTGGCATTGAAACTGAGCTCCCACAGGACTTACACACAGCAGCAGTGTCTGCTCTGGGCAGCAAGCAGGTTTGGTTTGGGCAAGTAAAAATGCAGTGACATAAGCTTTCGGGTTTGCCTTAGCACAATTTCTGTGTAAACAGCTTTCAGTCCCTTCTGTTAGTCCTGAAATAACTTGTAAAATGAAATGATTGCTTTAGAGCATGAACAGTGAGTAACTAGGCTTTTTTTTCCCCCCAAAAGTGGACAGTGAAGAGGGTGGCTTGGCAAAGGTGAACAGGATTATTTAGCCTGCTGGAGCCAGGACTACCTGCCCAAGCTGAGCTCTGAGCAAACTGAGGGGGAATGCTACACGTCACAGCTACTCCTGGTGAGCTTCAATCTTCTGCGGTACAAGGGTGAATTATGTCACCACCTAGAAAAAGGGGAGTTTGGCTCTGCCACTCCTAGGCAGCACTTTTTTCAATGCTGGAAAAGAAAAGTTAAAATGCAGGTTTGAACAAAGATGCTGGTGGTATTTGCCTATGAACTGGGTAGAGGAGCTTGGTGTGAAAGGAAATGAGTTAAAAGCCTTGGAAGGTGGGGGTCAGGTTAGCTGCTAAAAACTTCCTCTCAGTAGTGCTGTAAAAACACTGTGCTCTTCCATCCTGGGAGCTGATTAATATCAAATTTCCAGTCCTGCTTGACAGAGTAATGAGTTCAGTGTGATGTTTTTGCATTAAGGCAGTGTTTAGTGTAGTCTGTTAACCCTTAGTGCAGCAGTCTGTTAGCTTCTCTTGGAAGGCTTTGGGGAATCTGATTGCAGTGAGTAGAGGTGGCATGTTTAATTTTTTCAATTAACTGATGACTTTTTTCAAAGTCATCTTTGTCTCTAGGACTGTCAGGTCTAAGGTAAATGCTCACACTGCTTGGTTCAGCCTATTCCTCCTTTATTCCCAGCTGCTTCACAGTTGAACTTTGTCATCCTGGCAAAGCTGAGATGGTTTTGGGCCCCTGAGTCCTTTGATGTTTGAGGGTAGGAGGGCTGGGAAGGGACCATCCTCAAGGAAGAACAGAGACCATGAATGTGAGAAACTTAACTTATTGTGGTGATGGTTGGGTAACTTCAAGTAGGAGTTGCAGAATTGCTGCTGAGATGGTCTCATTGACTGCTGCTCCTGGTTGTTCTCTACACACACCTCAGTTTCTCAGTCTTTAAAAGCACAGATAACACATCATTGTAAACTTTTCTGAGGTGGAAAGCCCTGAGAGACTGATTGCTTTTCAGACTGAGACTGAAACCCTGGGCAGGGAATGACTGGAAAATGCTTGTGATTACAGTTGCTTTAGCCTAGAGAATAAGTAGGAAGAAGGAGTTTGGTAAACCTTGCCATACATTTTCTGAGCCAGGTACATAATGAAGAAAGTAGTTAGTCATGAAGTAATTAACAGGTAAAATAGCAGGCTATTAATCTGCCAAACTATGTCTTAACTTTGTTTTTCTAGCTTCAGATAGCTCTAAAAAGGCTGGTTTTCTTTTACAACTTCCACATTTCATTAACATTGTTGATTTCAAATCCTGTTTGCTGGACAGAGTGGAGAGTGTAGTAAAGGCCCAGTTCCTCAGCACATGTAAAGGGACAACTGCTGTTCACCCTGTTCACCCTTTGGCATCACAGCACGTTCCCTGCTGGCAGCCTCCTTCTGACAGCAACCTCTCCCTTAAAAACATGGCTGCATTGCCTCCCTGCAGCAACATGGCATAATAAAGATGAAAAAGAGCAAGAAGTTGAAATATCTCTTTTGTAAGCAACATTTCAAAAACTCTCCCTCATACTTCAAAGAAACTAAAAGCTAAAGAGATTAACCCCACCAGTTTAAACTGTGTGCATTTATTAGTGATAATAATACCAATACCTACAGTGGTTGAAACTTGTCTAACACCAATAATTTCCATTATTACTGTGGTGCCAGGAAGCTGTGATGTGACAGCCAGGAGCAGACCAGCTCCTATCAAAGGCTGTAGGAGAACCCAAAGGTGGAAGCTGCAGTGGCTCTCCTCCCCAAGAGGGTGGTGCTGGTGCCAGAGTGCATTCTCCTTGCTCTTGTTTCTGGGCTTGCTGCTATGGCCAGGTGGGCACTGCTCACTTACTAGCTGACACTTTGCTGTGCTGCTGCTGCAGTAGTGCTGGGTGTGTATTGCCAGCTCACAGCAGGATGGCAGCTCAGTGCTGTGCTGTCCTCTCTTTTCTTCAGATCGGGCTCAAGCTCCCAGGGATGCTAATTTTTGCTTTTAAGATCACGGTGAGGATAATTTGTACAGACTGGAAGAAATATTGGGCCCTGTCTGGGATGCATGTGCCATGCATTGTGCATTAATACAGTGTCATTTCCATTCCAACATGCTGCCAATGCACAATCAACCCTGATCCGAGGATTATCTTCCCCAAGCCATTTTGGTAAATCCATGGCATCTCCCCTGAATGTTGGATCTGGGCTCCTAAAGCACCATGCTCCCTGTAATTAAGTGTATAAGCTCCTGAAGGGCGTTTGTGCAATAGAGGGAGTGAATCAGATGATTTTTCTTTGGGGCACTGAGCACCTGGAGCCTGTGGCCATCAGTTAATTACACTGGCTGTGAGCCACCCTGTCCTAGACAGAAGGGCTGGGTTTGTCTCCTTGGATCACAGGCAGCATTTGTTTCATGTCCAGACTAATGTGTGCTGGCTGGTTTGGGATCAGAACAGGTGGTGGAGAAGGGGGAAGGCAGGGATGTACTTTTTGCCGTATCTGACCAACCTGGTCTGTTCTCCCTTCCTGAAATGGTTGAGGACGCTGCAGTGGGCCTGTTCAAGGCTCTGCTGGCAGCTGTGTTCCCACAGGAAGCACAGCCCTGTGTCACCTTTGTCCCTTCTTGCCCCAGGACCGGGCTGACTGCTGGCTGTGTGCAGCAGCAATGGGGCTTTGGGGGGACGGGGCCCTGTCAGTCCCTCTGAGAAACAGTGCCACCCCTCAATGCTCCACCTTGGGCTTAAAAAAGCCCCCAAACCAACAACAATGAAACCATCAACCAAAGAAAAGCCCCACAAATCCCTCTAAATCTTTTTTGAGGCAAAATTATAGCTTTTTTTTTTTTTTTTTCCCTGTTGGTAGCTCTTAACAGTGTCCTGTAAGTAGCAGGACCAAGCAGAGGGGATGAACAGGTGACTTCCCTGCCTGGCTGCCTCTGCACAAGGCAGTGATTCAGCAGGAGGTTCCTCATGTCCTCCTGTTCCCATATCCCCTTGCTCCATACTTCCCCATGTTCCCTTCTCCCCCTGTCCCCATATCCTCCTGCCTCCCTGTCCCCCTCTCCCCAGATCCTGTCACCATATCCCACTGTCCCCGTACCCCTGTCCCCATCACCCCAATCTTCTTGTCCCTCTCTCCCTGCCCCATATCCTCCTGTACTTGTCCCCATATCCTGCTGTCCCCCGTCCTCATATCCCCCTGTCCCCACATCCCACTGTTCTCGTCACCCTCTTCCCATCTCCCTGTCCCTATCTTCCCATATGTCCATATACTGCTGTCCCCATCTCCCTGTATCTACTTGGCCTTTTCTCCCCTCTCCCCCTTCCCCATATCTTCCTGTCCCCATCCCCATTTCCCCTGTACCCCTTTCCCCACATCCTCCTGTCCCTATATCCCGCTGTCCCTATATTCCGATATCCTCTGTCCCTATATCCCCCTATCCCGTCTCCCCCTGTTCCGGCGGATCCGCCCCTCAGGCGCGGGCCCGGCGCGGCCGCAGCGCCCCCTGGCGGCCCTGCGCACACGGCGCAGCCCGGTGCCGGTCCCTCAGCCAGTCTCTCAGCCGGTGCCGGTCCCTCAGCCAGTCCCTCAGCCGGTGCCGGTCCCTCAGCCGGTCCCTCACCCGGTCCCGGTCCCTGAGCTGGTCCCTCAGCCGGTCCCTGAGCCGGTGCCGGTCCCTCAGCCAGTCCCTCAGCCGGTGCCGGTCCCTCAGCCGGTCCCTCAGCCACTCCCTCAGCCGGTGCCGGTCCCTCAGGCGGGGCGCGGCGGAGCCCCGGCGCGGGAGCAGGAAAACACCAGGGCTCAGCACATCACCCGCTCCTGCGGGACGGGGGTCCGGTCCCCAGCCAGGAGGCGGAGGAGTCGGTAGAAGGATGTAGCTCCAAGCCGAAACACCACCACGCGTCCCTAGCCAAGGTCAGCAGGATGATGAGTGGCAGATAATGAGGCCAGAGGGAATGTCTCATGTGATAATAAGGGAAGGTTAAAAGCAATTCATAACCACTAGTCATCAAAAAAAGTGTTTGGATAGTAGTTCTTTAAAACATTTCTCTGTGGATATGCCATCCTAGAGATGCACGTCTGTTCAGAATCCCTGCTGTGAAGCCTCTATGTGGAGAACACCGAGAGCCAAATATATATAAGCCAAACCTACCTCTGACAACTGGCAGGAGCTAAGCAGGTCAGGCTTAAAAAGCAGAGGAATAGGTGAGTACTAGGCTGAATAACAACCAGAGCATTGGGCAACAAGGTGCCTTTTGGTGTCTGCTTGGATCACAAATTATCATTCTGACTACAGATATGTCCACTGGGCTAGGCACTGCATTGCTATTCACAGCTACAAGGAAACCTTGCATAGAAAATGTGGTCAAGGCCTGAAATATTGTGTTTGAAGGATTTTAGATCCAGCTATGCCAGGTATTTTGCTTAAGTGATCATTGCCTGTTGTCTTGACTGGGATGATTTGTTAGGCCAGACCTGGACTAATACTCTTGTCCTCAGTGACCAAGTCACTCTGGAAATAGAGAGGAAAAATAAGGAAGCAGGGAAAAAAACTGAGGCAAAACAAAGTCTATTAACCACATACATCTTTAAAGCTTCAAGCTGGACCCATTCTTCCTGTGTCAGTTTCCTTTGCTGTATAGCCAGTCTCTCTTACTGGCTTTCTCAGCTATAAAATTCCTCTCTTGGGACAGGGCAAGGGAAATAAAATTGCTGTCTGCTGTCCTCCCCCAGGATCCTGGGGAAGCCTCATTCACCCTCCCTGACAGCAGGTGTGTGACATGGTCTGTGACAGCTTATCAAATGACACAATCCCCAGCACCCTGCTCCAGGAGGTTTGTCTGCATCTCATCTTGGAGCTCATCTCTTTGGGCTCAGCTCTGTCTGGGCATTTTCAGTTAAGCCCAGTGTGTGCTGGCTAAATCCAAAAGCTGGTATTCAGATATAAGACCAAAAACCAAGCACCGAGGGGAGGAATTCTGCTGTCGGTTACCCAGCTACGTGGCCAACATTCCCATGCAGTGAACACAGAGAAAATAACAGCACAACCCAGCTGCTTAAGAACTTATAGGATGAAGGATTACAGCTGCTTTAACAGACAGAAAGGAGCTAATGTATTTCCTGTGACTACACGTCCTGCCTCAGCCCATATCCCTCCGTTAATTACTCCGGGGGGAACAGCCTTTCCTTGGCTGCCTTGCGGTGGCCCCGTGCCAGCGGGGACGGGCAGCGACTGGGCTCCTTCAGCCGGGGTCACAGCAACGACTTTTCCTGGGCAGAGCCCACGGGAGAGCGCAGCCAGCCCCGCAGAAACGCGTGTTTGAGGCCGGGGACACCGGAGGGGACCCGTCCCGCCCCGGGCAGGCGGCCGGAGCCCCCACCACCAGATTGATTTCTCCGCTCTTCTATGAAATACGGCCCCGCGGCCCTCCTATTCCAGCGAATACGGCGCTGCGGCCCGCCCCGCCCGTGACGGCATCGGCGCGCGTGGGGCTGCGCCGCTACTCGGGACACCCCGGCGCGGCGGGGCGGCGCCGCTACACGCAGCCTTACGGGCCATGGCCGCCGAGATTCACTCGCGGCCGCAGAGCCGCCGGCCCGTCCTGCTCAGCAAGGTCGAGGGGCACCAGGACGCCGTGAGCGCCGCGCTCCTCATCCCCAAGGAGGACGGCGTCATCACGGCCGGCGAGGACAGGTGACCCGGGGCCCGCTCCCCGCCGGGCAGGGCCGGGCCGCGGGGCTGGGAGGGAGCCGGGGCAGCGGGGGCTGCTGAGGGGAATCCGGGTGCGCACTGTGCCTTTGCCGGGAGGTGCGCAGGGACTCCGTGCCTGCGGCCGTAAGGAGATCCGCGGAGCCGCAGTGCCGGGGAGGAAGATACCCTCTGCTGTGAGGGAGGATTGGCTCGGCCCGGTGCGGGACGCGGAGCTGACACTTTCCCACCGGCGCGGAGAAGCCGCTGTGCTCCTCCCCCTGCGGAGCCCCGGGAAAAGCGCAGCTCGTCCTGTGTGAATGGGTCCTGCAGAGCTCATGAGCAGAACCAGGAGTCAGGGAGTGAGCGTGTTTCCCTCGGCCTTCCGCTCTGCTGGCTGAAACACTTGCAGTGTGTCGCTGTTCCCCTGCCCGTCGGGAAAGTTGGAGCTTCCCGAGCTGCTCCATTCTGGCGGCTCGGTGTGCGGGTCCCAAACGTGCTTCCCTCTGGCTGAAGCCGCTCAGGGAGTGAGTTGGCAGATCTCAGAGGAGAGGGGGTGATGAGCTGCTGTGCACGGCGCTTTCTGCTTGGAAGGGAAGGTGTCTTCAGCGTCTAACCCTGCTTCTCGGCACTGCCTCGTCTGCCACGGAAGCTGTAATGTCGTTAAACAGTTACTCAGATGAAAGGAAGATGGAAATGAGGAAGCAGGTAGTACAGAGGGTTGTGGCCAGGAGAGTGGTCAGGGATCTGCAGTGTCTAGCGAGAGATGGAATTTCACCTGTGCCATGTGGAAAGTGACGCTTAAATGTGAAGAGGGATGGGAGATGCTTCTTAAGAAACTGTGGCTCCATTTGAAGCAACGGTGAACTTTTAAAAGTACAAAAATGCATTCTTTGAGGCATAGCTTGGTGCGGGAATAATTTTACTGTTATACCATAAAACTTTTAAAACTGAATTTGCATCAATATTTGCATGAATTTTTGTTTGAAAAGCTTGACCTTGCAACAAATAGGAGGGTATGAGTGCTGAAAATCAGCAGAGCAACGGTGTTATCTGAACTGGGTTTTCTGGCATTTATTTTTAGGTCAAAAAGTGCAAACAGATCAGGTGTCCAGTTAGTTTGTGTCATCCCTTCCTGTGGAGATGGCTTTGTGCAGTACATGTTGGATAACAGCTTTCGGATGGGAATGGGCAACTTCCTTTCATTCCAATCACTTAGGTGTGATTGTGTTTGTGTTTAGTTTGCTTTGATGAGCTTCCTGAAGGAGAGAAGAGGAAATAATGATTTTTAAGACTGCATATCAGGGTTCAGCCTTCACAGAGCTTCATGGTACAGGCTTGCAGAGGTTTCCCTGTGGGTAGACAGTGCCAGCGTTTAAACTCAAGGTCTAATGCCGAAGGTTAAGCAGTCTGCATGCTTAGACTGCTGATAAGAGCCAAGGATGGAGCTGCATCTTTATCTGGGCAAGTTTTGATGTCACATAGAGACCTGTGCAAGGAGAGAGAGGCCACCACCCACCTTTGGTGTGTGTAATTTCCAAGTGAGTCTGTGGACTTGTGGCTGAATTTGTGTCACCCACTTCACTGTGAGAAATTAAATCTTTAAACTTTCAGAAACCTGTATTACCTCTAATCTGGGATACCTCCTACAGTACATCAGAGCTTTCACCTACAGTTCAACATGTTGTCAAACAGTGCTCCCCTGTTTGCTCACTACAAGTGGGGTGTAGGTGTTAATACTGCCTAACTGCTTATGCTCCTGGCAGCAAAGTGCAGAGTACAAAGAGCTGCTGTGTGTACTAAGAGCAGGGCTGAAGTATTTTTTATTGCATCTTAATGCAGCTAAGGCTGTCAAGTATTTCATAATAACCAGTCAGAGGAATGTGTTTACAAGTTGGGTAGTGAGGAAAACATTGGTGCACAAACATTCCCTGGGAATGTTGTAGATTATTCTCTCATTAGAGCTACCCATTGTAGTTCTTCCTATTTTAAATTATATTTTCTAGAATGAAAAGTAATTGTTTTATTTTTTCAAAGGATGAAAAATATTTTGTAGTAGATCTTTGAATGCCAACAAAATTCTATGATTTTTTTAAAAAGTTTTAAAGAAGAAAAAAGAAACAAGAAAATCTGCAGGAGACAAAGAGTTAATTTTCCCAATCGGATTTTTCAGCAGGGCACTTGCCATCTGGGAAGCTTTCTCAGAACTTATCTGGAAAGGATGATTAACTCTGTGTCCCTGTTGGCATCTTGTCTGACCCTGGCTGCAAGACAATGTTGGGAATTGTTGCAGTGTGTCCCTCAGCAGACAAGTAGCTAAGGCGAGAGGCGTGTTTCCCAGCTGCAGCTGGGAATGCTGAGGGATGATCAGCTGTGTACAAGACCCTAAATGCAAGATGAAAGCAGTGTATTTACTAGAGGCTAACAGGAGCTCTGGAGTCACTGGCACATTTCAATGCTGCTATTTGGTGACCATCAGTAGCTGCTTAAAGTACAGTATTAGCTTTTGTTGTGGGTTTTTTTTGTTTGTTTGTTTGTTTGGTTTTTTTGCTTATGAAACTTTTATATTGGTCAAAAACATGGTTTAGTTTTAGCAGAAATTTGATAAAAACTCTCAGCTGTGAGCTTCCATTGCACTGTGATTAAACCAGATTCCTAATGCTGTTTTGGGAACAAGGTTGATAACAGTATAAATATTTTTTATTTAAGCTACCAGAAAGAGGCAGTATTCTGTTCTTGCTAGGAAAACAAGTGCCAGTGGTTGATTTTGGGTAGGAAAGCAGTTGTTGGTGGTTTGAAGGAGTTAGGAAGATGCAGTGCTGGGAACAGGGCTAGTGTAGCTGTGTAGTAAGGTGCAGCAGTGCTGGTATTGTAACAGGTTTGGATTTGACTGTTGCTCTTTCATCATTCTCCCTCTGTGGCACCTGTGCTTTGGCTTTCAGAGGGCAGCTGGTGTAGCACAAACACTGTTGGAACACAGCATTGTCTCTGCTCTCAAACCCCAGGTTTTTGCTCCTGCACTGTTGGGTACTTACTCACTCTGTAAATGAAACAGTGATTGAGAACAATAAAAACTCTTAGAAATTGGTATGGCCACAGTCAGTATTACTTGAAGATGGCTTTTGAGTATCTTTCTTTATATTACATTAAAAAATCCTATGCCAAAACTCCTCTGAGTTGTGCTTCTATAAATGGGCATGCTGCCCTGCTGAAAGCAGCTTCTGGTTCAGTACTGAATGATAGGGAAGTTTGGAGGTAATTGCTAATATTTTTTTTTAATGTTTTGCTTCCTCCTGCCACTCTCAGAGACATGAGTCTAGAATTTTAAAAGTCTGTATCTATCTCTGGGTGCTTCTTAATGAGTTTTGGCATTTTTACATCCTTACAGAGACTGCTGTCAAACAACCCTGTGTCTTTCTAGGCCCTTGGTAGGGAATGCTTCAGGAGAAGTGAGTGGTAGCCAGCTCTTCTCAGGTACTGAGCCCAGGATTCTTCATTAAATAAAGACCAAGTTTTGAGGAAAGTGCTAAAGACTCTAAGGCAGTTGTCATAACAAAGCAACTGAGTGGTTGAAAGAGATTGTGGGAGCAGCATTACTGGAGGACTTCTCTAGTCCTTTAAGAACTAGTATTTTTCAAATTAATTTGTCCCAACATAAGGAGATGCATCACAAAAACAGGTCTGTAGGAGTGAGAGTCAGGGAGAGGTGGCATTTTGGCAGGGGTCACTTGCTGACTACTGTGAAATGATCTCTTCAAATTTTGCTCAGTCAGAGCTTTATATAATTAGATATAAAGCTGTCTGACAGCTTATCTTTGCAAGCATGAGACGAGCAGAGTCTAAACCTTATTTAAACCAAAATAAGAAGCTTTCAGAAGTTAATTTTGCTAACTCTTGCAGCTATTTGCTTAGGCTCTCGACTTCACTGAGGGGCTGTACCATTGATGATGAACACAGAAGTTATACTCCATTAAATAATTTCTTAGAAAAAACAAATCTTTGCTTCCTTTATTCTAGTTCAGTACAGTTAACCACAATACTGAGAGGAAGCTAAGTCTGCTTTTGAAAAATCAGCAATGTATGATTTTGATCACCATGATAACTTATCATGTCATTTTAAAAAATAAAAGATAATTACATGACTTTGCCTAGAAGTGAAGAGTTGAATTAGTAAGGGTGGAAGCCACCATCTGAGATGTTCAGAATAGTTTGAGTATGATGGAGCTGTTTTAAAAAGCAAGTTTAAAAGCTGATAAAGGTGCATAGGTGCTAACCTGTGCTGTTAGATTGGCATCATTAGAATGACTTGAAAACATTGTTTTTCCCATATTCTGCGTTACCAAGAAATAGCAACTGCTCTTCTGAAGTGGTGACTCACTGACATAAGGTAGGCTGTTAATTATTGTAAAGAGGGAGGGATAGCTTTCAAGAGACAGTCTTCATGCAAAATATTTAGTCACTAATAATTATTAGACTAATGTACATATGCCCCTAAACTGGTCAAAAAGTAACTTGATTTAAAAGCTGAAAATTATTGTTTTGGGGCACTGTATGTTCACCTGTATTGCTTTCAAGTTTTCAAAAAGTAGTTCATTAAGGGTGGGCATTGTCTGCTTTATTTTAGAGTGGTCTTTTAAAGAAAAGCCTTTAAATGGTTTGCAAAATTAGACTGCTACTGTTGTATCTTGAGCAGTAAAACTTGTGAAAATTGTTATGGTTGTGGTGCAAGACACTGGTCCCCTTCTGTGCTCTTTTTGTTAAACTTTTTACTGTTGATCCTACATTATGTCTAGCTAATCAGTCCCCTAGTATTTTTCTAGAGAATTCTAAATACCAGAACTTTTATTAGCTAACAGTAAATAGAACAGCAAATCTCAGTGAAGCCTCTTGACAGTGTTTCCCGGTACATATATCTACAGATCATTTAGGAATGAGGAAGTTGGATTTAAACAGTAACACAAAGGCAAACAGTGGTTTGGAGATGAAATTTCAAGAGGACTTAACCTTAACACTGTCTACATGTGTGCTCTTAACTTCTTGATGCAGAGTCCCTTCAATGTGTCTCTTGTAGGACATGTTTTTAATTGACAGTAGCTTTCCCCTTCCATGCTGATACTCTCACATCCCTCCTCACAGGATTTGACAGCCATCAGAGTAGTATAATGCTAAATGTTCACAAGACCACTTACCCTTTCCTTCCAAGAGGTGATTGCAGAAGGTTGCAAACTAAAGCCAATTTTATAAAGAATCTTAGCATGCTGTCCAAGTAATCTTGTCAGTTTTTCAGATAACGTTTGACTGGCTCATCAATCCTGATCATATTTAGGGCAGAGAAGCAGTGCAAACCAACAGCAACTAATGTTGCTTGTCCTTTGTATTCCTACGTGAGGGATTAGAGGCATGGCTTAGAGGAAATAATACTGAGTTAGATATGCTGTCCTCTATGGATTCTTCATATTTGGGGATGGAGATGTCAGTAATGTGCTGTTCTAGAAGATGAGGTGCTTCTGTTATTAGTATTCAGTGTCTGGCTTGCTGAAGGGTGAGTTACACAGAGATGCTGTAAAAATTTAAAAGTTTGGACTTCCATAAGAAATTATTTGCAGGTTTTTTTTAATGTATCTGTTTAGTCTGCTATAAACAAACTGTGGTTTGCTCTGCCAGAAATAGAAAGTTTCTGCAGTTTGAATTCGACTTATAACAACCAGAGCCAAGAAGGAGGTAAAGGAATGCAATTTGTAGCAATTTCTGAGGTGAGCTGAAATAGTATTTCCATTTCATACTCCTGAAACTCCATGTATAGATAGTTTTAAAGAAAACTTTTCCAAATCCAAGGGTGCCTTTTCTTAGTGCCAGTATTCTTGTTATGTTAGAGCAGTATTTGAGTGTTGTTATTTCTGTTATGTTGTTCCTCAATTATATTTGAGTAGCACAAAAGCTAAGGGCAGTGGAGCTGACCCATAAGTAATGCAGTGGTTCAGATGTAGGGGATGATGCACTTACAGCTGGCTTCTCCCTGCTCTTCCCATGCCACAGGACAATCCGAGTATGGCTGAAGAGAGACAGTGGGCAGTACTGGCCCAGCATCTATCACACCATGGCATGTAAGTACAATATGGATGTGGTAAGTGGTGGCCAGGCACAGTATGGGTTTTGTACCTGTGCTTTGTGTAGGAAAACCTCCTTCTCATTTCCCCAAGGGCTGGATCCCCTCAATGATCTTGATTTTGGCAGCTTTGCAGCAAATCTAGCTCAGACTTTTGTTTAAAACTAGCTGCATGGTGGATGAGATCTGTGGCAGTGTTCTGTCAGAACCACATCCTTCACCAGGTAAATCATTGTGGATCTGCAGCTGGAGGTGCCTCAAATGATGGCAGATAATTTGTCTGCCAGTTAAGTGAGCTCTTCTAATCTAGCTGAAAGTTGAGATGTAAGAATACTCTCAATTTTCCAAGGTGTGCATTTTTCTCTTTCAGGGCTGCGTTTGAGATAACTTTATTGAGCTCAAGTTCTTAAGTGTAACCAGCTGTTGCTGTTAGCTCAGCTTTTCATCTTTTTCTGTGTAAAATTCCTCTTGCTGAGTTGTACCTTGTGGCAGGAAATCATGTTTGCATATGGTTCCTGTTGGTAGATCTGAGTTACAGTAGTCGTGTTCCTGTCCTCAGCTCCGCATGTGGGAATTGAACTGTCATTCCAAGGGTTGTTAGCTAGGCAGACTAGTTTCTCTCAAGCTACTTAAACAGCTTTTGTCTTGAGTGAAAGAATTGACTTTTATTAAAGTCATGTGTATCCTAATACCTCTGTTTAAATACTGTAATGTACTTGCTTTTTTTGACAGCACCATGTTCTGCCATGGCTTATCATCATGACAGCAGACGGATATTTGTTGGCCAGGATAATGGAGCTATCATGGTAAGTTGTTGTGACTTTTCTTCTGAATGTAGGTTAGAATTGCTCAGATTGCCCATGTGTTGCTGGCAGCTGATAGTCTGTTTTCTTTCCATTCATTTTGGAATGCAGCTACTGCTAAATGGCTGAGCTTCTTGGCAGCTCAGCTGAGATATATGTGGGAGGACTGCAAAGCAAAGGTTGTTCTGGCTAGATGTGAGCCAGGTAGCCTCAAGAAGCCCTTGAGCTATTAGTGCAGCAGTGGTCCCAAACAATTTCACTTTGCCAAGGAGTTGTTTTGAGGTCAGTACAGTAAGCTGGGCAGAGTTACCATGGTGGTGCTCAGACAGGGGTTGTGAACTGCAGTTGGTTTGCTCTTGGCCAGGAGTATGGATCTCTCTGTATCCTGCCATGCACACATCTCTGGATTTGCTTGCTGCACATCTTTTTATGATGTAGAAATTACAACACTAGTTCTAAAATTCACTTGATGGGAATTCTTTCTTCTCTCTTTGTATACTCTTGCTGTAGTTGCTGTCCCTGTCTTGGAGAGCATACACTTGGCAGAACAGAAACTGGGTTTTATTTCCCCCCCCCTTTGGTAAAGGAGGGAAATCTTGTGACTCTCAGATGCTTTAATGGTTTCCTTTCGCTATGAAAATAAGGTCAAAATAATAACTGCCCCATAAGGAGCCAGGGTACTGCATGAGTGTCATAAAGAGTGATTCTACAGATAACTGCTATGAATAGCCTACAAAGAACTGCAGAGAATTCTAGTGATAACTGCTGGAAATTTCAAGTTGAGACTTCTAAAATTTCATTAAGTCTGATGGATCAAATAAAGAACACTGTCACTTAAACCTATCCATTGTGAAGTCATAAACATGCAACTCTTAAGTACTACCAGATAGTTTTGTTTGCTCCTACTGGGGACAAATGAGATCTTACCTCTTCCTATAACCTCCCTTCAGTAAACTCAGTTCTGAAAGGATGTTCCTTGTTGAAAATTCAATTCACTTAAAATCTTAATTTACAGTTGGCATTTCAGTGTGCTTTGCTCCAGCCTGAGAAGCTGCCTGGTTTCTGTGGGATATACTGCTTCTATGCAAATTTTGGTCTGTGACGTTGCTACTCCTTTTTGAGTATCAGTGTTGCTTTATGCCACTGTGGTATCTTCTAACAAAATCACTTTGCTTTTAGGAGTTTCATATTTCTGAGGACTTTAATAAGATGAACTTTGTGAAGACCTATCCAGGTAAACAGTTAACCACTATCTACACTAACATTTGTGTAAAGGGAAAGTATCTACAATGCTTGGGAAACTGGACACAGTCACAGATTAATCAAATCCAGATGTGCTTTAATTCTGACTGACCTTATAGTTGGTCACTTAGTTGGGGGATAACTGCCAAAAATGTTCTTTCAGACAGCTGAGTCCAAGTTGTAATCATGATCATTAAGTTCACTACATCATTAGCCTGCAATGTAATGAGCCAGAACTAGTGAGCTTGGATTTTGCTCTTCAGGTGGAGTAGTTGTACTACATGAGTGTTGGTGTAAGAGCTTTATAAAAGTGATTTTGGTATTTGCAGTTTCTCTCCTTTCTTCTTGTAATCAATGTGCTTGGTTACTCCTAGCTCAAGGTAAGAGTCTATACCTTCTCTGTCATCCTAGGAGAGCAACAGGGATGAAAAAGAGCTCATTTTTCCAATATGTGGGAAACAGGGTTTGTGGGATTATTCTAATATTTATAATGATACTAATTTCAGCATTTGTCTATACACATTCTTTAGAGAAATACAAAACTCAATTGTTGGTTAAAATTGGAATATGAATGTGAAAGGCCTGAAGGAAGCTCTTAAAGACTGGAGATTATGTAGCAAAACAAAGTGCAGTTTGTCTTGTGACTCCCTGACACCGATAGAAGCAATGTTCTTGCTTGGGAGAAAAAGACCTTGTTCTTAAAGCAACAAAACCTCCCTTTATCCTAAGGGAGATGATTTGACAATTCAGTCAAGGGAAGTACTTGCATCTTGGGGGGCAGGGGAAGCTTCTTTCTAAAGCATGTGTAACTTGCTTAGTGGCAGCATTCTCAACAAAGCTGGGTGGGATTTGGTTACTGTCACAGGAAGCAGTTTGAATGCCATGGACTAGATATCCTTTCAGGTGCTTAGAATTATGAATGTGAGCACAGCTCTCTGGGGTTAAGAAAAGATGGGTTTAGTAAAGCAATTCAGGTTTTAGATGTGTTGCATTACTGCCCAGAAGTCCTGAGCTAACTGGAGGAAGCTGAGGATTTGCTTGTTCCTTGACCTTGGGTATCTGGGCTGAACTCAGCTTCTCTCTCTCTGAGGGAAAGTCTTACATCAGCTGAGTCATGGGTTTGGTTCACTTGAACTACTCAGAAGGCAAATCCTAAACAGAACTATGGGAACGTTTTCATTCAGCCAAGATGCAAGTATAATATAATGGTGAAAGATCTCCCTGGGGCATTGCCTAAATATCATCTTGAACCTCTATCTGTCTGAATTAGAATGGAAGTATACACAGCACTTTGATTTTTGGAGGAAAATAGCCGGAATATTTTTCTTGTCACAGCTCACCAGAATCGAGTGTCTGCTATTACTTTCTGCCTGGCATCAGAGTGGCTTATCAGCACAGGTCATGACAAGTGTATCAGCTGGATGTGCACCAGGAGTGGGAGCATGCTGGGGAGACATTACTTCACCTCTTGGGCCTCATGTCTACAGTATCCTTTAAAAATGATTGCTACCCTGAAAATGGAAGAGTACTTTGTTCCTTTACCTCAATTTGTTCCCAACTTTTCATGTATAAAAACTAGAGTGACATCTCTTGCAAGTCTGCTAACCCTTATTCTCATTAGAAGTTTCATACCTTTATTTCTGTTAGTGGTTATTAGATAGCAGAAGAGACCTTGAGCTGGAGAAATCCCAGTCTATACTAGTTCCTAATTTTGAAGTGTCTGTCTGTAACATCTTGTGGCAGTGACAGTATCTATAGCCTGGCCCACAGACTTCCTGGGCAAGTCACTTTGTTCAGCAGATGCCAGTGTGCCTTTGAGTCCTTCCAGGGTATAAAACACCATGAAACCCCTTTGGACTGTTTTAATTTTTCTGTCTTTGCTCAAGTTAATATTTTCTATCTTTAAGTTACCAGGTATATTTAAACTTTATTCACCAGTAGTAATTTGTCTGTGTCCAATTTGCTTTCTGTAAACTATGTTTGACTGCAGCATTTGCAGCTTAGATACTCTGTCTATTCAGCTGTAAGTACTTCAGGGCATTCTTTACCCTATGTAAAAGACTTAGAAACCCAATAGCTTGAAAGGTAGTTCACATATCAAGGCTTTTGAAAGTAAACTAAACTAAAACTGGTTTTTTAGTACTTGTTAATGGTGGCAGTTTAGATGTGGCCGGACAGTAATTGAAGGTATTGGTTGCTGGATGAGGTTTGATGGCAATAATGTTTTAGAAATAGCAAGATTGAAAAACTGAAACAGGTCAGCATCATCTCTTGAAAGCATGAAGCCCTCTCTAGAGTGACTGTATACCTGTGTCCTGGTAAGAAGCTGGGAGGAAAACTCAGTTGCCAGCCACATGTCTGTCCTTCTGAGGTCTCCCATCTGTGCAGATCCTGCCTTACTGGCTGAAGAACTGCCAGGTTTGTCCTGTTGTACTGCTGCTCTTTTTTGGAGCCCAGGGGAGTTGCGTCCCACAAAACATTCCATGTGCAGCTCACCTCAGCCGAGTGCAGCACAGAATAGGTTAAAGCTGGTGTATGTGTTGGAGACCAGCTCACAGCAATCTGGTGAGCAGTCTGAGCCTCACTGAATTCAGTGGCTTCTATAGCTAATGCTATTGCAAATAATGGCAGAGTTTACTATTAAAATGGAGAAAAGAATATGACCTTTTATATCAATATAAAAATAAATTTCCACTGAAGAACTTGACATTTGAAAATCCATTTAAATTGATCTGCCTTTGGATTTGTGTTAGGAAGAACCAGCTTGCTGGTGTGGGTACTAGGTGCTTGGCCTCCCTATCAGGAGGGTCTTTAGAACATTGTTTGTTAATGATCCTATGTGTAAGCTTTTGAAAAACACAGCAGAGTGCCTATTCTTTACTGGATTAGTGGGGATGAGGCAAGCCTGAACTTCAAGATGAAGAAAGGATCACATGTTCAGGGAGCTAGAGGATTTGTTGAAAGCAAATTGTTTATCTCATGATCTTGAAGGCTTAAGGGACTTTAGAATGTCATCAGATGGCAGAGCCTCTGCATTTTCACTTAGGGTGGTGGGCTTTTTGGTAGACTGTCCTTAAGTTGGCCTGTGTTATATATCAGAAGCTACTTTTCTAGATGCTGCTTGTGTTTTTGTGTGGTTCAAGGAGGACACCTAAGTTTATACACAGCTCTTGAGTTATGTGTTGTCATCTGCATGGGTCTTTCATAGCTCTTGCTTATATTCTGAATAACAAAAGTCTTCTAAAAGCAGCAAATCATCTAGTTCCATTGGCTTGCCATGCTTTCGTTTCTGGAGTTCATAGCTGCATCGTGGCAAAAACCGAGTAACTGAACTGTTATGAGGTGGAATGCTTTTGCCCAATGTGCAACCTTGTTAATGGATGCCATGTTAGGGTGTGGTGTAGCTTTTATCTCAGTGTTAACTGACAGAATCCTTGCTGAAATTAGGTCAGTTTTCAATACCACACTTAAGGACCTGCATTGGTAAACTGGGAAGTCCAGAGAACAGGACAAGAAATAAGACAGCCTCACCTTGGCAGTAGCCAGAACATTTGGGGTGTGCTTCCACTGCAAGGTGAACTCGTCGTGGAGGGTCAGCATCCTTGTATCTTGGTTTTCCTCTCCTGGGGATATCAACTACAACCATGCTAGAAAACGAAGGGTTTATTGGAGAAGATACTAGGTAAGAGTGAATGCAGCCCAGTGTCCAGTGAGGTTGGCTGGACACTCCTAATGGCTGCAGAGAGCTCTGCACTGCAACAAGTAGCCTGTTGAATTTTGGCATCTTGTAAACAGCCATGAGTGTGTTCTGTAAATAGCTGCTAGAAATGGCCTGAAGGTACTTGGCTTCCCTTAAACTAGGGCATGGATTATCGCATGGCTTTCTCCAGTGTCTTTCTAAAACTCTTCTCTTATTTTCTATACAGTTTTACTTGCACATGTAGGGAAGTGTGATGAGAAGGATGGAATCAAAAAGTCTCCAACATTCTCCAACCACTTTAAAAGTAATGATGTAAATATTTATCTGGTGTATTAAAATGTTCTTTTCCAATTATTTTCGACTCTGTAGCTGATTGTTTCAGTCATGTAAAATACTCTGAACAAATGAAGCTTCTCCTTGACTGGTGTTCAGATATGATCATGAAACTCAGCATGCATTTGTTGGTGATTATTCTGGACAGATCACTCTTCTGAAGCTGGAGCAGAATACCTGTTCAGTTATCACAACCCTTAAAGGGCATGAAGGTAAAGTAACTCTTTGTCTTAAAGCCACTTGTCCCAGATATGGTACCTCTTTGTAAGTTGGGGTGACATGTTCAGTTGCATATCTGCCTCTTAGGGGTAGATACTGAATGAAAAACCAGTCCAGGATAGTGGTTATCATAAGCTGTTGAAAGCTGTACTTGACTTCCTGTTAAAGAACAAACATTCTTGCTGAAGGGAAATCTTAGCCTTATAAATACCTACAGGTATTTTTATTATAGCTGAAAAACAAAAGTAAACAAATGCATTCAGTTAAACACAAGTTATCCACTAGATGGCCACCTTTAAAAGCTTTAGTCTCAACATTGGAGAAACTGCCTAGTCTAAGCAAATGTCTCATCCTCTACAGTACAGCTGAACTCCTTATATCAAATGAAGAATCAGGTGGTCCATAACATGATACAGAGCCACTGTCTGCTGCAATGAGTAAGGCAAGAATGCAAATCACAGAATAATGTGTAACTCAATAATATGCTGAGAAAAATAAACAAGAGAATGCCTTTTCCCATGTGGTACTTGCAACTTTCAAATCAGCTGACAATTTGCATGTGGGTATGGATGAACTACTGGGTCATGAGTCTCTGACCCACTGGAAAAGGCCGCCTTGTTTAGCAGCTGGAAGTATAGAGTAGGCTTTGTTAAATCTGGGTAGACTCCTGATCTACAGATGACTCTAAAATGATGCAACTGGTTTTGAATGCAGGAGGCAAGCTGAAAATCTCAAGTGATAAACGTCTCTTCTGCTTTCAAGGAGAATTTCAGATTGTTTCAGTTTAGAACAAAATAGGTCTCTTGGCCCTAGAGACTCCTTTGCCTCTCTATACTTTTGCACTGCTCTGTGTTCAAATGCAACTTCTTGGTAGATGTTACAGTTAGTCTGAAAGCAGTATGTCTGTGTGGCACCTTCTTGTAGTGTGTGTTCTGGCTCTTGAGTTGTGATGGGCTTCCAAGCACCAACTTCAGCAGTGCTGTCCACACAGCAGCCACCTTAGGCTCATATATTTCCAAATGGGGACTGTGCAAGCAGTGAAGTTCTCACTTTGTTCTTAGTCCAGCTATTTTAAGATTGTAAATGGTTATGTGAGGGAGTTGCTTAGCTGAGAACACTGCGAGCTGTGCTGCAACCACTGGCCAGGCACCTCACTGTGCTGTAGATACTGGTTTCTGCTTGGCAAGTGTTGGTGCTTCTGTCTTACAAAGTTCACATAGCAGCCTGGCAACTCTTAAAATCACATTCTTAAATACAAAGGGCAGAACTCAGACTCTCTGGCTTATGCTATATCTGTCTTCTTAGGGACATCTGTTCTGTTATCCAGTACTTCTTGCCCCTCTGTCAGGACTGCCCCTCTGTTGGATGCTTCCTTTGCCTTAAGGCTTCCAACGTGTTACTGGTGTAAGGCAGTACCTCAGGTTTTACTTTATTGTTCCAGGAGGGCATCACTGTGTTGGGGAGCCAGTCCTTTCCATCTAACTGCAGAATGTTCTTTCCTAGGGAGCATTACTTCCCTGTGGTGGGATCCTGTCCAACGGCTGCTCTTCTCAGGTGCCTCTGACCACAGCATTATCATGTGGGATATTGGTGGAAGGAAGGGGCGAACGCTGCTGCTCCAGGGCCATCAGTATGTGATGCAGTCTTATTTTTCATACACATCCTGTAATGAACACACAGTCCCAGGAAGACTAAATAGCGTGGCAAGATATTTGAATCATTGTGAAAATTTGAGAAAATTACTCTTTGCAGAACTCTGAGTACTTTGAAGGGGAAGAAGGATAATCAGTACTAGGAAAGCCTTACTGATAAAGCTCTTTTCTTTTTCATGTTTGATATGTTCATATTATCATGGTTTAGAAGTAACACAGTAGTAGTTTATAGAAGGAGGTGGGTTAAAATCCTAAATCATCTGGTTTGGCCTTTATGCAAAAATTGCGTGTGTCTGTATTATATGTATATGTAAATACTGCACTGAATTACCTGTGAGAGGAGGGCTAGAACCTTTTATATAAGCATGTTCATGTATGCATATAAAATAAGCTTCAATATGTTCCTGTTCTGTCTTTCTATCGGTGATAACTGATTGGCTAAACTACAGAGGTAGTCTCTCAACTTCAGAAAGTGTCATGTTTCCCCTCTTCTGAAGTTGAGGTAGTTGTCTGTAAAAATCAAGTCTTAATTTTTAGAGACCCAACACTAGTTGCCATTTTTAAATGTAGGGTTCTAATTTAGTCTGACAGTTCACCCTGAAGATATATTCTACTTAAAAATGCACTGGTAGTAGAGATTTTGTTTATATTTAAAGATATTGGTATAGTGTGTTCTCCTCTTGTCTAATTCCATAGATGCCTCCATCTACCTTTGGTCAAGACTGATAGCCTTAGCTCTAGAACTCTTGTTAAATCTTGAGGGTTTAGTCTTATGGCTAAAGAATTAAAAATAGAGCCTTGGTTGCAAAAAAGTAACTGAAGTCAGTGACTGGAGGACTTTGTATTGCTGTTACTGCTGCGTCATGTTTCCTGGTGAAGACTTGGTAACATTTAGGTTCTCTTTGTACTGTATGGGAAAGTAAGTTCTTCTGAGAAGCAGAATGACTTTTTTATTCAATTTAGATGTTGCAAAGCAGTTTGATACTAGTCAGATTCTTTGTTTAAATTCTTAGGGCAGACTTTTGTTTTGACATGACTTTCTTTAGGATTAAATTGTCTTATTGGTGAATACATACTTTTCTTTGCAGCTACAGCCTGACTTACTGTGATTTGTTAGCAAAAGCGGAACCTCTCTCTGCTGCTTAGTTGCATCTCGAAACAAATATTTCTCTTTGTTTTTTCAGTTGTTTCTGTTTCAACAAATGACTCTCCTTGCCAACACAGAAGAGTATTTGCACATGCACTCTGAGTCAGTTGACACTCAGTTCACCATCAGGGCTTGCTGCCAGCAAATGTTAACATGGAACTGTACCTCTGGTATTCTGGTCAGGCTTGTAAGAACACTCTCAGTAACATCCTGATGCTAGGATAGTGCTCAGGTGACAGCATCTGTTCACTCATCCTCAAAGCTCTACTTAGTTGGCTTAGCAAACTGAAAATCAGTTTTGGCCTTCCTCAGTAGCTTTATTTGCTGGTAGGAATCAGGGTTTGCTGAGAAACCAAGCTTTGTTTAAATACTTGTGGGTAACTGCTGTGTGCTTTGTTGGCAGTGACAAGGTGCAGGCTATCTGCTACATCCAGCTGACACGGCAGCTGGTGTCTTGTTCAGCTGATGGGGGAATTGCTGTTTGGAACATGGATATCAGCCGAGAAGAGGTAACTTCATGTCATAGGTCAAAGATTTTTTTCTTACCCCTTTTCACAAACTAATGTGACTGTCCTTAGTCAGTTCTGCAGGCTGCTTCCCTCATGTTGTCTGACACTTTAAAGCTGAATGATGTTATTGAAACCTGTTCTGTTCTAATGGCTGTCCATGCTTCATTGTACTAAATGGGTTCCCAGGACAGGAAAAGTGCAGGAGATGCTTTGGACTGCTTAAGAGTTTTATCTCAAAGAGACAACAGGTTCACTGGAATGGTTGTGGCCTTTGCTTCTGGAACATTCTAAAGCAGTCAAGCTCTTGCAGTAAAGAATCTAAAGGACTGTGCTTCAATAGTCTTGAAATAGGTTCACAACTTGTGTCAAAGCAGGTAAAAAAGTGAGAGGCAGATTTTGAGATGCAGTTCAGAAGGCAGAGGTTCAGTCCCTAGGCAACATTTTTTTTAAGATCTCAGTACGCAGCAATTGACTCAGCCAAACACTTTCTTTCTGCATCAGTTCATATCCATGGTGGTGCAAGTGAGAATGCTCTTGTTTTCTTACTGTCAGCAATGTAAGTGAATTGAAGAGAAAAAATGCTTTGTTGTTCCAGCTTTGCTCCTGTCGAGTTTCAGGGAAACTTCCTCGTGAGGTGTTTAAAGCTGTATAGAATATACATGTTCAAATTCAAGTCCATGTACTAAAATATTGTGCCTCTCTTTCTGTCTCTTACTGGGATGTTCAGTTAAAGTATGAGAGAGCTGAAATGTGTAAAAGCTCTATTTTCATTTGGCCTAGTCCATTTATGGCAGGAAAAGTGTGTGGGTGGGAGAAGGGATGCTTAACGAGCATGGGGGCAGGATGGAAAATGCAGATGAATTCCTAATTATTTCAAACTGCAATCCCATGAAAGTAGATAAGATAATTACTCACAGAATTTACTTCTGGACACCCTCTTTCTTAAAGGGGATTACTGCCTCATAGCTTCTGCAGTTTGGACTACACTGATCCCTAAAAGCCATCCAGACAACCAGAGCAGCAGTCTTTGAATGCCTGCAGCAGGTTTAGTAACGTAGGTGTTTGAATGAGTTTTCTTATTAAGGCAGTAATATAACATATTCCTGTAGGCTTTAAAAGTGTAGGAGGTGTGTAGGTAACCAGTAACTGCATTCTTGGGTTTGAGGTTTTTGTGCTAAACTTTCTTTGTACTATGCTCTAGGCTATTTATTGTTGTAATGTCCAGAACTGAACCAGGGCATCTTTCCAAGTAAGACTTTACTTTGGGTTCTTAAACTTCCTTGACTGTTGTGTGAGGGAAAACAGTTCTGATTGCTTACATTTCCTGCTCTTTTCTAGGCTCCTCAATGGCTAGAAAGTGATTCCTGTCAGAAGTGTGAGCAACCTTTCTTCTGGAATATAAAGCAAATGTGGGACACAAAGACGATAGGGTTGAGACAGGTGAGATGGCTGGTTTCAGTGCGTAGCTGTACTTCAGCACTTGAGCAAAATGTAAACAGGAGACCGCTAAGGCTGCTAGATCTCTTCATCTCTTGGTATTTTCGCTCCTTTGAAGTGAGGTACATTGAGAAGTTACGGCTTCTAGGCACTGCTAATACATTTCCAAATTCTGTGAAAGTGTTGCATCAAACTTCTGTCACAGGTGCTAGGCATGCTCTGCTGGATTTCTCTGAATGTTCCCATGCTTTGGAACTATGGACAGCTAATCCTCAAGTGTAGTGTAAAATGGCAAACAGTGCCCCATAACTGAGAATGTAGATGCTCACTCCAGTGAAGCACTAATGGCCTTGTTCTTACTGCACCAGAATGATTTTAACTGGGTTGCTTGTTCAAACCTCTTTTTCCCCTTCTCCCAGAAGGACCTTGCCAGAGAAGAGGATATACACTGAGTATGGAGCTAAATCCATAAATGATCCAAGTCACTGTTCATAACTCCAGAGACGTTGGTCTTTGGTTGAAGAAACAGGGTGTTTCCTAGCAGGTTGCTTTCTAACAGGTTGCAGAACAGAAACTTTGTTGCTTTTGTTGTGCAGTGGACACTTGTATGGTTGTCAAGTGACATGGTATAGTGACTTTCTTCTGTTGATTTTCTTCTTCCTCCATGAAGCATCATTGCAGAAAATGTGGGCAGGCAGTGTGTGGCAAGTGTAGCACCAAACGGTCGAGCTACCCAATCATGGGATTTGAGTTCCAGGTCCGTGTCTGTGATTCCTGTTTTGAGTCCATCAAGGATGAAGAGTGAGTATTAGGGAGTAATAAACTGTAGTAACACTGCTGGTGTGCAGAAACCCTTGGGCTTGCTCCACATCCACACGCATTGCTACAGAACACACTGAGCTGACTCTCTGCTATTAGGCCTTGGGGTCTCAAAGCACTGTGATGGCAGAAATCCCCCATCTGCCTCTGCAAGTGCATTTGGATCAGATAAAGAATTACAACATTTTTATCCTTTTTTAATTCTTCTTTTCCAGGAGCCCAGATCTAGACTTGAGATATATTTGTCTCAACATTTCAGTTTAGTTAAAAGCTATTGATTGCACTTAACATTGCTAAGTGGGTGCCAGGCAATGCATTACAGCTACTAGGATGTATATGCGTTAGTTCATGTACAGTTTTTAAAACTTTGGGAATATTCTTCAGAACTCAACACTATTTTCCCCATGCAAGCAAATCAGGTTAAATATCATTTGCTGTCTCAATAAACTTGTCTTAGAAATGAAGGAACCCCTTTTCTTTTGGTATGAACAGAGTAATCAGATGTGAAAATTTTGGGAGTGTTTGGGGTTTTTTGTTGTGTTATTGGGTTTTTCGTTATTGGGACTTTTTGTTTGCTTGGGGTTGGGTTTTTTGGAAAAGTAGGATGCTGTGCCCTGGTTGGCTTCTGTAGCCAGCAGGGGAAAAATGTAGCTGAACTTGACTTTGTTAACCAGGAGTAGAAGTATTTGCTAACTCAGTGTCCCACTTCTGCTCTAGTATTATTAATAGTCGGGCTGCAGAAAATGTCACACCTGTACAACTCCACAAGCAGTGCCTTAGCATGACTTGCTAATTTAATTCTATCCCCTTTAATATGGCACTGCAGCTCTTGGAATAGATTTATTAGTACTTGAGCAACTTAATTTTCTTTTAAGTTTATTTTGCACTGCTATAATGATGCCATGAAGCTTCATCTGATGGCTGGCTTTCATTTCAATTGTTCTTGTGCAGCCGTACTTCCCTGGCCACCTTTCATGAAGGCAAACACAACATTTCACACATGTCCATGGACATCTCCAGAGGGCTAATGGTGACTTGTGGGAGCGACCGGATTGTCAAGGTATTGCTGCATCTCTTTCCTGCATTTCTAGGAGATATTTAAGAGAGTTCATTTTTGTATATTCTTTCTTTCTTTCTGACAACTATTGCTACAAGCTATCTATCATGTGAAGATGGAATTGTATTTGCTAACCTGTTCTTCTGCAGCTGAATGAGGAAACTCCTTGTAACTCCACTGCATGGAGTGCAGCTGTTGTGTCTCTGAACAAACACAGCAGGCATGGGCAGCAGGAGAATCTGCCAGCAGCCCCAAAGACACAGACCTGAGGAAATGTGCAGGTTCCTTTGGTCTGAGCTCCATAACTTGGAGCATGGCCACTGAAAGCCCTTGTTATGAGACAGTGACACGGAGCTCAGACTGATATGAAATCTTGCTGTGCCTGGGCTCTACATTCACCATGCATGTCAGAACTGGGACTGTGCCATCCTGTTCTTGTTTGGCTCTAAGTATGTTTGTGACAAACTGCATAGCACTTCTTAAAACAGACCTACACAGAAGTTCAAGACTCTTGAGCCCGAAATTTGGCTTTTGGTTTGTAATGCTGCTGTAACTCTTTATGAGGTTTTCCTCAAGCATAGGTTAAAAAGGATTTGTTACCTTGTGTCCAGGGTTATCTTTGTTTGCTTCTATGCCTCTTGCAGAAGCACCTGTGAGTCTGACACTAATGCTGTGCAATTCTCCACAATTCTCCTGCAGATCTGGGACATGACGCCAGTAGTTGGTTGCAGCCTGGCCACTGGGTTCTCTTCCCGCTGATCTCCTCCGTGGCAGGTTTATGCACCTTATGTACAGCAATATGCACCGAATGAATGGAACCCTCCTCAAGAATATTACTGCAAACACTGGTTGCTTGATTCTCCTCTTGCTGCTGTTCCAGGATGGACAGTCACCCTTGTAGAGCACAGCTGTTCTGTGGGGCTCCCCGGCAATCTCCGTGGTGCTGAAGCGCGGTTCCGCAGCCTCTCGGACTGACACAAATGGTTTATCTGCAATATGACACCTGGGTGGAAGGACCTGTAGTCTCTCAGTTTACATATGTAGTGTTAACAATGTGCTATCTCTGCTGATATATCTTGTACAGATACCTTGTAGCTAAAACATTACCAGAGTAAAATGAGTGTAGTAAATTCAATTTGTGCAAATAGTAAAATGACTTACTCTCTCGTCCAAAAAGCAGTTCTGTTGAAATGTTTTTGAGCAGTCATTGTCTAAATTGCCTCCAAAAGATATCTTGGTTATTCCTATGGAAGGAGGAGATAGTATCTTCCACTTTAAACTATCTCATCTGAAAGAAGTTAAGAGAACCTTTGATCACACAAGATCTTTTATTGGCTTTCTTGTAGTGTTTGTCTTCAAGTTCAATTGTTAGTGAAATCACTTTTGTGGAACAGCTGTTCTGTGTAGGTAGCTGATGAGTCTGCAAGCAATCCTGGGCTTTTTATGTAGTGTTTTAGCATAGCTGATAAACTTCTGCAGTTATGAAGATGTGCAGCCCACCTACTCTAAAGACTGGCCACAGGTATGAGCCATGTACTCTGACAATTGTAATGTTGTTAGAATGGAAACCTAAACAAACCTGCCTTGTTACAAGGAACAGTTAAGAAAAAATGGCCTGCTAAAGTTTTAGAGATTTTTTTCTGTGGAAAGGCTGATGTTCTTTAATGTTCGGGAACCTGTCTGCTAAAGTACAGCATAAATTCAAATACTGTCTTGATGTTGCTTAAAACAGATAAATACTGAGCAATAATTACTGAGGTACAGAACTGCTGCTTTTTTCCCTGCACCTAGGAGTGTTAATCCTGAGATATCTATATTGATCATTTCCTGTTTCAAAGCTGAGAACTATGAAGAAGAGCTGTGAGGCTTTTATGACTGTGCAGTTGGCACATAAAGGAAATAACTAGTGAGAGATACTGTCAGTAAACTGGTTTGTCAGTTGAGTGAATCTACTACATTTGAATACTGTAAAGAAGAATTTATTTTTTAACTTTGGAAGCTAAGGTGATATGTCACAGAGTTTAAGCTTGGAGCTGGTAAGATTTATCTGAAAACAGATGCAATATGTGTGAGGACAAAAAAGGATAGGTCAGCTGGCCTGGAATAGGTGGTGTTACACAATTATCAAAGGTAATATGTTCTTTCTGGCAGAAGAGTTGAGGGTTAGACTGTCTTTATTTACAGCAACAATCAAGTGGTGCTATGAGTGTTAGTGAATTCAAGTCCTAGGTGTGTAACTTGACGCTAATAATCTGCATTGGACCATGCTGTAGGCTGAAATAGATTAAGATCATTAATACATGGTGATTCACTTGCATTTTAAGCCAAAAATCTGATAGTCTCCAAAGGGCAT
The DNA here is from genome assembly GCF_027477595.1 of Haemorhous mexicanus. NCBI lineage: Eukaryota > Metazoa > Chordata > Aves > Passeriformes > Fringillidae > Haemorhous > Haemorhous mexicanus. The sequence continues at coordinate 9,804,098 of NC_082350.1, read as the reverse complement.
TAGAATCCAGAATATGATAGTTACTGTTACTTTGTCTGCTTTTCCATGGGCCTTCTCTGGAAGTTTCGTGAAGAGTTTTTGTTTGCTGGCCTTATTGGGCCACTGAAGAATAAACAAAACCATCTTTTGTGGGGATCCCAAAACTTGTCTTGCCTTCAGTCCAGGATTTAGAACTTGTCACACCCATTTGATTCAACTCTGCCTACATGCTATATTACTTAGATTTTTGGGAAGACTTATTTCTAAGGTGTTGAGAGAAAGAACAGTTGCAGCTTTATGCTCTGAAGGCCTTCACCCTTCTAAACTAAGAAGGAAAGTGTTCTGGGGTGAATAAACTCTGGGAAGTCTCTGCATTCGCTTTCAGACTTCTTCCTGTCTGGTTCTGGAAGAGAACAGAAGCCTTCTTCCTCACAGCATGTAAGGCAGAACATGAATTACTGTGCTAGAATTGTTTACTATCCCACTGTAATAGGTTAGGAGGATCTAGGGTGCGAGTTAAGGTGGGAGACTGGTGTAGATGTGCAATGAGTACCATATTTCTCAACCCAGACATTCTGAAACCTATACCCACAATGCTGAGGTGTGACTCCTTTGCAGTTAGCACTCCAGAACTCAACTTTTTTAGTTCTGATTACTCAATGTACCCCTGCTTAGCACACCGCTCCCCCCTCCCTTCCCTGTGAATACTTTCTCTGCCTCTTTACATTATGTTTTTGCCACTAGATAATATATTCTCTACTGCCTAAGGAATCTATTTTCTATAATTGATATACTTAAAGATTGTGTCAGTTAAGATATTATGACAGTTATGGCCACTACTCACAAACCACTAAAGAGAGAGTAGACTTGTTTATAAACAACTATTTTGAAGGCACTCATTCTCTCATCAAACTGAACATACTTAGCTATGTCAGCTCAAGTGTGCAGTTACTGAGAAGCCTAGATTTGAAGCATTACAGATCTTGCTTGTGTAACCTCTTCCACTGGGGCAGGGAAGGGGAGCAAAGGGTACTAATGTGTTAATTCTTTCCTAGTTGTATTTCTGTACCCTACATAGTTAAGAGAATCTAGATAAATCTGTCCTTTGCTCCTCCTGGTCTGTTTTCTAAATTTTGATTACATGTACAATAAAATATTTCTTGATATTCACTTAGTCTATTTGGATGATCCATCTTTTTTTCCATCCTGTAAAAGCACAATCTGCATTTTGTGCTCTGGCTCTTCCTCTATGTGCCCCATGTACAAATTGTAGAGAGAGCTACAGTTCTGGGTTCTGGGAGAGCTTGTTGGGTGTGTTGTATTGGAACTGAATGAGCTGCAGCAGGTCCAAGGCCCACAATGAACCAGTGAGCTGAGACATGAGCAACTGCTGTGTGATCCCAGTTAGAGATGTGTAACCCTATCCTGTGTTCTGCTTGCCAGCTCATACAGACATCATCTCTGCTTCAGCTGGCTGCCCTTCCGAGCTCTGCAAAGGTTCTTATCTGCAGAGTCCCACAGGATCCTTTCCTGAGATGCCTTGGACCTGTCTGAGGTGCCAAAGAAATGCTAATTTTGCTGGATGGGGTGAGATAGCCTACAGTATAATATATACAGAGGACAAACTGCAGCCACACAAGGTGGTTGCACTTGTTTCATGATACTTTCTCACAGGGAAAGGATGGAGATAAACTGGAAAGCATCCTTATCCCTCACAGCCTTCACAGGCTCTAATTCAGCACTGGCTGGCTGTGTAACACTTGGAATGTCTGAATGTTAGTCGATCAGTATATTGTGTGGCTCACTGCTTCCTTGGGGTATTCGGGAGCCAGAGAGGGAATCTGGAAGAGTTTGACAAACTTGCCACCTTTGAATGAAGGCTAAAGAGCCTGTGTGATATATAATAATTTTTGTAGTTGTTTTTTGTTTTTTTTTAACATGATATGTCTTATTTTGAACTGCTTAAACTTTTCACATTTTCCAAGGAAAATTCCAGTGAAAACTGACTGGAAAAAATGAAGCTGTTGCTGATCTACAGTCAGAAAAGCCTGTTTGGATGTCTATGTAGACCATCTTATGTTTTGAATTAGGCATATGAACTCTAGTTAGTTGAAGATGCTGGAGAATTGCAAATGGTGTACTTGTAGTGAAAGCACAAAAATAGATGTATTGGTTTTCTAACTGAGAATGCACAGCTGATCACTTCTCAAATTCCTGATATTGAAAACTTCATTTAACTTTCAGATAGCTGTGCCAGGTCTTAGTACCTGTTGTGTTGACTTTACTCATTGAGGAGATTTAGAATACATTAGATGCAGGAAAGGGACAGATTTTTCTGTTGATCAGATTCACTACTACAGAAGGAAAGCTCTCTAAGGGTTTTTTATCTCTGCTGACCAAGTCCTCAGTGACCAATAACCTAACTGTGAAATGCCATGATCAAATGCTACAGAAAATGATTAATTTCTGCCAGCCTAACGTTTAAAAACTGATTTTGTCATCAACTAACCATCTTACAGGGAGTTTCAATGTGGCCTTTCATTCACGAAAGGCAAGGATCAAGGATTTCTTAAGTGACTGCTATCAAGTGATCCTATAAAGCTTTTTGTCCCTTTGGAAGATGTAAGGCCATGGACTCCAAGCAGCTGTGTAGTCTGCTCAACTTTTAATATGCAAAATCTAACTGTTGAATAGATTCAAAGACAGCATTACTTGTTTTATAACTCTGGCAATGGAAGTATCAAAATAATATCAGTAATAAAATCTATCCAATTTTTTCATAAAATTAAATATCAAATCATAAAGTGAAATATATGGGGTCATTAGAAATTTTTCTTTCTGCTTCTATGCATGACCCTTTTCCCCCCAACATATCAGCAGCTCTGAGTTGCTGTGACTACCTGCTGTCTGACTCATTTGTACCCAGGGTCTCTGACAAGTTTTAATGTATAATCTGGTCACGCAAAGATGTAGAAGCATATTCTTTGACTTACTCTTGATGTATTATATTGATTTTGGTGGGACTGACTGGTTTGTCTGCAGAAAATTTGGTACATTCATTCCTAAATTGCTTTGTATCACAAAGATATTATGGGTTGTGGAGGTACATGTTTTCCTCCTCTTTACCTTGTTTATAGAGAAATACACATTAGGGTTTAAATTGCTCCTGGCTTTGCTACTCTAGCTGTCTTTCAAGTAAAGATTCTATGCCTTGCACTACCTATACTGAGTCTTCTTTCTGAAGCCTGTTTTCAACTGCTCTCAAAATCTACATATGTGTATCTGTCAAAACTCTAAGTTTTCATGAGCTCAAGTGCAGCTGATCAAGAGTGGGCACTGCTTGCCAGTACTCCTTGATGGCATTGCTGCTGAGCTATGGTTGGCTGTCAGTTCTAGTGCTGTCCTTTGTCTTTTCTGTGTTCTCATTAATTTTTCTTTCTTTCTTTCTTCCTTAGTATATGGCTCGTTCTCCAGGTTTCCTCCACAGCAGCACATCCATGTTGGAGTTTGGCTCCCTGAGACAGGTGACAGCAGCTTTTGAAGCACAACTACCCTGCTCGCCAGAGCCTCCTGATCTCTCTTGCAGTGGTTGAATGAAGGATGGCTGAGGCAGCAGACACGTAGGGTGAGTGTGGTTTAGGAAACAACCACTTCCTTATCCTCAGTTACAACACTCCATCCCATTAGGCACCCATAGCAGTGCAGCCATAACTTGGTGATTGGCAGGGAAGGTGTGGAATAAACAGAACTGTCAATAGTCAGAGTCTGGAGAAAGTCGGGGTGATTTCTGCAAGGGTGGAGAATTGCACGTGTCTAAATGGTGTTTGTGGGACACTCAATTTAAAACTTGAACTCACAGGCGTTATCTGAAAGAGACAAGGCTGTAAATTGTGCTCATTACAGTCCTTTTATGGAGAAGAAATGCTGGGAATATCAACACGTTCACAGGCAATGAGAGGTGCTTTAGCCCTATTCATACCATAAAACAATCCTTCCCTGGTTTATGGTATAAAAATACCAACTGAGCACTCTGCTGTTTCAGGAGCATGGGAGCCTGAATGGGTTTTGATTTTAAAACCAGGATGGAAAGAGGAAAATCATGAAAGAAACTGAGTGAAGGTGTACAGGACAAAGAACTGACTGGCAGTGTGGTTAAGGCATGCAGAGCTGTGATTTTGGGGAGATAAGGAAGGGTGCTGTGGCTGTAATAGCTGTTAATCCAGCTGAACACAAGAGGGCTACAGGAACAAGTTTTCTCTGGTTTGAAACAGTTCTAGATGGAGAACTGCCATCTAGACTGCCTGTCTACCTTGGCCTGCTTTTAATTTTATACAGCTGGGAAATGAAATAAAATGCTACTTGACACCCTTTAAGTGCTTGTGTACACCCGTCACTTCAGGCTATAATTATTTGGATTGCTATTTTGAACACTTTTCTAACACTATAAATGTTGGGACTACTTACTGAACATGTTGCTGCTGATAAGGTACCAACATCTATGGCACAGGTACATGATTTGGTATGTGCTCTAGTGATATGAATGCTTTGTTCTGCAGTTAAAATTGTGGAGAATCCAGATTTGGTGAGCAAGAGCAAATAAGGGAAAAAGGAACATAGGAAAAGAAGTCTGGAAAAGTACAAGCCCTGCCTAGTAACCAAGTGCAAGTGTTAGGTTGCTTCTCTATTGATCCAAAGTGCAATTAAAAGCTACCTCCTGCAGCTGAACTTAAATTGGGCTTTTTAAAGTTTTTTTCTTTCCCCCACAGACCTAGTATCAAGTGGTTAAAAACCTGCACAGCAGGTCTCCTATAAAATCAAGTGGAGTGTTCATCAGCTTCAACTCCTTGGTTTGCATAGGGCAAAGGAGTCTGTGAGCTGAAGGAGTCTGTGAGCTCAGTTCATGTGCTGAAAAACACCACCAAAGAATCCGCTGGCTAGAATCAGAATAAGTGTTCAGTGTTCTGTCTCATTTGTTGTGGTACTCAGTGTCAGTGAAAAGCCTTCTTCCTGCAATGAAAGGGTGGTTTGGGTTTTTTTTCAGAAGGAAAGCTTGTGCAGTTTTGTATAGAAGGAAGTGAGAATGTTAGATTTTGTTCATTCCCTACTGTTCTTTAGACAGTAGTTTGTGTCTCTTAATTGAAGCTGACAGGATTTGTTCCTCTTAAAATGCACAGGAAAATAACTTCCCAATTAGTCACTGCTGAATATATACCTTTACTTATATGGTTCACGATTAGCTTCTGAAGTGCACAAAGCTTGCAGAGATTAGGAGGACACAAGACAAACCCGTTGCAGATTTAGGCACCTGACATTTTAGCAGTGACTTCTTTTCACATAAATAATGCCACCAAAACTGCTACTTAGGAGCTAGGGAAGTTTTTCATCAGGTGTAGGCTCTCAAGGCTCACTGAATCCACTGAATTCACTCTTGGTGTGAATGTTTTCTACTTCTGAATATGACAGGCTGCTAGGAGAGTGGAATATAAGCAAAGAGGATAAAATATGCCAAAGCAGTAAAAAGCTCCTTGCCTCTCTTAAAAGCCTGTTTCAAAGAACCCTTAAGAAAGAAAATGTTTATACTCCTTCCAAGCCAAAAAAGAAGGGTCTCAAAACTGCTTTTTGCAGCAGTTTTGAGTTAGAGAAATAAATATGCATTACTTTGCAAATTCATTCATGTTCAAGTTAACTAACTGGGCCTAAGGGAAGCAGTGGAAGGAGTTCATGTTGTGGCATTTAACTGACATAAGTTCACCCCATGGGTTCACCTGGCACAGCTGTGTGCCCCAACTGCCTCCCCCTGCTGAGTGACTCTAATAGCTCAAACTTCCCAGCTAGGAACTGCTGATGGTTATCTTCTTTATCAGAAAATTATGCTGCTACACAGTGCTAGTGGCAGAGAGGCAGGGAGGGGAGATTTCCAAGTCCTTACCATGGCTAGTTAGGCAGTCATTAAGTGCAGCCTGGCTTTCTGAGCTGGAAAGCACCTAATTTAGGCATGATCCTATATCTGCAGGCTTGTTTCTGTAGGGCTTCTTTCTGCCAGCTTCCAAGATTGGCCATAATGGGCTGACTTTGGCCATTGCTCTTAATGTTCACTCTATGCATGATGTGTTTGCTGCTGCTGCCACTTTTTTCTGATTACTTGCAAAAACACACAAGCAGCAGGCTGGTTCTCTTGAGTTTATGGCCTAATTAGGTAAGATCTTTGCACAGAAAAATAAAATTATTGTTAAACAAAAAAAATTATTGTCCATCACCTGAGTAAATTAGACAGGGAGGCAGTGAGGGGTATGTTCATCCCTTACTTTAAAATTCCTTTTGGAGATGAAAGTATTGATGCCTCACATCTGTAGTATAGCTGCACCATGGTGTCCACATTCTTGTGTGTTAGGCAAACCCAGTTCTGAGTGTTCTCTGAGACCTGGCTTTCCTAGAGCTGCAGTGCTATCTGTGAGCACTCCCTGTTCAGCAAGAGAGTGTTTGGGCTTTAAATGCAGAGTCAGCCCTCTGTTGTTGTACACAGGCCACAGCAGGTAGAGCTGGGGGTGCAAGGGACAGGGGTATGAACATGGTTATGGGGGAAGCAGACATTTAACTCCTGGGAGAGGCAGTGGCACTTTGTGTGTGTCTTTCAATCTGGTAAAAGGTTTTGGTCTGCTTTAACAGATCCTGATTGTGCTATGTATTTGGCAGGCTCACTGAAGGCAAGGTGGTGCCCCAGTAAAACCAGTGAGGCCAGTGCTGTCTGGCAGCACAGCACGGTGTGTGCTGCACCCCACAGCAGGAAGGGTGAGATGTTCCTGCCCTCTGCAGATAGTGCTGCTTTATGGGCCCGGGATGTGTACTTGGGAAGGGCAGGGCCCAGGGACAAGTGAGCAGATGTATCTCTGAGATCTGTGGGGCAGCTGGGCCATGAACCTTGTGTGGGGTGCACTCCAGAAGTGAATGCAGAGCACTGGGCAGCCAGCAGGATCACAGCATAGTGTGCCATGTGCTGCCTGGTGGGCTGGGGCTGGAACATGCAGAAACCAGAGCTCAGCAAGCAGGAGCAGTGTGTCTGTACTGGCCAACCCAAAACCTAGGGAGAGCTAAGGGGAGCAGGGTCATGCACAGTTAGGGAAATGTGGAAATCACCTCCACACTGCTGAATGAACTTAAGGAGCACACACCTGCATTTGCACTCTGTTCTTGCAAATTTGCATTTCCAACTGGGAGCAGGTTTCAACCCAACTGCCCTCTCAGCTGTACATGCAACAATTGCTTTCAGCCAGGATCTGTCTCCCTCTCTGAAGCCAGAAGCTGCAGAGGGGTTGTCGTTGACACCACAGGGATCCCTGAAGTCCCCAAGTGCCTTTGGATTTCTTTCCCTTTCTCACTGATGGCTCACATGCACCACTGTAGCCAGGAGCAGGGCACAGTTCTTCCCTGCCTGAGCAGCTGGGATCCATATCCTGAACTGATGCATGCTGTGCTCTGGGAGATGTCTCTCCTTTAGAGTAGAGACATGGGACTTAAGCTTGCTAAGTCTTCTCTCTTTATGCTTGTGTGGTAGTTTCCATCTGGATCTGACTCCTCAAATTTGAGAAGCCTTAGGCCTGGATTTAGATCTTTTGATTCAAGTGCTGAGTCCGTGGATGTTACACATTCTTTTGGCACCAGCTACTTATCAGCAAATCCCCGCCACAGGTTACAGGGATTTGCTGATTTCTTGCCCTCTCCTGCATCACAAAGCACTGCTGAGCCAAGCCCAGCCACTGAAGGTATTTAAACTATCAGAGTTCCATTTTGATGGAGATGGGCAGCAGAGCAATCATGCCTGTAGATCTACCCGTGTCTTTAGGGCATGAATGCTTGACAGGGGAGTAGCTCGAGCCAGTGGATGACATGAACTGTGTTTTATTGGTGTCGGGAATGCCGAGGTGAGGAAGGCGCCGTTTGAGCGGCTCACGCTCGTACGGGACAGCAGGTGCGGTCACCTCGTGCGGGGGCCCGGCACACGCGGCCTGCCACCACCCTCGCTGCCGGGCCGTGGCTCTGCGGAGCCCAGCCCTGCCCTGCCCTGCCCTGCCCGTGCCCCGCGGCGCTGCCCGGAGCGGCGGGAGGAGCACCGGCAGTTCCCTTTCGGGGCATTGTGGGAAGGCGATGCGGCCCGGCCTCACCTGAGCGGGGCGGGCAGGACGCAGGCGGCCGGGCCGGGCTGGGCCGGCTCCCAGCCAGCCGCCGCACCATGGTGAGTGAGCGGGGCCGAGCGGAGCGGAGCGGGGCCGGGCCGGCCGGGAGCAGCCGCCCGTGCCCTGCCGGAGCCGCCGAGCCCCTCGACGGGCGCGTTGTCAGGGCGCGGAGCGAGGCCGGGCGGAGCGGGGCTGCCCCTCGGCACCGGCACGCTGAAAGCCATTCCCAGGCGGGCTCGACCGAGGTTTGCACCTGTTCGGGGGAAATGAAACTTCTTTTCCGCTTTGTTTTCCGACCCTCGGGATGAGCCCGGGTCACGCCGAGAGCCTTTCTCAGACAATCAGAAAACAAGGCTGTTACAGAGAGGCTTTATTTATAAAGTCTTCCTGTAACTCGAGGAGCTGAGGTGCAGGTCGGCTCCAATGCCTGGAGAAAGATGGAGTGAGGTTTCGTGGGGAGATGCCTGTCTCTAGGCTGACTGGGGGCAAGGCGGGTCAGTGTTGGGCGCTAGGTTTTCTTGTGTCGGGATCGTTGGGAAGAGCTTTTCCCCAGGTGTATTCCCTGTTGTCAGGTAAGTGGAGGGCTTGCACTGCGGCGTTACCTCCAGCCCGGGTGCCTCTGCACCACTGCCGGGTCTGATGGGGCTTGTTGGGATTTGGCTGCACCTTTCCATCAGGTAATAATCAGCGAGAGCGTATGGGTCTGGTTCTGAACCTTCTGTCGGTCACCAGTGTCACTGTGCGGCCCGGCTCCGGGGCTGGCAGTGGCGTGCTTGAGCTTGGAAGGGGCAGCAGCCCTTCGGGTTAAAGGGCTGGCGGGCGGGATCCGGGAAGGGAGAGCCTTCGCCTCCCCAGTGCTGCGCTTGGTGTTGCTTTGCTGAGATCAGAAAAAGTTGCTGTGGATGCTCTCTTTTGTTAAGAACGATGGCCAGCGTCCAGAGAACAACAGCTGGATGTTCCCCACGGGGGGACTGCAGGTTCCCAAGTAGTGAGATGGTCAGTGGTGCCTCTTAATAGAGAAACCGTCTCACTGCTTGATAATTCAGGCTTGAGGCAGGTTCTGCGGGCATGTCCCAAGCTGCTGTCTTGCACAATTTGCCCATTGTGTGCACCTGTAATACCAGTTACTGGCACTGCAGCTGAACAGAAGTCTCTCAACTCCTTCAGTGGAGGCCAAGTGCTGTTGTTTGTCTCTATCCTCAAAGGCAGAGCTATGTTGTTTCTCTTCAGTGGTTAAGCCAGAATTCTAAATATGTGTTAGTCTCCTGTATTTAGAAAGGTGTACCTGTCATTATATTTGCAAATAGAATATGCACGGTAATGAGTTTACAGATGGCAGTGCAGTCTCCACACCTTAAGTCCCTGTAGAGATGTAACTTTTCTGGTTACACCCCAAGACAGCCCTACATACCCAGTTCCCTCTGGTAAAGCTTATGTAAACAACTGGAGTTCCTATTTTGCCCTTGAAGGTCAGTAAATACGGGAGCTGATTTCAGGGAATCTGATCTCAGAACTCTCCTTGATGCGGGTACTTCACAAATGCCAGTTTTCAAAGCACTCACAATAGTCCCAGGGGAACACTGCTTTTACAGCAGTGCTGCTATTGACGATCTGGAGTCTGGCTGCTGTACTGATGGTTAGAATTTTACAAGGTGAGTGTGCATTCTTACAAGTAAGAATTTTATTTTTCCTTTTTTTGAGGCCATAGTACAAACACTTGCTGGTGTTCTGCATTTTATTAGTGCTGTCAGCCTTACCCTGTTCTTCTCTTGAAGATCTGGTGCTGATGAAACAGTGCTTTTGTCAGGGAACTCTAGCTTTAAATTTCTCTGTCGTCTAGTCTCTGGAAAGGGGTTGTAAGCACTCGGTTATGAGTCAAGAAAAAAGGGTTTACTGGATTACAAGCCAAGAGTTAGTCTTATCCAGGCTCACGAGTGATGAACTTTACACAGGTCATGTAAACTTTCCATAGACTGGTTCCTCTGTTTTGAAATTTTGGAATGAGTTGTGTTTGCCACAGCTGTGTTTTGGGATGGAATTAAAGGTGCTTGTGCAAATGGCACCATGTCTTAGCAAGAGGGTTGTTCCAATTGTTTGCTCTCTTGCAGATTTCCATGTAAGTTTCAGGGAAGAGTCTGTTTAGCAAAGCTGACTTCATATCCAGCTGAGAAACACAGCTTTTATGCCCAGCTTGTGCTTTGTAACATGTTTTTTTAACAATTACTTTTTAGAAAGACTAAATCTTGCTTCCTCTCATATGTGGGTGCAGCAGAGATACATGTCATGAAGGATTGCTGTCTCAACAGAGTCAGAGAGTGGGGAGAGAGCACAGAGGAGAAAAAGATAAGTCTCCCCAAGGACATGTGTTGCTGTTAGTCTCTTGTGCCTGTAAGTGTTGCAACACGTCGATCCTACTGCTGCCTCGGTGTTATCAGGATTACTTTTGTGAATAAATACAGGGCTCTGCTTGTGTGGCTCTCCATGCAGAATTGGTGCCTGTATAGTAAAGGGTCTGATTCCCTCCTACCTGTGCTACTCATCACTACAGGGAGACAAATTAGTACTTGTGGGCATGATCTGAAACCCCGGAGAAAGATCAAAAGAATCCCATTGAGCACAGTTGCTCTAAAAATGTACTTAGCCTGAATAGAAAAGGAGTTGGCAAGCACTGTTTCCACTTAGCAAGACATTTGATAACCAGTCACTGATCTAGAAGCTGGGGTGGAAATATCAGTTGCTGTGACTGCAGCTGCTGACACCTCCCTAGTGTTTGGAAATTAACTCTCAGCTCTTCTGAATATTGATCTCATCAACACCCTCAATGCCCTTAATTGTGAAAATGGACGTAGATCTGCAAAAGACTTTTTCAGTGCTGCACAGAATTTACTGTTTACAGTTCTGAGAATGACTCCTTATTTTCCACTCATGGTACACCTGTGTATTGGCCTCAGTGGACAATGAACTTTGCCTCTAGGCATTTGCCCTGAAAGACAAGGAGGGCAACAGATTAGAACAGATGAGAGGAGAGAAAATGACAAATAAATTAGTGTGTTGTTGAAGGCAGCAATTCTTATGTTAGATGACAAAAAAACAGTTCATGTGATATTTCTTTGTTAATTTATCTTGTGGTGTGGAGACTGCACTGCCATCTGTGAACTTTTACTGTGGTAGTACATAATGGCAATGTAATGGCATCCTGTTAGAAGATCCCTGAGTTTGTAGACTTTCTGCTTGCAAAGAGGTGACTGCAAGGGAAGTGATACAGATATGTGAAATCATGAACACTAGAAAGATTGGTTGCTACACAAAGAATCAGCAATGTAATAATTCTTGTTTTTGAAAATATATATATATTTTGCTCAGAAATAAGGAAACTGCAGGCATGTCAGAGCTAGGAGTTACTAGGATGTGGGTTGCCTAGAGGGCTGTAGGGAAAGCCATGGCATTTAGGGTGGGCAAATGCAGGAAGGCTGCAGGGATAAGGGGCAGCTGGGTCTGTCCTGAGGCAAGAAAATGACAGGTTTTGCTGCTTTTCCATGTCTTTAGTTACTTCAAAATCCCATGCTTTGTAAATGATCCCATGGACCTTCTGAAGCCATCAGTTACCTGCAAGATCTGCAAAAGGACAATGAGATGAAAGTACTGAGGAAACTGCTGAGTTAGGGAGGGCAGATAGAGCTGCCTCTTCCTCAAGTACTTGCAAGGTTTATGCTTTGGCATCCACATCAGGCATTGCTGAGAGCCAGTCATGGTCTTGCTAGTGATGCCTAGATGAAAACAGTACTGCTTGTGTGAAAAGTATTCTGTCTGTATCATGTGTGCCCAGTTACTGATTTCCATCCCTGCCCTTTCATTTCCTGCTGTTCTATTCCTGCAGGCTGTCATCTGCATTTTCTTGGCTGTGTTGGCTCTGTGCTTTCTTGAGTGGCCACCCCTGGGCCTTTGCATTTCTGCAGATGTTGCAATGTAGACAGGGAGTTGCAAGATCCAGTCATGCAAGCATGGCTCTTCATTTGGGAGTAGGAATACAGCATGCAAAGGCATTGGGGCAGGATGGGAAGGTGCAATTTACATTTGTGTGTTTGAAGGCAAGCTTGGCGTGCCGGTCTGGCCAGATGTGCCTGTCTGGCCTGGAATGTCCTGATGTGGGTTTCTCAGTATTACAGACATAACCCCAGGTACTTCATTCACCAGTGTTTTTTTCTTCTCTAGCTTGCTGAGTTTATGTAGGATGTCCATCTGCTCTCCTCTTTTAGGGAGGGCATTAAAATCCCTTTTCACTAACCAGTAAATGCCTCTTGTTGCCTTGCTGCTTGCCTTTGGAGCTTTGGGATAGTTTTGCTCAGACACTCAGGCAGTTCTCAGTGGCTTGTTAGCCAGCACAGGAGCTCTGTGGTCACCATCCTCTGCTTAGCCCCCTGGGGTAAGTGATGGGCACAAACTACAAAGGAATGAGGAACAGACTCACTGTTGTTTGAGTAAAATGCAGAAATGTACCATGTTGTGCCTTTGTTGTGCAAGGCTGTGTGCTGGAAGGAGAGCAGGTAGAGTGCTGGGTGAGTGCCTGTGTGCTCTGAGCTCTAGAGAAGCTGTGGGAAGTGCTGCATGAAACTCTCAGCAGCCTCTGGGCTCAGGAGATGGGATGGGAAAGAGGCAGTACCTCAGGCATTTCCTTTCTTTGAAGTCTCATGACAGAACTTGGAGAAATAACAGAATGAATTTGTGATCCCTTCTCATTCTACAGGCTAAATGTTGGGCTAACATGTAGAGCATTTTGGAGGATTCTGTGCTCTGGCCCTTCCTCCTGTAAACAGTGGTTGCTTCTTTTATGTTTATGCTTAGGTTAAATCCATGTTGGTTTTTTACCTTAATGAAAAAAATGCCATTTTAAAAAGGAAAATGGAGAATTTCTCAATTGAAAATGCCTAAGTTAAATGCTTCAGTGTTTCCAAAAGATTATTCTGTGCTCTTTCAGAGTTATAAACATGATCTGAACTCCCATGTCCTTTAGTCCTTTTGGAGCTCAGGTTTTCTGTGAGCATCTTTGTTGGGAACTGGAGGAACGGTTGTGGGGCTGCTGCCGATCTGCACTGTTCCTGCTCCACCAGACCTGGGAATCACCAGGCAGGAGCAGTGTCTGACAGCTGCCTGAGGAGCCAGGGTAGCTTGTCACCATCTGGGTGTGCCTGCCCTGTCCCAGAGCAAAGGTTTTTAACTTTGCTCCTAGAGAGGTCAGAGGCAAAGGAAGGGCACTGCAGTGCCTTCATGTAGCAGGGCTTTGCAAATAACTGATTAGGCAAAGTGGAAATGAAACTAAAAGAGCTGCACCTTTGCTGGAACCACTGGGTGAGATTTTAGCTCTGTTTCTTCACTTGGAGTTCAAGGAAGAGGCTGAAAAAATAGCTTATTGTGCCTATAAAGTAGTGAATTGGGGGTAGTTCTTGGCAGCTTGTTCAGCCTCTCCTCTGGTCCCTTTCTCCTTGTAGTAACCTCAGGAAGGGGTCCTCTGCCTCCCAAAAACATGTAAGCAAATAAAAACACCTCTAAGAGCCCAGCCTAGGAGGCAGAAGGGATGTGATTACCTGGTTAATAATTGTTTAAAATCTCTTCAAACTGCTGCTTTCTGTGATCTCAGCCAGCTTGCTCACATCCCTGCTGTGTCTGTCCTGTGGTGGCACTGAAGGGACAATGGTGTGGCTGCTTCCCTGACCTGCTTTCCTATGGCAGAGCCTGAGGCAAACTCCAGTCTGGGTCTGTGCTTGCTTATTACCTGAAAACGAGTAATTCCACTGGCAGGAATAAGAATTTAAGAAAATTAAGAGTTATTATCCTCTGTAAGAACTGGATACCATTGCCTGCATCTACTCCTTTGGAGCTGTTTTGGAAAGCTGTGCTGCCTCTGCTCTCCAGAGCAGGAAATCCATTGCTGTTGGTGGGACAGCCCAGCCTGTGAGGAGGAGGCACAGGCATGCCTGTGCTGTAGGGAGGACACTGGGCAGGAATGTCACCAGTCCATGCCTGTGCTGTAGGAGGACACTGGGCAGGAATGTCACCAGTCCATGCCTGTGCTGTAGGAGGACACTGGTGAAGGAATGTCACCAGTTTATGAGGGATGAGCCAAGGTTGGGAGGACTCAACCTGCTGGATGTTGAGATAAGCTGAAGCAGAGCTAGAGGGAGCTTGGTCACTTAGAAAGTTCCTTGAGCTTTGTTTTCTGGTCCCTAGTTAGGGATCAGGAGGGAGCAGCTTGAGCTCAGCTATCCTGTTTTGATTATAGTTTTATTTAACTCAAGTGAGGCTATTGAGAAGGTTGCTGCTGTCTGGATCGATACCATATGTTATAAATATCCTTCAAATGCTGGTGTGCTGGTCCATTTAAAATCTTCAGTAATAAGATAAGAGTGACTGCTGCATCATGAAAAGCATAAAATCAATGTGTAACTATGGTCACATGTGCCCGTAATGATCTGGCACAGCTTTTATTGCATGGACTTTGGATGTATTGTTCGGGGGAAATTGCTCAGAAATGTTCCTAATGGAGATTAAGTGAGGAGGAATCCTGTGCCAGGTAGGCAGCAACACGCTGCTTCAGAATTTCTGTGTTGCTGAGTTTGTGCTTATCTTCTTTTTCCTTATTTGCTTACATCATGCAGACTAAGTACATGTTTGAAATTTTAAAGCTGAGAGCCAACAGTATTTAACAAACATCTGTCAGCTCCTGTGCTGCTGTGAATAAATGTTTTAGTGACAGAGCAAACAAGTAAGGAAATTAATATTTTTAGTAGTCTGTTTTGAATTTTTCAAATTTGCTTTACAAGTGTCTGAAACCCCAGAGTCTGTATTAAAGTTCAGTAGCCAGATGGGATTTCATGTAACAGCAGAATACCAAAATACCTCTACTTGAGTGTGTTAGTATTCTGTCTTGTCCTGATGTGGGTAGATTGTTAATAGGTCAGTAGGTCACTTCAGTGCATGTTGCTCATTTCACCCTAAACACCTGGCATTCCAAACCAACTGTATGTTCACAACTTTTTTTAAATTTCAGTATTTACCTACCCCCCCCCCCCCCCCCCCCAAAACAAGCTTCCTTTTAGTTTGTGCTTTGTTAAGTGAGTTTTTTATTCTTGAAATGTTTTGGAGATTGAAAAAAAAGCTGATAGCTGGAATAATGTGAATGTTCACATTTTTTAAAAGAGAAAATTTAATGAAAGTAGGTTTTGTTCCTTTTCAGTTGTGATGTAAAAGTAAATACTGATAAAAACATCTGGACAGCTGTCTGTGTTGGGAAATAGATTCTTTCATATCAGAGGACAGAATGAAAAATAGTAAAAGAAAAGCAGAATATGAACTCTGTTAGACTAAAACAGTGGCAGCAGATCAAGCAGATTTCAGAGGAATTAGAATAAATGAAAAAAGAACTTTCACATAGCAAGTCCCTTCCTCTTCACCAGGTACAGCCTGTCAGGCTGGTTTTCCCCAGGCTTCTGCTGGCAGCTGAAGTTCTGGATCTTCATCCCACTGCCCATTTTATGTGGTCTGGGAATTTTCATTGATTAGCATGTCTTGTCTGTTGCCCTACAGAAGGTTTTTAAGGAAAGCTGAAAGTTTCCTCACTTTACCAAGATATCGGTTTAAGGATAGCAATTCCTAATTTGCAGATTTTACTTACATGTGAATTTCAGGTGTCTGTTTTATAAAGGTGGCTTTGATTTTGGAGGGCTCATAACCAAATTTGAAGAGGTTGCAGCTGAAGCAGAGTGTAAGCCCAGAGCTGCTGAAGTGACTGAGCTGCCTCACCAAGCAAATCCTTGCCTGACCACACACCCAGACAGGAAAGAGGATTCTTCCTCTTTTTTTTCTGCAGTCTTCCTCTTCTGCCTCCCCTCTCCTGAGGCTCCTTGGTGAGTTCCCATCTCTATCCTCCTCTCTTCCCCCAGGCACATGGAGAAGCCAGATGCCACAGAACAGGTTTGGAACCAGTCAGCAAATGTCATGCAGGTTGAATTACAGGAAGAGGAGAAGCAGTTCTAGTGCACATTCTTCTTTCTCACAGTGCAATGAATTAGAGCCTCTTGCACACCCCTGGAGATCACCTTGCAGGACGAAATGGGGCATCTTTTACATGTTTGTGTTATTAAACAGCGAACTGGAGAAATTACTGTAGGAAAGGAAAGCTAGGAAAGCCTCTTTCCCATGCATTCATTTTTATCTGCTAGCCCTGCAGGCGGTGTGTTGTGTATGGAATGAAATGCAGCCCTTTAGACAGTTGTACTAATTATTGCAGATTAGGTTAAAATTTAAACCCTCTGTAAAGGCAAAAATGATCCAAGTTTGAACCTACTGAGCCAGTTGTAATGTGTTAGATAAGTCTGAAGTGTGTAATGACCAAACAGTGGGGAAGGCTGCAGCAAAGGGGACCTGCAGTCCTGGCAGGGAGCACTCCAGAAGACAAGCTTGGGTGAGCTGCTTATCAGATTATTACAGCCCATTAGTTAAAGGAGGGAAAGGTCTCCCAAGGAAGGTGGAAAGAAATCACAGTGTGTGTTAGTTTCATTTGTCTCTCTTGTATTTGTTGTTCGTGAATATGCGAGCCTTCTGTACTTTGCATTTTTGATGTCTATTTATTGGTAAATTATTTCTTGTCGAAGTCTAGCATTTGATTTTCTTTTTGTAGCCCTGAAACTTAGGGTGTTGGTTTTTATCCTGGTGCAGTTGTGTAAATCTTGATAGAACAGAGGGCCATAACTTTCCAGTCTGTTAAGTAACTTACTGCTGCAGTTGATTCATAGATGCATGAGAAGGGGGTAGAGTTCCATGGTTTAAATGTTTGATATAAAAAGTACCCCAACAAACTATTTTTCCAATAGCCTACAAATAAAAAATGCAGTCATTTGGATTACTTACTGACATTTATGGAGGTCATTTTGCACAGTGCTGTGGGTGGTTGGGTCTGATTCAGTAAAACAAGCTAATAGAATTAGTCTCAGCTCCCAGACCAAAGCTTGTCTCCACAGACTCCACATGTGAAGGAAGCCAGTGCTCTTTTAGGAATTGTACTCTTCATCCCAACCCACTCAGTCTTGGACCTAAAAATTCCCTCTGGCATCAGCCTGGGTCTGGTGATTGTTAGTCACAGCCAGCATGGCCTGGGATGGTAAGAAAGGGAACCAAGCACCCTGCTTTCTAAGGTTATTCTGCTTGTAGCAGGTCACTTACCTTTGTTTTGCTCTGGATTTAGAACTTTTAAAGATGAGTAAAGCATTGCAGGATAATCTGCTTCTCTTTGCAGTTTTTGCTGAAAACGAACCAAAAATTTCTTAATCAACATCTGTCTTGTGATCAGCACTACAGGAAAGCAAATATGTTTTCACAGTCAAGGAGCAAGGAACAGATGAGCTGTTAGATTTGTGTTTGTGCAGTACTTCAATATTATCAGGTTTATTGATGCATCAGAGTCTTTCCAGTGGGATGTAATGAACAGAGCAATGAGAGTGAGGAATGTGTTGTGTCCTGACAGTGGGGCTGGGCAGAGCAAAGCTGAACTGAATGGAACACTGGATGTTGAAATTCAAAGTGCTGAAAGCCATTTAACCTTTAAAGAATGTATTGTTTACCTCCTACAGAGTTCCCCAAATTGCAGGGGCTTCAGAAAGGAAGGAAGAAGAACCAAAAGAGGAGAAACTCCACGCTTGATATTTTTGCTTCTAAGTACCTGCAGCTTTCTAATAAGTTGTTTTGTTACAGTAATTCTTAGCTGGCCAGTGAGACATACCTAGGCTTGAGGGTGCACTATTTTGCTGCAGACTGTAAAATAGCCAGTTCCTCTCAGTGTGCAAGTGTGTGGACAGTGACTGCTGTCCCTACATCACCTGGGAAGGTATAACCCTGGCAGCTGGAAGATTCCCATGTTAAAACCCAGCTGGTAATATGAACAGAGAAAGGCAAAACCATGGTGCTTTGCTCTTCACTGTAATCAGGGCATGTGTCCTGCCAGCAGCCTACTTTTTATTTAGCAAGCTTGTCTGGAGAGTATTATAGGACTCAACAGAATGCAGCTACAAAATCCTTGTAATTTTATCAAGCACATTAGACTAACAATGGCCAGAGCCTCATATCCAGCAGTAGATCCTGCCAAAGACACACATGACTAAAACCTTCTTCCTTTCCCTAAAATGATCCCACATGTGAAGTCTTTCTCAGTATAGTCAGAGCTCTTATCTCCAGATTACTCAACAACTACGCAACTCAATAGCTAGAGAATGGTTCTGAATGATGAATGAATGCTTTGTTTAAAATCCAGTAGCTTTTCCTTTTTTTTGTGTGTGTGTAGAAACTTCTCTGACTTCTCTGCTCAGACTTTGCCAGTGTGGAATGATTGTGGAATATCTTCACAGAAATATGCATTGTAATCTTTTCAGTGATTGTGAACATTAACTTTTTAATCCTTGCTTGGAAATGTGATGAAGTATACGTACAGCAATTAACTGGAACAGGAAGCAAGGGGCAGAAGGGATTAGGGTAGAGATTGAAAAACCTCTAGGGAAGGATAAGGTTAGGCTAATGGTGAGGGATGTAGTAAGAGACCTGCTGGATCAGGGCTATGCAAGGATTGGGAGCAAGTGAGGAAAGTGAGGCTCCTGTGCTTCTTCCTGGTCCCCCCAGGGTCAGGGGAAGCCACCAGTCACTGTATGGACTGCTGGCAGTGTACCTGTCACACACATGGATATAGCTACAGCTACCATTCCTGCAGACCCCTGGGGCCTTGGTACTGCTGAGAGCAGCAGTCAGGATGCCTGGGAGGAGCAGGGCACTTCAGGTGTCTTCAGCCATTAAACACATCTCTATCTCCCCCCCATCCCCCAGGTGGGTTTATAGGGATTTTTTCCCATTTAGCAGATGTCCTATTGAAGAAGGATGTTGTGCTCAAATTGATGTCTTGCATTCTTAAAGTCATTTTCATGTTCTGGGTGAATGGGATACTGTACTGCTAATATACATTATGGTCAGCTATTTTAACCTGCTAATAGTACTATTTATATAAATGTGAATTGATACTTTTCTCCCAAAGCCCCACTGGTATTTAAAAGCTGGCACTTGTGTATTTCAGTAATACTGTTTATGCTAAGCATGAAACATTCATAGATCAAACCTTGTAAAGTTATGACTCACTTTAAAGTGGAAATTTTTGAACAGTATAGATACTGTCCTTTACTTAATACAATATTGCTCACTGAGGTCTGTCCTTCATTATTACAGTTGTCTGAGTTTCATAATATCCTGATTTCTTCAATAAAACCAGTCAAGCTTCCTTTGCAAAGTAGGTTTCTTCTGCCCCTTATTGCCTCTTCTGGGAACCTGCTGTTTTGTGATCTTAAATAGTGCAATATCAGAGTTGTTAGTGATTATGATTACTATCTCAGTCTTCCTATTTCTAGCCTTCTGCCACACTGATCCTGATTTCCCTCCTCCTGTTGTGGATGTGTTTATTCCCTTCACTGAGGTATCTGATTTTGCTGGAGGAGGGGGTGGTGCCCTCTTCTCACCACTGCAAAGTGGTGATGCTCCTCCTGTTCCCCAAGGCAGGGGCAGAAAAGGAAGCAAAGCTGCTGTTTGCACAAGGTAAGGAGGACGGGTAGGAGAGGATGTAAAGGGTTTACCTAGAGAAGATGTGCCATAGGAGGGGAAAACTGCCTGGGAAAGAAACAGGAGAGAGGAGAGATCTTTCCCGTGCTGAGCCTCCCCTGGACCTCACTGACACCATGTCCAACCATCATGCCAGGGTTGGAGGTGTGTGGCCAGGACTCGGATTTCTGGTGCCAGACAGAGGAATGCTCTTCCCTGGCCATGGCCCTGGTGTTAACCATGTTGCTTTGTTTACTCTAGATACACTTTATACTGCTGTTCAGTCGGCAGGGGAAGTTAAGGCTTCAGAAATGGTACACGACGCTACCTGATAAAGAGAAGAAAAAGATCATTCGAGAAATTATTCAGATTATTTTGTCTCGCAATCAAAAAACAAGTAGTTTTGTTGACTGGAAAGACCTCAAGCTTGTTTACAAAAGGTGTGAGTAATTTTGTAAGAACGTATAATCACTATTCATATGAATAACACATGCTAGAAGAGGAAAAACAAAGGCTCACCTAAGGAAAAGCAGCAAACAACGCTCGTAGCGCTGGGCTGAGTTAGGAGCCTGCCATTGGCAATCTGAGTATAACAAGGCAGTGTCCCTGGACAAACCAGCAGGGTAGTTATGGGGTGCAAAATACTTGTACAGTCTGTCAAATGAGAAAAACAGGAGTAATGTAATAGGTTTTACTGTTTAGAAGGTGTTAGAGCTCACTGCCCCTTCAAATTCCACAGGGAATTGAATTCCACAGTAGCCTGACTGAGATGTGTGTGCTGGGTTTTATCAGCTGTGGAGATTGGAGGAATTGTTCCAAGGCACTTCCATAATTCTGTCAAATTTTGTTTTTGAAATATTTGTTGCTCTGGAAAGTGTCAATTCTCATTTCCTTTTCCAAAGAAATCACTGGCCTAATGTTAACTGCCTGTTTGTTCTCCTACAGTTGTAGCAAACAAATGTAGCCTTAATGTGTAGTACACTGGGTAAATTAATCATCTCCCATTTAGCAAAAACTGAGTTCCATGCTGTGATGGGAAGCATATAAACATCTGATCAGAAGCTGTGACAAGTTGGCCTCCAGCCACAGTATCAGCAAGCTGAATAGATCTTGGGTTGGTTTAAACATAGTCTTGGTGCAAGTTAGTTACAAAGCTTCTTTGGTCTAAGCAGCTTCATGCATTCTGGCCCTCTGTAAAACACTGTCATTTGACAGCCAGCAGATGTCAAATGCTGAGATGTAACTTCTTTCACCTTTGCCTTATTTTTATTTTTTAATTAGAAGGGGTGGCTTCTCCTACAGTCTCATTAACCCCACTTACTGCAGTGCTATTGCAGCAGGAGGAGGAGACCTGAAGGAACTACTTACTACTGATTTATTGCCTGTTTCAGTGTTAGAGGTGTACCACTTTACCAAGGGTGGATTTGGTTCTTCCAACTAAAATAATAATTTGTTTAAATCATCTGATCTTCAAAAGTGTTCTCTGGGACACTATAGGAGTGACAGAAAATGTTTATTTTAGAGACTAGATAAGAATTAACTGCCATGTGAATGACCTGTAAGAGAGGAGCAGAGCACTGAGGTCCCAGCTGTTCACTGCCATGGTTTTGCCTGTGTTTCCCCAGGTATGCTAGTCTGTATTTCTGCTGTGCAATAGAAGACCAGGACAATGAGCTGCTGACACTAGAGGTCGTTCATCGATACGTGGAGCTCCTGGACAGATACTTTGGAAATGTAGGTTTCATTTTCTCCCATGAATTCATTCCTGTCTGTCTGATAAATAAAATTATGTGGAGCTGATTTGCTTTGTGTTCCATCTGCTGCACTTGCCCTGCAGGAGCTCTCAATCCAAAATGAAAATTATTATTAGAGTACTTTATAAAACAGTGCTGAAATGGTCATAAGATTGTTTTTCCATCCTTTTTCCACTCACCCAGAATTAATCTTGATGCTTTGTATGTCAGTCTTGGTATAGAATTTGAAGGGAAAACTTTAGGAAAAATTATTAAAAAAACTCAAAATAGGTTTGGCTTTTATTTGTTTTGTTTGTTTTAATTTTGTTTGATTTGTTTGGTTTAATTCTTTCTCCTGACATCTTCAGATATACTGGTTTTGTTTGTCTTATAATACTGTGTAACAATTAAGGACATAGAAGCAAAAGATAAAATCAGTGTATTTTTAAAGAAAATAGTATTTTCTTTAAAAGAGAAAGTCCAAATAAATCTTTAGAGAGTACAGGAGACACATCTTTTCTCTGAATATTTTTGAAATGATCCTGCCTACCTTAATTCGTATCTTAGTTAAATCAGTGTGCCATGACTCATGTCTGTACTGCCTCCAAACTAAAAAGCAGTTGGTGGCTCCTCCTGGGCAGGGAGCTGTCTTGCTCTGTGAAACTGAACCTAGGTAACCCATAATTCATGGGCTGTGTAGGACCTGTGATGAGGTTAGTGGTCCAGGAAGTCAGCTTGGATCTCTGACAGCCAGCATGAACTTAATAATGAGTGGAATATCTTTGCTGTAAGTCTGTATCTGTGGAGAGAACATGGGCAGAAGCTTCAATATTACATAACATGCAGTTTGTCTCTTCACCCTGCTACCTGCACAGGGGTGCTTATGCTGAGGGTATTTGTTCATCACAACAGCTTTTGGCCTAGTAGTGCTTATGATACTGTAAAAGTGGTTTAAATGTGGTTGTGGCCTCTTGTTCTGGCAGGTGTGCGAGCTGGATATTATCTTCAATTTTGAAAAAGCTTATTTTATTCTTGATGAGTTTATAATTGGTGGAGAAGTACAAGAGACTTCAAAGAAGACTGCAGTGAAAGCCATAGAAGACTCTGACATGTTGCAGGAGGTAAGGCAGAGGAGGACTAAAGGAAAAAACCTCATCTTCCTAATCTTCCTTGTTTGACAGGAGATGAAAACACAGCTAAGCACTTCTGGTACTTTAGTATGCAAGTGTGTCTTACATTCAGTTTCAACAGGTACAACAGTGCAGTTACATAAGCTTTCAATTCAACCCTTTTGGTATCATCTGGAGGGTCTTCATATAAAGCTGTTGCTCTCTTGCAGCTTAACTGCTAGAGTTTATTAAGAAATGGTTTTAGATGTATCTAAGATACTTCTTTAATATAAGAACATAATCTAAGGTTATATTTTATGTATGTATATGTAAATACAGAAAAATCTCTTCTATTTCACTAATAGCATTGGAAACATGACCTACCATTAACATTTAAAATTGGAAAGAGTATTTGCTGGCAAACTCTGCTTTCATTCAGAAGCACTTGAGTAGTTTTTCTGCAGGGCACAGATATGTAACCCTTATTCAGAACCGTGCAGGAATTCTCTTGTAACTTGGAATGTAATGAGTAACATTGAGGCAGGAATGGCAAAGCCATTTGAATGTGATGGGTTTCATTCATTTTTTTCCTTGGTAGTGAAGAATTCGTCTCAATCCTGCAGGGAGCAGCACAGTGGTAGAACTGGCTTGGGCTGTGCTGTGGGAGTTGAGCAGGTTTCACTTGCTCTGCCCTGTGCACATGGAACTCAGCCACTGTGTGCAAAGGCCACTGGCATGATGAGTTTGGCCACAGCTGTGCTATGGCATGATTTAAATGTCACATTTTATACCACTCTGTTACATGTTTTTAAAGCAGAATTATTTCTGCACTTTAATAAATTTTATATAATTTTCTGCAAAACTACAGCAGTCCTCAAAGAGGACAAAAGGATTTCTGTGAATATTACTGTACCATTCCATAATGCATCAGTTGTTTCTTTTTGTTTGTTTGTTTATTCTAGACAGTGGAAGAATACATGAACAAGCCTGCATTTTAATGTTAAACTACCTGGAGAGAAAACTGCTGTATGCACTTCTAAAGTGCACTTCCTGAAATTCTTCCCAATGTGCCAGATCTGCAGAGCAATACCAAAAACCAATAACTGAAGGGATTTGTTTGTATAATGGTGAAGATGAAGGTCAGCTAATGTAGCAGAGGGTTTAACAATTCTGTGTTTTGCATTACTCTGTACACGAGTTTCTCAGAGTTGTTATTGCCCCAGTCTAGTTTCTCTTCTTGTTGCTGGACTCAGCTTTTGTTTTTTACCACATCTTTTAGCTACGGGTTTTGTCATCACAAGATGCTCCTCTGACAATACTTTGCAGAGGTATTTTTACTAGTTTTGTTCACTGCTGACTGTATGACTCTACTTTTGTACAAATGTCCATTATTTTGAATGTAATGGTTATTCTGCTGTAATAATAATTTTTTTCTAAAAGCCAAATTGTTGTGGGCCCTGATTTCACAAACTTGTGTCAAGATTAACTGTTGAAGTATATGAGGAAATAATGCATCTCTTTGGGGCAGCTCCTTTCTTTGACTGTCTTCCTTCTCTTTTCTGCTCTAGTCTGCTAATAAGGCTGCTCCAACTGCTCCTAGGGTGCACTCTGTGCCTCCTTTTAATCTGGAAGACTGTTTGAAGGTAGGCTTAATGAATCCTCTTTCTGCTGCTGCATGCAGATGGCCTGTTTCTGTCTTTCTTCTCATTTTCCTATCCCCTTCCTCAATCCTCTGAACCTCTCCAAAGGCTCCAGACTTTGAAATTGTGTAGCATGAGTGCAGGAGAAAACCTGAAGAGAAAATTCAGCCTTTGGAAGATAATTTTGTGTGTTGTTTGGTATCCCAAACCCGTATTTTGTAGAGTTTTTCAGTCTCAAATTCACACACCTGTTGGGATGATCAGCTTTCTAGTAGTTGAAGATGACCTGTTTTTTGAAGGTTGAGCAATTTAATCAGCTTTTTATAACTTTGCAAGCTGTGAAAAGGATAACATGGTAGAGAGGAGTCAGCTGGGCTGTGTGCCCTCCTGTGTGGAGCCGGGTGTGCCAACTCGCCTTTCAGTGCAGTTCAGACTCTATAAACTGACTGATCTGGCTCCCTTAAAGACATTGTGCTCCTTTAACAGAATCCAAAGCTCAGAGAAATTCTGTTTATCTGAGCCCATAACTCTCAGCTAGATGTTTTGTTTCTGTCCAATCATGAAATTACTCTACTCAAAAATTAGGGAAGTTATCAGACAAATATGCCACAATGATCCAAGAGTTGTTGCCTTTTCCTTCAATATGTACATTCCTCTTGATTTCTGGGATGTACAATCAATATTTTCTTTCAGAGGTCTTTCTAATCTTTAAATTAGTCCTGAATGCTTACTCTGATTTTGGCATTGCTCCTTCCTTCCTCATCAGTTTGCATATTCCTACAGAAGGGACACTGGAGTTTTTTAGAGAGTGGGGGCACTTTCACACAACACAACTTTGCTGATTGTCAGCCCACTATTCTGACTGTGCTTTCCAGTCTGTTAGTGAAACTGTGACAAACTGGTTCATAGCATCATGTTGCTCTTTTTTATAACTACTTTATCCATCTGTTTTCTCTGTATTGATGTCAAAGGCATACTTTCAGCCTGGAAAAGACAGTGAAAATTTCTGAAGGGCCTTTAATAGCTCTGAAGACATCCAATTTAATAGTAAATTATTGAAATTGTATGATCTGTATATTTTTTTCTCATGGTTTGAAATTAAGTTTTTTAAAGTACAGTATTTTATTGATTAAGAAATCATTAAGAAATCACTTCAGAATGTGCAAAGAAGCTCCTCATGCTCTTTGCCTTTATAAGTGACTTCTACTGACTGAAATCATCAATAGCTTGTTTTTACTCCCTTTTGGAGCCATGCTGTGATTCTTTGACTCTTAAACCTGTCATGTTGGTTGAATTCTGAATTAGATCAAAATAGGAGTACCAAAAAGATTTCTTGGTTCAAAAGCCTGTCTTTTCAGTCATTTTAAGAAGAGCTAGAAGGCTTCTTTCTGCATCATTTCAGTTGAAGAGAATTCCTGATGGAAGAAAATAATGGACTGGGTAGAGGTACTTATACCAGCCATATCAGTGTAGCATCTGAAATAAATAGCATTGCCAAACTGGTGTATCCAGTGTCAGCTTGAGAAGTGTGAAGGAATTAGTCTGCTAAGTGTGAAGGATTTAGTCTGGTTTCCTTACCCTAGTGCAAAAATTCCTTGGAATATGGTGTGCCTGTTGTGCCACCTGCTTCTGTGTTTCAAAAATGAATGGAAAGCATGTTAAGTACTCTAAAAGAACTGCTGAATTATGTTCATGATTCAAGAAACTCCTGCTGCTCTTGTGTGTAGGAGAGCTCCACAAAGCAGGCAGGTGAGCCTTAGCTGGTATGACTTTTGCCTGCATACTTAAAAACAGGTGGGTTTGAAACACAAAACTTGTATTTAAACTTCTTAAAACCTTCAGTGAGAAAGGGAGCACTCAGGTAAGTAACACTGTAATGGAACTCAGTTCACCTCAGGTCTTCTTCCAAAGGGAAGAAGCCCAAATGAAACCCAGTTGTTGTCGAGTCACCTTTAGGTTGCTGTCAGACTGCACATGTTCCCATCTTTGTGAACTTCCTTGCCACTAACAGAACCCTACACAGATTAGTGCACTGCAGTGCCTAGCTCATCAGAAGATTTGTGTCTCCTGATGTCTTAGTTCCTTGGTTTTTCTTGGAGCAGGAGGTGCATATGTCTTGTTGTACATACTCACTAATCTCTGAAGCATGTCATTTATATTTGCTGTTGATGTTTCTCTTTTCAACTTGCCTGACAATCCTAGTCAATGCTCAATGTCAAGTTTTCTGAGAAACTTTATGAAATTAATATCCAAAAAATTATTAGCAAGCTCCTTAAATATTCCCCATCTGATAATCTTTTGTCATTAGCTAAACTCTCACCTTGCTGACAAGCTTCCAGCACATGTCCTAGTTTGCAAAATTGCGTTTACTAAAATAACCATTAATCATAGTCATGGTGCTAGCCTAGATTCCCTTCCTTGCTCTCACCAGCTGCATGTAACAAAAAGCTGCTTGATTTTCATCTGCCTCAAGGATTCTTAATGTGATCTTGCTGCTCAGTGGTTGGAACAGAGCTGCTTCTCTGTTGTGCAACTATTTGCAGCACATGAGTTGAGACACCTCTGAACATATCATGGCAGAAGAGACAAACATTAGACTGGGATAAAAACAAGTGTAATAGTGTCAAAAGTAATAAAAATATGACAAATCATCATGAGTGAGAGGCAAGAGCGGCAGGATCACACAGTATTCATGAATTTTTATGATTTTTGTTTCTTTTTTCATTGTGAATTTCTGCGTGTTCATTAAAAGGTGTCAGTTCTTTAAAATAGTTTAAGAAAACTGACATTTAGGTTGCCTCCTATCAGATTTGTTTAAGCAAGGGCTACTGAATATCTTCAATACCTTCCCCAGCTGCTCCTGCAACCCACCTGTGCTTTCAGAAACCCCAGTGGGAAACTCAAGGTAAAGTTCAGGTGTGATTCTGCCTCTGAATTTTCCTTGGACAGAATAATGTACTTACAAAAGAGTGAATTACTATTTTTTTTCCATTTATTTCACAGTCCTTTCAATAGAGAACATATTTTTTATCCTCTGCTTAGCGCTGCATTAGGGAAGATCAGAGTGTGAGTGAGGCTTTCAAAGGTACCCAGAGATGTTCAGTCCACAGTCCCCTCAAAATAACAAGGCAGTTCCCAGAGAGAGAGGGAGAAAGAGAGCTCCCATCCCTGCCTGTCCCTGATGCTCTGTTCCTCTGCAAGTGCGTGTGAAGCATTTATTTCTGTCAGCACAGCCTCTCTGAGGGGGTGTTGCTCTCACCCTGCCTGAGATGACTAAACCCAAAGGTCTCAGTTCTGCAGCTGATCTGTATGGTGAGGTTTTCATTACCTTTATCCAGTGTCTTTATGAGCATGGAGTCTGCATCATCCTCCTGCATCACTGGATTTGTGGTTTAGAGGGCTGGCAGAACTCTGGGCTCAGACCAGGTAACCGTGTCCTTCTGGGGGAGCTGACAGCATTCCTGCTGAATTCAGAAGTGTGCGTGTTCCTTGGCAGGATCACAGTACAAAGGAAATAGAGCTGTTGATTTAAATGTCTGTTAGCATATTTCAGGGATCTTTTTTCATGAGGGTAGCTGGGCTGGGTTACAGTGTATGAGTGAAAGCTTTGTGTTTGTAGCAGAAATAACAGGCTGTGCTGCAGGAGAGTTAATGTTTGCTGTCATGGAAACCTGTTGCCTTGGAACATGATTAATGACACAGGCTAAGGGAAAGGGAGAAGCTATTCTTGAAATTAGTGTTCAGCAAACCCTAAGCAAGACCAGCAGTATATAATACTATGAATTCTAGTTATTTCAAATTCTGTTGTCCAGTTCACTTAACCTTGTCTTTTAATTTATTTATTCAACAGCTCTTATAACCACATGTTTTTGTGCAAAGAAAGTAATTCAAAGCTAATCCTTTGGCTGACTAGAAAGAAATAGCATGTTACTTGCACTCCTAGTAAACTACAAAATTTGTTCAACTTTTGTGGAAAGCACACACTGAAGGCAAACTTGAGGCTGGTCTGGAATGCCAGGGGACAGTAGCAATTTAGCTGAGGACTTGTGCCTTTTGACTGTAGTTGTAGGTTTCAGAGAGTTCAGGAATATGAGGTCAGGAACATTTCTGTGGACTGAGCCTTTTGGAGAAATCTGGTTACTTCTGTGTATTGGTGTGGTAAGATTGCTATTCTGTAATGCTGAAAGGAAACAGTGAGGGAAACATACAAAAGGTGTTTGGAAATTGGTGTCACCCTTCTGCCATCTCCTTTTAGAATTCCCACTGAGACTTCTTTCTTCTGGAGTTCCTGCTCCAAACCCAATATGTCTCATTGCACACCAGATTCTGCCATGGGGAATAGAATGTTTTTCTCCTGCAGAAGTGAATTTGTGTGTCTGCTGTAAAAAACAGTGCTGAATGTAGAATCTCTAGTTTACATAGGGTGAAAAATTCATTACAGCTTGCTGTGAATTTCAGATGCCCTCTGGACCAGGATCTTGCATGAATAAATTACCAGCAGCTCTAAGTCTCCCTGCCTTGTGGAGATCACACTTCAGGGCCCTCCTCCAAGCTCACAGTGAGGGGTCAGCCTTGGCTGGGCTGAGCCAACAATGACAAGTCACAGGGGAACATCTTCACAGAAGTTTCAGGTGAAAGAATCGTTTTCTTTCTCCAGAGGGCTTAGGGTGGGGTTCTAGGTGAGTATTATGCTGGATAACAGCTCTGAAGGCACAATCTGACAATGTGGCAAGAAAGAAATATTCTGGGAAAATGAACAAGGAGCTGGCTGGATTTGTAAACTGACGGCTACACTGGGGTGAAGGAGGGTTTGTTCTGGTGTCTGTTGTCAAGGACAAGGTGGTCCTTCCTTGTTCTCAGAGGGAAAACTGGCTTGGATAATGAGTTCTTACTTGGCAAAGGCTGACACAGGGTTATGTTGGCAATGACAAGAATGTTCTGCTGCAAAAGGTACCACAGAGAGCAATGAAATATCATAAGTTATTTTAAAATACAGTAGTAAAACATTGATTCATTCTGCTTGGGTTAATACAAGGAAACATCAATATTTAGCATGACAGTTCTGTCAAAATGATGATGAAAACAATTAATTGTCAAAAAGGTTATGTCCTAATGTATATTCTAATATTTATGTTTAAGTCTGGCACAAGAGTGAAAAGCCCAAGACCTCAAGAAATCTTGTTCATCCTTCAGTCCCAGGCAAGATCAGCTGCTCTTAAATTCTGAGTGATGTTTTTGTAACTTCTTCGAATCAGCCTGTGCTGGACATTTCAGAACATTCCTGAAGAATCTGCCCTGAAACTAAACTCCCCTTCTGAGATGAAATGCTTTTCCTGATGCCAGCTCCTTTATTGCAACATAAGCCCAGTACAACTTGTGATACCAAGCAGAGACAAAGCCTCCATTCCATTTTCCTTTAAGGGCTCTCTGTTCTGCTGTCCAGCTCCCAGGTAATGCTCAGGAGCAGTGAAGCTCAAGGCTGGCTGTGCCTTCAGCATGGGCTCTTGGGTCGTGTCAACCTCGATCCTCTTGAGCTGCATTCAGTGGTGGTGATGAGTAGCTGGTCAGAAAATGTTAATAGCAACTAAACCAGTTAAAAGCAGGAGCATCATTCCTTTCTCCTGTTTTCTCACACTCTAACTGCTCAAATAGCTGAGCATGAGGCCTGGATTCAGCAAATACTTTCTACCCTGTTACAAACATGGTAGAAAACTCAGACTGCTTTAAAGGGGTACCTGCATTTTTGAGTTTAAATTACCCCCTACGTGACTGGCTCAGCCCTGAGGAAACAGCTATTTCTTTCCAGGTGTAGGGAAAGGGGAGTTCTTTTCACTGTTAAAACTCTGGAGTCATGTTTTAAGATAAAATTAATGAGAAATGAAGCTTGTTTAAATTCTAGAGGTTCTGGCTGTGGGTATGAGGTTCCCACATGTAATTTTCCAGCTGGGAAGCAGCAGAAGAACTCACCCCTAACAGAGAGGGCTTTTCTGGATTGTAGGAAACTTAAAATATGAAATGGGGTATGATTAGAAGGCAGACAGTGAAGGAAGAAATTTCAGAAGGGATGATTTCTGTCTGGCTGGCTCCTCCTGTGGGATGCTGGAGCACAGCTGGGCACAGCTGCAGCCTGGTGCCTGTGGAGGGGAGGGCTAAGAGCACCCATGGGCAGCTGGTTTCTGACAGTGTGGTGGCCAGGTTAGTCCTGTTCAGGAGATAAGTGCCCAAACAGCGTCCCAAGATTTGCTGGCTTGGAGAGGAAATGGGAAATGAAATCCTTTGGGACAACAGAAGGACTTGAGGGGCTGGCAGCAAGACACAAGGGTTTGCTGTTGGTTGGCTTGTCCTGCCATGCATTAACAAGCAGAGAAGCCTGTCTGTCATTTGCAAAGAAGTTTGTCATAATAGCCATGTTGGAGCATCCAAAAATCTGGGACCCTAAACATCTGCAGATTACTTTGGTAAAAAGAAAAACTAACAGAAAAGCAAATGGATTCTTAGAGGGAGAGAACCTCCATTTTCCTTCTGTTCCTTAATGAAAAAACAAAATCTGTTTATAAATGTACTGATGGTTGTTGAGGGGTTTCTGCCATTTCTTCTAGTAATGACTTTGTATAGCTG
Source organism: Haemorhous mexicanus (assembly GCF_027477595.1). Taxonomy (NCBI): domain Eukaryota; kingdom Metazoa; phylum Chordata; class Aves; order Passeriformes; family Fringillidae; genus Haemorhous; species Haemorhous mexicanus. The sequence continues at coordinate 9,773,226 of NC_082350.1, read as the reverse complement.
CTGAGGGCTGTGTGTGTCAGGCAAAGCAGTAACTGTGTGGCCCAAGTCAACAGGAGTGAAAATGCTTCCTGCTCCCCTTCTGCTCCAAGGTGATCCCAGCCAGGAGCAGGAGGGAGCTCCTCCAGGTCTCTGGCATGCAGCTTCCCCTTGGCACAGGCTGGGGAAGCAGGAAATCTCTTAGTCAGGGAGGGCAGCCAAGGGCATTAGAGAAGTGCCCAGTAGCAGCTGGTGGGAGCAGAGGCAGACTGCCCTGCTGCCAGCATCCCTGCAGGGGCAGGGCAGGGAGGGTGAGCCAGCCCATGGGAAGGAGAGGCATTTGCAAGGGGGAAGATTGAGCAGGAGGCCTTCAGGTGCAGTCTCCACACCAGGTGGCCTGGTGGTGGTGTTCTCCACAGCTTCCACTCATCCTGCTCTCTGCATTGCTGCTGCCCCCATTCTCTTTACCACTTTTTTGGTAAACCTTCCTTGTTTTCTCCAGCCTGGTTTTCCTTCCTTTCCTTCTCCTCATGTCTAGTCTTGCATAAACTCTCCTTCACCTCCTGTCTCTACCTCTCTCTACTCATTTTGAACTGACTTTCCACAGAGGGAAGGCAAGGCTCTGTCTCTCCAGGGACAGCAGAACAATGGAGCCTTGTACCTTTGTTCTGCTCACCCTCAGCTCCTGCTGATGGCACTTCCACCACCTTTCTCTCTTGTCTCCTTTCTGTGTGAGCTTCTGCCAAGAATGCAAAGTCTGTTGGAAGGCCTTCTTTGAGGAATGACCACATTTCTGGTGTTGAATCTCCCATTTCTCCCCCCCGAGTAACTGCAGAGCTCGGTGGAGCTCAGGTGGGTTTTGCAGTTTGTGATGCTTTGCAAAAGATGTTTCTGCTACTAGATCAGATGGCAGCTTGGTGCTTTTCCAAACTGGAATGTTATTTAGAGTTCAAATATGAGATTAAGGGCCATATGGAAAACTGCTAAGACATCATTGCTAATCAGTTCTAAAAAGATGAGCAGGAAGAGTATTTTCACTCACATTTTAGCATGTTTGTTGTCCAGAGTTAACTTGGACACCCAGTGGGCATTTTTGCTGTGAACTTTCCATCTCTGCTGCAGATCTATTTGAGAAAACTGATTTGGAATGCAGGTAAACAGAGACCCTACAGAAAAGAAAGCAGTTAAACCAAGCCAAGGCTAAGAATGCTAACAGAGCCAAAAGGTCAGACAGGAAACGCGTTTCACACCAAAATGACAGAAAGATGGTGTTGATTTTGTTGATTATTTTTAAATAGAAAAGTGCATTGGGCAGAGGCCGGTGTCATGGCAACTCTTGGCTTGTGTGTGACAGTTTTTTCTGCACGTTTTCTGTTCCATATGTTTGGTCTACCATTTCAGTCATCCTTGCCTTTCATACTGTGGCTGTAGCCTGGGCAGGCCTGGGGGAAGGAGCTCAGGTGCGAGCACAGCCATACCCCAGCAGCCTTTTCCATGTCTGCATAAACCCCCTGTGTGTGGCCAGCCCCACATTGCCCCATGCACTTTCCAAACCTCCACTTTGCTCCCTAATTGACTGACTTTGATGAAGAGATGGAGCTAACAGCAGTATTTCTGCTTCCAACACCGTGCTGGGGAGGTCAGGATTCGGGAGCTGTAAGTGATGCTGCCCTCCAGGCAGCCAGGATTGCAGCTAAATATATCCCCTGCCCCTGCCATTCTCAGCTGAGGAGTGAGAGTGCTGCCTGGGCTCACATGAGGCTGGGGCTTGGCTGTGCTGCCTAAAGCTTGCAGAGAAAATATATATCACAGTTGTTAGTAATTAATCCCATGTAAGAGCTAAATCTCAAGTTACCCAGCTTGTTCCCCTCTCCATCACTTTGAAGGTTTTCTGGGTAAAATGCCACAGTGCATCTAACAGGACTTGCAGTCTCAAGTAAAATCCGAGTTTTAACTACATAGAAATAGACCCTTTTTAGGTTACTTCTTCTGCTTTTAACTCTCAGTCCCACTTGTTTCACAAATTCAGGGCTGTGTTCGTGTGTGACTTTTTCATGTCTTCACATTTCACATGGCCTTAGCAAGGCACAGAGGACAGAGGCTCTGCAGTTTGGTAGCACTGGACTTGCTGATGTTTCTCTTCCTGTCTGTTTGGGCACCCTCATCAGGTGCTATGGGCAGCATCACTGGGGCATTCCAAGGACTGATGAACAGCTGCTCTGGGCTGTGTCAGCATCTCCTGAGGCCCTCTCACCTTGCCATGAGCATGGGGAGGGCCAGGACAGGGTGTGCACTCACTGCTCTGCTCAGCAGGGAGGTTCCTGGGGGTGCACAAACAGGGCTTGCCAGAAGGCCTAGGGCTGGGAGGGTTGTTTTCATTTCTCAGTCAGTATCTGATAAATCAGAGTGCCTGAAGAAGGATGTTTAAGGTCTCAACAGAAAAGTTTACACTTGGAAGGTGCTGTAGGTACATGCTCAGGCAGCAGCAGCAGCAGCAGAGATGACCCCTGACCAAACCCCTGTGTTTGGGAGGAAGTTCAGGCTGTTATGTTGATACCTTTTTTTATCTTTTTAATGAAACCTCCTTCCTGCCATTTCAGAGGAGAGGAGGCTTTGACGTCATGTGCTGATGAGTCACTGCTGTTAACAGGCCAGCAAGCAGGGATTGAGAGTGCTGTCTGCAGTAGCTGCTCTGTTAATCATTCACAAAAAGCCCAGAGAAAGCTCAAGGGGAATGCTTGTGAATAATTAAATTTCTGTTTTCATTATGAAGACGCAGTTGATTTACCTGGATCTGCTAGAATCCAGGTATTGGGAAGTGAGGGAAGAGGACAATGATCTCACTGATTTGTTGATACCACTGTAAATAGCTTTTAGATAGTCATTGGTATCAGTAAAGCATAGGCATGACTTAACAATTTCATGTAAAGCTTATGTAATATAGTTCTGACCATCATCTACATCTCACTTGCCACAGCCACTTCAACTCTATTTATGTTTTCGAGAAGAGAGTTCTTGGGGAAATGCCCTTGATAGGGCAAGACATGGATTTTACTAGAAGGCTAGGTTTCTGTTTGTATCTCATAGCCTAAAGTTGGGTATTCTCAAAGAAAGCAGAGTCGTATTGTCATCTTATTGTAAAACTTCCATACCTTCTCAGTGAGTTCTCATGGGTAGCACCTCACAGCCCAGCCAACAAACTCCAGCTCTCTCCTTACCCAGCTAACCCACTCTTTTATAGCACTCATGCTCATTGGACACAGCTGTGGCCTATTAAGGGCAGGCCTGCTCCTAATCTTTGGTAATTAGTACAGCTGCAACTCCTCAGGGGTGAGATTGCCTTCTGCTCTATCTTTATTCTCTTACATTCCATCCCCCCACAGAGTTGTCCAGGTTTGTTCACTGAGAGTTCTTCTGTTCATAAACATCTTCTGGGGGTGACAGGATCATTTAGACCTGCTGCTAAATTGGTATCATGACAAGAGATGTTGCACTCGTTGTGATGAGCTTTAAACTTCAGCTGCCAACGTGCCACGATCAAAGGATTCATTGGATTCTGTTTTGGGTGAGTAGTACTTTTATTTCAGACAAGCTCAAAACTGCATAAATTCCTAAATACTGAATTATTCACTGCTGAACTTTTCCTCTCTAGTTTTAAATGTCTTGGACAAGAGCTGCTGCCTTTTACCCAGAGGTAGAGTAAGATGGGCAGTTTTATTCCCAAAGCAATCCTAACCCCTAGGTGGTCAGTTGAAGCTGCTTTAGAACAGAAGGATGGTGCTTAGTCTTGAAAATATATGAGGTTTAGCTTTGCCTACACAGGTGGAGTGCTGGGACCGTGGGGAGTGTAGGAGTGCTTACAATCCCTGACTTTAATTATCTGTACAATGTGATGAGGAAGTTGTTCTGCCTGTCAGACAAATAAGAGAGAGCCCACACAACAAAACCATTTGAGTCTGATGAACCTTTCTGTCTTGGGGCATTGTTTTCATGGACCTGTGAAAGCCCAGGGATATGTAGGCAGAACATAATTAACTAGAGCTCTTGAAAGAGAAACTTTGAAATGATTTGTTGAAAACTGACTGTGTTTTTCATCTTTCAGCACTGTGGCCAATTTACTGTGGGTTTGCTTTCTTGAATTGATTTGTGCAAAGTTTAACTGATCCTATCAGCTCCTCCATACCCACATTAGCCCCAACTTCTACAGCTTCCTATCATCAGCTTCCTAAAATGTGCTCATTCAATGGCCTGAGTTATTCTTGATAGATAAAAAAATCCTGGCAGATGAAACCAAATACCATCCCTGTGGAAGAGAGTTGTCCTGGAGCTGCAATAGCTGATGATTTGCCATTTCTGCAACGAGATGATTTCCAGAGCCCGCCTCTCAGCCTGCAGATACAATGGCCAGTCTGGACCCTTTCAGGAGTGCTGGCCTTGCTCCTTGAGCAGGGCCAGGCCTCCTGGTGGGGTGGCTGTTTAGATATTTAGGGGTAACAGCAAAGGCCCAGCAGAGATGATACATGAAATGTTATGGAGGGGAGCAGGGGGGTTCGTTGGAATGGTGAAATCTGGGATGGCTGACTGCCCTGGGTGGGGAAAGCAGAGCCAGAAGGATGAGAGAGCAGCTCTGCTTAGGAGGGTTGTAGCTTCTCAGATCACTGCCATGCTCTAGTGAGTGGGGAGCATTGTCAAACCCCCATGGAAGGGGGGATCAGAAGAAAATGAGCTTTGCATTGATTTTGGCAGTGGTAGAGCTCAGTTTACAGATGTCAGCAGTGAGAGGTTCTGTACATACCCTGTCCCAAGCATTTGGAGACCACGAACCAAGTGACTGTGTGCCCCACAGAATCACAGCTGAGAAAAAGGGTGTCTGAGGATGGGTCATTTGTAACTTTGGTCCTGTGGTGCATCTCTTCTGGAACTTTTCATGTTTGCCTTCTGAGCCTTTGAGACTCCTATGTCCAAATCCCTATTAATTTCAGGCCCTGGAGAGACTTACATATTGAAAGATGTGATTCTAATAAGTAAATGACATTATAAGTATACCTGGCTTTACTAATAACTCCTGAGATTGTGAGATTTGGATTCTTCAGCATCACAAGGCACTGAGCCTAGACAGATATCCCCTCCATCTTGTGGGATAGAGCCCAGTTTGGATCTCAGAGCTTAGGGTGGTTATTTATACAGAAGGGGAAAAGGTGTCAGCAAAGCAAGCAGTGTTGCTTGCAGATGGAGCATACATTGTATGCAATAATAATGAAGGTCTCACACCAGAGCTGCCAGCAAAAATTGAGGAATATTGAAAATAGGGGAAATCAAACAGGAATTTTGGAAGTGTGGGAATAAAACAAAAGGAGGAAACCAGTTAAAATCTAAACCAAATACCGTTTCTGGAATCAATATTTTTTGTCTCAAATGTTGGTTCTACAGAAGAGGCTTTTTTAAAGTTGCTCATTATAAAGGATCCTCCCAAAGAGCTGTTGTTCCCTGGGAAATCAGATGCATTGTGTAGTCAAATATCACATTAAAAATAGAGAAGGATTTCTGGAAAGATGTGGATGCAAGAAAGCAAAAGATTCTGTAGAGGTTGTTAAAAGCCACCCAGAGAAAATGGCCATGTGAAGTGTATTACAACACTGAGAAGCCATCAGCAACAAGAAATCCTCTGGGACTGCACCTAATCCTGAGCACCTGGGAGCCTCTGAGCTCCCTCCCTGCAGTCCCTGCCTTGTGCATGAGGACAGCTGATGGCCTTTGCTCTGACATTTCTATTACTGGAAGCACTCTCTGTGGGAAAGGCTGGAAAGGTTTAAAAACAAGTTTAAAAATTTTCCCTATTCTCCAGACACATTTTTTTCTCTTAATTGCAAAGCAAGTATAGGCTTTTGGGGTTTTTTTTTAATGACTGATTCAGCCAGCCATTTAATCTTTTGCTCTCTGTACTCAGCAAAAATGTGAGTTTGTCTGGAAAAATAATAATTGGAGAAAGATTAACACAAAGGACCAAAACAAACTGGGATTAAAGGATGGGTTCAGGAATCTTTCCCCAGCCCAAGTCAACAGTACCCAGAAATCGTCCAGTAGGTTTTGGCACAAATCAGTGTCCGAGCCTGAGCCCCGTGGCATTGGAGGGTGGGTGTTCCCTCCCTCAGGCACTCTCATCTGAGCACATCCTGGCTGCTGCCTGCCTTGGTGCTCATTAGTGATCACAGTGTTGTGCAGGAAAAGGCCCCGCAGTTTGCTGGTCAAATCATCAGATTCTTCACTCACTTCTGCCCCCTCAGTTTGTGCCTGGGAGAGCTGACCAAGGCTCTGCCCCAGGGCTGCAGTCAATGCCTCACTCACTCAGCAAAGCATCAGGGAGTTCTTGTAGTGCCAGAGCTGGTTTCATTAGGTGTGTCATCATTAATTATTGACAGAGCACTCAGAGATGCGATTGTGATAGTTCTGTTCTTTGTTTCTTTTATAGTAAAAAGAAGAGCTTCAGAAGTTAAATTTTAAAAGTTTAAAACTTTACAGAGGTGCCTGTTCTCCCATGCCTGAGGGGATGCGTTTCTTTTCTTCTAAGGTCAGAAATGAGTTTCTCTTTCATCTTCCATCCTTGATCAGGCACTGTGGGATTTCCAGAGGGCTCTGTCCCATGGAAGCCAGCACATCAGATGACTCCAGTGCATCAGCCAGGAGCTGTTCTCACAGGTGCCAAAGGCAGATGAGCAGCTCAGACTCTGGTGCAGGATGAACTGCTCCCTGCTCTCCAGGAGACATGAGCAGAATGCTCAGGGTCCCTCCTGCCTTCAGTCCATGCCCATGAAGACTGAAATACCTGTTGCACCCCCTGCTCTGGCAGCCTGATCTTGCCTGTCACATCCTTCTGGACTTCGTGGCAGGATTCTGAGTGTCCCTGTGAAGCTGCTCTGAATTTTGAGAGTGTGGCACCTTGTCTCCTCAGAGAGACAAAGACATGCCCTTCTTTTAGATCCAGCCTGCTGGAAAACAAGGTCAACCTGATTGTTTTGGAACAGATGGCTTCCTTCCATGTAGTGGCATTTCCCTGGCTAAATGGAGCCTGACTAGACATAAATATCAAATGTAGCTATATGTGGAGCTGTAAGTATAGCAATGAATTTTAGGGTTACGAGAATTTAGAGCTGCTGAAGAAATTATTATTTTTTTCCCAAAAAATCAGTCAGCACTTATTATAAGTAACTCATTTTCTTTATCTTCAATAGTCATCCTTTAAGATAAGTTAAAATAAGAGGTGACAGGTTAGCCCAGTTTCCCCTGGGGAAGGTTTTCAGTGAAAGATGCCTGGGAGCAACTGCACGAGAAGAGTTTGATATATTCTGAGCCATCTGCCCCAGTGGAGTGAGGGTTTGTTGAGTTCTGTGGAAATCTGAGATAAACCAGATCTGATCTGGATATTAAAACAGGAGATTGATGGGGAAGTGTGGGTTATGAGGCTGGAAAAGGTACAGGTGAATTAATGGCACACAGAAAGACTACCTTGCTGTTCCCAAGTAAATGCATGCTGCTGTCAGTTTTGCTTGTTTCTTTTCCAAAATACAGGGAATAGTTGTGCCCCAGATTCTTGTCTGACTGTATTGCAGCATGCCTGTGGGGGGGTAGGGGGAGTGCATGTCTTATTCATGCATTTGAGCATTTCCTGGTTTTTGAGCATTGAGATTTCCTAGTTTTTTCAGGGTGTCCATATGCATTTCCTGGTCCTATAGAAGTAATTTAGATAATATTAATTAATTGTTTCTAATACTGTTGTGCATGAGGGAGCCTTCAGAGGCCCATTCCAGCTCTATTTTCATATTGCTAGAAAAGCAGTGCAGGTCCCTGCTGCAGGGTGTTTTACTCCTGTGTGAGAGAGAATGGCCTTGGTGGCATGAGGAGCTCTGCCTTCCCAAGAGGGGCATTCAGAGCTCTCCTCTCCAGCTTTATCTCATTGGCTTTTTCAGAAAAAGCAGCAGAAATCTAATGTAATCTCGTTGGTGTTCAGAGGCCCTGGCTCAGCTAGGACACGGGCTCAGTAAGGGGAAATGCTGCTTCATGACTCACTTCCACTCCTCTGCACTGAGTCACTGTCCATCCCTGCTGCTGGAATACCTGAGAGGGTCTGACTGCATTCCTGGGCACTTGGAGTCTACCTGGCTTCAGTGAACTGGAGGGCGTTCACTCAAACACACGGGAGCTTGTTGTCCCTTCTGAAACACCATGAACTATAGAGATTGGCAAGAGTGTTTGAAAGCCTGGCTTAGAAACCTTCAGGTTTCCTTTGGCTGGTAGGTGATAGCTGAACAAGGACTCACACAGGCACGAGGACTTCAAAGGGGTTCACATATGAGCTGGAGCTGAATTTCTCTTTCACACCTTGGGCAAGTTTCCAGGGCAGAAACAATCTCCAACAAGGTTTTTAAATATCACCATCCTTGCAAGTCAAGCCCCAAGCTGAAGTGTGCAGTGCAGGATAGACCTTGACTGAGTGCCCAGCCATATTTATGAGCCTTGGAGCTCCTGTGTCTGAGCAGGAGGGGAATAACCATCAGGAACACCTCCAGCCTGCCTCAGCTTTCCTCTTCCCAGGTTTCCTTCTGGCTCTTTGAGCTCTTTTATTCATCTGCTGGTTCTGCTTCCAGAACTACTGCCAGCTCCCTACACTTCTGTCTTTCCAGTCAGGCTTCCCAGTGCCCATGGTGACTGCATCCCACAAGTCTCCCTGGTCCAGCTGCAAGTCCAGAAGCTGATGTGGCCTTAGGTGTGAGCCTGCTCAGCTCTCCTCACATAACCCATCCACATGTGGCGAGAGATCAAGGTATTTTAAAAGCAAACCCAGTTCATTACAAAATAGAGAATTTTCTGAAACGAGCATTTGTGTATGTCTAAAGGATTTTTTTTGTCTTTCTTCACTCAAAGGTTTTTTGTTCTTCATCAATATTGAAGTCATCCTGTTTTAAGAAATTTAGATGAAAACTAACTTAACACACTATACCCCAGCATTCTTGTAAAAATGCTCACTTGTTTAAATGTCTTTACAAAGTGTAGGGAACAAATATCAGCATTAGCATTGAGACTGAAATAAGGCTAGATGCATCATTTATTTCTCAATGAAGTTAGGCTACCCAGCTCCCCAAATCCACAGTTTTTCATTATTTTTCTTATAATTTGGTTGGCTAAGGAACTAATTACATAGCAAGGCAATATAATGTAACATTCCTTCACACAGGCCTTGCCTTTAGTTTCAGTATTTCCAAAGGAGATCTCCCAGCCTGCTTGGAGCATCCTTCCAGAAGGCAAAGTTAATTCAGCACTATTCAGAGACATCTTTTCTGCTCCCATGTAAAAGTTTGGGTTCATGAGAGTTGTTGACCCTCTCCAGACACTTTCATCTATCAACCCAGCTGTTAGTCCAGAGCAGCTTTGGGGTTTTTTACTTGGCTAAGACCCAGAGGTCAGTGAAGTGACCAAAGGAGGGTCAGAGCACCTGCAGAGCTGCTGGCTGCCTTCCCAGCCCTGGGGTTGTGTCTGACTCCTGCCCAGACCCCGTGGCAGCAGCCTGGGGCTGGGCTGGGAGCTGCCTGGCCCCAGTGAGTGACATCCCCTGTGACAAACACAGAGCACAACATCACTGTAAGCAGGTCTCACTGTATTATATAAGGCAGTGAGGAAATTAGCAGGAAACAAAGCAAAACCTGGCTCCATGAAATCTGATTAGTAGTTTTTGCTAGTGAATGCTGGCAGCACAGAGATTTTGTGTTTCACAGAAGTTGGCTGACAGTGACTGAGGCTGAGCAAGGAGTGGATTTACATGTGCTGTGCCTGAAACAGTCTTGATGTTCATGTGTGGATTTAAATGTTCCCCAAGTCTGTGCTGAAGTGAGTCCCTGAAAATTAAATTTCAAAGGCTGGAAATGTATTTCCCAGGTCCCTGTTTCTTTGGCCTTGCTCATTATAGGAGGCATCCTTCCCTCTGATTAAGGTCTTTATGAGCTATGTATTGCCAGATGATCACAAATAAATAAGACTGATTTATGGGTTACCAGCCCTCAGTAATTCTTGATGATTGATGCAGTCTTGGTGTGGTTTGGGTTGCACCTCCAGAGCAGCTGCTTGAAGCTGTTTGTACCCTCCTTGTACCTCTCTTTTCCCTCTGGGAGGGAAAAGAGACCATTCCTGAAGCCTGAACCTGGCTTCTGAATTTCTGCAGTCTTTCAAGTTTGCTTTTATTTGTTTAACTTCATGTCTCTTGAAGTGGCTTATTAGTGGGATATGAATATCGAGGAATATTAGTGCTTCTTTGTTCTTAGTTCTACAGCTGCATTTTAGTTAGACCTCTTTTCCATCATTTAACTCATATTAAAAACCAGTATGTTTTGGAACAGAAAATTAAATGCTATAAATCAATCTGAAAACTAATAGCTACCAGAAGCTAAATTGAAGTCTGTGAGCAGCCCAGGAGTTTGCTATTTGGGCAGGCAAGTTTTCAGCCAACTCTGGATAAGATGCAGAGAGGTTGCATCATTGCAAGGCTCTGGCTGGCAGAACATGCCATAGGAGCAGAACAGTGTTGCTTAGCGACTCGTGAAGGATGATTAACCCTTTCCCAGAACTCCCCATGTCCCTATGGAAGGCCTCCTGAGCCATCATTCTGGACAATAACTGAATATGAAGAAACTACTCTAATATCTTTAGCTATTAGATGTATTGATGTATTAATCATTAATGTTTAATGAAGGACTGTCTTAATCTCACCATCAGTTACTGAAGGGGATCACTAAATCAAAAGCCATCTGTCCATGGTATGACGTGTAATTATTGCAAAGGAAGGCTCACCTAATTACAGTAAAGGTGGAGCAAGAAGTGATTAAAACTATTTTGGGACTGATGGTGGCCATTGCCACTGCTGCTATTTCTTCATATGAACTCGGGTCCTTCTAAAATTTCAGCTGAATTTAAAGGCTGAGCCCATGCACTGACATAACTCTTGCATGGGGTACCTTGAAGCAGAGTTTGGTACCAGCAGCAGTTAGGGAAGTTCCTCACCTCTCATCCCTTTCCAGTGCAACAGAGACATTTTAAAAGCCATTTCAATCTGAAAACAGTCATTTTAATTAAAAATATAATTAATCTTTGATGTTGATGAAAAATCTCTGTTCTCTTGTTTGAATGGTGTCTGAAATTCAGCATGAGCTGATAAGCAGGAATGTGTGGGTGTGGTGGGTGGGTTGGGCTTGACTTGGTGTCACCTTTTGGAGATACTACACAGCAGACATTTCTCACAGTGTCACTAATGTGTTCCAGCACTTGGGCTGATTTTTTCCAAATGTGACCACTTTGGGTGGTGTTCACCTTGTGCAGGCTGAGCTCTCTTAATGTGCACTGTGTAGTCAGGTGAGCTGTGTACAGCCAGAGCAAGAGGAGCAATGCTCACCTCTCTCAAACTGCCCCTTGGGTGGGCTGGGCTGCCAGCCTGGAAAGAGCTTGACTCCAGCCCCCAGAGAGTGCTGGGTGAGAGGACCCCAGCCTGGAGGGACGTCTGAGGAGTGTCATCTTCACAAGGATGGCTTCCCAGTGTTCAGTGCTGCTGAACAACACTGGCAGAGCAATGTGATGTTCCAGTGCAGCAGTGGGAAAATCCCCCCGTGGGAACAGAAGTTAAAGCATAGAGAGAGGTTTTTAAATTGCAATGGTCACTCTCTGTGATTTTAGTTGGTAATAAAGGCAAGAATTCCCCTGAAGCAAGAAATACTCTTGGTTTCACCTCTCCCCCTCAAGGAGCTGCAGGAGCAGCAGCAGTAAGTTTCTGTAACTATTGACCCTCTGTTCTGGAAACTTGAGAGAAGCTGGGGTCTGAGAGCAGCTGCCATGTGCATGGGCCTGTGTGCACCCCCAGCACCTGTGTGACTCAGCTTCATCAGCAGGGAAAACCACCTGAGCTGGAAACATTTTGTACCTGGTAATGTTGAGATGGTGTTCTCTCTTGTTTGCAGATGGGTAACTCTGTGCCCTTAGCAGAGACTTACAAGGCACTAGAATCAATCCAGGTGACAAGCTGGCACGAAGATAACCTTTGCTGTGACATACCCAGGTGCAGGCCCTGTGTTTCTTAATTTGTCCTTATTCTGTGTGCTGCTATCAGGCAGATGCAGAGACTGCTGCTGATCTCGTTTCCTGTCTTATCCTGATGCATTTCAGACTTTGGGCTCCAGAGAGCAGCCTGTGTGACAAACAAGCTGCCTGTGTGCCATGTGGGGTTTTGCACTACTGCTTTTTGAGTGAGTCCATGCCACTGAAGGATCTCCAGGGAGATTAATGCTGTAACAGAGGCACAAAACAATGCAGATATTTCTGAATTGTTAGGCAGATTATTTACTGTTGTTTTGAACATGCTTTCTTAACTTGCCAACAGCAAAAAGAGACTTGTGTGACTGATATCTGAGCTGTTTCCTTTCACTGTTGTCAGTAAGGAGATGGAGCTTCCAAGCTGGGATGTTTGGGTGTTTAGCTAGAATGGATGGATCTGACTTGTCTGATATACGATTTCTGGTGGCGCCTATCAGAGGCAGCAGCCATCTGTCTTTGCTGTGCTGGCTGGCCTGTCACACAGTGGGGACAGCATGCATTATTACCCTGCTCTGTCCCTCCCTGGCAGGCCTTAATCATGCCAGCTGTGGTGGTTTTCTGAGCAAGTGATCCTGCACTGGGGCTTCCAGTGGCTCCTGAGCAGAGGAAACCTTGCCATCAGTGCTGTGGGCAGAGAGGTCCAGCAGTCAGCTCAGTGCTCTGGAGGGGAGACAAGCACAGCAGGGCTCTCCTGTGTGGGGTTCACATTCTCTGAGCCTGAGAGAAGCAGAGAAGGGAATGATCAAACCAATTCTTATCTCATTTGCTGCTCCTGTGTTGTGCCAAAGTAGAGTGCAATGTGGAGATTGTTTACCCAGGGTGATGGGGTTTTGTTTCCTTGTTTGTTTCCTGTCAGGGCCAAGCACGTGTGCAGACTGTTGGTCAGGAGACAGGCACAGGATTTTGTTCAGTTGAGTGCTTGTGCAGTTTCAGTTTAGAGGTAGGGTAATTAATAGAGTATAGGATAATACAGTATAATAAAGTAATTAATTAGCCTCCTGATATCATGGAGTCCTGCTCATCATTCCTCCCACCAATTGGGTGAAATTCCCTGATACTCCTGGTGCTGGGGAGGCACAGGGCTGAAGCAGCAGAGCCCTGAGCTCTCTGCTGAGCCCTGGGAGAGGCAATGCTGCTCTCCCTGTCCATGCCTGCCCCCTGGCACTGCCCAGTGCTGCTGGGCACAGCAGTGAGGGCTCACCCCATGGGCCCTGCCCTGGCTGCACCCCCGATGTCTCTGTGCTCCCATCTCTGCTTCTGGGGGTCACAGAGCTGAGACTCTGGGGTTTCACTGTGGTGCAGAGAGAGCCCAAACACCCTGGGAGTGAGTGAGGGAGACATTCACAGCTGAGCCCAGGCTGGGAGCTGCCCCTGCCTGCCTGTGCACCCTGCTGGGGTGAGCCCAGGTCAGCCCTGCATCCCCAGAGCTGGGCTAGTTCCAGCATGGATTTGCTGCCAGCAAATACACATGTACCTGCCCACAGGGACCCAGTGCTCCACTTCCTATCAATCCTTTAGGTTAGGGGGGAAATCTGGATGCATGGTTGTTCATTAGTTCCAGGGGTGCTTCAGCCATGTGAATTGTAAATAAGTAAATGGCAGATGAAATTCTAGCCACTAGAATGGGGAAATAAAAGGCAACTAATCTAGAAATTATTGATTTTCTTTTTCCAGCTGTTCGTGGTTAATATTTAGCCACCCCTAGCTGTGTTTCAACAAGCCTGTGAACACAAAATGTGAGGCAGGCAATAAGAAGTGGCTGATTTCATTTTAACATCCTTTAATTAGTGCAGAAAATAGCCAGTTGCCCATATCTGAAGGGGAAGGGCTGCACACTGAAGCGTTCCCTGTGATGAAATAAAGTGTGATTCCAGGTGAGGCTCTTTCTTTCAGTGCTGTCAACAGTGAGCCCTGGGGAGTTTGTTCTTTCCAGCTGGATGATAGCAAGTGACAGATTTCTTAATATTTGTTCCAGTGTTGATGCCTTTCAGTGTATGGCACATCAGGAGAAAAAGATTCACTGCTCTGAAGAGCTGAACCTGGCCTTTTTCTTCTCACAACTGGATTTTAGTGGTAGAGCTTAAAATGTAAAGCCTATGATATGAGATTGTTAAAAGTTCTTTAGTTAGGCTGTAAACAACTATATTTTAAATTGTATTAAATTCGTTGTGCTTCAGAGCTCGAGCTGCTCTAATGCCACAATGCTGTTGAACAAAGAAATTTTTTGCAGGTAACTTCTGTACAAAGCCATAGACAGTTGATTTCAGTCACAATATAAGGGGCTATTATGTCACATTTCTCTTTTAATGTAGTTTATTTTGAGCAGTTTTCTATCCTGTGACTTGTTTGCCTCTATACCCCCCTCAAAACCTGCTGAAAATTTCATGGTTTTTTTGGTTTTTTTTTTTGGTTTTTTTTTTTTTTTTTTTTTTTTTTTTTTTTTTTTTTTTTGTTTTTTTAAATAGTAAAGGGGCCTGTCAGTCTTGAATGCCTAATGTTGAAGCTGAGATGGGCAGGGAGAGCTGTCTGTTCTGCAGGGAGAGAAGCTGGGAACAGGGAGAAGCCAGCTCCATTGAAATGGCTTCCCTCTCTGACTCCAAGAAGTTCCTGGTAACAGAGGTAATAGCTGGATGTCTTGATTCTGTCCAAAACCTAATTTCCATTGTATCAGGAGGGAAAAAGTGCTGCAGAATCACATAGTTTCAAGAAATTGCATATGCAACAAATGCTATATTGTGAAAAGGAGGCTCTGTTTCAGATAAAAATATAATTGTTATTGAGAAAGATCAGAAGACACCCACTAAATATGTGACTGAAAGTATATTTGATAATAGGAAAAAATTATCATCAAACCCCAAAGTGTCCCAGTTACAAGCATTCAATTACAGACATTAATTTCTTGTGGTCTAATCATCCAATTCTGTCTGGTAAACATCACCTTTATTTTGGGAGTGCTTTTTCCCCCTGACCCATGTGAAAAATTTCATCTTCCTGTCCCATTTGCAGCAGCCAAGCGTGCATCTTCAGATGTCACACAGAGTCTGATGCCCTGAGATCCTGGGCACAGGTCATACCTTGGAGCACTGACAGTATCTAGTGATGAGGCAGTGTCCTGTCAGATCCAACTGGATGAGTTATTTGTAGCAAACAACTGATTTAATTTCTCTGCCTTGATGCCTGAATGATCTGCTGTGAGGTTTTGACTGCCAGAGATCTGCATGTGTGAAATGACAATGAGTGTTTTATGCAAATGGCTCCATGCTCTGGATTGCCTATCAGCTATGCAGAGACATTATTTCTCATCATTTGCTGCTTTGCCTGAACGACAGTCCTTGCAAGTCACTGAGGCTGAGCCCTGAATGAGCAGCTCCCAAGCTCACATGGAGCTCCCAGGATGATCCTCAGCAGTGCCACAGGAGTGCTCTGAGCACAAACCCTCACAACAGAGGGATTTCTGTGCCCTCCTCCTGTTCTTGTGCTGTGTTCTCTCGGGGGTCTCTGTGGTCAGGATGACCCCGAGACGTGTCACAGAGTCTCTTTTCCCAGCCCAGGAACCAAAGGAGGAGTCAGGATTCTTCTGTTCTGGTTTTCAAGGTTGTTTATTTGCTGTTATCTCTAGCATTCTTTCCCTGGCCTGCTGAGGTCCATTCAGCAGGCACACTGCCCGCCCTCAGGGCGGTGTTGTCTTTTTATACTAAAAACTATGTGTACATTATTTACAATAATTTTCCAATACCTATCACCTCTGTTAGACAGTCCATCTCTACCCTAAACCAATCCAAAAGTGCCACCATCACCCAGAAGATGGAGGCTAGGAAGAAGGAGAAAGAAGGACAAGGCACGCCCAAATTCCTCCATCTAGGGGACCCTGAGCCCCCATTCTAAAAACCCCCAAATTCTACTTTTCACCCTGTGGCAAACTAACTATCATTCTTAAACTTTTGTGGCTTGTAGATCCTCATATAAGGTAGGTCATTTTTTCTATGGGTCAAAATCAAAGGCACAGGGGTTCCGGGCTCTGTGCCAAGGTCTCTGAGCTCCCTGGCAGGGCCTGGAGCCATCCAGGGCAGCCAGAGGGATGTCCTGAATTCCCACAGAGTTCATTGCTGGCCAGGGATGGCAGTGCTCCCTGCTGTGGGGGGCAATCCCCAGCCTCTTTGTGCAGAACTCTGTGAGCACGCTCTGGCAGCATTTCCTTGGCTCTGAACACGTGGCACGTGGTGCAGGGAGGTGAGGTGACCTGGCAGTGGGCAGGGGATGATCTGGGCTGGGTTTGGCCACAGGACTCAGCACTATCCCTGCTCCTGCTCACACGGTCCAGGCTTTTCCTCTGCCCGGGAAGCAGGGGCCGTTTGCTGTGCTCCAAATGCAGCTCTTCAGCAAGAGGGTGCACACGAGAGAGCTACATCATTTGTGACAGTTGTAGCTCCAAATAGGAAATGATTAATATTTCATGGTTATTTTTCTGTAAGACATGATTCTTGGGAGAATGCATCAGCCTGACTTGCTGGAGAGAATGAGCCTGGCTTGCTCAGCTTCAAATGAAAATGTAGTCAGGCACTGCATGCTAATATTGCTGCTCTGGATGAAAGCTCTCTGTCTGCCTGACTAATGCCAGTAGGGCAGTGCAAAAGGGTGCACTGCAGTTTTGGAAACTTCTCTTTCCCTCGTCAGTCTTGCAAGTTATCTGCTACTCTGCCTTTGCCTTCTGCACCTTCAGTCTAGTTTTAAATAGTACAAGAGGTCATGAATTTCAGCTGACTGCATCAACTGAAAAATTTTTGACTCTGATCTTTCCTTTTTTTTATTTACTTATTTTTTCCTTTCTTGAGTCATAAGCAAACCACTTCAAAATATTTCAGGTTTGCACCAGAGAATAGCAAACAATTGGTCAAGGAAACATTCTTGTCTCTGTGATATGAATTTCTGTGAAGGTGGCTGTCCAAAATGCCTCTAGATAACAAATATTGGCAAATGCCTTACAGAACTTTTGTTCATATAGCATTAATGTAATGATCACAGGATTACTGTCATTCAGCAGCGAGGCCACCAAGGCTTTGACTGCCCTGGACTGCTACAAGAAAGTCTACAGAAAGGTTGTGGAAAGCTTGGTAAGAAAAGGGCAATGGAAGCTGCTTTGTTTTCTGTTCTGCCAGTTGCTCTGCAGGAGGAGTTACACTCCATGTAGTAGGATGCTGTTAAATACTGCAAACCAGGATGAAGGAAACAGAGGGACAGATTCCTACTTACATGCAAAGGTTTTTTAACCTGAACTCAGACCAGAAGAACGTGCTGTGTGCTCCCCCAGACTGGTATAATGAGATTCAATCCTTACACATACAGCTGTACTGGAATACAAATTATTCATAGCAGATTCTGCTGGTCCCAGCCAGGGTTTCATTGGGTTAGACACAGTAGAGAATTCTCAGAAATGTGATGAAGGAGAGGTAAGATTGCAGAAAAAAACATTTTTTGGAATGTGTGAGCATTGAACTGGCCTGTGAAAGGTCAATTTAGCCATCCTCCACTTCTGTCCCCTGCAAGTGCTGCACTTGCTCTTATTTACAGTCATGTCTGCCTTCTCTGTCTGTGCAAAAGAGTGGATATACATACTTGCTGTCCCCCAGCAAGAGAAACACTCCTGGTTCTTTCTAGGATGCTATTTGCAGCTGGAGTTGTTTCTATACCACAGCTGTTCCAGATTATTTTAAGGTATCTTGGTAGCCTCTAAATGAAGCAGAAAGAAATGTATAGGAATGGCAATTACTTTGCAAACCTCTGTACTCACAAGACAATGGAAGTAAGTTTTGGAGAGGAATGATTCACAGCACCTAAAGCACTTAGTCCTCATTAAGGCACAGGGTCATCTCAGAACTGTGCTATGTAAGGATTTAGGGACTTAGAAAACTATATAAAAAAGCTTTGCTTTGCATTGCTTTTCTGCCTAAAAAACCTGATGAAACCACCTCTTTGGGCTGTGTACAATTTTCTGCACATGTGGTTATATACTATTGTATTTGGTGATCCATCTTTTTTAAGCTAATGCAGCTGATATTTCAGGCAAGACTTGCTCAGCATTATTAAAATTCATGTTGTTTTATGAATTTAAGACTTACTTCAGCACCATGCAAAGTATGAACTCAACAGCTACTCTGTAGGTCAGAGTAGTCTTAGGCTAATATGCGATATAGCCATGGGAAGATACCAGATTTATCAGGCAGCTTTGTAGGTGTTGCTTTTGATGATCAACAGAGCAATCAAATTTGTTTTATTATCTGTCTGCCTGGAAATTTTTTCTTGCTTAGTTTTTATTTTATTTTTTTTTTACTCTCCTGAAGTGTCATTGTTTTGTGAAAGGATTAGTTGGATTTGGTTAAAATAATTATGAAAAGAGGTTTGGTTTGGTTTGGTTTTGTCTGATGCCACTGGCACAGAGAAGCCTCTGCAGTTGTGTTTAGTTTCCAAGTAATGCTGTCTGGGTGTTGCTGTTGATAGATGATCTCTGAGCCCTGGCTGTCTATGCAGCTGTGAGGAGTAACAACATAAACTTAGTGTTAAGGTTTTTGTCAATACTAATTAAAAATCATGGTTAAGGGCTCTCATTCAGCAAACCCTGACTGCTGCTCAAAGCCCTTAGATACGTTTTAATTTTGTGCACATTCCAAATACATTTGGTCTCATTACAGCTGAAGCATATATTTTGAATCCTGTGGGTTTACTGCTTTTTAAAAGCAAATAAATGGCTGGAATTCATATATGTGCTTGGTAGGTAAAAATCAGGAAACATAACTGGAGTTTTTATATGGATTTACTTTTGGGAGCAGGTTCTGTATTTCTGCTTCCCTATGCTGGGATTTACTCTGTTATGCTTTTCCCTTCAACTAATTTTTCCTAAGATTTCTCTTACATTTAAGCCTCATTTAATACATTTAATATCACTGCTCATCAGCCTAATTAGCCTTTGGTCCCACCTCCTTGGCACAGACCCTCAAAGACAGGCTCAGATTCCTGCCTCAGCTCCTGCACCATCTGCTCTCCCCAGCTCCAGCCTGTGTCTGTGTTTTCCAGAGGAGGTTTGGTCTCTGTGCTCTGCTGGCTCAGGCACTGCAGCTGCATCCCTGGCAGCTGGCTGCTGCCTTCACTTACCAACTCCTGCTGTGTCTCCTCACATTACAGGTCTTCCTTCCCATTCCTTCCTGTCCCATGCAAAAGACATCCATGCTTCAAAACATATCATCAAATGGGGTTGATGTCCTTCCCAGGAGCTCAGGGGCTCTGCTGGTGCACAGGACCAAGTCTGTACCTGCCAGCACCATCAGGTACAGTAATACAGGGTGCCCCTAATGCAGGGAATGACTGGCATCTGACTCCATTGATTCAGAATGCTGAACAATTGCTTTACTGAAACTAGATTATATTACATTAGTATATTATTATATTAATATTATATTGATGTATAATAATACTGTATTGTTACATTATTACAGTACTATATTAAAAAGATACTATACTATACCAAATTACTAAAGAAAACTCGTGACTGTCTCCAGACAGCCAGGACACAGATTTTTCCATCTGGCCAAGGAAACAAAACAATCCTCAGCAGAATCTAATTGCCAAATCACTTCAGGTAAACAATCTTCTTAACACATTCCACATGTGCAAAAACAAGAGGAGCAGCAAGTAGAGAGAAGAATTGTTTTCTCTTTCTCCTCTCTGTGCTTCTCCAGGAAAAAGCCCTGAGAGAGAGAATTACGTCTCTCTCTGTTCAGAGAATGTGAATGCCACACACCAAGTCCTTGCAGAAGAGAGGATGAGGAGTGAGAAAGGGACCTTTGTGCACCAGGGTGAGAACCAGCCAGCAGGGGCTCCACAAAGTTCCTGCAGCCGTGCTTAGAGAGGCACTGAGGCACAGCATGACACCATGGGGACACACCTGCCACAACAGGCACCAGCACACTGGGGGAAATGAGGAGAATCCAGCTCAGCAAACAGATTGGTCAGGGCTCCCTGATCCAAAGTGAGCATCAGCAAACTGAAATGGCTGGGCTTGGTTTTGTGTGTGTGTTTTTCATACAACAGCATCCTGAACTGGTTGGTTATGTACAATTGAGAACCTCATTGATATTACATCTGCAACAGATGGTGAAAAGTAATCCATTGAGTTCTTCAGAGAAGATCTCCAGTGCCAGGCAGAGCATCTGGCCTTTTGGTCCATCTTTGAGGTACTCTGGTGGAAACCCAGAGGCAGCTAAAGAGCTCCCTGTGGCCCCAGGTCCACACAGGAGCACCTGTGAGCCGCACTGGGGTGATGCTGACAGCAATTCATTGAGGGCTTTGTGACCTGATTTTAAACAGCTGCAATGAATTGCTTTTGCCTTGAATTTCTGACCATTTATTTTGGGAGAGCAGAACACTTCTATGAGATGCAGCATCATGCTGAATGCAGGAGGAGCAGATGACAGGATACCTGGTGGTTTTTTTGGAAGATGGCACCTGAGTCCTTGTGGATGCAGTTGTATCTGTGAGCAGCTCCTGGGCTGTGCTTTTTGGGTTTTGCAGCCCTGCTGCTGGTGGGATGGACCCGGGGTGAAATTTTGCAGCACCAGAACTGCTTCAAACTGCACCAGCTCCAAGTCTGGTGAAAAATGAACCCTCCCAAGCAGGAGCCTCAGGGCTGGGAAGGGCACTCAGCTCATCTCAGGCACTTAGCAGTGAGGCATGTGAGACAGAAAGTATTTACCTTAGGGGAAAATCACAGCATTTTCACCTGATTATATGGATTTTACTTGCCAGTCAAGGCTCTTATAGCTGAGAGAGATGTGAGACTGCTATCTAAAATAGTTTGGGCATCCAAACAAATGTTCTTCCCAGCTTGCAGAAATGTTAGTAGGTGTCCTGTAGATTGGAGGCTCTTTGGAGAAACAATGTCACCACTTGTATTTTGACTTTTGCCAGAGAAGGGAGCAGCCTGCCTAACAGTCTTTTCCTGCCTCAAGAGACCTTTTCATGACTGAGTGATAAGAAAAAGCAAATTGTAGATGTTAACAGAGCTCTTAATGTTGCAGTGGATGGATGCCACATTGTGCCATGTACCCAGCTGCACCCAGGCTCTGGCTCCCACCCCATCCCATGTTGGATGGAGCATGGTGCCTTTCCATGGACACTTGTCCACGGAGGAATTGTGCAGCTCACAGATCACACTGTTTGAATTCTCTGTCTCCTGCTGCCCACAGTCTGCCTCCTGCACATCTGTTTGATGGCATGAAAGCCTCACCACCCAGGAGTGGGTGTCAGTAGGTCAGTGGGCTGTGCTGGGTCACTCCTGAGCACAGCCTGCAGCAGGGGGAGGTAAATGATTAACGTAAATGATTAACCTGCATCTGTTCTGCTTTTTGCACTGAGACTCTGGACTTGCCTTCATTCCACAGCCACTGAATAGGGAAGCTGAAATTGAAGCCAGCCAGCTCTGCCTGGGTCTGTATCCTGAAATTCAAAGTCAGCACACTTGAACCCTAAACCAGCAAGATTTCTGCTTTGATGCTGATGTGACAAAGCTAATAGCCACAACCACGTGGGAGGACATGCATTTGTGCTCTCTTTTTGATGCAATCACTCTCATAATTATGTTGACTAAACTTTTAATTTAGTATATATTTCTTAAAAAGGGCATGGCATGAAGTGGTTTTGCCTTGTCCATACAAGCTAACAAATCAAATTGTTTGCTCTTTTCTTGTAGAAGGAGGGAGTGCTATAACACTGTCTCTGTGCTGTGCCTTGCACTGAGTCTCTTTTGCCTATTTTTGTCACATCCTTGACCAAATACTGCATTTGATTTTGTCCCAGATCCGTATAAATTACTGTAGCAATAGGGTTGGAATTCATGCACATATGTACTGAGCAAAGGACAAACCTATGGCCACAAAATGGGCTGTAATGAAACCAGGGAAACTAATGACCCTGACAAGGACAATGCACAAGGAAATGGTGATAATGTTTTATGGCACAGAGCAGAGCATGGCTTTTTGCCCTCCTGGCTTTAGCACATAAACTCTCCCATGCTCCATTGCTAAAGCACCTGTTGCCCTAATGGCTTGGGGATGGAAGAACCTTTGCCCACGTGCAGTAATGCCAATATGCTGGCTCATGCTTTGGGAATGGTTGGACTCTCAAGAAAAAAAGAGGGAGCACAGAAGTGTTAATTTGGAGTGGCAATTTTGCTCCTCTAACCCCCATTCTGCATTGTCAGACAAGGCAGCAGATAACAAAATGGACACTTTTCTGGCAGAGACACAGAGATCCAAAATCACTGAGCTTCTTCATGTTTATGAGTGATTAATGTAAAAATTTATGAGGGTTTAATGTAAGTAAGGAATAGAAACGACTTAGCCCCAAGATCATGAAGTTTCTGCAGAGCAGAATTGCTGAATGTTTAGTAGAGGACTAAATAATGGACCTAATCTTATGCACAGCTGTGAAAGCACTTCTGTTTATTTAAAATGAAAACTCACATAAATGTGTGTACAGATCTCTGCTGTGCAAACTTTCTTCCCTCCCATGGAAAACTTTTCTGTTCTCTCATGAGAAATCATCACTGAAGGGCAATCCTGGCTGAGCCAGGTGCCCCGAGGTGGCCAATACCCCAGGCTGAGCACTCTCACCAGCCGAGGATCTTGACAGGAGCAGGTGCCATGCACTGGGAAGGCACAGGCAAGCTGGTTTTGCTGGCTGCTGCTGCTCTGAAGGGTTTCAGTTATGTAATCTCCAATGATTTGGGGTCAGCCCGTGCAGATTCCCCAGCTCCCACGACATGGCTGCTGTGTCTCCTTTCCCCATGAGCCAGCAGTGGGGAGCAGAGCAGCTCCCCAGACAAACCCCCCTGGCTACAAGCAGACTATTTTGCCTCAACTTTAGCAGAGTGGGCTGGGGCTGGAGTAAAGGCTGCCTCTTCTTATGTGAATGATGCTGGAAGTTGCTGGGTCGTGCAGCATGCCCTGGATGACGAATTGTTAGAGAAGGCTGAGAGCAGCAACCCCTGCCTGAGCACAGCCAGTCCTGCACCTCGGGGTGTCAAGGCAAAGGGGAGCCTGCCCCATGCTAATTGAAACTCTCTTCTCAACTTCTCCTTGGCAAAGTGCAAAGAAATCCTCTTTTCATGCACGACGACTAAAAATAAATCCTATTTTGGGTTTCAGAAGCAGCCGCATGACTAAATGAGCCCTTCAGTTTCATTCATGTTTGCTGTCTATTAATCTGTTCTCCTCACCCTCAGCAGGGTATGACTCAGGGCTTCACATTGTCTTCCTCCCTGAACTATCTGTGTTTTGACTTTAAATTCTGCTGTCTGACGCAAAGCAGTGCTGAAATCATGACAGTTTGATCCAGCCCGCTCCCAGGAGACTCCTGATCTTTACTGGATGGTAAATGTAGCACTCAGAAGAGCTATGCAGAGCAGATATCGATATTTTTACACCCCAAATGTTGGTAAGCAGATGTCACAAGCTTGTGAAAAGCCTTGAAACTCCACGGGAGAAAAATATGTGAGTATGTGTGTGGGAGGCCTGGAGATAAAAATAATTCTGTGGTTCTATGAGAAGGCATATATTCCTTAATCCGTTGGTGTTTTGCTATTCCTGTGCAGGGTACTCAAAGTGGAGGCTGCTATACTGGAAGAAGTGTAGCAGCAAACTCTTCCCCTGTTGATTCATCTGCTGCTTTTGCAGCTCCTTCCAGCCCAGGCTTCTCTGCCCCTCTGGCCCTGGCTGGGCTGATCGATCCCATGAGCAGGGGGTCTCTCCTATGGGGTGGAGAGGTTATCCCGAGCTTCAGGCATCCCATAGGAAGTGTAGGACACTGGGCAGGTAGCAGCAGTGAGGCAGTGGGGCTGGGCTCCTCCTGCAGACACGGGAGAGGCACTGGAGGGGTGACCCAGCCCTAGGGAAGGACTCTGAGCAGGGCTGGCACAGCTGAGCCCAGCCCTGGTGCGAAGGGATGATCCCATGGCCGAGCACTGGGGCACACCCCGTGTGCAGGGGGCAGCCAAGCCTTGCCTAAGGCTCCTCTTCAGTTATTTTTTTAATAAGCAAGCAGCCTGAAATCCTGAACTTGTAAGTGTTGGATAAAAATCCAGATTTGTATTTTTTTTGTTTTGTTTTTCCTTAGCTTTTCCTGTTCTTGAAATGTCCCCTCAGGGAGGTGTGTGGGGCAGGCTGGTGTTAAACCTGCTTAATCTCATTGCAGTGTTGGATAAAGCCCAGTGATCTACAGCCAGTGGATGCTTGCCTTGGCATCCCTGCTTTTAAAGGACAGTGGTTAAAAACTGCAAAACCCCTTATTTTTTCCTGACGATGCTGTATTTATCCCTCCCCTTACGGCTTTGGAAATGAAATTTGAGCCATTTATTGTGCACTAAATTTAGGGAGGCCAAAAATATTTGCATACAAATATGATTGATCTTTCAAGCGTGCAAAATGAGCAGAAAATTATGAGTCTGATGTTGATACAAGCAGAGTTCAAGTATTTTAAAATTAAAATAATTTAAATGAACCTGTATCTATGATGGCAGATGAGCTTTTTCTGAGGAAAGAAAACCTCCTCTTTCTCATTATATTCAGAGTAAATGAAGATATTCAAGTCAGATATGGGCTGAATTTTAAATGTGACAATGGCATTTATTCTGCAGGAGATGTCATGTCTGTAATGAATTGTAAATTATTTTTAGTTGCCACTAGAAACAGAAGAAGGGAGGGAAATAATCAATATTGACACAACCCTGCTTTATTTTTAAGCAGTGCTGATCTTGGTGGCACCAATTAGAGGAGGAGAGAGCCAGAGCTGCAGAAGTAGAAACCATTCTGGTGTTTAGAAAAGACAAATGTGCTGCCTCCCTGTTTCTGCTGGGATGGTTATCCCAGCAAGATCATCATTCCATCCTCTGCTGGGAGCTGGCCAGCTGTGGTGGGAGCCCATGGTCCCTGAACTGCTGTGGCTCTGGGCACCATCACCCCCTGGTGCTGGTGTGTCCTGGGGCCTGGGCACAAGGACAGTGACCCCAAGGCCCTTTGCCAGATCATGCTTCCTCCTCAAGACAACTTTCCTGGCTTTTCTTTCCCCCCTGACTGTAGGGATGATGATATTCCAGCTGGGGCGTGACAAAACAGGGTGGGCTGGAACCCTCCAGCCTCTGTTTGCTGCAGTGAAGTTCCCCTCCCAACCCCATGCCCTCTTTCTTGCATGAAATGAAAGAAAAGCTTTTTGCTGCAAGGTGCAGGGTTGATTGATTAACTTTTACCTTCTCATGATGCATGACTAGGTAAGGGAGAGCATGTGACAAGGCAAGCTGTTCACAGAAATCACTGCAGATAGAGCTGGGCTGCTCCCAGGATGCACAAAAGGGTGCACATGGTCAAAATTCACTCAGAAAAACAAGATTACCCCTCTCCTTTGCTTGAGCAGTTGATATTGAGCTAATTCTAATGCAATTTCCTAAAACTGAGAGATGCTGTGATGTGATCTTTCTCTTGTATAAAATGCCATGGAACTTCTGATGACAGAACAGATCCAATTTTCAGTTGCATGACTCATTCTGAGGAAAAGAATGCTGTACATTCAATATGACCAAAAAAAGTACATTCAGTAAGGCCCTCCTTATAGGGCTGTGTGGATGCAACCAATCATGAGCACAAAGTCCAGGCAACACTGTTTGATATGGAGCAAAATTGACAGATGGATTGTAGAGAGCCTTTGGAAAATTTTATCCACTGAACCCAGAACAGCCAGAGCAGAGACCTGAGCCAAGTGTCTGGCTGACTTTATATGCTGTAAATCTGAGGTGAGTGGTTAAGGAGGATGGAATCTTGCTCATGTGCCAAATAATTTGGGTTGTCTGAAATGTGCTCTAATGCAGAAGATCAGGGATGGATGGATGGGGTTCAACAGGATGATTTCATGGGAAAGAATTTGCTCCATAAGTATTAGTCATTTGGTGACAGAATGCACGAGAGCCTGTTGGAAACACCTGCAGAAGCACAAGAAAATTCCTGAAAGTCTGAATTGAGTAATTTCCTCCTGGCTTTTTTTTTTTTTTTTTTTTTGTTGTTATTATTTTGTTTGTTGGTTTTGATTACATTGAGTATTGTGTCCATGGGCTGAGGTGTATCAGTGGCAGCAGTGTCTGCAGAGCTGTTTTGTGGGCATTCAGAGCCCTGCTGAAGGGGATGTGGTGCTCAGCAATACAGCTCCCAGCTGCTCAGAAGGCACTTGGACCTTGCCCTCAGCTTCCTGCAGCAATGCCTTTGTTTCCCTTCCTCAGGGCTGCTATCATGGGCCCCAATGCAGTATTTTTGGGCTCTTTTCTTCCTGGGTCTGCTAATGAAAGTGTGTGTGTGTTGGATGGAATTTGGGGCCAGAATAAAGCTGCTGCTGAAGAGTCTCAGCACAAAAACTGATAATGTATTTTACTAATAAAACCACATGAGGTGAAACAAGATCTCTACTTCCAGATCTCCATGTCAGCTACAGCAAATGCAGCCAGGATTTTCTTGTTGTCTGTTCATGGCTACAATTATTTCTAGCTTACGGTTCTTACAATAATTTAATTTTGTAATGTTTATTGGCTTGGAAGGTACATTCATCCTAGGATTTTTTTGCATTTTGTGCTGTAAAAGGTCAAAATTGTCAGGAAAGATTTATTTGGGGGGAAAAGGAGTCCTTATTTAAAAGCCAAAGTAAAACAACCTTTCTGTAATAGAAAGGAAGCAGAAGGAACCAGCTAAAACTCTGAGCATCAGCTGAAGCCATGTGTTACATCTTGTGTTTTGTGACTTATGGCATGGCGCTATTTACTCACCCCACTGATCCAGGTGTGCAAGTGCTGCCCTTTTTGAGTGCTGAGAATGGAGGTAAAACCATGAGGGCCTTTTCAGCAGTGCCTGGCAGTGCCCCAGAGATGGGCAGTCCCTCTCTGGCTCCATCCCCATCCAGAGGAGTGCCAGCCTGGCCCCTGTCCCATGCCACAGCCACCACAGCCAGGGCACGCAGGCTGGGATGGCCTTCTCTTTCCCCAATGTGCTTCAGTTTGTCCATCTACCTCAGACAAACAATGGAGGGGTGTCCTTCCCCCTCAGCCCCCTCCCTCAGGAGCACCCATCTCTAGCTGGTCCAGAGCTCCAGGGCCTCCTACACCTGCTGACAAGGCCATGAACTATCCCTGCCCCGTGACAAAGCCAGAAATGTGCCACCATAGCTCAGTCAATGAACTAAAGACAAAAAATACAAAAAAAAAAAACCCCAAAAAAACCTGCTGGCCATAGCTGTTGAGAGGCCATCTCCTGCCAAGGCATGGGCACAGCCAGGAACAGACACACTGACCCTGGGGTGCAGAGTCATCCTCACAGCTGGGCTGCACCCACCTCGGGGTTCGCTCCTGCCCCACAGCCCTGGGCGTGTGCCCTGCTGCTGGTTTGGTCTGCACCCACCCCACGAGGTCTGGGTCGGGTTTATCGAGTCCTTCCTCCCAGCCTGAGATGCAGAAGGCACTGGCTGTATCACGTCTGCCTTTTCCTTTCTTTTTTATTTTTTAACCTTTTCCCCTTTCCCCCTTCTTTCTTCCTTGCCTTGCTTTTCTCTCCTTATTTTCCTCGTGCCTTTTTCCCCTCCGTATTTTTTCACTTTTCTCCCTGTTTTTTTCCCGCTGCCGGTTTTACGTGTTCGGCTGTGTGCCCGCGCCGTGCGGGCTGCGGTTCGCTGGGGCCCGCGGGGAACGGGCTGGGCAGGGCCGGGCTGGGCTGGGCCGGGCTGGGCAGAGCCGGGCCGGGCTGGGCAGAGCCGGGCTGGGCAGAGCCGGGCCGGGCTGGGCAGAGCCGGGCGGGGCGGGGCAGAGCCGGGCTGGGCAGAGCCGGGCTGGGCCGAGCCGGGCGGGGCGGGGCCGGGCCGGGCGGGGCCGTGACGCGCGGCCGGGGCGGTATAAGCGGGCGCTGTCCGGGTGCTGAAGGCGGCGGGGCGGCGGAGCGGCGGCAGAGCAGGTAGGGCCGTCGGGCTGTAGGGATGTGGGGATGTAGATTGGGATGTAGGATGCGCGGAGCCCCAGGGCTCCGCAGGAGGATCCGGCACCGAGAGAGCGGTGAAGTCGCACCGAGAGCCGGTGGTGCCGGGGCTGGGGCTCGCAAGGGAGCACATCTCTGTAAAAGATGCCCCTGTGGCTATATATATAGTACGCATATAAAAATGCATGTGTGTGTGTATAAATGCGTATGTACTGTACCCGTGCGCTGCCAGCGCCCGCCGCGCTCAGGCGGGAGCGCTCCCGGGAGCGGCGGCACTCAGCCATGCCCGCTCGCCGGCACGGCACTTCGCGGATGGGCGGGGGGTTCCCGCCGATGCAAACACCCTCCCAGTCACTTCCCAGATGGATCCGTTTGCAAACAGTCCTTGTAGTCACTAGGACTGCCGTGGGTTGGGGTTTTTACCCTTCGTTGCTGTTTTCTTTGTGTTTTCAGTTCCTTCCGCAGGGTAAAAGGTTAGGGATGATTTTAAACGAGGCAGATTTGCTGCAGTCGTGTTATTTATTGCAAAAAAGAAATGGGAGGAAGAGTGCATGATATATTTATTTTCCCTATGGAAAACTGCTCTTATGTTTCACCTAAGGCTGTCAGAGCAGGGACACATCTATAAGAAAAACCTATGAGTTTTCATAGCTGAATTTCACTGGAAACATTAGAGTCACATCAGAAACAACTGCCAGGAGAATGAGAGAGAAAATTACTGCTACCATGGAAACATCCCAGAAAGAAGATATTTTCTGTGTCTGTTTATTAGGGAACTTTTTTCAGTCTGTACTGCCCTTGTATGTGTTAAATTCTGATCATGGTTGCCTCATTTTGTAAAGAGGAGCTTCTTCATCTTTATTTGTTGGCTAAAAGATGATTTCCCTGTTTGTTAGGTTCTAATAGAGGAGAAAATATGCTCTCCATCTAGACTGCCTTCAGAGTAATCGATCTGAAGACAAAAGAGCTGTTTTAGCATACTGTTCTTTGAGAGGCACAGGAGAGGATGTTTACAATATTTCCTAAAGATAGGCTAAAATGTCCTGTTTTAAAAACAAATGTGGAATTAAAGTCTGAAAGACTGGGGAGGAATCCTCTTACCTTGGAGAGCGCAGTATATTTAATGACGAGATTTACGACCTGAACTGATAGCTTGTAAAAGAAATCATTCCCAAATCTGTTTGACAAGGCTTTCAAATATCATCTGCCGATAAATTAGAAGTAAAAATTGACCTAGAGGCAAATGCACATCAAATATGCAGAGAGGAGCCAATGATCTGTTATTCCTGCAAAGGAAATACCCAATTCAGCAACATCCTTGTGGAACACTAAACTAAACTTTGCCTGGCTGCACACATTTTGATTTCAGCGGGATGCTGACAGCCCTTGCAAAGGCTGTAACAATCCAAATTGTGTGCAGAGAAGGAGGGTGAGTTCCTGGTCTTTGTGAGTGGGAGGTGCTTGGCAGATGATTATAGAAGGACTCTCCCTTCCCCCATCCCGTGGAAAGGACAGTTTCTCTTGTGCTGATCCAATGAGCTCTGTTAATGACCACTCTGCTGAAAAAGAAAGCCTTAATTTCACTTATTTGCTACAGAAATATAAAATTAGGTGATGTTTGGTTGGGGGATTTTTTGTTTTCGTTTGTTTGGGTTTTTAATGGATATATACATTTATGTACAGGGCTAATGCCTTTTCTGTGACAGAAAATGAAGCCATGTGTTGGCTTTGACTCAGGGCAAACTCAGATCCGGAGGGCGGGACTGGTTAATTAGCTGTTGAACTAATCATTTGTGAAATCAATGCTCAAATGTATCCAGGCTTGAAGTCAGAAATGTTTGGGGAAATTGTTTGCTATTATGCCTGTTAGCCTATTCATGCATACTGAAGGGGGGAAAATAAGCAGCTCTCTGAACTGATAGGGCTTTAATTATTTAGTTAAGTCACATTATGTTAAGGAAAAAAACCAGAGTGGAAAAAATCTACAAGTGAGCTGAAATGAACATATTCATGCTCACTTTCTGCTTCCAGCCGTGGGTAAACACGGGCGTACACAGCTCTTTCAGGCTCTCATGAACCACCAGAGTCTCCACAGGATGCTTTTACCAAGCCAAAAACCAAAGGAACCAAAATAGACCAATTAATCAAAGCAGTTGATATCTTTATCATTCCTTTCTCATTACTGTACTTTATTTGTTAATGCAAGTGGGTCAGAAAAGAGTCCCATCTGTCCTGTGGCCCCGGTGTGCCAGTGCCTGAGAGCGTCCTGGGGAATGACTGGTGGCAATTTCCCCTGTGCTGTGTGGAGGGTGCCCAGCTCCCTGCAAGGCTGGGCTTTTGCAGCTGTATCCTCATGCTCAGTGATGCTGTAATCTTAATTCTGTCACAGGCGAGTTTTTCCCAGTTCTGCTCCAGAGTTTATTTTTGTCCGGGGTCAGCTGGGCAGACATGGGCTTCTACTGATCTGTTCTAACCAAATTTGCCAGTGGTCATGTTTCTGCCTGTCCTGGGACCTGATTCAATTTATGCTGGAGTGAATGAATAAGCAAATGAATGAAATCACTGCTCAGAACCTACCTACTCGAGCTCATTTCCAAGATGGGCTTTCAAGGATTCAGTAAAATTATTTTATACTTTAGGATAAATTATATTTTTCCTCTCATATAAGAGATCATTGCCCTAGGAAGATGAATCATAGAGTCATTAACTGATATTCCATTGTAATACAAATAATTTTTATATGAAATAGCAAAATAAAGGAAATAATAGCTTCAGTACTACCAGTAATGACAGAAATAAACTTGAAAGAAATTTTATATGTCACGTTCACTTCATCACATTAATTTTATTGCAGTTTAGCACCATTCAGCTGTATTGTCCTGGCATGAAATTAGATGCCCTATGGAGCAATGTCACAAAATGTTTCTGTCTGTATTTTTAATATTAGTATTTTGAGCAGCATTTAAATGCATGGATACACCAATTTTGTCATTTAGGTGCTTTGTCCTCATTATCAAAATGACATCTAGGTGTGTCTATGGGCATTTCATGAGTTATATAGGATTGGTATTTTGTACTTTGGTGCTGCCATTGGACAATTAATGTTCATAAAGTACATGGAGCATAGAGATAAGAAATTTCTTGCACAGCTCTGTTTCCTAAGCCTGTCTCCATGTGTTAACAACTTGTTTTTTTTCTTCTTCTTCTTTATTTAAAGGAAATATTTTAAGCATGGCAGAAACTAAAACCTTCCAGCCTGGAGCAGCCTGTGCTCTCACCTTTTTCTTTGTCCTAATCTGTTGGGTTGATGCAGCCTCCTTCCAGCAGCACCAGCTGCTTCAGAAAGACCCAGACTATGCAATGAAAAACTTACCAAGGCTCCCAAATCCCGACATGATCAAAGCGCTGGAATACATAGAGGACCTTCGCAAGCAAACCAACAAGGGGGAAGGCAGCCCTGACTACAGCTCTTATCAAAGTGTGCCCTACCTCCTCCCACAGAGAGAAAGCAAGGACCAGCTGCACCTCCCAGAGAACGTGAGGGATTCTTTGACTGAAGATGAGTCCCAGTGGGTTAAGGTGATGCTGGAAGCCTTGCGGCAAGCTGAGAAGGAGTCAAAAGCTGGCCCAAAGGAGAGTAAGCCCTACGGTCTGGGTTCAGAAAACAACTTTCCAGCTGGAGTAACTGATGATTACGAGGCTTACAAGTGGCCTGAGAGGTGGCAGAAGTACCTCAAGATGCCACTTGGGCACTATGAAGAGGGTTCAAGGGACAGTCCCTTCAAGCGTACCAACGAGATCGTGGAGGAGCAGTACACCCCCCAGAGCCTTGCCACACTGGAGTCTGTGTTCCAGGAGCTGGGAAAGATGGCAGGACCCAGTAACCACAAGAAAGAAAGGCTGGACGAGGACCAGAAATTGTATACAGATGATGAAGATGATGTGTACAAAGTGAATAACATCGCCTATGAAGATGTGGTTGGAGGAGAAGATTGGAATCCCATAGAGGAAAAAGTGGAAAGCCAAACCCAGGAAGAGATAAAAGACAGCAAAGAGGAAATTGATAAACATGAAGAGGAGATTGACGACGAAATGAAAAGATCGGGAAAACTCAGCTTCCTTGAGGATGAAATAAGAAGAGAAAATAAAGATCAAGTGTCAGAGGATGTCTCAAAACTAATGAATTATTACCTGAAGAGGCTGATGGGTAGTGCTGGGAATAGGAAATTAAGGACTGGAGGAGAACTTGAGGAAAAAAGAGCATCCATGTTTTTGGATAAACAACTTGATCCTCAGGCTATAGCTCAGCTGATAGAAATCTCAAGAAATTTGCAAATTCCTCCTGAGGATTTAATAGACATGTTGAAAGCTGGAGAAAAAAATCAGCTTCAGAGCGAAAGGTTGGAAGCTGAGCAGGAAATGGAATTCCCAGAAGACCTCGACGAGATAACTGAAACCAATCTAGGACAAAGTGATATATTTAAAAATAATATAAACTCTAAAAACGGGTACATGAAGCAGCCTCTTATTCCAGAAAATCTACCTGAAGACCTCAATATTGAAGATATTGTCAGCCTTCTGGGAAATGACAATTTAGCTAACCAGAATCCCTCCTACCTACTAAATCGTCTTAATCAAGAAAACGATTTGCCAAGACTGTCTTACATTCCCAGAAGATTGAAAGGACACCTGCTCCCTAAAGCTGCCTGGATGAACGACTTGGAAAGGCGACAAGCGGAGTACGAGAAGCTGAATGAGAAGGATGAAGAGCTGGCTGATTACTTGGCAAAGGTGCTGGCAAAATACCCCGAGGTGATCAATACCAACCAGATGAAGAGAGTCCCTGCTGCAGCCTCGGAGAGCAACCTGCAGGACGAGGAGCAGCTGGAGCAGGCCATCCGAGAGCACCTAAACCAGCTGGGACCACAGGAGGCTGCCAAGCTGGCTTCGCTCAGCAAAAGGCTCTCCGTGGCTGGGGAAGCTGATGACACACAAACCAGGCAGTACCTGGATGAGGATATGCTGGCAAAGGTGCTGGAGTATCTAAAACAGGAGAAATCAGAGCTTGAAAGAGATCACATCACCAAGCGAGCAATGGAAAACATGTAATTGTTCCCCAAGTATTATTTCTCTTCAATGTGTTGACTTCTATCCCAATTCAGTTGTGATTTATTCCTGCTCTCACACTAAACAACCTATGGTAGACTATTTACCATTGAACAGTCTGCATATCTTTCTCAGAGCTGTTATATTGTTTATTGATATACTTCTATGTTATAAATTATGGGGCAAACAACCAATTGCTTCAAGTGTTTTAAGAAACAATTTAATGATATCAAGTAAAAGTATAATATGTAAACAAATGACCTTTGCATTGTTAATAAGACATGATAAATGAAGAGTGACAATTATAATTTGAAATTTTTAAGATTAATTGGATTATTTTGTTACTGTCTGTAGTGGTTTTTGTGCAGTATCGAATAAAAAAATAAAGCATTATATATATATAGTTTTATTTACAAGGCTTTTTCTATTCAGTGTTTTATTGTTGATGAATAAATTATTTCTGGACAATTGACTTTGTTTCTTTGTGACACTTGATAAAGTCATGCTAATTGGAAACATATTTTTACTTCTACAGATTAGTCTTCTGAAATATATTATTTTTCCTACAAATTAAGTTGTAAGCATAAACTTGGGGTTTTCTGGGCCATAAGAACATAATTGGTGTTACTCTTAAGGGCAGGGGGTACCTAAAGAGCTTGCTGAAGTCAATCAGTGTAATAACTGCATTACAACTGAAAATTTGGCCTCACAGAATTAAGAGGTGTATCTGTACCTCGTGGCAGCAGGAGGAACACAAATGATCTGTCCAGCTGGGACAGGCTTGATGATGAATCTTTGAAAAAATACAGAATGGAACCTCCCTAGGTGAGCTCTGGGAAGCTCTGCAGATGAGTCACCTCCATCTCTCACACTGAAGAGGCAAGATCCAACACAAGGCAGGCAGGGAACTCCTCTGTAACAGCATTTGTTTGTCTGATAAAAATATTATTTCCCTCTCCATGAAATGACCATTACATGTCCCATAAGTACACAGAAGACCTTTACTATTCAGCACGCTATCTGGACACTTGAATTGCCTCTTGAGCTCCTATCGTGACCTGCAGTAGGTGGCCTGGAAAGGTTCTGCCTCTTTTACAGGAGGAAATGTGCTTGCATAACTCTGTGAGTCAGAGATGGTTTTCATGGGACAGCTCATTTCCAGGATTAGAGTTTAAAAGTGGTTTTCCCTGTGGTATTCTGCAGCAGCTCATCTGGGCTAAGTGGGGTGGGGATGATTTTTGGCCATGTCTAATGAAGTACATAGGCTGCAGAAATAAAATTTCATCTTCAGTGTTGCCACTACCCCGAGCATTCACAGCAAACAGGAGCTCAGCCCCTGTTCCAGCCTTTATTCCTTGAATACACACCGGACAATAACATATCTGATTTTCCAGGCATGTGTAGGACCTGGAAGAGATGTCACACGTGTGACACATGACAGGTGGGAGTCCCTTAGCATCATTCCCCTCCTGCCATAGCCTGCAGCACTCCCTTGCCCTGGGCTTCCCAGGCTCCTGAGCTGACCAAAGCCCTGGGGAGCTGCTTGACTGCCTCCAGGCTCTTAGGGAGAGCCCAATGACAGCTTTAGATACCAGAATGATTTTGGATCTAAGAAACCAGTAGTACAAACCTATGCATTAAAGGACAGATATGTCAGACACTGTGTGGAAGAAGAATAAGCTTTGGAAAATCCTAATCTTGGCATGAGTAACTACATCACCTTTTAGAAGAACACCTCACTCACAGTGTGTGCAAGCCATCAGGGACTTTGTGGTTCATTTTCACAAACAAGAAAAGGGGAGTTGTGCTTGAAATAACAGAATTTTGTCTAACAGATCTATATGGAAGTGTCAAGCTGATTTCAAGCTAAGAAGTTACTTCAGTACTTTTCCCTCTTCAAGCCACAGAAAGCAGACAACTAATCTCCCTGTGAAGTGCTCTAACAAACTCATCTCCAACTCTATATTGGACTTAAATGAAATGAGAAAATATTAAATAGGCAGCACTCTCCTGGTAGCTGTAGCTGCCTCTTGCTATGCAACCAAGGCTCCTGCAGCAGAGCAATAGTTATACCTGAATATGCAAGACAGCATTATCCAAAAGTACATCCCATCATGAGATCTGCTCCATTAAACCACTCCAGAGCCTTCCCCTGCAGAGAGGCTGTGTAGTACTTAATTGTTCTTAATAGCCACGGCTGCTTCTGCTTTCATTTGTCTGTGGTTTGTGCTTTCCTTATGGCTGCAGTGGGACAAACAGTCATGTTGTTAATAATGCACACAGAATGCATAATCCATAACAGATGCACTATCAAGCTTATTACTATAATTATATACAAAATAAAGTGACCACCCTGCAATTCTTACTCGGCAAAGTGAGGAACAGATTTTAAATTCCCTTTTTGTGTTATGATTTGACAGCATCCCAGATGCAGCTGGTTTATACCCTCTGTGCCAGTGGCTTTTGTCCAGCAAAGAAAATATTTCTGCTCAATTCTTCCTCCTAAAACTTGCTTCATTGTGTCCTCATATTTAAGGTCCTCCCCAACACACACAGATTGAACAGAAATTCTGTATCTTATCCAAATACATCAAGCTACTGAACACCTTCTACAGTACCTGAGGTAGTTCTTCTTTGTACATACCCTAGAATTCATTTATCAGTACCCATAAGAGTAAATGCTGTTTTGTTTTTTTCATTAATTCATGTGCTACTGCAAGTGCTTTGTTTACATCTGCCTCTTGATGATTCCATTATTTTGTCAGCTGGAGCTCTTAAATGAGAACACTTGTTGATTCAAAAATTAATGTAACCAAATTACCTCGACTGGAGAAATGAGATTGTAGCAATTATTTCCTTCTGAAAGGCTATTTCCACAGTGCAGTGGAAGGGGTTGAGTTGCATGCAGTGTGACAGTTGTAACTGTTTCCCAAAGCACTTTACAAGACACTTGTTTTGCAGGAGAAGTGACATAACCCGTGACTTTCTTAACATGACAAA
Source organism: Haemorhous mexicanus (assembly GCF_027477595.1). NCBI lineage: Eukaryota > Metazoa > Chordata > Aves > Passeriformes > Fringillidae > Haemorhous > Haemorhous mexicanus. The sequence goes on along the minus strand of NC_082350.1, from coordinate 9,736,975 downwards.
GGGGAGCCAAGGCTGGAGCCCAGGCAGCCTGAGCTGTGCTTTGCCTCGCAGCTTCACCCTGCCCCTCCTGCTGTTACTAATGAGAACTCTAATGATCCCAACCTGCATCTCCAGACACACCTGAGCCAGCCCATCTGCCATGAGCCAGGTCACACACGGCATGGCAGGAGCAGAGGAGCTCTGTGGGATGTGCATGTGGGAACAGCATTCCGTTCCCTGGAGCATCCTGCACCTTCCCCCAGGCTCCAGGGCTATTTACTCTGTGATGCACAAATCCATACAGACACAGCTGGATGTCAGCTGCACTCTGTGTTTGTTCAGCTACCCAGGAGCCTCCAAAGAGGTTAATGTGAGCTACAGGAACTCCAGTTAGCAGCAGCAGGCAGGTGCAGAGCCTCTAGTGCATAAAGTGGAAAGGAGAAGCCCTGAATCAGAGCTGATTAGCTGAAGAGCCGTGTTATTCCTGACTTTTGGATCATTCAAAAACATTTGAGGTCATTAATAATTCATTTGTAGATGTAGCAGAGCTCTAAATGTGGCTGATTAAATGCATTTGACGTTTCTCTTGAGAGAGGCTGTTATTCCAGGAAACCACTTGGTATCTGCAAATGTCTTGGAATTAGTGTACTCAAAATTACAGGTTCACTCACAATGTTTTCCCTTGTAAAGAAAGGAAAGTGACCTCTGATTCCAAATGTAATGTACCCTGGTGAACAACTATGGCACAATTATTTTAGAAGCTCCCCACAGCCACTCAGCAGATCTGCTGTGTGATGACATGGTCCAAAGTGCAGAGCTCTGCCAAGACAAAAACCTGCAGGCCATGAGCAAGGCAGGTCCTGCACACCTGGGGAAGGAGACCTTAAAAAGGGGCTGTTGGCAACTGCCCAGCCCCTACAATTGCTGCTCAGGGATGTGCTTCCCAAAACCCTTCTGGCATCAGCCTGAAAGTAGAGCCCTGTGTTTGCCTGGCATAGAAGCCAGGCTCTATGGAGTGCCTTGGTGGGAGTGCCACAAAGCCTCCAGGTCCTCTGGGCTGGATGGGCAGCACCCAAGCCAGGATCTAAAAGAAATGATGGGCTTCATTCCACTTCTGTGTTTCCCTGATTATGTCAGCAAATCTGGGTCCACTGGGTTTGTCTGGCTTCTTGCTTAAGCTAGAGTAAATCTGCCCAGGTGTAGCTGTGGGGTGCATTTTGTGCCACTCCATTAAATGTTTAATGAGAACTAAGAGTTTATGCAAATTTGAGCACGTTTTTCAGGGGGGTCACCCACATCAGGGCAGTTTTCCTACTGCTCTGCAGTCACCACCATTGGGACACCTCATCTACTGGAGACAGTGGGATCCTTCCCTGACAGGACTTTGCTCAGGGTCACCTTGGGAAAGCATTTTTGGGTTATTTTCCTCTTGCCCTTAGCTCGTGCCAACACACAGAAAGGAGGGGCACAGCATCTGCCTGTTGAGATCTCCAGGTGAAACATCTGGTCATTTTTTATTGTCTATTAAAACTCTTTCCAAAATCCTACATCCTTTAAGCGGATCTTTTTTCCTAGTTCAAGTTTTAGATACCATTTAGTTTCACATTGTACATATCTTGAGCCTGAACACAAAAAGAAACCTCCCAGCCCCACTTTTCTCTCTCCTCTTTGACCTAAGAGAAGGTATGAGACTGCCTGGATGAGATGCAACATATAATTTCTGCAAAGAAACACATTTTTACCATGGCTACATGTTTTGCCACCTGCTGATAAATGTCATAGCAGCACAACAAACCACTTAGATCTTCTTGTACTCCCCTATTCAGTGTGTAAGAGCCAGGCCAGGAACAGCATATACACACACAGAAAAAGGTAAAAACAAAGATAAAACATTAAATGGGGAAAACCCCAACATTCCTTGCTTGTTGTTCATTTAGCATAACAACAGGAGACATGTTAAATCCCTGTAAGTAAATTTTGGGGTGGAAATATAATCTGACAGGAAAACTATTTTCTGCAAGGGTAAATTTACTCAGATCCAACACACTATCAATTGATTTTTTTTGTTACAACCATGAATGCAACAAGGTAGAAACTTTTTGATAGTGACTAGCACACTGAAAGAGCCTAAGAAAAAAAAAAGCCTAGATTGGAAAATTTATTCTGTATGTAAGTCTGCAACTACCACCATACTCTACTGGGTACTTTAGACTACAGAAATGTTACTGTGCAAAGGAGATTTCATCCATAGGATCTTTATCTGCAGGGAAAAGTTTATGGATATTTTTATTCTAGAAGAAAAATTACTGTCAAAAATGACACAACTGAAAAAAGCTTAGAAAAAAAGGAAAGCTGCCAAATCCTCAAACTTTATCACTTGTTACTTTTTTACTTATTACAAAACCACTGATTTTGTTTTATTTCATGCTGTTTCTCCTTTGCTCCTTTTAGAGTCAGCACACTGCACTTTTCTGGTGCTGCACAAGAGTTCAAAGCCACTGCCTGCTTCCCCTTTTGGCAACACCTTTTGCATCAGTCTTATTTATATCTGACCCAAGGCAGGTGGATCCAACAACTCCACCCAGCTCTGTGCTGCGTGGTGCTGTTTGTTTCTGTGCCAGGAAATTGTGTGGTATCCCACACAACGAGGCTGGTTTAAAGCTGGAGCTCATTCCCAGCCCAGGGAAGATGTGGAGCAGGAACCAGAATCCTCCACCATGGACAGAGCAGTGCTTGGCACTGTCAGCCTAAGTTCTTCTAAGCCTTCTGATGTTTATGCTTTTGTAATGGAGTTTCTCACACACTTTTATGTAAATAAGGATGGTTTTACATTCCTTTCTAGAAGAAGAGAAATTTGATAGACTCTTGGTTTAACCAGCGTAGCTAAGAGGTGGCAATTTCATCCTCCAACCCACGATCACTTTTAAAAATCTATAAATATTGTAGTCAGAAATAAACTAGGCCTTTTTGCCTGGGACGTTGCAGTGTGTGAGTGTGGTTCATTTCGTGTCCCATTACAAGATGGCACTGCCTTGGCTGCCCCACGTCCCCCTCCCAGGTGGGGACAGTCAGGGACAGCAGTGCAAACCCCTGGAGACACAGTGACACCTGTACAGCTCAAGCATGTGGTTTGCTGTGTAGTCAAACAAAGCACTTTGCAGGGGAAGCCACACAGAACTCTGCTTTCCTTCAGCTCTGCTGTGGCCATGGAGTCCCTCCAGGTGACAGCAATGTCCCCTCTGTGGGGCTGGTCCTGCTTCCTGCACAGAGAGCCACAGCAGGCTCCAAATCACTTGGCTCCAAGCTAGGGTGCTACTTACACCCCCAGCAGCCTTCCAAACAGGCTGAAGTAACAGCTCTGAAAAACAGGAAAGCTCTTCAGGAACAGGTATAGGAACAAAAGGGATGGTAAGTAATTTGGATATTAAAAAATATGTAAAGATAAATTGTGGCAGAGAGATCAAGTTCCTGAGGAACAATATTTTGACAACAACCTTCCAGGAAAATTTCAGTAAAGTCAATACTTGCTCAAACACCTTTCCCCATCCATCTGATTCCCAAGCAGACAGCCAGAAAATGTGATTAGCTTTATTTCATTAACCCTGCTAAAGGAAACAGTTACATTTTTAACTTAACACTGGATGCTCACTGAAGTGCTCTCCAAAGCCAGGTGATGAATGAGGCTGGGGAGCCCTCCCATCCCTGTCCTTCCCTACCACCATGTGCCACAGGGAAGATAAATGATAATTGGGAGCCTGGCCATGCTGCAGAATAATGGAATCATCTGGGGAAAATGGCACTGGAGACTGCCTGAAGATCAGCATTCCCCTGGGCAACCTCAGGCTTTGGGAGCCTTCTGTCTTTGAGCTGACACCTCAGTGGTTACTTTCTTGGCTAACTCATTTGTTAGTCAGGTTGTGCAGTTTCCTTTTCTTCCATTTACCATCCTCCTGACTTATCTTAGTGCCTGAGTCAGTAAGCGCAGCTTAATCATCTTCTTTATAAATTCTGAATCGATTTTATTGTGGATAAAGTTCTTGCTGACCAGCTCCTACAGCTTAAATATCCAGAATGGGAAAAAAAAGTGGAACTTCACCTTTGCCTTGGGTATTTTTTAAATTAACTCCTGCCCTATAGCACCTCTCCAAAGAAGCAGCCAAAAGCAGAATGTTCTATAAATATAAAAAGGAAGTGACCTTTCAAAAATACATACTTTACATATCAAACTGCAGAGATAAAGTAGAATATAGTTATCCTATGCCAAGACCATTGAGACACTTGCCTTTTTCCCAAGGAAATGACTTTGCCTCATAGCTCACCTTTTTATAGTGCACATTATGCTGCCTGTGAAATTCATTACCCAGTACTTGATCTCCTCCATAGCCTCGTGCTGATGTCTTTAGGAAATGAATTTTTTAATAGCCTTCTTGATGAACATGTGTTTTGTGGCACCTGAAAATAGATGTTCTGCAATTCTAGGCTAGCTGCACATTTTGCCTATTGAGCTGTACATTCCAGCAGCTGTGACTTTCTATGTGTGGAGATGGAAATAATTTGAAGAGTCATTTGCCTGACAAGATATGATTATTTGTCCTCCTACATATCCTATGAGTACAAAGTTGGATTTATAGCTTGACCTTTTTACTTTACAGCTTTCAAGAGCCTAGGAAGAAGGAGTGCACTGCTTTCTCAAGCCTTGCTGGGTGAGCACAGGCACTGCAGTGATTTACCCCCCTTTTAACAAAGACTACTGAGATGCACAAAGCAGCAGGTGCTTTAGTGCAGCTGCTGCTACAGACAGGAGAAAATGTGGAAGGAGGGCAGGCAAGACTCTGCTGGACATTCACAGGTTAGGAATGAGGTGTGGGGGACCATTTCTGCCACCAGATCTGACTTGGGCAGCTGGAGACAGGTCTTCAGCTTGATTTTCTCACAAGGAAGGCTCCTCACTGTGTCTGTTACTTATGCATTTTCTGGCAAAAGAAACCAAACCAGGGATGCTGTCCTCCTAAAAATATTATGGCTTTTGGAACTGTGAAACAATTTGGCTGCCTAAAACTGGGCACCTACAATAAAACAGCTCATCTTCCCAAGCTGCTGTGCCTTGGCAAAGCTAAGAAAACATTGGGGTTGGCTTTTCCCTACAAATAGCCACATTGTGTACTGGGGTACCTTGCTGCAGCCCTGCTGACTTCACTGAGTACAGAGGCTTGGCCATCTAGACCAGTAATGGAGACCAGTGATGTCCCCTGTGTCCTGCTTGAGCGTGTGACAGTTCCATGTGCAGCCAGGTCTCTGGAGAGCACCAGTCCCTGCCCAGCAGAGCCTCTCTGGCTCAGAGAGGCAGCAGAGGACTGGCAGGCTGTGGGAGCACAGCTGTGACAGGACCACCTTCCCCAGCCCAAGCAAGAGGAGAGCCAAGGGACAAAATGTCCAAGGTCTCTGTGAAGACCCATCACTGATTCCCAGGGCCCCCCAGGAAGGTGCTCCTGTGCCTCCTGAGCATTAATAACCTGCTGGAAATGGGCAGGACACAGCTCTCCAGTGTCCTGCAGGCCCTGTGCCACCCCTGCAGCCCCAGGAGCTGGGGTACCTCGGGACCAGCCTGGACCTTGGCTGGGGAGGTGCAGGGGGAGCCCTCCCAGGGACAGAGCTCCCCTGCCCTCCCCTGCCACAGGCACTGTCTTTGGGCAGGCTCTGAAAGGATTTTTCTTCATCAGCCTGATCCTCAAGCCTGGGGAGCACAGGGGGCTGGGGCCATGTAAGGACAGACACACTATGGTCTATCCCTGCTACAGTTTTTCCAACACTTACATGGATCCAAACTTTATCAAACCCCAAGGACAGACACACTTATGGTCTATCCCTGCTACAGTTTTTCCAACACTTACATGGATCCAAACTTTATCAAACCCCAAACACTTCATTTCACACAACACAAATTTTTATACAGCTCTTGAAGTTGTTCTTAAAGCTCCTCTATAAAAATGAAGTATAAACTGAAGGTAAGAATCATCTGAACATAAAATGAACTATATTCTCTTCTGAAAATTCCCTTTCTGTTTAGCTTCTAAGGGTTTTTACCTGTTCAGGAATCTGCAGACTGCTTTACTCAAAGGAGACTTTCATTTTTCAGGATAAAAAATCTTGTTTCAAGAAAAGAAAATACCATTCTCCTCTCTTAAGCTAGAAAGCAGAAAATAGGATCTTCTTTTCAGCATTTCTGTGGCCAATAGCATCTGTAAGAGGCTTTCTGGATTCCTTCTGGCAAGAGAATTAGTGGAGAATTAAATATCATACAAACATGTTGGGACACAACTACAGCCTGATGCAAAATATCCTGCATCCAGCATAAGGCATCTTCCCATTCATGGAAGTATTGTTATTCCAGAGAAGTCTGGTAGGGGCCATTACTGATAATAGCAATAAAAGCTGCAGTTCTGCTCCCCAGAACTAGCCAGTTTGCTTTCTTCACATGTAATTTAGAATTTGATATAATTTTCAGCTTTGCAGCTCTGGGAGAGCAGTTATACTGACTTTTAAAGTTAATTTTGAGAATCCAGTTCAATTTAGCAGGTAATTTACAGAGCCCAGCCCTCTCATTGCAGCATGGTTTTCTGCCCCTTGCAGAAAGCTCAAAGGGGAAGGAAGGCAGTGTCATTAGCTACCTCACACAATGCTCTCCAACACCAAATGCAATTGTAAGTGGATATATTAAAGTGTTGAGGTGCCAATTAGCCACTTCAATGTAAATTATTATTTTACTTAGAGGGTGGATCTTCCTTAAAGCTGGAATTGCTGCAGCTCTGATGGTAACACCGAGTCATGAGATAAATGAATCACAGAGTCAGGTTGCTGCATCTGCAAAGGATGTTCTTGAGTCTAACCCAGGGCTACAGCCCTTGCAGGAGGTCTCTGTGTGTGTGTGCAGGTATCTGTCAGCCGAGGCAATTCCCAAGGGAATTTCTGGTGAAACATCTCCTGTGTGCTCACAGGGCTGGAGGAGCAGCCAGCTGGAGCTTTGGGTCCACCAAAGGGGAACACAGCCCTTCCCTCCTCTGCTCTTGCCCATGGCCCCTCTAAAGGGGTTTCCTCCTCTAGGTGAGCTCATGGCTCCTTTAGGTGAGTTCACCCTTTAGGTGAGTTCACCCTTTAGGTGAGTTCACCCTTCCTGGGCACCTGATCAGCTCCTCCCAGCCCAGAGCTCAATCCCCTCTCACTGGAGCAGGGCACCCAGCAGGGTGGTGGCACGTTTGCCAGGGCTACCCTGACCTGGAAGGTTTTCCATCTGTCCCTGCTCTGTCACCCTGGTCCAGTTCCTGGTCCCCATGCTCCTCACCTGCCTTTGGAATGCCAAGTTTGCAGTGCAGCAAATGTGAGCCAGCAAAGAGGAAACAGGCTGTGTTACCTTTAAAGACAGATAGCTGGAGGCTTTCCAGAAATTTCTGGAGGTTTTTCCACTGCTGATTTCTGTGCCACACCCAAGATGAGCCCAAATCCACAGGGTGAGCTTTCTGCACTGCCAAGGCAGCTTTTCCAGCCATGCTCCCCCATGTCCCCCAGGAGCAAAAGCTCTTCTCACCCCCACCTTGGGACCCCCAGTGCTGCTCCCCATTTCAGCATGGGCTCCCTGCACCCCACCTGCACCAGTCTGCCTGTGCCTGTCAGGAAAGGGCATCTGGGAGTCTGGGGGCTGCTGCAAAGGGTCCACAGCAGTCCAGGAGGCACACGGGCCCGTTCCTGGTCTGCCTGAACACAGTGCTGCAGCCCACACTGACCCAGGAGATGTCTGAGAGGTGCAGGCTGAGTGAGAGATGATGCTCTGCAACGCACACACAGTCAGGAACTGGCTGATCAGCTCTTGCCTGAGGTCATAGAACACAGTAAATACAGAAATGGGATTATAACTGCATCAGCCTTGGCCTTTTCTGTTCCATTTCTAGCAGAGGAAATGCTAAAAGTATCCACAAGTACTCTGGCCAATTAGTTACCAAATGTTTCTGCAATATCTATAGCATCTTCACAATTCAGAGTATTTGCTGTTATTGAGAAATATTAAATTTTACTACACTCTGGTTTCACTTTTTGCAGAGCTGTAGCAGAGCCCATTATCCCATTGCTAGCTGTGCTGTGTTAATGCCTACAGAGAAATTAATGGCAAAAATCTGACTGTTCTGAGCTCAGTGGGAGTCCACTGCCATCAGTATCTCCCAGACCTTGTGTGGCTCTTTAGAGACCATGTCTGTGAAATATGTCCTGTCCCTAAGGCAAAGCTCTAAATTTTTTTCTAATGCTGTTTCTAAGCTTTTAAATCTTGTGTTAAAATCTGCCCTAGCTGGGTGTTAAGTTCCAAACCCTTTCCACAAACCTAGAAAGGATTTTGTTATGTTCCTGTACTTAAAATAGAAGCACTGCTCAAGTTTTCAGTAAAACCAAAGTAGCTGCTGCAGGACACTTCCAGCTGCCCAGGGGGAGTTGACACAGCCCCAGGAGCAGCTCCACATGCAGCTAGGGAGGTACAGCCTGAAGGAGGCTCACTGGAAAGCAACAGAGCTGAAAGCACCCAGCCTCTGTGCTCACTTCAGAGGCTCCCAGCAGCCATCTCCATCTCCTGTTTTCCAGCAAGTGCAGAGTCTGGCTGGGGCTGCATCAGTCCTGCTGGGATGCTGGCTCTTGGCAGCTGCAGCTGCCTCTGCAACATTAGTCACACGTGCAAAACAACTGAGCCAACTTGGGAGAGACAGCAGCATAAACTGTTCTTCAATTTCCTATTTTGTTATCTCTGTACGTCTGGTTTGCTAGTTTGTCTCATGTCTCCCAGGCTTGATCTCAAGAGTGATTTTTCTGCTGGGTGATTTCTTCCTGCAGGAGTATCTGCCTTTGCCAGGCTGATTGTGCAAGTGGAAATGAACTTCCATTGAAAGGGATTAATTAAAAGAAGATCAGTAAGATTAGCTGAACTATAACTGGTTTGTGCATTTCTTGTTGAATGAGAAGCATTGTGCTACAAACAATGGAGCCAAGGGCCAGCCCTTCTCCATGAAGCCCCAACGTGGCTCCCTGTACTCTGGCTTTATCAGCAGCTCCTTGCTGGAAAATGGGTGAGAGCTGCTGTAAGGTTCTGGTGCTGTGCACTCACAGGCACACAGGAAAATAGGACAAGGAAAAATTTCCAGTCATTCACAGTGCTTTGTTCCAGGAAGGTGGGCTTGGGGTCCCAGCTCTCCCCAGCACAGTCCATCAGCCAAAGGGAGCCTTGTTTGCAATGCACCCAAGCTGTGCAACCCCCAGGGACTGTTTCATGGTGCTGATGGAAAGACAGAGGTATTTCTAGCTCCTCTCTGTCTTTTAGAGCTGTTTTCCAAGGGCTGCTCATGCCACTCTGAGTTGCTGGGGCTCTCTGGGAGCTTATGGGCATGCCTGTGCTACTCAGCCAGGCATGGTTGCTGGGACCTGTGTCTTCTGCTCCACACACAAACCCCTCAGCAGGAGCACTGACCAACACAGCAGGAACCGAGCATTTTCCATGGCACCAGAGCTGGAGGAACACCAACACAGTGTCTGGTGGTCATCTGGAAGGAGGGCAGGAAACAGGGCTTGTCCCACCCCACTGCCCCACACACCCCTGCCTCTCCAGCACATCTCATGGGCTGCTCCTGCTGTACCCAGCCAGCCTCACTGCCACAGGGCTTTCTGCCACCTTCCTGTCCCAGCAGGACAGGGCATGGCAGCAGGTCCCCAAGCACCATGGCAGAAGGGACTGGAGGGTGTTTCAGCATTTGGAGACTGGAAGAGGCCAAGTCTAACCAGAAGCAATGGATCTCTCAGGAAAAAAGCCCTCCCAAATGAATTGTGTTTATCCCAATTACACAGGAACCCCCTCTGTGGCTGTTGCTAGAGAGGCTTTAGCTCCTGTAAACAGCAGTGATCTTCCCCCTCTTGCATTTTCTGCTGCCTGTTTTTTTTCCAGATCAGGAACTTGAGGAGGGAAAAAAAGAAAATGAGGACAAGAAATAGAAGAGAAAGAACAAACTTGAAGCACAGCAGGTCAGGGAGAACAGAGAGAAGGCAGATCAGGAGGTCCTGTCCCTCCCATCTCAGAGCACACGAGCAATCAAGGATGTGAAAAACAGCAAACACAGAGCTGAGAGAAGGAAAAACTATTTCATCTAATGCATAACCAGACCAAAGAACTCAGTGCTCTGAATGGACATCCAGGGAAGGACACAGGGAAATCTGAACAATTTGTGTAACAGGAATAACAGCTTTAGCAGTTAACAGCCTCGTGTGTGTGTGTGTGTGGACATGAGGTAGCATGGCATGTCCCCAGCTGAAGCCAGTCAGAGTTAGGTAGAAAAGCAGTCTGGCCATAGCAGCTGAAAGCAAGGCTGCAGGGAGGTGCCTGGAGCCCCAGCTTGCTGCAGACCCATGAAGCAGATGGACAGTGGCCCTGCTTTGCTGTGGCAGCCCTGAGCCCTTTTCTCTGTGACACTCCTGTGTGGCCTTGAGCCCATCCCACTGCAGCTCCCCAGCCTGCCCCACACCCCAGCCCAGTGCCTCTGGCTGTCACCTGGAGCCCTGGCTGCGTGGAAGGAGAACAAATCAGTGCTAAAACACCTAGGAGAGCATTCAGGAAGTAGATTTTATTACAGTCTACACAAACTCCATTTGCAGCTTGAGCACACCAGACTATTTATGAGAGGAGTTTTGCTGCTGCAGATAATGAGGCAGTTTTCAGCAAAGTGTAAATCTGCTGCTGCTTGTAGGGGCTCCCAGGCTGTCAGAGCACAGATCATCATTGCTGAGTGCTCTGCTAATACTGTAAACAGTGATGACATTTAGAGAATTGTTTAACTGAGGGAGGAGGTTTAAGTCACTTCTGCAGTAATATCTAATGGTGGGGTAAACCTCTGCAGATTATACATCACAGCTCTGGCAGCAGGCTGTAATGTCTTTAAGCTACAGCTTTAAATTATGAACAATGCCTATTAAAAAATGCTAACTCTTCTTTGTGGTAAGCACGTCTGGGTAAGATGTCAGAAAGATTAGAGCCCAGATCATGGATGCAGTGTCTGTCCTCATCCCAAGGAGCAGTTTGGAGGATTGGCACACCATTATAGTGGTTCATTGCACCTCTTAAAACCAACAGACTGCCAAGTGCTTCCCACCAACAATCTTTCCACTTGGATTTGAGTTAGGCCTTTCCAAGTCTGAGCATCCAAGAGCACGAGGAATCAGAAGGATGCACATTTTAAGGGAGTCTTTTGTAACTTTGAGAAAATTATTTCCTCTACAAGGTTTTATTTCTCTTGTAGCAAGGTAATGTTGAGGCAATGTGAGTTGAGTGTGACATCTCTTTCCTGACCCCGCAGCAAAGAAGAAGCCCTTGGTCTGTGTCCCTGAGACCATGCTCATGGTCTGCAGCAGTGCAAGAGGTGTGTGAAAGAAAGCCTCTGAGCAGTACAAGGGAATGTAAAAACTTAGCTAAAGTCAGTTTAGCTTTGAAGTGTATTTAGCTTTCAAGTTAAAGTGCAAACAACCCTTGCACTGCTAAAGCCAATGCTGAAGTTACAGCACATCTGTCCCTGAATTTCAGCTTGGCCAGGTTTGTGCTGGTCCAGCCCCTGTCCCTGGCAGGGACAGCCTCCAGCCACTGCTCACTGCAGTGCAACCTCATGGCACAGTGAGATGGGGCAGGGAGATGCTTCCCCAGCACAGCAGGGTGGGGGCTGAGCTGGGTCTGCAGGATGGTGCTGAGACCACTGGGCTGAGCACCAGAGGGATTCAAGGCTTCCAACCCCAAAAGTGCAGTCTGGCACCACAGAGCAGGGACACCAGCACAGGGGCTCGGCCACAGGGATATTTCTGATCACAGAGGCTCTGGGGGACTTGCAGGCTCTGGGGGTGGTGGGGAAACCCCTGTGGCTCTGCTTGCCCCTGCCTCCCTCCAGCTGGGGAGGGGTGGAGGGCAGGCACAGTGGCAGAGTTGGTATTTCTCTCATCACACAGACCAAAAATAGCAGCTGGCCTTAATGCAGGTTTTTCTCTGACCACTTTCTTCTAATCAGCTGCATAAAGGCCAGCCACCATCTATTCACCACAGAGCAAGACAGAAATGCTGGGCAGAGTTGCCAGGTCATTCATTTAACCTCAAGAGTTTAATCCTCTTACTCTGCCTCCATGAGCAAGGAGTGGGACAGCCTCTGGCCAGGTTCGTGTTGTCAGTGAATTAGCAGCACCATCCATAGGCTTGCAGAAGGAAAGAAAATCAGAGCAGTACCACACAAGGAAAGGAACTTCTGGCAGCTTATCCTGAGCTCTCTGGAAGGGCAGGCAGGCTGCAGGCAATCAGAGCAGCCACAGGACATAGCAGATACCAATGTATAATACCTTTTCCCCCCAGCAAATTTAAAGCGTGTTAAAAGTGGCAGACCAACAGCACTGAGAAATGGCTGAAGAAGGAAAACTGGTTTCAGTAGCATGAGATTTCACATTCCTTCTGTCAGGAAGCAATCCTCAATCTCAGAAGTCCCACTTCAGTGAGAAACTCGAAGAGATGGTCCGTTTATACAAGGTTAGCTGCAGCCTGCAAGGGCCATCCAGCTGGATGAAGCCCTGTTTCTGAGCCCAGATCTGCTCATTTCCCATGCACAACCCCTGATAACCAGACATTCTGCTGGCCCTCAGTGCAGCACACTGACACTGCTGGGACTCACCCCACTCCCTGGGGTGATCTCCCACGCAGCTCTGGCTGCAGCACTGGAGGATCCCTCCTGCACCAAGGCTGCTGTCCTCCTGCTGTCCCCATCTGCCAGTCAGCCACCGTGTCCTTGCTCTGAGTTACAGCTGCAGCAGACAGGTCCAGCCTCAGATGACCCAAACCCCCAAATGTGAGTGTGATGCCCACCATGGAGAAGGACAAGTGTCCTTTTGTTCTCTGTACCCTTCCCCCAGTGACCTGCCTCCACTGGTCCCCCATGCAGGAGCTCTGTGCCTCCCCGAGTGCCTCCAGCTGGCACAGGGTGAAAATGCTTTCTTGAGAAGAGATACTCTGTGTTCAAACATGGGCAGGCGTGGGAGAGTCACTCCTGTGGAGGGCTCCAAACACCAGGCTCAGAGCCCAGCAGCACCACTGGTGGTACCACTGATAGCCCAGAGGACAAGGGATGGGACATAAGTCCTTCTGCAGCACACACAGAAGACAGACCAGCACCACTCTGTCACAGCCACATTTTCTGAACAATCCCTTCACCCAGGATTTTTCTCCTGGGAAGCTGAGAAGCCTCAGAGAAAAATGAAAACAATAATTATCTCATTTGCTTCTCCTCTGTTTTGCTTGTCTGGAATGTGTTTGGAGATTGTTTACCCACAGGTGATTGTTTCATTGGATTCTGCTGTGAGTTGCTTTCACTCTTTGGCCAAGCTGTGTCAGGACTCTGGAGAGAGTCACAAGTTTTCATTATTGTCTTTTCAGCATTCTGTAAGTATCCTTTCTGTATTCTTTAGTATAGTTTAGTTTAGTATTCTTTATTATAATATAGTGTCATAAAATACTAAATGAGCCTTCTGAGAACATGGAGTCAGATTCCTCATTCCTCCCTGCCACGAGGGTTCCAACAAATAAAACACCACTCTGGGACTGTTCCAGGCCACCAAGGAGGATGCTCTGAGGTGTTGGAAAGTCTTAGGCATGCCAAGATTTTTTGATGTCTTGCGTGCAGAGTTCCACTTCAACTGGAGCATTTTTACTCAGGGGATTCAAGTCCCATTTGCCTCTGCTCCAGCTGAGGGGACACATCTACAGGACAGCAAGAGTTTTTGAAGTGTGGCTGAAGCTTGCAGCTTATCATCCTACAAGAACAATCCTGTAATGAGAATATCTCACAACCAATATTTCATCTAATGGTTTGCATTTACCACAGGCTACCAACATTAAAATGAGCCAAACTGACAGCCACACCAGCTGCACCTCCTGCTCTGCACAGCACCTGAGACAGCCACTCTTCCTTTCCAGCAGATTATTTCCCCTGTAGAAGCCAGCTGCCCATAATATCAAGCTCATCCCTTTTGAGCATTAACTCTCTCTAATTCTCACTTTCTTGGTGGGCCTTTGCCATAGAAACCTTCCTTAGCAACAGGGAGGGAGAGCAGCAGCAGCTCCAGCCAGAGACATTGATGAGACAGCCCTGGACCCTCTGTGTGCCCCCTCAGGCCCTGTCCCCCAGCTTACCTTCCAGCAGAATCAAGGAGTGAGTCAGGAGGCAAATGGCTGCTTTGGGGAACTGTTTGAGACCTCTTTTGGTTAAGTTCCCCTGGCCTGGTTTATGAACCCAGCTCTGCCAAGGGGAACAGTCTGCACCCACTGAGCACTGGGGTGACAAGGATGATTTCTGATGTTTGTGGCCATGGGTACAGGGGCTGACAAAGGAGCCCAGAGGAAAGTAGGGAGGGGATGAGAGCTGGAGCACCTCAGTATTGGCCCAGGAGTCACTCTGCTGAAGTGGAACAGGTAGAATGGCTTAGGGCACTGAAAACAGCCCTGAGAACTCCGTGGATAGAGAAAATCCTGAGCACAATCTCATCCTGCACAATCATTTGTGACCCTCACTGGCCAGCAGGTCTCCACTGTATCTGAGCCTATGGGGAGTGCTGGGATCTGAGATGTTTTAGGGTTTTTCCTGACACACACTTCTGCTGTATCTTGATTTAACTGCCATTTCTTTTACTGGCTAGAAAAATGTCCATTTCCCTCTCTGATGGGAGGCATGCTGTAAAGAGAAAATCAGGAGCTGCATGAGACAAGGGGCAACACCTCAGTCCTGCACCACCACAGGAGAGATGGCAAAGAGAAACGTGGGCAAGAAAAGCTAGCACTTCAAATTCCTAATCAGGCAGCATCCAGGCTGTAAAAGAGGTGGTGAAGGATCAGAGACAGCATTGTTATTGCTTCTGTATCATCCTTCCTCCAGGCTTGTGCCTTTCTGTTCCCAAGAGCTTTATTTTGGCAGGCAGATAAAGCCTGCAGCCTGCTGCTCTGAATTTTCCACTTTTTTCAGGGAAGTAGCTGACTTTGGCTCTGCAGACAGGAGCAGGTCAGCTCTCCCCGTGCTGCAAAGCAAGTCTGAAGCAGAAACATCTCACCAAGGGGAGACATCTCAGCCCAGGTCCAGGTCAAGCTAAAGCCAGTGACAGCACTTCTGTTGTGGAGCCTGCTGGTGTGCAGCCACCTTGGAGGCCAAGTGTCCTAACCAGGGCTTCCCCAGCTGCCTCCTCTCTGGACAGCCAGCACAAGGACATGGCAGCTCTTGAGGCAGGCACCAACCACCCCTCCCAGCCTCAGGAACCTGTACCTTTATCCTTCCATTCTCTGACTCATCCTGGCAAACACCCTGCTGCTTCCAGCATTACTCCATGACTCACTGGTTAACCTGCACCACTCTCACTTCCAGTCCTCCCTGCCAGGTTTTTCATTATCTGCTCTGCTGCCTGTGGGACAATCATCTCTGGGGAGAGCCCAGGAGGTCTGCACCTCCAAACCCCTTTCCCCTGCTCACCTGTCAGCACAAGACACAATTAACACAAAGCAGCTGACCTGAATTCATAAGCCTGGCTTGCAGGGAATAGGGAACAACCAATTTGTCCTGCCTGTCCTATGCAGTGGGAGCAATTACTTTTATCTTGATGGGTTCCACAATCTGCAGAACTCTAATTACATATACAGGAAAACATTTTTCAGTTTTTGTTTGCTAGCTTGGTTTCACATATTAATATTTTCTAACTTTTATCCAGTGACAAACATTTCTGCTCTTAGATGAAGAAGCATTTGTTTATGCCTCTGACCAAAACTCTGGCCCTGAGAGGGCTTAGATTTAGCACATTCAATCAACAGCCAACTGGGGAGCAAGATAGAGACTTACATGATTTATTTGATATGTTTGATCTTGAAGATACATGAAAACTTGATTATATCAAAGGCTGCTATTTAAGAAGTCAGATTCTCAAATATAGAGACAAAATTCTTAATTCTTAGATGAATGCTTGTTGAATTAAATAAAGGAGCCAAATGGCTTTCATTACACATGCAATATTCTCACACACTGCTGTGAGTAATAGGACATAAAAAGTTCATGGAAAAACTCAAAACTTGCTGAAAGCTAACTATAACATATCCTTCACCACCAAAAAGAGAAAGTTTCAAGACTTAGAACATTCTTAACCCAAAGCCAAAAGTGAACATGGCTCCTAAGGAAGAGGCACCACCTAAACAATAAATAAGGTGCCAAGGCTGGGCAGTGCCCAATTCCCAGGAACTGGCACATGCTCAGGTAGCTCCATTCAGGTGCAAGTAATTCAAGAAAGAGGAGCTGCCTTCAAGCCTGGCTTAGCCTCTGGCTCTCCTCTGTGGAGCAGGGAACCCCAGCAGGCTTTTCTTTCTGGAGAGGAAAGGAGCTCTGCAGAGCCAGGTGTGCCAGTGCAGGGAGCCAGGCAAAGGCAGCACAGGGCACACACAGCAGGGAGCTTGGTTTTCTGCAGGCAGCAAAACTCCAAACACCTGGCTTAGCTACAGGATGAAAAACCTGGAAATGTGGTCCAGCATAAAGCCTACCCTTTGTGCTTTATTCTGATCACAGCCTCCCAAAAATGTTTTGCCTTCTTGTTCATCCAAGAAACATTAATAAATAAATAAAAGTCATTCTTTATAAGTGCATTTGGAAATATTTTCTATTCTGATAAGAGAAAAACACATTACAACTTCGTTCCTCGTATTTTTGGTTCAAATAAGGAATAATTCCTGCTTTGCATGTAAATTTTCAGGAGAAAATAATTTTCCCTTCCATGAGTTCTAACTTTTCCTTTCCTGTTGTTGTTTCCTTCTCCATGACTATTAAGTTCTCTGAGCTTACAGGCCCCCAGGGTACCAGCAGTGGCATTTCTGCCCTGGTGTGCAGCTGTAGGAGCTGCATCTTCTCAGGGGAAGGGGGACAAGGTGAGTTTTTCTCCACTCCCATTCACCTTGCCCGTGCCCTGTTGCAGCACTGCAGAGGACAAACTCTCACAAGCAGATGGCTGAAAGTCACCATGCAAGACAGGAGAGATCCCCCCCTGCCTCTTCAGACCTCACACACTTCTTCATCACGAGGCAAGATGACCTTGGCTCTCCTAACACGTTATTTTCTGCCAAAATTATGAAGCCAAATTAGCTTTCAGAACTGGGTTCAAGCTCTGAATTTCCATTAGTAGTGTGAGAAAAATTCACAGCAGCCTACAGCTTCCATGCCTGTGGTTCACACTTTCCCCACAGCCTGAGTACCAAATAAAGAGT
The DNA here is from genome assembly GCF_027477595.1 of Haemorhous mexicanus. Lineage (NCBI taxonomy): Eukaryota > Metazoa > Chordata > Aves > Passeriformes > Fringillidae > Haemorhous > Haemorhous mexicanus. Next base: position 9,719,673 of record NC_082350.1, on the reverse strand, counting down.
GTAACAGGGATTCCAGGGGAAACCTGAGTAGCAGAAAGGAATCAGAAAGCAAACATCATGGATGTGGGTAAGAGCAGATCCCCTCCTCACCCACCTGCCAGGCTGCAGCAGCTCTGAGGGAGAAAATCTTCCTTGCCAGCCAGGAGGCTTTCTGCAAGGTGAGAGTAAAACCTACAGAGCACTTCAAAAGTGAGTCTGACTTCAAAGAGCCCTGCTGGGGGACCTGCACCTGCAGCTTTTCATATTTTCTTGCCATGTTTGACTGTCTATCATTAAACTATTCATTCAGCCAGATCAGCACAACAAACCCTTGAATAGATCTTAAGCTGAAGAGCATTCAGCCTGCAAACATAGAAAGTAAAACCATAATTTTCCATGAAGAAAACTTTGATGTATCATAAAATACCATTTATTTGCAGGGGTAGATACACATTTAACATTTTTTTCCTTCCTGTGGGCTTTTCAAGACTTAATAAATCTCTGAGCCCTTATTGACCAGGCACAGCAGGAATCCAGGATGAGGAGACCAGCTCTGAAATCCTCCCACTGCTGGTGCACTGTGCACAGGCTCACTCAGGAAAAGTCTTCTTCTCATGTCTAGGAAGCTCTCATCATAGAAACATCTGCAAAATTTTCAACCAGGCTGATTCTCAACAAATCAGTGAAACTTCTGATTTTTACCATCAAATGAGATGGCTCCATCTCATCAGCTTCCAAAAACTAAATTGAACCAAGTAAAAACCTTTCTTGCTCTCTTCCCATCCTTGCTATAGAGCCTCCATTCCCACAGAATTAGAGTGCTTCATGATTTTTAACATTTCTGCTCACAGCACCGCACTGCAGTGGAGAAATTCCCTCCTTTTGGAGGCTGGAAACTGAGACATAGAGAGACCAAAGAGTCTGATCCAAGAACTACAGGACCCATAGGGACTAAACTCCAAACCTGAGTCCCTCAAGCTCACACCTGTGAGTGTTCCTCAAAATCTACCAAGTTCCTTAGACTTCAGTCTGTCTCGAGTGCTTGGCATCATCACCATCATCACCTTTTCCATATGAGAGTCAGAAAGTCAGTGCTCAGGATAGAAAGGAAATCAGATGCTCTGAAATTGTGAAAGCAAGTCAGGTCAGAGAATCCTGGGTAGGGTGGTGAGGCACATCCACATTATTTATCCTAATAAATAGGCTTCTCTGGACCACACAAAAATACCCAGAATTTCTCCCTTGGCAGCAGCAGCACCCAGGCCAGCAGGAGCACTGGAATATTTTGAACTTGTCTTACTTTCTCAGACACTTAGTTGGAAAAAGCAGCAGAAAGCTATGATGAGAGGGATATTATGTGACTGGGTGACTGCCACATAATGGAACACTCTCTCTGAGCAATTGTGTAAAGAGCAATTTTGTGGCTTTTATTGAATAACTCTAGATAATTTAAACCTCCATAAAAGGATGGTGAAAATAAAAAATAACTCTCTTACAGGAAGACACGTCCTCACATAAAGAATTCTAGAGGTGCAACATTTAGAAATATATTTGAATTTTAACTTTTTCAGAAGATATTGGAACATATTAAAGGGAGTGGTTTTTGTTCAGACAGTCCAATGATTTAGTTCACAGCATACAAGTTCTGAATGTTGTGACGTATGATATGTACTGCATACAGTAGATAAGTGCTATACAAAACAAAATGGAAAGGAAAAATCCTTTTTAGAAAAATATTCCCAGCCACCTAAACCAGGCGAATAAGGGAAAAGAAAAATTTCTTTGCACATCAAATATGTCTCCTACAGCTGAGCCTACACCTACTTCACCTACCTCCACTCATACCCTTGGCACTTTAGATATCAGGCAGATTTTGCCTGAGATATTCCTGCTAGAGGGCTGCTGCAGAGCCATACCAGGGCCTCATCAATACCATCCAAAGAGCCAAAATAGAAAAATTACATACAGGGGGATTTTGTTGTTTGTTTATTTGGGGTTTTTTTTTTGGGTTTTTTGTTTTTTTTCAAGGGAAGCATCTGCATCAAAAGATTCAGCCACTTACCCCCATCTATCCAGATTACTGGTGGCAGATCTGGACAGCTGATTTTGGACCTTGTGCCTCTCAGCCCTCTGTTTAGCCAAGTGCTAACAAAAGTTATTAGGCATGTCCCTGAAATCAAAACCACTGAAAATACACCCTGAGACACAGTGTCCAAATTTAGGGACTGTTTGGTTTTCTAATTAATTTTAGTTCCTTTTGTTTTCCCTTTTTAAAGGAAACATCAACACCACATCTTCCTCAAGGTGAGGATTATCTGAGCAGGGCTACTCTTGGGCTTGCTGGGGAAAAACCACCCAAGCAAACAATGACAAGCACAATTCAGTTCTCACAAGAGCCCATGTGCAGTGGCAGAGAGCCAGTTTGTGATCTCATTTACACTGGGGCAAAGCCATGGCAACGGCAGAGCCCGAGAGCTGGAGCTGCTCCTGCTGCTCGGGAGATGGGCAGGGGTTTGCAGACAGCCTCTCCCAGCAAATGGGAAAGATCTAGATCAGCACCTGGAATGAGCAGCAACAGTCTGCACACCACAGAAAGGTTTTCCTCTCTCATTTGGGCATTTTGCTGTTAAGCTTTTCAGGTAAATTCCAGAAAACCCGGGCTTCAGGCAGATGTCAGCAAGACTTTGCCAAGCACCCGGCTGCAGAGGGAGGTCAGGGTCAGAGCCTCTGTCCCGGGCACAGCTGCCTGGCCAAGGCACCCTCTGAGCCACCAGGGTGCCCTGCAGAGCCAGCAGGGGCTCTGCCCCTTGGGCAGTGGCTGCTGTGAGCTGGGAGATGTTCTGGGGAGTGTGGCCGTGCTCGGTGCTGAGTCAGACTGAAGGGGAATGACTCACCCAGAAACGTCAATGAAAGACAATATTTCTCCTCTCCAGGCTGCCCTTGTGCCTTGTGTTGCCTTGAGCTTTTCATCCTAAAGGACAGGGTCCCTTTGCACCTTTCTGGATTACAGCTGAGCAGTTTTTAACAGCACAGAGTTTCAAAACGCTGTTCTTTCTCGAGGTTTCTCTCACAGCAGGTGCTTTGTCCTGTGCCTGATACAAGACACAGCTGCTACTGCAGCAGGAACCACAAAAGAAGGCTGGATGTAAAGCAGAGCCAGGTAGGCTGCTTGCTGTTCCAGCAGACAGACACAGGACAGCCTGGCTCCCACTTTGGCACAGCAATTGTCCTCCTCCACCCCTCTCCAACCACTGTGACCTGCTGTTTGCCCTAGGCATGATGTGGGAACAGACATCAGGTCATGAAGTACATGTAACCATGATGAGCACGTTTAATAGAACTAATTGTGATTTTTTTGGTACTTCATGATGTCAAGATTTTTTCAAGAAGAAGAAAAGGCAAACATTCTCCAGAGATACAGATACTGCCATTACCAGGCTGCTCCCTGCCCCCTTGCTGGGGCCTTGTGGCTTCTCTGCAGTCAGAGATGGGCTTACCTTCAGGCTCTTGGCTCCTGAGACCTTGTACATGCTTCTCTTTGTCTTGGAAGATGGAGCTCACAGGCATCTGGGTCCATTGTCTCAATCCAAATCATCTTCCAGGCTTGTGAAGGTGATAGCTTTATTCTGGACAGCCTCATTACATCACTACATAGCATTTGTGCATGTGTGTTTCCATCTCCTCAAACAAGGGAAACCATCTGCAGGCACAGGAACAACAAGAGAACTACATGAGAAATGGATAAAACAGGTCTGAAGGGGATGTCTGCATCACAAGCAGGGCTGAAAATCAAGGCTTCAGCCACAAGCCTATCAAAAGAGGCTGATAAGCCCATATTAAGTTCTCTGGCATTGTTTCATGAGCCATTTTACTTGACAGCTCTGCAGGAAAATCTGTAGCTTTTAACAGCCAAGTGTAAGTCAGGGACTGAAGAGTAGGTGACAACCAGTTGGCTCTAATTGAGGACCTATCACCATTTAGGTTAGAAACACCAAATATCATGCCCTATTTGAGACAATCCTCAGGACTGGGAGCACATCCTACCTTTCTGATAGTGCAGGGAAGTTATTTTGCACCAGACTTTAGAGGTGGTGCAAGGAACAAGAAATTTGCTGGCATAATTCCTTCCTAAACAGAGGAAAGCACAAGCCCCAGTATTTCCATTCAAGCTGTGGCCCTAGCATGTGCTCTGCAGCACAGGAGATCTCCAACCTTTCCATGGCAGGACACTTGAGAAGGAGAGGGAGAAGAGGGTGTGCTGAGCTTCTTGCATCATCTTTGCTTTAGTCAGTTCTGCTCAATTTAGACAGACTGCAAGTGTTCACTCTCTGTGGGTCACACCTACCCACCAGCCCATCACTGGGATCCAGAGAAGTGTTACTGAGTGTGAGCTTTACAGCAATTTTCTTACAGAAGACACGAAGAGTTGGCATTTTAATGGTATAATTAGCACCCATAAAAACTCTGCTTTCTAAGAATAGTCACAAGAAACAGAAATATGGAGTGGGAGCTTATAAAATGTTATCAGTTTTGTCATCTCTGTTGAGGAAAGCCTGCCAACTGGCCTCAATTCATCCTTCAAGGGCATAGTAAATGCTGGAATGTAGATTTTCAAGAACAGTTTTACTCTAGCCTCCTTAAAAATCTGAACAGTTCTCTGTTGCTCCTTCCTTGAACAGCAAAGCTAAAGTATGTCACCAGACATAAAAATTCTCTGGTTAATTAATGGATTAGTAAATTGTAGTTGGCTACCATCTAAGAGCATTGAAGCACAAAGCAACAGTGTTCAGTTATAAATAGAGCTGACCAGGGTACAGCATGTGTACATTTATATATAGGATCCAAGAAGCTGATGGGCAGCAACTGCCACTGGAATTTGCACAGGTTCATTAAACACAAACATTTCTGCAGATGTGGGGTCAACTTTAGGGGAAAAGACAAACCAAGAGTCAAAATTTAAATCCAAACTCACTTGGCTCCAAAGCAGCACCCTTTTGCTGCCCTTGCCTGGTTGCTTGTCATGGAGCTGCCCTGCTCCCATCAGGCAAATTGCTGCTGCCAGACAAGCCTGTGCTGCAGTGCCCGACCCCAGCACAGCATCCCAGCACTGATGGGATCAGCCTGTGCCCCTTTGCCTCATCAGTGCCTGCACTGGTCAGTCCAACCTGCCTGTTTTCCTGGGTAACCTAAAACCCAGGTACTCCACTTTCGTTTCTGCAATGTACATTCCCTTAGGTCCATAATCTTAATCACCCTTCTAATATTGTGCTGTTGATGTGGGGTTTGGGTTTCTTTATCACCTCTGTTCTTATCTCTGCTGTTCAGAGTGGGTAAACACTGCTGGATTGTTCCAAGTCACTGCTCTTTTTCTTCACAACCTGACACACATCTTTATTCTTTGCATCTCTCTCAAGAGAGGATTAAAAAGGTAGATTTGCCTGGCTTTTGCACAGTAGTTAGGTAAACAGAGAGAAGATAAAAGAGTTATTCAGCTGAAATGACTTCTCCCTTTTTCCCTGCTTCAAACCCCTGCCCCAGACCTATGCTGAAAATCAGGTGTGGCCCAAGGCAACAAGAGCTTCTCAGGAAAATCAGATGTGGCCTAAGGCAACATGAGCTTGTCAGCACCCACGCATCTGCTCATTCTTCCCAGCTGCAGATGTACACACCCAGAGAATAAACAATAGGTCCACCCTGCTTGCCATTTACATCTGTAAATTAAGCAGAGATCACCTTGGAAAAAATCTACAAACAAAGTGACCAAGAAATTATTTAATAAATCAGTTTCACTTTTGGCGGTGTTGAATTCCCAGCACAGGAAGGAAAAAAGCTTTTTGGGAAATAATTTATTTTGATAGCAAAAAGTCGTTGATTCTGCTGGGAAGCCTCAAAGATCAGCTGCAAATTCCAGGTAAAGATACTGTAATGAAGATGAGCTAATATACAGCAAGGTGTGAGGATGTGTTGGTAGAGCAGTAGATTGTGTTTTTAGCAGAGTGCAAGGGAAGGGCTTGTGAGCAGAGATTCAGGAGATTACAGGATGCAATTCAAAGCACTGAAGAAAAAGCAATAGGGAAACAACAGGAGTTATTTTTAACTCTTTGATGTGTTTATGAGTTTTTAAGAGCTTTATAGACAGTACTTTAAAAAGGGGCTTGAAAAGCTGCTTTGATTGCTGGAGTGGGAAAGATGACCTTAATTATAATCTCATCTCCAATTAAGGCTTAGACACTGTTTCAGAGGAAAGGAAGTGCTCCACCTATTTTGAGATATAAAATATCTCACCAAATCACCCAAAGTGGGACCATTTCAAGTTATCATAAATTCTTGCAAAGATTTCCCAAGATTAAGAACTTGCTCAGTGAGAGGAAAGACACCATGGATTTCCTCTCATCTGAGACACAGGACTGCCCTGCAAAAGCCTTTGATAAGCCTTTTTTAAACCTTCCCTAGGATGGGGTTCTTAGAAGATATATTGAGTATTGAACACAGTCCCTCCATGAAGGGCTGTTGACAAGCTGCATGCTCACCACAATATCCTACTTTGGAGAGCAAAGTTTGCTCCTACACTGGAGCAAACCCAGCCAGGAAATTAGGATTTTAGTTGCTACCAGTAGATGTACATTATTACTAAACTTTCTTTGAAAACACCTGATCAGCTACCATTCTTGTAAATAATTCTGCAGTTTGAAAGAAGTCCAAATATAGTTGAGCCAGTTAATTATCCACAAATGTGAAGGAACACAGTGCTCCTATGTAGTTTCCCATAAATCTGAGGTGCTCAGTAACAACTGGGATGGGAACACATTGTTAGATTTCTTTAAAAAATCCCAGACTTCAGATGAGAGAGAAGGGTTTGAGAGGAAAAACAAAACACAGGTGAACAATGAAAGAGTATTCTACTGAAATTCAAATATCACACATGGTTTCTGACTCTGCTTGAAGATAGTCATGTTTAATGCAAAGATTATCAACATAAATGTCTCACTCTCTTTGAAGCACTGAATTTTCTTCCTTCCTTCTGGCAATGTGGGCTTCTTCCTTTAGAGATCCCTGCATTGCAAGACAGTCCTTTGTTCCCTGGGTTCATCTTAAGAAACAAAAGAAAAAACACCTCTTGTTTCCTTTAGGGAGCTATTTTGCCATGCTGATTTTGAGGCAAATCAAAATGTGCAAATTTGCTCTAATTTAATTTTATTTGGAAGATTAGCAGTAGCCCTTCCTGCAAATATGTAGGGGAGAAATAGACTGCAGCTTTTTCACACATGAGAATGTGGGGAAAGGCAAGCTCAAACTGGAATGTCCTTGGACAGCTCCAGGTGTGAATATGCCTGGATTTCCAACAGATTTGCAAGTGGGCTTCTTGGCTAAGCTCACTGGAAACACAAGGGCAATGCATGAAGGTCCAAAGAAGAGGAAAACCTTTATAATTGTCTAGCCAGGAAATCACTCAATCATAGAAATATAGAATGATTTGGGTTAAAAACCATCTTGTTCCAACCTCCCTGCCATGGATTGAAAAGGTATCAAAGTCATCAGCATCTTACTGAGCAGGGCAAAGATTTCATCCAACAAACAGGAACCTTGTACGACGTGCTTCTGTTTTGTCTAGCACACAGATATGCTCTGCATCTCCCCAGGAAACCAGCAGATACCTCCTGCTCTGATGTGCCAAATCCCCATCAGTGTAAAAGCTCTAAATCCCACAACACCACAGCTGCAGTCAACAGAATTCGTAATAGGAAACAGAACATAAATTGTAGCTGGCTTTTAGGCTCTCCTCAGCTCCAACAGCATGGATCCCTTGCATTCATTTTCATAGGAATGGTATGACTTTTCCTTTCAGAGAGATGACTGTTTTGGTTTGTTTTTTTTTAATATTACTGCATAACAGCATTGATATTTGCCCAGGTCTTAAGCTTTGAGGCAACTTATCTTCTGAGATATAAGGTATTAGTTCAGGGAAGATAGCCATTTTGAATTTAAAATTACTTTTTGTCCTCTGTCATACCCTTTCTTTTCAGTACAGCATTTGTTCCCAAAAGTGCACTTCCCAAGGGGTCAGACTGATACTAGAACAGCACCTAAACTGGCAGACATGAGTTAATTTCCATCCATACATACCACTCCAGCTGGAAAACCTGTCTGTTATATGCCTCTCTCCAACTGGCTAAAGCACTGTTTGACTGTATTCCCTCCTATTACTAGAAATCTTGCAGCTCTGTAGGAAAGACAGTAAACATCACAGGGTTATTAAATTTCTGCCTCAAGGTACAGCTGTGAAGAATGGGTACTTGGCAACCAGAAACAGAGGAGCACAACATGTTCCATCCTAATGGCGCATTTCACAAGGAAATACAAAAGCTCCTATCAGCCTGTAACATCTAGGCCAACACAACTGATCTCCACAAACACCTCCAAACTTGTAATTGGCAGGAAATCAGCAGATTTCAAAGCCTAACATGGTTGGCAAATATAACTCAGGCCCCCAACTTCCTTGACATTTTTGTCCTTACCATCACCATGTTTTCCAATTGGATTTAAATGAGTAATCTCAGTTTTAAAAGGTTGGTTCAATATTTCCATTGGTTGTTAAGGTCGAGGAGTCAAGAAATGAGAGCGCTAATTTCTGCAAGCAGATTGCCTGACATTTGAGCAAGATTGAAAATTCCATCAATGTGGCACATTTTTCTTTGTAAAAAGTTCATATAATTTCTTAGGCATTAGTCAGCACAAGTCAATCCTGAGTGACAAAGAAACAACAGCCTGAATCCCCTATGCCATGTCATCCAGTCTCACTGGAATGTTCATGCCAAGGGAGTACAGATTACACAGCAGAGAGCAAATCCAACACAGCCTGTGCATACCTCAGGTCTGACTGGGAAAACCACATGGGGATCTGCTCAGTGGAGGGGATGAACTTGGGGTGCAGCTAAAGGACAATGCACAGGATGTCACCATATAGGTGCAGAAGAAGCAAGTGGTTTGGGCCCCAGGGGCTGGCTGTAAAAAGCTGTATCCATGATTTCACTAAGGCAACATGAGTTATGGGAAAGGAAGGACTATTCTGGTCCCTAGGCACTGGGAGATCCCATTTCTAGTGGGGGCTACCACGCCTCAGAGGCACCATGCTGTGAGACCAAGCCTGGGCACAAGGACTGGTCAAGGCATTGGGATGTGAGGGGACTGGATGAAGCTCAGTGCTCTTTTAGCTGCAGCTTTTTCAAGCTTTGCTGAGCTCTCAGAACACTCACCCTCTCTTCCTTTGCTGACAGCCAGCAAAGGAAACCCTGCCTTCTTTTATCCCATTTCAACCTCCAGCCACATCAAACTCCAGCATGTTTAGAATCCCTTTGGCTTGGCAGCACAGGGGAAATGCACCCCCAAGTGTATATCACTGAAATGGTTATTTAATGAGCCTGCTGACTTGTGTGGAAGCTGCAGCCAGAGGAAATAAAGGCTTTTAAGGCATCTTCCCGATTGTTCAATAAATAGATCTATAGCAGCAAGAGGGTTCCTTCTTTACAGGACGTCAGAGGAGCTTCATCCTGCTGAGAATCACTCAAAGCCAGCCAGATCCTCAGCTGCAAACAAGGAGCAAACTGGGAGTGCCACAGAGGGAAATACATCAGACTCATAGATGCGAATAATCTCAGGGAGAGGCCAGTTAGAGACTTTTAGAGACTTTAGTTGAAAAAAAAAAGCCTTTGGAAATGCTCCAGAGCTTCATGCATACATGAAGTGTTGAGGATTACAGCAATCTTTTCCTTCCATTTTTAAGATCTCACAAGAAATATTTATGGTGTTGTAGAAACATTCAGTTAACTTGCACATGAAAAATAAAAGAGAGAGGAAAAATATCCCCACAAACACTAAAAAATCCTCCCAAGGTTTAAATTGTAATTATAAGAAATGATTCCCTTCAGCCATGCCAGCTGCACAGTCTCTCTCTGCTATTTGCAGAGTTTAGTGCATGGTTTTGGTTGGTTGGGGTTTCTTCATCCAATTTCTTATGATGTGATTAAATATTGGCTGTAATTTAGAGAGTATATGTTGGTCTGGGGTTCCTTTGAGGGATGTGACGTGGGATACAAGCTGTGCTGCTGCTGTGTCCTGCTTCCAGTGTCACTGAGACCTGAGGCCAGCCTGTCATGTCCCCATGGGCAGCTCCTGCTGGCTGGGGATAAAACCCCTCTATTGCCTCCAGTTAGGGGCTGGGATTGCTGCTCAGAGCCTTTTCCCTGTGTGCTCTCCAGGCAGTTATTTCACAATACATTACAGGAGACAAAGACTGGGACCTTTTGAGTTTTGTCCTTCCTCTGGAGCTCTGTGTGAGCCAAAAGGAATGGAGGTAACCTTGCACATAGCCCCCCTCAGTTATGTGGGCAGTCCAATTATAGGGAAAGGAGGGTTACAGGCATATGCTAAGTGAGACAGAGCACACTTATTGGCCATGTTTGACATTTCAGTCTTTTATAGGATTTTTTCCTTGTCGAAGAGCAGAATTTGGTTACATTTTAACCAAAATACAACAAACAGAATGATCACAAATGAAGCCTGAATATGGTTGCCTCGACAGTTAAATCTGCTAACACCTTCCAAAAACTTCAGGAAAAACCAAACTCGATAAGGGACGAAATAAACTGTTTTGGAGTAAGAAACAAGCAACTGTTTCTAATAACTATAATTAAAACCCTTCTGTTGGCCATCCCGCCAAATCCCTGTGGCATTCCCAGGATTTGTGAGCTCCCTCTCGCGGCCGCGTTACCAACTCCGGGCCGGTCTGATCAGCCCAGATGGATGCGACTCCAAAGGGCAGTTTGTCATCTCCGAAGCAGGAATTGATTTTAATCTCCTCGGCAGCTCCATGAGTCACCCGAGCTGCTGCTGAATCACCGTCACAGCCGGTGGGAGGTGGGTTGTGCAGCCCGAGGGCACACGGGAGCTGGGCAGCATCTCTGCTCCAGCTGGGGCATCCCTACATCCATCCCTGGGATGGCAGGGCTGCCCTGGGTACCAGCACGGCTGCCCTGGGTACCAGCACGGCTGCCCTGGGTACCAGCCCGGCTGTGCTGCTCCTCAGGGCGGCCCTTCAGAAGCCATTGGGTGCCACTGCAGTGTGTGATTGTGATTGAAGTGCCACTGCAGTGTGTGGTTGTGATTGAGGTGCCACTGCAGTGTGTGGTTGTGATTGAAGTGCCACTGCAGTGTGTGGTTGTGATTGAGGAGCCACTGCAGTGTGTGGTTGTGATTGAGGTGCCACTGCAGTGTGTGGTTGTGATTGAGGTGCCACTGCAGTGTGTGGTTGTGATTGAGGTGCCACTGCAGTGTGTGATTGTGATTGAGGTGCCACTGCAGTGTGTGGTTGCCAGGCTGCTCCAGGAGGATGTACAGCCCATCCCCAGGGAAGGGCCAGGTGATGCAGGGTGCTGCTGGCCCTGGCAGGCAGGGCAGCTCGGGAGGGTGCCCTGAGCTCTGGGGCTGATTCATGAGGGGAAAAAGAAGCATCCAGCTGCCACACCCGTCTGTTAAATGAGCTACAAGGGAAGGAATGGCTTGAGAGAGCAACAGAGAGATTTGCAAAACAAATCTTACACAGTTCTGAAGCCAGAAGCTCCAGGGTTTGGAGGCTGAGCTGAAAATTACCTTTTTAAAAATAAAAGGTCATATTGTACAAGTATATCATATGAGCTCTGGCCTGCTTTCTAAAGTGGCAGAACACTATTCACAAATTTATGGTATCAATTTGCAGGCAGTCATTAAAGGCATGACTGAGACTTCCATTTCTATTTTTAAGACGAGGAATAAAGGAAAAAAAAAACCCTGCTTCTTTCACCCAAGATTCAATTCCCCCTCAAACCAAGTACATTGTCTCCAAAGACTGATTGTCCTCCTACCATTAAAAACTGGACTGTAGGTTCAGTAACTTAACCCTAGACAGATTTGAGTGGTGTATATGACAATCAATGAGTTGTAGCCATTCAAACCCTGTAAAACTGCTAATTTTGGAAGACAGTTACTGAGATACATTGCAGGCACTGTGCCATGAGAGTAAACATACAGTCCTGCAAGCATTACAGAGATCCCCTCTTAGTACTACATAACACAGAAGTTTATTGGAAAAAAAAAAGGTCATTAATTAAAAATAATTAATTAAAATCCATCAATATCATTAACATTTCTTGTAGATCAATTCTACCTACTAGATCAATGCTACCTAGTAACAAGACTATCAATATCTGGTGCAGCTCTGGGCCATATTTACCAGAAAAAACCCCCACATTTAGCTTGTGCAAAATTACACAAATTTAATTTCAGATCATTTGTGTATGCTCGATTACCACGGTGCCACGGGCAAATAAGATGCTAGAATGCACACACAGCTACAACTCTTGCTGCTCTCTTTGAACCAGCAGTTATTTCATTATAATGCAACATTGCTTTTCTTAATTTGCTAATCTGATCACAACAATAGGGATTGTAATAATTAAACTCAGGTTTCTTAATTTAAAAATTATCCCCCCAAAATCTGCTCCCCTCTCCATGCTGACTGCTGCCCCCCACCTCCCTAGCTCTCCCCAGGACTGTGAAGGATTTTTTTCATTGTATTTGTCAGACTTTGGATCCAGGTTCCAAGAGACAAACCCTCAGCCACAAGACTTGGTACCAAGATGCTGCAATCCCCCATAGCTGGGGAAGTTAAATGCTTCACTCAGAGACAGGATAACAGTAAAGCTATCCCAAAAGGCCCTACACCAGAATCTGTTATACACCCTGCACTGCAAGCTCAGTTCCTCCTGCAAGTAATTGTTTTCCATTGAACAGCATTTTCCTTTTTCAGACGTCTCAACGGAAGAAGAAATAAAAAAAACCCAAAACATAACAAAAACCCCACAACCCAGAAGAAAGCCCAGGCCTCTGAAAGCTGGATGTCAGATGGAAGCCCTGGGAGCTGTAACACCTAAGGAGGTGCTGCTTGCAGGCAGGACCTCAGCACCTCACAGTGCCCCTTTTCTGGCAGCTGAACCTTGCATTTCAGCACAGCTCCTCTCCCCATCCCTGTGCCTGGCACCCCATCATCTGCATGTGGGACTGCTGCCCTGTTTTTTGAAGCTTTTCCAAGCCTTCTGATGTTTACATTTTTGTAAGGAACTTTCTCACACACTTTATGCAAATAACTTATTGTTTTACATTCTTTTATGGAGGAGGAGAAATTTGGCAGACTGTTGGTTTGTCCAGTGTCATTGGAGAGGTGGCACTGTCACCCTCCAATCCACTGCCACCTTTGGAAATCTGGAAATGTTAGAGTCAGAAATCAAATATTCTCTTTTTGCCTTGAGAGAGCTGCGTGTTCCTGTCCTGTTATTTCGTGTCCTGCAGTGACATGGGACCAACCCAGGAGTGTCCAGGGGAGCTGCTTTGGGCTGTCCTCCCCAGAGCTGGTACAGAGGGACACAGAGGGACACAGAGGGACAGGGCTTGTCCTTCCCCAGGTTCCTGTGCCCCATGCCCAGTGTGTCCAGCCCCACCTGAGCTCCTGCAGAGGGCTCAGCAGCACTGCAGGCAGAACCCCTGTAAAAAGCTTTCCACAGCTGCATTATTCCTGTCTGGGGAACATCCTTTGATGCAAACAGAAATTGAAAGTTTCTCCCTTCACTCCCCAACCTTCCCCTTCCTGTATCCTGGCGCTTGAAGGGAAAAACAGATTTTAGAGATTGCTCCCACAATCAGATCCTACCACAGATAATTCTGCGAGGTAAATTTTGAGCTGTAAGCTCACACAGCAGCCAGGAGTTTAATTTCAAGGTAATTTTAAGGGATAAGCAGATCCAAAGGGAATCTCACAAGTACCCATTTCACCAGACTGTTTGTCTAACTCTGTCCTTGCTGAGAGCAGTGTGCAGAACAGGCTTGGAGCAATGTGATGGCAGTGATAGCTAGCACTGAGCAGGGAATTATGAAGTGCAGATGCAAAGTTTGGCTCAGACTTTCAATGCTAAAAGGCCACAGTTGGAATTTGGTTTTTGGAATTATCCAGGTTGTGAGCTCTTTGAAATGTAACCATTTTTGCACTTTTTAACACTGCATATGTAAATGAAGTATTATTTTCCCACATTCTCTCTCAGGCAGAAAGAAATTAGGCAGACTAATAACAGACCCATTTTAGAGATAATGCCTTTGGGGAAAAATAATACCCTACAGCTAATTTACTAAGGGGGATAAGTGATACTCATCTCTTTTACTGGCTAGCATGATATTTAAAGATGCTGCAGACAGCTAATTACCTTATTTCTGTGAAGCAGATATAAGACTAAAACCTGTTTAATAGTTAAGCCTGTTGCTATAACAACCACACTTCAAGGACGTGGATACACAAAACCTTCAACAACATCTGCATTAACAAAATGTCTCACTGCAATTGAACTCCATCTAGCAAAAGTACCAATTAAATGTGAAAACTTCTTTGTTCAAAAAGAGAAAAACCCAAAAAATACATTCTTTTGTTACTGTCAACAGAATTCCATCTTGAAACACCAACAGCCTCTCCACAGGAGATTTGCTATTTAATTCATCTGGTTTTGGATTCCTTCCCAAATGTTTCCCCTCCAAGGACAAGAAGTGAAGTTCAGTGTTCCCACCTCAGTCAAGCAGGCATTTAAGCATCTGGCTGTTTCCTTTAAGTGGTGGGAATATTGCTTTGGCTTTGTATTGCACCATGCTCAGAGATAAAACTTCTTCCAGCCCTTGCTCATGAAATAAAGAAAAGAGAACGAAGCCCAGGAAAAAAATGATTCACTGTAATGTAACATAACAGGCCAGGCAAGGAATCAACAGATTTGTGTTTGTTTTTTCTGAGTAGTTTGACAGATTAAGTAGTCATTTGGCACAGCTTTTTCCCTTTGTTAGGTCATTATTTAACTGGGACAAAAAAAAAGACTATAGGAGAAGAGCTTTTATTATTTTTTAAAAGGAAGATGAGCTGAGTCAAGCTGAGGCTGACAGAGAGGTGTTCAGTGGTGTTCAAGAGCAGAATGTGGGTTTTGCTGCTCTGAATAAATATGGAAAATTTTTACAGGCTAGGGAAGCTCTCCTTGAGTATAATTATGCACAAAGAACTGCTGCACACAAAACATACTAATAGCCATTGATCAGGAGGCCAAGATTGTTACTTCAAACAGAAGAGAGAATGCGAATTTTTGTGCAACAATTTCCACTATTCTAAAGCCAGCCAAATGGTGTCATTACAAAGGAGTGCAGCTCAAACTCACACAGGGATTGTTTCCATAGTTTGAGGAGGTTTCAGTTCACCCATAAAACATCCCACAGCTAGAAAGACCAAAAGTGATTGGAATCGAGTTTGGAAAGTAATTATTTCCAGCATAAAAAGTATTCATCATGCAAGTTGCAAATACATAATAATGCTGCATGGGGAGTAGATAATCAAATTAATGCTTGCAAAGGGATGACTGCAGCTTTCTCCTGGTTAAATCTGTGCTTTGCAATACCAGCCATGAAACACAGCAGTGGGAGACAAGAGGCAGTAGCAGCACTTGTATGCCTCTGATGTACAAATTTCTTGACATTTCTCTAGCCTGTTTCTCTGATCAGAGCATCTCAAGCAATATAACTCCAACAAAATACACAAATTAATCTGATTATGCTCCATTCCCCCCCTTTTTCAGTTGCCTGGGTTTACATAACTACATATTTGAGGAAGATAGCTTCAGAGGCAACATGAAATTCAGCACAAGTACCACAAAGCTTTCCAGAACTGTGACTTTGTTAATAAGAAACCACAAAATACAGGTTTCCCTACAAGCACCTTTTAGCTTTCTCTCATAAATAGCAGCTGTGGCTTTGAAAGAACATTGTTTTCATTTGAATGCACACATGTTGGAGAAGCAATAAAAGCACTGGAAACAGAAGTCAACAAATGTGTTACAGTGTTCAAGGTTTCTGGTTTCAACTTAAATTGCATACTAGAAAGGCAGCCTGACAAAATCAGACCACAGAAATAAAAATCACACTTTCCTTTTCCCTTTTAAATGTATCACAAACTCTGACATTTATGAGAGCAAAACTCTTTACAGCAGAAGGCAACAAGAACATCCCATCACTGATGATGGAACAACACTAGTTGCTAGCCTCCTGTTTGAACAAAACCAGCTGCATCCTTAAGATGTGCTTTTCAGCTGGTTGAATTTGCCATCACCTTCTTTTATTTGTTTTTTAAATTCACTCTTACCAACTGAGCACTTTTAAGAGTTTGCTTATCAATTAGCAAACATACTTGAGTCTCCCATTCAGAGGTCTAATGACAGAGCTGGAAAGGTTAATGTATCATGAAACATTTTACAGCAGCTGTTAGAGGCAAAGACTGAAATCCAATCAGCTCATGCAGAAGGGGCTCTTCCCATTGTTTTTAAGAGCTGGGATTTCACCCACTGAGCTGATGTCTTGAATGATAAGGTGGAAGCAGAAGACCCTGCTGTGATACTGACTACCATAAATAGAAGCCCAAAACTAGCAGCTCTTTGCTCAAGAATGTGTTAGGTGAGCCTAAGATCAGAAAAACTAAATGTAGGTTATTAATTTGCAAATGAGATCCAATAAAAGCAAATAATGCTCACGGAAAATGTTTGATTCCTATCATCTCAAGATCATGAGCCCCCAAACTACATATGGAAAGCAAGTTACAAAATAGCTTCTAACTGCAGGAAAAGGCTGACAAGAAGAGAGGAACCAGCCTCCTCACCTCATTGACATACATTTGTGTCACACTCATCTCCTATCCAAGCAGTCATGATCATCTACACCTCACTATTTTCTTCTTAGGTGTGAGAAGAGGTAACCTTTTATTTAAGCCAAGTGGTATAACTGAAAAGAATACAAGTTATCAGGCAGATCATCTCTAGTTCAGCTGTTTTGCAGCTGTAAACATCTGGAGGCCAGTGAAGAGCTACCTTCTCTACAAAAGAACAAAGCTGCTGGCACTGCAGTTTGTGTACAAGAGGGCTGTGGGTAGGAATGCACCAGAGCACAGCAGCCTTGGAAGCCCTGCCAGACCCTGCACAAGCAGTGGCAGGCTCCCAGCTGGAGGACAAGCTCTGAAGCTTCCTCAGGGCTCTTGTGATGTGCCAGACACATTATTCTGTTTTTCTTTCATTTCAGAGAGTTATATTGTTTCCCCTGGTACTCACTTTCATATTGTTAATCTCCTCTAGCCCCCAGCACAGTTTTCAAATTACAAACAATGATAAGAACAATGTGCATGAAGGAACTGATGTTAAACATCATCATCTGTCTCCACTAAAACCTCTTGGTTATTCAGCATAACAGCTGGCAAGAAAACAGATTGCTTCCTTTATACAATTCAGCAAATTTGATCTATTATCAATTATTTATGCCCACTTTTGGTTAGAGATGTAAGAGACAGCCCATTTCTCATTTTCCAAACTGAGGCTCTCAGGGCTGGATTCAATTACAGCTAAATTACGAGATAAGGTTTGGGATAAACGTTGCCACCCTCTGACAGCCTTCACAGACTTTAGTGAGGCTGAAATTCTGCTTCTTTGTGACACAGGAACAGAGCCTGTTCAGCTTCAGCCGAGCAATGTCATGGTGAGGGCTCCCTTGGGGCCACCACTGTGTAGACCAGCTGTCACACCCACACAGGATCACAAGTGATCCCTTGGTTCTGCCTGCACTGTCAGCAGCACCAGTGAGCACTACAGGCTTCTCCTGAAGAGGGGAAATGCTCCAGAAAGAGCTGTTTCACAGAAGCATGTGAGATGGTCAGAAATTTGTGCTCCCTCAATAAAAATTTCAAGGCCTTGGCTGGAAGATGAGTGCCCATCTGAAATGTGCATTGTAAATTGTCACATTCCTGTTTCTAATGCAGTGGCTGGGCAGAGCTCAGCTCAGGCACACCCTGTTCTCCTTCCTGGGCAGCCTTTCCCAAGGTGCTCCTGAAGGTGGAAGTCTGCTCCTCATGAATGTGAAAGGGCCCAAGCACAACATGAAAGTAGGTTCCAGGAGGGTAAGGAGAACATGAAGATATGGATTAGGGCTCTTTCTTAGGGCTTTTGTAACACATTGCCCTAGAGCAGACAGCTGCAACGTTTTGTGTGGGAAACAAACATTCTGGGGGAAAAGTCCCCATGAGCCACCAACAGATTAAATCCAGAATATTATGCAGAGTTTATGCCACCTAAAAAGAGACGAGCGATGCATTGAGAGGTGTCGGTGCGGGATGACTGGTCCAGAGCCGGCGGCTGCACCCGCCCCAAGGTCCCCGCTGCAGCCACTAGAGGTCAACACGATCCCACGCTTGGGACACCCCGGGCCAGCCGGACACAGCCCTGCTCAGCCGGGCAGGGCACACACCAGGGCTGGGGACCGGCATGGGCCAGCTCCTGCTGGAAAAGCTGGAAAGCTGTAGGCATCTCCACAGGGGTGTGCTCCTGCAGCTGGACCTGTGCACTGCCCTTCTGGGTGCACGGGGAATGGGGGCACGGGGGAGGGACATACATGGGATGGGGGCACAAGGGATGGGGGCACGGGGCATGGACATACATGGGATGGGGGAACAAGGGAGGGACATACATGGGATGGGGGCACGGGGGATGGACATACATGGGATGGGGGAACAAGGGATGGACATACATGGGATGGGGGCACAGGGGATGGACATACATGGGATGGGGGCACAAGGCATGGACATACATGGAATGGGGGCACGGGGGAGGGACATACATGGGATGGGGGCACGGGGCATGGACATACATGGGATGGGGGCACAAGGGATGGACATACATGGGATAGGGGCACAGGGGATGGACATACATGGGATGGGGGCACAGGGGATGGACATACATGGGATGGGGGCACAGGGGATGGACATACATGGGGTGGGGGCACAGGGGATGGACATACATGGGATGGGGGCACAGGGGATGGACATACATGGGATGGGGGCACGGGGGATGGACATACATGGGATGGGGGCACGGGGGATGGACATACATGGGATGGGGGCACAAGGGGATGGACATACATGGGATGGGGGCACAAGGGGATGGACATACATGGGATGGGGGCACGGGGGATGGACATACATGGGATGGGGGCACAGGGGATGGACATACATGGGATGGGGGCACAGGGGATGGACATACATGGGATAGGGGCACAGGGGATGGACATACATGGGATGGGGGCACAGGGGATGGACATACATGGGATGGGGGCACAGGGGATGGACATACATGGGATGGGGGCACAGGGGATGGACATACATGGGGTGGGGGCACAGGGCATGGACATACATGGGATGGGGGCACAGGGGATGGACATACATGGGATGGGGGCACAGGGGATGGACATACATGGGATGGGGGCACAGGGGATGGACATACATGGGATGGGGGCACGGGGGATGGACATACATGGGATGGGGGCACGGGGGATGGACATACATGGGATGGGGGCACAAGGGGATGGACATACATGGGATGGGGGCACAAGGGGATGGACATACATGGGATGGGGGCACGGGGGATGGACATACATGGGATGGGGGCACAGGGGATGGACATACATGGGATGGGGGCACAGGGGATGGACATACATGGGATAGGGGCACAAGGGGATGGACATACATGGGATGGGGGCACAAGGGGATGGACATACATGGGATGGGGGCACGGGGGATGGACATACATGGGATAGGGTCACAGGGGATGGACATACATGGGATGGGGGCACAGGGGATGGACATACATGGGATGGGGGCACAGGGGATGGACATACATGGGATGGGGGTACAGGGGATGGACATACATGGGGTGGGGGCACGGGGCATGGACATACATGGGATGGGGGCACGGGGGATGGACATACATGGGATGGGGGCACGGGGGATGGACATACATGGGATGGGGGCACAAGGGATGGACATACATGGGATGGGGGCACGGGGGATGGACATACATGGGATGGGGGCACAGGGGATGGACATACATGGGATGGGGGCACGGGGGATGGGGGCACACGTGTAGGAGGGAACATGGAAGCAGCCCCTGGTGCTCGGCAGGGCTGACGATGCTCTTCTGAGCTGTGGAGGATGATCTGCTGAAACCCTGAGCTACAAACTCAGAAAGCAGATCTCCTTTTATGTCACAGCACGTGTCACAGGTGAGATGGCCACCATACACAGAGTATGGTCACGCAATATCAGAAAGCTCCAACCCATACACAGTAACTCCTCACCACTTCAGCAGGCTGCAAGCATCTGCCCTTCTTGTTCTTTGTCCCAGCCTTTCATCCCCTCCTGTTGCTGCACTGCCCCTGTGTGCCCTCTGCTCCCTTTGGTGGTTGGTCAGTGCCCCTGGGCACTCCATGGCTCATTGCTGTCAGTGCTGCTCACCTGCTGCTCACAGCTGTGCCCACTGGGGATGAGGCTGGGCCAGCCCCACTCCACAAACTGTGTGCCTACACTTCTGCACAGAACAGTGCCAAATACACCTCTCACATATTCATGTCCTCCATGATTTCCAGAGACAATGACCAGTACTTATTTCAGTTCATGCAGGTAATTTATCTGTCCAGGAGCTTGTATAACTATGCAGCATTTCGGATTCTGAGAAATCAATGGGTATAAAAGTCATATACATTCAATGGAAAACAGCTCTCCAACCATTCAATAACCTCCAAATTACCTTTTTTTCCCCTGCAAAGCAAAACACAATTGATTATTGTTATGAAATTGTCTTTCATTTTCCCAATTTTCCTGCTGGCAACTTGATAATTTCTTCCCTAATTCCACGTTTGCTTTTCACAATGTCTCACAAGTTCCTTTTTTTACCAGTGGGTTTTTCCAACACAGAAACATTGGTAACATTTTCCTTTCTGTCAGACCGTATTTACATGTATTCTCCCATCCCAGTTAATTGTCACATTCTTATATAATCCTTGGAAATGTTCAAACTCATTTTACCTTCCTCAGTTTGCTGGCTCTGTCAGAGCCAGAAGAATACCCTCAGCATATCACTGGTGTCAGAACCAAACATTTGGTATGTTTTAGCAAAAGACAAATATTACAAAGTTTACCCATACATTTATATTCTATCCACTTCCAGAAATTAACAATTCTTCAACAGGTTTTTCTCAAAGAAGCTGGTTTTGTAGTTCAGGCAACAGCAGATTCAAGTTACTGGTGGCTTCTGGAAGATTTAATATTAAAGGAAAAATAATTATATAAGTCTTTTTCTCCGTATTGGCATGCCAGTATTGTAGAACTCCCATCTGATTTGTGGCTTATTGTAGAATGTAGGTTGGGACCTATGGTTATACTAATAGATTTTCAAGGTCTTTTTATTACATTATTCCTGCTTCCTGGGGTAATTACTTATGTCTATTAAACCTTGCAAAGTGCTTTATAGCTTTAGTAACTTGCAACTCACAGTGTCTTCAAAAATCAGAATCCACATACAATTTTCAAGTCTGGAAAGGTAGGCCAGTTAATTATTGGGAGTGTCCTAGGGAGCCTTGGTATTCTGTACCTGTTTGCAATTACAAATATTAAATTATCCTATTGAGCTGTAAAACATACCCTTTTGATTTTAATTTTTGTTTTCCTATTTTGCAAGGCCCTTGGGGCAGCAGGATGGTGGCCATCTCAGCAGGAGCAGTGTTGGGCTCCCTGGTTCATCACTGCACTCCTTGGAACTTTCGGAAAGCAGGATCCAGAAAGGAATCCTGGGCTGCCTGCCTGGGAGAGGGGGTCTAGGGAATTGTGGAGGGGGCAAATCCCTAGGAATGTGTTCCTACCCACCCAGTATCCTCCTGTTGTGCTGTCCAGTCCTGTGCTGGGCACAACAGCTCTGGGAAAGAGTGAAAATAATGAATGCAGTTGTAGCAAGGAGAGTCACAGGACATGGAACTAGGAAGATGGTTTTCCAGATGAGTCCAGATGTGTACTTCAGGCATGGATTTAGCTACTACGAAGAGTTGGAAAAGTCCTCTCAGAACTCGTGAGTCATTCTCAGTTCAGGAGAGCACATTGTGGCAGGGCTATCCAATGACCATGCCTTATCTGCTCAGCGCTGCCGAGGTGACTGCGGGGCTGAAGCTGATCCGCAGCCTCGGGGCTGCCTGGCTGCAGGTGGGGATTGGGTTTCACTTTGCTCTTTCGCACTTTTGTGTGCACTGATTCATTCGGTAACCAAAAGACCTCAGGGAAGACAGTGCCAAAAGCACTGCTGAGCTCCTGTAAGGGTAATTCATTCTCTTGCCAGTAAGATTTTAGTACTTTACAAAAAGTAAACAGGGGCTTCACAAACTTCTCCAGGTTTCTCCGCGCTCTAGGTTTTCAGCCATTAGGTCCTCCAGGGAGGAAAAACCAGAACCCATTTAATCATATTTGGAAAAAAAGTGAAAAGAACCACCAAAACTCCTCAATGGCAAAGTTCTTTCTTTCTCTCTCTCTCTCTCTCTTTTTTTTTTTTTTTTTTTTTTTTTTTTTTTTTTTTTTTTTCATTCTCATGTGGGTTCATTTCTCTCTACAGACAGCTACTGAAGACTTGGGGAAAGACATTTCAGGAAGTCATGGCTGTGAAAGACAGCAGTCAGTGTATCAGAATCCTAACACAGGCTTGGAAAGCTGCAGCATTCAAGAATGGGATGAAGAGCTTCTGCAAAGATCCTCTAAAGCAGACAAAATTCCCTCTGACGCCACAAAGACTGCTGCCTAGATAAAGGCTGATGTCTCACTCACTGGAAGGGAAAGCACATCCATGAGCAAATTTCATCCCCTCAGAAATATAACTTTAGCCATAATACTTAGAAATATTAATTAGATGTGTGGCTTTTGTTTGTGTGTAATTTTAGCAAATCTTCACATTTTTTATCTTCACATAAAACAGATCTTATACAGAACTTTTCAGGTCCACATGTAAACTTGGAGCAGGGTGGACACTCTCCTAACTCAATAAATATTTTCCAACACTTCTGTATTCACATAAGATAAAATAAATCAACATACATAATCTAAATGCAACTATCCTGACCTGTAGATGTGGGCAGACAAAATCAGCCAGCACAATGATTTGCTCAAGGAAGCCAAACAAATGAGTATGTGGTATATTCTAACATGTCAAATATTACACGGGGAAAGCTTGTCCTCTCTTCTAGTACAACTTCTGATGTGTGGGGCTGCAACCAAGCAACACTTGACAGCTCATTATCATGTCCTGAAAACATCTTGAATAGACTACCTTCCACTTTTAATTCATCTACAGAGAAACAAGTGACCTTAGACACTGGAGGTTGACTTGTGCTAGCATGCAGCACTTGTTATCTTTGTGAAGTGCAGGATTTAGATGTCTTGCATTCCATCACCACCAAACCCTCCAGGATCCAAGGCTCTGTCCTGGATCAGCCTTTCTGCTCAGACTGTGCTTGCAGTTTCATGGGCAGCAGTGTTTGGTCCCTGCTGAGACAGAAGTCTGTCCCTCTCCTCTGCATTTCTCCTTTCTCCTGTACAGCTCACAGCTGCACAGCCCACCCCCTTGCTGAGATTTGCCAGGTGCCAGCTCCAGCAGCCAGCAGAATTTCTCACAGCATGAAACCAGTGAGGCTTTCAGATCACTCATTAAATCAGTTTCTGTGTGGCTCCAGTGAGCACCAAAGAAGCCTGAGGAAAAGCAGTGAGAGACATGGAGTGGAGCAGGTGGAGAGGGGCAGAGGGTGACAGACACAAACACCTTCACCACAGGGTCTTCAGTGACCTGTGGAGCCATATCTTTCATCTCTTCTCTGCTCTTCTGCCCTGCTGAACCCCCTGGCAGTACCAGTACCTCCCTGCCAGCCTAAGGGGAAACAACATACACAGAGGAAACTCTTTTCCCTGGGTGGGAAAAGGCCAGGAAACACACAGGACTGGAAGCTGAAGTATATTTGAAAGCTACTCAAAGCTTTATTATAATATTCCTAAATTCTTCACCTGTTAGTTTAGATTTAGGCCCAAGGTTTAGGCTTCAAGGGCAGGAAGAAAGCAGGAAATGTCTTTACACTGTTTCAGTCAATATGTATCTGCCTGTGAGTCCATTTGGTTGTGTGAAAGGCTAACAGACTTTCACTGAAAGTAAAATTAAAACCTCTCATGGCCTCTCTCTCTCTTTTTTATAAGCCCCTTTTATATAGTACATTAAATCACCTGCACTGTGTCCATTTTTTTTTTTTTTGTGATCCTATGTGCCTTTATAATGTGCAAGTGATTTTAGGAATCAGTTGCTTCAAGTCCTTGTTGTAAGCCAAGAGAAGCCTGCAGCAGCTGCAGTCTCTCCCACCTGGCAGGAAGGTTTGCATTCCACATGCAACCCATGGATCAGGCAGCTTGCAGGCCACTTGTTTACAAAAACAGCATCAAAATCTCACAATCCTCTACCTCCATTTCTGTACATACACATAGACAGAGATACTTTGACCCTAGAAATTGCTGTCTGTTGAACTCTGGACATTCAGGTAAAAACATTGGGCTAAGATGTTTAATGCTTCATGTGCATTAAACACATATGATGTATATAGCTTTAGCAAGAACATCCCTGGGTGATGAAGCAAACTGAAACATTCACATTAAAAAATAACAAAGGGAAGCTATTCTTGGAGCCAATTGGGCCACCAGGTTCTCCCTAAATAGTGCAGAAATATCACCTTTGAATAATTAATACCTGGAGTAGTTGATTCTCACTGAGGAAAAGGAAGCAGCTTAGCTGGTCCTCCAGTAGTCATTCCCACTAGAGGTGAGAGTCAACTTTTGTAGTGCCTTTCACCAGGATTCCTCAGCCTTGCACACAGCAGCAGCAGCAACACACTGATCACCTTGGAGGTCAGGCTGAGAACTAGAATTCAACTTCATGTTTCAAACCTGTACCTCCATTCAAGACCCTCTTCCTCAGAAAATTTGAGCAGGGATTTCAAAATCTGAGAAGCAACTTCCAGCTAAGCCTCAAACTACAAAGGCATCAGAGTAGCAGCACAGCAGAGCTCTGAAGTCAAATGCTGGGTTCAGATGCACAATTCATTCCCACAGGGAAAACAAACTGTGGTAAAACCTTAGCACTCTGCAGCTACTCAGCAAAGTTTGAGGACCTGAAGCAAGTGATTCCTAAAATCACTTACACATTAGAGACACACAGGATGGCAAAAAAAAAAAAAAGACACAGTGCAGGTTTTTTAATGTACCATATAAAAGGGGCTTATGAAAAGGAGGGAGAGGGACTCTTCAAATGGGCAGATTGTGACAGGAGGCAGGGGTTTTAAAGTGACAGAGGAGAGGTTTAGATAGAGGTAAGGAAAAATTTCTTTACTGTGAGGGTGGTGAGGCACTGGAACAGGCTGCCCAGAGAAGTTTTGGATGCCTTATCCCTGGAAGTGTTCTAAGACAGATCAAATGGGGCTCTGATCTAGGGAATGGCATCCCTGCATATGGCAGGAAGTGTGGAACTAGATGATTTTCAAGTTCTCTGTCTGTGCTTCTGCAGTTCTATAAAGATGTGATTTATGTCCAATCTAGGCAAAAGGGGATAAGTTTAGTGGATGCTTCCACCTGAAGAAAGGGAGATTCCCTTAAGGTACCTCAAGGGTATCTCAGAAAAATTCGCAGTTCTTGCAAGCAAAGCAGATCTGTGTGAGCCCTGTGAGCCCCATCCTCATGTCATCACTGCTCCAGCACGTTCAGACCAAGCAGAATCCCGTTCCACAGGATTTCAGATAGCTGTTGATATGCAGCTACTTATGGGCTTTGCAGGAGCCGAGATTCCTCATGAGCCAGGAAATCCTGAGAGAGTACACGTTTTCTATCCCAGCAGGATGAAAAGGGAAAACCTATTCAGGCTGAGGAACAAAGTATGTAGATTCAGAGGTTTTATGTATTCCATATCTCTTCAGGGAGACAAAAGCTGCTCCAGTCCTCAAGGCTTTGTTTTTAAAACAATCTCATGCAGCTTTGGGTGCAGGTCAGGACACGAACTCCAGCTCAGCTATGTCTATTCAGCTCAAGGGATAGTTCAAATAGCAGGACACATGTCCTGGAAAGAACAGGGCTGGAACCAGGAAAATAGCTTCACCAAACTAAAGCCTTCAGGCAAAACAGACGACATTTGTCCTTTGGAACCCAAACAAATAAATCTCGCTCCACATTAGTGACATAAAACAAATAAACTAAAGAATACTAAGGACCCTCTGTAATTTTTTGTATTCTTTTTTGCAGAATATTTTTTCCGGCATATCTGAACAAGGAAAATAGTGGTTAGAAAGTGAGGGCTGATCACAGAATGAAACACTTTCCTCTTCTGCTCCTTTTGAAACTAATTTAGGTCTCTTTAATACAGCTGAGACTTACTGGAGCTGTAACTAAGAGCAAGTGTAAGAAGTGACTCATATCAAAATTCCCACATTGATTGACTGTGAGCAGTCCACTTACTCAACCAGCTTAACACATTATTATTTTTAACAGGGCCAACAGGGACAAGTGCTGGACTCTGTTAGGATTTGCCATGTTGATGTTGATAAAACCCCTCCAGCTAAGTCTCAGATTTGGAATGCCTTGGTTGTTGCCAGTAGAGCTGTCAGCCCAAGCTTGCCTGGCCCCCAGCTTAGACAGCAGCCATGAACAGGACCCCGGAGCAATCTGGGGTGGCAGCAGGCAGCCAGGGAGCAGGGCTTTGCTTGCTCTTGTTACACCACATCAAGCTCCTCTCAATCTGCACGGGAAACCACAAAGCCTCAGACTCATGGATAGAGCAGAGACATCTGTCTCACTGTCTTTCACCACAACCTGCCCCAAAACACTGCCCTGCCAGCTGGGGTCGGTGACAAGGACACCATTGCCCACTGAACAGGGCTGAAAGGGGACCACAGCACAGCTCAGTAACACCACCTCTCCTGGCCTGAGCATTCAAGGGGCAAGGCCAGAGGAGACACCACAGCCTAACCCCTGACTGACTCCCTGTAGCAGCCCCCCTGAAGCCCCAGAGGAAGTACAAGGGCTGTGGCACTCTCAGTGTGCTACCAGAGCAAGCTCATCAGAGCTATTGAACACCCTGCCTGAACACACACGTGTCACTTGCCACCCCAAAGGTTTTAAACCCTCACAATCCCTAGACAACATGACAAATCTGCACTTTTGAGCCCTTCTTTAAAGGCTTCAAACCATGGCACAGGGAAAATGGTGAAAGGGTGGTCACATCACAAGGATGGATGTACCTGCCCATGACGCAGTCAGACTAAATTAGGTACTGCCCTGTGCTGGTGCTTGATGAGAAACAAAGAAAATTGTTCAGGCAGTCCCAATAGGAATTCAATTAGTTATTAACAGGGACTTGTTATAGCTGACATCTACTACATTAGAGGAAATCCCAATGGTTTAGTGTGTGGGTGAGATACTCACTTCTGGTTAAATGAGTCAACTTGGCCAATAAACTTTGGCAACTTTTCTTAGTTGGCCGTAAGAAGGGAGAAAATTAAGAGTCAGATGTCAGGAAAAAAAAATCAGGCTATTTGAACTACTGACCTTATGACAAAAGGTCTAGACTTTTATTTTCTGCAATGCTTAAAGTGTATTAAACCAATAAATGTAATCTGAAAAGAAAAACTGACCATCCTTGACTGTTTCTGGAAGAGTTCTAAGTGAGTATCTGCTTTTCCTTTCTTTTCTTTCTACTGCCTTGGTATTTGAAAAGAGGCAGGATGATTTACTTGCTAGAATATATATTTTTCTCTAGCTTTTCCTCTATTGCCATGAACCTATTTGGAACCTGGTTAAAGATGAGCATCCTTATTCAGTCAAGGTAGATGAATTAGGTAGACTGATTTCTGGCGTGGTAATAGTAGCCAGTCACAAATATTCAGACAGCTTGTTTTTACAAAAACCTCTACAGATCGAAAAATTTTCATGCATTGTAACCTGGGAAACTATTTGGAAAAAAATTGCAGCTAGAAGTCATAATTTTTTCTCCTCTAGACGGAGTTTTGATGACTCCCATGAGAAGTGGAAACAATAACTCAGGGAACAAAAAGTGAGAGAAACTCACAGGAAATTAACAGTTACTTCTGAATCAGAGCAGGAAGACACAGCCACAAAGCCCTTGGGCAGCAAAGGTGCAGACATACCCAGCAAACAAGGGGATGAGATCAGGAAATTGTGCTGAATGGGAGCAGAGCTAAAAGATACTGAATTCATAACCAGTGACTGAACGAGCTGCACCTGCTCCTGGGCAAGGTGCCACTGCACAAGCAGGTATTTGCAGACAGGTAATGTTCTGTAAATTCAGGTTTTCAAAAGTTCTGTAAGTTCAGGTTTTCAAATGTTCTATCCCACTAAAGGGCTCCAAGCTTTGTTCTGCAGACACTGTCTCATAACTGGAGCCAAGAATATAAAACAGGCCATGCCTGGAGAGAGCAGATTGCTATTTTGGGATGAGGTTTGTCTTTACATGGAGAATCCTTGCCATTCAAAGGCCCTGTAAAAACATAACTGAGGGCACAGCTAGCTGGAGCAGCTACCTGGGGGTGTTTAATGTGTGGCAAACATTGCCCATCAGCTGCTCTTGTGAATGCTTACTCCTCTGAAGGCATGAGCTTCTCACTTTTACCCAATGCCACATTCAGCTTCCCCAGCCAAATTTTAAGACTTGACTACAACCTGTGAACTGGGCACTGTTCCTGTACCTGCAATCAGTCTCAGCAGCCTTGGCTTGGAGAAGTGTGCAGGGCTGTACTCTCTTTTGTGCTGTCTTTCCCAAGTACCACCCTTGAGCCTTTCCTCAAGGCTAGGACAGCCACACTTTTGCAGTTTCTAAATGCTGAGGTTAGCCTGGGGCAGCTGGCAGGCCTAACAATCACCTTTGTTGGATAGATCTGTGACCCTTAAGGATTTATTTTAATTACAAATATTAGCATTGCACATGCAAGTAGTTCAGCTTCCCAGAATCTGGGAGTCTAGAGGAAGGAGACTGCAATTTGTAGACACAGTTGGAAATGTCTCTGAGAAATAATCAAGTCTTTCCTCAAATGCTGAAGCTCTGAATGATATCTGAATGCTACAAATATTGGCATGCTGCCTACTGCTTCCAATTAGCTTCTAATTACACAGTGTAATGTATGGAATATAATGCAAGAGGCAAATTTGTCCATTAATATGAATGTGATGAGACCACAGAGAGTGCATCTGTATGAGCTGCTGAACTGACTTGAGAGTGATTGATTGCCTTCATTTCTGTTTTATTCCCAGTTTACAGTGTTGCTTGGTTTGGGGCTTGGAATTTATTAAGATTTGCATCTAGAATATTAGAGCTGAAAGCTTTCATCTCATCTAGATTTCCTAGAATTAAAAATTTTAAACAAAATATGAGGGGAGGAAGGAAGCCAAGGAAGACCCCGAACATTCAATGCTAGAGTTGGGCTGTTTTGAAGGATTCTGAGAAAAATGTGTGGAAATTCACAGTGCAGACCGATTTCTAGTGCTTACTAGAAAAAATATACCTTGCCCAAGAGCTCATGGACCCTTCTAAGAGTGAGAATGCCAGAACAAAATGAAGGTGTTAACTACCTATTTTTCAGCAGAAAGAAAGCTTTGGGAGGAATAATGGACAAGTAACCTTCCATTGCCATTATGCTGGCTTCCTGTGGGAGTAAAGCAAAGAGAAGATGCAATGCAGGGGCTGAGTCACAAGATCAAGTCTCTGTATTTTTACCAGTTTTCACATCCAGTGGTGTCAGGATTCCATGGCTGCTGATTCCTAGCCCGAGTTCATTGCACACAGAGGGAACAGCAGAAATGCCACAAGTCCCTGAGTGATGGGAGCCTGGGAGAAGCAAAGCAGGGACATTGCTGTGTGGCTCTGCTTGCAGTGCAGGGCTGGCTCCAGGGGCAGCTCCCTGCCCTGCCCAGCTCGGGGCTGATGTTCTCCAGCATGGACATTTGGGTGGAGACAGAGGCCAGGGAGGTGCCTGCAGGGCTGTCCCAGCCCCACAGCCCCCTGCATGCCCTCCCACAGCTGCACCCAGAGCCACAGCACCCAGCAGGCTCTCCAGCAGGGTGTGGGGAGCCCGTGTGGGATGGAGGGGGGTTCAGGTCCCTCACCTCACACCAGTGGCATCAGCCATCCCCCCAGGGCAGCTCTCTGACCTCCCTCCAGCCCAGCAGTCCCTGCCTTGGCCAGCACAGCGAAACCCATCCCAGCAGGGCTGGGGGAAGCTGCTGGGTCAGGAGGAGAGATGCTGGCCCGTTTTGGCAGTGCCTGCTGCCCACTCCTCAGTGTGGGAAGGCTCCCCTTGCTGGGACATGCTGGGAGCAGTGTGCAGCACGGAGCATCCTCCACCCACCTCTGGGACCCTGCCTGTGCCCTGCACCCTGCCCCTGCTGAGCTGAGGGTCAGGAATGACAGCACCCTGTCTGCTGCCTGGAGCAGCTTCTGTGAGGAAATGCACAGAATAGCTCTTAAATAGCATTTTCTGCCAGAAAACTGTCTGCAGATGGCAAAGGCGAAGCAAAAAATGAAGTGGCTTTGTAGAAGTCACTGAAGAGGATCAGTCTGAAAATGATTCTGTGTGTTCAAACCCTCTATCTATAGACACAGCAATCAAGAACTTAGGAGATTATGAATGGTAGGTGAGAAGGTGACATTTTTCTTTTAGAAAGGAAAGCATATTTTTCTTACCCATGCTGCCCTTCATAAAGTTAGGCTGAGAAAGATCAATTCACTGAATTTCTCCTGCTGCTTTCTTTGAAAAAAAGTTTGAATACACAGAGATGTCTGAGACTTTTTTCCCCCTCTTCACTAAGTACTATTGAGTCTATTGAAAAGACTGAAGCCTTTGTCAATACACCCCAGGTTCAGACAGCAATAGAATTTATTTGGAATTAAGTACTACCATTTTCACTTGAGCTTGGGGTGCTTGAGGGGTATTTACCTACCCCTTGTCTGCAGAGACTTAGTTTTATGTAGTCTAACTTTTATATTTGTTACAGCTGTACATTTAGATTCCTCTTGCTTGAGTTCCCCTTCCCACATTTTTCTCTCTCCTCTCAAGCAAAGCCAATGCTTTTGAAGGAACACCTTGTGCAGCAGCAGGCAAGGGGAGGAAGTTTGGGTTTGGTTTTGTGTCATTCACAGGTCACTACTGGCATACTCTGCAATTTATTATTGCTGCAACACACCCACTGCAAGCCATGCTGAGACTGCAGTCAGGTCGTGTCCCTGCAGGTCACTTACCTTCAGCACTAACATCAAAAGGTGCTTTGGGAAATCTTTGCCCACAGCCCTCCTCCTTTGACTGCTGCTATTGCACTGGCACAGGTGACTGATGTGACATTGCCATCTGTGCTCCCAGTGCCCTCTCCCACCCCAGCAGCATCACTTCTGACAGACACTGCCATGGAAGGGGACTGTGCTCAGGAGGCAATGAACCCCAGTGCCTTGCTAGAGGTGCTTTCAGAAGAGGGCAGACATTCAGGGAAGGAGAGAGCAATTCCCCTGCAAGGGCTGAGCACCCACAGAGTGAGGGATCCCAGGGAGCCCAGCCCTTCTGGCAGTCCTGGCAGGGTCTGTGCAGCCCAGCTTACACAGCTGGGCCCCGCTTGGAACCATGAAAGGGCCTTTTCCCTTGGTTGGTTGGCTGGTTGTTTGACTTTCAGATCACTTAGCAAACAGGAAATGAAGAGGACATCAAACAAAAGGGCAAACAGAGCTCCACACATTTCACTGCTCAGGCTGGGAAACTCAGAGTGAGTTTCACTGAGGGCTGGGAGTTCCAGGGGTTGTGCATCCCTAGCTGTGACCCGTTTCTTCTCAGCTCTTCCCTTTCATACTGTGACTATGAAAGGACTTTTTGTTTAACCAGCATGGGGAATCCTTTGTTTCAGCTGCCCAAAAGCCAGACAACTACTTAATTTAAAACATAAATGGAAAGAGAAGAAAGCAAAAGAGAGTTAATGGGAGAAATACAGCCTTCACTGCCTCTGTGGACCACGACAACAGGTAATTTTCAGAATCCTGCCACCATTGCAATTCGGAGCCCAAACCAACTGAAGATTTTCTGCAGTTTAGGATGGAGATCAGATTTAAGAATGTGTTCGTCTTGGGTTACTTTTGAAAGGATATTTCTGAAACAATCCCCAGGAATTTACCCAAGCTACTCCTGTTTCCTCTGCACTAACCCAATTTTCTTGCAGTGCAGTCAGACAGACTTTGAAACCACCAAAGAGCAAAAGATGGTGCTCACACAAATGCCAAACCAACTAGAAATGAGATGGCTCATAAACATCATGAAAAATCTGTTCCCAGGAGATCTCAGCAGTCCCACAATTTCATGTTGCTCCTTACATCTCAGACTCACAGCATGGAACATGCAATAATGCTGATGGAAGGAGCTGATGAAAGTCCTCCCTGTCTGTGGTGCCTTGAGCAGACAGGCATGTCCCTGTGTGCTAACACTGGCAGTCCATGCTGGGAAATTGCTTTCCCTTCTCCAGTTCTGCTTTCCTATTCTGAAACCAGTGTAAGGTCACAAGCACATTTGTTAATGGAGTTAAAAGCAGAGTGCATGGAAATACACTCTTACTTTTCAGACTGGTTGCCACATCTTTTGAATTAGCTTTAAATTTCAAGTTAAGGCTAGTGATTAAGTAAGCCACTCTTATTTCAAGTGCACCATCTTAAATTCTATTAAATTATAATGTATACTTAACTTTATTGCTTAGTCATAAATATATGTACATTTCCTTTTTTAACACACAAAGTATAATTCACCATGGCAGGACTGCCCTAATGTTCATCACCATCAGAGTAAAAAGCAGAGCAGGGTGTGATTTGAGACTTTAGTCTCTTCTTCTACCTGAACTGCAGCATGTGGGGCCAGAATTTGTGACAAGCTTTTCTAAATTTCTGAGCAGTAAATAGAGTAACAGCACCTCTGAGAACAGGGGCAAACCAGCCCAGAGTAAATACAGCACAGCATCCCAGCAGATGGGCAACAGAGAGTATGCACAGCCTCACCTGTGCTTATTAACAGCACCAGAAGTCTTCAAGGGTGTTTCAGAAGGCCTGGTACACCCCAGGCTGCAGAGCTGGTGCTTCCTTGGATGTGTCCAGCTCTCACTTCTCTGAACACAGGCTGGCTTCACAATCCAGCTTCATGTCAGGGTGGCCAAGGCACCTGGACGTGAGCAAAAGCAGACTTTGCCTCCCTGGGTAAGATGGATAGCCTCTGTAGCACAAGAACACAAGAGAAATTTCTGAAAAGCCTTTGTTATGCTGCTCCATCCTCACGGCAACGTGGCTGGAGCCACACCCAGGCAGACAGCCCCTCTTACAATCCATTGTGTGCTCCAGGCTAGTTATCAATGTCAGAGCATTTGTGACATCTTGGAGGGATTCTGCAGCACTCAGACTAGTAGTGAAGGGAACTGAAAACAGAAAAATGATACATCTGAGAAATAGATCCCAGTTCATATTTGTTCTAGGCTTGATAAGCTACTAGTTCTAGGCCTGATACATACTACAGAAAATATCAAAGTTAGAGATCCCAGCACTGACCTCCCCAGTAAATTGTATGTAATATTTGATAGCATAAAGATCAATAAGCTAAGTTCACAGATCTATATCATTATGAATTATGTTTACAGGGTTTTGATTAAGCATTCAGCTCTGTCATCAGCATATATGATGGACTAAACCACATTATACCACAGCATTCCTGCATGTGAATGGTATTTGCCTTCAATGCAGCCAAGCCTGAGCCCAAGCCCTGATTTCAGTCTGTGGTAGTGCAGTCTTAGGTTTGAATCTGATGAAGATTTATTCAGGTGAGAAACCCTCTTAAAATCAATGGAGTTACTTAGCTCAGTAGAGAAGGATAATTAATTTGCTGAAACAATATGGATGGCAGGACTGTGGCCACCTTCTGTGAATGTCCCCATCTCCCCTGTTTTCCATTCACAGGTTCAATGTCGAGTGGAACAATTATAAGAATCTAAAGGAAAGTAAGGCCAGCCCTCCAGTATGAGCCCTTGCTGGTGTCAGTAAACTAATTAGGTATAACTGACATTTCTTTGGCAGACAAAGCCCAAGAGTACAGAATTTCAAAGTCTTTTTGCTGGTCTGGCTTATTTCACTCAACAGAACTGGGGAACTTTAATAGCAAATGCACTTTTCCTCCAGTAAAAGATGGGTCTACACAAGGACTGTTTTGTTGGCATAGCTATGCTGGCAAATCTCTTCAGCAGAGACTGATCTCCACAGAACTGTAGAGGAAGGCCAAAGTTCAGATTCATAAACCAGAAACCACTGGGTACCAGCTGAGACCTGAGTGTGCTTTTGACCTTAGAAAACAGTTTTAACATCTTTTACTGTAGCTTAAATTGGCTTCTATTTCTGTGAACAAAGTAAACATTCACAGGTAACCTACTGCACTGTAACTTGTGAACCAAAGTGAAGTGGCCCAAGCACCTGTGGAGCAGTCAGGGGAAGGGAATGCTGATCTTCCCTCTTCTCAAACCTGACACAGAAACAAAAACCCTCAACACTTGCATGTTCTGACACTGACTGAAGTACAAGTTCCATTTTCCATCACTCCAGTGTCCATTACTCACCAAATCTTCACCAGACCAAGAGGGTTTTGCCTTTTGTTGGGGGATTTTAAGCCAAAGCTTTTGGGACCTATTTTTGGTCTGATTTGTAATGCCAGATCTGATTGTAAGTCTCAAATGATGAGGCTGAGTCTTCCCCAATGTTTATATCTAACCAAGCAGACTGAAGACAATCAATAAAGCAGAGATCCTCTCAATAAAAGATTGTATACATTTCATTAAGTCATTTAAGTGCATCTGTAAGTAACTGCATGAACAGCTTCCAAGTGGAGCACTGTGAAACTCCATAGCAACACTAATGACATCAGGGAAAAGAATGAGCCTTTGAAAAAACAGAAAGCTGGAGAGGTCATGGCTTTCAGCCACACTTGATCCCTCAACATTCAACATAAAACATCCTGTTAATTCCCCCAGCTGGTGAAGAACTGAATGCAGGAGATGGGGGTGATGCTCTCCTCCACCCTGATGCCATTTTTAACCACACAATTGCTTGGGCTCTTCACCTGTGGTAACTCTTGGAACAATCCTGGGCCAGGCCTCAGCTGGCTCCTCTTAGAGGCAGTGGTTAGGACAGCCAGTACCAATGGTCAAAGAAAACACAGTATGTGACGTTGGAAACAAATTCCTACTCCAGAGAATCACTCTGTGCAAAAGCCCTTTTCATACAACAACACCAATTTTTTCAGAGTTCAAAGCCACAGCTTTGAACGTTAGTGGGGAAAAAAAACCAACCCAAACATCTTTAATTCTGTCCTGGCTCTTGTCAACTTCACATCTGTAGCATGAACACCTTCTGCCCTTTATGGTGCAGGTATCACCTCACAGCTGTGTGCAAGCTCTGACTGGGTCCAGATGTGCAGAGCAATTGAGAGGATGTGGATCCACAGGCTGAAGCAGCCCGAGGCTCTTTGCTCCTGTGTGGAGAGCAGAAAGGATGTGCACCACCCAGCCTTCCCTGGGCTGCAGGGGGGCTTGGGAGGGAGGCCCTTGGGTGGCTGCTTTGCAGGGAGGATGAGTGCCCTACATCAGCACTGCAACACACAGGGAAACAGAGAGGCTTGAAGTGTCACTGCTGTGGGCTCGGGGTGACAAACCCAAAGTGTTCACAGCACAAGGGACAGAGTCTGCACAACAGGCACTGTGCTCCAGCCAGATCAGGAAAAGAAAGCCTAACCCAGCCAGGAAAACACTCTGAAAAATCCTTCAGACATTTGAAACAGTGCTTGTTATTTTTAATATCTGCATTTCAGATTTTCCTGGGGTTATTGTTATTCCTATCCTTTAACAAGTAGAAAGAGACGAGGAAGAGCTAAGATATTTCCTGATCTATTTTGTTTGCCTTTAGATAAATAAACCTGCCAACGTTTCAAAAGATGCTCTGAGTTCTGTTTCCAATACACATGACCCACGTCATTTCCTCTCAGAAATATGTTTGTGGGAATGCTCAACCAGTTCTTGTGTTGACATCCATAATAGCCAACTTCTGATTTCAAATTAAAGCAGTCAATCACCAGAACTTCTGCACATGGCTGGGCCTCACTGGCACGTGGGGGACACTTCTCTAAAGTATTACTTCTCTAAAGTCACTGCTCTAAATTCACACACTTCTCTTCTGCAGGTTGTGATGCTTTCCTGCACTGCTGGAGCCCCTTACAGACATTGTTTTGCCCTGATGTAGAACTTTGTCAGTAAAATCCCAGGTACAGACTGAGTTGTGTTGGCAAAAGAGTTTTTCTGGGGGCTCTTTTTGCCTCAGAACAAACAAGGAGCAGTGGCAGAAGTGATTGTGGTCCTTGGGACTGATTTCACTCCAATGGAGTAAGTACAACAGCAGCAGCAAAGCAAAAAGCTCTTTTAACCCCTTGCCAGCTGGATGAGAGGAATCAATTCCAGCTTTTTCTGCATTGCAGCACTTTCCAAGTGCTTTCCCAAGATCCCCACAGGTAACAGCCAGTGCAATCCTCAGCCCAGCAATAAAGCTGATCCTGCTCATCAGAGCCACCACCCAAAGATCATGGAACTCAAGGCAGCAGTACATCCTGCTGCTGGAACACCCACCCCTGCCTTCATCTTGCCTTCTACTGATGTTTAAACAGCTCTTATCACCTTGAAAAGAGAGCCAGCATGCAGGATTTGAAGTGTGGATCCTGCAGGCTGAAAGGCTGCTGTTCAATGTCTTTCTGTTATTCCGTGGCATGTCAAAGGAGGGGATGCAAGGTCATTAGTGCATAACAATTTAGCTACTGACAGCTTGACTGAAGAAACCAGGCTCTGTTGGAATGCTCCCTGCTTTTGTTCAGTAGGATACCAGGTTTGATATGTATAGGGATCATTTTCCTTATAAAAGAAGGATTCCTTCATGAAGGAAAAAAAAAAACAAACCCCTCACTTCTAATTTGAAGTGCCTGAGTGTTTTGGGGTTTTTTAAAGTCTTTTATGAAACAAAAGCTGGGGAGGAAAGATGTCTAGTGCTCATAGGACGTGAAGGTAACCTTCAAAAAGTGAGTCAAATATAACCTCTGCAGTGACGCCTACTTGAGTTGCAAGGAGCTTGAAGCAAGAACACATTAACTGTCCAGTTCTGCTTCTACAATAATTATCCACTCCAGCTATTTCAGTGCTCAGCCAAGACAGGTAAAAGGAACGTGGTCATTACTCCAGGGATCTGTAAAATACAGTGTTGAAAAGTGTCCCACATCAATTCCCCTTCCCCAAAAAGACAAAGGACCAGGTAAAAGAGTTTAAATTAAAGGCTTGCGGGTATTGTTTTATGCCTTTGTAACTTCATATCTCTTGTGTACACTGAGGCCAAAGTTTCAGGCTTTTATCCACATTCAGAAATGTAAGAAAAAAAAATTAAAGTCATAATGTAGCCATTTGGCTTTTAAGGGCAGAGAGAAATACATCATTCTTAAGCTCACATTTAACCCGTGAGAGAGCTGACAAGGTCAGCAGTCACACGTGACCAGTATCTCTTTTCTGGTGTTGAAGACAGCAGATTCTGATGGATCAGCATATGATAAACTGGTCCTGAAAGGTTAAAGCCTGCTGAAGAAAGGTGAGCATGTTTTCATGGCTCCACTTATACATCACATTTATTCACTTACTCTGGTAAAGACTCACCCCTGTAGCTCAGTCTGTTAAAGATGAAATCATTACTGTAAGTCATCACCTCCTCCTTCACACCAAAGGACCTCATTCTTGTCAGCATATATTTATGTTGCTGAAAACCAATGGCAAATGTGTGCTGTGGGAATAAATCCAAAATGCAGTCCTGATAACAGTGTAGGAAGAAACACAATCACCATAACACAAAAGAGAACCACCCCACTAGTCCATAAGACAATGCAATGAAGAAGCCCATTTCCAAGCTCACTTCAATGAGAAATAAAAACCAAGGCTGTCAAAACACAGATTGTACCTCTCAGCCCTTCAGCCCAAGGGAATGAATGCCAGAAATAAATAGCAAAAGCAGTAATGCCAGCAACCACAGCCATATTACAGGCTGCTTTTAAGGGCAAGCTTTGATCCTGTGGTGGTGTGGGGAGACGAGAGGACAGGGTGGGTTCCCATTTCTGAAGCACCACATGGTGCAAGCTTCCTTTGCTCTAAGCAAGCTCTAGGTTTGTGTCCAGCACAGCCCACTGCATTGCTCAGGAGCAGGAAAAGAATTGTACAGGTTTCCCCCAATTCTCCCCCAAAGTGCCTTTTACCTTAGAGAGACCCTTGAATCCACAATCACAAGCAAGGGTAAGGCAGTCTTTTCGGTTCCTCTGCAAGATTTCCTCCAAGTCAGAGCCTGTTTTAATTTCCTTCACAATGAAACAATATGTGTCTCTGTCCCTAGTTACTATGGAGTTTAGGGAAGGGAGAGGCAGAAGTGCGAGACTCCTTACAAGCAATGCTCTGAGCAATGTTCCTTACTATCCTTCTGTGGCATCAGACATTCATTAAAAAAGTCTTGGCTGTGCTCTCTTCCTTGTTAATAAAGCTGTGTGGAGCTGTGGAGTCCTGCTCCAGGCACAACCCCCACCATAGCTCATCTTTATTGAATTCAGTTCCATTGTACTTATATTTTCTTAGCACGAGGACTTCTGCAATTTCCAACCCAAAACTTGTTGTAGCATTTCTAACACTGTGGGTCTCTTTTTCCTTTCCTGAGTTATCCAAGTTCAAGCTGGACAGACTTGAGACACTTCCTATCTGGTTGCAAACCATCATGTGTTCTCCATTGGAACAGATCCCAGTGGAAAAATTTTAGCTGGGATTCAACAGCTTGTTGCAATTTCCCCTTGATTTTATGGCCAAAAAGATGAAGGAACCAAGCTCTTCTATTTTTTCAGAAAGGCTTCTTACCATTGGGACTATGCTCATCATTAAAACAACAGCAGTAGTAAGAACCTTTGAGGCTTACAGAAAGTCATTTTAGACTAAGCAGGAGAGGAGAAGACTGATGCAGAAAGCTGCCACCACTGCCTTCCTGTCCCTGTCCTTACTGGCACTGTGCATTCCTTCTGCCAGAAGGATTCCTATGCACAATCCCTGAAGAGAAGGGAGCCAAAGGCCAGGCTGGTCACCATCCTGACAGAGCTCTCCTGCCCACCCTCTCCCCCAGCAATGGGAGAGCTGTTGGCTTCTTGTCAGGCCCCTGACACCAAAGCTATGCTCACAGCAAGAGCTGGATTCTGCCTCAAGCACCAGCTCTAACTAAAAAGGAAAGCAAAGAGCACATTACCCTGCTGTTTCACAGAGAACCAAGGTTAGCACAATCCATCATCTCTAGATGAAATGTTTGCAACCAGCAGATCCATCCATCTTCTCTGGGTGCAGTCATTTTTGCCAGTCTTACTTGTGTTGGTAAAAAGGGGCAGCAAAGAGCCTTTTATCTGAAAGCACGTTTCCCAGGAGATCAAAAGTATATTCTTTAGTTTTCAAATCTTCCCTCTTTATCCTCACAGTTCCCATATAGGGGAAAAAAAAGGCAAAATGTTAGTGAGAGTATATATAAATCACACCAAGCCCTGATCCTCTTATCCAGTAACCATAACACATCATACATTGAAAGTCTTTCTCTGAGAGAGTAAAATAAATTACATTTTCCTTGCCAGCATACTGAACCTTCTGTTGGTTATTGTAAATTACTGAAAGCACAAAGGTATAGTCTTTGTGTGCTCTTCTTGGAATATGGAATATGAACATCAAAGGCTGCAGTTATCAGAAACTGCTCTTTCTCTGCCTCTGCTTTTGACAATGGGCTGAGCTTCTCCCAGCCATTCCCAAGTTAAAAGAAACAGAATT
This sequence comes from Haemorhous mexicanus, assembly GCF_027477595.1. Classification (NCBI taxonomy): domain Eukaryota; kingdom Metazoa; phylum Chordata; class Aves; order Passeriformes; family Fringillidae; genus Haemorhous; species Haemorhous mexicanus. The sequence goes on along the minus strand of NC_082350.1, from coordinate 9,679,745 downwards.
TGACAAACCATTAGAAAAAAACAATTGTTGCCAAAGATAACAAATTATCTGTGCTATAAATATCACCATAACCAAATAACTGGCATTCAAACAATTAATTATAGCATAAAAGCATAGATTTAAAAGAGGTGAAAAAAACATATATTCCTTATAATTTTTTTCAACATTCAAGGTTTTTAAAATGCTACCACCTCTACAGCTGTTGAAAGGAATCATTGCTATCATCAAAATTTCATTTTTGAACAGTAGAAGATCATGCTTTTGCATGTGACAACATTAGCCAGTGTGTAATCATCCTACCCTAATTTTTTTGCCAGTCTGTTTTCAGAGTCAAGGTGAGCTTGGCTTTTACTCTGAAACAGGACACGGCAAGACACAGAGTTTTTATCTAGGGATTCTAGAACAAAATTGCACTTTTTTGAATTCTTCAAAGCTAACTTAAGAATTTGTCTCTTTCCTAATCAGAAAAATATCACAAGCATCACCACCACATGCATTTGCCCCATTCAAACTCAGAAACCTATTTTAATTCTGGGGGTACCACAAAGCTGCCCACAGCTGTACCCCACCTGTAGCCCTAGGGTGGTCTCAGAAATGATGCTCCTGTCTTGTACAACTTAGGCTCAGGTAGGAGAGCAAAGCAGCCTAAAGTTACTTCATGAATTAACTGGTATGGATTGTTTTCTGTAACAGAACAAAGGATGCCTGCAGGTTTCTATAGTGTTTCCTGAGCAGCTGTACTTTCTCTTGAAGGTCTCAATCTTTTCCCAACAGATTAGAGTCAGCGACAGCTGAGACTCTCCATCATGTTAAAACCTTGCCTTCTTTCAAGCAACATACATGACTCATCAGCTCAATAATTACAACAAACAAACCAAATTTCCCATCTGTCTCACTCTGGGTAGAGCCCACTTATATCAGTGCCTACAGATGCTGCTTTGGACACGCTGCAGAGGCTGGAGGAATGAGGAGCCACAACCACCCTGACCTCGTGGTGCAGAGCAGGACTGGTCCCTTCACTCCCTGGGTACTCAAGAGAGAGAGCAGATAGGAAAGGCAGTCAAATGGGAAGAGAATGTCTCTTCTCCTTGTCAGGAATGCATTTTAATTATGTTTCTCAGTTTTAAAATGCACCACGATGACTTTGTTTGATAAACGCTATGGAGCCTGAGGCACACATTTGTATCACAGTTGAGTGCTTTCATTGCATATTGTATTTTTAATTGTTCCTCAGAAGATCAAGCATCTTTCCACTGAGAAATCTAATACCTTATTATTATTTCTGATTCCACAATTATTTGGATCACTGTGGTGCATGTCAGCCACATGACTCCTGTGTATCTTTCTTTTTCTTCCTCACTCAAAGGATTCAGTTGTTTGGATTATGCAATCATTTTGTTAATACCAGGACAGATGGCCACAATGAAAACACACAGGGTACTCTCTCTGATAGATACTTGCCAATATCAACAGGAAAGAACAGAATTAAATTCATGAACTTCAGAGAGAAAACACAAACTTGTTCTTGAGCAGCAAATGGCAGAATGCTTTAATGTACAGAGAACAGCCAGTGCCACTCCATAGATATGCAGGTTGAGAGACTTGAATAAGTCAAAGCAGGGTCTGAAGTCACCTGTAGAGGTCAAATCACAGAGAGCTGCAAATGCCCTGTTTGTCACAAATGGCACAAGGTCAGCTGTGGAGAGGATGCAGGATAAGAATCCAGTGCTTTTCCACCCAACAGGTTTCCTAACACCAAAGTTAAATTGCCACCTTCCTGCTGCAATTGAAGCCCATATCTCTCACTCTGCCTGCCCACTAATTATTCACCTCATTCTTCAGTCTGGAAAACTCTTTCTTTGTCTGCCTGCTGCCACCTCTAAAGCAGGACAAACCAAGGACCTGTGATTTAACCTCATGCCCCCCCAGCAACACCACCAGTGGCATTCAGTGACCTTGGCACTGAGCCCATAACTCCTGGGGGAGCTGGGGGCACACAGCTAAACACACATGTCTCACCATGTGCTGTGAGCAGGGGAGAAGGTTTCCTACCCAGTGCAGAGAGAATCCAGATTTCAGCTTGAAAATCTGCAGATTTGGCTGCTACAGTCACCAGACCCCAGCTGCTGAAAGGAAGTCTAAGACATCTGGAAAATTTCCATCCTCTTGCTACTGCCTGTTCCCATGACGTCATTGCTAGCTCTCAACCAAGACAGAGACTCTTAGATGTCACTCAGTAACACCAGGAAATCATCTCCCTCCACACACAAAGGGCTTCTGCACGTGAGAACCTTAGCCAGAATGTTCCACAGAAAGGGCTTGTGGCACAGAGGGTCACTAAGGAGCAAGGAGATTTAACAAGAGAATGCCCCCAACCAATGAAAACAAAATTTTTAAAGGTTAAAAAAGAGTAAACATTAAAAGTTTGATCTGATACTTTTTTACCAGCAAAATGATGTTCAACAAGACACTGCTGACACAAGAAAGCTAGATGAAGGAAAAAGACAATTTGCTTTCTTAAGCATATGGTCTCAGACACCTGGTAAAACTTTGTTGGAGCTTGGTAAATCCAGAAGTCTCAAAATAATTAACTGGAGCAAAGTATGAGAGGAGAATTGGGCATCATTGCTGAGAACCCTGTATTTCTTTAAACCGAGTGACAAAGACCAGATCCTGCTCAAAACAATATTCCTTGTCTTTTCAATCAAAATGCAGGCTCATACACTAAGCAGACACTCTACCAAAGCTTACACCTCTATATTCTCTGAGCCTAAACCTCAAGATGAGACGTGCTATTTCCAATACCTCCAAAATCTCAATTTGGATGTCTCTGGTTTCCAGCCTAGGGCTCACACACGCTTGCAAGAGCACCAGGATACAGTACTTGCTCATTTGTCTGCATTGCTCTCAGACAGAAATGGGAAACACATATTTGGGCCTAATGGAAGTGAACCAACATTGTATAAATTATCTGCTACAGGTCATTCAGGGAGCTGTCTTTGCACTTTTGTCTTCAAAGTTTTTCCTTGTGCTCATTAGCAGTTAAAGCAGAAGGATAAAGAGGAAATTCTACCTCAGTTTCTTTATCAGCTGGATCAACATGTACATACACTCTTCTGCAACCATATTTCAACGAAAAAAATCTTCAGCTGTAAATAGCAAAAGGTAGGTTGGGTATGAGTGAAATGGTGGGATACAAAACCAGGACTCCTTTGCAAATATGATTGTACTGGCCCACACACCTATTCAAGACCTAATGTAAAAACTGCTTTTTGTCTCAACCTAAAGTAAGACAAAGGAATGAATCTGTCTTCATTGAAGTGAAGAACATTAACAAATGTCAGCTTTTCATGAACCTGACCTTCTACTGGAGAAATTTAAACACTGGCTTTTGCTATCCAGAAATAGGGGAGACTTTGGAGAACAACTGAAACCAACTTCTTGAAATAGCTGGGTTGATCAACACATTTCCTTTGAGAAAGTGGGAACAATGAAGGCTGTGTCCATCTCAGCAGACATCTTTCAGAACAGAATTATAGATAACACTGTGGTAAACTGATACAGAGAAAGGTAAAGTCCTGGATTTACATACCATCCTCCCAGAAGAGCTCAGGCAACTTCCCAACAGATCTGAAGTACTTGTCCTGTGCTGATTTATTTCCAACCAAGAATATTTTTTCCATATTGGCATTTTAAAACAGGTTTTTTATACTAATTTCCATGACAGTACAAAGAAAATGCCACAAACTAAAACTTAAGAGGTAACCTTGAGAAAGAATCATTCTGAGTCCTCATTTCAGTCCTTGTATTCCCTCACTCACTTATTCTAGCTGTCATCCCATTGTTTGGTTCATTTTTCATTAAACATGGTTTTGACAAATGCACATTTTGTAGTGAAAACAGTTGCAAAAAAGAACACAGCAGTATTTTTATTCAGAGCAGTTCTAAACACTATTGAGTAAAACAGAAGGATGACATGTCAGCTGAGCTTATTTACTCCATCTGACTTAAAAGTTTTATCTCAGAGTTCTTTAATGGAAGCCCATGAAAAATTAAGACAATGGATATGACTAGCAGTGATACTTTCCCTAAATGGAGCACTTCGTCACAGCTGTTGAGCACTGGCAGAGTCCCACTCATTTCATTTGCACAAGCAACTCCAAACCCTTCCATCATGCACATGAAAACTGCCATAAGGATTTCCCACACACCCCCACCACCACTGCTGGCTGTAGAAGTGCAATTTCCTGCTGATCACACAATGTTTTCTCCCTCAAACCTATCAAGTGAAGCTTCCCATAAAAGTACTTGCCAGCACTGGGTCCCATCTCCCTGCAGCAAGTTATAAGTAGGGCAAAATGAAGATGTATTTCCCACGTAAATTAAAATTGTTCTTATGATTGCAATATTTGTGTCCCCAAGAGAAGAAGAGTGTTTGAGGTGGGTGGATAAACAAATATTCTAATCACATTCTTTTGAGTGCTGCAATTTGATTTCAACATCAGTTAAGTTTTTCCTTTTTAATTTCTCCTCTTTGCTCAGTGGGAACTATAAAAAAACCCAACAAAAACATGTCCTTGTAACTTACTGCTTTTCGATCTGTTATGATTTATTTGCATGTTTATTTTCCTTGTTATAATGATTGGCTTAATGTATTTTCCTTTTTTTATTCCTGTTTTCACAGTGCATTTCAGGGATCAGCTCCACTTGATTTCTAGCTGCTGAGTGATTAACCCGGGGGGAGTCCATCTGCAAACCCTAGGAGCCAGCTGGGTTACATTCCCTCTTGCTTCCAGCTCCACTGGCTGTATTTTCACCATGCTGCCAGGGTGGCTTCCAGCTGCTCACCTCACAGCTCTGGTGGTGAGCAAGATGGGTTCAGGTTCATGTGGCTCTGTGCTGGCCCAACACAGAGCACAGGTCACAGCTGCTCTGGACATGGGTCAGGCCCCGTGTCCTTCCTGAATCTGCCTCTGGGTCAGCTCCAGGCAGCCAGTGAAGGACAGAAAAGTCAGCTTTCCAGAAGATACCAAGACCTGGAGTGTGGGAAAGGTGAGGAGGCTGTCCATGGGACGTGGCATGCAGGCTATAACCCACCTCACCAGCTGCTCGGTGCAAATGCCTCAAGGATGCTGCAGCAAACCACCTGCTTTCCTGGCTTACCCAGCCATCTTCACTGATTCCAGGGGACTAAATGCAAAGGGATTAAGGAAAATAAACCTTTAGGAAAATTAAAGAACAAAGTCTCAAAGCAGTGTCAACATGCATCCATTGTGCATGCTGCACTTACTTGTGGGAAGTGCTTAGGGGTTAATTTGGGAATGTTCAAGTCATTAAAACAGCAGCTCTGGAATTAGCTTCCTATGCAATGTAGTACTTTAAATAACATTCCTTTTGCATGGGCAGATTGTCACATCCTGCAGTGACATGTTAACAGCTTTTAGTGGCAGCAGAGGCAATTTCTGAAGTCCTTTAACTAAGAGGACCCTATTCCTTTATTGGATTTATGGCTTAGCCATGCAATTGCTTTACATTCTACAGAAAGACATAACATTTTGCCATCTACAGAACCCACCAGTGTCTGATGTGTTCCTAGTGTTTCCCTCTGTCAGTCAGTGACAGAAAAAACTCAAGAGAATTTGAGTGAAGTGGGGTCCTGGATCAGGACTGGAGAGAAGGCAGCCAAGGGAGAGAAGTAAACAGTGGGACATGAGGGGACAGTGTGACACTACTGCTTGTAGCAAGGTTTACAAGGTTTGGAAGAGAAGAAATCCTGAAAAAACTGCTGTGGGGAACATGGGAATGGCAGTAAGAGCAGCAGCCCAAGGAGAGCAAGACCAAGACTACAGAAATGAACTGAGACAAAGGCACTCAAATCATCAGGGGTAAATGCACAGTAAGTAAGTAATAAGTAAGTAATGGTAGGGTGACAGCTCACTCTGCATATTTATATTTCTCTTCACTTTGTATTCACAGAGCTCTTTGAAATGCAGGAGTAAGTTTCTGGGAGGCTTAAAGGATTTAGCCATCTAGCTAAAATAAACAAAACACTCCTGTCTGCTGGAGAAGCAGTAGATAAGCCTAGCTACAAGGAGTGCTTTAACTAGTTGTTACAAAGAGAAAAACAACCTAATAGAAACAACAAAAAACAACCAAAACCCAAACCCAATTAAAAAAACCGAAGAGCAACAACATAAACCCCAACCCAAACCCAAACATTCAGCTATGTCTTCCTTGTTAAGTATGTGAGGGTTGCTGCCACTCCACCTGTTCTGTGGGGCTTGCTGTCCCAACAGGAGAAAAGAAACACTTGAAAGATGGAAACACAAGAAGGACTTGGAAGGAACCATTCAAAAGGGTATTTCTGATTGTTCAAACTGTCCCTTCCAGTCACTTTCTTTGTGCTCTTGCTCCTGGGAATGATCAGCTGCAGCTTTGAAACACACAGGAGTGCTCAACATCAAACAACCAGACCACATGGACACGTCCCAGATATTACCACATCACTATATTACACAAAAAGTCAAAAAAGTTTATTGCCCCTCCTCACTTAGACCATTATCTCTGCCCTCCATGTTTCCAAAAAAGGGTTGGTGGAAAAGATTAGCAGAGCCAAAAATATTCCTCATCCAGAAAATACAGAAGAGAGCTTGAACTCAGACAATCCCCACTTGATATTTTTGCTTGTTATGAGCTGGCAAGGAACTGAAATTTCAGATGGCCAAAACCCAAGAGCTGTTTGGAAATTAATCAATACAATGAATTCTTCACATGAGAAGGTTGAAGAATGGGGGAGAAATAGATGCTATTTAAGCAGAACCAAGAGAATAATGACCTGGATGCAGGTAGAAGTCTCTCCTATAATTCTGTGAACAGATTATTTGCTGCACTATTGCCCAGTCTCCATCAGAAGGAACATATCTATTTTTCAAAATTGTGCTTAGAAGTATGAAGAAAAAACATAATGGGCAAGTTCCCCATGAGACTGATGGGAACTTCCCATTCTGAAGTATGAGGAGGCTCCAAGTGCACAGCACACAGCCAGATTTCATTTCCCCTGCCACAGCTCAGGTGTGCCTAGTTATCTCTTTTATCTACAAGAACAAAAATATCCATTTGAACAGCACTAATATTTCAATACGTTGTCTCTGCGATGTTTAAGGACACACAGAACGAAATCTGGATGCAAGCCTTTTTAACAGTGCCAAAATTATTCACTAGGAAATGTCCATTCCTCACCTGAGCATTGCTGGGCTGTTTGCCCTGTGCCCTGACCTGCAGTTACCTGTGGGCAGCCTTGTGCAGCTGCTCTGCTTTCTCAACATGTCTGAAAGCTCCACTTGGTAACAGACCTTTGACATCTTTCACACATTCCTTTTCTGAGGCAGTGGAAGGACAATTTATTTTCAAGACACATAGCTATCCACCTTCCCCCTGGCCACTCTCCCAGAGGTCACCCAGTAATTCCATTTCAACACCATGCATTTTGCATGCTGGCATTATCTGATAGCTCTCCCTGTGTGTTTTAAAGACCTGCTTTCTGTGGTCACTGAAAATTGACAAGTGTCACACGAGTGACTGAAGAAAACAAGCAGTACTCAAAGCCAAGGGAGAGTGACATTCAGACTGGTGGGGTACACTCCTTTAAGGTAGACATCCTAAATACACATCCCTGTCAATTATTTACTCATCTCATCTCCATTAGGATCTGTTTACAAAGCTCCAAACATAAAGAAATACACTAAGTTCCCATTTCCCAAGTAGAGGATAAGAACTTGGGTTGTTTTCTCCTTGAAATGGAAACAATAGAAGTGAATATTACAGCCCTTCAAAATGTTTTTGACAAGACATTTTTCATTAAGTAAAATGTTATTTAATGACATCTGGAGTTTAGTTCAGGTAGGTATCTGGGATCTCAAGTGAAGTCACAAAGATCCCAAATTTTAATAAAGTCTGACTTGGGAATCTGAAAATGGGATGTTTCAACAGCTCTACTTCACAGACAGTAAAAGGTTTGATCTGGTTCCAGTGGGGAATTTCAAAACCTTAGAGGCTGTTGCAAGACAGCATTTCTTGTTCCTCAGCCAGTTCTCATCAGCATAGTCATAATAACCATAATCAGAGATTTATGTAGTCTTTTATCCCTATAGAACTTAAAGCAATTTGCAAGTGACTGTAATCATAAAAAGCATGTATGAAACAGTCACACTCATACTCCCCACTAAGTTAAAGAGGTTAGTCTGCACTGAAGTATGACAGCTGTTGAAGAAACTGCAGAGTTATGGTTTAAGAATAAGTGGGAGGTAAATGCAGCAACTAATTGAACAGCAAGAGGGATTTAAGTAGGCAACCTATAATTATTATAACTGAATTGAGCTATAAGATGAAAGCAAGCAAGCAGGTTTTACTGAGAGGATTTGTAAAACATGCATCATCTGCTGTCTCAATAAAGGCTCCTCCCTTCTGTGGGTGCCCCTGAAAGCCCAGGTTTAGTCCCTAAGCTACGTACCATGAACCTGCTTTCACCTGATGCAGTAAAACCTGAGTCAGACAGGTTTGTGAATAAGGTTTACCAGTGTCTGGAGAAGTTCCTACATCACTGCAAACAGCTTCTCCAAGACCACCAAACCAGACATGGAATGTCATGGGAAATCATTTACATACTACTGGATTTAAAAAAAAATAGATTAATTCCAATCTGTGCAGTTGCATGCACAAAATCTGAGGCATGCTTATCACATCTAGAAAGTTAAGCAGAGAAGATGAAGACAGTTGGTGTGGTTCCAAATAGGCCAAAAGGGCATTTCTCATTCACACAATTTTAGAAGCTCCACATGCCAATCTCATACCACTTGGGGCTTAAATTCATGAAATACTCCTGTGAGATGCTTCAAAGGTTATTGTGTCAAAGAGCAAAGCAGAAAGCTCTGACAGGGAAGAAATTTCCAGGAGCTTCCTGAGACAAGCTCAGCAGAACACACAGCTGCTGAAGTAGAGTTTCTGCTGAGAGAAAAACAGCCACCTCTGTTAAAAGCAAAGACAAGAAACTTGTGCAGCTCTGCACAGCAGAAATACTCACCAAAGTGGGAAAGAGCTGCAAAGAGCACTGACAAAAACGTTGCCATTATCATGGCTGTGGGATGTCATTATCACTGCAGTGAATGCTTGTGCACTGAAGGCAAGAGACCAAAAAAAGTAGTGTAAATATTGTAGGACTGTTGAATGAGGTGCTGTTCTTCTGCATCTGTTTGAATTTATCAAAATACTTTTTTCTTTTAGAAGAATGATTGATGGAATTTTCTCACATCAGGTTTGATTGCAATTATGAGGTCATACGTAAACTAAAAAATAAAAGCTACTAAAAAGACTAATTATGTGGACATTTTAGCCTTTTTTTGTTATACATATTTGCTACAACCTTTTTTGTCATACCAGAATAAAGAGGACAAATCAGTTAGATTTGACCATCTCCTCAGTGTCCTCAACCAAAGAGGAATTTTTAAGAAATTTAGAAGCTTATCAAGTAGTGGGATCATTAACAGAGACAGGAAGCCCCTCTTGCTCCCTCCCTGAGCCTTTGAAGTATCTCTTGGCAGGCTGAGCCCCTCCTGGGGGGCTGTTCTCTGTGCCCCTTGCCATGCACAGTCTGGATCCAGAGGAAGCCAGTTTGCCAAGGTTTCCTCACAGCCTACTTTGATCAAACCTAACCAGCAAAGATTAGTGTGATCCAAGTGTGCTTGGACTCACTTGAAATCATTACACACCTGAAAAGCAGTGAAAATGAAACAGTTTAAGCAAATCTGAGTCCTGACAGAACTGGTAATCTGTGAATCCAAGCAGGCTCTGGAGAAGGGGTCCTAGGCAAAAAGGGAGCACAGAGTGTAGCAAAGGGACTTCAAAGTTCTTGATGCAACTCAGAGGAAAAGGGAAATGGAAAGAAGGCCCTGAACAGAAATTAAAATGTTTCTTTTTTCAATGAAAGGCCTCTCAGAGAAAGGAGCACAAACATGTCTCTGTTCATAAAATGGTGCTCTCTCTCTCCCTGTGGTCTCTCCCATATGAAGTTGGGAAGATCCCAACAGCAATTGTGGAGCCTGCCTAGTGGTTCTCATTAGGTTCTTAAGAAGTCCTTGCTATGAAATCCCCATGGGAAATTGAATAAGGCTGGGTTTGGGCAAGCAGAAAAATTGAATTCTGAATGGATATTTCTGTGGAGCACAAGGAGGCATCCTTGACTGCAGTGAAGTTCTGGTCATTGTACACCCTGCAGACTGTACCAAACCCTTTCCATACATCTCAGCAAAGACTGGCAGGCAAAAAGTGGCCTTGTGTCACTTGGGAGCTGAAGACTGCTGGGCTCACATGCAAGGAAGGTGATGGAGCTGGACTCAATGCTGATAATAATTTTCTGTTGCTTTGTCTTCTAAAGCACAGTGTCTTGTCTGCTCACATCTGGGGAACGGTTTCCCTTCTGCTCTTCCTGCAGCTCCTGTGGCATTGCTTTCACCCAGCCTGGTCCACAAAAGCAGAGGGATCTCCCTGTCAGACAAGGAAGTTCTTGCTGGTCCCACAGGCCAGGTCAAATCCTGTTCCATGGACACACAGGGATGCCAGTAAGCACACAGAATCCAATGGAACGTGGACTTGAGGCTTCACAGCCTTGGGGCTTGACTTTAAACTTGACAAAGTTAAGACAGCACTTAAAAGGACTGACCCCTAGAGAGTTTGTTCAAGTTCCATGCACACTTTAGTTTATATGAATTAACTTCTACTGAATATTTTGCCCACAGAAAAACTTGCAATCCAGGCACTGTTAAAGCTCCATCCAAAGCACTTCTAATATTGTTTATTATTCTCTTTCAACTAATGGGTACTAGAGCTACACAGCAACCCTTGAGAACAGTAGAAACTCACCCCTTTGCCTGAGGAATGGGCACCAAAACAAGCTCACTTCCTTTCCCTCACTGACAGAGACTTGCACCCAATTTCAAATCCCTTCTGAAGCCTGAACTTCAAGTGTGGAAAGAAAATAAAACAAGAGCACCCCTATTAAGGGAATACTTCAGGGGGAGTCTGTGTTGGAGTCCTGGATGCTGAGAATTTTAGACTTTCTGTGCATACAGACTCTAACTGTAATTGGCCTTGAGACAAAAACAGGACATGAGGGCATTCACCTACCACGGGCTGCCCCAGTGATATTTCTGACTTTATAGTTACTTGTTTTCACAGCAGGTTTTCCAGTTTTGCATCTTAATGTGGGGTGAATGTGGGTTTGGCTTTTACTTCATTAGAGATTTTGCTTTTCTATCAAAAGAATATAAAAGCAGTAAAAAGCAATAACACCCCCCAGTCTAATTTTGATTTCAAGTCTGCCTTCAGACTTGTTTTACATAGGCTTTATGATGCAGCATTAGACTTTGTTTGGACAAGAATCCTCTCCTTGCAACAATAAAGAACTCTGCAGTAGACCCCAAGTACTCTTCCCTGTGGAAATGTTAACACCCAAGCAATTTTCACCCTGATCATTCAGTTTTCTTTCTATTTCTTTCTATTTTCCAATGCACCAGTGCACAGTGAATAGTACACAGGAATCTGCCTACTTGCCAGTAGATAAGTGAATTATAATCACCCTCAACAAATAAAGCAGCCTAAATTTAGGTGCATAAACACAAACTTGCAGTGAAGTAATTGACTTGCAAGCTACAAGACCAAGATTAAACAAGCTACAAGATTAAACAATAAACAGAAGAGAATGCATGATTATGAAAATGATTCTTTAAAAGCTTAAAAAGGATTTGAGCTGAGTTGGAAGCAGTGATTCTCATGTGAAAATCTTAATTAGTTTGTAAAATTGTCCTTATTTAGACTTGCTATATCCTAAGAATTTCTCTTTGTGATTTTTTTTTTTCTTTTTTAAACTAGAAACAATTAAGTGGTGATTTTTTACAATGGTGTGGAAGGTTTAGATGGCTGTTCTATAACTACACTCTCTTTGGCTGGATAAGTAGTTTTCCATCTCAGGATTTTTTTTTTCCCCTGCTTACAAAAAGACTTCTTCCCAGTTGAAAATAATGGTCATACATAATACAAGACAATATAACTTAAGGCAAATATAATAAATCTCCTGTGAGGCTACATATTTCAAAATTTTTTAGGTTGGCTATTTTGATAAAAATGTGTCAGAATTACAAACCTACTCCCCTAGAGGAGAAAGTCAGGTATCACTCAACAAAATATGTGTCTATTCAAGGCTTCCTCATTTTTTTTTCCGTGGTAACTCGATTTAAAACAGATTAAAATCTTAAACCTAAAATAAGGCATTTATGAGAGTCCAGGTGAATCACAGCTGATCTTTAATTTGAAGGTTCAGGTGAGTCATTACTTTTTATAAATTTCCTGATTACTAAGCTCCCCAACATACAGACCAGCACCCTGGATGAATTATGAATAACAGCAGAAGCACAGGAGAAATATCACCCACTTGTGTCTGAGCTGAGGAAGAAAAATAAGGTTCCTGCCAAAACCACCCCCAGGGCAATGCAGAATGGCTGGAGGTTCTTTAATAATATTATTGGGTGTGATTTGAGTTCAGATGAAAGCAGGAGAGGAAAAAAAATTCAAAATATTAAATAGAAAACAATTTCCTTTACAGACTTACTCCATTTTGTGTGTGTATATGGATTTTTCCCTGGCAGTCTTTTAACACCATCCTATTTTTCACACGGTCTGGTTGGAATTACATTCCAAAGGCTTTAAACCAAATAGTGCATATGAACCAAAATTATTAAACCTTCTCTATTGTTGCTGCTTATACTACATATGAGTATCCTATGCCTGCTAAGGGAATAAAAATGTCTTTTCTAAAGAACAGTAAGTTCTTTATCCATCTAACATCTCCATGGCTCAGGGACAGGGCTTGGTGTGTCCAAAGAGTGACACAGATTTCATGTCACTGCTGCACTTCAGCTGATGTAGGCTGTACCACTGTGGGCCAGACCTGCAGCTCATTCCTGTGAATTCCAAGAAGCCAAACCACTTTGGGACCTGACAGTCTTGGTCTGGGTTATTTTTCCTTTCACATTAGTGCTACAGTAGGGAATTCATTACCAGGGTAGTAGTACTGAATTCTATCCATGTTTGCTTAATATTGCACAGCAAGGGGCTGGTCTCTGATTGCAACATTAACCACAACACCACACAATGAGGATGTGCAGAGCTCAAAGACACTGCTTGCTGCTGCTTGGACCTCATATGGCACTGAGGAGATGCAATAACCTTCAATTGCCTAGTGCTAAAAACCAATTTACCCAAAAAATAAAATGCTAAAGAAAAGTCCATACCTGACTTAACCAAAACAAGCAAAAAAATGCTCTAAGCAGCTGTAAGAAATGTAAATATTCCGTGTAGAAAAGCTCTGCCCTCTGGCCATGCTGCAGGATGGCAGATTCCCTGGAGTGCCCCTGTCAGGACCCTGGCTCTCCTGAGTCAGGGGGCAGAGACCAGCTGGGCAGGGTGGTGCAGGCTGGGTCACACCCTGGGGCCTCTTGCTGCCTGCACTGACTGTGTGTGGGCCCCAAGAATTCCTGCCTCAAGGCTCAGCCCCTCCTGCCAGCCAGCCCAGGCAGTTCTCCTTGCCCACGGCAGACACTGGAATCACCCTGCTCAGAGCCAGCCCAGAGCTGCTTCACTGCAGCTCTCTTGGTGCTGAGCTCTGTCCCAGCTGGTTCACTCAGCATTAGCAGATCCCAAAGATAGCTGAGAAACCAAAATATGAGACTTTTAACCCTTTCAACTTCTCCCAGCGCCCTGTACACAGAAACACCCAAGTCTGCAGAGAGCAGTGCAGGCAGACAGAACCATTGTCAGCTGGCCATGAGCACAGATCCCCTGCCCTGAGCCTGAGGTGGGGTGCAGAGCCCTGCCAACAAAGCACTCACAGCACAGGGCAGCAGTGCTGAGACCCTCATCTTCTTCCTGACTAAAGGAAATCACAGATAGGGGTGCAGAGAATTTTATTAACCTTGATAAGACCCATCCCTAAATGTATTACATCATCTCCTGTTCTTAGAGAAGGCAGCTTTGAATTTCCAAGCCAGCTGCTGTATATACTCCAGGGAGTAGTGCCACACATACATTTACAGCAGCTGAGTCTCAGCACAGCACTTTTCTGTCTGGGGAGACTCAGCAGCTAAAAGGCAATCAAAATGCAGAGTCCCAGAGAGCAGTGTGGAAAGGGGCATTGTCACCTGGCAGGTGTCCTCCTGCAGGACAGCTGCTGGTACCAGGCAGTGTTCTCTGCATGAACATGTTAGGATGATGGAGATGGAACAGAGGAGGGCAAAAGAAAGCTGCAGCTTGTGATCAAGCTGCAGTAAATCACTGCTTCACACTGAGAAAAGAGCCACATGGATTAGAACATGCCAATATTTTGTTGTAGGGATCAGACTAGCATAATATCAGAGCTCTACAGCAGACTCAGTCCTGTTTCTCTGAAATAGCTGTGCTTTCCTTCCCTCTTCTCACTTCCTTCTGATGAGCTTTCCAATGCATGCAAAAAAGCAGAAAGGCATCCACAGAGAGCCTGCTTATCTCAAAGCCTGACTGCCTTGTGCCCAGAATGATACCAGAGCCCTGCAGAGTCTCTGAGGGAGCTGTGGAGCAGAACATCCAAAGGTGTCAGCAGAAGGAGGTGAGCTGAGGTTGTATAGACCTGGTTATAGGAAATGGAAGTACTCAGAAATCATTGATTGCTGAATCATGAACTCTTGCCTAACTTTCATCCTATTTCCTACCTGCAAACTTGCCACTCTCTGCAGAGAAGGTAAATAACATTATTTCATTTTATTGTAGGGAAACAAAGAAACAAAGCAATAAAAAGATTTGTCCATAATAACCCAAAGGACTCATGAGAGAGCTGGACATCACTCTGAATCCAGCCTGGCCCTTTGGACAGGAGATGTAGACAGGGCACCCCAGCAAAGCTCTGGGTCTCTGGTGTTGGTGCTTGGCCACAGAGCCCTGGCTCTGTGCAGGGCCAGACCCACTGCCCACAGCAGCCACCCCACAGGGCTCCCACTGCCACCAGAGAAGGATAAAAGCAGCTCCTCAGGAGCTGCAGGGCAACCACATGGTGACCTCCAACACAACACACCCCAAGTAAGCAAATATTGTCCATAATACCCAACTAAAAGAGAAGAAAGTTTAAAAAAAAGAAAAAAGAAGTGATATTTTCCTTCACTTGTTGCCAGCCAAGTGCTGCTGTTCACCCAGGTAAAAATATTACTTGTGTCTACAGGATGGTAGAAATATACTTTATTATTAGCAGGTGCTGAGAGGCAGCTGTGTAAACTTTCCCCTGATTCCTGCTGGTGGGTTAAACAACAGTTTGATTTACCACATTCAAATTTCCTTTTGGCTGTTCTCTCCATTGCACACACACATCAGAGGACACCACAGAAAAATTCTGGCCCGTCCTCAGTTTAAACTATTAATGCAATACTTTGACTCATACATCTCTCACACTCTAAATGTTTTGTTAATATGATACAGTACTCAAGATGAGGATAAATCATGGCTGTAAAAAGAATTTGCTTTCCACTTCCAGAACCACCCTTTGAGTACCCACATAGAATATTGACCTATGACACAATGAAAGCCTAGTAAAAACTCATTTAATAAATGCAAATCTATTAATAAACCCAGCTAAAATGTGGAATGAGGATGTTCACCTTCTGCTTAGTTTTTTCATTGTGCCAGGGACAGAACAGGAGATTAAGGCTATGATTACTTTTCTGCTGGTCTCTATACCAGCTCATTTGACAAAAGGGACGCTGGGACTTTAAACACTCCTGCAATAATAATCATCAGCTGATCATTAGTGATTTCAGTACAAAATTGAAGCAGTAGCAAACCACTGAAAAGCTCAAGCCCTCAAGCCACTATTGAAAGCTCAGTCTGTGTCCATTCTGATCTGAACCAAAAAAGACAGCTGGTTCTGGGAGCAATTCAAGATAGTTTGGCCTAAAATGGAGTTGGAAGTAGGAGCTGGCTTGCTAACAAAGCAATTCTTTTTTCACAGAAAGAATAAATTGTAGAAAATTTTCCAAAACTTCTGCATGCATTGCTAGAATAGCTGAATTGCTCTAAACCATTTCTATTATTAACAAACTTTCAGTAGTTTCAGAATACAATATACTTTCCAAGATATTTAACAACCATATGTATATATGAAAGAGAGAAAAATATTTGTACCTCCTTAGATACTTATTATCCAATCATAAGCTAAATTTCTCTCCCCAAGTTCCCTCCCTGAGTAGTATAATTTTTCTGCAAGAAAGGAAAGTACTGGTTTCTGATCACAAGTTGGGATCTTGATAACAGCAGAAGTCAGCATTAAATCATCTGAAAGCAGTTCAAGTGACCCAGGTTCAACATATTCATTAAAGATTTCTATAGAGCCATCTGCATTAAAACCCTGAGCCAAAGGTTCCATTACACTGGAAAAAACCCAAAATGTGAGTTTGATGAAAGTTCCTGCAGAAAAGCAATCTGAATGATTGCTTAGGAACAGTGAATGTGGGTCCTTTCAGACTCAGGTAACACCCTGAGCTGGGAATACCTGCAGTATTTGCAGCCTAGAATAAATAAAAGGACCTGGTGTGGATTACAATTTAGGCACCTTGTATTAATTTCAAGGACATCTATATTCATACAAAATTATGACAACAATTTGTTTGTAAAAAGAATTTACATATATAATTTTGCCTATGTAATATGCTGATTGCTTAAGAAGTCTGAAATGTTTTTAGCTCCTTGGGAAAAGTCAGCAGTGAACTTCCAGCTCAAACTTCAACTTAAGCATCAAGGCACTACAGGCTAACAGAGCATGTTCTGCAAATTACCCAGCCCACTGTGCATATGCTGAATCTGTGCTTTTCAAACCATCAAAGTCTTGACAGGAAAGCCTTAGTCCCACTGCAAGCTGATCTCAGCCACATCAGAGATTTGGAGAGAACTTTGCACCCCATAGATCAGCCTGAATTGTGCTTTCAACCAGAAGACAGGCTCGTTTTCAGTCCAAGCAGGAGAAAAGTAAACTCAGTCTTACCCCTGGAAATGTTTCCACTAATACTGGGTTCCTTCTGCTCCCTAAAAGGCAAAAGAGCTTAATCTGTGTTTAGAGAATGCAGAGTACAGAATTTTTGAGCAGTCTCTTGAGGCAGGTGCACTTTCCCGCTAAATCTGTACTCATCTAGCCAAAGAGGAACCCATCCTCCTGTGGCCCTGTGCTCTTTGTCACTGCTGTGCCTTGGGACAGCTAAACCCTGCTCCTTTAGCAGGGTGCTCACCTCTAGGGGTGATGGCACCACACCTCCTAGGGAGGGAGTTGTCTTCCCAAGCAGGACCTAAAGTCCCCAACAGCCACATATTCAACTCAGTGATCTTTTGAGCTCAGCTAAAGCTGAGTCAGCTTCTTTGGTCAACTCCATGCTACAAATGCCAAGCCTCTGAGGAAATGGAGTACTGCTTTTGGCACTGAAAGTAAGGTCTTTAAATTATATTCTGTGTGGCTTCTACGTAGGGAAAAAGTCAGGTTTAGCTCCCTCAGCAGAAACTCTTCTTAAGTAGATGAGTCTCCAATTAGAGAAGGATAGAAATCACTCATTCTGAATCTAAACTGCTTGGATTGCAGATCACACTGATTGGAAATTAGTGCCTCAGATTTATTTCTAGTTAAAATAGGCTGACTAAATTCCACAATTCATTATGTTTATTCTTTCCAGATCTACATACAGTCAGCAAACAGCTACTTAAAAGTTCCAAGTAGCTCGGCTGTATTTGTGATTGCCTTCTGCAGCTCAGAACCATAAAAGGTATAATACACAATTTTTTCCTCTTTCTAGTTTTCTTTGTTTTTCACTCTCTTTTTGGCAGATGTCAAATAAAGGGATTTTATCTTTCAGTTGCTATTTCTCATTTTTCAGCTGCAGCTGTGATCTCACCCCAATTAGCTAGAGTGTTCCTCTGCCTGCACACAGCATAAACAACAGGGCAGACCCAACAGGAGGGATCCAGAGGAATCAGACAGCATTAGGCAACAAGCTATTTTAAATGTACAAAGAGACAACATCTTACCTGCTACAGAAGACTCCTCTCAAGGGACTGCTGGTTAGAAGGGGGATGAAATCCTGCCCCTCTAGAAGTTCTCTCAGCAGACTCAGCCAGCCATTAACTGCACTGCCATTGGAACACAGGATTTGTGGGTGGCAGAGCCTTGTAGTCACAGACCAGCTCACCCCAGTTCCAGCCCACCTGCAATTCCATACCCCTCAGTCACAAACCATGCCTCCTGCAGGGACATCTCCATTGTAGGGGCAGCTTGAGGATTTTTTTTTTCCACAGGAAGATCTCTTTTCACAAGATAACACAACTACCAAGCTGCATTGCATTCTTTGCCTACAGTAAGAATGGCAGCTTAAGTGATGAGGTTTTCCCTCCTTTATTTTTTTCATTTATAGCTTTATTCAGAGAGAGGATCTTCAGCTCATCCTTCAACTTCAGCTGCTTGAAAAGAGATGCCAGAGGTCACTGAATCACCCTTAACTTGCTACCTCACCTTAGGGCAAAAGGATTATCTGTGGCTTAGCTGAACTCTAGGTAGGGAGCTGAAATGGATTGCAAAAGATCCTGTGCAAATGCTGCAGGGACAGGTGGGTTCAGGAGCATTAAACTGTTAATCCAATGAGAAGGAAAGGACTGCATTCATTACACGTGCAATCAAACAATGTACTTACAATATAATAATATAATTATTTTAAAGGAATGGCTGATTTGTGAAAGGAAGAATGTGAATTTGCATGATAAATGCACAGTTGCCTTCCCACAAATATAAGTCTGAATTAATGGCTTGTTTGACACCTACTGTGTTATAGAGGACAAGAGAGAAGGGCTGTATTTATTGCTGCTCACACCCACACCAATTTATGGCCACAGTTCTTTTCCAACAGCATGTTTTGTTCCAGGATAGATAGCCAGAAGAAACATGAAGTCAAAATCAACCAGAGCTGAATATAAACATGTGTTCACAAGTGTCTGATCAAATTTATGATTTTCAATAGTATGTGCCTAGATTCAAGTCTGTTTTACTAGGAGAATGCAAAGTAAATACTGAATTGTTTAAACTACTTTTATTTTCCATGACCTCTAATATTGCTGCACTGCAAAATGGGATCTCAAAATTAATGATTTCACCACACAGGAATCTGAAAGATTTTTGCCTCCTTTCTGGGTTCCTATAGTTAAATATCTACACACTTCATAATCTTTCCTGTGGCAAAAATAGTTATCCTCACTATAAATATCTTTACACCTGTGATTTTGTATATTATTTTATTATAATAGAGAGAAACTAAGGAAGAGTAAAATTGCTTCTAAGTACATCTACAGAGAATAAATCCCATTCTGGAGGGATTTTGCAATGTGCTGGATCCAGGTTTTGTTCTGACTGGAAATGCTCCAAAGGAATGTTTTTCCATAGGAAAATGCTGATTCATCAAAACCCAAGCATTTAGCAGTAGAAAAGGCCAACTGCAGTGGAAATATGCCCAGGCTCCTGCCAGCCTGCCTGAGGCACTGTGCTGCACAGATGGGAAACCAAAGCATCCCAAAATTAAAATAAGAGGTCTGACATGGAGATAAGACCATGGAAGGCTCATGAGCTCCTGTTGCCAGTGTCCTACATTTCCAAGGTTTCTCATTCTAACTCAGTTCACCTGGAGGATTGATTGCTGGGCTGGCAGAGAAGGATTCAGGGTCATGAATAGGAAGATGCCTCTCATCTCCAGGGCCAGGATGCCCAACTGCTCTCCCCCCATTTGCCAGCCAGGATGACACAGCTTTGTTTTATGAGAACACTTTAAAACCCACAAAGCTCATGTGAAGCACAAAACAAACAATTACCACTTCTTCTGGCAAAAAACCCCCCAAATTTCTCTAAACTTTCTTTGGTCCTGAAAACCACTTCTAGCTCAGTAAAGCCTTGCATGGAATTAAAATGTCTTCTACAATACTCCTATTCAGAGCTATTCCCTTTACCATTTAATGTTTAAAAGGACCAGAGAGGCATCTTCTCCCCAAGCTGAAGAATATTTGGTATTTTTGCCAAGTGAGAAAACGTTATTGAATATTAAATTAAAGAGTCATTAAAATACATTGAATTACAAGCATAGGGCAGCCTATCCCAAACATTCCCAAAATGTATCTGGGAGCTGCAGGTGCTAAGATACCCTGAAATGGGCCACGAACTTGCCACCCACCGTTCCCTCTCATGCACAGAAGGACATTTAGGCACCTCACTGCTCCTGGGAATGTTGGTGCACTCACTCTCACCCACAAAAATAAAAGAGCAAGACTCCACTCCAAGTTCCAGCTTGGAGCTCACAGCCTGGGTAACTTGTGGGATAAATCTTCAGGGAAGTTCCTGACAAGTCAGCTCCCAAATTCTAGCTGACCCTATTACTGGAGATACAAACCCATGGCAAAGGGCTTGCACTGAAGGATGACCCCACCTTGCTGATGAGCACAGAAGCAGTGCCCAAAGCTGGGGCAGAGGCCAGGTGAGAGCACACCTGGGCAGCAGATTGCCACCAGCAGCCCCCCTGGTACCTCATCAGCTCTTCCCATGCATGAGCACCTCTCAGGGCACTAGGCCATCACAGGCTGTGCTCTGGGCATTGCTCCCTGCTCCACAGGGAAGGACTGAACATTTCTCAGCACACCAAGAAATCCAGTTTTATCTTCCCACTTTATTTAATTTGGACAATTCTATTCAGAGCCAGAGCCAGCAGCAACAAGGGTTTGACTACAGGAGTGCCAAGTGGCTGGTGCTCAACATAAACAAGCCAGAGAATGCAAACTCATTCAGGAGCAGGATTGCTGTTATGGAAGCTCTTAAATCTGTGACAGCTCTAGATATCTCTAAGACAGGTGTTCAGTGCAGCTTTTGGGAAGTGGAGTCGATTGCTTGCTACATAAACCATCTTGCAGGGAACATGTGACTCTGCTGCCCCAAAATTGGAGCTGCCCACCAGCCCTGAGGGGCACAGGATAAGTTTAAACTTTTAAGATGAAACTTAAATTCAAGTATCAATGAAGGAAGGCACACTGTTGACTTGAATAACAGACATTTGCTACAAAAGTTGCTGTTTCTGCCTTTGTTTTGTGAATAGATAGTGCTTTATCATTTGTATGCACTAAAAGATGCAACAATGGGAATAAGTGTCATGGAGTTGCATAGAGTTAATAATTCACTAGCCTGTATTTGGGAAATTAACCCCAAATGCACAACTGAGCATACAGCTGAGATGTCAGCTGGGAAACACCAGCAAGCTCCTTATACATCAGAGTTACTGCATGCAGTATCAAACTTACTCCAGGATCTACAACTTCTAATGTGGCATTCAAAATACAGGGTCTTAACCAATGGTTCCTCCTTTTCCTTTGCACCTCTTTCTTATGGCAGGGTTTCATGCTTGCCCTTTTCCAGTGTTCTGATCCTTGTCTTTGCCCCCAGACCTCAAAGACATTCTCTTAAGGCTACCTCACAAGGGCTAGAGCAGAGAACTTTGGAGATTTTAAGACACTGAAAGTTCAGACCCACAGGGTGGCCATGATATGAAGAATCACAGACTGACTGTAACAAAAAAAATCTACCACTGCAATGGCATGAATCCTTTCAAATCACATCACACTCCCTCTATGGCCACAAGGGATTCCTCCTCCTCTACAGTCTTCACCATACTGTCTAGAGAATGAGGGAACCCTTGTATTTGCTCAGCTGTAGTGATTCTCTGTGAAACTCCTCAGTGGAAGCCAAAGGACAATGGGGATTATAGAGAAAAGGAACAGTTCAAAGAGTCAGGAAATCTCACCATAATTTTGTGCAGCCAGAACTGTGCAGTGAAAACAGATCTCTGCTTTCAGAAACCTATAGGACCTTTCATGAGAGTTACTTGCTACTGATCCCTACTAAGAACACTGCTGAGCACAAGATTCTGGGAGATTAAAGGGACAAGAGTCTAATAAAATTATTATGTAGGATTTCCACTGCTCTCTTCTAAACTGGTCTTATATCAGAAAGTTTGACCTTTGGGGAATTGCTTCTTGGAACAACTCGTTCTGGAGCACACAGGGGAGAGGATGTTCTGACCCTTGTCCTGAAAACACTCCAGCCTGGTCTGGCACAGCTCAAGCAGCAGCTCTAGGGGGGCTGCAAGTGACAATTACCACCACAGAATCCATACAATAGCCTTGGGGAACAAATTGCTGGGGACAGGGGCAACATATCAAAGGAATGTTCAATCTAGGAGTGACACTAAACTCTAGAAAGAGGAATTTTTTTCAAACTTGACTTTGTTAAAGGCACCCTAAAATGAAAATATGCAAATAGAGGTCCATAGCAAAGAGGTTACTCTTGCTTTGTTTGAATCAAAAATCTATCCTGAGAAAAGAGAAATCCAACCCTCATCCCTCAGTAACCTTAAGTAAACTAGGAACAAGAAACAAATCCACTGAAATGAAGGCCAAAGTATTCCACATGACTCACAGTCAGTGATCAGGACATGACTTTGATAAAATTAAAGAATTAAATTAACTTCCCTCTATTCCCATAAAGTCACAAGCTCTGATATCCCCTCTGTTTGTTCTGCTTGGTTGTCCAGGATGTGGGAGAGTGGAGCTTGGTCTCGTCAGCTAGAGAGTGACACAGAAATAAAATGGTATAGCAGGTACTTTAAGGCATAAATGAACTTAAAAAGGACATTAAATGAATTGGTTTTCAATAAGTTTATGAACCATACCTGAAGTGTACAGTTTGAAAATACACAGTGTTGTGTTTAAGAAAACAGTTTGTTTTCTAAACGGTGCAAAAAGAAAAGGACAAGAAAGGAAATTTCCCAGTAAATAAAGCTGTGTTATTGGTTTCTGTTAGAGGGTTCCTTGTGCCTTCCTTTGGAGACTGAGATGGTCCTACCCTTTGGGACAGGGAGCTTAGGTGTGACTACAGCCACCTGTGCAGAGCTGTGCACCCAGCACCAGGACTTACAAGCCCAGCAGAAGGCAAAAAGCCACACTGCTTTGCAAATCCATGCAGGATGTTATGGGACATGGCTCCAGGTTTCTCAAGGCTCCCTGTACTCCCTGCTGACTACAAGGAATGCATTGATGTATTGAGATATTGTCACCATCACCTTCCTCCATAATCTTTTTCTACAGCATCTTCCCTTCTTTAAAGGTTCATTTGCCTACATCCAAAGGCTGCTCCAATACCACACAGCTGTACAACCTTGAATCCAATTTCCATAAAAGCAGGGAAGGTGTGAGAAGCAGGGTTTGTGCTTTCACTTTGCCTTGACTTCTTCACTTGACCTTGGACCTGCCCAGTCCCCAGATTTGTCTGGGGATCACTGGACTCTCCTCTGGACCTGCTGCTCCCTCTTTCAGGGTGAACCTTGTCAGAGGGGCTGCTGCCTGCCTGCCACACTGCCACCCCAGCTCCCTGGCACACATGACATTGCACCACAGGCATTCCAAGCACCTCCTGAGCAGCACCTGTGTACAGCTCATGTGGACAGCCCAGCACTGAGCATCTCTTAGATCACTATTTTAAACTAACTGCTGAAAGTATCAGTGCTGCAGAGTTGCTTCATCTTGGGAAAACTAGGGAGAGCTGGACTGATGTTCATGTTGTGATGGAAAGTTTTTTTGGCTGACTTTGTGGGGGGTGGTTTCCATCCCTTTGTGGAGCCATGGTTTATTTTGTTTCTTGTTTTGTTTCTTGATAGTTTGCCAGCATTCTCTGGGATAGATTATTCCTCAGCATTTTCTGAATCTCTGTCAGTACAGTCCAACACTTCCTCCTCCCAGCTCTCATACATGCAATGACTCAGCCCTGGCTCTCACTTTCCCTTTGCTGAACTTTGTGACAATTTTTTCAGCTGCATTGCTGTGTGGCCAGAAGAAGTATGTATAAAGTGTGCCAAAAAGGCATTTCAAACAACAGAAAGAAAAAGCAAGAAGGCTACTTGTTTCTCTTGCATTAGAAGATATCTGCATTTTGTGTCTCAAATCTATGCATATAGGGACACACATTTATCTGTGCAGGACAGGATTGACATGTAAGATGCTCAGCAGTTGCTAAACCTGCAGAAACATTTACTCAGAAAAGTTTGGAATAACAATTTCTTGCTTCATGGGCCTCATATCACATTATCATCAGAAGGCACTGACAAGACACAGCTGAGATTTGAAAAAGTTGAGTGATGAAATGAGCTGCAGTGGTGGAGTTGTGGACATACAAAGTAGGTTAAGACACAAAGTCCCTGTGAATTACAGGCATAGAATGGGTTGCAAGCAAACAACCCTTTATTGTCTACTAAACTCAAAGATGACAGAATTAATGTCTACAACTTCACAGAGAAATAGCACAAGGAGCCAGTGGTGTCTCCAGTCAGAAGGAAAGGATGGCATAGCTGGAGAAATTGTGAGCCACTCTAAGGTAACTTCCAACTTGTCTTTGAATGGACAGAAGCAGATAATAATGTTCTTGTTCACATAAGCTTGGTTCTCTTTTTCCCAATTCTATACCAGTTAAAACATACAAGGAATGAAAACTCTTAATGAACAGGGCACTGTGAGGGTCAGGGAAAGTAATACAGGTACATGAAATCCTCAGTTCCTGGCATTACCCAATCCTCAATGAAAATCCACACTTAAAAATCCTCTGTACTGCACCATGTCACTGCATGTTTATTGTAAGCTTGGTGCATCAGTGTTTCTTAACCTATGGAACAATTAATTCTTCTGTGAAAGGAGCCTGGAGCACCATTAAATTCCAAACTGAAACTTTGATTCAGGCTTGCTAGAATAGCCTAAGCTTTTTCCAAGTTTCAAAATTTAGTGAGAAACTTATCAATTAAGTAGAAGTATTTGATAAGCTGTACACAAATTCTCCCACTCAGACTGGATTTGTTACTGTTCTGCTCTGCTACAATATTTTATCCATTTCCTGAATAACAATAACTTAAATTGATCTCCCAGGCAGAGCTCTGTCTCTTTTGATTTCTTGTGAGCCCTCAAACACACAGATCAAGCCTTGCCTTGGTATAAGAGCTGGAGTGGTTTCGCTTATCTAAGAATTGTTTGTGCCATTGCTGCTGGCCAAGGGATCCACCTCTGCTGGAATCTTTTGGACTTAGTTCTCTTGTAAGTGTTCAGATTCCTAATTCAATGAAGACTTGTTATAAACAGCTCCTCCTCTCACCATTTTTTCTAGGTCACAGTCAGCCACCTTCCCTGGGAGGGACGTGCTGCTGCCATGGATATCCTTTCCTTAGGATATCACGCATGTAACAGTGCAATCTCTGCAGTGACACAAAGCTCCTGCCTTCCTGGCTGCAGCAGGGAGTGTGTGAAACCTGCCTCCTCCAGGAAGGCATGGTTACACTTCCAGCAATGCTCTACCTGGAGTCTCAAGCTAGAGATGGGCCTGAGCTAAAACTGTGGTCAGGTGCACGTGTTCCCTGAAGATCATACATAAACAACTGCCAGGCTTACCACAATGGTCTTCTTCTACCTCCAAAAATGCTCCCAGCTTGACAGAATCCATTTCTGTGCCGTGGCTTAGGCTGCTCAGCCTTGAAAACAAAAACTTTTTCATTAGCACATATTTATCTGTCCTTCAGGTTAGCTGTAGGGAAGGGTGGGAAATGTGGAGGCAGGAGAGTCTTTCATCCACTGTTTTACTGTCAAATAGTTTATAAACCAATAAATGCAGATTCTGCTCCTGCCTGCTGACATTCAAAGAAGTTAAAACTATTTAAAGTAAACAAACAGGGGAAAAAGTAGAGGCAACTCCCTCCCATTCTGGCAGCTAGTGAACAAACAAGCTCACACTGTCCTTGTTGTGACTAAATTATATGGTTTCTGTCTCCTTCCTATCTACTCTAATAGTCTTGAGTGGAACAAAAAAAGACCTTCAAGAAACTGTGATGTTTATATCAAAATGCCCTGCTCTTGGTAAAGCATGTTGATTTTGATAAACAGTTATTTCAATAAACTTCAATATTGGATAGAAGCTTTCTGATTTTCTTAAATTATGATTAATGGCATTCTATGCAGTCATAGCACTGTACACTATGGTTTAAGACAGTTTAAGATAGGTTTGTGTTTGTTAAGCTAGGAATGGGCTCATTCACACCAGACAGGATTCTATAAACCTTATCTGATTTCAGGAGTTTAATAATATTTGAGATTCCTAAAATCCCAGGTGCCCTGAGCACAGGGGCACAGGTGAGAGGTTGGCCAGCACAAGGAGCCAGCTGAGCTGGCAGAGCCAGTTGTGCCCCACTGCCAGCCAAAGGATGAGGCAGCAGGGGGGAAGGAGGAAGATGTCAGTGACCTAAGGAATGTGTCAACTATATAGAGAGCACAACAAGGAGAGAAGTTTGTTTTGTGACATCAGAGCTGCTGAAAGGATACGTAGCACTCAGTGTGGGAATTTGGCTTCACATAAAGAATTAGCTCTGACTCCCAGGTTACTCATTGGGAGCGTTTTGGGTATACCACTCTCTGCAGCTTTAAGGGACTTGGTCTCTTTGATTCTAAAAAACTGATATATCTTTACAATTTCTATTTGATGATATGAAGGGAAAGCAGAACAAGAAGAGGGAACTAGATATCTATTAGTTTGTGTGTACAAATTGGTGCTATATCAGGGAAATTATTTTTCTTTATCTAGTGGAAAAACATTAAGCTACTTTTCTCCCAGTTCTGCATAAAAGATCTGAAGTACAGCTTAGGTGACTCTTCCAGGGCATATCAACATCATTTCTTAGGCACAACAAAAAAGGGAAAGACTATTATGTTTTATTCAGGCACAAAAAAGTTAGAGAATGAAACTCACTAAAAATTTACAATTTGCTGTATAAAATCACCAAGGAAAATAACACAAAGTCAAATCTATTATTCTTTTGGGGCAAAGTTGAACGAACTTGACATTTTTACTGAGGAAAGGGGAGGTTTTTGCAAAGAGTGCACCATTTCTATTCTACACCACAGATTTCTGTAAGGAATCAGAAACTGCAAGAGGTTTTCTCCAGTACAGTGGACAGCAAAACTTATCCTGATGGGTCTTGCTATCTGGTTCATTAGCTTTATACTATTCTGTTTCAGGAGTTACTAACAGCCTGTAAGACTTTCACATAGGCAGAACATCATTGGTACATCATTCTGCTTTGTAGATTTTTTTTTTTTTGCAATTTTTTACGTATGTTTCAAGTGTAATTCCTATCACATACAAGCTAGGAGACCACTTTCAGTGGTCTTTGAGTTACAAAAATTCAGAGAACAGTTGAACATCTGAATTGCAGTCTTTCTTTTCTAGTTCTGAATGTGAGTTTTTCAAACTTGGCAGTAAAGAGAACATTCAGGTGGCTGGTGTTCTCAGCCTTACCAGATCACAAGAGTGTGATGCATCAAGGAAAGCCTTTCCCAGAGGCCTGTAGGGATACAAAGGGATATTGACTTCAGGTAATCTAGAGAGGCATCTTCCCATGGAATGTTTGTTATCACTAATGGGAAGGATTGCGTGGCTCCTGAAACAACCAAAGGCATTTTGCATTTATTTGCAAACCCTCTCTAAAAATGGACATTTATCTGATCTTAAGTTCCCCTCTCATTATCTCTTTCTCCACAGCAAGATCACAGAGTTCCCCAGCAGTAAACATTTGTTCTGAGGATGGGAATCCACCATCAACTTGCCCATGTTGACTGACTTTGCTGACTGAAAAAGCCAGGAAAAATGGAATAAATCACTCTGATGACTTGCCATCCTCTTTTAGTGGCAAAGAACCACAAATTTTACTTTGCTGGGTAGCTAACATGAGAACTGGCAGCAGAGTTGCTGTGGCCCTTGAAAACCCTCTGCAGACACACTGAGCCCCACTGCCATGGGCATGGTCAACAGGGAAGGCTGGAGAAACCACAATGAGGAACTCTTCCGGAAATTTCAGGTTACAGCAAATATGGAGCCCCAGGAACTCTTACTTCATGGCCAAAGCTGTAATTTAATGTTCAGACTGAATTCATAGCACTGTGCATTGGGGAGGCAATGTGGTCTGGAGGTTACAGAGGAGGGCTGGGAACCACAAGTATCCCCTTGGGATTCTCTCCAAAACGAGCTGCTCACTGCGTGACTTGAAGGAAGTCACTTAATCTGATTTCTGTATGCCTTAGTCAATTTAGATATAAAACTGGATAGAAAGCAGAACAAAGCTAAAATTTCCTGTTGCTTCAGTTAGACCTTATCTCTGCAGAATAAATAAGTCTTTTTGACATAATTCATTGTGGAAAGGAATATCAGAAGAAAGGTGACCCAGAAAGAGTCTGGTTTGTCAACAGGAAGCAAAACCAGGCACAAAGAGAAGAAGCATTTTCAAATATTGGAGAAATGTATAAAACAAACACTATATTGCTCACAGTGCCTGCAGAGAGGGGCTTTTGGATAGGAAAAAAGCCTGAGGAGCCTCAGTGGCATTTTGACATCCATTCATGAGCAATCAGATTGGCTTTGTGGGTGCTGAGAAGAGAGTGCTCATTTGGAGGAATTTGATCAACAGTTTGCAGTATCCACTTGTGAGAAAGAAGCAAAGAATATCAAAGCTGTAAGTAGATGTCTTGCTGTCCTGATGGTCTGTGGAAGAGGACAGAGCAGTCCTAGAGGGCCACATGCCTACACAGTACCCAAAGGCATTCACAGCCAAGCAAAGTGGATCTCTGTATACTCTGCTGCCTGTTTGAAAGTCCATTGTTTTCTTTCTGTAGCTGGAATCAGGGTATTAGAGTTCTGGCTTTATCACACTCAGGGCTTTCCAAAAGCTGTTAATCTGTTTCAGCTCTGAACATAAATGATCATGAAAGAGAAGTGAGCTCCCCTCAGGATGGAGAGTTAGATAACTGCATGATTTTAAGGCAAACAAACAAAGCAACCAACCCTGGCTCCCTACAAAGTACATACTGAAGCCTGGATCCATATTTCAAAGTATTCTGAAAGTTTAAAGGGTTTTGCATGGAAAACCACTGAAAGAGAGGTGTGGAGCCTTCATTCCAAATCTAAATTCAAGAAGCAAAGACAAGTAGAGGAATTTTGTGCAGATCACTGTTTGATACAGGAAGGATCCTGAACCCATCAAAGAGCAGCAACAGTTCGTCATCAGATGGAGATTTTAACCCCTGGATTTCCATCTATGAAATTATACTTTATATATTTTATGGGGCATTTTAGCCCCATTTTCTTTCTCAGCAATACAGGCTCCTCATTAGAGTAACATGGGCCTGCCTGTGAATAGAGAGCATAACAGTAAAGCTGTGGTGACTGGCAGAGATGTCCCATTTGGAAAGCCTGCAGGAGCCCAGCCATCATCCAAGGAAATTTTACTCGAATAAAGAATCCTGGACACAGCTTGAAACATACCAAGTCATTTAGTTCATCTAACCCAATATTCTCTAAAAGCTGCACCAGGATCCAACCAAATTAATGGCCATACATTGAGCAAAAAAAAAAAAAAAAATCTTAGCTACAGCAAGATTTCCCCCTTTCTTAATATGCAACATACTGTCAACTAATATAAAAAACTGTATGGTATATTTTAATTGCATTGTTGCTATTTCTATGTTAATTGCTTTAAAGCATACTCATTATTATTGCCTTTAAAAGTCATGTCAAACGAATACGATGGGAAAACATTCTGCAATAAGCAGGCATTCTCCTTCTGCTCACAAATGGCTTATAAAATTCAACAGTAACATTTTGGCAATCAGAGCTATTTACATAGGAGACAGATGACTAGGCATGGGAAAGCAGCTTTTGTTCACATCAAAGGACCACATACAAATTCTCACATGGTACTCTCATTTTAAAAAATCCTCATTTTTATTTACAGAGAAAAGAGATTGAGCAACTTGATAAAAATATGAATGGTGAGAAGTACAGTATGCTGAAAGAGGGAGAATGCTGCATTGCTAGTACAACATAAGGAAAAATTGTCTTATTGCATCATATAGGAAAGTGTCTCAGAGTTCAACCTGGGGACACAAAAGCATGGCTCCTGCACCATCTGCACTCTGCAAATGTCCTGCAGGACAAAGGAACTTGCTCGGTGATATTTCTTATTTTGACCACCTGGTTACAGCTATCTCTTGTAACTGCTGCCTCACAGCAATATCCTTTCTCACTACAAAAAAACTCCCCAGTTTATATAAGGAAAAAAATTGGGCATAGAAAGCTACTTTCAAATGTTTGGAGAAAACGATCCCAACAGGATATATTGCATTTAAGAAACTCTTTCACGAGCAGCTCTCAGCTCTAAAGTTACTACTTCACACCATGGCCACTTCAGCTTGACTGGAGAATTTTTAGGAACCTAGTTTCAATTACCATGTTGTGTCACACAAGTGCTTTTGGTGCTGAATAAAAGAACCTATAACATACTACCTCATCATATAAAAACTTGCACATGATAAAAAACTTTACTACTTTTTTTTCCCCCTCCCTCAATGGCTGCTGGATGTTTTTTTTTTTTTTTTTTTTGAGTGAAATTGGTCGTCCCAACATCAATATGAATTCCAGCAATTTTTAAACACCTAAATAATTTTTTTTCATTATAGAAAAATGTAGTTGGTTGTGCACAAACTGTGAACCACTGAAGTACAGTGGCAATTAGTGAGCAATGCCAGTTCAAAAACCCAAGGTATCTCAACAATATGCTGCCATTTCTACACGTGCATGCACACACACATTATGCAAACACAGGGTGTTTCACCCAGAAATGGGCACTGAAGCTCTTAGAGGCTCCAAGCTTGCCTTCACACTGCCCACAGTGCATACCCAAATGTAAAAAGCTATTTTCCTTCTGTTGTGAGGACTGTGCTCAACATACTCATTCCCTGGGCATGGTGGAGCTCTCTACAGTAAAGGCCAGAGTTTGTCTTCTCTGGAGTCAGACATCTGTCAGAAACAGCCAGAGACCATCCCAAAACCCCCCCAGGAATGCAGGATCATCACAAGGCTCCTTCTCTCCTATTTTGACCCCTTTGGTCATTATTCCTTTTTTAACACGGTTGCGTAGCAATGTGTGTTTAACAAGCACAAACACAGCCATGACACTTCACATCACTGCTGCTTCCCTTCAGGGAGAGGGTGACAGGCACCCTGTCATCTGCCAGATGGTGGTTGTGTTATTTAAAATTCCACTGGAAGACACTGAGATATTCCTACATATGGTAGGAGAAGCTTTGAAGGGAAGAGTTCCTACCCTGTGAAATGAAGGAGGCAGACACCATTACTTCCTGCAAGACCACTCATTTTTCCTTCCCTGGATCTGGTGTAGTCCCATGTGCTCTTTACAACCAACAAACCAGAGCACATCAGTCCTGGAGAGCTGACTAGAAGGGACTGACAGACAGCTCAGACCTCTTGCCCACTGAACTGGCAAATCCCCCATGGCTGTTGTTTGCCTGGTGTGCATCTTTTCCAGCTGTTCAAGCACAGTCTGAGGCTACAGATCTCCAGGCAGTGCAGAGTGCCTGATGACAGCAGCTCTAATCACTGACCACCTGCAGCACACAGACCACAAAGCTACAGCTTACTAACTCCTTGGCAACAGCCATTTTTGCCCACTGTTCTACCAACTGTAAATCATTTCAAGCTTAAAATTAACCTGTGGCTTTAAATTCCACATAGATGGTTGTTTCAGGCAATTTGACCTTCTCTGGTCAGGGATGAGGGACTTGTGGATGGGAGGAGCATTTCTAATACTAAACATGAATTTTGAAGTAATTCAATCAAAATGTTTACCAAAGGAAGAGATGTGTTTACTGTACAGTCAATACTACTTGATCTTAGAGAAGAACAGCTTGTAAGGAAAGAGATTAAATGACTCATTAAAACTTGTAACATGCTTTTTTTTCTATTCCCAGGGAATAAAAATTTCTCCCATTTTATGAGTGAAACACAAAGTTCTGGACATGCATAGTTAAACCTTTTTTTTAGGTGCAGGCTACTGATTTGGGAAATAAGCTTTCTACCTTTATTGCACAGATATAGGCATCTGGAAACAGAAAAGAATATCTTAATTCCTGATAAACTAAATCCTCAAAAGTAGACCTTTTTTGCAGGTATAATTGCAGTAGCAAGGTACAACTGTTGCTATAGAATCACTTTTATCAGATAGAAATTGCTGCTTTTATATGCAGGTCACTTACTTGCAGAGCAGTTTTGACTAGAAAAATGTTTGGAGATGGGATGCTAAACTTGCCTTTTCCATATTGGTGGTGGCTGGAAGCTCCAAGGATTAACCAGACCATTCCACCACCTTATAAGGGGACCATGTTTAACTTCTTCAGCAGACACAGGGGATCTGAAATCCAAAGAAGCTTTCCCAAACATTTTGAAGTATTCCACAGCTCCCTGAGCCCTTCCCCTAAGGGCCATGTTACTTTATATAACTTAGAAAAGCAAAGAGCTGAGGGGTTAAGGAGGTGCAATGTATGGTTTGAACTCAGTTCAGAAGAGCTGTGAACTGAATGGGTTGGATAAAAAAGGGAATAGCAGCTCCATTTAACATCTCCACAACCACCAAGGGGGAACAATTTTCTTAATTTATTCCTTATTTCAGAAGGGTTTTCATTTGAGACCTCTGGTTCAAAAAGAAACATTTTAATTTTGGCAAATAAAAAGCAATACATTTTAAATCTAATCTGCATAAGAAATCTTTCCAGCTGTTGAACTTCAAAGACTGTTAGCACAAATCAGAATGCCCTTTACTTGTCTGAGATTCTTTAATGTG
The DNA here is from genome assembly GCF_027477595.1 of Haemorhous mexicanus. NCBI lineage: Eukaryota > Metazoa > Chordata > Aves > Passeriformes > Fringillidae > Haemorhous > Haemorhous mexicanus. The sequence goes on along the minus strand of NC_082350.1, from coordinate 9,646,845 downwards.
CACCAGTAGCAGGACAAACTTTTCTTAATCCTCAGCAATTATTCACCACAAGGAAAGGAGCTTTAATAGAAACCTAAGTTTGTTGCTCTCTTTGCCTGGCCTGCATGGTCCATCCTGTTGTCTTCCAAGACCAGCACTGGAGCAGTCTGAGCTCTTGCAAATCAGGTGGAGAATTTTTAAACCCAGACATAAATCCTGGTGCAATGTGAAACTTAGTGCATTACTAAAAAAAAAAAAAAAAATTTTGGAGATGCATTCAAATTCAGTGTTGAATGATGAGTAGGGTCAAAATTCTTGTTTTCTCTAAAATGTCATAAACCTCTCAAGTTTTGGCATGACACCCTTCAGTAGTGCAGTGCTGCAGCCTGGGTCCACTGGCTCCCACACAGGTGGAATGAGGCACACATGGCAGCAGAAACCTTTCCCTGGCTGAGACAGACAGGTTTAGGACAAAGCTACCCACTCTTTACCTTTTTAATTAAAGAGTTGTGTGTAACAAGTGACAATTCAAAGGTTCTCCTAAACAGAGTGAAAAGTTTCAAAGTTTTAGAATAGTAAATACCATTTGTCAGATTCTCACTCAGTGAAAACATTTTATGCAAGAGCTAACCAAAATAAAAAACCTGCAGCCAGGAAAACAAGTGTTAAATCATGCTGACAGTCTTGTCAATTTTACATATTTTCACTGGAAACAAAGGCATTAGCTACTTATTTAACTCTACTTTAAAATATGTCAGCATGTTAAATAAGCAGTGCAGCCTAAGATAAATAAGACATAAATAGTTACTAGGATAGCCTAGCATCATTTATTATTTTTATTGATTTTTTTTTCCTGCCAGCTACTTAGATCCATTGTTTCTTCAAGTACTTCTTTTCTAAATTTCTTGTTAAGAAGAAACACTTCTTTCTTGGGTAATTGCAAAGAGAGATTTGAAGAAATTTGCTGACAATCAGTAGAACCAGTAGACCTTGTGCAAAAATTTTTGCTCACTTCTCTTAGACAATTAAAAAACCAGTGAAAATAAAAGTGTATATTGATTAAGAGCAGGACTCACAATTCTCCCGAGTGACAGTGGGAGTCTTGGAGTAACCAAGGTCCTGTGACACTTTCTGCAGTGCACAGGAAACCCTCAGCTTGTTTCCAATTCCAGCTTCACCTCGATTATGGGAACCAGTTCAGCCATACTAAACAGGGATTTGGCCATCCTGCTGGTTCTGCCTTTGGAAAATACATCTCAGGGTTTTCCTCCATAGACTAAGCTGTTCCTCACCTGAAGAGTTAAGCTGAGGCACTCCACTGTGGGATATCATAAATGCTAGAAGTCTACAAGTGTTTAAGGGAAAGCTGCATGTGTTCATGAGAGGGAGATTTATTGAGTGTCACCAAATACAAAGGAGCTCTGCTGGCTCAGGAAATCTCCAGGCTGGAAATGGCAGCCTGTGAGAGCACTCACGGGGAAATTGTGCTCATTAATTCTGCTCCCACATTCTCCCCTAGATCCATTTTCAGTCACCATCAGAGAAGATGCTGGGCTGGGTAAGTCTTTGGAATGAAATGGAGGTTCTTATGTTATTGTTTCCCACAGAATTTCTTCACTGGCTGTTTTCTTAAGCTGTTGCTCACTGCTGTTATGCCTGTCTCAAGAGCTACTTTCCTCACAGAGGCTTCTGCACTGAACTGCTGGATCTGAGGTGACCATTGGGAGTACAATGAGAGCAGCACATTTCCAAACAGCTTTACAGGCCTTTACATGAGCTCCAACCATGAAATAATGACCAGCAGTACAGCAGAGCCTACTCCTGATCTCTACTTCCAACAGTTTGTAAAACACAAAATTATTTATGTGCCTTTCCAAGCCTGCAGAGAATTCAGCCACCTGATAATGAACAATTGAGCTGCACAATGTCTACCACAACAGCTAGACTTGTTGTTCTGCACAGCACTTGAGTTCATCATGCAATTTTCATTAATATCACTGTAATTCTGTCTAAGCATGGAAGCTCTGTCTAGTTATCCCTGGCAAAATACACTGATCCATTCATTTCCCAACAACAATTGTTTGTTTCTTCTCCCTAATGACATCAGCTGCTTTCAGCTCTGTGGAGTGATGTAAATTAGTCATTCTGCACTAGAAAGTGAGTGAACAAATTGGCCTTGCTCACAATAGCCTCTCAAGCAGGAGCCATTTGCCAGAGATCATAAGATGAGCAGCTAATCGTGGCTTTCTGGAATGCTTTTCACATCCTCCACTACAGAAGTAGTCTTTCTGCTTTATTTAGCTGCCAAACACCAGCAGAACTGCCCCTGTGGAGGTGGGCTGAGCTTCAAGACAGTGATCTGAGCTTTCTCAAAAGCTCAGGTGTTTTGCAATCTTAGATTTTGGATTTTCCCTTTGCAGACATTAAAGTCAGCTTCGAAACTGCAAACTTGATGTGCACTATTTATCACATTTCAAGCTGAGCAATTTGTTTCTGAAGCATTTTGAGACACTAGAATGGTAAGTGACACGTTTTCTAGGGATGAGCACAAATCTTTCTGCTGCTGGAGGTCAGTGTATTTTAAACAGCTACAGAAATCACAGAGAAGAGATGCTCCCATCCATGCCCCATGATCTCTCTTGCTTGAAGCGCCATTCCTTTATAGACTCTGCCCACAACACCCACCTCAAGCAGAGGTCAAGCCCAGCCACGAGGATAAAAGTGACCACAGAATGGTGCCAAGGACTACAGAGGCCACAAAGACTGACCAGATAAAGAAATTTTGGCCACCTGTGCACTTACTGAATGAAACCCATGGTGGCATAATACAGAACTTTAAATAAGCTTAGAAATGACCTCAGAAAACGCATGAAATGTGATTCTCAAGCACAGGACAGAGCTCAAGCTGGATCACTGAAAAGTTGCTCTTTGATGACCACATTACTGTCAATTTTAATAACATTACAAGAGAGAAAACAAGTCAGAATTCCACCACAAGAATATTAAATTTTCTAAAAGAAATTACAGAAGAATGGTTAATCTCAGTTAAAAGAAAATTTAAAACAGCAGCTACAAGGGCAGGGCAGTTGCATACAGCAGGGAAGCAACTCAAAACATTATGTAAAGACTCTCAATTCACAGCTATCTGAGGGGAAAAAAATTCCAAAAGCAGCAATAAGAAAAACAAAGTGGTTAAACCTCTGAGGAAGGATAGATGTCAGAAAATATATTAAAAAAATAGAAAATGTGGAAGATCTGGCTAGATGGAGAACACAGGAAAAATGAATTAATTCTGTTAAGTTAAAGGTAAAAGCACATTAGAAAAATATTTTTTATTGTTGGCATAATGTACAACTTGCTGTAGGTATAAAGACTACTAATAAAAAAGCTTTTTCAAAAGTACTGGAGGCCAGGAGCCTGCCAGAAAGGTTCTGAAACCAACAGATGACACAGACATAAACACTTGAGCAGATAAGCCCTTTTCAGAACCCTGCTGCATTCTTTCCATGTGTGTGCAGCACAGGGAGGTCAGGCAGGTTCACCTGCTGAGCCAGCCTGCCAAGGAATCAGTCTGAGGAGCTGCCTCAAGCCAGAGTGCTCAGGAGCAGCTTTTCCCAGCTCTGTAACATCAGTTACATCAATTGCCAGGACCAGGGAGGGCTCACCCAGGAGTTCTAAGGGACCCAAGTGTAAAATTTTGCCAGGCTATTACAGTGCACAGCCTGTCATGTAAATCTTCCTCACTTGCAGAGGGATGTAGTGGGCAAACACCTCCCAGATCTGCAAAATGGATCAAGGCTGTTCCTGCAAACAACAGACCAAAGAATTTAACTGCTTATGCAAGCCAGTAAAACATTTACTGTATGTCAGAATTAATAGATACTGGGACAAATGTGATTTAATGAGGAAGAGCCAATGAGCCTTCCAAGCACAGGGATGCCTAGGAAAGCTATCAGAATGCTTTGAGAATTGATCAGTGTGTTAATAAAGTGATTCAGTGTACTGGGATTTCCCCCCAAAGACACTGACACAGGTTTCTGAATCTTCTTGAAGCCACTACTCTTCCATGGACTCTGATTTTGCTCTAGGATAAAGCAGTGTCTTTAAAGAATTTCTGAGTTCAAATGACAGAAGCAAGGGTTTAATTTTCAGATTGAAATACACCTTAAGAGGGGTACTCCAAAAACCTATAGTGGGACCTGTGCTACTCAACATTCTCTTAATCTGAAAAGGCCAAACAGGGACAGAAACAGAACAAGAGAGTTTGCCAATCATAAAAACAGGCAGGAAAAAAAAACCCAGATGAAATCCCCATTCTGGACAGTTAAAACTTAAACCAAACTGTGAAGGCTCAGAAGCTTCCCAGTATTTGATAATTAGCTCATTAAATGGAAATAGAATTTACTGTCAATAAAAAAAGAGTAATGCACATGGAGAAAAGCATCCTTAACTGTTCCTGTGTGGTGGTGATCTGATTTTGCCATTAGTATTCACACCTATTATCCAAATTTTGCTGCAGGTAACAACTAAAATAGCTGATAAATTGTCAGAAAGTAGCTAAAAATACCCAGTCTAGTGATATGAATTATTTTGACAAGAAGAGGTAAGAAAATGTGTTCTAGTCAAAACCCATTGTTCACATGTTAGACAACGTGTTTAAGTCAATATTTTCTTTTACTGCTCTCTATCTGAAAAAGACAGCTGAAGAATTAGAAAAGGAATTAGCATTTTGAGTAAAGGAACACCTAATAAATGATGGGGGGTGTTGTTTTGGTTTTTAAAATATTTGTTTTGGTGGGTGCACTGGTGACTTCACCAGGACTCAGATTTTATTTTCTCCATCAGGGAGGTAAAGGAATGGATGTCTTTATGCATATAAAAAAGACTTTCTGAGAGGTTCCCAACACTATAGAAAGCAGTGCATTTCATCAGAGGTCTCCACATTTTATGAACAAGCTGCACCTCACAGAGCACAGTGCCAGAAGCAGTTAGCACCATCTCTGTAGTAGCAGTTATCACCATCTTCAAACAAACCAGCTCCTGGAACATTTTGGTGTAAATAAACAAAGCAGTGCATGATACCAAGCAAAACAAAACCAAAAAATCCCCAACCCAAACCAAAAACAAAACAAAAACCCATAAAAACATAACTCCCCCAGAAAATCTTAGAGCTCACAGGAGCACAGCCCACAAAAGCCCTAGTTTCCTGAAAGCTCAGTATTTCTAATTTATAAGCATCTTTGGACAAGAAACAAACAAGAAAATACTAAGTAGGGGAAAGGGAACACAGTCTTAATTTTGGAAAAACACAGTAGAAAGCTTTCCTCAAATAACTTGGCAGCAGGCTTCCTTGATGTCCACAACAACCTGCAATTTAGATGTACTTTTAAATAAGCTTTATTCTTTATAAAACTCTGTCAAATAATTGGAGAGGAAATCTCCCTTAGAGATGCTGCATAAGCCAAAGCTATACAAAGTAGAAACTTTTGGGTTTTGTTTTGCTTCCAAAAGAAAGCTGAGATTTGTAACTTGAGTTGGAGCTCAGCAAGCAGAGCCTTTCAGTGCTAAGCCAGACAATTCCTGTGCTGGTGGGGCAGCCAGGCTCCCTTTGCAGGAGGATCAGCTGTGCCTGGAAGCACAGTCACACGCTGGGCTAATCCACACAGACAAGGGGATATTCCTTTTCCAGAGAATGTTACTCAGCAGGAACAAGGGGTATTTGCCCAGGGGAACTTCATGAAGGACTGCAGTACCAGATTTCCTCAAGCCAACTCCAAGGAATGGATGGAAGGGCTCCTGGGAGAGCTGCCACCAGCCTGGGAGGGTGGCAGTGCCAGCACACTCACTGAACCTGCTCACTGCTTTGCTGTGCTCCCAGCAACATCATGCTGAGCACTCAAAATGTACAGAAAATTACAGCCACGTATTGAATTCTGTTTCCAAAGATGGCAGATCCAATTACTCATCTGGTTTTTACTTCCACAGCTGTTCACTAACCAGAGCACAGACAAATGTTAAGCTACCAACTTAAACATTTTCCATATGGGACCCAATTACATGGCTTGGATTCTTTTAGTTTGAAGCTGAATATTTGAATATTTTAAAGTCTTTTTTAGGAATAGCACACAGGAAATAAAACCTAATTTCCTCGAAAGTCAGGATAAAAAACAATCTAATAGTGACCTGCTTCAATGAATCTGCATAGTTAATCATCACTAATGTATGAAAACAAGAAGGTAATGGACTCTCAGAAGTCCCCTCTGTGTTGCCTGCTTCTGTCAAATACATAAAAACACCATTTCCACATGGAGATTGCAAAATTCCTGTGTTCACTCATACTTAAGTCTGTTCAAACAATTTTTTTTCTGAATTTCCCATTTTTAGATATCAAAGTGTTCTTTTTTTTTTTTCTGAAAACTCTGAGAAAACTTTTCAGCTGTTTCAGAAATATGGGAGTAAAAACCCTGTTTAAAAGAAAAACCCAATCACCCACCAAACAAACAGCCCCCCTCCACCAAAATAAATCAAACCCACCCTCAAAAATCCTCCTTTTAAATGACAGTGGATAAAACAGCAGCAGCATCAACAACTGATATCTCACACACCCTTCAGTTACTAGTTTAATTTTATTATAAAATTTTAGCAAGTTTGCTGTGCTGGGCCTCACACATTGGATATATGTCTCAGAGAATCTGCTGGCTGTGGATACAAAAATGGAAAATTCATCTGGCAGCACACCGCAGGATTAGCAGCAATCCCAGCAAGCTCAGTTTATTCCCTGTATTAGGAACCCAAGAGGTGAGATGAGCTGCCTTCCTTGTGAGGAGGGCTGGCAGAGGACACTGGAAATGGCTTTTATTGGCTTGGCTTTCTGCACAGCTACAGGAGCCAGACCTTCACAGGGCAGAAAGCTGGAGGAGGACAGAGGCTTCCTTGGAATATATCAGGGAGAATCCCCAGCAACACTGCATGTACAGGGTCAGGTCAAAGATGCCCCTGATCTGCTGCTTTCCCCCACAGCAGCTGGGATGCCTAGAGAAAGTAGCACAAGTACACAATAATACTTCCCAAGTGTATCCTCCCAGCTCTGAACTTCCTCAGCCAGAGACTCTATCTACTGTTCAGGAGCCTTTGGGGGAATTTTTTCCTCCATTGATTTGTGTCATAATGGTTTGAAACTTTTGGCCTTCAAAACATCCTGTGGCCAGGCATGCCATCATTTAATTATGTTTCTATGGAAAAAAAAGTAAGTGGGGGTTTGTTTGTCTTAAACTTGTCAGCTGGTCATTTCATTATGTACTTATAGACCCTGTGTCATGAGAAATATTGAATATGCCTTCACCAGCCACCTTTTCCTATCTCTGAGTTTACAAACTGCCATGGTCTGCCTTCCCCACCCTCTACCTCACATCATATCTTCCAAGTTTAAGGAATGCCACCATTTCCTACATCTTCACAGAAACTTCTGAACACTCTGAGAAGTCCTAAACTGCACAGACTAAGGGAGACCAAATTAAAAAAAAACACTATGAAGATGCTCTTTCTTTTATTTTTCCTAATTTTATATTTCTGCCTTTTATATTATTGCCAACCACCATAGAAAACTAGTGCTTTAGTCCTAACTCAATCTCTGTGAGGAGCTTTGAGTGTGTGTTTTGAGTTTTTTGCTTGTTTTGGGTTTATGGTTTTGTTTGGTTAGAATTTTTAAGAAGTTCTAGTGCTCTAACAGAAGCCAGATGGAGAATTAGCTCCTTAATTATTGAGACCTTACAAAAACATCATAGATGTGAGGCATGGCTTCTTTGAGCAAGTCTCTCCTCTTCAGCATATCTATATGACTACTAATTCTATTGTTTATTATAATTGCTTAATAGTTTCCTCCTGTAGAAAGTCATCCTTACCCAAATTAATCCTTCTGGATTCCCTTAAGAAACAGCAACAATTTGCCATCTGTTATTCCTTTGGCACCAGAGCTAATTTAACTCATATATTATGCACCACAGTTAGCAGCTCAGTAATTTGACTGCCTTCAGAACACCCAGGCTACACTGTTCAGCTTTGATAATTTGTTACTACCCATTTTTATGGGTTTGTTACACAAACTTCTGACATCCCAATACCTCTCTGAGAAATAGTTCAAGTCAGTTAGACCAAGTGCCACCAGCACACACTCATGTAAGAGTGGAGACTGCCCCACAGAAAGGGCTGGGTGCCACAGTGATGTATTATGCAATTAGAACACAGCATTTACCATAAAAGTGTAAATACCAAATTTGGAAAGAGTCAGAGACCCTTACCTTCACCCACACCAACATTATTGTTGACACCATTTAGACCTCGCCACAGGAAATTTCCAAGCTGACTGGCAAAACTTTTTGCTAGTTCTGTAAAAGTGTGCTGTAAAAGTCTGGAGACTAAACATCACATTAAGCTGTGAGCAATACCTCCTAGGATCACAGTGCTGGAGGCTAGGGGGAGTACAGAATGTCAAGACTGAATGAATACCTTCCAAAGATAAGCAAACTGAGTGCTTTATCCTCAGGGCCCTTGATGTTTTGGAAAAGATTGCTAGCAAAGCCAAAAGCCACATGATTTCAGGTTTAAGCTTATGTGTGTAAGTCTTATAATATGAAAGCAAAGTTTATTGAGGTTATATAATGAAGGTTGAGAAAAAGGAAAAAAATAATAAATTGAGCTATTTGCACATGCACCCTTCTTTTCCTTGGCCTCATTCTTTCCACTTTCCCCTACTCCACATTTGAGTTCCTTCTGCTTATAATCACATCCCAAGATTGTTTCTTTAGCTTAGTTGTAAGTTTTGGTTAGAAAGAACCAGCCCAAACAGAACAATTGTGCTCATTGCAGAGTCTCAATGAAGTGTTCCTGTTACAGCTCTTGTTTTCCCAAAGGATCCTCCAGTTTCACACTCCAGCTTGGAGCTGTTGCTGCCATTTAGCTGATGGTTTAGACCCTCACTAAAACTGATGCCTTAGTTAGTTACTCTGGCAGCTCTCACACCTCTGCTGGACAGGCATGGCCCTCAGCTCTGCATCTGTATCAGACTATGACAAAACAATAAGGACAGCCTAGCTAACAAACCGTACTTAATTATCTAGAAGCCAAAAAGACAAATGGAACTCATCCCTTAATCTACATCCTTGTTCTCCTGGCATCATGGGATGCCTGCACAAAGCAAAACCCCCTTCAAGGACTGTCCCTCTGCCTGACCCCATGACTGTGATGCCTAGTGCTTTAGAGGAAGGTGGCAGGAAGGGCAGGAAAGAAGGAGTTGCCAACACTAAATAATCCCTTCTTCATATATCACTTTAAGGATCACAGGCAGAAAAGCAAAATGTAAATCCCCACACAAACAAACCCCCAAACTATCTCCATATGTAGGAAACCACACAATTTCACTAAATCTAAAAGTCTGAACCCTGTTGAGAACAACTTTTCACTTGAGTGAAATGACATTTGTTTGCTCACAGGGGAGACTGGGAAAAAGAAGGATTTCACATCCTCTGACTTATTTTGTCAGGTTGAATTTGATCTTACCCACATCATCTATTCAGACAGAGAACACCAAGAGCTCCAAGGGAAAGGAAACCAGACAGTTCATGAGAAGAAAAAAAATCTTTTGAACATGAATATCACTGACTATCCCATCCTATCAGGCATGAGCATGTGCTAAAAGTGTTTACCATCCTCAGCCTGATGCAGTTTCTAGCTACATTGCTCCTGCTGAGGAGCACCATTCCTTCCTTAATTCATACACTCCCACTGTCTTTTCCCAGTGGCTTTCTAAAACATGGAGCCCCAAATAAATTGCTTTGTAGGAATTTTCACAAAAGCCAGAGCTAAAGCAACTCAGCACTAGCCATCATCCCACCTGCAACCAAATCCCTCTCCTCCATCAGCAGGGAGAGAAAGACAGCAATGGGGAGCACAGAGTGCAACAGCCCAGCCAGGCTTGGTGCTTCTCACACCCCTGGCCTGGAGGCTCAGATTTGACCCTGAGCACTACAACATGAAGAGTTGCCACCTTACAGCTCTGCAGGGACCAGCTGGCACCAAAGGGGGGCAGGTCATTGTTTCAGTGATGTGCATTCCCATAACATGTGCACTGCACAGCCCTGTCCCTGCCTTGGGAAACTGGGGGTCAGGTCAGCAACTGAGCAAGTGAGGCAAGACTTCAAATACCTTTCCATTTCCAAAAAAACCACATCACAGCTCTTTTCATTAGCACTAATACTCAGACCTTCAAATATGTCAGTGTGCTCAATTCCTGTTGAATTGTTTACAGATAAGGCAATTAAATATCTACAATCCAGTCTTGATTTAATTAGGTGATGTAGATGTTTTCTTTAGATATTTAAACAAGTCTCTGAGTCATAATACAATAGAATAAAGAAAGGAAAACACATTTGCAGACATTTCAACAATAAAAGGCAGCAGGAATTAACAATCCTAAAAGCAGCATCCATATGACATATCCAATGACACAAGATAACATTGCCTCTGCACACATTTAACACTTTGTTCTTATCCACTCTGAAAGATCAAGCTACTGGGGTTTTTGAGTTATTTTTGCTCAGACTTTCTGCTCAGCTAAGAAAGTCAGAGACGTAAGAGCCTCAAGAATCTTTGAATTCTAGCCATAAAACACAGCAGGTGCAGCTTTGTCTTAGGACACACAAATGGCACCTCAGGCTGGAAGGATATAGGGTCTATCTGTGCATAGTCCCTGCTCTGGGGCTGCATGATTAGGCCATGAGGGTCATTATTAAGAGCAAAATGAACTGAAGGATTTCGCACAGTCAGAGAAGAAGAAGAAATGGCAGAAGCCTTAAGTAGGTTTAACAGGCTGGAATTCAAATTTAGAGTACTTTGGGATTAAACTGGGGTTTTGAGATTAGAAATCCATTTAGAAGAGGTCTGATAGGACTGAAGAAAATGCATGTTAGTGTTCCCTGGCACTGGAGAAAACAAAGCACCAGGAAACAAGAGAGTTGCTCTCAATATTTTCTTTACATTTAAAAGGTCTGGTCTCTCAATACCACTTATTTATAGAGAGCACTAGAGACATCTTAAGAGCACGTGGGGTATCCACAGCAAAGTCCCTGTCAAGCCAGCAAGGTCCTTTCCCTGGGTGTGCAGCGAGCCCAGTGTGCCCCAGGGAGCAGGGGATGTCTGAAGTGCCTGCCCTGCTCCTCATGCACAGTGAGCCCACCCCAGAGAACAGGCAGGGCTGGTTTTGGAGAGCATGGAACCATTGGAGCCACTCTCCTCAGCCCCAGCAAATGGAATTCTTCAGGACTGCTGCACATGAGCACAGCAATTTCACACACACTGGCTTTGGGGCAGGTTCAGATCTGTTAAACCAGTACACCAGGGAGCTGCACACAAGGCTCAGGTCACTGGTAGGAAATGCACCACTCTGAGCAGCCCTTCCCCTGTCCTGCCTGGTGCTTACACAAGGCACAGTCAGTGCATTCTCCTTGCTTAGCACCATTTATACCCACAGAGGAATGAACTGTAAGAGTTACCCAGAGTTTGGAGAGGCCATGGACACCTAAATGCAGACCACTGCTGACCTGAGAGCCTTCTCAGGGGCTCACACAGAGCCTGCCTCAGCATGCTGTGGTTTGCAGTGGGGGCAGGACCCACCAAGCACTTGCAAACAGACCCACACACATCAAAGTTGTGCCCAAGGGCAGACCTTAGCAGCACTCATTGCTATGGTGATATGGGAAAGTCAAAAACATTCTAAAAATAACCAGGACAGCAATTTCAGAGCCTTTATGTAGTCAAAATTCTTTAAATTCTGTCCTTAAGTAGACCTGAAGGTTTTGACTGCAGAGATAGAAACTTCCTTTACAGCAAGGATAGATACCCAAGCCCTTTATTTGCCTGCACAGGTGACACACAAACCCAAACAACGCTCCTTCACTTTTCAGCAATTATTTCAGTCCCACTGAGGGCAGTCAGTTTCAGCCACCCCTTATGCCTTACATCTCTCTAACTGACCCCTTTCTGAAAGTGGCACATCACAGGGAACCACAGCATTTATTTTTGGAAGAAAGTGGCTAGAAAGCAATTTCACAGTTTAGGTAACCTTCATAATATAGGCAAGATAAAAATCAGCCCTTCATTAGAACAATACTCTTCCCACTCCTAAGGGTCTCTGTCTAAAGCCCCTTATCCACAGACCTAGCAGTGCCCTCAATTCCAGCAGTGTCACAACCTGCTTTCCCTACAAGTGTGACCAGATTCTTGGCTCCCCATGACCTGAGTTTGGTTGCACCTGCCTTTCTGTGCACCTGTGAGGGGCCAAGCTGTTTGGGAGTCATGGTTACTCACACAATTATTCATTTGCAGAGCCAGTAGCAGCTTGCAAGCCTCTGGCTGATCTGAGCAGTGTGTGCATAAACTACTTTTTCTCATGGAGATACAATTTTAGTGCCTCACATCTGCTGAACCTGCAGCCTCTCTGAAAGAGACACAAAATGCTATCAGTCTGTGTTCCCATGCATATCTGCTCAAGGCTTTCAACTACCAAGTTCTGCTCACTTTAGCTGTACAACAGGAAGAATAAATGTCTCTCTCAACTTTTGCAGAATAAAAGGATATAAACTGCATTAGCAGATAATAATCCCTTTAAAGCCTAAGTGTGATTATCACACTATGATTATCAAAGAAATTTGAGCAGCTTACAAAATCAGTAATGCAATATCTTGTTAAAATTCATATATATTTTAATGAGCTTTTTCTGTGTAAGTAGTTATTTTCCCCCTAGGCAAGGTGTGTGTGTAAACCTTAGGAAGATTAAATAATATTAAGCTGCTACCTGATAGACCAGAAAAGCCATCTAGCACAGTACCTCCAAGAATAGCCTGGAATGGAGGCATACAGAAGGGAATAAAACCAAGGGAGCAGAGGATAGTGCTTGCACAGAACAGTCTCCCAGCATCCTGACATGCTGCTCAGCACCTTTGTCACCAAGAGACCCCAGTGGTCAGTTTGATAACTCCAAACCCTGATAAAGCTGTGATTATGAGAATATAAACAGGCACTGTGCCTCTAGGAAAGTGGGATTGTGCCCAAAAATGAGAGAAAACTGAATATAAGTCAGGTGGAGCACCAAGACCTGCATAGGATGAGCAGTGCCCAGACTGCAAAGTCCTGAGGGCAGATCCCACTTTGGAGAGAAAAAAAAGCCAACCAGGGCAGTGCTGCCATTACACAGAAAGGTTCAGGGAACAGGGAGGGGACAAGAGCAGCAGGTAATTTATAAATCATGTCTAGCACACCTTGATGGCAGCTCACACCTGCATGGAACAGCAGCAGCCCAGCCTGCAGGGACTCATGGGGGTGGCACCGTGCTCTCTCTCAGAGCTGAGGGCAGCACACAGAATTCCTTTTACCTCCACAGACTGCTCCAGTGCCATGGCAACATGAGCAACAAATGAAAAGCAAGATAATATGAACTTTGAGTAGAATTTGTCATGTTCATAATTTATTATTTAAAAAATGGCTTTGAGAATTTTTGCAAATTTTTGCATTCTTTGGAGCCTCTTCTGTCAGTAATTTATTAGATTCTGAGACTGGTGCTTGCCTTCACATCACTTTTCACAGGCAGATCCCCAGGTAATTATTATTTTATTATTATTATTATATAAAAACCTTTGACAGGGGTTTTTTCCCCAGGCAACTTTTCCCATACCTTTTATTAAAGCAGTGCCCAAAGCCCAACCCACTGGTGATAACTGTTCTTTACAATATTCCCCTCAAATTCCAAGTGGCAGCTGCTGCCATGAGCCAAAGTCACCCAGAAGCTTGGGAAGAAAGGCAACAGGAAAGACCCATTAGGAACAGATACTTAAAAATGAAAACATGCATTTCTTTCCACCTTCAGTTTGTCAGTCTCAGGGCTCTCTGCTCAGTGCTCCAGAAGACTTTTGCCTCTAACCCCACCCAAAGCCAGTATGGAGCAGGACTCAAGAAACTCATGCTTTGGGACAGGGCCAGTGCTCCCACAGAAGATGATGCCCCACATGAAACAACAAAGCAGCACTCTGGAACTGCCCCCTGGTGCTCAGCTCACCCTGTCTGCTCTCTGGTGTGACCTTCCCTGCTGTCAGAGGTTCTGCTCTTGCACCACAGGAGCACACACACATAGAGGGGTGAACACAAGTGTGTACAGATGCATATGTAAATGACAGAGCTGAAATCCTGGGGCATCTTTCACTGACTCCTCTCTTAGAATATTTAATTGCCTTTTAAAGAGTCTTGAAATATTTACCCACAAACCTTCTGCCCAGGTTCAGGGATGGTAGCAGGGCCTGTCAGTGAAGGGGAGCTCTTATCACTGAGTTGGCACACATTTCTGGCTTTGCAAGAAGAAACCCCACAACATAAAAAGGAACCAAATCACAAAAAAATCCCCCACCTTAAGGTTCACCTTCAGTTTCTGAAAGCTGGACCTAGCCTAGTGCAGTTGTGGCAGCAGGGTGATTGTGCCTGTGCTGTGATAAAGCTGGTTTGGGGTGGCAATGAGGCAAGGCCAGTGGAACAGAAATGGTCAGTAGGGTTGGTTTAACAGGAAATGAAAATGAAAAGGATCCATTTGGGACCTTGGCATAAGCTTGAGAACTGTGAACAGCAGAGTCAATCCATAAATTTTCAGACAGGAGCTGTGTCATCAGCAAGCCTTTTGGGATTTGCAGAAGGCTGTACATGACTTCAGTAAGAAAACTGCTTCTCCTGGAGCTCCATCTCCTTTCTCTTCCACAGTTCAGCAGCCCTGCAGCTGGAGCAAAGCTCAGAGATGTGAGCACACCAGCACAGGAGGTTTTAGCCAAAGCAAGGACTAAGCAGTGAGCCACAGAGCTCAGCATTGTGAGCTCCTGCTGCAGAAACACCAGGCTCAGAGTCCATGTGCACACATCCTCTGTGAGCTGGGCACAGCTGGGGAGTCACAGCCCAGAGCCCACCCACACACTGCTCCTGGGTCACCCAGCAAGAGGGTGGGACTAAGGATGAACACAGCACTCCAACGTGCTCACTCAGCTCAGCTTTCCAGCCCTGGCTTTGCAGCAAAAAGAGCTCACTGCCATGCAAAGCACCAGAAACTTCCCAGCCACCCCAGGCAAGCCAGCAGAATTGAAGTTCCATGGTCTCCTAGACCTGACTCATCTTTAACAAGCTACCAGGGTGAGCCCTTTCATCCCTTCTGAGCAGCTCACACGATGGAGGGCACATTTCCCTGAGGTGTCACAGGCATCTACAGACAAACCTCCCTCAAACTGAGCAGGGCTATGAATTGGAAAAGCTCTTATCCCACAGAGATCAGTAAGGTACATGCTAAGGTACCATAACAGATGGCACCATACTGACAAATTCCTCCACCAGAAAAGCCTGACAGCCTTCTTACTGCAAAATATATTCCAGGTCACATAAAATAAAATTATCTTTAAAAAAATCACAAATGTGAGCTAGGGGAAAGAATCCAAACCACACCTTCCAGGCACAGAAGCAGTATTTAAAGTAACATCTTCCTGCTTTCCAACTTCAGAGAGCAAGGAGGAGAGCTGTAGGAAAGGAGCTCAAAGTTCTGGGTGTCACAGCACATCACAGTTGAGACAGCCACCACACACGGAGTGCCACCACACAATATCAGAAAGCCTCAACCCATACACAGTAACACCATACCTCATCAGAAGGCTTCTGCCCACACAGAGTAACATCTTGTCACTTCAGAAGGCCACAAGCATCTCCCCTTCTTGTTCTTTGTCCCAGCCTTTTATCCCCTCCTGTTGCTGCACTGCCCCTGTGTGCCCTCTGCTCCCTTTGGTGGTTGGTCAGTGCCCCTGGGCACCCCATGGCTCATTGCTGTCAGTGCTGCTCACCTGCTGCTCACAGCTGTGCCCACTGGGGATGGGGCTGGGCCAGCCCCACTCCCAATCACCACACCTGAGGGCAATAATAAACCTAATTACCCTGATTGGCCTCACCCACTCCTGCCTCCATGGGCCAGGGTCTCCTTTGCAGCCTGGGTTTGGCACAGCAGCCCCAGAGCTCACTGCAAGGACGAGTCCCCAGCTGGTCTGGGCTGCCCCAGGGGCTGAGCCCAGCACCCCCAGCCTGCCCCAGAGCTGTGCAAGGACTGCTGGTCCCAGCCAGGGCTGCACTGGGCAGTCCCAGGGACCTGGAAGGAGAAAAGCAGCCGTGGCCCCCAGGAGAAAAAAGTAAAGGATGTCACCTTTTGATATTGTCTCTGAGCCACGTGCATCTCTTAAGCTCTTCTGCTGAGATCAATCTCATTAAAATTCCTCTTTGACTGTCTTGTTTTTCTAGGCTTCTCTTGAATTAAAAAAGAATAAAGAAATTTTGTGCAGTTTTTGTGATGCAGCTGTACATGACTTGTCCAACAGGGTTTGTACTTTTATTGAGAGAGGAATATTTGCCTCAGAGTGCTAGCAGGTAAATGCATTTAGTGAGCTTTGATACCTCTGCAGTGCCATGGGATTGGAGACTGTGCATGGTCTGGCAGCTCATAAGACAAATCCTGTGTGCTTACTCACTGAATTGATGAGAATTATATCCAGTTTATTATATCCAGCAGCTGCTGCACTGCTGCTGTTCTCTTGTAGATATTTGTCTAGAGATAAATCCTGGAACTGCTGATCGTGCTGGCTCCTGCATTCTCTGTCAACCAGCAACCAAGGAAAGCTGTGCATTCAATTACAGATGCAAACCCAGAATATTGCACATTTCCCTTCAAATATCAGCACATCCTAATATATACAGGAGTTGGAGCTCAATGGCTGGGCATTAGCCTGCAACAAATCTGAGGCAGCAGCACCAAGTACCAATTACTGCCCAGAATTCAGGCACACAGGGAATGATCAGGCACCTGCTGCTTCCACTAAGGCTAAAAACTGCTTTGGTGCTTTCCTCAGAGGCAGTCATGTGTCAAACACAGAACTGCTGAGCTCTGGCCCACCTGGGTGTGCCAGTGAACTGTTTGTGTCACGTGCAGAGCTGTTCCATGGCCCACCATGCTGGGTCCTGTTTGCTTCACCACCCCACTCTGGGCTGCTCTCCTCTCCCCAGTAAGATATTGTGCAGCCAGAGCCTGGAGGAAGGCAAGTCCCCTTCAGATCTGCTTGTGAAGGTTCTATTCAGTCTCTGCAACCCCTGCCACGTGTTCAGCTGTTGGCTGCATGGATCAAGGTGCCTGGGGAGAAAGGCACCAACACTCTGAGATGTTACTGATCACTGTAGTTAGCTGCCCCATCAGCTAACTGGAAACAACTGTGGAGATGCAGCTGAAATTCCAGCTTTCTTATAGGTTATGCCCAGTATTTTCATCCTTCCTGACTCTGAAAGAAATTTTATTTTTCCCACTGAAAACAGGTATATAAGGAAGTGAGCAGAGAACGTTGTGAGTTGTCCTGAAGTGATCCAAAAGCCTGTGCTTATGGGTTTGTTTTTTGTAGGATTTTACCCCTGACATTTTGCCCACTACACCTTCCCCAGTACTATCAGCTGCTAAGAAAAAGACAGGACATATATATTCTCATCAAAATCTAAGGTCTGTTTGCAGTTAAGGGCGCAGTAAAATAACATGTCATTTATAAAACCAGATGGAAAACCCCAAAGAGCAATTTAAAGACAGGCTGGTTTCTTCTCAGAAAAATAAATGTCAACCTAGCTCCACTTTTTCTTCTATGCTTAGGACAGACTGAGGAGAAAAGAGGTCAGATGGTCCTTTCTGTCTCATGAGCTGCATGTTTCCCTTATGCTTGCACTATCAAAGTCAGTTGTAGCTGGCAGCCCTTTAACAAGCACACTGAAGCAGTTAGTGGCATCCAATTATTGCTTTCAGGTTGTTTTTAGATATTAACACAGTTGTCAAAGACTTCCCTATTATCCATTGCCTGCCTGACTCATGACCCCAGACCACATCCCAGATTACTTTGTCTGGCTCTCTGTTTACCACATCTCTTCTGCAGGCTCTGAGGTGCTTGTTTTACATCCCCTCCTTTAGCAGCTGCAAACGAGGCCCCCCTTTGATGGGAATAACTGCTTTTAGTCAGAAAGATGATTTACAAATTTAAGTTGATGTTTCCACACCAGAAACTAAATCAACCTGACTTTTACTTGAAACCCAGTTGTTTCAACAAAGCACTTGCTTCTTGAACAGCAAAAGAAATTATAGGAAATTTAATTCCCTGATTAAATCCAAGAAGCAATGGATCCAGCCTGACTTCTACCTATGCCCTGAGACAATCCACATCTCTTATGGGAGCACCGTGGCTGCCAGGCTACAGGATAAACAAATCTCACAGCATCTTTGTGTTCTTGTACAATTTTATACCAGTTAAAGTCAGAGCCGATTATGCAGCAGAAATTCAATATATTCTTGCCTCTGCATATTCACTAACCACGATCCTAGGGAGTATTTGCAATTTCTTTTTCTCTGGCTCAGGGAATGCATATTTTATACTGTAGGGACACAGGTCCAGTGGGACCTACTGTGGGTGTACTGCCCTTTCTTCCCGAGATACTCAAAAGTGCTGGCAATTCAGTGGGAATGGATTACCCAGCTCCACCCAAGCATGGACTGAAACTGTATGAGGAATTCCCAGTTTCTGAGCTCATGCATTAACCCCTGAGTTTAGTAAAAAAGGAAAAATTAATCCACTCCCAGAAAAAAAAAAAAATAAATCCCAGGAGTACTACTCAGAAAATGTGACCTGAATTCATAAATAGTTTTGGGATGACCTAAATACCATTTTCCCAACAAACTTACTATTCACCAGATTTTTTTCCTTCTGACTGTGAAGGCCAGTTGGCTCATTTGAGGTCCCTCACTATAGGCATTAGACAACAAACAAGATTTTCTCTGTATACAGCTTGGAGAGAAAGGAATTCACCATGGGATTCCTTAGTCCACGCTTAAAAATCTGCAGTCTGGTTTTCTAGAGTGACCATCACCACAAAGTTATCACTGTGAGGAGCAGAGCAGACAAAATGGCCACAGTCATCCTGAAGAATGACATTCTCCCGAGTTAAAGGTCTCAAAATGCCTGACAGAATTGCCCTTTTCATAAGTCACTGGAAATACTGAAACTCCTGAGAAAAGAGGATGACACGGCATCAACCACAGACACAAAGCAAAATGAAAGGGCAGCTAATTAGAGGTTTCACAAATATCAACAAGGCACAGCTAGAGCAGAGCTTAGCCTGGGGGAGGAAATGCTTTCTGATTATCCTGTGATGGAGACTGCAGCTGTGGCCACCACCACCAAGGTGTGCCTGTGTCCCACTGGCCCCTCCATGGGCACAGCCACCAGGGGAAAAGGTGTTCCCTGAATCTCTTCACAATCATTTTGTACCTTCACAAGGCAGCTCTGCCAAGGATGAGGAGATGTCAGAGCAGTTGGTGTTAAAGCTGCAGCAAAGACAAAGCAGCCATGGGGTAAGCCTGGCACGTTCTCCCCAGCCTGCTCAGGGCTGGGACGTGGGTGCTCCCAGCTAATGGGGCCTGACAGGCTGAGCAGCCAGAGACATTACTCAGACTGGGATGTGTAATTAAACCTTAAAGTGCATCCTGACACTGCTGCTGAGGGCTAATCACAGGCCTTGGGGGATGAAAGAGCACTGAGCTGTGAGCAGCAGCACCTGAGAGGTGTGATTAAGGAGGAGCTCACAGGGTTTGTTATTCCTCTGGTCAGCCTGCTGCTGATGGACCAGGGCAGGGAATTCTCACAGGATTCTTTCAGAGATCCCTGTGGGGCTGCTATGGGACTGCAAAGGCCCTGGCTTGGGCTGTGCCCCACAGGGACCTCTCAGAGATGCCCCATGGGGCTGCCTGCCACTTGCTGCCCTTGCTTGGAGGCAGGAATTCTCCTAGTTTTAAGGCTTTTATCACCTCACAGCTTCTTTTAAGAGTCAATCAGTGTAATTAAGAAAATTTTTCTATAGCATCCAGTTGCTCCATGCACACGATCTAAACAACCAGAGGGCTGCCCAGAAACCCTTGTGCTGCTAACAAATGCCTGGTGTGGAGGCAATTGTGTGGCCATAGCCCATGTCTGCCCCATCTCTGCAGCATTTTTCTTCACCCCTGACAAACTCACCCCCCACTGCAGGTGGAAGGGGGAGTTGGGGCACCCCAGGTGCCAGCTTGCCTCCTGAGGGTCAGAGCTCTGTGTCAGGGCAGACTGTTTTCTGTGCAGCTGATCCAGGGCACAGTGGGCAGAAAAATGCAAAACAAGCATCCATGAAGGGCAGGTTAAAAGCAGGCTGCAGGTTAACCTGCCCTCAGGGACATCTGTGACTGAAGGTGAGAAATCTGAATTGGACCAAAATCCCAACAGATTCAGAGAGAGGAGACTCCATTGATGTGCCTGGAACGCTAGAGGATCCAGGGCCACTGGAGCTCTTTTGAGGCCATTTATAGGGGAGCCCCACTGGTGCAAGGAGCCAAGAGCAGACCTGCACCTTTACTGGGTTGCGATGAAATGTGGAAAGCTAAAGAAAGAGGATTTATTTTAATACTTTAATTTTTCTTCTACTCTGGTATACAGAAAGTGACCCATGGTGCTGAGGAGGGCAGGGGAGCCCATGGAAACTGAAGTACTGGGGGAAGGTGCTGGATCAAAGCCAAAGGAGCAAATGATGATATGTGTGAGGATGAGTGCATGTGTTTTGTCCTAACAAATCTTCAGAGCTTTTTTAAATCTTCACCAAAGGAACCCATTCTGTAAGCCAGCTGTGTTTTTACAGCTCCAGCATTCCCTGCTTGGCTCTGTCTGGGCTTTAACATGCAGATCCCATGGCAGCACAGGGAGAGAGGCAACTTCAGCCAATTTTCAGTAATCTGAGGAATGGTTGCAGTGACTGCCCATGTGCTGCTAACCTCCCAATGCTTGGCATACTTATGAGGCCATTATGTCCACACACAGAATATATCCCCACTGCTGAATCTTGTGGGAGAGATGAGGGGTGAGAAGGGCTGAGGGCTGTAGCTGACATCAGAGCAGGCTGCTGCTTTCACTGGGCTCAGCTGGCCACTTGCAGCCCAGTCTTTCCCTAGGGCTTGGTAGCACAGTCACTTTGATAAAGCCATGCTTGATGGAACAGTTTGGCCTTCAGATGCAACAATAGCTTACGTGCAGGACTCCCTGAGAGCACAGGTCCCTGGGGAGGAGCATGAGGATGTCTCCAGGAATGAGCTGGCTGTGGCCCGAAGCGGCCCAGCAGAATCCTGTAATCCCTTACAGAGCAAAGAGAGGAGTTAATCATTTTCCAGGCAGTGCTTCAAATTGGATCACTGGGGATATCTGTGAGGATTCCAAAAGCAATGTTCCTGATGGCCATTAATGTGCTCCCAGTGACGTACAAGATGCACGTGCACACCAACAAAGCAGAGGAAAAAACCCAGCTCATGTGAAAAGGTGCACTTACAGTAGATTTCATTGCAAGGGACTCATTCATCTCCAGCACAAATAATGAACTCCCACTGCCCTTCCACGTGTGCTCCCAGCAAGGGGTGAGGGAGCTGGATGCAGGGCATGTGTAAAGCCCAGCTTCCAGCCTTGAAAACTCCAAGGGGCCACGCTCTGTTTCCATAACACTTTTTACATGCTTACTTTTATGGGTCTCTTGATGACAATCTAAATCCTGCCTGTTCTTCAATAAACCATTAATCTTCCAGATAGAGTTCAGGGAAGTTGCTGTGTAGCAATAAAATGCATGTTTCCAGAGCCCAGAGGGAACAAAAAGGAAAAAAAACAACGTGAAAGGGAGAGACTTGTTTCTGAAAGACAAATTCCTGGCTTGCAGGGGTTGGGGGGCATGTAGGGTTATGTCCCCAAATCCTGCCTGGAACCTGTCCCTCCCCTCACCACACCCTGATGCCACTCTGAGTGTAACATCTGTGAGAAGGCCCACCCTCCAGCATCACTGTCAGCATAAGGAAGGGGCTGCTGACCCCTCCACCTCCCATCCTCGTGGCCCAGACACCTTTTGTGAACAGTGACAGCTGGGACTGTGCTTTAGTGAGCAGATACCAGCTGGGGAGTGTCAGTGATCATCACTGCCCCTGCCAGGAATGCCTTGGAGGTGGTGGGGAGAAGGCTGCACCACTCCCCACCAGCCAGTGACTTCAGCAGCTACCTCACACCACCCAGTCCACAGACCTGCTGCTGCTTTTGCAGAATGAAGCATAACATGTCTCCTCTTTGCCTTCAGATGGCTTCCTTCAGTGTGCTGAGGGAGCCAGCCTCACAGAGCCAGCGGCACAAAAGCCACCAAGTCCCCACACCAAGGCTGGTCAGTCCTGTCCTGGGTTTGCATCTGAACTGGTGACCCACAGCAGAAGTTACAGATTCTGTGCCCCCCTTTATAGCAGGAGAAATGAGCACAATCCCTTGTGCTTCCAGGCCCCTATAAAATTGATGGTAACCATATGTCAGTGTGTGTAGCTGGTAGGAAAGCACGTACTGCACTACTCAAAAGAGATGGTAGCAGTCAGCATTAAAGAGTGCCAAGGAATAGAAAAAAATCAGGTTCAACCTGACTTAAGTGCCTTAAGCTATGTCTTTCATGCAGTAAAGAAAAAGGAGGCAAGGATAGGCCTGAAAAAATAATTTCCCTGGGCTGAAGTCCTGTAGAAAAAGAGTAGAAAAGGGAGAAAAAATAGGCACATCAAGAACACACATACAGATGTAAGTACAATCATTGGACTCTCCCAGTTCAAACTGACACAGTTCTCAACAGAAAAATGAGGGAAAATCACTGTCTGTCTAGACATCATAAATAAATAAAGGACTCAAAAAGTCTAGTATTATTACCCTCAACTCCTGGGTTTCTGATATTTCCCTGGCACGACTGTATCTCACAAATATTCCTATACAGGACACTTTTAGCCCCAAAGTTCTGTCTATTCTATATGAATGTTTTGTACTCCTCTTTCCACATGAATATGTTGTTCCTGGTGATAGTATTACACAAGACAAACTAAAGGTCATGGAAGAAAATTTGTGGAAAAAATTCTTTTTACTGACAGAAGAAATCCTGGGATCTATTGAATGCTCGTCATGAGTTTTATTACAAAACTAATGCATAGTGCACTGTGTAAATGTCTACACAAACAGTAAGTAAAGTACCTATAGTTCACCTGAAGCAATAAAAGCCCTGAGCAGCCACCTCCAAGGCAGCATTTTACTGGCCACTGCAGCATGGTGAAGGTCAGCCCTTTCAGCAGGCATTTGCACCTCCCTGCAGAAGTGAGCTGCATGATTGTTTTAATCTGGTCTTGAATTCTTGATGAATACAGGAGAAAAAAATCTTTACAGTGAGCATCCATCTGAGATGCACGTCCTGGCCAAAAAGCAGCTAATTAGATATGACTGAAGTTAATTATGCCTAACACTGAGCAGATAGACCCTGAGAAACAGAATGTGACAGGGCTCTTGCTGCTGTTTCCTCCAGTGGAGGCACAAGGACCTGTTTCTCAGTAAACACGGGTAGGTGTTACCATCACATCCCCACTGCCTCAGTGTCACTTCTTAGACAGCACTCACCCCTGTAACCAAAGCCAGCAGCATCCTTTGGTGTAAAACCCACATGCACTCCATGAACATCCCCTGAATGTCCACAGCACTCTCATGCAGTGATGAGTGAGGAAAGTCAGACCTGGAGAAATGTCCCAGTGGTGCCTGGGCTTTCAGCAGAGCCAGCCTTGCTCCATGTTTCTGTGAGTGCCAGGAGTGTTCCCTGCTTGCCAGGGCAGGGCCAGCACAGGGCTTGCAGCCTGGGGAGCAGTCACTGGCACTCAGAGGCTGCTGCTGCTGCTGCCAGCACTGGCAGCTGCAATGGGGCCTTTGGGAGCATCAGGTGTTAGTAGGGAAAACAGTGGGATGGGTCTTCAGCTAGGGCCTGGAAAGAGGCACCAGGGGGGTTCTCCTGTGTGCTGTTCAAGCAGCCTGTGTGCTGCTGTGTCACTCCATGCCTATCGATGAAAAATAGGAGCAGTGTTGGTTTTTCTCTTCCCCTCTCTTCTCTTACAGGAAACCTCATTCAATCATTTTATCCTGATCTGAGGAAGGAGAAGGGGATGTGCATCTTTAGAGGTACACAGTTTACATTTCCTCCCGGGGAGAAGGAAAGAATGAGCCGTTGTGCATTGGCTAGGGTGGAATTCAAAACCACTTGCCTGTCTCACATCCTCTCACCTGCAGTGTTTAGCTGATGTTTTTATTGCTGGGATGAGACACAGCTGTCCCAGGGAGGTCTAGGCTGGGGACCAGCCCCACAGCAGGCTGCTCCAGGTCCAGCATTCACAGGTAAGCTGCAGGTCCTGGAGGCATCACAGGATAGTTCCGTCTAAACAGCTGGAATTCACACCAGAGGAAATGCTTTAATTGGTTCCTCCTCTAGGGACAAACAACTCTTCTGCCTTTTCTCACTTTCCATCAGAGCTCAGCACTCTGAAATAGTTATCTTCACATCAGCCTTAGGCAGGGAAGGTGTGCTCTCCTTTAAAGTTTATAAAAGGGAATCTTAGCCAAAGCAAGTAATTTTCCAGAGTACCACAGTGAACCTCGAGCTGAAGGGAGAACTGAATTTAGTCTCCCATATCCCAGAACTACTGCCCTCCTCTCCAGCTCTCAACAAAGCCCAAAACCCTGTTACACAGCTCCTGAGGAGGGATGAGCTGAAATATTAGAAATTGCCATTTGTTGCCAGTGGCTACTGCTGCATCTAGCAGTATCAAGGAATAAAAAAAAAAAAATTGTTGCTCCTAGGTGGTCATGGCTTTTGTATTTATACCATATCTTTCATTTAAAGTTCACAAGCCTTTCATATCTATCAGAAACATCTCATATTTTCACAGACAGCAATATAAGTAGGTTCATATGATATTCAAGAGAAGCACGGGCCAGTTGAACAGATTACTGAGGGATAGAGCTGGGAACACAGTCTGTAATGCATCATCCAATTGCCTTCATTATCCTTTTTTAATCACTTATTTCTGCGGCAAAAACCTCATCTAACCTGGCCTAACACAAACTAGAACCCTACCCAAACCAAATTAAACTTTGAAAAAGTGGTGCTCGTTGATTTTTCGATTATTTTCCATTTTCTTGCCTGGTTGAGCTGGTTACAGAAGTGTCCATGCCCTAAGAAGGGGCAGCTATTTTTGGCTGTACACAGTAGGACCTGCAGAGGTGTGTGAAAATCGAAAAAATACAGAAGTAAATCAACCAAATACACAGAGGCAAATATAATCAGTGCATGAAAACCAATAGCCTAAACAATTTTACCAACTTTTTTACCTCTTAGATCCAACTGTTAACTCAGGAGGCAATCATCTTCCTACTAGGACAAGTTCTAAAAATATTATAGCACGACCATGATAAGGCAACAAGCACAGGAGAACATGGTCCAGCTTTGCCACAATTGCACCTGGCACACCCAACTATTCTGTGCTGCACCCACTTTGAGCATCTCTGAGTATTTCTATTCACATTAGGTCCTGGAGCCAGCCCACAGGCACAGGCCACATGTGGCCATCTTCTCCTTTTCTCTCAAAGGGGATATGTGCTAACTACTGCAGCAAATGCATGAGGTATAGCACTGCCAAGAAATGGGAGCCTATTGCTCTGTTCTTTTAAAGAAGAATGCATTAGTAAAAAAAATCACCTCCATTCAGTCAAATTACAGTCAATTATCATGGCCTTCAAGCCAAGACCTATTAGCTCTGAATCTAACTTAACTCAGTTACTGAAGCACACTGGAAATGTCATTCATTTTGGAAAAAACAATATTATTACCTTTTACTCCTTAGTACTCAAAAGAATTTTGAAACAAGATTAATGGGAGCAATTTTTTTCCCTTCTATCTGTAATTTTTGTAGATTAACAACACTTATTTTATTTTGGAATGATACCTACCTAGCAGTCTAGGGTCACTGGGCTGTCTTCAAGGCATCATTGCATTCACTTGCACATGCATCCAACTTCAATAGCCAAAACAGATTTTTCCTTTCCCCCCCCCTGCCCCGCAATGTCATCAAAACACTGATTTGGACAAAGACAGATGCCTTAGAACACAGACAAATCCATACAAAACTATCTACATGCTTTCTCCAGCCCCACAAGGCCAGCTCCATCACAGTCTGCAAGAAGGTGGCCACATTTTTGTGTTTAGTTGCTCTTTGCTGTGTAAATAGGCTCAGATGCAGGCAGTGTTTCCCTTTAGAGCAGCTCAATTTAAAACAAGAAACTGCTGGAACAAGTTACCTTTCTGATCCATGCAGCAGAGCAGTAGTTTACATTTGGTTCTGTGTTTCCTCCTTATCAGCAGTGCTGTCAGAGGTTCCTTGATTCATTGGGTGGCAATGGAAACCCTGAAGCCCGAGGCAGCAGTGGGTAAATGGGAGATGTTTGGGACTGACCCCAGGACAGGGCAGGGCTGCAGCCAAACACAGCCTTGCTCATGGGCAGCTTCAGGTCCTCAGGAGCTTGTGACCAGGCCCCAGAATTATTTAATAGGGAGTCTGTTTTGAGGGAAAGTGAGCAGATGTAACTTTTTAGTAATCTGATTTTTGAAGCAACCTCAAATTACCCCATGCATGCAGGTCTTAACCAGTGCTGGTGAATCTGTGCTTGTAATTCAACAGATTTGGGGAAGTTCAAAGTGTCCTCTAAACATTTATCCCTTTCTTAGGGAGGCAGATTCTGAAAACCTCCTTTCTCTGTAATACTGGGAAAGGGAGCAGCAGTGAGACCCAGGGTCAAAGCTTGTGACAAAGCCAGCTGCGTGCCATGGCCGTGTGGTGGAAATCCAGTGGGATCAGAGATCTGTGCCAGATACTTGTCCATAACCTCAACCCCAGCCCACTCCATTTGCTACGCTGCAAATCTAACTCTGAAACTCCAAATGCAGACATCTCCAGAGGCTGAATAAGCGACACAAGTTTCCATAGCAGCTTTCCAGCCTCCCCAGTGCCTCCCCAGCACCCCAGGTCTGTGCAGAAGGGTATCCCTGTAGCCCTGCTGGCACACACTCACGCCCTGAGCGTGCTGCCCAGCAGCCAACAGGGACCAAAGGTGGATTGGGAGCACCTGGCCCAGCCCTGCAGCCAGCCCATAATGCTGCAGTAGTGTAGAGCTCAAGGAATCATTTCAAAAAGAGGCTTAGAAAAGGATCCTGCAGGAATTGTGCCCAGTCTCGTTACTGGAAATCTATTTGACGTAGTGAACAAACATGGAGACTTTTCCAGGAAAAGTGTTTCTTTATTTAAATAAAATTAGTGCCAGTAGAAACAATAAACTTTAAATACATGAGACAATTATATACAACTCGATGTTAGGAATTATATACATCAGTTTTTTACAGATACAAATACATTTATACCAAAAGTAAAGGACGAAGGAGAAAGCAATGGAAAATGTGACAACTTGTACATGTCAGTCTCATTTGGAAAGTTTCAGGATTCAAGTGATTCCAGGCAAAGTGCCAAACTTAATTTGGCTCCTTTCAAACTTAAAACAGCCCCTTTTAGAGTAAATCTACCAAAAAGCTTTATATGGTCTGATCCAAAGTTCAGCGAAGCCGATGGAAAAACTCCCGCTGCCTTCAGTCTGCCCCATCAGCCCTTTGGAGCACAATGGAGCCTTTGTTCTGCTGTGCTCAGACAGACAGAGATCCCTGATCCCGCATCCATTAACCCTCTGAGCCCTCCCCAACACCAGCAGCACTGCACACTCTGGCTTCAGTTCATCTCTGCCCTTCTGCATTCATGTTTTTCGAGCTGTCTCTCAAGCTCTAATGCCAGTGGATAAATCACAGAGCTATTTTAGTGCAGGAAATACGTGGAGACATTTTGCAAATATTTTGCTGTGCAATGCTTTAGACTCAGGCTCTTCAGCCCTCATGCTTCAAAACTAATCAAAACACTGTAATAAGTTATTATAAAATACAAGGTATGATTGAAATATTAATTTTCTTCTTTGTATTAATTTTTACTTCTTGTAAAAGTGCAATAATTTAGCAACAGATTTCATGAGCATTTGAAAAATGTCACAGTACCATTAGACTGGGGGAGGGGGAAGTCCGTGGTGGTTTTAAAAACTAGTCACTAACAGCTTTATAGAAATGCATGTGTCACATGCGAGCTGATTAAAAAAAAAGGTGTAACACAATGCTTACCTACACTGGCTTAAATAGAGCAGAAAGTCTAGATTCTTTAATGATGTAAATGAGTACAATTTTAGTCACCTCAAACAGAGAATTTAACTCCAACAGAGAAACACAAAATCTTGGGCTGGTCCCTGACTCAGCTGATGATTTCAGTGGGGCCAGGAATTCACCCTTGCTAGGTTAAATTCCATCCAGAATTCCACCTGTTTTTCAAGGGGGCGTAACAGAGCAGCATCTGAGCCTTTCTGCATTTCCAAGCCTGTAACAAAGATCTTTTACCATGTCCTTTAACTTACAGATCTTTGCTTTTAGTGACCAAAGGTACACATCTTTAAAAAAGTGCAAAAGCAAAAAACGAAACCACCTTTCCTGTTAGTAACTGAGTCACAGGCTGGATTGCAGCAGATTGTGGTGAGCCTGACCCAGCCAGTACATGTGTAACTTCAGCAAAGACACAGAGTGTCATGGGTCTGGAGCCAGGCTCTACAAACTGCACAGGAACTCAGTGCCTCTTTTTTTTCTGCCTTGTCTTCCACTCTTTCTGTATCTAAAGCCAGCCTCCAGCCATGCTGCAATCTCCCTTCAAGTACAGCATCAACAAATTTTCAGCTTTCAAGCCCTCATTGAGCAAATGTGCTGCTGGCTGTGGTTTGTCATAAGAAAAACACAAGTAAGAGTATTTCTAGTCCATCACAGCTTTGTGTGAATGAGCATTACCCATCACCTTTAAGAACCAGACAATTGCATGAGGGTAACTTCCCCAAACATTTCCCAGATATTTACAGAATTCTGAAATATGCAGAGACATGCCAGTAATAATTACCTCGTTAGAAAACAATATATATTCACCATGTTCTTAGCTTTCGTAGTAAGAAATAATAATGGAAAAATTAAAATTAAGCAACCCAATTATGTGCAAGTCACACTTTGAAGTTAGGTACCACTGCTTCCTTGTCCTGCCAGCTCTCAGGAACACCTGGGGCCCAGGAGCACAGATACCTGTTCAGAGTTCACTGGAGAGTAGAAAAGTAGAGCCACAAGTTCTTAGTGGGAGCTCCACTCTTGCTTTGGCAGCTGACCAGGGGAGCCCTGCAAGTGCTAGGAGTTCTTCTGGAGGTTTTCCACAGAGCCCTCGCTGCTCTCGTTGAGGGGCGTTTCTGACACTTCCCCCAGCTCAGTATCCAGCACTTCCTCCTGGATGGTGAAGTGCACATCTGGGGAGGAGGACTCGGAGCTCACACTGCTGCCTTCCATGGAGCAGATGGCACAGGACAGGGAGGGCACCATGCTCTCCTGCAGCATGTTCAGCATCATGGGGATCTGCACGGATCTCAGCCCTGCCACCGTTGGTAGAGGCTTCACAGCTTCCCCCCACTCTCTCTCCTCATCTTTGTAGAGCAGAAGCAAATGGGATGACTTCTCTTTTCTTTTGGATTTCATGTAGCCAAGCATTATTCCTATCAGGAAGATCCCATAGAAAGACATGACAATCAGAATGTAAAAATACTCGTTGCTGTTGTTCTTCTCCGTGCTGGGGGATTCGGCATCAAGCATAGCTTGGGTCACATTTGCATGGTCCATCTTCAGCATGGAAAGGGTTTTACCAGAGCTAAAGCCTAGAGGAGAATGTAAATGGATATGTAAGATCAAACTTCAGAGCAAAGGCGTAAAAGAAACACCTGGCAAAAGGTTACCCCAAACTCTCCCTTATTCCTTGTAATTCAAAGTTTGCAAACCCCACACCTGATTCAAGCTCTCAGTCTATTATACTTCTGTATTAGTATTGTAAGTAAATGAACTCTTATTCAGATACAGAAAACATTAAAGGGAAGGAAACACGTAATGTCTTGAATTCAGTGCTGAATTATAAAACCCCAATCCATGTTATTAAGAAGAGAAAACTATATAGAAATTGTCTGCTAGGCACTTAAATATAGTTTTGTGCTACTTGATCATGTTTCCATGGTGGGGGAAAGTTAGAAGTATTATTTTGTTCAGTGATGCAGGAAAAAAAAGTAATCAAAAAGCAACTTACGCCGGTATGTCAATAATTCCTCCTTCTGCAAAGCTCAAGAGACCTTTCCTCCACCAAATGCTGGGTGTTCTGAAAACTTTCCTCTGCTGCAGTTGGAATAAATAGCTCTCAAGAAATGTTTCATCACGTGTTTTAGAGGCACAGTTTATAATAGTTTTGTGTTGGAGTCAACAGATGAACTTGAAGGATTGCAGTTCAACCCACTGAACTCTTAACAGCTGTGAAAAGAAAAGGAGTTGGGAATTCAGATTTTACTCTTTCCTAACCAGTTCCACACTGGATCTTTCAGCTTGTGAATCTGCTCCTTTAACATCCCAGCTGCTAAATCTGACCTCTTACCCTGAGAGCTGCTACACAGAATGGAAAGCCTGCAGATTGTTATTCTGTGTTTGTCATACATATAGAAAAACATACATGTGAATTTTATATCAGACACTACAAGTTATTTACATGTCTGCTATACAGACTCTTTTCTAAAGAGACAGAGGAGGAAACAAGTTATTTTGTTTGGTCAGGACTAGTGACAAATCTTTGGAAAGCCTGTGCAGAACAAAGTGGTGACTTTCAACTCATGCTGCAGCTCCACTTTGCCACAAGGTGAGGGGCTGGGGAGAGCTGGGCCCTGAGTCTCCAGTGAGTTTTGGATGGATGGGTGCTGGTGCTGCCTCATTGGGTATAAAAGCAGCAGCTGTGGGATCTCGGTTCTCCACATGGCCACTGGAAGAGTTCAGACTCCTCCAGGGAGCAACTTGGAGCTCCTGAAGTTTGTAGCTGCATTTTGCCTCCATATAAGCAGCTAAGAGTTAATGCTGTGGGCAGGATATTATGCCTAAACAGAGGCCAGGCCCACGGAGTTAATGATGATTTAAGCACAAAGGGACCTTAGCAGTTCCTGGGCAGAGGGAAGCTCTCTGAGCCACTGCTGCAGGCTGCTGGGCAGAGCAGGACACCTCGCAGCCCACTGGGGATTCTGGGTGCAGCCTGGGTTGCAGGGCCCACAGAGTTCCCAGTCATCAGCTCAGTGGCACAGGAGGCTCTGAGACCCCCTTCCAACACGTAAGCAACAGCCCAGGCCATGGGAAGAAGGAGGCCCAGCTTGCACCTTAGGGATTTCATTTCCTTATCCTCTCCATCCCCGTTCTTCACACACAAAGCCCAATTAGTCAGGGCCCACATGTGAATGTCACCCCTTCTGCAAAGCTTCAAGGATGTTTATGTAACAGAACACTCCACTTCCAGAAAGCAGTGGACTGGTGCTGGAGTTTCCCAACGGTAGGTCTGGGGTTTTTTTCCCCGCAGTCACTTGTGGATTCTTTGCATAGACAGCAAATTCTTTTCCAAACTCTGCCCTTACAATCCCTCTGAGGTAAAGGCAGATAGGATTAACTTCTCTTCACATGTAAGAGAAGGCAAGAGAGAGAAGTTAAGCAACTTTAGATGTAGTTGAGCATTAGAGAAAATACAGGATTATATCTGTGTTTGGAACCAGCATTTTCCATCATTTCTCTGAACGACTACAGAAAGAAAGGAAAAAATTACATTAGCCAGATTGCCCTCTCTGCACCTTAAAATAGAGGATCCTCCCTTTAGGATGTTGGTTTTATCTCCCTGTGCATTCCCATGTGATAGCTCAGGAGCTGTTGATGTTGGGCTAACGTCTACTGGGATTTCATCTGACAAAATCTGTCTGCAGCACCAGCTTGCCAAGTCTGAATTCTTCTTCCCTGTTCCCGACAAATTACCGAGCAGGCAACAAGAGCATATCAACTGCAGACTAAAGCAGAACCCAGAGCAAGTCTCTGGATTTTTCTAGCTAACTCTAGGGAATATTTACTTCACAACTTTCTCAGCTCCAAATGATATCTGCCCTCCCCATCTAGCTCTGGAAATTTGGGGGTTGAAAAATTAAAGACAGCGTGTCAGATTTTAGCAACACTCCTCAAGCAGGACTTCCACAGACTTGTGAGGAAGTGCTTTGCACTGTTGGGTCAGTGAAAATTGGTTCAGTACAAGGAGAAATCCTTTCTCTCTGCCCATGAAGGCCTCGTGGAAGCTGCTTGATCCTGGGAACAAGACCAACTAAAGCCTGTCATCAGTGTCACCACCCAGCTGGACACAAAGGCACACCCAGAGGCACGGACACCCCAGGGCTCCCAGCAGAGCAGGGGCAGACCAGCTCTTCTGTAGGCACCTGCATGTGCAAACAGACTCCTTTATTTGCTCCAAACCCTTGTGTTCTTCATGTAGGGGAAACTCTACAAAATTACCAAGAACTGGAGCAGCCAACTGGAGCACAGGAAGACTGCTCAGGTACATCCAAAGATTTATGCAATTCCCCAAAAGTTTAACTGAAAGATGACTGGATTGCATAATTCTGCAGAGTTATTGACGAAAACTCTTTGCAACTGTGTTTACTTTGGCTAGCTGATGACAGCTCTTCTCCATCTGTTAGCCCACGGTTCTTAAAAACAGTTTAATTTTAAAAAGGCCTGCAAGGAATCCCTGAGCCTTCTATAGACATGAAGAGCAGGGATAGAAAGACACTGGGGAACAACCACCTGAAAAACATATGCCACTTGCTTACTGATGCCATCAGTCTGCTTTCTCAAGCTGTACTCTGTAGAAACTGTATTTTTTTCCAAACATAAGGACCTACAAAATTAAAAATTGGAGTTTTCGTTTTGTGTTTCAAAATTGTGTTTGCTGCAAATTATATTGTAAAGCCATTGATCACAGCAAAAAGCTTGCCTAATTTCAAATAACTTAAAGTTAAGCTTACTAGCTACTTCTTCTTTGATGTCTCTTTCTTTCTTCCTTTCAGATCAATTCTTTTCCCCAAACTTCAGAGAATTTTCCCCTGAAATTTCACCTACACATCTCTTATGCTTTCAGCAATTGCCTCTCACATGTTCCTCTCCCCCTTCTTTGCACCCATCCCAAACAAGGCTACAACGTTTAAGAATAATCCTTGTGCTGCTGCTACCACCTTCCATATTCCCCCTTTGGAAAACATTCAGGCCAATAAAGCAGAGCAACAGCCAGGCACTCCAACAATGAAAAGGTCACAACATAGTTGTCGATGCCAGATTTTTTTTCTCAAGGTCCCTGTCTCCTAGAGAGCCTTTTGTGGCAGCAACCTCCGTCACCAAAGGACGCAAACGTTGAGGCTTGAGGCATCCCACGGGGCAGGAATTCACAACATGGCTTAAGGGATCATATAATGTGAGCCCTTTCTCCAAATAAAAATTTGAGGACAGTCAGAAAACTGAACAAAGACAGAATCTATTATGAAGACAACATGAAACCTCCTTAGAGACCCAGATGACTCTGCAGGCTGCCATGGAAAATATATGCCTAACCCTTCATTATGGGCATAATCCATGCTCTGATGCTGCATTTATCTTTCTTGCCCCAGTTAGTGAGTTAATAAGGATAAAGACACCAAACAACTGTTAAAGGGCCAGCTCCTCTGGGAAGCTGAGTCTGTTTGATGAGTGCTTGCTGACAGTACCACTCTAAGGAGTACCCAAGTATGTGCTTTTTTAGAGTTATCATCTGAAAAAAAAATGAAAAGAGAAACAGGAAACACAGAGGAGTTGAGTTTTTTTCCTCCTGCACATCCACATTTAATGGAAGTAAATGTTGGATAATTTACTGCTAGGGGAAAAAGGAAGGGAGAGTTTTGCCATGCAAATATTATTTTTGATTTAGACCTTCCAAACACTACCTTTGACAAAGGACAACCAACCAATGGTGATCAAACAGATGATCAATATATTTCACTCACAGATATTACTTCAATTAAAGTTGGAGCTGCTTTTGACACCATAAAGGAAGACATGATAAAGTAGATGTTCATGGTCCTGATCTGGTCTTGCATTTAAGGATGTGCCACGCTGAGATGCTCACGCTGACTTTCAGTCCAGCTGCAAAACACACACCTCACTGAGCACCTGAGCCAAAGCCCCCTAAACTTACTGGCAGTGCCTCTCCTAAAACAAACATCAGCACCTGCTCCTTTCAAGTTGTGTGCAGCTCAGTGAAGCCTATGAGTGTGTTGGGATAAAAGCTAGTTCAAAAGCAGCAATACACTCACCCCAGAGCAGGCAATGAGGGGCAGAAGAAGCACAAGCCCCATGCCTCCTCACTGTTCAGTGTAAAAAGGGATGAAATTTATGGCCTTTACTACATGCTCTTAACCCTTCTATGCCTCACCAGTTCAGCCACTTAAGTGAAATTAATCTAATAACACCTACAAATTTCTTGTGCTGGGAGGCACAGCATGGTAACACAGATCACCACCCAAAGAGGCAACAACCACTGTGTCCACAGGCACAAGGGCTGGGCTGGCATTTGAGCCACTGGCACAAGGCTCCAGGTTCAGTGTCATTTTCCATCACTCTCCCTTATTTTTCATACTGCAGAAATAGATGGCATTCTTCATAAACTTGACATGAAAAGTTTCTAGAGGAAGATGGCGATTTCCTCAGTGTCATCCATAATATACTGTGTTACCATCTGGATGCCAAGTGGGAGTAATGGTCTGATCTGTTATTAACTATAAAAAACTTAGTAAAATGCTGCAGCTCTGCCTTGTTACTTTACACCCTTCACTAAGGGAAACATGCAAATATAACTCCAGAAGAATCATGCATCAGCCTTCTTTCCAATTTCTGAGTTTAGTTTGCTTTAATTTGAATTTTATTTAACCTTCATACAGATCCATATTCGTGAAATCTGAAATTTCTCATGCACACAGGGCAGCAAAAAAAAAAAAGTAATTAATAGAAGCAAATACAGGATTTAGCAGCATCTCACAGCCAAGGTGACCATCTGCACTCAGCTCTAGCAGTGGCAAGAGATTTCCCAGAAGCCACATCTGGAGTGTGCAATTGCTCTTCAAGCACAAAACAAAGATCTGTAAAGGCAGATGGTTTCAGATTCTGAGAGATGACAAGCAACAGAAAACCTCAATGATATCTGTAATAACAGTTCAGACTAAATTTAGCGTTTACTGTAAGGCATGTTTTGTGAGAGTCTTGGAGAGGAATTCCTTTTCAACCTCTAAACTGAATTTCAGAAAGTTAGGAGTGACTGGAAAGAGTAAAACAGGTCACTCTCATGATAGCAATGACCAGAAATTACATTAAAAAATACAAACTTTTCTGTGGTTAATATGAGAATCTGAGTTCAAAGTCGTCACAGCCTCAATTCTCTCTCCTGTATCAAAGACAGGTTAAGAAGTTGTTTTATCATAGAGATTTCCATGCAATAAAATGAAACCTATACTTCACATTATCCTACCGTTTTCTTTTGATGTGACACAGTGAATGTAGTGATGCTTGATTTGAAAACACTTTTATTTTCTTTTTCCTTTATTTTTTTCTTCTGCCAAATATAATTATCTGTTGGATGCACTACCTTTAAAAACAAAATGAACTCAAAGCTTACTTGGCTTTTGGAGTCAAATAGTAGATTCAGCTGCTCTGTATAGCTTAACTGTGTTCAGCATTATTTGCTTCTATTTGGATCCAAAACAGCAAGCAAAATATTAAATTTGCTTCTATTTGGATCCAAAACAGCAAGCAAAATATTAAATTCTGGATGCCACCAAAAAAAAAAAAAAAAAAAAAAAAAAAACAAAAAAAAACCAACCAAGAGCTTTTAAATGTGATTAGCAGTTTTTAGGAGAAATTCACTGGCAACTCCAAACACACAATACTTTCTGTTCAGCAAAGAGAGAGTTCTTGCTCTCCCAGCCATGGAAAGGTCCATTCATTCCCCCTGAACAGCTTCTAGCTCTAATCTGCTCAGAATGAGCACCTTGAGTTACTTTAGTGAAGGCTTTTCAACAAAAAAATTTAGATAAGGAGGTATGTATCAATATTTATAGAGCTTTTGAAAGATTCCTCTGCATGCAGCATGAAGATTTCCATTTTTTCTTTTTCTTTTTTTTTTTTTTTTTTGGTTAATTTTAAGACTTTCTGCTACAAGAGAAACTTAGCAATGCCAGTAATTGCTAAGGATAAGAAATAAAGGGGACGAAACCACATAAGAAATAAAGAGGATGGAAATATTCAAGTGCTCAACTTGAACCCTCACCTGACTACAGATCATAAATTAAAGATCATTGGAAAAGGTAAGAGCTGCTTGCCCAGCATGAGGTAGAAAGATAATGGAGACACTGATAAACATCCAGCTGTCCAGTGAAACACAACCAGAGATCAAACAGGAAAGCATGCAAGGAACATTTTGGTTAGAATGGGTTCACAGCAGCTGGGACCCTGCTGCCTTTGTGAGTAGGAGCAGCTACACCTCACCTGCCCACACTTGGACAAGCTCATGTCTCACCCCAGGTATCTCTTCCTCCTCCTCAGGCCTGTGGGCTATGGAGGAGCCCAGCATGGCATGGTCATTCTGCTTTGAGCTTTTTAGAAAAAATGATATTTGGAAGCCAAGGAGAACAGGGGAGCAGGATCCTGTCCCATGAAATGAACAGGGCCAGGCTCACACATGCAGTGACTTCACTTGCCCAGGTTCAGAGGTGTAACCGTTCTCAAAGTTGATCACACTTCAGAGAATTTGAGAAGAAAAGCAGAAAAAATTTAATCACGAGGGAAACCACAGACTCTAAAATCAAGAAGACAGCTCGTGCTTAGTCCTACTAACCACAGCATTGTGGGTTTGATTTTCATACATCAAGGAATGGTAAAGACATCAACATTTAACAATGCAAGCTCTGCCTCAGACGTGCCCAGAGCTGCCCCTGAATCCAGCTGGATTTCAGTCAGTGTTAGGAATACAACTGCTAATACAAGGCAGGGTACCAGTTTGGCTTCCAGCATGGTCTGTGTCTATTTTTCTGCCCTAAGATTAAAATGCCTGCCAGTACTAAGGGGTACTTCATACCAAGTTCTAACACTGCTCTTGAAAGCACAGCATTCAAAAGAGGCTGGAAACAGAGAGAGAGATCATCCTGGCATTTACTACAAAAACAATTCTACCCTTTTAGGAACTCACACCATAAAGCAAAGATTACAACCTGAGTGTCACAGTGATATTCCACCCTCCCAAGGACAGAAAACACATGCAGGGGCAAACTCACTCTCCTCTCCCAGGACCAGGTGCAGGGCAGAGATGAAAGGAACAGAGAGTGCTATCACTGTAGCACAAATCCAGCCCAGCCAAAGTCAAAGCACTTGCAAGCCCTTAGAGGAACTACCCACTTTTTTTTCATTGTTATTTCTTCCAATCCTACGAAATGAGTTCACAAAGGAAGAAGCAGCCCATCCTTGTTTCACAGCCATGTCAGGATAACATCCCAGGTCACTGTGACCTTCGGCGCTGGTGAGGTTTTAATTTTCACATGAGCACCAGATGTTGAGCCCTCTCCCTCTGATATTCACTCTTCTACAACATCAGGCACTCCTCACCATGTGTATTTGTAGCACTCCCTCTGAGTTTTGGTTGTGAACCTCCCCATTTTAGTGTGGCTGTTACAGCAAACATCCATTAATTTCAGCTCTCAAGCTTATTGACCTGAATCTTCATGGGATTTCAGATGCAGCTTAGATTACATCACTGCTGTTCTCAACAGCAGTCCCTTTCCAGCTGAAGCAACTAAGACAGCACTTCAGTTTGATCTATTACATCTTGTCATCTGTTGATTGCAGTCACTTTTTAGAGCATTCACTTTTTAAAATACTCAGAACAGCTATTTGCATTCTTGTTCCAGAAGTCTGCTTTGGAAACACAACAAGAGGAGCAAAATAGCAATCTGGGGTGTAAAGAGCAGCAGTAGGATGAGCCCCAGGTGCACAGCAAAGAGGACAGAAGGTGTACAAAAGAGGAGCAACAGCCCCTGCATCCCTTCCAAAGGGAGGGGTTCTGCCAGGCAGAGGAGGGAAAGCACTAAGCTGTGATTTCTGAGGCTAAGATTTCTTCCTGTGTTTCAGTGTTTTGGTACTAGTCCTGATAGCCACAGCTGTGAGCGTGCAGGGAAAGGGTCCCTGAATGCACAGTGCAGAGAATGGGCTGTGAGCAGTGCAGGATCATGCCAGCTCTAACAGGACAGCATTTCTTTCTTCTTAACTGTTAGGAAAACTTTATTTCCTTCAGTTAACACAAGCACTCCTTGTGTGGACAATGATGGAGCCTGAACAATCTAATCCTCCCCTACCAGGACCTTGGCTAATGCCCTCCCATACCTCCTGCATGACAGACATTTGGAAGGAGCTCCAAGAGGGCTGGGAAAGCCCAAGGAGAAGCCCTCCTGAATCTCCCTCACCACTGCTGTGAGTGCCCCCCTGCAGATCCCAGGGGGCTGCACTGGCATCAAACTGAGCCAAGTGTGCAGCCCCAGGAATCCCTGCCACATTCCATACCCTGCTGGCTCTGTGCCCACACCACCCATGGAAAACTGCCCCTGTGCCATGTGGGGAACAGGAACAGGAGAGAGCACACAGCAACAGTGCAGCAAGGCTGGTCAAAGGAATCCAAACTAAATTCCCACATGGATTATTAACAAATTATACCAAAGAAAAGAAATTTAGCAATAAAAAAATGCCTACTCTAGACAGAGGTGGTTTACTTGCAAATGATAAAAAAAAAAAAAAACCCAGAGGGGATGTGTTTTTCAAATGCAATCTTTTATGTCTCAGTGGGCAGACATGAAAAAATTTTGTTAAAGGAAAGATAACCATTGTTTTGATGGAACTGTGCTTTTACAACTTAGGGGAAAACTCTCTCTTCCTCTCTTGGCTGCTTGTAAGATGTGAATAATCAGCCCAAAGTAAACAACATGTGGTCTTGTGCGGTCTTTTCATGTGAGGTTGGTATTTCACTTGAAACTAGGAAGTGGCAGGAAGTGGGGAGCTCTGCACAGATACAGGAGACCTTGTGCTTTCCCAACAAGCTCTGGAAATGCAGTGTGTCTAAAGGAAAAAATAATTAATTCCTGTTACAGATGGGAAATGCAAAAAAATTACATTTAAACACACAGAATGAAAAAATGTTTCTTTGAGTCACACAACTAGAGAATTTTGTGTAGCCTTTCCTGACCCTTTCATGAGCATTTCAGTGCTCCAACATCACTGAGTGCCAGGCAATTCTTAAACTGCAGTGTTAAAGGAGTTCCTGAAAGCAACATAACTGCTGCATTACCTGCACTGTAGCTCCTGAGGAGTGGTGGCTGCTGACATAAACCACCCACCTGGGCAAGAGGAGCAGTGCCCTGGCAGACAGAAAGGCTCAGCCCAGCAGGGGCTGTGCTCCCCTCACAAGGAGTCCATTAGCTGCTCTCTTCAGCAGGGCTCCTGAAAGAATGATGAGTGCTTGCCATGCTGCTGCCCATTTTCACATCCACACGGGCTGTGGAAGGTTTGTGTTGGTTTTCTGAACCACTGCTCCCTCACCCAGCCCCAGCTCCTGCCTCCCTGGCAGGGGATGCACACAAAGCATCAACTCCCCGAGTTTTCCAGCTGCCTGCTCCGTTTCCCTGCCCCAAAACCTCTCTCCCACACGACCCACCCATATCCCCAGCCCTCCTTCCTCTGTATGGTTTTGACCCCCACCCTGCCCAGCCATTCAATCCAGCTCAGCCAAAGCCCAGGAGAGGTTTGTTCCCTCCAGGCACCCCACAGGATTTGGCTGGGTCCCTGTGTCCCCTGGCTCAGCTTCGTGCTCTGTGGAGAACCAGCCTACTCTCAAAATCCTTCCACTGTGAGCTGAGAATGCAAACTGGAAGCCATTGCTTTGAATACTGGGATTCATGTGATCCTTGCCTTCATTTCTGGGCTTGTCACCTTCTGAGTTAAACATCCCACCTTCTCCCTCTGTGGCTCTTGTCCCTTGTCTTTGATTTCTCCCAGATGATCTCATTTTCACAATCCGTCCTTCAAAAACCAAGTTGCCAAAGCATCTCCTTAAAAGCCCTCTAAAATCAACCTGCTATCTTGTAGGGGGGGAAGTGAGATAGAAAAAAGATTTTAAATAACATTAAAATACTATGAAAAATACTCCTGTGCACTCAGTACACATCCTTGTACTTGTCTATACCTTCTGTGCCTTTTCTCTGACATTACTGGCTGTAGACACAACGTGTCATACCAAACCTAATTGCTGTCTTTGTGCTGGGGCAGGACTGTGCTTTTCTGGAGCTAAATACCTCACATTTTTCTGAGCCCTGAAGTAGCAATCACACCCCACACATTTGGGAAGCACTCTGGGCTGGAGCAGCTCTGCAGGGTTCCAAGTGCTTTCCCAACACCTCCCTTGAAGAAAGAGCTGCCCAAACCAGTTCCTTCCCTCTCCCCAAAAATGAACTCTCTTTTTTTTCCAGATTTCCCTGGGGGTGCAGCTCAGCACCTTGCTCCCCACAGCACCAGCACTGGGGCTGGTGCAAGGCACATTCCAGGATTGCTTCCAGCCTTTGTCTGTGCTTTCTCCTCCTTTTCCTGAGAGTTCATCCATGCCTTAGTCAGATATTTCTCTTTTAAATAGTTGTTCATTTGAAAGCAGAGAGGGGTGTGTCTGTTCTGGAAGGTTCCCTGCCCAGGTCCTCGTTGCTTGGCACATTCTATTAGGATTGGAGTGCAGACCAAGAAAATACTAATCTGAATTCATTTCCATTGGTAAATAACAGATTTAAATGAAAGAGTGAATGCAGTGAATGCAGATTTAACAGCATTAGGATTAGCTAGCAGCATAAGCAAAAAAAGAACCATGAAAAAAAAACCTCACCAAAAAAAAAAAAATAAAAGCCAGTTCTTTGGGATTAAGGAGTTTTGACAATTAAGCTTTATGATTTGCTGCTGAACCAACCAACAAGTCAAAATATGTCATTATTTTTTTTCTAAACCCAAGAACTAACAAGGAAAAAAA
Organism: Haemorhous mexicanus; assembly: GCF_027477595.1. Lineage (NCBI taxonomy): Eukaryota > Metazoa > Chordata > Aves > Passeriformes > Fringillidae > Haemorhous > Haemorhous mexicanus. Next base: position 9,605,729 of record NC_082350.1, on the reverse strand, counting down.
ATAAACTACAATCAATGTTTTGGTCTATTATAAAGGCTTTTTTTTTTTTTTTTTTTTTAATATCAGGATCTGAAGATTACTACAGAACATAACTGAAATGTAAACAGCACAAGATTGCCAGGGATGAGCTGTGCCAGGGTGCAACTTTGAGATGACAAGGGCAGAACCAACTTGTTCTGGACTCCTGCATGATGTGGGGATGCATAAAACAAAATTAATCTCTTCCAGTTATGGGAAGGATGAAAGGCAGCTGCAGAATCACTCAGACAGGCACAGGTCAGAAATCCCTGAGGATACCACAACCTTACCTGCAGGAGCAGCAGGCTCTGCCCACCTCTGCTGCAGCCCCCCTGGCTCCTGCAGCTCTCTCAGGAGGCAGGGCTGAGCTGAGGGACATTACAGGATCCCAAATGTTCCCAGCAGGAAGCTCACAACCCCCCACTACACTTCATTTTAAGGAAAGAAAATATCTCTTTTATTGCAGGCACTCAACCAGCACAGGCACAGCCTGGGAGCTGCTCAGTTCCACAGGACACAGCAAACCCCCACAGAGATCATTCCTCACTGAAGCTCTGGGTGGGTTTGTTTTCCTGTAAGGTGAATCATACTCTGCCCTTTGGGTTTAATACCTACATCCTTTTCTAGAAAAGGTCCCTACCACCTCAGCTCTGCAAATTGCCTCATAACATCCCACTGATGTCAACAGCAACAAGGGTTGGTCACCTCTTCTCTGTGCCCCAGAGCACCACAAATCTGCCCCTTTGCAGCCACCTCCAGGTCTCACAGTTCAGTGCTGGCTGGTCCCTGGCACATCCCTGCCCCATCCCAGGCTCCCCCTCAAACACAACTCACAAGGACTCTCTTTGGTGTTCAACAAACCACAACAGGTTTCCTGCAGGTGGGAGCTGGGATAGATCCTGTCTCGTCAGAAATCTCAGGGCAGGGAAGTTTAGATCACCACTAAAACACAAAGTTGCCTTTCTATGTTTTTTGGTGTTTGGCTCATGTCTTTTTATCCTTGTCCTTACTCGTTTCAGGGTCTGATGAAACTCAAAAAGGAAAGAAAAGAAAATAAAACACAGACAATAATTTGGGTACCCAGTGCTCAGACACTTCCAATAAATTGCCCAGTGCCTTGCTGTAATTGAGCTCAGGAAAGCAGCCATTTTGCTAAATTAAAGGTATTAGAAGCCTTATGAGTAAAGTGATCCTAGGCTTTGCCCCCTAATTTATTAGCATTTTCATTTAATTTCTCTTATTTTACTCAACCCTTCATATTTCAGAGCTGGTCAAGTTGCAGCCACACAGGTTCATTATCACATGGAAAACTCCACGTGGCAGGCCAGTGCCACGGACTGCAGCAGCACCTTGAGAGCAGCGACTCCAGCAGGAGGGAGCAGCACAGCCCCAGCCCCAGTTGCCATGGCTACGAGCGATGCTCAGGGAGATGAGATTGCCATGGCACCGGCAAGAGAGGCCACCGGGGCAGGGGACACGCTCCTGATTCCAGAGGCCATGGCTTTAATTAATGAGGGATTGTAATGGAGCCAATTGCACACAGGTAATGCAGACTTCTGGGGCCATTTCTGTTGGACTAAACTTAGCAGAGGTTCTAGCCCAGCTTTAAAAACAAGTGGCAAAACCCCACGAGTTTGTTAACAAAATAAATCACAGACAAAACATATTGGATTTCTATTGCTATAACAATAAACTGGGGGCAATTAATATGGACTAAACATAACAAAAAAACCCAAATGAGGATCCCTCACATCTGCATGAACTCCATACTACTTTCTAAAGATGAAAGGTGGAGGCAGATACAGTGCAAGGAAAACCGAGCAAGCAGCAATCTCCTCTGTACCAGGATTTTTAATCCTGGAAATTTGTCCAGGACTGGGGGTGTTCCAAACTCACTCTGTGTGACTCACAGGCACTCCTAAGCAGGACCGTGTTATCAACTGCCCCCATTTAATCAGATACCTTGCAGCACTGAGACACTCACCTCACACAGCTGAGCTGTTGCCAGGACACCATTCACATTTCTGGCTCCCCATTAACATCAGCTAATAATCTTCTGCCCTGGGCTTTCAAAGCACTCCAGAAGGATCCAAGGCTGCTGTAAGAAAGCAGGACAAGAGAAAAAAGCTTCTTGCTCTTGCAAGCAGTCAAATTAAGTTTAGCCCATGGCTTTTGCATGCCTCAGATAACCAGGAAACCAGAAAAATAAAATCCTAAATCCATTACTTTAATCACCTGGGGATCTGAGTTGTGAATTTTGAATTACAACTTGCTAGGAGTTGGCAGGAGCAATTAAACTTTAAAAGCAGACATGACCACAGGTTACCCTGCCTCCACCCCTTTCTCCCTTCTCTCCCTGCTTACATCCACAGCTGGGTCCCTCCTCCTTCCCTGGCAGCCCACAGCACTGCCCCATCTCTGCTCAGCTGCCTTCCCATTTTGTTCAGAGCACAGACAATTTGAACAGAGGTTCAGACAGGGGCACAGAACTGTTCACCCTGAACAAAGAAAGATTCTGGGATCAGCATCCCAGGGCTGGGGCTGGGGCAAGCCCTGCTGCAGGGGCTGGCCAGCACTGCTGCTCCTCAGCATGGACAAGGCCAGGGAGGCAGAAGAATTCCAGCCAGCCTCGTCTCACCCCATTATTTTGCTCTGACTGGAACAAACTGTTATCTTTGACCCTACTCTCCTCCCAGGATGCAATCACAGCCCTTGTGAAATGCTGCTGCTTCTGCAGCACTAAATCCTCAGTGGGGAAATCAGTTCCATAGATGTGAGTCTGAGCAAGAGCTGCAGACCCCCAGTAAGCACCACGTTTCCAGGGCTGTGAGTCCCAGGCTCTGCACTGCAACACTCACTCCATGTCCTTACCCTCAGCAGGAAGGGAACAGGGGCACAGGGAGATGAATGCCAAGGCTGCTGCAGGAAGCCAACAGAGCAATAAATGTCCAACCTCTACTGCAGCAACCAGACTGTTCTTACCCTCAGATGGGCTTGTGTCAGATCTTATTTCATCTGAACTTGATATTAGCCTTCAGAACAGGTAACATAAAGAAATCCTTACATCTATGAAAAAAAAAATATTACAGGCAAATAAAAGAGGAATAAGAACCCCAAACCAAGACATTTTGTTGAGGTTGGTGTGATGATACCTGGGTGTGAGAAGTGGAGATTTCTGACTTGCACCCTTCATTTTGTCTCTGGACACGTCACTGGCTCCAGGACTGAGAGGAAAACACAACTGGGTCACTGCCCAGCAGGAACACGACCTCCTGGGAGGTCAGGGGCTCTCCCCTACAGCAGGAAAACTACAAAGGATGGATTCAGAAGAGATAAAGATTTTTTTATTTTGCTCTGCTGTTGTGAAATAGACAGTCAAAATCCTTTAAAAAATAAACATAATAGGACCGGGAAGATAATTCTTTACAACAATGAAAGGTATTGCTTTTTTCTTGATCCAAAATGTGAGGGAATCAGGTCAGAACCATGGGTCTTTGCTCTTGTGGGAGATTCCCAAATTCACAGGAAAACAAATGTTGCTGCTGCTCGCCCAGTCATCCTGCAGTCACCAAGCCATGCACGCAACTGCTATCGTAACTGAGTCATTGAGGAGCTGCAAACATTTCCCACCATTTTCCTGTAAGGTTGTGGAGTTTTTTTGGTCTAGTGACTGAAAAGAAAAGAAACAAGTCAGCTCCAGCCCAAAAATTTAAAATTACATTTTAAATATTACTTGAATTGTATTTAAATAGTATAAATATCTATTGCCATCATTCACACCTCCTGTCAGCTGAGTTTTCTTGCACTGCAGTTTCAGGGAATGAACACACTCTGACTGTGCCCCAAGATATTCACACAGCTGACTTTAAGGCTATCACAAGGACCAGCAGAGAAACACCAGCAGAGATTTTTTTTTTTTCTTTGAAATTATCAATTCCAACCTTTCAGTTCATTAGGCCGAGGAAATAAAATAAATTTGAGTAAATGATCCAACCTCACACGGTCTGAGTCACTGATTCCCTCAGTGCTGCAGGAGCATTCCCCCCAGAGTGGCTGCAGTGACAAGGGGCTCTGTGACACTTGTTTGCTGATGTCCCCAGCAGCCCACACTGCTTGGGAACCCCCTGGCTAAGGTGGGTGCAGCTGCAGGGGAGCCAGGCTGCTCCAGCCCCACCTCTGTAAACACCTCCAGAAGTGAAACTCCTGCAGACAGCTGGAGCTACAAACTCTAGAATCCAACAGATGAAGAGGAGGGATAATGAAGAGGAATAAAGTTTCAGTATACTGTAGAAAAAGTTTTGACTTCTGTCAACTCAGTTAATACAGAAAGTCTTTTGCTGCAGCAAACACGTGCTTCTGATTTTAAAAATGATTTATAAATTAGGAGTAAGATACCAGATGTGGAGATGATGCAAGCATTTGAGATGCATCAATCTTTAAAGCTATTTCTCTTTGAAAACTGTGAGAAAGGTCTTGGCAGCAAAGTCAAAAAGTTTTTAAAAAGGGTGAAAGGATACTAATTGTTTGTTAAGGGGAGCTGGGAACAAAACCAAAGCAGGGCTGTGGACCAGTGGGAGCTGGGTATCACTTTGTGCAGCCTCTGCTGAAGGTTACCACAGCGTCCTTCGCTGTATAAAATCAGTGTTTAGGAGGAGTGAGCTCAGTTCAGGGGCTGCTGTGGGTAGGAAAGGCTCCGTTTGCCCGGCGGGGTTTGTGCCAGCCCTGCATGGGGAGGGCGGCTCTGCCCTGCCCTGCCCCCCGCTGTCCCACGGCCGAACTGCGGGAGAGAGCCGGGGCAGGAGCGCACCCACTGCCAGCGCTCCCGTGGCACTGCCAGCGCTCCCATAGCACTGCCAGCGCTCCCCATGGCACTGCCAACTGTCCCCATGGCACTGCCAGCGCTCTCGTGGCACTGGCAGCTGTCCCCATGGCACTGCCAGTGCTCCCCTTGGCACTGCCAATGGTCCCCATGGCACTGCCGGTGCTACCCATGGCACTGCCAACAGTCCCCATGGCACTGCCAGCGCTCCCCATGGCACTGCCAACAGTCCCCATGGCACTGCCAGCACTCCTGTGGCACTGCCAGTGCTCCCCTTGGCACTGCCAATGGTCCTGTGGCACTGTCAGCGCTCCCCATGGCACTGCCAACAGTTCCCATGGCGCTGCCAGAGCTCCCCATGGCACTGCCAACAGTCCCCACGGCACTGCCAGCGCTCCCCATGGCACTGCCAACAGTTCCCATGGCACTGCCAGTGCTCCCCTTGGCACTGCCAACAGTTCCCATGGCACTGCCAACAGTTCCCATGGCACTGCCAGCGCTCCCCATGGCACTGCCAGCGCTCTGGCTCGGGCAGACCAGGGAATGGCCAGACACTCACACAGGTACAGGCAGAAGAGAGCGTGGAAGAGAAGGAACCCAAGGATTCTTTAAAGAGTCTCAAACCAAAGTCTGAGAGAAGGCAGAGGCTGGCTGTAATGTCAGCCCCGAGAGGCGAGGAGGAGGTGAAATGGTGTCAGCATGTGTTCCTAAAGAGACTTTCTGAGGCTTTGCTGCACTGAATCAGCACAGGATTCTTCAAACCACAATGGGCTAGAAATTTCTATCACAATAAAGCTGTTCTGAGTACTACTGGAGCTTTCTTGAAAATGTAAATAAACAAAGACAAACAGATGGAAATAATTATAATTCAAATACTTGGAATTGTTGGAGTGCTGCTTTCAACTGTCCCAACTTGGTTTGGGCCCTAAAAACCCATCCAAACTTTTTCTAGCTAAAGCTAGAAAAGAGGGGAAAAAAAAAAAAAAAGAAATCACTTCTGGCATAAACAGGTGGGAGGCTCCTGGGCTCTGGCCCATCCAGCACACACTCCATGGAGCCCTGAGGAACAGCCTGGCACCCCGGGCACCCCTCACCTCCAGGGAGGGACAAGGCCTTGGAGTGGGACAGCCAGGGAGTGGCCCAGCAGTTCAGGGGACTGACCAGGTATTTCCTGTGGCACACAAGGGCCAGGACCGTGGTTTAGCAAAGGAGGGGGGCAGCCAGTGCCTCCCAGCACAGAGGGGATGGAGAAGGGGTGAAGGGGCAGCATCCTGGCACCTGGATGCATTCTGTGGCCAGTTATCTGTCAGACATCACATGGCAACTCAGAACCTTGTTTAATATTAACTGTGGGGTACTTAGACAAATGGAAAAAAAAAAAAAGGTGTCATGATCATGTAATTTTTTTCTTCTTTTCCTTTTTTAAAATCAGGTTTTCCATTTCCCTATGAGTTGGGGCTGCTACAGACCAGCAACATTGACTATTCACAAATCCCCAAGCCAGAGGCTGAGGACAGCAAATCTTTGCTTTCATGGCAGGCATTTCTCACATGGAATTCTTTCTCTCCACCAGATTAGCTCACCTGGTTCCACCAGGAGCACAAAGACAGGGTGGGTACTCACCTGCACAGTGCCCTGAGCACAGGCTGCTGCAGGTGACACCTGGCAGTCACAGCCTCACTGTTCCAGCACTTCAGAAAAAATCTGGGAATCTCTGCCAGTCAAGACTTACAGGGAGCATCATGCCTCCTGTGGAAGCAACCCATTCTATCTACATCTTTTTGTAAATTCTGTAAAATAATTTAAAGAGACAAACCATCAGTTATGGAAAAAAAGCACACTAGAAAGATCTGATCAGCCCATGGTATAATGAAAAGCTACTGGTAGAAAATAAAAGTGATAGAAGGAAATGGAAAAATGGTTTAAAAACAAGTATCCCTTAGTAGCACTGGGAAAAATTCTAGGGAAAGTCCCAAATCTCATCTATTTATGAACACATTAGGAAAATTACTGCAAATCACACACTTCCCATCAGCAACACGCTGCCCTCAAGCAGACCTGTCACCTGCCAGTCCTGGAAAACCTCAGAAAACCTCCTTTGCTAAGCACATGGAGGAAAAACTGCATGGGAGATACTTTCAAAGGGATTTTCCAGAAGTTGATCAAGACTTCAAATAAAAATGAAAGAGATTTCTGAGACAAGTTTTAGCACATTTTACTTATCCTTGGAGAGACATCAAACAGTTCAGCAGGAATTACCTCCCCCCAAGTTCCATGGTGGTCTGCAGCAGGAAGGGACAGCCCAAATCTGGTCCCAAATCTGCCCTGCTGCAGGTCACCCACACCATGTTTGCTTGTGCCTGTCAGCCTGGGGAAGTGCAGAGGCACAGGCACAAATTCCACTGGAGCTGCACTCCACCAGCAACTTATCAACTCATTTTGCTACAGAAATATATCCATGGGTATCAATCAACCCATTTTGCTACAGGAGTTACTCTTGAAAAGTCTCCCTTTTTTGATTCTCCTATTGTTTTTCAGCTCTTATGCAGCTTTGGCAAGAAGGGGGGGGAAGAGGATGTGATGCTGAACAGGCCACATTGCTCACTGGCAGCCTCAGCCCTCCTGCTAATTATGTTACACTGCTTTAGCTGGAACCAAGTCCTGAAATTGAGCAAAGTCACCTCATTTCCAAGAAACCTGGCAGAAATACCTAGCAAAGGTGTGTGAGATCCAGAGAACTGATGAAACATAAAATGCTTAATGAGTTTCAGTGAATAGCTTCCTTACAGCTTGTTAAGCACCCACAGCCTATCTTCCAACTACACTGCATAACAGGAACTATGCTTTCCAAATCATTCTTCAGCCTTGTAAGCTATATGCTTAAGATTTAAAAACAACTATGCAAATATGGTTCTAGAAAATGCACCAAAAATAGAGAGTTTGCTGAAAAATTCCCAATCTTATTTCAAAAAAACTGAACCGTATCTGATCAGCATTAAGATAAGAACAATGAATTTTATAGGAATTTGATAGTTTCATTTGCTATTAGTAATTTCACATTTCAAAATGATGCTTCTTTCTCCCTTAACATCTCTAGGAGCCCAAAGTAGCAGAAACTCAATGTAAATTCACTTTATGTAAGCAAACTCACTCAATGTAAGGGTCTACATCAAAATCTCACCATTTCAGAGGACTAAAGGTCACCAGCCAGCAGGCCCATTGCCAAACACTACTGGGATTGCACATCAATGGGAAGCCAAATAAACTATTCCACTCAAATTTAACTCTTACATTCATAAAGTTGGCTCCCAATTATCTGCAAATAATCACCAAAACAAAAACCAGCCAACCTACCCAACCTTGCAACCAACAGAAGGCATTCCAAGTCCAGAGAAAGAAATAAACACACACCTGTAACACACTGGGAATACATGGAAATTCAGGAGCTAGGGATTCAAATATGGCACGTGGCTTTTCCTGCTGTTGCACTTGGCAAGGCTGAGCACCCCTGAAGTCTGATATAAAACATCTTTTTGACATTTCATGCAGGACAGGCAGCACTATCCCTTTGGGCACATGTGCTCTCAGGAAACTGAACCCACCCAAGTCCCAACAGGGAAACTGTGTTTGTTTTTCTACCAACCACCAGGTACAGGGGACCAGGCAGCACTTTGGGGATGCCCATCCAGGTAGATGGAAGTGCCCCAATGGCCAGTCCTGGGCAAGATCTCTACACTGGGCAGGGAGGCAGCTAAAGCCAAGCCTTGTTTGCACATAAAGCAGGAATTAAATGCTGCAGCCAGTCTACATAATGAAATCTGGGATTCCAATCGGCCACAGTACTTGGTAAAAGCCACAGGTATCTATTTTAATTGTTGCTAGAGAAAACACTTGCCAACACTCTCTGAAACATCCAGCCACCCACAGCTGCTGTCCCTCCAGCCCCACAGCTGGATCCACGCTGGACAGACACAGTCCCACTGCCCCCAGCTCTGCCCCCAGCTCCAGCTCCCCATGTGCAGAAGCTGCCCTGCCTGGGAACACCCCCTCATGTCCCATTTATCACTGGCACCTTTCATCCCAAACAAACTCTTCTCCCACTGGCTGCCCAGCACAAAGAAAAGGCATTTCTGTCACCTGCTCCCTGGATTGCTGAGGACATACAAATCCCCTTTACATCAACTACAGGGAAAGCCAGAGCTCCCTAACTAGGGTTAGGGTTAGGGCTAGAGCAGCAGGGCCATGGCCAGCACTGCCCAGCAGCGCCTGGCACTGCAGGGAAGGACAGGCACTGCTCTCAGCAGAGCTCAGGCCTGCCTCTCCTTTAACCTTCAGTGCCAAGAGAGAAATCCTACACACACAGAAATAACAACAGGGTCTAAAAAATATTTAAAAGTATTACAATTATTTTTTCAAAAATTACTCACCTTTTCAACTGTTTGGGCGCTTCCATTTTCCTGCTGTCACCCTGGATTTTTGCAGACAGTAACAGCAACTCAGGTCTACAATGTTTTTATTTGTATTTTTATTGTATCTATTTTGCATCCTATGCCTCTCTAATGGCTACATTAACATATTTATTGTTAGGGCTACACTTACCCTTCCTGAAATTAGTTGCTGTTATATATAGCTATTATAATAGTTTTGAACTTGTTTATTTCTCTTTACTAAAGAGACCCCTAACAGCATTTTATTAGCTATAAATGTCTAACAGAAAAAGAAAAAAAATCAGTTAAAGTGAATCACATTATCCTAAATAATTTGAAATAAGTTTTTAGTCTTAAACCTTCCAGCATTTTTGAAAGAAAAAATAACTTAGGATATAACTGAATCTAGAGGAAGCTGGAGCCTTCTCATGGCTGGTTAAAGGGATAAACAAAAATATCAGCTACGTAGCAAGGAGGGTTTGACATTTTGTCAGCACTATGAATGACCCTGGGCATTTGGGGAACCTGTAAATAGAGACACAAAAAAGGGAAAAAGAGGCTTCTGCTGAGATGCCTCCAGGCTGAACTGTCACCAGCAATGGTTTGTGAGCTTGTAATCAAAATTCAAAATGTAAGGGCTCAAGATCTCTTAAGAGGTCCAATTGCAAGCATCTAGTATTTGACCCTTCAACACACAAACTTTAGGGAAATTACACACTAAACACAAGTCCTAGCACACCTGGATAGGAAAAAAAGAGTCATAAGCCTACAGCTTTACATCAGGTATTACCCACAGCCAGTGCTTTTGAAACCAGGTAAATGGCAGATCACATGCAAATAAAAATTGGCCAAACATGATTAATTTTCCTGTAGTGAAAATCCAGGCTAACCTGGTAATTCCTGCTCCTGCATTCAGTCCAAAATGGTGACACATATTTGAAACACCTAACAATAATGAACACATTTCTTTATTATCAGCTCTGTACCACTGAAAAAACTGGATGTACAAGACCCAATTTGTGAAATTAATTTTATTTTTGAAACATGATATCCAATTACAAATAAATAATTCATACAATATAACTCAGTTAGGGTATACAATGTTCAGGCAGTTCATAGTAACAACCAAGATCACATTGAAAATGAGTTTACATTAAATAACTCATTACAACAATATACAATTGGTCATTCAATTCATGTTTCAGCCTGGTCCAAGGTGTAGGCAAGTTGAAAATCGTTCCTCTTACCAGTAAAGAAACAGATGTACACTATTTTATACCAAGTCCAAAGTAGTTAATACACCACAGTAATAAAAATTAAAAATGCTGCATTGCATCACCTAAATGTAGGTTTAGTACAAAATAAGAAGGTTGTGAATTTTAGCAGGACAAAGGTTATTGCAAAGGAGTTTTATGTCCTACAGCAATTTCTGCATAAACTTACCAGCTTGACAGGGTGTTCCTAATGTCTGGTTTGGATTCCACACCCTTCCCTGCATCCTGTCTGTAAAGCAGTGGGATGTAGGGATGTTCTTAGCTCCAGTCACACATTGCTGCTCACTGCCATTTCAGCAGAATGTTTCCCTGCCCAGCTACAGCTCCCCTCCGAGGTGTGCTCCTGCCTCTGGGAGACCTGCAGCAGCAGCAGCAGCAAACTCAACGCTGTCTTTTCTGACATGCAACTTTTGAATTTCTCACCTACCCAGAAACCCTATGCTCTGTAAAGAACACTTACATCGAGATTGAATGATAGCCTAAAGTCCTGAAAATATTTTAAAGAATTGTGAAATTTAAAGGATATTCACAGCATCCCTGGAATTTCTTGGTCAACCATTTTAGTAATGAAATACATAGATTTTCACAAGAGAGTAAGCAGTTACAATTTTCAACGATTCAGAGACCTGATAAGTTTTTATTTACAAAAGTTTTGTTAAAAATCCCCCTCTTTTGGAGGCCCTTCAGGTGAGGTATATGCCCCTTGCTCAGATTGTTTAAAGTTACAGCTCTTTCCATTACAGATCCCCCACGTGACAGAGACCACTCCTCCCAAACACACATCTCAGCTCCTGCACAGCTGCCCACAGCCCCTGGGACAGTGCAGTGAATTCCAGCAGGGACTTCTGTTCTTGTTACTCAGGGCATGGGAAGACACACACAAAAGAAAAAAAAAAAAAATTTAAAAAAAAGAGAGGGAATTCCCAGCTGGCAAGCAGCGCTGGAACAAACCCCTCCAGAGCTGTTCTTGTGCTCAGCAATGCAGGAGCACAGGGTGGCAGCCAGAAGGAGCTGGCAGCCCAGAGGAGCAGGGGAAGGAGCCCCACACCTGAGCTGCAGCCTGACTGAACAGCCACCACAGCCCCCAGCACCTCCCAGCACCCACAGCACAGGTGGCCTCAAAGGGACAGGGAAGTACTCACAATCCAGCAGGAGAGGAGTCTGTCTTCTGCTATAAATCAAAAGAAAAAACCCCACACTCATCACACAGATTTTTAAAAAGTCTGTCTCCAGCACTGAGACTGAACTTAATGAACTGCTTTGTTTTCACATTCTGTAGAAGAAATAAATGTCCACAATGAGTCTTAATACCTAATGAAAGAGAAACTATATGTATCACATCCATTTTAAACATAAAAAAACCTGAACTGTAAAATCAAATGCACAGTTAGACTGCAACCCCATCTTGTGACTGGATTAGAAAAAAGAAAATAAAACTACTATTTCCAAACCATTTTAAAAGTTTCCTTTATGCAATTTCTCAAAAGGGTAAGATTTAAGCCCTTAGCAGAACAAAATACTAACTTCAGATTTGTTTAACCAAAAGCAGATTTATTTTCTTAAATCTGCTGCACAATGCACCAAGTGATATACATAGTACTTCAGCAATTTATTATTTTTCACTAAAAAAATCACAAAAATATTTGAACAATGTATAGTCTGTGCTGAGTTCTACATAAGAACCTGTTGATGGAGCACAGATACAGATTTAAGTGTTAGTAATGTCTAATACATGGTGTGACACTTCCCTACAGCCTTGGCAATTTTTCCACATTTGGATCCTTCAGTCATTTTTCAACATTTGTTTTATCTCTATTTGTCACAAGGTTTTCATTCATGATCTGGATATCTAAAGGCAATAATCTCAAAAATATGGTTCTGATTTCTTTTTGTTGCTTCTATTTCCATTTGATTACTTACACCAAAATTTACCAAATGTTAACAGTTTGTCATGGGCAGCAGCAGGGGAAATCCATAATTAGCACAAACCACCTCATTATTTCATCAGGGAACCTGCTTGATAGCCTTCAACTCCTATGAGTCTGCTTTCTATAATCAGTGGAGAGCATTAATTAAAACAATATTTCAGAGGTTTATAAAATGAGAATTTGTACATCAAATACCTCTCAAAACCTCATGTCACAAAGACAATCAGCAGGAACTCCCTCTGCCAAACCAAGCTTCTGGCCTTCAGCATTGCTATGTGCTACCACAGCAGGGCACTAAGTAAGCATCAGGACCTTGAGTTTTAGTACTACAAGTAAATGATACACAAGAGAGCAATCTCCAAACTAAAACCATTTTAGTATTTGCTTCATCACAAAGTTGATTGACGTATGCCTTTTCACATTCTCATGTAACCCTGAATATTCTTTCCAGAAATATTTCGAAAATAAAATTCACGTGTAAAACAAATCTGAACGCTCTTACTCAAGATGAAAAGAGCCCCCACATTTTTTCAAACAATATCCATGCATCCCTATTGAAACAGAAATAGAGACTCCTTCCCAAAGTAAGAATTAGATGTAACAAACCAAGCAACAAAAATAACTCTGACTGACAAATGCTTCAAATATCTGTTTTTAAAGCAAAAAGTACTACACAAAAGAACAGAGAATCAAAGGGAGATTTTTAATGGCACAAAGGGCAGCTAGGCACTGTGTGAGCTGAGAACATAACTGTCATTATGACTTTAAAAATCCCCCCAGGAAGATTTGGGTTGCAGCTAGGGCAGAGCAGGGGTCTTGCCAAACCTTAATAAACAACGGAAGAGGAAATCCACTGTAATGTCCGGACCTAATGAGAAAAGACAAAGGTTGCTACAGTCCCTCTGCTAAAAGGACACAGTCAAGATTGTAAAGTATTAGTGAAATTAACGATGAGAGTTCATATTAGCACTACACAATTCAGCTCTGGATGAAATGGTCACGAGCTATTTAAAAAGGAGTTTCTGCATCTGAGAGATTACTCTTAGGTTTAACTTCTGCTGTGTTAATAGCATCTTCTGTATTAAAGGAGCTTTAACTAACACCTGCAAGAGTATCTGCCTCGAGGCAGAGCTGTGCCACGACCATCCTTCCATTTTCAGATAAAAATAAAAGTAACCATTAGGCACATATTGAAGGTGCATTATACAAGCTGGAATGTCAAATATTTTCTCCCTCAGATTTACACAGAAAAATAACACAGCAGCAAATAACCTGGTCCTCTGTTCAACAATTACCTTGTTACAAGCATTTTCAATGTACATAATGTCACAACTTCAATACCTTCTTATCTTTAAATAATTAGGTAAAAAAAGGCCCCCAGTATAACCATTTCTTATATAGCCAAGTTCTCTCTATATACATCCAAATTTTCAAGATACAAATAAAACATTATACAGGATTTATAAATGTTTAAAAACTTGAGGCTTCAGAATCATGGCTTCCCAAAAAGACCTGGGAAAATCCACAGACTGACAAGGTAGCAGAGAAAACTGGAGAAAAGGAGACACACAAATTTGCTGCCGTAACATCTTACTAAACTTGCCAGTCATCACGGTGATGTCATTAGAAAGAACAGTTTAAGCTGGAAATGAGGAGTGGTGGTTTTGTGTGTTGATCTCAAGTGTCGAGTCGAGACAGGCAATTCAAGTATTTGCTGTTTGATCCCAGCTCAGCAGAGCAGCAGTGGGCAGAGGGGTTATTTGACGTTTTTGCCATACATGCGCTCAATGTCCGGCTGGTAGAACGCCGTCAGCTCCTTGCGCTTCAGCTTGAACGCGTCCGTCACCAGACCAGTCTCTGGGGTCCAGGGATCTGGGCTCAAACGGATCTTCACTGGGATTTCAAACTTCTCCAGGTTTGCTGAGAAAAGAAGCATTTTTAATACAGAAGCTAAGTGGAGCCGTTTATTCCTAAAGTTAAGCACAAAAGGAGAAATCGTATTCTCATGCACGTGACCCAAAGGAAGAAGTGCTCCTCCAACCCCCCATGGTTGGTTTGACCACCTGTGGGGTCACAAGCAGAAGGACAAAATCTGTTTGCCCAATTTCCACAGAAATACTGGAATAAAGCCCAGCTGTTCAGGCATCTCTGCAGCTCCCTAACTTCCATGCGCTTCCTCAGTGCATGGAAATGACATCCTCAGAACAAGCTCTGTTGGAATTCAGGACATCCCTCTGGCTGTCCTGGATGGCTTGAACCCCTGCCAGGGGGCTCAGAGACCTTGGCACAGAGCCCAAGACACCTGTGACTTTGATTATGACCCATGGAAAAAAATGACCAACCTTATAGGAGGATCTGCAAGCCACATAAGTCCAAGTAGAATAATACTTAGTCACAGGGTGAAAAATAGATTTTTGGGGCTTTTAGCATGGGGGTTCAGGAGGCAAAATGGAGGAATCTGGGTGTGTCCAGTCTTTCTCCCTCTTCTTGGCCTCCATCTTCTGCTGTGATGCTGGCACTTTTGGATTGGCTTAAGGTAGAAACTCACTTTCTAACATAGGTGATAGGTATTGGGAAGTTATTGTAAATAATGTACACATAGTTTTTAGTATAAAAAGATAACACCGCCCTGAGGGTGGCCAGTGTGCCTCTGTCTGACCTGCTGAATGGACCTTGGCAGGCCAGAGAAAGAATTTTATAGATAAGAAACAATAAACAACCTTGAGAATGAGAACTGAAGAGTTCTGACTCCTTCTTTGACTGCTGGGCTGGGAACAGAGACTTTCTAACACATCTCAGGGTCACTCTGACCAGCAGAAGTCCCGAGAAAACTCTACTCTATCAGCATCATGGCACTCATCATCTGGAGACAAAATCTTAAAATCCATACTACTTAAGTTAGAAAAAATGGGGGAGGTTGTTTTTTCCCCATAGTTCTAAACTGATCAAGGGAATTCAGTTCATATGGGAGCTCTTCCCTGTGCTGAAAGAGAGTGGTGCTCTCCATGTTACACCTTCAGCACAAAAAGCTATCATTTGCAACAATTTCTTCTGTGGTTTCAGGTATGAGAAAAGAAAAGAAGTCAACAGATAGCAATAATTTAAAAATCCTCTCCTTTCAAGCTGAATTTCAAAAATGTACACAAATGCATATTTATCACGTGCAACCTGCCATTTTTAGATTTCCCTGCCCCTTTTTCTCCCTTTGGCATTAGATTACTAGGTTTGGGTTTTCAGGTTTTTTTTGCAATTTATCACTAAAATCCATAGTATTTAAAAGTAAAACCTGTGATACCAAAGGAAAAACCAAAACTAAATATAAAATAACATCAAAAGCATTGAATCAAATACTACCTTTCATCAAACTGTAAAAGTACTTAATTCTGTTTAGAACACTGTTACACAAAAAATGACTTTGTACATGCTGCCCATCACAGCAGCTTCTGAGAATGACTTTGGCTGTGTGCTCCATACAGGGAAGAAAAGCAGACCAGAGAGGTGGGGCAAGGAAAGAGCAGCTGCAGTGTTGAGACTGCACTCATGGCAGGAGGGTGCTCCTGGGATGGGAGCTGGCAAATAGCTCATCAGAGTTTAATATATTCACAAGCAATATGGAGAAGAGATGAATATTAACATGCAGAGATTGCTGGAAGCATGTAGTTATCCAGGCTAGAAAGGATGAGGACAAGGGGCAATGAGGGACAGGAGGACATCATGATGTTGCAAAACAGCAGGAAACATCCATTGCAGGAAAGTGCCAAGAGATGAGTATGGAAAATTCTACACCCCTGATGATCATTTTAAAAAAAACATTCTGCGGCCATAACTGACAGTGTTATGAAAAAAAGCCAGTGCTCAGAAATGGCCAAAAGCAAAAATAAGGCAGAAATTATTACAAAGAACAAACAAAATATCCCTGTGCCACTGCTCCATTCTGCACCAGAACAGCCTGACAGAGTATGGCCAATTAGCATGAAAAAGATACTGAGGGGGAAGAATAATCCACACTGCCAGAATCACAACCACCACTGGGACTGTTTACTGCCCCCCTCCCAGAGCAGAGCTCAGCAGAGTCAGCCTGACAGGCAGATGGAAGGCTGGGACAAACAAGGCATTTCTTCACACAAGCAGGCCAAGAAGCTACAAACTCCCACGAGATACTATGGACACTGGTACAGAATATCTGAGTAATTTTCAAATGTGGCTAGAAAAGTTAACGGAAGGAAAGTCTTCTGAAAATTGCTAACTCCAAAGATGCTGCTTTGGTTTTGGAAATCCCTGAGATGCAAGTGCAAGCCAGGAGAGCCCCTGTCACCATGGGTTTATTTCAACTCTGCACTGGTATGCAGCATGTGAGACTGTCTCACACCTAATGCATATTTAATGATTATGGATCTATAGCTGGCCCACACTGGTTTTGGACCAGCACCAAGGCCAACAAGATACTACAGGACATCTTACAGAACACCACACATATGCACATATATACAGAGAACTGAACTTGTAAAGCTTCACTGGTTTTATATTCTTTCCTCAGCTATGGGCCACAGCAAAAGGAGCTGCATGAGACAAAAGGACTGACCCAATTCAGTTGGGTCAGTTTTGTTGTTAGAGGCTTTTGTATGAAAATCTCACTTCATACAGGTTCAATGAAATGTACACACCCAAGGAAATATTTTAGGGCCTATGCTTACCTAGTTCACAGACTTTGCAGTCCACAAGAGTGATAACATCTACCCAGCCACTCACCTGCCACAGCAGCCTCAGCTAGAACCTTCAGAACTTCTTTTTCCATCTCAGGACTGTTACAGATCTCTTCCCAGGTTCCTTTAAATCCTTTCTTTCGGGCTAGTTCTGCGAGCTCCTTTTGATTTGGCACAACAAATCCAATGACATAAGAATGGAAACTGAGAAGCACAATGTACTTTAGTATGAATTTGGCAAAGTAAACAACTCTTCAAAAATAACATTTCAAGTTGGGGGTTTTACACCTCATACAGAGATATTGCTCTTAACAGCTGGCTTTTGTTCACCTGATAATCCTCCTGAAATAGCACACAAATTACCTCTACCTGCTTAAAAGTAAGTAGAAAGAGAAGCTACTTACCTTACAGTAACTGGATTGCTTCAAGGTGTGCTGTCCATATGCATATTCCACTGTGTCTCATGCCCAAAGCTTTGGGAAGCAGCAGCCACACGATGTCACTGCGCCCTGCTCTGCTCATGTTTGGCAGCCCGGAATGGAGCCTGGTGTGCGGCCTCCCTACCTCAGTTTCCTCTCAACTGCAGAGTCCAGTTACTGTAGAGGAGTAGAGGACTGCAGTGAAGAGGGGTTGGACAGCAGGTTGTGGAATGAGCATATGCACAACACATCTCAAAGGATGCCTGCTTCTGTAAGGGAAGTGACTTCTCTTTCTCTTTCAAGTGATTGTCCATACACTCACTCTACTGTTGGCACTCTGCTCCTGACATGCCAGAGCATAGGAAGATGTGATCTCAAAGTCTTTGGGCCCTAAAGCACAATTCACCCTGAAACAGGTATTCAAAGCTTTTCTGATGGTGTAAAGTTTAGGTAAAATGTGCACAGAACCTCACACAGCAGCTTGACACATTCTAACAAAGCAGATCACAGAGCCAGAGTTGAAAGTGATCTCAGAAGAGCTCCTAATCAAATCAGTGGCCCTGAAGCAGGGTCAGATACATCTAACAGATGTTTGTCTATATCTTGCTTAAACATCAGCAAGCACTAATGCCAACACTTCACTTGTAGCACGGATAAGCTGCTGATGATGGCAACTCCTGACTCTTCCTCTTTGAAATTTACCTCACAATTGTCAGATGTCCCTCTCTTTTCCACAGAAGCTGTTTATTCATTCACAGGTTTTTCTTGTCACCTTTTTAGTTTTGCTTCCTTTCTTAGGTTTATTTAGACATATCAGCAGTGCCCTTTCCTCCTAATTCATCACAGGTCTCTGCCCAGACATTGCCATTTTTTTCCTGGACTCCTTTCATGAGGTCCCTCTCTCCACATGGACTACATGTGGAACTCAGACCCCTTAATACTTGTTAGAGCAACGAGATCATAGTGCATTTTGTAGGCAATACATCTGATTATGCCTTTTACCTTCTAACAACAGCATGGCAATTGTGGACTCATGTCAGCTCCTACAGATTTGCTACCAACTGGTGGTTCTCACCCTTAACTTCTGCAGTCTATTTAGCTGTAAGTATAATTTACAACTCCTCTCTTTCAACTTACTGCTGTTTTCAAGCAAATCTCCATCTAGCCAAGCTTGCTCTGAATTCTCATGCTATCCTCCACTGTGGCTTTGAATCCCTCCCATCTTAACTATCAATAGAATTATTAAATCTTTTCAAGTCTCACCAGACAGATCATTAATACAAACTCTGGAAACTTAGCCCTAGCATGCAGATTACTGTATTATAACCTTTAATGTCTTCAAGATAATTTTAAGATACTACCTCTAAATATGCTTTTGGTTACTGCACATTACAATTTTCTCCTTTCTTACTGGCAGGAACCATAATGGGCATCTGACAGGAGTTGAGAAGACTGCACCAGAGGCCATTATAAACACAGACTTCCCTGGCAGCATCATCACAAGCTTTGCCTGCCAGCACAAAACCATTCTCATTTTTCTCTTCCTGAAAATGTATTAAAGGATGATTTCAGATTAGCCTCACTATCACTACTGCCTGCATCTCACCTTCTGCCTTTGCCTCTGCCCCATTTCCCCCATTCACACTCATGCTGTACTCTGCACTGAACCATTGGGAACTTTGTTCCCTGCTGTGCATTGTGTGTGAAGGCACCTGGGACACAAAGGACTCTGGCACTTTCATCCCTGGTTCCTGCAGTCTTTTGACATGCTCAAGATCGTGTCCAATATCACCAGTGTCTCCAGGGACAAACAGCACATAGAAGTAATCAGTTGGCTGTGTAAGCATCAAACTTTCTAAAATTCAGCCCCTTCAGTAGAAGTGTACTTGTTCTGAACAAACAGGTTCATCCAACTGTTTCTTTCTTGGAAAGAACACCTTGCAACTCTCAGTTCCTGGTACATGTAGTTTTTCATTCTGTGCCACAAAGTTAAATCTTCACTTGTTGCAGTTCAAATGCTAAAGCACTGCTTTGTCTTGAGAGGTATCCTGAAGGTACATCTTCCCTCTTGAGCAGTCACCGCCCTCTCGCTGCTCCTTATGCCAATCCTTTGTATTTGGCACCTTTGTCTTGGAGTGATTTTCAGTGGCAATTTTCAGACTTTGGTCCTCAAGACCTCCTTAGTCATCTCTTCCATGATGAAAGATTTTGCCAAAATGTCAGTCCTACACTAGGCAGCCTCATTCCTTGCTGTGTTTACAATTCTACCCATGTATGGCTCTCAGACCTGTGGTCAGAAACATATTTAATGGCACTACACATAGATATCACTGTTTCTATTCTGTAAAGCCTGGTCCTTTTCTCCTTGAGATTACTGAGGACTTCCTCAGGTTTTTTGTTATGTTTGCTCATTCCTCAGGTAACTGAGCTACTTATTTTCCTGACATGATGCTTGAAACCCACTTAATGTGTCTTGGATGTGTGAAATGTTGATAAAGCAGTAGGAGTCTCCCCTGACAGAGCTCTAATCACCATTCCTTTCAGCAAATGTTTTTTATTCCTTATCTCATTTATTTTGTCTGAAGTCAATACAGCTTTTGAAGTAGCAATATCATGCAAACAACTCATTCCCTACTACCATGTTCAGAGGAACTTTGCACCCTAAAATCTAAGGTCAAATCAGATATTAAACCCATTTGTAAAATTCTGCCCTCCTTGTTCTTTTGCATGTGGGAGACAGAACAGCTACAAATAAAGGACTCCTCCGGCATAGGAGATCACCCAGGCAAAGTATAAGGAGAGACAGGATCCAAGAAAGGTCACAGGCACTGTTACAAAACCTCTCTGAGCTCACACTGCTGAGCTGAGCACTTGCCCACAATGAAATGTGCATATGGACAATCATTCAGGGACTCTATTACATGGCTACTCAGGCCACATTACACACATAACAGTATTAAGAAAGTGCAGCAGCAACAGAAAAACCAATCTGGAATGTCTTGTCTTGTTTGTCCTTGGTCTGGACTCTTGTTTGTAAATTACCTCTAAAAACTGCTCATAGGTTTTCCTGTATTTAAGTGATAGACAAGACATGGCCTATCAGAGTCAAGTGTCTTGCTGGCAAGTGCATTTTAGCTTCCAACGTTATGTTGACCTGGCAAAATTAACACAAGAATTTGGTAACCTGAGTCCAATAGTGAACTGCAACCCTGGAAGAGAAGAAATCACACGTAGGAAGCTCTTTCTCCACAGATTACAGAGGGTGCTTAGAACAGCTGCAGCTTCAGGCTGTCAAAGCCAGCAAATGTGAGACTCACACAGTGAGTCCAAACCACAAATAAAACTTAAAAGAATGCAAATTTCCTCAGCAGTGGCTGGCCCAATGCATGCCAGCTTACTGATCCAAAGCTGTCAAAATTACAGTTACAGATGACTACAAAATTAGAGAACCAGGTGAACAAACCAGAAGTAATTGTTTTATTTATTACCACTGAGCAATTCTCTGGTATGCTTATCCTGGCTTCTTTCAAAGTAAAGTGGGGCTTTTTGGGACATTAATGGGAGTCAGAATATTTCTGATCATTCAGAAGCTCCAAAACAACTTTCCAAACATCAGTGTCAAATGTCAAGAGGAAGCAAAGACCACCTGAAGTATATTTATATGTGTAAGAGCAAAGAAACTCTAGAAATAGAAACTTAAAACATGTTTGAGCCCTTATCACCTCATTTATTAGTACACATACAAAGCAAATAGAAATAACATTTGATTGTCATTTATTGTGTGTTTGCACAGTGTTTAGATTGTGGTTTTTCTCAAACTTTGAGGTGGTGGACTGCAGGGATAAAGAAAAGTAACTTTAATGCACAAGCCAGCTACTGGGCCGTTGGTGGCTTTTCCCCCCAGCTTCCTCTGAAGCACCAAAGTACTTCCTCTGAAAGACAAATGACAACTAAACACAGCAAAGAACAAGGTGTCCTAGGGCTTCTAAAGGTAACAACCTCACAGTGCTTGAGTGATGCCTGTAATTAATGCAATAGAGCTCAGCTGCTTTTCAGATTGGGGAAGGGAGAATGTAAGACTCATCATTGGTATTCCCCAATAAATGATGACAACAAATGAGAAAGGAAAAATAAAAATGGATTTCAGATCTTTTAGTTTTGATAGAGAGTTATTCCATTGTATTATAAGTAAAATCCTTTCTTTAACTGATTAAAAAAATTCTACCAATTGAATGGCAAAAAATTTTGCTTCAAGAGGACAAAGAACAGAGCAGTAACAAAGTATAAGCTGCTCTTACCTGCTTGCATATGCACAAATATTATCCACCAGTGGGAGATTCTTCAGAGCTGCCTCCACTTTGCCAAGAGAAACATATTCTCCAGCCTGCAGTTTTACAAGATCCTTCTTGCGATCTAGAGAGGCAGAAAGGAATTAAGTGTTAATTACAGAACAGAAAACTTTGAGACACTGATTTTACACTTTTCTGAAATGCTTATTTAAATACCCAAACTGACTCATGCTTGGTGAATGCACCAGAAACCTTTAATGTCAGGTTTCTAGAATGCATTTTATCAGTCTGTCTGTCCCAACAAAATGAGGGATATTACAGTTCCATGCATTTTCTGCCTTCAGAACAGCATTTCCTATATGACAGCACCATCATGTGCATGGAAGACAAACAGGACTATGCAAAAGCCACTGTTAGCCAGGAGCACACATTTTGTGCTGTCTGGCCCAGACCCATAAGGCAGGATATGCACCATTTGGTGGCATTATGTTACTTATTTCAAGCTAAATCCATATTTACAGAGCAACTGTTCACCTTCTACTTGAAAAACAACAATAGGAACCAAAAATTATGCCTAAATTACTTGAGGTTACTGAACACAACCGTGCAAAATTATACAATATAAGGCAGCCTATCTACTCAGTTAGCTTGTATTTAACTCCCTAATTACTACCCAGTCTCACTAACTTAGAGACTCAGTGTTAAGACTGTTTCAAAGTGAACCAAAATTCAGCTTCTAAAACACACAATCAAGTTTACATTAGCATTACAGGACTTCCCTGGGATACATGGGAAGGCTTTAGATTGCATGACAAGATATGGAGGTTTTTTTTTAATTACTGTATTTCACAGCCCTGAAAGATGTGTGTGTATATGAATATCTATACATATACATGTTACCTGCATTTATTAACTCACCAATAATTTTTAGACATCCATCATGATGAAACTCTCCAATGTCTCCAGTATGGAGCCACCTCTGCCCATTCTCATCAACAGTGAAATCTTTTTTGGTTCGTGCTTCATTTTTGTAGTAGCCCACAGTCACATTCTGCCCTCCAATAAGGATCTCACCTCTAGGATATGGTTTATCAGTGTTGTAATATCCACCTAGAAGGATGGGGAGTTTTATTAAGTTTATGAGAATGAAAACATATTTCAAAGGAAAAATTCGTGTCATCCTCCTGGCAGTAGTAAGAAATGTGCTTTATCAGTTTTACACAGGCTCAAATAAAACCAAATAATTTTGCCTCATAGTTTAGAGAAGAAACAATCCATAAGGTTTTGCATTAGTCCAAACACACTTAAGTATTATGCATTTCTACTCTACAGTACATAAAAGCCTACAGTGAAAGGAAATATCTAAATGCCTTTCAAAATTTATTATATGTATTTTTATAATGTATCCATTAAGCTTCTATTCTACATGCCAATTACTTTAATATTATGAAGATTATTTTAAAATAATTTCTTAATGGCAACGGAAGTTATCACACATACTACCTAGTCAAAATGCCACTTGCATTGATAACTTCTGTCTGGATATTTCCCTGTTTTGAAAATACTGAGGAATTTATTTGACATTTCTTCTCCCCAAGAGCAAACTTTTATAGGCAAAAGTAGCATTTAAAATGCAAACAGCCAAGAAATAGTCTTTAATTACTGCTACTGAGGAAAGCCCAATAGAAAAACACAGTTCTTACAAACACATTACAATTAAATCATAAGCAGGAATTCTCACCTTCTTCCCAGTTCATTAACTTGATTTCACAACAGACCAAAGGCGCTCCCACTCTTCCTGTAGTGTAGTCCCAAACTAGAATTTAAATAAGTGCATTTTCAGAAAAACAAAAAACCAAAGATGGCTAGGAAAAAAAATCTTTTGTTGCCATGCCTCCTCAGTGAAAATTAACTGCTATTTATTTTTGAACTTTAATTCACAGAACCAAACCTCCAAGAAAACTGAATAGATTTATCAAGAGAACACAGATAAAATTCTTATCCCACTAGGAGAGTAGATGGCTGTATTAACAGATACCCTCAGTATCTAAAAAGCAACTGAAACCATTAGGTTCTGTTATATGAAATTGAAATCTGGTGCAGTAAGATTTTAATTCCTGACATCTCAATATACTCAGCAAAATTTGAAAAAAATTACTCAGTTCATGTGGTAAGTACAACCACACCAAGATCCCATTCACACTAGAATGGGTGGCTCTACCACGCATTTTACACGTGGGTCCCCTGCTTCAGCACAATGCCTCCAAATCAGCACTGCCACTGTCTAATACATTGTTGGGAACACCTGATTGCAGATTCCCCGATGACATTTGGTGGCACCAGCAAAGGAGCAGGCGGCCAGGGCTGAGCAGCACGGGGCCGAGCAGCGCAGGGCTGAGCGCGAGCACCAGTGCCCAAGGGACACGGTGCCACCCACCTTGGGTGACGGTGCCAGCCCCAAGGGACACAGTGCCACTCACCTTTGGTGACGGTGCCAGCCCCGAGGGATGCAGTGCCACCCCCCTTCGGTGACAGTGCCAGCCCCGAGGGACACAGTGCCACCCACCTTGGGTGACGGTGCCAGCCCCGAGGGAGGCAGTGCCACCCACCTTGGGTGACGGTGCCAGCCCCAAGGGCCACAGTGCCACCCACCTTCGGTGATGGTGCCAGCCCCGAGGGACACAGTGCCACCCACCTTGGGTGATGGTGCCAGCCCCGAGGGATGCAGTGCCACTCACCTTCGGTGACAGTGCCAGCCCCGAGGGACACGGTGTCACCCACCTTGGGTGACGGCGTCAGCCCCGAGGGATGCAGTGCCACCCGCCCTGGGTGACGGTGCCAGCCCCGAGGGATGCAGTGCCACCCACCTTGGGTGACGATGCCAGCCCCGAGGGATGCAGTGCCACCCACCTTGGTGATGGTGCCAGCCCCGAGGGACGCAGTGCCACTCACCTTGGTGACAGTGCCAGCCCCGAGGGCCGCAGTGCCACCCGCCTTCGGTGACGGTGCCAGCCCTGAGGGACACAGTGCCACCCACCTTGGTGATGGTGCCAGCCCCGAGGGACGCAGTGCCACCCACCTTGGTGATGGTGCCAGCCCCGAGGGACGCAGTGCCACCCACCTTGGGTGACGGTGCCAGCCCCGAGGGACGCAGTGCCACCCACCTTGGGTGACGGTGCCAGCCCCGAGGGACGCAGTGCCACCCACCTTGGGTGACGGTGCCAGCCCCGAGGGACGCAGTGCCACCCACCTTCGGTGACTGTGCCAGCCCCGAGAGATGCAGTGCCACCCACCTTGGGTGACGGTGCCAGCCCCGAGGGACACAGTGCCACCCACCTTCGGTGATGGTGCCGGCCCCGGCGGACTCGGTGAGGCCGTAGCCCTGCCCCACGGGGCAGCAGAAGCAGATGTTCATGAAGCGCTGCGTGGCCGCCGAGAGCGGGGCACCGCCGCACAGCAGCACGCGGATCTTCCCGCCCAGCAGCATCCGCACCTTGCGGAAGATAAGGCTGAAAGGCAAAAGAACATCTTGGAGCTTCAAAACAAAGCAAGAGAGAACCTAGTTTTGGATCTGAAGTGAGTTTCTACTGTCTTAGAACACACTTTTAAGACTTCCAAGGAAAGCTTTGAAGGAGCACACTGAAGTTTTCAGAAATACAGGCACAGATTTTTAAGATTGTTTCCATGTTCTAGTTTGAAGATGGGTTTTTGAAGATGTTTGAGAACACAGATTTAATGAGGCAGTATAGTTGCATGATTTTCTCCTAAAAATACTTTAAGTTGTATAAATTTTGCAAATACCTTATCCTTTACTCTCATGGAAACCCAGAGTTAGACTCAATGGTCCTGTGGGTTCTTTCCAATTTGAGGTATACCATCGTTCCCCTCTGTTAAAATACGGAGTCTACAGTTTCCTGCAGGAATAAACTTCCCATCTTAACCAAAAATTGTATAGACAAATCATTAAATTCCTGATGAAAATTCAATAAATGTAAATTTTCAATCAGTTTCAAGTTAAAGAACACTCCAATTGTATCAGTAAGTATTTAAATCCATCACACAAACTCCTGATTTGTTTCAATTTACACTCAAGTACAGATTTGTTCATGTTCAAAGTGTCAATGATAAAATGAAGAAAAGCACACAAAAACCAAATACTGCTCCCATGGTAAGACTTTGATTTTTTGGTGCCATTGCAAAGGAAGTTAACATTACCTGTCACAGAGTGGGGTAGTGTAACCTTTGGAAATCTGTTCCATTTTGTAGTTGTAGGCCAATATAAATAGATTCCTCTGGAAACTGGTCATTTCATTCACTTTATTCATGACGTTTTTGTAGATTCGATCCATAATTTCCTAGTTATGTAAAAAGATGAACTTTATCTCAAAGAAACAGAAATCCTGGGTTCAGTACAGCAAAAAGAAAACACAATCTAGAAATTCAAATGAGCTTCAGGTGACAGCCCCCCTCCCAGGTTTCCTCCTCTTCCCTTGCTAAGAGACAGCAAGATGTTCATGGAAAGGGGGAAAGCAAAATCTGGGCAAGAGCAGCAGTTAACCCTCAGCTGCCAACACTCTTTATTCCACTCTTTCACTGTAACAAACTAGAAATGACTAAAAGGGAAATTGAATCTCTCTAGCTATCTTAACTTTGAAAAAGTTTGAAACTCATATCATGATTGTTTATCCCCAACATACAAACAAATACCAAAATTATTATTTTAAGGTAGCTTAGCATCAAAGATGCTACTTTTTCTATTTTTTATTTTGTTGCTAAAAATTGAATTATAAATTATATTTTAAAAAAGGTTTTAAAAATTACTCATCCTTCAGTTACTTACAGGAACTGCTGCCATTAGAGTTGGCTTAAGTGTGGTAACATCCCCTTTGCTTCCTTTCTTGATTTTAGAAGACTAAAGTGAAGAACAAGTTTATTAGCAGACACACTCAAGATCTTTAACATCAGAAACAAAATCTGTACTATTTTTAAAGAAATATTAAAAATATCTGATGTAAGTAATTTTTTATTAATTTCTTTTTTCTTTACTGTAAAGACTTTACACCTACAACATACCTGGTCAGCCAATGTCTGAGGGGAAGAGTAACCGATGCGGCACCCGTGAGACAGACACACAAGCTCAGCACTCAGCTCCAGAACGTGGGCAAGGGGCAGGTACCCAATATAAATGTCTTTTTCCCTGCAAAGAATTTATTTTAAAATATAGCTTTATGCTGTATCACTAGAGTCCTCAGATGCATCATTAAGCCAAATTCATGCAAAGTTCACTGCAGAAATGAGAAAGTAGAAAATGCCTTTGAACTTGAGGGCATATTTCAAATCATGTGGGTTTTGTTTCAAAAGTTGCACACTATACACTGCAGGTTTTAGGCATGAAAAAAAGGTGATGGTTACTCTGATTACTCATCTCAAGACAATTAACCATGTGTTATGGTTGCAAAGGCAACTCAATGGATGAGATTAAAAACTGCACCACACAGAAAGAAGCCACAGAATTTAAACATTAACCAAGGCAAGCACTGTTTAGGAAGGCTTTCAACCACTCTAGTGCAAGGTGGCCTCACAGGTTTTTGTGTCCTGGTCCTGCCCACATACCAAAGAGGAGAGAACAAAGAGTACATGAAGTAGTATCATGTCATTTAGTGCAGTACTGGAAGATGCTCAGATGTCAGTGCACAGTATGATGTGTCACAGCCATAGCAATATAAAACAATTCATATTCTACACAGCAATTAGTCTAAAGTTCAATGCAACTATGTGACTTCTTTACTTGCTGGTCAGTAACAGTTGGTACCCACCCCAGATTTGGGATCCTCTCAGCCATTCCAGTTATCCCAGCAATTATGTTGCAATGGGAGATCATCACTCCTTTGGGAATTCCTGTGGATCCACTTGTGTACATGATCACTGCAATATCCGAGGGCACAGGCCTGGATGGCTGCTTGTTTCCTGCAAGTTTTTAAAAAATAGGATGTGTGATGTGTGGAGAGCCTCTCAAGCTGGGAGATCTGACACACTGACACATTTCAGCAGTGCTGCAATACAGCACCACGGGACTCCTGCTATTACATTCTGCTTTTGCTTGAAAAAGATTGTGGTCAAGCTTAAGTGCCTCCACAAAGAGCAGCAACTTTGCACTAGCTGAGCAATGACTGATTGTCCTTATCCACCACAACAGTTTTCCTATTATTTTTCCCCCACTCCTGCAGTGGAGAGAAAAACAGGCAGAGCTTTGTCTTGTCCAAAGCATCACTGAGCATCCCTGCTTGGGAAGGTTCACTGCCCTGCTTCCACCCCTCTGTGCCTCACGTGCTCCCTAGCAGGGAACAACACACTGCCTCATTTGCAACACCTGCAGCAAAGCACTGCTGAGCCAACCTGAGGTCCCACCTCCATGAATATTTAAAAGAAGTTCAACAGCTTTAATTGGATTAAAGTGCTTTTTAAATACTTGTGCTGAGAGCAAGAAAATACAAAAACTACTGTGCTTACTCAGAGGAAACTGCATCACACACAGTGCGTGAGGCACAGTGCACAAACTGAATGAGAAGCATGAAAGCAACATTTAATAATTTTCCACTCACTGAATCCTGCCTATCCTGCACAAGGAACAACACAGAGGAAAAGAAACATAAGTAATAGCTCATCTACTTAATATTAACTGGACATGCTCGACCATAAACAATTCATGATAGGATTTCACAGTTTATGAATGGTTAACTTGACAAAGATAATGTTTCTTTATTGTAGTGCAGAGTATGTGACATTTAAAGATTAAATGCCTTTTTACATAGCACATAGATTAAAAAATTCCAGGGAGCTAATGAATTACAGCCAAAATTTTTCTGCTGGTGTTGTATTAAGTTGTTTTAGTAGTACATGAAACTGGTATAGCAATTAGGGAAATGGATCTTCCAAAGAAATTGAGGTCATGGTGTTTGGTGCAAACCTGCCATTCCCCTGAACATCAAAATCAGATGGACTGACCACCCCCCACTCCTAAAATACAATCCAACATTGTTGAGCCTGCAGTAGTTAAAGAGATTCTGAAAACATAAAGGATAAGAACAAAAGAAAGCAATTACTGAATATACTGACATCTCAAATATTAGGATGGGCAGCTCTTCAGAGCCAAGAATAAAAATTTCTTAAGATTACAATTAAAATAAATACTAAAATTCTGAATTAGAGTTCTAAAAATATTACATAGACCAGAAATAGAGTTTAATGAATTTACACAGATTGATGCTTTCAGAAATGGAATAAGTGACCAAGTTCTATCAGATTCAAATGACTATTTTACATTTCGCTATCTGTGAATTTTACAAAACTGAATAGTAACAAAGTACTGATTTCTTTTGTTATAAAATACACAATGATTTTCCTTCTGTGCCCTGAATAACCTGGTTTTAATACGTCTGATGATAAGAATGCTTTTTAAGTTTCTCTCCTGAATTAATTGCTTATCCTAAAAACTACCCTTCAACCTGTAACACTTGATTGTGGAGTCAGTTTTTACTCTGTTGAAAAACATAAAACAAACTTACACCCCAAAATCCAACCACCTACAACAAAAATAAAACAACAAAAAAATCACACATATTTTATTTAACAGAAAAGGAGATAAGAAAAGGCTGAATCTGCAGAATTTTGAAATCTGCAGTTTCTTCAAGTTTACTCAACGGGGTCAAACTAGGGCACCAAGAGAGAAGGTCTGAAGAAGAACAACCTACCAGTGCCTGCCTTGGCCCCCATGGCTTGCACAGATGCCATGGTGTGAACAATGACCCCCTTGGGGAACTCTGACCACGTCGTGGGTTTGCCATCCACTGTAATTATGTGTCGCAGAAGTGGAACTTGAGAAACAATTTCCTGTGAAAATGAAAAATAGGTTCAGAAATTAAAAATTTGTTTTATGCCAGGAAGTAAAAAAAAAACAAAAACCAAAACTAAGAACAAAAGCCTCCATGCTATCTGCTGTATACTTTTTAAAAAGCATTAATATAAAACAAACATCTCAGAATTTTAAAGGATAAATCTGCCAAGCTCAAATAGCTGCAAGCTTGAAGCTTACCAATTTTAAGGCCAAAAACTTCTCCATACATTTACTGATTTGTATTTTATTTCATGAAAACCCCACAAATAAGACTGCAGTGATTTGTAGACATATTTGACTTTCCCTTCCCATAGAACGCAGAGAAAAATTGGTGATACTGAGCCCACAATAATTCTTAGGCTGCTCCTTGGTTATTATGCTATTTAAAATAAGCAACAGCTAGCAGAAATATTGAAAATTACTAGTTAAGCATTTCAAGCAAAACATGAGTTCAAAGACATTTATCAGTGTTCTCATGGAAGAAGAGATCATCACCTACAGAAGAGCAATTGTACATTCTCTCACTGCAAGCTGAAATAAATGTGCATGGCATAGATACTGTCATTGCAGTAACTTCTTTTTAAAGTTTGGGAAATTCTCATTCAAATTTCTCATTCAATAGCAGCACAGTTTTTCATTAAAAACAATTTCCTTAACTGAAAGATCCACTTTCCCCAAAACACACAATGATGAAACTCATGCAGATTAGTTGTTCCACTCGGGTATTCCATCAGGGTCAGTAAGTCAAAAAAGTTCTTTGACTGTGCTAATGTTTAGTGAGTTTTTTCTCCCCCTGCACGGAAAAACAGCTCTATCTCTTTAAACACCCATCTTTAGACATAAAAACCATTCTCTGCTGGGAAAACATCTGATAATAAGCCAGGAGCATGATCACAGTTAGCTCTTTATACATTTTTCTGTTCTTCCCATTGTTACATTTATAGGCACTAAATCCACCCAGAAACCAGGGCAGTTTCTTGTAAAGGTGTTTTTCCAGGCAGCCCTCCAGCTCTGCAATACTGCAAACTGCTCATTCTCCAGTCACTGAGCAGCCTAAAACCCACTAAAAGCAAACTACCACTTTCTGTACATGAAGACAGATACATAAATTTTCTTCCAAAAGTGTCTACGATATGCAAAGGCAATAAATCATTGCTCTGTACCATGGAAGCAGGCCATTTAACAATGGTGAACAGACACATTGCAAAGAGATAGCCAAAGAACAGCTTTCTGACCTTCAGTTTTGTTTGCATCAGCTCTTTACTAGTAATGATGGTGGTCACCTCTGTTTCGTTCAGCCCGTGAACTATTGCTGGCCCTCCCAGCGTGGCGTACAGAGTAACAACTGAAACACAAAGCAGGGCAAATGGTCAGTCCCTGGGTTACATTTTCAAGTGTAGTTTACAAAAAAGAACTGAGATTAATCTATTCCAACTAAGGCACCACAGTAAAAATATTTGTCAACTCAAAGATGGGAAAGTTTTGTATTTAAAAAGCCTCTTAACATTTGAATTTAAATACAGTGTGATCTTCAGTTACTGCCAGAAGGCAGAATGAACAACCATTCTCTATGTGACTGTTTATTCTTTTCCAAGGTCTAATTAGAGGTCCCAAAACCACATCACCTTATGAAATTCTCCTGGATCTACTCTCATACTGTCACTGCTTTTACCATTTGAAAAGTAGGCAAACCTTCTCAGTTTAATCACTGTGTTACATTCCTCTTGCACACAGGAAAGAAACAGCTTTCATCCATGTGACTTCTCTTTCCAGAATTCACATCCTCTGCTAATAACCTTTCACAATTGACTGCTAATAACAAATTATTACAGCATGGCAATATGTGTCATCAGCAGAGAATTCTCACACTCAGGAATAAATCTATGACTAGCTTGTTCTGCCATCTATTTAAAATAATGTAATAAAGGTTTAATCATCACAGTCATTAGACCTTGAACTGACATCATGAGAATCATACAGAACAGCAAGAAAGAAAATATTTGGAAAACTGACTACAAGAAAAATTGTTTCCTGTTTGTAAGGTCAGCTCATTAGTGAGCGTGTTACACAATTATTTCATATTAACACCTTAAAAAAAGTATTTAATTTCCTGGCATTTTCAATGGAATTGAATGACAAGAGAGCAAAAGAGACTAGATAAGAAAAAGGCAACTAAAAATTGAAGAGAAGTATTGCTCTTAAAAAAAAAAATTCTACTTTCCAAGCAGAACACTGAACAGGTAGATCTCATAAAAGCTCTGAGATCAATCAACACAATCCATAATTATAATATTCTTGCTGGGAGTTTCATCACATCAGGTCTCTGAATATCTTCTGCTTTTTAGTCTGTATATAGCTGAATTTTTAAAGAATGTAATTATGAAAATAAGACAATCATTACATTAGGACTGTAATCACTGCAGCAAAGATTAAAAATTAAATTAAATAAAGTTCTGTTGTATTCTAAGATTTTTATTTTAATATTTTAAATCCAAGGAGTTACTAACACAAAACAACTCAAAAGCAGTCTTCTTACACAGAAAAGTAAATAGTTGACCTCTACTCATTTTTTTCTTGTTAAAACAGCCCATCATAGTTCAGAACTGTTGCAGGGCAAATGCACATGCACTGTGTTTTCTTTAATTTGGTGGGAGCAAAGTCCAGAAGAGTGCCTCTCCTCGTTCCCACGAGCTCTCTCTCCTTACTGCAGTGACCCCTGTTATATAAACATGTAGCAGAAATTCAGCTGCCCCGAGCCAAGAAGCAGAACCGAGCTGACAACACCGCCCAGAAGGCAGAGCATCATCTCGGGAGTAACCACGGGGTACTTAATTACTCATCTGCAAATAAGTACATTAAGACACTCAGAGCTATATGACAGAGCCAAAGGGAAAGAGAGACCATTTATATGATGGTGTACTGATGTCATGGAGAGAGCAAAACTGAGCAATGACTCATCTCTGAAATTCTCCCTTCTCCACAATGGCACTCAAAACTTTTTCAGGCAAATACGAAAGTTTTGATAGTTTTTTCTCTCCTCATTCTCTTGAAAATGTACTAAAAAGGGATTATTTTGTATTCACCTTTATACATGCAACAGTACAAGTGAGTCTTTGTTATCTGACCAAAGGCTTGACAAAAAGAAAATCCCCAACAACACTGAATTCACCAGCTCGTAGGAAAAGACAAAACCTTACCCGAAAGAAACAAACAGAACTTCTACAATTTATTTCAAGGTAACTGGAATGTTAAACTGAGTATTTCAGCACCCATCATACATCAAGAATAAAAAGCAAAATGCACCTTTAAAGGCTTCAGCCACATTTACTTCTGACAAAACCATTCCTGCTCAAGTATGATTGAAAAATGAAACCTAACCTCTCCTATTCTTCCACCATTTGGCGATGCACTTTTGTGTTTTATCTGCCTACTTTAGTGAAGAGCTGTTCACACACATGAAGAGGTACTCGGAAGAAAATCTGGTTTCATGTTAGTACTACTTCTTCTGTCTCTGATCTAGCAAATCCCACTCTACCTCCTGCAAATATAAGACTTAGAGAACTTCAGAAAAAGTCACATTTAAAATCAAGCAAGTATTTCTAACCATAAAATAACTTGTTTGTGCAAGTAATCCATAATAAATATCATTTTCCTCATTTCAATTCCATAGCGCAAAAGGCATTCTCTCCAACACTACATATGTAGCAGATGACCCTGCTCTGTTGACACCAGCTCTGGGCCCAGCCCATCAGACTGAACACATCTCATGTTTGCAAAGAATGTCCCAACACCCCCACAGCAGCTGGCTGGTATCAACCCTGCACACTGAAAAATGCTAACATCAGCCATTTAGCAATGTCTTGCCACTATTACTGCTTCAACATCATCTGAATCTTCCAATTTGTCCTGCAAGCTGCCTGTGAACACTGCACAGCTCTCTCTTCATCTGCCAGCACAAGTCAGCCAAGTTCACAGAAGATGACAGAGCTTAGCTGCTGAACACCACGTCAGAGTGTGTGCCGAGGCACGTCGCAGCAAGGGGATTTAAAGCTCTAATCCAGCAAACCCAAAAACATCCCATTCTGCTCACAACATCCAGCCCCTAGCTCAGATTCCCCCCCTCAAATTAGAAATGTCCCTAGGATTTGTAAATGTGCTTCAGCTCCAAAGGAAAAAAATGGTACAAGCCCTTGTATTTTATTTCCAGGATAGCCACTAGGAATGTGACAGACCCCAAAAATGATAAATGGGAACTGGCACAGAGACATGTAGTTTAAAAGCAGCACAGGCATCTTATCTGAGAATAGTCTGTGCAGGTCTCTGCTCTGGCTGGCAGGCCAGCAGCACTTACACACTGAAGAACCAACCAAAACCATCACCCATTTAGGTGGGAAGGCACCTGCACACACCATCCACTGCAGCAGAGTGCTCAGAGCCAGGGCCAGTCTGGGTTTTACAGCTCTACAAGGATGAAGATTTCACAACCACATCTTATTGGAAGGGTAAATGTGGCACAGGAGGGAAAAGGCCAAAGCCTGTGAGGAACTGCAGTTCTTGGCATGCCCTGAGGGACAAGATGTGTCCCCCCTGAGAGCATCACAGAACCCAGCCAGGCTGGGCTTAGATAAAGGACATATTAAGGAGTGATGATGAAACAAACATCTAAACAGCTATAGCACACTGAGACCAGCACTCAGTACATTCCTTACCAAGGAAAAAAGGCCCAACCAAAATCAAAATTGAAGAACTGACAAAATATTCAGATAAAACAAAACTTGCAGGCACAGATGAAGGTTTGACGTCAACTCCTGAAACTGAGTCAATGAATTCGTGTGTGATTTTTGTTTGTTTTCAGAAACTTGGGAATCTGTACTGATTTGAGATGAAAAGAAAATAAACCCCTCACAAATTCATTGAGCAAACTATACTTACCAAAACCATTCTCCCCATCTGCCAAGAGATACAGGTTTCTCTAGTCACCAAAGCAAAAGGCTACAAAGTGCAGTTTCCAACTTAGGCAGTATTTTTTAATTTGAAAACTTTAATGCTCTCTATAAAATCCAGATAAAGTTTTCTTAGTACATAAAGCCAAGCAAGAAGTTAGTTTTGTTTTCAGATTGTGAGGCTGAAAGCCATAAAACCTTCAGGGAAGACAGGTACTCACGCTGGTAGTTGCACATAAAGCAGGCCTGGGCTGCAATCATCCACTCTGCTCTGGTCTCACAGAAGATAGCAATGTTAGTCTTTGGCTGCTGACCCAAGACTGCTAAGCCATTTCCAAAATTAACAGCTTTAATGTATACATCTTCATAAGAAAGCCAGGTGTACTTGCCAAGGATGACCTAATAAGAACAATAAAATCAATTTAGAAAATGAAAATCCTTAACACGTCCTACTACATCTTCACCCACATGAAGAATCCAGAGATGTTTGAGTAACACGTGCTTGAATTGTAACAGCAGTTCACTCAAGATAAAGATGACACTTTCTTGCCAAAAGCTACAGGGCCTGTGGAAGTTCCAACCTAAATACCAGATCACAATGCAGTATCTCCATGCATGTTACCACCTCAGTTTCTATTTTCACAGAAGGGAAAGCACACGATTCCCACCATCTTTCGTAGCTTCAGGAGCCCTCTGAAAGACTGTTTGGTTACCTGGCCCACATACCTCTCCTTGTTAAAAAAGTTTGGTTTATGTAAAAGATGGGAAGCACTAGTTAGCACAGTACATTCTCTATATTTGCTGTCTTGGATATTTGGGCTACAATTCTACACAAATGTGACACTCAGATGTTCATCAAAAAAAATTATTTAAAAAGGAAACCGGACTCCAGAGAGCAGTATATCCACGGGTCCTCAGTCAGAAATTGTGAAATCCCTTTCCCTTTGTTCTGAAACAAATGTCAAGGGGATGAGCAGTAATAATTTTGCCCTTTTTTTTACTGTTAAACAAAAGTGGGACAGAAGACAGGATAGGAAACGACTGGCAAAGCTCAGTTCTGAGAAGTCATGTAGAATATATTATGCAATCTCATTTTTCCATATGGGAAAACTGGGGCACAGTAAAATTGGATTTGAATTTACAGGTTTCTGTGTGTACTTGCACCTTGCAGTACTATTTCCTTATTGACTGAGGATATTTCTTTGAGAACAACCTAGAAATTTTCCTATGTAGACATAGTATGAAGATGTTTTATACTGAAAATCTGTACTTCAAATTCTTATATCCTACCCATCTATTTATATAAGCACAATGACAATTCTCAAACACAATTTATTAATCAAGTATTTCAGACATGTTCTTTACAAAGAGTTAGTAATAAATGCAAGCAAACACTACAAAAACAAGAAAAGCTAGAACTAGAAAAGCTCCTTCATTTTTTTCCATATTTCGTTCGTGAGTGGCAACTAAATTTCAAACTTTGGGCTAATCTAACAATTTGTGACATGTAACTATATTTCTAATGCATCTGTATTTACACATCTGCTTCTTTAATAAAATATATTTTAAAATTTCTCTCAAATTCTAATAGAAAAACAAAATTTAGTAGATTTCCTTTGTCAAGACACTTATCCAAACTGTTTCATGGTTACAATTAGTTGTAACAATGAGTTGTACCTACTACAGCTTCACTGCATACTGCTCATTAACCTACTTGTTTAGTAGGACAAACAGGTACATGTGCAGCTGCTTGGAATTTCATAAATATCTTTATGGGAAAATATCATTTAACAAGCCCAAAAAACAACATTCGTCAACTACAGCAATATACAGCAATTCCACCAGAAAATACAGATTTCTCACACAAATATCTGCTCAGTTTTTCCTGGTTTATTTCCAGAAGCTCTGTTTCAGTGGCAAACAGGCTGTTTCAAAACCCAAAACCTGGGAGTTCCTTTTTGTTTCAACACACCGGGATATTTCTGGTGTGGAAAATTCTCACTGCTTCCAAAAAAAACATTGCACCTCTTCCTGTCCATCCAAATTTTGGTAATTTGGAATTTAAATTCCAATTTGGGATTTTTTTCCCCAAAGGCAGTATTTTTGGCAGATGGGGAAGTTCTTGACAAGCTCATCAGCTGAAAACAATTTATAGCAGTAACTTGGGCAATACCCTTTCCCTCATTATACTCTGCCTACAGTGTAGCCTCAAGAAAACTGCTCACAAATAATTAGGCCAAGAAATACAAGCAGATTCTTGTTACTGTTTCTGGTAAGCTTGCCAATCCATAAGAGGTTTTAGTAATTTCCACCACTCTCACTGAACTGGGGAACATAAATCTGTAATTGGCCAAAAATTAATCTCTCCAAATAATACTTGTGATTCTGCTTTTCCCCCCTTTTTTATTCTCTTAAATAATTCATCTTAAGCTTGTTGATATGTAGTGAAAGACCATTCACTGGTGCTTTCTTTTCTTAAAAAGGAAAAATCCTTTTTAAGGACGTGTAGCACCATTGGCTGTAGCTATTTATATAAAAATACATTTCTGAAGAAC
Source organism: Haemorhous mexicanus (assembly GCF_027477595.1). Taxonomy (NCBI): domain Eukaryota; kingdom Metazoa; phylum Chordata; class Aves; order Passeriformes; family Fringillidae; genus Haemorhous; species Haemorhous mexicanus. Next base: position 9,568,460 of record NC_082350.1, on the reverse strand, counting down.
ACTGAGGTGAGAACAGGTAAGACCTTTTTCAATGCAGCACTTTTGAGTTTTACTTTTCTGCTGCCTTCCATATATTCAAATTCCAGTGTTCCTGCCCCATGCCCAGTGTTCCTTCTCTATTCCATCCCTATGATATTTACATTATACACACATTAGTGAATAACAGCTATGCATATATACATATTACTAAACTGGCTTTAAGTCCCTTTCTGCTGCATTTCTCTACCAGCTTCCTCTGCAGGACACAGAGCAGGTTACAGTTTATCTCATACTCCTCATGTTGGAGTGTGTCTCCAAACCCACTTCCCTTCTTGGCCTTGCCCTCAGTAGCTTTTGCTAACATTTTCCCATGTATAGGCAAGAAAGACAAGGAGCTACTGGAGAGAGTCCAGTGGATGCCACAAAGATGGTGAGGGGTCTGGAGCATCTCTCTTATGAGGAGAGACTGCAGGAGCTGGTTAGTCTGGAGAAGACTGAGGAGATCTCATTAATGCACACAAATATCTCAAAGGGGTGCCAAGAGCATGGTGCCAGGCTCTTTCCAAGGGTTCCCAGTGATGGGACAAGGAGCAATGGCCATGAACTAAAACATAAGAAATTCCACTTCAACACGAGGTAGAACTTCCTGACATTGAGGGTGGGGAGCCCTGGAGCAGCTGCCCAGGGAAGGTGTGGAGGCTCCCTCTCTGCAGGCATTCCAAACCCACCTGGACACGTTCCTGTGCCACCTGCTCTGGGTGACCCTGCCTGGACAGAGGCAGGACTGGATGATCTCCAGAGGCCCATTCCAACCCTAACAATTCTGTGATCCTGCTTCTGCTGCCAACAGGTAAGACTGGCATTAGGCACCATAATCCTTTAAACATTCACAGATGTTTAACTTAACAACTTTCAGAGCTTACTTCTGCTTGGTAAAGAATGGAAAGAAGATAACTATCCAAGAGCTGGCAGAAAGGCCCAAGAAGAGAGTCTGAGCAGAGATGGAAGAGCCCCACAGAGAGCAGGCAGCAGGACCTGCAGAGCTGGGGTTTTCCCTGGAACCACGGCATTCCATAGGAGAACGCTGCCCTCTCGTGCTCCAGCCTTCCACTGCAGCCTGAGTCACACTGGCACACAAAACACCACGAGCCAGCCAGACTCCATTAGTATTTGGAAATCCAGAGGAGCAGAGACTAAACACACAGCTAGCATTTATTTTACCTGGACTTTAGAAACATGTTAAAATTTATGGTACAAAGGTGTAATGAAAGGTTCTTGATAAAGCTGCAGGCTCATGTAGGGTCATTAAACTACCTGATCTCAGTTACCTTTGAAGGTCTTCCTAAAAGTACCTTAAAAGGTTTAAAGAACATTGGCTATGATCATGAACTAAATACATCTTCCTGTAAAAGTATATTAAAAATAATACAAAGAAGGTTATTTGAAATGCCCACTTTTGGCCTTTTTCACATGAACACATGGACTGCAGCTGAATATATCTAAAAAACCCCACCCTAACATACCACTTACATAGCAATCTATGTTTTTCAACATGATAAGGTTCTTGGCATGGCAAGAACCTTCCTGAACCTTGACTTTAAGCTTCAGTATCATCGATAATGAGTTAAGTTCTGAATTTCAAGAATTGCCCATGTGCGTGCTGTTGCACCCAAGTCTCTTGGGCTTTAGATGCATCACCTTCCCCAACAAAGCTGTGTTTTTTTCTACCCACTATGTCTTATTTATTATGTTCCCAGTAATTCTGTTCTTGGTTACCCACCCTTCTTAAAGCCGAGCAAGACAAACAACCAACCAACCCCCAAAACAAACAGACATGCCCTTCAAAAAATAAAGCAATTAAACACACAAAGCCAAATCCACACACCACCATAGATCAAAGCAAGCACCTGGTAATATAACCTACCACTAAGATGACACAAAATAATGAAGCTCATCTTTTGGGCATCATAAAATCTCAGCTGTGGTCAAATTAAGTCCCTTTTCCAATTAACTACACCTTAATCTCAGAGGTATTTTCAACATTATTTTATACTGACTTAAACACCTGGTTTATGAAATTAATATTAGGTATGCATGATATTGGAGAAGGAAATTGCAGAGTACACTACAGAAGGAAATAGAAGAACTAACCATTTATGAATTACTATGAAATGCAACAAGTGCATAAGCAAGAATTTATTTTATTCACATCCATGAAATTTCTGCTGCTTTGGAATCTGCACAGAAACAAATATTTTTGGAATAATATACTACGATAAAAATTTTAAAAATTACAGATTATCTGAGATATCATTGTTCTCACAATAAATTAATTGATTTTAAAGATGTTAAGAAGCTCTAAATAATTTTAGCTGGAAGTGTAAGGACACTTAGTTTTCCCAATAATCAAAAGCTGAATATTTTACCTTCTTTTTGAGAGATATATATAAAATACAAAAATATATTGCAGATCCTGTAAGGTATAGAAATAACATACATTATACCTAAGAATTAAACTTGTTGTGCACCTTTTTGAAAGGCTGCACCAAACCTCAGCAAGCTGGCTTTGTCTAGAGGGAACAAGGCAATAAAAGGTGCCTGGAATGAAAGAAATCAAAGGAGAGAACCCTGACATTTAGAATCAACAAGGTATCTTGTGAAATGTTCTGATTTTCCTCACTTGCTAACTAACACATGCTATGAGATCTTAAGAAACACTGTATTCCCTAACAGAAAAAAAATAAATTAAATGGTCCTGTGTGATAATGCCACGACTTGGAACAAAGTAACAGGAGAGCAAGTATGGCAATTGACCACAATGAACCCTTGTGTAAAGCTTAGACAAAATTACCTAACTTGGGTAATTTCTAAGCCTAAATACTCACAAACAAGTAATTTAAGTGGATCAACACAAACATCCTTCAGATTTCCAATATTCACAACGCTCTGCTTGCATAATGGCAAAGGCTAAAACTCCTAAGTCCTTAAGACTTACATTCAAAATTATGATTAAAAAACAGGGCACATGTTTTTTATGTAAAAAACAGGGCAGCCAAAATTCTGATCTATGCTCAGAAGCCATTCTTTATACAACACGAACTTTCTGTTTCTTTATAGGGTAATGAGGCAGCAAATGTGCATGAAGCAAGAGTACACCAACCACTCATCCCAGCATTTTCTTCATACTGCAAAACTACCTGCACAGCTAAGGGGAAGTTTCACTAACAATAAAGTTTGTATAAAGACTTTAACAGTACTGAACTTTGCCATATATTGTGATATTAAACAAAACTTGATTTTAAACCTACCCCTCTATCAGAATTAAAACTAGCAGCATGAAGAGAAATTTTCTCCATCTGCACAGAAACCAATCTTAACTAAAAATTATCTGTTGTGGATTTAATAACTTCTAATACAGGGATGCAGAACTTAAACACAGAGATGCACAAATATGAACATTCTGTTGAAGTATTCTGCCCTTCTTCAGGCAGAAGTGAATTTCTCAATGTGTCTGAACAGATACAAAGCAGCAAATGACAATACAGGCTTGAACATAATACACTATAAAAAGTCAGTCCCTTGAAACAACAGAGCTGTTGTCAGACACTGAAATCACATCTCCCACACACATCAGGATTACAGATTGGCAGAGTGGTTCACCTTAAAGGAGACTCAAAGAAAAAAAGACTCTTCAATCAAATCTGAGCAATCCTTTTCCAAACAATAAATTCATTTAAGTCCTGAATTCCCTGGACAGAACAGAAAATCCTTAAATCACAACTAAGGCTGCTGGAAAGGCACATCTGAGTACTGGCATGTATTTTCGTATATTTATCTGATGACAGCTCAGAATAACACAAAGGGAGACTTTTTAAAATTCTTTAAAAAGAAACCTTTAAAACCACTTACATCACTAGCTGAATATTAAAAACAAATACCTAAAACATACTTGTGTTTTTTCTTTGACTGAAACCATAAATGGGATAACTATTCAAGAGTGCAAAAAGGTTTAGATTTGGCTTAAATGCCAAGTATTGAAAGATTAGGAATTGGATAATTTAATTTCTTTTCACAGCTACTGAATCTAAGCAAAGAAATTTATTTTTTCCCCAGCTTTGCTTCAGTGGACTAGAAGTGCTACGTAAAAAAGTAAACATATTGTGGAAAAAAACTCTTGAAGGCAGACTGCAAAAAGACTTACCTTTTTAAAAACCTTTCCTGATGGCTGGATTTCATCTTCCTCTTTCAGAATTTCACGTGTTCCCAAGAGTTTTTTGTCCTTGTATTTTGTTTTAGCATATTTAAAAACTTTGTCGAGTGTATCACACCCAGGATATAAAACTGAAGCTAAGCAATGCAGACTGTTCACAGATCTGTATGCACCCCCAGGCTTGTTATTCACAGGCCTGGCTTTAACCTGCTTGGCTTTTGCTATAGCCTGCCTTGATCCTGAAAGGATGTACCATGGAATGTATGTTACAAGGGAGTACACCAGGACGATGAAGTTTATAAACTGTAAAAGAACAGGGTTGATGTTATGCTTCAACTTCATTTTGGCCGCTTGAGAATGTTACAAGAGACAGTTTGGAAACATGGATCAGCTAGACAGGGGTCCAAAAAGATCTGAAAAGAGAAAAAAGAAAAGGTTAGTAGTAAACTATCACTGTTGGCAGAAGGAATTTTTAAACATGATATTACAATCCATATCCCAGTAAGTGTCTTTAGGCAGGAGATAGAAGTCTGAGCCCCAGACACAAATGAAAGCAGACACTGACCCACAGGTGGAACTGTTCCACTCCCTTTAGCAGACTGCAGTATAATGACATGTGTATCACAAGCACTTATCTGAAAGCGTTTTGTGATTATGCAGTTTAAAAGATCCTCTCCAACATCAGAGCACCTCCATGTGCACCTAGACTAGGAGTCACTATGACCTTGACTGTGAATCATCAGCCTCCAAACAAGCCCTAGGAACACAGGCCATGTCCCCACTCTGCACATGGGAACCCCAACCACTAAGGATGTTGAAATGTTTCCCAAGTGTTGGACACACTTGGACACCCCCCTGAGAGAAGGAAAGCTGTGTATGTGACAGAACTTTGCTGCTTCATTTCTAGGGACTTCCCATCAGTCCTGTGATTTCAGTCTCAGAAGCAGTATCCAATGAGCCCACTTGTATCAATAAACACGAGCTAAGAAATATTGAGTAAATACCAGAAAAGAGCTTATAAATATCCCCAAATTCCTAACAACAGCACAATGAAGAGATGTGTAACATTTTCCAGAGTCCTTAATGATGCCAGGGTATTCACTTTGTCTTTTTTAAAAGCATAATTTACTGTATCTAATGACTACAATGATGATGCAACTTTCTAATGTATTCTACTGTTGAGTCATGAAATTATGCAATCTGTCTAAAAGATTAAAAAGGCAAATCAACAAGATAACTGAAATCCTTGTGGAAATCAGGGATGGTTGCCATAATGGCTAAAGATGGATTTCTGGAACAGTCCATGAGCCACTAGCTGAAAAAATGTTCTGTACATAATGAACTACAAATGCACTTCACTCAGTTAACCTTTCAAACTTATCGATACAACTTATTAAAAGCAGTACCATAAATCAAGCAACTAATAATGATGTATACATAAGCTGCACAGCTTTTGACAATTCTAAATTCATTTTTATTCATGAGATGTATTATTCTGTGCTGACGTCTTCCACTCTGACTTTTCCTCCCACTAACTCTCTGAAAACCCTAATGAACAGAAATTTCAGTTGAAAAAAGTAATGTTTAAATCATATAAGACCCTTCAGTAGCAATGGAAATTCATTAATCCTAGATCTGCAGTCCTTTTGGGAATGGATCAATCCAGCATCCTTCACTTCTAGGAAAAGATTCATTCCATCTTTCCCTGAACACAAAACTTCCTAAAACTCCAAGCAAACATATTTCATGACCATCTTTTTCCCTAGCAAGCTGCTGTAATCTCACTGTTAACACTGCATCATTACAGGCAATTTGAAGGAACCAAACAACATCAAAGTCTGTTCTGCAGAGCACCCTGAGACACACACTGAAATAAACCACAGGAGCCCTTCACAGTATGAACTTTCTGCAACAAGCAGCAGTGGAGGAAAGATTTAAATTATTCTAAAAAATTAAATAGAAGTGCATATATTTTAATTTTCAGATCAAAGGCAAAAAGCAATGACAAACAGAAAACAAATTTAAATAGGCTAAAGGGCAAATTCAGTAATCACTTGAAGAGACTTATGTTCTTAGGGTGCCACTGAAGGATACTTAATGAAAATAATCATGAGCCAGCCAATCAGCTACTGCAGGCCAGAAAAATTATACTGTTGTTGATAGCAGCACAGAACAAGATGTTTAAAAGCTGAATCCAGAGTTCACACAACAAGAGTTTGCCCATTTTTTAAAAAGTTTTATGCTGTACTATTATTTTGCCTGGCACAGTTCAGGAGATGACCATCTTTTTTCTCCTTATAAAGCTGGAGAACTCTCTGCCTAAAAAGTAGAAACAGAATTCAACCAAACACTGCTACATATGAAAATTAAAGCAACTCATTTAATACCTTTAGGCAAACTGATCTTCAAAGAAATTCCCTGATACACAGTCAAAGCTGTTCAAATAATATTCTCTCTAGGTTTCATAACTTTCCTTGGTTAGAGAGGCACTGAACCCTTCCAGAACAGAAGGCTCCCATTTCATTTTGCAATTAGTTATCCCAACAGCTTAATTCTTTCCTCAGAAGGAGAGATGAACCTTTTCCACTATTTCTATGATAACCATGCCAAGGTGCCATGTCAAGCCCTCTCTTCTGGCTCATCCTTGCATAATAACCCCCATACCTGGCAATCTTTGCTTTGAATTGCAAACATAAATTGTGCTTTGCTCACCATTTCATAAAAGGCTGCACTGCAAGAAAGGGTCTAAGGAACACTCCAACAGCACAGACTAAAGGGACAGTCTTGGACTGTTCCCTGGCTCAGAAAAGCAAGCATCCTGCTCTAGAACTCTGCTCTGATGTACCTCTCTTAAATTGCTAATTATTTCAGTTATTCCTTTGCAAAAGTGAGGCTATTACCAGTCATTTATTGAAAACAGTTTATTTTAAAAATTAAGACAATTTTTTTTCATTCAAAATGTAATGTTTTTAAGATTCAAAATTATCTTTTGCAAATGAAGTTTCTTGTCTTACAGGTTGAGTAAGAGTCCATTTTTTTCCTTCAAAAATCTTACAATTATGAGATAGCAAACTTTGTCAAGAGAGAGAGCTCAGGGGCAAATGTCTTAAGAATTTGGCAATGGATTTAAGACTGTGATATTTACAGAGCATCTATGCTTGTAACTAATTGTAATTACCATTGTAATTGGACATTGGAAAAGTGCAATGCCTTTTGGAACAAGAAAGAAAAAACCTATATTCCTGTAGTTTCATTAGAAGAGTAAGCTCCATTCCTGTAGGGTGATGGTTCTAAGGAGAGCTGAGCCATGACACAAAGGAAGTTCCTTGGTGGCAATATAAAGTCTCCCCCTCTTTCCTTGTGTAACTGAAGAAGAGAAGCTGCATTTTAACTCATCATTTTGTTGATTTGTTTGCTATGTTGTTGAAGAGGAAAATACCAGGTAAGCAAAGGAGATGCAGTTTAAAATGCCTTGGTGCCCCACAGATTTATAACTGCTATTCCCAAAAGAATATCAAAGTCAGTTAAGTGGATCACTGAACATTCAATTAAAAAATCATTTTGATGACAGTGTAGAAGCAAAATTCTACCCTGACTCGAGGCTGGAGTGCTAGATGTAAGGCAATTATGACTTACAGCAAGCAAAACCAATGCAGCTGAACATGACAGTACATTTTCTCTTGGTTTTTTTCCCTTATACAAAAGGTCATTTAACCTCCACTAAGAAAACCACTTTTAATGACAATGTAAAAGAACAACATTGCTTACATTAAGATACAAAGCTTGCTCATGCATTCTTCTCTGTAACGATTATTATTTCAAAATGTATGCTATTTTAAAAACTCAAAATGAAAACACAGTATTAAAAATCAACCTGCAGAACTAATGTAAAAATTAGAAGTTTTAGTGAAATTTTCAAGGTTATATCAGATCTGGAAGGTCTATAATGGAAGCAATGTTTGCTGTTTAATACTCTGCCTTAAAAAAAAAAAAGTAGTAGTCAACAAAAACAAAACTTTGAAAGGTTTAGTGAAATACTATACATGGTTTTAACATATAATTGAAGTACAATATATTGTACTTTTTAATTTTGGAAGTAGATGACTGCTTCTGACTATAAAAAGAGTGTAAGCAAACCCATCATTTTGGGGCAGGGAACAGAAAGCAGAGGACATGATCCTAAGCAGTTTTTGCAAGTATGAGACTCTGGCACAGTGAGAAAGTTCACTGCATTTTCAGCACTGGAATTTTGTTCTTAGGCAGCTCCTGCTAAATCACTAACAAATAGAAACACATGACATGTGGTAATATTCTAACTTAGTGGTTTGGTCTGCAGATAAGCTGTAAACACTCAGGTTCTTACAGAACATGAGTCCACCCTGGTTTCACATAATCCTGCTGGGGTTTCTGAGGATTCAGTGCTCAAACCCTGACTAGTGATGCAGGAAATGTTGGGGGGTGAAATCCTGGATGAAAGGGCTGCTAATTTATACAAGAATATAACTTAGAGAAAATCTGCTCAAGCAAAGGGTTCTGGATGTGCATAAGAGCTGTTCAGTTACATGTCATTCATGTTTAGTGAGGTAGTCACCAAATGGAAAAGAGCAAGACCATAAATTAAGTTTGACACACTTTTTCGACAGCAGAAAGAAGCAGCAATCAGCACACACATTCATGAGCCTGGAGAAATAAAGCAGTACTTTTCAGGACTGATCCTTCTTAATACATAATCAGTGATTTGGCCTGATATACCACTTATACTAATACTGTTATACCCTTTAGTTTCAGAAGAAAACTTTTGTTAGATGACAAAGAAAAAAATCCTTCAAGGAATGTGTTTACTAATTGACCTGCTTATAACAATTACATGACAACAATAAGAAGAAAAAAAGGAACCTTATGCAACTTCTCATCGTGGCAGGTACAGGTACAAGAGCTGATACAAGATGTTCCAGTCTCAGTTTACTCAACAGGAGCTGTCACAGGCAACTGCATGAAATCTAAAAATGGAAAATTCCCATTAAATATGGCAATTATAAAACACATCCTCCATTTTTTCACTCGTATTTTGTAATAAATAAAACCTTTTTCTCATCTGATACTGCACTGTATCACCTCAGAGAGTCCAGGCCACTGCATGCAAGTTAACACAAAGCCAGATGTGACACAGCCACGGCTCAGACTTGAGTCCTGTACAATCAAGGTGGCTGCAGCAGCTTTGGCTGAACCCAGGAGCTCATGGTACTTGTACCCCTGAGAAATTCTAACTCCCCAGTGCCCCCTGAGAAATTCTACTTGTCCCCCTGAGAAATTCTAACTCCTCAGTGCCTTTCAGTGTACACTGCTTCTACCATTTGGGGCAGGAAAAAAACCAGACCTATCTTTGTGTATCCACCCACACAGAAAATGCACTTCAGCCTAAGTCATAAAACATTCTTGAACACTTTACAAAAAGACTTAATAAAATAGTAATCATTGTATTTATTGATTTTTCTCTACTATACATTAAAGTTTTATTTACTGTCCTTTGCAGAAAGAAGTCTTGAAAACCTGTGCCAGCAAATCACATTTAAAATAGGCAAATGTAAACATTTTGTACCTATTACCTTTCTGCAAACATTACTATTTACACAGTTCTTAAAGATAATCTTTTTCAGTTTCAGTGGATTAACTATTCGCTGCTTGAGGTGAGCATCCAGGGTGCTCACTGCCCTGGTTTTTGACTTCCATGACTTCACACATACTAACCAAACTCCAACCCAGAGACTCCAAGATACTCTTGCACAAAAAAACATTTTGGTCAACAATTTATAGTTGTATAAACACATATTAAATTTCTCTTATCGGTGAATCTTGCAAAAAAAACCAAAAAACACTGATTTATTAACAGTCACTGAAAGGATAAAAAGGTTATTCACTGGATTAGGCTTTAACAGACAAAATAAGAGTATCTTCATGTACTGCCCACAGAATGTAACAACAGGAGTGCTCAAGACAATGTAACAAAGCCGTTAATACTTCTAAACTGTGCCAGAAAAACAGCCTATATTAGATTACATCTGGACTCAAAAAGTACCATTAACAACCCTGCAGAGGCAGGCTTTTACTACATCTGGAATTCACTCAAGAGCTGTCAGTATTTGCTGGCACTCAGCAAGTAAGTCTTTCTTTTACAAAAAGAGACCAAAAAGAAAGAAATCCCCATCACTGATTTAAAAATACTCATGTAGTCATCTATTTAAATTAAGAAGGCAAACCAAATGTGCACAGACACAACAGCCAATGCTCCACAAGCCAACTCCCTGGACTGTGAAGCAAGGAGGGCCTGAGGCAATGAACAGTGCAGAGGAGAATCCCAAACGTGCATCTATCTAAGGGGAAGGTCTCTTTTGCAATATGGCTTTAAGGGACAGTCAGATTTGAAAACAGATGCTCTTCACAGGTACAGCACAAGTGTTTTCACATACTTCTTGAAACAGAGAGGATGGAAATCCCAACAAGCCCTACTGAATGCTGGGAATGGATGCTTTGGGTCCCTGGAGAGGAGCTGGTCCTCAGTACATCCTCCCAAACTGGAAGCAACAGCAGCAAGGACACACCTCATCTCCCCAACTCACCCTTCACTGCTTCCCACAAGCCTCTCCTCCCACCACCTCCTGCATTCCCTGAGCACTGCTGCCCTGGCAGTGCCTGTGGGAGCTGTGCTGCTCTCCAGGGCCCAGCAGCCTCCAGGCCATCCCAGCAGACCCCTCTCCCACAGGCCCTGTGCTTTCCACACAAGTGCACACACTGTCCTTGTCCCCCGCTTGCCAATTTGCCAGCCTCTGACCCCTGCCAGTCACCCTTTGCCAGGCTGCTGCTGGGTCTCAGCACCACTTCTAGCACAAGGGAGACCTTCCACAAGCCTCCCAAGTATCCCCAAAACCCTTCTCCAGGCAGACCTGGACCCTGTCACAAACAGGAGTGCCTCTCTGCAGTCAAGCTGGGAACAGGTGCATGGCTCTGCCCCAAAGGACATCTGCTTTCAAGAGGGAGGAGCAGCACAGCTCAGCCCACTGACCCCCAGGAGTCCCCCAACAAGGGGTTTGTTCCCAGTTGTTCCCCCACCATTGGGAACAAACCCAGCAGGACCTTCCTCCACAGCCCCACACGACCACACAGGGCTTGCCACAGGCACGGAACAGCCCCTGCTACAGAAAGATCTAGAAGAGGACTGCATGGCTGTAACACAGGCGTGCACTCAGCCAGAGGGTCTCCTGAAACTCTTTCAAGAAAGCACACAAAAACAGAAATTAATTCCCACACCAACTCCAGTCCCTGATGTCTCATTCCCCATCCTGGACAGGAGACAACCTGTCTCTCATGGACTTTGCCCTCCCTGCTGCTCCACATTCTGTGAACTGCTGGGGTCTCACTCAGAAAGAGGGATGGTGGGAGACCAAAGTTGCTATTGATTATGTCTCTGCCCTCAAAAGGAAGCAGATCTTCAGGACATTGAGAGAATAAACACTCTCTGAAAGGACAGGTAGGGTAATTCTGAGCTACCTTATTCAGATCATCTGTAGCCTCCAGCTGTGACCCACCTCTAGCACAAGCCTGGGTGAACCTGAAGGCTCTTTAAATGCTTCCCCTCACTCTGCCAGGGAGCACAAGGCTGGCAGATGGCCAGAGCTAACACAGCACTCCCACTCCTGCTTCCACAACTCAACCCACTCAACGCTTCAGCATAAGCAAATCTACAACTCAGCTCCAGTCCCGAGGGAAACTCGGGCACTGCTCTGCAGGAGCATGGCTCTGAACAGCACAGGGGACACACAGACCAGCAGGGAAGAGGCATCATGACCTGGAACAAACCAGTGTCCAGGTAGGAGTTTCACAGACTGCTGGGGCACCAAAGGTTGGGCATGAACTGCACAGCCTGAGGCTGTGATTTCGGCTTGGCTCAGGCAGATTTAACGCTGGGCTGCTAAGAAAAACAGACTGTTCATCTCCAAAAGGTAATTCCACTCTTGCCCTCCATTGTACAACACACAAGTGCCTGTGTGGCTAGGAATGAGTCAGATTAGCTTGTTGATCCAGTTTAAACCCTCTCCTTCTCAGGGCAGAATGGTGGATTTCCCTTTGTATCAACTTCGGTTTGAGCCTACCACGAGTCACTGCAATCACCTAAATCAACAGAAAATTAGCATTACAAAAGATGTTATTCTTCTGCTTCGGCAAACTGAGTAACCATGAACTGACAGGAGTTACTGACAAGGCAAAACCGGAGGAGGAGAGGAAGGAGCCTGGCAGTGGAGCTGCACATGAAAGCCCACTGGGCTGTGGATGAAGCGGGCTCAGCTCAGGGACAGCAGGACGCCCTGTGACACGGGTGTCACAGCACACTGCCCTGGGATCGGGGCAGAGCTGCGGGCTGGGGATTAACCTGCTGCTCTCCTACTCATGATCTCACTGCTTACTTTTATAGGAGCTCAGCCTCGGGGGTTTCAAGTGCTACAAGCGTAAATACCTTTAAACTTTGGGTATGGGCTAATACACATCCTACAAAAACAAAGGGGTTTAATTTATGTCCTTCACATGTTTGTAAAATTATACTCCTATTTCCCTAGGAGGCAGCTAGAAGGCATGTTATTAGGATTAATAAATTATTATGTCCTTGTTAAACACCAAGATACTACAAAGGTAGGAATTACATGAACCAAAGAAGTCCTCTACCCTAGAGAGACACACACTATGGTATTAACTAAATTTTGATTGAAAGGAAAAAGTTTTATTACCTAGAAAAGATTCCTTTTCCTCTTAGTAGAATAATTTACATCAAGTGGGGGAAAAAAAATCACCCCTAGTGTTGGCAGACACCAGGGAGACAAATGCAGAAGCACAGAACTAAACTAGATAGAAGGAGCTGACACCTCAGGGATGCAGAACTGTGCTTTCTCTAAAACAGAGCCTTAGTATATCCAGTTATTCTAAAAAGTTAATGGTAAGTGGGTATTAAAAACTTCTATTTGAGATCAACATCTTTTGGTACACCCAAGCCCCACTGCCTGAAATATCACTGCACACTGCAGGACAGCAAGGGCCCAGGCTTGTACATCTCTCCTCTGCTTCCTAACAAAACAGTGACATTTATAAGAAAGCTAAAGTGACAAAGCAGACAAACAGATTTATTTCTCCCACAAAAAAACTACAGGACTCCAACACACACAGCCTGACTGCACAGGCTACAAACTTGAGTTCAAACCTTTGTTCCAGGTGAAAAATAAAACTAAATCAAAGTGAGTTCAGCACTAATGAGCTGCAGGAACAATAATTAAACACTCCTAAAGCTACCACAAAATGAACACCCTTCCAATAAAATCAACTAAAAATGCAAACCTCATTGTAACACTGCATCTTAGATTTTTTTCTATTTAAAACATTTTAAAATTTATTTTCCTTAAATAAGAGGTGTTTTTTTAACTTATCCAAGATAGCTTAGATACTTAGCGGATTGACAAACACATCTTTATTAATAAGAAAAATAAATACAGCTCTAAGCTGACAACTTTGTCAGCAAACCTTCCCAAAAAGTGCTAAAACCACTTCTTTAAAATCACGTCACAAAGTAACAGCTATGCCAGAACACAATCCAGTGCTGCTCCATCTTTCATCTCCTTCCCCTCCCACTACATACATGAAACTTCATGGCAAACAAGTGTCTTAACTCATTTCAGGCACTTTACCAGATACTGTCAATACACTGCTCCCATTCCTTTTCACAAGCAACTATTAGAGCATTTAAGAAATGCATTTAGTGCCAAACTAAATTAAATGTTTTCATGTTTGTGACAGAGAAAAAAAGAATCTAATGGGTAAAAGTACCTTGCTAGTGGAGAAGGCCTCAGAGAAACTTTGGTATCTGTCAATTCACTGCTAGAGAGAGATGAAACCACCAATTTCCCCAGCATACTGCTAGATTTTCAAACCACAGACACAAATTAAACATGGAAGAGTACATAAACAAGAATATCAACACCACGGCATATACAGTATGAAAAGAGTCTGAATAAAAAGAAGCCAGAAGCTTCACCAGTAACCTTTGCCTACTGAAGAAGTGGTGTAACAGCTGAGTTATCACTGTCAGCTTATCACTCCAAATTCCTACAGTCGTTTTCCAGCTCGTTTAATTGCCCTAAGTGCTTCCACTGGGAGGCAGACTCTGCTCTCCATCCCAATCCAAGGGACTCACCAGAATGGTTTCATCTTTTCTACTACAAAACACAGCCTAAGATCAGCTCTCCAATGTCTGGGAAATCTGAAATGCTAAGGCATGAACAGTTGTGGCTTGTTTGTTTCTTAGAAAATAGAACAAATACAGATGGTCTACTGCCATACATTCAATGTGGTTTGTACTGCATCCTAGTCATGTATTTATTAGATAAGAACAAAAAAAATTAACAAAACAATCTCACATATTTTAAATTGTAAAGGTGCTTTGGGATTTTTTTCTTCAGCAGAAGCTATACATGCAAAATATTGCTCTTATTTACTTTTAGATGAATTTGAGTTCATGCAGTGCCACAGTAAAAATTATAACTCATAATCCTTTATTCATTTTTCAATGAACTTTGGCCAGGTCCAAAATCTGGTAAGCCTGTATATTTATGTTGTCTTTGCCTTCTTTCTTTGACATTTCTTCTCTATTTGATGGGATTTTGTTAGGGATAACTGTTGGCCCTGATGCTGGCTCATTCCCTGGTGTGCAGTGTCAATTCACACACCAAGATGAGATCTTTGATTTCTTTATTCTAGTTTGCACAAAGTAGGGATCCAGGTGTAACCCCACAAAGTCAGCAAAACTCTACACTAGTTACACCAAGGGCATCAGTGTTACAAATACATGGCCTTCTCACTAAGTAGTACTCAAACCCCTACTCACTCACTACTCCTTGCTCATTAGCCCTCACACACAGCCCCTCTCTGCACTGGAGTCAGGGTCTGGTTTGAGTAGGTGGTCATGGGTGGGTGGCCATGAACCCCCACCAGAATCCCCCTTCCCCTGTTACTGCTCAGTCCTGCTGACTTCACTCCTGGTGGCTCTTGTCCAGACAGCCCTCTCATCTCGGATTGTGTTCCCCTTCTCTCCAAACAGAAGATTAGCCAAGCCTACAAGTCTCTACAGGTTTCACAATGCAATTGCTTAATCATAACTGCCTACCTATAGCTACTAATTAACATCAAAACAGCTGCACAGTTCAGTTGAAATCTTGAGGGACTTGATAACCTTACACCAGAAGCTCCTGAAAAACAAGAAGTAGATGAATATGCAGGTAACAAAACAAATCTGAGAGAACAAAATAGAAGATAGAGACTTCACAAGTAAAAGTGTGAAAATTCCAAGTCTTTAGGCAAATATCTCACAAGAAAAATACCAGATGAACAATACCTATAAGAGAATTTTACAATACATTTCAAAGCAAGAAGGATATCCACAGCATGATCTAAGTTATCAAAGTGATAAAGTGGGATGTTTCACCATTTAATTTGAAAAGCTAAATGACATTAGCTGGTGACATTTGTAATACACTTTTTCTTTTGAAGGATAAATACATTCTCAGGTTCTAATTATGTGGCACTTTGCTAGATTTGGTTTGTTTTTTTTAAACATCATCATTGTGTCCAGTCATCTACAGTGATTTACTGTCAAAATAAATGGAATTAAGCAGATTCCACGAGAATATCTACTTTTCTCACATCCCACACTTTCCAGTGTAGTGCCCCAAACTCCAGAACAGGAACAACCCCTCTCCTCTGGCCTGCAATGGCAGTCACAAGTCCTTCAGAAAGGATCACCACCTTATAAAGGAAACACTACTGCTCCCAACCCATGTGCATGGTTCCAACACTCACTCTCGGTACAATGAAGAGATCCCCCTCAAGCCACACAGCAGAAAAACATCAGAAATGCAATTTATAAAAATCACAGCCCTAGCAAGTCTTGTCTCAAACCAATACTCACACAAGATTCATTGGGAGTTTCAGAGTTTGTAGACTGAATCTCTCTGTAAGGACTAAGCCAGACATCTCAAAAGCAGTGCTTCACTCCAGCAGCAATATAAATGCAAAAAATAACTTGTGGAGCTTTTCCTGGGCACAAATTCAAAGGAGAAATGAAATTTGCTCTAAGGTCTGGGAATACGTATTTTTCACTTTTGGTAACTTTACCTCTACCCCAGGTTATAAACCTATCCTGAAAAAAAGTTTTCTGCTTCTTAGTTTGCTTACAGTGGTCTGTGAAACCCCACATCCTAAACATCCAGGTTTACAGATGATTAAGCCTGACTCCTAACTAGTTTAAGAGAAACACTTGGCTTAATATTTGGGGTATAGCAAATGTAACTATTGTCCTGCAACAGCCAGAAACTGCCTCTGTCCTAGTATTATTTAGGACCTAATGCTAAAAAACTACTTCACTTATTTAACTTCAGATTTCAAAAAACTCCAACTAAATCAAACCAATTTATAAGACACCACAAATGCTGCACCCACAATCAGTAGAAATGGGACTTCAACAAATATTTCCTATGGATACAAGCATTGCACCATAAACAGCAAACTGCCAAAAGGAACTGGAAAGCCTGGAAACCATGGTCAAACCATTGAACAACCAAGCACTTGATGAAATCTGGGGAAAACTACCAAAGATAATTTTGGCTGTTAATGCTTTGGCCTCACTTCCCCATCTAATTATGGACAGACAGCACATTTTGTATTCAACAAGTTGTGGGGTGACTGATGGGAAGTCACTAAAGGCTGAGCTACAGAAAGGCAAGTAGGCTGTTTCTCTGCAAACTGCTTTGTATGGTTTTTATTTCTCTTGGCTGCTCTAAAGTTCCAGGGACAGTGGGGAATATGGTACTACAAAATAAAGAAACAGCCAAGGAAAAAGAAAATATTTCAAATTCAGTGTTTTCCTAAAGAACTACTTGATCTAGATTTTATATCTATACTGCTTGGGGAAAAAATACACTTTTGTTCAAAATCCAGCACTATAATTTATTTAAACATGGCATAAAGAAGTCTACCCTGCTTATTTGAGTCATCATTCTATTTTCTAGCTTTAGAAATAACAGAATATCAGGACAACCTCTCTCCATCACACTGGAACAAATATCCTTTTCTCTCTTTTTATCACTCTTCCTTTTGTGAGCAAAGCAAGGCAGGATCAGTCATGAACACGCTCAAAAATTGCATAACTCGAAGCAAACACGGAACAAGGTCTCATTAAATTAGGAGCCATTTTATTCTCTGAGAAGAAGCATTACACAAGTGTGGTTTCTCAGCTCCAAGCCCTTATGTGTCACCCTTAAAAGCAAAACTTACAGACACAGGTGGTGACAATCACAGGACAATATCCAGCACCCACAGATATGCTCGGAATGGGATGAAGGTGAGGAAGGAACTCCTCATCCTCCCAGGAGATCACTCAAGTCACTGGTTCAGAATCAGTACACAAACACTGCGTAGGTAGAGGGAGGTTTGGGTAGAAGAGAATCCTGTTCTTCTCTTCAGGGAAATCAAACACACCCTTAGACTCTGATTATGTAAACATGACCAAAATTGAGGTACGTGGCTGGGCAGAGCCTTCACTGCTAAGTTTCAAGAGCATTGACCTTTTTTAAAAAGAAAGGTGCAACAGTAGCAACACCATTAGTAGGAATTTTGTGAATATTCTCAGGAAAAATTATTTTGTCTTATACAGACATCAGCATTACATTAATACAATCTGACAAGCTGGAAGTCCAGAATAGACTACTAAATATTTCTAGAAGAAGAATATAAATATTTCAATGTTTCATGAACCACTAGCATTTCAAACAAGAGAAATACATCTTGCTTTTTAAAAAAATCCCCCAAAGAATCATGAAATATTAAGCTAATGATGCAATTAAAATATATGCAGTTTTAACCACGGTTCTCTTAGAATCTGTTATCTTAGATGTATATATATTTATAGATGCACAAAAAAACAAGTCAGGGTAGCAGATGTGTCAGTCCTTTCACAAGCTGACCTGGCCACAACTGCATTTGTGACTGTGTAACACAGGATTTGGGCAGAGAGTTTTTCTTAACTATAACTGATTTTATTAGTAAATTAAAGATTTCAAATTTTTTGAGTGTCTGTTTTACCTAGCCTTTCTGATCAAAAACCCTCACCCCCCCTTCCAACACCCACTAACAGCCTTGGCTTGGTGACCTGGACATTCACACATGAGCACGCAGCCCTCCTGGGAAGTGGATTTGTACCAGGTTCTTCAAAGTACTGGATGTTACCAGGTTAAGCCTTTTGTGCAGATTTTAAGAAAATCAGGTAACAATCTCCACAGGCATCTTCCCCATCAAGGAAGGTGAAAAAATAAAAACTACACAGTTTTCAGCACTACAGAATTGGAAAATGTTTTCTATGCATCTCAAAGTAATCCATTAGGAAAAGCATTTCTCTATTCACAGTTTCTCTAGAACAATCCAGGGCAGCAATAGTTCATCAGGACAATTAAACTGCAGCTATAAATGCCTGGAAAGTTCTGTTACCAGGGCTTTACAAGTCATTTGTGGACTTAAAATGGGACAGACCAAACCCAGCTTGCCACAAAGACCACCAAGCTCCCTGCCTGAGCACTCCTGGGACAGCTGTCTCCCCTGGGTGCCTGCTGCCTTCACCTCTTCAGCACTCACAAACAAAAATCCTCACAGAATCTGCAGACACAAAAAAGCAGATGCTTCTCTACATAACCACTTAAATCCTCCTGCAAGCCATCACCTCCTGCTTCTTCTGTTCCCTTCTGCATTTCTCCATACCCATATACTCAAAACCAACTACAGATACTTCTTTACCAAACACAAATTACCGACTCATCTAAATTCTAAGTTCACCGCAGATGCTCCACTTTCCAGTTTTTCATGGGTTCTCACAGAATGAGCTCATAAACATTGATTTTAATAATGGTTTGGTGAAATGACTCCAGACCACACTCAGTTTCACAGACTATCTTCTCATGCTGTCTTAACTTTGGTTGGTAGAAATTTTATTGTATGTCTGATTAACAGACCTTAGGTCACCATGCATATTGATGTATGGCACTGCACTAACTGCTCAAGAAGCACAGCACCCATGGAAAACCTTCCTGAGGATGGCCAAGGCTTCCCACGTGTCTGAGCAGCCACCCTGAACAAAATGAGGGATGTTCCATACCCTGTCCTGGAGAGCAGTAAGGCAAAGGCAGAAGTCTTGCCTCTAAAGATGCTGAAAAAGCATTTTTACACAGTTTTCAGTTTGCAGAGTATCCTTACAAAGTTATCCAAGGAGAGAATGTTCTACAGGCAGGAATGTAACACAGCAAATAGATGGGCAACTGAACGTGGCAGTACTGTACCAGTGCCACTCTGCTGCTTCTGCAAGTCACTTCTCATCTTCACTACCTACTTTAATCTTCCAGGTCTCATACTGGTTTCATCTAATAGATACAAGCATTCAAGGGAAGGATACTTACACAGCTCTAAAAAGCAAAGCACTAGATTTCCAGTTTTATAGTGCAATGGGAGAAGGTTTGCAATTTGTTCTTGCTATTTTCACTATCCACAGTGAAAATCCATAAGCCAGTACTTTCAATAATCTTCCCTGCTTTTCAGGAAATTCATCAGACTGAGAAGCCAGCTTGTCCCGTTTCAGATATGGTAATTAACTAGCACATTTTTGTAATTAACAAGGCTTATGAACACTGAGGGAAGGACCACGTCCCAATGCACAGGTGGTGACAAATTGCCACCTCCTCCTCCGGGATTACAGACACCTGAAGTCAGCACCTTGACTTCCCATGAGCTGCAGGCTCCCTTAAGGAACAAGAGGACACGTGGGTGAGGATTCCTTCCCAAGGATCTGTAAAAGACTCTTGCAAGTTTTGAACTGAGTTGATTCAAACCATTTTGAATTGTGAACAACTTTTCCCTTATTGATTCAGAAGGTAACACAGAATAAGATTTGAGTTTCCTTCAGAGTTGCACTCTTCCCCCAACCCCTATTTTGGAATGGCTATTCAGGAGGTGTGCTGAGGATATGGCCTTGTCCACATGATTTCCTTCAACAGCCCCAAAATCATTAGATCCCAAACTGTACCTGAGTACTGAATCCTCTGAGAGCCCTTCAGGCTTTACAACACGGCAAGCCCTGATGTAGACCAGGCCCTCAGGATGAAGAGCAGGTTCTTCCAACTCTAACTGCATAATTAAACAAATAAAGTCCTGCCTTTTGAGAGCTGCCTAGGACTGGCTTGAGTGCTTGCTGTACTGCTCCAAGTCTGACATGTTAACCTGCACTGCCAGACCACAGGCAGCCCCAAATAAGCTGGCTCACAACCTTCTACTGCAACTGCTCTGTCGGCAGACACTACACAGAGCCATGGGATAATTCAGGTGGAAAAGGACATCAGGGGGCTCTGGTACAACCTCAAGCTCAAAGCAGAGTCAGCTGTGAAATCACACCTGCTTTCTCAGGGCTCTATCCAGCTGGATTTTGAAAACTTACACAGGAGTCTGCAGGAACTCTCTGGGCTACCAAATCCCACCACGAGACACACCTCAGGGTGAAAAATGCCTTATGGACACAGACACCTGTGACTTCAATTCACACCTGCTATCTCTGGTCTTCCCACCATGCACCACTGTGAAGTACTTGACTTCACTCTCTTGAAAACCTTCACACAGGTGCTGGAAAGATCCCCCCAAGCCTTTTCTTCTCCAGGCTCAACAACAGGCACAGCTCCTCTACTTCTCCTCACAAAGCAAAAGCTCACAACTCCAGCCAATCTTGGCAGCTGTCCACTGAACTCACTCCAGTTTATCAACATTTCCCTCGTCCCAGGGAAGGGAGCACAACTGGATGCTGTGTTCTGGACATGGTCTAACAAGTGCCAAATGGAATGGGATCATTGTCTCACCTGACCTACTGGCTGAGCTCCTCGGGCTGAGCTCACTGGCCACCATGATCCCCAGAGCTTTCTCAGCTGGGCTGCCCCCAGAACAGGCTGTGCTGGTGCAGGGGTCCCTCCTGACAGGGAGAGAGCCAGGAAGCCCCCACCATCTCTAAGGGGCTGCTTAAATGGTAAATTTGCTTAGTAATTGGCAGCAGATGAAACGGATCGAAATTGAAGCCAAGTCTTCTTAGTGTTAATGCACCTTACTTAGTAGTACTAAGTCGCCTCTTAGGGCCATATTCAGATGGCCTAAATTCCACATAAATCCTTCTGCCTCCTATTTCTTATTAGCTGGCTTTCAGGCAACTCCCCACTCAGTGTCTTATGTAAATTCTCTGAATTGCTTTTTAGAACCACCCAGAATTCTCCACTGACTGGGAAAAGGGCCTTCAGTGGAATTCAGGCCACCTGAGCCTAGTTTTTAAGGTCCAGTAACACTGCAGCATCAGACTGCATTATTTTTTGGATTTGCCACCATGGCAGTAAGTAGCAGTTGGCTGTCAGGACGGGTTTAGTTACTCTCCCACTGGAACAAGTATTTTAAAAGAAAATGTAGACTGCTAAACAATTCAGGACTCAGTTCTTCCTGCTACTTTCTGGAAATTTATTCTTCCTGCTACTTTCTGGAAATTTAATCCATAGCTGGATTTCCTTTAACAAGAACACTTTATCCATAGTTCTTTTGAATTTTGTCCTGAGCCATGTGCTATGTTTGTTCCAGAAGTCTTGACAACCCATTCAAAAAAACTGGGTCTTTAGTATGACTCAATGGCTCAAACCATTCACTGGTCTACAGAAAGGAAGAATAAAAGCCCTACAATCAGCACTGAATGGGGGCTGGGGAAAACAGTGGCTTAAATTCTCCCCAGTTCAGCAAAAGCACACCATGCTGTAAGTCAAACATGATGACAACTCCACTTGTTCTTCAGAGATTAACAGTTTTCCAATAAACACCATTCTGATTTTCTGAGGTTTCTAGCTAAACCACATCTTGTGATTTGAGAAGTTATTTTTTACAGGCATTATGGTTTTGGAAGTGTCAAAAGTGAGAAATTACTCACACCAGCATAGTTAGCTCATCAAGCCCCACTCAGTGTTCTTACATACTCAGGATTCTCCAAACAAAAGAGAAGAGCAGGGAAGATGGGAACCACCCATAAACACTGCTGAAAAGTGGAACCAGATTCTACACACCACAGCCCTCACACCTCTTTTTAGGCCATTAACAGTGCTTTTATCAAAGCCCCACGGCACTCAGGTGCACAGGTAGGGAGAGTCTACCCCTTGTTCACAGCTGTAAGCAAGAGCTCTCTCAAAACATCCCACCTCTGTGAAATATAAATAATAAAACTGAGGCTAGAAATTATTACCTGCATCCTTACTTGAGTGGAATAGGACATTTGAGGATAGCACAAACATTCAGAACCAAGTGCCAGCTTATTGCAGGTCAAAGAGACTACTGTGGAATTAAGTCAGTAAGCCAAGAGGGACCAGATCCATACCACAGACTGACTTCATTATGAGTTTCAAAATTTTTCACCACACAGACCAGCAGCTCCCTCAGACTGACTGAAGTTTGTCAGCCAGCCATCAACACTGAACAAACAAATGTTAAACCTGAACCTACCTCCCGTTTCTAGGGACCAACAATAATAAACATGCCGAACAACTACAAACAAAAACAGGTCTCTAAGTCACAATGCTTAGTTTCAGCCATTCCTGAGGCATAAATCTACAGGTCAGCGAAGAATTGCCAAGCTTAAAAATGTCTTTCCTTAACTTTTCAAAGCACACAGAACAAATGAGAAGTGCTGCAGACAGTAATGAATATAAAGTCCTATGAATGCACCCAGATGATTACCACCCTCTTAGGATACAGTTAAGACCTGATAACATATCTATTATTTCATGCTTCTAGTTTTTTAGCCCCAGGAAATAAAAATCATAAGCCACAGTGAATTTTTGCCCAATGAGAGAGCAATCCACTCTGGAGAAAGACTGTATCAAGAGCAGAATGTAACCAGTCAAAGATCACATTAAGGCTTTTGGTTTCATTTTATGTTTTTCTTCACATGATACTTTAAACAATAACAAGACAAAACCCCAAACAAATTTAATGCAAACTCAGATTTTTGTATTTTGAGTAAAAATGACTGCCCTTAGCACTAAAAGACCTTTTAAAGTAATCAAAACCTTTTATCATTAGTATTAGTCTTTTTCATTAATGCTGTACTGGTAATGACACTTTAAAACTGAGGCTACTCAAATACAAGAATTTCACATCTAGTGCTATCAAACCCGTTTCACAGACCAAAAAAGTGCTAAACTATAGAATCTGATACTCCTAAAGAAAACGCAGTCATCTTTTACAATAAGTAAAAGATTACATATCAACTGCTGTACATAATAATTAAATGTCAGGGGAGGAGGATTTGTTTCATCAGTAAGGTAAAAAAACTGTAGTGGTCATAAACTACCTTACAAATATTTTTACTCTAACAATATTGTTACTGACCTCATTTTTCTGGAGGTTACTGTTTTCTCGTTTCCCAGGGATTCTGCATGAGTCCCAAACACCGAACTTCCTGCTATTTACTGAACTATCTGCAGTAGCATTTTAAGGCTTGCTGCTCTCCCTACGAGTGAAAGGTGTTCCTGTGCTATCTTTCCCGGGCTAGTCCTGGAAGTGAACGCACCTCAGCCTTAAACCCCGCATCAACCCCTGGAAAACAGCCCGGCAATCCTGAAACGAGACTGCAAATCCCGGCCCCCTCCTCCTGCGGCCATGCCGCGTTCGCATCACCCGCGCCCACCGACCACGAGCCGCACGCCGAGACCGCGGGGCCGCGGCGGGTCCCGGAGCCCGCGGCAGGGACACGGCACATGGCGGGGACACGGCGTGTCACCACCCCGCGGCACCGGGCACCTGGCTCACGCCGCGCTCCCGCCACCGCCGCGGACGCCGGAGCCCGAACACAAAGCAGAGCAGAGAGCCGAAACGCGCCTGTTACCGACTATTATCTCGCTAATTATCCGGAGCGCCGCTCCCGCGGGGGCGGCACCGGTGCGCAGACGCCGGCCCCGCCGGCAGCTGAGCCCGTGGCAGCCCCGCCGGGCGACTTCAGCACCCCCGCGGCCCCGATGGCCGCCGCACTCGCCCCCGCGGAAGCGGCGGGACGCCCGGCGGGGCCCCGCGGCACCGCACGGCCGGCCGGGCGCGCTCCCGGCGGCGCAGGGCCCCGCAGCCCGCCCCGGCCCGCGGCCCCGCACTCACCGGCCCCGGCCCGGGGACGCCGCGGCGGCACCGCCCGCTCCGCGCACCGCCCGAGTGCGCGCCCGCGCTCACCCGCGGCCGGGCCGCCCGCCACCGCCGCGCGCGCTCATTCCGTATGCGCCACGGCGCCTCCTGGTTGGCCCGCGCCGAGTGGCGCGCGGGGCCGGGCTCCGGCAGAACGGGGTTACTACAGGTCACCGCCGCCGGGGGGCGGGGCTGGCGCCGGGGGCCAATGGCTGGCGAGGGGCGGGGCCGCGTCGCCAGCGCGTCGTTCCGCGCCGCGGCCTCGGCGCCTCCGCGCTTGGCGGTGAGCGGCCCGTGCCGATACCGGCACCGGTACCTCCCTCACGGAGCCTCCTCATGGCCCCGGGCCCGCCGCTGACCGCGCTGCCCCAGGCGCGGTACCGCCGGGGCGCGTTAAAGAATGCTTTCTGCCAAGTCTCCCGGTCAGAGTGTGTGACCGCGGCAGCGGCATGAGCGTACTGCGGAGCCCCCGGCGCGGGTCGCTGTAAGAGCCGGGGCCGCGGTAGGGCCTGGCCTGCCGCAGGGGCTCCTGGCCTGCACCTCTGCTGGCAGAGATCGCTCATGGTGCATCCCCCCGACCAGAGCTGGCGTCACCTGGAACGGTTTTGGTCGGTGCTGCTCAAGGCTGGGGTCCCCCTTAACAATTCCTGAGGATCTTTTGTCAATATTGACTCATCCAGGCCCTGCAAATGTTCCCTCAGAATTAGAGGTTTTCATTTATCCGGTGTAACACAAGACTGAAACAAAACAAACGAGCACCTGCCAAAGAGGAGCGAAACAAAAACAACAAATGGGAGGAAGGTTTCAAAGCCCAGGGGAAAGCTTGAGTTCCTGCGGGTGCCGGGTGGCCTCTGCGGCGGTGACAGCCACCATTGTCACAAGGGTAGGTTTGTTTGGCTCAGTTGGGGCAGGTCAAGCTCCTGGCACAGCAGCCCAGGGATGTGAGAGCACAGCACATGGCAAGGGGAGAGCAGCATTGCAGAGCTGATGAGGGCATGAGCCGGGACACTGCCGTACCCACAGACCATCAGCAGTGAGTTCCTTTGAGCCAGTTAGGAGCTGGGCAGCTGCCAGCGCCCGTGGCTGGGTCCTGTTCCTCCTGCCCCTCACAGACACCACCTTTCAGAGGCAGAAACACTGTTTGCAGCTCCAGTCATCTGCAGAGTTACTTGAGTGGCAGAGAATTTGTTCACTCTTGCTAAAAGCAGATTAACAGGGTATGTACTTATAATCCAAAGACCAACTAAGTCAGTCACCTCAGTTGCTGGAAAAAACACTTCCAAGTGTTTAGCAGTGGAACACAGGTGATGGCTGCTGACTGTTCTGAAAAGCAGGAAAACATTATCCACGGGAGTTACCTGAAATATAAAGGTCATGAGTTGCTTGACAAAAGGGATGCTACCTGAATTAAGGGTAGGAGTGTGGAGACATACTTAAAATAGTTGCACACTCACTGGAAAAAAGTGAAAAAGGATAAGCAGACATGGAAGGAGAAGAAACTCAGTTTTCAAAGATGAAAAATGCAGACATTTGTGCAACAGAAGGGATTTCAGGCGTTGTCTGCCAGAAGATTTACTAATGTTGGTAGAGACAGAGTAAAGTTAATAAATTCGTTGTGAACATTGGCACAGGGAAAATCCTAGATTTGTGTTACACCATCTTCCACATTTCTTTCAGGGCAAGGAAGGTTCAAGGTAAAACTATAAATGTTATTTGATGTAAAGGAAGATGGGAGGTAAAGCACTGGACAGCACAGAGTTCATCTGCTCAGCATCAGATTTCATGTTGACCCCGCTGCTCTTATTTATTTCTGGGTTAGCGCCAGCAACTGAGCCACAAAACACCTTGTCAAAACCTCACTTTGAGAAATGCTTGGAATCTGTAACTTGAAATTATATATTATCCTTATTAAACTGCTAGATCTGAATACTGTCAAGTTTTATGAGAAGGAGATTTCAAAGAAGCTCTAACTTCAAACACAGATTTGTTGTAAACTTTGTACTTCAGCCTCACCTTTATTACAGGGTGCATCAATTTAAGTTTGCCTGAACTTTTCAGTCATTTGAAATCCAAACACTAACTGTGTAACTGGCTATATTTATTCCAAATAGACACAGCTATTGGCTGTATCCCTAACAGTTCTCAGGGTAAATGAGGAGTTGATGGCTCCTAATTCAGCTCAGCATCAGAAGAGAAACAATAACTGCAGCCTACAGTGATAAAGCAATTTCAACTTTACAAACACCTAAGGCTTTAGAAATTATACATATGTACATAAACAGCAGCATGCTGATTTAAAGATTCCTACATGTACGCAGTATTTTCACAAGGTTCTTAATAGATTCCTGATGTTTACATACAGCAGAAATAAAGCTTCTTATGATATCAGTGATATTACCACACCTTTTGCTTAAATGTGGATTTTACAGGGCAGGGCTTTGAAAGATACTGGTGTCATGTGTTACTTTAGCACTTTTCCTGCATGATCCTCTGCTTAGTATTTCATGGGGAACCAAAGAATGGGGGGATAGATAGTACACATAAGAGTCACTAATAAAATGAGGGAATAACATATGTTTATAATTGGAAATTTAACCTGCACAAGGCACTATACTAGTGACTGTGGGGAACAGTGGCCTTTCCTGCACAAGTTGTGCATAATGATAGGAAATGGAATAGTAGCTTCTTTGTATTTTCATTTAAAAGGCACAACAGCACAATTAAAGGCAGGAAAGAAGTAGTTGTATCACCCAAGAGCATTCAGGCAGGGAAGGAGTATCTGGGAAAACATGCATGGCTGTTCCTAACCACATTCATGTATTCACAAATTCTTGTTTGCCTTGCTTCTTTTTGATTTCCAGAAGGAGAAGCTCATTAACTATTCTTACGTTCCCTTTTAAAGAGTTTCAGGCATGCAGTCAAGGGGAAAAAAACATTGCCATATGTTTTGTTCAACAACAGAGAATGAATAGCAAGTGGTAAATAGCAGGGAAGATTGCAAGTGATCTTATGAAAATACTGATTGGGAAGTACAGTCAACTGACTCATCATGAAAGAGAACAGCAAGCCAATGTTATATTTGGCCAATTCTAGCTAATATCCAGGGGAAATTAATAAAAACAAAACCACGAGGCACACTGAAAGAGGAAAGTCTGTGAATGGGTAAATATGTGTGGAAGGTTTGCGTTAATCTTTCATGAACAGGCTGCTGCCCACCAATTCTTAGGAACAAGCTAGTGGGGGAAAACACAAAGTGTCAAAGATATAACAGATGTGGGAACTTCTAACTAAAAATCCTTGGAGGGACACAAAATTTAGGAGTACAGGACAGTACATATATTTAAAGTAAAATCAAACTGATTTCTTATGTGAAATACCAGAAACCATTAAAGAAGGGCTTGAGTGGGACAAAGCTCATGCTCTCAACAGAATATATTTCAGTGGAAATATAAAACTGTATAAAACTTCAAAACTGTGGAAATTAATGACTCTAAAATTACAAAACAGTCTTCATGACTCATTAAATAATTGAATGCTACAATGTTGTAGTCTAAATTAAATAAATTGTAACTAAAGATAGTATTTCTAACAGTTTGCTTAGAAGTTATTTTGTTTTACATATCCATGATCATTTTAAATTAAAGACTCAAACTGATGTTGTAATAATTTATATCTAAAGATATCCTGTTAGTGTGGCATTTTGAATGCCCTTTTAAGCATAGAGAGGACTGAGCTACTACTGAAAGGGCAGGTAGAGCCAGCTGGGATGCAGGTTCTGGCAGCAAAAACAGCTTGTGTTCCTGAAGTGATCATTCTCACAGCTGTTAATTTTGGGGTGTTGCTTTAAAAGATGGAAAAACATTTCTAGACCAAGCAACGTGAGGTTTCAATGCTAAACAGTCCTCATGTACATATCAGTACATTTGACTCATTTTTATCTTGAAGCTTTTTGTTTCCGAATAAAGAAACAAATGAGTAAGTTGCTAAGATTAAATTGGAAAGCAGCAAACTCTGGCAGCATGCCCCAATGATTAATTATTTAGTAGAACACTTGGTCATGTGGGCATGCCCAGAGCCACTTTTCACAGAGAGATTGATGACATTAATAATAAGGTGATTGAGGGTATAGTGGAAAATTTATCACCACTTGACACAGACTCAGCTTTGTTAATGCTTAAAGTACTTCTTTAAATTCCTAGCTTGTATTTTCTCATCCTCCAGCTCTGTTACCAACCCACTGTGGTAAATCAGAGTGTCATTCAGATATTAATAGTAGGATAACCCCACAAACCTGAAATTTCTAATTAGGGGAAAGTATGCAAATGGGTTAAATCTGTAAAACAAGGTGCAAGGCACGCTCGGCAACACTGCCACACCCTGAAACTGCCTTGCCATGAGAATCTGTCACCCACGGAAAATCAGGGGAAGGATTAAAAATAGAATTTATTTCTGCTCCTGAACTTTCTTGCTCAAAAGCTGCCTGTCATTTTCTAGGCCAGTGAAAGGTTACAGTGGAGCTGAGTGTCAAAGGCAGCCAAGAGGAATCAAATCATCAAATGGTGTCTCAAACCTGCAGAAAAACATTCATCCCTATAGGCTCCAAAGACAGTGATAGCCTCAGAATCTCACAATACAATTTAGTCATCAAACAGATCATAAAAACATCCAAGCCCAGGCCTAAGTCCGTGTCTGAGCCTTCCACACTGTACCCCAGCAGCTGCCAGACTGGGCTTGCCCACACTTGCTGTGTGCCCAGGTGTTGCTCTGTGGGCATGGATGCACTGGACATGCAGCAGCCCAGCTCACCACCACCCCTCCCACCTTGGTGCAGCACAGGTTTAAGAGTTTTTCTTCATTCAAGCAGCACTGGCACAGGGCCTTTTTGCTTTTTATACCACCCTAGTAAGACTCAGCAGGTTTGTCTGGATTATACTGTGTGCACCTGGTATTTGAGAAGGGTGGAGGAAAAGCCCCTTCTCAGGACAGATCTGCTTTCTTCTGAAATTCTGAATAAATAAACATGGTAAACAAGTACTGTTACAGATAGAGATGCACATCATAAACTCTGTAACATGACAGTGAGTGGCCAAAACAATACAAGAGTGCTTTCCTGGTCTACCAGGTGAAGGCTGCAAAGGCTTCCAATAGTTTGCTTTTATTCAATGGGCTTTGTTTAGTTAACTACTGTACAATGTTTTCATAAAGTAAAACCACTTTGCTGTCTAAGGCTTCAACCAGAAAACAAATGTGGCCAAGGGTTTCCAAAACAGAAGCTGAAATTTGGGTTCTTGTGCAGAAGGATGTTTGGGGTTATTTGAGAAAATTGAGTTAAACTACCACATCTCTGGCAGTTTGAGAAATGCCATGGCTTAGATGGGTGCCCAAAAGTACCCAAGCCACGTTCTGGGAGAACATTCTCCAATTATCCTGTCTTCTGTGCAAACCACATTCATGGTGGAACTGCCCCTCAGAGCTGGGTGTGTAAAAGCCAAAACTAGAGTACAGACTTTAAAAAGAAAGATATTGCAATAAGTTCCAGATCTGTTGTGCAAAAACCAGCTGTTAATGTTTTGTGACTCACAGACTCTAAGGTGCTGTTAGTCAGTACACTCAGGGAATGACTATTCAAACTGCATTATGATTCATACATAAAGCTGATTTTGAATTTGGGGTTGCTTGCATCCTAATAGTTGCATCTGATTTCACTTTGGGATAACAAATCAGTCACCTGAAATTTAGTCGGCAAAACTGAAGTTCATTGAACACATTTGGATTTCCTTTGTAGTGCAATACAGCAGTGCTTCCATAAAATTGTCAAAAGAATGGCTTTCAGGGTGTTTTATAAAGGAGGAAACATCTTTCTTCTGGCAGAGATATGGAAAGGAACCAAAGCCATCCTAGTTTCAGTAAGCTTAACTAGGGAATTCAAACAATCAGGGCTGTAGCAGGCTGTGTCTGATGTGGCAGGCTGAGCTGATCAGGGCCAGGCTGTCTCCTGCTTGGCCCCTGCAGGGCAATGCTCTGGGGCTTGTTCTGTTTAGTGCCATTTGCCCATCACCCTTCTGCAGAGCACTTTGGAGACACTGTAGCTACGCAGGAGAGGAGTAGCAGACATGTGCCAAGCAGAATGGAGAAAAAAGTGAACTATTTCCTTAAAGCCTCACCTAGGACATTTGTACATGAATTAGTGTTAAATCAGGGATTATTTAGGGGCTTACACGTCCATGGGTTCTTCTAGGAAATGCTGAGCTGAATGTCAGATCTGCTCAATTTTATATTTTCAGTGTTCCTTACTGATTGTAGCAGACAGTCCACACAACCTACTGCTTAAGGGAACCTTCACTCTCCAAATCACTCCTCAGTAATGATAAAATGAGGCTCATTTAAGTTTTGGCTGATGAACATAGTCCTTTGCTTCATTACAAATCCTTAGTCATTCAAAATCTGGTATCAGAAACAACAGACTATGAAACACAGCTTCCCTAGCATATAGGTTTTATATGCATAAGAAAATAATTGTACATTAAATAAAGTTATTGCCAAATTCAGTAGTTCAGTAATAGTACTTGCAAAAATCAATACATTTTAAGGCTATCCCATTGAAATATTAGAGAAAAAGATCATTGATTAAAAATAAAATCTAAAGTTAAATACTAATATACTTTCATACATTAACATTCCATTCCATACCATAAAAACATATTAAAACATATTAGAAAGCATTGGAAATGTATAGAACTGAGAACTCACAGTAACAAGTACAATCAGAAAATACACAACAAATAAAAAAAGAATGTGCATAGGATAAAGCTAGGAGGATTTAAGAGTAAGGTCTCATTCAAGATTTCAGAGCTGAAGGTGCAATAATGAAAGTATGATTTTATAATCCTCCTACACCTTGGCATTATTCTGAAGTAAGTCTGTGAAGGCATAAGTAAGTGATCTCTTTGCTGATTAAAGTGATCCAACACTGAGTTCAGATATAGGGTGGTCTGGGTTTAGGGAAACTAGGCCAGTGGTAGCTGGGAGCACATGGAGCATTCATCCTCACCTGACACAGGAAAGGTCTAAGGATTGGAGGATTAAGATTAAGGCAGACAGTTTATGCTTGAGGAAGACTACAACCATGCTTGCAAAACAACACACAGACCATGATCTGCATTGCTGCAAAATGTTCACTTCTCAGCTAATGGAACATATGTGTGTCCCTCAAGACACTGCATTCTGTACCTCTTCACTCCTCTGATATTTCAAAGACATGAACTTTCCCAAGAAATGAACCTAAACTGTATACAAATATGTAAAAATTGGAAACAACAAATGCTTTGTATGTGCTGTGAATGTTTTTTGAGGGCTATCTCCTGAATGTTTCACATATGAGACCAAAACCTTGGTACATTCACAGGAGAACACCACAATTCAAAGAAGTCTTTTATTCTGAATGGTGGTCCAGCTTGAGCACAAACAGCATTTGTTCCTGAATCCTGATGCTGGACCTTTTTGGAGACAGCCCACACCAAGGAGTTCTAACACCAATCTAAATAGCTGTTACCTTTGGCAGGAAGACAATGAACATGAATTTATCCTCACACACTACAAATCCCTCACAAAATACACTTGGGGCTGGTGTTTGCCAGCCAGTCAGTTACTGGGCCAGTATGCCCAGTAGTGGGTGTGGGCTGTGAGTACTGTGCTCCTGTGCTGTCAGCCAGCACCCCCACAGCACAGGTACTCAAGGGACCTCCTGCAAACTCACATTCTGTGAGTTCAGTACAGTGAGTTCCCACACACACCAGCTTGGGGAAAACTGAGCATACTTTAGCTGGAGATCACCCAGTTACTCACTGTAAATTTTTTAAATTGTATCTGTACTCAGTACAATTTGGGTTGCTTTAAAGGCATTTTGTCTCATCTAATTCTCTACTTGAGACAAAAGCCTGGAATTCTAAATCACAGTCATTAGCACAGCTCACCAAGGTCATAATCTCACATAACCTGTTTTGCTCCTGGAAGACAGCTCTGAGGGCTCAACTGCATGCACTGAGTCAGCTCCCTTTTCTTCCAGAATAGGATGTTAACACAGCAGCAGCATTGCTTTTGCTTGAAGTAAGGTATTGCTGTTCACCAGGGGAGGGTTTGGCAATAATTGCTTCTTATGTAAACAAGCAGAAATTAATTATGTTTTCTGAAGACCTAAATAAAAGTCTTGTTAATTGTTTGCAAAGATGTATGGATGTAAAATCTCAGGTCTGATAAATATTGAGTCATTATACACTTAAAGTTCTATTTCATCTCTTATGTTTAAAGAATAAAGCAATAATGTTTTATGATATGGATGTGTTAGAAATGCCTGCAAACTATAGGGCTAGTGTATTGTCCAGTATTCTTACAATATATATTAGCACAATTTTTTCAAGATATTAAATCTGCAATAGACAAGTAGACTACTCAGCTGACACTGTAATTGCTGTGATATAAAGGTAGTGGTGAATAATGAGAGTTGCTGCTGAAAGTAGATTGTGGAATTACAAATCAGTGTGTGAAATCTGGATACCTTCAGGATAGGATCAGCCAGAAGAACTGCCAGTAGGTGTTATTTGCTTTGTTCTATCTGAGGCAAACAAAACATGGTATGAACCATTAAGAAAAAATACACTAGTATTTATTAAGAAACTTACTTTAAAATGCTTTCAACTCTCCTTACTACTTCCTTATTTGACTTGTGCAAGGGATATCAGATTTTATAGCAATGTTAAGTTTCCTCTGACTATCTGAAAGGACAAAACTTCTGGAAAAAAGATGTTTAACACTTTCATCTTTATTTTTATACTTAACAGCTTGCAATGCTAATTCGTGAAGCCTTTTATACTTCTTTATCACTCCATCCATCCCCTCCTCAGTACCCAGCACTGAAGGTAACAATCAACATCACAGTCATTACACCATGGAAGGAGCAGTTATTTCTTAAGTAAGAAAAAATCCAGCTTGCAGTTTGATCTTAGAAATTCATTGGTATTATGCTCCAAACCTGATCATGCAGTGTGGAGCAGATCTACACCCCATCACCCTTATTTAATAGTTTGATATTATATTTAGTAATGTCTTTTGCCTAAAGGAATACTAGACAGCCACTTTCAATTTTAAGGAATCAAATTATCTCCCAACCTCCTGAAGACACCACTCCCAAAGCTCTTCTAGCCTTCACAGTCTGTCCTGGGGAAGCACACAGTCTTGCTATGTTTCATTTGCCAGAGACAAGTACAAAAGAAAAACTCATCTTCACCTAAAAAAATCCCAGCAAATAAGACATTGATGTTCCTATAAACAAAGTCTGGAATTATGACAGCCTCTGAATCCAGAAGGATGAATTTTAGATTTGCTATTAACATTTTTAATTTTTTTTCTGTAGTGCAAGTAGAGATTTTATTTTAGATTGAGGCTTGCAGTGGGGCTTTCAAGAGACACTTACTGCCTACAGAACCCAGTTCTTGGTTAAGGACATATATATGCTGTGGCTATATATACAGGATTGGCTAACCTAAGTCCCAAAAGAGTCATGTTTGAGGTGCCAGCTGCAGGGCAGCCCAGCTGTGGCCAGCTGGAAATGCAGGCAGAACTGCCACTGGTATTTCAAGATGTGGTATTTCAGCAAGAGCTCAACAAAACTGGCACTGGGGAAGGGCAGGCCAAAACACAGGTAATCCTCCTGTTGAATTAAATGTTTGGGTCCCCTGATTTTTCCCTTTCTGCAAGAGTTGTAGACATCAAAGACAACTTTTTCTGGAGCAGGCTGTAACTCAAAACATCACACAACTCAGCTGCCACAATCCCGCTCTCCATGTCCCCAGTGCTTGTTGTGCTAAATGGAACACAGCCCTTGATCTCACAGCAGTTGTGCTAGACTAGGATCAAAGTCTAGCAGCTGGCAAATTAGCATGTGGGATTCCAGTCACGAGGAAAAGGCCTTTTCATACTTGAAAAAACAATGTGCATACTTCTGCTGCCATGTAACAGAAAACATAGTTATGGCTAGATACATGATGGTGAGTAACAAGGATACAGATCACTGGCTCTTGAGTGCATGGAAA
The DNA here is from genome assembly GCF_027477595.1 of Haemorhous mexicanus. Taxonomy (NCBI): domain Eukaryota; kingdom Metazoa; phylum Chordata; class Aves; order Passeriformes; family Fringillidae; genus Haemorhous; species Haemorhous mexicanus. The sequence continues at coordinate 9,533,873 of NC_082350.1, read as the reverse complement.
TGTGTCCACATCATCCAAAATGCTGACAGTGCCAGGATTCATCACTTGCTTTTAGTGACACCTCCCCCTACATGCTTTTATTTATGTATCATGAGCTAAAATCTCAAAATTGGCAGTACAAGCTAGTTATGGATGTCCTGAACTGACAAGTTATTCACAGAAAGCCAGATATATATAAAAAATGGGAAGTTCATGCGTGTGTATCCTGTTTTGTCAGCACTACTTGTGGTAACAGCCTCTCTACATCACAGGATGGTGATCACCTCTCATCAGCTGCATTCCAGGCCCCTTAGCCTGGCCAGGAGGTGGCTGACAGCTTCTGCTCAAATGAGATAAGGAGGGGAGTTAAAACTGAGCCAGCTTCTTCAGGGCTTGGTGGCCCTGAGCAGCTCTTGCTCTTGATTTTCAGTCAGTCCTTCGGTGGGTGATGAGGAACACAGGACAGAGGGCCTTTGATGTCCTTGGCAGTGGTAATTCTGGGACCTGCAGCCAGTGTTGGCAGGATGACAGTTCTCACTGGGATCAGTGGAGGCACTGCTGCTCCCCAAAGCCAGTTATTTTAAGTCACATCTAAACAAGGAATTATCAGCTTAAGATCAGCCTTTCTCCCCTGCAGGTTCAATTAGATGCAATACTTGGTAACTCAAAGGCAAAAATCACATCCCTCTCACTTGAGCCAGACTGCTCTTGCCTTCAGTGGGTGTTGGCTGCTGCTGAACTGAAGAATTCACAGCCTGGCCAGAGGTATGTGGGTAAATACCTGGGAGGCTGACATGCCCTGTGTGCCTGTTTGCTTCAGCAGAGGCACAGCAGCCTCATTTCAGACACTTCCCTGCATGCCAGTGCCTGACATCCCTGCCTGTGGGAGGGCAGGTGACTGCACCATTTCTTGTACCACCTGCCTGGCACCACCGTGCCACAGTGGTAGTTGTTTGCCTTCTCTCCTACTCATCTCCTGAGCAAAATTAAACCAACACACCACCAGAAACTACCAATGGTCTCTACACTTCACAGCCTGCCCATGCACACTCCTTTCCCTTCTTCCCTCCCTACTCTGCATTTGCAGTGGGTATTTGCTGCTCCAGCCATGGTGTACTTAGTGGCAGCACATCTGCACCAGCAGTCTGCATCACTGCCATAATGCAAGCAGAGACTAAAAGCCTATTGCAGACAAGGTCTTAAAAACATGAAGGAGCTTGCAATAAGGAAAACAAAACAAAAATGCTCTTAACACAGGGGTTTTTTCCTGAGAAACTGTTTTATCAGGTTGGGGTTTTTAATTGATTGCTAGGTCCCTATGCAATATTATTGCCTATTAAATAAAAAGATTTACATACCTAAACAGAAAGACATACTGTATTTAATAACAACCAAATCCCAACACCGTTCTTGGTTTCCAGACCTTGTTCAGGAAACCTCTTTCCTGGGCTGTAGGGCTAAGCACCAGCCAGGTGCTGACAGACATTAGAGATACACCTGGGCAGTGATGGCCAGCTCCAGAGTGAAGCTAGGCACTCCTTTTCCCACTGCTGCATTAAACCCAGCATGAGCAAACCCCCTGCCCCCACAAGTCAGAGCATCTCTGCTAACATCTGTTGGATGAAGACTTCATTCTATATCCAAATACCTCTGGAGCTGAGGTGGGTGCAGATCCAGGCGTGGTTCTCCTGTCCTGCTGAAATCCATGACGTTGCTCCTCAGCTTCCTTGCAGCATTCCTGGCCCACATCTGAGGCTGCAGCTCCACCAAGCTTCTCCTCCAGGGTGTGGGGCTCCTGAGAGACCCCACTCACCTGCTGTGCCCTCAGCTCTGCTCAGCCCTCTCAGCTCCTCTGGCTATGGCTGCCCTCCCAGCCAGATTTCTGGAATGATTCAGCTCAGGGAATAAACAAAATGGAGTTTCCTCCCTGGGGGAGAGGCATGAGCAGCAGGTGAGCAGTGGGAATACCAGCACCCTGCTGTCACAGCCCAAGACTGTCATTACCTTGCACCACATGTAATTGAAGCCACAAATCAGTCACACTGAATTCATTTGTTCAGTCCTCATTCACTTGCTTTTAGTGGAGGGGAATCATTTGAAAGCAGCTGAACTCATGGCATCAGGTCACCTAACTACATATGGTTTCAGCTGTGAAGTCAGATTCCAGGTATGTATTCTTCAAACTTAAAATCAGAAAACCTCTGTCAGACCCCTTTTCCAGTTCCTCGTGCCTACTTCTTCTGTTGCAAAGATTTGATTGAAATTACTAATAAATCAGGAAATGTTTGGGGTATCTGAGCAGAACAGAAATCTAGGTGAATTTTGTGTATATATACATTTTAAAATGCTTCATTTAATGTCATCAGTATTGCTGAACTAGTGCAATAGTTTTGAGAATCCAAATATGCACTTCATGTAAAAAAATGGAACAAGCCTGGGACTGATGATTAGAGTGCTGATGGAACTAATGCACACTTTTAAAGAAAAACCTTGCTTTCAGTATTAATTTGATCTGAGCTATTGTAGAGCAATCACAGCCCTCAGATTGCTTCATACTCCAGTAAATTAGACTTAAGTGCTTCATGAGAGAATTAAGAGAACCCAAGTTAGGAAAAGCATCGTTCAAAATTTCTAAGAGCTATTAGGAGTGGTAATCAGCTACAGAGGGTTCTCCCATTTTATTACATATATGCACACACATGCATGTAGAACTACTTATTTACTCATTCATTAAATTTTGAAGCTCCCATCCATTGTAGCTAATTTGCTGCAATCCCCTAATCCAAAATTAAGGTGGCTATACATCCCTTTTCAAACATTAACTGGACCTGGGAATTATGTTCTAATTCGTTGTATTTCAAATGTTCACAAATTATTGAAATAGGAGATGTAGCTGACTGCTGTAGAGAAATCATGTTTTATCTAAGCTCAGACTGTTTTTTAAACAACACTATTCATTTCAATACCTGATAAATTCAAATATATTGCCACTGAACACATAATAGAAAGCTATTTTTTTCTGTTGAAAATTTAATTGAAAGTTATCCCAAGTAATAATGAAAGCCCATAGCAGCACTGGCATTACATCAAACAGTGCTGGTGCATTACAAAGGCACCTCTGTACTGTTCTTGATCAGAGAAAAGATTAAATGATACAAAGGGCCGGCTGGGGCTTTTTAATAAATTCTGGCAACAAGGTTACAACTCTGGACAGTGGCCAAGAGTGCAGTTTTCATGTGCAATCAAGGGTATAGCTTAAAACAGAGAAGGAATCAAATCCTCCTTTGCAGCCAGGGCTGAAGAGGGGACAAGCCAGCAGGTGGCCACAGTGGAGCCCAGGAACCACAGCTGGGGCCAGTTGTACACTAATACTCCAATTAATTTTCATATATTTTTAATGCAAGTGATTAAAAGCACAGCTGTCCCTCTGCACTGCCCAAAGATGGCTGGTTCTGCCTTCTCCCAGATTAAGCAAAGCCAATCAGCCTCCAGAGCCCACTGAGACCACTTCCCATTGATGTCAGTGCCTGGCTCAGCCCCAGTCCCACTCCACCCTCTGACTGGCAGCACAGGTGACTCCAGTGGGACAGCACATGGCAAGGGCAATCCAGAGGCCTTTGTCAGACAGACCAGGCTGGGCAGGCTGTGCCTGACTCTGAACCACCACAGGGCAGAGCAGCCCTCCTGCCGTGTAGGTGGGTCAGCAGTGGCAGCAGGCTGAACAGGAACTGTGAATGAAGAAGAAAACATGGTACTCAAGATGGCCTTTGAGGATCACCTTAAATCTCAGCATACAGCTAAAAGGACATCCTTCCACAAATACCACTCTGCCTTAAGTAAAAAAGTTGTATTTATATCAGGGTCACAGGGGTCCTGCAATATGAATCTTCATTGGAAGCAATATCAGATGTTTTTGATGAACTGTGTAAAAACTGTATCGGCATGTGATTAGCAATTTCACAGGGAAATGATCAATTTCATGCTCTTCTCTATATTTTCTAGCTCTTACAATCCTGCACTGTGAAATTCTAGAAAGCAAACAGCAATACAGTCAAGCAATATTAAAATATCCTTCCAATACTGAAAAGGATACATCAGATATGTTAGCAAGATCACTAATAATGCCATACAAATATCAAGCAGGTCATTGTTATTATTCAGCTACCACCATGAAGGACTTAAGGCAGATAGTGTACTAAACAGTTCTAGAACTGGTAATTTCCACGCAGGTATCCAAACCAGTTAGGTTTTTTCCCAAAGGTTCAGAGTGCCAGGCTATCATCAAACAAAATCAGGTGAAGAGATTCTTGTAGAAACAAGACACGGGGTTTAGTATTCCAGTTATAAAACAATTAGTTGAACTTCAAAGTCATTTCATGTTATTACTTTCATACTTTTGGTTTTGTTCTTTTAAGTGGGGATGATTTTCTTGTACTATTTTATTTTATTAATGTAATAATGTATCCACCTAATTTTTCCATCTCTTGTAGAATAGAGCATATATGGAGTTTATACCAGATTTTAAAACAAAAATTATTGTCTAAAAGAGGAATCTAGGAGCTCTCCCTTCTATGAAACTAAATTTCAGCACTCAGAAAAGAAGATCCAAGCTGATGATAGTATCACTTACTAGTTTTACCTCCACTGACAGCATGCTCAGACTGAGATAAGAATCAGAGCACTTCACACCCATGAAGTTCTTCAGAGGGGAATGAACTTCTCAGGTAGGGCTGCTCACTCTGCAGTGAGGGTCAGGGTTTCAGCACTGGATTTTGAGAGACAAGCAAATTCAGAAATACCTTATTCTCTTCTAGTTTTTACACCAGTGTTTGTACAGACTGTTGTCAGAAGTGTGGCTCCAGGTGCCATGGGGGAAGCAGCCATGGCACAGCCCTTCCTGCCAGTGAGTGCCAGCAGGATTTGGGGTCCTTCCAGCCCTTTGCAGCCGTAGATACCTGGGAAGCAGTAATCATGCTGTGCCACAGAATTTAACCCAGGCACAGAGGATGAGATTCATTCCCAGTCCCAAGGCGATCAGTTAATTAACTCTGATTTGTTTATTATAAAATGGTTAGTCCTTTGTCAACCTGTTGCCTGTTTGCCAACCCACTGTCCTGACTTCTAGACCATGTCTAGACTACTTGGCCAGACCTACTGTTAGCTGGTTATAAGGACTGAGGACAATTTTCCCTTTTGTATTTGCTTTCACATGCTTCAGGCAAATTGTTGCACCATCAGCACCTGTAAGTGGAATCCTCTTGAGCTGGTTATTCCTTGGCCGTAGCTTCTCCAAAGGTCATACAGGTTTTCAAGTCTGAATGCCTCTCTGATGTGCTTCGTGCCCACAGGGTTTGTGACCTGCTCTGAGGTCCATCATACCTAAGGGTTCTGTTTACTTCAGCAGCGCACATTTCTCAATAGTTCCTAAGGCATCTGCACTGCTATGGGACCATTTGGGTGATGAGAAAATTTGCTGTGCTTTGCTTGCTCTGAAATGTCTGAAGACAACACACCCAAAAAGGCAAAAAGGTCTTGAGAACACATTCCTGTGAGGTTTGCAGGAGGACCCTGAGTCTGCAAGTCAAACACAAGAAACACACATGGTCTTCGAGTCAGACTGGATCAACCCTTTTTCCTCAAGGTGTAGAAATTTCAGCTGACCTGCTGGTGACTACTCACTTTTGTCTCATGCAAAAGTAAAACAAGCTCCACACAAGACCCAGGATAAGACATTGTATAGTGGGAAAGTGAAATCTCAAGTTTTCCTGCTGGCTTTGAGACCTTTCCCCTAGCACCATATGTTTTCAAAGAAAGAGAAGTTGCTACAGGCCAGTGCATTTCAGCCTTCCCTGCTGTTCCTCTGATTCAAAGCAGATCTGAATTGGCTGCATCAGATATATTTAAGAGTGAAAAGGCACATTGCTTTGGACTTATTTCTATAGTGCTTCTTGGGATGGATGCCCTAAAGTCAACACACATTTGGCCACTGACCAGAATCCAGTGCTCAAGGACAGTGGAGATTATGGAGATATCTACATTTTGGTTCAGCTTAGGGTCACACATTTGAACTGAATCTCCCAAGCACAGCAGTAAGAATTAGTTAAAGGTATGATTCCTGATGAGTAAAAACTATAAAACTGAAGGAATCAATTCCTAGGTACAGCTTCACTTCTCACATAGGAATAAGACAGCATAGGACTAGAAACAGAGACATTGCTTCCATAGTTGTGTGGATTCAGTGAGAGCTGTTGATACCAGTGCCCATCCTGCTTTTTCAACACCTGTATGATTTTCAGCACACCTTGAGTCCTGAAAAAATGACAGCAGCTATTTCATTGTGACCCTGTGTGCTTCCTCTCTCCTGCTCACTGTTTCCAGCTGAAATTTCATCTTTCTTTGCTTCTCCCCAACTTCCCCTGTGCTGTGCCCAGCCTATAGAGCCCTACACCTCATATACAGGACAGGCTGCAATTCAAAGGCCAAAAGTTGCTAAAGAGCTTATGCAAGTTAATTACTGTGCCTGTTTAATCCCACCTAATGCAGATTAGTGCTGTCAGCTACTGCTGGGAGAGCAGTTGATGTAACAGGGCTGGCCCTTCCACAGGGAAACCAGAGGAGATGCTGATCAGTGCTGGGAACAGAAACCTCATGTGCTGCTCCCCAGCTGCTGTCAGAATGGAGGAGGTGGGCACAAAAGATGGATATGAAAACCAGGCAAGTTTAGAAAGGGTATCACCCTCCTCATTTCAAGAGGAAATTGTCAGCTTTGATCCCACTTCTGCACCTTGTGATGAAACATTTTCAGTTCCAGAAGACAGAAACACAAAAGACATCCTTACATCAAGACATGAGCCAGGGTGATCTCAAGCCACTAGATCTTACTTACATATCAAACAAAAAATCCTAATACATGTTTCCTTCAAAATGAACACCAAGAGGTCACAGAAAGGCCTATTGTCCCTCCAGGCAGGAGAAGATGGAAAGGTGGAGGGAGACCTTCCTGGGAACTTGCACTTCTCTCCACTCGAGTCCAATCTAACAGGATTAATTTACAGCCATTACTCAGGTGAAATGCCCTTTGGCAGCAAGGTGTGTTTACACAGAGCCTGCTTATTCCTTGAAACAGTGCAAATACACTGTGTTCCGATGGCTCATCCCAATAATCAATGGCATGCTGTATTTCAGGATTTCAGCTTTTCCTGTTCTAAAGAGTGAAATAATATGGGTTGTCTTGATTGTAAGAGGTAGCCAGGAGTACAGCATTTCACCTGACACCTTTGGTAACCCAGCTACACTAATAACATACATTTTCTCAACCCACGCATTATATGACAGTCAAGCAAATATTTTCCACCTCAGCAGTTTTTACAGTCAAATTAGAGATTTTTCTCTTTCTGGTTCATGGCTGAAAGAACTTTAACTGATGGAGGTAATAATGACAGAATATGGGGTAAGGTGGTCTGCCACTGGCTGAGAGTCAGGGCATGGGACACTAAACTTCATTCAAAATCCCTTTTTATTCCACGTGACTTACAGATGCAGTAAAATCTAATAATTATTTTTAAAGGAGTATAATCAAGTCTATATCACATCACACCTTTGTTTACATTAGAAATCTATGTAATTTGTATTTTGAAAAATTAGATTTTGCAAGAAAAAAGATAAGAGATTAAAAGATTAAACATTTATTTCACAGAACTTTTTTCTTCCTTCTTGTTGAAGATCAAAAAGCAGTGACATATTTCAAAAGCTTCCAGAGCAGCAGTGGTTGTGTTACTTCTTCTGCGCCTTCCTTCCTCCTCCCAGCCTCAGGAATTAAAATGTCAGGCTATAAAGTCATACGCAGACAGAATATTTTTCAGGTGAGACCCTGAATCGGAAGGGAAACAGGCAGCGAATAAAGGCATCCATCCGAGCAGCAGCGCCTTCCCCAGCACGAACACGGGCGGCAGAGCCTGCTCGGGCTCCGCGGAGCCTGAGCGAGCCCCAGCGCCGCAGCCCCGCCCGGCAGGAGGAGGAGGAGGAGAAGGAGGAGGAGAAGGAGGAGAAGGAGGAGAAGGAGGAGAAGGAGGAGAAGGAGGAGAAGGAGGACGAGCTCATTTCCTCCGCTGTCCTCTCTCATCCCCCTGCCTCCCCTTCCTGCTCGGGAGGGAGGGAAGCAGTCTGAAGCCGCGCACTGTCGGGCACGACTTCGTCCCTCTGCGTTAACACGTGTCTAAATTCTGTACCCAGGGACGGAGCATCCATGGCAGCGTCTCCCGTCCCTGGGCCCGAGCACCGCCCGCTCTCAGCATCGCGGCCGAGTCCCAGGCCCGGCTCCCCTCACGGGGCCCTCCCCTCACGGGGCCGCGGCGCGACGGCGCCACCTGGCGGCCACCGAGCTCCCTGCGCCTGGGCCGCGCCCGAGCCGCGCAGCTCCGCTCACCCCGCGGAACTCTGACCGCCCAACTCTATCCTGCCCGCGCAGCTCCGCTCACCCCGCGGAACTCTGACCGCCCAACTCTATCCTGACCGCGCAGCTCCGCGCACCTCGCGGAACTCTATCCTGACCACGTAGCTCTATCCTGACCGCCCAACTCTATCCTGACCACGCAGCTCTATCCTGACCGCCCAACTCTATCCTGACCGCGCAGCTCTATCCTGACCGCCCAACTCTATCCTGACCACGCAGCTCTATCCTGACCGCCCAACTCTATCCTGACCACGCCGCTCTATCCTGACCGCCCAACTCTATCCTGACCGCGCAGCTCTGCCCCTGCTCCGCGCCGCTCCACCCGTGCACCCCGCGGAGCTCCTCCAACTCCGCGCAGCCCAAGGTTTTTGAATCTTTAAAAGCCGGTGCTGTGTCACTTACCAGAAGCACCCCTGAAATGAGAAACAGCATAAATTTTAGCAATAAATCAATCACCTGGCTTCTGTTTTAATGTGGATCTCAGTGCGTTTACAAGCACTTACATATCCATATTATTACGTGTAAGACTTAGTCCTAAACAAGTTCCCCTGGAAAACACTATAATTCCTCTCTAGAGGACTGTCTCTGTTCTGTAAATAGGGACAATGCCAGATTTCCAGGTGACACACCTATTCCCTAGGATTAATACTGCCTGCTGACTGCAGGAGGGAAAGGTGAGCCCACTGCTGATTCATGTTAGCCAAGGAAAGCTCACAGCCAATGTGACAGGCTCTTGGACTGTTCATTAAATTTCATCATAGCCATTCCAAAAAGCAATGGGGCTGCATTTATGCCAGTGGGAAATTTAACTGAAAATAAATTGAACAAACAGGTGTCAGCTGGCCAACAGTTTTAGTTGTAACTACTGTCCAAGATAGAAAAGGATCCAGGCTAGATGACCACCAAATTAGGCAACAAGTATTTCTTGATCCTAGAATGCTTTAAGGGAGTCTTTTCCCCTTTGCACTGGAAAAGGCTTTCCCCAAGCTTGTGCTATTTGTGAAACTTGATGTTAGGGTATGAAAAGCAATCATATGGTTCCTCACCTGTTGTTCTTAGGTACTTTTTAAATGGGTATATTTCTCAGCATATGACTACATTAAGCAAATATATTTCCTCTCTTTTTTCTCTCCTCATCCTTTTCTGCAGCTCTATTCTGTCTATTAAACTGGGAAAATACAAGGGAATTCTGGGATCTGCATTGTAGGCAGAGCACTGCTTGAGCAGTTCAGCTGACATGAATTGATACCAACCTTAAGAACCTCAGCTGAAACACCATCTCCATCCCTCAGGCCACCCTGCTGCTTTCAGAATCCACTGCCTGGCTGGGGATGTAACATCACTCACCTGTGACAAGCAATGGTGATGGGTGTTGCTGCAGCACCTTGGGAAGCATGAATGTCTAGTTCCTCTCCATTCCTTGTTTTTCTGCATTTCTTGCTTTACAGGTATAACTTGCTTTTTTTTTTTTTTGTATTTCAGCAAAACCAGGATGTGACGTTGATCCATTGATGAGCCATGACACACCTCTAATTTACACATGTGCACATTTACACATAATGGGTCTACTTCAAAACAATCCAAGGCCACTTTTAACCCAGTTTTCCTCTTTATACCCTTCTGAGATGCAAGGTAGCATCATTCCATTAAAAAAAAGTATTAAGCTAGTAACAAAATACAATTAGCCTTTGCCAGTCTTTGGAATTGATAGCTGTCACTATAGCTGTTAGCTCTGCATTAAGCTGCTGTACTTTAAAAAAAACAAACAAACAAATCCTATTAAATACATCACTGTTGTCAGGTGGGCATTCTTCCTCTTCCCAACAGAAAAAGGTAACCCATTTTTTACTCCAAGCAGCTGTTTAGCTCCCCAGTTGCTAGAGTGAAGCAGAGCCTCTGTAGAGTTTGTTCTCTCTAGGGTACTGTTACTAAGGTTTGGACTCCATGCAGCTTTCACTTAAAATTCAAACCTTTCTTCAAACTGAAGTTGAATTAATCTCCATAAGCTGTTATTTCACCAGTTCCTCAGAAGATTGCACACCCTCCCACACTCCAGCATCCCTGCTGTGCCCCCGTGGCACTGACTGAGGGTGGCTGCAGCCCAGCCCTCCCCTGCTGTGGGTCCTTTCTTCCTCAGACCCTTTGGAACCCCATCAGGAACCTGGTGTCAGCTTTTCCTCAGGAGCCTGCAGCAAGCAAGGCACCCAGATTTCTCAGTGTGATATGAGCACAGCCTGACAGCCAGCCTAATGCAACCCCTCGAGTTCAGCCAGGATCCAACAGCAGTGAATTCCAGTACCTGAACTGCAGTCAGCACAAACCCACTTGGTACAAACCTTTATTATCTCACACCTCCTTGCCACAGCTATCATTGAAACAACTGACATTCATATTTTACAGGTACCATAAAAAGTTACAAAGTGTAAATTAAGCTGTGTAGTTCATAGAGTAAAAATACTCAAGGGTTGATTTTCTGTCAGCAGAATTTGGCACAGAGGTGTTCACACACGGGGAATAGGCAGGAACTTCATCTTGAGCATATCAGGCAGGCAGTGTTTGCAGGGTTTGAGGCAGAGCTTCTCCTATTGATGGCTGGCTGGTCTCCCTGGGATTAAAAGGCACAAAGAGAAACAGCCCAGGAAGCAGGCAGGCCCCAGGCAGTGTGGCATCCCACCAGGAATCTGAGTGCTGCCCAGCTCTTCCAGGTGCAGCTGGGGCAGGGTGTGTCACCATTCCTACCAGCTCCTTGCCCTTGCTTTGTCCAGCATGAACTGCAGCTGGAGATTCTAGATCCAACAAACATGGGCAGCTTCCTCTGCCTGCAGCAGTGCTGCCATTGGTGCCTGTGGTAGCCAAAATGGGTCTGTGGCTGCCAGGGCTCTGGCCTTTAGGCTCAGGACTGCAGGTCTGCTTTACACATCCACACTAACACAGAGGGAAATATTTCAGATGACACCATGTCTATCACATTTAGAGACAGAAGTTCTATTTTAAAACAGCCCTGGGTACACTAGACAATTGGTTAATAAAAGGTAGTTTGGAAGGACCATCATAAGCAATATGCAGTGGCAACTGAACAACAATAAATATTTGAGTTGTTGGGAGATTTTGTTGGTTTGTTATTTTTTGTTGGGGTTTTTTTGGGTTTTTTACCATCTCCAATGTTACAAAGCAATGACAGTATCAGTAGCCATAGCAACACAATCCCTACTTGTTCTACCTGAGCCAGTTATGGATGGTACAGAGAGCCCACAGATAATTTCCTCAAGGAATTCAAAGGAAAGCCTGTTTATAGGATACCCTTTTGACCAGATATTGTCCCAAAATCAGTATCCACATATTTCCTAGAAGTTATGATTAATTTAATTTACCAAAAAAAATTGTTACTTTCCATCCTCAATGCTAAAATTTTTAAATTTACAGCCTGATCTTCTGTATCATTAAGGTAATGGAAAAAGAACAGAGTGAGAATGAGAGGAAATATCTCATTAGAAGAGATAATCTAGGAGAGCACACTCTGACAGACTCCAAATCCTTCTTTCATGAATAATCCTCGCCACTCATCAGGGCAGGCAATAAAGAGTCAAATCCAAAGGAAATTTCACATAACTGGCTAAGACAGAGCAACTGCTCAGGGATCATCACTTGGTGCAATCCTCAGGACTGAGACCTCTTCCCAGGTAACAAACCTGCCATGCTTGACCTCTCTAGAAACATGCCCTTCCAGAGATGAAACAGCCCTGATGTTAAACTGGTGTTAAACCTGCTCAGGCACAGTGCTTCCTCTTCTCAAACCCTGCTCCTAAACCCCATTTTTGCTGAATGATAAGACACCAGTCAGTATTTTACATGGATAGAGACCAGAGATCTCAGCCCAGGGAAGGTGGGCAGAAAGTGAGGAAGCAAGATGCCTGCACCACAGTGATCATCAGTGATCAGCAAAGGCATGGGAAAGGGAGGGCAAGCACACATGGCACCAAGAAAGCTCAGGTAGAGGTGAACTGTGGGCACATTGACAGCAGTCTGTCAGGAAAGAGGGGCTTCTTCAGGCACTGCAAATTCCAGCCCTGGTTCCCAGAGTGTTAATGTCACTGTAGAGCAAATGAGAGCAGGACTCAGTGTTGTTTACACCCAGATGACAACAGGATGACAAGAAGGAAGAGCCCTCTTAAGGAAACCAACTTGTTGCTGGAGGGTTTTTTGGAGCACATACATGTGCTCTGTCTGGCAAATACTTGTCTGGCTTTGGGGTGTTGGTTCAGCCAGAGTTCACTCCACAGAAGTCATTTCCACTCTTTTCTATAAATACCTTCATCTTTCAAAGGATTTCCAGAATTTCTCTGGAAATTTCTTTCCTGAGTTCTACCTTGTTCTCAAAGCCCCAGGTGTGTTTTTCCTAAGAGCCTCCAGCCCATGGAATACACAATGTGTCCAGGACTGCTATTCCTGGAGCACCTCTGTGCCCAGCTGAGCCAACTGAAGATGCCCAGGCTGCCTGACAAGCCCATGCTTGACCTGTCAGAGCACCTCACTGATGTCATATTCAGGCACCAAAACTCCTAAAAGCAAACTCTTCACTAACATCAGACTGCAAAGTCTGCAGGCAGTCAGAAAGTATGTACAAATACAAGAATTTATCTCATAAAAATACAGTAATATATTACAATTCTTTCCATACACAATAATCTCCAAGACTTAGGCATTTTCACTGAAAAAGAGTTTGGCTAAGATTTTTTTTCTTTTATTTTCTGAAGTGGATATCCACATTTAGGATAAACTTTTTCTCAAATTCAGGCACCTGGTTTATATAAAATGCATCCTCTTAACCTGCTGCACCCTAGAGCTATGCTCACACTGCCTCGGCACTGCAGCTGTGTCACCCTGCAGCACCAGCTTAACACATCCCCACATTTGTCAGTGGGGAAAAAAAGGCATTATCAAGTACAATTTCCTGGGTGAAATTTCAAAACTGACTGAACAAATTGGGCTCCACTTCCTTCTGTGCAAGTGCTTGACATAGGATTATTTTTAATTTGCACAGGATGAAGAGTTCACTTGATTCCCTCCTTCTCCTCTCCTGTGCCTGCCATCTCTTCTGAGGCTGAAACCACCAAAGCTGCCTCACCTTCCAAATTTATGATCCAAAGCAGAGATTGTCCAGAAAAGTCACATCATTCAGTGCTTCCCACCACCCAGCACACACATGCACACAAAAATCTCAACACAGTTCTCCAAACAGAAGGTTTGCTCTGCTCCATGACTTGGACAAACCATTTCTGCCAATATCCAATTCAGGGCTGAAGGCTCCTATTTATTCTTGAATTCTCATGAAAGGGGTTTACAGCCATCTGCTGAAAGTGGTTTTCAGCCATCTGCTGAAAACGTACACCTTCGTTCCTGTGGAAGAGCAGCAGGGGTTTCTGACATTCAGAGAAGAACCTGATGTCATGTTTGATAAATGCTGGTAAATCTCTCAACCTCTAATCAAAGACTTCTTGGATTTATGCTTCTGCTACTGATCTCACACTGGGGCAATTTCCTGTGCTCAAGCTGTGGTAAGAACATCTGTGTGGAGTCTCTCACTCACATTTCTGGCACACATGAACCTAAAAGGACAACTCAAAACAGCACTGGCTTCAAGGCTTACATCCCAATGATCCCTCCCCGACCACCCAAGAATAAGATAAAAATCAATAAATCCTCTAATAATCCCTTCTTAAAAGTATTCCTTACATAAGGATAATTACAGATTGCAAAATATGAATTGCAAGAAAGACATCTTTGAGCAGACACTGTTTCTTTGCATGAGATTTAGAATTACAAATTGTAATTTGCTACTCGAAGATGAGAGATTTATGTGCAGGGATGCCATAATTGCTTTTGTGTTCTTCAAATAACTTCTTTAGTTTCTGTAGATACAATGCATGTAGCTGATCAATCTCTTCAGTGGTGGGGTTCAGGTTCTGTTTTACAGGGATGGGGCTTCCCACTGCAAATCAAACACAACAGCATTAGCTTCATTGACATCTCTTTTTAAGCAGACTTGCTGTCCCTTCTCTAAGAGCTCCACCACAGCTCCCATCCAGATTGCAGAATCACAGCACAGTTTTCTCACCCTGGGGCCTGATCCTGCCTTTCACAAGCCCGAGCCCTGGGTCTGGTTTTTCACTGCCTTTTGATGAAATTCAGGTAAAATGAATTAACACCCCCACCCCCCAACATTTCAGTTTGGCAGCAGAAGAGCAAATGAGAAGAGTGATAAGCTCTAACTTGAAGGAGCAGTTTACACTTCAAGATACAATCCTATGGGTTATGTGCTGTCTACAAGTTCAACACAGTATTTTTAAAAATGTACTTTCTCACTGTCTTCTGATCTGAATAGTAAAACCACTCATTGTGAGGTGTGCTTAAGAGGACAGTGGTGCCCTCAACTACACTGTCACATGGACAGGACTGAAGGAAATATTTATCATCCAATTTATTCAAAATGGATATCACTGCACCAGAAATGTGACCTCAGCCTAGGGAGGGATAGCATGTAAATCCCCTAAACCCTGTGAGGTGTCTCTGAACCATCCATTGCCCACAATTGTCACTGGAACCAAAGTGTTCTCCAGGCACTGTGCAAAGCCTGCTACCTGCTCCATGGGGGGGACTCCATGGAAATCCAGAGGGCAGCCTTCTCTTCCACAAAAGGCTATGGCTAAAAAGTGGATTGCTAAGAGAAGCTTCCCATGATGTCAGTCTCTCCTGTGTTGTTCAGTCACCAGATTTTGACAGCTATTCTTGCATTGGAAGCACCAACACCTTAACCCACCTGGAATTACAGAGGAAGCCTAGAAAAACAGAGAGCTAAAAGCACCCTCAGGACTTTTCCAAAGGCACCTGAAAATTCCTGTTAAGAGATGTTGCCACTTCAGATTGGATGGTGATGACTAAAGGGAGGCCTAGCCAGAACCACAAAGAGCTGAGCCTGCATTTTCCTGCTGAAGCTCCAGCTGCCACCAGCTCTCAGGCCTGTGTGGTGCTGAAACTCAGACTTTACACTGCTGGGGTGGGAACCCATGCCTGGATTGAGCAATACCTTAGAGGGGTGTGAAATCAATATACATACAATACAGGATTTCCAGAGGCAGGACTGGAAACAACAAACAGCCCCCAAGCCCCTCTGCAACAGCCTCTTCTCCCAAGAGTGAAGATTTCTTGTGGGATGGAAAACTACACTCATCTCTCTAATATGTGCAGCTTTAAGGAACTTGCTTAATTTGATATTTTAGAGTTGTTTCTATTTCTGTAAAGCAGTAATAAAAATGAAAAAAATTAAAAAAGAAAATCAAAAGTACTCATCAAGAGCAAAACACTCAAACTTCCCAGATCTTGGCTTAGCTGAATGGCTCTTGGATCCATGGCTTCTGAACCAGGACTGGAATCACCCATACCTGGCCACGTTGGCAGCAGAGCTCCTCACCTCAGGTGAGCTCACTGCAGCTCTCAGGAGCTGAGCCAATGCTTTCAAAGCCATGCAGAGGCATACCAAGAACACCCCACACACTTCCAAGGACACAGGGACATCGTGATAATTCTCAAACATGGGGAAAGAGACACAAAAGGCAAAGGACCTCATGAGATCTTACAAGTTCTGTTGCAAGACTCTGGTCTTGCTGATTTGTAGCACTCCTGTGCTTTTGTCATGATGAAGAAATGCCTCATAAAATAAGACATTTTAAGCTTCAGAACAGCCATGGTGTCATCAGCCCAAAAAAATAAAAAAAAGCAGATTACAGGTCTCATCCAATACATCTCATTCCAAAGCTCTGATAACTTTTTTGCTTTAAAGTAAGAGGCATTTTTACCCTGCCTGTGTAAGATGCAGGCATTAAAAATTAAATATTTTCAAAATATTCAATTGCATTAAGGGATAAAACACAGATCTGCTTGAAATTTAATAAAAAAAAGAGCTATGTTTTTGTCTTAAACATTTTTATTTGTTTAATACTATAATCAAATCAACCCCATAAAAAGGGAGGGCCACCTTCAAAGTCCCTTGTGGAACACCAAAAAAGCTCAATTTTCTTTAGTTCACTCAGGTCAGAATCTGGCTAAAAATGATTTATCAAAAAATTTACAGAGACACAAGTATTGCCTTTGCATGAGGCTCAGCATCACCTATTTTGTAAAGGCATGGTTGTCAATAGCACTAGTAAAACCATGAAAAATATGTTCAGTTCCACACTCCAGTGAGAACAGATGAGCAGTAATGAAAGCTTTTGGGGAAAAACACTCTCCCAAACTGCCTGTTGATGTGGCATGCACACTCAAATTAAACATGACAGGATCTTTCCAAGGGGAAAAGCCAAGAGGGAAGGAAACACCCTAAAGACCTGCAAAGCCATCTAAGTGGCAGCCTGCCCAAGGGCTGTGGCACCACAAGGTGTCCTCTCCCTTTCCTCCTGCATCTCTCCCTCTGGCCTGATGAGCAGCAGCTCAGGACCACACAAGCTCCTTCCAGCAGCCCTGCTCCAGAGCTCTGCTGGGCTGGCTGTACCTCAGCTGCAACATCCAGCTGTTACTTCTCTGCAGAGCTAAGAAATTAAAGTTCTGGGCTTCACACAAAACATCAGAAGCATCCAGAAGCCACAGCAACAGCTGCAGAGCTGTGGCAGCCCTCTTGGAAAAACTGGACAACTCTTGGATTTCTTTATGGATTGCCAAGGATAGGAGCCTTTGGATAACTGAGAATGAAGAGTAAGATTTGGCCAGAAAAGGGAAAGGAAGATAAGAACTGCCCCCTTTAACTGGGAAGGACAGTAAATCTCACATACTTGTTTTAGATGCACAGTAATTCTGTTAGAACAGATTTATAAATTTACAGGAATTAGCAGCATTGATGAATTTTTAAACATTTTCAAACACATTAGAAAAGGTGCAGGGAACTTACCAACAGTGTGAATAGGTTGCCTGTAAGGTATTAAGCCAAAACTGTATTGGAATACTCCTCTAGCATGAAATAGTGGTAAAGCAAAGCCCATTATCTTTTGCAACTTCTCCTGTACATTCCTGAGCCATGAACCTTTGGGGTTTGCAACTTGCTTGAATAGTTCATTTTCACCAAAGGAAAACACTGGGACCAGATGAGCCCTGTAAAACAAAGAGGACACTGAGAATTCTACATCAGCCTGCACTTGCACTGCAGTTCACATCAGCAGCATGGAAACAGTTTCACAATAACCAGCACAGAGAGTTTCAGCAGCTTTGGATTTCATCAGCAACAGGCATTCAACTCTTCTCATGTGCAGCAGCTTTTTGGATGCCTTGGCTGGTTGGTGTTTAAAAAAAAAAAGGTATTGGCACACAACTAGCAACTTGCTTTTGGCAGTATTTAGTTGGTTGGTACCTATTGCAATTTGTGCTGTTTGGAATTATGAAAATGAGTTATTGCATATATCATAAGTGTGTCTTTATCCACCACTATTTCAGCAAGTCCACCCTCGTTCCACTACATTTTTCCCTTGGCAAGCAAAGGAGCCTCATTGCTAACTTTATAATGCTCCCAGCTGGGTGGCATCAAAACCAGATCTTGGCTTTCCCTTGTCTTTTGACCAGAGTAATGCATGCCCTTGATTTCAGCACAAAAACCTTGATAAAAACCAGACACCCTCACAGACACGAGTGCAATGCCAAATTCCTTCTCTGCTGTCCAATTCCCAGCCAAGCCCTGCTTCCTCTGGACTTCTTCGAAAACAGAAGCCATAATCCATTATTACCAGAGGTCACATCTTACCCACAGAAATTACATGAACCCACTTTGGCTCTTGCACAGCCTAATGAATTCTCATTCAGTTCATGAATTGGCCTGGGGGGAAAGGCACTGATTAGCTCCTGGACAAACAACCTGAGTGGATAGAATCAGTGCAGGTAAACCCAGCATTGTATTTAAAACCTTGGCTGCAGTCTGGTTTTTGATTAATGCTTGGTTTCATTAACTATTCTACAGAGTTTAGACCAAAAAAAAAAAAAAAAGCAGGGTAATCCTAAGCAGTCTCTGAAGGATTCAGGGATATTTTCTTTACTTAAATCTTAGTTTCTGTATCTTAGCTCTATTCTGTCCCCACTACTTTTGAGAAAAACTTTACTGTAAAATAGCAGTATTGCTAGAACATTGTCAGAATGAGTATCTGCAGAGCTGTGAATGCCTGAGGAGGATGCACTGAGGACAGAGCTGGCTGGAAAGCACTATGGACTGTCAATATGCACCTGTACAGTGAAAAACAACTGCTTCAACAGCTTCTTTAGCCTGAGGACTCACACAGACTACCATTCCCACATACTGTTCTGACTAGTGTCTGCTCAAAGTTTCTTTCTCCGGAGGATTTATCAGCCTGCCACCTGTAAAAGAAATATCATAAAGCCTGGTACTTACTGTGGCTGTGTAAACACTCAACTTTTTACTACAACACTAAGACAAACAGGAACATCTTGTGGTGCAATAGCTGTGGTGCCCTGACACTGTGGGATTTGTTTTAATCTAGTGAAGACTTTTGCAAGATGTTATGTAGGAGGCTGAGACAGAGAAATAAGTAACTTATGATTGTGAAATTAAAGATAAGTTATCTGATTCATCATTTGTTTTGTCTTTAGGATTTCTTCACTTTGTATCAGATATTTGTACTACCTTGGACCAAAATGTCTTTTGCAAAAGTGCAGAGGACATTTGCTGACATATTCAGGCCACATTTGACAAGCTCCTAGCCAAGGAACACAGCTTCTCTGTGCTGGCAGCACAGGAGTCAGGGCCAGAGAGCACGAGCCTCTGCATTACCCCTTCCTTCCTGAGTTGGTATTTGCTGCTGCAGATCATGAGCATCAGCAATGTGTGCAGGCACTGGTGGCAGATGGGTCTTCTCATCTGCATCCCACAAGCCTCCCTGGCCCTTTCATTTCCAGTTGAGTTGGAAATTTTCTTCCCATTTTGTTAATTGTTAAAAACAAGACTTCAAAAGCAGAAGCAATTACTGGATGCCAAGTCTTTGGGCAAGAGCTCTGTTAGACTAGCACTGTCCCCCAGCCCTGCTGGACAGATGAGAAGTCAGAATTCCTGTGCTTCCCACAGAAGCAGGTGTTTGTGCTGGTGCTTGTAGGAATGACTTGGAGCCTGCTGGTTACATGACCATGTGAGTTGTACCCCTTAGCCACTGGGGCAGAGACAGGCACTGCCACCCAGAGGAGGGCTCTAGACTGCCATGACCCTTTTAGAAAATGAGGATCATCACTGGAACCTAAGTGAAGGGGTAAAGGGGCCATTCCTGTGTTTTGTAAGTGTCCCACTCTTGCTGTTATGTGTTGGAGATACTTTTGAAATCAATGTCTTGAGAGGCACAGGTGTATCTGATTTCTCAATCCAAATTAATTTAGATGAGAGATAATCACCACCAACCTTTGTGATATGACAGACCAGACATCTACCAACATATTCATTAAAAAAAAGTATCTAAGTATTCTTCTAATCTTTATGGTTAAAATAAATAAAAGCTAGTGAGTGTTGAGGATCCCACTGAATTAATCAGCAGTTGGACTAAGGACTCATTTAGGCAGTAAACTCCTATTTCAAATACACAAGTATTTTTTTCTGGGTACAAATTAGACTAGAATGTTACATTCTGTTGGCACAAAAAATTCTTTATGAGAATCCTAGTGGTATGTATAAGAAACACCCTTGGAATTTTGGCACAGAGCAGTTTCTAGAACAGTTTCTAGTTTTATTACACTCTGTGTAAAAGCAGACAGCACCTCTTCTCAGAGACCACCTTTTCTCCAGTTAATAGCTTAAAAAGCTCTTACAGATTTCTCAAGACTAGTATTTTTTCTCATTGCTTCACATGTCAATGCTTAATCCTGGGAGCTGTTCAGAAAGTGTAGCTGGAACAGATCATTGGTTTCAATATTTCTAATATACAACCATCTAGACCAGTCCAGAACAAACACAATAACTTACATTGTGTAAATCACTCAAAAGACATTGATACCATCTCTGTTTAGTAACACACTGATGGCTGCTTCACAGTAAAGAGTTACCTAGTTTTTCTTGAGATTTTCACCAAAAATTCCCAGGAATTTACTTTTGCAAATAGCAATCTTCAAAAGAAAGTCTTTAGAATAATAGTGAAAACAAATATTCCTAGACCATAATTCTCAGTGATTTAATGAAACAGGGCCTGGCTATTCATCTTGTTTGCTTATTTGCTTAAAATGATAAGAAAATTCTACCTTAATGCATCTTCAACTTACAGAACAGAAAGCAGAATGTTGGCCCTATTCAGAAAAACCAGCCAAGATTTAATAATATTGTTTCATAATTCTTACTCTTTGCTAGTGCAAGAAACAACTGAAATAAAACAAGATATGCTAATAACACCTACTGTTACAAATTATGAAAGTCAAAGGGAATTTTCAACACTCCCAGACTGGATCTAGGTGGACAAATTGGCTCCTGTGCCAGATATCTGCATGTTCTTAGGCACTTAGACTCTTTCAAATTCTCTAATTCTATATAATATGAACTATATTTAAGAATCAATCTGCATTCAAAGCATGCTTCATGGAAGACCTACCCATGTTTCAGTGCCATTTTAATAAAGCCCTTCCTCTTGAGGATGTTCAAGGTCAGACTTCCAGGATGTGCATTCAGAGATTCTTCTGCTCCTCCAATCACAATGACAGATGCATGGCCACCTCCTTCATTGCTTAGCACATGGGAGACACTTTCCTTGGATGCAGAAACCATTCCTTCAGGAGGAAACATTTTAAGAATGACACTGGATCTTCATGTACAAGTACAGTGGAATTTAAGAATATTTTTAAATATATAATTGATGTTTCAAAATTATAACAGCACAGAACAGATTTCAAAGGTTTGGGTTCAAGTTCCTCACTGTGCAACAGATTTGGTTTTGGGCATATGCTTTGGTTTCACACTGATGAGTTATATGGTTTTCTTTTTTGCCTATTGCAAGAGTTTTGAGGTCTTCAGGGTGTGCTCTTCTGGCAACTTAACTCCCCTTCAGAGAGACTCTGTGCCCAAAAACAGAGGAGGTGAATGGCAGCAGTTACTGCTGAGAGGCAGCAGCTAAAGCTGTACAGCAGGTGCATACAAACACAGGCACAGAGGGGTTGGTTACCAGAATGTATAGAGGACTTGTTAACTCAAACATGGAACTACAGTGCCAAGAAAATCCCTCCACTCTTTTCACAGCCATAAAGCAGCAACTCCATCTAGGCAATAGCATGACAGCATTAGAAGAAGCAGAAAAGACTCACTTCTACTATTCCTAATAACTGCATCAGCTCATTCTCTAGTAACCAGGCCCAAGCACTCATCAATATTTAGGCTAAAATAGCAGATTATATGAAGCTTTTCTGGTACTCCTGCTGATACAGATACTTCTAATTGCGGGCACACTGCTGTACAAGACTTTATCATCTCCTTAGGTCTTGCTCTGGACTTGGTGTTTTGAAAAATCCATTTTTCAACAGATATGCACCTAATCTTTCAAAGGTTCCTCTTCCTTCTTGCCCTATGTTTTATTTCAAAGGCTTATAGTGATCCCATTAACCCAGAAGCTGTGTTTAATTACACTGTGTTGATTTCATATAATCTAAGTGACAATATAGAGATCAAGCCTTGTTTACATTGTTGATTTTACAGAGCTGGTATCAAAATGCACTTTTGGATGTTCTGCTCCCTGCTTGGTCTTTTTACCAATAGGAACATTACAATGTGGATTATAAAAATTTGGGAAGAGAGGGAAGATGACTGTGATCTACTTTTGAGAGCTGGCCACCAAGAGGAATAGCTTGCAACTGGAGCAAGTCCAGACCTCAGCAAAAAGCTACATCCATTTGGCACATCTGCCTTCACAGTCACTGTTACTCTGAAAATGCAGCTGACCTGGGACTCACAAATAATTCAAGTGGTGCTCATTCAAGTCAGCAAGCATTTTCCCTGAAAAGGAAAGCAGAAATCACTGCCTTTCCCCAGGACAAATGTGTCTCCTGCTGAAGCAGAGCTGTCCTGCATGCAGGGCACTGCTCTGTGCTCACACCACAGCTCGGGGTGCGGCAGCTGCACTGCCAGAGGCAACAACTGCCCGTGTTAGAGACAGGCAGAGAAAGACTGGGACATGAAACACTGTGCCAGGAGTGTGGCTTTCAGGACATGGAAGGTTTTGCAAGTGTTTTATGATTGGAATGGTGACCTGTATCACAGCAAAAGTCCCCTCATTTATCAGCTGCATACCTGTGAAAACTGAGCTCCAATGCTGGCTCTTCTTTA
This sequence comes from Haemorhous mexicanus, assembly GCF_027477595.1. Taxonomy (NCBI): domain Eukaryota; kingdom Metazoa; phylum Chordata; class Aves; order Passeriformes; family Fringillidae; genus Haemorhous; species Haemorhous mexicanus. The sequence continues at coordinate 9,511,113 of NC_082350.1, read as the reverse complement.
GTGTGCTTTTTACTGCAGCTCTTTCTCATTCTGCAGGTAAATATTTGTTCCCATGGGTCAAGATGCCAAAAACATGTAAACCTGACTTCCAGACAATGATTAAACAACAGTGTTTAAAATTGCAGTGCTCTACCACTGCCAATCCCTCACTTTGCAAGCCTCAAAGAACACCCTCAGAAAATACATTTGCATGGAAAGGCATTCTCTGATATGTTGAAGTATACATAGATAAGTAATTCTGATATTAATCTGGGAAACATCCTAGGCATGTTTCTGTGCATGGAGCAGTAGAAGAGCTTCTCTGAGATCACAGTGTCTGTGTTGCAGTCATGAATAAAGTTAGATCTCTGTTTCCCAAACCTAGTCTTGTGCATCAGAACATGCTTAAATGCTCATTTATTTTACTTAAATGAGTGAATTTAAGTAAAATAACTCATGTATTAAACCACTGGGGGGGAGCACTAGTTCTTATTTCATTCTTCTCTTTTTTTACCTCCCCCAACTCAATTGCTTGTTATTTTTATCTTTTATTACTGTAGTACCAGTCATGAATATCACCTCTTTATGACAAATGCTTCTCAGAACAGAGAAAAAAGATCCCTCTCTTTACAGTTTACATCTCAATTAAAATTACACAAATTTGCAACATGATTTTGATCAGAATCAAGTAATTAATTTCTGAGTATAAAGATATTGGTAATGTATAACACTAAGCCCTTCAGGTAAGAGATCAGCCTGAACTTGTTTTACAAGTGACTGCTAATGACTAAATAAAATTACAAATTATTATGCCCTTCTCTTCTTGTATATAATGGGTACTCAGGACTGCTATCTGATAGTTCAAAGGAAAAGCAGCAATTTCTTTTCAGAAAGAAAAAAACAACTCAGTGATATAGTTTACAAAACTATCCATAAAACCTTCCAATTTTTTTTTGCCACAACAGTTCATCATAAAATAGAGGTTAAATTTAGCACCAACGGTGATCCTTCTGAAATTACTTACCATATATAATTAGAGGAATAGACTTTACATTTGTAACAGAAGCTAAAACATGGAGCAACACCTGAGACATTATATATTTACCTACCAGCACTCATTATGTATTCTCTGAAGAAGGGACAGCCAAACCAGATGGGCATGATATGGAGATATGGAGTAAGGCCAGGAAATAAATTTTTGAAAGGAGGATCAGTGCAAAAGTTTCCGAAGGCTCCAGCAACCAGGACCCCATGAGGGTGAAAGCCAAGTAAGTAGTTGTGATTTGGGTTCAGTTCTGAAGTTTTTATAAGCTGAAAGATAGAGTCAGTGGTGGGCATTATAATATTTACCTCAAAAACAACAGCTATGGAGATTGCACATTGACAGGACATAGAAGCAATGGCAATGAGTTTCCTTCTGACCACTTAAAACTACTGTCCTGCTTTACAGATAAACAAAGCTTAAATGGATGTGTCAGGATAACATGTCTAGATTTACTGTGCTGAAGTGCTATCTTGCCACCCAACAGTCCAACTAGAAAACCAGGCCCTGTCCCCTTTTGTCACAAAATCTCAGATTTCGCATGTTTTAAAAAGAAGTTAAGTTCACCCTGGAGAGAGTATTAGAATTTTAGCAAAGATGAGTCTTAGATGTTTGTCCATGGTCATGGCTATTCAAGCTGTTTGTGAGAAACCTTTTACTCACATGAATGGGAAAGTATTCCCTGAAGTACTTCCAGACAGTCCAGCTTCTGACCCAGTGGGACCGTCTGCCCCCAGCACATGGTGTTCCCCAGTCGAGGTACAGCCACAGCAGGTACAGAACAGCAAGGAACCAGAAGTTGCCCAGGATCAGGATCACAAAGAATCCACAGCAAAACTCTGCTACAAGAGACAAAAAGTGAAAGCATAGCAAGCATTAATCACATCTGCATCCTTTTAGGAATGCCCAACCCCAATATGTTTTTAGAGATTTACTCAAAATGCACACAAATTGCACTCAGCTTATTCCACATGGTGTTGTTACAGTGAGGGAGTAACATTACAAGGGTGTATCATCTCAGTCTGTTATTTCTCCCTCTACTGCTCAACTGGATGTTTGGTTGAGAGCATCTGGTTTATCTAAGGCAAAATAAAAGCAGACAGCAAGAGCTAACAAGGATGTAATGCTTCAGGGAGTGAGAAGAAAGGAAATCTGGGGCAGGAAAGAAGGGAAAGGGAGCCATAGCAACCTCTCTTTTCTAATTACAGGGATATAGGGCAATAATTTTCTATTCTCCTTCTCAGCTTCTCTACCTATAATATAGTTCTACTCCCAGGCAAAAGTGCTATCACTGGCCAAGGAGATGCACTACACAAGACCAAAACATGGAGAGGTTCCACTTCAGCCACTAAACAGGTCAGCCAAAGGGGAAGTTCAGTGCTGCTGTGGGAACACAACAGCAGGTAAGTCCTGATACTTTCAAACCCAATTAAGAAAGAATTGTAACATCCTGCTGCAATAGTGATACATAAGAGTTGTATTACACGCAATTCAAATAGCAAGAAAAAGTTGTTTGGTTAAATATATTGTGTTACTTGGGACTCAGCCTCGAAATAATTACTCAGGGAAATCCTATGGAAATTTTATCTTTGTAGAACTTGCAGAATTTTAGTCTTGGAGCGTGTTGAACAGCAGTGGTCTGAGATGTCTGAGGAGTAGGAGCTGCTGCTCTCTGCCCTGTGGTACCCCTGCATCAGTCTGCTTGCTCTGCCACCTTCTGAACAAACCCCATCAGGCTCATGGATCAGATGCTGAAGTCCAGGTTGCAAGGGAGCCAGAGCTTTAACATCATAAATTTATACAATGGCAAGCAAAACAGGACCTAGCTCTCACTGAAGACTCAATGGGCAGAGTTGCAGGAACCCAGCATTTTTCAGAGATATTTTACAATGCAGAAGCAGTAATTTCTCTCTCACAAATGACAGGCTCTCATGAGGGCAATATCCTGTGAAGTCCTAGAATAAGTTACACCAGTGAAACATACTGAGCTAAATACACCACTAAATACAGCAGATTTAAAAACAAACAATAGAAGTACTTCAGGCAATAATTTGGCTCACACAATGTAAAATATCACCAGAACTGAAAACTTTAGAATAAGTATATGAACCAAGATTAAAACCCACTTGTCCTAGTTCAGATCACCTTCATTCAGCAGAGATATTATTTGGGTGTTGAAAAGTCAGCAGATTCCCTAGACTGTGCAGGTTTCGAGCTGAGATCTCAGTTTGGTGTACAGGCACACTAGCATTTCCTCCAACCTCAGTATTTACTTTTTTCTGAACTTCAACCAGCTTGTTCCTGTGCCTAGTTCAACTGTGCCTTCAAAATAGAATTGGATATCTTGTCTAGAAGGGGATGAACATTCACATTTCCAGCAGGAATAAGAGCAGAAAAATAAGAAATTGCATTTGCTCTGAGGAAGGGAGAAGGAAATGACCATAAACAAAAGCAGGAGCAGGACAAAACCTACCATTTTCAAGGATACTCCAATTCTTCAGTACAGAAGCTCACTGCTTCTTCCTCAAGCAAGCAACCCTGGTCTTGCACAGAAAAGCACTTGAGCAAGAGCTCTTGAAATACACCCCAGGCCCACAGACCCCTAAAGTCAAAGTGGAAAACTCACAGGAACTGAAACCAGTTCTAAGGAACATCATAAATGCAGGACAAATAACACAGATGAAATATGACACCCCAATTGCACAGGGAATTCCACAGGGAATCCCACAACAGCATCACTCCAAAATAGGGCACAGAAGTCTATTGAGTAAGTCACCACCTGTTCCTTGAAGATGAGATCCTGAAACTATAGAAATTTCTAGGAATGCCCATCTGGACAGGATGCCAAGGTTCTTGGTTTGAACAAGTATGAGAAGTTTTTTCTAGCAGCTATAAATCAATTAATTTGTTATGCAAGATTCAATAAGTATTTAAATTTCCTACCCTTCCTTTCAGAAGCACTTTTGACTTAACACAGAATCAATCACATGGCTTTTTTAACACAGAATCACATGGCTTTTTACTATCAGTTTGCTAGCAAACAGCTGAAAAGTGCTTTGTAGCCAAGCATCCTTTCTGTGAGAGCTAATTACATCAGCAGTGAGAAGGCCCAGATAGCAGTACTTAATCCTGTGCAGACAAACATCCACCAGATCAACAAGCTGGCTGCTTGGCTTTAGCTGGGACGCCTTCCTGAGTGCAGGCAAGGTATGGGGAGATAAGTATGCTGTTAGCACTTCCTCAGGAGAGCTCAGCATCTTGTAGGACAAAGTTGATTACTGCATTCCCAATGAGACATGTGAGGCAAATTCCTTTTGCCATACCTCCTCATTATTTCATCGAATTAGCAGCCTGCAAGATGAGCTAAACACTGATGACTCAAAACCAATGAGCCTGTAAACACAAACCTGATGTTTTCTCCTTCAGACAAGGCAGTGAGTAAATAAATAACAACCATTTTAACTAAATTCATAAACAAATTCCAGGCAAAAGGTGAACAACTTTGCAATTGTCACTCCACTGCATCATTGTGTCCTTGGATGTAGCTCCAGTGTACATCCTAAGTGTAATTTTTTGGTTGAACTTGAATTAGAGCTGTGATATATTGGATTTTGGGGGTAGGTGAGGGGAGATGAGGAAATATAGATTAAAAGACAAATCACTGCCATGGAACTCTGAACATTGGGCTTGTGAACCAATGCTGCTGTGTCACTTCTCCATTCCCTATTTACAACACATGGATACTCATATTTTGCAACAAATGGTGAAAACCACTCTATGTAGGGTGAGCAACCAGCACTGGCAGCCACCCTGCCCAATGATGTTTGCACACCTGATCCTTCAATCATTAATCAGGCTGAGTTAGCAACTGGGGGCACCAAATTTATGAAATAGTTAAATACCAGAGATAAGAAGCAGAAAAACAGCACAGGTTAAATCTGGAAACTGGAAGTTTCAAATGCATTTGGAGTTAATAAGGCATCAAAAACATTTGATTAATATCTCTTATGAAAGCCACCAAATGCAAGATTGTCCCTAGAAGAGAAAGCTCCCATTATGCTCAGAGCAGTCACGGACAGCATGGGCAGTGCAGGTGTGTCCCTGGTGCCAGGGGTGCTAGTGTCACCCCAAGCAGCACTACAGGCTCTCTGCAGTGCTCCAAAAACCATGCAAAGGAGCTCACACCAAAACTGGTTGGGCAGCCAGCATTTGTTGGATATGGATCAGTCTCCTGTAAGGGCCTTTGTCAGGTTATTGGTTACGACTGGGAGCCACAAAGATACCTGAGCACTCCTACCAAGGAAGTTGTATCTCAGCAGTGCTGTGACAGCAAACACAAACGCTCAGATGCCAAGCTTTAGAGGCCTGCTGATGCTGAAATTTGGTTCCAAGTTCTCAAGACCTTCCACTGGCAAATACTGATAAACTAGAGATACAGAGCATTACACACAACTGTCTTGGAGGTAGAGTGGCCTGGATACCATAAATCTTCAAGTTACTAATTGCCAAATCCCAAGATAGCATGCCAAATTTAGTCAACATGTTTCCCATTTCTTTTCTTTCTTCTTAGGCATTCACTGTCATTTATGTTCACATAGGGGTTGTCAGGCTAGGGTCTTTGACACAGCAGAGCCCTTTTTTCTTAGTATTTTTGAGAGATACAAACAAATACACACAGACACCTGGTTAAATTCCCTCCCTAAGATGGAGGTAACAGAAGCAGCATTGCTAGAAATACTAGTCAGTAAGTACCCTGTTATTCTCTGTGATCACATTTCAGTCCCTACCCATAGGCCACCAATAAACTTCATGGATAGATGAGTACAGAGTGACAAAAACAAGTAGCAATACCAGCCAGCTCACTAGGAAAGGCTCATGGAGCCTAGCCGAGTTTTCTTAAGCATCAGAAGAGGTTTTTTTTAAAAAAGACTTTGAGGAAGAACAAAACTATATTAGTTATCCAGCTACAGCTGATGAATTAAATCAGCACCAGATAACAAACCATCGTGGCATGTTTGCAGGAAAGGTTAATATTTGTTTTAGCACATTACACTGACACCTTCTTTCTCAACACAGAAACCACTTATTATTCCAGCAGCAATCTCTCACTCTGTGGCAAATGTTTCATCATTTCTATTCTTTTGGGGAAGCCAGATCCACAACTCAAAACTGTCTCCAGCAAGTTCACTTAACAGACTGCTTCATCCTACATGCACAGAAGTTTAATCACTAGAGTACAGGATGTAGTTTAATATATACCAATGTCTTCAGCATATTATTTTGTGGCTTTGTGCATATTAAAGTATACCTTATATTATATACTGATTTTGCATTATTAAGGGTTAGATAAATACAGGGGTGCCTGCACAACAGTCACTTCCTAAATCCCCTGTGAGGAGACCAGGAACACTGCTGGGCCCCAAAAGTGGGTCTTAGAAGATGCACTATTCTCCTCTACCATCACCTTTTCTCAGAGAAAAACCCTGGTATCCCTGCTGGAGGGTTAAACTCTCATTTCCCTCTCTCATTGTCTGGCCCTAGACACCAACTCCACCCAAGTTGTTCAGTTTTGCATTTGATTTTGTACATGGTCAAACTCCACTGTCCATTTTCACATTGGGGCACAGAAGTTAGCAGGAGCACATAGCTCACCAACTCACCTTCTAGCTTTACTTTCTTCAAAAACGCTGTCATTTGGTTGGTGTACATTAGAGAGAAAGGAAAACAAAAGGCTAAAGCACAGGGAAAGCAGCATTTCAACAAAATCTGACTGAGTTTTCTTTGTTTTAATGGTTTTGCTTTTAAATTAACCCTTTGATCTACTTCCTGATACAATGTGAACCTCACTGACAGATGTGCACTACTGAAGCACACAGCACACACCAAGGATAAATGTCCATCTGCTGTATGAGCAACAGGAAACCTACACCTGTTCCAAACAAGAGGATATCAGGCATACTGGTAAATGCAGCACAATTAATTCAAAGTTCTTTAGAAAAATATTTCCATGCTTAAAAACAAAGATTTCCTGCAAACACCAGGCACATCCACTGCATCCAGTGACAATTCCTTTAGTACATATGCACAATGAACCTATGATAGAAAAATGGGGATTTATGTAACCTCTTTGCTTTGTCAGTCCTGCAGCACTTACAGGCTTGGAGATGTTATTTCTCCAGATGGCTTTCTGCCTGGGGTTGGGTTGGACAGTGGCACAGAGTGATCAAGAGCACACAGGCTCACAGGCAGACATGGTGTGGGTGTTGCACGAGCTTGGGACAGGGCCAGACCTGCCCCAGGACAGTCAGCCCTTGGCCAAGGGAACAAATCTCAAATAACTGTAATTACAGGCATAAAACTACCATCTGTAAAAATTGTCTGGTTTGGCCTTTTATCCAAAGTAGATACTATGAGATTGCAAAATTTCATGTATCTGCTGTTTCAGCAGTAAAACGCTAATGGTTTGACACTATGCTTCAGCCTGAAGCTGTTTTGGATTTGTGCTTAATACAGTGAGAAATAGCATTTGCCAGTTTTCAGTTTTAACAGCTTTAGTTTTCAGGGCTCAAGACCGGTAACACTTGTCTTTCAAAAGACAGAAGCCCAATTAAAACACTTCTCTCTTTCATGGAACTCATATCCAAACTTTTCTGGTCTGCTGACTTGGAGAACATAAGATAGAAAACCACTTGGCATTTTCAGCCAACACACAGTGGGAATCTGTTAACGGGCATTTCTCTCATCTAATCCAGAAACTCATATTCAGCTCCCAGTATTTCAGAACTTATTTTTGCTTCTGGTGCCATGCCCTTGGATAACGAACAGGCAAATCACTGTTACAAAGAAAACTTGTCTTTTCCCTTTGAGGGTGAACTTTGGCAGCTTGCAGCACAGAACAAGGAAGCACAGGAACTTACAGCCTGAATTTTAAAGAGGTTCCTTTTGTATATAATGAAATTCTGTGCACATCTGTACAGCTTCTTTGAGACAGAGGCATGTTTACTCTGCCTACGCTGCACAGCAGAAGCAATGGGTCTCTAGTGCAGATCCAGCCCAAGCTGGTACACTGCATGAAGAAGCAGAACTTTGCTTGTACCAAGCCATTGCTGGTATTTTTTCAGTATTTGCAGACGGATTCATTCTTTCGACAGAAGGGATGAGATTTAGGCTTCAACAACTGCTGCATGTCTGTATTTCAGGCCAGCTTGTGATTTGCACAAGTAAGAGGGCATTTTCAGTCATCAAATCCTGTCTCGGAAAGCCATGCAACATGACAACGAAACAAGCTTGGAGAGCAAGGGTTTTTTACATTTTTCAGCCAGGAAGATAAAACCAAGAGTCTTTTATCCAAGTCACATTGTGAATTCTAAGTTATAATAAGCTCACATTCCCCTTACAGCTTACTCAGTGTGCGAAATCACTTTTTCACATGTCAATCCCCAGATTTGAAGCATATAGTTGACCAATTCAGGCCACTAATTTACAGTTATCTTACTTCATCTGTTAGTCCCACAGTTCATTTTACTAAGCTATGGCACATTACAACACACCTAGATGGACAACTTCAGCAGCTAAGCCAGTACTCCATTTATTCACTGCTCTAAACAGAATCCCTCTATCTATATCATGAATCATTAGCTGTCATAGGGCATATCTGTTCAAGTTTCCACATACAGATATGTAACACCAGACAGACAATCAAGATCGTGCTTGGCATAAACTAGTTCCAGCCCCACACAAACCCCCAAAGAACACCTAAACCTCCAACCTATTCAGTGATGAACTCACACAGTATTTCACTTGTCCCGAGGCATCCCCTCCCTGATTTGAAGGTGTCACTATTGAATCCAAAGCTTACAAACAAACAACAACTGTTCAGTAAAAAAAAAAAAAAAAAAAAAAAAAAAGGCTAAAAAATCCAGACATAGGGGCAGTCCAGGACATCAGAAACCTGCCTCTTTCTCACTGCTTTGAGTCATTTAGGATTCATCCACCTGAATTTTCCTGCAGCTAAGTGAAACATTTTGGCCAGATCACTGGTTGCCCTTTCACTTGAAAGCATCTGCCTACGAAATGACAAGGTCACATTGGTCAGCTCTAAAGATAAACATCCCATGGTGCACAAGTAGATACTTATTATTAGAATCAAATTGTTGATCAAGCCTTCTTGCAAATCCATTTTTTCATGATCACATGAACTCACTATACTCAACATAACCAGCCATAAGACCATTTCTGAGTTGATTTTCCTTGACATTCCCAGGCAGAGACAGCTGCAGATGACAGCTCCCTACTTTGCCCACTAAACTACAAAGAGGGGATTTTCTGCATCCTGATCACTTCTAGTAAGCACAGGAAGATGTGGTTTTCTGCAGCAGTATTGCTCCATTAGGGGAAAAAAAAGTTTTCTTCCACTGCCTCTGAACTTCCACTGCTTTATGAGACTTAAATAATGGCTCATACCAAGACCTAATTCAATAACAGAAAATTAAAAGTACAGACTACTTACAACGTAGCCACCAAGAGAAACTGTTTATCATTTAACTACATATAATTCTGAGGTAACAGAACATCGGCTGATTTATCTGTGAAGATGCTTCATACCCTCCATACTTCCCCCAAATCTTTCATGTAACAACCTAAAAAAAACCCTGAAAGACATCAGACCAGGATAATATATTTGTAAGACATACAAGGAAGATAAGCGCACACTACTTTTCTCCTTGTAAATCCTACAGCATATACAATCTTGAAGCATTCCAGCATTTCCAGTAATACTATTCAATAACCACTTCCCAATTTATACAATCCATGGATTTAGTCTCAAAGAGTTAAGGCTTATCTTACCTTATCAAGTGATTCATTTCATCAAATTCAAGATACCTACCCATGTGAATATAATTTGCTGCTGTGAATAGGTGCTTAATGATATGTGTCTATTAAGATATTAGGAAAATTAATTACAGAGGAACAATCAGTAGAAAAAGATTACCAAGTAGAATTAGCAACACTTTCTTAAAGCTAGTGAGGATATTTTTCATACACTTACAGAACTGTTCTGCATTTGAATCAATTCACTGACAATGTCCATTATTTTTCATTACCTTGTTAAATGAGAATTTTATTGAAATACAGCATATAAAGTTATTTTATGAAATTATGCAGGAAAACTGCGCTAGTCAGGTACCAGACTTTATGCTCATCTTCGATAAAAAAGTTGCCAGAAACATACTGGGCGTCTCAATGAGGAACCAGACACTAGCTTTTTAGGCTCATATTTGAAGCAGAACCCATAGAAAGAAACAGACCACCATACAAGAAGAAAAGCCATCCAAAGCTTTCAGGGAAGAAAGAAGTGCGACGCTCCTGCCCGCCCGGGGATCGCCGGGGAGCTGCTCGCCCCCGGCCGCTTCTGCACCCACGTGGAGCCACGGCTGGCACTGAGCGATGCCCACGGGTGACGCTGGTCACAGAAAAAGCCGCTTCTCGCCCTTTTCTCTCTGGGGCAGGGGCAGGAAGGAGAAAGGCTGTTACCCAGCAGGAGGAAGGAGAAGATCCACTGCAGAACGGCGACTGTCTGGATCCTCCTCTTTAGGGGGATATTGATGGGGGCAAACTCGACCTTCATGCTGACGGAGAGCAGCGCGGGAGGCACGGAGCTGCCGGCTCCGGCTCCAGCTCCAGCTCCAGCTCCGGCCCCGTCTCCAGCCGCCACACCTGCCCGCTGCGCGCCGTTCTGCCGCGGCCCCGGCCGTGCAGGACGCGCCCCTCCCGCCGCCGGCGCTGCCCACGGCCGCGGGTCCGGCAGGCGGGGACGGGGACGGGGAGGCGGTGCCGCCGGCCCGGCCGCTGGAAACGTGATCCTGGAGCAGGAGCGGGCAGAGCCGGGGCACGGCTGCGACGGCTGGCGGCTGCTACACCCCATCCGCCCACAGGCGGCCGGCAGGGCTCCCCCCGCCCGGAGCGCCGCGCCTGCCATCGCTCCGCATGAGCGGCACCGGGCGGAGGCACCGCGGCTGTGTCAGAGCGACCCCCGCGCCTGCGGACCCAGGTGCGCCCGCACGCCCAGCACCTGCGCTGCGCTGCCGGGCCGGGCGGGCTTTTCCCCTCGGAGCGCCCGGAGACCCAGCACTCCGGGGCGTGCTTAAGGCTCTTACCATTAAAGAGCTTATAGAGCTGACCCAGAACTTAGAGTTCCTGCAGTGTTTGGCGTCAAGCGTTTCATTTTTATTACACCAGCACACGCACAGCCCTCCAAGCGCCCGCGGCGCTTCGTCCGGGGTGTCCGTGACAGGGATCATCAGTAAATACAACTTCGGCGTGAAAAAGAAACCACCCGCCGAAACTTGCACAGCGTTGCCCCAGCTGACCCCCCTTTCTCCATGGGAACGGCGGCAGCGCCGGGATTCACTATCCCCCTCGGGGACAAGGATAACGCTGGGACTTGCGGTCCCCATGCGGGGACGGAGACGGGGACGGGGACAGCGGCACCGCCGGGACTCGCGGTCCCACACGGGCCGCCCCTCCCGCCCGGTGCCGGCGACAGCGCGGGGCCCCGGCTTGAGCTGATGTCACCGCCGTAGCTGCCCGCCGCGCTGCCGGAGCTCGGCGCGCGCCCGCCCCCTCCCCGGGGGCAGCACGGGCTCGGAGCAACCCCACAGCCGCCCCGGCGCGATGTCACGGCGCCGGGGAGCGCGGGGGGCGGCGGGCGCGGCCGGGGCTCTGAGGGCGGCCCGCCGGCAGCGCGGCGGGAGCGCGGCGGGGCCTGGCGGGCGCGCGGCGCAGGCGCAGCGCGGGCCCGGGCCGCCATGCCGACCGTCAGCGTGAAGCGGGAGCTGCTGTTCCAGGCGCTGGGCAGGAGCTACAGTGAGTGCCCGCCATCCCCGCCGTGCCGCGGGACGCGCCCGCCCAGCACCGCGCCCGCCCCTTGCCATCGCCATGGCCCCTCCGCCGCTGCCCGCCCCGGCCGGGGCGAAGCCCTGTGTCCGCACGGTGCCGCCGGCCGCGCCCTCCGCGCCCCGCGTGTCCCGTGGCTGCACCGGGGCTCTCGGGGAAGCTCAGACCTCAGAGCGCCGGTGGCTCCCCTGCCGCCTGCTCCTCGCCTGCCCGCGGCACGCCAGACACAGCCATGTGTCATCCCCCGCCCCTTCAGCCCATTGCCCCGACACGCACTGCTAGAGCCCAAAGCTCTCGGGAAAGTGCAACCGCGCGTCTCCCCGTGGCGGTGTCTGCTTGGAGTTTCACTGTGTTTTAGGATCTGGTTAAACGAAGATGGAGAGAAGAAGGGGGAGCAGGCAAAGCGAGCGGTGAATAGCGAGGGTTTATTCAGTCCTTCCTTGCTGGCTCACGAAGCAGATTTCAGAGCTGCTCGGCTGAAGGAGCATTCAGGACATGCAGTGGTGTCGACCAGACAGAAGCTGTGGCTCTACAGACAGCCCGGTGCATTGTCAGAACAGGGCATTGTCAGATCTGCGTTGTCAGAACGGGGCTGCGTTACTCACATGCTACAATGTAGTTGATGCAACCGCTGTAGAACAACCTGTCTGATCAGAGTAGGAGCACTTGGCAGAAGCTGCCCAGTTATTCCCTTCTGATTTCATTAACTGTTCAAACCAGAGCTGCTCTGACAGGTCCAGCTGAGGAGCTGAGCTCCAAAGATCAGAAGCCCTCCCTTGTGACTGTCAGAATACCATGTCCGTAAATCAAATATGTACTAAAGAAGCTGCTACTCAGATGCAAATATAAGGAAAAATTTACCTTTTACCTTTTTTTGTTTTTTTTCCAAAATAGCATTTGTTGTCTTGTTTGAAAACATCGTAAACACATACACAAAAATTAGGTCCGAGGTCTGCTTATTAACCAAAATTCACCCTCTTCTTTCACAGCGGATGAAGAATTTGATGAGCTTTGCTTTGAGTTTGGTTTGGAGCTTGATGAAATTGTAAGTAATGTTTTTATTTGTTGCTTTTTGACTAGATGTGGCATATTGACAGCATTGATTTTTGGTAAGAGTTTGTATGGCGTTGTTTCCAGCATATCCCTTGTTGCAATGTTGTAATGGACTTTATTAACACAGCTGTTTTAAATCTGGAAAAAACCCCTCAGACTTATAAAAGTTACTGCTTTGGAAGCAAGAGCCTCCAAGGTGGCATATTGCAATACTTCCTAGAAGTCAGCACTCTGTGCCTCTTGATCTTCAGTCTCAGGCACCATTTTATTTAGCAGCAGAAATATGGCCACAGAACATGTATTGATCATATTTTACAAGATCTGTTTGGCTTTGTTTGATACGCAGCCATCTGTGCAATATCCACAAAAAATGTATTTGTCCTGGACATTTTTACCTGACTTGTAACTAATTTATATTTGACATTTTAATTTAGGTTCTGTACTTGTGGAGATTTGCTAGCCCTGATAACCCTATCCATGCAAATCTTGTTCAAGTAGACCTGTTTTGGTTTTGCCATTTAATTTTAATTTATTGGCTTTTTAATGACGTTTATCAAAAGACATCTGAACGTCATATGTTATGCTTTATTTCAGAATAAATTTGCTTATGACAAGTCATTTGCCAATCTATTGCCAAAAATAAGGTCTCAGATCTCTACTGGGATCTGACAGCCTGGAGGTTCTTGCTTCTATAATATTTTTTCTTGAAATTAAAATTTTAATACTGAATTTTTCTTTTGGCACACTGCTTTACAGTTTCTGAATTTGAGGTTTTATGTCATCTCTTGTATTTGGTGTGTCCATCTGCTGTATAAATGCAAATTACAATGTTAAACTTCTAATTAATACAGTTCTTCCTATCATATCACTACCATACTGCTATCAATGTTAAATATATCTGGTTGAAACCACATTTTTGCTTGATTTCAGACATCTGAGAAGGACATTATAAGTAAAGAAAAAGGTGAAGAAAAGGCCAAGGGTGCATCTGATGTTGTTCTCTATAAAATTGACGTTCCTGCCAACCGCTATGATCTGCTTTGCCTGGAAGGGTTGGTCCGAGGACTGCAGGTCTTTAAGGAAAGGTAAGGCAGAGTTGTGAGATCTCTGTGTGGTTTTTTATTTGTTGAAATATGGCTCCATTTCTGGTCAGTAAACAGAACTTCCTACTTGCTTGCATTTGCAGTATGATTATATGTGTAGATGAGCTTCATCAGGTGTTCCTCTGGAGAGGATCTATTGCGTAAGCATAACTTAAAAAGACCAGACTAGAATGTTATTGGGTTTTCTATCTGTTCCAAAAAGTTTTCAATTGCTGTTCCATTTGAGACTTATCCTCTGTAAAGAACTCCTGCAGAGAAACTTCCTTGTGATCCTTTCTAATAAATACCAAAACAAATAATCTATTTCCCTTTTCTTCAATGACTTTATCTTGCTGAGTTCTTCCTTTCTAGTTCAGTAATCTGTTGACCATCCCATAAAAAACAAGTTCTGCACAGTTAGCTAATTACATGCCAAGAAACGTTACCAAGAAAGTTTTCTACATATAATTCCTACTACATTTCTGCTACAGACTTACTTCTGCTTTTGTTTTAGGATAAATCTCCCTAGGTATGAAAAGATAATACCAGCTGAGGGTGAAGGTCAGAGGCTGATTATCACTGAACAGGTAAAAGTGTTTACTGCACCTTTGTAAATGCATTGAGAGTTGCTGAAGCAGCAAGATCCCTATCAGTACGATTTTGTAAGAGCAGTGAGACTGGAAATCTTATTTGCAGAACAAAAATCTTATTTGCAGAACAAAAGCTAAAGACATTTAAATATATCTACTAGTTGTGATCTATTCTTAGGAATGAGGAGTGGGAGGAACAATAGACAAATTGGTGTGGGTGAACCTAGTAGCAGATCAAATCAAAGTTTCAGATGCAGCTGAAATCAAATCTCTTGAAGAGCTGCTGTTGTAAATTGCAGACTGCCCAGATCCGGCCTCACGCTGTGGCTGCCGTCCTGCGAAACGTAACTTTCACCAAGGACCGCTATGACAGTTTCATCGACCTCCAGGAGAAACTACACCAGAATATTTGCAGGTTAGTGCTTAAAGTAGTGTCTAGTGTCTGTGTGTATGATTTTATCACATTAAAACTGCACATCCCTATTGCAGAGAGGTGTTATGGTTATGCCAAGGAAAATCTTCTATAGGAGCTCTCTTGATTCTTCTCATTTCCTTGCCTGTTCTTGTCTGCTGCCAATACTGTTCAACATAAATAGCTGTTACAGTTCACTCAGCAGTTGAGACAGAAGTGTTTAGCAACATTCCCATTGGATTTGCCTTGACAGTTGTGTTGCTATTCATAATAATATTTATTTAAATGTTATTCATCAAATAATTTTTAGGCTTCTCAAAATTATCCTCCTGCTTTTTCAGTAAGCTCTGCTAATGCATAGAAGAGCATCATACTCTAAGAAACTCCCAGGTATTACTAGTAAAAATATTATTTTGCCTTCTTTATTTCTAGGAAAAGAGCATTAGTAGCAATAGGTACCCATGACTTGGACACCATCACTGGTCCATTTACTTATACAGCCAAAGCACCTTCTGAAATTAAATTTAAGCCCTTGAATCAATCCCAGGAGTACACAGCCTCACAAATTATGGATCTGTATAGGGTAAGTGGAATTTTTCAGACTCGTTGCACTAAATGAGTGGATAAATTTCCAAGGCTAAATATATCTCATATCCTGTTATTAGAAGTTGTTCTTACAGATAAAACACAGTTGTCTTCTGTAGCTTAACAGCCATTGAACATTCCATATTTTGCTTGTCATTTTGGAAAACACACTCTGGCCCTGGAGACAAACCCTCAAGTGTCTCTTACTGAAGAGTAAGAGAGCTCAGAATCAAGAGAGACTAAAAGGGAATTAGATTTTTGGTGGAGCACATACTTATGTCATTAGAACAAATGTAAATTTTAAATCAAATTTAGGTATGTGTCAGTATCCAGCAATTTATAACTAAAAGTATTACAGTGCTTATTTTTATCACTTTTAAGAGTTCCTATAGACTAAGGATATTTGGCAGTGTTTCTGTGCTGTGGTGAACAAGGGTATCATTTGTACAGAATGGCCTACACATGTTTGAGAGAATCCTTAAATAATCTTCAGCACTTCTGAAGAAAACCAAAAATCCAGTTCTTTCATTTCAGACTTTTCCTGCTGCTGGGAGCAAACACTCTGTGCTAGTAAAGTAGCTAACTGTAACCCAATCCTTCCCACCCTCAAAATTCCCCTCAATCACTCACCAAAGGATTGTGGCTCTGTGTAAGTTCACCTGTGAGCAGAAGTGGAGTTCAGTTTGTGCTTTGTTTCTCCAGACTGACAGCCACCTTCGGCACTATCTGCACCTGATTGAAAACAAGCCACGTTACCCTGTCATTTATGACAGCAATGGGGTTGTTCTGTCCATGCCACCAATCATCAATGGTAAGATTAATTTGTGACTGCTGTGTACTCTTACTGCTGTTTTGTGTGTGAATTACTGCATGACAGAAATGCTGATGTGTCACCGGGATTATTATGTTTTCTTAAAATTGTTTGACTTACAATTTCATAAGTTTTCTTTACTTTTCTCAGTTTAAAGATAGTCAGGCTTTTTGCTCCCTCCCTAAGCTTCTAGTGTTCGTTTTTCTCATCTTCATCAGAAAGGTGTAAAAATCCTACTGCAATCCTTTGCATTGAGCTTCTCATACTCTGCCCCAACTCAATGAAGTTCCTTGTGACAGGAACTTTTGTTATGAAAGCGTTTTGTTTAGTTAAAAGAAGCCAGCAAGAAGTTATTTTGTAAACTGGTAACTGCAACTTTGTGCTCTATTTTATGAGGTCAGAGCAGGGAACTTACCAGCATTTGGAACTACTTTTTTTATAGATAATCTTGCTATCACACTAAGTGATTTCAGAAGACTTTAATTGCTTGCAAAGAATAAATTGGTGTAGTCTTTTTGGGCATTGTTTCTAAATAAGGGTTTCCTCTAAGTGCAAAAGAAACCATGGGTGATTTTTGAGAACCAGGTTTACTGAAGCCATTTAATGGCATGTCAAGAATTACTCCTTAAAGACAGATTATTCAGTATACCTACATACTGAAGAATAGGTGAGGAATCAGTAAATTTCCCTGCACTGACCAATAAATCTGCAGTGATAATCTCTTTGGATGTATGCGTCCTAATAGACCCTACCCAGCTAACCCAAATCTCCTTAAAAGGCAGCTCAAACTCTCTGGTAGGGACTGGTAACAGTAACTGTTCTGAATTGAATTTGCTGTCAACCCCTGTGCCTGATCCTCCTTTGTTAGGCTCATTCCCACCTGGGGGTGAACCATATATGAGCACTGCATATTGTTTATATTTATGAATTAAAAAGGTTGAGCTAAATTTAACACCTGCCTCTGCTTTAGAGAATAGTATCTAAGGGAGGTTTCCAGGTCAGAGGTGCTTTTTAAACAGATGATGCAATGTAAACATCTGTATTGATTGTTTGGATTATCTACAAGCACTGAAGTGGAGGCTTGTGTTTGCTTTGAAGTGAGTCCAGAGATGCTGACTACATTCCATCTGCAAAAAGATACAGCACAGCTGTAAGGGAATACAAGATCCCTCAGTCCTAAGATCTTTGCTGCACCTAACTTCCAGTCTGGCTGTGACGTCATTTCTCAGATAGGAAACTAAACCAGAGAAGCTATATCAGGGTCAAACAAAGGAAGCAGGAATTCCCATGTATAGCCTAATGCTTTCTTTGGCTCTGGTGCAGCTGCACTAATGAGTAGTGCAAGGAAAGGCAAGAAGGACAAAGAAGCTGGGTTTGACATGATCCCACATGGTTTTAGGACTGTGTTCCCCTTCCTGCATGGTTCTGAGCCATGGAATTCACTCCAGGTGTGCACTGCCCATCTGTACCTAACAGGCAGAATGAGATCTCTGTACAGCTGCTCCAGATTGCTTGTGCCTTACTAACAGACCCCACTTTTGTAGGGAGCCATCTAGGGGGCCTTCACATCCAGTTTGCAAAAGAGATACTTCTGGCGCTTCTTCCAGACAAGAAAATTTTTTGAGTGCAACAGGGATGTGCTTCGGTGCACACATCATATCTCCCAGTACAGACAAAACAAATTCGTGCCTAGAAGGGACCCATACTAGGAACCAAATCACCACTGTAGAGCAACCTATAGGGTATCAGCAGACAGTGTCAGGAGACCACAGAATGACTATTGATAGTCATTAGTCTAAATCACTTTTTAAAACCCATTTCATTTGTTCCTGCCCAAGGAAATGACATACATCACACATGTGATGTGAATGTGGGACTAAACTCAGGGAAGATGGGATGCTGTGGCAGTGCAGAGCCCTTAGCTAACAGCAGATGGCCACTGTTCTGTTAGCTGGCTTTTCCAGCTGGCTGCCAGGATACCTGAAGATCTCTGTGTCATGCAGTGTAAAGCATAACCCAGTCAGTGTGTCTGATCTGCCTTTTTACTTTTCTTTGATTCATAAATTCAAATATAAAAAGAGTTGCTATTCTGCCAACTACTGTGAATGTTGGTGCAGTAGATAGTGGCTTTTTTAAGCTGTGGAAAATGACAGTGATCTTTCTGACACAAATCAGTATCAGTGCTATTGCAATCAAACTAATATTTCTTAACATGTTTTTGTTTTCACATGTTTTAGGAGATCATACAAAAATAACGCTAAATACCAGAAATGTGTTTATTGAATGTACAGGCACAGATATTACAAAGGTAAATTAATCTTTCCTGCTTTTGATATGCTTTAATATAATTGTTTTCCTGTTGGATAATAGAGCTCCAATTCAAAGACCTACAACCTGTGTGGAGCCAACCTTCCGATGCAAAAGTTGTAGGACTCTGGAATTCCCTGGAAACAGTTTCAGGCTTGCTCTAGATAGCGTTGTGTTTTCACTGAATTTTGATTTTACTCTATCTTTATGTTGACACTAAGTGTTCAGCTTGTATGAGAAAATAATTCAAGTAAATTAGAGACCGTATGTTCTTTTTGAGCACTTTTTCTAAATCTGAAAGACTTAGAAAAGAGTAAAATTTACTAAGACTTCCTGTTTTGGCAGAATACTATTTGTAAAGATTTATTTTGTCTCCTACTGAAAATCTGGGCTGAGGGAAGAAAGACAAGGATTTCTCTACTTAGTTATCTTTATCAAGCAGGGTTGTCATGCAAATAATTGCCAAATTCAAGTCTTTCGATATGGAAATTCTGTAACTCAAAGCTGAAGCATGAAAGCCAAGGAGCTTTAATTGCCTGTTCTTGAATATAGGTTGTGCATTCATTGATAGTTTCCTAAAGTGTGTAACTTCATGCTTAAGAGCAAAACTGCTTTTAACTTACTCTACTACAAAATGGTATGTTAACAACACAAATAAATTTGCATGTTGGGGAGTGGCTTCTAAGCAAACTAATAAATAACCATTTCTTGCTACTGCTTGTCTTGATAGTAAAAGCAAATATAATGTTGTTCTTTTATATGAAGGAAATTACACTGTCAGGCATCAAAAAAACCCCTTTATGGATTGAGAAGTTCATCTGAATCTCATAATTACATTTCATTATACTAATCTCTTAAGATATTAACTGTAAAACAAAAAGATTTGCAAAGAAGGTTATTTGATAATGTATTGTTAAACAATGCAGTCCTTCAGCCTCTCCATTCTCACTTGAACTTCAGTAAAATTACTAATTAGACAGGTTAGGAAGACCCAGTTCCAAATGGTAATAAAAACCCTGTGTTTCTAAAGAGCAGAGTTTAGAAAAGATACACAAAGGCTTCAGAACCTTGAAAACCAGATTTTCAAGCTTTTCCAGAAATGTCTGCATCAGAAGGAAAAAATTTTTAAAATTCAGTCTAATATTCTAAACTGCTAGGAAATTAAAATAGAATGAAGAGGGTGCATGATGAGATATTTCCCCTGTTTCTTTTTAAGATATTTTGTCTACTTCAACACAAGTAGATGACAGATTTCAATGTGATTGTTATGTTTGTTTTGTAGGCAAAAATTGTTCTTGATATTATAGTCACGATGTTCAGTGAATATTGTGAGAAGCCATTCACGTGAGTATAAATCTTCAGGGCCACATATATGTTAATCTCCTCATTTGGGCCATGTGTTAAAACCAGTTTTACTTATATTTTTCTGTCTCTTTCAGTGTTGAAGCAGTAGAAGTGGTTTATCCCAATGGGAAGACCCACATCTATCCGGTAAGCACAGCATTAGAATATCTCTGTGTCCTTAGGGAGAGAGATTGATTTACACAAAGTCTGGTAACAGTGACCTTGTTTTCTTTCCTGCAGTGGCAGCATCTGCTGGTTCTGAGGTGTAGTGTAAAAATCCAGCTTAGCACTTTCTCTAGGTTAGTGAGTCAGAACCTCCTCTAACCCCACGAAAAACACTTCCAGCTCCAGCTTCTCCTTGTCAAGGAAAGTAATTCTGAAGCTCCATTGAATTATGATGAGGTTAAAAATACACTATTATGGTTTAGAGTGCCTGTGATAGGAACCTTTTCAGGAACAAGTAAAGATTGCAATCAAAGATCATCATCTGTGTCTAAAGCTTTTAAAACCTACGTGTTCCAAATCAGGAAAAACGAATGCAGGAAGAGGTCCTTCAGCCTTAAGCCTATGGACAACTGAAATCAGCCTCAGCATAATGTACTTATCAGATCTGGAAGCTTTAATGCCCTTCAGTTAAAATAACCTTGTAACACTGCTTTTTTCAGTCTCTCACTGTACAAACACCAACTATGTAAATGTCTAAAAGGCAGAATGTTGACTTCAAGTTCAGTTCAGAGCCCCAGACAGATCTGTTCGCAGTAATGGAGTCTTACATTTTTATTTTCTTAATAAGTATAAAGAAAGCAATTCCTTCTGTTTCCTGAAAGTAACTGAAGACAGAGTTGAACTCTGGTTATGAACTGTGAACTCTGAGTTGAGTTCGTGAAATCAGATAGACCAAGGGAGTACAAACTGTTTAGAGGGAAAGAAACTTATTTTTGCTGAGAGGTTTTCTGGTGTCATTTTATCACAATGTCAGTTTTAATCACCAGAGGAAAGATGTAGAATCCTGAAAAGATATCCCACAAAATAGAAATCTCTGCAGCAACCAAAGCAGCTTCCCTAGATAAGATAGAGGGAAAAAACCCCCAAGATTCAGATGCTATACTTGGATATCAAGAAGTTTAGAAACACACGAAATACATAAATACATATAAAATATCTTCCTTAAATACATTGAACACTTGCTAAGTAAAATACTGATAGGTATTTGTGTGCCAATAAGGAAACAGAAAGTTTTCCTTCCTTTTCCACTTAGAAGTCATTTGATCTGTACAAGACCATGAGATCTCATGCATGACCATTCTGTGCTTTAGGGCTTTGACTTAGGATGAACTCACCAGAAACTCACCAGAAACTTTCAGTGACTCTGTTACTTGCATATATCAGAAATTATTGGAAGTTTCAATAACAGGGATTTCATGCTGCATTCACCCTTCCAGCTTAACCAAGAACAGCTTTTGCATCACATACTAGAGTATATTTTCAACAATCCTGTTCACTTTAGAATGCTAAATATAGTCTGATATTCCACATTTGTCTTCTGTGGGTGTCATTTTAGTATGGCAGTTAGAAGCTAGATTGCTGATATTGAATCCTCCTAGGTAGAAATGGCAGGAACTATATGTGCTTAAAATCTTTGTCTCTCGTTTTAGGAGCTGGCTTATCGAACAGAGAAGGTGAAACCTGAATACATTAACAAGAAAGTAGGAATCAGGTGTGTTGCTTCAAATTAAAACATAGTTTTTATTAACAATGACAAAGGTCCTAGAAGACATTGATTGTTGCATTGTTTTAAAAATGTTTAGACTTTGTAATTTTTTTTTTAATTTATCAAAAATTCAGGGGTTATCTTGGGTAATTAGATTGACTCTGTAACAGAGTTCCCTGCTTTCAGAGAAAGTGAATGATTCTTATGGCTTCCCACGACTGTTATGAAGTGAAGGAAAATGACCATCTCATGAGTGAGAATCTGAACTGGTTGTGTTTGAATGCTAAGTCTGTGTACAGTCCATAAAGCACTTACAGATTTTTCAGGATATGAGGCAATGCAGAAAAAACACTGATTACTTTACAAAACCAGTCAATACATTGTAAAATCCATAAATTACCACTCTCTTATTTTGTTTCAGTGAAACTCCATCAAGCCTGGCAAAGCTGCTGACTAGGATGTGTTTGAAGTCACACGTCACAGGGAATGGGAACCATCTAGAGGTTGAAATCCCTCCTACCAGAGCAGACATTATCCATGCCTGTGATATCGTAGAAGATGCAGCAATAGCTTATGGTTATAACAACATTCAGATGGTGATTCCGAAAACGTACACCATAGCTAATCAAGTAAGATTGCCCCTTCAAATGAATGCTCTGTTGTCAGTAAATGACTGCTGCATGCCAGAAGGGCTTTGGGGAAAACAGAACCTAGGAATTAAATATTTTGACATGCTTTGCCTTGAGAAGTATTTACCATGGATGGGATACAAAACAGATGCCCCGCTGATTTGAATAATTCTAAGACCAGTGGTTGCTGGTACTTGAAAAAAGACAGGGTTTAAGTAGGGAACCCGTATTAAATCTCTAATTGGGAGATTCATTTCCTCAGGCAAGCCTAAAGGCAGCTGGCTAATGCTTTCAAAAATTTTAAGCACACAAGCATAGTCCCTCCCAAGTGAATTCACCATCATGTAACAGGCAGAATCACCTCGGGAAAGAATAGCAAAATGCTTTTAGATGGAAGCTGAAATTGTTCTGTTTCATTTTAGCTCCCCCTCAATAAGCTTGCAGAACTTCTGAGGCTGGACCTGGCAGCTGCAGGATTCACTGAAGCACTCACTTTTGCCCTGGTATATTACATTGATTTCATATCTTTCTTACTTGCGTGTTGGAACAGTGATGCAATCAAAACTGCAGAGGGTGGTCTGAGGATATGTTATTGTATAAATTTATCAGTATCATCCAGTACTGTTTTGGCAGCTGATTGTTTACTAGGGCTTTGGAATCACAGTATAATATTTGGTGAGTTTGTAGGTCAGAGAAATTAAATGAGTCACTGTTAATGTGGTATGCAGTTCTAAGTACAGAGAGGGAAATAGCTGCTGAAGGACTGGTTTTAGTTTAACTTGATAGGATGAAATTGTAAGACAGCAAATCTCTCTCAAGACTTTGGTCACCAGATGTGAAATTCATCATAATTCAATAATCTGGAAAAACAACATGAAAATATAGTACTTTCTGGTGGGTATTCCTACAGTGTATTGAGATTTACCTGTTTCTATATTTTTCTTTAGTATTGTCACTTGCCCACGATTCCTTTGCATTCAGTCTGCAAAGAGCTTATTTTAAGAACACCCATAAAAAAGTTACAATGCACGGGCACTAGGGGGACATCCTTTGTAAATTTCACCACAGGTAGGGTTTTGAATCTAGATAACAAATAGATACATGGTACATTGATAACAAATATAGCTTAAAAATATAGCATTGTTGTCACTGGTATTCTTTTTTACAGCCATGCCAGTAGTCTTTGACCAAGAATTAGGACTCTGCAGCAGCAAGTGCCACTCTGGTACTAACTGATGCCATAATTTGTACTATTATACAGCAGGATCATTGTGCTAAAACAGAATGTACAGTAGGAAACATCTTTGTCATGGCCACTTGCTCATACCCTGGATCAGAGAACCTGATCTGCTATTAAAAACAAAGAAGTTAAATATGCTCCTATGCCCTCCAAATATATATGGTAACTATCCCTAGCTGGAGACTGCCATAAGCAGCTATTGAAAATATACTATATATTTTAAAAAATCCTTTCTGTTGCAAGATCAAAGCCTTTGCCTAAATGTCCAGTTTGTGCACATTTTAGCATATGGGGAGCTACCATCACATATTCTGTTAAAATCTCTGTGGAACTTTTCAACTTCTTCCTGAACCTAAAACTTACTAGATGGCCAGAGGTATAAATCCTTGAAAGTACATAACCTCTTAAGAGAGAGTGATCTGCTCACTGATTATTTTTTACTAATTTACTCAAGTATTTTAAGATGTAGCATTTAAGGCTCCTAAAAGACTTCTGGTAGTTGAAAGGTTCAGGTATTGCAACCAGATTTGCTAATTTGGATGGGCTGCATAAAATTTTAACACCTTCAGATTTTAAAAGCAAAATTTGGTCTTGTTCTGAAAAATATATTCCAGTTTTAATATTTGGTTATTAACTCATTTAAGTAGCCAGGACAATAAGTAGTATTGTGCTGCAGTGCTAGTATTGGACAGAGGTATTCAGGCCTGTGGTTACTACCATGTTGAGGAAACAGTACATATAGTCAAGCTTTTAAAGTTTTTCTTTATTCATTAATGTTATTATCCAAAATTAATATTTCCTAATTCATTATTCATTTTTGAGTGCTGCACTCTTGCTTGATTCTTTGAACACATAGTTCATTTTTTTCAGCACCAAAAACGTAATATGTCTGGAATATTTACTACATTACATTGCTACAACTGAGAACCTTAATGAACTGCAACAGCAGAATTTTGAAGGTCATGCAGTGTGTCATGGTATCACATTTCCTATTTGTATTTTTGCTGTGGCAGGATGAAACTCACAGTCTGCTCTGTCCCCAAGACTTTATTAAGTGAGGCTTATGACTTTGATATAATTTATGCTACAACATTCTGTACCCCAATCTTATATGACAAACACTGCTTATGTGTTTGTGCACTCAATCTGTTTCTTGGGTAGAGCCTCAAATTACATTTGTACACAATAATGTTGCCTTCTGTGAGGAGCTCCAGTTTAGGCAGAATCCATGTAGTTAAATCACAGTAACATGCTGAAGTTTAGATAGACATCTGAAAACTGTTTAACACAGTTCTCTCCTCCTAAGTTCAGCATTCTTTGTTTTATTTGGGATTTTAAAAAAATGATTATTCAATAATCTACTTTTTCAGATGGTATCATCTGCTCATTTTTCTCACAGTTGGTCTATCAACACACTTTGTGAGTGCTGCCACTTCTGGGAGACTGCAGTACACAAGCAAATCCTCAATTACATGCCTAGTCTGCTACTGGTTTCTTTATTACTCTAATAAAGCTATAAATTCTGGAAATCTGAAGTGTGGATCTTAGAAGTAGCATGTATTGCAGTATGTGACAGACATTGGCTGAGCCTGATAAAGTGAATGCATATTGTTTTACTAACCAGCTTCAAAATACACCTTTAGAATACAGGCTTTGAAAACACTTCAACCCCAAAAATTAAACAAACTACAAGAATCTTGCACAGCTCTGAAAACTGAAGGCTGGGCCATACGAGCTGGTTTTCATAGACAGTACTGTACTGTGTGTAAGTGTTTCTGAAGGGATTGTTTTACTTTTTGTGAAAGAACAGATACCAGTCCCTCTACAAGTGCTATTTTCAAAATAAAATACTTCACCCACTCCAAGTCAGGCTGCAGAATCTGAGCCTGTTTTTAAAATAAATGACAACAATGCATGACAGAAGCCTAAATAAACACTTGCCTTTTTTTTTTAACCCAGCTTAATTTTATTTAGCAATTAACATTTATAAATAAACCAGTTTGCCTACTTAGTCTTAAGACTAGGGCTTAATTTGTATTATAAGTGTTAACGTGTGAGAGGCCATATTATGGGGCAATGCTACAATTCTCTTGTTCATTCTTGAGATCAGATTTCATCATTGGCTTACTGTCTATTTTAACCACTTGACCTTGAAATGTTTTTGTCTCATTTTCAGTGTTCTCAAGAAGATATTGCAGATAAACTTCGCTTGGACATCTCTGCAACAAACGCTGTGCGCATAGCAAACCCCAAAACAGCAGAATTTCAGGTGACATCATTTACACTCTGAAAGCAATATTTTCATGGGGTCTATATTTAAAAAGGAGAGAAAGAAACCTACAGGAAATAAAATTTATAAACTACAAGCATGCATGTCCTGCATTAAAGAGCTTGTGTATATTTATGTGCTGAACGTGTCATCTTCTGTTACTGCACTGAGAAATCTCTTTCCAGTGTGAAACACTATCAGCTTTTCAAGAAAGCAAAATACCATGCCCTGTGTGGCAGAATGTGGCAAAACTGAGCACTCTTATTCAGAAAATCCCAGATGGTTGATCAGCTCCCTTATCTAGAAAACCTGTTCAGCATAGAAGGAACTATTAGACTTGGCAATCTCTAAACATCCTGAGATTTGGGTAGGAAGCATTTGGGTTGGTTTTTTTTTAAAATATTGATCATTATTACTCTTGGTTTGATTTTTTTAATTCTGTGATGCTCTTGAAGTATTTTAGTACTTCTTTCTAGATCATTTGATCTTAGCTAGAGCAGACTTAGAATTTGCCTTTTGTATAAGTGAGAGTAAATGTATGGGAATTTTTTTCACTTTCTGTGTTTTTTTCTATGCTGCACTGCAACTCAGCCACCTGTGAAATGGTACCAGTTCTTAAGCTCACATATAAACTCTTAGAGAAAATACAATATATACCATATGGAGAGAATGTACATTTCCATGTTTAAAAATTCTAAATCAAAGTTGCTTAAACATAAGACATAAGTGCAGTATTTGCACTTGACTACTTTTAAATTCTTGTTATGAATGGGCAAAACAAAAAAAAGAAACTAGATATTTTGGAAGGTATTTGACTTGCAGCATCTCTGTTTGTCCTGCAGGTGGCACGTACAACCCTCCTTCCTGGGCTGCTGAAAACAATTGCTGCCAACAGAAAGATGCCCTTGCCTCTCAAACTCTTTGAGATTTCTGACATTGTAGTAAAAGATCCTAATACAGGTAAGAAGAGAAGGTTCCTCAGAATCTTTGGTAATGGAAATACATTTGCATACCAAATGGTAATAGTAAAGGAAATCTGTATTTCCTTTAAAACAGGCATTTCCATAATAATAGTAATTCCATACTACATTTGTATTAATGTGCACAACACAAGATTTAAGAGCTTGGTTTACGGGCTGGGCTTTAGAGTGGCTGGAAACCTTGTTCATTTTAAATGCTCTCTCAAAAGTACAAGGAGATACACTGCAACTGCTTTTAGGCATCTAAATATTCCTTAAAATCTGTCACATGTACTGAAAAACTGCAAGCATAAACACAAGACTAAAAAATAATCTGCTCTAAATTGTTTGTGTTGATGTGCCTGTTTTTCTTGCTCTTAATCTAGTGCTCCTTCATATTCTTATCAGGAATGTAATTGATATTCTTATCAGGGATGTGTCTCATGAGAGAACCTGCTGGTAGTGTTTGCAAGTGGCACAAACCCTGGAAAGCAGAAATACCAAACAGTTCTAGAGCCTGCTTAGGCCACTGCAGTCTCAGTCATGTGCAGGGCTGTGCCAGCTGGAAAGCAGAATGTCTCAAGCCTGGGAAGAGAAGGTTTTATTTATAGGCAGATTCTATCCCAGAGAGCAGTTATTCAGAGGAAGATTTTGGGGTCAGTGTGTCTCAACATGAATCCCTTTGCCATCATCTTTAAACAGGATTGCTTGTATTTGTTCTCCCAAATTCTTCTCTGAGAAGCTGATATCTGATATGAAGAATGAGATTGGTAGCAGAGATACAGGGTAGAGAATGGAAAAGTCTGTGTAAAAAACTGTATCCATAAATTAAAAGCTGCACAGTATAAAATTTCCTCTCATTAATAAAAATATTATCCTTATCTTTCCACTTCATCCAGCTATGCTAAGATAGCTTGGCTGCCATAACCATGTAGCCTTAATTGTTGTAAGTGAAACAGGCAAAGCAGCTGGTTCACTTTCCAAAAGCTTCAGTGAAATCCCTTCTGTGTTTTAGGGCCTCTTTACACTGATTTCACTGTAGATGATCAAAATTTCAAATTACCTTTATCAGGAAAAATACATCACATAAAATGAACTGTAAAAATGGATTTTTAAATTATAAAAATTAGCCTAAATTTTACTGATTCATGTCTTTCTCTATGGTACTTTGAGAGAAAAATAATGCCCAAGCTACAACTTTTGGGAGGAGTTGAATGAAGTTTTGCCTCAGTAAAAAGGCTGACCTTACTTTAAATTCAGTGGTAGCAATGATTCTGTTGTTTCATTATTGCTTTTCAGATTTTACTGGTGGTGTTTAAAATATCTGGAATCTGCAAACCAAAGTTTTATATAAGGGCGAAACAAAATGGCAAGTAAATTGCTTTGGTGATGAATTTAATTGGTAGATTACTTTTTTTCCTTTTTGAAGGAAAAAATAGCCTTGCCAAGCAAAACAAGGAGTTTTAGCAAACCATGTAGGCTCTTTTTTATTAAATACAGACAGTTTGGTGGTGCAGCTCTTTCCTTGTTGGGCATGCAGTTAGCTAGAATGCAAAAAACATGGGACAGATGGCAGAATAGCATCAGCATTCTATAGAACCAAGAGTGGGGCTGCTTATCTTGGACTAAGGAGCACATTTAATCTGGCATTATAAAGTTTATTAATTAAATGGTTAATTTTATTTCAGGTTTGTCAAGTGCAGCTCTCGAAAGCTTTCATTTATGTAGATGGCTGCTTAACAGTTTTATAAAGAATGATTTTATAGTGTACTTAATTTTGATGGGAATCATTGCAACAGACAAAGACTTGTGAGACAGCAGCTTTGTGCTGTCTGCTCTTGGGCAGCCCTCTCATGGACTGAGCCCTTGCAGACTGTGAACAGTATCTGAAATGGGTTTTAATCTTGTGTTTAGAATCACTACAGTCTTTCCCAAATTGACTTCCAAAATTAAACTTGCCTAATAAAAAGTTTGGAGGTGGGGGGGTGGTGGAGAAAGGCAAACATGGAAAATGTGGGGTTGTCCTCTCACATATGGAATGAGATTTCTTGCACAAGGCTTATGTCATCAGACTGACTTAATTTAATTTTATTATTTCATGATTTTGGCATGCAGAATTCCCAATTAATAATTTCAAAAGTATGGGTCAAAAGAGTACTGACATTAACTGTATTTGAAATGGCATCTTACAGTGATCCATGTGTGAATGAACCAGCTTTTAAACACTCTGGGTTTTCATAAAGTACACAGAACTTGTGCTTACCAAGGTGAACTAAACATACTTTTCTTCAGACTTACCTGACAAAGTTTTGATGTATTAAATTAGCAAAATGTGTGACAGATTTAATATACTAAATGGAACCACATCTGAGCAAAAATGGCTTTTCTCAGGGCAGAAGGAAATGTGCTGATTTTGAATATGTTGCACAGCATTTCTGTGGGTAATTTGTAGCACTAACCTTGCTAGGTAATCACTTCTGTAGGATGGGTACACTAGTTTTGGGTAAAAATCAGCACCTTTACACCACCAGGCCTAAGAGAGAATACCCTTTTTCTCACCACAACAACAGAAATTAATCCATTAGAAAATAATCTCTGACCAATGATCTTGGAGAGTCTGGCAAGCTTATGGTAGAACACATTTGGCACAATTTACATCATCTGTGAATACAGCTGCTGCCACCTTTTGAAGCATATTTCCAACTGTCTGGAAGTGTTGGTTTTCTGCAGAAAATAGTTTGGGAGGCTAAAAGACAAGTTTGCACGAGCAGGTGTCCCTTTTCAGATCACCAGGTCATTTTTCTGAAGCAGCTCTAATTTTCAAGGGAACAGTGTACAACGTTGCTTTATCTTCCTCTGCACTCTTCTGGCTCACATATTCCTCAGCAGCTGCCCATCCTTTGGATTGTTTTTCAGCAGCATCCCCAGGAAGTGCTTTGAAGTCTCAGAAATATATACACACATATATATATTAAAGTATAATTTGGGTTGACATACTTGGCAAGCTCACTTGAAAAATAGAAATGTTTCATGGCATGACATGAGAGCTCTTAAGTGACTTATAAAGAACTGAAGCATTTCTAACATCTGCCAGCTTTTGCCTGCAATTCCCAGTATCTTTTTTCCTTCCTATCACTTGTGGTGAATGAACTTCCTCTGTTGTGAAAGAACTCTGTAAAGGAATAAGTTTTATAACACTTGAAAAAAACAACCTTTCCTTTACCAAAGAGTCCTAAAATTGAAAACATGAGGTATAAAAAATATTGTGTATGTTTATTTCTGATGCTTTAGGTAAGAACTCTGGTCTGAAGGCACCATTAACTATCTTAATCATAATGAAATTAAAATTCAGATAGTTGTCACAAAATCTGCTACCATAATTACTCACAAAAAAAAAAAATTAAAAGGAAACCATTCTACTGAACTGCTTGTCCAAAGAACATGGTGTCTTAGGGGAGGAAAAATCAGATTTTTCTATTCTGTTGCTCAGTATAACATGAAAATAAATTGTTGACTATCTATGACTGCATTATTTGTTGGTATCTTAGTAGAGCTGGGAAACAGAGACACATGACTCACAGAGAGAGCAGCCAGAGTGCTCAGACCCAAAACCAGACACTGCATTTATTGATATCTTCCCCCGTAGCCTTTCCTTTCCTGTGTTGCCATTATAACTTCAGTATTGGATTCTCCAGCATTATTTAACACTGCACATTATTATAATGACAGGAAAAAAACATAGAGTGACAAATTGCAGACTTACTGCCACAGTAAGTTCAGCTTTCAGTGACTGATGAGAGAACTTGCAGCTGTGGTACTGAGTAGCTGCCCTAGAAGTTTTGAATGATTTCTGCCTCAAAAAGGCTGAGCTTTCATCTTGTGTTTAGGCTCTGCTTCTGTGTTTTAACCTATTTCTGGTCACTTGATAAATGTTTTCCTGTTTAGTTCCTGACAGACTTTTTGTCACTGAATGTTTAGTTGGAGCAAATAAACAAGATGTACATTTCATTTAATTTCTAATTTCTCGTGTGGTGGATTAATGCCCTGACTGTAACTCCAGCTAGAAGTGCTTGTCAGGGCAGAAGCAGGAGAGCTCCTGAGGCAGAAGTGGGTAATGCTGCCAGAGGGCTCCCCTGCTCTATGGCCAGGAACAGCTCAGGGACTTCCCAGAATAGATGTGATTCTTTGTAGTAGGAAGCAATGGATTTATCAGCTATGGACTCCATCTGCCTCCTCAGAGCTGTGCAAACTCCTGGCATCCACAAAAATCTGTGGTGAAGAGATTTCACTGCTTAACTGTATGCTGCCTGAAAAACCCATTCCTTTTCTTGTTTTTTTTGAGCTTGGTTCCTGTTGACTTGGTTCAAATGCTGAAACCCATGATTAGTAAAGCCTGAAAAGCCTCACTAATCCCAGACAGTGTGCATTGCAGTGGGGTAGCCTCAAGGTACAAGTGTAACAACATGCTACTATATACTCATTTAAAAAATTTAAAAAAAGGGGGAACATGTTTTGCTGAAATCAATGTCAGAAGGCATAAGGCAGGGGTTTGACTTAAGGAATTGTCCTAAGTGGGAAATGCTTATGTCACTGTTTTGGGTTTGTGCAGTGCAGCACATTTTTCATCATCACTTCGTTGTAGGGATGTCCAAGATGATCCCAGAAAGCATCAGCTGTGATTTGGGAATCTGTGAATTAAGATCTTTTCACAGATCACCATGCTAACATTATTACACTCATTTCTGGTTGTGGGCTGGTTGTTTTGTGCTGGTAGTTGTTCTACAGCTGAGCTCTATAAATATTTAGCTTTCCTACCAGCATTACAAGCTTCTCCATGCCTGCTGGGCATTTGCATTTTGGCTTGTCTATTATAAATTTCTTTAGCACTTTGCTTTACACTTGGTACCTGCCATTGCAACCTTCTTTCCTGCTCAAGGCATAGGGTACTTTAAATCTTTCTTTACATTTCTGAGTGTGAGAGTCCAGTGGGTTAAAAAAATTCCATGATTTCCTCAGGCTACATGGCAGTCTGTCATAGAAGCCATTTTACATACTTATTTCTCCTTTCAGCCACAAATGCCTCACAGGACAGCAGAAGAATAATGATACAAAAGGCAAGGTTAGTTAGAAGTGTGATAAAGTTTCCCAGTTAACATAATTGCTTCCTTCTTCTGCAGATGTAGGGGCAAGAAACTACAGACATTTATGTGCTATTTATTACAACAAAAGCCCAGGCTTTGAGATCATCCATGGTTTGCTGGACAGAGTCATGCAGGTCCTGGAAGTACCACCAAATGAAGAGAATGGCTACACCATCAAGGCAGCTGAAGGTAAGGAAGAAAGAAATACAGTGTACAGCAGAGGTTGTTATGGAACTTAAGTGTTCCCCTACAATGTGAGGAGAATTTTTGGTTCTGCTCAGCAGTAGAAACTAAGGATTAATATCATTATATGTGCTGTCATACTGCAGCATGATGGAATGATAGTGAAAAGGCATTGTCTGCATTCACTGATTGTAGAATGGGATTGCTGTCTTTCTGTGAGCTACCCTGAATAGCTTAATGTAGTTTGTGAGTTCACAGCTTCTTAAGGGAATTTATAATATAGCATATGCCCTGAGCTTCATGGGCTGTTTATAACAATATAATCTGCTGATGGCAATAGGGTAAATAGGAATTCACTGAACTGATGAACATGCCAGACACCCACTGTATTCTCCTTGGCTAACAGCCTGGAAAAGGCAACTTCTTACACTTTATCTTTTAGTTTCTAGCTTTATCTGTAGGGGTTTTTTTTATAGGTACCTTTTATTTATACATTCATGTGAAGACATATGCCTTATATATCTTTGGTTCAAAGAGCTGCTGTCTTTGAGACTGACCCTGCTGCTTAGATAGTTGTATAACAGCCCTCTTCCTTCTCCACACAGGGTGAGCTGCACATGAATTAAAAATAACACCCTTAAATGCAGAATCTCCTCTGTGTATGTGCCTGTACATGTAAGAGAGAAAGCAAGCAGGCTGACCTGATTCCTTCATTGCAAGGATACAGGTTGATGGAAGAGAGCAGCACCAGCAACTCATCTATTCTGCTACCTAAAATAACAGTGTAGAAAACACAGAATAGAAAAGCACGGCTGCAGGGAGGGCAGCTGTGATTCTACTTACATGTCATGCAGTGCTGTTCAGAGAGAGGAGACACTGACTCAAACTGACTCAGCCTGAAGAAGTGCCTCCATTCTGCACTTCCTGGAACAGTGGCACTGACACAGGGGCCCTGGCAGCCTGACCCAACTCTGCTGTTCGTAGAACTTTATTGAAACTTTGGTAGGTGTCTCCCTGTTCTGCAGTGTGCTGCCAAGATGCCAAACAGAACATTTGAGCTAAGTGGTCTTCTGGCACTCCTGTGCACACTTGTGTCAGACATATTGATGCTTTTTTTGAGAAAGTACTGTTTTGCTCAGTATTTTTCAGGCAGACTCTCAATGGGCTTGTTAGAATATTGTTAACAGGATGCCCAGGTTGACCAGAAGAATGTTTAATACAATTATACTTCTGGTTCTAATTCTATCATGTAAT
This sequence comes from Haemorhous mexicanus, assembly GCF_027477595.1. NCBI lineage: Eukaryota > Metazoa > Chordata > Aves > Passeriformes > Fringillidae > Haemorhous > Haemorhous mexicanus. The sequence continues at coordinate 9,477,626 of NC_082350.1, read as the reverse complement.
AGCAAAGCCTCTTGTTTGGAAGGGGGGGTGTGGTAGTGGGGAGTTAGGAAGAGCCTTTGGGAGTTGGGTACTCAGCTGCCATTGAAGTCAAACTGCAGTGTTCTATTCCTATTCCAAACTCTTCTGTAGCTGCTTTTTGAATAGACATACCAAGAGCTGACTTTAGTACTGAAAAATATTTGTAAGTGTTTTATAGTCTGTGTTGCAACATGACAGCTGATTTCAAGAAACTGGAAAAAGGCCTCGAAAATAATCCTAACACAGGAAAGAAGTTATTTCTAGAAATTAGTGCTGCTCAGTATCCCTGATGCTGTGAGATTTACAATGCTCACTCAAAATCCCTGCATTCCCATGACATTACTCCATGACACATTTAGTGCAGAGGGTGGATTATGCCCTGTCATGTGCAATATATTACAAGCAGTTTGTGGCTTTTGTTTAAAAAAAAAAAACAAGCATCTACTACTTTGTTTCACCAGTGATTCAGAAACTCTCCTGGGATGGCACATGGATTCCTTGCAGTTGTCCTGACATTGGAATTTAACCTTGCTATCAATGCAGATGGCTGATACTCTGGTGCCATAGCAAATGCAGTGTCACTGCACCAACCTAGCTTGAGACCTTCACTGCAGAGATGGTTGAAAGTCAGAGTAACTTGGAGAATTTTGTTTTGGTTTTTTAGTGGTTGGTTTGCTTATTTGTTTGTTATTTTTGGTTTTTTTAAAGTTGCTTCACAATTTGTCAATTGAGCATGTGTGAGGGAGGTGCCAGCAGATGATGGCGTAGGTAACTGCTCAGTGAAACAAAGATACCCTGTAGCATCTTAAAGAGACCTCGGGATACTGAAATAATTCATAAGAGCAGAGCCAGTTACTTCAGAGGTTTGAAATCAGGACATTACACATGGCAGATTTTTAGAGGCATCTGCACCAAGCTGTTTTATTGCCTGTGCCAAATTACAAATTTGTACTGTGAGAAATAGGTTTATCCTAGGGCTCTGATTTAGAGAGATTTAGAGGCATTGTCTCTGTCCATAATCTTAAACAAAGCTTGAGACCAGTAAGCAACACAGTGTAAAGGTAGGGTTTAGGCCAGTTGTTTTTACTCCTTGTGTAACTGATGAAAATAGTTCCACTGATTATTGAAAAACAATACAGGGAATAAAATCTAGCTTTAAATGAGCAGCAGAGAACAGATAGAGATGTGTTGGACACATATTTGACACTTTTCCAAATTCCCTCTGGAAACTGAGATGCCTGTGCTGGGGTCCTGCTTGGTCCATATGTGCAGTGATGGTCATTTGAGCTCCTTCTGTTCTGCCAACACCTCAGTGCCCTGAGATTTGACCTCAAGGTCAGAGTGGTTTTGCCTCTCTAGCAACACCTGGGAAAAAAAGTACAGATGCTAGAAAAATATGGGTGAAATTGTGATGTTCCCCTGGCCTTTGCACTGTGCTTTTGTGTAATCTGAGCTAGGTAATAAATGGAGAAGAGCTGCTTACAGCAGCCTTAAGGAAGAGAGGCTTTTGACTGACTGAATTTGGGGATTTCATCATACATTTGACACTCAATGCTTTCCACTTTCTTAAAAGTTACTAATGGAACCTTCTTATTGCCACTAAACATACAAAATTAAAGTTTTAAAGACAGAAGTCTGAAGTGTTCCCCATTGCTTTAAAATGCACAGAATTAAATTTTTGACAGTGAATCCTACTGGCCTAGAAAAGCATTCTGGTTTTTATCTTTGTTTTATGGCATAGGCATCCATAATCAAATATAGATGGAAAAAATATGATCAATCCTCAAACTTGTATGTGCTCCATAATAAAAAAAAATATTGAGACTTAACCATTCCATACCATTAATAAAATGTAAATATCAGTATGGATGTGTATGATGAGAAGGTAAATAATTTTTAAAATATAAAAATACAGGTAGAAAGAGACAACAAATTTAGTTATGTGTTTTCAGGTAATTTCATAAAATGATTTCATTTTTAGTTCAGTTTCATTGGTTTTAGTTCCCTTGAACTAGAGGCATTATTAATTGGAAGATATCCTTAATTCCAAGTTCTCTTCAGTGTTTTCTGCAATGTTTTAGTGATCTTGTGCTTTTGCATGACCATGTGAGGTGACAATTTTCTTCCAGAGATCAGGACAACAATCACAGGAGGTGATGCTAATCATGGGGTTTGGGTCCATAGTAAAGCCTTACTTCGGCTGAAAAGAATAAAGAAGGGCTTAGGAAATCCTGGCAGTGGATTATATATTAGAGCCTTCAAAGGAGGGGTGTCAAGTGGAAGGTGTAATTATCTTCACTCCTAATGTAACATTTAAGAGTCCCTTTTTTAAGGAAGAAACCCCTGGTTTGGCTGTACCTTTCAGGAGTCTTCATACTTGGCACATGGAATTTAACTGAGCACAAACTGTTTGAAAAGGGAAGATGATATCCCTGTTTTATCAAAATGAAACAACTTGACAGGTTCACAGAAAAAGTTACAGAGAATCTGCACATGGCTACTCCTCCCCTGTCTGCCCCACTGTCCTCCCTGACACAACTGAAATAACAATCTCATAAAAATAAACACCTAAAGAGAATCAGCTTGTGACACGAGCTTCCTTTTTCTGCAGTACTGATTCTCAGGGATTTCAGCTACCTCTTGAATTTATTAATTTTTTTTTACCAAATATTCATGCTATCCATTCTTTTAAGGTAATGATCAGCTTAGCAAAGCTGGGAAGTCAGCCTATTTGTGTTCAATGTGAAATGTGTACATAATAAATACTGCTTCATTCAGTAACTGACAGTTGTCTTAAAAAAAAACCAAAAAAACAAAAAAACCACCAGAAGAAGTTGCACTCCCTTCTTTTTACTGCCCTTATTTAATTAAATGAAAGGTGTGGTGAAGTGTAGAAAATTTTAATTCCACAGTAAATCATAGTAATAGCTTCCCATTTAGTAAGGTTCAGCTGTGAAATTAGAGGTGTAATAGTTAGCTCCATAACTAAGAACATCAATAAACATTGGCTTTTATAGTAATAATTACACAATAAACAACTTTAAAAGATGATTTACACCATGAAACTCAATTCACAAGACAAGAGGAGGGAAGTCTGGGACTAATTCCAAGTTAGAGGTATGGAATTGAACTGCAGCATCTATCTCTAGTGATCAGCTCAAATTGGGAGACTGAGCTATATGCAGATATTTATTGCCTATATTGAGCTTGGCTTTATTAATACCTGCCTTATTTTAAGAAATTGTAGCTTGATTGCTCTTAATGGCAATCCTGGCCTTTCAGCTGCCTGTCTTGGCAGCCTTTGCATTGGTCACAAATGTCAATAATTATCTATTTACTCACAGATAACTAAAGGAAATGTGCCAATTTAATCAGGCCTCCAAATATAATTTCTGACATACTGGGAGGTATCAGACAATTCTTAGTCCACTTAACTGGCATTCTTAAAGTGCCATTGCATAGTGTTTCAAATTACAAGTTTGTAGATAATCACATTTGTTTGAAAACATCCATTCTTAATTAAACACATCAGCTGGTAATGCACTGTATGCCATTCCTGCTGGTTTCACTTTTACCACTACCCCACAATTTTTTTTAACACCAAGGATCAACTTAGATCATCCACCTTGGAATACTGGCAGCACATTAACATTTCTCAGTACTGCTGAATTTGCAGTATTGGAACTCCAAGTTAACAGGAGCAGGCAGGATATCTGCTCTGAGAATTGTACCACAATTCTGATGCCTGAGACTCCTGATGTTTTAGAAACATCCTGGTAGATGTAAATGTAACCAGACAGATTCTTCATTTTGTCATTGGACTGGACAACACCTTTCTCTACTCAATAATACCTCCCCCCCACCTCAGATCAAAAGAAACATTTATTAAAAACTTGTTACACTTCTGTATCTTTAGCCAGTCTTGTTAGTAAATGAAAGTGCCTACCTCCAATTTGTTTCCAATATCCTTAAAGTCTTTTTCACATGCTGTCTTTACTGCTGCCACTAATTAATCTTTCCTAATTTTTTTCAGTTCCTTGATGAATTTCAGCCACTGTTATTTTAATCACATTCTCTGAAGTGAAAATTATTTCTCTCATTTTTGTCTCTGAGGAACTTTCTGATTTTTGACCACATTCATTTCAGCACTAAATATAGATAGGGTTTTTGACAAAAACATTCTTCTTTTTTATTATGAAACTGCTAGTACTCATTTTTCAAATAAATTGTTCTTGAAGATCTTCCACTGTTTGTCTGTTTATTCCCCTCCCTACCTCCCAGGCAGCTTAATGAACTGACAGTGGGAGGTAAGAACAGGTGCTTTTTTTTTAAATCTGACTGATTTTAGTAGTTTAAAATGTATCACCTTAATTCTGCAAGAAGTTTCAGAAGTGCCAGCAGTGATCATTAAAATGGCTTAATTACAAATTATCTCACAAACTTGGATGTTTGTCACTAGCTCTTGTTGCTTTTCCAGTGTTGGCCAATACTTTGAGATCCAATTAATTTCTCATCCCTTTCTCTTGAACAGATTTTTCTGTGGCATCAAGGGAATTTAGTTACGTGTTAGAAGAATGACAGTTCCAACAACTCAAAATTGCATTAAGTTGTCTAATGAACTGGGTGTGGCTGCTTGCTTTATGTCCCTTTAATTGTCTTTTATCTCTTATTTCTCCTTTCTGTAATACAGGTCTTCAGGTTTATAGGAACTAAATCCCTATAAATTTGTGCCAAGCTTATTTCTGTTCTATCAAGCATCTTCCCACTCTGGTGCTAATGCCTCAAATTTGATTTTAACTGCATTCATACCCAAGGAGATACCCAGGAAAGATGTGAAACAGAAGGGTTGCCTATATTATTGATGTAGCCAAAGTGAGAGTCTACAGAATTTTGAGGATCTCCAGATAAATCTGGTTTATCAAACTTTGGCAGCACACTCTGGCACTGGACACCTCAGAGGTGTCTTCTGTTGGAAGTGATGCTGGTAGGCCAAGCAGCACAGAATTTGTGGCAAAACCCAGAGTTTGATTTTAGAAATAGGTTTCATTTCTTTAGCTTTGTGTTATACTGTTGGTTTTTAGTATGAAAAAGAGGCTCTCAGAGATGAGCTTGGAAAGGGCTTTTTCCATTCCTGTGGTCACTTCAGCTCTTCTCTAAACTTCTTGAATGTTCCTTCTCAGTACCCTTCAAGTATGAACCCTTATGCCCAAAAAGGTGTGTGAGTTAAAGGACATTATTTTAGCACAGCATGGGATAATAAAGGGTTTGACAAGTTTAGACTTCTTTGTCTTTTAAACTTTCATCACCAAATTATGTTTGACACACTTCCCCCCCCCCCCATATGAAAGGAAAGAAATTCAATTAGAGAACAAAGAAAGTATTAGTTTCTCAAATCCAGAAGATTATTTTAGAAGAGAAGCTCCTTTTAATTGACTCATTTAGAACTATGTGTCCTGTAGTGGGAGGGGGAAAAAAATCTATGGCAACTGCAAAAACACTGTGAGGAAAGGTGTCAAGTGAGTTGGAAAGAGACAGAAGCTATCTTCTACTGTCAAGCTGTGCCTCTTTTTGCAAGCATTAACTATTAAAGATTACAATATTTTCCTTCAGAATAAAATTGCATTTTATTCTGACAGGTTAGGCATGCTCCAAGAAGTAGCAGCATTTCTCCTGACAGTTCAGGGTTTTCATTTTCTATCAGTTTTTGCCAATCAGAATCATCTGAATCACTGATATTTGTGTTCCTTGAGCTCAAGATGTCAGTGTCTTCTCCCTGACAACTCTTTGCTCTTCTGCTTTTTCCTTTACTGGAGTGGCCTCTTCAGATATTAATTCCTTTGGTTTTGCCCCCCCAAAGGCAACTATCTTTTTTAATCACGCATCATAACAAGTCTTAACAGATAAAAGTCTTCCTTGCATTAAGAATTTTAAATGTCTGGCACAGCTTTGCATTGTATAATTATAGATTTAGGTAATTTCCTTTTTTAATTTCCTTTTTCCAACTTTTTACATTATTAAATAGAAAATTATTTCTTAATCATCAACTATATTTTCAATATTGCAAAGCCTTCTTTATAAAAGAAATTATTCATCCAAGGCAGTAGCAGAAAGAGCAGCAATAGCCCAGCTCAGGGTGAAGTTCTGGCTTCTCTGAAGAAATGCTACGTCTCCCCATCCCTCCAGCTCCATCTTTCAATTCTATTCTCATCTGCTCAGCCTGCTGTGGCTGTATCTGCTTTCATTTTCACTGCCATACTGGTATTAATGCCACCAAATGTGAGCATGTCAATTTTATACTTTACAGTTCAGCAGTTCTCCAGTCTGGTGTGATTTTTCAACTTTGATATGAAGGCAGAGGGGTGGTACTTCAAATTTAATCTTCCTTTTTTCCCCTTTTTAATTCTGCGGTAACATTTTAAATATGAATTTTCAAGATACTGCCTCAAATGTTTAATCAGTGTGAATGCAGGCTTCAAGGATACCTGTTGCCCATGGTGGAGGAACTGACTTTATCTTTGCTCATGGTGCATGTGTTAGGGAAGAACAGATACAGAGAGAGATGCTGAGCTCACCCTCAGCTCAGGCATTTCTGCTCCTGCTGGAGCCACTGAGCTCCAGCCTCGAGGCATTGCTTTGCAACAGCAGCCTTAGCTGCTAAAACTAAGTGATGAACAGTGGCAGTGACTGCTGAGATTCATTGTTCAATGATGTATTATTCCCTGCCAGTTTGTCAGGTTGTTTTCTGAAAGGCATGAAATGGGGGAGCTGGGAAAGCAGAACATGAGGTGCCTCTTGCTTACCTCAGACAAGTCACTGGGAGAGGAGGGCAGCATGGTCTAGGACAGGAGTGATTAAACAACATGCAAACCAAATGTGACACACTAAAGTAGACTTGCAGCCTGGCTTAGTGCTGGTTCTTGTTATTCTCTAGTGCCTGTATGAAAGCAGAGCCTAACAAGCTAAAACCTGCTGCCTTGCTGTGCACATACAGGGTATGTTATACCCCCTGCCAGAAAGCATATGGTTTATTGTTTCCTGGTTTCTAACAGATTCTGTTGTTTGCAAGGATGAATTATTCCTTTAGATATCCAAAAAGTGATAAAAACACTCATGGGACACAAATAAATTAATTTTTTTTTAATATTCAAAGCTTTGTGTTCTCTAGCTCAAGTGAAATAGCAAGATTTCTTAAAAAAAAAAAAAGTGAGCTTTACTTGGGATTAGGAATTCCTGAGTTTTATAGACAAAATAGCTGTGACATAATATCAGCTTAGGTTTGTGACTTTTAGACAAAGTATAATGTTTCGGATAAATCAGATAAACCAGCCTAGGAGCAAAGATTAGCTGTGTAATGGTAACTCTGCAAAGCAACTAAACTCCAGTGGAGAGTTGCTGTTTCTCACAGCTGCCCCACAAAGGCAAATTTTTGAGCTTTATACACAAATACTGATTTCCAGAGAAATACATTGGATTTTATAGATTTCTTTTTAGGTTTCCTATTTTTTTTTTCCTGCAAGCAGCATTTAATAAGAGAACCCCAAATAGCTGCATTCCTTAGCCTCAGCATCCACCCAAGTATTACCTTCCATTAGGAAAGGCAGGAACCCAGTGATTTTACCCTCATAATTTTAAGTGTCTGAGGCTAACACAGGTGAAGAAAGAGGTGCCTCAAACCTACTGCTTTCTTGAACCACTTTCTGACATCCAGCAACACCAAACAACCTCTGTTAAAGCTCCTGGGATGCTCCACAGCAAGAATGAAAAACAAATCCAGCTTATAGGGTTGTATATGAGGGTTCTGATGAGATAGAAGAATTAGTTTTCCTCACACCCTCCCTGAAATACAAATTAATAGGAACTCAGCCATTGACTTAGTTGTAATAGGAGAAGATGATTTACTGACTGACCACTGCAGATCTGGAGATGATTCTCCATCTTCCCAGCCTTACTGTCTGCACAAGGACTCAAATATTCTATTTTTGGATATCCAGTGCAGCAGTCCAGGTAAATAATTGATTGTCACTTTACCCTCTTCTGCTCTGCCCTGTATGAGGAGGCTTCTGGAAAAACAGAGGAAGAGATCAGAATGAAAGATGCCCTTTAGACAAGGACATTCATTCACATCACACAGATACTGATTCTGTGATTTTTGTCAAGTGTTAATTATTTTCTGAGAGGGGTAATTAAGGCACATGCCTTAAATTTAATTGTACTAATTTGAATTTCCTGGTGTGTCATTACAGTTAGGTGTGATCTGGGGAAATGGCAGTTGTTCCAGCACAGCTTTAGTCAGGATTTACAAATCAAGAGACTAAAGTTGACAAATATCCCACTGATCCCAAAGTATGGTTTTTCTGGGCTTGAGAATATAAGGGAGAAGAGATGCTGACAATGTGCAACTTATGAGAACAGTTGGTCTCTCAGTTTGTTCCAAAGATCATGGAAGATTTGAGGTGTCTGTGATTTTAAGAATTAGCTGAAGGTAAATCATTCCATGACAAGATCTGATTCTGAGGTTGTTGGTCTGCATAACGTTCTGGGAGCCTTTCTGTGCTGTGGATGTGGGCAGAAAGAGGGGGCTGCCTGGGCTGGTAGTGCCCCCTGACTCTGCATTTGATTTGCATTTTCTACCAAAAGAAGGAAATCAGTCAAAAGCGTGAAGAACTTGATCCTAAACCAGCATCTAACCTCACAAAACTAAATTCCATCCAGTGTAGCACAGGCAAAATACTTCCCCAGGTGAGTTGGGGTGAGGTAGTGAAAGGGCAGCTAGAGTCACTCAAGGGAGGAGAATGAAGATCAAAGGCCACTGAGGCCAGATAAGCTCTGCTCTGTTACCTCCTTAAGCTTCAGCCTCCAGAGTTCCTTCAAATTACAGGAACAGACAAGTGGGTTTGAAGGCTTAGTGCAACTGCAGGCCTATAATACAACTTTAATCTATTTCTTCTTGAAAGGAATGGAGAGTAAGGTAGAGAAAAGAAACTGTGCAAGGTGTTTGACAACAAAGAGTGCAGGGAACTCAGAGCTCTTTGAGGGTCAATTAGCCAGAAAATGTGCTAAAGACTACATGCTCTGTTGGATTATTGGCCAAAGAATTACCCCAAAGCAATCACAGTGGCCCTGTTGCCTGAATACAGAAAGGCAATTACAGATTTTGAGGACATGCTACAGAAGCTTTAATTAAAGGTATTACTTCTACATCACTGAACATTAGAAATTAAATTCTTACTTGCAGCCACGAGAAGCAGCTTTTGTCTTTGCCTTGCGTGTAGAGTGTCAGCATAAGGCAGGGCTGGCTTTGGCATCCCTTCTTTAGGAAGGTGTATTGGATTTCACCCCACTCCTCCTCCTAACTACCACTTACACACCTGACATATTAAGAGGTGGATTTCCACTGCTAGACCTTCAGGCTTCCTCTGGCATTGTCTGGGTCTCTGTCAGCAAGGACAATACAATCTCTGACTAGATTTCAAGGTGAAGTTTATTTGTGTGCAAAGCAGAAAGGATTTACTATGTCAAGAGGGATAAATCTGTTGCCTTTACACCAGAAGTTACAGTAACTACAATTTTTAAATGAATTTTGACTCTCAGTGTAGTTGATGGTACAACCAACCAGTTGGACCCACAAGAGCAGCCTGTCAGGATAATTGTACCAGCAGCAAACACAATCCCTTCCTAGCACACCTGCCCAGAGTGGGGCCTCCAGGTGTGCTTTTGTGCCTCTCTGACCAGGGACAGCTTCTTGGGGAAGACCCTGCTCTTCACAGCCATGGTGTTCTTGAATGATACTGCATAGACAGTAGGACAAACTGTGGTGAACTTCTGCTCACAAGCTGCAGGTCACAGCTGCCAGTGCTGCTGGAAAGACTCCTTTAGGAATGAAGGCTTCACTGAAGCTTTAGAGCACTGGGCTTCAGCTTCTGGTGTGACTTACACAAACAAAGTAACAGTGTGTGCACTTTTTGCTGATTTCCCATGTGTGCAGTAGCTTCAGCACAAGTCTTTCATACAGCCTTGACTCTCACTCTGAAGCTTCTACTTGACTTCAAGAGTTGCAGTCACATAACACTGCCCACTCCATAACAGAAGCTTTGTTAGAAATCCTAACCACCATTGCTATTTACTTGATAATACCAGAAACACACAAATTAGAATGAAGAGAGTCCTTACCTTTCCTCCTGCTTATTTTGATGCTCCTCCATGGTTTGCTGCCCTGCTCCTGGTTTGCCTCCCTGCTCAGGTCATCCTGCAGCTTACAACTTGCCCCAGCACAGCAAGTTCCTCTAGCTCAGGTCTCCTTTTATGCTTGTGGTTGGTCCCTCAATCAAAACTCTCCCCCAGCAGCAAATGGTTGTTTCTCTTACCCCCTTCCTGCTCAGGTTTTTCATGTCTCTTCTGAGATATTTTTTTCCTACTTTGCTTCCCTTTCAATGTCTGAATTTTTGAACCTAGAGTTGACATTTCCTCCAAATTCTGGTTCCATGGCAGAGGCACATGGAGCAACACCACCCAGTCCAATGCATGAGCCAGCCTCCTTCCCTCACCACCTGTGTGGTCAAAGGAAGAGTCACTAAGATGAGGAAGGCTTTAGATCCCCCCTGAGGGATGCAGTCTGGAGGCCCCTTTGGCAGGCAGAAATATACTTTGAAGCATTCTGTAGTGCAGCCAATTACCATAATAATGGTTCCATTATGAACCAGAGTTCATAAACTCTCTGTAAACCTGTTTCTCAGCTCATGTTTCTTTGGTGCAAGAGCCATGTGTTGGCTGGACAGATGGAGGCTCTAAAGTTTTTAACAGGTTCTTTCATTTTTATTTGCTTTTTGTCTGATCTTTTCCAGCCCCAGAATTGTGCCCTGCAATTGCCATGTCTGCAGAGCATGGGGCACACTGGTGACTGCCCTGTGAAGCTGCCAGCATTTCAGGGTCAGCTTAACTAGAAATTGAGACGTTGTTTGAAGGTCCCATTTCCTGCACTTTGGGGACCTAAATGCTCCCCCTTGGTATTAATTATATATTTCCCTCTTAGCTGCAAGGAAGTGCAAAGAAAAGTAACATCATGGTCCAGCATCAGTTGCTGCATGAGATGGAAAATTCTGCTCAGTGTCTAACCCATAGCCTGGAGCAGCATATTTGGAACTCACTGGGACTAGGAGACCAACAACTGGTGATGGATAGCAGAGGATTTGTTGTGCATGAAAACAGCATTGTTTCACACAATGGGAAGTGGCACAGATCTGGGAAACTGCCCTTGTTTGATTGATTGAGTACAGTATTATTTTAGACCCCATCAGATATCTACAAGAAGTTTAAAAACAATTAAGTCTCATGACATAGCTGTGTCTAGATGTGCAAAAAGATAAAATAACTTTCCCAAGACTACACAAAAGGAAGCTCAGAAGAACAGACAAGTCAGACTCACAGCTTTTTAACTGACCCTACTGTCAAAGCTAGATTTATAGAGGGGTACCACACCAACATTATGAACTTCTGCTTGGCTCTTGCTCTTGTGCCAGTTCAAGCTCACAGTCAAGTGTCTAAAAGAAAGTCTCTGTGTGCTGCTCACATCTTTGGTACAATAGCATCTTTATTTACAAACAGGAGAGCCTTTACCACTAAGTCAAAGGCAACTTTATTTTTAGGTTATGTTTTCACCCCCAATCTGCAGAGTGATCTGTATGTGTGACATTTGACTCTTTTCTAAATTTGTTTCATCTTGTTTTGAAAAGTGCAGCCTGGCAGTGGCAAGTGTCTCTTTGGCTGGAGTCATGTGCCAGTAGCACCCAGGGTGAGGTAATTTCACTGTTGTACATCCAGTCTAAGTAGTTGGTTTGTGCTTGTAGCTAAGACTGGAACTGGATAATTTAAAAGATTCTGCTTCTGGATATTTTTAAAACGGCCTTCAAGCAATGTTACTGTGGTCATTTACTACTGTGGTCAGATTTCACAAGGTGGCCAAAATTGAAGTGGACGTTGAAGTTAATTTGCACCTGCAGCAACTCAGGCAAGAAAAAGATCTAATTGCTGTTCTTGTAGCTGCAAGTTACAACTACAAACCTCATAGGAGACACTTCTTAAATGAATTATTTCCACAGGGGAGCTAACAGAGAATACCTCTGAGCTTGACCACTAGTGATCAGAGGATCATGAAAATGTTCCTGAGGTTTGAGGTTCATTTGGACATTATTGCCTTTTTAAATAGCTCCTTGTACACACAGTAAAATGTCCTGGGCTGATCCTGAACCTTAAGTAGCATTTGGTGCAACCAGTGAGTAAGTTGCTGTCAGGAAATTCTTGTGATCCTTTTGCAGAGGACACTGAAGACAGCAGCATTAAAAACAGGGTGGAGGAGCTTTCTGAGGATTCAGAACCTGTGGGATTCAGTGGCCTTGTTTCATTCTCTCCCCTTCCCCATCCTCTGCCCTTCCCCAGCATTGCCTGCTGCACTGCTCACAGGATGTCCCACACACTGTGCCTTGCTTCCACACACTGGTTTGGAAAGAGGTGCTTTCAGAAGGAGCAGCTGGCTGGTCTGGTTTGGGTTTGTCTTTAGAAGGGCTGTCAGATAAAAATGCCACTCACCTCAGGACAGAGGCCAAAAAAATGCAAGTTTAGTTGCACTAGACAAGCTTGAACATAGTGCTGGTAGAGCCACCACACACAGGGAAGTTCCCAGGTAGGAAAGTCCTTCCGTGAAAAGGTCTGCACAGCTGCTCCAAGTTCTTCATGGCAAATCCAGCTACTTTTTTAGAAAAAACTTCCATGTAACACTTAAAATTTAAACCTGGTTGGAAGTAAGAGGAAGATGATCTCTGGCTTTCTTTGAGTGTTCATTGTTTCACATTTTTATGGTGTATAGAAAACTGCTTAAAAAGTTCTTCCCCAGATGAGGAATGCAGGTTGTTTTTAATTATGTGATAGGCAAACAAGGGTGACATGCCTACTTACCCTTTAGATGACAGCAAGCTTTATTTCTTTAAACAGACTAAGGTGGGAGACATTCATATGTTAAATAGCCTAAAGGCTGCAAAAGTTCTTCATTTCAGTAGCCCTCTGACTCAACTGTGCTAATTTCTGTTGCAGGAGGAACTTAGTCAAAACAATTGAGTGTGAAAAATGCCCACGCTTTAGGCTTTACATTTTATTTTTAACTCAGTGTTTTCTCATTCTCTATCAATCATGACAACTCTTAATGCAAGAAAGTGAGAGCCCCTTCTGAGCATCTCAGCACAGAGAACCATTTAATATTGAGAGCTTTGTTCTGCACGTTAAATGCCAATTGACTCCTCTGGCCCAAAGAAATATTGATTTTTCTCTCACTTTCTTTCCAGGCACTGCTTTCTTTCCTGGTCGCTGTGCTGAGGTCTTTGCCAAAGGTCAAAGCATTGGGAAGCTTGGAGTGGTACACCCTGATGTTATCACCAAGTTTGAGCTCACCATGCCTTGCTCTGTGCTAGAGATCAATATTGAGCCCTTTGTGTGAAGACGTGACTTTCATCTGCGACAGCCGTCCACTGTCACATGCAGCACCCTCTCCTCTTTTGTCTGCCTCCCAGAGGACATCCTCTTATGCTTTTATGTTCAAATAAACCAGAAAAACAGATCCTGTCTCCCTGAGTAAATGTGTTCTGTGCAGTGCAATCTGGCTGGCTTCTGCAGGGAAGGAATGTGGGATCTCGGACTAGGCTGTGCCCTCCATGTTTTCAAAGGGCAGGGGGGAAGAAACAAGTTGGGTCAAAGCCCAGGGTTTTACAAGAGAAATGTAATGGCAGAGCACATGATTAGTTTTCAAAATCAGAAATGTTCCACAGACACAGCTTCATACTGTAACTGATTATGGCTGCATAACAGGAATCTCATTCTTTTCTTAGTGCATGAAATAAGATAATTGATTAGAGCAAATGTTGAGTGAATGTGAGCAGAACTAAGGAGTTGAGCTTTTATTCTATACGGTTGTCATGTGCTCATCAATGGCTGGGGGAGGAAAATAAACTTGTTTCATGAAAACCAGAGCTATTTTGTAAGCAAGATGTGTGTAATATCTGCTTCCCTGCTCCAGACATAACTGTTGGTCCTTTATCATTATAAATTCGGAAAGGGGAGGGGGTGGAATTAAATTTTTTTCATTGTTGATGTCAGCCGAGCGGTTTTTGAAGCTCCAAACCAAATGGAGAAGTGCATTTAAGAGCATATGCCAGTGGTGTTTTGCATGAGTAGCAGAGAACTATCAAAGCCTTTGTCTGCCTGAGGCTGGCATGTTTGTCTGCAGAAGTGAGCGTGGGCCCTCTGCACTCCCAGCCCCACCAGGGCTTTCTGGACCCCAGCTGTGCAGCAGGACCATGCAGCTTTTGGGCAGGGTTACATTTCTGGCAGTTCTACCCCTGCCAGTACATGAGAACCTCTCATGGGTCAGGCTTTTCCTTCTAGGTGGCTTTCTGGCAGCAGTTGTGTCACAGCTTCATGCATTGTGCCTCTGCTCTCTCTGAAACTGAGAAGCTCCGTCCAGCATAGCGATGCCCAGTCCTTCCTTTCTGCAGGAATGTCACATGGTGGGTGGTCAGCCCAGTACACTGAAGCAGCTCTTGACTGGCAGCCTTGTGGAGCTGGCTGTCCCTTTGCAATACTATAACCATTGCTAATGCTGCAGGCCAACAAGAGCCAGTATTTTGTGTTAGGCCGATGTACTTTGTCTCCTTTCTGCTGTGAGAGCCAGGAGGGGCTGTCCAAGAGTGGACATCTGGGAGGGGTGTCACAATGACTGCCCCACTGAGCAGAGATGTGCCGTGTGAGGTAAGCTTGTATGAGCTGCACAGACCCCTATCACTGGGCCCACGAGGGCTTTTCAATGGCAGCCCCATCAATAATCTCAACAGGTGGGAAGGCAACAGGCAAGGCTTTTTGGTGCAAGTGATAATCCAGTATGAAATATGCACTACAGTTACCCATCTGGAAACCCTACAGTTCCCCTCAGATGGAAGTGTAGATTTTAATTATCTCTGCATGACAGACGTGAAATGAGAATATAGCTCTTGCCATACGTTGCACCACTGACTCCAGTGCCCACGGAGAGTGAGAAAACTGCAGCTCACATTTCAAACCTCCCAGGGGATTAGGCAGCTTGGCATTTGCAGGATCTCTCTCTCCATGATGCCTACACAACTGTAAGCAGGCAGGCTCGCAGTGTGGGAAGCAATGTGTAAGGCAGATGGAAAGTATTAACCCCCCCTTGTTTATTGGTGTGTCATGCACGGGGATTAGGACGACAATGAGGCAGATTTGCATTGCAGCAGAGCACAGGCATATTTGCGTGCACTAAATATATTTCTCTACACAAGATTTTCTGACTCTTTGGGTGTCCCAATTCTCCTGTGAATTTAGCTGTCCTTTGAGTGTAAAGACTAGATTAAGCTGGGACTAAGGGCTTGAGCTGCAGTGGCATGTGTTGTGAGGCTTTTAGGGATCGTTTCTTTTTCATACCATTTGCTCATGCATTGGCAGCTAAGTGCTCCAAAACCACGAGCTTTGTCCCAGGTAAGTACCATTACTTGGTAAAAGTAGAGGATGAGAATCAAGAGAAAGGTTAAAAAGCCTCTTCAGAGTCCCTGACCCCTCCAGTTAACTATGGTGCCAGCAGCCTTGCAATGAA
This sequence comes from Haemorhous mexicanus, assembly GCF_027477595.1. Lineage (NCBI taxonomy): Eukaryota > Metazoa > Chordata > Aves > Passeriformes > Fringillidae > Haemorhous > Haemorhous mexicanus. The sequence continues at coordinate 9,461,962 of NC_082350.1, read as the reverse complement.
ATTCAAGCTCTGCTGTAGTGCTGAGCTCAGGATTAACTGTGATTCCTGATGAGTGGGACACTTCATATAAGTCTGGTGTATTTATTGCAAGGCTTTGTCTTTCATAGCTCCAAAGCAATTATCTGGTATTTACAGCCTGCTCATAGCTGGGTGCAGTACTCAAGGTAGTTATTACACAGCTTCATGCTGGAGCCAGCCACTGAGCACTGAAATTTGCTCTTACCCTTTGCTGTAGCCATGGGCTCTGGCAAAGGAAACCTTTGCTGCTGGTGGGGACTTCTGAGCAGCTCTTAAACATCTTTTGAACTTGGGTTTTCTTTTTAAACAAGAGTTGGAAGTGGGACTCATTGCCTTTTTTAACTACTGTTCCTCAATTATGGATTACTTTTGGCCCGCTCCTGCTCCCTGTGGGTACTGGGGATCTGAACACAAGCAGAAAAGGCTGGGGAGCTGGTGACAGAGAGATCAGAGCTGGTTCAGTGTGATGCCTGAGTGATTGCTGGGTTCCATTCTGCTGCACACATGCTCTGAGCTCTGGGTTTGTCCTTGCTGTGCTTTGGTGGTGATTTTGCAAAGAGCAGAACCTTGAGGCAGCCTGGCTGCAGCTCCCAGGCCCTGCTGCCTGCAGGTTACCCTGGCTATTGCACAAGGGTGTTTACGTAAAGGTGATGCCTGGGACTGTTTCCATCTCCAGGCTGGCACTGTGCTCACTTGAAATTTAAATCAGCCTTGGTTTGGCAGGTGAGTATGGAACAGGCTGGGCAAAAGTGCTGCCAGGAGGCTGCCAGGGGATCATGGCCCGGCACAGGTGACACCTCTGACCGCCCAGTGACCTTGAAACCAAGCCTGCTGCCAGGGCGGGGTGGCAGTGGGGTGACAGGGGGGTGGCAGCGGGGTGACAGTGGGCAGGTGGGAAGTCAGAGACAGCAGGAAAGCTCTGACAGGAGCAGGAAGCAAGAGAGGGCCTTGCTTTACTCATGGCTCAGCAAATGTGCAATATCCCAGCCACTGCCCAGTCACACTTCCACCCTGTTCAGAGAGGTATCTGTGTTTTCAAACTTCTCCTTGTAGCACAGTTGAGAAGGGTCAAAACTGAAACAGAGACTGTTTTCTTCTGTTCCCTAAATTACATCAACTACATCCAGAAAAGCAAGTCATGAGCTTGCTTGTGATGTTGCACTGGAACTTGGATGGATTAGGAGACTGGGGTCATGACAAAGTTACTGCTGGGAAATTAAAGTAGGGAAATTCAGTGCTTGCTGCTTTGGCTCTTAATCCCTGCCAAAAGGTGCAATATCCATTTGACTTCTGACAGGGTAGCTGGTTCTGCACTGGGGCACCAGCACACAGAGATGCCCCAGAGAGGAGAAAGCCTGGGTCAGCACCACAGGCCCAGAAAGCCATTTGCAAAGTAAGCTGGTCAGGAGAAGGCAGCCTCTAGGCAGGACAGAGTGGGCTAAGCTGTGGGTGAGGTGCCTTGAGAGCATAAAGGCAGCTGAGATTGTCTTGCATCACCCCTCCAGCTGCAGGCAGGCACAGGAGGGAGAGCTGCAGCACTGGAGCAGAGCAGACAGCACAGACAGTACTGGGAACACAACAACCCAGGCTGATACTCTGGAAGTCACCTCCCACTCCATTCACATCAAAAGCAGTGTTTTAGTCTAAAGCACAAGTGTGCCTACTTGAGAGGATTCAGCTGGTGCCTTTGTCTTACAAAGTAAAGAACATGGCCAGCAAACCCCTCACAAAACCTCATTCTCTCCCACCACCCTGGAAATGCAGAGCCATCTGCACTGCAGGGATGCAGAGCATTTCCAAAGACAGCAAAGACACAGATTTGCAGTGAGGAGCTGGTGCTTCAGGTTAATGAAATACAGAAAGGGTGAAGTGTCTCAGCTTGCCTCTCCCAGCCTGGCCCTGCAGGACTGGCTATGGTCCTGTGAGCATCCCAGGAGCACAGCCTCAGCACAGAGCCCAGCTGAAAGCCCTGCCTAACCCAGCTGGCCCAGGGATGCTGCAGCAATTGGGCTTATCCTGATCAGCTGTGGGCACTTGCAGTGACACCACTTCCAGGCAGGATGTGATCCTGAGAGGAGGATGAGGCCCTATCTGGTTTCAAATACACTTTTTGACCACAAAACCTGGTTAGGCTCCTCAACTAATGCAAAATATTCTGCAGTTCATGGGCTGTCATGCTGTCATTGCACTTGTTAAATTGGCTTCCAGTTAACTGTTTAGTCTATTAGAAGCAGATACTGAAGGTGAAGGAGATTCCAGTGCCCAAAAGTCCCCGAGCACTAATTACATGCAACTCACCTATTTACATTTGCAAATGTTGTAACAAATAGCCATTGGTAGACCAGTGATGTCTTTTTAAAATGTTTTTTAAAAAGCAGGATCCTTCTGGAGGAGCCAAAGCATGGAGCTAGACTGAGCAGGAGACAAGCAGGACAGCTTGGGAAGCTCTTTTAGCTGGGACTCATTGCCTTTACATCAGCCAGTTACAAGTATCAACAGAGGATGCAAAACAAACAGACAGACAACAAACTCTGCAAAATAGGTTTATTTTAAAATTTGAACCAAATATAGTTTGCATTTATTCCATGAATCACATGCAGGTGAATACTATAAAAATACCTGTGCAGCATTTATATATAATTTATAAAATCTTCATAGCATAAAATAGCTGTGAATCAGAACAGAAATTTTACACATAAAGCTGCATGAATGTCCCTGTCAAACTGTGCCTTTCTTGGGAGTAATTCCAATCCCCAGCTTAAACACTCATCTTGCTGCCAAGTTTTTTCCCAAGTTTGTGATGTGGCCCCTCTGCAGGGCTCCAGTTGTGCACTGCACCTGTGTGTCATGCAGCTCTCTCAACACAAGGTGTTTAAAGGTATTTTAAACCTGATGGCAGAATTTCTGTGGTGTTTGGGAGGGAGAGAGGCTGAGCATGGAACCCCATGTCTGTGGTGGCCCATGTCCAGCAGTCACCCAGGGGCAGGTGTGAGTGGCCACGTGCCCTGCTGAAAGGCTCACTGGAGCTGTTTGCATGCACGTGTAAAGTCCACACAACCTCGTATAGAACAGCTTATCCACAGCCTGAGAGAATCTAAACATGGTTAAAATGGTTAAAATTTGCCTGCATTTCTTCTGGAGAATGGCAACATGGGTTTAGAGTGGGGCAGCTCTTTCATGTGCATGCCTCACACTCCTCAGACACCTCCCAGCTACACTTTTAGAACTGGTTATGTTTATCCAATGGATGTTTATGTTTGCCAATGGATGGCAAAGCATCTCTTTTACATTCTTCAGGTTCATTTTTCTCGCAGCCAGGAAGACAAGTGGACGTGGTTAGAAAGCTGGCTCTCACTGTACATTCTGCCAGGCAAGGCACAGGGGCCATGCTTGAAGCTCTGCAGCAATAGCACTGTACATTTTCCTAGCCAAGCAGACCACGTTCACTGCTGTATTTCTCAACAGCTCATTGGTCCAACAGCTGAAATATATTGTTTTAAATAAGCAGCCTGAGTTATAGGGATGCCCTTCCTATGGACATGCCTCCCTGCTATTCTACATGTGTACACAAAGTGTTGCAGGATGCATGGAAGACCAGCTGTGATGCTGTGCAGCAGCAGAAAATGACGGCATCTTATAACTGTCACACGCTGTAGTCACCAGAGTCACTACTCAGCTCCTCCCACAACGCAGTTTATGGACTCTTCTTGTCACCCCTGCATGACAGGAAGGACTCTTTCCTTTCCCCTAAGCCAGGGGAACTAAATCAGAGTTAAACAGTTTGAACTCAAGCCTCAGTGCTGTGCTAATAACTCTGCTCAGTTATTTGAAGGCAAAGGATCTAGTGGAGGCTTTCTTATTAATATCCAAGGAAATTTGTTGCAAATCACATTAGACATTTTGTGTTAGCTTTTTCTTCTCTTTTACATTTTGGGGGTTTCTTTTCTTTGGATTTAATAATGAGTAAAACCATTTACACAGAACCAGCCTTGTCTGACAGTGCCATCAGAAGACACTATGAGCTCTGCCAATGAAGGCATTTTGGTTTTGGCTGGTCACATCTCCCCCCACCCCACCAGCCACTTTTTCCCTGATGCCCCAAACCTGAGCCCTGCCTTGACTTGCTCTACTGCTTCAGGAGCAGCCCCAGCCAGACAGGCAGAGGCACAGCCCTACTCCCCAGCAACCCCAACCCTACAGCAAAGCAGCCTTTGCTACTGCTCTGGCAGGGATTTTGGCTGTGTGCTTGTCACATTTAGTTACCTGGGCAAAGCGTGTCTAACTATGGGACACAGTGGAGCCAGTGATTTCTAACCCAAAGTGATCTGTGCACAGCAATTCCCATGACTCCCCCAAGTCAGATATTTTAGGCCAGTTGCTTTGTGTTTGTGTGGCAAGGGCATGGTTGTGGTGAGGGGTGGCTATAAGGGGGACTTCTCTCAGAAGGTGCCAGGAGCTTCCCCTGTGTCCAACAGAACCAATCCCAGCTGGCTTCCAGACAGACCCACTGCTGGCCAAGGCTGAGCACAACAGGGACAGCAGCAGCACCTCTGGGACAACAGAGTTAAGAAGGGAGGAAAAATCTGCACAACTGCAGGCAGACAGAGAAGTGAAGATATGGGAGAGAAACAACTCTGCAGACACCAAGATCACAAGGAGTAGTAATAGGTGCTCTGGGTGCCAGAGCAGAGACTCCCCTGCAGCCCGTGGTGAGGCAGCTGTGCCCCTGCAGCCCATGCAGGTCCATGGGGAGCAGAGATCCACCTGCAATCAGTGGAGGACCCCCCAATGAAGAAGGGTGATGCCCTAAGAAGGGTTTGAAGACCACCACTGAAACAGGCTCCTGGTAGGACTTTTGATCCTTCAGAGGACCCATGCTGGATGAAGTGCAGTGCATGGAAAAATTCACATTGGAGTTTTTGGAGACCTGTCGTCTGTGGGAGGGACCCCATGCTGGAGCAGGGGAGGAGTGTGAGAGGTTCTACCCCTGAGGAGGAAGGAGCAGCAGCAGCAACATGCGATGAACTGACTGTAACCTCCATTCCCCTGTGATGGTGGGTAGGAGGAGCTGGAGACTTCAGGAGGGAAGTTGAGCCTAGAAAGAAGGGAGGGGTAGGTGGAAGGTGGTTGTAAATGTTCGGTTTTATTTGTTATTATCCTACTCTGATTAGTTTGGTAATAAATTAAATTTATTTCCCCAGGTGGAGTCTGTTTTGCCTGTGACAGTAAAACTGCTGAGTGATATCTCCCTGCCCTTCTCTTGAGCCGTGATCCTCTCATATTTTCTCTCCCTGGAGAGAGGGGAGTGATAGAGCAGCTTTGGTGAGCCCCTGGCATGCAGCCAGAGCCAAACCCACCACACCAGTGCAGAAAGGCACAAAACCACATTTTGGTCAAGCCAGCAGCCTGGACTGTCTCATGCCTGCAGCGGTGGTGCCGCAGGCGGCTCGGCGAGGAGCAGCTGTGCTCACATCAGCCCCAGCAGCTGGTGCAGCAGCGGCACAAGCACGGTGGCCGTGAAGCCAACGCAGGAGTACGTCACAAACTTGTAGGGCACCTCAACCTCCAGGCGTCTCCGGGCTTGCAGGTCACCCATGGGGAACTTGTAGCGATAGCCCAGCACGCCAAGCACCGCGCTCTTCATGAGCCAGCGGGTCAGCAGCACAACCAAGATCCCTGTGAAGAACCTGGCCAGCACAAACACCATTGTACTGGTGGTCAGAGGAAGCCCAGGCTGAACACTCGTGCCAGTGTGGGCTGAAGCAGCGTACTGGTTGTTTAACCAAAATCCCACAGTTGCTCCAGCTGCTGCTCCTAAGATCGTAGTGGTGTCTCCCCTGGTAGGGCTGTAATAGTCTAGTTTGGGGTAGTTGTAACATAAGACAAGAGGCACAACTATGGAAAACAACGGGCAGAAGGGGCTGGTTAACAGCAAGTGATCTATTGTGTCCCACGCTGGATACAAGAGCACGAGCAGCGCGGCCGAAATCAGCGCTCCTCCGATCACATCCTGTAAAGAAATCACATTTAAAAGCCTTTGTGAGACCTGGAAGGTAAACCAGGTGTTTGGGTGATGATAAAAGACCAGTATCTGCACTGGTGGGGCCTAGCAGTGGAGGAACACCCAGCATCCAGTGATGGCATTACCCACATGCAGGGAAAACCTGAAGCACGGGCTAAACAAAACATGCCAATCCACAAACCCAACCTCAGCTTATGCATATGCATGTGTCTGTGGACACACATCCTCCTCCTCACCTGCTCTCATGTTTTGAGGGCATTCTCCACCTACGACCTCAGAAAAGGCACGTGCACATCTCCATCTCAGGGACAGCGTTGCACAGAGCTGCCTTCACACAAACCCTTTCCTGCCTGTAACCCTACAAGCAATTTCATCACATCAGTGTGATTATCCCTTGCTTGCTTTGCATAAAGGGGGAGATGCTGTCCTTTGTCAGAGACAGGCTCCCATCCCCAGAAACACAAGCTCCAGGGATGGAAAGTGCAGAGCTGTGGGACGTGGTGCGTGTGCCATGGTTTCTGCCAGCAGTGGGAGGGAGGCACCTCCAGGCAGGGATACAGCAAGGAGAAATTTGTTGCCCAAGTCTCTGAAATCTGACTTTCAAGTACACTGCCTGAAGCAAGCATATAGTTAAACCCTAATTTATTAACAGAGGCAAATAAGGTGTTTTGAGAACTTGACTGTTGTCAGCCACAAAGCTGAGACAGGAGGTAGCCCCTAACAAAAGCCCTCTGTATGGGAGCAGCCAAGTAAAAAGCAATAAAACAAGTTTCCCTGTGCCACACTTCCAGTGTCACATAGAGGCAGCAGTGTTAGTACAGCCACAAAAAGCTGTGCAAAAGCTGAAGTTAGCCACAGACAGAAATGTCCTCTTCTAAGATTGCATCTTCTTCATGAGTCATGACAGCTGACTACTACCATGCTTGGTCACAGTCTAAAAATTATTTATGTGAGCTTCACTTCGAGTTAGGCAGGAATGAGGGAACTTTTTCACAACAGAAATATTTAATGACATTGTGGTAAATGCATTACTCCTGTAGGGCTGAACTTCAGCTGTTTACAACTTCCAATAGATTCACAGCACATTTGGTTTTAAACAATTCCTACAGCCATTTTGCATATCCCTTAATCAAATTTCCATTTATTCCCTCATCCAAAACATGAGGCTAGCCATGGAAATACACAAACCTGATCATAGATACCTAGTATTGTAAAATACCATTATATTATATACCTTTACTTCATAGTAATTCATGTTTTGATGTAAATTCTTAGATGATACCTTTACACACAAAGCATATTTTGGCCCAACACTAAGTAACTGCCTCAATACAAAAGAGCTGGGGGCTGCTCCCAGAACTGATGTTCAGAAATCCCATCACCACTCTGTACATCAATTTCCCACACAGATGTTTGTCCACCTCATGTTAAAAGTAAAAGTCCTCAATACCACTCTATGGGTGATCAAGGACCAAAACTCAAAAGCTGCTCACAAGCTTTTCTGTTCCAATTAAAGAAATGTAACTGAACATTAACATTTCCTCACAAAAGCTTTGCTCAGATTTACCAGCTGACTCCAGCAGTTCCCAACCCAGTTGCAAACAGTCCCTATTTACAAACCTAATTAAGGTTTTCTGAATTTTGTTATCCTCCCATTCAGCCCCAGTACAGTAACGTGGCTCTTGGAAGTTTCAAGCAGGACCCAGACAATCAGCTCTGACCAGTGGCATTGTACCCATGGTCTCCAAACTGGGTGCACAAAGCAACCCATGGGGCTGGGGGGAGAACATACTTTTTGCACTGCTCATAAGTAAAATAAAACGTGCATTTTTAAGAAGTAATGCTTATTTCATCATTACATTTGTTAATTCTGTGAGTTTTATAATGCATGTATCAGTACAATAGCACATGTATACCATTTGTAAGTAATTATATATATCAGTACAGTAGTGCATGTATACAATTTGTGTGTGTGTTTATATATATATATATACATACATACATACATACATATACATATATATATAGGAGGCCAGTGGTTTATTCTGTTTTCCCCCCATCCACCAATATCTGGGCTTCTTATTTTGGAAACTCCTCACTAGAAGCTGCTGGAGAGCTCAGGACACGCCTGGCTGACTGTGGTGGTCCCTTCAGTCCCGGTGTGCATGGGCAGGTTTGATTTTTTGAATACCCAGAGGAGGTGGGAAAGATCCAGACCACCACCTACATTTAGCAATGCAGAATTAATGATGTCTCCCCTTGCCTGTTCAACTGAAGACAAGATGGGAAGAGGTGGGATGGCTCCGATTTCTGCGAGAACTTTGCAGACCCTCCCTGCTGAGCCCCCAGGAGCAGGAGCTGAGTTTTTCCCGGGGGTGGAGCTGCTGTTAGCACGCCCAGGAAGCACATTCCTGCCCGTCTGCCTGTGTAAACAGATTAGCCTCTCGCCAAGCCCGCAATTATAAAGGAATTTTTAAATAAGAGCAGGCACGGATTTTGCTCAAGGTGCAGAGCTACCTGCAGAATTTAAAACCTCCGGTTGCCCTGCTGGGATGCTCCAGCTGCCTCGGCACAGGCGAGTCATCCCCAGGCTCCATCTACCTCCCTGAAGCCCCTCTACTGCCATGCAGCTCAGCCCTTCACTCCCACACAGTGCCAAACATCTGCCCTGCTTCCCTGGTACTGCCAATCCAAGCAGAAAGAACAATTGTCCTGTTCTGTCTAGTACACAGTCGCTTACTGCCTGAGCCCCCTTACATTTCATTTAGTGTGAGACACCACTCAGGCTCCTAAACTCCACTCCTAAGGACTGCACCACACAGTGTGTGAAGTACTGTGACTATGTTGGGTGTTTATCAGCCTTAAAATATTTCAGATCATTTCAGGATTAATGGTAGTATGAAACAACCTGAAATACAGCCCAGCAAGGGGCAGGGTGGGAGCTTCAGAACACACACCCCCACACCACCTGTGGGAAGTGTAATCAGAAATAAATGCATCAACACTAAATGGGTATATCTCAGGGGGAAAAAAAACCTTCAGGGTTTTTTTGGTTATAAAAAGTGACCATGCTGGTCAGCACAGGACATTGTTGCTTGTAGCTCAGGGTAGTTGCAGTGCCAGTGAGGTTCTCCCCACATCAGCTGTGCCTCTGGGGGGAATGGCTTCAGCAGATGTAGGACAGGAAAACTTGGTCACTGCATTGAGGCAGGGACCAAAAATTGGGCCAGTGTTTTAAGATGGAAAGCAAAGTAATATTTTCTAAAATACAACTCTCTGGAGAGAAAAGGCAAACAACAACAATTACCTGTCATATAATCTCAAATTGCTTTTTGTTTCTCATAAATAAAAACTTACAGATTCCCTGCTTCAAAGTGTGTCCAAATTCTTACTTTTTTTTTTTTTTTGCCTTTTCCAAGTAACTCCAGATCCCCTCTTTACCAGGTCCTTGGACTCCATCATTTGAGACCTACAAGAAAGGACCCTGCATTTCCCCTGCTTTTCCACCCACATGGGACACTCTGATGTTGAGGTGGTGGAGATGGGTGGTTGTAACTCAATTACCTGTCAGCAGTCTGAGTGCATTGCTGCCACCCCATTCTCTGGCTGGGTGATGCTCTCCTGGTAACAGCCCAGGCCAGGGGTGTTTGTTCCCTTTTCCCTGGGCATAGTATTCATTCTGGCACAGCTGGAAGGATGCAGGTAGCTCCCATACCAGCTGACTGCCTCTCCAGGAGGTCTTTAATGGTAGTATCTCTTCTAATGACATCACTGAGCTTTCTCATTCAAAAGCAAGGCTGGCAGTGCTAAAATACAAACAGATTTGTAGAGTTGAGACTACAGAAGATGAGATTCTGCACTGGAGCTGCAGGAAAGCACAATGCAACTGCCCTTGCCACTCGTCCTCTGGTTCCTCAAACAGGAAAAAAATTCATTTACACCAGGTCCATGGATATTTGTTACCCATTCCTTTTCTTCACTAAAATGCTATGACCACATTATTACATCCTTTCTGTTAAGGCCTCTGTTAAAAACCCAGAGGCTCTTTCAGGCTATGGCTTGGCACTGCTGTGCCTCAGCCCGGTGACATAACAGCTCAGGGCAGGAGCTGTCCTACCAAGGGTCACAAACAGCTCTGAAGTGCACTTCTTCCCCAAAGAACCATCACTGCAGGTGGCACAGCAGAGCCAGTCCCTGTGGTGACAAGCTGCTGCAGAGAGAGGGGCTGTGTGTGGGAGCTGTGATCACTGGGCCTTTCCCAGCTCCATCCCCACCCTGGCACACACAGGATAATGACCCAAGCCAAGCACGTCTGCCCTTTTGAAAGGCAGCATTGCTCACTCTTCAGCTAAGAAGCTTTTTTTAAATTTTATTTTACAGCCCTTTTCTATCATGTCAAAAGCACAAAGGACTTTTTCTTCTTTACCCTAAAATCCATCTAAATTTAGAGGGGTCGTTCATTATGATGGGCCAGCAAGAGAAGTATGCAAAGAATTTTTACTGATTGACTTAAGGTCAGTAGCCCCGAAAGGGTGTCTGCAGCCTCGATGTAAGATATTGTTTTGATCCACTGGGCCTGAAAGGGAAGGTCAAGCTATATTTTATAGCTAACCTTAATCTCATGAGGGCTCCCTTTCTTACAGCCATCAAGTCTCATTACAAGCATAATTATTACTTAGTAAAAAAGATTCAATTATTTATGCATATGCAACCAACAACGCATATCAAACTCCTGTGAAGTAACAGCCTGAAGTTTTTATTCATATTTGGGAAGCTGGACTGCCCCTCTGTCCACTATATATATAACAGATTAATAAAGTTTCATCTTGTCAGGAATTAACCAGCTATCACAGGCACACTGAAATTAGCTCCTCCTAAAGCAGAACTGATGTCTCTAAGCAACTGCGCCCAGCAAGTCTGTCATATAAAATCACAGCTCTTTTATAATTATTTTCAGACAAACTATTTGTGCATCTCGGTCCCTTGGGAAGCATTTCCTTCCAGGTGAAAAGAAGAAACCTGTCATTTTTGAGTGCCTGCACGCTGACAGGAGCCCTGCTGTCGGGCAGGCCCTCCAGGGCAGCTCGCTGGCCACGCTTTACCCCCGTGACTCACCGGGCTGCAATTCCTGCCGGCACTCCCAGGCTGAACCGGCCCCGGCTATTTCTCGCTGAAAACAGCGATACTATTGCACAAAGGCCTTTGCTAAGGAGCAGCCTGGGTTGCCCAAGCGCATTCCTCGCAATTAAACTTTCGAAATGGAGAACTGCAGTTGAGGTGCGGGGCTGGGCTCAGCCAGGCGCGGGCCCGGGCCGCTGCGGCCTCCCCGCGCTGTCATCACCCCATGAGGACTCCAGCTGCCATAGCCCGAGGGCTTCCTCGCAGCTCCCCTCAGTGCACAGCCCCAAACCCAGCGGCACAACTCATCCACCACCTTGAGGATCTGCAGGAAAGAGGAGCTGGGGGCACATCCTTACCAGGACCGTGTGCATCCCTGTGTAGAGCCTGCTCAGACACACCAACGTCGAGAACACAAACGCTGCTGCGAGGCCGAGCTGGAATGGATACTGTGAAAAGGGGGGGAAAATAATTAAATACACCATTAAACCAAGCAGCTGGACTGACATAAGAATCTTGTGCTGGGAAGGGGAGATTCTGAGCTGTGCTTTCCCCAGGAGATGAATGTGACCTGAGACAAGGCCTCCCTTAACCAGCACCCAACCCTGCTGGAAGGTCATTTTGTCACCTGTGGTACCTGTTTCTGCAAGATCTGGTCTCTCTGTGGACACATCTGGGTAAGAGATGCTCTTTGAAGAATTGTTCCCCACAATATCTATCTGCAAAACCCATGTTAGTGTTAAAGAGCTTAAGGAAGAAGGCATGGCATGTTGTCCAGCTGTGGCTGAGGTAGCACTGCAGTCTGAGCTCAGCCAAGGGGACTGTGACAGCTGCAGAGTGTGACCAGAAGTGTGATCAATAGTCCTCGAGCAGTGGGCTGAGTGGGGAGAATCGATGTCTGGGCTGAAACCACAAGCCAGCTATTAAAGCAGTCAGGACCACTCTTCCCCATGACACTTAAAGGTTTAATTATCTTCTTATGAAGCTGGTTTTGCCTAATACCCTCTCTGAGTAGCCTAAAAACATGGAAAGAACCATGTAAATAAATCAACATTTAAAAAATTTTAAAAAGCCACCTTTGGTAAAGAATAAGCTTGACATATTAGCCCTTAATCCACTCATTCAAACCCTGAAACTGAGTGGGCTGCTAGGCTCCTTTCAGTCCATAAGGGAGATTTTTCTGTAAGGAGTAAACCAACTCAAAATAAAAATAAATGCAATTAATTCATCCAATTTGACACAAAGTCTCTATCTTCTGCCTGAGGCTCATGACTGACCAGGGTGGCCACAGGTCAGCACAAAAATGCCTCTGTGGAAATTCTAAGCATAACAGCTCTCTTCTGACCCTTTCCCCTGGCATATTCCAGCCCTCTGAATAAAGAGCTCAGACCCAGCTGCAGATGTCACTTCCAGTTCATAAAACACTATTTTTCCTCATTTCTCTAAGCCTTTGGAGCATTTGCACCCACTTGACTCCTCCCTCAGCAGGCAGCCTTCGAGCTAGTCCAGATCAGTAATTGATGATTAGGGCATCTTGAGAAGATAGCAGCATAATGTACTGGGAGATTTTTTTCCATCTTAATAGAGGCAATTAAACCATTTAATTATTTGACAGCAGCTTTATCGTTTCATGGCAGTTTCTAAGGAACACAAGACAGCCTGTGAAGAGCTGCATGTCCCTCTGGTCACTTGGGGATTGAGGAGAAGGTGATGCTGACCAGGTCATCTTGGCAGCTCTGACACATGGGATGGATCTGCCTTCCAAATATATATGACAAATATTCATGGCTTCCAAATATATATGACAATATATGTGACAAATATTCCCTCTTATGGCTCCTTGTCCCCATGCCACTGTCAAGATGCTCTAACCAGTTACCAAACATGGGTTTATTCCTTGAGAGGGCTGAGAAACATTCTTAATTACAACACAGCCAGGAAGTTATTATTGCTAGAGTACAGGAAACACAGGCTTGGATTCATTAAACAGAATGAAAATAATCATCATGAAGAATGAGTTTCCAGGAAATAAACATTTTAGGAAGATGATGAGGAAAAATGATGAGCCTTCCCCAGGCAGCCTGCAGCTCCTACAGTGCAGTGAAGTTGCTGTTACTCCTCTGACAAGCAGCCTTCCCAATCATGTTGTGTGCTGTTAGTCTCACACAGGTTGGAGCCAGGGGATTTCCAGGAATGCTTTTCCTTTCATACAGAAACCATGTGACACAGAGCTCCTATGTTTTCCCTGGGAGCCAGCATGTCCCAGTGTGCAGCACTGACTTGGTGGGCATGGGGTGAACACAAAATGCTAGCTGCCAGTCACCTTCCCTGCATGGTCACCCCATGTGCAAAAACACAGTGACCCCACCAAACTACAGCAGGGCAGCGCAGCCTGCCAGCAGCTCTGAGCAGAGTCCATGCATAAAAAAGGACATTTCCACTAAATTTCTTTTTGTGTCTATTACTGACCAGCTACAGGTAAGCACAGGGAAGAATACACATGTGTGAAAATAAATTCAGAACTCCTCTGGAAGTAGCAACATCTTTGGATTTGCAAGCTTTATGTGGCTTGCTGGAAGCAGACACAGGCTTTTATTTTCTTAATACATTTTCTTTTTCTCCTTCTGTTTTCTTTTTGTACCCCTACCTTGTACTGGTTCATGGTTGCAATGAAAAAGGAGAAGGAGATGGCTGTAGCTGCCATGGCGTGGGTGGATGGCATCCCATACTCTGCATTTGTCCTCATCTCCAGCTTCACGACAGGTGGTGACAGGGGCCGAGGCCACTTCAGGATGTCCTTGGAGACCTGGCCTATGTACATCACTATCTGGGGAGAGGAAAGGCCACAGGCTGTCAGTCAGCACAGGCAATCCCCATGCAGCCCACCCAAGAACCACCTGTATTTCTGTGCTTTTTCCTGCAGAATCCAGCCCTCCAAGCAGAGGATTTATCTCCTGAATTATTAAAGGGGTTTCCATTAGCTCAGCCAGCGAAGGAAGTGGCGGTTTTGCTGCACTCTGTGGTAACCTGAGCAGAAGTGGGACCAAAAGGAGGATTGGCTGATGAGATTCAGCAGTACAGGACAGTGTGAGACAGACAGCTGGCTCCCACCCCATGCCAGAGAAGTTTAAGTTTTCTCCCTATATCTTACAACCCCTCTCCTGCAAAGAAGGCAGCCATAAGAGAAATTTTTCTACCTCATCTTCAAATCACAGCTGTGTCCAGAAGCAGCTCCTCCATTCCCAGCAGCTCCCACTCACCCAGAGCTGCAGGAGCCCTGCTGGGACACACCACCCGTGTGGTTATTAAATGACAGCCTTGGCATCCTTGCAGAGGCAGCAGAGGGTAAACTGGACAGGCAACATGAGCTACCAGTTCTCCTGCCTAACTCCCCAGTAAAAGGTTTCTATTCCCTGCTTGGGACACCGGAGGTTTAAGCAAGGGCTTCATTAATTCACTCCAGAGTACAGTCACATAGTACTTTGAGGGGAAATGTTGCATTCTCAGGTCAGCAGAGGCAGGGAAGCAGAGGCAAGGGGCAATGCTGTCCAGCATCCCTGAGAGGTGCTGCCCATCCAGCCATGAGCATCCTTGGCTCCTTAGCACCCTCTTCTCTAAGGCAGTAGGCTCTCAGCATCCACAGTGAGGACATCTGAAAAAAGTTAACCAGGCTGTCCCTGTAAGATGTATTTGCTTTCTGTTGTAGCCCTCCTCCCTTTACATAATGTAGCCACACATAGGCAGAGGAGGCCTTTTAAAACAAAGCCAAGCAAACCAAACCTTTTTTCTTTCTTTTTTTTTTTTTTTTTGGTCCAAAAATCAGGTTAACTGATGTCTACCATGAAAGCTCAGTTGCTGTGTGAGACAGCTCTCTTTTCTGCTTCTCATGCATCCACCAGCAAAGAAGGGGGGCTTAAAATAACATTCTTCCCTTGCTACTGGTGTTGACTGTATGCTGGAACAGCAACACAATCACCCACTGTCACATTTGTCACCAGGCACATTGCATCCCTCTCTCTCCCATCAGCCATTTAAAAAATGGTTTCACATGAAAAGAAAGGCGGCAGGATTCAGGATTCACAAGTCAGGACCAGGAAAAAGCCAGTCATTCCTTCATCCTTCTCTCTACAGCACAGCACATGCCAGAGAGTGCTAGACTTACAGCCAGCACCAGGGCCTGGAAAAGTGACTGCTGGTGCCTTTGCATCCTATATCACTCATCATATGAATCACATTACTGCCTCATTATCAGCAGCAGGTGGGACACACCTGGCTGCTCCTGTGGACACACACGGCACAGGGAAGACAGTGAATACCCTCCCCCAGACTGTTCACAGTAAACAAAGGCTCAAGGAACAAACATCTTTTAAAAACCTACTGTGTGGGTTTATTTAGTTAATGCCTTCAGTTTCCAAATGGATGCAGGCGCATGTTTGGAAGTTAATTAAATTCCAAGGTTGAAAGAAAAATTGCTCTCTCGGGCAGAACATAAAACATTGAGGCTGCCATTTGTGATACCATCTGAGAGGCAAGGTAGGATGAGCCAGTTTATCAGCAGTCCTCTATAATAATGACTTCCACTTGTGGAAGTATTATTAGCACTAGAACATAAGAGCATTGCAGAAAAGGAAATGAGTCATCTCAAAAATGAAGGCTATGCTAGGACTCCTGTGATGGTGAAAAACAGACTGAATGCTGGAGGTGGGATGGATAAGTGAAAATATCAGGCATCCTCACAACACCCTCCCCTTGCTGGCATCCCAGATTAAATTCTGACCCCTCTACTTTTTAGAAACAAATTGTATAGACAGTAAGGAGAGGTGAGATGACTTTCATTAAACATGCAGGGGACTCCAGAATATGCCCAGACTAATCACTGAGCTCTGAAGCACCAGACCTTTGCCTTTAGGTTATTTGGGTACTGTGCACGTGACTTTACACACATTATCCTGAATTATGGCACTTGTGGATGGGGTAAACCCCCCCAGCAGCTGAACTGGCAGGCTGCCCGAGAGAGTGATGGCAGGTGCACATTGCTAAAGGCCACCTCGCACAGGTGGGGCTGTGTCACCTACACCCCACGGGCTGTAGGGGCTGGGGGAGCACAGCACTGCCCGGGCTCTGTGCGGGCTGGGGGAGCACAGCACTGCCCGGGCTCTGTGCGGGCTGTAGGGGCTGGGGGAGCACAGCACTGCCCGGGCTCTGTGCGGGCTGTAGGGGCTGGGGGAGCACAGCACTGCCCGAGCTCTGTGCGGGCTGTAGGGGCTGGGGGAGCACAGCACTGCCCGGGCTCTGTGCGGGCTGTAGGGGCTGGGGGAGCACAGCACTGCCCGGGCTCTGTGCGGGCTCTTTGCTCACAGCATGGCAAAGCAAAGAGAGCTCCTGGCAGAGCTGCCTGTACGGGCAGTGGGTTCCCTCCCTGCAGACAGCCCTGTGCTACCGAGCAGGGCAGGAGTGGCACTAGTGGGACCCAGCGGGCAGTGCCCATCCCCACCCTTCTCTCTTGCACATCCATGTTTTCCCAATGCAGCGAAAATGGCTCTGAACTCTACCGGGTTAAATCCTTGCAACAAATTTAAGCAGCAATAAAAAACAAACAAAAAAACCTCCAAAACTGTAAGCAACTTAAACCCAAGCCCTTGCTCAAACTCTGCTGCCTACCACTACATCTGGGCTGGCCTGTGCTAAGGGCAATAGCAACCCTTTATAGTAAGCCAGGACTCCACGTGAAGGAAAGGCAAGGCTTTATTGCCACTTTGGGTGAACAGCATTACATTTTACTACACAAAGGCAATTGGCAGTTGCTATAGCAGCAAGACAGCCTCTGTAGTCTTTTTCTGAGAGCTTCCTCTTAATTTGCTCGGAGTCATATATATGGTCCATCTCCATAAATACTTCTTCACCTGAGCCTTTGCATCAGGATAAACAGGACAAACCTATCTTTGTATTTTAACAGATTTTGCTTTAGTGAACAGCTGCAGAACCAAATTTGAGGCATTAGCATCCACACAGGTGTGGATACCTATTCATTTGTTCTAATATCTGCAGGAGATCCCTCTGGGGTGAGGGGCTGCTCCCCTCCTTCTAAGCATCTGAATGCCATGAAGTGACCTGTTTCCCTGACATTCCCATGCCTCTGGTGTGTAAGTCAGCCATTTAAGAGGAGGTTTTTCTCACCTGCAGGTGTTGTTTGGCATTTGCAATGGTTTTCCCTCACTCCTCACATGCATCACTCCCATGACAGGAAGTAAGAGCTCTGGAAGCAGATTTACCACCACAGTGCAGACAGACACAACTAAGCCAGTTCCCTGTGTAGAGGTGTGGCAGCACTGCCACAGAGTGCAATTTCCCCTGTGGAATGTTCCTATGGCAGCTGCCCAGCCCCTGAGCCTGGCAGGACTGAGGAAACATGCTCAGTGCTGCAGGTGGGCTGTGTGTGACATCCTCCCTCACCCCTGCCCTGCTGCAGCCTCTGCACAGGATGGACACACCTGAGCCTCCCACTAGCATATGAAGGTCAGGAGGAGCAATTCTTTTTTTGTTCTGTAATATTTCAGCTAACAAAGGGGAACCAGATCATATTTGTTTTCAGCTTCTGATTTTGCAGCTGTCCTTATCTTCATTATTGATCTGTTAAAAGGACAAGACAAAATTCTAGAGTAGACAGATGGTCAAATAGCATTGGCAATTTCTTCCCTGAGACTCAGTGTAGCAGCCTGACTTTGAATCTGCTGGCTTAGCTCCAAAATAGAAACTCTATAACCTGGCTCTAGAAACTCTGATCTGCAGTAGTATACATCATCCCAGAAAGAAAATTTACAGTTTGAAAATGTTACTTTGGGTTTCTTTCACAAGCACTGTGCACTGATAGTAGTGACCAAGCGTATTGAAGAAAAAAAAAAAGAAAGATGCACTATTAATAAACATTTGCAGATTAGTCAAGCAGAAGTAAAGACTGTATGTGGTTGCTGAGGCAGGCGTGACTTTGATTTCCCATACAGAAATTAAGCCAAGCACCCAGCCTGCACTGTTCTATTCTCAGCATCCCCAAGTGAAGTGACCAGATAAACACTGCAGCAGATTCTAGCTGTGACTGTGTCCCTCGAGCATCACTTGCTTCAGAGTGGAAGAGGAGCAGGGCAAGGAAGAGCTTGTCCTTGTGGGGGTACTCCTCCCACCCCCCTGTCAATGCCAAGAGCCAAGGCTTGGCTCCAGGAAAGCACACCATGGAAGTCACTGAGCAGCGCTGCTGGCCCCTTGCCCTGGCCACAGCCCAGGTGGAAGAAGCCCTGCAGAGCAGAGGAGCCCCAGACACCACCATCCTGGGGCCCTAAGCCACCCTCAGATTGTGTCCTGCTCCCCAGCCCCTCCTGAAGCACCGGGCTGCTCCCCACGTGCCAACCCCAGCAGCAAGGCTTGGACCCTCCTCAAGGCACACACACCTTGGGAGAGGGCAACTGGCTCTCCTAGAGCTTCACACACCTTGGGAGAGAGCAGCTGGCTCTCCTAGAGCTCCACACACCTTGTGGGAGAGGGCAGCTTGCTCTCCTAGAGCTCCACACACCTTGGGAGAGAGCAGCTGGCTCTCCTAGAGCTCCACACACCTTGGGAGAGGGCAGCTGGCTCTCCTAGAGCTCCACACACCTTGTGGGAGAGAGCAGCTGGCTCTCCTAGAGCTCCACACACCTTGGGAGAGGGCACCTAACTCTCCTAGAGCTCCACACACCTTGGGAGAGAGCAGCTGGCTCTCCTAGAGCTCCACACACCTTGGGAGAGAGCAGCTGGCTCTCCTAGAGCTCCACACACCTTGGGAGAGCAGCTGGCTCTCCTAGAGCTTCACACACCTTGGGAGAGCAGCTGGCTCTCCTAGAGCTCCACACACCTTGGGAGAGAGCAGCTGGCTCTCCTAGAGCTCCACACACCTTGGGAGAGCAGCTGGCTCTCCTAGAGCTCCACACACCTTGGGAGAGAGCAGCTGGCTCTCCTAGAGCTTCACACACCTTGGGAGAGAGCAGCTGGCTCTCCTAGAGCTCCAGCCCCTGCCACTTCCAGCGTGGGTATTGCTTCCCAGAAAATACATCAACCTTGTGCTGGCTGCACAGGAACTTTGCAAGTTTCCCAAGGGTTTGGCCAGTCCATGGGACATTCCAGGTCACATTCAGCTGGTGGGATGCTCAAACCCTTGGGCTGTCCAGCCACCATGGCAACAGCAAATCCAACAGGCAGGTCTCCAGCCCACCAAGCAGCACAGCATTCACATCACAGCACAGGGCAGCAGGAGGCAGGGGGACAGGGAGGACACAGCATGGGCAGCTTCCTAAAAAGTTTTATATATAAATCTATATATATATATATGTATATAAAAGGAAGGAGGACTTTTTCTCAATTCAGGCTTCAGAAACACAAAACCAGAACAAGATCAGTAGAACCTCGAGCCTCCAGAAGCACAACCAGCCGACACCTAACACATTCACTCTGTCTTTAAAAGAGTCCTTTAGACAAAATCTGTAAGGCAGCTGACTATAATGGGCTTAGAGAAGGAAACTTGTGTCCAGGCTTCTAGCAGCAGGGAAGAGTACTGTCACATTGATCTGGTTTGTCATCTAACATCTAAAACTGGTAAACTTTTACACCTGGAAGTTCTATTGAAATACAAAAGGTTTCCAGTTGAAACTTCACCTTAAATGATTCAGAGCTTGTCTCAGTTATGAAAGCCTTATTGGCGCTTTTTCTTCAAGGGTGGAGTACAGCTGCCAGCTCTTGCAAAATTCCCTTTCAATCAACACTTTATCAACTTGCACACACCATTTATTTTTGTATGCTGACATGTAGTTAGTTATGTGCCTGAATACAGTTTTACATGTTCTCGTGCTGTGCAATATTTGGAGCTCGGCTTTCAAGTGACTGTGTTTGTCAGCAGTTCCAGACTTGTTTCAGTGAAGTGTTGCAAAGGCACCAAAACAGACAAGCATAAGAATTGTTAAACCCAAAGTTTGCTTCCAAGTGTGTTTTCAATCACTGCACAGCAATATCAGTGGCATCACAATTGCAGGTGAACTCCTGCTGGTTAGGAAACTGCTGGTTACCCTGAGAGGGAGTTCAGGGCTCATCCTTGCTGAGTAACCAAGTGCTGACAGCCTTTAGAAAACTGTTCCTCTGAAAAGCAAGATGGAAAGCTGAACTGCTATGGATTCAGACCCAGGGCCTTCTCAGATTGCTGCTGCAGGGAGCCCCGAGGGGCACACACAGCCTGGCATCACCAGACACCCAAACTCTGCCTCCCTTCAGAGGTGCCACCTACCCCTGAGTCAGCAGCTTATCACTGTCACATGGCAAAAGCTTACACACCTGCCCCAACAAAGTCCATGCTGGCCAGCTCGTATTTACATTGCATAAATTAAAGTTTTATAGGCTATGAGGAGGTGTGGCCTGAGGGAAAAGCGTAGAAAAAGAGATTTCCAGGCATGCTGAATAGCAAACTGAAACAGTAAGGTTTTTTTTTCAGGTCTCTGCCTTTGAAATTCCATACCAAAATAAAGATTTCAGACTTGAAGCGGTGCAAAAAGTAAAAAACAAACAAACAGAAACAAAGTGAGCTTTCACCTCTCGAGCTGAGATGTGCAGTAAATTTAAAGTACATTTGGGGACTGTGTGAATCTGTTTCTGATCTCTGCACTTCCTGGCTGAAATTGCAAGAGTCACAGGCATCAAAGCCTTGCCTGTGCAGTTTCAAGAGTGTTTACTTGAAATTGCTGGAGAAGAGAAGCAAAGACACCAGGGGACCTCCATTACTGACTCAGCACCTTTCTCAGAGATTTCATACAGTTATTTCCTCCATCTGTTCACAAAGGTAAAGCTAAAGCCTGCATATATACCCTGATTCCTCAGAGGCAAGGCCCCATGGAAGCACAACATGCTGCTTTAGGCTGCCAAAGCATCTGGATGCAAAAGCAGTCTGCATTTCCCACAGCCATCCACCTGAACAGAAAAGCACAAAGCAGCTGGCTCTGGGGACCCAGGGCTGGAGAAGACATTCCAGGGTTCCAAGTCCACTCCTCTGCTGCTGCTGAAATAAACTCTTTATAATTTTTCTTTCTGCCCTTCACCCTTCTAGAGTTATTTCACAACCTTTGGCTTCAACTGAAATTATTTATGACTGCCTTATGCATGTTTCTTCTTGTGACTGTAGTTTTATTTTAAGAAGCTCCTTCCTTCCCATGGTTTTTGCAGCCAGCCCCATTCTCTCTCCAACTTCATTTTGCTAGGGATTTATTTGAGCTTTTGGTCTCTGCTCAGAAAATAGTCTGTTCTTTAATCATCCCTGGCCCTGCTCCAGTTTGAAATTATCTTTCTCAAATGGGGGTGAGTGGCTCTGCATAAACTATTACAGATAAGATGGCAGGAAGTCTTTGTAAACAGCATTAATGCTGCTTTAATTTTTCAGGGAAGAAACTCCTCTGATTCATCCTGGGACACCAACATTGTCATTTCCCACTTGCATAGGTTTAATTGGGAAACAGCACAAAGAGTACCACCCTCAGCACCCTCATTCTCCAGAGCCACTTCTCCTGGCCAGTGGTGTGACCCTCTGTGTCACCATCATCCCTGCCAACCGTGTTCCCAACATATCCATGTGCTTTGTCCCAGGCTCTTAAAAAAGTCATTGCTGGTCCACTCTCTGTCCCTGCTGAGGAGCTTCACTAACAACCTCTCCTCATCCTGAGCACCCCCTTTAAAGGGGAACTACTCCTGCCTTTCCCTTAGGCCTCTCCCTTTGATACCAGCCCCTTTCCCCAGATGGATAAGAGCCTTCTGCAGAGCATGCCTGGGTCCTGCAATTATCCCTTCATGTTCTTCCCAGCCCTCCACTGACAGCTGTTGTCTGAGACTATCAGGCTGCCTGGATTATTACTGTCATCTAACACAGTTCTTAGCCACACATCATCATTCATTCAGAAGCATTTCTTCAGAAGTCCATCACCAAAACCCTCCAATTCAGTTAAAAGCACAGCTCTGTCCCACTGACACCTTGGTGTTTCCCTTGCAGCTGGGACAAATGTCACATCCATGACCAAGACATCTGAGGCCAGGCTGGATAAGGCTTGGAGCAGCCTGGTCTGGTGGGAGGTGTCCCTGCCCACAGCAGGGGGATGGAAAGGTGATTTGTAAGGTGCCTTCCCACCCAAGCCATTGTATGATTTTATGACTGTTAGACACACCAGCAGCAGCACTGTGAGTGCCACTCCCTGCTCGCCAGCAGAGACCCTCCCAGCGGAGCATGCCACAGCATTAACACATGGCCTGCAAGGACATTTTTAGCCATTTCCCAGTTACATATAATTAATGTTTTAAAAACACAGATTGTTGCGAGCCCCTGTATTTAAATCAGTTTCCCCTTTTCAGTATAAAATGCAGCTCCACAACTCAGTAAGTGAAAAATAATATTAATTATCATAATATCAGATGCTTGAATACTCTAATTAAGTCAGACTAGATCTGGCTAATACTCAGATGAACTCCTTGCAAGGAAAAGACAAAGCAAATCTACAGAAATGCATAAAGTACTCCAAAGGCTCATTTTTTGAGCAATATGCAAATCCAGAAGGCAGTGACTACCAATTTTCATCTTCTGTGGCACGTTTCCAGAAGCTGTAGGTGTACTCCTGGCCAAAACCCAGCTCTAGTTATACTGTGTCCACCTACTTCTAAATTTCATCTGCAAGTTATTTTTCATGTTCTCTTTATAAAATGTACTGACTAAGGTTATTGGCACAGAGCAACTGATGTCTTCTGTCCAAGACCAGGTGTACTTGAAGTGTTTGACTCAATTCAAGTTGTTTTTATCATTTCTTGTCATATTATTTTGTCAAAAGATAAGATATTATCAACCAGAATTGACTGGATCATGGAGAAGCTTCACTGTAAATAGATAAACTTGGATATCATATTTAAGTTTTTACCAAGATTCAGTTTCTTAAATCAGTGTAAATTGATAGTAAAACCTTCAGGCCCTGCCACCTAGCAGAGGTACTCCCTATCTCCCTTCTCTGTTCTGAAATGGTTTTATTTGGGCAGCAGTATCTGATCAATACCAAGATGAGCAATGGCAGTGACAAAACAGCCAGTCCTGGCCTGAAGTGCCTGTTATCTCCTGTTTTTCAGTGCTACAATGGAAATGCATTATTCTGGATACCCAAACTTATGCTGAAGCAATGCTGAAGTCAGTTAATTTGTGAATGCTCCCTATTAATAAAAATCAATGCTTTCAAGTCTTAGCCTTCACAGACCATCTGATCTTTCCCCCCTCAAGTGACTGTAGGAACGCTCTGCTTATTCCACTGCAGCCTGCATATCCCTTTACTATCAGGCTTATAGTAATCTCAGCTAGGCCAGAACCATATGAAATTACACAGAAAAAAAATGAGAATAAGAGAAAGATTTCCTAAAGTGATGAAAAACAATCCCTGAAATACTATGATGCACTGGGAAGTGTTTTCCCAACTATTCTGTGCAAACTATATCAAAAGAAGCTCAGTCAGTGATTGTGCTGAAAAAAAAAGTCAGCCCAAGATGTGGCAGAGATGAAGAAAGCCTGAGTCAGATGATGCCTCTCACCTCCTCTCTCAATATTGCAATGCCTTTTCTTCCTAAACATGAGCTGCACATGGATAGTGCTGGTGCTTCTTTGGTTTGAAGGGATTTTGTTCATTTGAAGGGTTGTTCTTGTTCTTAAATCTCAAATTGCTATGGATACAGAATTAAAGTTTAAATTAATCATAGAAATACTTACAGACCAAACAATTATCATTCTTCTAGACACAGAGTGATCTATATTCCAGTAGGTAAATGGAAGGAAAGTGATATAAAAAATCTCTTCACCCAAAGCAGCTGAAAACTTGAACAAGTAGTAGTAGAAGTAGTTCTTCACAATATACTTCTGTGTGCAACCCTGGGAATGAGAGAATGTTATTGTTTTAGTGAAGTAGAAAAATATAACAAACACTTAAAATATAATAACTGCTACAGTTCCCAGTCCTTAAACCAAACAGTTTGTTATAGGAAGTGTCAAGAAATGGAGTTCAACTTTTGTCCTAGAATGAAAGCTGTAGTGATAGCACAGCTACATTTCCTGCAGAGCAGAAATCCATTCAGAACTGAGGTAGCAGTCACGTGGACAAAGACTTCCAAGAGATGGGATCAGCCTTCCCTCCAGGGTAATCAGGTGTATTTCATAAAAGGTATTGACATGCTAACTGTGAAATTTCTACATCAGTAGACAAAGCCACCACTGCTTTCACTGGAAATGCATTTTGAGGTGAAAAACTTAAACTGTAATTTCCAGCTTCATTTAAAATTTGCCTCATTATAGTCCCTGAAATTTGCTGCCAGATGCTGCTGACAGCAGCCCTCAATACTGATTTTTTCCAGGTGCCTCCAGCCCAGTGCTCCTGTGCAGGATCTCACAGGATCACACCACAGTGAGGTGCCACAGCTGGAAGATTCAGCTCCTGCAAGGGCCTGGGCTCAGCAAGCACAGCTGCACGAGCAGGGCCAGGGCAACACAAGGCTCTGAGAGGGCAGAGAAAAGAGCTGCACCCGTCACCACCAGATTTTCACTCCAACATTTTAAGTAACAACCTCAAGGTTGTCTTTTTAAGCATTTCCAGTAGATACATTGTAAACAGTAACACTTTTGCACTTCATTTATTCATTTTATTTAGCATGAAATTTCATTTGGTGTCTGGATTTGGTAGCTAGATTATTTCATTAGATGTACCCCACCTAACATGTTTCTCTCTTCCAAAAGGTGACAGCCAGCCCTCCAGAGCTGGGAAGCCACCCAACAGCACACATTGCTTAGGCCATCACTTTGGCCACTTTTTGAATGTGTAGAAAAGGTTTGCTGCTGCTGCTGCCATTTGGGACTAGGTTACCACAAAGAAGCCTCACGCTGTTAGCAGGAGCAACAGGCAAGTGAATCACATTTTCTAGGTACACCTGTCACTTCAGGAAATAAGGAGATAGACAGATAAATAGACAAATAGACAGGATTTTTGATTCAGAGGAGGAGCTAAGGAGCCAATCTAGACTCACTACATCCTCCCCAAAAAATTAAAAGTATGTGTGTTGGCTATGTAAATACAAGATGAAAGAACTTCCTAAAGATGGGAACTGAGAAGGGACCATGAAGGTCTCAGCACAGACACACTAAGTTAAGATACAGCTTTGACATAAGCTTGTAAAACTCTCAGAATAGGAAAACTCATGCTTGGAGCTGGCTGTGTAACTAGTTTGCTAAAGAGAAACTCTCACCCTACATGCTAGTGAGAAAACATAAAAATTGTCTAAGGAGTCTAGACATGCACTTGTGACTCACTGCAAAAGCCACTAGAAGCTCCAGTCTCTTCATCTGCTTTTAATGCAGAGGTGAGACAAACTGCACAGGGATGACAAAAGCAAGATGGGAAGAACTTGCATCCATTCAACTATCATAAAAACAAACCCACAACTTGAATTGATTCTTGCACCAATGAACAGAAAAGATGAGTCAACATTTTTGGAAATGCCAGGATCAGAGGAGTGTTCCCCCATCTCTCAGTCACAGAGGCCACAGATGAGTTACTGGCATCCCTTTAGGATAACAGCTCTGTGCCTGGCTGTGTGACAGAGCAATCAGTCTGAGTGTCTCAAGTCTCATCTGCCACTTAGAAAACACCCCCAGTGCAATTAGCAGCTCCAATGCTTCTGTCTGAGATCCTGAAACTGTATTTGGTGACACTTAACATGGCCCCACAGAAAGCCCTCTGCTGGCACCACTAACTCCTCACTTAAGCATTAATCTCCAAGGTATTGGGAATTATGTGTGCTTTAGCCAGAGAGGATCAGAGACATCCCTAAGGTAATGCTTTTATACTTGCAACCTCATGGGATGAGGGATAAAACCTTCTAATTCCAGTAACTGTTTTGTGGGGGAAAGTGGGGTTTATCAGGTTCTAAAAGAAATGTGGAGCTAAAAAAATATTTCCAAGTCCAAGTCATTCCACATAATTCCATTCTGATTCTTAAAACCTTTTTTTTTTTTCTTCCATTCCTTTTCTATCAGAAATCACACACGTTTGGTTGGAATTTTAGCACCATTTCTTTTTTTAACTCTACACCAGCAGTTGTGACAGCTAATGTGTGGCAGGGGACAAACAGAGCCTGTCTGTGACACAATGTCAGCAGCCACATGTCAGGCACTCAGAGTGCCACAGAATTGCTCCACTTGGTGCTTGGTAGTGCATGGTAATAAAGTGATGTTTGCACTTGTTGTGATCCCAAAGCACTGTAGGTACAGCAAGCCTCCTCCATGCACCCTCAGACTGCAGTTAGCTCACATTTACTATCTACACCCACGGTTTCTGCAGAAAGCAGTGCAGTGCTTTGTGAAGTGCCTTCCCTTTTTATTCTCATTCTAACCCCAGTGCAGAAAAATCCATTATTTGTGTTAACATCTAACATTCCCAGAAATTCATCCAATCTCTAATTTTAAGTAACTCCTATCTTTACACTTGGTTATTCTTAATGTACTGCAGTGACCTGATGCCTTCCACAATGCCTGAAGCCCTTCCACCAAATCTTTCTTCCACCCATCTCCATTGCTGCTCAGTCTGGATCAGAGAGGTTTTAATGGGCAGCAATTAAGGCTGTAGATAAAGTCAGAACGTTTAGAGCATTTCCAAAGGAAGATGCAATAAGCCTGAACATTCACAGACACAGAAACAGGTAATTTCACAAAAATGACCCTTCTCATCAACTGTTTTGAAAAACCTCAGGTGCTCAGACTACAAGAAACTCTCATGGATGTATGAGTCTCATAAATAAACTACCCAGCTATTGGCACAGAAATGGCTCTTGCAGGTCATCCCAGGTTTGCAGTCTCTGCACAGGGGTGGGTCCCCCACACCAGGAGCTGCCACAGCATCCATCCAACCTCAAAACATTCCCACGGGGCCAGCAGAGCAGGGCAAACCAAGACCCCAGTGGCTCTGGGGATACAGTAACACACAATGACACAGCATAGGAGGAATCCATCATTTTAGAAATTATGAATATCTGTAGTGTTTAGCCTTCAAAGCTGAAGCAAAGGAACAGCAGCTAAGCCACTAACATAATAGATTAAAAATGTAATTTTTTGGGGGAAAAAAAAAGTATCTGTGCAAAGATAGTATTCCTTGCAATTCCTGTGGGAGATTTCTTGTCAGAGAGCAAAACAGGCCCAGCTTTTCCTGCCCTGTCTCTAGAGACAAGCTGTGCAGCATCAGACTTCTAAGGCTCCGAGTGTGACCCAGAGATCCCATTAACCAACACTCTGTTCTCAGCTCTCAATTACTGTGGATCTTTCAGAAGATGTACATGTTTAATTGAAGTTCTTGAAGTCCCTTACTCCCCTTCCAACAGAATTGCCTTGCAAAAAATTAGGAGTTTCCCTCCCAAAGTCCCTAATTAACACATTACATACTTTTCACTTTAAGGTTTTTTAATGCAGTAATGCAGTAAAAAAAAGAGTTCTAAATTTAGAGAAGACACCAAAAATCAGACACAAAAGAAAAAATCAAAAATTCCAGTCTAGATGTTGCTGTACACAAAGTGTAAATCAGACACATCAGCCCCACAGGGCTGTACTGTTTAGAGTAAAACCAGTGGGAAAAGGCCTTCTGTACTGGAATATTCTGCATAAGCAGTCAGTTTGACATCACTTTATGTTTATTAACTGTAGCAAGTTAAAAAGGAACCTATCAAGTCACAACAACAACAAAAAATTGTTGCTGCACAGCTGCACATCAAACACGTTGAGTTTCCTGAAGATCCAACAAGCTGCCAGGGGCAGCACCTCTGCATTCCCCTTCCCTGGGAGCACCAATCCTGCAACCCATTGCTCCATGAGGAAGGAAGGGGTGGCCAGGGACAGGGGCTGTGCCCCAGTGGGAGATCCTGCTGTGGCCATGAGCCCCTCTCTGGGTGCACAGCACCCATGGCAGGTGTGGGGAGCCAGCAAAGGGGCAGCACAGGGTCATGGGAGGAACTGCAGGGATGTCAGGAGACAGCACAGGCAGGACAACAGCACACAGAGCCCACAAAGCACACACAAGGAGCCCCAAGGCATCAAAAATACACCTAACCAAACTCAGACATATGTGCAGATTCCAACTCTGTTTAAATGCTTTAAAACAAGGAATTAATTTTTTAGTCTTTGCAGAACATGAAGCACCCAGTTTTCAACAGCTGTCCAGGTTTACAGGGTATTGTTGGAGGGACTCCTAGAGCCAACCAAAACCTCAGAAATGTGGAGATGGAGACAAACAGAAATCACAAGAAAATCCTCTTTAAATGTCATAAAATCTTGTCCAGCTCTGCTGCTGGCAGCAAGTCCTTGTTGAGAAGCACACAGAGGACACATCCAGCTCCCAGCTGTTGTGCAAGCAAAGACAGCAGCAGGCACTCCTGGACTAATGAGCAGGGATGTGGCCTGGAACCACCAGCTGATGCAGAAGCAAGACAATCATGGCATGAGACATAACAATGCTCAGCCTCCAAGCCAGAGACTCACAGCACTTTCAGTGGTCTCAGGTAAGGAACCAGTGGGCAGCCTAAAAATCAGGCAGAATCCTGGTAGTAGTTCAGCAATTTCTTAACTCATTCCAAAAGGCATTAGATAAAATCCTCAGCAAGGTACAATAGCAGAGCAGTGCTGCACAGCCAGCAGCACCAGGGATGGCTGGAAGCAGCCAGGCTGAAAGGGGCTGTGGTTTGCCAGACCAAAGGCTGAGACCACCCAGATAGACACTGGGAAAGGTACATGCAGGTCTCCCACCAGCACTGCCCCCACGGGCACAATGCCCATCCAGTCACCACACCTTACATCAGTATGTGTTCATCCAAATCTCCCTTCAGCCTGTAAAGGATGGGCAGCTGAGACAGATGCACACATCTGCACATCTGCAGCTGGGATGGGTCCAGAACACAGTTAAGACACTTCAGTTAATGTGTGAAGATCTCCTTTTTTAATCTTTATATTGTTTTTCTTCCACTCTGATCAGTAGTTGGAATATGACTGAATTCCAGGTTTTATTTTTGTATCTTGCTCTAGAAGTAACATGATGAGCCTCCTTCCTTGTGCTGAAGGAACACACATGGAAGTAACAGAATCTGCCAAGTCATTTAAATATAAAGTGGAATAACATAAGAGTAGTGTTGACAGAGCATTTCTTTAGGCAATTAATAGGAAGAATCAAGGAAGGAAAAATTGATTATGTTGTCTTCCTTAAAGAAAGCTGTCTTAAAGAAACCAAAGTCTCTTTCAGATGGAAAGGGGAGTGACTGCTAAGGAGGCTGAGATTGCTTGTGGAGGACCATGCCTGCAGTCACTGGAAAAGACAGCCTCACATTTCCTGACAGACAGCCTAAACCAAGGCTGGTCCAGCTTGTCCACCAAGGATGGATGGCTTACACTCCCACCACTCTGGTGGAAGTTTGTCTAACCTGTCCTTACGGAACCAGAGCTGGAAACTCCACTGCTTGTTCCAGGCCATCTCCAAGAGATTTGCTCTCCTGCCACCTAGCCTGAAACTCTTGCTGAAATTGAAACCTATGGCTATTTTCTTATCTACAGCAGACAAGGAACAAATTGCTTCCTTCCTGTGAAGGCTGGCACAGGAGAAGGTTGTTACAAGCATTCAAAAATGACATAACTCTTTCAATCCCTAAACACCTGGTAATTCTTACAGGGGACACTGAGCATTTTGCAGACACAGCACCTAACATGCCTGTCTTGAATTTCAGAGTCCAAAGATCAGATGTGACACTTCAGCAATGCTGAAAGAACAGTCCTGTACAATGTCATTCATTTTGTGGGCAGTTTTCAGAGGTTTGTCACCATTGAACCATGTCAAACCTGTGATTTCAAGCAACTTTTTTCCATCAAATGTCTACCACATCTATTGTTCCATTCTACAGTTTAGTCTACACCTGCTCCTTCAATAAGTATCTGCACCTGTTGAATAGAAGTCAATTTTCAACCATACCTTCTACTTGACAAGACTATTTGACTTCTGTTCTCATCCTCCAGCCTGTCTGCACCTTCTAAGTTGATCTCACAGGCATCATGCCTCTCACACCTACTTTTCCAGCTGGTGATTTCCACATGGCCATGAAACCTGTTCTGAAGAGACTCTCATCACTTTCCATCAAAAAGTGTCCATTGAGGCATTCCAACTCAGAGGCCATTTAACTTTCTATAGTCCTTTCTTAGCAGGGGCCTGCAGAGTTGATATCCATGATTCAGAGAATCAAAGAATCCATGTTGACATCCATGAATCAGAGAATCATAGTTTGGGTTGGAAGGGGACCTTTAAAGATCATCTAGTCAAACCTCAAACCTACCAACTCACATCCTTGGGAGCTTTTGCTTGTTGCTGTTAAAAAGGCAAGGCTGTCTGACCTTCCTCCACACAGTGGTGTCATGGGGTCAGAATTGTGTTTCACCCCTTTTCTTGCAGTATAATTTTGAGGAACTCCAATAGGTTTACCTTCCACCGTGATCTTCAGACTTTTGAGCACACACCTGAAGGCACCTTTCCAGCATGGAGGGTAACAGCTCTGCATTTATTTCCTTGCCTGCTCTTTGTGGAAAGCTGTTCCTCTCATGGTCACTCCAGTTGCTGGAGTAACTCCCCAGAAACCCAGCTCTGGCACTTTTGTTACAAATCACTGATGTGTATCTGCAGCACTTTTCTGCCAAGAAAGCTGCACCACAGCAGCACAAATAGGGCTGTGTTTCTCCTCCTGATGTGCTCACCTCCTTCATGCCCTGAGCCCTGCTTTGCCAGGCTGAGGTTGGGCAGGCTGGGCTCTTTCAGCTGCCCTGACAGATGTGGTGGGTGCACTTCAGCATCTTCCCACATTCCAGGAAGAGCTGGCCAATTTGTGCAATGTGGAAACAACAGGGCAAGAGAGGCAGGCAGGGGAAGGGCAGAAGGAAAAGGCTTCCTTCTTCCCTGTTGTACAGTGGAAGAACAGGTTTATTTAATTGCATTTTAATTTACGAGAATTAGACTGCAATTTTGTGGGGTGCAACACAGAGCCTGCGCCTGGAAATGCCTGAGGAAGATGTTATAAGGATTAGGTAGCATCAGTGTCTGTGGACAGAGGGAGGAAAAGGCAAGTTAAGAAACAGAGGAAGCAAATTTTAGGCAGTTCAGAAAGGTGGGGATTCTAGCTTCAAAACAGATATCAGATTCCTCTGAAACTTACTGTACTTCATATTTCCAAAGGTACAGTGTTACTAAAACTGGTTTTGGGTAGAAAGATGTGCCACAACACAGCAGTTTTCCAGCAGCACAGCATTAGATGGTCACCCTGCCCACACACACACCCATCTCCCTCAAGCACCACCTCCTTTTAGTTCTGACTTTCTGCCAAAACCAAATGAGTCAGAGTGTTACTAGGGCCTGCATGGCTGCTGGATACCCAAGGTGCTCTGCACAGATACTGTGGAGGAGGAATAGGAAGCCACTTTTGCCCCAGCACACCAGGTCTGAGAAGATCCTCAAGAAAAGCCTCACTTAACCTAATCCATCCCAAGACAAGCTTGCAGGAATGGCCAATGACCATGGAGAACCAGGACTTCACTGTTACATTTCTTTGCACAGCAAAAAGCTTGTTCTCACATTCAGATTTTATTTTAGAAATTAGCTTTGTGCTGGAAGTTTAACACCACAGATTAATCACTTCTTTTCTACACAGCAGCATCATGAATTCAGTCAGCTAATTGTGCACTAAGATTAGTTCCATGGCAGAGGTCTGTTCTGAGAGACACAGAGCAGCAAGGCTTCTGGAACAAACAGAGTAACACCATACCATTTTCAGCCAGCTAAACTATTTGTTTTAATCTCTTACATTCAGGCACCAGCACAGGGTGAAGTGACATTTTTGCCAGCAGATGGTTCCAGGATTCGAGTCAAAGAGCAGTTTCCTAAGGTAGTGCTGAGTAAAGCTTTGGGTTAAATACCATGCCATGTATACAAGTGCCTCGTCCCTGAGCTCCCAACAGGCACAGAGCCCTGTAAGGAGGAAGGGATGTGTTCAAATTGCAGCTGTGGCTGTGGAGAGGCACATGGGAGGACAGCTCAGCAGCCAGCCCGCCCCTGGGAGGAGAGCTGCAGATAAGATGTTCTTCATTCACTTGCTGCCTCATTATTAGCTGCATTTAGTGCAGGCCATGCTGATGTCAGCTCTCTTTCTGATGGAGAAACACACAAGGAGACCAACCTGATGTTGCCAAGTGCTGCTTCAAGGGCTGGCTCTCCTGCCCCACTGAATGAGCCATGCTGTGACTGCAGCCCCCTTGGCACTCCCCCAGCCACCAGAGCTTGGCACCAGCTGGTGGCACCTTTTGGCAGGTGCTTGCAAGCTTTAACACTTCAGTCAGTCCCAGTTCAAAATTCACCCTGGCACCTCTCACCTGCAGGTGAATGGGTGTCAGCTGCCCTTCCATAAGGACTCCCTTCTCCTCCCTAAACCTTTCTTTCAGTCTTTTGCTTGCTCTGCCCTTTGCTTCATGCCACAGATCCTGGTGGGTGGGCTGTACATTTGTCAGGGAACAGGTCCCTCACTGCTAATGCCTCTGGGTCCTTTCCACTGTAAACATCCAGGCTTTGCTCCCGTGGCACAACTGAGGTGTCTGACACTGACTCCTCCTGTAAAATAAAGTACCCCAACACTCTCACTTGGTAAAAAAAATGGCAATGGGGAGCACTAAAGGCACTACACTTCATAACGTGGTTGATTTAAGTAAGCAGCCACAATTCCATGCAGTGGAACAAGCTGCAAAGAGGATAAAAATGACCTGACCAGGGCTGACAGTGAGCACTTCCTGTGTGCCAGAACCCACAGGCTCAGGGAACCCTATGAACTGTGGTTTGCAACTGCCAGCTGTCTTCAAAAGGAAGGATTAAACATTTTTTATTTTTGTATCTAGTAATAAATATTCCAAAATTTAGTAACAAATAAATAAGCAATTTAGTTCCATATTAAAGCCTTCACACTCCTCTACATCTAGACCAATAGCAGTTTACCTTGGGAAAGG
Organism: Haemorhous mexicanus; assembly: GCF_027477595.1. Lineage (NCBI taxonomy): Eukaryota > Metazoa > Chordata > Aves > Passeriformes > Fringillidae > Haemorhous > Haemorhous mexicanus. The sequence goes on along the minus strand of NC_082350.1, from coordinate 9,428,678 downwards.
AAGTTACAGGTGCTCACCAAGCCAGACTGATATGAAACCCTTTAAAGTAGGAAAGTGAACAGACATCTTAAATTAAAAAATCATGGTTTAGACAACACTACCTGTACCCTCTAAACCTCAAATTTACTTGCTATAGCAGTCATTAGTCACCTTCCAGTGCCCAGATGACCAATACACATTCCCTGCAGAGCATAAAAATGAGATAAATTGAAAGAACTGGCTGTCCAAAGGGATTTTCTAGAACACATTTTCTCTGGCTTCTTGTTTGCTGAATCTACTCCTGCTCTCCAGAGACCCAACTGAGAAAAACAACAGCAGATTAACTTTTATTATTCTGGTTGATATCTGAAGTAATGGCCCAAGACAATCAGCAGAATTATAAAGCAGTGAGTGGCTCACCTCCAAGCACTGGAATTAATCCTAGGATCCTGACAGCTCCTCATTATGAGGTCCAGTGGCCTCCAAAAAGATGACTCAGGCTGTGAGCCAGGAAGCACTGAGTCATGAAGCACATCATCATCATCAGTGTAAGGACCTGGGCTGCCAGCACAGCCCCTCGTGTGCCCCTGTGCCAGCACCCACCCTCTCAGCAGCAGGCACCACACAGGACATCTCTTGCAACCAGCAAAGCTTCACCAACTCCTGTTAGCTCCAGGTGACTGCAGCAGGGTCCTGAAGATGAGATGGTAACAAAGAGCACACAGCTCTCTTTGCAGCCTGTTCTCCAGAGGGCATGCAAGGCTGCTCCCTGAGGAGAGGCAAACCCAGTGCTAACAGGTTCTCCCAGGGTTGCCACACGCTACCTGAATCTTGGATGTGATTCTGCTGTCATCTTCCATAGGACCCTCACTCAGGGCTGGCCAAACCCCTCCATGAAACCATCTCGTTCATTTAGATGAACACCATCCCTCTCTGGCTGCTAGAACCTCAAACCAAGACCTGGACACCTGCAGGATGGTCGAGCTCCCATGGCAGGAAGGGGAGATCTGACCATGGAGAGCACGGAGAGATGCTGGGGAACGTGAGCCTTGTGCTCAGCCCATTGAAACCAGAAACTGCAGCTCATGTTTCCCCAGCTGCAGCTCCAAACTGAGGAGCTTGCAGAAGTTCAGCTGTATTCTCTAGGGGCACTTGAGCCTGTTCTCCCAGCAGTACTCGTGGGCTTTTTACACAAGGGTTTGCCTCTCCTGCTGAACCTACCTCAGCTACCACCAACTTACTGCTGCATGGAGAGGGAAACAACATGAAACCAAGTAAGCCTGCAAAACCATTTAAAAAGAAAAAGCAATACTCTGAGGCTGATGCAAAAATCTATTGCCAGGGACCACCACAGAAGAGAGACCTTGAGTCAGGCTCTAGAGCAAACCTGCTTCAAATTACCAACCATCCCATCACAGTAAAAACAGTGTTTTCATCTATATCTTACAAGTAATTGACCACATTTTTGGGGACATCTGAGATGGATGTGCAGTTTGTAGCCACCTTCTGTTTCTGTTACCATCACCTGGCTGTTATCCTGGTGATTATCCTCCTCACCTACAGCATGAGCAGGAACCATACAAACACTAAACAGCATCAGGCAGTGTGTAAGCATTGTGCCAGCTCAGAGCAGTTCTGACAGTTAAGGAATAACTACAGTGTAAACATGAACTGTACTCTCTCCAAGGCAGGAAGACAGATTTTGAGCTGATAAAGCATCTGGGAGAGGAAGAGTGGAGAAAGACAAACAAATCTCTACAAAGAACTTTGAATAGAAGGCTGTTTTTTACTTTCATACCCTTTCATTCAGGCTATCAATTTCAGGAGCAAAAGTCCACCAGGAGATTAGAGATAAGCAAAGCACTTTTAAAATATATATGGCCTTTGTTTGGCCACTCACAGAACACCAGCTTCAGGTAGTACATTTGTGTTTTTAAGATCACAGCTTGAGGATTTCCTAAAAAGTGTCAGGAAAAGATACCTTTTAGCTGTTCCACCTTTTAGCTGTTCCAGAAATAAATTTCTTGTGAAACAAACTAATAATAGAAAGCAGTACAGGAAAGAAACTAGTATTAATCGTAGACAGGATAATTACAAGAAGTTGCTCTCTTGTCTTCTGTAGTAATAAACCCAGACAGGTTCTCCACTAAAAGCCCGTAGATTCAATATCTAGTCCAAGCCAGAACATAAACCCAGTTAGTGTGTTGGACTAGCACCATTCTGTATCATCCACAGACACCAGAGTTTGCATTTGAGCTGTTAAAAAGTCATTCTAAATGATCTGGTAACCAAGGAACATCAAGAGCATGGGCTAGGGGACTGATTCAATATTTAAGAATTGCACACAGCCACAGCTGTCACATCTAAGCACATCATCCCCTGTCTAACCTCATGGCAACTCCTGTGGGGCAGGCAGGACTGATTTACAAAGATTCAGAAACACAGCCACTCATGCTGCTGCTGGCCACTGTAACCAGGCCTGGTGGCTTTTAAAACTTTTTTTAAACACACGCTTCATCTCCAGGTTATACATAAATGAAGATAATGATGAATCAAAAGCAGCACTCCTGGTACAAATGTTTGCAGTAATTAAAAGCCTCCTCCTTCCACAGGAAGAGCTGTTCTGTCTTTTTACCCCTTTGAGACATCCTCTCTCCTCTCCATGCAGTAAGGCATCTTCCCTACCAGGTGTGTCCATCCCCTCCCAAACTGCCACCAGCCCTCAGCTGCCTCTCCCCAGAGTCTCTCCAGCTGGGCCACCCTGGCACACGATCCAGCCCAGGTCAGATGGAGGGGCCTGAGAGCTGGCACTGAAGAAAGGGGGGATGTCCTGGAGACTTGAAGCTGTGGCAGTCCCATCATCCAGTAAACCATTCACATCTTCTTCACTGCATGCAAAATGCTCTGGTTTTACAAGTATAACCTAGTGGTTGTCCCAGAACTTACGTAGGAGAACCTGAGAGTCTTCAAGATTGTTGTGACAGTAAAGACAAAGCAGTGTGAAAGTTACAACCCTATAGAAATCAACTGTCCTGATGACAAGGACTTCAAAACTCCCAAGTTTCAGGAAGGGATGGATGAGCACAGAGCCACACAAGGCTCCAGGAGGAAGATGCAGGAGCAGCACTTTAGCACCTTTCTGAAAACACGTGCAGCTAGGAGCAAGAAAATGACACTATCCATAGAGAATTCACGGCCAGGGAATTTGCTATGTAAATGAGATTCCTAAACCTGTTTACTTGCAGATACATCAGGGTAACCCCAGGTCATCTAGCAACAAAGCGGGGGGTCTGAGCCTTAGCCTAAGAGAGATTCAAATTCACTTTTCACATTTCTAATCAGGTTGCAGAAGATGCTCCTTATAAAAATTAACTTTTCATTTCCAGCTTAGATAAAAAGGAACAGAGAGAGCATGTCTTTAAAAGTCTATCACTTCATTGAAACACTGTTCAATCTATTACTCCCATCTCCGTTTTGGGGGTGTTTGAACCCAACTTTCATGTTTCAGAAGTGAGTGTCATAATTCTGTGGAAACAAATCCTTCTGCTTCAATCTCCAAGTTTCATGTAGTCTCAAGCAGAACACATTCACCCTTCACATAAAGGTAATTGTGCCTTTCTTCATGAAACCCAAAACAATTGCTCAAGGTGAACAGCTGCATTCCTGGAGCATTAACTTGGACAGGATTTTAGTATCAACACTTCTCCATGAACTATGTCACTGTTCAAGAGAAAGCAGTGACAATAAATATTTTAGTGAATTATCTGCAGAGTTTACCCCAAATAGAGCTTACTGTAGTTCAGAAGTGAACAGACTGAATTACATCTAATTGAGAAAGAGTCAAGCAGCAGCTAAGGAAGAATTTTAGATGTTTGAAATGGGAATCTGAGCACTGGACATGGAACAGGGAAGTGTAAAATAGTATGGAAGGGAAGGAGTGGTAGAGTTGTGACATTCATGGCTGGTCCATGTTTATGTTACAGGTAGAATTTGAAAGCCCATTATCACACCTGCTTTCCAAAAGGCACCACAAAACGATCTGCTAATGAATTCTAGTCATTACAGTAAGACAAAATGCAGGTCGTCCGACCTGTACACGCAGCTTGCATCATACCTTTCCCTGTTTCCTTCTGATACACTGGGGAATTGCAGACTGTGCCGGGAAACGCCGCGACCTGCCTGGCCAGCGGGAAGCGCTGCGTGTCTCCATCGCACCGCGGCTGCACCAGCAGGGCTGAGCCGCTCGGAGCCCGGGGCAGGGCAGCGGCGGGCCGGGCTGCGGGCACAGGGGGCAGCGGGCAGGGCCGGGCACAGCGCAGCCCCGCGGCAGGTGCGCCCCGCTCGGAGACAGAGCCGCGAACAGCAGAGCTGCTCCTTCCCGGCCGCATCTCGGGGCGACACCGCCGTGCCCCCCAGGCCCTTCTGCAGGCAACTCCCTCTCTCACCGAGCCCCCCATCCCGGGGGCGTCAGCGATGGGGGAGAGCCGAGAGCCCACAGACGCCTCCCCGGGATGCAGCCGGGCTGCCGCAGCGCGCAGCGCTCCCCGCTCGCAGCCCCAATCTTTTTCCCCTCCTCCCATCCCGCAGGCGGCGGGATGCGGGGGGACCCTCCCGGGGCATCCCTGCGCGCACAGTGCCGGGGACGGCTCTGCTGAGTCACGGCCGGGTCCCCCGCCGCACTCACCTGCGGGCCGCGGCCGCTCCGCACCCCGCCCGGGGCAGCGCCGGCCGGGCAGCGCAGCGCGCCCGCTCCATTGCAGGCGCCGCCGTCCCGGGGCCCCTCCGCGGGGTCGCCGCTGCCGCCGCCCTCCTCGCCGGCGGGGAAGAGCCCGCAGGTGCGCTGGAAGCGCGCCACGGGCTGGGAGCTGCGCAGGGTGCCCAGCAGGCGGGCCATGCTGCCGCCAGCTCCGCGCAGCGCGGCCCCAGCGCGCCCCGCCGGCCGCGGGGCCGCGGGCAGGTGCGCCCGCCCCGCCCCGCCCCGCCCGCACAGGTGCGCCCGCCCCGCCCCTCCCGCCCAGGTGCGATGTCCCGCCCCGCCCCTCCCGCACAGGTGCGCTGCCCCGCCCCGGAGCGCCCCTTGCCGGCCGGGCCCTGTGCTTCCCCTCCCCGGCTCCCAACCCCGCGGTCAGCCCCCGGCGAGGACAGGACATTCAGCTCGTTCCTTTTCTTTGGAGTTTTTCCTGCCATGATGGTTTTCCTGCTGTCCTCTTAACGTGAAGATAGAATGCCCTAAATCACACCAAGATCTCTGGGAAAAACACTTAGATGTGGATGCCATGCTACATGGGCTCATCTTCTGTCAGCTCATCTCATGCACCCTGAGCTGTCCCCAGTTTCCTTTTGTCCTGTTTTGGAATCAGCTTTTATTTCTTCTCCCAAATATTTGCACACCTACATTGTATACATCACATGTACACATACACCTATAAGGATACATCTCTAAATATTTTATCCCTTAAATACAACTGTGGAGTTTCCTACAGAAAAAGAGGTGTTATCCCTTGGAAGATACCCCTGAAGTTCTGGGGCTGCAAACCTTGCCACGGGTGATCCCTGCTGATTCCTGTGTTTGAAACATTTAGCACCTTAGTTCCATCAATGATTTTTTTTCTTTTAGAACAGCCCCATTTCTATTCTCAGAAATATATTTTATACAAGGATTGCACAATCATTATTTGCTCAACATACACTCATTTAAAGTTTGTTGGTTTTTTTTCATTCTCAAATACCCCAAATTATGCAAGATTGCATCAAGGCATTTTTTTCCAGAGCACTTGGAAACCAAAGCCACGTTCCTTTGCTTTTTTAGCAAGTCAGTGTGTCCCTGTGCCACAGTTTGGGCTGCCCGTAGAAGATGCTCACCCAGGCCCCACGAGTACCAGGCCGTGATGACAGGGCTCCCCTGTCAGCAGAACCAGCTCAGAAGCACTGAGGAGGGAGGCAGCCTGTGCAGGTTCTGTGTTTGCACTCTTTTACTTGGGGGAATTGTTTATTGTTTGCCTCTGGGTCTGTTTTTTAATAGCTGTATAATTTCCTGGGTGCGCTCATAAGTACCTGGGAAGTATTTGTCTTCTTTTTCCTGTCCCTTGGATATGTGAAAAATGCACAAAAATTTGTAACATGTTAATTTGGAGAGTAAAATTACAGGCCTGCCTGATGCCAGTGGGATAGGATCTCATCCAGGGACGCAGTGGAAAGCAGGAAAGCAGGAATGAAAGTGCATGGTTGGAGCCAGCACTTGGTGGGTATTTTAAAACATCTCTTTGTCAACCACAAGTCAATATTTATCTGATCTGCCTACATAGTTATGTCATTAAAATACTTCCCAGGTATTAAAATAGAACTCAGCATTCACAGCCAGCTTCTCCCTAATTCCTGTTCAGGTGCACACGAAGGTTAGTGGGAATGTGTCTCAGTGAGGAGGTCAGCATCCAGCTGATGACAATTCAGGTTTTATTAATCAAACTCACTCTAAACTTAATAGAGAGAAAAAATAAGAGGGAAATTTCTACTGGTTGTTAATTTTATTATGCCAGTGGAATCAATGTCACTGCAAAAGACTAGATGAGTAGGATTCTCAGTGTATAAAAGAAGTAATTTATAAACTGTCCAGTAGCAAAAAAAAAAAAAAAAGCTTTTAGAGTTTTACCTAGTGAAACTGCCTCATCCAGAGCCAAAATATCTCACTAATAGCCAGTTAGTATTTAGCTACATTTTCACAAGGGAAGAAAATCACCCCTGGGCTGAGGAAAAGCATGAAAGATGAGAATACAACAGATAACTTTTGAGAAAGCTGAGAGTAGTGCCTTGTGCTGAAGGCATTTCCTTAACAACAACGAGTGTCATTGTCATGATGGTGGATAATTTTGCCTTCAGCATCAACAAAGTTAAGAGTGAAGTACAAATTCCAAGGCTGGGGGTGGGTGATGATGCTAGGAGAGCACAGCTCAGTTTTCAGATGTCAGCCTGAGTTTGCAATCCTGACAGTCAGAGAAGCCTTGTTTTCCCTCAGGCTGAGAGAATGGGTCTGGAGGAGCAAAATACAAGCACAACTTTTACTGTCACTCTACAGACAGCAGCCACATTTCACTGTGGAAGATCACATCAGAGTTATTTCTGCTGAGATCCCTCTGAGGAGGCCGTGGCTTATGAGTTACAAACACAACTATCAGAACTGTGGTTTTCCAAACAAAAAACCACTGAAGTGACAGGAGCATGAACAAATTGAACCCCTTGCTGAAACTGGTGCAGTAGGTGGAGAGCCACTGCCTGATGAGATGTGTCTGGTACCAGGAGAGGCCTTGGCAGTGTCTCTGGTACCTGGAGGGGTGCTGAGGCTTTGGCAGGGCAGAGCTACAAGCATCAGCCCACTGTGGCTTGGCACCACTGACCTTGGCAGTGAGACGTGGGCTGTGCCAGAGGGAGGGATGGCACTCAGAAATCCTACACACAGAGATCCTTTGGCCATGATGTGAAGGCAGAAATCCCACCAACTCACCAAGTACCACAGCATTGTATTTAAACAGGTTTGAACAATTTTTCTCCTCAGCTTCATCCCACGTTTTCATTTTCTCAGTCATTTTCTCAACATACTCAGAGCCCAACTCTTTGTTTCATCTTCCTTCACCATTTTCTGGCAATTTGCATTTTTTGCTCTTTCTGCTGAGAAAGAAACCATTAAAATGTGTATGCTTTAATACTACCAGTTACAAGTACTCTTTTTATAAGACTTTTGCTTTTTCATTATATTTAGTTGACAAGCTACTGAACACATTATTTTGGATCTGAGACTTTCAGTACTGAATGTCAGACCCAACCACCCACTAACCTTGCAGGCAAGAAAATGGAGCTTTCTCAGATTAGCTGGAAGAACTTGAAGATTTTGAAATATGGTGAAGAGATGAAAAAAATCTGTAGAAAGTGCCCTTGGAAACCAACACATGAGAGACTGTGGTTTCCACAGTACTTGAGTTTTTGCTTTTGATTTAATGCCTATCAAAGGTCAAATAAAATCCAGTTTGAAGAAATTTTTTAGAGAAAAAAAATGCAGGAAAGGTCAATAAAGAAAGAATCTCAACAGGAGTCTGCACAGCTGTAATGGGTCTCAAGTCTGCATATTTTGTAGGCCTTTTCTGACTAAGAGAAAATGTTTTCTGTGCCAATATCTTCATTAGTTTAGCTGAGTGATACAGAAAGATTGGAACCTGTGATCCCTCTGCAGCCTTCAATGCACTGAACATGCAGCAATTGTCATTGCACAGGTGGCTGGAAAATGTAAAGCTGCAGCACAAAATGTGTGTTAAATTCATCAGTCCTTTGGGCTCCAAACTGCTCACCAAGTCCTACAGCTTTAGACATGGAGGAAAATGGAACTGTAGACCCATTTGTTAATAATTCTCACATAATTTTATTAAAATAGCCTTATTTTTTATATATGTGATTGTATTTTCAGTTTTAGAGAACTTAAGTACAAAAGCAAAGCAAAGTTTAGAACTTGGGAAGATGAAAGCAGCTCCAAAAACTGCAAGAAAGGGAATGTGCTGAAGCTGTGGCTGCTGTCTTGGGCAGAAATAATTAACTTTTCTGTTTGCAGTGTAAGTAACCAGATAATTCCATGTAATTGCTTATGATTTGCATTGCTTGAAATGGTACTGCTAATTTCCAGTGAAGATTAGCATGTTATTTAAATAATTATTCTGCACCATATCACTTGGACACTTCAATTGCACGTGTGTCTACTGTGAAATTCCTGGAGGTGTTCACAATGTTTCTGGTTATTTGTAGGCTACCTTTGCTATTGCAGTCTTCTAGGATACAACAGCAGAAGAATGAATAATGTTGTATTGAAATGTTGAACTTAACCCCTAAGAATTTTTAAAAACTTAACTATCATAAGAATTGACCTGTCTGATTATCTTATTTAAAATACCATATACCAGCTCTCTGGAAAAAAAAATCTGATTTTATCAACAACAGTCTAGGCTTAAAATGGTAGAAACTTCTCTTTGTCTGGGCTGAGTGCTGCCCCAATGTAGTTGAAGCTGTGGAAAGGGTTTTTAGTGGGTTTTTTTTGCAGCAGCAGCAGGTCCCATGCTGCTGTCTGGTGATCCCTGCTTACAGCACTGGGTGCCTGCACTGAAGGGATGGCACAAAGACAAGGGAATTCAGCAGGTTCTGTAAATCATTGCTGTAAAAGGGCCTGGGAGGGTCTTTGCTGAGGGTGACCAGCTCCAGACCCTTACAACAAGCTCCCCTGGAAATGGTCAGACTGGCAGTACAGCTTTGCTGAAGAGACAAGAGCAGTGCAGGAGGGGCACAGCTGGGCAAACATCCCTTCCCTTTGCTTGCTTTATTCTGAAACATCTCCTGGCATGGGCTCTTCAATGAGTCCTCCTTCAGCAAGTGTAGGAATGGAGACAAGATTACAGTTCTCAAGTAATTATTATCAAATACAGAGGAATACCCTACTTTTTACAGCTGCCTTTTCCTTTAAGAAAGCCACTATTCTGGACCAGCCAGTTTTGGTCTGAGCCCACATGCACATCAGGAAGCCTGAGCACAGTGTGCAGCCTTGGAGCAGTCAGCTAACAATGGGCAGCTCACAGCCAGCACGTACAAAACTGAACAACAGCCAGGGAAAGGAGCTGCTGAGTTCCATCCTGCACCTCTTCTGGGGCACAGGTGATACTCCCCAGTGCTGAGGAGCAGTGGTTTATCTTGCCATGTCAGAGAGCACTTCCAGATGCCCTCTGCACACAGCATGTTCTCCACGGTTCCTCCTCCTGTTCAGAGCAGAGGATGGATCTGAGAGCCAGGTACCTCTCTGCCCTGCCCCTTGATAACTTCTCTTTGTGGCACCTTACTTCCTGCCATCACCCCTAAAGCTGCAGCTTTATGTCTTCCAAGTGTTTATCCCTGCATTGTGGCAGCATGAGTCACTGCTGTCAAACACGTGTTTGGAATGCAAGAGATGTAGGGCTCTTTTCTTTTGTCTAAAATCTATTTGCAGTATGGAGCTGGGCACTGCCAGGGCAGGTCAGCCTGGCCAGCAGGGTTGTTTGGTCCCTGCAGAGTCTCAGCCAACAAAAAGCATCCTGTGAAGGGCAACAGAGGCTTTTTCTGGGAGCTGCTGACCTCTTAAATTATGTTTTTTCAGGCAATTTATGAGTTTCAGCAAAAAGTCTGTTCAGGAACGAACAATCCAGAGAAAAAAGGGTGGGAGTGGAAAATGAGCAAATCAATGGTTTGAGATTTGTGCAGCCAGTTCATAGGTTTATCTTTAGTTCATACATTTATTTTGTTTGCATGCATGAACTTTGCATAACTAATGCCTTTTAAACCACTAAGAAATACATGCTCTGTCAATTCATTCAACTATGAACAGCTTTGAAATTTTCTGCTTTTCATTCTCTGCCGCCCACATTACAGATGTCATCCTAAAAAACATAAATAGCTCTTGAGTTTTTCTGCTTTATTTCTACTATTTACATGACAAGCCTTAATGTCATTGATCCTATTTTAAAGACAGCAAAAAATCCCACATCCATCTGTCAGTGCTGTGACATTGATTGACTGGCAGTAAACCAAGAGGGATACATATGCACATTTTTTAAGGTATAGTAGATAGAAACAACCATTAGGAGGTCTGACAGCATTTACCTTGATTCATTAAAAATAATACAAGTTATTCACTTCAAACAGTGGAAGCTGTGAAATTAACTGTACAGGGAAAAACCTTTCATAACCTGTGAATTAGCCCTGATTCTAGAAGCTACTACTCAGCTGCTGATGAAGCAGGGGCCCTGCTATTCTTGCATGAGGAGAAATGAAGCTGACTCTTTCTTTCAGGTGTGACCAGTGTGTTTCCAGAGCCTGAGCCTGTCCTGCCCTTCCTTTCTGAAGCAGTTTGCAAACCCTTAAAAAATGTGACTATCTTTGGACCAGTGGAAGGAAAAAAGGAAAAGGGGCCCATATGGAAGACAGAAATACAGGGCTGAGCTCCGTTTAGAGACCTCCTTGTGGAGACATCACTGAATTGGGGGCAGGCAGATAGAGCAGGGCCCTGCCTGGGCTGCTCCCTCCTCCCTCTGCAGAATAGAATCATAAATTATCCTTCACATCTAATAACTTATAGTAGGAGAGATTTTCTACTATACCTCATTCCAGACCAAACATTTTGCTTGAAATGTATTTAAATATCACCAAATGGCTGGCTGGGGGGAGAAGGGAGTTTGAACTTTTGTTTTTTGCAAGAGAGAAATATGACCATAATTGGTTATCTCTCTTTAATGCAAACTCTGTCAACTGCATGGAGAGTTATTTTAATTTTTTTTAAGTATCTTAGTAAAACATTTCCTCTGCATCAAGGTTTTGAACGTCAGATGTCATCTGAGAGGTGTTCAACCACACCTAGAGAGCTGCTGCACCCTCTGCCTGGGAGGGGGGATGTCAGGGCAGCATTTGCTGTGGCTCCTGCACTCACACTGGGCAAACCAACACAACTTGAGAAATCCAGTGACTGTTTTAGAGAAGACATCCATGCCCACCCCATTATCTCTCTATTTATTTGTGGTTTTTTGGGAATATGCAGTTTTGAAAAGTTATGGCAGCACGCAGAACTTTTAACTATGACTGCTGACCATCCACCACGGATCATCCATCTGGCTGGCAGCTTTCCTGGCAATGGCTGAAGAGAAAATCAGGTTTTAACTCCTTTGCTCAGTGGTTATGAGGTCTCTTGCAGTGCAAGAGTTGGGAGAAGCTGCATTCTTTGGGAGCTTTCTTGCATTAGCATCTACAAATCCAAACCACAACTCTTAAAATCAATGTTCAAGCTTCCTGCAGAATTAAAACAGAAACTTGGGATAAACTTCTAAAATCTTTTTTGAAGCCTTAGGCAGTCAAAAAGACAAGACAACATAAATAAATAAACCAAAAATATTGATATAAATATGTTGGGTAACAATGTTTCTCTGAGATTGGGGGATAAGGTTTTTGAAGGCAGAAGTGTTTACATAGACTTGAGGTGGTCCTAAGAAAAATTCTCTCAAATATGGTATTTTTCTCTCTACACAAAACCCCCAGTCAGTACAGATCACATCTCCTAAAATGAGATATATGTTGATTTCTAGCATGGAGAACAAATTGCCTCTTCTGTTGTTGATAAAATCATCCAAAGGTCTCTTTTGAAGTCCCTGCCAAACTAAGCTTGTTTTTTACTGATTTTATAATCTGCATATGAAAGACTTGATCTGGAATGGAACCTCAGCCTGGATCCTGATTGTATTCCCTCAGGTCTAAAAGCAGAAAACTTGTGCATGCAGGGTCTGATTCTATACTGGCTGAGGAAGGTGCAACAATGAATCCAGTGGAATTCTTCCAAACTGGCATTTACTACTGGGTCTACAAATTTAGTCCACATTTTTGTAGGGAAAACAACTGTGAATAAGAAATGTCAATTTAATCAATTTTCAGTTATTCTGACTCATAAAACTCAGAAACCATACACTCTTCAATTAATGTAATTTAGATTTTAAATTGGGATGAAGGAATCTCTTTCGTGACTCAGCTAGGACTGCATTTTTAGCTAATTGAAGAGTTTTCTCTCCAAAGGCTACATCCTGAGTTCTCAGCCCCATCAGAAACACATCCCAGTTGTTAGTTGGTTTTGGTACAAAATATTTAATATCTAATGAACCCATTAGAAATCAAGCTTCTCAACTTCCTCACCAGGACTGTGGGAATGAGTGGGCCAGCAGCAGGGACAATAGAGCAGGAGCATGCCAAGTAACAAATCAGATATCCCTCTCCTCCTAGAGTTACAGTCACCCCTGGCAGGGCCAGCTCAGGAGTTGGCAGCACCCCCTGGCAGTCTCCATCCCCCTGTGGTGCTGGAGATCTCTGCACTGTGTCTGAGTCACTTGGCTTGCCCAGCAGAGCCCATTGGCCTGCTCTTGCATCCCCTCCAAGCCACCTCCTCCACCGGCTGTGCAGTCCTGCTCCGTGGGGTTTCCTTCACACCCAAGATCTTCCCAGTCCCTGCTCCTTCCTGCTCTTGCCTGAACATCTCCTTGTGGCCACATTTCTCTTCACTGAGAAAAGCAAGGCACAACTTCCCAAGGATATCTCCTGGGAATCACAGCGAGGAACCTCAGAGGAAGAAAAAAACATTCTTTTTTCGTGTGCTGCTCCTCTTGTTGTGCTCATGGAATGTATTCCAGAGATTGCTTACCCGAGGTGACCATCTGGATCAGCTGACAGTCATGGGTTTTTCAGAAGTTAGTAGGAAGTTAGAACTTACTTAGAAGTAAATATGATATGATGGAGTATAGTATACTCCAGACATACTACAGTCTCTTTAATCTAATATAGTATTACTATAATATAGTATAATTCTAATTAAGTGAGTGTTCAGCATTCTGAAGCAATGGAGTCAGATGCCAATCATTCCCTGCCTCAGGGAATCCCTGATTTTACAGTATTTCCTTCCTAGAGGGAAGGCACCAAAGGGCACACAGTGCTCAGTATGTGGTTGATACAGTAACAAAACAATATTTTGTGTTGGAATCTAGAATTGTTCCCAATTCACCCCTAACACTTGTTTTTTGCTTTTCTGCCTCTTTTAAAAGCAGAGGCTGGGCTTCTCCAGGGTTGCAAAGACCCAGGTAGATTTTAGGCTCATGTCAAGCAATGTTTAAATTTGCTATTTATTGTGAGAAGATGTTAAAGTTTATTTAAAAACCACAAAAAACCCCAACAAACCAACTTCCATGTGTTCACTTCAGCTCAAAACAAACAAACAAATCAGAATTTTAATATCTGCACATATACAATAGTATGAATGCAAAAAAATCCCAAATTCTTCATCTGTTTTTCATTCTGAATTGATTCAAGCACATATACATAATATTGTGGTCTGAGCTACAAATAGTAGTTGTTTCCAAGCTGTCTTAAAAAGAAAAAAAAATGTCCCTGTCATTATCAAGGACAAAAACTTGGCCACTTTGAAGCTGATGACAAAAATTCTTAACCAGCTTCACTGGCTCAGGATTTCACTTCAGAGATAACCACCCCTATTTTAACTCAAGGTTACCAATGATATCCTGAAATAAAATCAGTAACTGGAATGTGTACTGTGTCTTCCAAACAGAGCTCCCAAAGGACTAAGTAATCTGCTAAAGTGATTCCATAGACTATGTCATTGCAATGCAAGGACAATTTGGGTAGCATAAAGTAACTGCCCAAGAGCTAATAGCCATGCTGGCATTCACTAATTACTCTAATCACAATTAATAATAATTATTAATCTTGTTTTTATACATTTTCCTACCCAGCTGCTTTACTGTGGCTGACATAACCATCATTTTGAGCCCCAAGGTGCCACTGAGACACAGCAGTTCCACATCTAAAAATGCCCTGCTCCACAGAAATACCTCTCCTTGCAGAGGCTGCTGCTCCAAGCAAGCCCAAACAGGCTCTTCCAGCCCCACACTGTATTCATCCCAGTGCTGGATTAAATTTTCATTATTACTCTGAAGTGCAGAAAACACAGTGCTGTTTAAAACAAATATTTCTCTAAGGCTTTCCCTCTTTTTCTCTTTTTCGCTTCTTCCTTTTTGGGAAAAAAACAAACAAAAAACCAACAGTTAAATCCAGGAATGAAATTCCTGGATTCTTGATTCAATTATATCATCACCCCATGGTTTGAAGAAGTGCCATTAGATTAGAAGAAGGTCAATTTTACACAAATACATTGGTTTCAAAAGCTGCAGCCAACCTGGAAGGCTGCACCAATTTAAATACTGTTTTCTAAAAGATTAATAAAATCCCTGCAAAGACCCAGGGCAGATCTGCCCTAACAGAGCTGCTGCTCCAAGGAGCCATTAATAACGTGCCACACCCCAAGAGATGGGGACTCCTCTGGTGTCACTGCTCTGCAGCCCAAGGCACCAAGGGGGGCACAGCCCTGGAGCCCAAACCATCCAACCCAAAATTCCCATGGGCTGGATCAAACCCAGGTGTGCCCAGGGGACACCAGAGCCACCTCTGCCCAGACTGCAGAGCCAGCCCATATCTGCCATCAGCTCAAACATTTCTGAGCTGGGTTTCCTGTGGACAGCACATCTGTGGAGATCTTTTCATGATGTTCAAGCTTAGCTGTTGGAGAAGGAGATGCACCTGCTGGACATGGCCTCACAAATACAAATAGTTCCTCATCATTTCTTAACAAAAGCTTGTAATGCAGTTACCCTATTTGGGATGTGCTGAAAACACATTATGGAAAAGCCATGGATGGGAACAACAAATCCATCCTTCCCATCAGAAATTATGCATCACCCCCAGGTTTAAGCCCTGACCCTTTTATTGCCAATAAGCCTGTTGCACAATTTGGCATCAGAGTGATGCCAATGAGAGTGTGTCTGTGCTTGGGGCTGCAGGTTAACACTGCAAGAGGAGGAGAAGCTTAGAGCTTAACCCAGGAGAAAAGAGAAAGCAGAGACCTCACAAGCAGAGGTGAGTGGTCAGCAAAGGTCTGTCCTCCACACCTTCTCATTTCCTGAGGGAATTGAAATAGGACAGTATTTAGCAGATACAACACAAGAAAGGTTTTACTGGGGGGAAACTGGTGTCAAACATTGTATTCCTGCATCTACTTCTGCATCTTTCCTATTGCATACATTAAGAGATTAACATATTTTTATATGGCTGTGACTGATGCAGAATTGCTCATAATTGTAATCCATTTTCTCTTTTCCAGCTCCCTGAAATGGCCTGCAAATATTATTGAAAATGAACGTTCCTTTCGGTACTGAATGCAATAGACCAACATGCAATTGCTTTTACAGAAGTTCCAATACAGAAAAGGTAAAAAAGCACTTTAATTATAAATTATTCAGAAATACTTTATATGAAATAAAATGTCAACGTGAAGAAAGCAGAAGATGACGCAGCATCCTATTATGCAATGATGTGGCATAAAAATAAGACATATCTTTTGCCACCCATCAAAAGAGAAAAACTCCTATTGTATAGAAAACAGATTTTCTGGGGAATTAAACTAGTTTAACATGGCATTATTGCTGCAGGGGTGTATGTCAATATGTCCTTATGAAAAACAGGAGGATTCTGCTATGAGCTTTTGGGTTTGACTCATTGATGAGTTAATTTATACTGTTACAACTCTTCTTTGACCAAGTCTTGCACCAGCATGAAACTGGCACGCTGCAGAGGATAAATCAGGCCCAATATTTGCCACACTAAAAATCAATTCTTACCAGCTGCAGATTAAGTGGAAAAATGTGTCTTTTTTAAGGGTTGTTTGCCACTTTTGCTCTGAATTTCTAACACAACTTCTCCTGAATAACATCCAAAGTCTTCTGTAGTGTTTCAGACAAAAGTCAGCCCTCAGAGTCAGCTCAGCTACATTCTGGGGTTTTCTTACAATAACTAATACAGGTTTCCCATTAAAAAACCAGTCCCTACAACCTGACAATCCAAATAATAAACATTCATTGTCATTAAGGTGACTAAAAGAGAGACTACATCTGGATCTGTGGAAACACGGTAACTTTTCCAAAAATCTGAAAAAATATTTCATCTCTTCAATCCCTGCCTAGGAAGTCTTTAAATTCAGCATAGAGGTATTTTCCAGTACTCATGGTCCAGCTCCTCTGCTTGTGAAGAATCACAGGGGCAGTGACCAGAAGGATCCAGGTAAGAAGCCACCTTTAATTCCAGGCTGGGCACCCTCCCTGTGCAAGTGACCGAGGAGCCAGGGCAGTGGCACAGGGAGCAGATGTGGCACAAACGCCCTGCCTGGTGAACCCAGAGCCTCCCAGAGAGCCACAGGGGGACACTGTCCTGCAGAGATAAGGCTGCCAGGGGCTGCCAAGCCTGGCTCTGCACCCATGACCCAGCTGTAATACACACATGACAGGATGCTGGACTGTGACAGAAGGGCTGAAATCATTCATGGCTTTGTTCCATGGTAAGGTAAATGTACGTAAATCAGCCACGCTGTGGTCCCACCTCATTTCCTCTCCTCACCACACAGCCTCTGGCATTTTTCCTCCCACTGGCTGCAGACCTCATGCACCCAGGCAACAACCTGCTTCCCTGAGCTGTTTCAGCAGAAAAAGTCACTTAAAAAGAAAAGGCATTCAGCTGGATTGTCTCCAAGATCTGACAGGCCATGTCATCACAGGAGTTCCTGTGCTAGCAGAAGGGTAAGGACAGAACCTGCAAGTGCCACCAGAGACACAAAGAGGCAAAGAGGAGCTGTGCTGGTCCAGAACAAAGCAGCATCTCAGCAGGAGAGAGGCCCATGCACTTTACATGTGGTGCTAAATAATGTCCTGTAGGGACTGCACAGCACGGGATAACCTCGCTTGTGTGGGACTGAGTTACCCAGCACTGTGTTCACAGGGGTGATTGTGAACTAGGATGTTTCTGTGACTACTCACCAGTCTTCCTCATTCTTAGTTTTAGCAAAGAAAAGAGTAAATTTAATCCTAATTTTGCATTTAGCTGTTTTTAATGATTATTATTTTTTCAGTTATGCTCAACTTCCCCATCTATCCTGTGTAGTTTTCATGCCTGAATTACAGGAAGCTTTTCCAGTGCTGACTTTCATATACTTATTAGATGGAGTTTCAGTTGACCTCAAGGCAGATATACATCAGATAAGAAAACTCAGAACACAAAAGGCAGGGGCAAAGCAGTCTGAACCAGAAATGCAGCTGATGTATCTGGACCTTATTAAAGCATTTGATACAGTGCCTCAAAAAAAAATGTACTTGAAATATTAATTCATATTTGTGTGGATCTGAGGACTTTCACGTGTTTTGAAAATTGTTGGAGGTTGTAGAGTTATGAAAGTGGCAGTAATATTAAAGAAAATTGCACTGCCTGGGAAAATCTGACATTTTTACCAGTGAACTAATTAAATCGGAAGATGATGCTAAGTGGGAAAGAGTAGCAAGCAAAAAAACCAAACCAAATCAAATCAAAACAAAAACCCCCACAAAAAACCAAAACCAAAATAGACAAACTACCAGAAACATACATTTTAGAATATAAGAATGCCTGAGTAAATACAATGAGATTTCATTTTAGAAAAGGAAGTTACCAGAGTTGGATGAAAAAGTCCAAGTTCATCAGGCAGATTAGCTCTGAGGTTGCAAACCAGTGTGGGCCTTCAAAAAAGGGTAATTTTTGACTCCACAGGCTGAGTTGTACTGTGGACAGTAACAACAGAAGTCACCTTCTTTCTTTTTTTTAGAGACACAACCAACATTTTTAAAGGATTTTAAAACATCTCTTAGGATAATAAAAGCGATGTCTCTTTGTACGGAGAACATTCCTACTTTTTGCTGTTTGACTTTAGCCCATGATTTCAGTTTATGCTATGCTAAGATATGCTCCCTCTTTGGCTAGAACAATCATCAGATCTGTCATCACAGTTTACAAATACGTCACTTTTTATCTTTCCAACAAGTCAGTCTTTCTAAACAACGGCTCCCCTGCTTTATTTGGCTCTTCAAGAATGCTCAGAGCTCAAGAACAAAGCCCTAGCACAGACAGCACTGAGAAGGAGAGAGCTTTCCTCAGCATCTGCTGTGAAGCACGCCTGATCCAGCATGTCCCATGGCACAGGAGGGCAGAAGGCATCCAAGATGACATAGCTATCAGGCCAGAGTGGATTTGCCCAAGATGCAGCTTTAGCAAGACAGCAAGGCAATGCAGTGTACCTGAAACACGGGCCTTACTTCCCTAGAGCTATCCTCAGAACTGCAGAGAGAAATAATCACTGTCATGGCCTCTGCTACACCTGAGATAAGAGTTTCTCCAGAGTGTTCCCTGATGAGACAGCGCAGGCTTCGATGTAGTGAAATCTATCAGGTTGTTTAACATATAACATTACAAGCTGTGGACATCTCACAGTTTGGATGGTTTTTCCTTAAACTGGGGGAAAGCTCTCAATTGTATAGCGATGTCAGGATGTAAATAACAACATCAGCAGCTGCTTCGGCCTCCAGCTTCCCGAATAAAATACCTCTTATTTTTCACTGTGCACAATGAACGAGAATCACAGCACACAAAATGTTCTTTCCGAAAAGCAGTAAAATATCAGTTAGCCTGTGAGCTGCGGTGTATGAAAGAGATGTCACCCTGTCTTCCCATATTAACCCTTCATCTGCCGTGTTCGTGCCTAACGAGCGTCATGTCATTGTAACTGCGGGTCTCAAAGCATACTGACAGCGGGGAATCCTCGTCAACTGTTAAAATCCACAGAACGCTTTAAAAAAATGCACTCCAGGATTAAAAGGCTGCGGGGTCCCGGGCGTGTTCCCCGCAGCGCTGCAGGGCGGAGGGACTGCAGGAGAGCACCGAGCCCCGCCGGGTCGTGCTGCGGGGGCGGCTCCCGCCGGCGAGCCGGCAGCGAGGCACTGGGAACCGGCATCGCCGGCGCACGGCCGTGCCGTGCCGTGCCGTGCCGTGCCGTGCCGTGCTGTGCCGTGCCGTGCCGTGCCGTGCCGTGCCCCGCACGCCGGGCGGGCAGCAGAGAGGCACCGCAGCCGCCGCCGCGCACCGGCGGCCGCTCCCGGGGGCGGGCGGCGCCGATCCCGCCCCCCGCCCGCGGCAGCCGCCAGCAGCCCCCGGCAGCCGCCAGCGCGGCGGGCGACGCAGGCAGGCGGCCGGGACCCTCCCTCCGTCCCCCGCCCTCCCCGCCGGGCCCCGCCGCAGCCCGCGGGCGCGGCCAGGAGGCGGCGGGGTCGCGGCTGCCCCGGCTCCCGCCCGCCCGGCAGGCGCGGGCCGGCCCGGCACTCCCCGCCTTTCCGCGGCTCTCCGTCCCCCTCCGGCGAGATGTTATGGCCGAGCCGGCGCAGACGGGCGGCGTAGGGCAGGGCGGGCGGCGGGAGGATGAGGCGGCGGTGGCGGCGCCGCCGGCGGCCGCCGCCCCCAGCTCGGAGGACTACGAGTGCAAGATCTGCTACAACTACTTCGACCTGGAGCGGCGGGCGCCCAAGCTGCTGGAGTGCCTGCACACCTTCTGCCAGGAGTGCCTGAGCCAGCTGCACCTGCGCGCCGCGCAGCATCCCCCCGCCGCCGGCGCCGAGCCGGGCCCGGGGCGCTCGCCCGGCGGCTCCCTGGCCTGCCCGCTCTGCCGCCACCGCACGGCGCTGCCCGACCACCGCGTCCACGGCCTCCCGGTCAACACCAAGCTGGCCGCCGCCTGCCCGCCGCAGCTGCGGGCCCGCGACCCGGTGCCGCAGGACCGCCTGCCGCCGCTGCCGCCCCGCCGCCCGCCCCGCGCCCGGGAGGCGGCGGCCGCGCTCGCCCCGCCGCCCCCCGCCCCCGCCGGGCCGCGCTCCTCGGGCGGCGGCTACGAGAGCTGCCAGAGCTGCAAGCGGGCGGCGCTGAGCGCCGGCTGCGTGTGCGTCGTCGTCTCCTTCCTCTCCATGGTGGTGCTGCTCTTCACCGGCCTCATCTTCGTCAACCAGTACGGCGGGGACGCCGCGCCCGGCGCCGCGGCATCGCCGTCACCGGTGGGGCCCATCTGCCTGTCGGTCGCCAGCATCCTCGCCCTCTTCTCCGTCGTCGTCACATGGCTCATCTGCTGGCTCAAGTACCGGCCCGAGGCGGCCACCGGCGGGGCCACGGCCAACGGCTCGGCGCGGGGCCGGGCCGCCCGCAGGAGCGACACGTAGCCGCGGCGGAGCGGAGCGGGGCCGGGCCGGGCCGGGCTGCGCGGGGCGGGGGGCGCGGGGCGGGCTGAGCGCGGCCGGGCCCGGCGGAGCGGGGACAGCGCGGCCGCGGCACCGGGAGCCCCGGCCGGGGGTGAGCCCCGAGCGGCCGGGGCGGGGGAGCGCACGGGCGGGGCGGGGTGACAGGTGCCGGCCCTGCCGCGGCCCCGGCCCGATGTCACGGCGGGCCCTGCGGCGCTGGCAGGGCCCGAGGCGGTGGGGATGGGCTGCAGGGTGACCCGGCGGGGGGTCACGGAGGGTCCGGCCGCTCAGGAGGCAGGGCAGGGCGCGCCTTGCCGGCAGAGATGGCTGGAAGGGCCTCCCTGGGGAGCTGGAGCTTGGGATGTGCGCGGTCCCCGCCTCTGCGGGAGCGCATCCCCGGGTGCTGAGCTCCTGATGCAGAAGGACACGATCGCGGTTAAAGAAAACTGGCTTACTGTTGCCCCCACCTGGAAGACAATTGGAGAGGTTCACTGTGGTTAGGAGCAGAACAGGAACACGATGTTAAATGCGCTTTGTATTTTCCCTTTTATGACGTTACCAAGTTAACATATAGAAGAAGCTGTAACAGAAGTGTATTATCTTAAAAGAGACTGAGCCAAAGTTTCCTACAGTGTACTGAGTACGGTTTCATTATAATTTTATTAGAAGGCTGTTGAGCCCTCTGATGGTTGCTTAAAATAAGCTGTATTATTTAATTCTTTGAAATTCTAATTTAATGTGGGAGACTGAAACACTACATTGAACACTTAAAACAATTTATGGAAGATTATTTAATTAATGGAGCTCTAAAATAGAGCTAAGAGCGTCCTGTCATAGGGATTAATATTTCACTGATTTCAATTTGTATGTGGTGAGAGGAGCCCACATTAAAGTATGGACTTTCAGCTTCACTGTAAAAGTGGAATGCAGTAGTGTAATTTGTGATTGAAAATTCAGTCGAGGTAGCTGTAGTAAGACAATGGGTTTCCCTCTTGGCAAGTTTATCTTCTGTGTTGGGAGTTTCTGTAACAGACAGTAGAAAACAGTTTTGTTCTGTGAGGCTGGAACATCAAAGATATCTTTGAAATGTGACGAGATGTTCATAATATGAAATGGAAAAACATTGCCATACAGCTGGTTTTGTAGTATATTAAGGAGAGCACTCTATATAGATACTGTTCTATGTTGCAGGATAATTCATTTGGTGCCTGAATTTTTAAAACTTAATTAGTTGTTATAATCTATTCTATTGGGAATAAGATAATGCTGCTTATTCCGTGTTTCTACACAGTACTGTAATGGAATGAGGTAATTATTTTCGTGCTTAACAATTCAAGAATTTTAAAAGTGATCTTTTAGTATGTGTATTTTGCAAGCTGTCTGCATGATATTCTGACAAGTATCCTCTTAATAGACCTTGACCACTTCTGTTTGTCACAAGTGCAAAGAAGTTGACTCTGTAGAAATGTAAAGACAGCAGGTGAAGATGTGCGATGTGTTTCATGACTGCACAAGTGGTGTGTGCTGTGCAATGTCTTGATTATCACAAATGTGTGAAAAACAACCAACCCATGACACCCAGAAAACCCCACAAACCAAGCGGGATTTGTATGGACTCTGATGCTGGACGCAGTTTGTGGAAACAGTAGATTTTTGTGTCACTTATGTCTATTGAAAAAGATCCACACCAGCCTTTTAAAGTTGTATATCGTTAATATAAAGGCCCTGGGGAGATAAATTACTGGGATCAACTGTGGCTCTGACTGAGATTTGTGTATTTAGACCAGTGTTTTCCAACTTGGAGTCGCTTGTTAGCTGTCTAAAAGGTTATGCCTCCTAAAATCAGGCCTGACCGTTAGCCCCTGTTGACTTCAGCAGTAGTTGTAGATATTCTGCACCAAAGAAAATCACAAGACTTTTATTTAAGCATCTAAATGAGAATTTAGGTGCTTGACTTCAGGTACAAATATTTGAAAATTTGGGCCTTAACCTCTCTGTTCTTCAGTTAATGCATCTGTAAAGTTTGATAATAGCATTGACCTACCTCACAGGCAAGATGTGAGGCTTTATTTATTAATGTTTTTAAGCAATTGGAGATCCTTGAAGAGGAGGTGCTATAGAAGTGAAAGTATTATTGTAAATGATACTGTAGTAGGAATAAATATATGTAAATTAATGGACATAAACAGCAGCAATGTTTTCTAAGAAAAATAAATATTTAAAATATGTACATGTGTACATCATATGCACCAATATAAGATTTCCCTTGTTGTGCTTCTCCTGCAAGTGCAGTGTGTGTGTCTGCAGTTCTGTTCTGCCAGGTAAGCTCCAGTACCTGCCAGTCCAGGTGAGCCCAGCCAGCTGTCACCACTCTGTCTCGTGGACATCAGAGGTGGCTCTGAGTGCTCCTGGAGCTCAGCTGGAGCTCCCTGCACAGTCCTTTTCTTTACTTTGCCTTGGTCCTGCAGGCTTGGGCTGCAGGCAGCTGCTGGGGTGTGCCAGGGATGCTGCCAGCACTGTGGGCACACCAGTGAGCTCCTCTCCTGTGGGAATGTGTGTGGGAGCTGCTGTCCCACAGAAGATGGTATGGAGCTGAAATACTGATTACAGTAAGGAGGGTCTACTCCATCTTTTTATTTACTTTCCACATCATAGTTTTATTCTTGCCTTTTCTCTGTAAACAGTATTTGCCATTTTGACTAAACCAATTGTTTCAACTGGGATCCATGGACTACTTAAAGAGCTGCAAAAGGTAAGTGAAAAAAGCAAACTGATCATCAGAAACTTAAATCTTTTGTATGAGGGTCAACTTTAAAGCATTTAGAGGCTGGCACGTTACAAAAAGTTGAAGATCACAGGCCTAAACATGATTTTCAGACTTATTCACATTGAATGATCATATTACATATCAGGTTCTTACTCATATATTTAAAAACATATCAGAGCCAAATTAAAATGGACAGTCTGATCTTATGCCAAATCCTTCTCTCTGCTTACACAAATTTTGGGAAACTCCACCAGTTTCAGGAGCATTAGTCTGGATCCACATCACAGTACCAGTCAGAAAAAATCATGCATTGTATAAACCTCTGGCTACTGTAGAATCCCAGCATTATATTTGTATTTTAGTTTCCTTTGAGTGTACAGATTGCTTGCCCAAAGCCAAACTTTGCTCAAGTTTTAGTAAAAAAAAAGTTAAGTAAAAATACAGAAAGATAAAATCTGCATGGCTGGTGGTGTTTTATTGTTGCAGCTATTTCAGTCACAACACTTGTGTGTTCTGGTTGGTTAAAACCACACAGAGAAATGCAGGAGTGTGCATCAGTCACACAATCCACACATCTTGCAGGAGAAGTGTCTCTTTGGGGCACTCTGTGGGAGAGCAGGGAAGACAGGGTAATCCACAACACCATGGGAGAAATCATGGGAAATACAAGCTACAGGCTGGGGTTTGGTTTTTTTTTCACTGGGTTTTTTGGTGGTTTTTTTTTTCTACTGTGCAGTATTTTCCTGTGTTACTCAGTCTGAGGCACAAGAAATGGAAACACCAAGAAAAGAAACAAAGGCCTGATGCTTTCTCAGAAATGTTTTGACCTCTCCATAATCGCAGTCTGGGTGAACTCTGAAAGATCCATAGTTTCCTGTTGTGCCTAAAGATCTTAACATTTTTGTGGCAATAAGCCCCGGTTCCTCTGCCTAACTGAAGCTTACTGGACTCCAAATGGGAAGATCAAATGTGAAGTTTGAGATTTGGAATAGGCTGCCAGATGTCAGTCATGCTAGACCAAGAGGAGGAGGGACAAACAGAGGGCAGAGCCCAGATAATCAACACACAGCCTGGGTGAGTAATCACGTGCTGCAAACTGGGCTTTTCTATCTCACCTGGGACAGGTGGCAACTTCTGCTGGACCAAACAGCAGCTGTAGGAGAAAGATCAATGTGTGCTGTTTGTGGGCAGCTTCTGCCTTTGACAATATGTTGGGATGCATTAGGAGGATCCACAGCTTCGTTAATGTTGCCCTTCTGTGTAACTTGTGCTCAAGAGTTCAATTTTTTAAGAACAATTATATTTTTAATATTAATCCTGTTCCTTCAGTGACACAGTTATTTCTGCTCTCTCCTTTGAAAGTGTCTCTAATAAATCCTGTGGTTGCAGAGAAGAAATTACTTTCCTTTTTTCACTACCAGCCCACAAGGAGTAAAGAATCACACAATGTTCATTTATATAATGGTGGGTATTCATCTTGGAAAGGCAGGTTTGACAGGAAAACACTGAAGTGTTTCATAAATGCATGGAAGGAATATTGCCTAGTTGATTGGTTAAAAGGCCTGTTTATGGATACAATTTTCTCTTTTATCATGTATAAAGCAACATAGCAGTTACTCTGATATTTATGATAATTTGAAACTTAGCACAAATCCAAATAATAAAAAAGTAGCTAACAGCAGTGGGTATTGGGTTGTACATTCCTCCAATTAGAGCAATGACCTGTATTTCCTGAAGTGACTGGTAGTTTGCCTCCCATCTAGTTTTGTCTGGGTTGAGACAGCATTTTGGAAGTATATTTTGAGAATCATAATTAATCATAGTACTGTGGGCTGAGAATCTCAACCCTATTACTCTGAAAAGTGAGTTCCTGTGGGCATTTGTACTTCAAATTACAGAAAAGAATAAATTTCTATTATTTTTTCCTTGTAATGTAAAAAAAAAATTAAATATGGTGAAGGACAAGTGCAATGGAAATACTGTTGTTTCTTACCTTAATGCTGTTTCTTTGTAGCTCAAATCATCATTCACAGGGTTTTTGCATCCCAAGGTAGCTCACTGTGTGAAACACTTTGTATAAAACACTTTTTGTGTATGATAGGAGAGTGAGTTTCTGCACACACACAGTCACCACAGGCTGAGAGGTACATGTATAATTACAGGGTTAATGTGGATTCCCTGTTTAAACCCTACCAGTGAAGAGGGAGAACTCCTCCAGCTGGCTGCAGTGGTTGTGCAGACAGACCAAAGCCACTGAGTGCAGTTGAAGTGAGTGTGCAGTGCAGTTTCTCTGTAGGTGTGCTGTGTGCATTCACCCCTGGGGCTCACAGCTTTGCTCAGGTCTTGGTGAATCCCAAGGGAAGGGGCTGTTCAGCACCCTTGCTCATGCTCATGACTGGTACAATCCCATCTCTTTCCCGTAACAGTGTATCCTCTGCATCACCAAAAATATCAACAGCTGCTGGAGAAGCCAATATTTAGACATGAATGTGTCCAGAGGAATGGTTTGTAACTGTCTCTGAGCTGCCAGCTTAAGCATTAATGTGGTGTGAGGTATGTTTATGGACACAAAATTGAGAGCCTAAAATTCAGTGAAATTAAATGTGTCTGACTTTGTCAGATCTCCTTGTGTGCACTTAAACCCTCCTGAGCTCAATGGCCCTTTCCCCTGTGTTATGGATGTTTTCTAACTCTTCTGTCCTTGTCTGTTCTAACAGTCTAGAGAAGAAGCTTTTCTGATTGGAGGCTAGTTCATTTTTTATCAAGTTATATTGTCAAAGAATCTAAAAAATAAAAAAAAAAAAGATAAAGATAAGAAAAAGATAAATGTTTATATTTGCTTGTGACCCTCTCTTCTCCTTTAAACCACATCAGAGGCAGCTCCCTGTCAGTTGTCCCTTGGTGCAAAATCTTCACACAAGCAGTACAAGTATTTACTTCACATTACAAATGGGTCAAGGAAACAATGTGTTTTTCATGGCAATGATTCCTAATGTTTCTGAGGGATATTTAAATTTGGTGGCTCACTTTTATTAAAGCTAGCAACTTAGCCTGCTTTCACAGGTGCATGCAGAAATGGAGATAGCTGGAAGAAATGCCTCAACTGCATTAACAAAATATGGTTTGTGTCGTGGGGGAGTCATGCATTCATACTAGACACATTCAACTAGGCTGATCTTTGATCAATGCAGCATAAAATACTCCTGCTTGTGTTCAGGGAAGGAGCAGTGCTGGCCTTCTGCCTGTATCTGGTCTTACTGAAAACACCTGGGTCTGAAACCGGCTCCACAGCCCCGCGCCTGAGCCGTCTCAGCGTGCTGCTCAAATGTCATGCAGATTGAGAGATTTGGCATCAAGGTGATCATAATCTCTTACAAACAGCTTCAAATGAGAAATATTTCAGCTGTTTTAAGAAGATTTTTACAGTAATCAAATACCATGAGGTTGATTAGTCTCATTGGATTATGAAATTTGAGGGGAATAACTCGAATTATTATTATTCTTTTTTCTCCCCCAAACCTACTTCTGATTCGTCAGGAAACCTAAATTTTAGACTTCAGCTCATTACAAGTCTAAATGTAAGCTACATTTCCCCATCCTACCTCTAAGTTGTTTGATCGTTTAGCAAAATCTAACAAATCCATTTTAGTTATTATTTTGTGATATTTTATTAGTAATAAATATCAACAGCAGCATTTGGGTTTTGTTTGAGGTTTTGTTTGTTTGTTTAATTGTTTGTTTTCGTGAGTGAAATTTAAGGAGTAAAGAAAGAGATAAAGATCAAAATTTGCTTTCCTTTAAAATGGGAAGAAGGAAACTTTTTATTACTTAGAAAAAGTAACAGCGAGCAATAATGCCAGCTTGGTTTCCATGTGGAAAATAAGGACTTGTTAGTTGGACAGTTAATATTAGGAGAAAGAAAGTATTCCTCCGTGAAAAAAAAAAAAAATCTGAAACTTTTGAAAACTCTTAAGTAAATTAAATGACACCATAAAATAGAAAACACACTTTCTTCTAGTTAGGTGGCAAACCTTTCTATGTGACAACAAATTTACGTCTCCCTGCATTATGTAAATATCAACATTGCTCTGAAAATAGGTGACATTCTAGTTTGGAACTTCCTTCTGCTTTCTTTCTGAAGGGGAGGGAAAAGTCTGTCTTCGGTGATGATTACTAATATATTAGTCCAGATATTAATTGGGTCTGCGGCCCCCGAAAAAAAAAAACCCAAACCAAAATCAAACAACAAAAAACCCACGAACGAACGGACACCCTAAGTTCTTTATTTTTTGTGGGCAGTTTAATTGTGGCCCGAGGCCGAGCAGCTCTCGCCTCGCTCCGGGAGCTGTGACGGGGAGCTGCCCCCCGAGGGTGCCCCGAAGCCCCGCAGCCCTCGCTGTGTCTGTCCCGCTGTGTTCTGCTTAAGCCGGTGATGCTGTGGCGTTGGAAGCGAGCGCTTGGCACTGACGGGAGCTGTGGAGCCGGATCCCTGGGTTCCAGCGTGGGGTGGGTGGCGGAGAAGGAGAAGGCAAAAGAGCGGCATCAGCCGGCTCCCGGCCCCGCTCGGGGATGGGCAGTACCCGCTGCGGGAGCGGGGGCTGGAGCCGGGGCATGGAGCCGGGGCATGGAGCCGGGGGATAGAGCCTGGGGCTGGAGCCGGGGGGTAGAGCCGGGGCATGGAGCCGAGGAATAGAGCCGGGGAATGGAGCCTGGGGCTGGATCAGGGGGGTAGAGCCGGGGAATGGAGCCGGGGCATGGAGCCGGGGGATAGAGCCAGGGGATGGAGCCGGGGCATGGAGCCGGGGCTGGAGCTGGCCGCCTTCTGCCCGCTGCCCCAGCTCCGGGATTCGCCCGCTCCTGCGCCGGAGGGCACGGCCGCAGACCCTGCGCCGGCAAGACCTTTCTCCGGTTCTTTCCCCTCCTTAGTGCTTTCATTCTCTTTCCTCCTTTCCTTCCTTCCTTCTTCTTTCCCTCTTTCATTATTTTCTTCTTTCCTTCTTTCTTTTGCTCTTTCTCATTTTCTCTTTTCTTCACTGTCTTTCTGTTTATCCTTTCCCAAATTTTAATTCAGTTCGTCTTTAAAAGCCTAAGTGATGAAATCATATAGCTGTGGGCGAAAAACCGATTAATGAATTCAATGTCTGTGCTAGAAGGGCCGCTTCTCCCTTAATATCGTTAATTCCTGGCTCAATCGTATTGGACGGAGGGCGAGGAAGCAGGGAGGGAAGTAAGAATGTCCCAGGAGACATTTGGGACCTTTGGGATGGAGTGCTGGGTGCCTGCGGGTGCCTATCTGTTGGCAGACCCGGAGTGGGTCGCTCAGGGCCGCGGGTGTTCCTCGTTTCTCCCGCCGCTGTGCGAACCCCCTGCTCCCCAGGCGAATGTATCTGATGGTCCGAGCCTCGCGTTCCTAAAGCCTCATGGTCTCTGCTGCAGTGAAACTCCCGGTGGAAATCCATTGTGACACTGCTGGAATTAATGATCTCTGGTGTTTTTACAGGTAATTACAAGGATTAGAAATGGGGCCGTTAACTGCGGAGGAGGTGCGGAAGGCAGACGCGCGGTTCCCGCCGTGACCCGCCGGTGTGCGGGGACCCGGCCCTGCCCTCCCGGCGGGGACACAGCGCGGCACTGCCGCCGCTCTCCGACACGCACCCGAAGCTCGGTGGTAATCTTTAAAGTCATAAATAAATGAGTTACACCGCCTTTTCCTCCCGTCTGTTCGCAGGGAAGGACGGTCCCTTCCCAGCCTGCTGGAAGGAGCCCCCGGGCTCTGCGGTCCGGCCCGCAGCCGCTGCCAGCGCCAGGAGCGCAGATGCGTCCCTGTCCTGGCTCGGAGGGCACGCGTCAGTGCGGAGTGGCAGCTGTAGTATCGCTTACTGCAGGATCTGGTGGTAATCAGAAAGGTGAGCAGGTAGTGAAATACACGTTGTATTTATTGCCAGTTTACAGGGAGACAGAGGGCGGCCTTCGCCCACGGGCAGCCTCGCTGCTTACGGGGGGATGGATTTCAGCCCTTCCCCGGGCCACCTCTCACCCTCTGGATGTTTGCTCCCTCTCACGGCTCCCTTCGGAGCCCCTGTGGTGAGCTCTACCTCGGATCTTCCCACCACGGAAATAATTTGCCGTTCCCCTCCAGATTTCTCTTCCGTCCTTGGTGCTGGCACAGGCGATCCCCGAGGATGTAACCCTCGGAGGAAACTCTTTCTTAGGAGTGACAGGGGCAGGGTGCTCTCCTTTCCCCTCGGCCCGGACAGCCGAGCTCGAGAGTAGTCCCGGACTCGGCTCCCGAACTCGGCTGGGGAGATCGGGGGTGTTCTGTCCCCAATTCCTGCCCTTCCGCAGACCCTCCTCCCGTACTGAGCTGCCCCTTCTCCGACTGCCAGGCGTGCTGTGGCTGTAAATTACTGAAAACGTAACAACTCAAAAAGGAAAAAAAAAAAAAAAAAAAGATGGTGCTGAAACGTGCGGATGGGACATAAAAGCGATGGAAAAAGGTTCAAAGCTTTCAGTGATGACTTTTCAACCTTTATTTATGTGCCTATTAATGCAATATCCATCATGGAGATACGCATCTTTATCCTTTCAACTGATATGCTGGGAATCAATTGGATATGCAGATTACATTTCATAAGTTTCCAAATGTTAATCTCTCCGGCCCTTTGCTGGTAATTTTTTTTTTTTTTTTGCCAAATAGTGTTATGTTTCTGCCACCAAAAAAAAAAAAAAAAAAAAAAAAACCCAAAACAAAACAAAATTTAAAAAATAATAAAGAAACAAGAAAAACCCCAAACAAAACTCTAACAAATAATAATTTATCTTTAGGCTACTTGTCTCTATTTATTGCTAAGGCTTGGGCCCAGGTGCCAGCCCAGGAGCCGGCCCGGCCCCTCCTGCTCGCTCCACCGCCAGCTCGGGCCTTCCCAGGGCATCGCCCGGGTCCGGGCTTCTCCGGGGCGGAGGGGGCCCGCCGCCCTCGCAGCGCTGGGCTTTGTGGGCCGGGAAAGGTGTCCGAGCGGATACTTTCTCCTCCTAAACCATGGCTGGTTCCCTCCCAGCCTTACAGCCTGGCGACCGGGGAAGCCTCCCGGCGGTCCCACCGCCCCGTCCCGCCGATCCCATCGCTTCCCGGGTGGCTGCCCTAGAGCACGGCGCGGGGCTCCGTCCCCCACAGCCCCCGGCTCGATGAGTAATGTCCCCGGACGCCTCTGGGTCCATAAACGGGGAGGACTGATGTGCGAAAATAGGGTAGGGAGCGGCTTTCCTCGGAGGGCTCTACGGCGGAGCTTATTTCTGAGGCTGGGCTGTACGGAGCCGCCTGTCGCTGTGGCCGTGGGCTGTCGCGGCGGGGTGCCGCGGGATGCCACCACCTGCTGCCTCCCTACCTGCTCCGCTTCTCTGTCCCACCACCCCCGACACTCCCCATCGCGTCCCCCTCTCGAAGCAGGCGATTCAATAACCGCTCATATTACACTGATGCCGAGTTTCTTGAACAGTATTGAAGTTTCTATTCTTTGGCATTTTACAACTCGCCGTCCTACGGGGGTCACTCTCGTGCGAGCACATCGATACCGGTTTGGCTTAACGCGCCTCTGCTCCGGGCCAGCCCTCGTATGTCCCCCGCCTGGCTTGTGGTGGGGAAGGACCCTCCGAACGTCGGAGCACACGCTCAGGGCTGGACAGCGGTCCCTGGAAGCCCGCCGCCCCAGCCCCGCAAGCCCAGCTGCCCATCCCGCCGGGCACACGCTCCTCTCCGGCGGGCAGCGGCTCTCGGCTCTGCCCCCTCCGGGAGGCCGTGAGCGGGCGGTGGAGGGTCCCCCAAAGGCACACACCCGCTCGCTCTGAGGTAGAGGGGGGAAGAAGGGAAACCTGTGTGAAGGGAAAGCCGTGAGGCAGAGGGTGAAGCTGAACCGGGCAGCCCAGAGGGTGTCCTCGCCGGAGACCCAAACCCAGAGGGAGTTCTTTTAGGTGTTTATAACGAGGACAGCGTGGAGTATGAAACAGTAGTTACAGGCGTCCGTACTCAATAGTTATGCCAGTCTTGACTTCTTTCTTTCTTAGGGTTTTTTGTGATGGTGTTTTTTTCAGCTTTCTTTCTTTCCTTATCTCTCTTTTTCTCTCTCTCCTACTCTCTCCTCAGCCCTTTCCTTTCCTTTCCTTTCCTTTCCTTTCCTTTCCTTTCCTTTCCTTTCCTTTCCTTTCCTTCTCCTTTCCTTTCCTTTCCTTTCCTTTCCTTTCCTTTCCTTTCCTTTCCTTTCCTTTCCTTTCCTTTCCTTTCCTTTCCCTTTCCTTTCCTTTCCCTTTCCTTTCCTTTCCTTTCCTTTCCTTTCCTTTCCTTTCCTTTCCTTTCCTTTCCTTTCCTTCTCCAAGCACACTTTTTTATGTGTAGTACAAAACTGTGTAGTCTCCTCTCCACCTCCCCTTGGAAGTAGCCGGGGACTTCGCTTCGAAACCGGTATGAGAAATGAATTTGTGCACGCAAAACCGGAAACAGTGTAATTGATTTATTTCTAATAGAGGGGAGACCAACACTGTTGTAGTCGGGTCAGGAAATGATTTGCCTATGTTCTTATTAGCTCTAATTTTCACTGTCCATCTTTATGTGCTGCAGGTTTAATATAGGAGCACTT